>NC_137161.1:69239404-71913224 GCF_951394435.1 Stenella coeruleoalba | reverse complement strand
GCCATCCCATTCTTTGCTGGGAGGCCGAAGCAGTCTGGACTGGAGGCTGCAGAGCTGGGCTCTGGAATGTGGAGAGAAGAGGAGGTTGGGACAGGTTCCTCCTGTCCCTTCTCCCTCCACTTGGGATTGGTTGCCTTGAATCCTGCTCTGATGGAGGGAAGGGCAGTAGGAAACAGCTCTCACTCCACCCTGTTCCTGGCTCCTGACTCACGGGCCACGCGCCCTCACCTAAGGCCTTGGAACATAACACACGCACAATAAATACCTTTAACGTGAACCAACTATGCACAAGGCACTAACCTGACTCCGAATTGAAACGGAACCTTTTTCTCGCTGGGTCACGGCAGGGGATGGGAGACCTCTTGGCCTTCTTGGCAACGTCGAGCCTCTTTTCCCTGCCACCCGCTTCCTCCACCTGTGTGTGCATCAAGAGAGCATCACGTGTATCAAGGTTGTGTTCTGCCCCACCGCTCTCAGGCCCCTCCTCCACGGCCACAACCCCCGCCTGCGGTGGCCCAGGCTCGGGCCCACACCTGCATCTTCAGCAGCTCCTCCTCCACTAGCCGCTTCAGCGTCTGCTTCTCCTCGGGCTCCAGGTGGTCGCGGCCCGCGTGAGCCAAGAACCTCCGCCGCACGATGGAGTGCGTAAGCGTGCTGCGGAAACACGTGTCACGACGGAGTCCCTGTCCCGCCCCTACCCTTTACAACCCCGCCTCCAACCTCCGGTGCACCTGAGGTCCGGGCGGCCTTGGAAGAACCTACGGGTGAACTCCTGCATCTCATTCTCCCGAGCCATTTTGCTCCACCTGATACCGGCGGCTCCCGCCGTTTTTCTTCTCGGAAGAAAAACGTTTGACAGGAGCTTGCGCACGCGCAGTATCGTGGCGCCGTGAGGTGGAAGACCGTTGAGTATCCGTCACGGGCCGCTTGGACCCAAAACTTTGCGAGACAAAACTTGCCTTCCGCGGGCAGTTGGAGAGTCTCGCGGTTCCTTCCTTTTCTTAGAACGAATCTCTTCTGAAGGAGAATTCTCGTTAGAAACCGATTGGGAGCCGGCTACACCTTTGGATGTAACAATCAACCCGGGACGCTGCCTCTGTTTCGTGGTCACGGGCAGCAACTAGGCATCTGTGATTTTGAAAGACAGAAGGAAAAGGGCGTCCTCGCCAGGAGACTAGGAATCCGAGGAGGAATGCGTTCTCGTGGCTTCAAATCGCTAAGCACATTTCGAATCAGTAAGGGTGCCCTCCAGCGTCCGCCATCTTTGTGACATCATCGCGTCGCCGCGGCGCCATTTTTAGCGTATCCCCTGGAAGCAACGTTCCTTTCCCGGTATTCCCCGGGAGGGCAGCCGGTGTGGTTACGATTCCTAGGCGCGGGGCACGGCGGGAGTTGTAGTCCCAGCGGATACAGCCCAGCCGACTCTGCGGAAGTGGAGGTGGGAGAGGCCGGGCTGAGCCGGCTCGGGGTAGCCCGGCTCCCGGCCAGTGCTGGGGCGCTTCTCCCGGGGCGGGTCATGAACGGGCCGGCGGACGGCGAAGTGGACTACAAGAAGAAATACCGGAACCTGAAGCGGAAGCTCAAATTCCTCATCTACGTGAGTGCTGGGGTGGTGAGGCGGTGGGGGGTGAGGCCTGGCGCTTGTAAGACTTCAGTTTACCTGTGTGTGAAGAGAGTAGGGTGAGCTGTGGCCGGCGTCCGGGCTCCATTTACGGACGGCCGTTGGCTCAGCTCCCACCTTGCCGGTAATACAGGAACACGAGTGCTTCCAGGAGGAACTGAGGAAGGCGCAGAGGAAATTGCTGAAGGTGTCCCGGGACAAGAGGTGAGACACGTTGAGGGGAGGAGGGAGGCCAGCGGGTGATGTGGCTCCTGTGGACCTGCATTCGGACCCCATCCTGGAATGGGCCACAAATGCATGATAACTGCCTCGGGGCTGTTGTGAGGCTCCAACAGGCCAGCTGGAAGGGACGAGGGCCCAGGAGAACATTGCAGAGATGGGAGTAAACACTCTTGTTCTCTCCGCCCCCTCCCTCAGTTTCCTCCTAGACCGACTGTTGCAGTACGAGAACGTGGATGAAGACTCCTCTGGTGAGCAAGGTCGTGAAAAATTGGTGGAGGACATGCTCCTGGCACTCCAGCAAGCTTCCTGGGCCCTCCCTTTAGGCCGCGGAGGCCAATACAGCCTCCAATGGTTCTTAAGCCTAGTCGCTTGTCGTCCTCCTCACTATTCTTTCACTCAAGTATGACTGAGTATCTGCTGTATTTCAGGCAGTGGGCTTTGCACAGAGGATACAGTGGTAACCAAGATGGATAAAGCCTCTTGGAATTTGTATTCTCGTTGGAGGTAGTAAGCAAAGAAATAAACTAGAATTTTAGATTTGAAGAAGAAAATCAGGGTTACGTGGTAGGGATTGGAGTAGAACGGGGGTTGATAAACTTTCTCTGTAAAGGGCCAAGTAATAAGTATTTTAGGCTTTGCAGAACGTACAATTTCTGTTGCGCCTATACAGCTCTGCCTTTGTAGTGCAGAAGCAGCAATAGGTGAGTTGTAAATAAGTGAGTATGGCTGTGTTTCAATAAAACTTTATTTATGAATACTGAAATTTGAATATCATAAAACTTGCACGTCATGAAATATTTTTCTTCGGAGTTTCTTTTCTCCCAACGATTTAAAAATGTAAAAGCCGTTCTTAGTTACAGACCATACAAAAGTAGATGGCAGGCAACATCTTAATAAAGAATTCAAGAAAGGCTTTTTTCAGGAAGTAATGTTGGAGCTGGGACCTAGATAAGAAGAAGATGTGAAGATGAGTGAGAGATTTCCCACAGAGGGAGTCACAGATGCAGATTCCCTGAGGTAAAAACGTACCAGGTTTTTTGAGGAGAAGGGATGAAGCACATAAAGCACTGTTCTCAAAACTTTTTTTGAGCACCGTTTACAACCAATAATAGATTTTACATCGTGACCAACCCCCACGTACTTACTTGCTTATAAAACAAAATTTAGTGAAATAATGTTAAGAGCCCTATATGCAGTTTGTTCTGATACTTTTTAGACTGATTTTTTTTTTTCCATTTAGTGCTCGTTGTAAATCAATAAGTTGAATTTGTGACCCACTATTGGGTTGATACCCACAATTTGAAAAAGTCCTAAGGTGGGCCTTTGTGGCCCAGTTTTTCTCATAAGCCATGTCACATGCAATCATCTCTCTCCATGGTGTTTAGAGCAAGGGTCAGCAAAAAGCTAGCCAGATTGCTTGTTTTTGTTTTATTATTTATTTTTGGCTGCGTTGGGTGTTCGTTGCTGCGCGCGGGTTTTCTCTAGTTGCGGCGAGTGGGGGCTACTCTTCGTTGCGGTGCGCGGGCTTATTGCAGTGGCTTCTCTTGTTGCGGAGCACGGGCTCTAGGCGCGCGGGCTTCAGTAGTTGCGGTTCACGGGCTCTAGAGCGCAGGCTCAGTAGTTGTGGCACACGGGCTTAAATGCTCCACGGCATGTGGGTTCTTCCTGGACCTGGGATCGAACCCATGCCCGCTGCATTGGCCAGCGGATTCTTAACCACTGCCCCACCAGAAAAGTCCCTAGATTGTTTGTTTTTGTAAATAATGTTTTATTAGAACATTGAACACCTATTCATTTACATATTATAGGAAGGCAGTGGATGAGGTCAAAGAAGTAGGTAGGAGCCAACTCATGTAGATCATGGCAAAATATGTGGCTTTCATTCTAGCTTCTCATTGCCTTCGTGTTCCTTCCTGGAGGTCTTTCAGTTAACTTGCTTTTGGAGGGGGACTTCAGGATAGGAGGCGTGAGGGAACCCAGCCTGTTTATGATCAGAGTGGGATATAGCTGAGAAACAAGAGCCAGAGACATAAGCCACCACTTATCTCCTGGAGAAGCCCACAGTGTGGTCAGGGAGACACCCATATATGACAATGTCCTAGCAGAGTGAGGAGAGCCGTGACCAGTGAGAGTAAAGGGTTCTGGAAGAGTCAGCCATCAACTGGGCCTGAGGGATTCTGGGAGACTTTTCAGAGAGGTGGCATTTAATCTACTTCTCTTTTTTTTTTTTTTTTTTTTTGCGGTACGCGGGCCTCTCACCGCTGTGGCCTCTCCTGTTGCAGAGCACAGGCTCTGGACGCGCGGGCTCAGCCGCTCCGCGGCATGTGGGATCTTCCCGGACCGGGGCACGAACCTGCATCCCCTGCAGCGGCAGGCGGACTCCCAACCACTGTGCCACCAGGGAAGCCCTAATCTGCTTCTTAAAGGATCTATCTGAGCAGAGAAATCGGGAATAACGTATTTTACGTGTAAATGGTTATCTGTTAAGTGAATGATGGGCCTTCTAGGTAGAGGCACAAATCTGGGAAATGAATTTTGGTTTTGAGAAAATAGGTTGGTGTGATGTGAAGAATACAGTTTGGTTGGGAGACCAGAAGGGTGGGTTGGGGCTATATTAAGAAGCACTTCAAATGCTTCCAGGCATTGGGAAGGATGTGATCAGTTTTGCCTTTTATGTTGTTCTGTCCTTGGGGAGGACAGTGGGTGGCAGGAGAGGTGAGATTGCTTAGCAGGTGATTTTGACATGGTGCTGACCTGACCTCGTGACAGTTGGAATGGGGAGCAGTGAGTGAAGGTAGGAGAGATTTGAGGGGCAAATTACCAGGACCCTGCATATGTGGAGTGGGGCAGAGGTAAGCTCTGGACAGCTTAGGCAAATAAGGAGAGAATAGCATAAAATGGTCAGGAGTCAGAGGCCTGGGCTCAAGTCCCAGTCCAACACCTTCCTTTCTGAGCCTCCGTGACTGCATCTGAAAAGCGGAGGTGACGTCTTCCCTTTCCTCCTTGGATAGTTCTGAAGACAAGGAGAGGCAGTGAATGTCAAGCACCTGTTCAGAGCCTGGCACGTAGAAAATGCTTGACAGTATGTTACCAGGGAGGAGTCCAGGCAGGAATTAGGTCGTAAAGGACATTTTAAGGAAGCTGTGGGCCTCCCCAGAATACACCTGTGTGCCCTTCAGATTCCCCAGAACCCTTCCGTAGAGTTGAGATTACGCCCCTCTGGGGTAGACAGGGACTCCCACCCACTACTTACCAGCCCTCCCCCTCACAGACTCAGATGCCACTGCATCTTCAGATAACAGCGAGACAGAGGGGACATCCAAGTTGTCGGACACGCCAGCCCCTAAGAGGTGAGAAGAAGCCATCATTCTTCCCTGGAGGGTGGGGGGTGGGGGTTGGAGAGGGTACCTGGGCTGCCTCTTGCCTCTGACCCCCTCCCCTGTCCTTTCTCCAGGAAGAGAAGCCCTCCGCTGGGGGGTGCCCCCTCCCCCACCAGCCTCTCCCTGCCTCCTTCAACAGGGTTTCCCCTTCAGGCCTCTGGGGCCCCCTCCCCATACCTGAGCTCGGTGAGTTGGGGTCAAGGGTGGGAAATGGTCAGATGCCTGGGAATAAGGTGGGCATCATTTGGGCAGAGGGTCCAGGCCTCAGGGTGAAGCCAGCCCAGCGCCAAGAACATCTGTCTGGGTGTGGCCAGCAAGCGTGCCTCGGAGGGGTGTGAGTCGGGGCTGCCTACTTCTCTCTGGTGTAGGAATGGGGGACAGACGTGACTGAGGAGAGGAGACCCCAGGACACAGTCCTGCTGCTGTCCCCTCCCGTCTGTTCTCAGGAGCCACACTCATCACCATCTCTTGTTTTTCCATTCTTCCTCCTGTTTGCATTTCTTCCTTCTACCCCCACCCCATCCACTCCATTTCCCATCTCCATCCCCTCACTCCCGCCTGCAGCTGGCTTCCCCCACCTACCCCCCATTCCCTTCTGACTACCTGGCCCTGCAGCTGCCCGAGCCCAGCCCCCTGAGGCCCAAGCGGGAGAAACGGCCCCGCCTGCCCCGGAAACTCAAGGTACCCTGTTTGGGGGACGTTAGGGAGGGGCCAGAACGGCAGGACAGCCACCTGAGGGAGGCTCAGGACGGCTGGGGGCCTGTCCGAGAACGTTGAAGGGCTGATTTGGGGCTGCTGCTGGGGACCCAGCCCAGGGTTAGGCGCTGAGGGGCGGGTCGCAGAAGTCCTGGCTCCCAGGTTCCCTGTGAGACCAGTCAGGGCAAGCCCAGACTCGGGGAGCTCAGAGTGAAGGTGGCTGGGGGCCAGGCTCATTTTCACAAGTGTTCTGTATTGCCAGGCAGCCCCCAAGGAGGGGCAGAGTTGTGGGATCTAGAATCAAGTCAAGGTTGCACCACTTAGAAACCATGTGACCGTGACCCTCTAGGTCTCAGATTGTGTGTCTGTAAAGTGAGTGATCAAACCACGTGTAATCAGCCAGTGTTGCGGAGCGTCTACTGTGTACCAGGCACTGTGCTAGGTGCTGCAGATACAATAGCGAACAAAGCAGAAATCCCTGCTTTCATGGAGCCCATGTTCTCGAAGGGTAGGCAGGAAACAAGCAAGATAAATAGGTAACAATGTAGAAAAATAGATTCAGGTAAAGAGCGTGGGAAACACCAGAGTACATGGGGCTGATGTTTACAGTGGGGTGGTCAGAGACTTAAATGAGCAAAGCCCTCTGGCTCTCTGCAAAGTGTTTCATTCAGGAAGAACCAGCACAGGGAGCGCTGGGGGTGGGTACGTGTTCGGCTTCTTCAAGGACTAGGAAGGAGGCCAGTGTGGTCGGAGGAGAGTGAGAGGGAGAGTGACCAGAGAGCAGGTCAGAACAGCACCTGAGGGGCAAGGCTGTGGAGGGCCTTGGAGGTATTGGGAAGTTTTTGGCTGGTACTGTGAGTGAAACGGGAGCCACTGGAGAAGGTGGGGCAGAGCGGCGTCTGATCTGATTGACATGTTAAGAAAATTGCTTGACACTGCAGTGAATAGGCTGGTGGGTGGGGGGTCAGGATGGAAGTGGGGATACCAGTGAGGAGGCTCCTGCGGTCAACCAGGCAGCAGGGGGAAGAGTGAAAAGTGGGTGATGGGTCTCTTTCAAAGAATGAGCCCCAGGAAGAGCCGTGTGGGCTGTGAGAGAGAGGGGCGTTGAGGGTGACTCCAGGGGTTTTGGCCTGAGCAGCCAAAGAAGTGGCCCTTTTCTGAGTCGGGGAGGACTGTGGGAGGAGCAGGTTTGGGAAGGAAGGTGAGTTTGGCTTTGGATGTCTTGAGATGCTGTCTGGAAATGTCAACGAGACAACTGGGTGACGTGAGCCTGGGCCGCACCGGGGCCGTATTTGGAAGTCACGGGCAGGGAGGTGGATGGCGAGGAGAAGAGGTCTCTGCACCCTGAGCCCTGGGAGAGATGAGGACACGGAAGGCACAGTGCCCTTCCAGCTCTGAGTCAAAGTGAAATAAGGACCGGGCTGGCAGCTCTCAAGTTGGGTGGACTGTAGACTCGAGACTCTGGAGCCAGAGGTGGAACGGGAGCCCTGCTTGTGGTTAGGAGTGTGGGTTCTGGAGTTCTAACCCCAGCTCTGCCACTTCCTCCCGCGTGACCGTGGCCCTTGAGCCTGGAAGATGAGTAGCTAATGGGTGACGATACTGCTCAGCTCCTGCTTCACGCTACTTGGCAGGGGTTCTGCTTCCTGGGCTGGGCGGACTGGTGGAGAAGGCACGGGCCAGAGAAACCTGGAGCAGAGCGTGGAGGCGTGGCGTGGGGTGCGCTTGGCAGTTCAGGGCTCTGAAGTGCTGGCTCCTGACCCAGAGGCGTGTCAGTGAGCTATGTTCGGGGCAGGCAGGGGAAAAGGGCCCAAACCAATGGCGGTGCATGGGCGAGGGGATAAATCAGGGACGGCCTCAAAGAACAGGTGACACTTGAGCCCAGGGTGAGATTTGGATATTCAGGCTGAGGCGGTTGTGGAAGGAAGGGGGGGACGTGGCAAAAGCGGTGTTTGGGCTGGAGCCGGAGGGGTGAGAGAGAGCGAACAGCGTAGGAAGGATAGGGTGGGTCAGGTCATAGAAGGCTGGGTGTCCTATGAGGAGAGTGGGGGTCCCTGAAGTTTCTGGGTGTGGTGGTGTGAGGAGAGGGGAGGGGACGCTGTGAAGACTGAAGCAGGTCAGTCAGGAGCCTGGGCCTCACCCGTTTTAGCTGGGTTTCCTCCATGCACTCGCCGTGCGACTTGGGCGCGTCATTTAACTCTCAGAGCCTCCGCTTGCTCCTCTGTTCGGTGGGGTCGTTGTGAGGATAAAATGAGTTAAGAGAGAGAAAACACTTAGCCTGGTGCCTTGTCCCTAGTACGCCACAGATAAGCATTCACTACCGTGGGTCACGCTGAGGAGGCCATGAAGTCAGTCCAAGCAGGGGTAGTACATGGGGCCTCGGGTCGGTAATCAAGAGGTGGTGGCCAGAGGAGGGGGACAGTCATGCCACCGGCCTTTTCAGTCGTGCGTGTGCATCTGCTCCCGTGTGTGCACATGAGTGCCTGGTACTGGGTGCAAGGGTGCTGTTCAGAGCTGGGCTTCCTGTCATCCATCCTGGCAGACCCCAGTCGCCCGAGGTACAAACCCACTCTGGCCCTCCATGCCACCCTAGGAACAGCGGCGGTGAGGGGGCCACCTTGAGAAGCAGAGAGTAGGCCACAGGGGCCCGAATGTGTTAAGGCAATCAGAAGGGCCACTGTGAAGACTACTGCCATCCCCGCACCCGGGGCCAGACTGGACACTGCCTGGTGGGGACCTGGCAGGCCTGTGCCTTCAAACCTCCATTTCCAAGCCTCCGTTTCCTCCTCTGGCTGATGACCTCTCCTCCCTTCCAGGGTGGTCGGAATGGTGAGAGATCATTAATGGAAGTCACCTGGCACATACTAGGTGCTCAGTTTGTGCCTACAGGCAAAGCAGGAGGCCCACAGATCTCTGGGAAGGATTCAGAAGGACCTGGCAGGGGTGGGACTGGAGGGTTGGGCAGGACAGAGGCCACTTCCCAGCCTCAGAGCACAAAGCAGGACCTTTGACAAATAGAAAAGGACAGTCCAGGTGGAAGGACTGGCCTGTTCTCAGGCACTGCCTGTCCTGAGGGCAGCGAGGAGCCGGAGGCCCCCGAGTACAGGAGTGACGCGCTCAGGTCTGTGTTCTAGAGAGCTTACTCTGGCTGCAGTGCGGAGGAGGAGCTGGATCTGGGAGAGGCTGAAGGCAGGGAGTCCAGGTGAGCTGAGAGGAGGGCCTGGCCTAGGCCGGTGGCTCTGGGGATCCCAAAGAGGGGCCCCTCCCAGACACAAGAGGTAGAAGCCTCGCACGGCCGGGGGTGAAGACCTTTGACACCCTCCACCAAACCAGTGAGCCCTGCAGGAGGAGGAGGGAGAGGAGGCCAGTGTGGCAGGTGGTACTGGAGGTGCCCAGAGGCGGGCAGGCAGGCACTCCAGGCTGGCTCTGGCTCTGGCTGCTATCCCAGGGGCAGCCACAGTGCCTGACTGGCAAGGGCAGGGCCCGGCCTTTCCCTCCTGGTTTCCCATGAGACTCTCTCCACCGCCACCCTCATCAGCACTTCCATCACCAACCCTCACCCCCACGCACTTGCTGGTGTGAGACTCTGCAGGGCTGAGGTGGGGCAGGCTCCCTGATTCCAGCCGTGGCTGGCCTGGCTGTGTCCACTACCCCTTGAATGAGCCTTTGCCCCCTTGCCCTCCCCTGGAACTGTCTTAAGGGGCAGTGCCAGCCTCCTGGAGGTCCCAGTGCCTCCCTGACAGGCCCTCCCTGTGTTTCTCCCCGCTGCTGCAGATGGCGGTAGGACCCCCCGACTGCCCCGTGGGAGGGCCGCTGACCTTCCCAGGCCGGGGTTCTGGGGCCGGCGTGGGGGCAGCCCTGGCCCCACTGCCCCCACCCAAGATGCCTCCCCCTACGATCCTGAGCGCCGTCCCTCGGCAGATGTTCAGCGATGCAGGCAGCGGGGACGACGCCCTGGACGGGGATGATGACCTGGTGATCGACATCCCGGAGTGAACCCCTCTGCCTGACCCCCTGCCCAGCGCCCTCTGTGTCAGCACACATGAGCCCCCAGCTTCCGCAGAGACGTTTATTGACGCCCGGTTGCCATGCTGTGGCCACTGACACAATCAGAAAAGGCGTAAACATGCATGAATGTCCCCCAGAAGGTGGGCCCTCTCCAGGGAGGGCAAGGGCCCTGCCTTCACATCCCAGCCCAATCCAGGGGACAGTTATTTAAATGAGTGGGCCAGGAGCATCTGCCACCTCTCAGAGAGGCAGAGACCCTGCGGTGGCCCCCCACTTAAAAGGGCAGCTGTACAGGGCTCGGTGGTGGTGGTTTTTTTAATGAAGATTCTGCATTAAAGGAGTGCCTCTTTTTGTGTGTGTCATTTTCATTTTTGGAAACCTCCTCCTCCAAACCCCTCCTAATCCGACCTCCTCCCTGGAGGGGAGGGGGCCGGGCAGCCTGGAGAGGCAGGAGAGAGGAGCAGCAGCCGGGTCCTTGGGGCAGGGGCACTGTGGGATCCCCCCTGCAGGTGTGCTCTGGATGGGTGGTTTGCATATTTGTCTGTTGTAGCGAGTCAGGCAGGAGGAAGTTTGCATTTGTGAATATAGATCTCCACAGTCCCTCACAAGAAGACAGACCCACGGTCACGGAGACACGAAACAAGACAAGTAGTGCGGGGTGGGGCCTCCACCCCGTGTAAACGTGCAACACACTCGTGCGAAGGCTGCCTACTGGGCCCAGCCCTGAGGGCCCTGTGCTGGGCGGCCGCTGTCCTGCTCAGGCTGAGGGCAGGGCTCCGGCTGCCGGGGGCAACTGGCTGGTCAAGGTGTGCCAGCGCTCCAGAGCTGCGTCCGGCTGCTGCAGACAGTCGCTCCAGTGCTTCCGGGCCTCTCTCCGGGCGCCTGGCCCCAGGGCCACGCCACCTGGGAGCAGTAGAGGCAGGCAAGATCAGGGCCGGGCTCACTGCCGGGCTGCCCTCCATCAGCACCACCCAGCAGGCTCCTCCCTCACCGATGAAGTCGTTGGATTTGCCAATGTCATAGTCCCAGACTGTGACTTCCAGAGTCTTGCTGGCCAGAGTGGAGAGCTCCATCTCGTAGAAGAACTCCTGGGACAGGGCAAGCGACACCTTCCATGAGGCTCTGCCCCCACTCCCAGCCCCAGCCCCGCTCGATTTCTGGCCTCTGCCCCATTTACCTCATTAAATTCCGGGTTTAGAGTCTTCTTCTTCACACGTGTTTTGTGCTTGGATTTCTTATCCACGTCTGGCCTCAGGTACCTGCCGAGGGGGAGGAGGGACGGGTGGGGCAGCAGGTCAGTCAGGGACAGGCCAGGCCCAGAAGAGGACGGGGCTGGTGGCAAGTCCCTGGGGAGGGGAGGGTGGGCCTCGGGGCAGGGCGAGGGCTCACGTCTTGACGTAGGGGTCAGAGTAGCCGTTGACGTCCATGGCAGCCAGGTGGGCGCAGCGCACGATGCCCACCAGCAGCCCGCGGCGCCGAGAACTGTAGCTGAGGCTCAGCAGGATGCGCCCGCGCTCTTCCAGCAGCCCAGGCCCCTGCTCCACCTGCTCCAGCTGCCAGCAGACGCGGGCGTCAGCCGGCACCCTCACCACCTCCCGCCCAGATGCGGTCCCTGTGGGTGGCTCACCTCCTTCAGGTAACAGGAGATGCCCCTCAGCGCCACAGACATGGAAGAGGGTGAAGCCAGCTGAGGGGGCAAAGAGAAAGTTCTGGAAACCTGATCTCCCCAGGGCCCCCTTCCCGTGGTACCCCGCAGCCTGGCACAGACCGGGACCTGGCGCTCAAGGCAGATGTTAAAATGCTTCTTCTGTGAAGGCTTGAGGCGGCGGAGGGGTACACGGATCTCCCCGATGAACTCGTTGTGGCTCAGCTTGTCTTCATCACAGACGGAGATCCTGGTAGGGAACTGCAGGGTCAAGGCCCCCTGGGGTACTTGAGCCCCACTCCGGTTTGGGAGAAAGGTCCTCCGACTGAACTCTGAACACTCGAGGCTGGTCCCAGCTCTGCCCTAAATACTCTACACCTCACTTGTAAAATGGGCTGTCTCAGGGCTGTGTGGGGAGCACCAGGCCTGGAGCTGGGGGAGGATGTTTTGATTTGCCCTGTTCCTCTGCGCCTCCCTTTCCAGCTGCCCAGGCTGTCCCCGGCCCATCAGGACCTGCTCGGCTCCTTGAGGAAGCCCTCACAAACCTTGGGAACGCGACCACACACACACACACACACACACACACACACACAGCCTCCATTCAGGGCCTGGGGACAGGATCCAACTGAACATGCACAGGGTGTGCACTGGTGGATGTGGGTCACGGGTCCAGGATGTAAGAGCTAGAAGGGCCTGAAGGAGCCTTGAGCAGTTGGACCAGGAGCGCATACCTCCCCCTAGAGCCCCTGTCCTTTCCTGTGTGGAGCAGGGAGCCAGCCTGGGAGAGACTCATGAACCCAGCAAGTAAGAGATTATTGCTTTTACTTCCATCCGTCTCGGTCTGCAGCCCCTTTCCCTGCCTTCTGCTGTGACACTCTCGAGCAGCTGTGTCATGCAGAGGTGTTCAATTCCCAGCTCTGCCACCTAGCAACCACATGACCTTGAGCAAGTCACTTAACCTCCCTAAGCCTCATTCCCGTTTCTGTCGCTTGAGACTTCACTCCTTAGAGATGTTAGGGAGACAAGGGCAGCAGAATGGGCAGACCTCTGCTGCATAGGTCTGACTTAAGTCAGGGGCTCTGAGAAGGGGTCTCAGTGAGCAGGGAAAGATTGCAGGAGGAGGCAGAGCCTCAAATGATGAGTGGGATTTAGGCCGGCAGAGAGAGGAAGCAGGGAGAGACACGACAGGCAAAGGTCAGGAGATAGGAACCCGACCAGTCGCAAGAGGGCGGTCCTCTGTTGGAGGAGCAGTAGGAGCTATTTGGAGGGCAGGAACCCAGGGGAACATTCTGGCCTGCTCCCGAAGGGGACAGGGAGCCACTGATGGTTCTAGAGCATCCGAGGGCTTAATGGGAGGTGGGTCGACCAACCAAAGAAGGTTCCAATGACAGTTGTCCCCAAGGAGGTGCTGAGCTGGACTCGTTGGTAACCGGGAGGACAGACCCCTCACCTGAGCACCTTGTGGGTGATGTCATCATCTGTGATTCCGCTGTACGTCAGGTCCTCATTCCACACGGGATTCAGCGTGTTCCTCTGAGTCTTAGTTTTTAGCTTATTGGCCTTAGGTGTGGGGACGAAGGGTTCACAGTACATGTCCCCCAGACCCACAGAGGCTGGAGGCAGACGAAGGCTGGGGGCACACCCACAAGCTGGGTCAGGCTGGGGGGCGAGGGTAGGGGGAGGCCGTTACCTTGCAGGCTCCAGGCAGCAGGTGCAGTTTGACGTAGGGGTCGGCCAGGCCATTGAAATCCATGGGCTTGAGGCCCTGGGGAGGAGGGGAGGGAAGAGGGCTGTGAGGTCCCAGCCTGCCCACCCTCCCTCCCTCTCTCTGTAGTGTGGACCCTTGGGGGCGGGAGAGCCAAGATGGGTGCTGGGAGAGGAGCAGGAGTCAGGCCTGGGGAAGGGAAAGGAGAATGGAAACGCACCCCTCTCAGGGTAGGAGGCAAACAGGGCCAGGGCTCTCGGGAGGCAGGGAGTACCCACCTTGGCCCTGAGGATACTACAGTGCAGAGTGCAGGAAGCCTGGTCGTAGAGAAGGTCAAACTCCAGCGTGCCCAGGGCGGCTGGAGAAGAGGGAAGAGGTAACCTGAGTCCGTGCGTAAAGACAGGTGTGTGTGAGAGACAGGTGGGCAGGCCTGCTACGTGTGCCAGCTGTGAAGGTTTGTGCGTGTCTGTGCCTGTCAGCCTGCTTGTGTGTGCACGTCTGGGTCCCTGGCTGGGCTGCAACTGGTGCTCTGTGGGTGGTTGAGTGTCTCAGCAGAAATATTGAATATTGAGCCTAGCTGAACCTGTAATCTCCACTGACTGCAGCTGTGGTGGCGGTGCCCGCCGCCTCCCCACCCCCAGCAGGGCCCCATCCCCTTCCCACAAGCCTGGAGGCCCCCATTAGCACCCTGGGCCCTTCAAGCCCGCAGACTCACTGGTATCATCCGAGTCATAGCTGTCCACCTCAGCTCCATCCTCGGGCGTGGTGGCCCCAAGGAGGGCTGCAGGGGGTGCCAGGGCCAGGGGGCCCAGATGAGCAGGGGCCTCTCCGAAGCCCCCGCCACCCCCTTCAGGTCCTGGTCCCCGGCGGGGGAAGTAGTCAGAGATCTGGCGGATGGGCCGGATGGGCCCCGGGCACACGTTGATGGCCATGTGCTCCTGGATGTTGATGGTCATGCGGTCGCCCCTGCGGCCCCTCATGCAGCACCCCTGGCTGGGGGAGGGAGGTTCGAGAGAGCTTGAGCCCGGGGCTGACTTCTCAAACCTACCCGTCTGCTGGCTGAGGGCCAGGCGGCACCCGCCAGGGTCTGTGGGCCCTCACTGGCCTCCCTTCCTAGGTGCTGAGGGAGAGGGCAGCCTGTGCCCGCTGACGGGCAGGCAGAAGGCCTGGGCCCTCCAGACCCCAAGCTGTGCTCCATGGGGCTGGGCTGCCAGCCCACTCCCCCCAGATAGGTCCTGGCTCCACCTCAGCCTTGCCCACTTTCCTCTAGATTGTCCCTCTGTCCTCTTCCCAGCGCCAGCCCCTCATTCTGGGCTTCTGTCTGCCCTGGGTCCTCTACCCCTGAAGCTGCCCCCTAGGCCCCCTCCTCTGTCTTTCTGAGGCTCTGACTATCCTTCTGCACCAGGCGCCTGTCTGGTCTGGGGGTCACCCACCTCTTAGGTTTTCACTACCCACTGTCCCTTCGTTCAGCCCCAGGATCTGCCCGCCTGCCTGGGCCCCCATCCGCTGCCATCCAAGGTGAGGACCCCTGCCTCAGATGCTTCCTCCTGAAACTGGCTCTCCGGAGGAGCCAGAAATTACAGCCTCCGGAGAGCTAAACACCCCCAGGGGCACACACAGGCTAACACACACTCACCCTCACCCTCTCGCCCCCGGCAGCCCAGCCCCCTGCACCTGTCTCTGCGCCTCCAACAGGTGCCCAAGCACTGGGGGGCCAGCGGGTGCGAGCTGGGCGGTGGCAGCCGGCGATTCCCAAGGCGGCCGGCGAGAAGAGCGCCGAGTCCGGCAGTCTGAGCCGAGAGGGAGGGAGAGCAGGAGAAAGTGCGGGGAGGAGGGGGTGAGCGAGGTGGAGGCGAGGATGCAGCCGGCGCAGGCGGCGCGGGGCGGGGAGGGGCGGACGGAGGCTGGGGAGGGGGCGGGACTCTCCCGCCGGCGCCCGCCCGGGCACACTTAGGAGCGCACACGGGTGCACACACATTCACGGGCAGGCTGACACACGCATCTTGCACGGACACTCCCGCGCACACGCCTGTGCCCACGTGCGCACACCACAGTCATGCACAAACCCAGACACGCGCTGGCACACTCACCCAGGAGAACTTCGCACACACACGCTCGCAGACACACGGGCTCCCTGCGCCGCCAGGAACCCACAGTGAGAACTGCCCGGTGTTCCCCAACTCCTCCCCGCGCCGCCCCCGCGCCGAGCCGGCGGAGCCTCCCTCCGCCCTTCTCTCCTAGCTTCCCTCCCGGGTCTCCAGGGCAGACCACCGGCCTGGTTGCCTTGGCGACGCCGGCTCCTCCTCCCTCCCCGCCCCCTACCTCGCGCGTCCTTATGCCCCTCCTCCGCAGAGAGCGTTTGGAGGAGGGGGGGAGGGTGTCTGGCCCTCCCCTACCAAATATCCGTAGGGGCGGGGCCTGTGGGGGCGGGGCTTAGAGATCCGCAGTGACCCAGGAACGGGCTGGGGAAGGGGGTCTGATCCGCCTACGGTCCCAGGTTTGAAATCTCGGGGTCTCGGACCCTGGCTGGGAAACCTGAGAGTGTGAGGCCTGAGGCTGTGGCCTTCCCCCCACGCCTCCTTCCATTAGTTGTTCAGGATTCTCTCCTGTGACCCAACCCAGCCCCCGAGGGTCCAAGTCCCCTTCTCAGGGATGGCATCTCCTTTGCGAATCCGCCTTCCCTCACCCTCCCATCTCCAGTTGTCCCTCAGGTGGAGCGGAGCGTGGGGTTTCGCTCTGAATGCCTCAGAGCCCTGCAGGCCTTCCTCCGCTCTCTGCTGTCTCTCACCTGAGCCCTGTCACCTGCCTGTCAGTCTAACTCCAGCCTTTGATCTTGGCTCTCCTTTGTCCAAAACTTGCCAGCCCCCAATGACAAAGTCCTCACAGTGACCTGATTCAAGGCCCTTCAGCCCAAGACCCTGACTTCTCTAATCTCATCCCCTGTGCTCATCTTGCTGGCTCTCAGGACCATTACTTGCGGTTCCCAGAACACACCTGGATCTCTCAGACCTGTGGACCTTTGCTCATACAAGTTCCTCAGCCTGGAAGATCTTTCCTTTCTTCAGGGGTCATCCTGGACCCCCTCTTCCTAAGAGACTTACTGGAACATCTCCCCACCCCCAGCCCAGCCCCCAGCTTCCAGTGCTGTCTCTGGTTTGTCATGTCTGTTTCCATTTCTGTCTCCCCCACTACTGGGGAGCAGAGGCTGCCGCATGCTAGGCCTGGCACTAGTTTGGCATCACTAAATATTGTGATTTTAGGTTGCATAGCAATGTGAATATACTTAACATTGCTGAACTTTGTGCCTGAAAACAGCTAAGATACAACTATTCATTCATATGTGTATTTTTACCCCAATTTTTTTAAAGTAATAGAAATGTAAAACCAAACTATGCTGAGATACCACTTGTCACCCATCAAATGGTGAAATTCAAAGCAAATGTTAACACACAGTGTTGGTGAGGCTGTGAGTAAATGGGCACCACCTCTGTAGCTGAAACGGAGCAGGACCCTAGGTCTTTGCCCCTCCGTGTCCTCAGCCTGCCTTTTGTCTGTGGGAAAACTTTAGCTAAACAATAAGTTTAGGGCTTTCCTGGTGGCGCAGTGGTTAAGAATCCACCTGCCAATGCAGGGGACACAGGTTCGAGCCCTGGTCCGGGAAGATCCCACATGCCGTGGAGTAACTAAGCCCGTGCACCGCCAACTACTGAGCCTGCGCTCTAGAGCCCGCGAGCCACAATTACTGAGCCCGCGTGCCGCAACTACTAAAGTCCTCGTGCCTAGAGCCCGTGCTCCTCAATGAGAAGCCACCGCAATGAGAAGCCCGTGCTCCGCAACGAAGAGTAGCCCCCGCTAGCCACAACTAGAGAAAAGCCCACGGTGCAGCAACAAAGACCCAATACAGCCAAAAATACATTAAAAATTAAATAAATAAATAATTTTTTAAAAAAAGAATACGTTTGATCAGAGAAGTGAGAAAATGCAGAAACAAAGGAAAACAGCCCAGCAAGACTAAATAATAATAGTTTAGTCATTAAGCATAGTTAAGGACCCTTAGTTCCTTCTCAAGGGCTATAGATAATATTCTGAGCCATCTCCCGTGAGCTGTCTTGTAGATACTGAAACCCGCACCAGGTGGAAGAAGTTAACTACATGATGACCGGACTGTAGCCATGACATAAGCTCCCACAATTCCAAGAACTGGCCTCCAAGAAATGGGAACAAATCAACCCTGGAACTAAAGACTAACTGTACTTAAAACAATCAAGATGACACTGATCAGACCACCGCAGGACCAATTTCAACATGACTGTCAGAGCTGACTGTGCTGTTCCTGCATGTAGCCCCCTCCCTCCATCTATAAAAGCTCTTGCCCACTGATTGTCAGTGGGGGGGAGTTGCCCTTTGGACAGGAGTCCACCCTCCCCACTGGTTGCCAGCACCCAAAATAAAGCAAACGTTCCTCTGCACCAACCTTGCTCCTTTATTGGCTTTTGCGCAGCAAGCAGCCGGACCCCACTTTCAGTTACATAGCCACTGTCAGACTCTTTGATCCAAAAAATCCACTTCTAGGATTTGGCCCATGAGCAAAATAATAGAAGTTCAAGGCTATTAACGGCAGCATGTCTTCAATGGCAAAAGACTGGAAACAACCTAAATGTCCACGACTGGTTCAATCAGTTATGAGAATTTCACACAGTGAAATAACATGCAGCCATGACAAGAAAGAGGCTCTTTATGTGCTTGTACAGAATCATCTTCACAATCTCATGGTAACTGAAAAAGCTAAGGTAAGGAGGCGCATGAATGGAATGCTGCCATTTGAGGAAAAAAAAAAAAGCGTTTATATATGTTTGTTTATTTGCGCATAAATTATTCCTGGAAGGCTGCACAAGAAAGTGGTAACTATGGTGACCTCTGAGGGGGCTGCTGTGAGCCAGGGGAGGGCAGGAAGAGGATTTATTTTGTACCATGTGCATATGTTACCTACTCAAAAGAATACACTAAAATAATATCTTTTTTTAGATAAAGGCAACCATTAGGTTTCCTCTGAGGTTCTCCAGGATAAGAAAGGAGGAGGCAGGACTAAGGGAGACACCGTCCAGGAGCGGGTGGGTTTGGGGAGAGGCAGACCTGGGCCTGCAGTAAAAGGAGGGGCGAGCTGGGCAAGAAGCCCAGCCCTGCTTCCTGCACTGCTTTCTTCTTCTGGGGTTTAGCTCAGGCCCAGCAGCTCACCTCTAGAAAGCCTTGTTGCACGAAGGCAAGGATGAGGCTGGAGTTCCAGCCAGTCGCGGGGGAAAATACAGACAGTTCTGAGCCCTGGTTTGTCCAGAGGTGGAAAGGCTTTTCGTCCATCCATTAAGCCAGTAAGTATTTATTGAATACTTATTCTATACTGTGGTGCTAGGGCTACGACCAAGGCCAATGATCTCTGGCTTTACAGGCTTGTAGGGGAGACAGACAAATACACAGACAACTCCAGTGCAGTCAGACTGATGTGGTGACAGGGCATGGTCAGAAAACTCAGGTTCACTTCCCAGGGGAAGTGTCGTCTCAGCTGTGACCTGGAAGATGAGGAGGAATTACTGGGTCAAGTTGGGGCAAGAGTGTCCTAGGCAGAGGTGTGTGCAAAGGCTGGGGTGTGCCGAGGAAGGGAAGCTCGGGAAAACCCGAGGTGGGTAGGTAGACAAGAGTGTCGCAGATCAGGGTAAGAAGTTCAAAATAACACAGGAGGCAAGGGAAGCCACTGGAGGGTTTTAAGTAGTGGATCCACGTGTTCTGGTCTGTTCTCGCTTGGGGAAGAGGGAATAGAGATCAAGCAGTCCATAGGTCGTTGCAATAAGCCAGATGAGACATAGGGCTGGCTTGAATGAAGGGGGGCAGGGCGGCACTGGAGGGGAAGGGAAGTGGATGGATTTGAGATTTAGGTTGGAGATGAGCCAACAGGTCTTTTTTTTTTTTTTTTTTTTTGACTGCACGTGCCATGTGGGATCTTAGTTCCCTGGCCAGGGATCGAACCTGCGCCCCCTGCAATGGAGGCAGGGAGTGTTAACCACTGGACCTCCAGGGAGGTCCTAGCCAACAGGTCTTGATTATGGGTTTGTCAGGAGAGAAATAGGGAGGGGTTTGAGATGATTCCTAGGTTTTTGTGTTGAGCCGAGCATCTAGAGGAATAGTGAGCCCATTTGCTGCGATGGAAAAAAGGCGCAGGTTTGAGATAGGAGAATCAAGAGCTCCATTTGGGATCTATTGAGTTTGAGATGTTTTTGGACATACAGAGCCATGATGCAGGAAGTTGGGTAGGGGAGTCTGGAGGAGAGGAGAGGGCTGGGCTGGAAATATACATTTGTGAGTCATCAGCGTATAGATGGTATTTAAAGCCATGCGACTGGATGAGATCACCTAGGGAGAGAGGGTATAGATAGAAAAGAGAAGGTCCAAGCCTGAGCAGCTCAGAGGAGGAGGAGTTGAGAAAACTGATGAGTGTGGCCCCCATGCCTGGAGGCAGGATGCTGACAGACAGAACCAACCATTAGATGACAGAAGTAAAAAGACAGAAGTGATCGTTAGATGTGGCAAGTTATGGGGTCATTGGCAGACCTGGCCAAAGTGGCTTCAGTGCAGTGGGAGGGACAAAGCCAGGTCTGAAGGGTTTGAATACACTAAAGGTGAGGGAGCGATGACAGCAAGTGTAGACAGCCCCTTAGGGATTGTCTGTCTATACTCTGAACGATGTGCATCCCTGAGTTCTCTCCCCTGTGGTCCCCGCAGGCAGAGACCATGCCCTGGTGATTTCTATCTAAGCCATAAATGGAGCCCAGCACATAACAGGAGCTCAATACATTTATTTAATGGTTGGATGAATAAATGAATGGATAATTCACTGCTTGTGTCCAAAGGGCCTTTTCTTTTTTTTGGAAAAGGGGAATTCATTTATTAAAGAAAAGTCATCTGCGAGTTCTACTTAAGTTAGTACCCTTGACGTTAACACTTTGGATTGAAACATGCCATCTTTCAAATAACAAATGGACTCTACAAGCAGCGCTTACAGGTCAATCCAAGTAGCGTTTCAAGAGCCCAGAGGGACACTGGAGGGAGGTGACCCCTTCCCGGGGTGACGACCTTGTCTGTAAACACTGTCAGAGGCTAGAGGCACGGCTGAGCACGCTGCCGCCACAGAGGTTTTTCAGCAGGAAGATCCAAGCACGAGTGTGGCCTGGGCGCCCAACACCCAGGGTGGGGCCCCCTCCGGCCCGCCCTTCTCCGCTCCCCAGCCCAGGGCACCCCGGGGTCTGTCCGCTCTTCCCAGCCCTCGGCTGGGAAGTAAGAGGCCGCCCTCCTGGACCCCGCGGCTGGAGCACGTGGCCTACGTGCAGTTCAGGGTCTGGAAAATGCGGGAGAGCTGCAGCATGACTGGGCCCGTCTCGGCATCGTTCATCCACTGGGTGCTGTTCAGCGGGTTCTCGAGCATGTCTTCAAATGTCAGTGAGATTTTAGGGTTGGTCAGGCCCAGCTGCACCACGGGGTTATCCAGGATGGCCTGAAACAGGCTGTCGCAAAGGGCCTTTTCTGGTAGAGAGGACAGCAGTGTTCTTTTGAGGCAACGGAGGAAACTACCAAATCTACTCCAAAGGTTAAAGGCTCTGGACCCCTTCTCCCAGGACCCCATCTCCCAGCTAAGGCCCCAAGGGCAGCTGCATGCAGACTTGGGGAGGGGGCCCTGGGCCAGAGCCAGGAACCAGGTTGAGTCCCTGCTGCCCTTCACATGCCTGCGTCATTGGGTAAATCACTTCCTCTTTCTTAGAAGAGGTAAGTGTAGGGAAAAGAGGCCCACAGGAGCCAGTCCTGCAGGAGGCCCCATAGATGTTAGTCTGTCTCCTCTTTCCCCCCCTTTTTTTCTTTTTGCGCCTTTTCCTTGTTTAGGAAGTAGAAGCTGACCCTGACAAGTACCTCCCAGGGTTGCTGCGAGGAGAATGGTTGGGTAGTCCCTGAGGATCGGAAAGATGAGGGGTACGAATCCAGTGGAGGAAGGAGCCTCCTTCCGTAGGACAGAGGACCTCATACACGCCACAGACACATGCCTGGTGTGGGGCATGTCATGGAACTGGGACTGTCAGAGGCTGCTGAATAGGCAACTGTGTAATAAAACCAATGAGACCCTGAAGTGTCCTTGGGCTTGGGTGGGGCGGGACACATGTGTGACAGACAGGCCCACCTTCCAATCAGAAGGGAGCTAGTTCTTAGCCACTGGTTGGGGGGGCAAGAGGAGTGAAAGTGGCTGTTGGGAAGTGACAAATAAGGGAAAAGCAGAAACTAGAAAGGGTAAATGGGATGGCCCTTGGGGGAGCCCACCCAGAGAGGGGTAGCCTGTGAAGGCTCTGTGCATGACCAAGAGACCTGCCCCGAGATGGGCCGGGGGACTTCCTCTGACAACCCCCATGCCTGCAATACCTTTCCCTGCAGCACCTGATACAACCTGATGGGATGAGGCGGGAGGGCCTGGAGCCTGGGAGCTGTGCCTTCCTTGGGCAAGAACAGGGAAACAAGCAGGCAGGCATAGACACTGCTGCCACCTAGTGGAAATGCCTGTTATTTGTCTAGGTTGCTAACCCCAGGGTTGTCCTCAGCTGAGCACTACGAGACAGAGTTTGGGCATGGGGGAGACCCCTGTGCCCCTGCATTTGAGGACACGAGGCAGGGGGTAGGCTCAGGGAGGAGGATACATGCCATTGGGAAGTGTGTGTTGCCCACATCACTTTGCCCATCTATGCCTTGTCTCCCTCTTCTATAAGATGAGGGCAGCAGTACCTACCTCATAGGATTTTATGATGGTTAAATGAGTCAGTCCATTTAAAGTACTTGGCATAGTAGCAAGTGCTCAGTAAATGCTATCTGTGGTCAATCCAAGGGGTAAGTGGAGATGTTTAGGCCTGTCCCCCCTCCCCCCGCAAATCCACTATGCCTGCTACACGAATGCAGCTCTCCTTAGTCCCGGCTTTCAGCAAGATTGCCCAACCAAGTCCCCCTATCTGTAAATCCTGGGGCTTCCACTGTTATTGTTCTATCATCAGCATCAGCCCAAAGGCTCTGTGGGTCCCAATCCCTTCCCTTTGGATTCGGAGGCTTGGGGGGAAGGATTCCAGATCCTAGCACTTTCTCTCTCCCCTCACCCTAGAGTGTGTGATCAGAATGGCTCTGGGCGGTGACATCACAGAGCCCTCACCGCATCACTGGAGTGGAAGGGTGATGAGGCCGTGGCAGTGGGCGCAGGTGTGGATGTGGCTGGCTGGGCTGGGGACCGTAGAATCAGGTGGGAAGCTGTCCTGGGAACAGTGGGAAGGAGGAAGGCTGGGGTGTGGGGTTCCTGCCCCTGAGAGGCTGGGAGGCCAAGCCTGGGCTTTTCTCTTTGCTCTCCATGCTTCTCTCCCATCCTCCCTGTTTGGCGTGGGTCCTCTCATGGAGAGCTCAGCTGACCCTCAAGAAGTTCCTGGAAGAAAATCAAGGCCCTCCACAGCTGTACTAGGGCTCTGTGGCCTGGCCAGGCCCTGGGTCTGCCTCAGCCTCTTGGGTGGGGGGCACGGGTCTGTTTGGCTCTTTCATAGACTTTGCTCTGGGTCCCCAGCACCCATCCTGGAGAATGCCAAGGCCTTGGCCCGGGGAGCAGAGTCTCCACTCTTCCTAGACAGACCTGACTTCTTTGATTACCCAGACTCGGACCAAGCCAGGCTCCTGGCCCTGGCCCAGTTCATTGGAGAGAGACCTGTCATCTTTGTTAACTCAGGTATGACCCAGCTTGAGAAGGGGCTGCCCTCCTTGACGGGGCCTGGAGGACAGCTGCCCTTGGCCCTTCGGTTGGAGGTGAGTCCAGGGCCCCTGCCTCAACCTCACTGTCTAGCAGGTTCCGACTCCATGCTCTTCCATCACATCCTGGTGGGCGCTCTGGTGGTGGCCTTCATCTTCCTGCTTTTCCAGTTCTGCACACACATGTAAGGCCTGTCCCCCTCCCCAAGCCCCGCCCACCTCAACCTTCCTTGGGAGAGGCTGAAGGACCCAAAGCCCAGGGAGGCGGTGGTGGCGTGACCTCCCACCTCTGATCTCCACACCCAATAGGAGCTGTGAGAAAGGGGCCTAAAAAGCCGGACGGACGAGGGCCCTGGACTCTGCCCTGAGTGCCCATACCCGCCCTCCTCTCCTGCTGATGAATAAAAGTCCTTGCTTCTTTCTCCCTGACTGCTCAGCGACCCAGGCCGGGGGTCCTGCCCTGTCCTGCGGTCAACCAGTCATCGTGCTTTCTATCCCCAGGCGCCTGCTCCCTTCCCAGCCCCAAAGAACTGGGTGACGAGGGCCTTGGTGGCGTTCACGCAGATCGTCTTTATTAGCGGTCTGTAAAGCACCTCCCAGGGTCCCCCGACCCCAGACTGGAGGAAGCCTTGAGAGGTCTGTAGCACCAGGGACATGCCAGGGCCCGAGGGCAAGATGTGCAGCCTAATGGGGAAGGGACCAGGCGGCCCCCCACCTGCCCCCGGGGTTGCTCAGCACTGGGAAGGCTGGGGGGTAGCAACCACCTCCCTCCCCCGACACCCACAAACGAGTTTGCATTTGGACGAATTAATAAAATAAATAAGATTCCTCAGGCTGGCCTCCCCTGGAGAGGAGCAGTGGGGACAGCCAGCCCTGAGCGAGCCCACGGGCACTAGATAGGGTGTCCCCTCCCTCCCAGGTGACAGGGAGTTGAGAGGAGTTTGCAGCAGGGGGGCTGGCATGGCCTTGGCAGCAGGGCCTCCCCGACAATTCTGTGAGTCCTGGTCCCCTCAGGCTCCCCACAGCCTTGAGCCCTAAGCGGTTGGGAAGGGGTGCGTCTTCTTCCTCTTCCTTCGCTTCTCCAGGGCCCAGGGGAGGTGATGGAGACAGAGGCTAGGCAGGAGGGGGTCGACCCTCGCTCGGTTCAGGCACTGTAGGGAGAGGTCCCCTCTCCCTGCCTTCCAACTCACCTGGTCCCAGCCCTCAGCCCCTGAGGGGACATGTCCCCACCCCTTCGGAGTCCATCTGTCAGTTCCCGGGGGCTGTCAGGGCAAGAGGCCACTGGCTCCTCCCCCCACCCAGCAGCCCCAGAGCCCTGTCCCCACGGCGTAGGGGTGGGGTGGGGAGGGCCCCCGGCCCCCGGCCCCACCCTCAGTCCTGGGTCTGACAGGGGGAGGGCGGCCGGGAGCCCCGGGGCCGGAAGAGGCGGCAGGCCCCGCGGCAGATGAGGAAGAACCAGTAGAGCTGCGGGGCTAGGAGCAGCGCGGCGCCCAGGTTGACGTGGGCCGGGATGGCGAGCGGCACGGCGAGCAGGGGCAGGCCCGCGTGCCGCCCGTAGGCCCAGTACAGGTAGGGGAAGAGCAGCACCCGGCAGCAGAGGAAGCTGAGCAGCATCAGGGCCCCGTTCACCTTGTGCAGCAGCGTGTGCTGCTGCTTGTACTGCGGGCGGGGCGGGCAGACAGGGGCGGGGTGAGGGGCGGGGCGCCTCCGGCCACGCCCCCGGCTCAGCCCCCGGGCCACCTCCCCCCTCGGCCCACCTCCCTGCCTCGCCTTCCTCGGACAGGGGCCAGGTTAGGGGCCCCAGGCCCCGCTCCCCTCCACCCGCCCCCCTCCGCCCTGACGCCTCCCCTATACCCCGCCTTATAGCCCCGACTCTTCACCTGTCCTTTAAAGCATCTCCAATCGGTCCCTAAAAGTGCCCGCCCTTCCCCGGTCCTCCTGTCACGCTCAGAACCCCCAGCGCCCCTCTCACCTGGATGAGGATCTTGCCAAGGCAGACGAAGGGGGTGCTGACCTCTGCCATCAGCAAGCAGCCTAGAAAGAAATCTCCCTTGCCTTGACGCCACACCTGAGAGAGGAAGGAAACCGCCTGCCCTGAGCCTGGGTTCCTGGGCAGCACCTGCCCCCCCACCCCCGTCACTTTTGGGGATGCTTCACTCTGAAAGTCTGAGCACAGGTGAACAGTAGCTGAGCTGGGAGCACTAACTCACCGTATCCCTCCAACCATCCTGCAGGTGAGATGGTATTCCTGATACTACAGATGAGGAAACTGAGTCTCAGAGGCAGTGGTGTGTAACCACAGCTCCAAAGCACCACAGCTGGGTGCGATCCACCCTCTTGCTGTTTGGGGCTGGGCTGGAGCTCATTAACCCCTCCATGGGGCCCTCCATCCTGGGCCTGCCCTGCTGCTGGGACCTGGAGCCAGGGCTTCCTAGGCTCCTGCAGTGCTGGCATGAGCAGGACACGGGGCCCTGGCTCTCAGCGGCCCCACTCACCACGGACAGTGGGAAGCACACGAGCACCATGACAGCATGGTGGAGGACCATGAGGAACTCCTTGTGCAGGTAGCCGCGTGCCGCGGCCCAGGTGCTGCCCGGGGCTCTGGTCCCCGCTTCGTCCCCTCCGTGCCCCTTGACCTGGTGCTTGTGCCAGTGACAGAGGAACATGGCGTAGATGTCATAGATGAAGTAGGGCACCGCAAATTGCGTGTAGGCAGAGGAAAGCCAGTGTCTGTCGGGCAGAGAGAAAGGGGGGTCAAGGAGGAAAGGGGATGGGCAGGGCAGTTGCCAGGTGCCGGGGTCCATGCTGGACGCATCACGGGGGTCAGATCTCAGGTGATATTCGTAACAACGCTGAGACGGAAGTGGACTCTCAAGTTACAAGGGTAGAGGGTGAAAAACTTGCCCAAGGTCACACTATCACACAGCTGGTAAGTAGTAGGGCTGGGATTCAAACACCGACTGACCTGAGGACCCACCCAGGATTCATATTCATTCATTCACATTCTCCCTCTCTCTCTCTTTCTCTCTCTCTCTGCAATATGGTGGGAGAAAAAGGAAGAGAGACCAGAAGACAGCCACAGACCTGAGGGCCGAGATAGAGTGAGAAAACAAGCCAGACCAGATCTGAGAAACAGCTGAGATCAGGACGAATTACAGCAGAAGAGTAATTCTGGGAGTGGTGGGGAGAGAGCACATTGGCTGACATCAATTGACTGCTCATTACATGCGGGCACTATTCTAATATTCTAAATCTTTTACATGCACAAACGTATTTACTCCCCACAGAAAGCCTATAAAAAGTAGGTATGGTTGTCACCCCATTTTACAGGTGAGAGAGGCTAGGTAACCTGACCAAGGGATCAACATGAGAAGTCTGGCTCCACAGCTCTCCCTCTCAGCCCTGCTGTCCCCTAGAAGATTCGAGACAGGGGTCCCAGACAGGCCGCACTGGGGAGTTGGTGGTGCTGTCAGCGGTGTTTGCTCTGCTTGAATGTGGCCCCATCTCTTGTTTTTTCAGGTACAGCCAAGCATTATGGAGAAAACGCTGAGCAAAAGGAGTCAAGAGCAGAGAAAGTTCCAGGCACTTAGTGAGTAAACAAAAATGAAAAGTGCATGAATACGCAACATTGCATTTTTCTTCTCGAGTCAGCACTTGAAGCACCTTCTCTTAAATCTGCAGTCCTGTGACAGGTCCGAGGTGGGGTGGGAGGTCGAAGAGGCAGGCCCAGGGGAACTCGCCCAGCTCGGTGGAGGGATGAAAGCAAAGTCAGCCAGAAGGGACGCAAATATGAGGACAAAATAAGAGCAGCTGCTGAAGGGAGAAGTGGAGTGAGACCTGAGGGCAGGGCAGCTGAGGACCAGGGGTGAGATGGAAACAGAAGGTGAACCCTGGGGAAGGCTGGCCTGGAAGGGGACAGGCAGCCCACTCTAGCAGGGATGATTTCAGGAAAAGAGAAGCAGAGACCCATGCTGGAGTGTGTGACCAAGAGGGAGAGAGAGAGGAGAGGAGGCAGTGGCCCAGGTTAGAGACGAAGGGCAGGAAGGTGGAAAGGGGTCCCACTGGCCCAAGAGAAGTTAGAGCAGAGAGTGGCCTGGAGAGTCAGTCACAGCAGACACGGTGACACCACTAGCTTGTGGGGCTCCAGGACCTCCAGGCCCTGGGCTCCAGTGTGCAGGGTTAAACCCATTCCCACCCTCTTCAGCAATTAGATGCTCAGAGGTAGGAACAGCTGTTGCCCCTGGATTAACCCTGATCCTTCCCACCCACCTGAGGATTAAGCGGGGAGGGACAAGAACAGACTGGGTGGGGCGGGGGAGAAAATGTAAGAACTGAAAAGTGACCTCTGTAAGAAGGCGAGAGAAGGGAATGTGTGGGGATCCAGGCTCATCTTAGACCCGGGGGTGGGAATGGGGGGAGAGGACAAGAGGAAGCCAAGTCCCCGGGGTGGGGGTCTGAAGAAAGAGTTTAGCATCCACTCTGTGTGGCCAGAACTGCTCTAGGCGTTAGACACACACAAGTCAATTCCTCCTCGCAGCAGCCCTTCCAGGGAGGGATGGACCTCAGTCCACAGATGAAGGAACTCGAGGGAGACAGGGAATGTCTCTAGGTTGGGGCATCCAGACAATGTCCCTGGGGCTCAGCGCCACCAGAGGAGGGAACAGGACCAGAAGTTAAGCGTGGGGCGTCATCAGCACCCTCACCGGCAACTCTGCGGCGGCGGCCCGTGGGTCAACTAGAGCTGCCCGTCAGCACCACGGACAGGGCCCCTCTCCTCCCTCCTCCTGCTCTACCTCTCAGGCCTGGGGTTTTGGCAAGCGCCAGGCACTGCAGCAGCTCCCAGTGCCAAATTTTGGCCTCTTCACCCTCCACTCCCCACCCCACTGCCTAACCACTGGTGGCCTTGTTTGTGTCATCTGTCCCTCTCATGCATAGAGCTGGGGCTGGACACCTGGATTCTGGGGGGAGGGGAGGGGTGAGCCCGACATGAGTAGAGAAGCACCCCAGTTGGGTGCTGATTGGAAATGGGGTCCGAGGGGTGAAAGGGTGGGAGGAGGTACGGGAGGAAACAACCTTCAGAACCTACTATGATCCGAGAGGCCGGGAAGCCTAGGAGCTGCTTTGAGAATCCTTTTTGCTCCCCGCTCCCTCTCCTCCTGGTTCTGACCTTTAAGGACAGGATGTGGATAAATTTATCCCTGGGTGTTGAGTTGCAGCTACTGCAGTTGACTTGCTCAGGCTCAAGTTAAGGGCTTGGGGACCACTGAAGGAGCCCCCTAGATGACCTGGGGTACTCAGGGGTCACACACACACACAGGCTGCTGGAACGGGGGCTAAGGTGGTCTCATGGCACTTACTGGTCATCTATGATGTGCTTGCAGGAGGTGGAGACGATGTAGCCAGCTGTGGAGGCCATGACGGCTTGGACAGAGGACACTAGCCTAGGGAGGAAGAGGGAGCAGCAGTAGAGGCAGGAGACGCGCCCCTCGGTTCCTCCTCCTTACTGACCGGTTTCTGCACTTCTTGGGTGCTCCCTGCCCATCTTTCCCCAAGGCTGCCTTGCCCGGGACTCAGCCACACCACCTCAGGCTCCTGGACTGGCCCGGCTGCTACTCCTCGGTTCACCCATTCCTCACTGGACACTGAGTTGCCTTCCTCCAGGAGGACACCAGGGAGGTCATCGTGAGGTGAGAAGCTGCTGAGCACGAGTGGCTGATGACAAGGTGTCCCTTCCAGGGAAGTGGGGGGGCACAGCACAGGATGGCAGGGGGAAGCCCACGGGCCTGTTCTGGCACCGTCAGCTGCCCAGTCATGGTGCCGGTTATCCCATGGCCCCTCGGTTGCCTCTGATTCCCCCTGGTCACTTTCCCGCTCTCTCATTGCGTGCCACCACGCTCCCCTCCCCAACTCTGGCCCGGATTCCAGGGTGTACAGAGTTCCACTGTTCACTCCTCTGTCCCTCATTCCCCCAAACACATGCCCCGAATAATACACAGCTCTGTGCCCCTTGCCTTGCTCTCTAATATCCTATAGGGATGTTTTAGTCACAGGCCGGACCTGTTTTGGAGGGTGGGAGGGTGAATGGGAAAGGGAGGGAGAGCAGTCTGAATACTAGTAGACCAGATGGCTGGGCTTGGATGCGGTCTCCCGGGACAGCGAGTAAGGCAGCGAGGAGAGAGGGAAGCTTGGAGGTAGAGCCCACCGACCACTTCAGGAGCCCCCAGTCCCCACCGGGCCAAGGGTCCATTCCATCCCCATAGAGCCTGGGGCGGCGGGGAAGGGATGCAGTTTACCTGGCTGAGACAATGACCGCGTCGGCCTCCCCCCAGCGCAGCTGGGGCAGCCGCTGGAGCGTGTTCTTGGAGAGCAGGAAGAGTCCGGGGAACACCACCCCTCCAGCCACCATTGGGGTCAGCATGGTGCTCAGGCCTCGGGCAGGGAGCCGAGCGAGCGGCCGAGAAGGGACAGGGAGGCCGAGCTGAAGGGAGTTAGAGGTGGAGAAGGGACGCCAAGCCGGGGAAGGAGAGAGAGAAAGAGAAAGGGGCACAAAGGGGACAGGGCAGGGACGGGATGGGGCTGTCGAGTCAGACCAGAGGACCCGAGAAAGGGAGTTAGATGAGACTGGGGAAATGGGGAGAGACCGGGGACAGGGAGGACCCGAGAAAGGGAGCAGGAGAAAGCCAGCCAGAGGGTTGGGAGAGAGCCGAGGAGGGGAGGACCGGGTGAGAGGACAGAGGGAGGGGGTACAGGACGAGGAGGATGCGGATGGGGGAGGGGAGGGAGAGAGGCAGGTGGGGGGGGGCTTACGTGGAGAGGCTGGGAGGGCCCGAGGAGGCGGGGTGGGAGGTGGGGGGTGGGACTGTGGTGCCAGCTCTGAAAGGGAGGGAGGGGAGACAGAGGAGCAGCCGGGCAAGTGGTCAGCGGTCAGCACGGCTCTCCCGCCTCTCGCTGCCGCCACAGTGCCCGCGGCCCGGCCGGGAGGCTGTACGGGGCATTATGGAGAGTTCGTGCCCAGCCCCCTGCCCCCTCGGTGGGGAGGGGGAGGGGGACGGGAAGTCGCCGGCTCGGGGAGGGCGGGGGAGGGGGAGGGAAATGATGGCACCGACCAGACACCAAGAAACCGGACCTGCAGCAGCATCTCCCCATGCAGCTCTGAACCACAGCGGCGGCTGCGACAGAGGTGGGGGGAAGCGGAGAAAGAGGGAGGGGGAGGCCCTTAAAGAGACAGCCGCTGCGGCAGGCACAGGGGCCTGCCTGGGAGGGTCGGCCTGGGAGGGCCAGGGGAGGGTCGTCTCTCCTCTTGGGGAGGGAGGTGGCCTGGGGCTCCTTGGCCAGCTGGGAGGAGGCCCTGGGCCCCCAGATGGGCCTGACCCCGTTTCCCACCAGTACTTTGCAAATGCCTGCCATTTCCTCCTCTGCCGAGGCATCTCAACATGTGTCCCTCAGCGGCCTTGGGGTCCCAGCTTAGGGGCACCCACCCCGGCAGAGAGAAAGAGGATTCCCTGGGGGGGGGAGCGGGAGAAGTTGGTGCATCTTGCTGTCTCTGAAGGATGAGTTTAAGGAACAGATGGGAATAAAAACACCTCAACACAGTATCCTTTGGGCTCAGAGACCCCCACGTCCCTCACCCCAATGGGAGGGAGGGAAACTCTGAGGTATATATACATGAGGTGCCTCTGGTCCCAACGCCGCCGCAAGACTGTCCTATGATCTCCTCTAACTATTGTAACAGCACTGAGGTAACGACATGTGTCCCCTTTTTACAGGTCAAGAAATGGTCCTGAGGCCTTCAGTGACCCTCCCCAAGGTCACATAATTCAGAAAACGCGAGAGACCACTCATACTAGGCGGCAGGGTTTGAAGAGGGTGGGGAAGTGCTGCTTCTCTGAAAACCCACTTCAAGCCCGATGACGCCCCTGCCCGTGTCCTTCAGGCCTCCCCTAAGCCCTGGTCACTCTCTTTTTCTTCAGGTTTATTATGCTCCTGGCTCCCCTTCCTCTGCAACTTCACAGCCCAGTTTCCATGTGGGAAAGGACCCTGGGGATTGGCTGATTCAAGCCCCTCATTCCACTGCAAGGAAACCAAGGCCCAGTGACTTGACCAGAGTCCCACTGCAGGTCAGAAGCCCCACCAGAACCACACTGGCCTCTGAGCTGCTTCTCACCCTTTCATGCTGCCTCCCTGGAATTTGGCCTTCTCGTCCTGAAACCAACTGCCCTGTAGACTTCTGCATGACGTGGGGCCCTGCTACCCAAACCATACTTTGGTTTTCAAGCCTGTCTTAAGATACGCCTCAATAGTAACGCTACGATTTGCCTTTGCCTGTCCAAAGCCCATGCCATCACCTCCCCAAAGGACTGGGATTTGCAATTTTGTGCTGCCCTCTAGTGTCGTACTGCGGGAACAGACCCTGGCCTTAGGCAGCAAGAGTGAGGGACAATTTTAGAGACAATAGTGGACCTAGCTTCCTGACCTCAGCGCTTCACTTAAGGGGAAAAGGGACCCAACTTCCTGAGTGTTTACTATGTGCTGGGGACGGGGTACGGTGGTTTATCTCATTCTTATTTAATCTTCCCAGATGGTAGTATCTTTGTTTTATAGACAGGAACCTGAGGCTTAGAGATTCAAAAAAAAAAAATAGACAAAAAACCTGCCCAAGATAACCTAGCTATGAGAATTGGCAAAGCTGGCTTTCAAACCCATGTTTGCATAGCTCCAGAGCCAAAGGTGAGCAAGGCCGCAGGGCGGTGCTGAGCTGTGGGGAGGGCCACAGACCTGGTGAAGGAGCTGTGGCTTCATTTTGGATAGTGGGCATTAAAGCAGATAGAGATGGGTTTTTTGTCTTCCAGACACCCAAGTAAGTTCTGCCTTCTGCCGGCTCCCTCTCCTCCCTAAGGTTCACAGTTATGTTACTAATCGTTGTCAAATAGGCCATAGATTTGCAGCACAAGGGCCCAGGCCAGTCCATAAACATGTTTCGTTTGGCCAGTATGGTGTTGCCAGTATAGTATTTTCTTAAATTCTAAGTTATGTGTCAGTGTTTAAAAATTAGATTTCACATAAAAGCTCAACTTCTTTTAAGAAAAAAATCAGAAGGTCAGACAACATTGGGCCCACACTCTTAACTCCATGATGTCTGGCTGGAGCCGAGCAGCTGCTGCCCCCACTGGATGGCATGAAAGTAGTCTTCCAGCTCACACAGTCCCCACAGAGCCAACATCTCTTGTGTCACTTGCGGGAGTTTGCAACCCCTATTTTATTTTATTTTATTTTGGCCACATGGCTTGTGGGATCTTAGTTCTCCGACCAGGGATTGAACCCGGGCCCCTGGCAGTGAGAGCACGGAGTCCTAACCGCTGGACTGCCAAGGAATTCCCTACCCCTATTCTACAGACGTGAATTCACCTGACCCTCACACAACATCTCCACGAAGAATGGAAGGTGAGTATTCTTATTAAACCCATGGGGTTTACATGGGGGCTCTGAAGTTCAGAGAGGTTAAATGACTTGCAAGAGATCCCACAGCCAGTGTCTTTTGATTCTATATCTCCCACCCACCCACGCTCACATACACACATAGTCTGCTTCTGCTCTTATCACTAGCTCTTCCTGAAAGTAGGAGATCAACTCCACCAGCCCTGGCCCCAGGAAGGATGCCCTCACCCTGTCCTCTTACTTGGATGCCACCAGAACGGCCTCTGGTCTCTCCATCCGCAGGTTGGAGTGATTCTGCAGACCCCAGCAGAGGAGAGCAAAGCTCAGCGGGAAGAAGATGCAGCCCAGTACAAAGAGCAGGGTCATGCCTGTCTGGGGTAGAGAAGGTGAGAAAAGATGGCTGTGAGAACACCTCAACACAGTGTCCCTCAGACCCTCCCTTCACCCCAAAAACTCAAGGCCTACGGGATCCATCTTTCATAACTATCAAAAGCCATCAGGCGTAGCTCTTCCCCAATCTCTTCGAGATCCTTAATGCACTTTAAATATGCCTCATCCAGAGCAATTGGACATCCTAATTTTTGGTTATCAATCCATTTCCTACACTTTTATTCATTTCCTCTGTAATTCCTGAAGCTGGCCTGCACCTCCCAGTCCATCTCACACCTTAAAATTCCCTCTTTCTCTTTCAGCTCTTAAGTATGTGCCTGCTCTTTCTTAACTCACCCCATCCCATCCTCTGTCCCCCCACCCCAAGCTCTTTGTGTCACCTCTCCCCTCTCCTAGGTCCTCACCTCGGAGGGGCAAGGTGGAGGCTAGAGAGGGAGGCTGGTGGTTCTCATCAGTGCCCAGAACTCAGAAAAAAAGGAAGGAGGGGTGTTCAAATTGTAAAGATAACTGAAATTTTAAAAATAATATTTCTTTAAAAAGAAAAAGAAAACTCAAGGCATTATCCCATTAAAGAAACAAACAAAACATGGGAAAACCTTTGAAAACATATATATTTACATATATGTTATTTTTGTCTGGAAAAGCCTCCCCTCCCATCCACTCCAGGGAGGGGAGGTGTGAGGAAAGCCCAGGAGAGATGTAGGGAGTCAGGGCCTGCCATCCTGCACCCCTTAAGCAGCTTTGAGGGGACCTTCTCAGGATACAAGGAAAGCGTCAAACTGCAAGGGCATGAGGCGGAGGCAGCTCTACAGAGGCAGTTGGAGGGGGCAGGAACATCACCTTCCTATTGGTGGAATGGTGGACGGTTTGGAATATGCCGTCTTCCCATTGGCCCACTTCTTGACAACATGTGCTCTATCATATGCTTCCTGGAGAGTGCCTGCTGGGGGGGGGGGGCGGGGGGGCATTGGGGGGGTAACCTTCTAACACAGAATTGACTAATTAGCTTTCGTTGATGGCTTGAAGCACAGCTAGGATTCAGGGGTGGAGCTGAAAGAGGGGACCGGATGAGGAGGTGGGGGAAATGAGAGCAGCCTAAGCAGTCATTGCTTTAAAAGGCAGTACAGGGTAATAGTTAAGATGGCAGTTCCTAGGGTGGGACCATCTGGACTTCAAATTCAGACTCCACGGATAATAAAAGAAACATACTGTATGGCTCCATTTGGACGACGTTCAAAACAGGCAAAATATCTCCTGTGAAAAATCGGAACAGCATTTAACTTGGGGGAGGTATTGACGGAGAGGACACCCCAGGGAGCCTTCTGAGGGGTTGGGAATGCCCTTATATGGATCGTGGGCATTTACACAGGTACGCATCCTCAAGGCATACTCTTCTAATGTGTGGAAGTGGGGAGTCTTAACCACTGGACCGCTAGGGGATGCCCTGGAATTTTTAAAATGCTAAACCATCTTAGGCTCTTCCATTCCCTGAGTGATAGTTGGCCAGTCTCTGTGGGCCTCAATTCTTTCATCTGTGAAGTTGGGATAATAATAATGCCAGCTCATTAAATGCTAACTATATAGCATTTACTATGGGCCAGACACTGATACGAGTGCTTAAAAATATCAAGTCATTTCCTCACAACAACTTTGTTAATGGGGATTATTATTGTACCCATTTTACAGATGAGAAAACAGAGGCACGGAGAGGTTTGGTACCTTGTCCAAGGTTACACAGTCAGGGAGTTAATGAGGTGGGATTTTTTTCAACCCTATTTTCTGACTGTATTGGTCTCTCTAATATTAAGCAGATATAGAAAACTCGTAAACTCATTTCCTAAAGAAACTGAATGGTTAAGGAAAAAAAAGAAACAAAACATTATTGACTACAATTTAGACACGTCAGTGACATTTTCAGAGCTTATCTCTGTTAACTGTTTTACTTGTTTCCTCCATTTTCTCCCCTCTGGATAGGCCTTTGAAAATTAAATTCAAGGTTAAATCAAGAGCGAGATAAGACTGTTGAAGATGAGGACTCTGGTTGCCTAACCGGTATCATCCTTATCACCTTCTTTATTTTGGTGGAGACTGAAATGTGCCTACTTAAAAAACTATATTTCCCAGCCTCCCTGGTAGTTAGAGGTCTGGCCAATGTGATGTAAGCCGAAGACTTTATGTGGGGTTATGAGGAAAGCACCTTTTTAAAAGGCAGACAATGCAGTCAGAAAGAAAGAACTATAGGCAGCCCTTAAACATGTGAAAAGATACTGAACTGAGGTTTGAGACTAGGCAGCCTGACTGGAGTCTGCCCTGTTACCTTGTCTACTCCTGTGTAAGCTCATTTAGAGGATGAAATAGAGATAACATGGATAAACTTCTTCACACAGCGTTCAGGGCCTGTTAGCTGCTATTATCATGAGCACCTGCAGTATACAAGGCACTAAAATACTAATATACTTTCTCTACCTTCTCTCATTTAAGCACCACAACAACCTTACAAATAAGTTCCTCATTTATAGCTGAGAAGACTGAGGATCAGAGAAATTAAATGACTTGTCCTGGGATTGCAGAGTAAATGGCAGAGCTAGGACTCAGACTCCGTCAACATGACTGCTGCCTTTCACATCGGGAGCAGAGGAGGGGAGGAAGAGGGAGGAAGAGGGAGGAATCTAAGAGGGGAGGTCCCTCTGGTGCTGAGGGCCAGTCATTTTCCTCCGTAGCTGTGGCTTACCCTGGAACAGAGAATGAGGAAGGGAAGAGTCCTTGGCCATGAGCTGGTAAAGGTCAGGCCCTAGTTTTACTGGAATCTGGACACTGTCTTCTACATTTCTTTATTTCCTTATCGGGTTCTTCCTGTTCAGAGTAAAATAGTTCGAGGCTGCATGGGCTTGTCTGAGAGATAAATAATGAGGGGAGAAAAGGAAAATTGTGGTTTAGAGGAATGGCTTGCACCATTTTTTTTACAGTGAGCCTCAAGAGAGACTTTTATTTCATGACTCAGCACCGGCAGGCACATGCCAAACTGAACTGAAACTTTCTCAGGATACTTTCTGATCCTGATTATGTGTAGCGCACGCCGTACTATATCATTGTTCCCCTTTATCATTTTTCCTCCCCAAATGCTTATCATGACCCATTAAGCCGATTTCATAATCCACTTATGAGTAACAACCCAAGTTGGAAAAATCTTGGTTAAGAGCAGTATTTCTCAACTCTCAACTTCTTTTTAACTATTGCTCCCCAAGGCTTTTTTAGACATTTTGTTTCCTAATCACCATTTCTCATGAACTTATATACTATATGTCTGTGCTTTGTATATCTAAAAGATATTTTTCACCCGCCGAGAACCAATTTCTGCCCTCTTGGGGGGTAGGGGGTGCTATTTCCCCTGTTGAGAACGCACCGGAGACATCATACCAACTCGTTTTCTGAGCCACCTTTACACACAGCATCCCAACATCCAATGAAATAGTATTAGTCCCATTCTGCAATGAATAAGCTGAGGCTGAGAGGTTATATTAATTCTGAAGATTGAAATGGCTGGTAAATGGATTGGGAATCCAGAGACCTACCAGATCCTAGCTCAGCTGCTTAATTATCTTCTCCAAAGTTTCGTTCCCTCACATGGAAAATGGCGGAATTGGTCCAAAGAAGTGTTCTCTAAACCTCAGGGGTTTTTTCCCCCCTATTTGAGCTAATAATAGGAGACATTTTTACAGCATATACTAGGTGTCAGGCACCAGTCTACCCTTTTCACATACATTAATTAATGTAAGCCTCACAATAACCCAAGAGGGAGATGCTATTATTACTTTCTCTTTCCGGTTGAGGGAATTGAGGCACAGAGAGGTTGTGTGACTTGCCCAAGGTCATACGGGTAGTAAGTAGCAGAGCTGGGATTTGAACCTAATAATATGAGTTCCAGAGTACCTGCTTTTAACCATGTACGTTAAAAGAAAACTTTTTATCAGTAAACAGAAAATAGAAAACCAGTATTATTTGTTGTAAATAGAAGGTAACAAAAAATAAAATGAAAAAAAAACACTTGTTCTTACATTCTCACTAGACATTAGCACGTGCTCAGAATTCTGAGCTGGAGGCCGCCCTCTCTCTCTTTGTTAAAGACAAGAGAAGCATGGATAGAGAGGTGTCAAAGGGCTTCTGGCAGCGCAATGAGACTTTGTCCTGGAATAATCAGAAGCGTTGAAAGGGAATTGGAAAGAGAATGGCTTTCAGAGGTGTGTGTGTGTGTGTGTGTGCGCGCGCGCGCGCGCCCAGGGGCGCGCGGGCGCAGCGCTTTCTTGCTTAATGGCTGTACCACCTGAAATAAACCCAAAATGGGATGCATTCCACACACCGTGGTCCCTTGTCTGGGCGTTCCAGGAGGGTCTGAACATCCCGCGGAGGAAGGGAGATGCCAGCCAGTTCTGGCGTGTGAGTGCAGCCCCTGGCTACACGCGCCTCTGGAAGGCAGCAGGCAGCGCCCGCGTGGAGACGGGCAGCGTGGGGTGGCGCTGCCCCAGTGCCCGTCCAAGCTCCCACTACTTCGGCCGCCGCTTTCCCGCTCCAGCCTGGCTTCCCAGGTGGGTCTCTCACCCCCAAGTGGACCTCACAGACCTGTCACACAATTCACCCCGGGCCTGGAGTTTACCGTTTCCTGCTCCTTCAGCCTCCGTTAGGTCCAAATGCTATCTTGCGCATCCTCTTTACCTGTGTGCCGTGCCGCCGCGGCCCTGCGGAGGTGTGCAGGTGTGATATCATCGAAGCCTGTGAATAAGTAAACGATAAACAGCCAGAAGTGGCCTGTTTCCCACATGATACCCAGGGAAGGGTCCAATTCCCCCTCCCCGTGCTCTGGGGTGTGTCCTGGACAGTGCGCCAGATCATTTATTATTTAGTGTTAGGTTCCAGGCAAGTTCAGTCGCACCCTTCATCTCTACAATAGAAAAGGCCGCCGAGGGGGCACAACAGGTGAGTTGGAGTGAGAAAACTAAGCGTCCAGACCCTTTTTCTCCCATACGTTGTCTGTGTGACCTTGATCAAGTGTCAGAACCTCTCTGAGCCTCAGCTGAATACACACAAAGTCCCATTGCCTGGACTTAAATCTTAGTTCCGTTACTCATTAGCCAGAAGAATTTGTGCTAGTGATTTAACTCCTCTGCGCCTCAGGCTACTTATCTATAAAATAGGGACAAGAGCAGTACCTCTACATAGGACTGTGGGATGACTGAATGAGATGTATGTGAACACAGTTCCTATGTGGCACATTGTAAGTATTCATTGTGACAGTCATTAATAGTTCTTGTTGTTCTATTTTTTATTTTTTTTAAATATTTATTTATTTATTTGTCTGCACTGGGTCTTAGTTGCAGCTCATGGGATCTTCATTGTGGCATGTGGGCTCTTTAGCTGCAGCATGCAGGATCTTTAGCTGCAGTATGCAAACTCTTAGTTGTGGCATATGGCATCTAGTTCCCTGACCAGGGATCAAACCCGGACCCCCTGCATTGGGAGAGTGGAGTCAGCCACTGGACCACCAGGGACGTCCCACGTTGTTCTATTTTTTAATGACCCCCGTTCTGTGCCAGCAGCTCTGCATACATTTCCTCTAATCATCACAACGAGCCCTGCCAGTCTCTTATGTAATCCCTACTTTCCAGGTGAAGACTGAGGGTCAGGGAGGTCAACTGACTTGCCCAAGGTCACACAGACACATGGTGGCAGAACTAGAATTCAAACCTAGATCTTGCCTGGTTCTAAAATTCCTTCTCAACTAGGTCCTAATTCATTTCTATCTGTAAAGTGAAAATGATGGCTTCTGCCACTGAGGTCTACTGTTAGGATGAAATAAGATAAAGTCTGTGCACTGATGAAAGAAATTAAAGATGATACAAACAAATGGAGAGATAAACCATGTTCTTGGATTGGAAGAGTCAACATTGTGAAAATGACTATACTACCCAAAGCAATCTACCGATTCAATGCAATCCTTATCAAACTACCAATGGCATTTTTCACAGAGCTAGAACAAAAAAATTCACAATTTGTATGGAAACACAAAAGACCCCAAATAGCCAAAGCAATCTTGAGAAAGAAAAACGGAGCCGGGAATCAGGCTCCCTGACTTCAGACTATACTACAAAGCTACAGTAATCAAGACAGTATGGCACTGGCACAAAAACAGAAATATAGATCAATGGAACAAGATAGAAAGACCAGAGATAAAGCCATGCACATATGGTCACCTTATCTTTGATAAGGAGGCAAGAATATACAATAGAGAAAAGACAGCCTTTTCAATAAGTGGTGCTGGGAAAACTGGACAGCTACATGTAAAAGAAGGAAACTAGAACACTCCCTAACACCATACACACAAATAAACTCAAAATGGATTAAAGACCTAAATGTAAGGCCAGACACTATAAAACCCTTAGAGGAAAACATAGGCAGAACACTCTATGACATAAATCACAGCAAGGCCCTTTTTTGACCCACTTCCTAGAGAAATGGAAATAAAAGCAAAAATAAATGGGACCTAATGAAACGTAAAAGCTTTTGCACAGCAAAGGAAACCATAAGACGAAAAAACAACCCTCAGAATGGGAGAAAATATTTGCAAATGAAGCAACTGACAAAGGATTAATCTCCAAAATATACAAGCAGCTCATGCAGCTCAATATCAAAAAAACAAATTACCCAATCCAAAAATGGGCAGAAGACCTAAATAGACATTTCTCCAAAGAAGATATACAGATTGCCAACAAACACATGAAAGGATGCTCAACATCACTAATCATTAGAGAAATGCAAATCAAAACTACAATGAGCTATCACCTCACACTGGTCAGAATGGCCATATCAAAAAATCTACAAGCCATAAATGCTGGAGAGGGTGCGGAGAAAAGGGAACCCTCTTGCCCTGTTGGTGGGAATGTAAATTGATACAACCACTATGGAGAATAGTACGGAGGTTCCTTAAAAAACTAAAAATAGAACTACCATACGACCCAGCAATCCCACTACTGGGCATGTACCCTGAGAAAACCATAATTCAAAAAGAGTCATGTACCACAATGCTCATTGTAACATTATTTACAATAGCCAGGACAAGGAAGCAACCTAAGTGTCCATCGACAGATGAATGGATAAAGAAGATGTGGCACATATATACAACGGACTATTACTCAGTCATAAAAGGAAATGAAATTGAGTTATTTGCAGTGAAGTAGATGGACCTAGAGTCTGTCATACAGAGTGAAGTAAGTCAGAAAGAGAAAAACAAATACCATATGCTAACACATATATATGGAATCCAAAAAAAAAAAAAAAAAGTTCTGAAGAACCTAGGGGCAGGACAGGAATAAAGATGCAGATGTAGAGAATGGACTTGAGGACACAGGGAGGGGGAAGGGGAAGCTGGGATGAAGTGAGAGAGTGGCATGGACATATATACACTACCAAATGTAAAATAGATAGCTAGTGGGAAGCAGCTGCATGGCACAGGGAGATCAGCTCGGTGCTTTGTGACCAACTAGAGGGGTGGGATAGGGAGGGTAAGAGGGAGACGCAAGTGGGAGGAGATATGGGGATACATGTATATGTATAGCTGATTCACTTTGTTATAAAGCAAAAGCTAACACAACATTGTAGAGCAATTATACTCCAATAAAGATGTTTTAAAAAAAAAAAGATAAAGTCTGTGAAGAGGCCTCTGCTGATGCTCAGCTCAGCTCAGCTTCTTACTCCCCCGGGGATAAGAAGTAATTATCTAAGCCTAGGCCTTTCATTTTCATAATAAGGAGGCTGGTGAACCCCTCATTGTCTCTGGGAGGCAATATTATCTGATGTCCATAGGAGGGGGTTGAAAGTATCAGATCAAAATCAGAACTGCCAGGTTGCCTTCCCATATGCAAGCCCAGGTCTGCAGAGGTGTCTTTCATCTTCTTGGTTTTCTCTGCGTCTCAGGCCTCCCACCCACCCCATGACGATTAGGACATCATCTGTTACTCTCTTTCCCAGGGGCAGTGTAAAACTACAGGTGAGAATATCTAACATCGCCGGCTTTGAACTTTAGAAAAAGGGAGATCTTATGGCTATTCAGCTATTGTGAAGTCAGTTTCTCCCTGCCTCCAACAATTGGTGTGATGTGGGTAGAAGTGGGGCCCTGGCAAAGTGGGGCGCATACATCACCCCTCCTACTGGCTTGCCTTGCAGTGAGCAGACCTGGTGCCCTGTCCACCCTCCTGCATAATGTATGCACCCGTGGCAGGAACAGAATACCACCCGTGGTGAGTCTGGCCACTGCAGGCCCTGGACGTGTCCAGAGGTCTTGCCAAGGCTGATGTCTCTCCGTTGGCAGGAGCTGAAGAGAGGGAGGGGCCATGTGTCACCTGAAGCCTTTCCTGGGGCTGAGGTGGGAACTGGTTTCATCTTGGGTCTCAGCATTCTGCGAAGATAGGGGCAGACAACAGGACAGCCCTAAGCACGCAGTCTGACCCAGACTTCGACTCAACAGAGGTGTCACTGGGGACAGCTAGACTCCTGTTTTCTGGGCTTGAATCCCCCTCTGAGAGGGCTGGGGTGGCAGAGAAGGTGCCTGGGACCCTCTCAGTGTGGCTGAAGGGGAGAGGAGAGATTTGGGAACCAGGAACACAGACCTTGGCAATTTCTGTGGCTGCCTCATGGTGCAGAAAATCCCTGGGGCAGCAGCTGTGGCGAGGTACACTGGGGTGGAGAATGTGGACAGAAGCAGGTGTACAGTGCTGCTTTCAGGGGAACATGCCAGAATGCAGAAATCATGGATGAAGTCTGAGGCCTCTGTGGGGGAGGTGTGCTTACCTGAGTGTGCGTGTGCGCGCGCGTGTGCGCGATCTTGTGTACAAGCGTGGGTGTGGAGAACCACACAGGTCAGGAATGAAAGTGGGAGGTAGGAGTGCCTTAAGAGCCAAGGGAACCAGGGGATCTAGATAACATTACTGCATTGGTTGGATTCTATTCATTCACAGAATCAGTGAGTACTTAGTGGAGGCCCCCTCAAGGCCAGGCTAATTGCTAGGGCTTGGGATATGGAGACGATCTAGACGCAGGCACTTGCGGTCTAATTGAGGAGCCAGGCAGTGAAATGGAGAATTTAACTACCTTGTGAGAAGTGCTAGAGCAGCTGTACGTATATGATGACCAAAGCAGTCACCTCTGCCTAAGGCAGGCAGGTGACTGAGCAAAACTGAGCAGTGGCTCAAAGGACGAGGAAGGTGTTGGTTGGGGTGGAGGCAGTGGGGAGAGATAGGGGAAGGGTGTTCTACGCAGAGGGAACAGCAGTTGTGAAACCCTATGCACTGGTTCAGGAACCTTGAACAGATCCTACGGTGGAAACTTGAATGAGTTGATGGGGCACAAAACGATCTTATCTGTATACATATTATCTGATCCTCTTCCCCCAGTGGAATGTAAGCAACACGAGGGCAGGAAATTTGTCTGCCTTAGTCTCTGCTAGAGTCCCAGAGCCTAGAGCAGTGCTTGACACGCTGTGGGATACATTGTGAATGAATAAACCGAAGATAGGCCCAGGGTGGATGGTGTGGACAGTCAACTAAAGCATTTGGGCTTTATCCTGGAGTCAGTGGCGAGCCCTTTGGCGTGGGGGTGAAAAATTGAAAGAGCACAAGATCTGGGCTTCCCTGGTGGCGCAGTAGTTAAGAATCTGCCTGCCCATCCTTCTCAAACTCATCCAAAAAATTGCAGAGGAAGGGGCTTCCCTGGTGGCACAGTGATTGAGAGTCCGCCTGCCGATGCAGGGGACACGGGTTCGTGCCCCGGTCCGGGAGGATCCCACATGCCGCGGAGCGGCTGGGCCCGTGAGCCATGGCCGCTGAGCCTGCGTGTCCGGAGCCTGCGCTCCGCAATGGGAGAGGCCGCGACAGTGAGAGGCCCGCGTACCGCAAGAAAAAGAAAAAAATAATTGCAGAGGAAGAAACACTCCCAAACTCATTCTATGTGAGGCCACCATCACCCCGATACCAAAACCAGACAAAGATACTACAAAAAAAGAAAATTACAGACCAATATCACTGACGAATATAGATGCAAAAATCCTCAACAAAATACTAGCAGACAGAATCCAACAACACAGTAAAAGGATCATACACCATGATCAAGTGGGATTTATCCCAGGGATGCAAGGATTCTTCAATATACGCAAATCAATCAATGTGATACACCATATTAACAAACTGAAGAATAAAAACCATATGATCATCTCAATAGATGCAGAAAAAGCTTTTGACAAAATTCAACACCCATTTATGACAAAAACTCTCCAGAAAGTGGGCATAGAGGGAACCTACCTCAACATAATAAAGGCCATATACGACAAACCCACAGCAAACGTCATTCTCAATGGTGAAAAACTGAAAGCATTTCCTCTAAGATCAGGAACAAGACAAGGATGTCCACTCTCACCACTATTATTCAACATAGTTTTGGAAGTCCTAGCCACGGCAATCAGAGAAGAAAAAGAAATAAAAGGAATACAAATTGGAAAAGAAGAAGTAAAACTGTCACTCTTTGCAGATGACATGATACTATACATAGAGAATCCTAAAAATGTCACCAGAAAACTACTAGAGCTAATCAATGAATTTGGTAAAGTTGCAGGATACAAAATTAATGCACAGAAACCTCTTGCATTCCTATACACTAACAACAAAAGATCAGAAAGAGAAATAAAGGAAACACTCCCATTTACCATTGCAACAAAAAGAATAAAATACCTAGGAATAAACCTACCTAGGGAGACAAAAGAACTGTATGCAGAAAACTATAAGACACTGATGAAAGAAATTAAAGATGATACCAACAGATGGAGAGATATACCATGTTCTTGGATTGGAAGAATTAATATTGTGAAAATGACTATACTACCCAAAGCAATCTACAGATTCAATGCAATCCCTATCAAATTACCAATGGCACTTTTTACAGAACTAGAACAAGAAATTTTAAAATTTGTATGGAGACACAAAAGACCCCGAATAGCCAAAGCAGTCTTGAAGGAAAAAAACAGAGCTGGAGGAATCAGACTCCCTGACTTCAGACTACACTACAAAGCTACAGTAATCAAGACAATATGGTACTGGCACAAAAACAGAAACATAGATCAATGGAACAAGATAGAAAGCCCAGAGATAAACCCACACACCTATGGTCAACTAATCTATGACAAAGGAGGCAAGGATATACAATGGAGAAAAGACAGTCTCTTCAATAAGTGGTGCTGGGAAAACTGTACAGCTACATGTAAAAGAAGGAAATCAGAACACTCCCTAACACCATACATAAAAATAAACTCAAAATGGATTGGAGACCTAGATGTAAGACTGGACACTATAAAACTTTTAGAGGAAAACATAGGAAGAACACTCTTTGACATAAATCGCAGCAAGATCTTTTTTGATCCACCTCCTAGAGTAATGGAAATAAAACCAAAAGTAAACAAATGGGACCTAATGAAACTTAAACGCTTTTGCACAGCAAAGGAAGCCATAAACAAGACGAAAAGACAACCCTCAGAATGGGAGAAAATATTTGCAAACGAATCAACGGACAAAGGATTAATCTCCAAAATATATAAACAACTCATGCAGCTCAATAGTAAAGAAAGAAACAACCCAATCCAAAAATGGGCAGAAGACCTAAATAGACATTTCTCCAAAGAAGACATACAGATGGCCAAGAAGCACATGAAAAGCTGCTCAGCATCACTAACTATTAGAGAAATGCAAATCAAAACTACAGTGAGGTATCACCTCACACCAGTTAGAATGGGCATCATCAGAAAATCTACAAACAACAAATGCTGGAGAGGGTGTGGAGAAAAGGGAACCCTCTTGCACTCTTGGTGGGAATGTAAATTGATACAGCCACTATGGAGAACAGTATGGAGGTTCCTTAAAAAACTAAAACTAGAATTACCACATGACTCAGCAATCCCACTACTGGGCATATACCCAGAGAAAACCATAATTCAAAAAGACACACGCACCCCAATGTTCATGGCAGCACTATTTACAATAGCCAGGTCATGGAAGCAGTCTAAATGCCCATCAACAGACGAATGGATAAAGAAGATGTGGTACATGTATACAATGGAATATTACTCAGCCATAAAAAGGAATGAAATTGAGTCATTTGTTGAGACGTGGATGGATCTAGAGACTGTCATACGGAGTGAAGTAAGTCAGAAAGAGAAAAACAAATATCGTATATTAACGCATGTATGTGGAACCTAGAAAAATGGTACAGATGAACCGGTTTGCAGGGCAGAAGTTGAGACACAGATGTAGAGAACAAACGTATGGACACCAAGGGGGGAAAGCCACAGTGGGGGGTGGGGGTGGGGATGGTGGTGTGCTGAATTGGGCGATTGGGATTGACATGTATACACTGATGTGTATAAAATTGATGACTGATAAGAACCTGCTGTATAAAAAAATAAATAAAATAAAATTCAAAAAAAAAAAAAAAAGAATCCGCCTGCCAATGCATGGGACACGGGTTTGAGCCCTGGTCCGGGAAGAACCCACATGCTGCGGAGCAACTAAGCCCGTGAACCACAACTACTGAGCCTGCGCTCTAGAGCCCGCGAGCCACAACTACTGACCCTGGGTGCCACAACTACTGAAGCCTGCGTGTCTAGAGCCCATGCTCCACAACAAGAGAAGCCACCGCAGTGAGAAGCCCGCGCACCGCAACGAAGAGTAGCCCCCGCTCACTCCAACCAGAGGAAACCCACGCGCATCAACGAAGACCCAATGCAGCCAAAAATAAATTAATTAAATTAATAAATTTATTTTTTAAAAAAGAAAAAAGGCACAAGATCTGACGTGGGTGGGAGGAAATCACTTTGATAATGATGTGAAGGTTGAAGAGACCAGATGATGGCTCTTAAATTTGGGCACTGTCAATAAAAATGAGTGGGGGGGTCAGGTTGAAAAATTATTGAGGATAATTCTATACAATTAAGAAGTGTCTCTGAGTTTTACAATATCCCTGGGAGGCAGGCGTTTCCCCGTTTTACAGAGGGGAAAATGGACTCAGTGAGGCGCAGTGATTTGGCCGAAGTCACACAGCCAGTGGGCGGTGTAGCCCGGGGGTTCAGGCTTGCTTTTGCAGCGCCGCAGGACCCAGCACACGATGAGGATCCGAGCCAGGCGGGTAGCGGCGGGAACTCTCGCCATTTCTACTCGGTAACTGCCGCAAAGCCCAGCGGACATCGACTAGAAAGAAGAGCGGGCGTCCACAGACTGGAAAAGGGAAACGAGGGGCGCGTAGAAGGAATTTTGGGTCTGAGCGGCCACCGTAGTAGCGGCGCTCTGATCCCCATGACAACAGGGAAAAGCAGCGGGAGGCTTCTGGGCGGTGCAGTAGCTGCGGCCGATTGGAGCAAACAAGGAGTGGAATCCGTGAACTGCCCGCGGCCCCGAGGGCGCAGGTGATGGGGATAGGTCGTTGGAGGGAGCCCGGGGTTTGGGGACAACGGTAGGATGTGGCCAGGGTCGGGCTGGGGCCTGCGAAGGAGGCGCTGCCCCGAGTCCCCATCATCGCTGTCCGGACCAGGGACCGTCGTTGGGCCTCAGTTTCCCCAAACGGGAAATGGGAGGAGGAGAATGGGCATCCCAGGCCAATGGCCCCTCTCAGTGTCTGAGGCCCAGGACTTTCTCTCCTCTGCAGCTCCTGGACTGACTGGCGCTGTCCTGCCCAATGGACGTGAGTCCTACCCCTCTCTGGAGCGGCCCCCTCAGCGCCCTCCACTCACCCTGACTTTGCCTGCCTTGGAGCCTGGACTGGAGAGGGGGCTCTTTACCCAACATAGACCCTTCCAGCTCAGGACAAGAGCTGTGAGACAGAAAGAGAGTTGCAGGGACGGCCTTCCCATGGAAGGGCACATCCCACTCTGGCAAGATGAGGAGCTAGCCAAGCAACAGAGAAGAAAAGGCATCCCAGGCAGAAGGAACAGCATGGGCAGAGAGGTGGGCGTGAGGGAGAGGCCAGGGCATTTGGGGAACTGCTAGGACTTCAGTATGGCTGGAGTGTAATGGGGGAGAGGGAGAGGTAGGCAGGGCCAGATTGAGGCCTTTGTCGCTGAGATAAGAAGTTTGGACTGAGTCGGTAGGAGCCATTGATGGACCGCAAGGGAGGGAGGGATACGCAGGACAGCTGGTGTGGAAAGGGTCACAACTGCAGGTTGCAAGACAGTTAGAGGCCAGTACTGTGGGCTGAGGGATGGTAAAGTAGTGCCGTGGAAGCAGAGACAATAGATCTGTTTGGAGAGGCATTCTGAAAGGAAAGGCAATAAATCTTGGAAAAGTCTAGAATGACCAACAGGTCCTCGATGGTGCTGAAATGGGGATGACAAGAGAAAAGGCAGGTTTGGGGACAAGACAGTGTAGTCCTATTCACTCTCTCCCCACCACCTGATGGCTGTTCCTCCCCTTTTCCCAGCCACCTCCCGTGTCCCTCCTGGTATTTCTGTGTCCCTGCAGCCCCTCCACATCTCCTCATCACCCCTTCCTCCTGTGCTGTCCAGGCCTCCTCTAGCCCGTGGAATCCAACCCCGGCTCCCGTCAGCAGCCCCTCCCTGCTGCTCCCCATCCCTGCCATTGTCGTCCTCGCTGTGGGCATCTATTTGTTGCTGCTGGGCCTAGTGCTGCTGACTAGGCACTGCCTGCTGGTGAGGGGCCTGGTGGGGGCTGAAGGGTGGGCCTGGGGGAGGAGGAACCTGGTCAATTTTTCCCCTCATTTGTAGGCCCTTACCCTGAGACACCTTTGCCATTTAGTCCCCGCATCTGTCCCTTTCGTGGGACCAGGAGATCCTCTTCTCGTCCTCAGCTGAACCTTCTGCTGCCCCTCTCCCCAAAACTGAGTCTTGGCTGTACCTCCCTACCTGCCGCCTGGCCCAGAGCTTGAGCCCTGCCTTCTCTTAGGCCCAGGGCTGCTGCACAGACTGCAGCTCCCCCTGCAGGAAGCAAGGCGCCTCCAAGCCCCAAGACTGTTGCTGGACCTGCGCAGAAGCCTGTGACTTTCCTCTGCCCAGCCCAGCCCACTACCTGGATGCCTGCTGCCCCCAGCCCGCCGAATCTGTGAGTTCTCGTTCTGGCCCGTGAGTCCTGATCTTGGTACTCTCTGTGCATTATTTTTTTTTTTTTTTCGGTACGCGGGCCTCTCACTGCCGTGGCTTCTACTATTGCGGAGCACAGGCTCCGCACGCGCAGGCTTAGCCGCCATGGCTCACGGCCCCAGCCGCTCCGCGGCATGCGGGATCCTCCGGACCGGGGCACGAACCCGCGTCCCCTGCATCGGCAGGCGGACTCTCAATCACTGCACCACCAGGAAAGCCCTGCATTCATTTTTTGGTTCAACAAAATTTATTACTGAGTACCTATTCTAGGCCAGGCACAGTTCCAGGTACTGGGTCAGGTGGAGACAGCCAAAAACAACATATCAGATATTTTCTGGTAATGAAAGCTACTTGGAGAAAGGAAAATAGGGCAGCATCTGGAGAAAGGTAATGTATGTAACATGTAGGGCACATTTCTACTTCTGAAAATGGTAGTTAAAAGAAAAGACAGCCCCTCACAGAGCTCCTTCTGTTTGCAGAGTAAATACGATGTTCTAGATACTGTGCTACCTGATTAACAACCCCGAGAGCTGGATATTTTTAAAAACCTATCTATATGTATTTTTTTTAATTACAAAGTGTGCATGTAGAAATACATAGAAAGTACAAGTCACTTTATAAACTAGCTCTCTAACCAAGGTTGCTACATTTGGTGTATGTCCCTCATATACTAATACACATACAGTACTATCACTGTTGTATTTTACTATTGGTAAAAATGTAGTCATACCACATATACCACACAGACTATTTCCTCACATCTGCCACTTGCCCTTTTTAACGTGGCATCACACCTTGGTTACCTATCCATGTTTTTATCCTCCTTTTGCAGGGGAATAAATTGGCTCAGGGAAATTTAATCACGTTTCCAGCATTCCACAGTAGAGTGTTGCACAGCAAATTGCTCCTTCATGTGTTGAAACAGAACCCTCAGGGAGAAGCCTGGCTCACAGAGGACAGGCCAATTTTGCATTTGTGGCTTTAAAGCCACATGTTAAGTGTAATTGACCACCTTCCTAGGCTCTGATGATTTTGGGCTCAGAGATGTAGACAGCAAAGCTCCTGCCCTTGAAGTGGGGACCTTCCCCAGGGAGGGAAGAGTGAGGGGAAAAGACCAAGCAAATTCGTAACTTGGGCAGACTGCAGTTGCAAATCCCTGCAAGATGTTTTGAGTTTCAAAATAAATTATGGGGCAAGGAGTTCTCCTCTTTCAGGTAATCTGCGTCTGGTTTCCCAGGGATAGCCTGGAGATGGGGCCCAGGGCTGGGGCTAGGGGGACAAAGGGGCAAAAGGAGAAGACCCTGGGTCCTCAAACCTCCTATTCTATAAGAAATGCTCAATTGCACAATGATTTCTGGCCCCCTCTCCTGGGGACACCACTCCCTTCACCTTCTGTCCGCGGGGAGGGAAGAGTCAGAGGCCTCTCTTCCTCCTTGAAAGTGAGGTGCGCTGTCAGGAGGGACTGGCTCCTCCCACTGCCGCCTCCAGGGCTGCAGGGCGTCCAAGCTGGAGACCTCAGGTCCTGATCCTACCCGGCTTCTGCCAGAGCCAGGAAGGATTCTAGAATGACGAATGGCCATTCTTTCCTTGAGCTGTCTTTCCACAAGGCACAGTAAGGCCTCTGTGTTCTTCAGTTTCCTTATAGTAACAATAGCCACCACAAATACTCCAAAGCTCTTGGCTTCTTCACAGCTGTAGAAACTGAGGCTTACAGAGGCCTAAAGCCTGGGTGGAGACACAAACCCAGGCTTCTCTTTCTCTCAGGGAGAAACCTGCCTATGTTACTTCTTTCACAGGTATGTCATGAGGACCTAATTCATTCATTCATTTATTTATTCACTTATGGAAGATTTATGGAGTCACTGTTGAGGCACTGTGCTGAGCCTTGGGGGCGCAGTGGAAACAAGGTAGACACGGCCACCACGGGGCTTACATTCCCGCAAAGGACAGAGAAATAAGTAGGCAATGTGAGAAGTTGCCTCACATTCTGAATCGAGGGTGAGAAATGATGCAATCCAGGGCAGTGGTTGGTTCTCAGCCCCTTGTGTGATCAGAAGCTGGAACGAGGCTTAAATGGGAAGCCAGGCATCCAGGCCCCATGCCCAGCAGGTCTGGAATGGGATCAGAATTTGCGAATCTTTAACAAGTTCTTACACGACTGACACATACCACCAGGGTTAAGAGCTATTGCTGAGGGAAAAGCGCTGTGACAGAGGAGCTCCCTTTTGCTGAGAGCTCCCTCCCTACCAGGCACCGTGCTTCGTGCCTTCCACTGATTCCCCACAGTGACCCTGTGAAGTAGGTGTTATATTTAAAATATATTTCAGAGATGAGGAAACTGAGGCACAAATCATGAATTAGCCACACCTGGGCCTGAACTAGATTCAAACCCTGAGCTCCAAACAGTAACGATGGCTGGCCTTCACAACTTCAAAGTGAAAGAAATCAGAGTGAAAAACTACAGGCCTAAAGAAACACAGGGCTTAACAGTCATGTGGAGCCCTTGTTTAATGTACTTAAAAAGCAGATTCCTTCCAGAAGCCACAAGGCTGCCTGTGAGAGTCGAGATATCCATTAGCTAGTTATTAACAACTAGAGCCAAACCCTTCCTGGGGGCAGAGCCAAAAAATGCTTTTAATACCCTCTTCTCTGAAGCGAGAGCAGTGGGACCTCTCTCAGCCCCCAATTCTGCGCACAGAATGACGGTGCAAGTCCTCCAAAAACCCACAGAGTTGACTTCAGCCCAGACTGGGACTCCCCAGAGACACCCCAAACCACACCCCCATCAAACACAAGGAAGCCACTTCGCTCTCTCCCCTCCACCATGATATACTTCTACCTCTTTCTAGAGAGACAATTCTTTTAGCAGGAGCAGATGCCCTCCCCTCACCGGAGCCCCTGGTGATATCTGATCTCACCAGTCATCGGACACTGCACCCCGAAACCTCAGCTCTTCTAAAGGTCATTCCCCTATTCCTGGCTTGGCCCGGTGTCTGATTGAGCTGTGCAACTGTGACTGTCACTAACTCTGCCTTAGGCCTCAAGGAGCCAGCCTTGCCACACATCCTGGGTGGGTCCTATTCCAGCCACTTGGCCTGACTCCAGTCCCTGCCTGCAGCGGTGACAGATCATCCGTGTCCCAGGGCAGAAGAGGAGTGGGTCGGAGTGGACCGGTTCTCCCTTCCTAAGGACTTGCTGTTCCTATTCCCCAAGAGGCAGACCTTCTGTCTCCCCTGGGAGATGAGAAGCCCTCTTCTTCCTTCTTTGCCTAAAGAGGGAAAAATGATATGCTTTGATTGATCCATTCATTCAACATTCATCTGTATCTCAGACACCTGCTGAGCGTGAGTCCCCTGGTAGCTCAGTGAAGACGGGAGATGAACTGTCCCTGCCTTAGCAGACCCTGAAAGAAGCTGCTATTCATGCCCCTGGGAAGCAGTTGGTCAGGGGGCATCTCAGGACTGGGAGCAGGCAGGCCCAGACCCATCCCAGCCCCACTCCTTCGTTGTATTCCTTTGCACGATCACTCCCCTCTCTGAACCTCCGTTTCCTCTTTTGTAAAGAGGCCCTCTACTCAAGGTTCTGATAAATAAAAGAGATGTAACTCCTTTTAAACATTAAAAAATTAAATCTGCAAATTACCATTTTTAAGGAAAACTAGATTTTAAAAATCATTCATGAACATAGTCTGTGCCTGGCACAGAGTAGGTGCTCAGAAATAGAAGATGAATGAGATCCACCTTCGTCTCAGGCCAAGGAAGAAATCCACAAAACCAACAAGTTGTTTTCATCATAGACAGTGTGTGTGTGCTTTCCCAGTCTAACGACTTTGAATTGCGTGTTATAAGAGAAACATCTCTGAGCTGAACATTGTGACCTAAGCGTGGGTCCAGGGCCAGCTGTCCTCTGGTCCTCAGTCTCCTCATCCATAAGATGGGAAGAAAGAACGGACCCCCCACCGCCCACCGAATGATTTCTTCCAGCTCCTGAACCCAGCTGTTAGGACCATTGCCTTCTTGCTGATTTCTCAACAGCAGAAAGAATTGATTTGTTCCCAAGAATGGTGAATGACACCCTCTGATCCACTGGGCAAATGGGACTTTGCAGGCCACTCTGTTCCCTTCTCCCCTGAGAAGGAAACAGCTTCAGGCTCTGGTCCCCCTTCCTCCTGCCCAACTCCCTCACCCCGTTCTCCTCTCCCTCAGGATTGGGCCCCTCGCTGCCCTCGCTGCTGCCCGCTCTGTGACTGTGCCTGTGCGTGCCAGCTTCCTGACTGCCAGAGCCTCAACTGTCTCTGCTTTGAGATCAAGCTCCGATGACAAGACGCAGGGTCCCTGCCCTTTGGGGAGCGGCCAGCTCCCAGGGCCCACAGGCCCTGTACCCTGAGGGGCCTCAGGACACTTTTCTCCAGGCTATTGGAACCACAAATGGACTACCCAGCTCACCAGCCTGGCAACCAGCAGTGGAGAGCCTGCCTCCCTGCAGAGTGGGACTCAAGGAGCCCTCCGCCAGCTGCATGGCGGCCCCTTTGGAGGGCCAGAAGAGAGAGTGGCTGGTGCTCTGCCAGGTGCCCCTGCCCTCCTCTCCCCCTCCCCAAGTAAATGATCGTATTTGAAGGTGAGGGTGGGGGACACTGCTCACCACAGTGAGCATTATGGGACAGACTTGGGCCTTGAATATCAGGGTGTAGGGGTACCCCAGGCACACCCTGTCCATGGACTCTTGGTTATTCTGAGGTGTGAGTGTAGTGCCTGCATCTGCTCTCCCTCTAAAGAAACAGGCTCCGGAGAATCACAGCAGCCAGCGAGAGGCCCGGAGTCAGGGCAGCAGAGGAGACAGGGAAGGCCACGGATCTGAGTCCCCTACCCTCCTTTCCTCCGCGCAGATCCCTGTCCAAAGATTTCTCCTGACAACCTTTTGAGGGCATCAGTCTGGATTTCCAAGGAAGAAATTTCCTCTGAAGTACTGGTGAGTGGACAGGGGACCCTCCCCCCACCCCCAAAGAGGCAGGCCCACAGCTTCCTCCCCATCCTTCACTTTAGGCCCCCAGCTGGCATGAATGTCAGGAGCTTCAGGTTTCCCTAAATATAGATCCCCTGCCAGGGGATCTGTGGTGAGGAAAGGGCAAGGGTCACCGGAGAAGGTCGGGGACATTGGTTGGGGGTAGGGCAGGAGCTGCCTTATAACCCAGCCCGGGTGTGGCCTGACTCACTCGCTGCTGACCAGGCTCTGCCCGCTCCTTCGGCCTCCTCCTCGCAGGTGGGCGCCAGCAGGACGGAGCGGGGGTGGGGCTGGGCTGAAGGCGTCGGGATTAAGAGGGGAGACCTGGCGGGTAGGATGGGGAGGCTAGAAAAATATCTGGGAGGCTGACAGCGGGCGGACGGATTTTATTTTGGAGAAGGAAGTCAGTGCCAGGGAGAAGTTTCGCAGGGACTCTGGCCCCGCATCCCCAGACTTGCTTGGGCAGAGCAGTAGCCGGCGGGTTTCCGCTGGGTCTGGCTTTCGGGGGGCGGCCCGGGCGGCAGGAGCCAGACCCGCCGGAATGGGGCGCAGATGTCTCCCCGCGGGACACCCGGAACCGCTGCCGCCTCGCCTCCGCCCCTTGCCAACCCCTGCCGTCTCCTCGCGCTCCCCGTGCGTGCCCTCGCCGCCCTCTCTTCCGCCGGGGCTCGCAGTCGCTTGACCTCTGGATTCGGTTACAACGCGACGCACGCTGCCTCAGCGCAGCCGGAAGCTGGGGCTGCCCCGGGCCGCTGGACTGGGCCCCTGGCGGGGGAAGCTGAGCCTCAGTCTTCTCGGGCTGTGCCACCCGCTTTTCTCCGACCCAACCCCCACCGCATCCCCATCTCTGCCGGTGCCCCAAATCGGCTGAGTCACAGCGCCCCAAAGCACGCCAAGCGGGGGGGGGGGTGGGGGGAGGAGAAGGGAGAGGGAGGGGAGGGCCCCCGCGACCCGCGGGATGTGGCCCGAGTCACGTCCGAGGGGGACGGGGTGGGGGAAGGGATCGTGTTCTCGCCGCACTGTCCTCGCCCAAGCGCCGCCTCCGGGCTTCGCCTTTCGGGGGGCGGTCTCTCGCACAGTCCCTCGCCTGCAATTGGACGCCGGGGCGCCTCCGGCCCCCTGCAAAGGGAAAATCTCCGCGGAGGGTGGAGCGGTGCCTTTATAAGGCGCGGCACCACCTCCTTCCCGCCCGCCCCCGCGCGCCCCCCCCTCGGGAGCTGAGTAGGCTGCGTTCCCCTTGGAACGCGCCTCAGAACCAGAGTCCCGGTGACGACTGCCGTGTTCGTTCCCTCAGTCCACTCGCCAGCCCGCGGCTCTCCACCGCTGCACCCCGCCAGTCCGCCCCTCTCCTGTGCCAGGTGAGCGCCCCTCGCCACGTGCGAAGGTCAGGGAGAGGGTCGTGGGGAAGGATCCGGGATGTAGTGGCGGGTCGGGCGTCCGCGCGGAGCCCCCCCACCCGGGCCCAGCATCTCCCCTCTCCACCACCACCCACACCTGTGCTCCTAGCCCAGACTCCCCAGCTCTTCCAGCTTGAGCTCCCGCGGTTTGCTGCGCAGTCCAAGGGCCGCTCCGCGCTGAGTCACGGCAGGGAGGAAGGAAGCAGGGCGAGATGAAGTACCATTTCCCCCTCCCCTTTTCTTGTTAGGACTCTTGGTGCAAGTATTATGGCCCCTTTGCCTCTGCAGGGATCCTAGGAGGCCCCGAGGGGTGGGGGCCAGCTCATATACTGCCTCAGGGTTCCCGAAAGCGGGTGGTTGGTCCCTGTCCTGGGAGACGGGTGCCCCCGCCGAGCAGGGGAAACCCCTCGGCAGCTTCTGATGCCCCATGAACACTTTTCCCTATTTTTCCTTATCGGGTGACCTTGATTCTGAGCCTGGAACAGCTGCAGCCGCAGAGCAGACATGAGCATTTTTCAGGGGAGGGGGTGGGCGCTTGCCTTTCCTCCACATTCTCTCACCCTGTATGACCAGTGAGAGCGACAAACCACCCCTTTCCTCCACCTCGGGCTAGGCTTCCTCTGCGGCCCTTTTCTGGGCTTCTGATGACCCTCCTGCCTTTTTCCTAACACCCTTTTTCTAACAACCTCCCCCCACCGTGGGGGGAGAAGCCTGACCTTGGGGTGTCCTTGAGGCCATGGAGCCTGAGCCAGCCCTGGGATCTCTGCAAGGAACACTCCTGTAACAGTCAGAAGATCTGGGTGCTACGCTCACATCTGGCTCTAGGGTTGCTGTGTGGCTTGAAACACAGACCTTTTCCCTTTTCAGGCTCCTTTCAGATGAGGAGGTTGGGCCTTCTGCCTTCTGCACAACCTCTAATTCTAAAATACTCTGGTTCGGTTTTGCTTCCAGGCAAGGTGACCCCATGGCAGAGCGCAAGCCAGGAGGGTCCGGCTTCCACGTGACTTGCCTGTCCATGGCTCTGGCCTATTCCCTTTACTCCAGATGCCAGTATACAGCCCCACCCTCAGCTGGGCAACACCCAGCAACAGAGTTAGGAAAGGTACAGGAGGCAGGCCTAGTATAGGGAAGTCAGGTGTAGGGGAGAGCTGGGGACAGCAAGTGTCCCTTGCCCTGACCTCCAGGCAAGGGGCCTTGCTTGTTGGGAGACCACGGGAAGACCCTGCTAACTAGCCCTCCCTGGTCTGTCTCCTGCCCAGGAACCAACAGGCACCATGCCCCACCAATACCCAGCACTGACCCCGGAGCAGAAGAAGGAGCTCTCTGACATTGCTCACCGGATCGTGGCTCCGGGCAAGGGCATCCTGGCTGCAGATGAGTCCACCGGTGCGGGCAGGACACAGTGGGAGGAGGGCCCCAGGTTGGGGGTGATAGGCTGATCCCCTTATTCCCATGTGATGCTTCCCTCCAGGGAGCATTGCCAAGCGACTGCAGTCCATTGGCACCGAGAACACCGAGGAGAACCGGCGCTTCTACCGCCAACTGCTGCTGACTGCCGACGACCGCGTGAATCCCTGCATTGGGGGCGTCATCCTCTTTCATGAGACGCTCTACCAGAAGACAGATGATGGGCGTCCCTTCCCCCAAGTTATCAAAGCCAAGGGCGGTGTTGTGGGCATCAAGGTGAGGGGGCTAGGCCTCAGGGTGTGAGATGTAAGATGGATCTGGGGGAAAGAAATCCAGAGTAGCAGGCTGGGGGATGAACTTCGGGTTGGAAGCCTGGAGACTTGGGTGGAGCCTGCCCCAGATCACCTCCAAATCGCGTGTAAAAAAGCTAGAGACATAGGGACCTGCTTGGCATTTTTAATCCTTGCAATTGTGAGAGGCAGGTGTTACACTTATTATACAATTGAAAAACTAGACGCTCAAGGCCATGAAGCGTTTTGCTCATAGGGTTAGTAAGTGGTAGGAGCCCCGGCTCTCTGTGTGTGTCCTGCTCTATAGGATCAGATAACGTGACTATGTGAAACATTTGCAAATCAGGAAAGATACTTGAGAGAGGAAGTAAAGCGGGGACAGGGCGGGGCTACAGAGGAGAAAAGGGCACTAGAGATCACTTCCCTGTCCTGTGTTGTTGCCCCACTCCAACAGGTAGACAAGGGTGTGGTACCCCTGGCAGGAACAAACGGCGAGACAACCACCCAAGGTGAGAACCGTTTAGCTCCCGGCCCTACCCACCAGCCCACCCAGCTCGGTACCCCTCTGGGTGCCCAGGGTGTGTGGGAGCCACGTGCCCTCTCCTCTGCCATGCTTTGATTCCTCCGTCCCCTCTACAGGGCTGGATGGGCTGTCGGAGCGCTGTGCCCAGTACAAGAAGGACGGAGCTGACTTTGCCAAGTGGCGTTGTGTGCTGAAGATAGGGGAACACACCCCCTCCACCCTCGCCATCATGGAAAACGCCAATGTCCTGGCCCGTTATGCCAGCATCTGCCAGCAGGTGGGCCTGTAGGTCCCCAAGAGGCCACTTCCCACCTCTTTCCATTCCAGCATGTCAGCTAGCCTGCCACCCATGTGCCAGGCTACCTACCTTCCCCAAGGCAACTGCCCCGGATCCTCACCACGCACGAGGCTTGGGCCCGTGGAGGGCTCTGCAAGCAGAAGAGCAGAATAGGGGTTGTGCAGGTGGATCTGGGGAGATGGCTGATCTCCTGCAATCGGCCAAGGGCTGTGAAGCCAGGGGTCTCTGTCGTCATGGAGATAAGATCTTGGTCAGTGGCTGTGGAGAGCCGTAGGTGGGGCTCTGGGTTAGGAGGCCTCAAGGCTGCCCTGTCCCTCACCCCACAGAATGGCATTGTGCCCATCGTGGAGCCTGAGATCCTCCCTGATGGGGACCATGACTTGAAACGCTGTCAGTATGTAACCGAGAAGGTAGGTTGCCTGCCTGGGCAGTGAGGTGGGCTAGAGAGCTGGGCTGGGGGCTCCGGGGCTGACCCCCGTACCCCTCCCTGCTTCACCCCACCCCACTTTGGTCCCGCCCTGCCGTAGGTGCTGGCTGCTGTCTACAAGGCTCTGAGTGACCACCACATCTACCTGGAAGGCACCTTGCTGAAGCCCAATATGGTAACCCCAGGCCACGCCTGCACCCATAAATATTCTCACGAGGAGATTGCCATGGCAACTGTCACAGCGCTGCGTCGCACAGTGCCCCCCGCTGTCCCTGGTGAGACCCACACCCTCATCTTGACCTCTGGGAGGTAGACAGACTGTACCCATAAACCTTGTGCCCATGTGCTCTAATTTCCAGGTCAGCTTCTAGGGCCTCCTACCATTCCCCCGGGTCTCTGACTACAGCCCCTACCCCCATTTCACCCCCTTCTTCTACAGGGATCACCTTCCTATCTGGAGGCCAGAGTGAAGAGGAGGCATCCATCAACCTCAGCGCCATCAACAAGTGTCCCCTGCTGAAGCCGTGGGCGCTGACCTTCTCTTACGGCCGAGCCCTGCAGGCCTCTGCCCTGAAGACTTGGGGTGGAAAGAAGGAGAACCTGAAGGCTGCCCAGGAAGAATACGTCAAGCGAGCCCTGGTGAGGATGGGGCAGGAGGTGGGCAGGGTGCTGGGGTGGATGGGATCTGAGAAGGAACCTTCTCACTCTGGCTCCTCTCCCCTTTTAGGCCAACAGCCTTGCCTGCCAAGGAAAGTACACCCCAAGTGGTAAGGCGGGGGCTGCAGCCAGTGAGTCCCTCTTCATCTCTAACCATGCCTACTAAGCGGAGGTGTTCTAAGGCTGCCCCCTCAACACTCCAGGCTCTGCCCCCTCCCACACTCACTCTTGAAGAGAGGGGGCCTCAACCAGGGCTCCAGGCTGCTCTTTCCCGTCACTCTTGCCTCCCTCGTGACATTGATGCCTGGTGTTGTCTGTGTACGCTAACTCCGCCATTTCCAGCCTACTGCCAATAAACAACTATTTAAGGGGGAGTCTGTTGTCCATGTCTGTGGTGTCTAGGGCAGGGGAGGGCTGGGGGAGGTGGCAGAGCCCAGAGGAGAAAGCGCCCTTGCATTATGTTCTTCCTTCTTGAGCAGAAAAATAGGTGAAGGAGGTGGACTAGTTTAATACTTTGTTTAATACTTGCCCAGGGCTTCAAGAGAAGGGCTTGTGAATTTTCTTCCAACCACCCAGTGCTCTGTTCCTTCTACCAGCAGCATCTGATAAGGCTTACAGTGGGGAAGCGCATGTGTAACTGCTGGTCTTAGGAGGCTGCAGCCTCAGCCTCAGTTTTAGGCCCAGAACTCACAGGTGTAGAAGGCCCCTGTCAAAAAAAACAGCCACTGACAGAAACTAAGATTTCCTGAATCTATAGACCGTACAACATGATAAGTATTCTACAGGAGTAGGTACTGTTATTCCCAATTTGTCCTTAAGGCGATCTTGCCTCACTGTTTCTTGGTTGAAACAAGATTATTAATGCATGTCTTCTTAATCTGCACTGTTAAGCTTGTTTGTTTTCCCATCTTAAAAGGAGATGGGATTAGAACTGACTTCTTAGACTCTGGGCTGTGGAACCCCTTGAAGAACCTGGAATCCTCTCTGACATCCACTTCAACAACACAGACACACACACACACACAACTGTGGAGCTCAGGTTCCAGGTTAAGAACCGAACCTCTGTGGCTTCTGCATTCCATGAAGCCAGAATGAGGGCCCTGCACTTCCCTATACCGTGCTTTGAACCCTTCTCCGTTCACCCAGGCTGGGGTGTAATAGTAACTATATCAGATCTTTTTGGGTATTAAAGATCTTAGTCATAACCAACGACATAGTCCTGCCACTTCCCAAATTTCATGATGTGGACCATTTCCTGTCTGAGCTCTCCTCTAGAGGGGGAAAAAAAACTTCACCTTTCTGATCTCTGGACCTACTGAATCCCTATAGTCACTGCATAGAAACTTAGTACCTTGTAGGAATTTCAGAACTTAGTCCTTTACCTTTCTCTGCACATTTGCATCTGTTGCCTACATCCAAAACAGAACTGGTGTCTAGTGCCCCTTAAAACTGTGGCCTCACTTCTGTGCCTAGCCTCACTCAGCTCTCTGTGAAACAGTCTGAAGTAAAGCAACTAGAAATTGAGGGTCCATAGAAGATAGCAAAAAGGACATTCCAAAAGGGCTCTGACACCAGGAAGTGTGTTTAAAGACCAATCACTTCCTCTGCGTGCAGCAAGAGACTAGGGAAGCAGAGGACATCAAATGTCAGTTTGGGATGTTTTATAAAGTTCCTAATGACAAAGCGCCAGAAAGAGTAAGTGACAGAAGAAGAAACTAGAACTGAGGACACAGCTTTCCTGGGTTCAGATTTCAACTTTGGGGACTTCCCTGGTGGTGCAGTGGTTAAGAATCCACCTGCCAATGCAGGGGACACGGGTTCGACCCCTGGACCGGGATGATCCCACATGCCGCAGAGCAACTAAGCCCGTGCGCCACAACTGCTGAGGCTGCATGCACCCTAGAGCCCGCGAGCCACAACTACTGAAGCCGGCGTGCTGTGCTCCACAAGAGAAGCCAGCGCAATAAGTCCGCGCACTGCAATGAAGAGTAGCCCCTGCTCACTGCAACTAGAGAAAGCCCGCAGGCAGCAACGAAGACCCAACACAGCCAAACAAACAAAAACTTCAACTTCGATTCAAACCCAAAGTTCTTAGCTATGCAACCATGAACAAGTTACTTCACCTTTTTAAGCCAGTTTCCTCCTCTAAAAAAAAAGTAAAACTGAGGACAATAAGCAGCTGAGGGGTTTCAAAGGGACCATTCTGGAATCGGGGAGGTCATGTTAACTGAGGTATAGACTTGGTGTGGGGAAGGTGGACTCCTCCACTTCTAATTTCGGAGGTCCTCCACAGCAGAGACTTCTCTGGGGCCCTGGAAAGAGATCCGGACTGGAATTCCTTCACCATTGAACGAATACTTCTGTATGCCAACTGTTCCAGGCCTTGTTCAAAGTAAGCACTGGGGCTGCAAGTATTAACAGGGCAAAGTTCCATCCCTCAGGGATTGTAATGGGGGAGGCCTGCTAAAACAGGTAAACAAAAACGTGTAACTTAAAGTTACAGGGTGGAGTCCCGGCTCAGCTCCAGTTTCCCTCACTGAGATGGGGGGACAGGACTGAGGCTCCCCAACATCCCTCGCAGCGCCAATCGGCTTAGCCCACAATCACTTCCGTCCGCTTGTTGCCGACTTCCGGTTCCTTGGGCTCATTTCCATTCCCAGGCTTGAGGGGGTGGGGTAAGGGCGCGGCGTGGGAGGGGGAGTGTGTGTATGACGCCACGTCCGGCACGCGGCGGAACTAGTCTTCCTCTGCTTCCGCGGCGGGGCCGGAAGTGGGAGAGGTGGTGGCGGCGGCCCAAAGCGGAGGGAAGGGGGAAGACAGGGACCCCCGGGAGCCGGAGCCGGAGTTGCCGCGGCGGTAATAGTCTGAGACCCCTCTAGGCCACCGTACCCCGCGCGGGCCCTTTGGGCTCGACGGGAGTTAGCGGGGGTGCTGCCCGGCCTGTGGGACGCTGGGGGCCCGGGAGCCGATGTGAGGAGAGGCGGGAGTGGGGAGGCCGGGCCAGCTCCAGAATCGAGTTGCCCCCGACCCCGACCCGGCGCCCCCTAGGGACACTCTGATCCGCGGGCTTGTCTTCGCCTTTCCCAGGAGACCCCTGTGCGGTGCGGAGGGGGCGGCGGCCCCGGCTCTGACCCGCGCCGGGGGGTGGGCCATGGCGGAGATCAGCGACCTGGACCGGCAGATCGAGCAGCTGCGGCGCTGCGAGCTCATCAAGGAGAGCGAAGTTAAGGCCCTGTGCGCGAAGGCTAGGTGAGTCCTGTGGCTCCGGGGAAGAGAGGCCTGGGGTTCCGGCCTCGGGCAAATCCAGCTGAGAACTTTGGGCCTGGCTCCTCCTGGAAGCTTTCCTGGAGAGGAGCGGAATAGGGCCTCTTCCCTCGAGGAGCAGCCAGCCTGTTGGGGGAAGACAGACCTGGATGAAGTCACTTGAAGTATTAGATGATGTGTTTTCAGTGGAGTTAGTTACAGAAAGTACTTAGGAAGCTCAGGGAAACAACCCTGTCTGTCTGGGGGGGGAACAGAGAACGTTTCTTGGAGGAACTTTGGGATAGACCTCGAAGAATAAGATGATAAAAGGGAGTGTCAGCAAGAACAGGAGTTCAAGGCAGAAAAACTAAAGACTCTGTGGTTTACAGTGTTCTTTTAATTCCAATAACAACCCTAAAAGGTGGATGGAATTGATCCCATCTTACAGGTGAGGACTCTCATATTAAGCAATTAAGGGATGGATCATGAAGCCAGTTCTCCATGTCCTGTCCCTTTTCGGGCCATAATGCAAGACAGTGGAGTTGGATCACTCTCATATTCATTGTGGGAGCCTAGGAAATAGTAGCCAATAAGCCAGAGTAGAATTAAGCAAGGTGTGGAGGGAGGCCCAACTCAGTTCTGTGGCAAGTAGGGTGACGTAGTGATGAAGAACCAGGTTTTGGAATATGATGGCACTAGGTTGGAATCAGCTCTGCCAACTTCCTCGCTGTGTTGGTGATGTTGAGGTCTCTGAGACTCTGTTTCTTCATGTGGGGATAATAGTACTTAATAAGATGGTTGGTGCTTGGGATGTGCTTAGCATAGGCTTTGGTAAAATGTAAGTGCTGGACAAACGTTGGGTGTTACTGAAATTATTTTGTAGGAAGAGGGCAATGCTGATATGGACAGAAGTTATTAGAGAAGGATTATGAGAGAAGGTGGCCTTGAAAGGTGAAAATAATTTGGATGGCTGATGGGGGCAGGCCCAGTGAGGAAGGGCATTCCTAGCAGGGTGAGAATAGGAGTGGAGCCCTGAGATGTGTGGGCAGCGGTGAGGAGACCAGTTACCTGCCTCCTGAGGAACTTTCCATGGCTTCCACCATGCTGGAGAATTGTGGGGAAAGTGCCAGCAGAACCACCCCACATTGATGGAACGACAGGCCCACTGCCAGCCTGGCCTTGTACTGCCAAAGAACTTGTATCCATCTCCTTCCCACAGCCATCCAGTGAGGTTGGAATTATTAGGCCCATTTTACAGAACAGGAAGCTGTGACTCCTTGAAGCCTAGTGATTTGACCAAGGCCACCCAGAGAGAAAGTGGCCGTCGGGCTCTTTGCTTGGCTTTGCCCCACACAAACCTGTAACAGCCGGACAGGTCCTGCATGGATTTGGTGAACAGGCAGGGCCTGCTTTTAAATGCTCATCTGTGGCTCGTCATGTATTCAGTCTTCATTGCTCTTTGCAGCCCTGTGGAATAGGCAGGGCATGGGGTGAGTTTTTCACAGAGAGGACACTGAGCCTCAGAGAAGATAATGTCTTGCCCCTGGTCTCACAGCTGATCGGCGGGGAGCCTGGTTTTGGATCCAGGTCTTTGGCCATACTCCACGCTCACTGACAGCCAGGCAGACAGACATTTAGACTCTGTGAGAGGCAGCAGGGGGCTACTGAGGGGTGGAAGGGTCCTGCCCAGCTCCTAAGATGGAGCTTGGAGGTATTAGGCTCAGGCCTGAGGTGGCCATTGTAATCCCAGGCCCAATCTGGAGGAGGACCAACTCTAGCACCTGGCCATGGCCTCCTGAGGACCCACCAGGGGCCCAGGCTGAGGCTGGTCGTGTCAGGAGCTTTTGCTTGCTCAGATGGTATGGAGGCTCAAAACCTTGGAACTACAGAGGCCTGGGAGCTGAATTTGCTCTTGTGAAAAACATCAGCACATTAGAACGGCCGAGGGTTTTGAATCGGGGGTGGTCTTTGGTAGGAAGTATGGCCTTGTCACCTATAAACAGTGTGACCCTGGTCAAGTCACTCTACATCTCCAAGTCTTTGAAATCCTTACGGAGCCTGCATGAGATTCTTCATATTCAGGGTCAGGGTCTGGCGCTTTGGTCGGCAGTGTTCGTTGTGGAAGTAAAGGTGAGCAGGTGTGAGCCGTGAGAGGGCTGGTGGTGTGCTGCAGGTGACAGAGCTGGGGCCTGGTTCCCACGCTGTGCTGAGGCCTTGCTGGCACTGAGGTAGGTTGCAACCCAGAGTCTGTGGAAGGGGCTGGTATAAAGTCTCAGGAAATTGGGTCCCCGAGGTTCCAATTCAGCCACTCTCCAGCTTTGTGACCTCGATTCTGACCCTTTTTTCTCTAAAGCCTCAGTTCCTTTGTCAGATGAGGATGGAAGGAACCTCCCGAGTCAGTTGGAAAGGTCATTATAAGCAGTCACGTGGCGGATGTTTGGCACAAGACGCAGTACAGGTGGGAGAGCCTTGCTGCTGTTTGGCCCCTTGGGCCACCGCCAGCGCCTCCTGCCACTCCTGGAAACCGAGGCACACCTCCCTGGAGCCACCTTAGTCATACAGAGCACCCTAAGCCCAGGGAACTCCTGGTCTTGTGGGAGGGGACTGGCAGAGAGAGGGCTGAGCAAGTGCCTCCCACGTCAGACTAGCTTGGTAAGGGCCACACTCTGGAGCAGGCTGCCTTGGTTCAGTTTCTGCCTGTGTGACTGGCCGCTTTCTTCATCTGAGCCATAGGAATCATCACAGTGCCTGCCTTCGAGGGTGGTGGTTTGATTACCTGCATCATCTGTGCAGAGCTCTTACTACCGTCCTGGCATGTGGTATGAACTGAAGTGTTCACGGCTGCTGTGATCATCAAGGACAAAATCTAGAAACACGGCACTACTTACTATTAGGTGTCTGTAATGGACAAAGCAATGTCATGTCAAGCTCACTCAGGTAGAAGTTGACTGCACTGCAAGGAGAAAGGGAGGACAAAGTCCTCACTTCCTCTAAATAAATAATAGAAAAGCATCAACAGCGTATCACTTTGAAGGTGCCTCCGACGGCCGGCCTGCCCAGGGCGCCAGCCCTATGACTTGGGACAGTCCGGGAGGAGGCCCCTGTGGTGGGGAGAGAAGGGCTGTAAGAGCTCAGCCAAGGGCACGGTCTCTGAGCAGAGGGCCCTGTGGAGAGGAGGAGGAGGACATCTGTTTTCTGGGCGTAAGTGCTGGCTGTGTGAAAGGGAGCAGCATGGAGGGTCAAGGTCGGGAAAGTCCCAGACTCCTTGCAAAGGCTGAACGAGAGCTTGGGCTTTGGCCTGTTGGCAGCAGGGAGCCACACACAGAAGGGTCTCGAGCAGTGGGGCTGTGGTCAGGCTATCCTGGGGAAATTGCACACCTCCGACCTGCCCCCTAGAGGTTCAAGGACAGCCTCATATCCTCCCCTACCCCGCAGAAAAGGTCAGGAATAGGGTTGGGCTGGCTCAGCTTTGGTGACCCTGGTCTTCTCCTGTCTCCAGAGAGATCTTGGTGGAGGAGAGCAACGTGCAGAGGGTGGACTCGCCAGTCACAGTGAGTACCCGCTGTCCCTCCACAGCCTGGCTTGGTCTTTTAGGCACGTGGTCATTCCCGTTAATCTTGTGGGCTCTGAGGTCTACCCCTCATCCCTGAGAGCCCCATCTTCAGGGGAGCTTTGCTAGAAGAATTGGCTGTTATGGGCAGGGTCTTTGGAGTCGTTGGAGGGATGCTCTTGACCAGGGCAGAAGAACTCAGTTTGGTGAGTGATGACTCCATGTGTTCCTGTGTGTTATTAGTGACTTTATTCTGGGTGCCTGGTGGGGAGTAGGGAGAGGAGGGGGCCAGGTCCTCTGGGAGCTGCAGGTCTAGCTGGAAAGAATTGGCTCTAGCTCTCGCCCCCAGAATAGTTGGCACTCAGTGCGGGATGGGGGGATTGGAGTAGGAGAGTAGATTCTTGGCCCTGAGAAGCAGAGGCTTAGCCGAGAGAGATAAGGATCTTCTCAAGCAGTGGGTGTTTTGAAGGACAGCCCCTGGTAGCAGAGGCTTTCGGACTGTTGAGTTCCGACCTGCTTTCTCACTTCCAGGTATGCGGTGACATCCATGGACAATTCTATGACCTCAAGGAGCTGTTCAGAGTGAGTGTGGGGAAACAATGGGAAAGGTGACCTGGGGGATGACTGGAAGACCCCTTTAACTGAGAGTGGAAACTTTCGAGTTAGGTGAGTGGAGTGGAGGCCAGAGGCCCCTAGTCAGGTGGGCCCATTGTGAAAGAAGGGCCTCAACTTGACTGGAAATGGGCCACCACAGTGGGTCGGGGACAGTTTAGGACCAAGCAGAACCTTCTTCCTCCCTCCCCAGGTGGGAGGCGACGTCCCTGAGACTAACTACCTCTTCATGGGGGACTTTGTGGATCGTGGTTTCTACAGCGTCGAAACGTTCCTCCTGCTGCTGGCACTTAAGGTGGGACCCCCCGACTTCTGGACCCCAGACCTGGGCCACCTCAGGCCTGACCTGTCTGCATCCTTTCCGCCCTCATCTCCTGCCCATCCACCCCCAACTCTTGAGCTGTGCTGCTGGTGACGGACACATTCTGCTTGGGTGGTCAGAGAAGCTTTCCTTGACTTGGGGACATCTGATTGGGCCCCTGGAGGATGAGGTCAGAGGGACGGCATTGTAGGGGAGGAAATAGAGGCTCATCCAGTTCAGAAAGTGGCAAGGAGTTGAGTTCAGCTGGGTGCATTATCCATTGCGGGAGAGAGGCTGTAAGGGACCAGATGACAGTGCTCTGAGTGTCTCGCTAAGGGCTTGGTCTGTACCTGGTGGATGAAGGAGGGGCCATTAGGTTTGTAGTTGATGTGAGGGGGGCAGGAGGTGGGAGAGGATTCAGCTTTGCATCCTCTGGAGGAGGGACCGGGAGTGTGTGAGGTGGATGTAACACAGTTCAGGCAGAGGTGACATGAATCTGGGCCACGGCAGTAGTGATGAGGATGGAGCGGGGCTGGCAGATGTGAGGACATCTAGGAGCACGAGACAGAGCCTCGACCCCAGGCCTGGCATGGTGCCTACCTCCAGGTTCGCTATCCTGACCGCATCACCCTGATCCGGGGCAACCACGAAAGCCGTCAGATCACCCAGGTCTACGGCTTTTATGACGAGTGTCTGCGCAAGTACGGCTCGGTGACCGTGTGGCGCTACTGCACTGAGATCTTTGACTACCTCAGCCTGTCGGCCATCATCGATGGCAAGGTAGGCCCGCCACACAGCTCCCGGGGATGGGAGAGATGGAAGAGGCACCGGGCCTCAGCCTCCCTTCCCGCCTGTCTCGCTCTCCCCTGTAGATCTTCTGTGTGCACGGGGGCCTTTCCCCCTCCATCCAGACACTGGACCAGATCCGGACAATTGACCGAAAGCAAGAGGTGCCTCATGACGGGCCCATGTGTGACCTGCTCTGGTCCGACCCTGAAGGTGAGGGCAGGAGCTCTACTCTTAGTTTAGTGGGTGACTCGGGGTCCTGTGGTTAAAGCAGGTGCCTCGAAGGGACAGCCCAAGCCGGTGAGTTTGGGGCAGAGCAGAGCGGGGCTGGTCCTCACTGGCGTCCGTGCTTGACGGCCAACTGGCTGGCACCCTTGAGGAGGAGGAGAGCATGGGGAGCTGGGTGCTTTGAGCTGGGGGATTGGTGGGGATGTATGTCATTGCTCAGGGGCTTGTTGAGGACAAAATCATCGGCTCCCTGAATGTGAAGGGGCTTCTGCAGAGGTCAGACTCCCAGAATGGTAGCCCCCTGAGGACCCCTCACTTTGTGGGCCTCCTCAGCTAGTATGGAGCAGAGCCGGGATGAAAGCCAGGCCTCCTCATCCCCGTCTAGGGCTCTTGTGCTGTAACAGCAGCCTCCACTCCCTCGCTGCCCTGTTACTACCTCCCCGCCGGCTGGGCAGCCCGGGGTCACAGGTGCTGTCCTGGTGTGGTTACTGTCAGCACCTCCTTTCGCTCTTGTGTGTACCTGTTTGGACAGTAAATTACATGGTCACCCTGATGGTGAGGTGGCTCAACTATCAGGAAATTCTTTCTTCTTTGGAGCTTACCTGCTTCAGCATTTGCTGTCCTGCCCCCAGGCTCCCTCAACGCATTCGGGCCCTGTGCTCCTGCTGCACAGGCCTAACTGGGGGAGGGACAGGGCACTCTCCTGCAAAGGGCCGCGGATAGCCACTGATGCCCTGAAGACACCCTCTCGGCATCCCTACCCTCATCTGCCTCAGACACAACAGGCTGGGGCGTGAGCCCCCGTGGGGCTGGCTACCTATTTGGCAGTGACGTGGTGGCCCAGTTCAATGCAGCCAACGACATTGACATGATCTGCCGCGCCCACCAACTGGTGATGGAAGGTTACAAGTGGCACTTCAACGAGACTGTACTCACTGTGTGGTCAGCACCCAACTACTGCTACCGGTGAGCTGCCTGGGCTGGGAGGTTGAGGTGGGGATCTAGGCTGACCCGACCCACTCCTTTAACACTGCTGCCCTCCGACTTCCAGCTGTGGGAATGTGGCAGCCATCTTGGAGCTGGACGAGCATCTCCAGAAAGATTTCATCATCTTTGAGGCCGCTCCCCAAGAGACACGGGGCATCCCCTCCAAAAAGCCCGTGGCTGACTACTTCCTGTGACCCCTCTGGCCCCTGCCCCCTCCAGCCCCTCTGGCCCCTGGACCACTGTGACTCTGCCCTCTTCAGACGAAGGCTGGGGGGCTGTCCCCGGCTATGCTGTCCCCCCAAAAGAGGGCACTTCGCGGGTGAGGACATTTCTGGAGAGGCTTGGAGCCTTTGCTCCATGTTCCTCCTCCCGTGTCTCCCCACTTGAACCATGAAGTTTCCAATAATTTTGTTTTTCTTTTTTTTTCTTTTTTTTTTGTTTGTTTTTAGATAAAAATTTTGAGAAGAAAAAAAAAAAAGAAAAAAATCTAATAAAAGAAGAAAAATGGTCTTTGGGTTTGTGTCGGAATTGATTGGGGATGAGCAGTGGTGCCAGCGCAGCCTGGTAGACGTCAGGACATTGACTGCCCTGGAACCCCAGTCCTGCCAGCAAGGTGCGGCTCAGGCGTCAACTTGCCCAGAGCCTCCTGGTCCCCATCCAGTGACAGTGACCGCTCCCGAGGGATTCCTGAGTGCTAGGTAGAGGGGCGGGTTCTCAGGCAGCCCTATTTAATTCTCAGAACATTGAGTGTCAAGACACTGATTCCCCCGTTTTCCTGAAGAGGAAACAGGCCCAGAGTGTTGATTTACACGCACAAGGTCAAGCAGCTGGAAATGACAAGTCTAGACTGGGGCCTGGGTCTCCTCACAGAACCTGTGCTCACACAGCCCCACTCGGGGCCGAACACCGTTAGCTCAATGTTTCCAGAACACTGATGTCTTCCGAGTTTTATTAACAAAAGATACTCTAGTCCTGAGAAGAGACCGGCGTGGCTTGCACTGGGGCGAGGGGGTAGAACTTGCCGGGCCCAAGGGTGAGGCTGGGAGGTGGGAGTGCTGGTCCCAGGTCCCATTTGGCCAGGCAGAGCCTCCCTCCATTCACACTGAGGTGAGAGCCGGGAAGGGGAAGCTGGCCCCAGCTGGACTCCCAGCGGCTTAGCCAGAGCTTTGAAGCCAGAGGGGGGTAGGAGTGAAATCAAAGTGTGAAGTGGGGTGGGGGAGGCCCGAGGCAGCCATTTGGCGTGGGGGATGGGGCCAGTGGAAGTGAGGGGGCAACAGGCCTGGGGGAGGGGAACTGGAGGTTTGTGATGGAAGATGGGGAGGGAGGCAGAGGGGCTTAGCAAAGGCTCAGTACATTGGTTTGGAGCCCACATCCAGGTAAGCCCCAGGCCCAGGGTAGGGCAGAGGGAAGGGGCCCCCTTGGAGGAAGTGCGAGGCAAAGGACGCTGGGGGTGCCGCTGCTGGGTATCCTGAGCCTGGTGGCCCGGGCTGCAGCTCCAGGAAGGCAGCTGAGTAGGGGGCTGGGCGCCCAGAGTCTGGAGCCTCAGGGAAGCTGGGGTTCCTGAAGTGCAGAGAGGAATCAGAACAGGGGAGAGGGATCCCCAGCCTGGAAGAGCCCAGCCCTGTGCCCTTGCCCCACTCACCTGGTCGGAAGGTGACCAGGGGCCCCGTGGAAAGCTGCAGGGTGCAGAAGGTAGGCCTCAGCACTGGGGCCACCACAGGGAGGAGCTGGGGCCGGGGCAGCTTCCCCGGGCGCTGGGGCCTGCTCTGGATCTGACTCACGAGCGTCCCCGCCCAGGGTGGAATCACAGGGACCACCCGGTGCATCTGGGGAGACAGAAGGGACAGTGTGGGCTAAGGAGGATCAGCATCTCAGGCCTGGCCCCATCACCACTGGGCCTACACTCACCTCCACTCCCATAGGTCGCTGTGGCTACTGGCTCTGGGCCCCGCAGTTTCCTCTTCACACGGGCGTCTCGCTCCCTGGGGAACAGTGATGATGATGATGATGATGATGATGATGATTGATGATGATGATGATGACGATGATGATAATGGTGATGGTGATGATGGTAATAAGAGCACTTACCAGGTGCCAGGCATTTCACCCAGGGACCCTATCAGGTAGGTGCCACTTTATACCCATTTTACAGAAGAAGAAATGGAAGGCCAGAGAATTAAATGACTAGGAAATAGCAGAGCTGGGATTTATTCTCCACTTAACAACTTCTAATGGTTTCCTATTGCATTTAGAATCCGTGGAGACTCCTTCCCAAGCAACAAGGCCAGGGCGTGGTCTGGTCCCAGCTCATGCCACCTTGTTCACTCTGCCCATCTCCACCAGCTGCCTTTCAGCCACACTCTGGAATCCCCGTCTGTCCCCTCGTCACCTGCTTTACTCCTCCTTCTTGTCTCAGTTCAAGCATAACTTCCTCAAAGGAGGCCTCCTGACCTCCCACAGCACCACACGCCCTCCCTGATAACCTTTGTCGAGAGTGATACTGTTACATTAGTTAGGGTGATCCTTGAATGAATATCTATCTCTTCTGCCTGACTCGAAGTGTCTTGAGGGCAAGGGCCAGCTCTGAAGGGGTTAGTTAGAAGCCAGTGTGCTAACGAATGAAACCTTTACAGCCCACCATAACCTGGCTACCCATCACCTCTCTCACTCCACACCCGCCATACCGCAGGCATGCTCCCACCTCAGGGCCCTGGCATGTTCCCAGATATCCACCTGGCTCCCTCCCATACTTCCTCCGAGTCTTTTCTCAAATGTCCGCTTAGTGAGGCATTTCCAGGCCTCTTATCTAATTAAATACCTCTCTCCATTCCTTCTGATCCTCGCTTGCTTTCTTTTCTCCTTAGAACTTACCCCTAACATATTATATATTTATTTCTCTTGTCTACTCCGCCCACTAGAGTATCACCAGTTCCATGAGGGCAGGGGCTTTGGTTTGTTCACTGTTGTATCCTCACTGCCTAGAACTGTGCCTGGCACATAAGCTGGTGCTAAATAAGTATTTGTCAAATCAGTGAGTGAATACATGCTTTTACTTACATTGTGTTCCTGGCATCCAGCACAGTGCCTGGCACACAGTGGACGATTAATAAACATTTGATGAATGAATGAGTGAATGAATGAATGAATGATGCCCACCTCTTACAGTTTCTGCCATTCTCCCGGAAGCCCTTGGCAAAGGGGTTGGCTGCGATCTTCAGTTGTGTGATCTGGGGGTGCACATCCAGAGTCAAAACTCCCACAGCCTGGGCAGGGCACGGCCACCCCCTCAAGCAGGGTCACTCACCCGTGGGTTCTGGTAGGCTGTCACGGAGATGAACATGGTCTCGGGGAAGCGGAAGGAGGCAACGCCCCCCCAGTGTTGGCTGCAAAGCTGGGCGGCCCGCACCAGGTGTATGCGGGGCTGATACTTATGCATGGAGTGCAAGATCAGCTGGGAGGGAAGAAACAGGCGTGACCCCCTACCCTGGTCCCACCCCCAACCCTTATCCGGGGGTCCCAGCCTGGGCCTCACGTGGCCATGGGGGTCCAGTGTGCTGTTGGTGAGCTTGACACGATGGAAAGACACAGGCTGCCGCATCCAGTGGGCACCGGTGGCAGGAGAGTCAGGATGAATGTAAACGCGGTCAGGCAGGCGGGGCTCTGCCTTGCCGCTGGGCTCCCAGCGCCGGCCCTGCCAGCGGTAGCGAGCCCCGTCCACTGGAACCACATCCAGAAGAAACAGGTAGCGGGCCTCGGGGTCCAGGCCAGTGACTGATACTCGGCAAGCAGGGAACATGCGCCTGCACAGGGGAAGGGACGGGAGAGGCCTGGAGCTACTCAGTGGCCGGCGGTGGGCACAGCACTCGCAAGAAGGCATAGCCACTGGCTCACGCAGTTGTCACAGAAAATCGAGGGATGCGGAATCAGAACTTAGAGGGCAGGATCTTAGAGCTATAAGCTTGTCTCATCCCATTTTACAGACGAGAAACAGGACCAACGGGGTCAGGTGATCTGACCAGAGTCACACAGCAGGTTAGGAGCAGAGTCCGGACTCCTGACCCCTGGCCCCTCAAACTCCATTTGCAGAAGCAGGAGTGACACACTTTTCTTCTGGAAATCTTGCCAGGAGCCTTCTGCTCCCCACCCTGGTCTCCTCACTTGATCTCCAGCACCAGAATCTACAGCTGCTGGACAAACTTGCTTCAGAGAAAATAAAAAGGGGACTCACCACGCTAGTGCCTGAGCTCCTGGCCTAGATAAAGACTGCACACTGACCATATCCCTGCCTCCAAGGTGACCCCTGATCCTGGCCAGACTTCCCTGATGCTGGTCAGTGGCTGGCCCTTGACCCCAGTCATAGTCTGAATGCTGACTCTAGGCACAGACTGACCCCTGATCTAGGCCACATACTAACTCATAACCCAGCCCGACCTTCTGCCCCCAGCCCAGACTGACCTAGGACCCTTGCCATAGGTTAGTCCCCAAACCAGCCACAGACTCCACAGACTGACCCTTGACACTTGCCACAGAATGACCCCTGGTCCAGCCACAGAAGAACCCCTGACCCAGGCCACAGTCACACTCTGAACTCAGGCAGAGCTCTAGCCTCCCTAGGAATCCCCACACGTAGCCCCATCACCGGGGACTCTGCCTTTCCCAAGAGACCCCCACCAGGAACACACTGGGTCTTCGGACCCTGGCCCAGACCCCTCACCTCCCAGCTTTGGTGATGATCATCTCTGTTCCCACGGAGTTGAACTCTTTCCACAACTCCCGGTTGTCCAGGCTCAGGCTGACTCCGGGGAGTGGATGAAGGCTCTCTGGGGCTGGAGGGGGCGCCTCAGTGCCCAGGGTTGGGGGCAGCGGGGGTAGAGGTGGGGGAGCGGCCAGAGTTCGGGGAGCAGCCTCAATCCCGGAGAGGAAGCAATCCAGTTTGGGAGCGTCCAGATCTGGAGATGGGAGGAGAATGAGCCAGCCGAGGGCCACAGCCTCCACCCCAGTTCCTACCCAGGAGCTGCTCCCACTGCTCACCGGGGTAGCGGTAGCCCTCTGCCAGGGCAGGCGGGAAGCTGGAATCTGCTCCGGGCTGGGGGGCCCCTAGGCGGTAGCCGGTCCCCAGGGAGGGGTACAACTCTCGTGGATGGTACATGGAGTAGTCCTGTCTGGCCTCAGGTCACGCTGCCTAGAGTGCCCCAGTGCTGAGAGATGCCCCCTTTATAGCTCACAGCTCAGCCCCTTCCAGACCCAGGATCACAGCCCCTCCCCTCTTTGGGGCCCTGGAGTTAGGCTGGGGTGGAGACCCCTGGGGCCTGGAAGGGGTCCGAGAGCGGGCCGGATACCTGGGTACCCTCCCCTCCCCCCCAGGCTTCATTAGCCCCGACCCCCTGCCCCCTCATTACATAATTAACTCCTCGGCCTGATTGATCCCCGGGGCTCGACAGGGACGCAGTTTGGCGCTTCCGGCCAGCTGGTCCCCGTTCCCACGGGGGGAGCCCCGGCTAGGGATAAGCTACTGAGGGGCGGGGCCTGGACCCTGGGATGGAGCCTGGAGTCCTGGGGCAGCCCCTGGCGCCCCAGACTTTTCTGGCAGGTGACCCCCCCCCCCCTTCACTTGGAGGATGAGACTTGGAGGGACGAAGCATGACTGGAGGGAAGGAGCAGGGCTGGAGGGACGCGACCAGAGCTTGTTGTTAATGCGGGGCACCGGGGACCTCGAGGAGTCCGCAGACGAGGCCTGAACTCTGGAGTCCTTCCCAGTTCCCATTCTGAAAAACCTCCAGCCTCGGCCAAGTCTCAAAAGTTTAGAGACGCCGACAGCTCGACGATCTCTGACCGCTGACGCCCGGGTTTCCCAGAAGGTCCCGCGTTGGGGAACCCTCGGAACTACACTTCCCAGCAGGCCCAGGGCCGAGGTTTGGCGCGAAGGAAACAGGCAGGTGCCGCTGGGGCCGCTGGAAGTTGTAGTTGGGACGAGGCGGGGCGGTGAAACCCGCGGAGCAGTTGCCTCTCAGGAGAGCTGCCCCTAGGCGGCGTCAAAACGTTTAGGCTGAGAAGATGCAGATCAGCTGAGGTCAAGGCCTAGCGAGCTAGAGTGGGCGCGGGAATCTCCACCTGCAGTGAGATCCGCCCCCGGTGCTAGAGAAGGTAGCTGAGCCCCAGGAGCGAAGGCTCCCAGCTTTGACCGCCGTGCCTACCACCCCATGTTTCTGGGACTCAAAAGGGAACAGGTCTATAGAGGCAGGCATCTGCATTTAAGTCCCCCCCTTCCCGGATTCCACGTGAGCCTGGGGCTGTCTCCACTCCATGGTTTTATTATGTACAAACGCTACAGAACAAGGGGAGCAGACACGTGTGGGGTAAGAGGTGCCCGGTGGGAGGAGAATTTCACAGGGCTGATGGTGCACTGGGGCCAAGAGAGAAGCACACAGGCCATATCTATAGGGCAGGCGGGGCAGGAAGGGGTTAAAAATGAGATCCAAGCCAGCCAGATCGCAGGGAGGTGCGGGGGTGTCGTCCACCTTGTCCACCTTCTGATCTCCCCCCAAGGTCACAGTGCATGCAATAAAATATATGTACAGGAGCTGGATCCTTCCTCTGCAGAGGCCCTGATGGTCCAGAGCTCCGTTCGGGTGAAAGGAAGCCAGTGGCGCCCCCTGGCGGCCAGACAGGGCTGGAGCCACATGCATCAGGAGCAGGGGTCAGTCCCAGCCATTGTCTTTGATCATGTGGTTGAGTTCAATGATGTACTTCCCCTCTTTGTACTTCTGGCTGCTCTCGAAGGCCTGTTCCTGAAAGGAGGGGAGAGGCTGTCATCCCTGGAGCTAGGGCCTTACCAAAAGGAATAGGGGTTGGGGAGTGGATATGATTGGCCTCATTTTACATATGAAGAAACTGTCAACCAGAGAAACCAAGCCACCTGCCCACAGACACAAAGCTGGTAAATGGCAGGGCCAGGTTTCTCACTAACAGGGGACAGACAGAACTCTCTGAATCCTAGGTACTTTTTAAGTACTAATGTTGGCTCCAACAGAGAGGATATGGAAGGTTCTAAAAGATCCAGGGATGGACTTCCCTGGTGGCACAGTGGTTAAGAATCCGCCCGCCAATGCAGGGGACACGGGTTCGAGCTCTGGTCCAGGAAGATCCCACATGCCACGGAGCAACTAAGCCCGTGTGCCACAACTACTGAGCCTGCGCTCTAGAGCCCGCGAGCCTAGAGCCCTTGCTCCGCAACAAGTGAAGCCACTGCAACGAGAAGCCCACGCACTGCAACAAAGATTAGCCCGCCCTCGCCGCAACTAGAGAAAAGCCCATGCACAGCAACGAAGACCCAATGCAGCCAAAAGTTAATTAATCAATTTTAAAAATAATAATAGATAAATAAAAGATCTAGGGATTACAAACTGGTAGCCTGAGGGCCAATTTTGGCCTATACATGTGTTTTGTTTGGCCAACAGAGAGTTTAATAAAAATAACTTTCAAACAGTAAAATACGGGGTAGGCCATGCTCATTCCAGTTTGCCAGACTGACCCCCTCTCCAGATCTATGTTGCCCCTTTTGCAGATCCACAGCATCTGCTTGGCCCTGCAAGCACTTGAGTTTTTGATCTCTGGATCAGGCTACTTCTTTATTTCACTGAGGTCCAGAGAGGCCAAACCACCTGTCCAGGGACACAAAGCAAATCTGTGGCAGGGCCAGGGTTGAACTCAGGTCACGGTTCTGTCTCTGCCTGGGGCATCCACCTCACAGAGGCACCACAGCTCCAAGAGATGCCTGAGGATTCCTGTCACTTGCAGTTTCCCAAGAGCATCTTCTTTTGCTGCATCTAATCTGATCCCCGTAACAATTTTGGGTGCCAGGTGGTGGCTTTATCCTCCACTGCCAGATAAGGAAATGATGCTCAGGGTGGTGAAATCAGACCCTGAACAACAGCAGTGGCAATGAGGGCAGTGGAAAAGGAGGCTCATGGACCCAAGCTCCATGTTGCTGTGGGGTCTTGGGCAACTTCTCTGATCCTCTGAATGGCAACAGAAGCTGGGGGTCAACGGTTTGGAGTTTAAAAAAAAAAGACAAAACGAGGATTCTGGTCCCTATTCTGTTACTTACCAGCTGTGTGACCTTGGGGAAGTTACCTAACATCTCTGGGCCTTCCTTTCTTCTTCTGTAAAGTGGAGATAATAAGAGACTACCTACAGGATTGCTGTAATGAGTGAATGAGATAAGACATGCCAAGTACATAACAGTGCCTGGCACATAGGCATTCAATAAATGGTAATTCTCATTATATATCCTCATCTCTAAAATGGGAATGTTTGTGCCTGTGAGGAGAAGGATGAGTTAAGAGAAAAATTCTAAAAGCCCTTGCAGGATGTGAGAGAAGAGAACATGGTCTGGGGATGAAAAGACAGTTTGACTTGGGTGAACTGGGCCTATACACCCTGAAACACTACCAGATGACTGCTGTGAGGAGGAAGTGATATGAGGTCAGGTCAAAGGCTACCCTGGGGTCTGAGGTCACTGACTCACATATTTCCAGCCCAAAGTGGTCTTGCAGTTTTCGCAGTGGATGTCAGCAACAGCATGGAGGCCTGTCAGCAGCACCCGCTCCTCGGCTGGCCCGCAGCCCACGTTCACCCTGTGGGGACACGGGGGCAGTCCCAGGGAGGGTCCCCACCATCACAAAGCCCGCCTCTAGCTTGTATCCTACTGTGTCTGTCCTTAGCATCCAAAAGAAAGGCGATCAAAGCTTCCTGCCCAAACCAGGGGACTCTGAGAGTCTCAGTATGATGCCAGGGGTCACAAGTCACAACAGAGGTCAGGGAAAGAAAGGGAGATTGAATACTCACACAGAGTTGAAGAGGTAGGCACGCCCCTGACTACCCTGGAAGGACTAAAGGGTGGGAGGGACAAAGGAGAGGATGTCAGGGATCTTGATGGGGAGCTGCCAGGCAGCCCCTCTAGCCTCCCAGTCCAGCCCCAGCTGTGACCTGGTTACCTTGGAGATGAGGTCGTCGTGGTTGGCCAGGTGAGCACGGCAGTGGGCACAGCTATACCTCCGGTGACAATCATCCAAGTAGGCCTGAAACGTCTTGGGCTTTGAAATCCGCACCATGGCGGGGGCCGGGGGCAGTGGCCCCACGCGGGGAGCGGCCCACGGGGAGCAGAGGGAGCCCAGTGCCTGCAGCGGAGGGAGTGGGCTGTCAGGACCCGGGCCACACACATGCAGGCATGCCCTGGACCACGGGGACTCTCTCTGTCACACTTGGCTGCTTTCTCCTCTCCCCAGAGCCAGCAGCCTCTCCAGGGGCCAGAGCGATCTGAGTTTTGACTCACTGAGGAGTGCTCAAGTTGCATCAATGGGGAAACTGAGGCTAGGAGGAGCCCAAGATGAGTCACCCACCTACTTTCAGCCTCACCCCCGCTGACCTGGCAGCTGAAGCTGGAGGAAGGGGCTCTAGAGTGGATGAGCTGTCAGTTCTTCGTTTAGGGGGAACATGGAGGGGGTTAGGAATTGTATGGTCCTTAAGACCTCAGCTGAACTGCCGGAGGTGGGGACGACTTCACTTGAGGCACAGGGAGTTCACCTGGGGAGAGGATGCCTCACCCTCCTGGAGAAGGCAGGAGGCCTCAGTGAAGGTGGAGGGTCACCTGGGAGGGGACGGGCTCTTACCTGGGGGCGCTGAGGCCTTGTTTATGCCGAGGGGATCTTACCTGCATCGCGGAGCCTTACCTGAGACCCTCGGGCTCACCTGGGGCGCGGGGACGAGGGGCGGGCGCCGGGGGAGGGGGGGAAGGGGGCAGTGCTCGCCGCGGGGGCGCGGGGCGACGCGCAACCCTGACTTTGCGGGCCTCACCTCGCCTGGGCGCGCGGGGGTCCAGTCCGCCGGGGTGGCCTGGCCTGCGAGTGGGGGGCGCTCCTGGTGGGCGCCGTCCCCCCCACCCCGGCCCGGGTTCGCAGCCTCCGCGACTTGTTTACACCGAGACCAGCTGCTGCCGCCGCTGCGGCGGGAGGGGGAGGGGGACAGCCTCTGGTCCCGGCGGCCGCTGTGGCCAATCGGCGTGCGGCATGCAAATGAGGGGGCGCGTCACACAGCGGCCAGCGCAGGCCTGGGCTGCCCTTCCCCCCCTGCTCCTGGCTCAGGCCGGCCCGGAAATGCGGCTGCGGCCCGAAACCCAGGCGGCCGGCCCCACGGCCGGGGCCTCGTAGCCCCCTTTTCCTCCCGCGGTCCTCGAAGGAACGAGAATCTGAGGTACCTGACCTGACGTAGGGTTAGGAAGGAGATGGTGTCTGGACGCACGACCCCGGTAAATAATAGTCATAATTATCTGCGTTTACCCACCGCCCGTGCCCCACTCTCTTAATCCCCACAGCAATCCTAGGAGGCAGCTTCTGCTATTGTTCCCATTTTACCGGGAAACTGAGGTCCACAGAGGTCTAGCAGCTCTCCAAAGCTTATCCAGCTGATAAGAGGTAAAGCTGAGATTCTCACTTTGGCCCGATTCCATGGTTCTTGCCACAGCATCAGGGCCAGGTTCTTGGATGGGAAGAGCTAAAGGTATCCATTCGTGTTAGAACCCTGGGAGCCAGAGCCTCAGAACAAGCCGATTCCTACTGTTGTGCATCACCTCCTCCTGGCAGTCTCCTGATGTCCTGCCCATCCAGGCTGGGTTAGGTGTCTTTCCCTCTCACCTCTGAACTGGGTTGAAAATGACAATGTCCATTTAAACACGTGCCTGCCATGCTAGGCTTGTCTTGTTCCCTGCACTGGCCCCAGTACCCAGCCTGGCCTATAGTTAATAACTTCTTTGTGAAATATGTGATTCATTAAATGAATAAGGTAGGAGGGCTAACGAGGGTTGAGGAATTCGAGAAGCTTCTGGAGTGGGACACCTGGTAATGGAAGGTTGGAATGGCTGAGGTAGCAGATGGGCCAGCCATGCCCATCCTCTGAAGCCAGGTGATGTGGCTTACAGGGGAAGGCAAGTCTCTTGCTGTGTGCTTGGGACTCTTAATGTCCTCAGGAGAATGGAACCATTGTCTGTGGCTCTGAAGGGGCAGGGGGCCTTGCAAGGGACATTCCTGAGGAGAGTGGAGGCCAGGTTGGCACAGGGTGTGGCATTACTCTGGGTCTGGAATGTGGTAGAACCAGTGGGTCAGGGTGGTTAGGGCCTCAGACTCTAGCCCTCAGCTGGCCTCTTCTGCCACAAGCTGCCATCTTTGTAGTCAGGATATAACCCCTCACACCTTCCCCGACTCCCCAAGCACAAAGACGTGACTGAAAAGAATACATTTATTGGGGAAGAGAAATAGAGGAGAGGGTGAGCACCTCTGGGTTAGGAGGCCGGGGCAGGTGGTCCATGGTTGTCCAGGTAGCGCCTCAGGGCTGTCGGGTAATCAGTTATGACGCCGGTGGCCCCCAGGCGGAAGGCCACTTCAAAATCTGACTCTTCATTAAGGCACCAAAATACCACCTAGTGGGGAGGGAGGGGCTTGTAGTTTCCCAACAACTTTACCTAGCGGTTCCCCTTGTATCCAGATGCTGGGAGCTCTCCTCCTCTGTGGAGAGCTCCCAGCAGTGCTGTGCTGGAGCTGACGGTCACATTTTCACGAATTTTGAAAACTGGTTATTAAATACAGCCATTATTAAGTATTACATTACATAAACATACAATTCAATAAATTATATTAAAAACAAAGGTAATAAATACTCAAAACTCATCACTTCCTAATTATTTTACCACATTTTACTGTTAGCCATGTTCTGGAGGTTATCTACATCTATCTAATGTATAAGACGGAAATAGTATATAAGGGTGGTATATATACCACACCACACATCTCTTCCCAACTCTGTTCTGTGAATTCATGTTGGTAGCCTGAAATTGGCCAAGGTGGGGGTATATACAGCAGGGAAATTACCTAATGTTCAAATCAAGGGGTTTCTTTCCCCCTGGGACAGCTGGTAGTGGAATGTTTGCCAGCCTGCCTCCCAGCCTGCCTCCCAGCCTGCCTCCCAGCCTGCCCATATCCTGCTGCTCTACATCTTCCCTGCCTTCTGAGTCCTCTCCTGTGGGCACTGAAGTAGGCTGAGCTGGTATTTGTACCCTGGGCTAAGTCACTGGATGGACATCTCAGTTTCTTAATTTCACAAATGAGAGTGATGGTCTATCCTCCCAGTGTTACGAGGAAGACCGTGGAGCAGGAGGCCTGACCTGAAAGAGCTATGTCATCCCCATGCCTTGCTCACCCCAACATCCAATCAGTGGCCGAGTCCGGCCTGTCTGTGACTTAACCCTTCCATCCATCCCTGCTGCTGCCACCTAAGCCTCAGTCCTGTCAGTGGCAGCATCAGGCGCCTAGTGAGACTCTGCTTCCACACTGGCCCCCACAGTCCCTTCTCCACGTGGTGGCCAGAGTGACCCTCACTCGACAAGGCTTAATTGAATCAGGTCTCTCGCCTGCTTAAGGCCCTCAAAAGCTTCCCTCTCCTTTGGGCTGAAGTCCAGGTTCCTTACTGAGGTTCACAGGCTGCCTGCCGCAGCCTCTCCTGCCTTCTCCAGCTCCCCTGGTGCCACTTCCTCCAGACTGCAGCCTGGTGGGACCCCTCTCAGTTTCTCTGCTGGCCTCTTGCTTCTCATGACCTTCCCACATGCTGAGCCTCCTGCTGAGATGCTCTCCCTTTCCCCTCCCTGCCAGCCGGCTCCTCACTGCTTCTAGAAGGCCTTCTCTGACCCCACAGACCACAGCACTCTTCTTCCTCTCTGTCCACTGGCTGCCCCTGCGATGCCTGCTTTTCCTCATCCTCTGCCCCTGATGGTAAGCTCCCTGCTCCTTCCCCGGGACCACAGTGCCTGGAACTGTGTTCTCAACACAGTCAGTTCCCAACAAAGGTTTGCTAATTAAATGACCTGGTCAGAGCTGATGCTCGGTAGGTTGGAGGAGGGTGGGGGTGGCCTGGGCTGGTCTTCCCCTTTTCTGGTCTCTTCCCAGCCCCTCTCATCAGGGATCAGGACAGCTCAATATATCATCATTATCGTAACGGCTAGCCTTTATCAAGCCCTTACTAAGTATCGGCTACATATCCAGAAGAATTAAATATATCATTATCCCCATTTTACAGATGAAGAAACTGAGACTCAGAAGGTGATCTGTCCAAGTGACCCAGCCAGTTAATAAAAGAGCTGTGACTGGAATGTCGTGCTGGGCCCACACTGTGAACAACCCACTTGCTCACCTGCACCCCTCGCTGCTCCAGGTGTTGGATCAGACTTTTCCTCATGATGAGCCTGGTGGGGGGCGGGGTAGCAAAGGCTGTGATGAGAGGGGACTAAGGAGAAGGGCGGGTCTCTGTGGGATCCCTCCACCTAGCCTTCTCGCCCATCTCACCATTTGGAAACCACAGCCGCCAGCTGATTCAGCCCAGAGCAGGAAAATGGGAAGTAGGTCCTGTGGAGAGGTGGTGTCGTGGTCAGCCCCTTGGGTCTCTCTCTGTCACAGGTGGGGTGGGGGTGGTAGTGACCGCCCCCCAACCCGTATAACCCTACTCCCTCCAGAAGAACCTTTGCGGCTGCCCAGAGGAACAAGTCACCCATTGCTCAGTGACTTCCTACTCCGGTATCCTTGACTCCATGCTTTGAGGGTGTGCCCCTCCCCTCACCGTTTTACAGAAGAAACTGAGTCTTGGAGAACTAAAGTGACTTGCCCGAGGTCACACAGCAAATCCATGGAGGGGCCAGGGCCAGGACCCAGCTTGATTCCCAAACTGTATACGCAGCTGGAGGTCCTCCTGGTTAGGCCTGACCAACTTCCTGAGACCAGACAGCATTTTATTCGGTCGGCTACTTGTCCCTAATTGTTCCACTCCAGAGTGACTTTATTTATGTTTTTTTTTTTTTTTTTTTTTTTTTTTTGTTTTTTTAATGATGAATTTTTTGTTGTTGGTGTTATTGTCGTTTTTTGTTTTGTTTGGCTGCGCTGTGAGGCATGCGGCATCTTAGTTCCCTGACCAGGGACTGAACCTGTGCCCCCTGCAGTGGAAGAGTGGAGTCCTAACCACTGGACCTCCAGGGAAGTCCCGGGGTGACCTTAGAGGCTTTCACAGTGTCCCAGGGCAGGCTCTGCTGTGTGACCTTGGGCAAATTACAGAACCTCTCTGAGCCTCAGATTCTCCATGGGGGTCATGATTCCTGTTATCTCCTGAGGGTGCTGCAAGGTAAGGCTCAAATAAATTAAAGGATGTGAAAACACCTTGCAAACCCCGTAAAAAAAGTTAGGTACACCAAGTTTGTAGTATAATGATCTCTTTGTGGCAAGGGATGATGGGGGTTGGCTGGGAGCTTCCCTCAGGACGACAGAGGGGAGCAGAAAGCACTGGGGCCGCCACAGAGGAGGTCTCAGAAGGCAAAGGGAGGGTCCCGGCCTGAGAGCTGGTGAAGTATCCAAATTCCTGATACTTTGCCCAGCTGTTACTTTGTTAATCCTTGTCCCCAAGCAGGAAAATGCTTGCCTTTCTGTTTGAGAATGAGAGTGATGCTGTAATTAATAAATATTTGTCTTCCCACCCAGACTGTAAGCTCGTGAAGGGCCTCTCCCCACCCACATTGGTCTTATTTACTAGTGTAAGTGCACCTGAAACAGAGTAGGCATTCAATAACTCTTTGTTGGATGACTAGATGAACAAATGAACCCTTGTCCTAAAACTCCACCCACATCAACGCACATTTGCATAGGATTTCAGGGGGTTCGTGTCCCCCTTAGTATTCATGAATGCTTGGTGAGACCACTGTCTTCAAAGGACCCCGGATGGGAGATTATCCTTGAGGGTAGCCAGGGAGCTGGGGACACTGGATCTCCTGCTCCACACGGGACCCTGCACAAGGGGGTTTGAAGTGGGGGGTGGTTTTTTTTTAATTTTTTAAGCTTTTAATTTTATATTGCAACATAATTAATTAACAATGTTGTTTTAGTTTCCGGTGTAGGGTGGAGGGGGCTGTTTTTGAGGACAGAAGTCTGGGGGAGAATGAGGAAGGGAGACGGGGACCCTGTAGGTACCTGTTGATGATGGTGGGCAGGAAAGAGATGAGGAACCTCTCAGGGATCGAGATGAAGGGCAGCAGCCCCAGGTAATAGAGCAGCAGCACCCAGAATCCTCGGCTTATTGTGAAGGCGGTGGGCATCTCAGGGTTCTGGAAGCCAAGGGGAAGTGAGAAAGGGGATCAGTCTGCTCCTGTGGGAGCGGAGAGGAGGCTTGGGCTGCACAGTTTTCAACATTCAGGAAACCCTACTACCTGCAGGATCAAAGCCACATCTTGGCCCAGCGTTCCAAGCCCAGAGCCCGCTTCTGTCCCTCTGGCATGCCTTTGCTCACACACCTTCCCCACCTCCCCCGCTCTCCAAATCCCACCCCTGGAAACCCTGCTCAGGGCTCCTGCAGAACCCCCAGACCCCTCTGGCCTAAGCCCGTTTGGGAGGGGCAGTGGGCACAGGGAGGGGTAAGGGACTCACAGCGGCCTTGCACTTCTTCATGACTGAGCTCTTCTCCGAGGCCCAGATGGTGATTTCATCGCGTTCATAGTGCCTCACCAGGCCCGCTATCTGGGAGGGGGAGGAGGTGATGGGGAGTCAGGCCTCCATCCAGCCCTGGGCCCTCGCCCACCCCTGCCCACAGCACCACCTTGCGAATGAGCTCTTCATTTTGCTCTTTGACCTCCACGCTTATGGGCATCCGCGGAAAGCTCCGGAACACGTCCTCCAGACGCACCATGTGCCTGTCTGACCCGTGTGCAAAGTGGCCTGAGGGGTTGTGGGAAGAAGGATCAGAGAAGGATTGCTGGGGTGGGGGGCTGCAAGCCCGGGGGGAGGGCGTGGGTCCCAAAGGGGAAAAGAGGGCAGGAGGTTGAGGCTGTGACCCCACTCCAGCTGGCTCAGCCCGGCGCTGACAGCCCACACGCTCACCCGGTGAGAAGTAAACCTCCAGCTCTTCCTTGTAGAGGGGCAGCTCCTATAGGGAGAGCAGGGAGCATGTCACCAGGAGTCACGCGTGGAGGCACGGTGGTTCTCTGGGCACGGTTGGGGTGCTGGGGCAAGGCCCACCTCAAAGTCCAGGCTGCCCACATCCCTATTCACGCCTGACTGGCGGGACAGGCTCTTGTCGTGTGACACCACCACCACGCCATCCCGAGTCAGCTGGCAGTCGAGCTCCAGGAGGTCGGCTCTCTGGGCCACGGCGCTATGGGAGCGAAGGTCAGTGAGTGGCCGAGGGATGGGGGATGCGCCAGACAGCAGGGCGGTGGGGATGTTTAGGGGAACGTGAGGCAGTTCTGGCCGGATGTGCAGGCTGTGCCCTGCACGACTCCAGGGGGCTCCAGTCACCCAGAGCAGGAAGTGAACGGCGCCCCTTAGCATCACGCCTCGCGTAGCTGGCACAACCTTACCCGGAAGCTTGGCCAGGCAGGTGGACTCACTTTTCCATGGCCTCCATGGTGTTCTCCAGGCGCTCTCCAGATCCTGTGTGGGGCATCCAGGGTGGGTTCCTGCGGCCCGGCCCCGCCCCCTGCCTCATCAGCCCCAGGCAGGCCGGGTTGAGCAGCCTCTTCTTCCCTGTTCCACATCCTGCCCTGCCACCCGGCTCTCCGCCCACCTCGAACTCTGCCCTCCTTTAACATCCTGCCCTTTGGACCTACCCCTCTCTGCTGTCCACCCTGGCACCTGCCTTGCTATCCTCACTCCATCCTCAGAAGCTCCCACCCCGTCTACCCCAGCCCAGCTCACCTCCCCGGTGGGCCCCCAGGCGGGGACAGAAGGCTGAAACCCACGGCGTATGCAGCAGGCGAGGTCGGCGCAGGAAGAAGATGGAGAGCATGACATAGCTGCTCAGGGCGGGCAGGGTGTAGTACAGCAGAGAGCTCATGGTCGCGCTGCTGCTTCAGGCCCTGGCTGCCGCAAGCTGAGCCATTCCCGATGGGCTGTGTTGCCTCGCTGAATGCCTGGCTGATGTAGGCTGGCTCCGCCACCAGCTGCCACCACACCCCTTGGGACCTGCTGAGCCTGCTTCTGGCCTGAGGCCAGACTGCAGGGCTCAGCTGGGGTTGGGGTAGAGGCAGGAGTAGAGGCCAGGCAGCTCTGGCCCGCGTACCCCCAGGCCCTTCACACACCCCAGAATGCCTCTCTCTGTGGCCACACTGGGGAATCAAGTCCCCTCCGCCCCCCACCAGCTCTGCTACAACACTCCCCCTTCCCACTGGTATGTGCGCCCAGGGTATGTAACATGCCACCCCTTGCCATTTCCAGAGAAGCCGGGGGTGTATAGTGTGTCCCTGAGTCACTCCAGAATCACCCCCAGCCAGATAAGACAGGAAGCCATTAGGGTGGGGACAGAATAGTGACTAAGGGGGAGACTGACCCCACTCCGTCTAGGAGTCTGGAACTCCTTACACCCCCAGCCTCAACCCTGGCCAGCGGGGGAGCCAAAGGCCGCCGCTCCAGGTAAAGCCACAGGTGGGAAGCAGCGGGGCTGGAGACTCAGTCCTCAAAGCAGCAAGGATCATGGTCAGGGCATCGGCGAACACAGACAGAGCCAGGGCCATCCATAGACACACCTCTATATTTATATATTAGACACAGGCACGGGGTGGGCAGGGGCACTGGGCTCTCCACGTGCCCCCGCCTCCACTTCTGTTCACCCACACACAGAAGCAGCGGGGACGTTAGATGTGGCAGCTTTGTGGGGGAGGGTTTAGGTCTGCTCCTCAGGGACACTAGTCCTTGAGCCTTAGGAATGTTCCTTCGGGGAAAATGGGGTGGGGTTTTAATGGGCTGAGTGGGGCAGGGCTGGCCCTGAGTCCCCACTCAAGTGTCCTCCATGTCCCTCCCCCACTGCCCCTCAGTAGGTCCCGGGGCAGCCAGAGCCCTTGAATTCCAGAACTACCAGAGACTGGGAGAGCCGGGCAGACGGTGGCAGAACAGCAGAGGGGAATTTGCTTTGGGGCCACCTGAGCCCCTCGGGTCCTCAGGTGAGGGGGGAGGGCGCGTTGGCCTGCCTGAAGCAGGATGCCTGAGCAAAGCAAAGGGAGGTGGCCAGGCCTGCCCTCTGCCTCGACCTGGGCTGTTGGGGTCTGGGCTGGGCACAGAGTCCATTTTCTAACAGTCCGGCAGGGGAGGGGCAGGCAGGAGGCAGGGCCTAAACAAAAAGGCAGGCAGGAAAGGAACCATTAGCACACGTGAGCGGACCTGCCAGAGCCCCGACCTCCACTTCCCTCATTTCGTCCTCACAGCCTGGCCTCTACTCCTGCCTTACGGTGAGTGTGATGCGGCTGGGTTTCCTTATCTGTGAATGCGGATGACATTAGTACCCATTTCAAGGTACTGCTATAAGGACTAAGTGAGTTAATCCATGCAAATCTCTTACAACAATGCTGGGTGCTCGGGAGGTGTTCGCTCTCATTATCAGGACTGTGTCCAGGAAACTGAGCTGCAGAAAGGTGAGGTGTCTTGCACAATATCACACAGCCCTTATGGAGTATCAGAGGCGGGCTTTGAACCCAGGTGTGTGTGCCTTGCTGCTATCAGGCCACAGCTGGCCAGAGACAGAGAGGAAACTAGAGGAGGAACAGAGAGCAGTGTGGGTGGCGGTAGCCCCAGCCGGGTCCCCCAAAGGTATGGGAACTGCTGACCTGGACACCAGGTGTGAAAAAGCCTGGCATGTGGGTCAGGCCGGATGCTGCCGGCTCCTCCCAAAGCAATTACTGCCCCACCTGCCTCTCTGCCCATCCTGGGGGAGCCAAAGCCTGGCTCTGTTCCTCAGATGGGTGAGAGGGGGCCCTCAGTGACCTGGGGCTGGAGTGTGCAGGGTGTTGACAGTTGGGAGACATGTGGGGCTGGGCGACCACGGGTCTGCGGCTGAGGCAGGCTCTGGCCCTTCTGTTGCCACCGTACACGTGGCTCAGGGACGTGAGCAAGCTTGTGACTGCGTGGAGGCACGCTGGGCACCCTGGTCTCAGGGGGAATCTGTGCGTGGGTGGTGGGGAGCACTCACCAGGCCCCAGGGAGCAGAGGCATCTGTCCAGGTTAGGGGGCCTCCAGCACCCCAGGCTGGAAACGGGCTGTCTCCTGGAAGATGAGCTCCTTCAGCCGCTCCTTGGGCAGATCATCCAGCTCCATGTCGAAGGTGAAAGGTTCCTCGGCCACTGGCTGGGTGGCAAAGAAGTGGGGAGGCTCAGGACAGGGGCTGAGGGATGCCCACCCATCCACCTACCTGCCAGCCCTGCTGCTGGTGGCTGGCCCACCTCATCTGTTGGGTCGTAGTACTGCTCCAGGTAGGGGTGAGCCAGTGCTTCTTCCACTGTGATCCGTTTGTTAGGGTTAAAGGTCAACATCCGGTCCAGCAGGTCAAGAGCTAGGGAAGCGCAGGTGTCAGGGGTCAAAAGGAAGGTCAGAGGAGCTCCCAGAAGCATTGCTTTTCTTCTCTGTGTCCAGAGGCCCAGGTAGCTACTGGGCCCATGTACCTTCTTCTACACCCGGTTTTTATCACACACCAGCCCCCAAGTCTCTCTCACCTTTGGGGTCCGACTTGGGAAAAAGCTTGGCCCAGGCCACCTTGGTCTTGGAGGGTAGAGACTGTAGGTAGTTTCGGGCCTTCATGTTGATGATACAATTCAGGTCCTCCTGGGAGGGGGAGCCCAGGATACCTGTAGGTAAAGCAGGTGACTTGGTGAGCAATCTCTCCCTTCTGGGAACAGAAGGCGCCAGGAACAAGAGCCTCCACCAACCTGCTCCAGGCCACCAGCCAGTACTATGGTGGTGAAGAGCAAGGGGTCTGGATTCGGGCAGCCCTAGGTTCAAATCCAGGCCCTAGCACTTCCTAAGCATGGGGTGTATGGAGCCTTACTGTCCCATCTACCAAATGGGGACGGTATCTATACCCCAGTGAACTGCTGTGAAATGCTGGAGGGGCCCCACACATGGTCGTCCCCCTGACCTGACTCCCACAGACTCACTGGCCCTGACCCTAAAGAAATCTCACCTCCGATAAGTGAAATCTCCCTCCCACTCAGCTGGCCAGTCCCCCCTCACCCAGAATGTGGTTGAGCTGGTCCAGGTAGTGCTTGCCCGGGAAGATGGGCCGGTTGGAGAGCATCTCAGCCAGAATGCAGCCCACAGACCAGATGTCGATGGACTTGGTGTAGCCCTGGGGAGGAGGAGGAAGTGGTGGGCTCCTGGGCCAGCCTCAACCTGTTGTTGAGCCAACCCTGATGTTTGCGCCTGCCCACAACCCCCGACCTAGGTTCAACACCAGCCAGGGAGGCAGAGGGCAGAGGCCCAGAGGAGCTAATCCACAGTGTCTTTCCAGAGCCCAAGGACCAGCATAATGTGACAAGGCCTGGGGGGAGACTTCCTGCATCACGGGGATCACTGCCTGGCTTAGAGGAGGCTCCAGGGCTTTGTGGGACACAGCCCCTTCCCTTCACGGGTGGGTGGCCCCCCTACCTTGGAGTTAAGCATGATCTCTGGGGCCCGGTACCAGCGTGTAGCCACGTATTCCGTCAGAAAGCCAGTGTGGTCGTGCTCAGGATCGGCAATCCGGGCAAGACCAAAATCACAGATCTGGAAGGCAAGCCAGGCTACTGAGCTTGGTGCTCAAGGCCTCCTGGGCCCAAGTAATCATATCACCGCGTCTCTGCCCATGCTGTTCCCTTTGCTTGCGAAACTCTCCCACCTATGGGGTGGGGGGGTGGGTACTGGGCACCTGCAAGCCTGAGACCCCAGGGGTAGGAGGAGACCGGCCCTCAACGCTCTGACCTTCAGGTCGCAGGTGGTGTTGATGAGCAGGTTGGAGGGCTTTAAATCCCGGTGGAGCACGTTGGCGGAATGGATATACTTGAGGCCCCGCAGGATTTGGTAGAGGAAGTAGCAGATGTGGTCGTTGCTCAGCTGCTGGCTTTTAAGCAACTTGTACAGGTCTGTCTCCATCAGGTCTTGCACAATGTAGCTGAGGTTGGTGCCAGAGACCCCCCAGATGGGGGCAGCGAGAGGCACTTGGTTAAGAAGAAGAGCCTTTGGTCAACAGGCTTCATATCCCTCCAGCTGATGCCCCTGGGACTCAACAGATCTGCCAACTCATATCATGAGCTGGGCAAGGCCCATACTTAGCAGTCGGGCTCAAGGCCTCTGCCGGATCTCAGCCAGGGACCCTGACCAAAGCACTTCAGTTCTGTGGCCTCAGTTTCCCTACTGGGAGAATAGGGCTACTCAACTGTGGGAAGCAGGAGAATGTCCCATTTAAGAGCAGTAACTCTGGAGTTCACCTGCCAGTGTCTGAATCCCCACTGCCCTGCTCATTGGCTTTGTGGCCTCAACCTGTCTGCACCTCTACTTCCTCATCTGTAAAGTAAGGGGAAAAAATTGTTCTCTAGAAAGTGGTTGTGAAGATTAGCAGAGAGATGACCCATGCAGAGCAGCCAGCCCAGTGCCTGGCATGTTGTAAGTGCTCGGCGAACATGAACTAGTACTGCTGTTATAAAAGCCTGAGCCGCATGGCTCTTGAGAAGGTTAAATGAGATAATGTATGAACACCATCTGGCATGCAATAAATGTTTGCTTAAAAATAAATGCCTGCGTTATGGGAATGGTTTGTGCAAGACGATGAGGAGAAACTCCCCATTGCACGCTCCCACTCAGGGTGCTTGGCCATACATCCAAAGACAGAGGAGTAAATGTCCTTTTATATTCTAAGATAAAAAGACTACACATAAATAAACAAATAAATGTCATGTGCTTTGTTTCTAGAAGACTAAATTAGGGCTGTCTTTCAGAATCAGCCTCCAAAGGGCCTTCTGAGAACACCTGGACCAACCCTGCTGTTTTAAAGATGAGGAGGCCCGACACGATGCAGTGACCTGGTTAAGGTCACACGGCAAGCTGGGGGTGAGTGTGGAGATTTCCTGCCCTCGGTTTGTGGTGGAAGCTGCAAACGGTGCGATACTAATCCTCACTCTTGGGTGGAGGACTGGAACTGGCTGGGGTGGGTGGGGCAGGGGAGAGGTGATGGGCGTTATAAGCTGCTCACTGAGCCAGGCAGGAAGTGGACAACAAACTAGGAAAGCAATATGGGGGGAGGGCAGCAAAGGCAAGGCTGTCCCTCCCGGGGCAAGGTGCAAGTCCACAGGGGATTGGGGTGGGGCTCTGAGTGGGAAGTCCCAGAGAGAGGACAGGTTCTCATCTGGGGGAGAGGAGGAGGTAGCAACAGAAGCACTTGATTTTATTGAGGCTTTCTGAGTCTCAGTTGCTTCATCTTTGAAATGGAGCTGATGAGACCCATCTTATAGGGCAGTTGGGAGTTAGAATAAGAAATGTCAAAGCACTCGGCTTGCACTGCACCAGACTCATAGTAGCCCCTCCAAAAAGGGCAGTTTTCTTCCTTCCTGCCTTCCTTCCAGTCTGAGGACCCAGAGGAGAAAGAATCACCGTCTGTTAAACAAAAAAACTGACTGTGGGCAGAGGCTGGATCTCATCAGAGAACTGCAGATGTCAGAAGACAAAGCTCCCATAGAGACCATCTTGCCCAGCCCCCTACTGAGGCAGAACTCAGAGAACAGACTTGCCCAGGGCCATACTGCCTGGTTGCAGCAGGCCAGGACTCATCTGAGGCCTCCCCGTCGTCCTCTTACACTCTGTGGCCTCTTTGCTGCTGGAAAGTTTCTTTTACTGGGTTTGTTTTGGAGGGTGGTAGGGAAGAAGGGAACAGAAAACAAGCCAACAGTCACCCAGCCCAGCTCTGAGGCTGTGCCTGGCCAGCCATCTGGCCAAGGTGAAGGATACACATCCCTCATGGCTTCCAGGGTGGGTGCCCGCAGAATGTCTCGGATGCCGATGACGTTCTCGTGGCGGAAGCGCAGCAAGATCTGGATCTCTCGCAACGTACGCTGGCAGTAGGTCTGATGCTCAAAGGGGCTGATTTTCTTGATGGCCACTCGAGTCTTGCGCACGTGGTCGTAAGCTGAGCTGAGAGGGCCAGAGATGTTGTTGGCATGGCCTTACGAAAGGGGGAGTCCAGGCCCGGTGGCCCCACCCAGGTCTTGGCAGGGAGGGGAGGGAGCAGGAGAGGCTCTGGCCAGTCATAAACAATGCTGGTTCCTTCCTGCTGTGAAGGCCTGGGATCTCCAGGGAGAAAGCTGGGGACCAGCCAGGCAGCCCTTCAGTGACTTCACAAACAGAGGAAGAGACTGACCGATCACTGACTTCCCCTCTCCTCAACCCTTTCCATTCTAGTTGCCCTGACCCCTCATCCTCCCCTTCCCAGGATGGGCTCCCTCAACCCAAGGCAGGTCCAGGGGTTGGGAGGTGTGGAGGACGTACAGTGAGGTAAATACAGTGAGAAGGAGGGAATCAGAGGAGGGACTGGAGAGAAGGAGTAGGCAGGGCAGGGGTGGGTGTCAGGGGGAGGTTCCTGGGCAGCAGAGTTATTCCCAGATGAACAAAGGCCCAGAGCACCCAGTGGGGCTGGGAGAACTCACAGACCCCTCCCAAAAGTTGCAGGAAGGCATTCCTGGACCCCTCATTGCTCACTGGGTCCCTGGCCCCAGGCCCAAAGCCCCACCCCACCCTGCCTAGCCCTGAGCTCTGCTCTTTTCTCCCAAACTCCTTGACCAGCCTCACTGAGGGGGGGTTCCAAGGCATCCTCTCCCCAGTGAAGGGTCCTTCACTCCTTCTTCACTAAGGATATTACCTCCCCAAGAAGACTTATTCTCTTCTCCTCACCCCGTGTCTATAGGGTCCCCAAGGCCCCCACAGCTTCCCCACATATACTCAGATGCCCCTCCCTTTATTACAGAATGGTGGGTTCAAAGCTCCCAAGCCCCCTCTCCTTAGATTTTACGCAGCGCCCCCTCCCCCAGAAAGCACTCAAAGGCCCTCTCCCTGGGACGCTCCCCAGCCTCCTGAAGCCTCAGCTTCTTCAGGATGCTAAGAGTCCCCAAGGCCCAGAGAGCTCTCAGCAACCCTCCCTGCCCCCTCCCTCGGAGCCCCCTCCCCAAAGACGCCCCCGCCCCCAGAACGCCCCTCACCTGACCATGCCATACGCGCCCTCGCCGATGTACTGCAGCTGCGTGTAGCGCGGGCCCACGTCGAACGGCTGCCCCTTTACTATCTCTACTTCCCCCGGGACCCCCGGGCCGACCCCGTCAGTTCCCCGGGGCTCCCCGCCCCCGCCCCCCTGAGCCGCCGCCGCCGCCGCCGCCGCCATCTCCACTCCTCCCCTCCCGCCCGCCCGCCTGCCTCCCCCCGGCGGCCCCGCCCGAGGCCCCGCCCCTTCCCGCCCGCCCTGTCACCCGCGGAGCCTTGCGCTCCAGGCCCCGCCCCTGCCCGTCCCCGTCACGTGACCCACCACCCCGCGCCCCGCTTAAGGAACCTGGTCCTTGGCACCTGTCGGCTCCGTCTACTCCAGTCAACCTTAGAAGCTCCCCAGGACCATCTTGAGACTGTCCAGACCCTCCCCCCGAATGCAGACCAGTAGGGCCGCCCGATGACCTCACCCAGAGCCACCCAGCAAATGAGTGCTGGACCGGGGACCAAGACAGGGCCACGTGGCCCCGCTGCCCCCGCCAGCCCCACTCAGCCGGAGGAGTGGCCCGGGCCTCGAGATGGAACCTTAAGGGAACCCTCACCAGCCCTCTGGAGTTTGGCCTCCCGGAGCCAGGCCCGATGCTAAGTGATCCAATGCGTATTTCACAGTGGCGGTGGGAGATGGATGCCTCACAGATGTGGCGTGCTTTTCACAGATGAGGAAACTGAAACCTGAGCTGGACAAGGTGACTTGAGAGCTGGAAAACCCAGGCTTCCAGACTCCCAGCGTAATGGCTTTCAGAAGGAGGCCTATCTGAGTGGGCTAGGGACCTGGCCTCAGCAACCAGGCTGTGCCTGTATCCTGAGGACAGATACTCCCAGCCTATCCTTACATGGAGAGCAGGGGAGAGGTGAGAGAGCTGCGTTGACTGGGTTTGGTGAAAATATACTATTAGGTTTTTCTGAAAAACAGCAAGATAGCTAACGTTTTTGTTGTAGTTGGGTTTGGCAATCCTGTCAAGAGCGTCATCTTTTGATTCTGTACTAGACTTTACACAGTACTTGGTCCACTTCAGTTTCTTCATTAGGACAACCCCACAATGCAGATGTCATCTGCTTTTCTGAGCTGGATGAGCAGGAGCCATGTCTGTCTTGTTCATCGCTGTATCCCCCACCCCTACACTCAAACTCAGACCCTCAGAAAATTTTTTTTTTTTTTTTTTTTTTTTTGCAATACGCGGGCCTCTCACTGTTGTGGCCTCTTCCGTTGCAGAGTACAGGCTCCCGATGCGCAGGCTCAGCGGCCATGGCTCACGGGCCCAGCCACTCCGCGGCATGTGGAATCTTCCCGGACCGGGGCACGAACCACTGCGCCACCGGGGAAGCCCCTCCTCAGAAATTTTTGAATGGATGAATCGACTCTTACAGAATGGGAAACCTGAGAGTTGGGGAGCTGAGACTCAACATGGTATCTTCTGACACATAAGTAGATGCTCTTTTTCATTTCATTCTGTCTCCTGGAATCATGGTCCGTTAAAACTGAAGAGAGGGCCCTCAGAGACCATCCAGTCCATCTCCCTCACTTCACAGTGAAAATGTGAGCTGGGACCTTCACAGAAACACACCTCCTAGGCTTAAGTAATGTTCTTGTCTTCCTTAGAAGCTGAGAGTAGGTCCTTGTATGCATTAAAGATCAAGAGACAAAATGGAACTGTAATTATGATTCTGAAATTACTCATAATTAGATCTATGGTGAGGCTCTAATTCAGATTGAGACCAAGTTGCTGGTTCCCAATAACCCACAAGTCAGTGAAGGTTCAAGAGGTGCTAATTAGGACTTCCCTGGTGGCGCAGTGGTTAAGAATCTGCCTGCCAATGCAGGGGACACTGTTCGAGCCCTGATCTGGGAAGATCCCACATTGCCGCGGAGCAACTAAGTCCATGTACCACAGCTACTGAAGTCCGTGCGCCACAGCTACTGAAGCCTGCACGCCTAGAGCACATGATCCGCAACAGGAGAACCACCGCAATGAGACGCCCGCGCACCGCAACGAAGAATAGCCCCCGCTCGCCGCACGGAGAGAAAGCCTGCGCGCAGCAACGAAGACCCAACACAGCCAAAAATAAATCAATAATTAATTTTAAAAACAAGAGGTGCTAATTAGATCCTTTTTTTTTTTTTTTTTAGTTATTCATTTGATAAGCTATTGAATGGTACTGTGTGCAAAGCTCTGAGCTAGGCACTAGGGCTGATAAAAGATTACTGTATAGTGTGAATTAGTGGTGAAGAGCAAGAGCTTTCTGGTGTCAGATTGCCTGGATTAGAATCCCATTTTTGCCACTTGCTGTGTTATCCTGGACAGATTACACACTGGCCTCTCTACTCATCGAATTTCTAATCTTAAAAAGAAATGTTAGGACTTCCCTAGTGGCACAGTGGTTAAGAATCCTCCTGCCAAAAGCAATTATACTCCAATAAAGATTTAAGAAAAAAAGAAAAGAATCCGCCTGCCAATGCAGGGGACGTGGGTTCGAGCCCTGGTCCTCCAGGAAGATCCCACACGCCATGGAGCAACTAAGCCCATGCGCCAAAACTACTGAGCCTGCGCTCTAGGGCCCTCGAGCCGCAACTACTGAGCCTGTGTGCCACAACTACTGAAGCCAGCACGCCTAGAGCCCGTGCTCCGCAACAAGAGAAGCCACTGCAATGAGAACCCCGCGCACTGCAACGAAGAGGAGCCCCGTGGCAACTAGAGAAAACCCATGCGCAGCAACAAAGAACCAACGCAGCCAAAAAAATAAATAAATAAATAAAATTAATTAATTAATTAAAAAAAGATGCACATACAGAAATCAATTTAATACAGGATAGATGGATGTAATATATGTGATATATAGATGTAAGATCACTCTAGAGAAGTGAGGAGGGAATAATGGAGGAGGTAGCATCTGCCTCTCTGAAAAAGAAGTAGGGTTTCAGAAGGACAGTATGGAGGAAAGGCATCAAGAAGAAGGAGCAGCATGAACCACCCATAGAGGCAGGAGCATGATTTGTCCCGTGTGGCTGCAGTTAAGGGGAGTTTAGGCTGGAGAGGTAGGTTGGGGCCAGGTTGAGGAAGGCCTCCGATTCCGGCAAGGAGTTTGGATATTACTCAGTAAGCAGTAAAAGCCTTTCAGGGACTTTTGCCAGATCATTTTGCAACTATGGGAGAATATAGTGACTCAGGGAAAACACCATGGAGTTGAGCGTGGAGCCAGGTTTCCTGAGTAGGAGTGAGTTTCCCGGCATGGGAAAGGCTGGTGTATCCGGAGGGGTGCCTGCCACCTCAGCTGTATCTGAGCCTCATTTGAAGGCGTGTGACTGAGAGCCCCCTCTAGTGGCTGGGGTTGGTACTTCCTTCCTTCTAGATTGGATTGGGATTTCTTAGTCTATTTCATAAATTCATATTCAACTAAGAGAGACTGAACATCTATTCTGTGCCAGACACTTATTTTTTTAATAGTTGGAGACTTCAATACTCCACTTTTTTTCTTTTTGTTTTTATTTTTTGGCTTGCTGCACAGCTTGCAGGATCTTAGTTCCCCGACCATGGATCCAACCCGGGTTCCTGGCAGTGAGATCACCAAGTCCTACCCGCTGAACGGCCAGGGAATTCCCTGTGCTAGGCACTTTTATGCACTTTATCTCCTGTCATCCTCATAGCAGCCATGTGAAGTAGATACTATAAACATTTAACAGAAAAAAAAATAAGCAGCAGCTCACTGAACTACGGAGTTGGAAGGAACTTTAGAACCATTTCCTCTGTCAGGTAGTGCAGTACCTCCACAGCCTCTGCATCTACCCAGACTAAGTCTTTTTAAGTCCTTTTTTTTTTCTTTTTGACCACACCACACAGCATGCAGAATCTTAGTTTCCCGACCAGGGATCGAACCCTCGCCCCCTGCAGTAGAAGCATGGAGCCTTAACCACTGGACCACCAGGGAAGTCCCAACCCAGACTAAGTCTTAAACCAGCTCTTATCTCTTTGTGATGTCAAGGTCACAAGAGAGGCCAGTTGGTGATTTGCTCAGGGTAATACAAACGAGTAACATTGGAAGAACACAAATGAACAATCCCCTTTCAGCTAACTCAGCTCACCAGCACAAACCGAGAAAGGAGCAAATGTACAGGAATAGGGGTCAGAACACAATGAATAATTTATGAAGATTTAAATACTGATCTCTTTTTTAAATCCAAAAAAAACCTCATTATAATTTTCTTGTGACACTTCTTCATATATGAGAGATTAGCTGGGTCTAAACATCTCTCCCCTGGTATAAGCATTCTTCAGCTGATCCCTTCTCTGAAATGTTGGTGGTCAGCTCTGCCTGCCCCCACTGGGCTCCTTGCCTGGGCTGTCCTCACCGGCCTTGTTTCTTGATGTCTCTCTCTTAGTCATATCATACTCCTGTGATGTCAAGTTTTTCCTTTATGTTAAATCTCTCCTTAGCCATTGCCTTTCATCCAAGTTCCAGTTCCAAAATTTCAGTGTTTGATAGACATATTCACCTGGAGACAAGCTGATATAGAAAATTTAGGATGCCCAATGAAAGTCATCCATTTTACTCCCAAACCTGCTTCTCTTACAGACTCTGTTTCAGGACACTCACCATTCTCTCAGAGTTGAACCCTGTTATTTTCTCATTTTCCATTTCTCTCCACGTCTAGCCAACTCCTTGTCATTTTATTATCACAATATTTCCCAAAGCCATCTCTTCTACCATTGATCAAACCCTAATTTCAGGGACTTCCCTGGTGGTCCAGTGGCTAAGACTCCACGCTCCCAATACAGTGGGCCAAGTTTCCATTCCTGGTCAGGGAACCAGATCCCACATGCCACAACTAAGACCCGGCACAGCCAAATAAATATTTTTAAAAACCCTCATTTCATGGTTTTATTCTTTTACCTTCTAACTCTTTAACTAACTTCAGCACTTACCAAAAAGTTGCAGAAATAGTTCAAAAAATTTCTGTACACCCTTCATCAACACTCCCTAAATGTTAACATTTTAAATAAACACAGTACAATAATTAAAATCAAGACATTAACATGAACAGAGTTAATCTACAGGTCTTTTTCAGCCACCTGTCCCCATAATGTCCATTTTCTAGTTCAGGATCACAGGTTGCATTTAGTTGTTATCACTCAATTTCCTTTAATCTGGAATAGTTCCTTAGTCTTTTTTTTTTTTTTGTCCTTCTTGACCTTGACACTTTTGGAGAGTGTGTCTGATGTGTCCTTGTGGTTCCTCCTTTCACTTTGCCTCTACTATTGTGTGATGCTACTACTATTGTACTAACTAGCCTCCTTTTCTTCAGTCTTCTTCCTCCTCAGATATGCCTAAAACACAAGCGCTTATAAGGTGTGTATGAAGCAGGAATCTTTCAGTAACAAGTGGCTAAAGATCAGCTCAAACCCACTTAAACAAGAAAGGAAATTTATGGGTTTACTTACTGAAAAATTTAGAGGTAGATGTTAAGGCACCGTTGGCTCCAGGGACTTAAACAACGTCATCAGTACTTTGGTCCCACCTCTGACCTCTGCTTTCTTCTGAATTGTTTCCATTCTCTGGTGATTCCTTTCATGGTGGCAAGATGGCTGCCAGCAGGTCCAGATTCATATCTGATGTTTTTTCCAGTAACTCCAGCAAGGGAGAGGCTCATCTCTGTCTTTCTGTCTCCTTGTAACAAAAATGCCAGATTTGACTCCCATTGGTTATTGGCTCTGTTTGGAGCCTGTGCAAATCCCTGAACCAATCAATGTAGAACTGGGGATTTAGTTCTCTCTACTTGCATGACATGAACTGGTCTGGGGGAGGGATGGTTTTCCCAATGAAAATTGGTGTGTATCCTCAGAAAGTGCTGGACAGGCAAAATAACAGTGTCATTACAATGTTTCTCTTTAGAGATTCTTCATTCCTCCTTTAACTACCAAATTAAGGCCAAATTCCTTACCAACATCCAAGGCCCTACTTCCTTTGATCCAAATCTTACCTTTCTCAGGCTCATTTCCTAGATGAACATTTCTCTCTAGGAAAACTGAATTTCTCAATGGCTTGCATGCCATACACATTCCTGCTTCTGTACCTTTGCTCATGCAATTTCTGTTATTTGGGTTGCCCGTTATGCAGGTTTTTCAATAAAAGGAATCCTTTCCATTACCAGGATGAAGTGTTTCCTGGTATCCTCCGGCTACGTGTGCCACATCTGCAGCTCTTATGTCTTAGAGCAAATGTCAAATGTGTATTATATTTATTTATGTGCTCATCTTGCCCTTCCTCCTAGATGGTAGAATTTCTTGAAGGCTGTAATGATGGTGTCTTTACTTTGCAACCCTCTTCAGTACCAAGATGTGTTTTGCACTCAATAAATATTTGTTGAAAGAGAGAATTGAGTATTTATGGAATGGTCTCCACACCCTTTGTCAGCTGGGATGATGCACTTTTCTGTATGAGCTCAGGGTTGACTGTGTTCCTGTTAAAAATGCAAAACCCAAAATAGAATACCATTTTCTATATGTAGTCTGACCAGTGGGAGTATAGTAGGAGTATTGCTTCCCTTGTATTGGTCCAATATTTTATTCTCTTCCACACAGAGACTTTCCCTGAACCTCATATGCCTCCTCACAGTGTTCTTTTCTTTAATGGGACTTAGCACAGTTTGTCAGAGATTCACTTGTGAAGTGGTAGAACACAATAATTAGAAGTGTGGGGACTGCAAGTTCCCTTCTCTTTCTGCCTCCGTGAATTCACTTTCCAGAACTGCAGAGAGATGAGCTATAATCCTATTAACTGCAGAGGCTTGGGTTATTTTATTTCAACACACAATGAAATTGAGTACCTTAGGGCCAGGTAGGCAATGGCTACACTGAAGAGGAAAACTGAGTGCCTCCCAAGTGCTAGATTTTTGAGGGCACATGATCTTATTTGATATTCACACAAGCCTTGTGAAACAGATGTCATCTTCTTTTCACACATGGGAAAGCTGGGGCGGAAAGCTTGGGTGACTCGCTGGAGACCATACCTGTGATAAGTGTCAGGCCTGGGACTCAAACACCTGTCTATCTGATTCTTCACTGGAGGCTGTAAACAGGTAACTCAAGGCCATATTCAGCCTGCAGATGTATATTACTTGACTCGTGTCATTTTGCTTTCCTTTAATTTAAAAAAAATCAAAAAACAATGCAAAACAAAAATTCAGGTCCTGGAATCAAACTGCTGGAGTTTGAATCCTGTCACCGCTAATCAGTTGTCTAACTTCTTCCTCAGTTTTCTCATCTGAAAAAGAGGATATAGTACTTACTTCATAGGGAGGCTGAGATTTAAATGCTTTTAATATGTGAACCTGGGTGGGTGGCATAACTTTTCTAAACTTTAGTTTTATCAAATCCAAATATGGGATCATAAATTGATTCTGTCTACTTCACAAAGTTAGGTACAGTAAAGTTTTAGAGATTTTTTTTTTAATAAATTTTATTTATTTATTTTTGTCTGTGTTGGGTCTTCGTTGCTGCACGCGGGCTTTCTCTAGTTGTGGTGAGCAGGGGCTACTCTTCGTTGCAGCGTGCGGGCTTCTCATTGTGGTGGCTTCTCTTGTTGCAGAGCACCGGCTCTAGGTGTGCAGGCTTCAGTAGTTGCGGCATGCGGGCTCAGTAGTTGTGGCACAGGGGCTTAGCTGTTCCATGGCATGTGGGATCTTCCCGGACCAGGGATCGAACCCAGGTGCCCAGCACTGGCAGGCAGATTCTCAACCACTGCGCCACCAGGGAAGCCCCTAGAGATTTTAAAATATGGAGGCCTTAAAAACTGCAAAAGATATATAGACGTTATATGTCTCTTAATATAAGAGGTAACTCCCTAAGCTGACATCAAATTTTTGTTGTTTTTAAAATTAAGATATTAATTACAATCAATAAAATCCACCCATTTTACATATACAGCCTTGATGAATTTTGGTCATTCGGTACAATTAGGTAACAGTCACCTCAATCAGGATATAGAACAATTTCTTCAAACTAAAAAGCTCCTTTCTAGGGACTTTCTGGAGGTCTAGCTTCTAAGACTCCGCGCTTCCAATGCAGGGGGCATGGGTTCCATCCCTGGTGAGGTAATAAGATCCCATATGCCCGTGGTGCAGCCAAAAGACTTAAAAAAAAAAAAAAAAAAAAAAGCCCCCTTCCAGTGATTCTCTCTTCCAGGCAATGATTGATCTACTTTCTGTTACTTTAGTTTTGCCTTTTCTAGGATTTCATATAAATGAAATCACAAAGTAGTGTTTATGTTTGACTTCTCATGCTTAGTATATTTTTAGATTAAATTACGTTGTGCATACTAATATTCAACTTTTGAACTGAGATATAATTCATATACCATAAAATTCACCCTTTTTTTTTTTTTAATTTTGGCCACGTCTTGCAGGATCTCAGTTCCCCAACCAGGAACTGAACCCCAGACCACGGCAGTGAAAGTGCTGAATCCTAACCACTAAGCCACCAGGGAACTCACAAAATTCACTATTTTAAAGTGTACAATTCAGTGGTTTTCAGTATATTTACAAGGTTGTGCCACCATCACCACTATCTAATTCCAGAACATTTTAATTACCCCCCAAAGAAAGCCCATACCCATTAGTAGTTACTGCCCATTCCCCCAACCCTGCAGCCTGGCAACAATTAATCCCTTCTGTCTCTATGGATTTGCTTATTCTGAACATTTCATATACATAGAACCATATAATATGTGGCCTTTTGCATCTGGCTTCTTTTCCTTAGCATGTTTTCAAGATTCACCCAGGGTTTGGCTTATGTCAGTACTTCATTCTCATTTTATGCCTTAGTAACATTTCATTGTATGCAGATACCACGTTTATATATCTATTCATCAGTTGGTGGACGTTTGGATTGTTTCCACTTTCGACTATTATGCATAATGCTGCTGTGAACTTTTGTGTACAAGTTTTTGTGTGAACATATGTCTTCTGTTCTCTTGGGTATATATCTAGGTGTAGAGTTGCTGCATCATATGGTAACTCTGTTTAAACTTTTGAGGAACTGCCAAACTCTATTCCATGGTGGCTGCACCGTTTAACATTACCACCAGCAGTGCATGAGGGTTTCAATTTCTTTACATCCTTGCCAACACTGTTATTATCTGTCTTTTTTTATAATACCCATCCTAGCAAGTGTGAAATGGTATCTCGTAGTTTTTATTTGCATTTTTCTGAAGGCTTTGTGCTTACTGGCCATTTGTATATCTTCTCTGGAGAAATGTCTATTCAAGTCCTTTGTCCATTTTAAAATTGGGATGTTAGTCTGTCTGTTGTTGAGTTGTGAAAGTTCTTTATGTATTCTGGAATATTAGACCCTTATCAGATAAATGATTCACAAATATTTTCTCCCATTCAATGGATTCTTTTCATTTTCTTTAAGCACAAAATGTTTTACTTTTGATGAATTCCAATTTATCTAGTTTTTCTCTTGTTGCTTGTACATAGGTTTCTTAGATAAGAAGCTGTTGTATATTCCAAGGTCATGAAGATTTATGCCTATGTTTTCCTCTAAGAGTTTTATAGTTTTAGTTCTTACATTTCAGTCCAGCTGTTTATCTTATTGTAACCCCCTTGCATGTGATAAATCTTTTTTTTCTCTTGCTGTTTCCAAGATTTTCTCTTTATCTTTCAGTACTTTTACTATGATGTGTCTGGATGTGGATCTCTTTGCATTTATCCTACTTGGGATTTGTTGAGCTTCTTGGAGGTATAGATTAACACTTTCCAGCAAATTGGGGAAGTCTTTAGCCAAGTTTTCTTCAAATGTCTTTCCTTTCTCCTTTCTCTTTCTCCTCTCCTCTGGTACTCTTATTGCACATATGTTGGTGTGTTTAAAGGCATCCCACATTTCTCTGAGGCTCTGTTCACTTTTCTTCATTCCATTTTCTCTCTGCTCTTTGGATTCCATAAGCTCTATCCATTTATCTTCAAGTTTGTTGATTCTTTCTTTTGCCAGTTCAAATCAACTGTTGAGCTCTTATAATGAATTTTTCCTTTTGGTTAACATACATTTCAACTCCAGAATTTCTTTTTGGTTATTCAAGAAAGTAATCTCCACCCCTTTATCTCTATTTGATAGTCTCTGGTCTCTATTTGATGAGACATCATCATCATACCTTCCTTTATTTCTTGAAGCATGGTCTCCTTTCATTCTTTGAACATGTTTGTAATAGCTACATTGAAGCCTGTCAAGTTGCACATTTAGTTCCTCTCGCAGACAGCTTCTGTTGCCTGCTTTTTTGTCTGTGTATAGGTTACACGTTTTCTTTACGTGTCTCATAATTTTTGTTGAAAACTGGACATTTTAGGTACTATAGCAACTCTGGATAGTGATTCCCCTTCTCCCTCCCTAGGGGTTGTTTTCACTGTTGTTGGCTTGATTGTTTTGTGACTTGACTAGGCTATTTTAGTTAGTTTTCCCTCACCTTGAAAGCTCTGGTCTTGCTCCTTGAAGGGCATAGCCTTGGACTCTGCCTTCCTGTTTCAGCTCTTGTCACCTTGGGATGAAAGGGGTTATAGCAGGCTCTCTGTGTCTCTTTCCCGATTTCTCTGGTAAGTTGTCTGCTTCATTTGATATTACACACTGCCTATTAGGCTCCACTGATTATGGGCTGATTGCTCTATTGTTTTTGACAATGCCCTGGGGCATATATTGCTCAGCAGTCTGATTCAATTAAATTTGGGCAGGGGTAGGTGTTAAGGCTGGTCTTTGAGGTTTGTTCTGACCCCAGGAGGGCTCTTTTTAGCTGTCTCTTTCACTGGTTCTCTCTGGTGAATTAAGTGGCTTATGGTTTAGCCTTGTGGTTCTTAATTAAGAAGAGTTTTTTTTTTTTTTTTTTTTTGCGAGTGCCCTTAGGCTTGAGCTTTCCTATACTAAATTTCAAATAAAGTCAATTCCTTTGGGGAGAGCCTCAAGTCTCTTTTCTATGCACTGTCTCTCCCTGGGCAAAGTCTCTCAACTACTACTCTGGGCACTGGCTAGGGCAGTAGCTTCTGGTCTTCTTGGCTTGCTTCTCCCAGCGCTGGATCTCTGCTCTACAAGCAAGCTGGGATGAGGGTGGTTGGGGCCCCAGTGTCCTTGGACCATCACACCAGGGACAGAGCCTCCACCCTATGAGTAGGGGCTGCATGGGGGAAGGGAACCCCCTACTTCTCTGCCACACTCACCAGAAATTTAGCCTCTTCAGCTTGGAGTTGGAGGGGATGAAAAATGCTGGCAGCCTGTCCCTCATGAGATATGGTAAGGCTTGATTGGGAGCTGAGGGGAGAGGGAACCCTGTCTTCTTGGCCACACCTACCTGGGGCAGAGTTTCCTTTAAGATGAGCTGGGGGGAGGGTGGGAGGGAGGGAATTCTTTTGGCTCCAATGCCACGGACTCTTCCTAGTTTTACCAAGTTTTAGTAGATTTTCCTGAGTAAATGTCTCTTCATTGGCTATGTGCCGTTAGTACAACTTCCAGAAATTTTAAGTTTTTTTAAAAATAATTTTCATCAATTTTGCTTGTTATTCTGGGGAATGGGAATGCAGAGCTCCTCACACCGTCATCTCAGAGCTTTGATCTCCCCTAGCTTTTCCTCTAAAGCTTTTTGGTTAGTCTATTGTTGGCCCTAACAGCTATCTACTACCTCAGGCAGCTGCAAAGTTAAAACACTTGCCTTTAAATGTTTTTGACAAATGACCCCTGGGAAGAGGACTTCTCACACTGGGCAAGCTCCAAGTGAAGTCAAATACAGACAGCCTTGTAAGCTGGGTCTTCCAAGGAACCACAAGACAGTGCCAATAATGACAATTCTTTGGAAGTAAGACTTGGAAAGAACTGTGATAAACCATAATGGAAAAGAATATGAAAAAGAATATATATAACTGAGTCACTTTGCTGTACAGCAGTAAGTAACACAACATTGTAATTCAACTACACGTCAATTAAAAAAAAAAAAAGACTTGGAAAGTGCTCCAGCTCTATTCTCTTCCCTCCAGTGTCTTCCAGGTTGTACTGGGAATGGGGGCTATTTTTCAAGGTTTCAACAGAGCTGGAGAGTAGAGGACAGGACTTAAGCAAGTTAAAATGTCACAAAGCTCAGTGTTCTCACCAAGATTCAGCAATTTTTCTTGAATAAGCATTCCTCAAGTTGCTGTTAGCCTTTGGTTAATTTATAGAGTTTTTAAAAAGTTGATTCTGACAATTTTTGCTGGGTTCTTTACTGCTCTTATGTAAGAGTGAATTTTCATAGGTCCTTTCTCTGTCATTTTTCTGCATTTAATAAGCATTTAATTAATATTAACATTCAAACTACTACAGACCCACCAAATTCCTGAACTCATGACCACGTTCCTTTATATGATCTGCAAGGATGTCCTGAAAGACTGTGCTTGCTCCTTGAAATCAAGGTAGAAAGCAAATAAAATCCTAAGGGTTCCCCTGTCTCATCGTGGGATAACCCTATCATAACACTATGGAAAAGGGAAATGAGGTTTATTTAACATTAGTTCTCACTGTCCCCACTACTTGGTGCTCACAAATAGTGCTCACAAATTATCTGAAGAATATAGGATCTAGACCCTTGTCAGGGAGACTAATACCAAAGTCATTGGTGAATAGTTTTAAAAATCACTTTTTAAAACTTCTTGAAAGTAAGAATGGTGTTTGCCTATCTCCGGTACTTTTCCTATTTTCTAAAATTTCTCAGAGTTTGTCTACCATGGTTCCCAAACCATATCTCCAGTTCCCTTCGGTATCCTGAGGATGGATTTCATGCAGATCTGGGGTCTTGAACATTTTAATTGAGTTAGTGTTCTCGTATCATTATTCTTCAGTTTTGGGGCTTCAATTTCCTCTGAACCACAACCTTAAACCATTTTAAAGTCTTGAGCATCATTTTCTTTATAGAAGGCAAACCAAATGAAAGTTGAGAGGTTCTGCTTTCTCTTGGTCATCTGTTAATATTACACCATCTACCTTAAGCAATGGGCCCATTTCTTCCTTCTTCTTCTTGCTCCAAATATAGCTTTAAAAGCCCTTTTTGTTGTCTATAGCATGTTTCACAGTCTCAGCCATCCTGATAATATTCGTATAGGTTTATACCAGTCTTGTGTGTTTATCCCTGAGTAGGTAGCTCTTCCGTATTCTCTCGTAGAATTTCCTGTGCAGTCAATTTAGTTCCTTTAAATGTTCTCCCATTGCGTCATCATCAGGATCTAAAAGGGATGAAGGAATGACTTTTTTTTCTTTATTTATTTTTGGTTGGATGTTCTTGAAGTGATAATTAAAATTACACATATTAGTTTAGTATTGGAACATAAAGAGAAAATTATTTAGTACATGCAATGAAATAATTGTTCATTAATTTAGCACCCAAGCACCCAATGATTAATATATGCATCCGTTTAGCACCCAATGATGAATTCAGCATTGTAATGGTTGTAGGCATTGTCTTCTTCATGCTGAGTACATTAATACATAATTACTTGCCACTATTGCCCTTAGCCTTTGTTTCATTTATTACTCTGTAACACACCATTCCAATTTTTTTTTTTTTTTTTCTGTATGCGGGCCTCTCACTGTTGTGGCCTCTCCTGTTGCAGAGCACAGGCTCCGGATGCGCAGGCTCAGCGGCCATGGCTCACGGGCCCAGCCTCTCCACGGCATGTGGGATCTTCCCGGACTGGGGCACGAACCCGTGTCTCCTGCATCGGCAGGTGGACTCTCAACAACTGCGCCACCAGGGAAGCCCCATTCCAGTATTTAGTGGTATAAAACATTTTTTTTTAAATGCTCACTGACTCTGTGGGTCAGTAATTTGGAAAAGGCATACACTATACTCAGTTTCATGATGTCTGAGTCTCAGCTTGGATGACCTGAACAGCTGGGAGTGACTCTGCTGGGGTTGGAACAGCTGGGACTGGGGGATCCACTTCCAAGATGGTCTCCTCACTCACATGACTGTGGCCTGGGCTGGGATGGCTGAAGGACAGGCTCAACCATAGTGCCTATGGGTGTCCTTACCAACATGACTATGGCAGGGTAACTGGACTTCCTACCTGGGCGTTCCAGACTCCAGGAACAAGTGTTCCAGTGAGCAAGGTGAAAACTGCAAGACCCATCCTTGGAAGTCACCCGGCGTCATTTCCACCACACTTTTTATTGAAGCAGTCACAAACAGCCTAAATTAAGGGGAGGGGACATAGATCCCACCTCATTTTTTTTGGCCACGCGGCATGACTTGTGGGATCTCAGTTCCCTGACCAGGGATTGAACCTGGGCCACGGCAGTGAAAGCCTGGAATTCTAACCACTAGGCCACCAGAGAACTCCCCCAGACCCCACCTCTTGATGGGAGGAGTGTCAAAGAGTTTATGGCTCAGAAGAACTGTTCAACCAACCCACAGAATTGTAAGCTCAATAAAATATTGAGCTTTAAGCCATTAAAAAAAAAGATTTTCTGGCCATATTTTAAAACTGCCTCAGCTTTACAAATAATTATTTACATTTATAAAGGTGAAGTATATGTCCCTGGCTGGAAGGTTGCCAAACCAGTGACCAGAAATACGTTTCAACCAATTTCTTCTTTTGATCCATTAAAACATCTTTTCATAAAAAATAAATATATGCTTCTTATAAAAATACAGACATAGGGGCTTCCGTGGTGGCACAGTGGTTAAGAATCCGCCTGCCAATTCAGATGACACGGGTTCGATCCCTGGTCCGGGAAGATCCCACATGCCGTGGAGCAACTAAGCCCGTGCACCACAACTACTGAGCCTGCGCTCTAGAACCAGCGAGCCACAACTACTGAGCCCACGTGCCACAACTACTGAAGCCCGTGTGCCTAGAGCCCATGCTCTGCAACAAGAGAAACCACCCAATGAGAAGCCCGCGCACCGCAACTGAAGAGTAGCCCCCGCTCACCGCAACTGGAGAAAAGCCCACGTGCAGCAACGAAGACCCAACGCAGCCAAAAATTAAAAAAAAAAAGGATCCTGCATGCCACAACAAAGATCCCACGTGCCACAACTAAGACCTGATGCAGCCAAATAAATAGATAAATAATATTTTTAAAAATCACCTTTAAAAAATATATATGTATAACTGAATCACTTTGCTGTATACCAGAAACTAACACAACATTGTAAATCAACTATATTTCAAAAAAAAAAACAATAAAATTTGTGTTCCTATGGTCTTCTCTCATTCTCATTGTTCTTGTGGTTTTGTGGCATTAGAAAAACCTTCTTACTGTCATTTTGTTATAGTTCTGGCAGGAAGAGGGGTAAATACATGTGTTAATCTACCATCTTTAACCTGAAGTGCACCTTTTTTTTTTTTTTTTTTTTGGCTGTGTTGGGTCTTTGTTGCTGCGCGCGGGTTTTCTCTAGTTGTGGCAAGCGGGGGCTACTCTTTGTTGCGGTGTGTGGGCTTCTCATTGCGGAGCACGGGCTTTAGGTGCGCGGGTTTCAGTAGTTGTGGCGTGTGAGCTCAGTAGTTGTGGTGCATGGGCTCAGTAGTTGTGGTGCACGGGCTTGGTTGCTCCACGGCATGTGGGATCTTCCCGGACCAGGGCTCGAACCTGTGTCCCCTGCATTGGCAGATGGATTCTTAACCACTGCGCCACCAGGGAAGCCCTGAAGTGCTCCAATTTTTAAAAGTAAACCTTTTCAAGGGAAGACTGCCTCCATGTCATGCCTGCTATCTGCCGTACATGGTGGGGTGTCACTCCACCTTGTTTCAGACATGTAAGATTCCCCCATCCATTAAACCATTGATGTCTCTGAAAGAAAAAAAAGTAAGGGAATTCCCTGGAGGTCCAGTGGTTAGGACTCCACGCTTTCACTGCTGTGGCCTGGGTTCAATCCCTGGTCAGGGAACTAAGATCCCACAAGCTGTGCAGTGTAGCCAAAAGAAAAGTAAACCTTTTCTTGAAGCATAAGACGCAGACACCCAGTTTGTTTATGACTGAATTGTTTTGATTCCTAATAAATTTTAGAAATTCAGAAAAAAAATAACTTCATGGAAAAAAATGGAACTTCAGGGAAATGGGCTGGGTTTGGGTAAGGAAAAGGGAGTGATGATAAATACCAGATGAATTTACCTGAAGTGAAGAGGTCAAGAATAAGAGTTGTGTGGAGAGGAATATGAGAGGCAGATTACAAAGAAGCTCTGAGGACTAAAGTCAGAAGGTTGGATTTTCTGCTAGAAGAGAGCGTTTTATCACGTTACTCAGCTTCAGAGGGTTGCCAAAAAAAACATTTACACATCTCAAGGTTGATGAAGACATTTACAAATACAGATAAGATGTGATAATTTGTACTGTTTCCCAGGTGGGTGTTAGTGATGTCATTTGATTACGCCAGTTGCAGCATGGGTGAAAAAGTAGAGGTTCAGGATGTCAGGATTATACCTGATGTTTGAGCATCCTGAGTGGATTTTAAGGAAAAGGAAGATGTTGTCAAGGGCTCAGCAATGCTGGAGACATGAATATGAAACTCATTTACCAACACATGCAGCCACTTTTAGGTTACGTGAGAGATTTGAGGCAGAACATATCAGGTACTCATTGATGAAAGGAGGGAACCAGTGAGAGAAAGTATAGAAAACTAAATACTTGTCAGTTCAGGGGTCACCATTCTCAACAATCTTTGGAAATTAATGGTGAACATTTTGAGCATTTGCCTCTAAATATGTGTGCTATAATATTACAACATAATTTTAATTTCAAGTCCAAAGACACAATTTTCTCTGCTTATTCAACTCATACACCTTTATAGGAAAAGCCAAGCTGTACCCAAGAAAAAGCATGTACCACCTCTGCTTGAACCAGCAGATGGAATTAATGGTTGTGTGTGATCGTTTTAGCATTACTAAGCGTCAGCATTATCCCTTAGTCTTTGGTGTGTTTCCTGGGTTTGTGCTTGGTTTTGAGGTGTTTTACAAACATTGTTAACCCTGCTATGCCTCATCAGTGTTTAATATCCTAGTTAGAGGGCTGCCCTCGTGGCGCAGTGGTTAAGAATCCACCTGCCAATGCAGGGGACAGGGGTTCCAGCCCTGGTCCGGGAAGATCCCACATGCCGCGGAGCAACTAAGCCCGTGTGCCTAAATTACTAAGCCTGTGCTCTAGAGCCCGTGAGCCATAACTACTGAGCCTGTGTGCCACAACTACTGAAGCTCGCGTGCCTAGAGCCCATGCTCCACAACAAGAGAAGCCACCGCAATGAGAAGCCCGCACACAGCAACGAAGAGTAGCCCCCGCTCACCGCAACTAGAGGAAGCCCACGTGCAGCAACAAAGACCCAATGCAGCCAAAATAAATAAGTTAATTAATTAAAAAAAGACAAAATGGCAGTGACATTAAAAAATATCCTAGTTAGAAAATGTGGTAGTAGCAATAAATAGGTCATAAAAATATGGTGAATGGTCTTGCATACATGGGATGAATTTTTCCCCAAGAGAAATCCATTCTGAAGAACAAAGATCCAAATATGCAAAGTGCAAAAATGTGTCATTGACGTTTATCATCAAGAGAAGAGGAAAAGTGATTGGCAAATGCCTCTAAGACCTATTAGCTTGCTATTCACTAGGAAAACAGGCAGAGGTTGGTGAAGGTACTGTTCAGAAACTTTAGTCACCTGGCTCTGGTAGTTTCATATGTCAAGGCCCTTCCGACATAGCCAACATCCAAGTGAGTAACCAGGTGGCAAGTGTGGACATGTGTAGCTGCGAGGATTTCCCACTAACACTGAAATATCAAGGAAGGAAGTTTCCTTCTGCCACAGATGTCAACAATAGTATCTATAAAACATTAGCTGCGAGGAGGATCAAGGAGCTTGTTCTAAAGTTTGAGGTCTGATACACAGTCCTGTTTCATGGAAATAAACTAGGGAACACAGCCGAACTCCCACTTACTTCCTTACAAATGAATGGACATGGGAACTGCCCTCATGATCTAACCTCCTTGTAGATTAATGAACTTCTTTATTAGTTACCAAAGTTCTTTCTTCCAAATGGGACATGTAGGGACCTTCCTGGTGGTCCAGTGGTTAAGACTCCGTGCTCCCAAAGCAGGGGGTCCAGGTTCAATCCCTGGTCGGGAAACTAGATCCCGCGTGCCGCAACTGAAGATCCCACATGGGGCAACGAAGATCCCACGTGCCGCAGGTAAGACCCAGCACAGCCAAATAAATAAATAAATATTGTAAAAAGAATGGGACATGTAAATAATATTTATGGAGCATCCACCGTAGAGGGCACCCGGGAAGCAAAGATGAATAAGATTTGGGGCTTCCCTGGTGGTGCAGTAGTTGAGAGTCCGCCTGTCGATGCAGGGGACACGGGTTCGTGCCCCGGTCCGGGAAGATCCCACATGCCGCAGAGCGGCTGGGTCCCTGAGCCATGGCCGCTGAGCCTGCGTGTCCGGAGCCTGTGCTCCTCAACGGGAGAGGCCACGACAGTGAGAGGCCCGTGTACCGCCAAAAAAAAGAAAAAAAAAAAAGAAACAAAGATGAATAAGATTTGATCCTGCCCTGGAGGAAGTTACAGCCTAAGCGGGGATCCATGCAGTAATCGGAGAGTCTTCCTGGAGTAGGTGATGCCTAGGTTTAGTCCAAGAGAATGAGAAGGTCATACTATGGAGAGGAAGGGAGGTGAGAGGTAGCAGTGTGTGTGCAGGTGGGAGAATAGCCTCCAGCTTATGAGTGAGTCAGGGTGGGGTGGGGGTCAGGTCATGGAGGGCCACATGTTCTGCATTAAGGAGTCTAGACTTTATTTGGTTTTAGGCAACAAAAAGTCATTAAAAGGTTTGAAGTGGGGTCTGACATCTGATTTATAATTTCGGTATTGTATTAGTTTTCTATTGCTACCCTAACAAATGACCGCAAACTTAGAGACTTAAGACAACCCACATCTCCAGCCTCACAGTTCTGTAGTGAAGAAGTCCAGGTCGGCCCAAGTGGTTTCTCTGCTCTGGGATCTGTGGGCTGAAGTCAAGGTGCTGGCTGGCTGGATGCTGGCGGGGAGGTGCTGGGAAGAATCCACTTATTCAGGCTGTTGGCGGAATCTAGCTGCTTGTGGTTGTAGGTGGGACTGGGGTCCCCACTTCCTTGCTGCTTCACCTGGGGGCCGCCCTGGCCTCCTGGGGCCTCACTAGTGCGCGTGTGCAGAGCCTGGTCATCCCAGAGCCAGCAGTGGCTGGCGAATCTCCGTCTTCTTCTGCAGCATCTCTATTGCTTCCAGCTGGAGAAAGTTCACTGCTTTTAAGGAATCAGGTGATTTGATTGGGTTCACCTGAATAATCCAGGTTACTCTCCCTATTTTAAGGTCTGTAAACCTAATCACACCTGCAAAGTCTTTTTATCTACGTCAGGGAACATATCACAGGTTCCAGGGATTAGGTGTGGGCATCCTTGCAGGGGCGTTGTTCTGCCTGCCATGGGTGTCTAGGTAGGTTCTAAAGGGCACAGACCTCTGCTCGCAGAGAAAACCAGACCCTGGTTTTCTTCCTATCTTCCTGGCTATTTAAAAAACAAGACAACAACAAAACGGCAGCCAAAACAAAAAAAACCATCCCAGCTTTATTGAGGTATAATTTACATTCACCCATTTTATGTGCACAATTATTGACTTTTAGTAAATTTATGGAGTTGTGCAGTTTCATTACCACAAACTGGCATTAGAACGATTTTATCACTCCCAAAAGATTTCTCAGGCCCGTTTGCAGTCCACTGACTCTTCCTTTTTATTCTCTTTTCTAGGCTCCTTTGCATGCTTATGTCATCCAAGACTTTCTTTGGCTCTCTGGGCAATAGCCACATGTAGCATATTCTTTGCCAGGTGTGCAGGAAAACACATCAAATTGTTGACATAGTTTACCTGAGGGCAATGGGAATGGAGGGTTAGTGTTGAAATGACTTTTTCTTTATGTATCTTTTGGGATTTAATATACAATTAGCATGTATTACTACTGAGACTAAAATGCTTAATTATGAAAACATTAAATATGTAATTCTTTACTATTCTGTGGCTGAACATTAAAAGAGGTGCTTCAAATGCCAAGGAGCAAGAGAACCACCTGAATGTTTTGTGATAGACCCTCCAGACTCAGGTAGATGCCAAGGCCCCACTTCGCATACTCCTTGTCATCGTCTGACCCTGAGGGGGAGGTGAGCTGATGTCAGTCCACATCCAGGTCCTCAGATGGTCGAGGCCAGACTCAGGGAACACACTCTGTTTTCTTAGTTGAGTCTCTGAGATAGAAACTTCAGGAGAAAACCAGTTTTAGGAATGTTGGCAAGGCCAATACAAAATAGTGCCATGCAGTAGCTGTGAAATATTAACAAAGTTCTAAGATATGTTTAGGTCTAGAAAATGTCATAGGTACTGTTTTTGTTGTTTTAATTAAACTTGTTTTTTTAACTTCTGCAGAAGGAAGATAGCAAATTGTGTTGACTATCTCAAAAACTAAAAGCTGTATCAGCTTTTTACAGTTTGAAGGAACAAAAGAAATTTTGAATGGGAAATCTCACAAATGTCACGGTAAATCAGGATCATCTGAAATGATGAAGGAGTAAAATTAATGAAATATCATTAAACTCCTACACTAACTGTGATTAATAATTTCTCATAATTATTAAAATATATTTCACAATTCTTGTTTAAAAAAAGGTTTATATTTTATTTTATTTTTTTTTTTTTTTGCGTTATGCGGGCCTCTCACTGTTGTGGCCAGACGCGCAGGCTCAGCGGCCATGGCTCACGGGCCCAGCCGCTCCGCGGCATGTGGGATCCTCCCAGACCTGGGCACGAACCCGTGTCCCCTGCATCGGCAGGCGGACTCTCAACCACTGCGCCACCAGGGAAGCCCAAAAAAAAAGGTTTATATTTTAGAAGGGCTATAAAATAAGTTATTTTTTGCCCAGCAAAGAGCCCTTATCTCTTTTCATTGAATGGTAGAAAAATATAGCATTTAATTCCTTAACATTAGGAAAATTAGAGTAAGGCCACATATAATCTATTTTTTAAAAAACAGCATTCTTGAAATATACTATATATTATATAAAGTTTACTTTTTTAAAGTATGCATTTCAGTGGTTTTAGTCCTTAGTATATTCACAAAGTTGTGCATCAATCACCACTAATTCCAGAACATTTTCATCTCCAAGAAAAAGACAAATCTATACTCATAAGGAGTTACTCTCCATCCCCTGCCCAGACCCCATGTCCCTGGCAACCATTGATCCAATTTTTGTTCTATAGATTTGCCTTTTCCGGACAGGCCACATGTAAAGTTTTTGCTTAACCCGATTAGTTAATTTCTGGATTCCATTTTTTGCAGGTAGCTTTTCTTGTCAGCAAAATGAAAGAGACTTAAAACATAGTATCTGACCCCCCTCAAAAGTTATTTTAGGTTCAAATGATTTATTTCAGCTTCCATTTAATTGAAGCCAATTTCTCATTAGATACCTTGGGGGACATTACTACCAGCTACATAAATAAAAAGGATTATAAAGGAATACTATGAACAATTATATGCCAATAAATTAGATAGCTTAGATGGAATGGACAAAGTCCTAGAAAGACGAAAACTACCATCAAGAAAGTGAAAAACAACTCACAGAATAAAATATTTGCAAATTGTACCTCTTATATAGGAATTATATCCAAAATATATAAAGAACTATATATATAATAAAATTCAGTATTTTTTAAAATTTATTTAATTTATTTATTTTTGGCTGTGTTGGATCTTTTTTTTTTTTGCCGTACGCGAGCCTCTCACTGTTGTGGCCTCTCCCGCTGCGGAGCACAGGCTCCGGACGCGCAGGCTCAGTGGCCATGGCTCACGGGCCCAGCCGCTCCGCGGCATGTGGGATCTTCCCAGACTGGGGCACGAACCCGTGTCCCCTGCATCGGCAGGCAGACTCTCAACCACTGCGCCACCAGGGAAGCCCCAGTGTATCTTTTTTTATGAGCAAGGAAATCTTTACATGAAGCACCTGCTAATGACTTCTTTTGGTCTCATTGGCCAGTTTGAGGCAAATGTCCATCTTTGAACCAGTTACTGGCACAGGAATAGGATTTCCCTGATTGAGTTAGACTAGTCATTGGAATGAAATGGAGGTTAGGTAGGCAACGATCATATCATCACAAAGGACTTCCAAAGGAAATTCTAGTTCCTATTATAGAATAGAGAATAGATGACAATCAGGCAAAAACCGCAGATATCTCCTTTGCCATCAGAAACAGCTGCAATGTGGTGAGAAAAACGATTAACTTGGTTACTGGACTCTGCCGCTACATTACTGGGTGCCACGTCGTGCCACTTGCGGTCTTATTTCCCTGACCAGGGATCAAAGTGTGTCCCCTGCAGTGGCAGCGCGGAGTCTTAACCACTGGACCACTAGGGCATTCCAGGCCCTTAGTTTCTTCCAATAAAGTGGTTCCTTCCAGCTTTGAAATACGGCAATTAGCATATATATTGCCTTCTAGCAATGGAAAACAGCTCACATGCTTTTCTGCAACTCAAAGAACATAAAAACAACCTTGGTAACTATCATTCAAAATCTTATTACCCTGATATATATGTACCGTAAGACTCCTATATCATCAGAAACATAGGTGATTGAGTAATAAAAGCTGCCTAAATCACGCAGTTTAGTCTGTATTTTTGCTTGCTAAGTGCTAGTCTTTCTTCTGCCCTGATTTTACTTGGGGAACTGTAGTGGTCATACTTGCCTCCCAACATTCATTCTATTTTAAATGATTGATCTAAGCCCCTGTTCTCAGTCCCAGTGCTTTGAACATTGTTGACTCCACTATCCCAACCTGAGAAGTAGGCACTTGACTGAGACTTGGCCACTCAGACTATTCCATCCCTCTGGCCACAGGGGTTGGTTCAAGGATGGGTAAGTGACCCAGGTCGGTCCCATGAGAGTCTGTTCATGACTTTTGCTGGGAAAGAGAATCTCTCTTTTTCCAGGGTTGCCCATCTGTTAAGTTATAAACCTGGAGCTCTGGTCGTCGTCTTTGGTATCAATGGAGAGAACCTGCCCAAGAATTAAACACATAAGAAAGAAGAAAGAGAATCCTGATGATCTTGATAGCATCATTTGAGCAACTGGATTCAGTCTCTGGACTTGTCAGTTGTGTGAACCCCTAAATTCCTTTTTTTTTTGGCTTATATTGATTTAAGCTGGGTTTCTGTAACTTGTAACCCAAAGAGACCTGGCTAATAAAGACAAATTCCTTGCTTACAGTTTGAAATAGATGCTCTGATGCTGTATAAATATGAGAGTAAAATCTGGACATAGACAAAAGGAAATGGGTTCAGAAATAGCCGCATATGAAGTGAAAAAAATAGTTTACTCAATAGCTAGTGCACCCCCTTTTCTTTCCCTGTTTGTTTTTTTATCTACCATAAGCAAGGAAGCAGGACACCTTATGGGTCTTTGAAAAAGCCTAACGACTGGGTGTCTGTTTTGTGTCTAAGCTGCAGCTGGGTGTGAAAAAGAAACAAAGATCTTGTCTCAAACTTGGTAACGTTGTACTGTGGGAATCCACACCCACAGCTCAGACTCTGTGACTCTGTCTAATTAACTGTGGTCTCTGAGTCTTGGTTTCATTACCCATAAAAAGAGGCAGCTGGACTAAGATCCCTTCTAGTATTAATGTCCCAAGATCCTATTGCAGAGCTCCCAAGGGAGGCTATAGGAGAAATGTGTGTCACGTGGAGAGACCCTACCTAGGGTTGGTGAGGCTTGGTTTGTCAATTCCAAAATGGAAGCGGATCAGTGGTGGGTGTGGTTCTCTGAAAATGCAGCATGGTTGAAATGAATCAATGTGGGCATTCTTTGATGAATGTTCTTGTTTTATGTGCATATCAATTCTGCTTTTCAGACCAGTCAGACCAGGCCCCCAAGTCTAGCCAGCGGGCTGTTGATCTCACCTTGACTCTGAGAACTGGGAAAGCCTGGGATGAACCTGGCATCATGCGAAACTACATCGAGGGGCTCAACAAGGTCATCAAATCAATCTCTCGGGCTTCCCTGGTGGCGCAGTGGTTGAGAGTCCGCCTGCCGATGCAGGGGACATGGGTTCATGCCCCGGTCCGGGAAGATCCCACATGCCGCGGAGTGGCTGGGCCCGTGAGCCATGGCCGCTGAGCCTGCGCGTCCGGAGCCTGTTGCTCTGCAATGTGAGAGGCCCGTGTACCGAAAAAAAAAAAAAAAAATCAATCTCTCCTCTTCTCTCTCCCCCTCTGTGTCTCTGTCTCTCTCTCCCCAACTCCTCATTCCCACTTGGTTTTTGCCTGTCAGCTTCATTCTCAGGAAGGCTTTCCCCACATGGAGACAGAAATGGCAACCAGCAGTTCCAGAAAAAGACCCAAGGCAGACATTAAATGGCCCTGCTTCTACCCCTGAACCAGCTGGGCTGAAGAGGCACAAAACCTCCATCCACTAACCCTGTCCACAGTGTTTGAATTTTATTCGGAGGAACAAAGGAGGAATCTTAAAACATTTGAGTAAGGGGTTGACATGGTCAGATCTGTGCATCAGGGAGGAGTCTGGCTGAGGTACAGGGATTGGGGCAACAGAGGAGATGGAGCTAGAGAGACTTGTTAGAGGCTCTTGGAATCATTCTGGGCAGAAGTGAGCAGGGGTTGAACTAGAGTACAGTAAGTCCCCTATATAGGAACGAGTTCTGTTCCGAGAGCGTTTCTAAGTCCAACAAAGTTAGCCTTAGGTACCCAACTAACACAATCGGCTATATAGTACTGTACTGTAATAGTTTTATAATACTTTTAACACAAACAATACACAAAAAATAAAACATTTTTAATATTACAATACAGTACCTTGAAAAGTACAGTAGTACAGTACCACAGCTGGTATAGAGGGGCTGGCCTCAAGTGAACAGGCAAGAAGAGTTACTGACTAGAGGAGGGAGAAGAGGGAGGAGATGATAGAGCTGAAAGATCGTCAGCAATAGGAGATGGAGGGCAAGCTGCAATTTCACGTGAACTAACTTACGTGATTGGACATGCGAACACATGTTTGAATCTTTGAAGGTTCACAACTTGAAGGTTCATAGGTAGGGGACTTACTGTAATGGCAGTTGGGACGGAGGATGTATCAGTCAGGAAAGAAACTGGTGTCAGCAGAGTGGAAAAGAGTTGCTGGTTGAGGGAAGGTGGGAGGGAGACCCAAGAAGGAGGAGATATGGGGATATATGTATATGTATAGCTGATTCACTTTGTTGTAAAGCAGAAACTAACACACCATTGTAAAGCAATTATACTCTAAAAAGACGTTAAAAAAAAAAAAAGAGTTGCTGGTTGATTAGCAGCATTGGGAAAGAAAGAAGTGTTGTTTATCGAATGCCAACCACGAGTTGGGCCCTGGGCCTGGCAGTCTGGTGGAAGAGCTGGACCTGTAAACAATTACTATCCAACGTACTAATCACTGTGAGAGAGGGATGCATCGGGAGCCACTAGTACAGGGGAGAAAAGAAAGCATTTGAGGAGTGGCTGTGTGGGGGAGGGAGGTATGAGTCCTTAGCAAACAAGGACTAAGACACTGCAGGCCTGCGCCAAAGGCAAAGAATAGAGTCCAGAAATATTGTCGGCCAGAAAAACCACATCCAAACGAAAGATATTTGTTTGGGCTGTGTTGGGTGTTGGTTGCTGCGCGGGGTCCTCCTCTAGTTGCGGCGAGTGGGGGCCACTCTTCGTTGCAGTGAGTGGGTTTCTCATTGGGTGGCTTCTCTTGTTGCAGAGCACGGGCTCTAGGTGCACAGGCTTCAGCAGTTGTGGCGCATGGGCTTAGTTGCTCTGCGGCATGTGGGATCTTCCCAAACCGGGACTCGAACCCGTGTCCCCTGCATTGGCAGGTGGATTCTTAACCACTGCGCCCCCAGGAAAGCCCCAAAGATATATTTAATTTTGCTCATCTAACATTTTTAGAAATGTTTGAATTGGTTGCCAATGTAAAAAGATCCGGAGCTTTCATTTAAAAATCCATATTTCTAACTTGTCTTGAAAAACCAGAAGCACCAGAAGGTTTAGCTACACAGTGCCCTCATTCTTGCCCAGTGACAAAGGGCTAGAGCAGCTGCCGTCCCTCCAGTCCCTATTAGAACTCACCTGGCCTGCATCAGCAATTCGTGTTACCCATGGTGGCTTAAAGATGGCTGCAAATTCTTTGTAACTCTCTGCATCAAAAGGAGGAGTTAATCTTCCCTCTCCTGGGATCTGGGCTGGTCCTGTAACTGCTTAACTAAAAGAATGTGGTGGAAGGAACCCTATGCAAATCACAGGCCTATCCTCTTGGAGCATTCTCTCAGGACACTCCCTTTCCAAACTCTAAAATAATGAGAGCTAATAAAGCAGTTATCGTTTTAAGTCATCAAGTTTTGGAATGGTTTACTCCGTACAGGTAACTGGAACACCAACCTCCACTCCTTCCCTTGTAGACATCCGAGGGCTCAGCCTCTGGACCAGAGGAATGAGGGAGCATGTTGAGCTTGGGTGATGATGAACAGCAAGGCCAGAAGGGTGGATGGGGGAAGATCATGAAGGGCTTTTGATGCCATGCTGAGGGAGTTTCAGTGTTTTCCCAGAAATGTTCAGGAGCTGGTAGCGTTTTGTAAGGTCGGCATAGTATGACTGGGGCGGTGACTCTAGTGATGCTGTAGAACAGGGGTCCCCAACCCCTGGACCACGGACTGGTACCGGTCCATGGCCTGTTAGGAACCAGGCTGCACAGCAGGAGTTGAGCGGAGGGCGAGCAAGTGAAGCTTCATCTGTATTTACAGCCGCTCGCCATCGCTCACATTACCGCCTAAGCTCCGCCTCCTGCCAGCATTATGGTGAGTTATATAATTATTTTATTATGTATTACAATAATTTAAGTAATAGAAATAAAGTGCACAATAAATGTGATGTGCTTGAATCATCCCAAAACCATCCCCTCCCGCCCTGGTCTGTGGAAAAATTGTCTTCCACGAAACCAGTCCCTGGTAGAAGATGAATCAGAAGAAGGCGATCGGTCAGGGAGCTAGCACCATGGTCCAAGCAGCGCAGCTCAGGCGGTGGTGGTGGGCATGGAGAGAAAGGGAGAGATTCAAGTTCAAGACTTTCTCCTCTTGTGAGGCTCTCCCTGAGGTCCTAATGGGACATGCCGGTCGAGCCATGGAGTTGCTAGTCAGAACTAGGGAGCACAGGCAGTAGGACTGAGCCACAGAGACAGACTGGGGACTGTCAGAGTTTGAACTTGTGGATGTGGAAGAGATGGTGTAGGGAGATTGGGTGCATTGGAAGAGGTGGTGTCCTGGGAGCATCCTACAGACAGTTGTGTTAAGCAAAGGGAGAGACACCCTGCAGGGGACTGAGAGAAAACTTCAGAGCAAAGAAGGGAACCAGGAGATGGTGGGGCCCAGACACAAAAGAAAGGAAAGATTCTAGAGGAAGGGAGTGGTAGGTAGCATCAGATGATCACCAGAACGTGCTCATTTGATGTAATGATCAGGAGATCACTGGTGGCTGAGGCAAGGGCACGTCTGTGCGGAAAGGTGGGAACAGAAGCCAGACTCATGAGACTAAGTAGGAAATGAGGAAGTGAAGACAGTAAGTGTAAACAACTCTTTCAAGAAACTTGATTGTGAACCGTAAGACAGAGATAGGGAAGTGGTTTGAGGTTGCCGAGTTGAGAGAGGTTCCCCCAAAGACCCAGGGGAACTCAGCTTGTTTTTAGATACTGAAGAGAGAGGGTCTGTGGAGAGGAGAACTTGGCAGTGCAGGAGAAAGGGGTTAAACGATGGAGTGAGGTCACTGAGGAAGTGGGAAGGAATGTGTCCCAAGAGGGAGGCATCAGCCTTGGGCCCTAGGAGGACACCTCCCCTGTAACGACAGCCTATGGTTGTTTCTAGGAGCTGGAGATGTTGTTGCTGTTGGGAGTAAAGGGGTTGAAAGAATTCTTGCCTCTTTTCTCCATAAAATAGGAGCAGTGATCATCTCATAAAGGTAAGGAAGGCAGCCTGAGGAGGTGGCTGGCGAGAAGTGGCCGGCAAGGTTGGCTTAGACCTGAGCCTGTGGACAAGGCATGTTTACGTGCCTCCTGCTTAAGGCCAGGATTGTTCCTGAATGTGGGTCAGGGCGGAGCCTGAAGGTGGATGGGGGACCACAACTGTGAGAAGGCCTGGGGGCCACAGGGGCAGGGTCCAGGCTGTCAGAGTAACTTCTTGCAAATGAGACCCTGTCACTCCTTTACTTAAAGACTTGCATAGGGAGCAAACTCCTTGAGAAGACACAGCTTGAGGTCCCTCATGAGCTGCCTCCCGGGGATTTTCCCAGCTTCACCACTTTCCCCTTCATCCCAAGCCCCTGAGCTCCAGCCATGGTGAAGAGCTCACCATTCCCTTAAAACGTCATTGTCCCTTCCTCGCTTTTCTTCCTCTCTCTTCTCTGCTTGGCAAACTCTTATTCAAGACCCAGTATAAGTGTAATTTCATTCACCCGTTCCACCACCATCTACGGACCATGCTTCCATCCTGGTTCGCCCTCCAGATCTCACTGCTCTTGGCTTTTGTGCCCTCCTCTGCTTCGGGAGGTCGACTGGTGTTGGGGAAATGAATAAAGCAGTCTTGTTCAGGCTTCAGAGGCAGAAGCAGGCCTCTGACCGACCTGTAACCCTGCCTGGACTGCGGGCTTACTTGCACACGCAACAATTGCTGCTCGCAAGTCAAGCAGCGCTTACTATAAGAAAGGGAGTGGGTCTTGGAATTCCTTGAGCCCTGGGGACCTGGCCAGTCCCCCAGGGTCTGGAAAATCTTGTGACCCACATGGTGAAACCAACAGCATTATTAAAGTAAACTCAGACCTCCATCTTTGCACGCAGACTGATCATATCAGTTTGCGGCCTGGAATTATAAACGGAAGCCCCCAGAACTCCAATCTGAAGTCTCACCCGTGGGGTGTACGAACCGCCCAGGACCCTTCCCAACTGGGGCTCCAGATCGCTGTCACTTGGAACTTCCCAGCTGTTACTTGGATCTGGAAGTAGGTGTCGGCCCAATTCGGTGATGTATATATCCTGTTATGTTTCTCTAATATTCTTGTTCCTTTCCTTCTAAAGATTGTATATTAAAATTAAGTTAAATCACCTTTCATTAAAGAATTGATTAAAGCTGTTTATTTGTGTGAAACGAGTGGTTGTTTTGTCAACAAATCCAACGAACCTTAAAACCGAAAGCAGGCTTTCGGCAAAACAACTGGAAACCGTGAATGGACTCATGGGTTTCAAGGGTCACACAGACTTGTATTTGGATCCCAGTTTGTGTGACTGTGGGTAGGTCATTTACTGCCTGTGAGCCTCATTTTGGTCAACTGTAAAAGAGGGACAATAAAACACATCACAGAGCTCTTGAGACTCTTCAGTGATGGAATGTTGGTGCAGCACCAAGGACCCAGTGCTGCTTGGAGCATTCGGGACTCTTGGTTGTAAGTGACGGAATCTAATTTTTAAAAATCTACTTTTAGGGACTTCCCTGGTGGCACAGTGGTTAAGAATCCGCCTGCCAATGCAGGGGACATGGGTTTGAACCCTGGTCCGGGAAGATCCCACGTGCCACAGAGCAACTAAGCCCGCGAGCCACAACTACTGAGCCTGAGCTCTAGAGCTGGCAAGCCACAACTACTGAAGTTTGTGTACCTACAGCCCGTGCTCTGCAGCAAGAGAAGCCACCACAATGAGAAGCCTGAGCACTGCGACCAAGAGTAGCCCCCGCTCGCTGCAACTAGAGAAAGCCCACGTGCAGCAACGAAGACCCAATGCAGACAAAAATAAATAAATGAATAAACAAACCAGGGTCTCCCTGCTTTAAAACTCATGCTTTAAAAAAAAAAAATCTCCTTTTACAGTTGATTTGTTTGAATCAGGATCCAGAGAAAGTTCACATGTTACCGTTAGTTGATATGTTTCTTAAGCCTCTTTTAATATATTTCCCCTCCTTTGAATGCCATTTATTTGTTGAAGCCAGATCGTTTATCCTATAAAATTTTCTACATTACAGATTTAGGTAATTGCTTCCTCCTGGTATTGTTTAACCTGGTCTTCTATCCTTTTTATTTCCTACAAACTAATAGCTAGATCTAGAGGCTCCATTAGATTCTGGCTGGTGATGATGACGATGATGATGGTGATGATTTTGGCAAGAATACTGCAAAGGTGATGTTACATACTTATTATATCATTTTATGGGAGGCCTGTAATATCTGGTGTCCTACTTTTGGTGATGTTAAGAGTCATTTCTGGGTTCTTTTTTTCTTTTCTTTTTTTAGGTAATCATGGAGATTTGAACATAAATTGGGAATTAGATGATGTTAAGAAATTATTGCTAGGGACTTCCCTGGTGGTCCAGTGGTTAAGAATCCACCTTCCAGTGCAGGGGACGTGGGTTCGTTACCTAGTTGGGGAACTAGATCCCACATGCCGCAGGGTAACTAAGCCCACACACCGCAAATACTGAGCATGCACACCACAACTAGAGAGAAGCCCACGCACCACAACGAAAGATCCCGCATGCCGCAAGGAAGATCCCATGTGCCGCCACTAAGACCCGACGCAGCCAAAAATAAATAAATATTTTTTTTAAAAATAAGAGAGCGTCCCTGGTGGCGCAGTGGTTAGGAATCCACCTGCCAACGCAGGGGACACGGGTTTAAGTCCTGGTCGGGGAAGAACCCACATACTGCGGAGCAACTGGGCCCGTGCGCCACAACTGCTGAAGCCCCCACGCCTGGAGCCCGTGCTCCACAACAAGAGAAGCCACCGCTGTGAGAAGCCCGCGCACCGCAACGAGGAGTGGCCCCCGCTCGCCACAACCAGAGGAGGCCCACGTGCAGCAACAAAGACACAACGCAGCCAAAAAAAATAAATATTAAAAAATTAAAAAAAAAAGAAATTATTGCTAAACATTTTAGGTATAATTATGTATTACGTAGTGGTATTGTGCTCGGGTAAAATAAAAATCCTTATCTGACATACAATAACATGGATTAATTTCAAAACATTATGCTGAATGGAAAAAGACAGATCCATACTGTATGATTTCATTTGTATGGAACATTCTAGAGCAGGCAAAACTAATCTATACTGACAGAAAGCAGGTCAGTGGTTGCCGGGGTCTGAGGGTGGAAACTGATTGTAGAAGGGTGTGAACTTTTAGGAGTGATGGAAATATTTTATATCTTGATTATGGTGGTAATTACTTGGGTATAAACATTTGTCCAAACTAATTGAACCATGCACTTAAATTGAGTGTGCTATATTGTATGGGAATAAAGATGTATTTTATTGTATGTAAATAAAGTTGATTTTTGAAAGGAAATAAAATAAGGTTACAACTAGAATGAGAAGAATCCATTCAAAATAGCCACAAAACTATAATACACCTATTAGGGGGGAGAAATTTAATGATATACTAGACCGTTATAGAGAAAATTATAAAATCATATTAAGGGACATAAAAGAAGACATAGATATATGGAGAAATACACTATATTCATGGATGGAAGTCTTAATATCCTTCTCAAATTAATCTATAAAGTTAATGCAATTTTATTAAAAACTCTAAGAGTTTAAAAGTCTTTATCTGTTGGAAATAAATGCAGAAGTACTTAAGTTGAAATGCTATGATGTCTTGGATTTCTTTTAATACATGCCAAGAAAATAATGTGGAAGAAGGAATGAACGAGTATTGGCCATGTGTTTGTACTTGTTGAAGCTGGGTGATGGGTGCACACTCTAGTGTAAGTGAGCAGTGCTGTGCACCTTTACTGGTGAGGAAACATCACTGTGCTGGGGCAGCAGGAGAACCATGAAGGAAAGATTCTCTGGGGCTGACTCCATCATGCTCTACAGACCTTTAGGGCAGGACAGACCAGAGGAGGTCTTGTGGGCCTTGCTAAGGAGTTTGAACTTTATCCCGTGCTCAGCATTTCAGTCCCTCTTTACTCTGTGTATCTGGCACCTTGGAAGGGCCTCCGGTCCTGTCTCCCTCCATGGTGGGTGTACCAGTCAGAACACTTTCAACTGTAAATGCCAGAAACCAACTCAAACGTAGTGACTTATGTGGAAAAAGGAACTTATGGAAGGTTAAGGGACTCAGGCACAGCTTGATCCCGATACTCAAATGATGTCAAGAGTATGGCTGTCTTCATATCCTGTGTCTGCAGTCCTCTGTGTGGGCTCATTCTGGGCGGCTTTTCCTGCATGGTATCAAGACGGTCACTAGTAGTCCTGGGCTTACAGCCTTTTAGCTTACTAACCCCCAGGGGAAAGAGGGCTCTTTTTTCTAGCAGCTCCAGTGAATCTGCTTCTGCATGCATAGACTTAAGTGTCCACCCCTGAACCAATCAAAAAAGGTAGCTTTGACTGGGGAAACGTGGACTGTGTGCCTACCCTGGACACCCTCTCAAACCTCAAGGATTGCCAGTGCATAAAGGTTGGTTTCTTCAAGGAAAACCCAGATGCAGCCTCCAGGAAAGAGGGGATGGTAAGATGCTGGTCCAGTGGCATCTGGCAGGAACACCCTCCCAACACCCCTCGCAGGAAGGATCAGCCTCGCCTTAATCACATGAAGAGCCGCATGGCAGGGCCCTTCAGCACCCACTACTGAACTAACGCTCACTCTTGTTTTGCTGGGACAGCTGCTGCCTCACAACCTCCACTACCAGCCTCGCGTCTGTGCCCCCCGCCCCACAGCAGGCCAGCTGGAATGAGAGAGTAGCCTCTGCACATCCCCACCTTTCCCTCTCCATGCCTGTCAGGCTCTGCCTCAGGGGGCATGGTTTTCAGGCCCCTCACAATGTGCTTGTCCTCTGCCTGGAAATGAGGTGCCCCAGGACTGAAGGTCATGGGTGCCTCAGTTTCCTCTCTTTACATTAGAGGTGGTACCTGCCCCCTGGGTGTGTTGTGAGGATTAAGCGAGTGCAGCGTATTTATAGTGTTAGAGCAGTGCCCAGCACACAGTAGGTGCTCAGTAAATCCCAGCCGTTATTCTCATCACTTCCGCTGGAGACACAATCCCTGCCCATCCCCGTCCAGTCCAGTCCAGTAGCAGGCTCTCAGGTGAAATACAACACAGAGGTTCTTAAATTGGATGCTTGAATGGAATAAAAGTGTGTAGGACACTTTTATAACCACTCGAGCCTCATAACTGTAAGCTGGATGGGACAAATCATATTTAGCCTCCATTTACAGATGAAGAAACTGAGGTTTAGACCTCTTGCCCAAGATCACGCAGCCAAGCTGTGGTGGAGGCAGGATTTGAACCAGGGGCTGAAGGATCACATCGTTGGGACTTTGCTCAGGCTGCCCCTCTGCTGACAAGACCTCCTCCGGTCACGCCTGTTGGCCCCTTCTCATCCTTTCAGGTTCAGTCCCAATACTCTAAACAGTAACAGTGGTGGGAGGCAACATTTATTAAGTGCTTGCTACACTTTGGATGAGGTGCAGAAGGCTTTCTGTTCCAATAAAGTCAGGAGGTAGGTATGACGCTGTTACAGAAAGAGAAACTGAGGCTGACAGAGGTTAAGGAACCTGCCCAACGTCACTCAGTAGGTGTGCCGGCCGGCCAGGAGTCAAGCTCGCAAAGCAGTCTGATTCTAGAGCGGGTCTTTCCGCATTGCTACCTCCGAGACGCTGATGCCAAGGATGGGAACGAACTCCTTCCTCTTAGTCTGAAGTCTGGGCTTCGGCCTCTACTTAGCTCTTGGAGCTGTTATTTGTGCCTCTCCTTTCAGTAGACTGAGAGCTCTTTGGGGCAGGAACTCAACTCTGACTTTTTCACTTCCGTAGCCCCTGCGCAAAGAGGCTCTCCATAACACCAAATTATTTCATTCGCCCCTGTGAGGCAGGCAGAGGTGCTCCTAGGTGAGGACAGACCCAGAGAAGTTAAGTGACTCTCCCAAGGCCACCTGCTTGTAAATGTAGGAGCCCGGAGAGGCCCCAGGCTTCCTGGGTGCAGGTGGGTGCAGGGTTCTCCCTCCTCCTTGTCCCCCCGCCTTCCTGTTCCCTGAGCGTCGTCGGTGGGGGAAGAGATGGCAGCATAGCCTTAGCTGGGGCGGGGGGGGGGGGGCGGGGGGGCTGTACCAAGGCCGCTGGGAGGACTGATGGGCCCTTTTATGAATGCCAGGCGAAGGATGGCGAGTAGGCTGGGGGTGGGCTGAAGGAGGGAAGAAGGAACGGGTATTTTTTACATTTTGACATTAAAAAGTGCAGATCAGATTGTCAGCGACGGGCCAGCAGCATCTGTTTTGGTTTCGAATTGGCAGCCTAAGGCGCTGAGCTTCTCCGCGGAGGGAGGGGAGGGGAGGGGAGGGGAGGCTGCGGGCTGGTGGGGCGAGGCGGCGCCTCTGCGGAGGGAAGGGCTCTCCCCTTCAAGAGCTCCGCCCAAAGGGGCGCTGCCACCCCTAAGGAGGCGGGCGCCGCTGCTTCTCATTCATTGTCTTGACAAGAGCATCCTCAGCCGGCAGTCGCAGGCTCCTCCAGCTGCTTCCTCCTCCTCCTCTCCCTCCTCCGTCTGGGGGGTCACTCATCTCTCAGCAGCAGGTAAGGCTGGAGCCCGGGGACGGGACTCGGCATCGCTGCCCTGGGCCACCTGTGGGGCAGGCGGGAGCCTGGCAGAAACCCTCTGCGGGGGCCGACAGACTGTCAGAGCGAGCTGGCTCGGAGGCGGGGACAGAGCCCGTTCACGCCCCGCGTGGCGGGACTCGCCTGGGGTGTGGGTGCGCGGAGGAGGGTCCGTCTGCGTGTCTGAGAGCTCCGGGAGCGGGCGAGGGTGAGGGATCACCGCAGCCAAGATGGAGGTGGGGGAGCCCGGGGGTCAGGACACGCGCCGACCGGACTCTCCCCAGAATGGGAGTCTTTGGGGTGGCAGTCGGGGGCAGGGTGGGGTGAGCCCAGCAGCTGCCCTGAGCTTGGAGACAGGAAGGGGTTGAGAGCAAAACAAGAAAAGACCAAGTTCCCCTTTCCGTGGTTTCCGGGCCTGGTACCTGCGGTGGGGAAGGAGGTGGGGTGGCACGATGGCTTCCTGTCTCCCAACCTCCGATTTGCGGCTCCCTCTCCCCAGACCCAGGCTTCCCATCTGGGATGGATCCCCTGCCCCCAGACTGCTTCTCCTCACGCAAGCTCCTCACCTGCTTTCCGGGCGGGTGGACCCCGGAGCCTCTTGGAGAGTCACGGGATGGGCGAGGCTGGCTGGAGCCCCCAGTGAGAAGGGCTAGGCCTGAAGGGGGGGCAAAAGGGTGAAGCTGGGGCCGTGGAGGAGAGGCCCTGGGGGGGCCCCCACGGTGAGCTGGAAGGCGATGCTGTTGGGCGCCAGGATGGGGGCCTGGAGCCTGGGGAGCCAGAGGCAGGCCCCTTGGCTTCGCTGTCACCCAGCCCGGGGGGAAAACCATCCTAGCTGGACCTCCGTCTGAGAAGTGGGTGCCGGCCTCTCCCTTCCTGAGCATAGTTCCACTGGGACTGGAGAAGGCACTGAAGGGCACCTGCTTAAGCAGAGGCGAGAAGCAGAGGTGCGTGGAGGAGGTGATGCTGGGACCTGAGCCATCCGCTTGTTTCTGGAGCCCGGAGACCTGCTGGGGAAGCCCTCCTGCCACTGAGGACATGCCTCCCAGGCAAACCTACACGCTGCTTCCCTCAGCATGTCCAACCCTGGGCCTGGAGGCGGGGAGGGCCCCTGCCTTTAGGCAGCTTCTCATGTGGGTGTGAGGGTGTGAGGTCTGGACACTGAGGCTGAGAGAACCCACCCTCCAAGCTGTCGCATTGAGGCCCCGGAGTGTGACCCGTCAGAGAGGAAGGGCTCTGTGTCCGTCAACTATTCTGTGGTCAAATCGGCACTAGGTGCTACCCCACATCAGGCTCTGCCGGGGAGGCTGAGGGTACAGAAGCCAGGCTTGGGGCGGGTTGAGAAGGTGGGCCTTGCAGGTTAGCCAGGGGTGAGGAGGTGTGGGCAAGGCGAGTGTGAGCATGGCAGGATGTCAGTTACAGAGGAGAGCGGCAAGGGGCCGGGGAGACATGCTGGGGAAGTTAGCTGAGGCCATGACTGCCAGGCTGAGGAGGGTCCTGGGGGAGATGGGGGCCACTGTAAGGTCAGAGTTGACCTGAAGGGAGAAAAGCCCTCCACCTGTGTGCCTTCCAGGATGAGCCGGCAAGTGGTCCGTTCCAGCAAGTTCCGCCACGTGTTTGGACAGCCGGCCAAGGCTGACCAGTGCTATGAGGACGTGCGCGTCTCACAGAACACCTGGGACAGTGGCTTCTGCTCTGTCAACCCCAAGTTTGTGGCCCTGATCTGTGAGGCCAGTGGGGGAGGGGCCTTCCTGGTGCTGCCCCTGGGCAAGGTGAGCCCCTGGAGCCCTGGTGGGGGGGCTCTGGTCATCTAGTGGCCCCCTGGGGGTCCTGATGAGGTGATTGACTATCCCCAAGCCTTCCCAGGCCACAGTGTTGTCTGTAAAGTTGAGCTGAGCCAGATGAACCTTAGGCTTCCTTCAGCTCCTACATGCAGTGGGCGGATGGAAGCTAAAGCTAGAGGGGAGATGACACGGGAAGGGACGTACAGTGAGTCCTGCAGACCCAGGGCCAGGCCTCCCAGTTCTCAGCCTGGACCTTTCTCCCCTCGGGAGCACGAAGAGGGCTGGGATGGAGTCTGGGCAAGTGCTCTTAGGGTTTGGAGGGAACTTTCGGAGCCCTTGGGAATGCAGCAAGCTCTGGTTCCAAGCTCACAGGCAGGGGTGATGTAAGAGACCCTCTCGGCTCCCCCAACCCGGCCTCCGTCAGATCTTGCCTCCCCTGCCCTGTTGTCTGCTGACCCCCACCCCCAGCACACTCCTGTGCTCTTGGGTGGTGAGACAGGAAGGGGAGACAGGCCCTCAGTTGTTACCTTAAAAGGTCCGATGGAAACAAGAGAAGAGGAAGTGGTTGTCGGGGTGAGAGCTGGGCCCGCTCTTCACACAGGAAGCCCTGCTGCAGCAGCTGTCCCCGGAAGAGCCCATTTCCAAACCTCTGCTCCTGCCGGGGGGCCGGTTATGACAGACTTCCCCATCCCTGTCCTTTTGGAAGGACCCATCCCTACAGCCCCATCATTCACACACACTTCCTTGGGGAACTCCAGCCCCAGTATAACTACCCCCCAGCAGCCTGTCCCATGCCCAGGGCCCTGGCCTGTCTTCCCATGGGGGCCTCACCTGGGGAAGCAGGGGTGGGAGTACCAGGCCGTGGGGCATGGATGAGAAACTGAGCTAGAGATGGCAGGAACTTGGCAAGGCTCTGACGGCAAGGCAGGACCAGCCCCCTGTGCCCATCCTGCACTACTGAGTTGCCCAGAGAACTCTGGGGCAGGGGCAGAGGACCAAACCCTCCCACCCCAGGCCCCGCTCTGCCTCCCAGGGACCTCACAGCTTTTCTCTCCGTGCCTCGTGGAGGGGAGTGGGGAGGTTGGATTGGGTTTGGAGGGCAAAAGCACCTCCCTCAGAGGCCCTGCTGTGTCCTCTAGACTGGACGTGTGGACAAGAACGTGCCTATGGTCTGTGGCCACACGGCCCCAGTGCTGGACATCGCCTGGTGCCCGCACAATGATAATGTCATTGCCAGTGGCTCCGAGGACTGCACAGTCATGGTGAGTGTGGGGACACACGGGCCAGGAGGGGGCTCCAGCACTGGAGCTGACGTTCGGAGCCCCCGAGACTCACTCGCCGCTTCTCTGCAGGTGTGGGAGATCCCTGATGGGGGCCTGGTGCTGCCCCTGCGGGAGCCTGTCGTCACCCTGGAGGGCCACACCAAGCGCGTGGGCATTGTGGCCTGGCACCCCACAGCTCAGAATGTGCTTCTCAGTGCAGGTGCCCGGGGGGAGAAGCAGGGAGGGCTGGTCCCCTGACAGCGAGGGTGGGAGGCTCATGACTTCTGACACTGGGGGCATCGCCCAGGTTGCGACAATGTGATCCTGGTGTGGGACGTGGGCACGGGGGCGGCCGTGCTGACACTGGGCTCGGACGTGCACCCGGACACAATCTACAGCGTGGACTGGAGCCGAGATGGCGCCCTCATCTGTACCTCCTGCCGCGACAAGCGATTCCGCATCATTGAGCCCCGCAAAGGCACCATTGTAGCTGTGAGTTGCCTTGACCCTTGACCCTGAGAGCTTTGCCCCTCCTACCCACCACCAACCAGGCCCCTAGATGCTACCCACTCCCAGCTGGGGCCTGGCCCTTAGGGGGTGCGTGCGGATGCCTGACCGGTCCCCTCCCTTTCCTTCCAGGAGAAGGACCGTCCCCATGAGGGGACCCGGCCTGTGCGTGCCGTGTTTGTGTCAGATGGAAACATCCTGACCACAGGTTTCAGCCGCATGAGTGAGCGGCAGGTGGCGCTGTGGGACACGGTGAGTGCCCGGCAGGGAACAGGCTTAGTCCCAGCCCTGCCAAGTGTCTGGCTGGAAGGCCATGGCCTCAGTTAACCCACCGCGACATGGGGTTTTCCGCTGGTTGGTCTATAAGCCCCCCACCCCACTCCTCCATCACTGGACCGCACCTGGGCCTGACGTGGTCCAGCTCATTATAAACCCCTGCCCGTCTCTACAGAAGCACCTGGAGGAGCCGCTGTCCCTGCAGGAACTGGACACGAGCAGCGGTGTCCTGCTGCCCTTCTTTGACCCTGACACCAACATTGTCTACCTCTGTGGCAAGGTGGCCCAGTTGGGCAGGGGGTCGGGGGAGCAAGGTGGGCAGGGGGACTGGGAAAGGACCACGGCTGGAGGCATCTGCCCGTGTTGATCCTCCCTTGCATCCACCACCTGCAGGGTGACAGCTCTATCCGGTACTTCGAGATCACTTCCGAGGCCCCATTCCTGCACTATCTCTCCATGTTCAGTTCCAAGGAGTCCCAGCGTGGCATGGGCTACATGCCCAAACGTGGTCTGGAGGTGAACAAGTGTGAGATTGCCAGGTAACTGCCCCTGCCCCTGGCCTGAGTATGCTCCTTGGGCAGTGCCGACCGCACGCCGCGCTTCAGTCCCAGCCCAGCCATGCTGTGGGCGCTGATCGCCTTCCTGCTTCCACAGATTCTACAAGCTGCATGAGCGGAGGTGTGAGCCCATCGCCATGACGGTGCCTAGAAAGGTGATGCTCCAGGGTCCCTCCCCGGGCTCTCGGAGTGGCGGGTGGTGGTGTGGCCCACTTTCTTAACCAGCCTTGGCCTTGCCCCACAGTCGGACCTGTTCCAGGAGGACCTGTACCCGCCCACTGCAGGGCCTGACGCTGCCCTCACAGCTGAGGAGTGGCTAGGGGGTCGGGATGCCGGGCCCCTTCTCATTTCCCTCAAGGATGGCTACGTGCCCCCAAAGAGCCGGGAGCTGAGGATCAACCGGGGCCTGGACACTGGGCGCAAGAGGATGGCACCTGAGGCCAGTGGCGTTCCCAGTTCGGTGAGAGGCAGATGGGAGCCCGGGAATCAGGACAGGAAGATGGGGTAGGGCAGGGGCTGCTACCGATGTGGTCATTGACCCAGTGGAAAGAGGCTGGCATTTGGGGCAGCCCAAACTCACAATGTTGGGGATCCTTTGGGGGCTGGGAGTGGATAATCCTGAGGCCTCAGAAAACAGGTTTCAGGCTTATAGGCCTGCAGCTCTCTGGCTGAGAGACAGAAGGGCCCAAGCCCTGGGGCTCTTGGGAAGAGGCCTAGTGGCCAGGGAGGAGCTGGGCCTGATGCAGCCCTGGATCCCCCAGGATGCCGTATCCCGGTTGGAGGAAGAGATGAGGAAGCTCCAGGCCACGGTACAGGAGCTACAGAAGCGCCTGGATAGGCTGGAGGAGACAGTCCAGGCCAAGTAGAGGACTACCGGCTGAGGCCAACGGCATCGCCTCCCTCCCTTCCACTCCCACTCCTCAGGCCACCATGGCACATAAGAAAATACTAATAAAATGGCTTTATTTTCTGGTACCTCTCAGACTCCAGTGACTGGTCACCAGATGCTGGGTCTGCTGAACTGACCTGCACTTGAGCTTCCCCCTCCATAGCCTCGATGAGCTTGACCCATGGCAGGGGCGGGCTGGGGAGATGCCTCTGAACGCCCTAGACCACAGACAGGAACAGGCCTTTGCAGGTGGGAGCCATCCTGCGCTGATGTGGGTTGGGAGCCTGCTCTGTTTTCCAGCTGGTAGGTCGAAGCTGCTCAGGGATCTAGCCTGGAGCCTCGGTCATTCTGTTTACCCCAAATCTGCCTTTGCTAGTCAACCACAACACCAGCTTGCATGCAGCTGTCCTGACACTGCTGCCTGCTTGTGGGGAAGATGAAGCAACCAGCACTTACATGACATCTTCCAAACTGTAAGCCCAAGGGATCAAAATAAGGGGTCCTTTTGTAAGAAGAAAGCTTAGAATCAAAGCAATATGCCCTGACCCTAGTTTACAAGCAAGGAAACTGAGGCTGAGAGCAGGAGCTGGGCTTGCTGAGGGACAGATCCCGAGTCAAGATGCAAGTCTCCCCTTCTAGTTCAGAGCCTTCCCTGCACCACATGGCTGCCTCTTTTTTTTTTTGTTTTTTTTTTGTTTGTTTGTTTGTTTGTTTTTGCGGTACGTGGGCCTCTCACTGCTGTGGCCTCTCCCGTTGCGGAGCACAGGCTCCGGACGCGCACGCTCAGCGGCCATGGCTCACGGGACCAGCCGCTCCGCAGCATGTGGGATCTTCCCGGACTGGGGCACGAACCCGTGTCCCCTGCATCGGCAGGCGGACTCTCAACCACTGCGCCACCAGGGAAGCCCCCACATGGCTGCCTCTTGAACCCTGTCTGTGGCTTCCACCTGAGTCTGACCTCAATCTGTCAAGCCCTATCAAGGGGGGACTTGGAAATGGGTTTCCGATGGCCAACTTAGCAGGTGATCCCCCCTGAGCTGGGACACAGGACTGTTGGGGATGGGTGTCCTGGCCACAGCAGGGCTTTGTTCATCCACATAGGGACCACAGCAAGGACTAAATGTCCCTTTTGAACCCCCATTCCCCTTTGGCATGCTGTACAAATGTCCCTGTCTGCCCATTTGGGTCTCAATCTCTATGCAAACCATGTGACCCTGGGCAAGTCACTTCTCTCCACGCCTCAGTTGCTCATCTATAGAATGGGGAGGGATTCCACCACAGCTCTGTGAACCCAGGGGGTGGATCCAATCAGGGGTGTGGTACAGAGAGAAGGAGACCATCTGGAGCCTGGGCCTCAGTCTCCCACACAAAGGGATGATGGGCCCTTCTAGTGAAGCAGACTTGTGGGTAGTCACTAGTTCTCCTGGCCCAGGGAAACGGAAAAAAGTTCAGGGAAGGATCCTTGGAACTCAGAAGGGTTAGCCCCTACTCACCATGATTTCCAGCTTCCTCTGAGAGAAACAAGAGAGGGAGATGGGGGTGGGGGTGGTGGTAATTTAGGGGCCAAGAAACCGGCCTTGAAAACAGGAGAACAGGGTAGGTGGGATGGTTGAAATCTGCAATTTCTCACCCCCAAAGAGCTCTGGCCCCAGTTAGCACACTTCCTATTCCTCCTGGGTCTCAGGGCCCTCACCTATGCAAGGCCTAATCAACTCTGGCACTTGTGTCGACTCTAGGGCATCACATGCCCCAATTTTGTGGCTCTGGTCGGCCTTACTTTCCTGCTGTAACCCTATGCCCATCCCACCCCTCCATTCCTGAAAAACTTCACCAGCTCTCCAGGGTCAGCTGTGGCCACATCAAGCCCAGGGCCAAAGGGTCACTGGACTTTCTCCAGGGGCCAGAAAACACTGCCATTCCAGGTGTTGGGAAGCCCCTGCTAGGGTACCAGGTCCCTGAGGCGGTGAAGGGCTTGGGGAACCAACAGGGGAAGTGTGGAATCTTCTATAATGCCTCTGACATTGGGATGATATTAGGGAGAGGGAGAGGTTTGTTAAATTGCCCAAGGCCCTAAAACCGTGAGCACTTCTCATCTATGCATCTTGAAGGAGGACAGAGCAGGAACCCCCAGCAATGGTCAATGAATGGGTGGGTTGGGTGGGTAGTGGCCGTACCCCAAGGGGGTCCACCAAGGATTACAAAGAAGACCTGTGAGGCCCACCCTGGAAGGGACTTTAAGAACTGAACTTTCACTTTATAAGTGCGGATACGAAGGCCTCTGTGTGGAGAGGTACTTGCCCAAAGTAAAACAATGGAGAGTGGAGGGCAGGGAGAAGCCAGGCCCTAGACCCGGCCTCTGCACACCTCCCACCCTCCTACACACAACACACACTGACACAGAAGCTGGGCCTGACTCATAATTTAATAGATGTGCAGGTCCGGGTCCCTTATTTCTGCTGCTCACGGGTCCACTGCTCTGGAGTCAGGGTTTTCTGCTCAAAAGCATGGATGTGCAGGAGCTCTTCTGCTAGGCAAGTGTTCACAAGCCTGAGAGAGAGATGGGGTTAGAAAACGGCAGGCTGGGGCCTGCGTCGCAGACCCCGAATCTAGGGTGAGCCGGGAGACTGGAAGTGTCCCCCAGGTTGTAGTCCCTGAAACCTGGCAACAAGAGAGGTAGAGGGCTGAAGTCTCAATATTTGAAGCAGAGGCCATGAAGGCGGGATCGCTGGGGTCGTGGTCTGCGGTGCTGGGCCGCATTGGTGGGGGTGAGTTAGGTTTTGGGGAGCGGCCGGGGATGTAGTCCTGGAGCTGGGGCCGCGCTGAATGAGGTTTTCCTGGGGTCTCACCGGTGTCTCTGAAGCAGCGGCTTCCCCTCGAACTTGGCCGACACCACGAGGACTCGGAAGCTAGACGCGCAACGGTTGGGAGTCGTGTCCTCCACTTCCTATGGGGCAGAATGGGGTGGATGGTGCCAAGCCCGCCCCTCAGGAGCCCTGTTCCCCTCGCTGGGCGAGCGTCCACGCCGCTCAACTCACCACGTGTTCCGCCTCCAGGTCCCGCTGCAGCTTCTCCCGGAGGTACTCGGCGCTGAGTTCCATTGTGGCAGCCCAACAGGGTCGACGTCCCAGCGGGGACAGTACCCCTGCTCGCACCCCTGCCACACTGCTTCCGCCCTTACTAGCGCCACTTCCGTTGAGGTCTCTACTTCCGCCCTTACTAAGGCGTCAGTAAACACAGCACTTCCGCCCTCTTGCAAGCCCAGTTTTCCAACAGTCTCCGGTTTCTGCACCTACCATCAGTCAGCCAATCAGAGTCTGCATAAGGCCCCGGCGGACGCTAATTGGTACCCGCCGCCTGCACAGCAGCCCGGGATCTGCGCCCCGGTTTGGACACCCTAGCTCCAGCTAGTAGAGGGTGCACGAGCCTGCATTGCTGTGGCCTCTAGGGTACCTTGGGATTGCCCCCAAGCGCTTTTTCCGAGACAAGCATCTTGCGTCCCTGGCAACCTAGCTCTCCCCGGGGTCACAGGCCAGAGCAATCAACCCCCAAGTTCCGATGGGCCCCACAGGGGGCGCGGCGAGGCCCGGGCGCTTCTTCGGCGTCTACCTGCTCTACTGCCTGAACCCTCGGCACCGGGGCCGCGTCTACGTAGGGTTCACGGTCAACCCTGCTCGTCGGGTGCAGCAGCACAACGGGGGCCGCAGAAAAGGCGGGGCCTGGCGGACCAGTGGACGCGGGCCCTGGTAAGAGGCGGTGGGTCACTGTCAGGAGAAGGGCTTCTAGGAGGAGGCCGGAGCCGGCGGAGGGGAGGCCCGTTGAGAGGGGCGCGGCCGGGTTGGGGGCTGAAAAACAGGGCTGCGGGCGGGGTCCTAGTGACGAGGGGGGGACTATCGCGGGGGAGAAGGGGTAGTGGGGAGGCGGAGCCCTGTGAGTCTGGGCTGTGGGTCTCAGAGGAGGGGGTTGGGTGGGAAGGGGATTGATGATCTAGGTTTGGTCCATCGACACGGGGCTTGGTGAACAAGGCTGGGTTGGAATAGAGAAAGCCTGGAAGGGAGAGGAACTGAGGAGGGCTGTTGAATACCTGTGACCGGAGGCGGGGCCTGAGGTTAGCAGGTGCGAGGGGACATACCTCCATGAAGGGGGCAGAGCCTCGTGGGCTAGGCTTGAAGCCGGGTGTGACTCCCCTCTCGGGTAGGACCGGAGGCGCACCATGGCGAGGGGATTCGGTTTGACACGGGGAGGGGCGAGGGGCTCACAGGCCGCGCCCCTCATTCTCTTCCCCAGGGAGATGGTGCTCATCGTACACGGCTTCCCCTCCGCAGTGGCCGCCCTTCGGGTAAGAAAAGAGACGGGGGTGCCGGGAGGACGGGGGCTAGGGCTTAGGGCCTTCCTCGGACGGCCCTGAAGCTCAGTACTCCCCGCCTGCAGTTCGAGTGGGCCTGGCAGCATCCGCAGGCCTCGCGCCGCTTGGCGCACGTGGGTCCGCGCCTGCGCGGCGAGGCAACCTTCGCCTTTCACCTGCGCGTGCTGGCGCATATGCTGCGCGCGCCGCCCTGGGCGCGACTCCCACTCACCTTGCGCTGGCTGCGCGCCGACTTCCGCCAGGATCTCTGCCCGCCGCCGCCGCCTCACGTGCCGCTGGCCTTCGGGCCTCCGCCGCCCAGGGCTTCAGCCCCGAGGCGCCGCGCGGCTGACACCGAGTCCGAGCTGGAGCATGACGCCGAGACCCGCTGCACCCTGTGCGCGCGTGTGCTCCAGGTAAGACTCTCCACCTGGTCTCCGGGTCAGGGCGGTCTAGGATTCAGAGGACTCAAGATCAAGCTGTTTCTTGAGGGACTGGGCAGCCCACTGACACCCTTTGGCCAGTCTGCCCCCATCTCGAAAACGGGGATCATAGTGCTTGCGGCCATTCCTCGACGCCAGTATTCTCCTTTCAGGGCTTTTGCCCTTTCCCTTTGACTGAAAGGTTCTTCCCTAGACCTTACGTCTTGATAAAATGCCACTTTTCCTCCGTGAGGTTTTCCTTGGTTTTCCAACTGAAATTGCCACTCTTTCTTGTACACTTCCCTGGCTTCTTTTAACACTTATTATTGTCTGACATACTGTGTATTTTATTTACCTTGTTATCAGTTTCTGCCCCCCCCCCCCGCCCATTCTAAACTCTGCTGGGGCATTTAGTTCCTTTTCACTACTGTAGAACAGGGTCTAGTGCAGAGCAGACTGCCAATAAATATTTAATAAATTAATTGAGATGATGAGTCTGGCTTCTACTGAGCCCTCAGTAAATGTAAGTTGAGCTCTTGCCATTCAGAGCTTAAGTGACCTGCCTGAGATTGCTCAGCCTTTAAGGAACTGTAGGTCTGGCTGCCCTGCTGTGGTGTTATGTAATCGCTGCTAACACTCAGAGAAAACTGGCCAGCTTAGTCCCTGTGGGCCAGTATTTTAACGTCTCCGTGCCTCAGTTTCCTCATCTATAAATTACAAATAATAGTATCAAGAGCGCATGTCTCATAAGGTGGTTTTATGTGAAGTCTTGGAACAGTGTCTAGTCCATAGAAATTCTTCACCATTGCTAGCTACATCATTACTCCCCATTTTCTCTCTTACTTGCCTGCCACCTCTGACAGGATGAAGAAGACCCCCTGTGTTGCCCCCACCCTGGCTGCTCCCTGAGGGCCCATGTGATCTGCCTGGCAGAGGAGTTCCTGCAGGAGGAGCCAGGGCAGCTTCTGCCCCTAGAGGGCCAATGCCCTGGGTGAGTCCAGCACCCCTACTCCAGCCTGGTTTAGCTCTGGGAAGACGGTGCCCCGTTGTCCAAGTCCAGGCCTGCGGTAGTCCTCATCTTAGCGCCCAGGTCCTGGCCTGGAGGAGGCTTGGGATCCTGACTCTATCTCCTACCAACCGCACCCCTGGTAGCTGTAAGAACTCACTGCTGTGGGGAGACCTGATCTGGCTGTGCCGGATGGGCACCGAGGAGGAAGAGGAGGACTCGGAATTAGAAGAGGTGAGAGGTGGCTTGGGCCCCAGCCTCACTACCCCACTCCATCTCCTGGGCTGCCTTTCACCAGCCCTCTTGTCTCCACAGGAACACTGGACCGACATGCTGGAGATCTGATCCTCAGCGTCCCCAACCTCTGCCCACTCCTTTTCTGTGCCACCCCCTGTGGGTCTGGGCAGTTTTTACTTGAGTACAATAAAAAGTCTGAGTTAAGGTACCTTCTGGTGTTTGCTGGGGGGTGGGAGAGTGGGGTAGGAGGCAGAGGCCCTGCCAGTCCCTGGGGCCTGAGGAGGACAGAGTGGGGAACGGCCACTGGCCCCAGCACGGACCAGCCTCTGAAGTCACATAGTCCTTTGAGGGCTTGGGAAACTCACACCCTGCACACAGAGCCCCCCCACCTCCGGTGCTCAGCTTGACTCCAGACTTTAATCCAAACAGTAAGGACAAAGGCCGAGGAGGAGAGGGGGGATGCTGTTCCACCACGGGGTCCTGTGGCTCTCTAAGCCCCAACTCCTTCTCATCTCTGTCTGCAGAGCCTTGTTCAAACCCACAGAAAAAAAAGCACCTTCTGGGGGCTGTTGTGTTACCAACCATGAGTGAGGCTCCGTGCTGTCCCACGGGAGCCGCCTTCCCACGGGAGCCATGGAGCTGGGGCTCACTCCCAGGGTTATTCGACCTAAGCATTCTGGCTCTTTCCTATCCTTTGCTGCCTCAAAAAGAGCCTGCCCTGCTCGGCTCTGCCGCAAACCCCAAGACCCGGCCTACGCACATCCCTCTGGACTGGCCTCGTGGTCAGAGCCAGAAGTGTCTGGAACAATGTTTGGGCTGCTGGGGGCCTCTGAGCTGCCTTCCACCTGAACCCTTGGCCTCTTCAAGACTGGCCGGGAACCAGCAGGAGGGTGAGTGTCCCACATTTCCCCTCCACTCCTCTGCCCTTTCTAGACTGGGTCCATTAGGTAAAGCTGTCTTTTGGCCCCCTTTTCAGGGGTGGAGTTCAGAGGGCAGGTCAGGAGCCAGGATTACAGCTCGAAATACCAAAAAACAAAAAAGAAAACGATTGCACCCTTGTGTCTAGTTTCAGTCTTCTGTTTTCTACACACTAAACCCACATCTTAGGTTTTCAGGCCGGTCTAAGCTTGATTCCAGCTGGGCACTGAGCAGAGTAGCACAGAGGGGCTCTCCCACCCCGAACTTCACCCTTTCCTTCCTGGACAACAGCCAAGTCCCAGTGCCGGCTCCATACCCCTCCCACTTTGGACCTACAAGACCTTCAGCTCAGAGAGCAGTTCTGCCCTCACCACACCACAGCCGTTCTGCGTTCTAAGCCGCAGCACGCAGACGTCAGGAGGCCACGATCCAGAGAAGTCGGGTGAGAGCGAGGTGGTGGGCCGGCTGGGCTGGATCTCCCTCAGCTTGCGCTGCTGGCTCTCATCCTGTCGCTTGAGCTTTCTGGTCCGGCTTCTCACACCCTGCCCTTTCCCCATGGATTGCCCATCTCAATCTACAGCCTGGCCTGAATAATCCCCCTCCTCCTCCTTCCCCTCCCCCTCCTCCAGTGAGTCATGAGTTTTGCCCATTCACATACCAGATTCCGGCTCCCCAAACGGTTGCTCAATTGGCTGTGTTTTTCTCCAAGCTGGGGAGGGTAGCTGGGCAAGCGGGGTCTCAGGCCCAACTGGCCTTTTTGGAGTTTTCCAACATATGTGAGGGGCCAGGAGGGGAGCTGAAGGAGGGGACGTCAGGGAGGAGCCCACCAGGATTAGGCCCGGAGGCAAAGCAGGAAGAGAAAGCAAGCTGGGGGCTGGCAGGAAGTTCAGACAGGCAGGACCTAGAGTGGGTTTTCTCAAGTGCACAATGGAATCCCCTGGAGAGCTTCCAAAAAACTGCTATCTGGGTCCCATCCCCAGAGAGTGTTTTAATTGGTTTGGGATTTTAAAAGCTCTGCAGGCAAATAAAAATGAGCCTGGGTGTGACCCACTGCGTGAGCACTGGATCTGGCTTGGAATCCCAGCCCCACCACTCAGTAGCTCTGTGAGCGTGGGCAGGCGGCTCCCTCAGCCTCAGTTTCCTTACCTCAAAGCAAGAATTCAACGGCTGGCCCCACTGTGCTATTGTTAAGGGAAGGAAGCTACACTCTGGACCCTGACGTGGCAGCATGGAGCTGGTCCAGGACACCTCGCGCCCGCCACTGGAGCACGTGAAGGGGATCCCTCTCATCAGGTACTTTGCAGAGGGACTGGGGCCGCTGCAGAGCTTCCAGGCCTGGCCCAGTGACCTGCTCATCAGCACCTACCCCAAATCCGGTAGGTGATGAGGGCACCAGTGCCTCTCCTGGGCTGCAGGCCCCACCTTGGGCCGGGACGGGCGTGCTCAGCCCTGCTCACCTCCCATTTCCCTCTCTCTCCAGGCACCACCTGGGTGAGCGAGATCCTGGACCTGATCTACCAGGGTGGCGACCTGGAGAAGTGTCAAAGAGCCCCCATCTTCGTCCGGGTGCCCTTCCTTGAGCTCAGGGTCCCTGGCCTTCCCACAGGTATGTGGCGGGGTGCTGGGAGGTAGGACTCGGGCTCCAGCTCAGCCGGCTTTTCCCTACCTATGGCTTAGGTGCTGAGCTTCTGGAAGATACACCAGCCCCACGGCTGATCAAGACACACTTGCCCCTGGCTCTGCTTCCACCGACCCTGCTGGATCAGAAGGTCAAGGTGAATGGCAGAGGAAGCCAGGGAAGGAGGCTGCTGGGGCCATCCCAGCTTTGGCCCTACCTTCTGGGGAGGTCTCCTCACCTCCTCCAGCCTGGTCTCATCTTAAGGGAAGCGGGGGGCATCTGCCTGATGGCTCTAGTGGGGTCAGATAATCTGGTGAAAAGGAGACTCCTCTGTGCAGAGCCGGGCTCACAGGCCCGTGGAAGAGAGGCTGGTGGGAATCCAGCACGCCTTGTTCCAAATTCAGGCAGAGTGGCATTGAGGGGATTAGATTAGTATAAAATATGGTTTCAGAGAGCAGCCCAGAGTTCGGCATCAGAGCAGGGTTCAAGCCCCAGCTCAGTCTCGCCCACACCATGGGACTGCAAGTGAGTCAGCCTCGACCCGTTTCTCCCTCAGCCAAACCGAGAGAACCTCCCTGGCAAGGATGCTGTGAAGGGTGGGACACCTAGTGCCCAGTGTGCTGTGTGGTGATGGTGCTGGGGTGGGGGTGGGGTGTCATCTGCCCCTCTAGGTGGTCTACGTCGCCCGCAATGCAAAGGATGTGGCCGTCTCCTATTACCACTTCTACCGCATGGCCAAGGTGCACCCTGACCCTGGCACCTGGGACAGCTTCCTGGAGAAGTTCATGGCTGGGGAAGGTGGGGCTGACTCTGGAGGAAGGAAAGGGGTGGGGTGGAGCTGAGGGGCACCAGCTACAACTTATGCCAACCTCTGTGTCCATGCCCCCTGCCCTTTTCTCCAGTGTCCTACGGGTCCTGGTACCAGCACGTGCAGGAGTGGTGGGAGCTGAGTCACACCCACCCTGTTCTCTACCTCTTCTATGAGGACATAAAGCAGGTGAGACCGCCTGCTTCTGCGTCCCTCCATGTCACACGCAGAGAGGCAGGAACCTCACAGTGACCTGCCAAGGCCCTCTCAGCGCCCCTCCCCTATGACAGCCCACAGCCCAGTCCTCCTGGATCCCCTCCGCAGGACGGAGCAGCAGTGCCCCCTTGCAGCAGTGCCCTGTATGGCTCTTATCTCCTAGCACTCGAGTCAGCAACCGTGCACTCATCCATCAGCTAGTTACTGCTGTTGCTTCTCCTGGGGCCACGGTTATGAAAGAGGACTGTCCCTCCTCTCATCCAGCAGGAACCAGACATCTGTAATAAAGGGCCACAGGGCAGAAGGCAATCAAACCTGCCCTAGGGAAAGAGGACCAGAGTCAAGGAACAGGGTCTGAGGTCTCTAAGCAGAAGTGGCCAGATCCCCACAGGGTTAGGAAGGGACCTCCCTTCTGTTTGCTCAGCAAGCAATGCAAACCTCCACTGAGGAGCCCCTCTGCTGCTCCAGAACCCCAAAAGGGAGATTCAGAAGATCCTGGAGTTCGTGGGGCACTCTCTGCCAGAGGAGACCGTGGATCACATCGTCCAGCACACGTCTTTCAAGGAGATGAAGAAGAACCCCATGACCAACTACAGCACCATACCCACCAAAGTCATGGACCACAGCATCTCTGCCTTCATGAGGAAAGGTGAGAGCTGCCCCAGGGAGCGGGCACGGGCATCTGGGGAGAGAGTGGGGGAGCAGCAGCTAGAGCCGCCGTTCAGCCAGTCAGGGCCTCCTCTGTGACGGGGACCTCTCCCCTTTCGTCTCTCCCAGGCATCACTGGGGACTGGAAATCCACCTTCACTGTGGCCCAGAATGAGCGCTTTGAAGCCGACTATGCTGCGAAGATGGCAGGCTGCCACCTCCACTTCCGCTGGGAGCTGAGTGGTGCCCATCAGGGTGAGCGTGAGACAGGCCTCGACAATAAAGTCTGATGTGTGTGAACACAGCCTCTGCTGGAAGCAAAGGACGAGCATGAGCCAAAAGGGTACATGCCCACTGGGACCCAAGTGAGGCCATCTTCCCTGGCGGCCTCCAGCTCGCCCTAGTTGGGCGGGAAGGAAGGGTCTGGAAAAGTAAAACCCAGGAGACATGGACAAGGGAGGAGGAATATTTATTTGATCACAGAATCCTGTGTTGCGTCCCCTTCGAGGGTGTCAGGAGATCGCGAGTCCGCTAGGCAGCTTCACTTTTTCTTGGGCTCCTTACAAGCCACCACGTACCGCTGGGCCACATTGAGGGGAGGCGAGTAACCATCTGCATAGGAGGTGTCTTCAAACAGGACCGAATAGTCATCCTGGGGCTGCAGTAGGGGGCAGACGGGAGTGACTGGTCAGAGACCTCCAGGCGAGGCCCCCCCAAACCTAGATAGACAGGAACCTCTGGCTCGTGGGCCCCCAGCCTCTCCTGTCCTCGTAGTCACTCAGGAAGTCTAGATGTTTGAACCTAGTCCCTGTTACTACAGAGCTCTTTCCTCAACAACAAAGGGCCAAGGGTAAGGGATGAAGAGCAGGGAGAAGGGAGACTTGCCACCTACGTGGATGGGCCATAACTGGAGGGTCTGGTACCAGGGAGCCCGTGTTAAAGGGATCAAGGACAGCCTAGAGGGGGACTTCCCTGGTGGCAGAGCGATTAGGAATCCGCCTGCCGGTGCAGGGGACACCGGTTCGATCCCTGGTTCCGGAAGATCCCACATGCCTCGGAGCAAGCAAGCCCGTGCGCCACAACTACTGAAGCCCGTGTGCCTAGAGCCCGTGCTCTGCAACAAGAGAAGCCACCACAATGAGAAGCCCACGCACTGCAACGAAGAGTAGCCCCTGCTCACTGCAACTAGAGAAAGCCTGCACGCAGCAACGAAGACTCAGCGCAGCAAAAAAAAGAAAAAAAAAAAAGACAGCCTACAGGGCAGCAGGCAGGTATCCTGGAGGAAGAGGGGAGAACAGCCTTTAAACTCCCATCAGGTGATGGGTAACCAGGGCGTCAGCGATGTCAGGAGCTCGAGAGAAAGCAGCTCAGCCAAGGAAAGGGCAGCGGTGCAGGAGTCAAGGGTCCAAACAGACCCTGGGCCTTGAACTTCCCATCTCAGTGCAAAAGCGAGGTTAGACTAGAGTATGCTTCGGGTCCGTTCTGCTCAGGGCTTGCTGAGGCTCTGAAGCTTGGAGCGAGGAGGGCTGGCTGGTGCTGCCCTAGAGGGCAGGGCTGTAGGGCAGACTAAGCAGAAGACAAAGGCCAACTTGCAGGACCCTCCTAGCTCAGAGAGGCTGTGAGATGAGGAAAAGGGGACGGAAAGTGGGAAGATGTTCCATGACCCAGCTGGTCCTTGTAGCGGGGCCAGTGTCTCTCCCGTGAAGGCTGGCTTACCCGTTGTGGGGGCGTGTGGATCAGGGCACGGTAGAAGCAGGTGGTCTGGGGATACAGGGCCAGCACGAGCTGCTCCTTCTGGAATAAGGCTTCGGGGTCTGTCTCCGGGTTGGCCTTCCACTGCGGCAGTGGGATGATCCGCCGGCGGCTCAGGGTGTGTCTCCTGGTGGGGGCGAGGGGGAGCTAAGGTCAACTCATGGCCAGGTGGGGGCCCCATCCTAGCAGCTTAGCTGCCCCCAGGCTTCCACAGCCCCCCCATGAGCACACTCACTCTTTGCCTTCTTCGTCAATGTCATCTACCTCATACCTGTGGGTAAACAAAAGGAAAGCGGTGGATTCAGGGAGGTGCATAGTCCAAGTCAGGGAGCCCCGAGGAAGCGGGGGAGGAGGGCAGGGAAGGGAAGAACCCCAGGAGCCCACTTCACACACCATCCCCACCGGCACCCAGGAGAAGCTGCTTTTCTCCCATCTTGCAGACGGGTGAGAGTCGCAGCCCAAGTGGGTGTGGTGACGGGGGGAGAGCCCACAGGGCTGGGCGTCCACTCACTTGTTGGTGGCATGGCTGTAACTGACCACCTCGGCCAGGATCCACTGCTCATCCCCATCCACAGCCTTCACCCGGGCAGCCACCTTGTCCCCAGGTTTGGCCACGTAGTCCCCAGAAGCTGGAATGGCCCCACAGAGGGGCGGGGGCCTGAGGGTGGAATAAAATGTCACTTCCAGTCCCTTCCCTGCCAGCGCCCCAGCCCTGGGCCCGCCCTCACTTGTCACCAGGCTTCCCGATCCACAGGGGCAGGGTCATGGCTGACTGCTGCAGCAGGGTCATCAGCACCCCCCTGCGCATGGTCTTCCGAGGGGGCTCCGAGTCATTGTACAGGCCTGCGATCTTGGCCGCTGTGGGAAAGAAGTGAGCCTTTGAGACACCAGGGACAGGGTTCCCGCCCCCAGGCCCACCCTAGCCTGCCTGCATCGGGCTGTCAGAGCTCAGCCTGCAGCCCCACCGCCGAAGTTAGCACCAAGGGCCCAGGTGCCATCCCGCCCCTTCCACCAGATGCCCACAGTCAGACCGCCCAGATGGTGAGACACCAGGAGGGTGGATACCCTAGGGAGAGGGAACTAGAAAGGGCAAAAGCTGGGATTCTGGGGTGCTGGTCACGTTCTATTTCTTGATCTGGGTGCTGGTTACATCCGTTATGTTCAGTTAGTGAAAGTTTCGGTGAGCTGTATGTCCACTTACGTGTACTTTTCTATGAATATATGTTGTAATTCAACAAAAAGTTTAAAAAACAAACTCTCAAATGTGGACAGACCCCTGACCTCCTCAGGCATGGTTCAACACACGCAGCCACTTCATACAAACCCAGCTGGCAGTGTGACAGCATTTTTGATGGGTGAGGAGTTGCACACGGGGGGTTCACTGGGGCAAGAGAGGTGGGAAAGCCACAGCAGCCTGAGGGCTCTGGAAGCCAGTGCCTCGTGTAGGTAAACTCCATGTGGAAGGCTGGCTTCTAGACACCCAGGGTGCAGCTCTGGTTCTCCCCACAGCAAGAAATGGGAGTGGGTGGCAGTAGGAAGGAGGGAGGTGACTGACCCAGGCAGTAGAGGGAGCAGGGGAATCGGCATGGTCTGCAGGGAGCTCTGGGGATGATCCCCTTTCCCTTCCCCACCCCAGGCTGCCCAGGCGCTTCTCTGTCAGAAGCCCCCGGAACAATCCCACCAGACTGAGGTCACAGGCTCCCCTACAGGGAGACCTGACTGCTGCTCTCAGGAACCCTCACTCCGCCTGGTCCAGGAATGCCGGCCTGGTCGTCTCTAACTCACCAATCCGCCTCTCTTCCAACAGAGACTTGATTTCCGCAATCTTATCTAGGGCTTTCCGGAGGATGCTGAGGGCAGGGAGAAGGGAAAGAAGAGGTCTGGATGAAGCACAAAGCGCAGACTTCCTTTTCTCATTACGGCAGGCTGGCTAGCTCAGACCAACCCTGATGCTGGAAACCATAAACCCTGTAAGCACGTGTTTTTTAATCTTAAAAGCATAAAAGAACTGATGAGGCAAGAGGAAGTGGCAGGCCAAAAAAACCTAAGAGGGTCCTGTAGAGGTAAGCAAAGCAGAGAGCTGCCCTGGCCGCAGTGCATCCGACAAATCCTGAAGAAGTGCTGCTGGGTGCCAGCAGGCTCTAACAACCTCTTGCGATTCGGAGGACAGAAGTTAAAACTTGGGGTCTGCCCTAGTGGCACCTGTAAAAGAGACACTCCAGAGGACTGTGGGGAGTTGTCTCGGCTCAGAGCAGGGCTGGGAGTGGAGGGAACTCATCCCTGAAAGACTGCAGCCCCAGGAAACCTCTGGAGTTCGATTACGGGGGTTCCAGGGTGGCTGGGACCCAAGCAACCTGGCAGAAGTGCACACAGATCCTTGCGGGAAGAAGGCTTCTTTATCCTAGACCTTTGGGAACCTCCTCCAAAGAATATCTCAACAGCGATAAGCAGCAGAGAAGCCACTTCAGGTCATTTATTCTCCAGCACATTCCTCTCGCAAACCTTTAGTAAATGCCCACGTGTTTCTGAAGGCCTTGGTTCAGACCCGTGAGAACACAGCACAGTAGTGTCACAGGAGGTGTCCCAGAGGGTGTGACTCTTGTGGACTCATCAGGCAAAAGAAAGGCCAGAAGATCGGGCAAGGGGCAGCCTTGGCAGAGGGAACTGCGCAAACCAAAGCAGGGAGGGATGAACACCACGCTGACAGGCTTGGAGCACTGAAGCTCAGCGTGGCTGGTATCGGACGCCAGGATGACTCAGCCAGAGCCACCTCGGGCTTGTGCATGAGCACTGGTACACGGGGCAATTAGGCTTCCAGGAAAGCAGAGGAGGAGTAAAAGCCAGCAGGCCAAAGGGAACTCGCAAAGTTTGATCATTGCTGCTGGGCCTGTTTGGAGGACATCCTTTTATGTAGTATTTCCTAAGCTGTATTCTGTGAGATATTAATGGAGTGGTTCTCAACCCTAGCTGGACATCAGAACGCCCTGGGGAGCTTTTTAAAAAGAATCCCAATTGCTTTAAGTAAGAATCATCAACAGATGCCAAAACTAGTGGGTCTGATGTGAAACGGGATATGTACACAGTCTCCAAGTATCTCTCATAAGATACTTATTAATCACACAATGGAAAACAGCAATAACTTGACACAGGAGAAACCTGGAAGAGCCCACCTTAACCAGTGGGAGTCTTTTGGCCTTGTAATATGATGACGGAGGACGACATCACTTCCATGCTATTACTTCCAAAAGCGTAACACCTGAATCTAACCGTGAGGAAACATTAGACAAACCCAACTGAGGGCCATTCTACACTGGCCTGTAATCTTCAAAATGTCAAGGTCAGGAAAAGCAAAGACAGCCTGGGAACCGTTCCAGATTGGAAGAGACCAGAGAGACATGAAAACTAAACACAGTGCTGATCTGCACTATAAAAATGTTCTGTTCTTTTGCTATAAAGGTCATCAGTGGACAGTGATGAGCTCTGAATAAGATGTGTAGATCAGTTAATAGTTTTATATCTGTAATTTCCTGATTTTGAGAAATGTACCGTGGTTGTTTAAGAATGTCCTGGTTTTTAGGAAATGCTGACTGATGTATTTAGAGGTCAAGAGGCATCATGCATCATGTCTGCAACATAAATGATTCAGAAAAAAAAAGATTGTAAATACATATATCTATAGAGTGGTAAAGCAAATGTGGTAAAAATACATTTCTGTAGGTCTGAAATTATGTAGAAAGTTAACACCAATGCATGAACTCCACCCCAGTTAAAGCAGAACCTCTGGGCGCTGCCGGACTTGAGAACCAGTGTGTAAATGTATTCCACTGTCAAGTAAGTTTGTGAAATACTGAGTTAAAGAAATTGCTGTTGCAGAACTTGGCAGAGCCTTCAATACTTTAATACTGCAGCACTTTAGTACTTCAGTACTTTAACACTTCAGTGCTTTAATTTGCATTGTGAATCTCTAAGGAGAGGAATGTAATACTCCGTTTCCTAAAGTTACTGAAGCGCCACTGCAGAGATCTGAGGAAACAATGTTTTAAGGTCATTTCCTATTTAAAGAGCAGTTTTCTGGAGCTGAAACTTCTCCATCTCGGAACCATAGAGGCTTCAGGTCAACCAGGATGACCACCCAGCGAAGCGTGGGTCCCTACCTTCTGGGAGGCAGCCTGCCAGCCCGTCAGCAACCCTCAGGGATGGTGCCATCCCAAGAGCCCCACTTCACCTGGGACAGCAGAGGAAACACCTCTTGCTGGCCGGGCTTCCTTTGAAGGGTCCTCAGCCAAGAACCCTGAGCCTTAACCTCCCTCCCCCCACCAAACCCGGCCCCCCTCCCCAGCCATTCGTAAGGGGCTAAATGGTGTGGGCTCTTTAAAGTAATCCAATACTGCTGCATACCAATACACAGTAATTATTTGATTGGGGTGAAAAATAATTCCTTGTGGGCCTTCTCTCCTGTGCCCTCACAGAGCCGCACCTGGAGAAGCGCCTTCTGAACCAATGTTAGGAAATATCTTGTTCCCACCCAGAATGGCTACCCGTCTCCACTGGAACACGGAAAGTGACATCTTTGATCTGTTTCCCTTTGACTCCTGCTGCTAAAAGAGATGATTGTTAAATGAAGACACAGGGGTTCCTTTCTGTTTTCTGCAAAAGCAGGAGGAGGAAAAGCAGCCAGGACTGGACAGAAGGAACAGCAAAGCATCACAGGCTTGGGCTCATGAAGCAGGCTCTGGGCGCCTCTTCATCTTCCCAAGAGGTTTAATGCAAATATTTAGAAGATGAGCTGATAGGTGCTGCAGCACCTGGGTCAGTGCCACAGGCACACACAGTACCATGTTTTCCCCACCCAGACGCGGAGCTCCCTGTGGGGAGGGGTGGCATCTTATCTGTCTCACCCACTCTCCTGTTCCCAGCGTGGTATCTGGAGGTGAGGACACCTTATTCATTGTTTAGTGAATGAACGTATGAAGGTCTGAGAGTCTGAAAAAGTGAAATGACAGCAGAACTGCAAGGGACCTGCACTTATGAAACAAGCTTTAAGTGTTAAACTCTGGTTAAGTCAATGCCAGAAAAGAGCTCACACCAGCTGGTTGCAGAAGCAGCTGCCTCACTCTGCCTGCCGGCAGTTAAGCTGGGAAGGGAAAGTCTGCCTTTTACTTTCAAATGAACGTTGAGTCACTCTGACTTATACAAGCCAAACTCCAGGCCCACTAATGGGAAAGGGCCCAACTATGGTTACCCGATGAATCTGCAAATCAGGGAGAAGATGGGGGTGGGGAAGGCTGGGCTGGAAAGCCAAGCAAGCAACACCTCCAACCAGAACTCGCCGTGTCCCCTCCCCGCCAGTCGGCCCCACCCTTTTGTTCTCTTCCCACCCTGGCAAAGGGAGCCCCATCAGACCCCTTTGTTCAAGCTAAAAACCTTGGAAATCTTCTCTCCCAACTCGTCCTCCAGTTTGATCTCAGAATCCACCCTTGTTTCTCTATCCCCACTGCCATTGTCTCAGCTCAACTCCGTCACTTATCTTTTGCCTGGTCTCCAAACTAGCCTTGAATCTCACCCAGTCTGCTCTCTGTGCGGCAGGCAGGGGTTTCTCTCCTGCTCTTACATCGCCTTTGGCTCGCTATGGCCTCCAAGATAACGTCCAGGTATTGGAGGTCTTCCACATCCTGCCCTCCCCTCCCCCAGCCATGCAAGGACTAGTTCTCATTCCCCAAATGCGCTCCTCCATGGCCCTGGCACACTCTGTCCTCCGCTTGGGCTCTCTGACTTGTCTGCCTACCCATCCCCAGCTCAAGTTTCTCCTCCTCCCTGAGAGGGTCTCAGATCCCCAGGCACAGTGAACACCATCTCGGCTGGCCCACCAGCTACACTGTCCTGTAACTTTTTTAGGGTGTCTCTCCTTTCTGGACTGCTTGCTCTTGAAGGCAGGATCTCACTATCCTTGTGTCTCTCTATGGAGACTGCCCAACACCAGGCATAACCATGGGTTATGGTCAAAAGAGTTTGAAAAACACTGGTATTAGGCACTTTATGTGCATTATCGCGTTTTACATTGACAATTCTACAGGTAGTTATTATCTCTATTTTAATGACGGAGCAACTGAGTCTCAGCTGAAATGACTGCCCAAGGTCAAGTGACTAGAAAAAGGCATCACTGGGATTTGATCCGCACCTTTCTGCCATCTATAAAACAGCAGGGCCAGGGAAGAAGCCAGAGTGGGCTCTAGGGAAAGTGGGCCCTAAAGGAGAAGCTGGGGAGTCAGAATCTGCTTATCTGTGGGAGGAGAGGCAGGCTGGGGCTATGGTCCACAGGCTCCTGCAGCCCAGCACCTGGATGTGGAGGGGAGGCGATGGCAGGGCAGTGGGACGGTACTCACTTGCACTCAGCCTCTGCATCGGCCTTGGCGGTTGTATAGAGGCCACGCAGCTTTGTCCGGTAATAGGGAGAGACTGCAGAATAAACAAAGGGAGAAAGATGCATGGGTGAGGGGCAGCTGGCAGCAATGTGGCACTGCTTCCAGTCCGCCGGAATCAGACTCTGGGAGGCACCGAGGGGCCATGGGCTGAGGTATGAGCTTTACTGGCTCAGAAGTGCCCCCCGAGGCTGATGCCTCCATGTTCACATTTTCATATGGTACAGATGCCATCACAACATCTAGGAGAGGACTCTCTAACCTCTGCCAGAGTGTGACCCACGCAAACAGAAAACAACTCTCCAAGCTCCTCAGAGTTGGAAAGCACCAGCCCGGGAGCCTGACCTCAGGGCATGTGCGGGGCATACGAGTAGGGAAGCTCTAGAAAATGCCGGCTAACTGGGGGGTCCTGCGCGCTGTAAGGGGGTTCCCGAGACGCAGCGTCATTTCCTGACTTCCCAGTCCTCAGAGTTGGGGGATTTTAAGGTTCCTTAGTGGCTAGACAGTCTGTCATCTCTCTCCTGGGTCATCTTAGGTCACCCAGCCTAAGGGAAAACTGTCCCTCAGGGCCAGGGAGCAAGCAGTTCATTTTGGATTAGGCAGATACATGCAAAAGTCCCTTTCGAAAATGATGACCGCCACGTTCCCAGTCTCGGCCCACTCCTTTCTCTCCCGAGCCCAGCCACTCACTCTTGTTCTCTGTCTGCATCCGCTCGTGGGTCTTTTGGATGTTCACTAAGTTGTGTTCGCTCCTCGAACGCTCTTCCTGCAAGGACGAGGTCAACAGGACATGAGGGGAGGCCCTTTATCCTGCTGTGGCAACTACCCTGCAGCCCAGGCCAGAGGCCCCATAAATATGACCCTCATTTTGTAAATCCAACTTCCAAACCCGTAAGTTTAAAAGCATTTTCCCCCCTGACTAATGCAAAAGCAATACAAAAGGCATTAAAGTTAACTTACAAGTTATACTTTTAATGACTCTCCTTTATCAAAAAGACAAACTAACCCACAGATTCAATGCAATCCCCATCAAAATTCCAGCTGCCTTCCCTGCAGAAACTGACAAGCTGATCCTCAAGTTCATATGGAAATTCAAGTGACCCAGAATAGTCAAAACAATCTTAAAAACAAACAAACAAACAAAAAAGGAGGAGTCACGTTTCCCAATTTCAAAATTTCCTACGAAGCTGCAGTAGTCAAAGGGTGTGACGCTGCCATATAGGTCAACGGAACAGAACCGAAGTCTAGAAATTAACACGTGTATCTATGATCAATTCATCTGGGGAAGCGGGGTAGGTAAGGATGCTGATACAATCCTTCCCCACATCAGTGGTCCTGGGACCAGGGCTGCAAATGAAGATGCCGGAAGCAGGGATGATTCCGAAGGAAGAAGCTGTAACTATACCTTTTAACCTTTATGTCAGAATTTCTAAGTGCCTGAGCGGGTAGGTACTTTCACCCCATCTGGCAAAATGGACTTAACAGTGAACGCAGCTATAATGCCTAGTGGTGAAAACAGCCCACTAGTTCCGTACCTAAGTAACCCTACCTTACATGAATGGGAATGCACGGGGGCCGGGGTGGGGATAGGGGAAGAGTCGGAGGAAGGTGGGTCACTTGCTAGACTAGTGTGTTGTTGCTGGCAATCGGGACCAGCACGGTGGCCGAGCCTAACGTCCTTCAGAGTAGAAAAATCCGGGTAAAAATCAATGACAAATGCAGAGAAGGAGAAAGAGTAGCTGAGGGTAAAGGAATGAATAAATGGGTTATGCAATGATGGAAATTCAGTATTACATTAATACCTGAGAGAGGCTCAGAGCAAGAGAATAACATTGACTCTTAACTCAGTCATACCAGATGCCCTGAAGGTGACGCCGTGTGTCTGCCAAGACCACCTCCGCTTTTAGACCCCAACAAAGTCAAATGGAAGCCTGAAAACCCTCTGAGAGACATTTTGGTTATATAATATGATGATAAACTAGACAAACTGTTGATGACTGACTGGAGTTCTAGTAATGTGCCAGTATCTTTTTCTTCTTTATCTTCAAAATTTTATTACTAAACTATTTTTAGAGCAGTTTTAGGTTTACAGAAAAATCACGCAGGTGGAAGACAGAGTTCCCATACACCTGCTTTCCCCTGCACAGGCTCACCTATTATTAACATCTTGCATTAGTGTGGAACATTTGTTACAATTACTGAACCAGTATCGATAATGATTATTAACTAAAGTCCATAGATTACATTAAGATTCACTTTTTGTGTTTTACATTCTATGGGTTTTGACAAATGCAAAATGTAACGTACCCACCATTTTGGTATCATACAGAATAGCTTCACCTCCCTTAAAAATCCCCTGTGCTCCCCCATTCATCCCTCCCTCCCTCTAAGCCCTGCACAATCACTGACCTTTTTATTCTCTCTATAGATTTGCCTTTTCCATATTGTCATATAGTTGGAATCATACAGTATAGAAAACCTTTCAGACTGGGTTTTCACTTAGCAACATGTGTGCCAGAATCTTCTGACTGATTTTTCAGGTCACATTCCACCACAAAGGATACCATTTGGAAAGGAATCTCTGGAAACTGCTCCCACTGGGTCGTATGGCGGCTCCCAGCAGACGGATCATCGTGTCACTACAAGCCTGGATGACGGGATGCTTAGAAAGGTCCCTGGCTGTAATGGACACGACATGCCACAGCATGCTTGCACAAATACACAGCACCCTTGTCTTTGTGAATGCAAAGCAAGTAAAAACAATAGGGAAAAAGTGGGTTTCTGACAGGATTAGAGCAGTAGGCACGTGGTGGGTCCAAATTCCCCTGGGGAACAGCCCCATCCCCTGCTCCCCTAGACGAGGAAGGTTTTGAGAGGCCTAAGAGGCCATATGATATACTTAGGCTAAATTACATCTAGGTGCGACTACCACTCATCTAACCCTAGTATGGGGCACCCAACATTTTGGGGTACAAAATATGTATCCTAACTGCAGTACCCAGGCCATTAGTACACAATGGCAACAAAATGCATGGTGGAGTAAGCAACATTGGCCCATAGACAGAAAAAGGCTTTAGGGGACATAGGTACTGTTGTGTTCATTGTGGGGCAAGCTGAACTCATTTTCAATGAGAAGCAGCAATCAGAGGGAAAAGACCGTTGATTAGAATAAACAAACAGAAGTGAGTTCTCTCCTAGGAGGAAGGCAAGGGATGGGAGTCAGTCTGGAAAGATGATGAGGCTTTAGTGAAGTGGTTCAGGCCAACCCAACAGGTAATGTGGATAGTTCTAGGACCCACCTGTTGCTGGGAAAGGGCTTGCACCTTGACCCACCAGGGTTTCTTGACTATTTTAAAATGGATAATACTTTAATAAGTAGCCATGAGCAGTGGCCCTCCATCCTAGCTGCTGAGCCCCAAGGGGCACACGTATGGGAATTTTGTGGACCTCTAAACCTATGGAAGCCCTCAAGGGGCATGTGCAATTTACATCAATGCACCATGACTACCCTTGACCCAAGAATAGATCAAAATAAGACATATCCTGAAGTCCAGTTAGCAGAGGTAGGGCTTGTACTCTGAATACCACCTGTGTCCTCCCCATAGGAGGGAGGTGGACTCTGCTATACAACAGTATGCAATGGAAACCAGTCTCAATACGAGCCTGAGCTGAGACAGAGTGACTGGCTTTATCCCCAGCTGACTTCGAACCCAGAAATAACTGAATCATGGCCAACTGTAATAGAGCCTGTCCGTAATAAAATCTGGTAAATGGGCAGGGCCAATTCTGCTGCAAAGGCCTAACAAATAGCTCTGTAATTCTTATTGATTTGTTCCATAATGAAACTGAATTTTACCATGACCATACTTCAATATGGTGTAACACACTGGCACTGTTGGTAAGATTCAACTACCTTATGTAAGTCAGTCATAGGATAACACTGATATTGATGACCAAATGTATTGGGAGATTGAGTCAAAGTCTTCTGAGAATGTAATGCTGATGGAAAATGACTGACCTGAGGAAGAACTGGATTTAACTCACCATCAGCTAATTTCTATGCTAAACAGTTTCACACAAATTTATCATAAGGTACAGATGGCGGTAGATGAAGGAGGAAAACAGGTAATCAAATTAGTACAAAAATATGAAAGTGTATGTAATGGCTCTATAGGACAGATTAGTTGTTTCTTTAAGTCTATCCCTACCCTATAAGGATTCCTGCCAATGTTAGGCATATTTATCCTGATACTATTGCTGTATCTGTTATATAAATGCTGTACTAGAGGTAAATGCTCAAATGACTGTTTTGCTGTAACAGAGCCTAGGCCAAGGGCCAGGGGGGTGGCAGGCGCAGTTAAAGATCAGTTCAGCAGGCCGGGGTGTTCAAACACTACACATTCCAAAAAAGGGCTGGCCCTTGACCAGCTCTTAGTAGATAACCTCTAAACACGCTTGGAATATCTTGCCTGATAAGAGTGTCTCTGTTTACCTGAGGTGGAGGCAGAAGGAGAATGACTGCTATTGGGTACAGGGCATTTTTGTCAGGTGATGCAAATGTTCTGAAATTGATCATGGTGATGGTTGCACAACTCTGAATATTGATTCAAAGTGGACTGTACACCTTAAATGGGTGAATTGTATGGTATGTGAATTATACCTCTCAATATAGCTGTTACTAAACAAAACGAATCATGAAATCCTGCACATGACAGAAAATCCAACAGGAATGGAAGTCATACCCTACATTCTCCTTCTCCTCCCACCTTCATTACATCACCGTGGTTCCTGCATGTCCAGTCTCTTTGAACACAACCACCCCCGCCCCCTCCACAGCTCAGTATCACAGCCCGCGTTCCCCTCTAGGAGTGGAGGGCTGTGGATTTTTACCTGGGTTTGCTTGATCAGCTGATGGAGCTCTGTGAGCAGTTCTGCAATGCGGGAATCAGCAGACACGAGGGCCATGGTGTGGTATACGGGGGCGCCTGGGGTGGAGGGGGAGCAGAAGAGAGCCTTGTTAGTGGCTGTTGTGGGTTAAACCATTCTCCTGAAAGACATGCTGAAGTTCTAACCTCCGGTACCTCTTACTTGGAAACAGGGTCTTTGCAGATGTAATTAAGATATATGTTAAGATGAAGTCACCCTGGAGTCGGGTGGGCCTTAATCCAACATGACTGGTGCCCTCATAAGAGAAGAAACAGAGACACACATACAGAGAATGCCACGTGGAGAGACAGACACACACAGAGGGAAGACAGCCATGTGACAGACGCAGAGAGAGAGTGCAGTTATGCAGCTGCAAGCCAAGGAATATCAGGGATCGCTGGCAACCACCAGAAGCTGGGAGAGAGGCACGGAACATACCCTCCTTCTGGGCACCCAAGAAGGAACCCACCCTTGATTCTGGAACTAATACAACCCCTTGATTTTGGAATTCTAGCCTTCAGAACTGTGAGAATACATTTCTTTTAAGTCACCCAGTTTATAGTCGTTTGTCATGGCAGCCCTAGGAAACTGATACAGCAGCAAGTTGTCTTGGATTCCCTCCCTAATCCAATGATGCTCCTATTTGATATGTTCAACCAAGTCAGGAGTACTTGTTAAGTATCTTCAAAGGCAGTATGTCCTAGCCCCAGCTCTGCTGCTACTATCCTGACAAATGATTCAAGCATTCCGGTTTCCCCTTTTTTTTTTAATGTGTAAAATGAGGACTCAAATAAGATTTTATATGAAGACACTTTCTAAGATATAAAGCATTGTTACTTTTTTTTACTGTAGAGGGAAGAGAAATTAACTACTAAAAATATCTGACTTAAGGTAAGATGAATGTATTGTGATGAAAATAAAATGCAACAGTAGGTAATTAGAAAAAGAATAAGAGACAATAAAAGGTAATTTTAAAAGTAAGCTATTGTATAGCCAACACATGGAAACAACCTAAATGTCCACTGACAGATGAATGGATAAACAAGATGTGGTACATACACACAATGGAATACCACTCGGCCATAAAAAAGGACGAAATAATACCATTTGCAGCAACATGAATGCAACTGGAGATTATCCTACTAAGTGAAGTAAGTCAGAAAGAGAAAGATAAATATATGATATCACTTATATGTGGAATTTAAAATATGACACAAATGAACCTATCTATGAAACAGAAACAGACTCATGGACCTAGAGAACAGACTGGTGGTTGCCAAGGGAACCTATTTATGAAACAGAAACAGACTCATGGACATAGAGAACAGACTGGTGGTTGCCAAGGGAACCTATCTATGAAACAGAAACAGACTCATGGACATAGAGGGTGGTTGCCAAGGGGGAGGGAGTTGGGGGAGGGATGGAGTGGGAGGTTGGTGTTAGCAGATGTAAGCTTTTATATACAGGATGGATCAACAACAAGGTCTTGCTGTATAGCACAGGGAACTATATTCAGTATCCTATGATAAACCATAATGGAAAAGAATATTTAAAAAAAGAATGTATATATATGTGTAACCAAATCACTTTGCTGTACAGCAGTAATTAACACAACATTGTAAATCAACTATACTTCAATAAAAATTTTTTTAAAAAAAGTAAGCTACTGTAACTAGGTAAAACTGGACATACGCCTAAAGATACAAGTAGACTGGAAAAAAAGACCTTTTTTTTAGGATGCTGAAATTTTTACTTTATACCCTACCTTCTTATAAAGGTCATTCAATTAGTACATCTCCATATCCACAAAGATCAGATTCACACTGCATGTCTCCCACCCCCCGGTAATGAACTGTGAACTCTATGTATTTAAATATGCACATCTTCTTAAAAATCTCTGCTTTTGTTTATTAAAAGAGTAATATACAAACCAGGAATAGAGGGGAGTTTCCTCAACCTGATCAAGGGCATCTACGAAAACCCACAGATAACATCATACTTATTGGTGAAAGACTGAAAGCTTTCCCCCCCTAAGATCAGCAACAAGTCAACATTGCCCTAGAGGTTCAAACTAGGGCAATAAAATGAAATAAAAGAATCAAGATTGGAAAGAAAGAAGTAAAACTATCTTCATCTGCAGATGACATGACCTTGTATATACAAAATCCTGAGAAACCCACTAAACAACGATTAGAACTAATAAAGAAGGTTAAAGGACAGAAGATCAACAGGCAAAAATCAACTGCATTTCTATACAGTTGCAATGAACAACCCAAAAATGAAACTAAGAAAACAATTCAATTTACAATAGCATCCAAAAGAATAAAATACTTAGGAATAAGTTTAATAAGAGAAGTATACAATTCTTATACTGAAAACTACAAAACATTGTTTAAAAAAATTAAGAAGATCTACATAAATACACATCCCATGTTCATGGATCAGCAGACTTAACATTGTTAAAATAGCACTACTCCCCAAATTGATCTACAGTTTCAACGAAAGCCCTATCAAAGTCCCAGGTGGCTTCTTTGCAGAAATTAACAAGCTCATCCTAAAATTAATATGAAAATTCAAGGGATCCAGAATAGCCAAAATAATCTTGAAAAAGTTTTGCCAATTACAAAACGTACTATAAAGCTACAGTAATCAAGATGGTGTGGTACTGGCATAAGGGTAGACATAAAGATGAATGGAACAGAATCAAGAGACCATAAATAAACCCTTATATCCATGGTCAACTGATTTTCCACAAGGTTGCCAAGACAACTTAATGGGGAAAGAATAGTCTTTTTTGATAAATGGTGCAAGGACAACTGGATGTCCACATGTAAAAGAGTGAATTTGGGGCCCTACCTCAGACCATATATAAAAATGATCTGAACAGACAGTTCTCCAAAGAAGATATACAAATGGCCAACAAGCACATGAAAAGATGCTTGATATCATTAGCCATCAAGGAAACGCAAATCAAAACCACAGGAGATACCATTTCACACTCACTAGGATGGCTATAATGAGAATGAGACATAATAACAAGTGTTGGTGAGGATGTGGAGAAACTATATGAATGGGTAAAGTGTGGTATTATCCATACAATAGACTATATTATTACACTAAAAAGGAATGAAGTACTGACACATGCTACACATGGATGAACCTTGAAAACATTATGCTAAGTGAAAGAAGCCAGACAAAACAAACCTCATATTGTATGATTCCGTTTATATGAAGTATCCAGGATAGGCAAGTCCATAGAAAGCTGTTGGGGGCGGTGGTTGAGGGAGGAAGGGGAGTGACTGTTAATGAGAATCGGGCTTTTTGGCCAGGCGGTGAAAATGTTCTAAAATTGACTGTGGTGATGTCTGCGTAACTCTGAATATACTAAAAACCACTGCATTGTCTGCTTTAAATACATGTACATCTCCATCCCTTCCAGCCCCAGGCAAACACTAATCTACTTTCTGTCTCTATAGATTTGCCTGTTCTGCACTTCATTTCTTTTTTTGTTGAATAATATTTCATGTTTGCATATACCACATTTTGTATATCCATTCATCAACTGATAGACATTTGGGTTGTGTTCACTTTTTGGCTGTTATGAACATCGCTGCTATGAATACCTGTGGACATGTTTTCATTTCCTGGGTATACACCTAGGAGTGCAAATGTTGGATCATATGGTAACTCTATGTTTAACCTTTTGAGAACAGCTAGACTGTTTCCAAAGTGGGTGCACCATTTTATATTCCCATGAGCAACGTATGAGGGTTCCGATATCTCTGCATGTGCACCAACATGTGATATTGTCAGTCTTTTTGATTATAGCCATCCTACTGGGTGTGAAATGGTAACCAGTGGTTTTGATTTGCATTTCCTTGATGGCTAAGGATGTTGAACATCTCTTCATGTGTTTACTGGCCTTTGTGTATCTTCTCTGGAGAACTGCCCTTTGCCATTTTTAATTGGTTTTTTTAAAAAATGATTACTGAATTGTGTCCTTTGAAGCACATGTTTTTAATTTTCATGAAGTCCAACTTATTTTCATTTGACTGCTTGTGACATATCTTTTTTTCCTCACACGTGCAACACTATTTTTACCACCACAAGCTTTATATAATGCATTCTAACATAGAGAAGAACATGTCTCTTAAGAAAAAAAAGTCTGGCTGCATTAATTAGAACTGCACAAAATCAGGGATCTAGAGTTTAAGAGATTCAAAGTGGATAAATTTGAGAATGATCAGCATAGAGGTCGTTGCTAAAGTCTTGGGAATTGATGACGCTAGGGATGATCTGCTGAGTGAGCAAAGAGGAAGGGGGAAAGAGCCCCACTGAACCACAACCAAGGTGAAGGTGTGGACCAAAGAAGAGTCCAGTGGGAAGATCCCTGGAAGGAACGGATCAGCACGGAAAAGAGTTGTTCTCTCCTGCCACATAAAGCAGAATCCTGGTCAGAACCATGCCTTTTACATGCCTACACACGTGCATATTAAAACTGGGGGAATGGGGCTTCCGTGGTGGCGCCAATGGTTAAGTGGTTAAGAATCCACCTGCCAATGCAGGGGACACAGGTTTGAGCCCTGGTCCGGGAAGATCCCACATGCCACAGAGCAACTAAGCCCGTGCACCACAACTACTGAGCCCGTGCTCTAGAGCCCGTGAGCCACAACTCCTGAGCCCACGTGCCGCAACTACTGAAGCCCACGCGCCTAGAACCTGTGCTCCACAACAAGAGAAGGCACAGCAATAAGCCGGCGCACCACAATGAAGAGTAGCCCCCACTCGCCGCAACTAGAGAAAAGCCCGCGTGCATCAACGAAGACGCAATGCAGCCAAAAATAAATAAAAGTAAGGTAAAATAAAAATAGAACTGGGGGAAGCCCCCCCAGCCGGACAGTGGGTTTTACTTTATACAAGCATTGATAGCAAGCACTCCCACTCTGCTGCCGGGTAAATCAGTTACCTTCCCTGAGAATTCTGACACTTCAAACCTTCTCCCTCCTCAATACCTTTGCTCCTGCCCTCAGACCCACCACCATGCAGGAGGGGTGTGGTAGCAAATAAAGATAACAATTTCCTGCTAGCCGGGCTGTGACGCAGAGACGGGGGTGGAGCCTTGAAGGGGAGGCCAAGCAGGAGGAGGAGGGTTTACAGGTGGAGGAAGTGTGAGCCTGTTGGCTGGGGGGCTGGAGCACGCTGAGAACTAGTCCAAGGACGAGAGAATGGGGCTGCATCTGAAGAGGCCGGAGTGTGAGGGGTGCGATCCAGCCCTGAGACATATCCAGTGTCATCTGTCATTATTTGCTGACATTTCTTCTGGGCCGTCTCATCTACACACACTCAAACGCAGATGTCCGGTCCCATTCCACCCTACCCTCCAAAGAGGCTGAGAGGGTGTGCCCCCTACACCCTCTCCCTCGCTGCCAAGGAAACAAACATTACACTTTTTTCAACAACCAGATCAAAACTGGTCTTGTCTGACCATCCCTACATAAGCCTAACTTTTCTCTTGACTTTTCCTGGAACCTACCTAGACCTATAAACTGGCTTTCCAGCCAGTGGATGTAGGTAGATCTTTTCTTCCCCAACCAGCCTGGAAGCTCCTCAGGCAAGAACAGTCATCTCTGCTGTCATCAACAACCCCTTTCCACCAATAACCCCACTGGTAAGTAGCGTTGGGAAATCGACAGGAACTTCATATTTTTACTCCTTCACACACCACCTCTCTCCTGCCCTGACCCCCCTCCCCGAAGTTAGGTCCATTTTGAAATTCCCGTAACGATTCGCACTGGCTGGACATCTCCACCAGAGGAGACCCCAAATCACTGTGCCCAGCACAGACACTCCTTATGTGATTCTCCTTCTGTATGTTAGAAATGTTCCATAATAAAAAGAATTTTGTTAAATCGATGTACCCAGAAAATATTCTAAAATTAGATGATGCTATTAATGGTTGCACAACTCTGAATATACTTTAAAACATCCAATAAATTATACATTTTAAATGGGTGAGTTGTATGGTAGGTGAATTATATCTCAGTAAAACTGTTCAAAAAAAAAATCAGTATGTCCAAAAGCAAGCTCACCCCCTCCCTACTCACCCCACCCCCAAACCCCTAGGTGGGAGCACACTCCCCCTAACCCATCCAGCCACCTATGCTGGAACCTGAGTTATTTTCAACTCCCCCTTCTCCCTCAATCCTCATGTCCAACCAATCGCCACTCTGGCTGACTTACTGCCCCAGTATTTCAGGCCTCCATCCACTCCTTTTTCGTCCTTCACTCGTTGGTTCAGGCTGTAACTTACACGGCAGCCTCCTAGCTGGGCTTCCTCCCTGCTTTCTCGTCTCCCTCAAATCCACCCTCTGCAGAGCTCCAGGACTGTCCATCTAAAAGACAAGTGTGGCCATATCATTTCCCTACCAAAACCTTTCAATCCCCTCCCACGTCCCCCCCCCCCAGGAGAAGTCAAGCCCTTAATACAGAACACAAGGTCTCCACAAAGAGGTTTCCATCCTCATGTCTCCCCCACTAGAACATCGCTCGGCTCTGTCTGCCTCACATTTTCTATTCCAGTAATACTGAACTGTTCCGCTTTTGACCGGGCGCCATGTAACTTATGCCTGTGCCCTATGTTTGTGCCGCTCCCTCTATCTGGGATGCTCTTCCTGCAGGCAGATTACCCCTAATCCTCTGCCTGATTTAACTGTTCTCTAAGACCTGGATTACTACCAAGTCACCCCCTCCTCTAATCATAGAAACCCCCAGTCTCCTCAGCTGGGTGAAGTTACCTTTCTCTGTGTCCCCATTGTACCCTGTGCATCTCTCCACCACTGTGCCCAACAAATCGTATTACAGTTCTCTGTGTGTGTGTATTTGCCCCTCCCCCAGCGTGTCCAGTCTCTGACGGCAGGGATCACTTTATCCTCCGTACCTAGCACAGGGCTGGCACGGTACCCACCATCCTCACTTCTACTCCCATTTAATCTTTAACCATTGCAGTCCGGTGCTCCCTCAGTGCCTATGATCTCCTGCCAGCTCCTGGAACTTTCTGCTGCACTGAATACCTGACCACAAGCTGCTCCTCAAAGCTCTGTTCTCTGGGTTTCCAGGCCTCCAGTCTCCCCTATTTTTCTGTTGCCCTCCTCCTCCACCTCAGTGGACGGTCACCCTGGATCCTCTTCTCATTCTCTAAGCACTCCCTGAGCACTGTCACCAGCTTCAAGCACCCTTATTCTGAAACTTCCACATCAGTATCATCAGCCCTGACTTCTCTCCAAGGCTCCCAGCTCAGACCTGCAGCTGCCACCTGAACGTCCCAACCATGATGCCCCTCAGACACCTCACACTTCCTGCCCTGCACGGCTCTGCCTTCCAGACGTGGGTGAGTGGTGCCCATCACTGTCCAGCCAGCTTCCCAAGCTGGAAATCCTGGGGTCTTCTCCTTGCTCATCTCCAAACCCCATGCCCTTGATCAATCCCCATTCAAATTCTATTGATTTTGCCTCAGAAATTTCTCTTAAATCCAGATCCTTCTCTTCCATCACACCTGTCACTGCCTTAGTTTAGGCTCTCATCACATTACTGCAATATCATCTGTCTCTTTGTCTCACTGTGGTTACACACAAAGTCTGTTCCGCCTAAGGGGGAAAAAAAGTAAAAGAAAACCTTTAACTACTAGATAATATATGCACACAGTAAAAAAAATTCAAACGATTAAAAGAAACACAATGAAATCTCCCACCCCTTGAGGCAACCCCTGTTGTTTTTTGGGTATTTCTCCAGAGATCCCATGTATATACAAGAAGAAAAAGTATGTTATCTCATAAAACCTTTTGCAATTAGTAGATGCAGAGACAGACAATGAAATTGATGTTGAAACTTTCAGCCAACCAAAGTGAAAAAGTTGACCCACTTGGTCTGTAGGGGAAGGAGTAGGTCAAATACCAAGCCAGGCAGGGCCTAATCCTGCAATCAGAAGGCAGAGGTGGGTAAGGAGGGCCCTGTTTTTGACAAGAGACCTGTCAGGATGCCTTCACATAAAAACACTGACTTGTGACTTTTAAAATGCTCTCTTCTCACCTGATTTCTGTTCAGTGTGAAGTACTGGGTTGGCCAAAAAGATCTTATGGAAAAACCCTAACGAACTTTGTGGCCAACCTAATAATTCTGAAGTAATGAGATGAGTGCCAGGATTCTGGAGGCTCACTTTGCCCACTGGGTAGTGCCCTGCCTAGGAGAACCTCATTTTATGATCTTATCATACAATGAACTACAGCTCTCTCTGGAAGCAGTCGGTATTGAGCTCTCTGAAAGGACCATCAGGCTGCTTCCACTACCTTGAGGCCCCTCCCCTGGGACTTGACTGACAAAAGGCAGCGAGTTCTTCCTACTCCAGTGCCCTCTCTTCTCTGGGGTACTCCTTAACCAGCGAGGCAGTCAGAAACTCCCCTGGCTCTCCAAAGTACTCTGGTCACAACGCTATTTCCATTTTTTCCTAATTTAGATGAAAAAAAAAAAAAGTCAACAACATCAAAGAATATCTTAAAGCAAATCCCAGCAACCTACAATGATTTTCATTTTGTATGATACCTTCTGTATATATAATATACAGATCATCCTTGACTCACCATGGAGTTATGTTCCGATCAACCCACTATAAGTTGAGAATGTACTTGACACACCTAACCTACTGAACGTCATAACTTAGCTTCGTCTACCTTAGACGTGCTCAGAACACTTACAGTATTAGCCTACAGTTGGGCAAAACCGTCTAACCCAAAGTCTATTTACAATAAAGTGACTATCTCATGTAATTTATTTATTTAAAAAAATTTTTTTAATTTAATTTTTTTTTTTTTTTGCCACACTGCACGGCATGTGGGATCTTAGTTCTCCAACCAGGGATTGAACCCACATCCCCTGCATTGGAAGCATGGAGTCTTAACTACTGGACCGCCGGGGAAGTCCGCTCATGTCATTTATTGAATACTGCACTGAAAGTGAAAAACGGAACGGCTGCCTAGGTACAGAATGGTTGTAGGTGTGTCGGTTGTTTCCCCTCGTGATTGCCTGCAATACAGCCATCAGGGTAATGAACTGACAGGCATATTTTAGGAGTGTTCCAAGGAGAGGAATGGGGACAGGAGAGCTATAGAGTTCTCACCCTGAGAAAGTTCTCTAACCTTTCCGAGTCTCTATAAAAACCAGATCACCCACTTGAGGACGAACCACACAAGTAAGGTGATAGACAGTGCCTGGCACAGAGCGTGCCCTTAGCAGACACGAGCTGCCTCCTCCTCATCCGTAGATGTGGGTCAGGGGACTGCCAGGAAAAAAGACAGGGACTGTGTTAAGTTGAGCAAAGCAGTCAAAGGCACAAGGAACAGAAAACGCCGATGCGTCCCAAGCCTGGGGAAGCAATCACTGCCCCCGCCATTTAAGGGCCCCCTCCTGCTTAAGCTCCGCCTACTGGGTGCGCCCTGCCTGGGAAAACCAACTCATTTTATGATGTTCCAATAAATTACTGCTGTCTCTGGATCCAGTCAGCTGTGAACTTGAATTTCCCCAGAACACACATTCTCAGTATAGGCAAAGGCTTCTGTGGTTCTCCACTCTGAGGACACTAAGCCTGGTGGTGCAAAGCCAGAATGCAGACTCAGGACCACATCTAACTGAAAGTTCAGGCAGCTCCCAGCTGGGAGGAAACTGAATGTTCAGCCCAAGCTGCCCATTATCTGAGTCCAAGGGTCCCAGTTGATCTCAGCATTAGTCTCTAACCAAGAAGAGGTTACGCAATTCCTGTAAGTTTCAGAATTCTTATGAATTTTGAAGCAAGGCCCAGTACCCTAAACCTTCTGCGTCCTAGAACCCTCTTTTTTCCACTTAGATGGCCACACTTTCTATTTCTACCCACAAGGGGAACCACTGTTCTGATATTTTCCACTACAAACTAGTTATGCCTATTCCAGAATTTCACAGAAACATAATCATGCCATCCATATTCTTTAGTGTCTGGATTCTTCCACTTAATGTGTTTTGATTCATCTGTGTTGCTGTGTGTATCAGGAGTTTGCTTCTTTCTATTGCTGAGTTGCACCTATTATATGAACAAACTGGTTTGTTTAACCTGTTCTCTCTGAATAGCATCTATTTCCACTTTGGGTCATTATGAATAAAACTGTTACGAGCAGTCATATGTGATTCTTTTTAAACACACATATTCATTTTTCTTAAGTAAATATTTAGGTCTGGTAATAGCACTCTTAATTTCCCTTTGGGAAACCACCCCTCACCTTGGCTCCAAGGCTGGGTATACCACCTGGGCCCATGAAAATATTATATTCTCCCTGACCACCATGACTGGTTCAGGAAGAGATATGTGACCCAAATCTGGACAAAATCAATTTCAGATCTTTTGCTAGAGCTATCTGCAAAAAGATAACATCTTTCTGTTGGTTAAGAGTAGCATGGAGGGCTTCCCTGGTGGTGCGGTGGTTGAGAGTCTGCCTGCCGATGCAGGGGACACGGGTTCGTGCCCCGGTCCGGGAAGATCCCACATGTCACGGAGCGGCTGGGCCCGTGAGCCATGGCCGCTGAGCCTGCACGGCCGGAGCCTGTGCTCCGCAACAGGAGAGGCCACAACAGTGAGAGGCCCGCGTACCGAAAAAAAAAAAAGAGTAGCATGGAATATGACCCAGCAATTCCACTACTGGGCATACACCCTGAGAAAAACCATAATTCAAAAAGAGTCATGTACCACAATGTTCATTGCAGCTCTATTTACAATAGCCAGGACATGGAAGCAACCTAAGTGTCCATCAACAGATGAATGGATAAAGAAGATGTGGCACAAATATACAATGGAATATTACCCAGCCATAAAAAGAAACGAAATTGAGTTATTTGTAGTGAGGTGGATGGACCTAGAGCCTGTCATACAGAGTGAAATCAGAAAGAGAAAAACAAACACCGTATGCTAATACATATATATGGAATCTAAAAAAAAAAAATGGTTCTGAAGAACATAGGGGCAGGACAGGAATAAAGACGCAGACGTAGAGAATGGACTTGAGGACATGCGGAGGGGGAAGGGGAAGCTGGGACGAAGTGAGAGAGTGGCATGGATATATATACACTACCAAATGTAAAATAGGTAGCTAGCTAGTGGGAAGCAGCCGCATAGCACAGGTAGATCAGCTCGGTTCTTTGTGACCGCCTAGAGGGGTGGGATAGGGAGGGTGGGAGGGAGCCGCAAGAGGAAGGAGATATGGGGATATATGTACACATATAGCTGATTCACTTTGTTATACAGCAGAAACTAACACACCATTGTAAAGCAATCATACTCCAATAAAGATGTTTAAAAAAAAAGTAATTATACTCCAATAAAGATGTTTTAAAAAAAGAGTAGCATGGAAGCCTGGAACGATGGAGTCTTTCACCTGTCTGAGGTAGAAATCAACATGGACAAAAGCAGAGCTGAGAAGACACAGAAAATACCGGTGACATAATTTAGGCTTCTGGATACAGCCATGCCTGAAACTGATGCACCCAGGACTCCAGATACAGTCAACAGATACTCCTTTTCTGCTTAGACTAGTTTGGGTTACCTTTTTGTTACCTGCAACTGGGAAGTTTGACTAAAAAGAGGTAATTCTTGGGGACAAAGGCTTCAGGTGGAAAGCACATATCAGCTGCTGAACACCCAGCTTAAAACTGTTCTCTGACCCTCTACTAGCAGCCAAGGCCTCATACAAACAAATGCAAACATCCTATACTTAAACCACTCTAAAAAGAATCCCACGGGACTCAAGACAATAAAAGCTTTGTTATGAGTCAAAGGGAAGCAAAGCATCTAAGACTTTACACTCAGATCCCATACCCTCAATTTAGCCACCATCAGTAAGAAGCTACATTAATCAATTAGTTTTTTTAAAAAAATTAAGACGATGATTTCCACTTACCCACCCCCACCCCCGCCCAGTACCTACCATGCTTCTGTTCTGAAGCTTACATAGGTGATTCTCCTTTAAACCTACATCAATGCTACAAGCCCACCTTCTTTACAGCTGGGGAAACTGAAGTTCAGACAGGTTAAGTTATGCTGGTAACTCAGGAAATACAGGTAGTTGAGCTGGGATTGCAAGTCTGCAAACTATAAAATCTATGCTCTTCCTCCCAATTCTAAGTTTTGTCACAACTTCAGCATATTCAATAGCAAAAGAGATCATGGAAGTAGAAGCAATTTGTCTACTGTAAACTGCCAATCAACTGTTAGGTTATTATGATTACACTGAAAGTATCACCAGTAAGACAGTGATTCATTGTGCCATCTGAAAAAAAAAGAGGTAGGAAAATAAAGGTAACAATGACAGCTATTCCTGATTACCTACCATGTGCTAAGCACTCTTGCGTAGATTATCCTATTCAACAATCCTGCAAAGTACTGTTCATAGTACTGAGGAAACTTGAGTCTTGGAGAAATAAATGACTTTACCAAGAAAACACAAATAATAAGTGGAAGAGGTGGGATTCAAATTCAGATTTGTCTGACTCTGCAACCTAAGCCTGAAGGGCTCAAACAACTTAGTATCAACATCCAACTCCCACTGGTTCAGTGTTCACCATTCTACCTTCCTCTCCACAGATACAGTGACCACAAATCCTGAAGTGACATAAATTGGGTATTTTTCCCAAGGCAGATGACTCATCAAAATTCCTAGTGAGATTCATTTTTAAAACCTTTGTAAGAATCTTTGTATATAAATTTAGAAATCAGAAAAAAAGGACTTTGACTTAACACCCCTGCTTCTAGCTCCAGAAAATTGGTCTCTAAAACTATGGACTCTAATTGGACCTACCCACTGAGAAAAGGGTGCCTCGTCGTGGGCCAGGTATTTATAAGATGGACACTCCGGTTTACCAAACACTTCCAAGGTACTGCTTCAGATCCTGGAGGGCATCTCTCAACTGGCCTACAATACCCACGCCGAAAAATCCCAGGGCCCCAGCCTCAAACAAGCACAGACTTTTATGCTTCTGTTATGCCTGCCTGAAATGCCTTTGATCCTTCCCCCTCTTCCCCTCTGGATCTCTCAAATTTACTCGTTTTTCAGGGTCCAAATCAAATGGTAGCAAAATTAACACTTTTACAGCAGTACTTGCCAACCTTTTTCACACCATGGCACTCAGGGAACACAATATTTGTATGGCACACTAGGATAGAAGGACAAAGCTGCTTATAGCCAGAAACAACTGTCAGGGAGATCTGGCTGTCCCAGGCCCCTCTCATCTGCCCTGATGCCAAGGGCAACCAAAACTTCCAGAAACTTCCAAAACACGGTACACCAACTTCCGTCTGGCACCTGTCACACATACACCCGGAGACTAATTGTTTCACTTGTCCCTCCTGCCACACCTCTTAGAATAGAGGGATGCAGTTTTATTTATCTTTATATTCCCAGCAACTAGCACAGGGCCTGGCACCTACCAAGTCCTCAAAATAGACTGCAGAACCGAACTGAATCCTGGAAACCTCTTAGAAACACTGCAACAATTCTGAACCTGGGCTGTTCAATACCTTCTCCTCCGGGACCGCAGAAAACAAATTAGTTGGAACCAATATCCTCTTAAGAGGGATTGTCTACTTACCACCTATGGAGAAAAGGTACTTTCCCTTTGTAAATTCATTCATTCATTCATTCATTCATTAACATTTATCAAGCACCTACTCTGTGCCAGGCATGAGGGGTATACAGCAGTGAATGAGACAAACAGTCCCTGCCTTGATCTTAGGAAACTTACAGTCCAGAAAGGAACACAGATATTAAACAGTTTGGTATACTTAATTGTAGGTAAAATAAACACTCTAAAAGGGATGGATCAGAATACATAAATGGCTAAATCTGAATAAATGACAGAGAACGCCAAAAATGAAAACAGAAATTCTCAGGCAGAAAGGACTGACCAAATACCAAACATACCTACAATTGGACACCCAGGAGTGAAACTTCAAAGCCTCAAGGATAAATACATGCTGACTGATGGAGGAGGAGAGAGAGGAAGCAAAAGACACCTACAGTAACTCAAGGTGCTTGGCCTAAGCAACTGGAAGGAAGACAAAACTGAGCAAGGCGAAAGGTAAAACTCAAAATTTCAGGAAGAGCAATGACTTGAAGGCAGAAATTTGAGAGTTAAGCACAGTAGACGGTATTTATATTTAAAGCCCAGGAAGTGAACACTGAACAGAGATCTAGGATGACGCTTTGGGGCAGTACAACCATTAAAAGTAAGGAAGAGCAAGAATCAGCAAAGAAGTCAGAGAGAGCTGAAGCTAAAGACGAGAATGTTCCACAAGGCAAACAAAAAACGCGTTTCCATTAAAGACAGTGACTAACTGCATTAAATACTGCTAGGGGTCTCAGAACTAACTTAACACTGAATTTGGCGACCTAGAGATGATCGGTGTCTTTGACAAGGCGCTATTTCAGAGGAGGGGTGGGGGCCAGGCCTGAATGGAGTGGGTTTGGAGGAGAAAAGGTGCTGGTGAATACAGGTTGAAATTTTGGCTGCAAACAGGGGCAGAGAGATGAGCCACCGGGAGGAATGTGAAGGAAGAATGAGGTTGTTTGGTTAAGATGGGCACATCTTGAGCAAATAACAGAGCTGCCAAGGTTCGGGGCCCATCCTCTGCCCTCGTCTTCTCGCACCTGGGCTGGGTACCCCACCTCTCCCAGCCACCAAGCCAAGCTCCACGTGCGGCTGCTTCCCACCTTCGCAGGGCGGGCGGGCGCAAGCGCAGACCTTACAGAAGGTCTGCGCCACCCCTCCCTCCCTCCCCGCGCCCCGCCTCTCCCCGCCCAGGGCGCGTGCGCACCGCCCCTCAAGAGCCGCCTCAGCAAGGCCCGGGAATGGGGATCCTCAGCCCTCCGCTCCCGCCATTCTCCGGGCGGGGTGGGCGAAGGCCGGGGGGTGTCCCAGACCGCGACCCATAGCCACCTACCGAGCCACGGGTGGAACAGCACGTCGCGCTGGAAACTGCGACAGCGGGAGCAGGCGCGCGGTCCCTCGAATGCTTTTCAAAGTCTGCGGATAACAACGCGCTTGCGTTCGAAGATTCGCCGCAGGGCGAAAACCACACACGCTTTTTTGCCTTTTATGAGCTTGGTCGCAGCGCGGAGGACCTCTCTACGCATGCACCTTCTTCCTCTGTGACATGCCGCGCTGCCCCTTGGGAAATGTAGTTTTCAGTTTACACACTGTTTCCCGACTCAACTGAACCTTATTTTACCAAACCAGGGTCCTTGTGTGTTTTCAGTATCCTCTCCCATTCCCCAATAAATGCCTCTATAAAACAATAATACTTTTTTTAAACGAGCAGATTGTTGATTGAAGTGGGAGCAGTGGGCATATGAGAATTCTCTGTACTTTCTGCCTCAATTTTGCTGGAAACCTAAAACTGCTCCAAAAAATAAAGTTTATTTTTAAATTCTTTAAAAACAAATAGAAACAAGCAGATCTGTAGACCCAGAAATCATGCTTTTAGGGAATCTTCCCAGGAATGTACTACAGTTGTGTGAGCAAGTATTTAACTACAATGGTCTACATCCTAGCATCTTGTAATTTCTTACATAACCCCTACCAAAGTTTATAATTATATATTTTTTTCGATTATTTGATACACTTGCCAGCTCAATAAAGTCAGGATCATCTCTTTTAGTCACCTATGTATTCCAGCTACCTAGCATAGTGCCTGGTATATAATAGGCCTTCAATATTGTTTTATTCATTAGAAGAATCTCAGACATCAACACAAACTGTTTCAGCCCAAAACTTAATGCATCATTTTCTTCCTGCAAGCTTGCTTTTCTTTCTGTGGTCTCTCAATAAATGGCATGACCATCTACCCAGTCTCAGCTTTATATCCTGCATTTTATGAGGCTTATGCTAGCAAGGATTTCACATTTTCGTGTTTGTAGGAGTCTCAGAAGCTATTTCTCCTGAATGTCAAATACCAACTTCAGATTCTCCTCAGGGGAGATTTGGCACTCACAACTTTTTGTTCGTTTGACTTTAATTTCTTATGTTTCCTACAATAAACATGTATCACTTGATTAATTTTTAAAAGTGTTTAGGAGTGTTGCCCATATTGTAAGAGGTAGCTCTGTCTTCCCCTCCACATCCAGATTTCTCAAAAGAATCATCTGTCCTCCGTTTTCATTTTCTTACCTTCCACTTGGCAGCAATGGCCTAAGCCGGCAGCTGGGAGTTACCCTTGATATCACATTTTCCTTCCCAGCCCATATTCAATCCATCACTAAGTGTCTGCAGTTCACATCTGTTGGGCACTTACTATGTATCAGGTACTGTCATATAGGAGAAAGTTAGAACTGTGGAACTGACCAGAACACTCCCTTTGTCTGGGCAGCATAGTTCCGTCCTGTGAGAAAGCTACAGCATGGCAAAGAAATCTGGGCCTTCTTCATCTATCCGTTAAGTCTCATCACTTCAGAGCAACACATCTGAAATGCTTTTCCAAAGAGCCTTGAAAAGTCACAGCAACCTTCACTGACGGTCTCTTGAGGGCATGTGGAGAGAGTTACATATCATACTTTCCTAACAATCCCTTTACAAATTCCTCCCTTGACACAGAGTTCCACTGCTGAGGGCCATGCTCACATCCTTCTCTGCTCTTTGGTTTCTCCCCCTTCAGGATTGGCTTTTTACATGGTTGCTTCAGGGACCTTCTATGTAAAGCCAGCCTCCAATCTCTCAGATTGTCCCTGTTCATGCTCACCCATCACCCACTTAAGCAAAACAAAAAGCTCTCTTCAACCTGACCTCATGTGGCAGGCAGGTGGGAGATATTGTAACTACTGTATTCGCATTTAATGGTGGTTTTCCTTGACATAGACAAAAAAAAACATATCATGACCAGAAGGTGGCATAGTATGCATGGAACCCAATGGAGGAAAGGGATGAAATAAACTGACACTTAAAAATTTCCTTTCGGAATTCCCTCGTGGTGCAGTGGTTAAGAATCCACCTGCCAATGCAGGGGACACGGGTTCGAGCCCTGGTCCGGGAAGATCCCACATGCCGCGGAGCAATGAAGTTCGTGCACCACAACTACTGAGCGTGTGCGCCCTAGAGCCCACGCACTGCAACTACTGAGCCCACCTGCTGCAACTACTGAAGCCTGTGCGCCTAGAGCCCGTGCTCCACAACAAGAGAAGCCACCGCAATGAGAAGCCCGCGCACCGCAACGAAGAAGAGCCCCCACTCACCACAACTAGAGAAAGCCCGCGCGCAGCAACAAAGACCCAACGCAGCCAAAAATAAATTTTAAAAAAAAGAAGTATATGATTTAGGTCAGTTCACAGACAATGACCTCTTTATTGACTGCACTAGAGTGTCAGGCTGCTCCCATCTCTATTATTTCAATAAATGTAATGCAAAATTTTGGATTATAGTATACATGATGTTCTGTAGACTACTTTTTTCACTTAACAGTGATTTATGGACAACTTCTCATCAGGGCTAGAGATATAGCTTATTTTTTTTAATGGACACTTAAGTTGTTTCCTGTTTTTCACTCTACAAACAAGGCTGGGAGCATTTTTTTTTAATAAATTTATTTATTTATTTATTTATTTTGGCTGCGTTGGGTCTTTGTTGCTGCTCGCGGGCTTTCTCTGGCTGTGGCGAGCGGGGGCTACTCTTTGTTGCGGTGCACGGGCTTCTCGTTGCAGTAGCTTCTCTTGTTGTGGAGCACAGGCTTAGGAGCACGAGCTTCAGTAGCTGCAGAACGTGGGCTCAGTAGTTGTGGCTCGCGGGCTTAGTTGCTGTGCAGCATGTGGGATCTTCCCGGACCAGGGCTCGAACCCATGTCCCCTGTGTTGGCAGGAGGATTCTTTCTTAACCACTGTGCCACCAGGGAAGACCTGGGAGCATTTCTATAGGAGACTTCTCAGGGGGTATGTGCGTTTAACATTTTTATCAATATTGCATCCATTTATACTCAAGGTGATGTTATCACACAGTCAAGAATAATTCCAAGCACAGCAGCCAAGCTTGAGGGTTTCCCTGGACTTGGGACTATAAGGTCATACAGACGTATCTTGTTTCACTTCATTGAAGCTTCTTGAGTCCCCTTGGTATACAGTGATGTCACCAACTCACCTTGATGACATATCCTGCCTTCAACGGACGCTCCTGATCCTTCGAGCCAAAGACTTCTGCACATCCCTCAGGCTATCCAGGATTTCCCGACTTGGATGGTTTAACTCCTGGAGTTGGGCATGTCTTGCTGTCTTTCTCACATTAGTTCTTGTTCAAGCTTCACTGCCTCCAGGAAGTCTGCCCTGATCCTCTCACAACCCCCTCCACCTGCCCCACCCCATGCCCTGCTGGGTTAGGTGACCTCTGGAGAGCTCCCCCAGCCCCCTGTGTTTACTCCAGGCTGATCATACTGGGTTGTAATAGGCATGCTTGGCAATCTCCTGGAATGTCACGAAGGTATAGAGCCATAAGCAGAAAGAAAATAAACTTCCTTGTGGCTGGCCTATGGTTAATGGCCTAACCACACCTGGAGGCAAGGGAATGGAAAACACACCTCCTGACTTTTCCCACTGAGTCATCTTTTGGGTCCTATAGGTCCAGCTGATGGGTTCGCCAAAGTCCCTTCTCTCTTGGGCACCCTCGCCTGCCTGCCCCTCCCCCCAGGGTCTAGACTTCATTCTTCCAGCATGTGCACGATCAAGGCCAGAGTGACCTTCTTTCCTGGCTCCATGAAGGACAGTCGCGTGTCTTCACAGTCCTCTGTGGGACTAGGATTGGGCCTCTCTGTTTCTTCAGAACGGAGCATCTGGAAGCTGAAAAACCAATATTGATCTCAGCATAGCTCTATGTATTCAACTAGTCATTTATTGAGCGCTGACTCTGTGCCAGGCATCAGGGATAAGGTAGACAAGATTCCTGCTGTCGTGAATAATGATAATGATAGCTAACATTATTTAACGCTTACTGTGATCTAGGTACCGTGCTAAGCCTTTATAAAAATTGGTCCCTTAATCCTCACAGCAATCCTCCTAGGTAGGTACAATTATTAATCTCATTTTACAAATGAGGAAACCGAGGCACAGAGAGGCTAAATAACTTGTCTAAGGGCATACAATTGGTAGAACCAAAGTTTGGACCCAGGCAGCCCCGCTTCAGAGCCTACTCCTTTATTTTTTCATTATTTTATTTTATTTATTTATTTATTTTAGCTGCGCTGGGTCTTCGTTGTGGCGCACGGGCTCTCTAGTTGCCATTTGTGGGATCTTAGTTCCCCGGCCAGGGATTGAACCCCGGCCTCTCGCACTGGGAGAGTGGAATCTTAGCCATTGGACCACCAGGGAAGTCCCAGAGCCTACTCCTTTAACTGCTAACTAAACTAAACCAGTGATTGTATTCTAGCGGGGACAAATCATGGAGAAGTAAACAAATAAAAAAGAGATTTTTGATTAGTAATAACTGAATGCCCTGGAGAAAGTAAAATGAAAGGGTAATGTACTGAGGGGATGCATGGTATTCTGGATAGGAATGTGCACTAATCTTGCTGAAGACCCACCTCCCCCAGAGCTTCCAGAGGGCGCAGTGTGTAGTTCGGTGCAATACCTGGCTTGGTCCCAAGCAAGCACTGACTGACTGGGAGGAAGGGAGGAAGGAGGAAACCCTGACAGATGCCTCCATACACACAGCTGTAAAACTTTTGCCGGTGTTTGGTCAGCTGTGCTGACTCAGAACGAGCCCTGGAACTAGGGTCAGGTAGACCGGGGGAGGAATCCTTCACCACTCACCAGCCGTGTGACCTTGAGCAAGTCACTCTCTGAGCCTCGGTTTTCTTTCTTTGAAGACTGGGAGAAATAGCAGTGTACTGTGGGCCGGGTCTGGAGGAGGCCCTTTCACATAGCAGGGTCTGTTGCCGTTCTCCCTTTACAGATGAGCAGACTGAAGCTCAGAAGTGGGCTCAGGGGCTTCCCTGGTGGCGCAGTGGTTGAGAGTCCGCCTGCCGATGCAGGGAACGCGGGTTCGTGCCCCGGTCCGGGAAGATCCCACATGCTGCGGAGCGGCTGAGCCCGTGAGCCATGGCCGCTGGGCCTGCGCATCCGGAGCCTGTGCTCCGCAACGGGAGAGACCACAACAGTGAGAGGCCCGCGTACTGCAAAAAAAAAGAAGTGGGCTCAGGACTCTCGCAGCTGGTAACCCGGAGTCCTGGTGGCAGAAGTGAATGAGTGAAAGACCGTCCCCTAGAGGTAGGTCGGGAATTTGTGGGCGTGTTCTCCGTAGTCACAATGATCTCAGGTCGGAGCAGGACAGTCGGTCGTACACAGAATTGTCCTACATCCTGTACGACGTCTGACTGTCCTGCTAGACATTCACGAAGCTATTAAAAAAAAAATTATTTCAGTGACCCGACCCCACCCCATCTCATGTCATGCTAGAGGGAATGATTTTGCTACTACATTTAGTGGTAAAGCCCCACTACTTTGCAAGAACTCCGTATTTCCTAATTTCTCCACCTTAAATTGCCTGGTCTGTTTGTATTTTGGGGGTTGATTTTTGTTTTTCTTTCTGGCTGCACCGGGTCTTAGTTGCAGCATGCAGACTCTTAGTTTCGGTATGCGGGATCTAGTTCCCTGACCAGGGATCGCAAACCCAGGGCCCCGGCATTGAGATCCCGGAGTCTTACTCACCGGACCACCAGGGAAGTTCCAGTGTGTTTGTTACTTTTGTTTAAGTTATGGTTATTTTCCTCTTTCTCTTATCATCTGGCCTGTTATTATTATCCCCATTCTGTTTTTATTCACTTTCATTTCCTGGGTGTTAAAGAACTCACAAATCACCCAAATCTGGAAACCAGAAGCTGAATTTAATTCTGGCTCAGGCCAGCGAGAAGAGCAAGCCGAAGTGATGCTTCTTGTTCTGCAGAGGACGAGACCGGGTTATTACTGGGTTATTATTCAGCGAAGAATGGAGTTTAGGTAACATGGAGATGAAACAGTGTTTCAGTGGGCTCACAGCAAAGTGGGAATGTGAGCAGGGAATTAACACCTGCCCTGGGCTGAGAAGGTCCTCTTGCACTGGAAACCACAGAGTTAAAAAGAAAAAAAAAAGTGGAATGTTGTGCCTGCTTCCTTCCCTGCCCCTGGTGCTGAAGCCTCAGCTGAAGCATGAGTGGGCAGCCCAGGGTGTGGCCTCTCTGGGTCAACGTGACCCACACAGTCAGATCCTTCAGGCAAAAGAGGAAAATTCCACTTTTCCATGTTTCTTATCCAAACCCCTTCTTTTAATTCATATTAAATTAGCACAAACATCTGTTTACTTCACAATGTCTTCTACCTCAGTATATCTATGGTTTGAAATACATATTATTTTATTTTAAATTAATTTCCTCTACGTCTCCTTTACATTACAGGGAGGGCATTATATTGAATTGTTTGGAAACCATGTGCTCAACTCATACAGTGCAGCTTACACTGTAGCAGGCACTGTTGCAGGTGCCATGCCATGGATTATCTCATTAGATCCTCTCCCCAAATCTATGAGGTAGATACAATTATTATCATCCGCAGTTTATAGAGGAGAAAACTGAGGCACAGAGAGGTAAAGTGACTTGTCCAGGGTCACAAAGCATGTAATGGATCAAGGGTTTGAATACAGGGCATCTGGCTCCAGAATCAGCTTAACCACTCTGCTAGCCTCCCTCTCAGGAGTGGGAGATTACCTAGGGACCCCCATTTCAGGATGTTAAGGGGGGGTTCCAAGGTGTTTCTTATAAAAAAGTTGGGTTGAGTGTGATTGGGGTGAGAACCAATGACACAACACAGAGTGTGTTGTACCCTGTCCCAGCTCATTCTTCACTCCATGTTCTGCCACCATGGTCCTGAGTCTGAGCCAGAAGTGGGTGGGGGTGAGGGTCACCTGTGCGGCCATGACCCCCAGCCCAGGAGGGGCATGTGGCAGAGGGCGGGAGATGGATAGGAAGGAGTCAGCCAGGTGAGGCCCTCAGTTCCCTGCGGCCCTCTATCCCAAGGGCTGTTTATGCCCAGACCCTGCCTCTTACCTCCCCCCACCCCCGAGGGGCGGGGATCTCCTCAGTGGAAAAATACCCAGCTGGGCGAGCCCCAGTGAGAGGGAGGGGGCGAGGGGAGCTGGGACTCACAGGACCGACTCTTTCCCCTCTCTGACAGATGTTTACTGGGCTGGGTTCTGGGAAAAGGCCAGATTGCATCAGACAGGGCCTGAGGGGTTGGAGCCAGACTGTGGGCTGAGGAGGAGACTGTGGCCTTGTAAGTTGGGGCCAGTGAATTGGGAGGTGTCAGCAAAGCAGACACAAACAAAGCTTTAGAAGACGAGAGAGAGAGAGAGAGAGAGAGAGAGAGAGAGAGAGAGAGAGACAGACAGACAGACAGACAGACAGACATCATGGCCACCATCCCGAGAGCAGCCAGCCCGTCCACGCAGCCCCCAGGCCCAGAGGATGAAGACCCCAACCTGGATGAGTATGACCTCTACAGCCTGGCTCATTCTTACCTGGGTAAGGCCTGGTCCTGCCACCTTCCTTGTCCTTCTGTCTCCAATGCCCACCCTCACAAACAGCCTGACCACCCCCCTTCCCAAACTAGGATCCCTCCTTGGGCTCCTGCCCATACATCACCCTTCTCCAGCATGTTCCCTTGACCCCTCAAGTCACCCCCTTCTTACCTCTCATCCAGTGAGCTCTGTCCTACTAAGCCCTGGGAACACACGCACTCCTAGAATATTAGAGCAACATCATTCCACAGACGGGGAAACAGGGACAACGACTGCCCTAAAGCTACATGGTGATGCCCCCCAGCCTCCCGACTTTAACCCGAGCTCTTTCCACCCCTGCCCTCTGGACCCCCTGCGGCTCACCCCTCTGCCCACCTCACCACCGCCTCTCACCTCGGTTCCCAGGAGTGGGAGGCCGGAAAGGTCGCACCAAGAGAGAAGCCGCCGCCAATACCAACCGTCACAGCCCTGGTGGGCACGAGAGGAAGCTGGTGACCAAGCTCCAGAACACGGAGCGGAAAAAGCGAGGGGCACGGCCCTGAGACAGAACTCGAGGTAAGGCATCAGGGGGCCCCGTCCGCAGCACCAGTAGAGGTCTCTCTGCCTGGAAAGGACAGGCCTGAATGGGCGAGGTTGGGTGGGAGGAGGGATCCAAGAATTGTGGTCTCAACATAGAATAAAATGAGAGAGACTTTTGAGTTTCCTAGTGACCAGAGCAAAGGGAGAAACAGACCCTTTCCAACTGGAGCAAAATTTGGTTTACAAAGAGGGAAACTGAGGCTCAGAGAGGGTAGGGTCCTTCTCTGGAGTCACGGAGCAAGTGAGCAGGAGAGGCAGAATTAGAACCCAGGCCTCTGTGCTTTCACCACCTGCTTTCCTTCCCCCAGATGAAGTCAGAGCACGGACACCCCACAGCGACGGAGACAGAACTGCGAGGAACCAGCCCCTGGGGCGGGATCCAGGCCTGCTTGCCCCCGCCCCCAGGACTTAGCCCACCTGACTGAGGTTCCGAAGGGCCACCAAAGAAGCAGCCCCAGCCCCAGAAAAAAAAACAAGATGGGGAACAAGAGGCGGAGAATAAAGAGAGGCAGAATCATGAAGGTACCCCTCAAAAAGAAAGAAGAAACCGGAGCTCCCCAGGGTGACAGCGACAATAAACAAAGTACAGCAGCTGCAGCCTGTGTGTGTGTTTTTGTCGTCTCTCTTTGTGTGGCTTTTTGGGTGCACATTTCTGCCAGCAAGTGTCTGCATTTGCATGAACCAATGAGAGCATTTTGGTGAGTATTTGTTTTTGGTTGTGTGTCTGGGAAGGGGCGTTTCTAATTTTGTTTGGGCGTGGAGGTGAGCATTTTTTTTTTTTTTTTGTATACATGTGTTTTGGTGCATATGTTTCTGTGGTTTCTTATGAGGTGCAAGGGAATTTCCTCTGTTTCTTTGTAATGCTGCCCATGAAACAGGCCCCCTCCCCAGCTTCTCTCCATTTTCGGAATAACAATCTTGTTGTTTATCTTGTATTCATATAAAACAACCTTTTGAAGTGAATGTTATTTATTGATGCCATCTGCAAAATGGCAAAAACTGAGATTTAAAACATTAAGGGAGGGGCTTCCCTGGTGGCGCAGTGGTTAAGAATCCACCTGCAAATGCAGGGGACACGGGTTTGAGCCCTGGTCCAGGAAGATCCCACATGCCGCAGAGCAACTAAGCCCATGCGCCATAGCTACTGAGCCTGCGTGCCACAACTACAGAAGCCCATGCGCCTAGAGCCCATGCTCTGCAACAAGAGAAGCCACCGCAATGAGAAGCCTGAGCATTGCGAAAGAGTAGCCCCCACTCTCTGCAGCTAGAGAAAGCCCACACTCAGCAGCAAAGACCCAACACAGCCAAAAATAAATAAATTAAATAAATAAATTTATAAAAGAAAAAAAATTAAGGGATTTGCCCCAAGTTATTCAGGACTCAAATTCAAGGATTTTTATTGTCCTCAAGTGTGAGGTGGGTCCCTTTGCCAAGGGGGTTTACCAGGACAGGGTTCTGGAAAGTCAGCTGAGGAGGAAGATTCTTACCTAGTGTTGTCAGTCTTGGAGCCAGACTTCCAGAAGAATGTGGAGCAAATAAGAGGTGTGATGGGAGCTGAGAGGATATATTGATTGAGGTAGAGACTTAGGTTGCTGAAATGAAGACTCAAACGAAACAGGATAGAAAGTTCTTTCTCTGTCACATAACAGCTCCAAGGGTCAGTACTCCCAGGCTAAAATGGCAGCTCCATCATGGCAGGAATTCCAGCTACTTCTGGCTCATTTTTCTGCCATCCTTAAAACATGGCTACCACTTTGCGGTCCGACCTAGCTGCTCCAGTACCTGCCATCTCATCTGCATTCAGCTTATGTAAATGGAGTGGGGAAGGGACCAGGGGAGGCCACACTAATTATTTATTTTTAAAAAATGTACTTATTTTATTTATTTATTTTTAGCTGCATTGGGTCTTCGTTGCCGCGTGCAGGCTTCCTCTAGTTGTGGCAAGCGGGGGCTACTCTTTGTTGTGGTGCGCGGGCTTCTCGTTGTGGTGGCTTCTCTTGTTGCGAAGCACGGGCTCTAGGTGCGTGGGCTTCAGTAATTGTAGCACTCAGCTTCAGTAGTTGTGGCTCGCGGCTCTAGAGCACAGGCTCAGTAGTTGTGGCGCCCAGGCTTAGTTTCTCCGCGGCATGTGGGATCTTCCCGGACCGGGGCTCGAACCCGTGTCTCCTGCTTTGGCAAGCGGATTCTTAACCACTGCACCACCGGGGAAGCCCACACTAATTTATTTTTAAGGCCATAACCTAAAAGCAGAACACATCACATCTGCTCAGAATTTAGACACATAATCACGCCCAGCTACAGGAGAGGTTGGGACATGTAGTATTTAACTACTTAGCCACGTGCTAGGCAAAACTGAGGGAGGGCAGGGTTTTATTATTGAGGGAAGCAGGAGACAGCGAATATCAGAAAAAACTAGCAAGCAACAAGGGGTAGAGGGTGGCCCTCAGTCTAGACCTGGGCATAGCCTTTTTCCTTTTCTCCCATCCCTTCCTGGGCTGCAAAACTTGGAGTTAATTGTTCTTAGGGACCCAAGAATATGGACAGAGGAATAAGGCAGCTGTTGGAGCAGTAACAGATGCATAGCTTGAACCTTTAAGAGCCTTTATCCATCAGCTTCCCCTGAGTCCAACCTAGTAACAGTCTCAGAATCTCTGACTTGGGAAGGACGTTAAAAGGCATCTAGTCCAACCTCACCCCACTTCACGCTGGGATACTCTCTGCTTGCTTGAATACCACTAGGGGTAGGAAAATTGCTGCCTTTGTGTTGCCTGATTCCTTCTCAGAGTCACTCCTTAATGTGAAGTGAAATCTGATTCTCCTACCTGCCTCTTGAGCAAGCTTCTGTTTTCTGGTGCTTTCTGTCTGAGATGCTTTTAATCCCACCCATCCTGCAAGGCTCAGCTCTTCAAAGTCTTCTCCTACTTGCCCTCCACCACCTGACTCCTCGCCTCCACCCCAGGGAGAGACCTTCTCTGGGATGGCACCCACAGCAAAACTACGACCAGAATCTCACAGTCATTTTGGCATACAGCTCCTTCAGACTTTCCCTCGAACCCCTCTTTCCATGAGAGATCATTTATCCATTCAGTTAAGGTTTATTGGATGCCTGCTCTATTACCAGGACCTGGCTGAAGGCATGCATGCAAGGAGGGACAAATGGGACCCTGATAGGATTGGAACCAGGCCTTAGGGTTAGTGTCAGCTCTTGAACTCAGGAGGCAAATGGCAGGAGCATCACTGGGCAGTAGCTCTCTGCCCAGGACAGATCTGTGCATCAGTTTCAGAAAATCGTAGCAACAGCTCCCATGCATTGGGCTACTACTCTGTGACATGTGTTCTATAGACATTATCCCATTTAACCCTTACAATAACCCAATAGGCATAGGATTATTGATCCCATTTTACAGACCAGAAAACCGAGGTTCAGAGAAGTTAAGTAATTTCGCCAAAGTCTCACAGCTGCAACCTGCAGAAGCTGGGACTTTTAAAATCTGGTCTGGGGCTTCCCTGGTGGCGCAGTGGTTAAGAATCCAGCTGCCAATTCAGGGGACACGGGTTCAAGCCCTGGTCCGGGAAGGTACCACATGCTGCAGAGCAACTAAGCCCGTGCGCCACAACTACTGAGCCTGCGCTCAAGAGCCTGCAAGCCACAACTACTGAGCCCGCGTGCCACAACTACTGAAGCCCGTGCGCCTAGAGCCCGTGCTCTGCAACCAGAGAAGCCACCACAATGAGAAGGCCGCATACCACAACAAAGAGTAGCCCTGACTCGCTGCAACTAGAGAAAGTCCGCACTCAGCAGCAAAGACCCAACGCAGCCAAAAATAAATAAATATACTTACAAAAAAAATATCAGGTCTGTCTGATTTTCAAAGTTTGGGTTGCACCCTTTTTTGACTACATGCCTGAGAAGAACTATGTACTGACAATGAAGAATTCTAGATGCTAGTTAATTTCTAGTCAACTACTCCAGTGTGAGCCTCAGTTTCCCCACCTGTCAATTGCTGAGACTGTCCTCTCTTCTGTCAACTTCAAAGGAGAGAACAGGCTGGGGAGTGTTGTGTCTCTAGCTGGACGTGGCCATTCCCTGGGTAATGGGTCCTTTGACACTTGCCAGGAGGCTCCACACATCACCCCTCACTCCTGGCCTCTGATTGGCCTTCCCTGGCCTTGGCCTTCCCTGGCACAGCCTCTGCCTGGGAGGCCTTTAAGTGGCTGTTCCAGGAACCAGACCATTCTTGGAATTACAGAATGTTCAGATCTGTAGAGCCGCACTCTTTCTCCTTTGCGGAAGGGGAAATCATGGCTCAGGGTGCAGGGGCCTGGGCCTGGCTTAAACTACATGAAGACTAGGGACCCCATCAGGATGAGAACCCTCCAGAACCTCCCTCTTCTGTTCCATTCTTTTCTTTGTCATTTCCTGGTTGTGTGTAATACCTGTTTCCCCAATTTCTTGGGTCTCTCTTGAGAACTGGAGAGCTGATTGACCTCTCTTTCCCCCCAGGGGCTTATGGGAATTTTCCATCAGGTTGCCACAATCCAAAGGCTTCCTGGCTCCTTTATGTGTTTCACGTGCTTGTCCTCATCCGCCCACTCCAGAGGCCAGCTCTCAGATGTCTATTTTTTAAAATTTCAGAATCACCCAAAGTTGATTTTCAACCGGCACTTTTTTTATGTTTTGTTTTGTTTTGTTTTGTTTGCGGTACGCGGGCCTCTCACTGTTGTGGCCTCTCCCGTTGTGGAGCACAGGCTCCGGACGCGCAGGCTCAGCGGCCATGGCTCACGGACCCAGCCGCTCCGCGGCACGTGGGATCCTCCCGGACCGGGGCACGAACCCGTGTCCCCTGCATCGGCAGGCGGACTCTCAACCACTGCGCCACCAGGGAAGCCCCCTCAACCAGTACTTTTTAAAGGTGATACTAATAACAGTCATAGTCCTAGATGCCATTATTGATTACCTGCCTCAGGGTTTTCCCAGCTTTACCATTCACACAGCACTTCTGTGATTTCTACCCTATGTGCATTCAAGCTACATCATTATTTACTTAACATTTTATCTATTTTTTTAAAGATTAACTGTTTCTGGTTAAGGATTCTGATGACGTCTCATATTCTGTTTTGAACAATTTGTATGTACATATACGCACAAGGAGAGAATGTTAATTAAAGTTGTTATTTTTTCAACTTCTTTTTTTTAAATTTTTTTGGCTCCTTTGGGTCTTTGTTGCTGAGTACGTGCTTTCTCTAGTTGTAGCCAGCAGGGGCCACTTCTTGTTGCGGTGCACGGGCTTCTAATTGTGGGGGTTTCTCGTTGCAGAGCACAGGATCTAGGCACACAGGCTTCAGTAGTTGTGGCTCATGTGCTCTAGAGCACAGGCTCAGTAGTTGTGGCACACAGGCTTAGTTGCTCCGCGGCATGTGGGATCTTCCCGGACCAGGGCTCGAACCCATGTCCCCTGCATTGGCAGGCGGATTCTTAACCACTGCGCCACCAGGGAAGTCTCTATTTACTTAGCATTTAAAAAGTTACCTTCTTACCTTTTTTACTTAAATGTATTTTAAAAGAAACTACATAACCACCAAAAATGGAAGCCCACAACCACATGTCATAATTAGAAAATAACTGTAAAAAGAAACACCTAACTAAAACTTTGAGTCCACCAGTGCATTATCTATGACAACTTTGTCTATTAAGAGTCATAGGTGTTTAGGCTTCCCTGGTGGTCCAGTGGTTAAGACTCCGCGCTTCCACTGCATGGGGCGCGAGTTAGATCCCTGGTTGGGGAAGTTTTGCGTGCCTCAACGTGCGGCCAAAAAAAAAGTCATAGGTGTTTACACTTGGGGAAAAAACAAAAAACAAAAAACAGTTGCTCACAAGCCAAACACTGTGCCAGGAGCTTTGCATACATGGGAGACGGCCTCATTGTAATTACCTGGGAGTTAAAGAAAATATTGCTTCCTGGCTCCCTCTCCCTGATTCTGATTTCACTGGTCTGGGGTATAGCTTGGGCACTGGGACTTTGAAACATGATTTGAGCTTGCAGTGAAGTTTGAGAATTGCATTTATGAAAGATGGTCACAGCAAGAGTTCCCACCCCACATGCTCTCCTTACAGTATGCCCTTGACCTCCCCTCCATCAAATGGGAGACACGGGACTATGTCTCTTCCTTCTGAACGTGGGAGGACTTCTACGACCATGTCTTCTTGACTGACAGAGGACAGCGGAAGTGGTGCTTTCATGAAACACCATGCGCTTCTATCTTGCTCCCGGTGGTTCTTGGACCCCAGCCACTCTGCTGTGAGGAAGTCCAAGATAAGCACACATGAAAGATGATATAGAAAGGTCACATATTGTTGTTGTTCTGGCCTTCGGTCCAACTGAAGTCCCAGCTGAAAGCCATCCCCAACCGCCAGACACGTGAATGAAGGGAGCCTGCAGATGGGTCCAGCCCCAGCCATCAAGTCACCTCCAGCAACTGAATCTTCCCAGATGAGGCCTGAGATATTGTGCAGCAGAGACAAGCCACCTCCAATTCCCAACCTGCAGAAACTGGGAGCATAATTAAATGGTTGTTTCACACCATTATGTTTGGGGATGGTTTGTTACACAGCCATAGTGACTGGACCAGCCTTAGAGTCCCCCAGACCCATGTCCAGATCCGGCCTGCAAACTTGGCTGTGACCTGGGACAAGTGATTGTTTACCCTGCATCTTAATTTCCTCATCTGTAAACACTCACCTCCCAGAATGGTGTTTTATTGTTGTTGTTGCTGTTGTCTGTTTTTTGGTTTTTCTGCGGCTTGCAGGAGCTTAGTTCCCTGACCAGGGATTGAACCTGGGCCCGGGCCCTCGGCAGTGAAAGCAGCAAAAGTCTGGAGTCCTAACCACTGGACCGCCAGGGAATTCGCACCTCCCGGAATGGTTTTGAGAATGCAAGGAAACTGTGTTTTTCAAGCACTGAGCAGGGTACCCGAAAAAAACCTTAAAAGGGCGGCACAGGGGCAGCAGAAAGCGTGGGCTCCGGGCCCAGACTCCATGGGTTCAAGTCCCAGCTCTCTTACCGTCTCTGTCTGACCTTGGGCTAGTTACCTGACCTTTCTATGCAACCGTTTCCCCTGGTGTAAAATAGGAGTGCCAATAACATTCAATATAGGATTGTTGCTGCGATTGGGTTAATGCTGTGAAATGCACAGGAAGCATCATGTGAGTGCGCTATTAAAACAAGGATACAGAAACATAGGCCAGGTGTGCAAGAAATGTGATCTGTCTGTTGTTTAATTGAATTGATATTTCCTGTTCCTTTTCTGCTGGCGGCAGGTGTTTGAAGGGCTCAGTTTGTGTTTTTCTCTCTCCTTTTCCCAGGGCTCCCAGTAGCAGAGTTGAGAAGGGGCGTGGATCCTCTTGGCCTTGACATCCTCTGTACACTGGCATCTGCCAAGACGTCCCCCCTTCTGCCTTCCTGTCCTTTCTGTCTGTTTTTCTTTTTTTCTTGGCTACGTTGGGTTTTCATTGCTGCGCGCGGGCTTTCTCTAGTTGGGGCGAGCGGGGGCTACTCTTCATTGCGGTGCGCGGGCTTCTCATTGCGGTGGCTTCTCTTGTTGCACGGGGCACGGGCTCTAGAGCTCAGGCTCAGTAGTTGTGGCACACGGGCTTAGTTGCTCCGCAGCATGTGGGATCTTCCCGGACCAGGACTTGAACCCGTGTCCCCTGCATTGGCAGGCGGACTCTTTACCACTGCACCACCAGGGAAGCCCCCTTTCTGTCTGTTCTTTACTGTCAGCCCACACAGCCCCTCCTCTTGGTCTGTGTGCTCTGGGCCACCTCACACAGCCTTTGTGTCACACTGGGGTGTAGAGGCACTGCTGGGGTCTGTTCACCTGGAAAACGGGGTACAGTTCCTTCCATCCTCAGATCTCACCAAACTCTTCAGGACAGGCAGGACACAGGAACCCTTTCTCAAAGACACATCTGTTCTAAGATCTCTCTGTGTCCTTTCCAAATTCCTCCTTCCTCCTTGACTTGGGGAGTATTTTAAAATTTGCCCACTCCCCACCCCATCCACCTTGCTCTTGTGTCCTCATGATTCTCTGTGCCTTGAGTCCCCTAAGGCTGTTGAACCAAAAAGGAAACTTCAGTGACATCCTTTTACTGTAGCCATGAATGTCCTCCCTCAGTAATGGGATGAATGTAAAGAAAGAGGGGGAAAACTCCACCTTGATTTGTAGATTAAAATATTAGGGCTTCCCTGGTGGTGCAGTGGTTGAGAGTCCACCTGCCGATGCAGGTGACACGGGTTCGTGCCCCGGTCCGGGAAGATCCCACGTGCCGTGGAGCAGCTGGGCCCGTGAGCCATGGCCGCTGAGCCTGTGCGTCCGGAGCCTGTGCTCCACAACGGGAGAGGCCACAACAGTGAGAGGCCCGCGTACCGCAAAGGAAAAATAAATAAATAAATAAATAAAATATATATATTATACAGCCACAATGACTTTTATTATCACACTGAATATTTACCAAAGCCCTGTGGAAGGGAAAAGACTTGGGTCATGGGTTCACCACCTGTCACAGGCTGAGCCAGGAGTCGACCAGGTGTGCTGACAACCACACCCAAGCTTTCTAGAGTTCTGTGGTCTTCAGGGAGTCTGGGGGGAGCAAGCAAAGAAGCAAGAGCACCTCACCACCCACCCCCACCGATCCCCTGAGCAAGCAGCCAGCCTTGGCAAAGGAGACCATTCCCCAGAGGCTGGACCCGGAACCCAGATCTCTGCACCTTCTTTCCTTTGTAAAACAAGTTCTCTTTGCTTTTCTGATTACAAAAGCAGCTGATGCTATGGAACAGAAGATAACCCCTAACCTCTTCTTCCGTCCTCTTGACCAAACATGTTCTCCTTCCAACTTTGGCAAAACACTTAAGTTATAAAATTAATCACTTTGTGGAATGTTTGCACCAGCTCTGTGCAACCTTATCCTGTTCTCTCTTTTCTGGAGAATAGTTTGGAGAGTTGTCATTTTAACTGTTTAAGGAAAGAATCATTTATTCATTCGACAAATATTTCTTGAGCCAGGGAATATTCTAAAAGCTACGGAAACCCTGGTAAGTGAGCTCTTTTCTCATGAAATTTACATTGTAGTGGGGGCAGACAAACGATCACAAGTGAACAAACAAAAACAAGAATTTCGTCCGGCTTGTGCAATTTAAAACGCCTTGTTTGGGCTTCCCTGGTGGCGCAGTGGTTAAGAATCCGCCTGCCAATGCAGGGGTCACGGATTCAAGCCCTGGTCCAGGAAGATCCCAAATGCCGCGGAGCAACTAAGCCCATGCGCCACAACTACTGAGCCTGCGCTCTAGAGCCCACGAGCCACAACTACTGAAGCCTGTGTGCCTAGAGCCCGTGCTCTGCAACAAGAGAAGCCACCGCAATGAGAAGCCTGCGCACCGCAACAGAGAGTAGCCCCCGCTCGCTGCAACTAGAGGAAGCCTGCGCGCAGCAACAAAGACCCAACACAGCCAAAAATAAATAAATAAAAATAACAAACAAACAAAACGCCTTGGTTAAGGAAAGCCTCACCGAGAAGGTGGCATTGAAGCAAAGACCAGAAAGAAGTTAGGGAGTGATTCATGCTAAAATTCCTGTTTATTTCCTTCAGAGCACGTAGTACCATCTGACATACTGTATATTTACTGATTAATTTATTGTTTAGAGTTAGGGGAGGGGAACACTGGCAGCTAAGAAACCTGAAGCCAGAGAGAACAAACTTGTGGTTGCCAAGCGGGGGGAGGGGGGAAGGAGAGGGATGGACTGGTAGTCTGGGGTTGGTAGATGTGAACTATTACATTTAGAATGGATAAACAAGGTCCTACGTATAGCACAGGGAACTATGTTCAATATCCTGTGATAAACCATAATGGAAAAGAATGTATGTCTGTGTATAACTGAGTCACTTTGCTGTACAGCAGGGATGGGCACAGTATTGTCAATCAACTATCCTTCAATAAAAATAAATAAATAAGAAACTGGAGGGCTTCCCTGGTGGCGCAGTGGTTGAGAGTCCGCCTGCCAATGCAGGGGACGCGGGTTCGTGCCCCGGTCCGGAAAGATCCCACATGCCACGGAGCGGCTGCGCCTGTGAGCCATGTCCGCTGAGCCTGCGCGTCCGGAGCTTGTGCTCTGCGACGGGAGAGGCCACAGCGGTGAGAGGCCCGCGTACCGCAAAAAAAAAAAAAGAAACTGGAGGCAATGAGAAGGGCTGGAGGCTGAGTGACCACAAGCAGAGGGTGAGGGTTGGCAGGGCCCTAGGGGCCAGGCAGGTAGGCCTAAGTGTCCTCCTTTCTGCTTATGTCTCACCCACCCTCCCTGCAGTCAGGAGCTGCCGCCCCAGTCCATGGAGGAGATACGCCATCTCCACCAGGAGTCTCTGTGGTCATTGTCAGAAGCCCTGTCTGTCACCATCCTTCTTACCATGGCTCCCAGCTGCCCCTTTGACCCAGTCCATATTCTTGAGTGTGGCATTCCAGGACCTCCATCACCTACCTGCACCTTAGTGTAAGTGCCCTCTGGTTCCCCTGCTTCAGAGCTGGTACCTGGCACTAAGTAGGTGCACGATAAATATTCACGAATCAATGCATCAGAAATAGTCTCGCTTAGTACAGGGAACTATATTCAATATCTTGTAAAAAACTATAACGGAAAAGAATCTGAAAAGGTGGAACCTCAGGACTGGGCCTCTTGCTGTCCCTCATCTCCGGGCCTGGTTTCTGTTTTCTGGTCCCTCTTCATTCCTTTGTTTATTCATTATAGGTCATATGCACTAGGGGTTAAGAGTATGGACTCTTGTGACTATAGTTGATTACACTGTATTGTATAATTGAAATTTGCTAAGAGAGTATAACTTAAATGTTCCCCTCTACACACACACACACACACACACACAAAGATAAGTATGTGAGGTGATGGATGTGTTAACTAACTCGATGGCGGTAATCCTTTCACAATGTAAATGTATATCAGATCCTCACGTTGTATGCTTTGTTATCTTTTTTCTTCCAATTTTATTGAGATACAACTGCATACAACACTGTGTAAGTTTAAGGTGTACAGCGTCATGATTTGACTTACATACATCATGAAATGATCGCCACAATAAGTTTAGTGACCATCCATCATCTTATATAGCTACAAAATTAAAGAAATAGAAAAAAATTTTTTGTTGTGATGATTGTTGTACACTTTAAATAACTTATAATTTTATTTGTCAATTATAACTCAATAAAGCTGGAAGGAAAAAAAAGAGTGTGTACTCTCAAGCCATACTGTTTTGGTTCAAATTTCAGTTCTGTTACTGTTATTTAACCTCAGTTTCATCCTCTGTGAAATGGATTGTTTTGAGGATTACATATTTTATGCATGTTAAGCCTTTAGAACAGTGTCTGACATAGAGAGAAGACTCAGTAAATGCTAACTGCTATACCAGGCAGTAGAGTATAGTGGTTAAGAAAGCCAGATAGGGGCCTCCCTGGTGGCACAGTGGTTAAGAATCCACCTGCCAATGCAGGGGACACAGGTTCAAGCCATGGTCCAGGAAGATCCCACATGTCATGGAGCAACGGAGCCTGTGCTCTAGAGCTGGCGAGCTGCAACTACTGAGCCCATGAGCCATGACTACTGAAGTCCGTGTGCCTAGAGCCCGTGCTTTGCAACAAGAGAAGCCACCGCAATGAGGAGCCCACACACAGCAATGAAGAGTAGCCCCCGCTCACCCCAACTAGAGAAAGCCTACGTGCAGCAACGAAGACCCAACACAGCCAAAAATAAATAAATTAATTAAAATAAAAGAAGAAGAAAAGAAAGCATGGGGAATTTCCTGGTGGTCCAGTGATTAAGACTCTGCACTTTCACTGCAGGGGGGGGTGGGTTCAACCCCTGGTCAGGGAACTAAGATCCCCACATGCCCCACAGTGCGGCCAAAGAACAAAAAAGCCAGACATCCTGGGTTTAAATCCCAGAGCTGCCATTTACTAGCTCTGTAACCTTGGGCACAAAATCTTAACTTCTCTGGGCCTCAGTTTCCTCTTCTGCATGAAATGATCACGAATAATAATACCTACAACACAGGGTTATTGTGAGAATTAAATGAGCCAATAGTTGAAAAGTGTCTGGCCTATATAAGCATTTGATTAAATTTTGATTACAATTTTATTCCATTTAGTGTAAGCTCCATGAAGCCAGAACTTTCAGTCGGCTTCATTCACTGCGTATGATGTTCTAATGCCTAGAACAATGCCTGTGATATGCTGAGCTGCGCAGTAAATATTGACCAAAAGCAGCTACACTGTTTTCACTCTGTTCTTCTCCCTGAAGTGCTCTCTCCACTGGATCTGACACAGTGCTCTTTCTACTACGTAATACTATTTGACTCTGTCATGATTTTTAAAATCTAGTCTGTGATTTTTGACATTGGAAATCAACAGTGAAGGTAGATCCAGGCAGGAGAGGGGACATAGGCTACGAGTGGCAGAAACACAATTCAAAATAGCTGAAGCAAAAAAGAGGATTGGCTCGTGAAACTGAACATTTCAGAATTAATTGCTTCAGGAGTGTCTGGATCCAGGAGCTCAAAGTAAGTCATCATCAAGACTGTCAGCTCCTTCTGCAGCTCTCAGCTCTACTTTCCCACGCATTGACTCCAGTCTGAGGCAGCATCTTCCCTCATGGCAGACTCAGCTTCACAACCTTCCAGTTTAGTCATCTCCGCCAAGAGAAAACCTCTTTCCTGACAGTAAGTCCAGCGAGTGCCTCTCAGTGTGTTGTGTACCCATCCTCGAATCCTTCATTGTAGTGAGAGGCGTGGGGCACCCTGACTGGCTGGGCCTGCGTCATGTGCCCACCACGAGGGTTAGGGCTGTCAGCCTCAGGGAGAGAGGATGGATAATTCCCCAAAGGAAAATCCAGATACTTTATTATATTTTTTAATTTAAAAAGAAAGAATAAAAAATAATTAAAATTTTTTTTTAAATAAAAGAATGGTGGGCAGGTGGAAATGACAGACGTCAACTGCATCCCGAGCGAGGCTTTTCTCTCCTTATCCTCGTACCCACTCGCCAGTTGACAATCTTTGCTTTATGAGCTCTTAATATATATATATATATATATATATATATATATGGCCGTGCAGCCTGTGTGACTTTAGTTCCCAGACCAGGGATTGAACCCATGTCCCGGCTGTGGAAGCGTGGAGTCCTAACCACTGGACCGCCAGGGAATTCCCAATGAGCTCTCAATATTAATAGCACTTTCCAGTTTCATGAGCACCAGAGCACATGTTCATGTGTCCTCTTTCTCTGGGAGAAAGGTATTGCTATGCCCACTCTCCAGGTGAAGAAATGAAGGCCAAAGAGTGGTTGCCAGTGTCTCCCAGTAAGTTACAAAGTGCTCTGTTTATCGTGTCCTCTCTGGTTTCACATCAGGTCAGTCTGCTGGGCTAGGCAGCTGCCTCTGTGGGCAAGGACCAGGGTTCCCACACCTTAACATTCAACCCTAATTCTGTCTTCCCCTCTCCAACCTCAGAGCAGAAGTATGGAAGGAGTGGACGTTGTTCAGACCAACACTGCCAACAGGACCCAGACGGCTGATAAGCTGGGTGGATGCTCAATGTCTGGAGAAGACTCTAGGAGTTCGGGAAGGGCCTGGAATATGTAGAAAAATTGAAAGGCTAAGAGACTAACATCTATATCTTCGGGTTGTAACAGGGTCTTAGTGTAGGTGGGAATGAGATTGGACAGTTCTCAGAGACATAGAATGAAGGCGGCATTTATGAGATGTTGAGACCTGAAGGAGGGACGAGGAGCCAGTTATTTGGAGAGCTGAGGGAAAAGTATTCTAGGCAGAGGGAACAGCAGGTACAAAGGCCCTGAGGTAGACATGTGCCTGGTGTGTTTGTGGGGCAGCCAGGAGAACAGAAGAGGTCGATGGGAGGGATCACGGTGACACTGTAAGCCACTGGAAGGGCTTCTGCTTTCACTCAGGGTGAAATGAGGAGCCGTGGGAATCAGTGAATCAGTTGTGCAGTTAGCCTGTTGGGACCCAGGACCAAAACTGAGGTAGAAGGAAGAAAAGTGGGTGAGCAGAAACATATATGTTGTATACATTCTTTTGCTCAGATCAGATGGTACATAAAGATATAAGCTGTGAGTGTGTTCCATTCCTGGGGAGTGAACTGGGGGGCTCAAACGCAGGGTTCAGGATAAGCAAGGGACACAGCAGTCAGGGGTGGCTGAGACCCCAAGCAGGCTGCCAGGTGAGGGCCCCCGGATTGGGTGGGGCCCAGTGTCAGCCTCAGAGCTTAGGGCTGCTGGAGGACCTGGTGTCTGCCCGGGGCCTGCCTGCCTCTCTCAGACACCTGTCAGGGCCTGGCCTGGGGCTCAGCCCGGAGCCTGTCTCCATTCCAAGTCCTCTCCATAGGGAGGCTTGATGAAGCCCCACCCAACTTAGGAAATGAGTCCCAACCAATGGTCCTGAGAGCTGAGGCTGTCCACACTGTGGCCCAGGGCCTAATTGGCTTTTTCCCTGAGGCGTCTGCTTCTGGCCGGAACTCTGCTCTGATGCATGTCTCTGGGTTACCAGGTGCCTTCTGCCTGGGGTCCCCCACCTGCACCCTGTACCTATCCGAACTTCCTAAGCTCTAACTGTAGCCTCTTCTTTACCCTCTTCCTCCAACACTCCTTTGGCTTTTCTTTGCCCATTGATGACAACCATCCCAAGTATTTATTAATGACAACTAGCATTTCTTGAGAGCTTCCTTGTGGGTCAGGCCTTATACTAATACCAATAGCTAAAACCTACGGTCTTACCACGTGCCAGCCCCTGTTCCAAGCACTTTATAAACAATAGCTCATTGAATCCTCTGAACAGTCTTATGAGTTTGGATTATTTTTCTCATGTTATAGATGATGAACCTAGGCACAGAGAGGTTAATTAACTTGTGTAAGATCACACAGCTACTCAGTGGCAGTGCCAGTCATTTATATGCATAATCATCACAGCTGTGCTATCTGGCTGGTAAGAGTAGTGTCCCCCACCGGGTAGAGGAGCCAAGCACAGGGAGGTTTCCTGCCTTGACCAAGGTCACCCTGGGAAGTGCTGGAGCTGTGAAAGGTCTGTCTGACTCCCCAGTGGGGCCCTGACCCTTGAAGCCCTGTACCTTCCCAATTTTGCCTTCACATCTGGGCTGAGAGGTGGGCAGGGCTGGGATCACCGGCCTCATTTTCCAGATGGGGAAACTGAAGCCCAGTGTGCTCAGGCAGAGCAGAGCCGGGACTTGCACCGGGACTTTTCACCCCCAGGCTGGTGTTTTTTTTCTCTGCAGCCCTGCCTCAGGAACTCTCTTCCTGGCACTCAACAGACCTGGCTTCCCACCTTCTCACACCCTGCAAAGCTCAGTCTTCCTGCCCCTGCATTCCTGTGTCATTTACATAGAACACCCAGCGATGAACATCTAGTCCCTGGCAAGGTGCCCCCTGCACTCCCTTTCTCTCAGCCCTCCGCGCACCGCACGTGCCTGCCTGGGTTTGAGAGTGCGGGCGCGGGGGGGGGGGGTGGGGGGTGGGGGGTGGGGGGGTGGGGCGTAGGAAAAAAGAGGTGGGACCGAGTGTGAGAAACCCTTTTCCCCTTCCAGGCTCCTCCCGCCCTGCCCCTGCAACCCCAGGGTCAGTAGTCCCATAAGAGACGCTGTATTTAGAGGCGGCCCCCAAGCTGGGTGGAAGGGGGTGGGGCACCCAAGCTGCCTTGCTGCGGCCTTACGTGCGCGCTGCAGAATAAACCCTAGGTGTGGTGTGCAGCAGGGCGCATGCGTACAATGGGTCCAGTGATTAGGGCTGGGACACGGGGCTTTATTCACCTCTGCTCTCCTGGGAGCAGGTGGGAGCTGTGCCTAGCCTCAGGGACCTCATCACTCGTGTTTGGGAGACTCAGAGGTGTGGCCCCAGCTCCAGCCTGGCCTCACTTCCCCCCAGCCTTCCCACCTTCACTGAAGCCCATCTTAGTTTCACCGAGGGGTTAGATCTGGAAGCTGAGATCATGGGGCCCAGGGATTCCCCTCGCCAGCCCAAGCTGAAAATGAGGGACTGGAGTTCCAGTCTTCATTCTGTCACTGATCTGCTGTGTGACCTTGAACAAGACTTCCCCTCCCTGATTCCATCCTGATGTCACATCTGAGGCTCCTAACTTCTGCTTCCTGAACTCAGGATTCCCATGCAACCCCATGGAGTGCCCCACACGGCCAGAGCTGTAACAGGGCTTGGAAAATAATCAGAAAAATTGGTGGATGGTTCCTCTCTCTGTCTCTTTTTAATCATCTGGGTTTTAATTTCTCTATGTAATAATAGTGGCAGCATTTGAAAATTGTGATCACTTTCCGATGAGGAAACTGAGGTCCAGAGTAGGCTAGTGACTCACGTGAGGTCACCAGAAGGGTTAGCTGCACACTGGAGTCTACAGCCCTTTCAGGCTGTTCTCACCCCTCACCACATCCCTTCCATTTCCTGCTGGCCCCAACCCAAGCCTCAGCCTACTAGCCAAGATCCACTTGTGGAAACAGGCCCGGGGGGGCAGAGATGGGCCAGGCCCATCCTCTAAGGATATGGACAGAGGCTGGCACTGCCCTCACTGACCCTCTGGCTTTTTGCCAAGGATCTAAGATCGTCAACCCACAGCCATGCAAAGCAGCCCAGGTGCCTCCTTACCCCCCTCAGCCCCTGACTGAAGCCTTGGACAGACTGGGAGAAAGCTGACTGTGAGACTTCAGGACTCTGGCTGCTCCCAGACCCGCTGCTCCATGCAGGCAATTTACAGCTCACCAGCCATGAGCAGAACCTGGATGAGACACTTGTGGCAGAAGATAGATTTGTTCAATGATTTATTGAGAACCTGCTGTTGTTAGCTACTGGGGATACATCAGCTCACAGAACAGGCAAAAATTCCCATCTTTGTGGAACGCATATTCTAGTGCATGGAGACAGACCAAAAAAAAAAAAAAGAGAGAGAGAGAAAGAAAATGTTCAATATCTAAAAATGTTTGATATCTAAAATGCTATGTAGAAAAAAATAATGCAGGGAAGGGGATAGAGAGTTCCAGGGGCAGGGCTGCCCTTTTTCAGGGTAGTCAGTGAAGACCCCATTTATAAGGAGATATTTGAGCAGAGTAATAAGGAGAGAGTGAGCTTTGCAGATATGAAGAAGAGTGTCCTAGGCAGAAGAAACAGCAAGAGCAAAGGCCCTGAGGCAGGAGCATGAATGGAATGTTCTAGGAGCAAGGAGAAGGCCAATATGGCTGGAGAGGTATGAGTGAGGATAGAGTAGGCAAGATAAAGACATGTGAAATGTCCACTGGAGACAAGATTTATGGCAGGAAGGGATGAGCCACTCAGGGGAGAAAGCCCATGCCAAGGGGTCTGCACACAGAGAAGGCTGGGGAAAGAGAACTCTGGAGAAAGCAGTGAGGGCATTCTAGGCAGGGAGACCAGCTTGTGCAAAGGCAAAGAAGCAGTTGGTGGAGCAGGGAGAGGGCTGAGGCACGAGGCTGGAGGAGTCAGCTGCAGCCAGACTGAGAAGGGCTGAGAAGCAGCAAAGGCTGGGAGGTCTCTGAGAAGGTTGGGAAGGCCAGGAGGTTGTAGTCAGAGAGTGGGAGATGGGGTTCAAAGTTTGAAAGGTAAAGCAGTTCTGGATGATGGCAAAGAGTCAGGAGCGGCTGTGGTCGGAGGGGTGAGTGGGTGGCCATGCCTCCTGGACAATGGCAGGACTTGGGGATGTGAGGAAGACCAGCCAGGGCCTCTGCCTGTCCTCACCATCAGTCTGAGGATGGATGGGACCCCCCCATTGAGGAGCACCAGCTGCATGGCATGTGGGGGAATGGGATGCCACCAGTGGGGGGCACTGTAACGGAAACTGGTCTGGGCTAGGCAGGTGCCAGCCGCTCTTCCTTTTCCCTCTCCTCCTGCAGCCCTCTGGGATTGCTCCCCCGCTGGTGCTGGTACTTCCCTGGCAGTTGGTCCCAGGCGGCCCTGCCCAGGCACGGCTGAGGAGGTAGGGTATAGGAAGGGGAAGCCCCCTTGGTTTCTGTCTCACGGCAGGGACCCAGCAGGGAAACCCCATGGGTCCTAAAAGGAAAGTGGCAGCAGTGGGCTTGGGGGAAGACCAAGAAACCCCCATCTTCTCCCTGAAGATGGGAAATCTAGGGTGGGGCTGAGGGCGGGGCTGTGCTGGAAGGAAGATCTGTAACCGGCCCTGACGGCCCCTGACAGCCGTCTACAGAGCAGAAACACCAGAACTATTCTGGGACCTGGCTGAGCCCTGATCCTGACCTCACAGAACCCCAACCTGGCCACAGACTGAGCCCTGACCCTGGTCATCAACTGAGCTCTCATCGCAGCCCAAGCCTGAGTCCTGACCTGAGTCACAGGCTCAGTCGGAACCTTGGCTGCAGACTGAGGTCTGGGCCCCATTTGGCTTGAGCTCTAAGCCCAATCCTAACTGGCCCCTTGCAGAGCCCCCAGGTCATTGATAGGTCTGACCCCAAACACAGGCAGAGGCAGGATGTTGGTCCCAGACAAAGCTCTGAGTCCAGCCCTAGACCAAGTCCTGATCATAGTTATAGACTGAACACTAATCCTAGATCTGCCTCTGGCTGAAGTCTGAGCTTGGCCCTGAATGAACGTGTTCTCATCCAGCCCTGACCCTGACTATAGACTGAACTCTGACTCTGCCGAGACTGAGACCCCACGGCCTCACACAAAACCCCATCCCAGCTACCCACTGAGCCCTGACTTCCCTGGCACTCCCTCCCTCAGCCATCTGGTAAACCAGAAGAGAGTAAGGATGACTCAAAACCCCAAGTCCCCTCTAATGGGCAATCCCCTTACCTGGCCATCCGTCTTTTGAAGGACAGTGAGCTGGTGATGGCACTAGGATGATGATGACAAAGAAGAGAAACAGGAGGGGGTTAGAGTCTCTGGGATCTAGCAGCAAGCAGAGCAGGGTGGCTCACCCAAGAGTGGGGAAGTGAGGGCAGGGCTGGACCTGGTAGAGCAGCAGGGAGTCAGGAGCTGCGATTGACCGAAACCCCAGCTTCCCACCACCCTCACTGCACCTCCCACCCCCTCTGGGAAGGGAAATTACATTTCCCCATTTTAGCAAGGGGTGGTGAGAGGGAAGACTGAGTGAACACAAAGCCGAAAGTACAAGCAGGACGGAAAGTGAAACCGGGCGCAGCCCCCAGTATAAGACTCCCCCTGCCCGGGAGATGGCTGTCCAAAGAGGCTGGCCCCACCATGGGCCAGACGGCAGGCGACATTGGCTGGCGTGAGTTTGAGGCCAGGGCTGGGGCAGAGGGGTGGGGGGCCTGGCTGAGACTGGGCAGAGGATGGGTGAACTTGCCTGCTGTGGATGGGCGCCAAGGGCTGAGGTGCTACTATGTGGGCAAGACTAAGGATACAGGATACAGCTGACTGGAGGATGGGAGTGAGACAGGCATAAACTGGGGAGAGGGGATGGGGCAGAGGGGTAGTGATCAAGCCAGGGCTGGGCAGAGGATGGGGCAGGGCAGATTGGCTGGCATGAACGGGGGGACAGCGTTCTGCAGAAGGGTGGAAGTTTGGTGAGGGCTGGGCTGAGGATGGGAAGAGTTGACTGGCATGAATGGGGAGAGTCGGGCAGGCGCTCTGACCAGGACCAGGAGCATAGATGAAGCGTTTATTTGGGGTGGATGAGCAGGGGCCAATCAGCTTGGCTGAGAACTGGGTCTGGCTAGAGGAAAAACAGTCGGAGCAGGGGGCTGGGGCCAAGGAGTCGGCAGCCTAACTGGGTCAAGGGTCTGCAGTCTGAAGCTTGGGAGGAGGTCCAAGCTACAGATGGTGGCTGAAGAGCTCAGAGGCTGGAAAGAGAGCTCTAGACAGAGGAGCCGATGGTAGGGTCGGGGTAGGGACCAAGGGCTGAAAGACGGGGACAGAACCTTCAAAGGCCGGGCGAAAGCCCCAGGATTGGCTGCAGAGGGGAAGGAGAAACCAAGGGAAGGGTCTGGGGGCTCCAGAGCTCAGGCAGAAAGCAGGGGGTCAGTAAGAGACGGCACAGCTCAGTTCTGGGTGGGCAATATCCACCAGGGCCTCGGGGTGCCCACCCATAGAGCTAGGAAGAACCCCAGTCTGCCTTAAGTCTCCAGGGTGCCAGAGCGGACCCCAAGCCAGGGAGCCTGAATGCTAGATTGCAGGCATGACCCACCACCTGTGTTAAGTCCATGGGCGTAGTGGAAGCGCCCAGAATCTCCCCTTAGTCTTTACTGAGAGTACATTTCGAGGAGCAGAGCCCAGGGCTTAGAGATCAAGGATGGATAGGAAAGAGGCATGGAGAGAAGGGGGGGCAGGAACAGACTTCAACTTAGTGACCAGTTTTGGTTTGGGTTTCGAGAAGAATTGTGTAACTCCCTAGTGATTGCTAGATTTCCTCTCCCTGAAGAAGACACGGCCCTCTTCCCAGAGCTCCAGCCCCACTGCCCCTCTTCCTTCTTTCCAGGAAATGCAGGGCAGGAAGCACTTTCAGAAATCAGCCAGTCTGACTCCCCCATTTTACAGATGGGAGCCTGAGGCACAGAGATAAGACGTGACTTGTTCAAGGGAAAAACCCAAATGAGAAACAGGTTCAGCCTCCCATTCCAGACCCTCCTCCCTCTCCTGGCACCCCGTGTTCCTCCCAGCCTGCAGAGTGATCTACCTGCCTTGGGGGAGGCTGGACCAATCTGTCCTTCTGACTCCCCGGGATAGAGCCTCAGCATCATCAGCCCACCCCTGGGGCCCTGGTTCAGGTCATCAGAGCCGCCTGGCTGAGCCCGGGGAATCCTTGGCAGAACAGACCGTGCCCACGCCAGGGGAGGTGGCGGTCTCCTCTGAGTTCCCTGGGGGAAGCATGCAGGCTCTGCATTTGGGCAGATCTGGAATCCAGTCCTGGTCCCCTCACCCTCTGGCTATGTACCCTTGGGCAAGTCAACCTTACTGAGCCTCACTTTCCCCATCTGCAAAATAGGGAGAATAATAGCACCCAGGCTGCCACATACCCTCGTGCAGTTTGTTCACTGAGAAAGACACTTGGCCGAGGGAGATAGTGGGGTTCAAGATGCAGCCCGAGATCCGCTTGCAAAGGCGGGCACTCTGTGCAAGACTGTGTCTGCCTGGGGGAAGGGGCACTTTCCTTTCACTGTACAGAGATGCCATATGGTGTCTCAACAGCTTGTTAGTGGTTTTGAGGGGTCAGTGAGATGACACACAGAGCGTGCCTGTAGTCCCTTCCCTTTCCTGAGTTCTTTTCCAGCTCTTCCCCTCATCTTGCCCGCCCCCTCCTCATTGCTCCAGGGGTCAGCCTTTTGCTACTCTCCTTGCTCCTGGCTCGAGCTGGTGTCTGGGGATTCCCGAGGCCCCCAGGGAGGCCCCTCCGGAGCCTGCAGGAGTTGCAGAGGGAGTTCAAGGTCAGCCTGCATCTCTCCAGGAAGCTGCTCTCCGAGGTTCGGGTCCAGGCCCGTGACTTTGTGAGTCTCCCTAATGCAGCTGGCTCTGGGGATGGGAAGATCTCCAATCCCCTCGGGCCCCCACTAAAAGACCTTGCCCCATAGGCTGAATCTCACCTGCCAGGAGTGAACCTGGACCTTCTGCCCCTGGGAGAGCAGCTCCCCAACGTTTCCCTGACCTTCCAGGCCTGGCGTGGCCTCTCTGTGAGTGGCGGACTGGCGGGGTGGGACAGGCAAACTGGCAATAAAGCTGGGCTGGGGGGATGGAGATAAAGTTGGGGATTGAATTGAAGATGGATTTGGGGATAAATTGAGGGAGAGAATCTCGATGAGGCTGGGTAGGTCACTGAATATAAAGATGAGGCTGGAATAAAGAAATGGCGTTAGGAAGAAGGTAAGAATGAAGCTGAGCAAGGAAAGATGTGGGGATGGGAACAGAATGGGGTTGGGGTTAGAGGTTAGTATGGAGGAGGCGTGGAGCTGGTGTTACGAGTGAGAATGGTAAGAGGTTAGGGATGGGAAGAAGGTTGGGGATGAGAGTGAAAATGAAGTGGGGGATAGAGAAAGAATGGGGATCGCTGGTGAGGATGGGAATGGAATGGGGTTGGGTAGAGTTGGAGATGGGATGGAGAGATGGTGACATTGAGGCTGGACACAAGAAAGAGGGATGGAATTGGGATAAGCATGGGAACAAGGATGGGAAAGAAGTTGAAGACACAATGAAAACAAGTGAGGAGATGGAGATGGGGCGGGGCGGTAGAGAAGGGAATGGAATGGGGTTGTGGGTAGAGAGTGACAGAAGGATGGAGATGGGGTTGGGGGTTGGAGATGAGCTCGGGTGTGACTGAAAATGAGGTTGGAAAAGGAGATAGGATAGAGATCAGACACAGTGGAGATGGGAATGGTGATGAACATAGGAAGGGAGTAGAGATGGAGATGTGGTTAAGGATGAGAATAGATATGGGGACGGAATGGGGATTGGAGTTCATGCTGGGAATGGGACCCAAATACAGATGAGGTTGGGTTTGAAGTGGGTCATCCTTGGCCTGCAGGCCTTTCCTGATGCCTTCCCTCCCCTTCCACAGGCCCCAGAAAGACTCCGCTTCCTCTCCATGACACTTCACCCCTTCCATACCCTGTTGGGAGGGCTGGGGAGCCAGGGGTTCTGGACCAGTTCAGAGAGGTTGCAGCTGTGGGCCATGAGGCTGGATCTCCGAGATCTGCAGCAGCATCTCCGCTTCCAGGTAGAGTGCCCACCCACCCTCCTCGACCCCCAGAGATGAACACTCAAAATTGAGGCTCATTGGTTCTCTTTGAAAACACCCCCTGCCCAGAGGTAGGATAAGTCTGGAAGGAGATGCTCCAGGTCCTCTGAGTGTGTGTGTGTGTGTGTGTGTGTGTGTGTGTGTGTGTGTAGGTGTACCAGGTCCTACCTCTGCCCCCTGAACCTCTGCCTTCTCTTGGGGTCTTGGTCTTAAATGAGAGAAGCCAGGACAGCATCTGGCATCAGCAGGCCCTACAGCAAACAAAGCACGTTCCCTTCTCCCTCATCCTCTGACATCACCAGATTCTCCTGAACATTTCAAAGGGAAACAGGAATTTTACCCTTAATAAAAGAATCGAAAATGAAAACAGCATAAAAACTAACCATATCACCTTTCTGCCCATTTCTGATCTTAAGACGACGCTTAAGAGAGGAACTTCCAGTTCCCTGGTGGCCTAGTGGTTAGGACTCCAGGCTTTCATTGCCAGGGACCAGGTTCTATCCCTGGTAGGGGAACATCCCGAAAGCCCCATGGCACAGCAAAAAAAAAAAAAAAAAAAGAGAGAGAGAAAGAGAGGACCTTCCAGAGTCCCCAGCCCCCCGGGCAATCCTGGATGAGTGAGAGCCAGCTCCATGAGCACCATCTTGCTCTGTGACTTCCATTTATTTGAACCAAAAACAAAATCAGGCAGTTCACATGAAACGATGACATAATGGAGGATGCGAAGTAGGGGTTGTCCAGGGAAACCATGCCCTTGTGGTCTCTGATGTCATTCTGCACCACTGGGCACATAAAGGAACAAGGATTCATTCAGGGTCTCAGGCGGGCCATTCTCTGACCCATGGGTCTCTCCCCACAGGTGCTGGCTGCAGGATTCAACCTCCCTGAGGAGGAGGAGAATGAGGAGGGGGAGGGGCTGCTCCCAGGGGCTCTGGGCGGCCCCTTGCAGATGTCAGCCCAGGTGTCCTGGCCCCGGCTCCTCTACACCTACCAGTCGCTACACTCCTTGGAAATTGTCTTGTCTCGGGCGGTGAGGGACCTGCTGCTGCTCTCCCAGGCCGGGAACCCAGCCCAGGCCTTGGAGTTCCCCACACCCAGCTCCCAGCCCTGATGGAGGGTGACTTCTTAGCCCCTTCCCTCCACCCATCAGGACTTGAGGACTGGAGTCTGGGCCGGCAGACAGGCTCTGGCTCATCTGCCTTAGACAAGGCACGACTCCACTGTTCTCCTGCCCCAGACCCTATCCAATAACTTAAGGCCCCTCCAGTCCTTGCCAGATATTTATTTCTTAGATATTTATTTATTGTTTAGAAAAATGGTTTATTTATTGTTTCGGGGACCTGCTGGTCATCCTCAGACTAGGCTGCCACGCTGGGTGCCTAATAAAGCACTCTCACCCTCTCTCTGCCTCGGCTTCTTTTCAGAGAAGGGGTCCCGACACGCAAAGGGGCCCTGGAACAGAGTCTGAGGCTTCTGTTTACCCTGGACTCCTCTCTGATCTTACATTTTTGGGGTTCCTGGCCCACCTTCCCCCACTCTGGCTTGTTCAGCTGGTGGCTGCCGTAGTAACCAGCAGAGTTCTGAGACCGAGCTCCCACTTTGGAAGCTCAAGGCAGCTGGTCTGCTTCTCTTTGGTTGCAAATGGAGCACCACCGGCCCTCCTGACCTCTTCCTCCAGGCCGGCTTCAACCTCAGAGGTTTGCATTAGTCCTACACAGCTCTCCAGGGCCTGATGGGGGGTTGAGAATCCGGGGGGGGGGTCAAGGAGTGGGCGCAGTAGAGGGGGAAGGCTGTGGGGAGAACTGTCTCTGTCGTCGCTCAGTCCTCCAAGCAGCTGAGACAGGCTGGGGAGGTAGGCAAGGCAGGCCATCAGAGAGAGATGACCCCAGCGGGGCAGTGGTCCACCAGCCACATTGGACAGTCAGACTCCTTAAGTTCATGGTTCTCGCAGACATCTGGCTCTGTCTGCTCCGTGAATGACACACCAAGAAACTAAGGCCCAGAGGGTGGAAAGGATGCGTCCAAAGCGGCAGAGGGAGTCAGGCTGAGCAGGGTTCAACCCAGCCTTCTGAGCCTCACGTCCCAGTCACTGGGGCTTTGGCTGGCCCAGCCTGGCTCGCAGCTCCTGCATCATGCCAGGGTGTGCCAGGCCAAACCTGCAGACGGAAGACAGGCCGTGGGAGCTGGTGTCCAGATGCCGTCAGCCTCCTCCCCATCCCAGGCCGGTCACCTCCCCCTGGGCTTACCTCTGTCCCAGGGGCCTTCTGGCTGGCAATGGAGTCCCTTCAGGGCTGGAGGAGCTTGGCTCCGGGGCGTGCTCTGGCTCGAGAAGTCTCTGTTCGGGGGCTACCAGCTCTTCCTCCGGTGGGGGGCTGGGAGGCTCCTGCGGTTGCTCAGGGGCGGGGTTCCGTCGGAAAGAGGGCCGGGAGCGGCGCTGTGAGGAGCTGCGGGAGAGGAGGGCTCGGCTCCTCGGGACAGAGACGTCCAGGCGAGCCCCGGGGAGCAGGGCCTACGGGGAAGAGGGCACGGGGTACCACGGGGCCGGCTTCAGCTTCGAGATTCTGCTCTGTCCAGCCCAGGACCCTACCTGGAGCCCTCACCTCACTCCAGCTGCTGTGAGCCTCTCCGCATGGTCCAGGCTTAGCCTCTGCAGGGTCCTGGTTGGTTGACGGGTCCTCTTGGCCCTGGATGCCCTCCAGGCCTTCTGGGTCAATCTCCTCAGCCTCTGCCTTTTGGTCTCCAGTCACCTCGATATCCTCCACCGCAAGGGGCCTTTGTGCCTCTCCCTCGGGGTGCGTGTCCCCGTGCTGCCCCTCACCGCTTTGCCCCTGCTCTGTCCCTTGCCATCCTCCAGCCTCTTCTTCCCACAGTGTGTGCCCTCCTGGGAGGCCCTCTACCCTCACCACCTGGGAGCCCGAGGTAACGCCATCCATCCCCCAGCTTCCTTCTGCTACTGCGGATTCCTCCACCTCAGCCTGCTGTCCCCCGGGCTCACCCTCCCGAGGGGCCTCAGAAGCCTCTGCTTGGCCACCTCTGCCAGGCGCCTCCTCCTCTGCTGAGCCCTCCAGGCCAAACTCCTGCCCACCTGTTTTCTCCCCCTCTGCAGCCACTACCAGGTCCTCACCTCCGCCGGCTTCCTCTCTCCCTTCTGAATCCCAGTCTCTCCCGAATGCTTCCTCAGCCTCTCTGCCGGGCCTGTCCCCAGTCCCAGGAGCCCTTCCATCCAGAGCTGCCTTATCCTCCACCGTCTCGGTAGCCAAAGAATTTGTCTCCAGTTCGTTGCTGTCCTGGAGACTCAGAGCCTCCGCCTCCAGCCTCCAGCCTCTCCTGGATGTTCTGTCTGCCCCCCAGGGCACGGTGGCCTCCACCTCCTCCTCCTTGGTCTCTGTGGCGTCTGACTCTCCCAATGACTGGACGGTCCCTGCTTCTGCTCCCTGCCTTCCACCCAGCTCCTGGTTCTCTGCTCCAGGGGTCTCCCCCTCCTCTGCTCCACGCCAGGCTTCCTTTGCTTTCATCCATTCCCCACCTGCCTCTGGGACCTCTGGTCGTGCAGACTCTCGGCCTCCTTCAGCCTCCGCCACTGGTGCCTGGCCTCCTGTAGCCTCCTCCTTCCCCTCTTCAGCATCTGCTTTTTCCTCCTGGGTGTTCCCTCTCTCCACATCCCTTCTTCTGTCTTCCCAGGCTTCCGCCACAGAGCTGTTAGGTTCTACATACCCCACGTTCCTGGGATATTCCTCCAGGCTCCTCTCTGTCTCCTCCCTGCTCCGGGCTGGAATGCTGCAGAGCTCTTCCTTACATGCCTGCCCTTCCTCAAGTTGCTCTATGGGGGTCTGGGGGCCTCCCACCAGCTCAGGTTCTTGGCCTTCAGTGACCCTGTGCTCGAGGCCCCCCCACCCCACCTCCAGTGCTTCTCCCCTGGCCTGAGCCTCTTCCTCACCCCTCTCCCTGCTGAACTCCTTCTTGGGCCTGGCCTCTGGCGTTGCCTCCAAGTCAACATCACCTTCAGCCTCATTTGCTGCTTTGTCCTGGAGCAGCTCAGCCTCTGCAGCCCAGCAACTCCTCTGCTGTTGCTCGGCCTCCTCTGCCTGCACCACCTCCTTGAGACTGGTTTGAGCAGCCCTGATCTCTGAGTCTTGCCTCTCCACAGCCTCTCCCTCAGCCTGATCTGCCTGGCCCTCAAAGCCCTCCCCTCCCTCCGCCTCTGACTCCTGACCTTCCTCAGCTTCCCTCCCTGCTGCCTGGTCCTCGGCCGCTTCTTCCACTCTCTCGGTTCCCAGGGCCTGGGTCTGTTTGGGGAAGAGGCTCACTTCAACCTCTCTATTCTCATCTACCTCCTCCTCCTCCTGGCCTCCCTTGGAGGTCTCCTCTAGGGCCCAGACTCTCCCAGTACCCTCTGGGATCCTTTCTCCTGGGACTGCCCCATGTTCAGTCTCCCCAACCCCTGGGAGGTCAGCCTGCTCCCTGCCTGAGGTTTCCCTGTCCTCAGATTCTGCCCCTGGCTCCTGTGTCCCCTGTGCCCTTGTGCTTCGGCCACTCCTTACCACTACCACCTCTTCTTCCCTCCCAGCCCCTTTGGCCCCAGGCCCCTGGATCTCCTCTGCAGCTGTCTCATCAACCCCCTGCTCTGATTCCTTTCTGTCCTCTGCTACCTTTTGCCCATCAACACTCGCCGTCCGCTCAAGCTCCTTGTGCCAGGTCCCCTCTGACTCCGCCCCTCCAGCCACCCCTGGCTCTGTTGCCCTGACCTCTTCCTCCTCCTCCTCCCGTTCCCAGGTTCTCAGTGTCTCCTCTCTCTTCACTTCCTGCTCATCGGGCTGCTGACTCTCCTGGGCTTGGCTACTCCTGTCTCGACCAGCCTCAGACCCTGCCTCAGATTTCCTTCTGGGCTCCAGGGGGATACTTGAATGCTGGCATCTCGTGGCCGTGGCTGCCTCCCAGGCCCCAGTGTCCTGCCTATCTGCTTGAGACCCATGGGAGCTGCCTTGTCTGCCACCCCAGGTCTGTTCTGTAGCTGAGCTTTCCTCCTGGCACCTTCCAGCCTCTCCAGGCCCTCTCAGCCCTCCATCCCCCTTGCTTTGGCTGCCTCCAAGGCCCTCCACGGCCTCCTGGGCTTCCTCCTCTACCTTCCCCCCGAGGCTTCTTGCAACCACCTCCCCCAGTTCCTCAGCTGCACACGCCTCCCTCCTCTCTGCACTGGGGACATCATCTCCCATAAGGTAGGAGACAAAGGTGCTGAAAGACTCCTAGAAGAAAAGAGGGATAGGGACAAAGGTATTAAGAGGAAGCCCAGCCCTCTCCCTCGGGGCCCTGGGCCAGAGGGACTCGGGAGAAGGAAGAGGGGTTCTAGGATCTAGGAGGAGGAGGGGGACAGAATCTGCAGAAGGAGCAGGAAACGGCCTAGATTAGAGGTGTGTGGATGTGTTTGTGGAGATGAGGGGATTGAAATCCAGAGAAGATCGGGCTAGCAGGCTGCCTGATTGTGGGGAAGGAATCTTGAGTCTGAGGAGAAGCTCAAAGGGAGAAGGGAAGGTGAGGCCCCAGGGAGCAGGGTGAAAATCTCTGGCCTCTCTTTGCCCCTCTCACCAGTGCCCCCCTCAAGGCCTGATGCAGCCCAGGGAGATGTAGCCGGAGGAAATCCATCCTGTCTGTCTCTGTCTGTGTGTCCAGAAAGCTGACAATGATTGTCCCCACCCACCAAGCCAGTCTTCCCCAGGACCCAAGACACTTCCTCTTCCCCTGTCTCTCCCTGACGCATCCCCACCCCGAGCCCTGCCCACCTTCTGCAATGCCCACAGCTGCTTCCAGCCCAGGCTGGGAGGTGGGTGTATATCACACAGGGGACTCAGGTGGTGTACATTCAAAGCTAAAGGGCAAGGGAGGAGGACCGAAAGGAAAGAGCGGGAGCAGGAGACCTCAGAATTGGGGAGGGGGGAGGGGCATGTGGCAACTGCAGCTCAAGTGACTCAGGTCTTGTATTTACACCTCAGCCGTTTCCGTCTCCCCCCAAAGCCACAGCCTCTCTGTGAGAGGAAGCTGGGGTTTGTGGTTCCTGTTTTGCCTGGGGACAAGGAGTAGGAATGAGGAGGGGGCTGGTAAGAGCTCTGGCTTCTCATTTCAGGGTCATTAATGCTTCCCCAAGAGGAAGAAGGGGCTGGATTGGTGGCTCCAATGCCCATTCCCTCACCTGTAGTCATTCTTGTGAAACGAAACTTGGCTAAACTTTGTACTGTGGTTATTCACGTCTACCTCCCAGCCTCCTTTGAGTTCCTTGAAGGTGGAGGCCATGTATGACACGTTGCTGAATTTCTAGAGCCCGGCATGGGTAGTAGGATCCCATTTTTCATTGGTTGAGTGATCTGGGAAGCAGACCAAAGGGGGTACATTTCAAACAGCAGTCTGAGGGCCTGGTGGTGAGAAAGAGCTGGGAGAGGTGGGCACTGACTGTTGGAAGCCCACAAGAGAGATTAGCAGGGGAAAGACGTGATGAAGAAAATTCAGGATGTTGCTTTACCACCTAGAGGAAGGTAAGAGAATAATCGCTCCTTATCTGGGACTTTGTGAAGTGACCTTAATCGACACCTTTTCCTTGGGTCCCCTCCCTGAGCCTCACTTTCCAAATTTCCAATTAGAGGAACTAGATGAGATCACAGAATCAGAATCTTGGGCCTTAGAATGATCTGGTCTAAGCACCCTTAATGCAGGCAGGAATCCTGCAGCAGCCAGCACCCCTGCCTCTGGTGCTCTATTTCTTTGTTTGTTTGTTTGTTTTTTGCGTTACGCAGGCCTCTCAGTGCTGCGGCCTCTCCCGTTGCGGAGCACAGGCTCCGGACGCGTAGGCCCAGCGGCCATGGCCCACGGTCCCAGCCGCTCCGCGGCATGCGGGATCCTCCCGGACCGCACAAACCCGCGTCCCCTGCATTGGCAGGCGGACTCCCAACCACTGTGCCACCAGGGAAGCCCTGGTGCTCTATTTCTTATTGCCGAGTCTCTAAGGTCACCTTTAGGTCTAACGTTGTATGTTCATCAGTAAATTTCCTTTTTTGTTTTCTCATCTGTAAAACCAGGGTTGAACTACTACTTTGGTTCTAAGATAATTTGAGAAAGGGGCTCTGTTAACCACCTTGGATACTGCCAACAGACAATTCATGAAATCTTTTTAGGTGGGTGTTATCTTTATGTGCAGTTTCTAAAGCAATCTAAAGGCAACAACAGACAGAAATAAGAATGACCTGAAGCTGGCTGCCTTTGTTGTCAGCCAGAAACAGTACCGGCTAGGCAGGTGGCCATATTTATTTCTGGCAGTTGCAGAGGAGCTGAAGCCATTTGCAGCCATGATTAGTGCTGGTACGGTAGATCACGGCCTTGGGCGTCCCCAACTAACGTCATGGTTCTTCTTGCTGATCCTACCTATCCCAGTTTTAAACCGGTGGTTCCAGGGTTCTTCCAGCCTCTCTCAGTCCCCCGCCCCGAAACTGGGTAGGTCTAAAGAGAAGATCGAGAAAAGACCCGGAAGTGGTGAGGACCTTCAAGCACGTGATGAGGGACCGACAGGTGCTGTCACGTGATCCGTCATTCCTGAGTGCGGAATGTTTAGGTGCTCTTAAAGGTACAGGCTGCAGGGCCCCCTGCTTTAGAGGGGGCGGGGGCAGAGTCCGACGGGTGGGGCGTGGTGGGGCGTACGAGGGCGCAAGATGGAGGCTGGGGTTAGGGCCGTGGCTCTTAGAGGCGCCAGTGCAGCGGAGAAGCCGGAGCTGGGACCGGCAATGGGACGTTGATCCCTCTCACCTGTCGTAGACCCTCATCCGCCTCATCGGAGCCAACTCTGAACTCTCGCTGACTCTGGACCCCTCGGGGGACCTGAACTTGATGCCATGGGAGGCTGTGCGGGGCGGCGCCTTTCGGATTCGGAGGGTGAGTATTTCTGCCCACCCTCACGGGATTGACTTCCTCGGTCCCGGGAGAACGCCCGTTGGCCCATCGTGCACCTGAGGGGGGGGTGGGGGTCAGGCCCTCTTCTTTTCCCCCTTCCAGGAGAGGAGGCCAATCCGGCACTTAGGCCCCCGCCGCAGGACCGTCAGGGGACCCATTGGAAGAACGCGGTGGGCTTCTGGTGAGTGGCCTGAATAGGGTGGGAAGAGGGAAGCAACAAGAGGGGTGAGAAAAGAGAGTTGAGCTTCCAAAAAGGAGCTGAATCCACAAAATATTTACTGAACCGCTTGGTTTGCCCTGAGGCCGTGTGTAAATTTCCCAAATTTCGCTCATTCCCTTATCACCTTCCCCTTTGGGCCAGCTTCTCATATGACCTGCAGGGATCTTTTCTTCATGTTTTTACTCCAACCAACTCAGCCTTTATTTTATTTTTTCATGAAAATAATATCTATTCAAATTCAGAATTCGTGTCTCTGAAATTTTCTGTGTGACCGTTTCTGAGATGAATATCAGTAACAAATCATTTAATTTCTAGACAAATCTCAATGTCATCGGTTATCTTCTTGATTTTAGTTTCTCTGAATTTCCGTTTCCTCAGCTGTAAAATGGGATAATAGCAGGCGCCTTGCCATGTTGTGAGGATTTTATTTTATTTTATTAATTTTTATTGGAGTATAGTTGCTTTACTATGTGGTGTTAGCCTCCACTGCACAACAAAATGAATCAGACATACACATACAGATATCCCCTCCCTTTCGGACTTCCCTTCTATTTAGGTTACCACAGTGCATTAGGTAGAGTTCCCTGTGCTATACAGTATGTTCCCATCTGTTGTCTATTTGTACATAGTATCAATAATGTATATGTGTCAATCCCAGTCTCCCAGTTCCTGCCTCCCCACCCCTTTCCCCCTTGGTATCCATACATCTGTTCTCTACGTCTATGTCTCCATTTCTGCTTTGCAAATAAGATCACCTATACCATTTTTCTAGATCCCATATACATGCGTTATTATATGATACTTGCTTTTCTCTTTCTGACTTAACTTCACCCTGTATGACACTTTCTAGGTCTATCCACATCTCTACAGATGACCCAATTTCGTTCCTTTTTATGGCTGAGTAATATTCCATTGTAATTATGTACCACATTTTCTTTATCCATTCCTCCATTGATGGACATTTAGGTAGCTTCCATGTCCTGGCTATTGTAAATAGTGCTGCTATGAACATTGGGGTGCATGTGTTTTTTTTGAATGATGGTCTTTTCTGGGTATATGCCCAGTAGAGGGATTGCTGGGTCATACGGTAGTTCCATTTTTAGTTTTTTAAGGAACCTCCATACTGTTTTACATAGTGGCTGTATCAATTTACACTCCCACCAACAGGGTATGAGGGTTCCCTTTTCTCCACACCCTCTCCAGCATTTACTGTTTGTAGATTTTTTGATGATGGCCATTCTGACCGGTGTGAGGTTATACCTCACTGTAGTTTTGATTTGCATTTCTCTAATAATTAGTGATGTTGAGCATTGTTTCATGTGTTTGGGCCATCTGTATGTCTTCTTTGGAGAAATGTCTATTTAGGTCTTCTGCCCATTTTTTGACTGGGTTGTTTGTTTTTTTGATATTGAGCTGTATGAGCTGCTTGTATATTTTGGAGAGCCAACTCAGCCTTTAAATTTGTAAATACATGTACTTTTTAAAAGAAAACTGTAAATCACTACTCTGGATGGAAAGCCAGTATTTTCCTAATGCACATTTAAATAAATGCATCACTACCTTTTAAAAGTCATCCATCTACCTCCTAAAATAATTCGAATACTGAGCTTTGGGAAATACTTCTAGCACTAACCTAAACATCAAGGACTTGGGTAACAGATTGGGTTGGAAGTGAGGCTCTCTCTCTGAGCCTCAGTTTCTCAGCAGTAATATGGGAAGAGCAGCAGTACCACTTCAGAGGCTTGTGAAAAGGACACATGATATCCTGGGGCTGGGTCCTGTTCCCTTCCCATCACTGATGGCAGCTCTGGGAGATGAGAATAAGTGAACCAGATCCTTCATAGATCATGTAGGGTATTATCTTGTTTTGATCTCTACAGCACTCTGTGAGATAGTCAGGAGAGACGTTTGAATCCTCATTGTACACATGAGTAGACTGAGGCCACTCAAGTAGGAAGTGGCGGACTTGGGACCTGAACATAGTCCTTTGGATTTCAAGCCCCCAGCATCTTTCTACCATACCACAGTCAGAGACAGTGGATCAGTGGATGAGAAATGCCCCGGGAACTGAATCATGGTGGGAGCTTGGAGGAGAGAGTCATCAAGGATAACTTCCTTCTCTTCCTGGGAGAGGTCTCAGAGATTAGATATGAACCTAAGTTTGTTGTCCCAAAGCCTGTATTTCTAACCTTCTCACTAAATGGGGATGGGGTCTGGCGACAGAGAAAAAAGAAGGCACAGGAAAGGGGGAGGTTTGGTGCTAGGACTGTGGATAGATTGTATATAATTATATGTCTGTTCTTCTATGTCAATTATATCTCAATAAAACTGGGGGGTGGGGGGATCTGTCCTGCTCACTCCAGGCTCCTGGGCCTCTGCAACAACTTCTCTTACGTGGTGATGCTCAGTGCTGCCCACGACATCCTCAGTCACCAGAGAGCACCTGGGAACCAGAGCCATGTAAGTGACCCTCTCTACCACCACCACGATGTTTAGTCCCTATGGGAAGATGAGGGACTCACCCTTGGGCAGAAACCCACTTGAAAAGTTCATGGAATGAGGTGGCTAAGGGGTGGGGCGAGATGGCTAAAGTTCCCAGACCTGAGAACAGGAAGCGTCTTTAAGAATCAATTTGTTCTTGTAAAGCAATTGCAAGCTCAAACGTTGGCCGGGTGGGACTATAGTCTAAGGCATGTTTTTTTGTTTTTTTTAATTAATTAATGGCTGCGTTGGGTCCTCGTTGCTGTGCACGGGCTTCTCATTGCAGCGGCTTCTGTTGTTGCGGAGCACAGGCTCTAGGTGCGCGGGCTTCAGCAGCTGTGGCTTGAAGGCTCCAGGGCACAGACTCAGTAGTTGTGGCGCACGGGCTCAGCTGCTCCGCGGCATGTGGGATCCTCCCGGACCAGGGCTCGAACCCGTGTCCCCTGCACTGGCAGGCGGACTCTTAACCACTGCGCCACCAGGGAAGCCCTGAGGCATGGTTTTTTAACTCCAGCACTGTTGATGTTTTGGGCTGGATAATTCTTTGTTGTGTGACTTTCCTGTGCATTGTAGGATGTTTAGCAGCATCTCTGGCCTCTGCCCACTGGATGACAATAGCATATCCCTCAGCCTCCAGTTGTGACAACCAAGAATGTCTCCAGACATTGCCAAATGTTCCCTGAAGGGTATAATCATCTCTGATTGAGAACCTCTTGTCTATGATGAGCTGGAGGATGCAGGCCCAAGGGGAACAGCTACCACCTTGCAGGTCCAACAGGGAATTTGGTCCAAGAATAGATTTTTCTGGAAACCCAAATTTTTTAAATGGAAGTTCCCGAGTGTGTTACCCAAATAAAGTCACTTACAAGGCCATCTTTGGTGTGTGGACCATTAGTTTGAGACTTCTATGGAAACCTCCCCTTCCCCCTTGTGCACATAGAGGAACTGAGGTCTTAAGAAGCCAGTGCTAACCCAAGGCCATCCTTCAAGTTAGAGCAGAGCTGGGAATGGAGCCCGGCCCTGTTTGTCTGCCCTCCTGCCTCCCTGGGTGAAAGACTTTCTTGTCTCCCATCAGGTGGACCCAGACCCAACACCCACCTCCCATAATAGCTCATCTCGATTTGACTGCAATTCTGTCTCCACAGCTGTGAGTACCCATCTGGTCCTCCTTTACCCTTACTCTGGGTCTGTAGACCCCACCCACACCCCCTCAGCACCCAGCTGGTACTATCATGACTCCACTAATTAAGACGGCCATTTACTGAGCCCTTTCTGTGTGCAGTGTATATTAGCTTATTGAATCCATACAACAGTACTGAGTTAGGCTCTGTAATCATCCCCGTTTTCCGAATAAGGAGACTGAAGCTCAGAGAATGTGAATACCTTGACCCACAGCTAAGGAGAGGCAGACCTGGGACTGGAACTCAGATCTGTGTGACTTCAGAGCCTGTGTTTGTAGCAGTCTAATGGGCTGGTTTCTATCTTTCCTTGGCCACTTGGTTGGGAGGGTTGTCCCTGGGAAAGTCTGGGGTCTCACTCTGTTCTCCTGTCCCAGGCGGTGCTCCTGGCAGACATCCTTCCCACCCTCGTCATCAAATTGCTGGCTCCTCTTGGCCTTCATCTGCTGCCCTACAGGTCTGGGTGGAGGTGGCGGGAGGAAAGGCAGGTGGGATCTGACAGTGGGGAGGCTGGGAGGGCAGAGGAGGTGGCGAGAGGGCTGGGGAGCTGAGAATGGCAGCTGACCGTCCCCCCCGGCCCATATCTCCCTTCAGCCCCCGGGTGCTCACCAGTGGGGTTTGTGCTGCTGGAAGCTTCATCCTGGTTGCCTTTTCTCATTCGGTGGGAATCAGCCTGTGTGGTGAGTGTGAGGTTTTGTGTCAGGTGGGGGGTTCAAAGGAACTACAACAGAGCATTGGTGGGGGTAATCTCCTCAGCTTCCCAGAGGAGAGGGATTATTTTTGTAACCCCCGAGAAGCATGCTAAGACTGTCACAATAGGGAACGGGAGGTGAGGTCGATTTGGAGGGGTAGGCGGTGGGGAAGATGGGAGGAAATGGACAGATCAGATGGAGATCAAGATGAGCAGTCCCAAGCGTCTGTGATGGAGGTGGAGGAGGCATCAAAGATGAGTTCTTGGGAATTCCCTGGCGGTCCAGTGGTTAGAACTCGCTGCTTTCACTGCCGTGGCCTGGGGTCAACCTCTGATCGAGGAACTAAGATCCCGCAAGCCTTGCGGTGCGGCCAAAGAAAAGAATGAATTCTTACTCCTGATTTGATAATTGGGCGGATGGAGGTACCATTCCCTATGAGAGGACATGCAGAGGAAGGGGTTGGTTCTACTTCAGATCTGGAGCCCAGCCTATCCAAGGGATCTGTGTTTAGCCCCTCTGTGCAGATGCAGAGGAGGCTGTGGCCACACCCCTTAGGGAATTGAGGCTATTGGGGAAAGGCTAGGTAGGTATGGCCGTGCTTGTCCTTCTCCAGGTGTGGTCTTGGCTAGCATCTCTTCAGGTCTGGGGGAGGTCACCTTCCTCTCACTCACCGCCTTCTACCCCAGGTAAGCAGGCAGAGCAGGGAGTGAGGGGAGGGGTTCCCACTGCTGGCTTTGGTCCTTCTTACGGCTACTGTGTTCTCCTTCTCAGGGCTGTGATCTCCTGGTGGTCCTCAGGCACTGGCGGAGCAGGGCTGCTGGGGGCACTGTCCTACCTGGGCCTCACCCAGGCTGGCCTCTCTCCCCAGCACACCCTGCTGTCCATGCTGGGTATACCCGCACTGCTGCTGGCCAGGTAAGCGGCCTGGGCTGGGAGGAAGAGGGATTCGAGGAGAGAGAACTTGCACGATCCCAATCTTCAGATCCCTACAGCCATGTGGGGGGATGTGGGTTCTGGACTCCAATAGGCCCGAGTCTGAGTTCTGGGCTGTCACTTGTTAACTGTGTTGTATGGGACGAGTTACTTTACGTCTCTGACCCTCAGTTTTCCCATATTTCAAATGATGGTGGCTTTCCTTGCTTCCCCGTGCGGTGACATGCGTGAAGCATTCATTACAGTGTGGTTCCTACAATGAGGGGGCAAGGACAGACTCTGTTCATTTTGTGTGTATTTTCATGTGAATTAGGAAAAGTTTCAATTGGTCGACCAAACCTGTGATTTCACAGATTATCGCTTAGGATAAGGCCGTGTAGAAAAAGTGAATCAATTGAAAGGGAAATATTAAATAAAAAATATTATACACAGAGGGAATGTGGATATGGCAAATGTCATGAAGGCAAAACATAAGTGACCAAACTTTGGAAACTTCTGGCCTAGCACAAAATGAACACGTGATAAATGGTAGCTAGAGCGATTATTAGAAAAACAACAACAAGAAAACAGGGCTGACACGCTTGGCGTGAGCCAGGAATCAAAACGAGGGCCCATGGATTAGAAACAACAAGGAGATACATTTCAGTTCCAGAGAAGGAAGCATTTTTGCGCAGTTGGAGTTCTCTGGCCAAGGATGGAGGGCCTTGGCGGAGAGGAGGAATGAGGGGGGCTGCCCTGGGAAGAAGTGGCCTTTCCAGCCTGACAGAGGCTCTTCAATCTTCTTTTCATTCTTCCCACTTCCAGCTATTTCTTGTTGCTCACGTCTCCTGGGCCCCAGGACCCTGGAGGGGAAGGGGAGGCAGACACGGCAGCCCGGCAGCCCCTGATAAACAGCGAGGCCCCAGAGTGGAAGCCAGGTAGGAGACACAGTGACCGTCAGAGCGGTCACTTTCTCTGAGTTTCTGCCTTTTCCTCTCTACTGTGGGCAGTCAGAAGAGGGAGTGGATAGGCGTGCTGGTTATGGTGAGAGCCGACCACATTCATCTACTCAGGAAATACTCACTGAGTACTGACTATGTGTTATACCATTCATAAACAAATAACAGAATCTGAAGCACGTTGTTTTCACACGTTGATAAGTACTAGAAGAACATAACAGAGTGATGTGCTTAGAAATGACAGATGGGGGGACTTGCCTGGTGGTCCAGTGGTTAGGACTCTGAGCTTCCACTGCAGGGGGCACGGGTTTGATCCCTGGTTGGGGAACTAAGATCCCACATGCCGTGCAGTGTGGCCAAAAAAAAAAAAAAAAAAGCAAGAAATGACAGATGGGGGAGGAAAGGGGTTCTATTTAGAGAAGGTGGTCAGTGAAGGCCTTTTTGAGGACATCTCATTGGGCTGAAATATGAATGACAAGGAGTCAGCCCTGTGCACATCCAGGTGAACAGGTTTCAGGTAGAGGGAAGAGCAAGTGCTAAGGCCCTGTGGTGGGAATGAGCTTGGGTGTTCAAAACCAGAAAGAAGGGCCCACTGTGGCTGGGTAGGGGTGTACCGCCATCAGGCTGTACAAGAACCATGAAGAAGTCTCATCTAGTTACTTTTTTTTTAATCATGGTAAAGTATCCATACCATGAAGTTTACCAATTTAACCATTTTTAATTGTACAGTCCAGTGGCGTATGTGCTTTCACACTCCTGTGTTGGCTGGCTGATTCTTGCACACCAGCACCCCTTTTCTGAGTCAGTGTGCCGACCTCACCTGCCCTTCTCTCCCTGCCCCCCTGCAGGCTCCAGCTCACACCTGTCCCTTCAGGAAAGGTGGACCGTGTTTAAGGTACGGACGGTGGCTCTGGCGTGTCCCCTGCGGCCAGTGTTCATCTCCCAGCCTCCCGCTTATGTCTCCTGACCCTTCCAGGGCCTGCTGCGCTACATCGTCCCCTTGGTGCTGGTTTACTTTGCTGAGTATTTCATCAACCAGGGACTTGTGAGTGAGGGCTGCCGGGAGGGGTGTGGAAATAGTGATGAGGGTGGGGACCCACACATCCCCGTCCATCTCCCCCATCTGGTCCTTGCTGCAGTTTGAACTCCTCTTCTTCCGGAACACGTTCCTGAGTCACGCTCAGCAATACCGCTGGTGAGAAGACTGAGGGTGGGTGGCAGCATGGCAGTGGGCTGGGGGGCGGGCCTTTGATGGTAAGGACTGGGGTTGGGAGGGGCTGCCCTGCCGAGTAGGCACCAGAGGGGCTTCCTCTTACTCGCCGCCCCCTTGAAGGTACCAGATGCTGTACCAGGCCGGCGTCTTTGCCTCCCGCTCTTCTCTCCGCTGCTGTCACATCCGCCACACATGGGCCCTGGCCTTGCTACAGGTACTGAGCCCCTGGCCCTCGCTCTTCACCTGCCTTGGCTCCCAGCTTCCCTAGGCCCCGATGCTTCCCTCCCTCAGCAGGGGTTATTGATTGCATACCGTCATGTTCTAAGCACGGGGAACAGAGGCCAGCAGGGATCTGTGTAAAATGAGTGGCCTCAGGAGCCGGGCAAACCTGGATGCAGATCCCAGCTTCTGTACTCGGTAGCTGTGTGATTTAGGGCAGGTCCCGGAACTCATCTGAGCCTCAGTTTCCTCATGTATAAATCAGGCATGGTTGTAAGAAATAGAAATGCGAAGAATGAAAGAACAAGAATCTGTATTGTGTCTTAATCAGCTAGAAGCACTTATTTAATGATTATTTGCCCAAGCCTCATGCAGAGAGGCAGACTTTCAAATAATGTTTCCAACGATAAGAAAATGTTCAGTTCTTTTATTCTGGGTGGTTAATTACAATAGAATCAGTGACATTGGAGTCAACAGGTTATTTATCTCAAGGCTGGTGAGCAAATTCATGGCGAAGGTCATGTAAGTGATTAAGCTTTAAATGAACGAAAATACCTACAACAGTCTAACAAAAGGAGTTTTACTTAACCAGCATTCATGTTTCATTGTCACATGTCTACGGCCACTGAAGGTAACTATTAAAAAAACTTCAACTCTTTTTTTTTGGAAAGAGAACATGATTTTAAACATTCACGTCTTCTTACTTGTTTCTAAATGTCAGAGTTCTCGGTGGTCAGACTTGAAAACACTTTAAAACAAGTCATTGGCAACCTCCAAATTATTCTCAGTGACTCTAATATCCCTCTGGGCCATAATCTTGGGACCAGACGGGCATATAAAAAATTGCCTTTAGGGCTTCCCTGGTGGCGCAGCGGTTGAGAGCCCGCCTGCCGATGCAGGGGACACGGGTTCGTGCCCCGGTCCGGGAAGATCCCACATGCCGCGGAGCGGCTGGACCCGTGAGCCATGGCCGCTGAGCCTGCCTGTCCGGAGCCTGTGCTCCGCAACGGGAGAGGCCACAGCAGTGAGAGGCCCACGTACCGCAAAAAAAAAAAAAAAAAAAAAAAGGAAAAAATCGCCTTTAAAATAAAGCTTCAACCCTTATAGGAAAGTTTTTTGCCCTTTTCAATAATTCAATTCTGTGATAACAATATAGAGAATTATGGTAGATGACACTTTAATGTTATGTCAACAGCAGGCAGATATCCTCTAACTTCCTTCCTTATTTGCCTGAGCAGGACTGCCACCCCAGAGCTTTGTACCCACCAAGTCCCAGATTGTATCAACAATTCTTTTTTTTTTTTTGACCGCACCACACGGCATTTGTGTTCTTAGTCCCCCGACCAGGGATCGAACCCATGCCCCCTGCAGTGGAAGCACGGAGTCTTAACCACTAGACCGCCAGGGAAGTCCCTGTATCAACAATTCTTAACTCAGGGTTCTACATTAGATGCCACTGAAATGTGTAGCTTATGATTTTAGCTATAATTTTAACCAAGGTTGCTTCATAGAATTAGCAGCTTATAATCATTTAATTCCATTACAGAAAGTGTCTGGCCTAATGCTCCAGATGAAAGCATCTGCAGTGTTTCTAGGGTCATATTAGTATTACCAGGGTGTGTTCTTTTAAATGCAGATCTCTGAGCCCACCTCACTCTTCCTGAATTAGAACCTCTGAGGGCAAGGCCTGTGTAGGTAACAAGATCCGCAAGTGATCTGTGTGTACATTAAGCATGTGAACCACTGGGGTGGCCTACACGCTGGGGACGCAACCCTGTGCACTGAGGACCGGGACAGTGGGATCCCCTGAAGGACTGGGGCACAGAGAAAGGGACCTACACCCTTGGGTGGGGTCAGTGAGCCTTCTTAGAAGGCGTGGGGACATCTAAGCCACGGTTTCTCAACCTTGGTGTTATTGCATTCCGGGCTGGATCCTTCTTTGCTGTGACGCTGTCCTGTGAGCTGTGGGATGTTGAGCAGCGTCCCTGGCCTCTGCCCACTGCATGCCCGTAACACCCTCCCTTCCCGGTTGTAACAACCAGGAACATCTCCAGATGTTGCCAAATGTCCCCTAGGCAGCAAAGTCACGCCTAGTTGAGAACCTCTGGTCTCACCATAGCCTCAGTTTGATAAAATAGAGGGGAACTTCTCCATTCAGGAAGACTCTGGGAGGAGGAATGAGATCATAGGAGTGAGAGTGACCCTGATCCAAGCTGAGCTGTGAACGGTGGTGACGAGGGGCGCCCAAGTGGGGGAAGGTGGGATAGCATCACGGGCAGAAGGAGTGACACGGGCAAAGGGAGGAGGGGAGGAGACCCCCAAGGTCTAGGATGCTGGGATGCAGTAGGGAGAAGGCCTACCCCAGATCCCAGGATCTGGTAGGCCAGCTGGGTGTTGGGATTTGATCCAGGCCTGTCAGCCCTCATCCTCATCAGCATCTCTCAGAACCGGGGCCCGCTGGACGGGATGTCACCTCCCTTCCTGCCCACCTCTGGTCCCAGGCTCAGCCCTCCCCTCCACCTGCACCCACAGTGCCTCAACCTGGCCTTCCTGCTGGCGGACGTGTGGCTGAGCTTCCTGCCAAGCATCTACCTCGTCTTCCTGATCATTCTGTATGAGGGACTCCTGGGGGGCGCGGCCTATGTGAACACCTTTCACAACATTGCCCTGGAGGTCAGCACCAGTCGGTCGAGGGCTGTGGGTGGGTGGCCTCTCTGGGAAAGTGCCAGGCAGAGGTAGCTAGGACTGAAGCCTCACCCCTGCTCCCCACCCTCCCCAGACCAGCAGTGAGCACCGGGAGTTTGCCATGGCAACCACCTGTATCTCGGACACCTTGGGGATCTCGCTGTCAGGGCTCCTGGCCCTGCCTCTGCACGACTTCCTCTGCCAGCTCTCCTGACACTCTGACTCCTTGGAGCATAGGACACAGTGACCTGGGCCCACACTGACAGGCGGGCAGGTCGGACCGACCCCAGGCCCACGGCCCAGAGCCCACCCGTGAGCTCTGCCCCCAGCCATCCCTACACGGCTGGGATGTAGAAAAGTGCTGAGGTCCTGTTCCCCTTTGCTGGAGGGGCAGCGGCTTTCTTCCACTCCCAAGCTGCTTTCGGGGAATTTCTTTGCATTATGCCTTCAGAATAAATGCCTATTTTATCAATTGACTCTTGTGCCATTTTTCTCTCTGAAAAAACATTTTCTTCTATTATAAAAGCAGGAAGCTCACTTTGGAATATATACAGGAGCGTGTAAAGAAAGTCTTTCAGCAAATTGTCTAGTCTTTGAGGCTTTGCTTATTTGTTAATTCCTTTATTCCTTTACTCATTCATTCACTGTGTGGGACAATCTGTATGCATTTTTTCCCCAACACGTAAGTTTCCAAACTTACAGAGAAGTTGAAAGAACTTACACAATGATTATTGATGTAGGTACCACCTGGGTTCTACAATGAATGTTTTGTTCAACTTTTTTTTTTTTTTTTTTTTGCGGTACGCGGGCCTCTCACTGCTGTGGCCTCTTCCGCTGCGGAGCACAGGCTCTGGACGTGCAGGCTCAGCCGCCATGGCTCACGGGCCCAGCCGCTCCACGGCACGTGGGATCCTCCCAGGCGGGGGCACGAACCCGTGTCCCGTGCATCGGCAGGCAGACTCCCAACCACTGCGCCACCAGGGAAGCCCAGTTCAACTTATTTTTGTGATGCATTTCAAAGTAGGAGGTTGACTGCAATACACCTCCCTCTAAATGCTTCAGCATGCACATTTTTACCTAGAATCCAGTCTATTTTACAAGTCCCTTTTTTAAAAAATTTATTTATTTTTGGCTGCGTTGGGTCTTCGTTGCTGCACGCGCAGGCTTTCTCTAATTGTGGCGAGCGGGGGCTACTCTTCGTTGTGGTGCGAGGGCTTCTCATTGTGGCTTCTCTTGTTGCGGAGCATGGGCTGTAGGCGCTCGGGCTTCAGTAGTTGCAGCACACGGGCTCAGCAGTAGTTGCGGCTCGTGGGCTCTAGGGCGTGCGGGCTTCAGTAGTTGTGGCGCACAGGCTCAGCTGCTCCATGGCATGTGGGAAGTCCCAACAGTACCTTAAAAAAGGACTTGTAGAGGGACTTCCCTGGTGGCACAGTGGTTAAGAGTCCACCTGCCAATGCAGGGGACACGGGTTCGAGCCCTGATCCAGAAAGATCCCACGTGCCGCAGAGCAACTACACCCGTGCGCCACAACTACCGAGCCTGCGCTCTAGTGCCTGTGAGCCACAACTACTGAGCCCACGTGCCACAACTACTGAAGCCCACGTGCCTAGAGCCTGTGCTCTGCAACAAGAGAAGCCACCGCAATGAGAAGCCCACGCACTGCAGCGAAGAGTAGCCCCTGCTCTCCACAACTAGAGAAAGCCCGCATGCAGCAACGAAGACCCAACACAGCCAAAAATAAATAAATTAATTAATTAAAAAAATAAGGTACTATTTATATACAGTAAAATACACAAATCGTTATATATTTTTAAAGTAACTGAGGTTGGCTTAGCAGTATTTCCCATACTTCACTGTTAACCGTCTCTACCATATTTGCGATATCTGTGCATAACAGTACATTTATTAAGATTTTTTGGGAATTCCCTTGGCGGTCCAGTGGTTAGGACTCTGTGCTTCCACGGCAGGGGGCACAGGTTCCGTCGGGGAATTAAGATCCCATGTGGTGCAGCTAAAAAAAAAATTTTTTTTTCATTAAAGGGAATTTCCTGGTGGTCCAGTGGTTAGGACTTAGCACTCTCACTGCTGAGGGCCTGGGTTTAATCCCTGGTCAGGGAACTAAGTTCTCACAAGCCTCACAGCATGGCCAAATAAATACTTTTCATTAACGCAACTAATTTTTAATAAAATTCACTCATTTTAAAGGGAAACGATGTTACAATTGAAATCATGAGTTTGGAATGCTAGTTATATATATTTTTTCTATGACACATTAAAATAAATACATAGGACTTCCCTGGTGGTCCAGTGGTTAACACTCTGAGCTCCCAACGCAGGGGGTCCGGGCTAGATTCCTGATCAGGGAACTAGATCCTGCAGGCCACAACTAAGACCTGGCGCAGCCAAATAAATAAATATTTAAAAAAAATACATAGCTGTTGGAGGGTAAAATGAACATTCAGGTACTACCGCCTGAGGCCACCTCATCTCTACCAGTAATGCTTGTGGCCCACACTCAGGGGAAGTGCTGACACAGTGCTTGATAGCAGGGGCTTTGGCAGTGGAGAAACCTGGTTTTGGGGTCCCAACTCTGCTATTCAGTAGCTCTATGATCTTAGGCAAGTCTCTCCATCTCTCTGCACCTTAATTTCTTGACGTGTCACTTGGGAATAACAATAGTATCAACACAGCATAAGGTGGTTGTGGAAATTACATGAGCTCCTGGGAAACCATAGCACTCAGTATATGTTAGCTTAGATCATGCTATGGTTTGAATCCTGCCTTTACATTTTACATTGCCTTATGCCAGTGGTTCTCAAACTTTAGTGTGCACCAGAGGGCTTGTTAAAGCACAGATTGCTGGACTTCCCTGGTGGTGCAGTGGTTGAGAATCCGCCTGCCAATGCAGGGGACATGGGTTCGATCCCTGGTCCAGGAAGATCCCACATGCTGCGGAGCAACTAAACCCATGCGCCACAACTGCTGAGGCTGGACGCCACAAATACTGAGCCCGCGCACCTAGAGCTCGTGCTCTGCAAGAAGAGAAGCAACCGCAGTGAGAAGGCCGTGCACCACAATGAAGAGTAGCCCCTACTCACTGCAACTAGAGAAAGCCCACGTGCAGCAATGAAGACCCAGTGCAGCCAAAAATAAACTAATAAAATAAATAAATAAATAAAAAAGTACAGATTGCTGGGTTCATATCCAAAATATATAAAGAAATCATACAATCCAATAGCAAAAAAAGGAAATAATCCAATTTAAAAATGGGCAAAGGAACTGCATAGATGTTTCTCCAAAGAAATACGAAAGGCCAACAGGCCAACAGGTACTTGAAAAGATGTTCAACAGCACTATTCATGGGAGTTCCTTGGTGGCCTAGTGGTTAGGATTCGGGGCTTTCACTGCCATGCCTGGGTTCAATCCCTGGTCGGGGAACTGATATCCCGCAAGCTGAGTGGCACGGCCAACTAGTCATTAGGGAAATGCAAATCAAAACCACAATGAGATGTCACCTCACACCTCTTAGATTAGCCATCATCAAAAAGACCAGAGGTAACAAATGCTGGCATGGTTGTACAGAAAAGGGAACACTTGGGCACTGTTGGTGGGATTGTAAATTTGCACAGCCACTATGGAAAACAGTATAGAAGATCCTCAAAAAATTAAAAGAACTACCATATGATGCAGACATTCCACTTCTGCAAATATATCCAAAGGAAACAAAAACACTAATTTGAAAAGATATCTGCACCCCTATGTACGCAGCGACATTATTTACAATAGCCAAGACATGGAAACAACCTAAGTGTCCATTGATGGATGAATGATGAAGAAGTTGTGGAATATATATATATATATAATGGAATATTATTCAGCCGTTAAAAATGAGGAAATTCTACCATTTGCAACTACATGGATGAAGCTTAAAGGCATTATAGTAAGTGAAATAAGTCAGATAGATAAGGACAAATACTGTATGATTTCACTTACATGTGGAATAAAAAAAGAACAAAACTTTTTTTTTTTTGGCTACACCACTCAGCTTGTGGGATCTTAGTTCCCCATCCAGGGCTTGAACATAGGCCACAGCAGTGAATGCACTAATTTATGATCCACGAACATAGGATGTCTTTCTGCTTATTTAGATCTTTATTTTCTTTCAACAATGCTTTGTAGTTTTCATCGTATATATTTGCACCTCTTTTGTTAAATTTATACCTAAGTATTTTATTCTTTTTGTTGCTTTTGTACATGGAATTACTTTCCTAATTTCCTTTTTGGATTCTTCATTACAAGTGTCTAGAAATACAATTGATTTTTTTTTAAATACAATTGATTTTTGTCTATTGATCTTTTTTTTTTTTTTTTGCTGTACGCGGGCCTCTCACCGCTGTGGTCTCTTTCGTTGCGGAGCACAGGCTTCGGACGCGCAGGCCCAGCGGCCATGGCCCACGGGCCCAGCTGCTCCACGGCATGCGGGATCCTCCCAGACCAGGGCACGAACCCGTGTCCCCTGCATCGGCAGGCAGACTCTCAACCACTGCGCCACCAGGTAAGCCCTGTCTATTGATCTTTTATGCTCCAACTCTGCTGAACTTGTTATTAGTTCAAATAGGTTTTTGTAGATTCCTTAGGATTTTCTATATACAAGATTATGTCCTCTGCAAACCTTTCTAATCTGGATGCTTTTTATTTCACTTTCTGGCCTAATTGCCTTGACTAGAGCCTCCATTACAACATTAAATAGAAGTGGCAACATTCTTCAATATTCAAATAGAAGTAGACATTCTTGTCTTGTTCCTGATATTAGGGAAAAAGCTTTTAGTCTTTCATCATTAAGTATGATATTAGCTGTGGATTTTTTGTGGATGCCCTTTATCACATGGAGGAAGTTCCCTTCTATTCCTAGTTTGTTAGGTGTTTTGATCATGAAGGGGTTTTCAATATTGTCAACTGCTTTTTTTTTCATCTATTGAAATGATCGTGTGTTTTTTGTCCTTTATTCTATTGATATGGTGTATTAGCGAATTAATATTCATTTTCATATGTAAAGCTGACTTTGCATTTCTGATAAATACCACTTGGTCATGGTCTATGTATTAGATTTTCTAGTATTTTGCTGAGGATTTTTATGCCTCTATTCATAAGAGAAATTGGTCTGAAATTTTCTTTTCTTGTGTCATTTTTGTCTGGTTTTGATACCCAGGCAATGCAGGCCTCAGAGAATGAGTTGGGAAGTGTTCCCTCTACTATTTTTGGGGATGAGTTTGTGAAGAACTGGTGTTAATTCTTTAAATATTTGAGGAATTAACTAGTGAAACGATCTGGATCTGGGCTTTTCTCTGTGGGTACTTTTTGCTGCGTGTGGTTTTTAAGCAGTTGAAATGTGGTTAGTATGCCTGAGAAACTGAACTTTTAATTTCATTTAATATCAATTAATTAGGTTAAATATAATAAGCCACAGATGGTTGTTTTTACAGAACAGGTCTTGAACAGTGGTACTCAGTGGGGTGGTATTGCCCTCTATCGTCATTCTGGAAGTTTGTGGGATTTTGAATCTCACTGTAAATGGAGCAGAACCCTTCAGAGGGTGAGGGCCTAGCCATCCTGCCATGCACAACACGGTCCTGTGTGAAGAGTAATTTTCCTACGCCTGAGTGGCTTTTCACTGTCTCCCCGCAACCCAGACATCTAATTCCATTTTACATGTGAACCCAAAGTATATCTTGCTTGGTTTTAATATATGTAAATTTTCCAGGATTTCAACTATTATGTTCATTGAAGGAAGACTGTACTTCATTTTGTTTGAACATTTACCAAGAGCTTTTTGCTGTATTTGGAAAATCCCCTCACTAAAGGCAACACCCAGTGTCTCATTCACTGTGATTCTAAGTACACATAAAAATGCTAAGTATATATACACATACTTATTTCAAAATATCAAATATGAAGAAAAAAATTCAACGTTTGTTCATATGATAATCGTCATTTCATAAATCCAAACTATGTCATTGCAAATAGGTGCAAATCTCTATTTCTTTATATCTTCTACGGAAATCATGTCTCAACATTTACATATTTAAATGCATATTTTCAATAAAATTTTTTTCCTTTATAAATATACTTAGAGCACAGCAGTATTTACTGAAGCTCAATATACACTTACTCAATGACTCAGCTATCCCACCCAAGAGGATAAGTATTTATGTCCACAAAAAGACTTGTATCAAGATGTTGATAAAAGCTTTATTCACAATAGCCCAAGACTGGAAAGAGCCCAGACCAACAGGAGAATTCATACATTGTGACATAGTCATGCAATTGAAGACTATTCAGCAATCAAAAAAGAAGGAACTTTCAGTTCATGTAACAACATGGATGAATCTTATAGGCTTCTGAAAGTAGCCAAACACTAAAGAGGACATACCTTATAATTCTACTTTTTACATGAAACTCAAGAAAAGGCAAAACTAATAAGATTACGGTAGAAGTCAAAACAGTTGGTGCACTCAGCTGTATATGTCTTCAATATTTATTATTATTATTGTCTTTCAATAATAATAATGAAAAGAACACATTTTTGAACATATACTATGGGAAATGCACTGAAGGGGCTACTAAGACATACAAGATACTATCCTTGTCTTCAAGGAGCTTGGTGGCTATTTGGGAAAATAAAACACACACAAAGTAAAATAAAATAGTGTGTGTCAGAAGTTTATATTATCTATCAATTTCATAAAATGTTTCAAGATATTTGTTTTAAAAGTGGGGCATTGGGTCTGCCCGAGCTGAGGCCTCAGTGGCTGGAGTTGAGTAAGAGAGCATGGTACCCAGGATTTAGTCCCAACGAGGAGTCAACACCACCTCCTTCCCTTCCCCGTGCTCTGTTCTCTGCCTCCTCTCAGTCCACTCACCTTCCAAATTATGATTTATTCCACTGTGGTCAGTATTAGAAAATAAAATTATACATTCAGAAGAGTCTTCTGTGGCTTCTAAATCAGAGGACCTCACTCTGTCACTAGCTTAACCATTTCCTGCTCTTTCAGAGTTTTAGTTTTCTCATTTGTAAAATGAGGTTAGTAATAGCTGCTTTTCCTGCCTACCTACAAGTTTGTTATGAGTTTGACATGCCTTTATGCATTTGAAATTGCTATTCAATTGCCAGTAATGATTATCACCTTTCTGCTTGCTGGTTACATTATTACAGGCACTGGAGAGGAGCAATTTGCTTAGGGCCATGGGACACCCACAATGAACCGGAGATGCCAGACTGATCAAAATTTCATCCAGGGTGTGCTTCTTGCTCTGGAACCATTAAGGACCTCATTAAAATCTAGGCATTAACAAAATTCATCCGTTAAAAACACCCACGTTCTGCTTGGCTCTAGTTACAGAACCTAGTTATACTCACAAAGGAAGACATCCTCGGGGTTTTTTTTACTTTGCTGTCCTCACTCCCATCCATCTCCTTCATAAGACCAAGTTGTGGCAACTCAAACATTGTTAGCGTCTAGCTCTAAAGCAGCAAATCTCCCAATAATTCAGATGGCTGTGAAATAATATTTGGGTTAAAATACAGGCTAGCAGTGTGATCCTGGGCAAGTCACTTGGCCTTTTAGGAGGGCCAAGGAATTCCCTGGCAGTCCAGTGGTTAAGGCTCCATGCTTCCACTGCAGGGGGCCTGGGTTCCATCCCTAGTCAGGGAACTAAGATCCCACAAGCCATGACATATGGCAAAAAAAAAAAAAAAAAAAAGGGTTGGGACAATAATACCCACCTTACAGGGTTGTTGTGAAGATTTAAAAGAGGTATTCATCAACAGGAACACATTTTATATTTCATGATATATAATGATATGATAGTCTGCCATTAAAAAGAATGAGCAGGAAAGAGGGATAAATTTGGAATTTGGAATTAATAGATACACACTACTGTGTATAAAATAGATAATCAACAAGGACCTAGTGTATAGCACAGGGGACTATATTCAATGCCTTGTAATAACCTATAGTGGAAAGGAATCTGAAAAAGAATACCTATTTAGATATACATGTATAACTAAATCACTTTGCTGTATACCTGAAACATTGTAAATCAATTGTACTTCAATTAAAAATAAAATTTAAAAAAAGAATGAGAGGGCTTCCCTGGTGGCGCAGTGGTTAAGAATCCGCCTGCCAATGCAGGGGACACGGGTTTGAGCCCTGGTCCAGGAAGATTCCACATGCCGCGGAACAACTAAGACTGTGAGCCACAACTACTGAGCCTGTGCTCTAGAGCCCATGAGCCACAACTACTGAGCCTGAGTGCCACAACTACTGAAGCCCACGCGCCTAGAGCCCGTGCTAAGCAACAAGAGAAGGCACCCAATGAGAAGCCTGCGCAGCACAACAAAGACCCAATGCAGCCAAAAATAAAAACAAAAAAATAAATTTATTAAAAAAAAAGAATGAGAGATCCATAAGCATTAAAAAATGAGCTGCAAGATATATGAATAATGAAATAAGATGTAGAAGAGCATATAAAATATGACATGATTTGTGTAAGAAATCATGCCATCCCATCTCTCTCTCTAGGTAGACAGAAAGATGGTTATAGATAGACAGATAAATAGTTATCAATAGATCTGTCGACCTGTCTTTCTGTATACATAGATATAGGTATATAAAAGGATATAAATATATGTATGTATGTTCATGTATAAGGATTATATAGATAAGGATATATAGACAGAGATTGATATCCAATATCACACGTAGACATCCAAGAGATAGATAGATCTTTATACAATTCTTACACGTATACATACACCCATATATCTATATCCTTTTATGTATCCATATCTAAATACAGAGAGAGACATCTGGAAAATTATGCCATAAACTGATCATTATATTTGCCCCTAGGGAGAGAAGCTAAGGAACTGGAGATTGGGGTGGAAAGGAGATTTTTTTTCCCCTGTATATTTTTTTGTATCATTTGTATTTTTAATCATGTACAAGTATTATTTTCAAATAAAGAGAGATGATCACATGAAAGGGCCTGGAACATGGTAGGTGCTTTAAAGCTATTTGTGGATGTCCAGTGAACCTTGTTCATTTAACTAGGATGTCCCAAATGTATTTAAGTTTTTTCTTTAAAACAAAAATTGAGGGCCTCCCTGGTGGCGCAGTGGTTGAGAGTCCGCCTGCCGATGCAGGGGACGCAGGTTCGTGCCCCGGTCCGGGAAGATCCCACATGCCGCAGAGCGGCTGGGCCCGTGAGCCACGGCCGCTGAGCCTGCGTGTCTGGAGCCTGTGCTCCGCAACAGGAGAGGCCACAACAGTGAGAGGCCCGTGTACCGAAAAAAAAAAAAAAAAAAAAAGAACCACAGCAGAAAGTGGTATGCGGTATCACATGAAGTTTTGACAATGCTTCGCGGATTGTCGGTACATAGGTGTTCATTAAAATAGTGTTTATTCTTGTCTCTATGTTTGAAATATTTCACGACAAAAAAATTTAAGAAGCCTGTTGGGTAGTGACAGGAGGGGGATACAAGAGGGGAGTTTGGGTGGGGTTCTGGTCATGTTGTGTTTCTTGATATGGGCATACAGATGTGCTCACTTCGTGGAAACTCATCAAGCTGTGCACTTATGATCTGTCACTTACCTGAATCTATGTTACAGTTCAATAAAAATTTTACTAAAAAAGCCCCCTCCCTGTTAAATCGAAAAATTTCATAATGACTTAGTAAAGGATTAGTAAAAAATAAACAGTTTGGATATGATTTTTCCTTTGCAAATGATCAGGGTCTTGGGAGTAACTAGAAACCACTCTAAAATCAGTAGCTTTACTTTAGTCTGAATTTGCATTTCTTCATCTTCAGTGACAATGATCTTCAAATCACTCAACCTCCCTTACCCTTTACTCAAGCTTCCTTGGCCATTTCAGTGCATTCCCTTTCTGTTTTGGGAAGTGAAGAGGTTGACTTCAGCATCAGGTGGATCTGTGGGGAGAGAGGGAGGAAGAGAGAAAAGGAGAGAGAAAGAGAAACAGAGAGGAAAAGGGGGGAAAGTGGAGAAAGAGGGGTGACAGGCCAGGATGTGTGGAAAGGCCCTGCCACATTCTAACCCCAATATAACAGCTGTTGAACTTGCCCTGAACTTTCCTGTCTCTAGGATTTTGTTCAGACTGTTTCCTCTACCTAAAGTGGCCTCCTTCTTTCCCATGATCTGCTAAGTCCCAGTTTTCTTTCAGGGGAGCATTGTACCCCCAGTGCTAAACAGTACCAGACATGCAGCAAGTGCTGAATGAATGAAACCACCTTAAAAAATGTAAAACAGTCACATAAGCATTTGTGGAATAGTGAATGAATACTAGCTAATATTTATTATATGCTTATGTTGTGCAAGGCATTGTCCTAAATGCTTCACATATACTAAGCCACTTAATTCTCATAACACCCTATGAAGTAGATCCTATTATGGTCCTAACCTGGGGAGACTGAATCACAGAGAGGTTAGGAAATCTGACTAGGTTCACACACTAGTAAGTGATGGAGCTGGGATTCGAATACAAAGTCCGATCCGAAGTTTGCTCTAAGCCTGGCTCCAAAACCTTGCAGCTCATCAGCATCGCGTGGGCGCTTTAAGAAAGTAAACTCCTGGCCCTGAAATTCTGATTGCACAGGTGAGGTGTGTGGTTGGTTGGCTGGCTGTGAGCAATAACACCCGAGGGCAAAGCGCGGTCGCATCCACGAATCTCGAGACCGCCTCCTCCCAGCCAAGTTTACTGCAGGCCTGACCCTGCCCCCTGCGAGGCGCGAGGGCTACTGGGAGTTGTAGTCGCACGGTACAGTTCGTCGGCGTCTCCCAGAAGTGACGCAAAGATCCCGCCTTCTCCTCGCCGCGTTTCCGCTGCTTCGGCTAAGCGGGGTGATTCTCCCGGAAGTGACGCAAAAGTCCCGCCTTCTCCTCACCGCATTTCCGCTGTTTCGGCTAAGCGGTGTGATTCCGGAGGTCGGGTGGTAAGTACTTCTTTGGCCTTTTGCTTCGCGGGGGGGGGGCCCGGGTTGGGATACGTGCGGAGACTGTGAGGATGGGGGTCAGGAGGTGGCGGCCCGGGCCCCTTCTCGTGGCCCGTGACTTTCGGGCTTTACCGTAGGTCTGGACGCGCCCGCGGCAGCCGCTCCGCGCCGTCGCCATGTCGCGGTTTTTTACCACCGGTTCGGACAGCGAGTCCGAGTCGTCCCTGTCCGGGGAGGAGCTCGTCACCAAACCTGTCGGGGGTAACTACGGCAAACAGTGAGTGAGGGCCTGGGCCATGGGGACGACTCGGTGGGGTGAGGGGTTCGGCAGGCTGTGGAAGGCCGCGTATATGGGAGGGGAATGGAAATGGGGGCGGTGAGAGCGGGTTCTAAGGATGTTGAGAGTTTAAGGGACCGGAGCAGTGTTGGAGGGACAACCGTAACGCTAAGGGTGCTGTGAATTGTGGGAATCCACCCACCAGGCAAAGGATAGAGTCACAGAGAAAAGGTTTCCCACTGGCTGGGTGTGTTGCATCAGCAAGAAACCCCCAATACTCGCTTGATACCTGGGAGTTCCTTGATCTGGCTCTGAGGTTCTTAAACATCTATTAGTATTTTCCTGTTGTTTATCTCCATTTAAATACTCTTCACCCATCTCTGCAAATTAAAATTCTTTTCTCCCTTTGGAACGTTGTAATGTTTCTCAAACTTCTGTCATACACATGCCACCTTCATTATTTTTGTCACATACCTGTACTTAAGAATATATATATACATACCACTTCAAAGTCTTGTTTCAGCATAAAACTCTTTTTTTGTTTGTTTGTTTGCGGTACGCGGGCCTCTCACTGTTGTGGCCTATCCCGTTGCGGAGCACAGGCTCCGGACGCGCAGGCTCAGCGGCCATGGCTCACGGGCCTAGCCGCTCCGCAGCATGTGGGATCTTCCCGGACCGGGGCACGAACCCGTGTCCCCTGCATCGGCAGGCGGACTCTCAACCACTGCGCCACCAGGGAAGCCCTAAAACTCATTTTTTAAAGTGAAAAATAGAATCTGTGTATACCCACATGAATATGATATCATATCTGTGTTACAAGTGGAAAATCAACATCACTTGCTATAAAATAGGAAATAATTGGAAAAGCTAATAAGATGGAAAGAAAAGAGATATTGTTGCCAGCTGAATGCTGTCTGTGGTCTGGTTTTTAATTATTAAGTAAAAATATCTAGTAATGGAGGTGTCAAAGCCGTTGAGACTCTTTCCTTGCCCTCGGCCTGTCACACTCTGGGAAATACTGCTTTCTAGGACCTAGTTCAAGTACCACCTTTTCCATTCATTCTAGGTAAAGTACCTCTTTTCTCAACTTCTTTTAGTAATTCTTAGTGACTTGTGTCTTCACATAATTAATTTTTTGACACAGTAAATAAGCACTTTCGTTTGTTTATGTTTGAGAGGCTGGAGACGGTCATTTTTTTAATGTGTTACAACATTTGATAAAAGGCTTTCCTTGAAGTAAGCTTAAAAGATTGAGTTCTATATGATGAGGCCGTGAAGAGGAAGAATAAAACAAGATGAGTGTGGTAGGAATGGGCTACCTGCCCCATCGGAGAAGAAAAAGAGAGATCATTTGGAAAGACTGGAGCTAGGAACAGAGGTTAATGGTCTCTGTTCCTTCCAAATAGGCCATTGTTGCTGAGTGAGGATGAAGAAGATACCAAGAGAGTTGTCAGAAGCGCCAAGGATAAGAGGTGAGGCCTTGGGGAGGCGGGGTGATGGGGAGTTTCTGGAGCAGTGGTGGGTTTTCTGGTTGGTGATGGTGGGCATGTGCAATGTGGTATTGGGGTCTCAAACCAGGTTTGAGGAACTGACCAACCTTATCCGGACCATCCGTAATGCCATGAAGATTCGGGATGTCACCAAGTGCCTGGAAGAGTTTGAGCTCCTAGGAAAAGCATATGGGAAGGCTAAGAGCATTGTGGACAAGGAAGGTGTCCCCCGGTTCTATATCCGAATCCTGGCTGACCTGGAGGACTATCTTAATGAGGTGTGATTCCTGTGGGTGCAGGGGGATCTAGAAGGGGATTGTGGGCCTGGAGCTTTCTCCTGACCCCACACCCAGGGATCATGTCTCCTCTGAGTTGTTTGCCAGATATTCAGTATTTCCCAGAACATAAGAAATACGTTCTTATAAACATAAGGAGAGGGACTTTTTTATGTTAAGAATTTTAATTGTATATATTTTTATATTACCTCTTATTTGTGGTTTTGTACTTTTGATACATAAATAAAGCATTGGTAAACAATAAGAGGTATAGTTTTTAAGTAGTATAGTTGTTTGTAGATAGCAAGACCCAAAAGTTGTGAAGCCTGAAGTTTAGGGAATACTACTTAATCTCAGATCCCTGTTCTCCCTTTCTTCCCTATTTTTTCCTTCAGCTATGGGAAGATAAGGAAGGGAAGAAGAAGATGAACAAGAATAATGCCAAGGCCCTGAGCACCCTGCGCCAGAAGATCCGAAAATACAACCGAGATTTTGAGTCCCATATTACAAATTACAAGCAGGTGAGGGTGCTAGAGGGAGACTTTCTGAACTTTGGGGGCAGTGACCCCACGACTGAGACAAAAAAGTATTTGCAAATGGGAGGTGTGTGACTGGAGAAGGAATCATGAGAAAGCTCTGTGGGGTGGAGGAGGTGGGATGGGGTAGTTGGCAGGCATCCTTAATTATTCTCTCATTTCCTTCTGTCAAGAACCCTGAGCAGTCTGCAGATGAAGATGCTGAGAAGAATGAGGAGGATTCAGAAGGTGAGTGAGGAAAACCCTTAATTGCAAATGGTTAGGAGCTCTAAAATTAAGGGTTTCCTTGGCTTTTTTCTTGGTTGCCATTCATCTCTTCACTATTCTAACTCTTTTTTTCTCTCCCCTTTCCCACCAGGCTCTTCAGATGAGGATGAGGATGATGAAGGAGTCAGTGCTTCCACTTTCCTAAAGAAGAAATCAGAAGCTCCTTCTAGCGAGAGTCGGAAGTTCCTCAAAAAGATGGAGGTAAGAGCCAGGGTTACACTGAGGGGTGGTTTGTCTGCTGTGGACCATTCTTTGGTCTCTGGGGAGAAGAAAAGACTCACAGATCCTTAGGGTTGGGAGGGGTGGGATTTAGCAGAGTCTGGTCTGGGGACAGATTTCCTCTTCAATTAGAGCACTGAGTGACTTGGAATCTGGAGAACTAGATTCTGGGCCCAGCTCTGCCCCAGGGGAGCTGTGTGTCCCTGGAGCAAGTTAGCACTTCTCTTTGGGTCTTGGTGGTCCAGTCCAGCTCTTAAGATCCTGATTCAACCACTCTTCTGCTGCTCCGGAGAGTCTCTGAAACATGTGTCAGCAGGGAGAGCAGAGACACGAGTCAGTCTTCCCATCTTGTTTCTTCTGATCATCTTTTTTTTCTCTAAGGATGAAGATGAGGACTCAGAAGATTCAGAAGATGATGAAGATTGGGACACAGGTTCCACATCTTCTGATTCAGATTCAGAGGAGGAGGAAGGGAAACAGACAGTGCTGGCGTCGAGATTCCTTAAAAAGTAAGAAAAGTAATGGTACTTCGGGCTATAGTGGGAGGGGTAGGAAGCTTTTAATCATCTTGAAAGTTGTTGCTCCTGTGGAGTTCTTTTATTTATTTATTTATTTATTTTTCCCATTTCAGTTTTAATTTTTATTTGTCTTTTATTTTTATTTATTTTTACATTAAAAAGTTTTTTTATTGAAGTATAGTTGCTTTATAATACTATGTAAATTAGGGGTGTACAGTATAGTGATCCATAACTTTCTAAACTTATTTTTTATATTATTTATTTGGCTGTGTTGGGTCTTAGTTGTGGCATGTGGGATCTTCTCTGCAGCATGCGGGATCTTTTGTTGCGGCGCAGAGGCTCTTCATTGAGGCATGGGCTTCTCTCTAGTTGTGGCTTGCGGGCTCAGTAGTTGCGGCACGCGGGCTTAGTTGCCCCACAGCATGTGGGATCTTAGTTCCCCGACCAGGGGTTGAACCCACGTCCCCTGCATCGGAAGGTGTATTCTTAACCACTGGACCACCAGGGAAGTCCCTAGTGATCCATAATTTTTAAAAGTTATACTCCATTAGTTCCTGGTGTTGTACAGTATATCCTTGTAGCTCATTTTATTCCTAGTGGTTTGTACCTCTTAGTCCCCTACTCCTACATTGCTCCTCCCCCAATGGAGTCCTTTTAGGTTGTACAGGCCAACAGAGGGATCTCAGAGTCAAGTATGTTAGTTGGCTAAGATAAAGCTAATGTGTCCTGCAGATGAGATTTGAAGTTTCCAGTGTCCAAATATTTAACCATGACATTACTTGCTGCATGTGGACTGAGTGTTTATCTCTCTTTGGTGCTGATTAGCTGTGTGATATTGGATAAGCTCCTTAACCTTTCCAGTCTTCAGTTTTATCTTTTGTAAAATGGAGTGGTACTTGACCCTGTCTCAAGGATACCTGCAAAAATATAGGGAGGTGATACGCCTGGCTCAGCCTGGGACTGGCATGTGGTGTGCCCTCAGTGACAGTAGCTTCTCTTCTCACTCTTCCTGAGAACCTAGCATACAGCATATAGACTGCAGCAAGCCTTCCTGAACTTTACTAGTATCGTCATGGTATGGGGGAGGATTCTGATTTGGATTCTGGTCACAACCCTTACTACTTCAGTATCTGTCAACTTGGGTGAGTTACTTAGCCTTCTTAGGTCCTAGTTTCCTCCTTTGAAGTCAAGGTGACACCTATCCCTTTGTGTTCTACAGAAGTCGAGTATCAAGCTCAGTGATAACTGGCAGAAATACTGATGCTCTAAGGGTTGCTTTCCTGCTTTCAAAAGTTGGGGTTATGCAGCTTCAGGAGTTAGTGAGTTCCCTCACACTAGAGGGGTCAGACACAGCCATTTTATTGAGAAGCGTTTTTCTTTGTGTGCTCCAGGGAACACTGGTCAAATGCAGGGGGAGTATTGTGTATCTGATGTCTTTTTATTCACAGCACTTCTGACACCATATGTGTTTTTTTCTCATACCAGCTAGTTCTCCAACTCTCTGGACACCAACTGGGTGTTCAACACTAAGTCAGTTCTGACACTACCCAAAGTTAGCATAGACCCCATGAGACTGCCACCACCTTAGAGGCCAGTTGTAAGTTCCAAGTGTGGCTCCCGTACTTCTGACCAACCGGCTCTAAATTCAGAGAGTTACTACAGTCCCCTCCTCAGATTCGATAATTTGCTAGATTGACCCACAGAACTCAGGAAAGCTCTTTACTTACTATTACCAGCGTATTATAAAGGATACAACTCAGGAACCGCCAAATGGAAGAGATGCATAGGGCAGGGTATGGGAGAAGGGGCATGGAGCTTCAGTGTACTCTCTGAGTTCACCATCCTCCTAGCACTTCAGTGGTTCATCAACCAGGAAGCTCTCCAGATTATCATTTAAGGATTTTTATGGAGGCTTCATTACGTAGCCATGATTGGTTAAATCATTGGCTGTTGATGATGGGCTCCATTTCCAGTCCCTCTTATCCTCCCCGGTGGTCAGAGGGTGGAGCTATCAGTTCCACCCCTCTAATCATGCTTTGGTCTTTCTGGCAACCAGCCCCCATCCTGAAAGCTTTCTAGAGGCCTGTGAAGGCCTCATTAGAATGAAAGATGCTCCTATTGCTCAGGAAATTCCAAGGGATTTAGGAGCTCTGTGTCAGAAACTGAGGACAAAGACCACAGAATTATTTCTTATTACGCCACAGTATCATATTCCCTTCTTGGAGAGTTTACAACCATGTATCAGTTAAGCAAAATAGATCTGTTTAACTTTGTTTCATTAGCTATTTCTTAAATTTGCTTTACTGTGAAACTCATATTTTAAGCCTACTGACATCCTATAGACCTATCAACCTTATTATTGGTTCATATCTTTTATATCTTCTTTGTGTTTTTGTCTTTTCAATAATTGTGTATTGAAGTCTCCATTATTTGGACTAGTGTGTGTAGTGTACACTGCACATGTGCATTGCACAAAGGCTCCTATCTGAGGGAACAAGTGGGGACTAAGGTTAAACTTAGGACATCATGAGAAAAGAAAACAACAGACCAATATCTTTTATGAATTTAGATTCAAAAATCCTCAGCAAAAACCAGTCCAGCAGGGCTTCCCTGGTGGCGCAGTGGTTGAGAGTCCACCTGCCGATGCAGGGGACACGGGTTTGTGCCCCAGTCCAGGAAGATCCCACATGCCATGGAGTGGCTGGGCCTGTGAGCCATGGCCGCTGAGCCTGCACGTCCAGAGCCTGTGCTCCGCAGTGGGAGAGGCCACAACAGTGAGAGGCCCGCGTACCGCAAAAAAAAAAAAACAAAAAAAAAACCACTCAGCGAAGTAGGAATAGAAGGGGGCTTCCTCTGCTTGATTATAGGGCATCTTTGAGAACACACATACAGTTGACCCTGGAACAGCATTGGTTTGAACTGCACAGGTCCACTTATACGCAGACGTTTTTCAGTAAATGCATGCTGTAGTACCACACGGTCCATGGTTGGTTGAATCTTCAGATGCAGAGGACCAACTGTAGAGTCACATGCGGATTTTTGACGGGGGATTGCCACCCCATCCCCATGTCGTATCCCACGTCGATCATGGGTCAACTGTATATCTTCTCCTGTCCTTTTATTTTGTACTTTACCATGGTGTATGTTTAGGGATGTCTCTTACAAACCCAGCTCGGTTTTTTTTCTTTTTCATCTTATGATCATTGCTGTTTTTTTTCTGTTTTCAATTGTGCCACTCATAAAATTTACTGTTAATCATTTTTTAAGTGTCCAATTCAGTGTCATTGAGTGCATTCACTCGGTTGTGCAACCACCACCACTGTCTCCAAAACTTGATCTCTGCTTTTTAATCTATGCAGGTTAATTTACATTTATTGTGATTATAAATGTATTTTGTCTTGTTCTTGCTCTCTTATTAATGTGCTTTCTATTTATCCTCTTCCTATTTTTAACTTCCTTTTTTTAACATAAATTTATTTATTTATTTTTGCGTTGGGTCTTCGTTGCTCTGCATGGGCTGTCTCTAGTAGCAGCAAGCGGGGGCTGTTCGTTGCAGTGCATGGGCTCTCATTGTGGTGGCTTCTCTTTTTTTTTAATTTAATTTTTTTTTTTATACAACAGGTTCTTATTAGTTTTCTGTTTTATACACATTGCTGTATATATTGTCAATTCCAATCTTCCGTGTTGGCGTCTCTAGTTTCAGAGCATGGGCTCTAGGCATATGGGCTTCAGTAGTTGTGGCACGTGGGCTCAGTAGTTGTGGCTCGCGGGCTCTAGAGTGCAGGCTCAGTAGTTGTGGCCCACGGGCTCAGTTGTTCCGCGGCACATGGGATCTTCCCACACAAGGGCTCAAACCCGTATCCTTTGCATTGGTAGGTGGGTTCTTAACCAGTGCGCCACCAGGGAAGCCCACCACACATATTTAAAGTTAGCAATTTGATAAGTTACATGTTTATACTCATGAAACCATCACTACAATCAGAGTAAATAAAATCCATCACTCCTAAAAATTGCTTTATGCCCCTTTGTAAACCTTCTCTCCTGCCCCACTTCTCTTTGCCCTTTCTGTGGTCAACTGCTGATTTGCTTTCTATCACTAGATAAGTTGGCAGTTTTTAGAGTTTTATAGAAATGGATTCATACAGTATATAATTTGGTTGGGAGAGATTTGGTTTTCAGAATAATTATTTTAAGATTAATCCTATCTTTATTATTTTTACTATAGAGATTACCCTTGATAATCTAAAATTAGATTTAGTTAAAATGTCAAGTGTCAGAGGTTGGGTTAACCATGGGATCCTCAAAGGCCTTATTGACATTAAGCGTTTGTGGCTTTGTAGTGTCAAAGAATAATTCAGAGACACTATTGTACTTGTATAACAAGGTAGACCAACTTTTAAGATCGATTTCCAACCAAGACAAAAAAGAATTTGATAAGAGAAAGAGGAATAAAGAGAGAGGGAAAAACCACAGGCAGTGGTGGGAACGTTGAATTTTGTTTGCACATTTTTGTGTGTGTAAACTCATTAGCTATCTAAGCTAGCCAAGGTTAGTTTCAGTTGTTAATGGATTATCTAGAAACATGACAGGCTGTCCCTATAATGTCTGCCAGCATCCTTTTTCAGCATCTCCATATTAAACCAGTCTATACCCTTCCTCTCGTCAGAATTTCTCAGCTTTCATCTTTTGGTCAAAACAAGCACGTAACGGAACACATTTAATCTCCAGAGCTTCAATTTCTTTGATGTGGGATAATAAGGTTGTCTAGCAACATTTAAGCACCTGGATATTAGATAGTGGGTTTGGGCAGAAAATATGAGGATAGTCACAGATACAGTAAGAAACATTTAGGACCTTTATTTAATTTTCTAATCAGGCTAAGCCTATCTAGGAGAATGTCTTTAAGAATCACTTTAGTGAACTTTTAATCAAGTGGCTTTTTTCTTAATTGATTTGTTTTTTCCAAAGTATTCATCCAGGTTCAATAAGATGTTATTTATTGCACATCTTTATTTATTAGCCTTGACTGACCAGTATTTGAGATCAGTTTTATTTAGGGTTGATTCTTTTTTTAATTTTTAGCTGAGCCACGTGGCTTATGGAATCTTTGTTCCCTGATCAGGGATTAAACCTGTGCCCTCGGCAGTGAAAGCTTAGAGTCCTAACCACTGGACTGTCAGGGAATTCCCTATTTAAGGTTAATTCTTAGCTAAGGAATTTGTTAGTTTGGGGCTAAAATGTTTAAATTATTTGTTATTTTGGACCATACTAGAGGTAAATTACAGATCACATATTCGTGTTTCTGAATTTGTAGTTGGGGTAGGAATTCTTAAGTACAAACTGATGAAATCTAGTATCTTGGACCCCTTCTCATAAGTTACCATGTTGGAGTCTTAATCAAATGTGGATATTGGTTTGCAACCGTGGGAGCTCCCTGGTAAAATCTGAAACTATCCCCATGCACAGAGGACAAGGAAAGACGGAAGAAAGAGGCAGACCACTCCAGATTGGTAGGTGGCAGGTGTAATAAGCAAGGGAACTTAAATACAGGGTTTATCTTTGGCGGCCTGAAGATGAGTAGATCTCTGCACCTGTCTTCCAGAATCTTAAGAGTTTATGTAGAGGCTATAATAGAGCTCAGTCACATATTCAGATCAGATGGTCTCAACACATTGCTCTCAAGGCTGCATCCTAAGCCTCTCAAGGCTCCTAAGGTGGGAACCGTGAGCAGAACGTACATTCCAAGGACAGAGGAGGGAGTAAGGAGCCTCCAGTACCCTGGGTCCAGTTCTTGGGTCAACCCATGGTCACATCCTGTCAATGACCTCTTCCAATAGTGAGCAACCAAGATTTTTACTGTGAAACTTGGATAATGATGAACTAATACAGAAGAAGTTAAAAGAGGAGGAATACACAGAAAACGTTTGTTGTCTCAATTATGAATCCTAATCTGAAGGGTTTTGGAGGACGTTGTCTACATCTGATATGGTTGCCCTGTGGAATCTCTCCGAGATGCTATCTGCTTCTAAGAGCTACCTGGCTTCTGGAGTCCTTTTTAAAAGTGAACCTCAGGATAGATCTCTGGTGGGACTGGATCTCCAAGTTGTTAGGATCCTAAGGAAGAGTGTATGTCTAGGGCCTCTAGATCATAGTTGTGGTTAAGAGCGTGTGGAATGGTCCTTTTCAGTGTAGTTTTAGGACTAACTTCTATTGGTGTCTCTTAATGTCTTCAGCTTCTTAGCTGTGTAAAGGTGGAGGTGTATTTGGTGATGTCCCTCTAGCTGAGAGCATAAATGTCAGTTTTCTGATCGATTCTAACAAGATGTGAATATACCAAGGTATAATCTGTCATAGGGGAGAGATCAAGTCAAGTTTTAGGTCTTTCAGTTAGAATTTCATAGGATGAGAGTTTGTGTTTTTGAGGTGTGAATCACAATATCCTGAGGGCTTCGAGTAAAACTTTAGGCCAAGGATAATTAAGTTCTTTTGAAGTTTAGACAGCATTGATTTTTAAATAGCATGAAGTCCTGTGATCTCAGAGCTTTGGGGCTGGATGATGCAGACCAAGCAGTTTCAGCTTAATGAACATACTTCACGTATTTGCAAAGGATTTTACCTATGAAATGAGTTTTTATCATTACAGAATATTGCATTAGTACAGGAGGAAAAACCATTAAGCTTCTATTGAGTTATGGCATAGGGAGTTCCCTGGTGGTCTAGTGGTTGGGATTCGGCACTGCCATCGCCCGGGTTCCATTCCTGGTTGGAGAACTGAGATCCCACAAGTATCCCACAAGACACGTGGCATGGCCGCCCCCCCAAAAAAATTATGGTATAAATCTTTTGGCAAAGGCAAGTTTTAATCCAACTAGCAAATTTATAAACTATTACTAAAGCATATTCAAACCTTTTAAGCAGTTAAAATGAAATTTATTTATAAACGTTTAAATGATGTTTTAATTATAGATAACTTGAATGTTTGTTCAAGTCTTTCTGGAGAGACTTTTTCCTCAGTATCTTTATAAAGTTTGAAATAATTTTTCCCTGTCATTTGGTTTATATTTCATTATATAAATATTAAAGTCTGGAAATGGTTTCAGACATCAAATAGCTTAAGTCCACTTTGAGGTAGCCAGTGATCTTTTTCTTTTTTGTTAGGGACATTTCGTTGTATTGAACAGTTTTTTTTAATTCAGAATTTATATTAATAATTGTCATAAGAGGGGAAAGAAAGGCAGGGAAAAGCAGCCAGTCTGGGAACCGCAAAAATTTTTTTGCTCTTTTTTTTTTTCTAAGCACTGATTTTAAACTGATAAATCAGTTGGTGATAAAAAGATTAGTCTGGGGACTTCCCTGGTGGTACAGTGGTCAAGAATCTCCCTGCCAATGCAGGGACACGGGTTCAAACCCTGGTCCAGGAAGATCCCACATGCCGTGGAGCAACTAAGCGTGTGCACCACAACTACTGAGCCTGCGCTCTAGAGCCTGGAGCCACAACGCCTGGAGCCCGTGCTCCTCAACAAGAGAAGCCACCGCAGTGAGAAGATGGCGCACTGCAACAAAGAGTAGCCCCCACTAGCCGCAGCTAGAGAGGACCCATGCACAACAACAAAGACCCAACGCAGCCCTAACTAACTAACTAACTAAATAAATAAATAGATTTATTTATTAAAAAAAAAGATTAGTCTGGACAGAGCAACTAGTACCAAAGGACAACTGTGTTGCTTATGGATTCTTTGGAAAACCTTAGAGCTTAGTTGTGGAGCAACATGACAGGCTGATTTCTGTGTCTGTAGCGGCCTGGTTAGCACCCCCGTCTTATTAAACTAGGCCATACTCTTTCCTTCATATGAGTTGCTTAGTGTAATATGGTAACAGACCTTGGTAAGTGGTCTGGCAGATTCAAATGCTTAGTGGTCCTTGCTTTGGTTATGGTTACAGTTATCCATAGGTCATTCTTGTAGAGTGTAACTTGGACCCAGGAATAGAAAAAGAGGGATTTTGTTGGGGGAAGAATCCTCAAGGTGGAGAGGGGGCTGATCCTTCATCTTCTCCTGTGTCTCTTGGCAGGGCCCCCACCACAGAGGAGGACAAGAAGGCAGCTGAGAAGAAACGGGAGGACAAAGCCAAGAAGAAGCACGATAGGAAATCCAAGCGCCTGGATGAGGAGGAGGAAGACAATGAAGGCGGAGAGTGGGAAAGGGTCCGGGGTGGAGTGCCCCTGGTTAAGGTGAGGATTTTAGAACGAAAAGGAATTGGGAAACAGTTTGGGAGAGCATGCAGGTACCCTCCTGGTCGAATTCGGGAGAACAATTAAGGCAAGAATAGGTTTCTGTCGGCCTGCATATAACTTGTGTGTTACCTAGGAGAAGCCAAAAATGTTTGCCAAGGGAACTGAGATCACCCACGCTGTTGTCATCAAGAAACTGAATGAGATCCTACAGGCACGAGGCAAGAAGGGAACTGATCGGTAAGATTCGTGGGCCTGGGCTGTGTCATTACAGGGTGAAAGCTCATTTTCTCTTAAGACACGGGGTGGAGGTTGGTAGGGAAAGTGGTATTTTGGGAAGATCTGTGTGTGGCTACAGTAGAAGGAATGATGTACTTGGACTACACCAGTCTATTTTTTGCTGTTTACATTCTGTTTGACCTTAGATCAATCACTTAACCTTTGGGGGCTGTTTTCCCATCTGTAAAATGGGAATAATACTCTTCTTTAGTTATTCAGTGACTAAAGAGGATGTTAGATTGTTAGCATTATTGCTATTTCTGTTTGGAATTTATGAGAGAGAAGCAAGTATACAGGTGGTGAGGCTAGGGGTGGGTATTGAGAATGAGGCTGCCTTTCTTGTCTGAAGAGGGTGTGCTGTATGACAGGATAAGACTTTTTTATTTGTTTCCTGTGCCTCACCCAATTCTATACCCCTCCAGTGCAGCCCAGATTGAGCTGCTACAGCTGCTGGTTCAGATTGCTTCTGAAAACAACCTGGGAGAGGGTGTCATCGTCAAGATCAAGTTCAATATCATCGCCTCTCTTTATGACTACAACCCCAACCTGGCCACATACATGAAGGTGAGAACAATAACGAGCATCCCACGGCGGAGCTGGTGGGTCATGGGAAGGTGGCTAGTGACTCAAGACTCAAGGACTGTTGGAGCAGTCTTGGTGGTTGAAGGCCCATGGATTCCTGGTGTAGGGCTCTTGGGAGGCATCTCCTTGTTCCACCTTCACACCTCTGACTGCTGTCTGATCTCTTGGCAGCCTGAGATGTGGCAGAAGTGTCTGGACTGCATCAATGAGCTGATGGATATCCTGTTTGCAAACCCCAACATCTTTGTTGGAGAGAACATTCTGGAAGAGAGTGAGAACCTGCAAAACGCTGACCAGGTAAAGAGGGGATTTGGCAGGCTATTTGGAAGTGTGTGTTGTCTGCTTTGGGAAGCCTTGTTGGAGACAGAAGGGTTGAAGTCTAGGACTGGAATCTGGGCTAATTTATTTCCTCCTTTGCCTTCTGTTCAGCCGCTGCGTGTCCGTGGCTGTATCCTAACTCTGGTGGAACGAATGGATGAAGAATTTACCAAGATAATGCAAAACACTGATCCTCACTCCCAAGGTGAGCCCGAGCAAGCATGGGCATCAGTGAGAGGAAAAGTGCAGGGATTAAAATGAAGGATTATACTAAGTGAGAATGTTCGGAAAGCCAGCCCTTCCTCACCCCAGCATTCATACCACAGGGCCTCTTTAAGATACTGGACCCCACTCCCGTAGCTTCTGATTCAATAGGTCTGGGTGAGATCTCACACTTTGCATTTCTAACATGTTCCTAAGTGATGGTGCTGTCTGCTACTTTGAGAACTGTTGGGGTATAATGATCTCTGTCCACTTGGCTTGTTTAGCTTGTACACCTTAAGCATTAGAATGGGGAAATGCAGGACATTTACACAGTAAAATGTGAGTGTCCACATGTGTCCACCAAGTCAAAGGTATATTGATGAACAAGACAGCTTGGGGCCTTCATGCTCATGGAGGTTACATTTCGGTGCTGAAGCAAGGCAGCTCTACAAAAAAATGAGCGAGTCAGTTGTAGATAATGTAAAGTGTGAATTAGAAATTCAGATCGGGACATGTGACAGGATGTCTGGAGTGGTGGCTGCTTTAGGTAATGGTTGAAGAAGCATCTGTAGGTAGGGCACATTTGAGGTGAGAGCCGAATGAGAAGGAGGAGGAGGAATTAATTGGGAGGAATTAGCAGAAGAGAGTGCCTGACAGCAGTGGAGAGTGAGCTTGACATGTCCCAGGAGAGGATGGTATTTTTAGGGCACAGTGGGTTAGACTTTTCTGATGGGTACAGAAAACACATGCAGAGGTAATTGGATTGATGAGGGACATATGATTGGGAAAGCCTGGGTGCCTGGCTAAGCTGAGGGTGGGTGCTCTCCCTGCCAGAGTACGTGGAGCACCTGAAGGACGAGGCACAGGTGTGCACCATCATTGAGCGTGTGCAGCGCTACCTGGAGGAGAAGGGCACCACTGATGAGATCTGTCGCATCTACTTGAGGCGCATCCTCCACACCTACTACAAGTTTGATTACAAGGCCCATCAGCGGCAGCTTACCCCCCCTGAGGGCTCCTCAAAGGTAAGTGCTTGGCCACCATGTCAGAGGGGAGAGGGGTGTGTCCATTGGTTCTGCATGTCTTTCAGGACTTCATGGCAGATCTTCTATTCCCTGGGGACTGTCTGTGGTGGAGCAGAGGGACTAGGAAGAGGCTGGATGGCGTCTCGTCTTTGGTTGCTGAAGGCTGAGCCATTTACAACCATTGTCCTTGACATATTTCCTCCTCCAACAATATCTCCCCCTACCCCCTACCCCTCCAGTCGGAGCAAGACCAGGCTGAAAATGAGGGCGAGGACTCAGCTGTGCTAATGGAGAGACTGTGCAAGTACATCTATGCCAAGGACCGCACAGACCGAATCCGCACATGCGCCATCCTCTGCCATATCTATCATCATGCTCTGCACTCCCGCTGGTACCAGGCCCGTGACCTCATGCTCATGAGCCACCTACAAGACAACATTCAGCACGCGGACCCGCCAGTACAGGTAGGATGGGAAGGAGGCGCTGTGGCCCTGGTGGCACAGGGAAGACCAGGCCAGGCCCCCTGTCCACTCTGTTCAGGCAAAGTGGCTCAGGCAGATTAGCCACGTGTCTGGCTAATGCAGATACAGGGAGACACTTGGTCCTTCCCGAGTGCGAGCATTCTTTGATTCTCCTACATGTTAACATAGAGTTCTCTGGGATAGGATTTGGGTTCAACTAACATTTATTATAACTACTGTGTGTCTGGTTTGGAACAAACATTAGGAGATCATCTTACTTAAAAAGATGAAAAAGCGTTTAAGCAGTTAAACTGAGAAGGACAAGGACCCAAATACAGTGTGATGTGTGAAACATAAAATTTTGTGTGTGGCAGCATTGTGAGGACATTTTCATGTAGGAGTATTATAATTGTGTCTAGGTATAGATCCTATAAATGTGTGTTTAGAACAATTGTGAGGTATTTATGTGTAAAACATGTGGTGAGCTTGTCTGGTGGTGCTTTTTGAATAGCACACCTATTTTTTATTCCATTGTATGAATTTATCACAGGTTCTTGATATTTCTCTTGATACCTGATCAACCAGTTTGGGGTATTATAAATGAAGCTCTTGTGATTTATGTATAAGTTTGTGTGGATGTATGGTTTCTCTCGGGTAAATACTTAAGAGTGGAATTGCTGCATCATAGTGTAGGTGTATGTCCAGTTTTATAAGAAGCTCAAAAATGGGACTTCCCTGGTTGTTCAGTGGTTAAGAATCTGCCTGCCAATGCAGGGGACACGGGTTCAAGCCCTGGTCCGGGAAGATCCCACATGCCGCAGAGCAACTAGCCCACAACTACTGAGCCTGTGCTCTAGATCTAGAGCCTGCAAGCCACAGCTACTGAACCCCCGCTCAGTACTGAGTACTCTGCTCAACAAAGAGTAGCCCCAGCTCGCTGCAACTAGAGAAAGCTTGTGCGCATCAGTGAAGACCCAAGGCAGCCAAAAGTAAATAAATAAATAAATTTATAAAAAAAAAAAGAAACTCAGAAATGGTTGTACCATTTTTCACTTCTACTTTGTCAATATTTAGTGTTGTTGGTCTTCTTAATTTTGGCCATCATGGTTGTTGTCTAATGGTATCTCAATGTGGGGTTAGTTTGTAGTTCCCTGATAACTATTGAAATTGACTACTTTTTAAATGTTTATTGGCCCTTTATATATCTTCTTTTGTGAGATGTCTGGTCAACTTTTGCCCCCCCCTTTTTTAAAGATTGGATTATTCATCTTTTTATTATTGAGTTGTAGGAAATCTTTATATATCCTGGATACCAGTCCTTTGTCAGATAAAAGCTTTACAATTTTTTTCCAGTGTGTGGTTTGCCTATTCATTTTCTTAACCATGTGTTTTGATGTATATTCTAATATATCAGTTTTATCTCTTTTGGTTATTTTCTGGGTCCTATCTAAAGAAACTTTTTCCTACTTGCAATTCATAAAGATATTCTTTTTGTATTTTTAGTTTTTGGAAGTTCTTGTGGTTTTAGCTTTCATATTTAGGTCTATGTTTTCTGCATATGGTGTGAAGTCAGGGTCAGAGACGTTCTTTCCCCATTATATTGCTTTGGTGCCTTTGTGGAAAACCACATGAAAAACCAACCACATGACCCTATAAATGTATTTCTGGGCTCTCTATTCTATTCCATTCATTCATCTTTTTGTCCTTCCTTACGCCAGTTCCACACTGTCTCGATAGCTGTGCCTTTAGGGTTAAGTCTTTTTTTTTAATTAATTAATTAATTTATTTATGGCTGCGTTGGGTCTTCGTTGCTTCGCCCAGGCTTTCTCTAGTTGCGGCAAGCAGGGGCTGCTCTTCGTTGCGGTGCGTGGGTTTCTCATTGCGGTGGCTTCTCTTGTTGCGGAGCGTGGGCTCTAGGCACACAGGCTTCAGTACTTGTGGTACTCGGGCTCAGTAGTTGTGGCTTGCAGGCTCTAGAGCGCAGGCTCAGTAGTTGTAGCGTATGGGCTTAGTTGCTCCACGGCATGTAGGATCTTCCCGGACCAGGGCTCGAACCCATGTCTCTTGCATTGGCAGGCGGATTCTTAACCACTGCACCACAGGGAAGTCCCTAGGGTAAGTCTTGAAGTCAGGTAGTATGACTCCTCCAACTTTGTTGTTTTTTAAGAATAGTTGGAATGTTCTGTGACATTTGCATTTCCACATAAATTTCAAAATCAGCTTGTCAATTTGTGCAAAAATGCCTGCTGGGATTATATTGAATCTGTAAATCAGTTTTGGGAGAACTGACACCTTAACAACTTTGAACCTGTTGATCTTATGTGTTATTCTTCGTTTAATTTCTTCAGTTTCTCTCTGCAGAGGTAATATACATCTTCTAAAAAATTATTCCTGAGAATTATACGATTTTTGATGCTATCGTAAATGCAATTTTTTAATTTAATTTAATTTTTTATTTTGTCCACATGGCTGGTGGAATCTCAATTCCTCAACCAAGGGTTGAACCTGGGCCACGGCAGAGAAAGCACTGAATCCTAACCACTAGACCACCAGGGAACTCCTGTTAATTTTATTTTTAAATTGTTAACTACTAGTATCTAAAAATAGAGTTAATTTTCTTACATTGGCCTTGGATCCTGCCATTTTGCTAAATTCAGTTTTAGTCTGGCCTTCTGTCCTGTGTATTTGCAGATTCAACCAAGTGCAGATTGAAGATATTTGGGGGGAGGGGGAGGGATTCCAGAAAGTTCCCCCAAAAAACCAAAATTTGCCTTGTTTGGTAACTATTTACATAGCACTTACATTGTATTAGGTGTTACAAGTAATCTACAGATGATTTAAATTACATGGGAGGACGTACCGTAAGTTATATTCAAATACTATTCCATTTCATGTAAGAGACTTGAGCATCTGCAGATTTTGGTATCCATGGAGGGTCCAGGAACCAATCCCCCATGGTTACTGAGGGACAGCTGTATTGGGTCTCTGAAACTTCTCTTTCTTTTTTGTTTTTTGCCATATTGTAATGACTCAAATCTCTAATACTTAGTGCTGAATAGAAGTGAGAGCAGACATCTTGCCTCCTTCCCAGTATCAGCAGGGAAGCAGTGAACATTTCACCATTAAGAAGAATGTTACCTATTTTTATAGATAGTATTTTTGTAGATAGACTTTCTCAGATTGATGGAGTTCTCTTCTGATCCTAGTTGGCTGGGAATTTTTGTCCTTAATAGGTGTTGAATTTTGTCAAAATCTTTTTCTGCATCTATTGAAATAATGCAGAGCTATTTCTCCATTATTCTGTTTATATCGTGAATAACCGTGATTTTAGATTTTTATATCAGGCTTTCATTCCTGTGATATATCCTACTTGGTCATGGTATATTATCTTTTATGTATTGCTGGATTTTGCTTGCTGGTATTTTTTTAAGGCTCTTTGTATCTAAGTTCATGACCGGCATTGACCTCTATATTTTTGTTGTCAGTAAAGACTTGGTCTTTCCCCCCCACGAAAATCCGTACTACCTACAATCTTCCCTATCTTAATTATTGACAAGTCCATCTTTTCAGTTGCCTAGGCCCAGAAGCCTTGAATTCATCTTTGATTCTTGTTTTTCTCTCACATTGATTCCCCACCCATTTGTGTTGAAAATCCCTATCTGACCACTTATTATCACTTCCACCGCCACCCTTTGGTCTAAGCCACCATCATGTTCCCTGTCTCTCTCTCTCTGCTTCTGCCCTTATATCCCTTCAGGCTGTTCTTTCTTTTTCTTTTTTTTTTTAATGTTTATTCCTTTTACTTTTTTAATTTATTTTTGGCTGCATTGGGTCTCCATTGCTGCACTCGGGCTTTCTCTAGTTGCGGCGAGTGGGGGCTGCTCTTCATTGCAGTGCGCAGGCTTCTCATTGCAGTGGCCTCTCTTTGTTAACGGAGCACGGGCTCTAGGGCGCACAGGCTTTAGTAGTTGCGGCGCGTGGGCTTAGTTGCTCCACGGCATGTGGGATCTTTCCGGACCAGGGATCAAACCCATGTCCTCTGCATTGGCAGGTGGATTCTTAACCACTGTGCCACCAGGGAAGCCCCTTCAGGCTTTTCTTAATGCAGCAGCCAGAATAACCCTGTTAATAAAGTCAAATTATGTCACTTATTTGCTCAAAAGCTTCCTGTGGTTTCCCATCTTTAAATCTTTTTTTTTTTTTTTTTTTTGCGGTACACGGGCCTCTCACTGTTGTGGCCTCTCCTGTTGCGGAGCGCAGGCTCAGTGGCCATGGCTCACGGGCCTTGCCGCTCCGCAGCATGTGGGATCTTCCCGGACCAGGGCACGAACCCGTGTCCCCTGCATCGGCAGGCGGACTCTCAACCACTGCGCCACCAGGGAAGCCCATCTTAAAATCTTTAACATGGTTTACGACGCCCTGTGCTTGCCCAGCCTCCAGTTTCTGATCACATCTTTTACCAGCTCTAGCCATAGTGCATTCCTTGTCCTTGAATACATCTGGCATAGGGCCTTTGCACTTACTTTTCATTTTTCCTAGAATATTGTTCTTCTTGCAGAGATCTGCATGACTTGCTCTTTCTTTTTCTGTTAGGTCTTTATTAATTTTTTTAAAAATTCAATTTATTTATTTTTGGCTGCATTGGGTTTTCGTTGTGGTGCGTGGGCTTCTCACTGCAGTGGCTTCTCTTGTTGCAGAGCTCAGGCTCTAAGCCCATGGGCTTCAGTAGTTGTGGCCCGCGGGGTTTAGAGTACAGGCTCAGTAGTTGTGGTGCACAGGCTTAGTTGCCCCACGGCATGTGGGATCTCCCCGGACCAGGGATCGAACCCGTGTCCCCTGCATTGGCAGGCGGATTCTTAACCACTGCGCCACCAGGGAAGCCCAGGTCTTTATGTTTTAAACATCCCCTTCAAAATGAGCCCTTCCCTAGTTATCCTACATAAAATTGCGAGTTCCCACCACTTCTGCCACCGCTCAGACTCCCTTCTTAACTCCCTCGTCTACTTTATTTTTCTCCTTAGCTTGGTTCACCACCTGCATATTATGCTTATTTTGTCCTCCACACCCCTGTCCCTAGAGTGTAAGCTCCATGGAAGGGGAGGAACTGGTCTATTTTGTTCTCTGTCCTAACCCTGTGAAAGACTTGCCTTGTGGCTATCACCTCTGAGTTCATTGCCCTTCGCTCTTAGATCCTGTACAACCGCACCATGGTGCAGCTGGGCATCTGTGCCTTCCGCCAAGGCCTGACCAAGGATGCTCACAACGCCCTGCTGGACATCCAGTCAAGCGGCCGGGCCAAGGAGCTTCTGGGCCAGGGCCTGCTGCTGCGCAGCCTGCAAGAGCGCAACCAGGAGCAGGAGAAGGTGGAGCGGCGCCGGCAGGTGCCCTTCCACCTGCACATAAATCTGGAGCTGCTGGAGTGTGTTTACCTGGTGTCGGCCATGCTCCTGGAGATCCCCTACATGGCCGCCCATGAGAGTGACGCCCGCCGACGCATGATCAGCAAGCAGTTCCATCACCAGCTGCGGGTGGGCGAGCGGCAGCCCTTGCTGGGTGAGTGTGCGGCTCTGTAGTGCAGCAGACTTTGCTTGTAATCAAAGGATTAAGAGAAGATAAAGGGAGTAAACTTTCCCACAAGATGATTCCATTTGATTTAATGGCATCTCCGTGTATGGCCTAAAAGCATCATTTTTACTAAGTAGTCTCCATGGTCTCTTACCATAGGACACGTTGTCTTAGCTTACAAATTAAGCTCCCTGCTTTCTGTCATTTTCCCCTTCAGTCTTTTTTTGTCAGTAGTATCTTTCTACCAAGTGTATGATGTTATACACCCCCAGCACCTTCAGAAGTTCTTCATTGCCTGTAGAATAAAGTCCAGCCGCCTCAGTCACTAAGTTAAAAGTCTCCATGACCTGATTCCAACGATATTTTTAATTTAGGATAAACTTACATAGTACTTTTTTCTGCCTGGCCCGAAGTGTTTTATAAATAATAATAATTCATTTATTCTTCATTAGTCATAACCCTATGAAGATACTATTATGACCCCCTTTTTCCTGATTAAGAAACTGAGGCACAAAAGTTAAGTGACTTTACCCAGGGATAACACAGCTGGTATGTGTCTCTCTGACCTTTTTCTCTTTTTCCCTTTCATCCATATTATTTTTTAACTAACTAACTGGACCCTTGGCATTCAAGAATCTAACATTGGCTTCTTTGAGCACTTTTAGAGATCTGATCATTCATTCCAGAGGTTGAGTGAGTTGTGATTTCACTGGGAAAGGAATTTGAATTGCACCCTTCCTGTAAGGCTGGTGCATGGAAGGACTTGGCAACTGAGCCAAGCTTACTGTCCACAGCCACGTCCCTCTACAGATTTGTCCTCTACTGGTTGTGTGTATGGTCATATTAAGTGCAGGCGCACTTCAGGCAAATTATGTTTGGGCTATGTAGTGATGCTTTACTTTGTTTTGTTTTAATTGGAAAATTGCCAGTGAAAATCTGTATGTCCAGCATCTCTTAGGGCTTCTTGGTTCACATTCCCCGCCTCTCTACTACTGCCTGCAGTGGATGTTAGACATTTTTTTTAGGTCAGTGAACCTTGTAAGAATCTGATAAAAGCTGTGGACCCTTTCCTAGGAGAATGTGCGTAAGAGTACACACAGCAATTTGTCATCATTTTCAAGGAGTTCACCAATCCCCTGAGGCACATCATAGACTAAGTCTAAATGTAAATACAGTTATTTTGATATTAAGTGACTTATACAGTCACATGGCTACTTAATGGAGAGCTGGGAGAGTCTCAGTCCAGTTGTTTGCTCTCCTAGCCTGGGTTCCTCCTTAAATAGTGCTTGTTGGGAAAGGAGCCCTCATCCCAAGTTTCCCTAGGCCCTCCCTCATTCCCAACCTTTCAGGTCCCCCCGAGTCAATGAGGGAACACGTGGTCGCTGCCTCCAAGGCCATGAAGATGGGTGACTGGAAGACCTGCCACAGTTTTATCATCAACGAGAAGATGAATGGCAAAGTGTGGGACCTTTTCCCGGAGGCTGACAAAGTCCGAAGCATGCTGGTTAGGTGAGCAGAGAACAAGACCCTAGTGGGTGGGGAAGAAAAGACTTGGTCTCCTTCACTGAAGATCTGCCCCTTTTCTCCCTTCTCCCCACAGGAAGATCCAGGAAGAGTCACTGCGGACCTACCTCTTCACCTACAGCAGTGTCTATGACTCCATCAGGTAGGATGGTCCCTGAGGAGGCACAGGAGCCCCAGCTTTGTGGTCGAGGGTCCTAATTGCTCTTGGCCTTTGTCCCCAGCATGGAGACACTGTCTGACATGTTTGAACTGGACCTGCCCACTGTGCACTCCATCATCAGCAAGATGATCATTAACGAGGAGTTGATGGTAAGGGCCATCAACATGGGCACATGGGCACATGGGCAGGTGGAGTCATGGAGAGATTGGAGTACAGGAGACTGATCTGTCCCTTCCTCGGCCTCACTTCTGTCAGGCCTCCCTGGACCAGCCGACACAGACAGTGGTGATGCACCGCACTGAGCCCACTGCCCAGCAGAACCTGGCACTGCAGCTCGCTGAGAAGCTGGGCAGCCTGGTGGAAAACAATGAGCGGGTGTTTGACCACAAGCAGGGTACCTATGGTGGCTACTTCCGAGGTGAGTGCTTCCATCCCCTCTGCGCTCCCAGGGTCCTGGCCCCCTTACTGCCTCTCCCTTGGCATTCACCCCCCGCCCCTCCCCATCTCTCTCCTGCAGACCAGAAGGATGGCTACCGCAAAAATGAGGGCTACATGCGCCGGGGTGGCTACCGCCAGCAGCAGTCTCAGACGGCCTACTGATTGCTTGACTTCAGTCCCCAGTGCCCTAAACCATTCAGCGTTTAGGTCCAGCCACACCCCAGTCATTAAAGGTCTATTTAGAGTTGCTGCAGTTCTGCCTGTCTGTGTGTCGCCAGAGGTGTGTTGGACACATTTATTTCCTAATTATATTTCTAAGCTTCTGTCCCATGACAGGCACAAGGCTCAGGATGCAGGGATGACTTGCACGTATCCCTGACTTCAAAGAGCTTGCTGCTCTTTGACATTTGACCGGAAAATTGTAATAACATGTGATAAGTTATAACAGGCATTTTTTTAAAACGTGGTGGGCATATTGAATAGGATGTGATTATGGGGCATAAATGTCAGGGAAAGCATAATGGAGGCAGTGGTGATGGACGTTGTGAGTGGATGGGTGGTGGTTCACCAGGCAGGGAAAAGGGAGAGTTAGTCTAGACCTGTGTGAAGTGTAGTCCTCAGACCAGTGTGGATGCACAGTTAGCCTGTCCATGACAAAACAGGCACCATAATTAAGAGTAAGCACTGAGAAGCTTTGCCATTGCTGTGATATCTAAGCATGTGATCGATTTTCTAATTTGTGTGTATAGTGTTTTCGAAAGTATTTACCCACAGTAGGCTGGAAATTTTTTTAATGGCCCTTCACCACATTTGAAAAGCATTGATGTAGGCAAAGGAAAAAGCACTTAAACAGGATGAGAGGAGCAAAAGAATAGTGTGGTTGGTATAAAGTGTTTGTGGAGTATGTGCAGAAGATCAACTAGAGGCTTAATCCGGGGGCCACCTCATGAAGGCTAAATGCTTTGGACTTGTGGAAACAAAATAGAATGGATCCATCTTTAAGAAGGGAAATGGAGCAGTACTGTGGAGTATAGAGTTGGAGGCAGAGAGCCTACCAGAGTAAAAAGCATCTAAAGCCAGGGTGGGGCTTCCCTGGTGGCACAGTGGTTGGGAATCCGCCTGCCAATGCAGGGGACACAGGTTCGAGCCCTGGTCCAGGAGGATACCACATGCCGCGGAGCAGCTAGGCCCGTGCGCCACAACTACTGAGCCTGTGCTCTAGAGCCCATGCTCCGCAACAAGAGAAGCCACCGCAATGAGAAGCCCGTGCACCGCAACTAGAGAAAGCCTGCGCGAAGCAGTGAAACCCAACACAGTCTAAATAAATAAATAAATTTTAAAAATAAATAAATAAAGCCAGGATTGGGTTGGGGTTAGAGGTGAGGGAATGATAGAAGAGGGATGTATGTGTCAAGCTGTGGGGTTCTGTGACAGGTTGAATCTGAGAGTAGTAAAAGCGACAGATATCTCAAGGGATAAATTGACAATAGGGATGTTATCAAGAAATTGTTGGGCTAGTCTGTGTGTACAGAAATACAAGAAGAGCAGGGGTGCAGAGTGGGTTTGATAATGAGGTTGGTTTTACGAATGTTGAGTTTGAGGTTCCTCTGGGACATAAGCAAGGCAGTTGGAGGTTAAGGTTTGGGATGCATATTAATTAGACTATTAAGCTGCTCTAACAAACGGACTCCAAAGCAATGATTCACACAAAATAGTTTAGTTCTCATGTGACAGTCCAGAGGTAGGTGAGTGGCCCTTGTTTGAGCCCTGGCTCAAACAACTATATTACAGGATCATCTGGGGACTCAAGGTCCTACTGTCTTAATGCTTCACCATCCCCTAGGTGGTGGTTCTCATCTGTATGGTTGAAGCTAGTGCACCAGCCCCACATCATTGTTCAGGCCCATAGGAAGGGGAAGAGAAAATAGAGGGCCTGGAAATTACCCTGATCCCATGGGCTAGAACCTAGTCTCAAATTCTTACCATCCTGTGGAGAAGGCGAAAATGCCTCTATCTGGATGGTTGTGTGTTCATTTAAACTTGGGGGTTATATTATTAAAAGAAGAGAGTGGACCATGGGGGCACAATTATTAGTCTGTCGCAGAAGGAAAAGAACAAAAGATACCGGATTGAGTGGCTTATAAATGGTTGTCAAAAGTACAGTAGTGCATAACATTTATCAGAGCCAGATTATTGACTGCTCACATGCTGGGTGCTTTACATGCCTTACTTCATTTAATCCTTCTAGAATAACCCTGTTATCTCTATTTTATAGTTGGGAAAACTGACGTTAAGTGATTTGCCTGAGATCACATAACTAGGAAGCGCGGTAGATAGATGGCACAATAAGGCAGCCTGACCCTATGATCCTAGCTCTTAACCGTTGTACTTAGTGATAATTATAGTTCAGGAATGGTCAGCATAGAGGAGGAGGCAGCTAATGACTGAACTCTCAACATGTGAGTGGTAGGTGAAAGGGAAGCCAAAGAAAGGAGTGGCCACGGAGGCAGTAGAACCAGGGAGGAGAGGTGATGGAAAGGCTGAAGAATCTGCATCTCTAGACTAGGCTTCCCCGTACTAAATTTGGCCAGTTTAGCATCCTTTGGCAGAAGGTAGAGTCATTGTGTTGCCCACTTCCAAGAAGCCCCTTTCCATTTTCCAGTCTAGAACTGGTAACCACTGAACAGTGTTGTCAGAGCCTTTTCTGTCTGGGGCGAGATATTAAATACTTTAAGCTTTGTAGGCCACATGTGATCTGTCACATACACCTTTTTTCTTTTGAACAACTCTTTAAACATGTAAAATCCAGTCTTGGCTAACTGATTGTACAGAAACAATCCACGGACCAGATTTGCCCCAATCCCTGCCCTAGATACAGACAGAGTGATTGGTGCCACCTGGAATTGTACCGCATGGCATTATTTTTTATTTTATTTTTTTTGCGGTACGCGGGCTTCTCACTGTTGTGGCCTCTCCCGTTGCGGAGCACAGGCTCCAGACGCGCATGCTCAGCGGCCGTGGCTCACGGGCCCAGCCGCTCCGCGGCATGTGGGATCCTCCCAGACCGGGGCACGAACCCGTGTGCCCTGCATCGGCAGGCGGACTCTCAACCACTGCTCCACGAGGGAAGCCCCACATGGCATTATTGACGGAGGCCTAGAATACGTTCAACATGATTCTGCCTCAGCCTGGCCTTATGGAGGGAGGCAAAATATGACCTCTGCCAATGCACGACCTTCAGGGTTTTTTTTTTAAAGATTATTTATTTATTTATTTTGGCTGTGTCAGGTTTTAGTTGCGGCACTCAGGCTCTTTGTTGTGGCTTGCTGGCTTCTCTCCAGTTGTGGCGTGTGGGTTTTCTCTTCTCTAGTTGTGGCGTGCAGGCTCCAGAGCACGTGGGCTCTGTAGTTTGCGGCATGCAGGCACACTAGCTGAGGCACGCGAGCTCAGTAGTTGTGGCGCATAGACTTAGTTGCCCCACGGCATGTGGGATCTTAGTTCCCTGACCAGGGTTCTAAGTCCCGTCCCCTGCATTGGAAGGCAGATTCTTTACCACTGGACCACCAGAGAAGTCCCACGCCGTTCAGTTTTTGTGAAAAGCTCAACTTCACAAGTTTTTCTCAAAATTCTCAAGAGTTCACAGAATTTCTCAGTTGTACAAATCTAGCTGAAACAATAGTCTTTTATGAAAATAAGGTCAGATTCAAAAGTTTTCAAGACTTCAGCAGGAGTTTGAGCAAACCTAGAGGATAAAAAACACTTTTTGTTAAAAGAAACTCCGATCAAAATGTCTCAAAAGTATGTTCAAGCAAATTTGGATGAAATAAGAATGAAACAGTTTTTGTGAAAGCTAAGCTTAGATTCATAAATTTTCCTGTTATGAATTTGAGAAAATGTAGCTAAGACAGTCATTTTTGTGAAAGCAAGCTCAAATTCACAGTTCTCAGATGCAACTTCCTAGCATCAGTTTATGCAAGTGTAGATGGAAAGCAACAGTATTGGCTCTTGTGAAATTGTGTGAAAGCACAGATCATGAGTTCTCAGAAGTTGCTTCCCAACTTCTGGTGCTGGTCAAGATTTAAGCCCACTACAGCCTATCTCCAACTGATTATAACCAAAAATTGGAAAAAATACAAAAAGTTACCTGAGGATTCTGAAAAATAAGTCAGATTAGGGAGGGGGAGTCAAAACTTATGCAGTCCCTACAGGGCTGAGTTTCCTGGTGTTTTTCCTTCTTCATGGCTTTCACCTCTGAGGTCAGGCTGCAAAACCCCCAAAAGAACCCAGCTTAGCTTTGGCCAGAGGACCGGGAAAAGGGACCCTGTGAGCTGGAGAATATAATAGGAAATCCATTTCTTTTTTTCCTCTGCTGGCCCCCAAGAGCAGGCAGAAGTTGCAAGGCTGCAGCACTTTAGCTCTAGCAGCTAAAACTATTATTGTCTGGGCAGAGGAACCAGGAAAAGGGGACACTTGTCTAAAGAAGGGGAATCACCATTCTGTTTCTCTTCCTATTTTGGCCCAAGTATGGCCCCGTCATAGAGCTAGAGCTGTAGTGGTGGCACAGGCAGCTAAAACGTCTAAGGAACCCTATCTTTCTGACAGGTTAAATTGCCTGCCGAAACAAAAATATTCTTGAGGGGATTTAGACAGAATCTGGAGTCTCACAACATAATATTCAAAATGTCCAAGATATCTTCCAGAATTACCATGTGACCAATTCTCAAGCGAAAAGTCCATTGACATGCCAACTCATATCAAAACCTATAAAGCGGGGCTTCCCTGGTGGTGCAGTGGTTGAGAATCTGCCTGCCAATGCAGGGGACACGGGTTCGAGCCTGGGTCTGGGAAGATCCCACATGCCACGGAGCAACTGGGCCCGTGAGCCACAACTACTGAGCCTGCATGTCTGGATTCTGTGCTCCGCCACGAGAGGCTGCGACAGTAAGAGGCCCGCGCACCGCGATGAAGAGTGGCCCCCGCTCGCCACAACTAGAGAAAGCCCTCGCACAGAAAAGAAGACCCAACACAGCCAAAAATTAATTAATTAATTTAAAGAAAAACAAACCTATAAAGCAGCTGTTAAATCTACTGCATGAAATTAATATAAACACACTTAAGTGGATGGAAAGATAGAAGTTCTTAGCAGATTCTCAACAAAATACAAGCAAACTAAATTCAACAGCATATTAGAAGGATTATATGCCATGACCAAAAGGGTTTATTGCAGAAATGCAAGGGTGGTTCAATGTAAGAAAATCAGTCAGTGTAATACACCACATTAATAGGACAAAGAAAAACCCATATGAGCATCTCAGTTGATGCAGAAAAGGCATTTGACAAAACGCAATGCCCTTCCATGATAAAACAATAGAAAACTAGGAATAGAAGGGAATGAATGTTCTTTACATCAGGGGTCCCCAACTCCCAGAGCCCAATCCACGGCCTGTTAGGAACCAGGCCGCACAGCAGGAGGTGAGCGGCAGGTGGGCGAGAGAGTGAAGCATCATCTGTCTCTCCCCATCGCTTGCATTACCACCTGAACCATTCCCCCGCAAACCAGTGGAAAAATTGTCTTCCATGAAACCAGTCCCTGGTTCCAAAAAGGTTGGGGACCCCTGCGTTACGTGATAAAGGGCATTTATGAAAAACTGATAGCCAACATTCTCTGGTGAAAGACTGAAAGCTTTTCTCCCAAGATCAGGAACAAAACAAGGACACATGTTATCACCATTGCTGTTCAACATAATACTAGAAGTTTGAGCCAAGCCAATTAGACAGGAAAAAGAAAAGGCATCCAAACTGGAAAGGAAAAAGTAAAATACTCACAGATGAGGTGATCCTATATAGAGAAAATTCCAAAGAATCCATAAGAAAGCTACTCGATCAGCAAAATTACAGGGTACACAACACAAAAGTCAGTTGCATCAAAGGACACTACCAACAGTGAAAAGGCAACCCACAGAATGGGAGAAATTTGTAAATCATACATCTGATGAGTTATTCAGAATATACAAAGAACTCTTAAAAACAACAACAAAAAGATTTTTAAATGAGCAAAGGACTTGAAGATATTTCTCCAGAAAAGATAAACAAATGGCCAATAAGCACATGAAAAGATGTTCAACATTACTAATTTTTAGGGAAATGCAAATCAAAACCACGAGATACCCCTTCACACCCATTAGGATGGCTGCTATCACATAGAAGATGAGTGTTGGTGAGGATGAGGAGAAATTGAAACTCTCATATGTTGCTAGTAGGAATGTAAAATAGTGAGGCTAGGGCTTCCCTGGTGGCGCAGTGGTTGAGAGTCTGCCTGCTGATGCAGGGGACACGGGTTCGTGCCCTGGTCCGGGAAGATCCCACATGCCACGGAGCGGCTGGGCCCGTGAGCCATGGCCGCTGAGCCTGCGTGTCCGGAGCCTGTTGCTCCGCAACGGGAGAGGCCACAACAGTGAGAGGCCCGCGTACCGCAAAAAAAAGGCTACTACAGAAGACAGTTTGGTGGTTCCTCCAAAAGCTAAACAGAATTACTGTATGACCAAGCAGTTCCACTCCTAGGTATATACCCAAAAGAACTGGAAATGGGAACTCAAAGTGATGCCTGTACAGCAGTGTTCATTGCAGCATTACTCACAGTAGCTAAAAGATGGAATCAACCCAAATACCACCCGCAGAGAAATGGATAAAATGTAGTATATACATGAAGTGAATAATTGTTAGCCTTAAAGAGGAATAAAGTTCGGATACATGCTACAGCCTTGAAAAAATTATGCTAAGTGAAATAAGCCAGACGCAAAGGACAAATATTCTGATAGTCCATTTATATGAGGAATCTAGAATGGGCAACTTCATAGAGGCAAAAAGTAGAATAGAGGTTTTCAGGGGCTGGGGCGGGGGAAATGGGGAATTACTGCTAATAGCTAAAGAGTTTCTATTTTGGGTGATGAAAAAGTTTTGGAAATAGATTGTAGTGATTACTATTACACACCTATTAAAATGACCACATTCCAGAACACTGACAACACCAAATGCTGGCAAGGTTGTGGAGCAACAGGAAATTTTATTCATTGCTGGTGGGAAAGCAAAATGAATGGTACAGCCACTTTGGAAGACAATTTTGGCAATTATCTACAAAACAAAATATGTTCTTACTATACCATCCACCAGTCATGCTCCTTGGTATTTACCAAAGGAGTTGAAAACTTAACGTCTACACAAAAACCTGCACGTGGGTACTTAGAGCAACTTTACTTATAATTGCCAAAACCTGGAAACAGCCAAGATGTCCTTCAGTAAGTGAATGGGTAAGTAAACTGTGGTACATCCAGATGATGGAGTATTTTTCAGCACTAAAAAGAAATGAACTGGGGCTTCCCTGGTGGCGCAGTGGTTAAGAATCTGCCTGCCAATGCAAGGGACACGGGTTCGATCTCTGGTCTGGGAAGAGCCTACATGCCACGGAGCAACTAAGCCCACAAGCCACAACTACTGAGCCTGAGTGCTGCAACTACTAAATCCCGTGTGCCTAGAGCCTGTGCTGCACAATAAGAGAAACCACCGCAGTGAGAAGCCCACGCACTACAACGATGAGTAGCCCCCACTCACCACAACTAGAGGAAGCCTGCGCACAGCAATGAAGACCCAACGCAACCAAAAAAAAAAAAAAAGCCATGAAAAGATGTGGAGGACATTTAAAATGCATTCCGAAGAAGAGAAGTTTACATATTGTATGATTCCAACTATGTGACATTCTGTAAAAGGCCCAACTATGGAGACTGAAAAAATCAGTGGTTGCCAGGGATTGGGGGAGAGGGAGGGAAGAATAAGTGAGGCACAAAGGATTTTTAGGGCAGTGAAACTACTGGGTGTGATACTATAATGATGGATACATGTAATTAAACATTCCTCCAGACCCATAGAATGTATAACACCAAGAGTGAACCCTAATGTAAATTATGTACCTTGGGTGATGATGTGTCAATGTAGGTTTGTTGATTGTAACAAATGTACAGGGGGTGGGGGGACGTTGATGATAAGGGAGGTTGTACATGTGTGGGAGCAGGGGGTATATGGGAAATTTCTGTACCTTCTGCACAATTTTGCTGTGAACCTAAAATTGCTCTTAATGGGAATTTCCTGGCGGTCCAGTGGTTAGGACTCTGCTCTCTCACTGCTGAGGGCCCAGGTTCAATCCCTCATTGAGGAACCTAAGATCCCAGAAGCTGCAGGGTGCAGCCAGAAAAAAAAAAAAAAAAAACTTTTAAAAATAGTGCCTTTTTTTTTTTAATGATAAACTTCATCTTATGTACCACAATAAAACAAAAATGGATCAAAGGTCTAAATGTAAAACTTAAAACTATAAAACTGTTAGAAGAAAACATTGGTCGGAAATCTTTGTTACCATGAGTTAAGCAAAGATGTATTAGATGTAATACCAAAAGCATGCTTCAAAGAAGAAGAAAAAAAGATAAATTGGACCATCAAAATTGAGAACTTCTGTTCTTCAAAAGTCACTGATAAGAGAATGAAAAGACAAGCTAGGACTGGGAGAAATTTACAGATCATGTATCTGACAAAGGACTTGTATCCAGAATATATAAGGAACTCTCGAAACTCAGAAAGTAACACGACCCAATTTAAAGATGGGTAAAAGATTTGAACAGACACTTTACCAGTTGTATCAATGGCCAATAAGCACATTAGAAGGAGGCTTAACATCATTGGTTATTAGGGAAATAAAAATTAAAGCCATGAGATACCACTATATACCTATGAGAATGTCTAAAATTAAGCAGACTGACAGTACTAAGTGTTGGGGGCGGGATGTAGAGGAACTGGAACTCATACACGGTTGGTGGGAATGTAAAATGGCATAACCATTCTGGAAAACAGTTTGGCATTTTCTTAAAGCTACAGCTACCATATGGACAGAGGTCTCAAGAGGTTTAGAGCATTGAGGACACCCATATGTAATGCTCTCCATGGCTTGCTTGCCTTTCCTGGGCTGGTGACAACCTTGTGGATAGGAAGGACAGAGTGAAGTGAGAGATGCAGGGCCAGAACCTGGTTTTGGTTCCTCTGCCACCACTTCTGTGTAGGTGTGATCTGGGGCAGATTTCTCTCAACCTCTCTGAGCTTCCATTTCTCCATGGCTACATCACTGGCACACTAAGATTGAACAAGATCTGTGACAGCATAATTGTAAAACGCTGTTTAAGCATGCAATGTGTTACGTTGTCATAAACATCAGGGAGTTTTAATTGCTTGAGGTCATACAGCTTTTAAATATAAAAGAAATATATGATGCTAGTACTTGAAAGGACTTTCAGGTGTTGTAGTCAACATTTGCCAGATGAGGAAATTAAAATACAAGGAAAGTTATTTTCCCGAGGTCGTTTGCATCCCTCTGTGACTGTCACGAATTCTCACTCCATGACTCTCCACCTTAGTGTAGGAAAGAAACTCAGGCCCCAAGTTGTTATCTTCCTGCTACAAGTTATGGATGCCTCTCCTGGAATCTCTGCCACAATTCCTGGGCTGGCCTCCCCAAGAAAACAGGACAAGATTTCCTAGCCCTTGTCTTGGCACATCTCAGTCTAAGAAACAAATTCTGGAGTCTGAAAACAAGCGGCAGCCTTCTTTGGGGTAGAAAGTGGCTGCACAGCCCAAACCTTTACTCTAAAGACCACATGGTGTGTCTAAGTCAGGCAGAGAGAAAGGCTATGGCCAATGAAAAGCTAAGGGCATTGCTAACGGATGTCAAGCCCCCACTTGGGTTCAGTCCAGGCGCTGGGGCTATGGGAGGTATGGAATGTGGTAGGAAGGGGCATGTAGTCGAGAGGTGTGGCAGACCCACCAATAACTCATAAGTGCAACCTCAGTGATATTTCAAAGAAAAAAAATTTTTTTCTGACTATAAAGTCACCCTTCTTGTAGAACACTTGGAAAATACTACAAAGTGTAAAACCGATAAAATCACCTGTATTTTTAAATAAACACTTTTAACATTTTGGTGCCTTTGGTTTTTGTTCTGGCATGTGTATATTAGTTTACTACTAATTGGGATCATCCTATATAACTCTCCAGCGGGTGGGGTGAACCAGCAGGAGGGGCTTGGTACATACATGATGGGTGTGTTTTCTTGGCCTCTGGGGAGCAGCCACTGGATCTTTCCAGGGGAATATCTGACCTGGCTACTGGGATTTCTGCTCTGAGTCACGTTCTTTTTAACAGGAAAACTTGTTTCCTTTTGACCTGGGTAACCACTTTTGGGAATAATGTTTCACTTCCCAGTGTCTTATTGGGGGTCAGGAGAGAGACACCCCTTTGTTCTAGTCTAGGGATCACAAGACAATGCCTACAGGAGGCAGTCATGAGTAAATAATGCAGTGAAGCAAGATAAATGAGAAAGGCAACAGGGGATGTGGAAATGTGACAAACTGGAGAGCTTTGCCCTATCTCAGGAGGCAGCCTCTCAGAATATGGGCCCAGTGTTGCCAGAGCTGATTTTTCAAGAGAAGCAGAAATTTGGATTTTATTGTGAAATCTCCTGATCTTGGTAGTTTGGATTTTTTTTTAATTTATTTATTTAATTTATTTGTTTTGGCTGCGTTGGGTCTTCGTTGCTGCGCGCGGGCTTTCTCTAGTTGTGGTGAGCAAGGGCTACTCTGTTGCGGTGCGCGGGCTTCTCATTGCAGTGGCTTCTCTTGTTGCGGAGCACAGGCTCTAGGCTCACGGGCTTCAGTAGTTGTGGCACATGGCTTCAGTAGTTGTGGCTCGCAGGCTCAGCAGCTGTGGCGCACAGGCTTAGTTGCTCCGCAGCATGTGGGATCTTCCTGGACCAGGGCTCGAACCCGTGTCCCCTGCATTGGCAGGCGGATTCTTAACCACTGTGTCACCAGGGAAGCCCGGTATGTTGGGTTTTTATAAAACACTTTACTGATCAGTACTTTGTAGGACAAACATAATATTTGCTGGCTAGGTTCAGCCCCAGGGCTCTCAGTTTGTTGAATTCTGCTCTCATCATGCTGTTAGTAAGAATTAATTAAGCATTCGGCCAAAGTTTAGAGGCTTTCATGCAGGGCTTCGAGGAAGGCACTGGGGTGAGATTCAGTGAATGTCATTCATTTAAAGTCATCTTGGTTCACCTTTTCTGTGCTAGCCCCTGATCTGGGCCCCATGGCTACATATGAACAAGGCCTCACTCTCAAGAGAAAGAGGGGAACGAAGTGCCACCCCTGTGCTCTGGAGAACAGATCTGCAGTCAGAAGAGATGAGAAAGAGATTGTCAGGACAGTCCAGACAGTTGTCACAAAGCAAGCCTTTGGTCCCCTCTTCAGGACCCAGGATGCCCTCAGATCGAACCACCAGGCCCCAGATTCCTCAAGTTTGAGTGTAGAAGAGTCTAGTATTTTGCTGCCTTTCAGTCCTCTGACATCCTTGACCTAGTGTCTGTCTTCACCCTCCGCACTACCTTTATTTCCCCAGGGGGCGCTATTCCCTCACAAAACACAGCCCAAGGCCCGCTCTGTATATCATAGAAGATACAATGCAAAAGAAAGCTGAAGTGTTTATACTAATATCAGGCAAAATAAACGTAAAGAAAAAAATGTTTTTAGAGACAGAGAAGGACATTTTATAATGATAAAAGCATACCATTGTGAAGATATAATAATTAAAAACATATAAGCACCTAACATTAGAACCCCATGAAGCAAAAACTGACAGAATTGAAGAGAGATTACAGTTCAACAATAATAGTTGACGACTCCAGTACCTCACTTTCAGTAACATATACAATAAGTAGGCAGAAGATTAACAGAAATAGAAGACTCGAACGATGCATAACCAACTAGACCTAACAAGCATCTGTAGAACACTGTACCCAACAACAGAATAAACATTCTTTTCAAGTATACTTGGAATATTCTTCTTGATAGAACATATATTAGGCCATGAAACAAACTTCAGTACATTTAAAAAGACTGAAATCACACAAAGTGTGTTCTCCACGCATAAAGGGATTAAATTAGAGATCAAGAACAGAAGGAATACATACATACAATGGAATATTATTCAGCCAGAAAAATGAATAGAATTCTCATAGAAGCTGCAATATGGATGAACGTTGAGAACATTGTGCTAAGTGAAATAAGCCAATCATAAAAAGATAAATACTGTATGATTTCAGTTACACCTAGAGTAGTCAAATTAATAAACAAATAGAATGATGGTTGCCAGGGGCTGGAGGGAGAAGATAATGGGGACTTTCTTTTTTTGCGGTATGCGGGCCTCTCACTGTTGTGGTCTCTCCCGTCGCGGAGCACAGGCTCCGGACGCACAGTCTCAGCCGCTTCGCGGCATGTGGGATCTTCCCAGACCAGGGCACGAACCCGTGTCCTCTGCATTGGCAGGCGGACTCTCAACCCCTGCGCCACCAGGGAAGCCCAGGACTTATTTTTTAATGGGTACAGAGTTTCAATGTTTCAGGATGAAAGGAGTTCTTGAGACAGTGATGATAGTTGATTGCAGTAACCAAAGAAATGTGTTCAGAGAAAATAGACTTGTTTAGACTATTAGTCATTAGGTGAGAATAGTTGCTCAAAAGAGATGAAGAAATTGGGAGCAACATGAATGACAATTAAAAAACAAGGTGAGGGCTTCCCTGGTGGCACAGTGGTTGAGAGTCCACCTGCCGATGCAGGGGACACGGGTTCGTGCCCCATTCCGGGAAGATCCTACATGCGGTGGAGCGGCTGGGCCTGTGAGCCATGGCCGCTGAGCCTGCGCGTCCGGAGCCAGTGCTCTGCAACGGGAGGGGCCACAACAGTGAGAGGCCCGCATACTGCAAAAAAAATAAATAAACCAAGGTGAATGGGAATTCCCTTGTCCAGTGGTTAGGATTCCATGCTCTCACTGCCGAGGGCCTGGGTTCAATCCCTGGTTGGGGAAGTAAGATCCCACAAGTCGCATGGACAAAACAAAACAAGGGAATGCTTTCAAGTGGTTTTTCTTGGCTCTTGATGATTTAACAGATGTTACCAATACTGTTTAGTTAGTGTGTTTATTTGAGGAATCAGTGTTTGAAGTAACTCAAGAATTAGCCTCTATGAATAGTCTGTGAAATAAGTACAGGTAAGAACATGTTTAAAGAAATTGAGAAAACACTAATTCAGTACAAACTGAAGTGGAATCTGCTAAGATATGTTACAACTGATGTTGGTAAAAATATATGTGGAGTAGAAAAAGCCTTAGTTGGACAAATTTACAAAGCTTGTGAAAATGTGAGGTATTTAAAGCCTATAATTATTAATTGTATTATTCATCGTAGGTACTTTGCAGAAATTATTTGAATCTATTATATGATATGAAACTAGTACTGTCAATTGTGAACTTCATTTGCTGTTGTGGACTTAACCATCATAAATTTTTGTTAGAAATGGAAGCTGAATATCCTGTCTTACCCTACCCCATAGCAGTTTGATGTCTTAGCAGTGCTAAAGCTTTATTGTGGTTTTTTGAATTCACAACTTAGATTAAAATTTTTTCTGAATGAAAAGAATCAAACTCAACCACTACTATCCAACACTGAATGGCTTTGGTAACTAGCTTTTGTTGCAGACTTGACAATGTTTATTAATGAATTAAACCTAAAATTACAAGGCAAAATAGCATTTATATACATAAATTATGATGCTGTAAAGTAATTTCAATGACAACATTGTCTGAATCACAAGTAATGACAAGCTGCATTATACACATGATGTCAAAAGTTAAAACAAGAAGCAAGATCTCCATTCCCCCACAAATTTGTAATAGCTATTATTTTCCAAGCTCAAACTACTACAGTTCCAGCAGCATTTTTTAGGATTTTAATACAGGCAGTACAAAGGAAATTTCCATATTTCAGAATCCATTTAACAGTGTGATTGAGGCTATTCCACATAACCTTCAATTGGAAGTGATCAATCTGCAATGTCGTGACATGCTAAAAAGTAAATATCAAGAAAAAAATCTAATAGAATTCTTTAAATGCCTTTCCAAATGATGAATATGCTCAAGTAAAATAAAATGCTTGGGACTTCCCTGGTGGTCCAGTGGTTAAGAATCCTCCTGCCAATGCAGGGACACAGGTTCAATCCCTGGTCTGGGAAGATCCCACATGCTGCAGAGCAGCTAAGCCCATGCACCACAACTACTGAAGCCCACGCGCCCTAGAGCCCACGCACTGCAACTACTGAGCCCCTGTGCTGCAACTACTGAAGCCCGCGTGCCTAGAACCTGTGCTCTGCAACAAAAGAAGCCACCACAATGAGGAGCCTGTGCACCACAACGAAGAGTAGCCCCCGCTCGCCACAACTAGAGAAAGCCCGCATGCAGCAATGAAGACCGAGTGCAGCCAAAAATAAATAAATAAAAAATTTTAAAAAGATTTAAAAAAATAAGCATCCTATTAAAAAACAATCAAATGCTTGTGGATTGATACCTGTATTTTGCAGTACCTGTCTGTGTGAAAGACACAGATTAAAAATATCATTACAAATCTGAATTAACATATAAACATTTGTGATAGATTTTGATGATAGGGAACACTCACTTTGAACCCCAATTAAGCAAAATGTTATACAAAAAAATTCCATTATTTTCATTAGTAGACTTATATTACAAAAATTGTACTCATTGTTATTATATATATATATATATTTTTTTTTTTTCGGTATGCGGGCCTCTCACTGTTGTGGCCTCTCCCGTTGCGGAGCACAGGCTCCGGACGCGCAGGCTCAGTGGCCATGGCTCACGGGCCTAGCCGCTCCGCGGCATATGGGATCTTCCCGGACCGGGGCACGAACCCGTGTCTCCTGCATCGGCAGGCGGACTCTCAACCACTGCGCCACAAGGGAAGCCCTGTTATTATATTTTTAATCTGGCAAAAAATTGTTTTCTCTCTCGTTATACAAGTACCTATAGTATCCTCATTTTTGCCTCTTGTCCCACAACACCTATAATATTTACTGTTTGGTCCTTTACAGAAAATGTTTGCCAACTCCTGCTCTAGAAAACGCGGGCAATCTGTAGTGACATAAAGCAGATCAGTGGTTGCTTGGGTATGGGGGGCCTGGAGAGGGTCAGGTGGGAGACATTACAAAGGGTCACAAAGAAACATTTGAGGTGATGGATATGTTTACTATTGTGATTGTGGTGATGGTTTCATGGTTGTATACATATGTCAAAACATACCAAATTTTGCACTTTAAATTTGTACAATTTATTGTATTTTAATTATACCTCAATTTAAGCTGGTTTAAAAATGAATTCTATGAGTTGATGAATTACATATGAATAGTTACATTCACAGTCTCACAAGTTTCTTATATGTAATTCTGGACACTGGTTGGGAAAGATTGGGATCCTGAAACTTGGAATAGGGATGTCTTATATTGAACCATGATGAAACTGATAATCTTGAATACACAAGTTTTCTGGGCCTCCCTTGCCAGTAGAACTATCTTGCCTTCTGACGTCTAAGGACACTAGTGTTCCTTGCTTGAAAACTCTGTGATAACCTCACCTGGGACGGATTCCTTGGAAGGGGATATTCATCCTCCTTAAAACCACCTGTTGCCATTAGATCCATAACAAGGGTCAAATCTTGGTGGGCTCCAGAGGATTTAGGTGCACACTATAACCCAGGAGGAAATAATTTATACAGCAAAAGAACTGCAAGACTTTGCTAATATATGTCAGCAGAAACCTGGGGAATTTGTGCAGAAGGGGATCCTAAGAGTGTTAGACCAAGTAGAGCGAAGTATAGCCCTGGGTTGGGTTGAATTCATTGATATGGGTGTACTTGCTAGAGACTCTGGATTCAATGTGTTGGCTCATATAGCTGCAGGTCGCTCTTTAACAGTTTACATAGTAAGTTGACTGCAATGTGAACTTAACAGTGGCCTACCTTCAGTGAAGTTGAGATGCCAGAACTTTCCTGCCATGATGTAGAGCAGGGAATAGAGATAGGAATTTTGGAGTAGATTTATCACATGCAATTAAAATATTCACCACCTAATTACATTCCGTGAGAAGGCCTATAAGATATTTCCTTCACAAAGGCATTGAGTAATACATTAGGGAGGAAAACACCTGCATTTTTTTTTTTTTGGCCACGCCAAGTGGCATGTGGGATCTTAGTTCTCCAACCAAGGATTGAACCCACGCCCCCTTCCATGGAAGTACGGAGTCTTAACCACTGAACCGCCAGAGAAGTCCCAACACCTCATTATTGAAAGCTCCGTTTTGCTGTGTGTTTGTGTAAGCCAGGTACTACCATGGAGGATGCCACTGCTGAGATGGGCTCTCTGATTTCAATGGGGATAATGGGAACCTGAGGTAGCAGAGGCCAAATGACAGTATATTACTACCAAAGACAAGATGGATGCATCTGCTGTAAAGGGCAGCAGGATATACCATTAATTGGAATGCCTTGGCCCACAGCAATCTTTGGCAGTGGCTAATTGGTTACCATGTTCCTAAGAACAAATAGATGAGAAGCCTACTAAAAATTTGCTTGGTCTATATAACAGGGGGAAAAAAGCCTGCTCTGGTAGCCAAAAACCTAACTTGAGTCACCACAGTGGAGAGCCCTGGCTTCTCTCCCAGTTTCCAGACCTAAGTCAGCATAGATCCAGAATCCTTTGATTGAAGGGGAGGTTGGGCGTCCTCAAGAAAGGAACTGTGGCCCATTTACTAGAGTGACTGTACATTAGGGAGAAGGAAATACCCAGACCTTCTGAGGATTACTAGATACTGGCTATGTATTGTTGATAACTCCTGGGGATACAAATGCTACTGTGGCTCACCAATCAAAGTGGGGGCTTAAGGTGGTCAGGTAATAGATGGAGTCTTAGCCCAACTCACAGAGGGCTCAGCTGATCCACAGTCCCACCCTGCGGTTATTTCTAAGTTCCTGAGAGTGTAACTAGAATAGACCTTGATAGCAAATGGAAGGATCCCCACAATGGCTCCCCAGTCCATGGAGTGAGAACATTATGGCAAGAAGGGCTAACTGTAAGGGCTAAGGGCTAATCATGGCATCACTTGGGCGGCCACACCCTGAAAGGATGGCGCTCTCTTTTACAGCATGGAGTGTATACTTTAGTCAGAGACCGTTATACGATGCTGTTTCCCCTAAAGCCAGAATACATGGGTCTGAGAATCAATGGGTGGAAATGAATCTTGCTCTTCTCATTATTATACTTCATAACCCACTTGTAGAATTTTTGCTTCTCATCTTGGCAACTTTGAGCTCTGCTGATTTGGAGGACTTAGTCCTCAAGGGAGGAATTCTTCCACTAGGGCACACAAGGATGATTCCATTGAATTGGAAGATGGGACTTCCGCTGGGCTATTTTGGACTTTCATGCCACTGAACCAATCAGCAAAAAATGGGAGTTACTCTACTGGCTGGAGTAACTGATACTTATGACCAGGGGAGACTGGGTTGCTGCTACACAGTAGGGGTGAGAATGGTGTGTCTGAAACCCAGGGGTTCTCTGGGGTGCCTCTGGGCACTACTTCCATGCCCAGTTACAAAGGTTAATGGAGAGCTACGACAACTAAAAGAAGGCAGGACAATTGAGGACCCTTAAGGAATGAAGCTTTGCATCACTCCACCAGGTAGAAATCCCAACTATCTGAGATTCTGGCTGAGTGCCAAGGAAAGATGGCTTGGATACTTGAAGAAGGAACTATAGTTATTAATTACAGCCTCATGACCACTTACAGAAATGGCAACTGTAGAAGCTAGGAATATTTTCTCTTCCCTTAATATATTCACGTGTTTATTTGTATATGCTAACCAATTTCTTTTTCTCTCTCCGCATTTTTATTTTTATACAAGTTGTTGGGGGTTAACTTTACAATTAGTGCTTAGGTAGTAGAATATTCTGTAGGACTGTGACTGAATTTGAGGAGTAATTCATATAACCAGTAGTTTATACAATGATGGTTCCCTCATTTTAGGGAACAGGAAAGAACTTCACTTGTATGAAGGGTAGCTGTATCTTATAAGGTGGGAACACAGTGGCACGGGTGTTCTAATGTGGAAAAAAATGGGTGCATACAAAAGCTGAATAGCCAAAGAGATGGCTGCGATGACGGTTATCAATTTATTGCCTCTCAGCTTCAAATCCACCCTTCATTGCTAGGGTTGTGCTGGGCACATAATAGACGCTCCGTTAATGCTGATGCGTAAGTGAATGAATGAGTGAGAGAACGGGATGATGAGAAGGTTACTTCTAGAAATAAGAAATCGTTTTGGAAAGCAGAAGTCAGGAGAAAGGGACATGGGTATGAAATGAATCCAACTAAAAGAGAATTGGAAAGGTTGAAGGAGGAGAGAAGGTATAACTTGCCAGAGAACCGGAAAGAGGAACCAAAGAAAAGAGAACAAAGGGCACCTGGGGAAGTGAATGAAAAAGTAACTCAGTGTGTGGCATTTTAGGCATGAGAGACAGGGGGGCACTGGGGAAATGAATACAGGTCTGAAAGGCAGAAGAGGGTGTTCATGGAGAAAAGTCTGGGCTTGGTTCAGGCTTGGTCTGGGGTTGGACAAGGAAAGTTCTTGAATGTGGACGCATCCATCCAACATCACGAAGAGGCTACGTGGTCAGAGATTTGGAGGGTACTCAGGAGAGGGATCATTTCTAAAGGATTTGAACACTGAGCTATGGGAAGGTCTTTCTCCTTGGAACAAGTGAGAAAGTTTCCAGGGCGAAGAGTCTGCTCCAGAGGTCTCAGGAAACTGACTCTACTTTTTTCCTTCCTCCATGGTCAGGAGACTGGCAGTGGCAACAGGGTTTTCAAGGTGATGATGAGCCCTAGGAATATCATCCTGACCGTTCTGATGAGCAGCACTGCCCTGGCTGTGTGATTTTCTACATCTAAAGAAGCACAGAAGGGCTTCCCTGGTGGCGCAGTGGTTGAGAGTCTGCCTGCCGTTGCAGGGGACACGGGTTCGTGCCCCGGTCCGGGAGGGTCCCACATGCTGCGGAGCGGCTGGGCCCGTGAGCTGTGGCTGCTGGGCCTGGGCGTCCGGAGCCTTGCTCCGCAACGGGAGAGGCCACAGCAGTGAGAGGCCCGCGTACCGCAAAAAAAAAAAAAAAAAAAAAAATTAAAGAAGCACAGAAGTATCTGGGGGTAGAGAAGGAAAAACATGAAGACCCTAGAGTGAGACAAGAAATAAAAGTTGGGGACATGGTGACATGGCTAGGAGGGGCAGGGCAGCTTGAGAAGGGCAGGAACTTCGCTGCCTTTCTTGTGGAAATCCTGGGATTCTGGACAGGGAGAGGAGAAAATTAAACAATTGATTCTTTGGAAGGAGAAACTACTCTAGCATCCTTATGTATTCCCAGTCTTCAAGATCTGAAAAGCAGCAGATGGAGGGGACAGGGAAGAGGTGCCACAGAGAACTGGGTTCCTGTCCTTGAGGTAGACTTGGAAGCATAGTCCCTATGATCAAGTGGGCTGGAGCTCCCAGGAGGCAGGAGTGCTAGACCCCACTGTTCTCTGGATTACTGGAAGGTGGGGGAGAGATGAAAACATGATATGTAAATACTGAAATACAAAGCCCAGGAAAGTGCAAAGGGATTGGGGGCCAGACACTAGCAAGAGAGAAAGATGGTTTTTGAAGAATGGAGAGGTTCCTGGAAGGAGATGGAAGGAGTTAGCTTGAATGTGTGAGAGAAAATGAGCTCAATCTTTGAGTCTATGTTCAGGAGGACAGAGATAAACATGAGAGACTGGTCAGGGGGGACAAATGAGAGAGCCAGGTCCTAGAAGCAGTGTGAAGAAATGTTTGATGAGCAGGTGCCAAAAGAAGGTGATGGAACTTCTGAGACACCTAAGGAAGATAGAGAAACCCAGTGAATCCAGTGGGAAAATGTGGGTAGAGCATCTGTTAATGTGTCATCGCTCTTGCCCTTACTTTCCTCCTGAAGGATGCAGTCATGGAGATCTGGGCCTAGTGGTCCATTGGGAGGGAAATGAGAAATCCAGAGTCTTCTTTTGGAAAGGAAGTGCAAGATATGCTCAGAAAGGGAGCTTATTCTCCAAACTGATTGCAAAGGCATAGTAAGGTGTGCCTACCTTCTTCTGATGAAGGCTGAAGCAGGTCTTCATACCATATTTGGATAGCATGAGCGGCATTGGAAAGACTTTGGTGAAGGAGGACAGCAGACACTGGGGTTCATCCAACCTGATGGATGCACCCTGCGGCTTGCACACACACATTGTTTGGCACACAAAATATTTCCCCCGAAAAAGAAGAGAAAAATTGGGAGATTTCTATTTTTAAAAATCCAAACTTCTGGCTGCTGCTTCTTTTTTTTTTTTTAAATCAAGATCTCTGGCAACACTGGGACACATCCCTGCCTGGCATTCGTTGGTTGGAGCTGAGAAGCAGACACCCCTTTTAGATAGGGCACATGCTCTCCAGTTTCACGGTGCCTCTTTGTTTCACCCTATTTTATTACCCGTCTCATGCAGGAATTTGAGTATGGGATCCTTCCTCTAATCCAGCCCCTCCTTTTACAGATTCAGACTGGGGCCCCAGAAGTCCAATCACTTGCCCTCGTCGGTAGAGCTAATAAGAGACAAAGGCAGAGCTAGAGTTCTTGTCTCCCGGGACAGACTCTCTATTCTTTCTGCTACCGTGCAGGCCTTTGTGAAGGAAAACTGCCCCTGTGGGATATCTGTCGGGGAGATGTCGTAGAGCTGGGCTTCATCATAACGAATGTCTCTTGCTGTTCCAGCCACTCTCTCTTAACATGTCTTAAGTGAGGAATGTGGCCTCTTTGTATCAATGGAGTCTAGTAACACCTGAACCTCAAAGTGGGATTACTTTGCAGTGAACACTGGGGTACTGCCTAAGGGTACTCTCAAGAGCTAAAAACTCTTCACCTAATTTATCAACGAGTTTATGAGTGTTTAGTAAATATAATTAGGTGGTTTATTCCTTTCCTTAACTTTAGAGGTATCAAATAATTTTAACTTATTTAATTACATGTTAATTCCTTATTTTAAAAAAATAATTTCAGGGAATTCCCTGGTGGTCCAGTGGTTAGGACTCGGTGCTCTCACTGCCGAGGGCCGGGGTTCAATCCCTGGCTGGGGAACTAAGATCCCACAAACTGAGTGTCAAAAAAAAAAATTTTTTTTTTAAATTTCAAATTTACAGGTAAGTTGAAAGGCTACTACCTAGAACTATAGTATAACATTTACCAAGATTCACAAACAACTAATATTTTGCCAATTTGCTTCATCATTTTCTCTGTGGGTGTATAAAGAATATATGTAACTTGAACTATTTAATAGTAGGCTGCATATATCATGTTCCTTTGCCCCATAATACTTTGGTGTATAATTACTAAGAATATACTCCTACACATCTACAGAGTTAGCACATTCAAGAAATTTATCATGGATGTAATACTTCATAGTCTATATTCCAAATTCATCAAGTTTCCCACAATGTCTTTTATAGCAATTTTGTTCTGGATTTAGGCCAGGATCAAGTATTTCATCTAGTTGTTAGTCACTTTTAGCCTCCTTTAATCTGGAGCAGTTCCTCAACCTTTCTTTGCCTTTCATGCCGTGGACATTTTTGAAAAACACAGTCATTTCTACGTTTCTTCTTTTTAGCAGTGTATGCACTATTTATTTATTTAATTTTACTTTTGGCTGCATTGGATCTTCGTTGCTGCAAGCGGGCTTTCTCTAGCTGCAGCGAGCGGGGGCTACTCTGTTGTGGAGTGTGGGCTCTAGGGCACGTGGGCTTCAGTAGCTGTGGCACGCGGGCTCCGTAGTTGTGGCTAGCGGGCTCTAGAGCGCAGGCTTATTAATTGTGTTGCACGGGCTTAGTTGGTCCATGGCATGTGGGCTCTTCCCAGACCACGGATCGAACCCGTGTCCCCTGCAATGGCAGGCGGATTCTTAACCACTGTGCCACCAGGGAAGTCCTGCATGTATGTTTATATCTGTTAACAGTATGGATGCATGGATTCTTTTATTCAATGAGCTATAATCACTCACTATCCTTATTTGTTTCAATGCTCAAATTGTGCCAGATTTGGCCACCTCAAGATGGCTCCAGTGGCTCTTTGATGCGCTTATAAATGTTTTTAGTATTTATTTTCTGGCACAACAAAATGTTCCAAGCTCATCTGGTACCTTCCTCGCGCCTGTCCGGGCTGGAATCAGCCATTTCTTCAAGGAGCCCTGGTTTCTTTCAGTGGAATATTTAGTAAACAAGATCTGGGAACTTGTGTAAATATCAGTCTGGCTATCCACCTAATTTTTTCCCATAAATTTTATACTGGAGCTTCCCTGGTGGCGCAGTGGTTAAGAATCTGCCTGCCAATGCAGGGGACATGGGTTCGAGCTCTGGTCCGGGAAGATCCCACATGCCGCGGAGCAACTAAGCCTGTGCACCACAACTACTGAGCCCGCGTGCTACAGCTACTGAAGCCCGCATGCCTAGAGCCCGTGCTCTGCAATGAGAAGCTACCGCAATGAGAAGCCCATGCACCGCAACGAAGAGTAGCTCCCGCTCACCCCAACTAGAGAAAAAGCCCGTGCACAGCAACGATGACCCAACGCAGCCAAAAATAAAAATAAATAAATTAAAAAAATTTATACTGATGCTTCCCATTCCAATCCCCACAGTTTTTGCTCACTCCTCTCACTCCACATTTGCTTCTCCCTACTTCCTCAGTGAGAACGCTCCCAACCAGTCTGCATATTTACTCATGTGCTCAATCCTACCATACACCCAAAATAATTTCCGAATTGCCATGCCCTTACTACTAGAGCAAACTGACTTAAGAAGAATTCAAGGTTTGCAGATATTTTTTTTCTTTAGCAGAAGGTGCTTAAAAGTTACTTGAATTAGTTCTATTTTTTTGCCCTTCAGGGTATTTTTTTAAATAAATTTGTTTTTTATTTTTGCCTGCGTTGGCTCTTCGTTGCTGCAGGTGGGCTTTCTCTAGTTGCGGCGAGCAGGGGCTACTCTTCGTTGGCGGTGCGCAGGCTTCTCATTGTCGTGGCTTCTCTTGTTGTGGAGCACAGGCTCTAGGTGCGCGGGCTTCAGTAGTTGTGGCATGCAGGTTTCAGTAGTTGTGGCTCACGGGCTCTATAGTGCAGGCTCAGTAGTTGTGGTGCACAGGTTGAGGTGCTCTGCGACATGTGGGATCTTCCTGGACCAGGGCGCGAACCCATGTCCCCTGCATTGGCAGGCGGATTCTTAACCACTGCGCCACCAGGGAAGCCCAAGGGTGTTATTTTTACTTATCTAAAATAGTGTTGGGTTCATTTATTTCTGTCTGTATTCAGATTTTACGTACTCTGTTTCTGTTGATTTAATTTTTTAAATATGTTGACCATTATTTGAAAAGTCAAAACTATATGAGAAGGCTCAAAGAAGTGTCTCCCTTTCCCCATTCAGGGTACTGTTGTTTCCCTCAAAAAGAGGGATGTAACCCAACAACCAAGGAACCCTCATCTTCTCCCACCCCTCATGGGTGCCCAATTTTATTAGTTTTTGGTTTACCCTTCTTGTGTTTTTCTTTGGAAGAATTTGCAGATATATTTGTTTTCTTATTTCCCCTTCTTCCTTGCACACAGGAAGCATAGTTTATACTCTTTGCTTTCTTCACTTAACAGTATACCCTGGAGATCACTCCAGAGCAAATCACAGTGATATAATCTCTAAACTGCAGGTAATAAGACATTTCATTCATTTATCAATTTATTGAATGACTGTGTGCGAGCCACTGAGCTAGACAGGAAGTATAGAGAAATGAGTAAAATACAGTCCCTGACCTTAATGACCTTAGGCTCCAATGGAAAGGGGAGCCAAAAGAAAATCACAGTGTTCTGGGAACCTGGAGGAGGGAGTCAATAACAAGATGTTCGAAAGGACTGACACCTGAGCTTGAAGAATGAGAAGTAGGTGAAGAAACAGCACATGTACAGGCAGAGCTGAATAAGGGCAAGGCATGTTGCGGAAATGGGAGTTTAACAGGCTGAGACAAAACAGAGTGTGGGAGCAGAATGTGGGTGGGGAGACAGGAGTGCCCATAACGAGGCCGGGGAGGTGGCATAATGCCAGGAAAGAACTAGACAGTTATTCAGACAACCAGGAGACATGGTCCTCAAAATACCTCTTGGATCCATCCACTTCATAGGTGTTTAATTGACTGCCTGCATTGTGCCAGGTGTCACAGAAGGAGCAGCAAGAATAAGATCCCAGCCATGAGGGCGCTGATACCAGCAGGAAAACAGAACGAAAGGGAGCTCACAGAATACAGTGGAGAAAATTGCTGGCCAAACACAGAGGGAGGGAACCTAACACTCTAAAAAGCTAGGAGAGAGGTGGGGCGAAGGAATAGTTCCCAAAGAGTAAGGTAGACTTTTAGCTAAGTGTGTGCATGTTCAGGGGAGAGTTGGGAGCTGGAGGAGTTCCAATGCTAATGCCTGAGTGAAGAGAGGATGACATGTTGAAAGTTTTGCCAGGATTAAGACCACAGACCCATCACTCCACTCCACTCTCCACTTTGCAAAGAAACAGTAATCCTTTAACAATGCAAATATGTTCTCTTCATTTTCTGTAAAAGGCTCCTCACTGCTTTGAGGATGATGTCCACGTCTCTTTTTTAAAAATAATTAATTAATTAATTAATTTTGGGGGGGTTGGGTCTTCATTGCTGTGCGCGGGCTTTCTCTAGTTGCTCTAGTTTCGGCAAGCAGGGCCTACTCTTCGTTGCGGTGCACGGGTTTCTCATTGTGGTGGCTTCTCTTGTTGTGGAGCTCGAGCTCTAGGCATGTGGGCTTCAGTTGTTGTGGCACGCAGGCTCAGTAGTTGTGGCACACAGGCTTAGTTGCTCTGCGGCATGTGGGATCTTCCCAGACCAGGGCTTAAACCCGTGTCCCCTGCATTGGCAGGCAGATTCTTAACCACTGTGCCACCAGGGAAGTGCCTTTTATTTATTTTAAAAAATATTTATTTATTTGGCTGCAGCACGTATTTGTTGTGGACCACAGATCTTCATTGCCACGTGCAGGATCTTCGTTGTGGCATACTGGATCTTTAGTTGTGGAGTGTGGGATCCAGTTCCCTGACTAGGGATCGAACCCGGGCCCCCTGCATTGGGAGAGTGGAGTCTTAGCCACTAGACCACCAGGGAAGTCCCTCCACATCTCTTTTAAACTCTGGTCCTTGGTTACTTAGCTTTCCAGTTTTGTGTTTTTGTTTTTTTTTTAAAATTCCTCCCTCTTATCTTATACTCGACATAATGAAGTTTTCTTACCTTGTCATATCCTATTTCCCCTGCCTAGAAATCCATCACCCAAAGCTGAATTAGCTGTACTATCATAGTGCCCTGTGCTTCACCTAATAGATCTCATCTAATTCTCTGAATCTACCATTAGTTTGAACTCCCTGAGAGCAAGAAGTGGTTTAATTAGTTACATCCGAGGCACCTAGCCTAATGTCCTAATGCCCAACTAATTTGAATGAATGAAGGCTGCCTTCATTGCGGAGTTGGGTGGAGGATTTTGAACTAGACCCTAGGAACTATGGCCTTCAGTCTCTGTTACTATAGTTTAAGGGTTCATCCTAGGGCATGGAGAAACCATTTGGTTGAAAATCATTAAAATAATTTAGAATTAGGCATAGATTTATCCCCAACGATCAGCATACTCAAACTGATAACTTTAATGCCTATCAGTCTTTTATGTAAAGCAGATAAGGGCCCCATGCAACGTACCACAAGCCTAGGATAAGTCCCTGGTCTAGTCGCGGGATTTCTTTTTGCACTCAAGACTCCGCCCATGGGCCCCCAAATGGCGGAAGAACTGTACCCTTCGTCGTGACTTCTCACACGACTGCGGAGGTATCCCGACGCTACGCCGGCGGCCTAGGCGGGGCGGCCGGCTCTTCCTTCCTCTCTGCTTCTTCGGCTCCACCCCCAGCGCTTCAGACGCTCATTGTGAAGCGACAGCGGTTGGCAGCCTTTCGGGCTCCTTGAGACCTAGAGACCATAAGTCCTTGGCGCGCGTGAGCGCCCGCGCTGCTCTTTCCCAACTCCAAAGGCGAGGGGCGCGAGATTCACCTTTTTTTATTCTCGCCTCTCCCGCCCGGAGCTAAACGCCCCGGTGCGCGCGGACAGCTCGCGCCGCCGCTCCCTCCGCTCCCCCTCCTTCGGGAGCTCCCGCCCGGGCGCTCTTCCCCCTCCCCTTTCCCCGGCGACGCGCACGCGCGCCAAGCCGGCTCGCGCCCTCTTGCTTTCCTCCGGCCCGCGAGACCCCCTCCCCTTCCGCCTCGCGGCGCTTCCTCGCACCGCGATCTTCTCTCTCCACCCCCGACACCGCGGGGCTCGCCCCCGCCCGCCAACGGCGGGTCCCCAGCTTCCCAGTCCCCGTCGTTTCCCGCGCTCTCCGGCGGGGGCCCAGCCCCGGCTTCCTCTCTCCCTCCCTTCCCCCTAATTCCCCTTCCGGACGCTGCCATCATGTTGAAGCCTCAGCCGCCACAACAGACCTCCCAGCCCCAGCAGCCGCCCCCCACGCAACAGGCCGTGGCCCGCCGGCCTCCCGGGGGCACCAGCCCTCCCAACGGCGGCCTCCCGGGGCCCCTGGCCTCCACCTCGGCTCCCCCAGGGCCTCCCGCCGCTGCTTCCCCCTGCTTGGGGCCTGCAGCCGCTGCCGGGAGCGGGCTCCGCCGGGGAGCTGAGAGCATCTTGGCGCCGCCGCCGCCGCAGCAGCAACATCAGGAGAGGCCAGGGGCAGCGGCCATCGGCAGCGCCAGGTGAGGATGGGTGGGTTTCTGGGCGCTGGAGCCGAGGTGGCTGAGACACCGCGCGAGGCGGACTTCCAGCCTGGCCACCTTTGAGGGGCGCCAGGGGGAGTAGGGAAACCCCGGGAAGCTGGGGTTGGGCTCCTCAGGTCCAAACAGGTCGGAGGAAAAGGGCCCCCGGATGGCCACCGGGGCATTTAGGGGCCGTGTTCACCTCTGCGAGCCTAGTCAGGGCTCGGGACCTGGGCTTTAAGGGCAGGCAGGGCGCATCCCGCCAGCGGCGTCGGAACGAGGAGTTTGGGGGGGGGGTGAAGAGGTGATCGGGGTCCCCGGCTCCATTACCACGAAGGGTCTGGCGGTCCCCGGCTTCAGCCAATGGGGAGTCAGCTGCGGGAAGGGGTCCCTGGCCGTAGCCAATGGAGGGGGGCGCGCGGCCCACAGTTTGGCCAATGGGGAGGGAGGGACTTGGGAGCGAGTTGCTACCTCCCCCTTCCCAGTCTGGCCAGTAGGAGGGGAGCAGGGTGGGCGGGGGGACGGAAGGAGGGACGAAGCTGGGAGGACTGCGGGTCGGGAACCTCCAGCGCGCGCGCGCGCTCTTCCCCTACGTGTGCGCGGATGCTGTGTCTTATGACCCGGCCATTCTCCAGCCCCGGGTAACATATAGGGCAGCTGCTGGGAGTGTGCGTGGACGGGATCGCCTGGTGTTGTTGGATGAGTGGTGGACACCCCACTCGGTTTCTTCTTGTGTGGGTGTATGGAATTGAGAGTGGAGGTATACGCAGGCGCAATGGGTTCTGATCGCGTGAGGGGGGGTTGGAAGAGGCCCGTGGGCTTTAGTGCGCAGGCGCAGACCGGGCGAGGCTTCCCGGTGGATAGGTTTTGCGGCTGCGCTGTCCCCCAGCCCCGCCAACGGCCCCCCTGATCGCCCTCTTCAACCGCTGGTTACATCACCCAGCGAGGAGCAGGGTTACCGGGCGATAGGTGACCCCTCCCAGAGTGGGTAACAGGCTGAATGAGTAAAGAAGTCGAGAAGGGTGGATTATAGAGGGAGTACCCCCATCCTCCAGGGTTTAGGACGTAAAAATGATGGTCTTTTCTGTTTCGGAAGTAATATGCCTGAGCTAGGTAGTTCCAAATCTGCACTCTGTGAGTTTCCACCTTTACATCGGGGGTGGGTTATTTGTTGTCGAATATTGTAGCATTTGTCTTTTGGAAGCATGCAGCCCTGGCCCTCTTGCAGAAAGTGAGACGGTTGTGTTGAATTGGCTTCTTAAAGCAATTGACAACTGTTGATGATTGACTGGCATTTGGAGAAAATGGCTTTTAATGCCTGTGTTTCTCTCTCTATAAAGTGAGAATTTGAAAATCTTATTGATTAATTGGTTTGTACCCTAAATGATCATCTTCACATGGCATCTGGCTCTAGCATACCAAGTTCTTTGAAATCAGTTGTATAAGAGGGATTGAACATATTTAAATAACTAGTTTCTCATTTCTTTCTCTTACAGGGGACAAAGCACAGGAAAGGGACCCCCACAGTCACCGGTGAGTGCCTTTTCCCCCCTGCCTAAGGTACAGAGACCTAAAAGATGTATATGTGGGGGTATAGGGCAGATTAGGTGCAGAAATAGTCAGATGGGTTCAGAAGCGCAAGGGGCACAGCACATACAAGGTGGGTGTGCATGGAATGTGGACATTTTGAAGGAAGGTGAGATGGTGACTGGCTGTTCCTTTATTTGTCCCTCTCCTGTGTTACTGACAGGTGTTTGAGGGTGTCTACAACAATTCCAGGATGCTGCATTTCCTTACAGCTGTTGTGGTAAGTGGGTACCTAACCCCTAGGTTGAGGAATGTAATGCATCAGTTTGCTAAAGGCACTCTTCTTACCCCCCGCCCCCCTTTCAGGGCTCCACTTGTGATGTAAAGGTAAAGAATGGTACCACCTATGAAGGTATCTTCAAGACCCTGAGCTCAAAGGTCAGTGTATTCAAATTAGCTTAGCTTTGGAGTTACATGGGAGGAAGAGGGAGAGAATGAAATAGGCTCAGTTGCAGATATAAATTGAGTGGTGTTGGTCAGCATTGTGGCTGTACTCATTTTTGTAGGCCTGTGCCGGAATAGTGCTGCATGCACTTAAAAGATATGGGTTTGAGATTTGAGGGCTCAGTACTATGATGTTAAAATGCTCAACTTTAAAGATGTGAATTTTTAAGTTTGGGACTTTGGCTAAGTCCTGTGGCTGGTGTTGAGAAGACAGTGCACGTGGGAATGTGGTGTTGGGGAAAGTTTAGAAAGGGTAAAACAAAAGTAGTCATAGTTTTGTCTTCACATTTCTTGATCCTGACCCTTGGGTGTTGGGAAATGGGACTTTTGTAGTTTGAACTGGCAGTAGACGCTGTGCACCGGAAAGCATCGGAGCCAGCAGGTGGTCCTCGTCGGGAAGACATTGTGGACACCATGGTGTTTAAGCCAAGTGATGTCATGCTTGTCCACTTCCGAAATGTTGACTTCAATTATGCTACTAAAGGTATATTTTTGGGCCAGGGTGTTATGTCAGACCCACTTCTTGAGTAGAGGGCAGAGAACGTGATGACTTGTTTCTCCTCCTCCCTCCCCTTCTTTACCATCTTCCTTTATCTCTGAGGAAGATGGCTAGATTTTTCTTCTTGAGAATATGTCTTAGTGTCTGAGATGCAGGGGAAGGAGTTCCAGCCTGTGTTGTGGTTCTTCATAGTCTCCTTGCTTTGTTTCCAACTCCTTGCTCCTTCTGAATTCTTAGAATGAGGCTTTTTATGCCGTACCCCCCCTTGCCCCCACCCCCCAGACTCTGGCACACAGAAACTTTTCTTTACTCCTGTGATGGGAGGGGTGTTGGAAAGAAGGCTGTGAAATATCACCTGACTCCTGATCTTCAATCTGCCCTCACAGACAAGTTCACTGATTCAGCCATTGCCATGAACTCGAAGGTGAATGGGGAGCACAAGGAGAAGGTGCTTCAGCGCTGGGAGGGGGGCGACAGCAACAGCGATGACTACGACCTGGAGTCTGACATGGTACAGTCTCCTTCCCTGAGAACCTGAGAGCTGGGGAGCTCTGCTCCCAGAATGTGGGTTGTTGACACTGCATAATTCTTGGAACCGAGCGTTGCTGGGGTGGGCGGGGGGGGGACCACTTTTACTATTGCTTGTTGATGGCAGTTAGAGTCCAATGGAAAATACAGAAAATAACAAAACAGAAATACCTGTTCTTCCATCTTCTGTGATTGACAGCTGTTAACCTTTGCTTCAAGTCAGTTTCTTTCCAGCCTGGAAAAACAAAAATATATAGATGAGATTGAGTACTGTGTAGGCCCATTTTCCTTTATCAGAACAACTACTGTGAACATTTAAAGTTGCTCATTAGTGAGCGCATTGTTATTTCACTGCATTAATTTGTCTAGAATTTATTTTTCTTATAGATTTTGAATTTTTCATGTTGGTCTGTGGATCTAGTCATTGCTCTTAACTGTTGCGTAGTGTCCTATTTATATACATGTACATGTATGTATATACAACAAATTGTATTTATCCCTTTCCTTACTGATTGGTGTTTCTTTGGGCATTATTTTGGTATTGAAAATAGCGCCTTAGTGAATTGTTAGAACATGTATCCCCATGTACGTATGCCAGAATTTCCCTGGGATATAAACCTGGAAATGGATGTTAGGTCTTAAAGACTTCTCTTTTGCTAGATATTGCCGGTTTGTACTACAGTCCGTAGTACTAGTTGACATTCCCACCAGCTGTGTTCCTTTTTTCACTCTTGATTTGGTCAGATTTTTAATCTTTCAACCTGATGGATGACAAAGACAGGTTATTGTTGCTTTCCTTCCTGGGTTTTAAAACATTCTCCCTTTTCCTTTAGTCCAATGGATGGGACCCCAATGAAATGTTCAAGTTCAATGAGGAGAATTACGGCATAAAGACCACCTATGACAGCAGTCTCTCTTCTTACACGTGAGTGTCTTTTGGTACTTCTCATGTGGTACAGCTTGAGGTGTGGGGTCATCAAGAGAGGCGGGTGGGTCTCTAGGTGGAACATAGCTTTTGTACATGCTTTTCTGGGTGCTGGGTTGCCCACTCTCCACTCCTGATCTGCCTGTGAACTGCTCCCTCAGAGGGTTTCTCTTTTAACCTTGATTCCATGAGTAGAATTAACTGCTTTCTTGTCGATACTTTTCCTCTAAAACCTTAACAGATTTATATATGTGTCTAAGTGTCCCTCAGATTCAGAGATAGGCCTTGCTGCTCTGCCTGGGACCCTCCTAAATGCCAGTTCAATACATGCTGAGTTGTTGAAGGGTTTAAGCACCTACATATCTGAGCTGGTGATGGGACTGATAGAAATGTCTTCCCTTTTTCCCCTCTTGTCCTGTGGCACTGGGATGGTCGTGGTCCTCTCAGGGTGCCCTTAGAGAAGGACAACTCGGAAGAATTTCGTCAGCGGGAGCTGCGTGCAGCCCAGTTGGCTCGAGAGATTGAATCGAGCCCCCAGTACCGCCTGCGGATCGCCATGGAGAATGATGACGGGCGCACCGAGGAGGAGAAGCACAGTGCAGTTCAGCGACAGGGTTCAGGGCGAGAGAGCCCCAGCTTGGCATCTAGGTGATTACTAGGGGTGGCTGGTCCATGTGGGGCTCACCGTTTGGGCCAGGGCTTGGGCCAAGAGCTCGGTATACTCTTGTTGAAGCCTCACAGCCATATAGGTTTATACATAGTTATTCCTAGTTCTTAGGTTTAGGAGACTGAAGTCTAGAATCATTAGGTAATTTGCCCAAGGTAACAAGGCTAAAGCTTATGGATTAAGGACAGGTTTTTCTCAGCTTTTTGATACATGTTCTTTTTTCCTCTGCATATTCATTCATATGTTTTTCTACTCTTCCCTTTATGAAAATGAAACCAAAGTGTATAGTGTCTTATAAAAGCTGCACCTTAAACTACAGTGTGAAACTACCTTTCTTGTAGGCCAGGAGGGTTAGGATTGTGGAGTACTGGCTGCTTTGTTCTGGTCAGGGGTTGATGCAACATAAGGGCATAATCCTGGAGTCACAGAACACATAACCAGGACAGTTCGTCGAGTGCAAGAGTGCAGACAGCCGAAACCAGGCATAGTTGTGTGTGTGTGTTGAGGCAGGAGGTAGACTTTAGGAGGAGGGCTTCATCTTTGTAAAATGTGTTTTGTGGCTACTTAATGTTATTTGAACTCTCTCCCCAGGGAGGGAAAGTATATCCCTCTACCCCAACGAGTTCGGGAAGGTCCCCGGGGAGGAGTTCGATGCAGTAGTTCTCGGGGTGGCCGGCCTGGCCTTAGCTCTTTGCCACCTCGTGGCCCTCACCATCTTGACAATAGCAGCCCTGGCCCAGGTTCTGAGACACGCGGTATCAATGGAGGTGAGTTATGAAGCAGACTTGCTGGGGGCAGGGAACAGGAAGGTAAGGAGGTGGGGAAGACAATTAAAAGGATTTAGATGGGTTAGAAGGAAGGTGTGTTGATGGTAATGTAATAGCAAGAACTCTGCCTCTTTTTTCCCATCTTTAAAAAAAAAAAAAAAAAATTAGGCCCTTCCCGCATGTCCCCTAAGGCACAGCGGCCTCTGAGAGGTGCCAAGACTCTGTCTTCCCCCAGCAGCAGGCCTTCTGGAGAAGCTTCTGTTCCACCTCCTCCTGCAGGTAAGATTCCAGTGGTGTTACATGAAGAAATGGATAGAAATTTGTGAAGGGATGTAAGCATGTCAGTTGTTAGAATGCTGGGATGGGAGACAGTTTCGAGATGTGATGAAAGGTGTTTTGGAGGCTTGGATTTATGCTTTTTAGGAAATAATTTTTCAGTTTCCCTCGTGCAGAAATCCCAGCGTGGCAATCCATGGGTTGTGTCTGGCCAGCAGATGTCTTTTGTTTAAATTAGTTGCCAATATTTTAAGACAGGAGAAAACATAGAAAATTTCTAATTTCTTTTGAAATACAGAAAGTTCTGCCAACACTGAACCTGTCTTGCTGCATAGCTCTGGTTGGCTGGAACTGAGTCATGCCTGTCCCTTTCAGCATTCCAGTCTTTCATGGTAGCCATGAAGCCATTTTACCTGCTTACCCTATCTGCCTTGCCCTTTTAAGTATTTAGGTTTGTGACCTTGTGGATAAACTTTTCTTGGTGTTTCTGGTGAGTCCCCGGTACCCATTGCTCATTGACCAGCAGTAACTATCACGTCGCTCTCCCTTTTCTTCCAGTAGGCCGGATGTACCCCCCACGCTCTCCCAAGTCAGCTGCCCCTGCCCCAATCTCAGCTTCCTGTCCTGAGCCTCCCATCGGCTCAGCAGTACCGACCTCTTCAGCTTCCATCCCCGTGACATCATCAGTTGGGGATCCTGGAGTAGGCTCCATTTCCCCAGCTTCTCCAAAGATCTCACTGGCACCCACAGATGGTAAGAGCCACCTGCTTGAGGGCCGTGGACAGTGGGAAGTGTGGTTCTGGAGAGAAGGGCCTTCATGCATCTCTCCTTTCTTGTTCAGTAAAAGAACTCCCAGCCAAGGAACCTGGGAGAACGCTGGAGTCCCAGGAGCTGTCCCGGATAGCAGGGAAAGGTGAGGATTTTTTTTTTTTTTTTTTTTCTGCCAGAGTCTATTATCCCTTGGATTAGGACAGACTTTCAGTTAGGAAAGTTGTTGGGATTCAGAAGAAGACAACGTGTATCAGCCCTCTGATCCTAACTTAAAGGGCTCTAAAGAGCTCTTCTTCTTGTTTTCCGTGGTTTCTTTGTCCTTTGGGGTGCTGTGTAGCCACCTTCGAGAAAAGAAATGTATATTTTTTCCTTTTTCGGTATTTCTCATAGTCCCTGGCCTTCAGAACGAGCAGAAACGCTTTCAACTGGAAGAACTGAGAAAATTTGGGGCCCAGTTTAAGGTGAGAAAAGTGTGGGAATGAGCTAGGATGTTAGGATGGAGATGAAGGGGGTTATGGAATAGGCACTGGTGGCACCAAGAGGTGAGAGCAAGCAAAGATGAAGGAAGGAAGGGGGGCTTGGGGTCTGGACTGGACAGTACTCTGTACGTTGTGTATGTGTTTCTCTCCTTCCAGCTTCAGCCCAGTAGCTCCCCTGAGACCAGCCTGGATCCTTTTCCTCCCCGGATCCTAAAGGAGGAGGCCAAAGGGAAGGAGAAGGAGGTTGATGGTCTTTTGGCTTCAGAGCCCATGGGGTCCCCTGTTTCCTCCAAGACAGAATCCATATCGGATAAGGAGGACAAACCACCCCTGCCACCAGCAGGAGGCGCCGAAGGGCCGGATCAGCCCCCACCGCCTTGCCCAAGCCAAACCAGTAGCCCCCCAGTGGGCCTCATCAAGGGAGATGACAAGGATGAGGGCCCTGTTGCTGAGTGAGTGGGGTGGGGAGCTGGGTGGGTATCGGGTGATGAGGGGAAACCGTGAGCATTTACTTTATTTTTCTCTCATAGACAAGTGAAGAAGTCAACATTGAACCCTAATGCCAAGGAGTTCAATCCCACGAAGCCGCTGCTGTCTGTGGTGAGATGGGCTGGGGGCATGTGGGCTTCGGGTTCCGTGAGGGAGACTTGGGAGCAGGTGCTAGAGCAGTGCGGGGCGGGGGCACCTGACTGTCAGGCAGCGAGAGGTGACAGAGTCTGGTAGTTAGGACACGGGCCCACTGACTCCGCGTGATCCTCTGTGCCTGCAGGCTTTGTGATCTCAGGCCACTTAACCTCTCTGTCTCAGGTTCCTCACCTGTAATTTGAGAAAGCTCATCTCATAGGGTTTGACGTGAGGCTTAACCAAGAAAAAGCATAGGGTGTGTTGGGCGCACAGCACTCCGTGGATGCTGTTGACTGGGGGGCGGGGTACGAAAGTCATTAAGATATCTTACACGTGTCCTCCTTTGTCTCTCACAGAATAAATCCACCAGTACTCCAACTTCTCCTGGGCCCCGGACTCATTCAACTCCCTCCATCCCGGTGCTGACAGCAGGCCAGAGTGGGCTATATAGCCCCCAGTACATTTCCTACATACCTCAGATCCACATGGGACCAGCTGTTCAGGTGAGAGAAGAGACTGGGTGGCCCAGGGTAAGAGGTTTGGCTGGGCTACCTGAGGGACCAAGTCACACCTGTTCTGAGCATTGATAAGCAAGTCGTTCTTGTCCCTAGGCACCTCAGATGTATCCATATCCTGTGTCCAACTCAGTGCCTGGACAGCAGGGCAAGTACCGGGGAGCAAAAGGTGAGCAGGGTCAGGAGGGGCAGGCGGTGGCACTGCCTGGTGCCTGCTGGCAGATGGAGCTTGAGCTCTGCACTATTTTCCCCCCACCGGCAGGCTCCCTGCCCCCCCAGCGCTCGGACCAACACCAGCCAGCCTCAGCCCCTCCGATGATGCAGGCCGCCGCCGCTGCTGGCCCCCCTCTGGTGGCTGCCACCCCTTATTCTTCCTACATCCCCTACAATCCACAGCAGTTCCCAGGCCAGCCCGCCATGATGCAGCCCATGGCCCACTACCCCTCGCAGGTGACTGAGGCGCGGGAGGAGAGAGGGGTGCAGAGCCCCCGCTTCTTAGGAAGCCCGTCTTCTCCATCTCCCAGACTCCGGGAGCTGGCGAGGGAGGCAGGCAGAGTTCTGGGTGGTGGTGTCCCACTTGGGTTTCAGTCCTGGCTCTGGTAAGACCTGTGCAAGGCAGTGGATCCCTGGGCCTTAGTAGTGCTACACTTTATAGGGAAAAAGACTTAGAAGGGTTATTGTGAACGGGAAGCAGGGTGGTCGTGATGAGACCAGGGTAGCGCTGTTCCCAGGGTGCTCGGCAGCAGGCTGCGCCTCCCGAGCCCTCCGCCGAGCCGACCGCTCCTCTCCTTGCTCCTCTAGCCGGTGTTTGCCCCCATGCTTCAAAGCAACCCACGCATGCTGACGTCGGGGAGCCATCCCCAGGCCATTGTGTCGTCCTCCACCCCTCAGTACCCTTCTGCAGAGCAGCCCACCCCCCAAGCCCTTTATGGTGAGTTCTGTACCCTCCCCCCTCCCGGCTGTGCTCCTCGGCCCCCTCCAGTGTGCTCAGCCCTGATTCTCTCCCCCTTTCCTGCTGTAGCCACTGTTCACCAGTCCTATCCACACCATGCCACGCAGCTCCATGCCCACCAGCCGCAGCCGGCCACCACGCCTACTGGGAGCCAGCCGCAGTCCCAGCATGCAGCCCCCAGTCCCGTCCAGGTGCCTGCCATGGGGGATCCAAGTGGGCGGGGCAGGAGTGAGTGGCTGCAAGAGGGATAGGGTAGGGATCATTCCACAGCGGGGAGGGAGGACCAGGGGTCAGCAAGTGGTAGGCCGGGGGACCGGAGAAGGAAGTGGCACTCACCCTCCACTTCTCCTTGACAGCACCAGGCGGGGCAGGCCCCACACCTGGGCAGTGGACAGCCACAGCAGAACCTGTACCACCCAGGGGCCCTGACAGGCACGCCGCCTTCTCTGCCGCCGGGACCTTCTGCGCAGTCCCCTCAGAGCAGCTTCCCCCAGCCAGCCGCTGTGTATGCTATCCATGCCCACCAGCAGCTGCCCCACGGCTTCACCAACATGGCCCATGTTACCCAGGTAAGAGCCCACGTGACCTGCTTTGCCACAAGGACCTGAACCCTCAGTGCACCTTTCACTTCAGGCTCCTGACACTGGGAGTTTCAGAGCCCGTGTCTGAAAGGTGCCGCTTTTTGTTCTCTGCAGGCCCATGTCCAAACTGGAATCACAGCAGCCCCGCCCCCTCACCCTGGGGCTCCCCACCCGCCCCAGGTGATGCTGCTGCACCCACCCCAGAGCCATGGGGGCCCCCCCCAAGGCGCGGTGCCCCAGAGTGGGGTGCCTGCACTCTCAGCTTCCACACCCTCACCCTATCCCTACATCGGACACCCCCAAGGTGAGCAGCCTGGCCAGGCGCCTGGATTTCCAGGAGGAGCCGATGACAGGATTCGTGAGTTCTCGTTAGCTGGGGGAATTTGGCATGGAAGAGCTGATGGGCTGCAGGTGGGGCAGGATGCACGGGTTCTGGGTGGGGAGTGAGGGGTCTTGGAGGCAGGGCTGTCCCACAGGGCGCCTGCCGACCTGCACCTGTCTGTGAAGTATGTAGGGTGGGCAGAAGCCACAGTCGCCGCCGCCAGGGGCTTGCTCCTGGCTCTGTCCTTTGCTTCCCTCCGTCCTCGCTCAGTTGTGATCCAGCAGCCCCCCTCCCCACTGCCTCCCCAGCTCTCAGTGACCCCGACTGTCTCCTGACTTAGCCGAGGTAAGGTCAGCGCAGCAGACAGGGCCAGGCTGGGGTGTGGGGGGCTGAGCTGGGCACATGAGGAAGGGCTCTGGCTCACTGGGAAACGGCGATTGATCTGTGCTTCTGACAGCCCCATGAGACACCTTGAGGAGGCGCTCCTACCAGCACTGCCCCACACCCCGCACTGGACGGCACTGGATGCAGGGACAGCTGCTTGGGTTCTAATGCTCCTGCTCTCTTCTCTTTCCCCTCCAACCAGTTCAATCTCATCCCTCCCAGCAGCTCCCCTTCCACCCCCCGGGGAACTGAAGATTGTCCTGGCCGCGACCTGAGACCTCCATGAGTGGAGGGAAGAGTGACCTATGTCTCTTCCCCCAGCAGCTCGGACCAGTCCCAGCCCCCCAATCCCCCTTTCCCCCCGGGGGCGGGGGGAGCTGGGGAATTCCTGCCAAGCACCTTGAATGGGAAGGGGGGCCTCAAAGTGGGCAGGGCCGGGGTCCAGCGGGGGTGGGGGGTTCCTGCTCTGCCCCTGCCCATCCCCACCCCATCTTGCCCTTCCATCCTCTCATCTATCCCCCCCGCTGGAGACGAAGATCTTTTATTTTCTATTATTTATAACCTCAGACTTGGGCCCCCTGTTCTTTCTTCCCCATTAACTTGAATGACCTGCGTGAGAGACACAGATGCCCCACAAAGGATGGTTGGACAAGGACTTTTACTTTTTATTACATAAAAATATTTAAAAAAAATTAAAAAAAATAAAATTTTAAACTAACTTAACCCGCTTATAGTTTCCTCTTTGGAGAATAGTGAGATCGCAGCTCCGTTTTACGTGGTTCCCAAGGTGGGGCAGTGTAACAGTACAGCCCAAAGATGCCTTTCTGGCTCTGTAAGTGCTGCACAGGTCACCCAGTCTCTGTGGCTGTTTTCTCCCCTCAAAGTTGGCCTCATAGGTATGGTTTGAGGTTTTCATTTCTGATATAAGTACTTCATGAGTTATGTCTACCTCTTTACACTGAAAAGTACATTTAGTGTTTTGGGCCACTGGAAATAAGGGCCTGACTGGTACACAGCTGAGAGGTCTTGGGTGTGGGTGAGAGCTGTAAGATGAAGCTGCTGGTGAAAGTGGGGAGAGGGCTGAACTGAGCCAGGCTGAGGGGAGCAGGAGCTAAATGAGGAAGAAGGGAGGCAAGTATGGGATGGAGAAATAACAGGCTGCAGAAGAGGGGGTTCTTTCAGAGACAGAATTCTTACTATAGGACCTGGCCTTGGTTTCTTGTCTATAAAGTGAAGATTCACCCTTAGAGGTTAGAGGATGGGACTGGTGTTCAGTTATAGGCAGAGAAAATTGGCTGAGACCAGGGCAGGAAGAATGAAGTTAGATATTGGGGGAGAATTCCCAAGTGTGAGTATCTGAAACCTGGTATTTGGCAGGCATGGCACTGGGGAAGACAGGCGAGGTGTTTAAAGAGGCGAGGAGAGAAGGGGGTTATCTGTAGCAGCTAACTGGCTGTTAGAAACGGGCTGGTGTGGGGTTCCAAGTGACTGGAGCTGTCTTAGGGGCCATCCGTTGGGGTTGGGAGGCAGCCCATGATGGAAGAAACAGGAGCAGGAAAGCCTTCAACTGGGCTCCTGATGTTTGCAGTGCAGATGGAGACAGGTTTCTGTAGTCCTGGGAGAGGTGTAATTGCAGGCATTCCTGAGTAGCCCTCTGATGATAATTTATTCCTAAGAGCAGAAGTCTTGAAGTTGGAAGGGAACTAAGCCTCCCCCTCCGTCAGGAATCCTGAGAAACCCTTCAGCCTCACCTTGGACACTGAAGAGGGTAAAACAAGTAACCTCGCTTTACTGTTGGACAGTACTTTTCATGAAGTTCCTTTGTCCTCTCAAGTTTGCCTCGTTCTGGAATCACCGATCAGGCTTTTTCAAAACAGCTCTCAGGTTGGGCCCAAGACCACCCTCCCTTCTGAGCTGCTTGTGAACAGGTTGTCGGTCCTGAATATACTCATTTGTCAGGATCCAAGTTTGAAAGGGTGCCCATTAATCCCTGCTGAATGTTACCTTTTTTGTTGGGGGTCAGCATCTGACCGGTAATTTCAAGTTTTTATAAGTCGCAGCACTTTTTTCTTTTGGGCCGTGCCATGCAGCTTGTGGTATCTCAGTTCCCCGACCAGGGATTGAACCCTGGCCCTGGGCAGTGAAAGCAGAGTCCTAACCACTGGACTGCCGCGGAATTCCCCCAAATCTCAGCATTTTACTCCCTGTGTATTTGATAAACAGACCTTATTAATGTTAAATATAAGTAAATGTTGAAAATGAAACTTTCATGCTATAATTTTTTTTTTAACTTGGACGAAATATTTTATTCACTTTCAGTAACCATAACTTCAGTTATGATTGATTGTTCCCAGCAGGATATGCTATAGTTTTTCACTCCTGTTTGGAATTAGTGATATGGTGGTGGTAACCCATCAAGCAAATTATGTATTTACCAAGTGTATTTTATGTGCTGGGTAAGATGCAGTTCCCAGTATCAAGCTTAAATAAAGGCAGCTAGACATTAACAGCCTAACTACTCAGAGGAAACCAGGTGGGTGTGGCACCTGAACTGGGCCCAAGCTACAACCACTTTCCCGGTATCTCCCAGTAGGATATCCAAAATATACCCTATTATATGTAGCGTTCTGCTAGGCAATCAGACAAAGCTCACAGAATAGCTTCCAATCCTAATTCAGCTTCTCTGCCTTTTCTCAAGTTGTCACGGCAGTGGTGACAGCTTTAAGACAGGAGCTTTTCCACCCTGTACCATAGATGAACTCTTGAGGCTAGAGAGGTGATCTCAGTTCAAATGGCTCAGGGATCTCCCAAGCTATGTGTCCAGCTCCATTTTTTTTTTTTTTTCTTTTTTGCGGTTCGCAGGCCTCTCGCTGCTGCGGCCTCTCCCGTTGCGGAGCACAGGCTCCGGACGCGCAGGCTCAGCAGCCATGGCACACGGGCCTAGCTGCTCCGCGGCACGTGGGATCTTCCCGGACCGGGGCACGAACCCGCGTCCTCTGCATCGGCAGGCGGACTCTCAACCACTGCGCCACCAGGGAAGCTCCAGCTCCATTTTTATATTCCTCATCCTCTCCAGTGTGTACAAACGACACAAGGCAAACAAACTAGCTTTCTATTCACAGAACAGTTTATTGACCTACCTCACCTGGCCGGCCACGTGGCCCTCTGGCCAGGGGAAGTGTCAGTCTAGCCGCAACTCGGCTGGGCTGCAGCCTCTGCCCTGAGAAGGGGGCACGAGAGGCAGGAAAGAACACTGGCCAGGGCAGCCACACAAGACAGCCCCAGCAGAGGTCCAGACTCAGCTCCACTTGATGTTCTTGTCCGCCTCGGTCATGGCTGGCGTGTCAGTGACGAGGCCAGTGCCGATGGTCCGGTTGCCATCTCGCAGGGTGAAACGGTGGCCTTTTTCTAAGATCATTGGCTGCCGCAGGATTAGGGTGAGCTTCAGGTCCTCCCCGGGCATGGCAAGCTCCTGGAGGGCAGAGACAAGGACCACTCATGTTCTTCAGGGTGCCTCCATTCCCTATTTGCTACCAACGAGGTTAAAGGTATGGGAAAATGAAGCAGGGTGACGATTCCTTCTGGGGATACCTTCATCCCAGCCGTTAGGCACATGCAAACAGCATACGCAAAGGCAGGAAAGGACTGGTGATTAGTGTTGCTAACATTTTTCTTGAGAAAAAAATGTTTAGGGAATTTTGGGTTATACAAGTTTCTTAGTTACAGGGCTTCTCTGAGCCCTTATGTAAAATACACTGGAACTCTCAACCACAGGAACTTTTCTGGGAAATCTTTGTGGGTAAATGCTACCAAAGCTAAGGAATACTGGATGAGGACTCATTCCCCCTAAATCCACTGATCCAGGCCCTTCCGTCACCAGTTCCACCTGCATCATCAGCCAGCTTCTCTTTAGGAGGGAAAAGTCCCCCACGCCGTCATATACATCGTACCTTCCCTGGAGGCAGGACAACCCGACAGGCCATGTCCCAAGTCAGGGAGAACATGACAGGCATGAAGTGGGATACAAAGGGCTTGTGGCGGCCACCCTCCTCCTTACTGAGAATGTACACCTGTGAGAGAAAACGACGGTGGAGCTGGGCGTGGCTGGAAGCACCGAGCCTCTCCACAGTGCCTGCCCACCATTGCAGGGAGCCCTCACCTGTGCCTCCACCTTCTGGTGGGGCTGGATGGAACCTGGCTTGGCCATGACCAGGCCACGCCTCAGGTCCTCCCGCTTCAAGCCGCGGACCAGGGCCCCAAGGTTGTCGCCTGCCTCTGCCCTCTCCAGGCTCTTGTGGAACATCTCGATTCCTAGGAGGGAGGAGGGTGTGGGGCAGAGGGAAGGCACAAGGGGTCTGCGAGGGGAGGGGTAATCCTGGAGCCCCTGTGTCCCAAGGCTTCCTTCTGTACCTGTCACCACACTGCGAATATTCTTGCTATGTCCCAGGAACTCACACTCATCTCCCCTCTTCAAAATGCCACGCTCTAGTGTGCCTGTCACCACCGTGCCCCGGCCTGGGAGAAACAGGACAGGATATCAGGGACCCCGGGTGAAGCTTCTGTGAGGGGAAGGGAGTGCAAATGAGCAGGGTCCTCACCGGGGATAGAGTACACTGACTCTATAGGCAGCAGGAAAGGCTTCTCCAGGTCCCGGGTGGGCACTGTGATGTGAGTGTCCACAGCATCCAGCAGCTTCTGCACAGACTTCAGGCCTAGCTCAGGGTCACGTTGCTATGAGCGGGAGGTGACAGGACGCTGAAACTTCCATTCTGCTCCTCTTACTTGCCAAGAGCCAGTCTCCAGACTCAGAGCAGAGCTCTGACGCCCATCCAGCCCCATCCCCAGCCAGCAGTAGCTCCTGCCCGACCCCGCCCTCACCTCAAGGGCACAGAGGGCAGAGCCAACGATGATCGGAGTCTCCTCCCCTTTGTAGCCCAACTCAGTGAGCAGTTCCCTGATCTCCAGCTCCACCAGCTCCACCATCTCAGAGTCCTGCACAGCATCCGCCTTGTTCACATACACCACCACATGCTCTACTCCAATCTGTAGGTGGGGAAAGACATAGAGATGGTGTCCTGAGTGGCCCAACGCCGCCCCCCCTTCCTCCTTCCACCCGTACCCAGGCTCTGGGTACCTGTTTGGCCAGTAATAAGTGTTCTCGGGTCTGGGGCATGGGGCCATCGTTGGCTGCCACCACCAGGATGCAGCCGTCGAGGGGGGCTGTGCCTGTGATCATATTCTAGGGAGAGGAGAGGAGAGGAAACACTCAGTGTAAGTCAGTGACCTCCTCAGCTCCCCAGCCACCTCCTTACCACCTGCTGTGACTGGCCAAGCCCACAGGTCCATGATCTCAAAACCATACATCTCAAGTATCTTAACCTCCTCCCCACAAGCCTAACATTTTTCCCGAGGCGGGGGCAGTTCCAGGCCCTGTCCCCAGCAGCTCCCACCTTAACGTAGTCTGCATGACCGGGACAGTCAGTGTGGGCGTAGTGGCGCGCAGCGGTGCTGTACTCCACATGGGCGGCATTGATTGTGATACCTCGGGCTCGCTCCTCCGGGGCGTTGTCAATCTCCTCGTATTTCTTAAATTTGGCCCCACCTCCCTCGGCTAAAACTAACGGAAGGGAGGGAACACATATTTCAGCTAAAGTTCCACAGGTAGAGGAGGGGCTCAGGCCACACCCCTGGGCCCCTCCTACCTATACAAAGGACAGTCTGGGAGAAGCAGGCTTCCGAGACGCCCTCCTTCAACTCCTGGAGCAGAGGTAACTTCAGGTCAGAAAGAAAGGTTATAGGGCCTCAAGGGCCATCCCTGTGACTTCTCTAGGGTAACACCTCTGCTCACACGGCAGTCCCCAGGGCTGGAGGTAGGCCATTCGGGGTCCCCCAATTTATGCATCACAAACTTCTTCATGTCTACGGGAAATCTGTTTCCTGCATGCTGCAACCTACTGTCCGCCCGAGTTCCGGCGCCTGGGGTCACACTAAACACCTCTAGCAGCCTCTCCGCGGGTCCCACCTCCCTGGCTCCAGGTCCCGCCAGCAAAGCGGGCGCTGCCGGAAGCCTCCACCCCAACCCTGCTTACTTTTCGTGATGGCCGCGGTCAGTGTGGTCTTGCCGTGGTCTACATGGCCAATGGTACCCACGTTTACATGGGGCTTGTCGCGCACATAGATCTTCTTGGCCTCCACAGCCAGGCCGCGGCACAAGAGGGGCAATGCCGGGCCCTTCAGCGGCCGCAAAAGGCCCTTCAGCAGTGGGATCGGGCCGGCGCCGAGACCTGCCGGGGCAGAGGCTTGGAGTCAGGGCGCTGGTCTGAGCCCGGCCGCTCCCGAAGAACCCACGTGAACCCGGGCCGCAATCGCCCCCCCCCCGCCCCCTCACCGCTGAAGAGGGGCGTCGCGCGCAGCACCGTCGAGGCCGCCATTGTGGTCGTACTGATGCCCGGACTAGTGTGTACCGGGCACTGGCGGCGGCGCGTGCGGTAAGCAAAGGACAACTGTGGATGGAAGTCGCTTCCGGCGGAAGTGAGGGCCGAGAGGGCAAGTCTGGGAGTTTCTAGCCCCCAATCTCTATGGCCCCGTCAACTTCCGGGCGCGGGACGTAAGACGTCCAGGAAGGTGCTGATGGCTCTCGGCTGGGTGAGGGTAGAGAAGGTTTCCAAGGCGCCCTCGGGCCTCGCGGGCTCAGGGCCCACGCAGTTCTCTCTGGTGGCACCGGGGGGCGATGTGGAGCGTCCCACAGCGCACCTGCGCCCCGGAGGCTCATGGGCGTTGTAGTTCCCAGGGCGGCGAGCTGTGCTGGCACTTAGCGTGGGAGGGCGAGGCCAGGTCTGGAGGCACGGTCCCGTCCTCCTTGAGGCAGAAGCGGTTGTCCCGGCGTGGATGACTCCGGAGCGTCCTGGCCCCGAACCCCGTGGAGTGCGACCCACTGCGCGGGTTTGGCGACAGATCTGGCGGCCGTGTGTCGCAGCTGGAGGTAGGACCAGGCCCTGCGGCCTGGCTGAGGAAGACCGTCCTGGGAATCTTTCGGAGGTGGGGCTCTAGTATGACCCATCTCTCCGCTAAGCCTTTGTTTTCTTATCTGTAAAATGGGAATAGTAGTATCTACTTCATAAGGAGATGCTGACATCTGGCTCTGAGAGGAAATGATCTGGGCAAGAGACAGAAAAGGGCTCCAGAAGCCTCCAGGTCCCACAGTCTTTGACCCTCAAATACCCTCGCTCCTGGCTCACAGCCTGAGGCGACAAAGTTTGCCGTCCACCCTTGTGGACCCTCAGCAGCCCAGAGAGTAATTCCCTCGATCGTCTTTCCACCCACCCGATTTTATAGATGACCAGGTGAGAGACAAACTTCTAGTGCCTTTAAGGGCAGCCTGAGTCTTTCTTGTTCCCGCTGCGTCCCTGGCTCCTACCACGGGGCGGGGCACTCAGTGAGTACTCAATAAATGTCTGTTGACTGAATGAATGAGTGCAAGGATGACCTTTAACTTTCACATCCATCATCTCATCACCCTGGGATGATAATAGCAGCTGCTTAACCTTGATTGATGTTTCCGAAACGCATCAGAGCCTAAGACTCAATTGACGGTGTCTGTTTCAAATAGATTCCTTAATTCCTCCCTTGGAGATTATGATTCAGTAGTGTCTGGGCATAGGCAAGGAAACTATATTTTTAACACACACAAACACCCTTGTTAAGCTCAGAGGAGTTTGGGAAACTCAGAATTAGAGACTTTTATGGAACAGACGTTGTGGAAATGCTTCATATTGGTTCACATTCAATGCTCCCAGTGTTATCGTGTGTAATAGGAGCCATTATTTACCTCATTTTAACAATGAGAAAACTGAACATAGGGTGACCAAGGAGCCCAACACAGCTAACCTCCAAAAGAGTGTGCACTTAGCCACTGCACTGTACTATAATTTAACTGTCATTTTACAATGAGAAACTTGCTAAGAATTCTGTCCTCCTGGCCCTCCAAACCCATCAGCTCTGCTTACGAAGGGTTGGTACAGTATAAAAGGGTTCTCTTTGTCCCCAGCCTGTACCTCAGTCACTCCTGGGAATTTCCTAAGACACTATTGTCTGCCACCAGGATGTGAGATTTTGGGGGTTGGTACTTGAACTGATGCTTACTATTTTAGTGGTGCTGTATTTATTTTAATGTGTATTAGTTTGACAGAAAGACTGGCATTGTAAATATTGAGTTGAAAAAATGAATCAATTTGAAAAACAATACTTGGTAGGTAAAATGGGTGGTATGAATATATGGCAAATTTGGGGAGAGGTGAACATGAATGATTGAAATTTGCAAAACACAGTGCCCGGAAAAGAGTCCAAAGGGAGAGAATTTCTTGTAGAGCTATTGAGTGTAGCATCCTCTGTAATAGTCAGGAGTCTTGATTTACAGATAACAGAATTTACAGGGGCTGGTTTGAGAAGAAAGGGATTTGTTTAAAAGTGGTAGGCAGCTTGGGACTTCCCTGGTGGTCCAGTGGTTAAGAATCTGCCTTCCAGTGCAGGGGACGCAGGTTTGATCCCTTGTGAGGGAACTAATATCACACATGCTACGGGGCAACTAAACCCGCGTGCCACAACTACTGAGCCCACGCACCACAACTAGAGAGAAGCCCGTGTGCCGCAGTGAAGAGCCCACTTGCCACAACAAAAGATCCCTCATGCTGCAACTAAAGGCCGATGCAGCCAAATAAACAAATCAATAAATAACAAAAAAAAAAGTGGTAGGCAGCTTATAGACTTGTGGGGCAGGCTGCAGAAATGGCTCCTAAGCCATAGAACTGATCTGATAAGAAAACCGCTGCTACTGCCACTGCCACCAAACACTAAATGCCAGAACTTAGACTTACCTGTAACAGTGACTGCTTATGGCACTGAAGCCGCTTTTGCATCAAGAAAGTGACCTTCTCTCTGGGCTTCCCTGGTGGCACAGTGGTTGAGAGTCTGCCTGCTCATGCAGGGGACATGGGTTCGTGCCCTGGTCTGGGAAGATCCCACATGCCGCGGAGCGGCTGGGCCCGTGAGCCATGGCCGCTGAGCCTGCACGTCCGGAGCCTGTGCTCCGCAACGGGAGAGGCCACGACAGTGAGAGGCCCCCGTACCGCAAAAAAAAAAAGAAAGAAAGTGACCTTCTCTCCTCCCCCCAAAGCCAGGCAAATTCAAAGGCTCACGTGGATGTGTCTGGAGAAGTTTAGATCATCATATTTCAGTGTTCTTGTATCAGAGGAGGCTGAGGGATGTATTTTTCTAACTTTGTTGTAAGAACAAGACTGATAGCAGGGAATTTCTCCAGATGTCCAGCCATGCTTATGACCAATACCACAGTGAAAGAGCAGAATGAATACAAATACCCAGTACGTGGATACAGTAGCATAAATTTTGGCCACTAGATGAAATGTTGGGCTCAGGGTTGCAGAGACAAGAGCCAGCCACCTGTGAAAATGCCTGTGAGCAGTGTTAAATGAAAGAAGTTTGGCCCCTATAAAAAAAAAATAGCAAGTGTACAAGGTGGGAGTGGGGACAAAGTGGAAAACAATTCTGATTTTAGGAGGCTGTAATTTGCTTGGAGAAGGAGAGATTTTTCTTGCAAACATTTCTTTTATGTGATTACAGTTAAAGAAGTTTTTTGTGCAGAATCTTGAACTCTTTAAAAAAGATGCTCTTGAAATCAAACGACCTTCTTGGTCTCCCCAGCAGTGCATTCATTCTGCTCTATGACAGACACTTTGAGCTCCCGCTTAACAACTATTTTTTCCATCTTCCTGCAGTCAGGACCCTGATTTTGTTCAGGTGGCCCTTTCCCCAGTTCCAGGAATAAATCCTGACAGGGCTAGCCCACTTCTGCTGGTCTTATTCTCCTTGCCAGGGGGTTTGTTTAGGGTTACGTGTGTGATTCCTTTGGGGCTAGTGATTGGTAAGAGGATATCTACCTTGGGGAGGGCTTCTAGGAGAGGATCCCTCACTTTTAAGAAGGAGACACTGGTGAGATGGACATCCTTCAGATTCTGGAAGTTGTTGGGTCTGGATGGGAAGCCTGGAACTACTGTGCCCATCGTGCTCCCAGTCCATGATGAAGCCAAAATCCAGAAGAGGGCAAAGCGAAGAGGATCTTAGAAGTCTGGACTCCTCATGGTGTGAGATAACAAATGTCTTTATTGTTTAAGCCAGACTGTGTCAGAGTTGTCTCTTACTTGCAGCCAAATACACCCTAACAGATAAGTCTGCCTTACAGCACTTGGTACCCTGAGACATATTTCTTGGTTTCACTTGTCTGAGACTGAGTGACTTGAGTAGGGCAAGGACTGGGCTTCCTTTATCTCCGTATACTCTGTGCCTGGCCACAGTAGGCCTCTGTGCATGTTTACACTTGAACTATATTAATGAGCCTTCCAAACCGAAGGGTGCTACCACTGTGATGCTATGAACCTAACATATCCAAAACCGGACTCTCTGTATTCTCCCACAGTCTCCCTACACATCCGAATAAATGACACCACCTTTCTCCTTTCCCCTTATCTGACATCTATCCGTTACCCAGTCCCACTTGTTCTGTCTCCAAAATAAGGCTCAGTGTGGCCACTTCTATCTCCACTGTCAATACTGTGGTTCAAACCGGGATCACCTCTCCCCTAGGTTACCTCATGACCTCTCCAGTGGGTTTCCCAGCTTCTGTCCTTATTCTCAATACCTGTCAAATCCATCCTCCACACAGCAGCCAGATCAATCTTTAAATGTGATTCAGAAATGAATCCTCCCTCAGTGACTCCTTATTACACTTAGAATAAAATCCAAACTCCTGCTTTAAAATGGCTGAACTGTATGGCAGGTGAATTATATCTCAATAAACCTACTATTAAAAAAAAAAACCCAGAGTCCTCCCTGTGGCCCACCAGATGCATGATCTGGCTTCTGCCCACCTCTTTGACCCCCATCTCAGTACTATTTTCCTCTCACTCTCTCCCAGCCACACTGGCCATCCTTCTGTTCCACAAACATCCACCATTGCTTCTACCTCAGGGTCTTTGCAAATGTTCTTCCCTCTCCCTGGAATGCTCTTCCCTGGAGATTTCCCCACAGCTTGTTCCTTCTCATCTTCCCACCTCAGATGTCACCTCTTCTGTCACTCTCTTATCAATGGTCCTCTTTGATTTTCTTCATAGCATCTAAATATCCAAAATTATCTCAGTAGTTTGCTTGTTTTGGGGGTTTGGTTTTTTGATTTTTTTTTTTTTCTGTCTCATCAGCTCCTGACAGTAAGAACTTATTTTTCACTCTAGGAACAGTGCCTAATGCTTAGGTGAAGAAGTATTTGTTGAAAGAAGAATTTGTTGAATAATTTCAGTTGAGCGTTCAGTTAAGCACTGTGTTGGGCTTAAGTTTCTCGATGTCTTCGATGGAAGGCAAATTCTGTATTCACGTTCATTTAAAAAATAAAGGTGAGTCACTGGAACTTCTGGGGCTTCTGCTTTATTATCTGTAAAGTGGGGATGAGTGAAGAGGTTAAACCTGATGATCTCTAAGACCTTTTGTAGCTCTAACTTCTAAAAGGAGATGGGGTCTGCTATAATTGAAATAGGTTCTGGGGTGACCCACAATTTAGTGGCAAATTGGGGACTAGGACCCAGAGCCTTGTTGTTGGTGTCACTCAACAGACTTATTGGAAGCTCAAGGGCATCCTTCACTCTTCCCCACCAGCCAGCCTGGCAGTGTCTCCTCAGAAATATTTCTGGACGTTCTCCTTGGAACTAACCGCACTGCACTGCCTTGGCCAGGTCAGCCTCAGCCCTCTCCTGGACCACTGCCCCCGTCTCCTCTCTGCATCCAGTCCTAGCCCTCCCATACTGGCCCTGGATGCCCTTCCAAACGCAGAACGCTTATCACACTCATGTCACTCAGATGTGACTGGAGACATTCCAGTTGGAAACACTTTGTGAATGTCACACAAAAACTCCTAAGTAAAAGGCACTTGAGTGGCAACCTAGGTGTGTTAGTCATGCATGGCTTCCTAGAGGAGGCTACACTTTGAAGCCTGAAACCAGAGGGAGGAAGATTGGCAGAATTAGGGGAAATGGTGCGTGCAGTAGCAGAGGCAGAACCTGAGTAAAGGTGGAGTTCTTCAGCTGTCAGAATGTCCTGATTGAGCAAAGCATGATTTGCTTGGAGGGTAGGAGGTTCTGGTCAAAGCACCAAGGTTGAATTTGACATCCCAGAAAATAGGACAAAATAAGAGAAATTTCCATCTCTTGGGGTGGGGGAGGGTCAAGATGACCTCCAGAAGAAGCCCACAAGCAACCACTTCCCCTTCAGTCAGAGACTCCAGTTTTCCTTTGAAGAGCCAGCCTCTGCCATGCTCAGTCCATGGAGTTTGATTGGAGCTGAGCCCATCCCAACCTCAGGTGATAGGTCCGTGATCCAGTGTTTACCAGTCAGCATAATCTATTCCTCATAGTCACAATTGTCTGTTCAGCGTTAGTATTCTGTTTCAACCCTCACTGGTGTACTGAAGTGCAGTTCTGGCACTGACTGCCCAGAGTTAGCACAGGCCCTGCAAGTTAAGGGCTCACTCCTTCACAAGACCGCACCCACTTCAGATGCCACCTGCAAGTGGGGTCCCCCAGCCATCTCTACTTCTGGTCAACTGCCTACGGATCTGGGAGTTTCCCATGACCCCCGTCAGGTTTGATAATTTACTAGAACAACTCACAGAATGCAGGAAGGCACTATACTTACGATTACAATTATGATTACATTTTATAATAAAGGATACAAGTCAGGAACAGCTAAATGAAGAGCTACGTAGGGAGAGGTCCAGGAGGGTCCACAGAGACATAGAATCTGGGCACATCACCCCCACCCCCCCGGCACGTCAGTGTATTCACCCACCAGGAAGCCCCACTGAGCTTCAGTGTCCAAAGTTTTTATTAGGGGTTTCATTACTTAGGCATGATTGATTAAATCACTGTCATGTGACTGAACTCAATCTCCAAGTCCCCTCCCCTCCCTGGAGGTCAAACTGGCTCAAAATCCCAACCGTCTAATCACAAAGTTGGTGTTTCTGGTGACCGCATCCTGAAGCTATGAGGGGCTTGCCATTAGTCAGCTTGTCAGCAGAAACTCGGGTGTGACCTGAGGGGCTCACGAATAACAGGCACATCTGTCACTGAGGAAATTCCAAGTATTTTAAAAGCTCTGTGCCAGGAACATGGGACAAAGACCAGACAAATTCTTTATTACACGATAGATAGGCATTGGGTGACCTAAGCTGAGATGATGAGACACAACCCTATTGCACTCGCTGGAATTACTGGGAAAGCTATGATCTTCTTCTGCTAGGATTATGAAGCTGGTAGAGTGTAAGCTTGGAATTCTGGTGGCCATCTTGCTATCTATGAGGGGAAAACCTGCCTGAGGAGGAAGACAGTCCAGAGGAAAGCAGAGCTAAGAGACAGAGAGCAAGTTCAGATGGACATCGTTTGAGCCTGTGGCTGGCTCCAGCCATGCCTAACATCATTCTGCCTCTGGTTTTTAAATTCTGTAAACCAATAAACTCCCCCTCTTTTCATGTTTAAACTACTTAAACGGGGTGGGGGGGGGTGTTCCTATTACCTGTAACTGAAAGAATCCTGAGTATTACATCCCCTGTTCGTAAGGAGGAAGAAGTGTTTTCCCTTTCATATTAATACCTTGGCTTAACCTGGGCCCTGGATCCATCCTTCCCACCTTCCCCAAACTTCACTCCTTCAATTACCATCCTTTCTACTGGCTCCTTTCCCCTAGGACTTCAGACATAATCAGGTTTCCCTCAGGATTGAAACAAACAAGCAAACCTTTCCACCCTGTAAAATTGCAGCCCTCCGTATCTCTCTCCTTCCCTTTTTGGCCAAATTGTAGGGCAGCTCTAAGCATTCCTCCTCCCACGTGTTCACCTTCCATTCATTCCTCAGTCCACTACCATTGGCTTCTGCTTCCTTTTCACTTCCCTAAAGATACTCTCAACAAAGTGACCAAGCAATCTAAGTCAGTGTATTCTATAGGAGACAATGACAGTGCCCAGTACCATGGATCCCTCTTTTGTCATTTGTGTGTGAAGTGTTTGCCCAATCCCCCCACACATACCCCCCCCCCCACACACACACACTTTGAGGAAGTGCCTGAGAATTGACATCTCCCAGGGGAAGCCCTAGTCTACAGCTGAGGGATGTTGGTATATGAAAGGCCCAGCTCCCTTGTTTCTGGATAAATCTGAGGGACAACTTACATCCAGGGCTCCCTTGAGGGAGGAATCAAGCTGAACTACTCTCTTCCTGAGATCACGTTTGCTTGGTTTCCTCTCCTGCTTCTCCCACTCCTTTACTAGTTTCTCCTGGTAGCACTTTTTAAATAAATCACTTGCACAAAAATTCTCATCGCAGAGTATGCTTCTGGAAAATCTTACCCAAGACAACATCTCAGCACTTTGTACTTCTCTTTCTTTGCCTGCCTGTTACATGTGGCTTTCCCCCCAGAATTAGATTTCAGGCTCTCTTCTCTCTACATATATTACTGGGATGATCTCATTCGTGTCCATGGCTTTAACCACTCCTCATGTCTGATCACGACCACACTACCTTGTGCAGCTGAGGCTGTAGAGCCATCTCTGCTGGACAGCTCCACCTAGTTGCCTACAGGCACCTCTTACACCAATACAGTAGTCATTAGGCACATGTGGCTATTTTAATTAATTAAAATGAAAACTTCGGTTCCGGGAATTCCCTGGCGGTCCAGTGGCTAGGAGTTGACGCTTTCACTGCCATGGCCCAGGTTCAATCCCTGGTCAGGGAGCTAAGATCCTGCAAGCCGTGCAGCATGGCACAAAAAAAAAAAAAAAAAAAGAGAAAAGAAAACTTCAGTTCCTTAGTCACATTAGCCACATTTCAAGTGCTTAAAAGCTACATGTGGCTAGTGCCTACCAAACTAGGCAGTACTAATACAGAACATTTCAGTCATTGCAGAAAGTTTTATTGGACAGCTTAGACACATTTCCAAACCAAACCCATCATCACCAGCCCCTTACCTTTCTGTATTCCTCACCTTTTCTCTCTCCTGGACAAGGATGGGCCAACTACAGAGAAAGGGTATTAAGAGTATCAGGGAGGAGTGGGGGGTGATCACGGAACTAGAGGCCTTTCCATTGACATCTTTTTCTGAACTGGAAGATGGAATTGACAAAGACGGTGATGAAGACCTTAACAAAGGCCATCTGGGAGCTGATGTTAATTTGGTTAGATCTGGGGTAGAGATGGGGACAAAGGCTGGTTAGGCCAGAACTTGCCCTTCCACAATGATTTTTTCCAACTCCATCCAGTAGCCTCAGCCTCAAACATCCTTGTGTGAGTCAGGGCATTTATCCATCTCCAATCTCGTGGGTCACGAGGCCTTTGGGTTTCAGGATAAGCACATGATCCAAGCCAATCAGCTAAAGTCAGTTCTGGAAATTTTACTGCAAATCTCAGAGAAAAAGACATGCTCCTACGAGAGTTGCTAAGCTACTGGGACTTAAGTTTGGAGCTATGGAAATCCATTTTGCCACTAAGAGAGGCATGGGGAGAGCTCAGCCTAGAGGTGAAGCACAGGTTCCCAATATCTTTTGGCCCTTTTATTTAGCTGTTCCTGAAGAAGCTTGATCCATTCTTTTCAATGGCTTGAGCCAAAAGACTCCCTTATTGCTTAGGCCAGTTGGAGCTGGGTCAGTGAGAGACCTGATCGATTAGGATCTCATCGTGCTCATGATTTCAACTGCCCTCTACTACACCTTAATGAGTCTCAATTTCTGTATCTGGCCTTGATGTCTCTCCTCAGCTCCAGACTGTATGTCCACCTGCCTCCTGACGTCCCACAGACATGCCCCAAACTGACCTCATTATTCCTGCCCCCACAACCTTTATTTCCCAGTTCAGAGCTGGAACCTCCTAGAACCTCCAGTACTTTCCTCAGAGAAGCCAAGGTCGTAAGTTCAGGCTCCGCCTCCTCGCAGGGCCTCATCAAGGTCACCCGCATCTTCCCTCCCCCAGCTCTTTGGGGGCGGTGTCCTCGAACCCGTCTGCAGCCCGGCTGGGCGCTCTAGGCTACAGCAGGCCCTTCAAAAAGCCTTCTCAACTCGCTGGTTTCCGGTACCGGTGGCTCCTCTAGCCTTCATCAGGGCCTCGGGATTCTATTCCCCTAAGGTGCCTTCTCTATGGTTGACTGCTCCCTACTGTCCCGACTTTCCTCTGGGAGGACGCTCTGGTGGGACCCAACCCCGTCCTATGGCTGCTTCTGCGGTCCCTTTTAGGCGCAACTGGAGAAGTCACTGAGCACTCCGAGACTCCCACCTTCTCAACTCTGGAAGGGTGGCACGGAATGGGAGGATGGCGGAAGTGAGTGTGAACGTGCCCTTCCTTCTCCTCGGTCTTCTCTATGGTCACTTCCTTCGGTGACGGGAAAAAGGGGGTCCCGGCGCCTGCGCAGAACCGGGCTGGGAGCTAGTCGCGGAGGCGGGGGGTGGGGCAGGGAGCGGGAGCTGCCGCCGCCGCCGGAGCTAACCGCGGGGACCGAGATGCAGGTGGGACCGGAACCGGAACCCCCCTCTTCAAGTCCCTCTTCCCTCTCCGCGACCCGGCGCCTGCGAGGAGCCTTGGGTGGGGGCGGGCGTGGGGGGCTAGAGGCAGGAGGGGCGCCCGGCCCCGGAGAGTGCAGCAGAGCGGGCTGCTTCCCTGGAGGCTGCGGCCCCGGGGAATGGGCGGGTAGAGGGTGTCCAGGGAGGAGGGTCGGGTCGGAGTGGGTTGACTACCGGGTCCGGAGGGTCCGAGCCAGGAGCGGAGCCTGCACGCTCCACCACCCGCCCTTCGGGAAATATCAGAACTGAGCCGAGAGGCAGGTGCACTGGGAAAAGGTGCCTGAGTCCTACTTGGCAGAAGAGAAATTGAGTCACCAGCTCAGGAGCCGCAGGGTCAGCGGGCCTGAAGGGGGCTGGGTCTGCCTGTGGTGCAGAGGGTTGGGTCGGCCGGTGTGAGCTGAGGTGGCCTCTGCTTGGAGATTGGTCTCTCTGCTGTGTCTGCACCTCTTGGCTCGGTTCCCCCGTGCTCCATGACTCTTTCATCTCCTGGCGTCTTCTCGTTGGTTTGGAATTGTCCCTATGGTTGGAGCCATCTGAGTGTGTAGGGTCTAGGTCAAGGAGAAAGGGGAGGGGGCGCTGACCGCGGGTCTGAGCAGGAGTCTGGGGTTTGGGGAGATTTGCCTGAACTGCTTTCACCCCATTCTTGGTGCCAGTCATCTCCCAGTATAATATGGGGGAGGAACACTAACAGAAGAGCCATGGGTTGTAAATTCCATGCCCAGCTCTGCCACTTGCTAGTTGTAAGACGTTGGGAAGGCTCTTCCTTTCGCTGATTTCTCTTTGAGAAAATTGGAACCCATAAAGATAGTAATAACGGCAAGTCATTTATTGTGTGCTTACTTTGTGTCAAGCAGGGACATGTTCTGTTTAATTCTCCCAACAATTTTAGGGGTTAGAGATCATTAGCTCTGTTTTATAGATACGAAAACTGAAGCTCGGAGAGGACATGCAATTTGTTCACGATCACACAGCTAATAGGTGGCAGAGATGGAATTTCATCCTAAGCCTAATTCCAGAACCTGTGGCCTTAACCATCAGGCTAACCAGCCTTTAGGGCACGCTCCCCTGTGAGAGAAGAGGGAGGTGAAAAATCCAAGGCCCCAGCTTCCTGTTATATTTTATTTACTTTGGGGCCAGCAGAGACTTGCCCGGACCCAACCCACAGTCTGTCCTCACCTGGTGCTGCTGCCTCTGGGCCCCCGCCTGGAGGAGCACCAAAGAAGTGGGCTCTGGGCATTCCAAGCCTCCTTGACAACAGTGCTTGGGTGCTGGGCCCTGGGGTCGGCTTTCAAGACAGTTGTTTGAATCGGTCATCCATCCATCCTCCTTAATGAGCAGCCTCCCTCCTCAGAGATGGACCTCGGGGGTGCATGAGGCAGGGTCTCTAAGCTCTGCAGGCCTAGCTCCCCTGAGAGCTGGGGCAGTGAGGGGCGGTGACTGAGGCTGGTGCAGTCAGGACTGTGCGGTGGGAAGAACAGTAGACTTGGAGTTCTGAAACTTTTTCTGAGCTTCGGGTTCCTCATCTATTACAGAGGTTGTTAAAACCTCTCGCAGGGAAAGGTAAGAACGGCACGTGGGAGGCACGTAATAAATATTGAAGGATGGTTTTAGAGAAGGGAGGTGACGTGGACGAGTACCTTTTAGAGGAAGGTGCTGCACAGCCGTCCACCACACCTGGAGCTGAAGCCAGGGAGAGTGGACTGGGGAGGCAGCAGAGTGGGTGCAGGCTAGACCTGGGAGTGGTGGGGCACGAGGATCTGGGGAAGGGAAGGGTGGCAGCGTGGTGTTCAGCCCCGTTGCTCTCTTGAGGAGTCTAGACCAGAGGAGGGAGTCTGGCTCGGGGTGGGGCTCTGGCCCCAGTCCCACCTCAGCAGTGACTCGATGTATGTGCCTCTTCCTTCTGCAGCTGCTGCCGCTCACCCTGTGTCTTCTGGCTGCTTCCCTCTTTGCTGCCCCTCCCCACAGGCTCCCCCTCTCCACCTCCTGGGGGCCATCATGAATGGTGCCCCTTCCCCGGAGGATGGGACCTCGCCCTCCCCTCCCCCCTTGCCCCCACCCCCTCCCCCGAGTTGGCGGGAGTTCTGCGAGTCCCACGCCCGGGCGGCTGCCCTGGATTTTGCCCGCCGTTTTCGCCTCTACCTGGCCTCCCACCCCCAATACGCAGGGCCTGGGGCCGAGGCTGCCTTCTCCCGCCGTTTTGCTGAGCTCTTCCTGCAGCACTTTGAAGCCGAGGTGGCCCGGGCCTCCGGCTCCCTCTCGCCACCCATCCTGGCTCCTCTGAGTCCTGGTGTGGAGATCCCGCCACAGGACCTGTCCCTTGAGAGCTGCAGGGTGGGCGGGCCCCTGGCTGTGCTGGGCCCTTCTCGATCATCTGAGGACCTGGCCGGCCCCCTCCCTTCCTCAGTCTCTTCCTCTTCTACAACCTCCTCGAAGCCGAAGCTAAAGAAACGCTTCTCCCTCCGCTCAGTGGGTCGCTCGGTCCGTGGTTCAGTCCGCGGCATCCTGCAGTGGCGGGGGACTGGTGACCCTCCCTCCCCAGCGGGGCCCCTAGAGACCTCATCGGGCCCCCCAGTATTAGGTGGAAACAGCAATTCCAACTCCTCTGGCGGGGCTGGGACCATTGGTAGGGGACTGGTTAGCGATGGAACATCCCCTGGGGACAGATGGACTCACCGTTTTGAGAGGCTGAGACTCAGTCGGGGAGGGGGGACCTTGAAGGATGGAGGAGGCGTGGTGCAGAGGGAAGAGCTGCTGAGTTTCATGGGGGCTGAAGAGGCAGCCCCTGACCCAGCTGGAGTGGGCCGGGGAGGAGGGGCAGCGGGGCCTACCTCAGGGGGAGGAGGGCAACCTCAGTGGCAGAAGTGTCGCTTGCTGCTTCGAAGTGAAGGAGAAGGAGGAGGAGGAAGCCGTCTGGAGTTCTTTGTACCACCCAAGGTGAGGGCCAGAGGAGGAGGGTGGGTGACCGGGAGTGAGGGATTGAGCGCTGGGGACGTGGCCCACATGCCTAGCTTTGCTTACTTGGATTTTTAAAGCTAGCTCCTGACTCTGGGTTCCTAGTGTGGGCAGGACAGAGAAAGTAGTGTTATTTGTCTAACTCCCTTGGGGTGTGGAGGGAAAGATGAATCTCGAGGGAAAGGAAAGCTGGTCTCTGCACACCAAAAGTCTGGATCTTGTTCTCCCCCGACGTAGGCGTCTCGGCCTCGACTTAGCATTCCCTGCTCTGCGATCACCGACGTGCGGACAACCACAGCCCTGGAGATGCCTGACCGGGAGAACACGTTTGTGGTTAAGGTAGGAGCCCTGGGCTCCCCTGTCCACTTGGAGCACTCTTAGCACATTGAGGCAAGGGATACTGATGCAAGGAGGGGCACATATGCCAGGTACCTTGACCGTGTGTCCCTGGGGCGGCAGCTTTTCTGGGACGAGGGGTGAGAGGGAGGATGTGCTTGTTCCTGTTGGGGGTGAATTAAGGCCTCGAGACCTGGAAGTGGCCTGTGGGCCTCCTCTTGTCCCCATAGGTGGAAGGCCCCTCGGAGTATATCCTGGAGACAGCTGATGCTCTACACGTGAAGGCCTGGGTGTCTGACATCCAAGAATGCCTGAGCCCAGGGTGAGGAGCCCGTCTTCTGTCACTGAGGGGACCAGGGGGTGAGGGTGGTGAGCAGCCTTTTGCCTCTCGCCTGGTGACTTTCCTCCCAGCACCGTTTTCCCTGTCTCTGCAGACCCTGCCCTGCTACCAGTCCCCGCCCCATGACCCTCCCCCTGGCCCCTGGGACCTCATTCCTGACAAGGGAGAACACGGACAGCCTGGAGCTGCCCTGCCTGAATCACTCGGAGAGTCTGCCCAGCCAGGGGCTGCTGCTGGGGCCCAGCGAGAGCAGCGACCGCCTTTCGCAGGGTAAGGGTGGAGCCTTAGAGAGCTGTGAACCTCGGGACCCGCCACGCAAGAACCCTGGCCATCAGGCCCAGCCCCTCTCTCCAGGCTCTGCTGTGCACCCCATGCCTGCTCCTCAGCTGCCACGACCAAATGTCTGACTTTTGTCCCCGAACGTGCCTGACCACAGTTTACAGTTTAGAACCATCACCATCCCCACACGAACCCCAGGCCAGCTCCTCTCCAGCCTTCTATGCCCGGCCTTGTCCCCTTTTCTGGAAGCCTTATGCCAGCCACCACTCTGGCTAGAGGTAATGGTTCTCTTCTCCAGAGCTTCCAGAACGCTTTGTACATATCTTTGTTTTGTTCCTACTCTGCATCTCTGTGCACATGTTGACAGTACTAGATTTTCTTTTGACTCCCTACTTTTAAACACACGTGTATGCTGCCCACGTACATAAACACACAAAGATGTGTCTACCTGGCCCCAGCTCACCTTTCTAGACTCCACTACACCCTTTTTTTCTGATCCTCCATTCCGAGCTTCAGTTTCACTGTCCTAGCACACAGGCTGTATGCAATGAGTAAACAAATGAATTAAAGACTCTTAAGAGCCAGAACGGACCTTACAGGTCGTCCATTCCAATCTCCTCGTTTCTCAAGCAGCTAAGAGCAGAGAGGAGAAATGGCATTTCTGAGGGCATCTGAGAGTCACTGACAAAGACAGCGGCTATGCCAGCTTGTTGCCTGAACCATGGCACTCTGCACTCCGCATATTCCCATCCTTGGAGCACTGATTATGTACGACGTGCCTGTAGGCTCACGCCTGCCGCTCAGCAGACATTGAGGAGCGCCCCAGTACATCCTCGACCCTCTGTTAGGCTCTGGGGCAGGATGAGGAGCTCAGAGCTGCCCTGTGGGCTCACAGTCTAGCGGAGTTGGCAAGACATCACTCCCTCTAAAAAGCAGGACTCCCAAATGGAGACCCTGTGCTTAGTGTCCTTTGAGCGGCACCAGCAGGAAGCCTCGGGAGCTCAGAGGAGGAAGAGAATCATGGGAGGTGGGATAGATGGGGAATTCTACACAGGCGAGGTGAGAAAAGAACGTGGCTTGGAGAAGCTAGGAGAGCAGAGACCTGAGATGGGGAGAGCCCCGGAGAGCTGGAAAAATTAGACGGGATAATTGGGTTAAAGCGGAGGACACGAGAATACAAGTTAATCTGAAGATCAGGTTGGTTAGGTTGGGAGGATTCACAGAAGGAGAATCTTTGATGCCTCTCAGAGTTGGGGGTTTTGTCCTGCAGGCAAAAAAAGGACCCCTTTTTAATGTGAAAATATTTGAGGGATTCTACCCACCCCCATCCCCACCTCTGCAACTATAGCTGTAATTTCAGCTGTTGATTCAGAAGAGATGTAGGCACATTAGGATTCTAGGACCTTGTTGGAATAACTGCAGTCCTTCAGCAATGCGTGAAGCATAAGTTAGGAGTCATTGATAACAATCAGGGCTCAGTGCCTGAAGAAAGATTCAGCATTTCAGCCAGCTGACCGCCAGTGTACCCAGGGTAACCTGGCTGGTGGGGAAGTGGGCCAAGCAGACCAATCCTCCCAAAGAGTAGCTTCTCGAGCTCAATTTTGCCCTCCTCTTTTTTTTTTTTTTTCCAGGGGCATATGGGGGCCTCTCAGACCGCCCCTCGGCGTCCATCTCCCCCAGTTCCGCCTCCATTGCCGCCTCCCATTTTGACTCAATGGAACTGCTTCCCCCAGAGTTGCCCCCCCGTATCCCCATTGAAGAGGGACCCCCGGCAGGGACAGTTCATCCCCTCTCGGCCCCCTACCCACCCCTGGACACTCCGGAAACAGCCACAGGTACCAGAGGTGTGAGTGTGTGTCTGCCTCCAAGCCTGGCTGACCACCTGCCTGAAACTCTTGTCTTGGGATCCTGAGGGATCTGACCTGGGGGGCTGGTGGGGGAACAGATGGGGAGTGACATATGAGGGGAAAGCAAGGCTTGTCATTTCCCAGGATGAGGGAGGCTTCCCTGACACCTCAGTCTCCTTCCCTCTCTCTTTCCTGAAGGGTCGTTACTGTTCCAGGGAGAGCCAGAGGGAGGTGAGGGGGAGCAGCCCCTCTCAGGGTATCCTTGGTTCCACGGGATGCTCTCTCGACTCAAGGCCGCCCAGTTAGTGCTGGCTGGAGGTACCGGCTCCCATGGCGTTTTCCTGGTACGTCAGAGTGAAACGAGACGGGGTGAATATGTCCTCACTTTCAACTTCCAGGGCAAGGCCAAGGTGAGTGAGGAGAAGGCTCCGCTGTAGGCAGTGGGCCTGCGGGTAGAGTGGGGAGCGCTGCCATCAGGGGAGAAGGGTTCTGTGACTGGCGGGGTTCGGGCTCCTGCTTTACCCCACTCATCCTGCCCTCAGCACCTGCGTCTCTCGCTGAATGAGGAAGGTCAGTGCCGGGTTCAGCACCTGTGGTTCCAGTCCATTTTTGATATGCTCGAGCATTTCCGGATGCACCCCATCCCTCTGGAGTCCGGAGGCTCCAGTGACGTTGTCCTTGTCAGCTATGTCGTGTCCTCCCAGCGACAGCAGGGTGAGCAGAGCAGGTCTGCAGGGGAGGAGGTGCCCGTGCACCCAAGAAGTGAGGAGGTGTGTGTGCCAGAAAGACGGGGCGGGGGGCTTGAGGAGGAGAGGCTTTGTCAGGGAGAGAGGGGTAGAGAAGCTTCCTGTGTGCTGGGTCTCTTGGGGAAAGGAGTACACGGGGATGTAGGAAGGCAGGGCGCTCCGTGCTGGAGCCGGGAGGAAGTGGAGAGCTGGGTTGGCGCATTCCCATTCCATCGGACCGTCTGTTCCATCGTTTGTCTGTCTCCTAGATCCATCCTCCCTGGCCTTGTCTTTGCCTTTCATCACAACCTTGCCTTGGGCCTGCCCTTCTTGGGGGTGCTCGGTCTGATCCCCCTCCCTCCTCCCTTGATGTCTGATGTCCCTGTCTGATCTCTCCCTTTTCCCCACCCCAACGTCCCATCTGTCCCCACGTTGCCCCTCCCCCCCCCCAGGCCGGGAGCAGGCCGGGAGCCATGCAGGGGTGTGCGAGGGAGATCGATGCTACCCCGATGCCTCCTCCACCCTCATGCCCTTCGGAGCGAGTGACTGTGTGTAAGTGTGGTCCTCCTCTCACCGCCGCCCATGATCCATCTTCCATGGATGGGGGTTGCTCAGGAGATGGGATACGGGGGAGACAGCACATGGCTCCTGGGGGGATGAGTGAAGGGGGGGCTGCTACAAGAGCTCGCCTCCCTCCACAATCAGTCTGTCTTCTTACCATTCCTATCCAGAACCGAGCACCTCCCATGACCCACCCCAGCCCCCTGAACCCCCTTCATGGACAGATCCCCCACATCCTGGGGCAGAAGAGGCGTCGGGGGCGCCAGAAGTGGCGGCAGCAACAGCCGCAGCAGCCAAAGAGAGGCAAGAGAAAGAGAAAGCGGGCAGTGGAGGGGTCCAGGAAGAGCTGGTCCCCGTGGTTGAGCTGGTCCCCGTGGTTGAAATGGAAGAGGCCATAGCACCAGGCACGGAGGCCCAGGGAGGCGCTGGATCTGGTGGGGCCCCCGGGGTAACCCTGATGCTGCAGCTCCAGCAGTTACCACTAGGGGGCGATGGAGAAGAAGGGGGCCATCCCAGAGCCATAAATAACCAGTACTCCTTCGTGTGAGATACCCTACCCCACCCTTTCTCCACTCTTCTTGCTCCCCAGCCCTCAGTTCGTGGGATTGGGGCTGGGCAGGGACATAGAGGAGCAGTGGGAATCCCCTCCCCACATGCTTCGTGACCCTTGACGGCTAAGGGCATACATGTTGGTACAAAAAGGTTCAAGAGCCCTGCTAACTCCCCAGTTCATACACTACAGGTGCCCCGTCCCCTGGGCAGGGGATTCAGGCTCCATTACCTCCCCAAGGGGCTCTTATGGTCAGCCCCATCCCTGGGGGCCATTTCCCCATTAACCACTCCTCAGCCCAAGGAAGGGTGAGGGGGAAGGGCTGTCAGTTATATTAAGGTGGTTGTTCTTGTTGTTTTAAACAAAATGGAGAAGCATAAATAAATAAAAGGGTTTATCTCAGTTCCATCGTGATGGCTCTGACCAGTTTTTGCAGTGGGGACTGGGACAGGTGGGTCAGGAAGGCAGCCCACTCAGTGTTGCGAGCACCAGAGCTGAGAGACTGGAGGGCTGGGTCAGGTTGAGTCCCTGTTGCTCTCCAGACCTGTGCTTTCGGCCCATCACTCCTCGGGTGGCTGTCCTGTTTCTTGAGCGGTAAGTGCAGAGCCAAACGGTGCTTCTCGGGGTCTCCACCAGGTTCTCTTAATGGGACAGGACAGTGAACGGCAGGATTGATGACCTCCAAGGAGCCTTCCTGCTCTGAATTCTTCAGTTAAGAAGTTAAGGCTTCCTACCCTCGGGAGAAAGCAGGCCGAGAGAGATTGTAGGGGGGCTGGGCTGGGGGCACAGTGGCTGTGTTGGGAGAGATTTAATGTGGCAGCCAGAGGGACCCAAGGGCAGGCTGACTGCCCCCCTTCTCAGAGCCAAGCTGGGAAGCTGCCAGATAGTTTAGATAAAGAGTGCTGGCTTCCACTCCTGCCTTTGCTTCTCATTTGCTGTGTGGCCTGGGCAAGGTGTAGCCTCTCCAGGCCTCAATACCCTTATCTGTAAAATGGGAAGTTTCATCTAGGTTGGATGAAACTGTTTCATCTAGGTTGGAGCTGCTGACATGATTTGCTTGGCCTGGACAATGTTTCCATTGGAATTTCACATAAAAGTTCAGATTACTGGTTTCTCTTGAAAATTAGAAGATCCAGCCTCACGTGGTATCCACCTTCCACATCTGCTCCATCCCCACCAGCCCACTTCACTCACATGATGTGCCTGGCTAGGCCTGTGAGCATTGGAGTTTGCAACATCTCCTCATCCCTGCGCCCCTCCCCCACCATTAAACCCAGGCTCTCCTCTCTGGACTGAATTGCGGCTGTGCCCTCCTCCAACTGAGGGCACCCCTGGGCTTCCCAGCTCTGTGGGTGCCAACAAGGAGGGGCCGGGTTCTGAAGAATCCCACCTGTCTTGTTGGCCCTCTCCCTTCCCCACCTCCATCCAGCTCCGCCTCTTGACCATTCTGCCTCACTTTCCTTCCCGGGCAGTGTGGAGTCTACACTTCCACGCCCCTCAGCCTCTGCCCCCACCTCCAGGAGGCCCTATGACCGCGCGTATGACCTTGCTATTCTGGGCCTTGCGTCCTATTGGGAGATGGACAGGAGACAGCTGGGCTCACAGGCCACCCATCCTGGGGGCTAGATGGGGGAAGCCTGCTGTCTCTCCTGGTTTTGTCTAATCCCTGGGGCTACCCCAAACCTTGGCCTCAGGAGACTGGGGATAGGATTGGCCTTGCAGAGGGAGGGGGATGGTTCGTGGACCTGGATGCTGTGTTCTCAAAGTGAGATGGCGAGTGAAGGCTGTGGCGCCCCAGGGTAAGCAGGACCTGATCCTCTCCTAATCTAGCAGCAACTGGTGCTGCGAGGCTCCCCCCTCCCCCTAAATCCTGCCAGCCCTCAGGGACTTGCCTTCTGAAGATGTGCGGGGGGGGGGGGGGGGGGAGGGCACAAGAGCCTCCTCACCGCCCCCGCCCGAACCCCCAAGATTTGCATGTCTTGGCTGGAGGAGCCTAAGACACTTTCCCTCTAAGCCCGTCTATGGATGGTTCAGCTAAAGTTCGGAACTGGTCGGGGATTGAGCAGGCTCTGTCTCTGTGTCCTTCAGAACTACGCCTCTCCCATTCTCGGCTTCAGTGCTCAGGAGGGGATGAAGACCTTGCACCTCTGGGCCTGGAGACCCTAGGTGAGGGCTCCAAGACAGCACGCGCCTGCGTCCCGGTTCACGCCCAGCCTCCCTGACGGTGATCCCTGGCAGCTCTCGGCTGGTGGCTTTCCCTCTCTGGCTCGCTTCCCCTCTGGGAAGCTGGGGGAGGCAGAGATGAATAACCTTACAGGGCCCTGTTGGCAGCAGTGCCCTGTAAAGCCTGCCTCCTTTCCTCGGCCTCATGCTCTCCAGTCCCTTGAAGACGAGATCTGTCCAGTCTTCTCCCCCTTCTCCGTGTTGGGCACTCCTGCTCCTTTAAGACAGTGCCCCTGGCACTCCTCTAGGTGGTGGCGGGGAGAAGCCAGCCGGCACCAAAAGGCTTGGCTAGATGCTGAGCCTGACTCTGGCCTGAGAAGGTGGGTGCTGGGCCAGGTGGAGGGTGTGACCCCCAACACCTCACGCCATGGTCTGAGCCCTCACACCCGCACATCGCAGCAGGATTCTGCTTCAGGGAGGGGTTTGTTGGACCCATGAAAAGGGAGAGGGAAGGAGCGCCGTGTCCTCAACTCACCCGAGAGGCTGCCCTCCCCCAGGTCCAGGCAGAGGAAAGGATGGGTATGGGGGGCTAAATCCTTCAGTGCCATCCATCCCTGCTGGCCTACCCACCCCTCAAAAGTGGGGCTTCCCTTTCCTTTGCCCCGCTGTCTCCTGTGCCATTGTCTGCTTAGGAACTTGAGTGCCAGACAGCGAAGCGACCTTGAGAACACTTTCAGTAGCCTATACCCCTCACTGTTCATTTCAGGAAACTGAGGCCTAGATGGAGGAAGGACTTGAGGCCAAGGCCATAAGCCTGCTTCCCCTCACTGACCTCTCACCATTCTCTCATTCAGCCTTTCTCCTCTCTGCCCTTCTTTCTTCCCCTGCCTACACCCCATGCTACCCTCTTGTCTGTTCCTCCCGCAGCTGGTAGTAACCAAGAGACGCCCCTATCCCAGAGCAGGGATGGGGGTGGGGTGTTCAGAGCAGCTGCTTCTCTGAGGAAGCTGATACTGAGGCCAGCCGCTCAGCGACAGCTTGTGGCTTTGCACCCAGCCCTGGGCCCCCACCCACCTGGCTGCCGCGTGCCAGCTCCCCGCTGTCCCTTTTCCCCACTGCTCCTCAGACTTCCCTCTGACCCTGGCAGCCCTGTCTCTATTCCCCCAGCTATGACTGTCCTTATTTCCCCTAGACCTGTCCCCATCAATCTGCCCGCCGTCCATTCCTTTGGTCCAGAGCCTCTGCTCTATCCGGCTTCCCCGAGCCCCTTCCCTTAACGTCCCTTCCCTCAGCCCTCTGCCGACAGGGTATGTGCCCAGGGTATGCCTGAGCACACAGCTCTGATCTTCACTCCCTTTGAGGACAGCTACTTCAGGGCCAGGGCGGAGTGCAATCACACGCCATGTGGGGTCTGCCATGTAAACCCCGTGGGTTAAAGAGAGCACAGTGTGGGATGAGGTGACCCTTATTCCATGACTTGGGGTGACCCCTGCCCCCATTCTGAAACATTGATCCCTCTCCCCTTGCCATCAGCACATTCTGTAGGCTCTTGGGTTACCCGGCTGCCTGGGTATCCCATTTTCTTGGTGGAGGGGATTCCCTGTCAGGGATGCGAGGCCCTGAAGGCTCTGTTCCCAGTGGCTGAGTTAGAGTGATGGGGAGGGGTGGGTAGGGGAGAGACAGGCAGTCCTGGCTTTGCTCACCAGGGCCTGGACACTAAATCCCTTGTTGATGGCTGCGGCATCCCCTCCCTAGGGTAGGGTTACCATCTTCTGCCCTGTCCCCTTGACCCTCTCCCCTCCCTACTTCCCCTTGTCCCTCTAGAGCCACTTCCTCTCGCCCCCAAGGGATGTTCTCCCCCTTTTCAATCCCCTGAGGGTTGGAGTATCTCTGCTGCCCTTTCAACAAGGTAAGTGAGAAAGGAGGAGACTGGGGCAGTAGAAACAGGCAGGTTCAGGGAGATGAGATGGGAAGGGGACACGAGGAAAGGGAACGGTGAAGGCCTGAGAGGAGAAGTGGGTTTAAGGGAAGAACTGGAAGGGGTGAGGTTGGAACAGGAAATTCAGTGCAGCTGAAGAAGTCGAGGCAGTTGGGGGAGGGCTCAGTAGCAGAAGACAGAAAGTGAAGTCTCTCTCTGCCCCCCCTTCCCTGGGGCTGGGGCCACCTTAGCTTCCCTCATGAGTGACATCTCAGGCTGCAGCCCCACTGTTCCCCCTCTGTCAGCAGAAATATCTCTCTCTTCTGACCCCTCCTGCTAGAGTCTCAGCCAGCCAATCCCTGATCTGGGGGAGGGGGGAGCCTGGCCCCCCCCACTCCCTCATAAGGACCAGCTGGGGGCTGGGGCGGGTGGCTGGCTGCTGCAAGTGGAACGGGGCTCAGAGCTTCGTGGAGGGAAGAATAACTTGGGGGGGGCAGAAGAGAAAAAGGAAGAAACCCAGACAAACAGGCAGGTGGACACACTGAAGAAGGCCCCTGACGTGTGAGAACCCCCCAGAAGGAACACACCGCCCCCTGGCCCCCAGGAAGGGAGCACAATGGAGGCTGCACACTCCAAGACCACAGAAGAGTGTTTGGCCTATTTTGGGGTGAGCGAAACTACAGGCCTTACCCCGGACCAAGTTAAGCGGCATCTGGAGAAATACGGCCACAATGGTAAGTGTCCCTTGATGGACACACATACACACACACACACACACACACACACACACACACACACAGACTCACACTCAAACACACTGGAGCCTCTCCCTCCAGGGTATCTTAGGGAAGAGGCAGGACATGGTCCAATGACTGCAACGGAGGGGAGGATACTAAGAAAACAGGGTCCCTGAGACCCTGATTTTTGGGAAGTTTTATGGGATAAAAAACTTTTGGTGGCCTGATTCTCTTACCTTAGCCACAAAGTCCTGGGTGTGGGCGGCATTAGCCTGAACTCCAAATGAATATGTCCTTTTCTTCTTTTTCCCTGGGCAGAGCTCCCTGCCGAGGAAGGTAAGTTACTGGAAGCCCTGAGCTCTCATAAATGACACCTCCTCCCCTCTGTGCCCCACTCCCTTCTCCCTGCCCTTTCCTTCCAACTCCTGGGGCAATCGTTCCTCCTCAAAGGTTAGAGTCTGGCTGGGGTCAGAAGTTTCCAGGCACTTTCTCCTTGAGGCATCCAGTCCTTGAACAACTGCCCACCACTTTAAGGAGCCTGTTTCTGGACTCCGGGCCAGCTCCTCTCAGCCCTTTTCTCAGTACCAAATGGCCTGCCGGCACCTGGAGTCCCAGCCGTTCATCCGTTAGACCTTAACCCCGGGGGCCCCCTCCCCTTGCCTCTTCCCTCAGGGAAGTCCCTGTGGGAGTTGGTGGTAGAGCAGTTTGAAGACCTCCTGGTGCGGATCCTTCTCCTGGCCGCCTGCATTTCCTTTGTAAGTGTGGGAGGGCATCTGGGGGCAGGCTGGGAGCGTGGGTTGGGGGATCTGGAGAGTCTGCTGGCGGGCAGCTCCAAATCATCGGCTCCTGTAGACCAAGCATTCAGCATCCTTTCCTACAGACCAGAAATGAGGGAGGTGGGGTGACGCTGATTTGTATACTCCTCTGTCCTCCCCCACACCCCGCAGGCAGGTTTTATTTTAAGCTTTAAGGGTGTTCTCAGCCAAAACACTGAAGTTAAGCCGCCCCCGGAGCTTCAAGGGCTCCGAGGGCTCGGGTTACCCCCGCGAAGCGCTGGGCTCCGCGGCTCCAACGCTGCTGCTGTTCCCAGGCCACCGCTGCTCCCAGCATGCCCCGGGGGCACATGCACTGCTCCACCAATCCCGCGGCATCCTGGCGCCCCTGCCCCGCCCTCCTGACACTGATTGGTCGAGGCAGAGACTCCCCTCGTAGAGGCGGGAAAGAGCTGCTGGTGCGAGGGTGACTCCAAAGAACCAGAGCCTCTCCTGTCTCTGGGCCTCACCTCCCTACTCACCCCATCAGGGCTAGAACTCCCAGGATCCCCCTCGTCACCTACCTGGCCTGACCCTCCCCTTCCTCCTCACAGCCTCAGGGCTGCCCCACGCCGGGTCTCAAGGCCCTGCCACCTCTCCTGCCCTGGAGCTCCCCTCCGCACCCACCATCCTAGCAGGCCGGCCTGCGTTTTGGAGTTTCTTCCTTAACATCTTAATGGTCCTGGAAGACAAGACTCTGGAGGCAAAGAAGTCTCCCTGTCCCCTGGTGTCTTTAGTGGAGGCCCCTGGGCCCCTGAGTGTAGCTGGCAGGGCCTCACTTCTCCCTCCTCAGATTTGCTCCTTGACATTTGCCTGAGGCTGTTGCCTGGCAGAGGCAACAGCTGGGGTGGGGTGTGCACAGGAGGCCCCGTAACACTATCCCCCACTTCTGCTCCCTCATGAAATTGGAGCTCCCCTGCCTTGGGCTGTTGGGGGAGGGCCGTGCGTGGGCCGGGCGCCTGCGAGGACCACAGGGTTTTTCCTACTGAGTTTTGGCTCCCGGGGGATGGATGTGGCTGCGGGGGTAGTTGGCCTGGGTGTCCCCTGAGCTTCGTTTACAAGCCAGTAACTTGGTCAGGGAAACCTGAAAGCATTCCCAGTTAATCCCCTAGCTGCGCATGTCTGTGCCGGCCTGCACCCGCTGAATAACAGTAGTGGCCACGCTTACGTGAGTTCGAGCTGTGGAGCACGTAGACCCTTAAAGGGATGTGGGGCTGCAGTGCCCCCGTGGTGCCCTGCCCCGTTTGCTCCTGCACATGTTCTCACCTCCATTTCCTCTCCTTCCTCACGTGAGGGGCTTTAGAACCTGTTATTCTCCCTTCCCTTGCTCCCCAGGTGCTGGCCTGGTTCGAGGAAGGCGAAGAGACCATCACCGCCTTTGTTGAACCCTTTGTCATCCTCTTGATCCTCATTGCCAATGCCATCGTGGGGGTTTGGCAGGTTAGCTTTGACCCCGCCTCGTTCCCTCACATCCTGACACTGGATGTGAGGCCAGCCTCCCTCCCTGTCTCCTTCTCCTCCATCACTTACCCTGGGCTTGCCTTGTTCTGAATTGGGCAAAAGGACCAGAATGTTGGAAAGAGGCAGGAGACTGGTGTTCCCACTGTCACTTGCTGGTTGTACAACCCTGGGCAGGTTCCTTCATCTCTCTGAGTCTCAGTTTCCTCATCCATAAAATGGGGCTCATAATCCTATCCCTCAGAGTTGTGGTGAAATTTAACAAGATGATGAGTGTGAAAGTGCCCAGCCCTGTGTCTGGCATAAAGGAGGATCTCAGGAAATGCTAGTTTGATGTCCTTCTTTCTCTTACCTTATACCATCCTCTGCTTCTCCTGTCCCCTGCTTTCTGGTTTTCTTTGTTTCTCCTTCCTTCTCTCCCCGAAACCCCCTTACCTGTTCTCAGCTGTGGGTGATGGTTTCCTTAACCGTCATGTGGGGTTTGTCTGCTCCCCTGGGCCAGGAGCCAGGACTGCATAACCTGCCTCCTTCTCTGTGATGCCCCTACTTCCCCCGAGACTCTGGCCCCTGCTCCTGCATCCCTACACCTCCCCATCCTCCCTGACCAGTCCTCTGTCACTCTACAACCTTCCTCCCTCTGCTGACCCTCCCCTCCTCAACCCTGTCCCCCCAGGAAAGGAATGCAGAGAATGCCATTGAGGCTCTGAAGGAATATGAACCGGAGATGGGGAAGGTCTACCGGGCTGACCGCAAGTCAGTGCAAAGGATCAAGGCTCGGGACATTGTCCCCGGAGACATCGTGGAGGTGGCTGGTGAGTGATGGGGACGAGTGGTCCAGGATGGGTTCGAGGCCAAGAAGATGTGCATGTTGGGGGCTGGTCGGGCCCTGATCCCCACTGTCCAGGAGGTAGCCAGGGTGGTGGAGTCTCTGCTTCTCCTTCCCAGACTCCTCAGGAGGTCACCCCAGGGCACTGTGGCCACAGCACCCCCTCTCCATCAGAGTCTCAGCAGGAACAGCCAGTCCTGTCCCTGACGCTGCAGGCAGACCCCTGCTCCCCCTCCTCTCACCCAGCACTTGCAAGTAACAGGTGGAACCCAGTCCCTGCCAATGGCCCTGTCTCCACCCCCCTCCTGAGGCCTGGCTTCCCTCTCCTTCCACCCACCCCCAAGCTTGGTCAGCTTTAAATCTTGACCTCTCGGTACCCTTGAGGCTTCTCAAAGGGGAAGGAGCAAGGGTAGAAGGGAGGAGGGGGGCCGGAGGCTCAAGCCCCCGACCATGTAAGGGAAACTCAGGCCCCAGCAGAGAGCACGGGACTGGGAGGAGGGGAGCTCAAGGAGGGCCCCGCCTCTCCGGTGAGGGACACTTAATGCCTGACCAGGGAGGGGTGGGGGCCGGGAGGCTAAGATTACTGGAATTCTGCCCCCTTCAGCGGTTTTTATATTTGCCCTGTGCAGGCCTTCCCACGGCTCCAGGCCCCTGGCATAGGAAGATGTGTCTTTCTAGGCCTACTTCCCTCCACCAGATACCCAAGTCCCCACCCTGGGAAGCTTGGTGACAGGGAGGGCGGGTGGGCTGAAGACTCCGGTGCCTCATCACAGGGCCGTCCTGCCACGGTGACAGTTTGGAGTCAGCGCCATGAATGTCTATAAATATCGCTTCAGTTTGGGTGACAGGGTGTCCCGCCCAACTCCGTTGCCGACCTCCTCCCTCCTCCATCAGTTTCCTCTGGCACCAGAGGAGGAACCTTGGGGACGGGGAAAGGAAAGCAGTCAAACCCCACCCCCAGGACCATCCTTGGGACCAGGCGGGATGAGGCTGGGAGGCAGTTGTCTTCCTTGGAGGCCTCGAAGTCTGGTGGGGCATCTGCCGTGTTCCCCAGCAAGTTTCCTTTGTGGACCCCCTCCTTCTGTGCACATCCCTTGCCCTCCCCCTCCCTGTTTTCTCAGCTCTCTGCTGTGTATGGCTTCCCCCCCCACCGGCCCCCACCCCGCCCAGAGCCTTGTTTCCTGCAGACTCCCCTTCTCTGCTGCCGTCTCCCCAGATCGCTCACCGTGGCTTCCTGCCTTCCCCAGATACTCAGACCAGGGCCCGGCAGGCTTCTGATGTGCGTCCCATCCACGCCGTGTGGACCTGCCAGGCCTGCACCCTCTGCCTCCGCTGCTCCGCCTTCTCCGCCTGCATTTGTCCTTCTCACACTTCTCTCTCCTGCTTCTCACTCCACCTTTTGTCTGGGTTGACATTGATTTTCTCAATTCCTATATTTTCCTCCTGTTTCTTGCTGCCTTCTCCGGCTGTTCCACTTTGTTCTGCGCCACGGACGCAGGTCTGTGAGACTTACCCTGTTTTCTCTAGTTCTTTCCTTGCCTGTCCCTCCTCACCTTTCTCCCTCGTGTTTCCCTCTCTGTTTTGCTCTCTCTCGGCCTCAGTTTTAGTTTCTCGTTAGATGACAGGATTGGCCCTGATTTTCCCTGTGTCATTCAGGGTACATTTATTGAGCACATACTGTGTGCCCAGACCTCCCCTCGCCAGGCTCACAGCCTGGTAGGGAGAAAAACATTCAGCAGGGGGGACAATTGGAGTGAGTGTTAGAGGGGGATGCTTGCTTGGGTGACAGGAGCACAACCCGGGTGACCTCCCTGAGACCTGAAGGATGAGGTGAGATCATCAAAGACTGGGTTTTTCTTAGGAAGAAAGAAAACTCCCATCTCAGCTGACTTCACTCTCCTCTCGTCTCTCCACAGTGGGGGACAAAGTCCCTGCAGATATCCGAATCCTCACCATCAAGTCTACCACCCTCCGGGTCGACCAGTCCATCCTGACAGGTCTGCTGGCCAGGGTCAGGGGATGCATCAAAGGGGAGGGTGATGAGGATTTGATGAGGGAAGAGCTGAGTGGACAGACAGGGATGAAAGGGGGCCCTCAGCAGTAGGGCCCCCTCCTGGCCCCGTAGTGGCAGCGACATCAACCCTGCTCAGCTTTGCCCACTGCCTAAGCCTGGAACACGAGGGGTCATGGGAAATGGCGGGATGTTTGTCCCCATTTCCAGATGGCCATCAACCCGTCCCTTCCACACGGACATACGGACCCGCTCACCCAGAGAACTATCCTGCCTCCTCAGAAGCCCCCAACTGAGGAAGCAGAGATTCTGGGATAGGATGCAGGGTTCAGATACACTTAAAACCTCAGCTGCTTCTCCTTTTGTCCTGGGAGAGAGAGGGTGAAGAACCAGTGCGCATGCTCCATGGTCCAAGGGGGCAGGGTGGGCTGGCCCAGGGTGATTGCCTGAGCTCCTGCCATTCAGGTGAAGGAGGCAAGGTCCCAAGGGTGGGGGCCCCTCCCTCCCAGGAACGTGCTTTCCAGTTGGCTGCGCACTTCCACACACGTCGGCTTGTTTGACTTTCACCAAGACCTTGCTCTGAAGTGTACACATCCTTGTCCCCATTTTACAGAAGAGCAAACCAAGGCTAAGTGATCCAAAGCCATGCTGCTTGTGAGTGGTCAGGCTGGGAGTGGGGTCAAGGTCTTTTCACTCTAAGTGCAGTGGGTTTCCCATCTGCCTCCAGGGCCTTCCTCCAGAGTCCAGACTTCCTCCAGGATTGTTGCTTGGTCCTTACCAGGTCCTGTCCCGCCAAGCAGAGAGTTGCGGGGGGAAGTATGGGAGAACGACATGATGTCATCTGAAAACCCCTCTGCCCCTTCTCCACAGGCGAGTCTGTCTCTGTCATCAAGCACACAGAACCTGTTCCCGACCCCCGAGCTGTCAACCAGGATAAGAAGAACATGCTCTTCTCGGTGAGGCTTCCAGGGCCAGCTGTCGTGCGCTCAAGCCGGGGGCCCTGGTCTGGGAGAGACATGGCGGTGTGGGAAGAGATGAGACCCACAGCTGGGGGGATGCGGCACGAGGGGCGTCACCTGACTCCCTGCCTCTTCTTCCCCCTCCAAGGGCACCAACATTGCAGCCGGTAAGGCCATAGGCATCGTGGCCTCTACCGGTGTGAACACTGAGATTGGGAAGATCCGTGACCAAATGGCCGCGACGGAGCAGGACAAGACCCCTCTGCAGCAGAAGCTGGATGAGTTTGGGGAGCAGCTCTCCAAGGTCATCTCCCTCATCTGCGTGGCCGTGTGGCTCATCAATATTGGCCACTTCAACGATCCCATCCACGGGGGCTCCTGGATCCGTGGTGCCATCTACTACTTTAAGATTGCCGTGGCCCTCGCTGTGGCTGCAATCCCAGAAGGTAGGGCCACCTCTCTCTTTCCTCCCATTCGCTGATCTCATCTGCAGAGATCCTTTACCCAAATAAGGTAACAGTTACGCGTTCCAGGGATCGGGACCCGATACCTTTGGGAGCTGCTCTTCAGCCTACCCCACTAGGCCTCTCCCTCCCTCCCCCAGTGTCGTTCCCTCACCCCCTCTCCTTCCTCGCCACAGGCCTTCCTGCAGTCATCACCACCTGCCTGGCCCTGGGCACCCGCCGGATGGCAAAGAAGAACGCAATTGTGAGGAGCTTGCCCTCCGTGGAGACGCTGGGCTGCACCTCTGTCATCTGTTCCGACAAGACAGGCACCCTCACCACGAACCAGATGTCTGTCTGCAAGGTCAGGGAAGGGTGGCAACTCCCACTTAGATGGGAGGTGAAACGAGCCCTCCAAAGCTGTGGTTACCCCTTCATCATGGGTAGCTTTTCATTTTGGCCCGAGAAAGAAATGCTTAGGTGGCACAGAGAGTGCCATCCTGCCAGCTAGGAGAGGGAGCAGAGAAGCCCCCCTGGCCCAGGCAGGCAGCTCCCTGCAGCCTCCGTCCGTGTGCTAGGTGCTGCCCTGTGTTAGCTCTAATCCCCCAGAGCAGCCCTTCAGGGGAAGGTCTTGTTTACCCAGTTTTCCCAAAGAGGGAACTGAGGCTCTAGGAGATTCAGTGCACAGTTAATAAGGAGCAGAATTGAGTTTCAAACCCAAGTCTGTCTGGCCCTGGAGTGCCTGCCTGTGCACCAGGCTACCCTCCAGAGTGGTCATCCATGACAGGGCCCGGGGAGCCCAGCCACACGAATCTTGAACAGCATTTCCTGAACCAGGGCCCTTGATCTTTTCCGTGCCTTGGACTCTTTTTTATATATATATAAATTTATTTATTTGTTTATTTATTTTTGGTTGCATTGGGTCTTCATTGCTGCGCGTGGGCTTTCTCTAGTTGAGGTGAGCAGGGGCTACTCTTCCTTGCGGTGCGTGGGCTTCTCGTTGCAGTGGCTTCTCTTGTTGCGGAGCACGGGCTCTCGGCTCACGGGCTTCAGTAGTTGTGGCACGCAGGCTCAGTAGTTGTGGCTCGTGGGCTCTAGAGCGCAGGCTCAGTAGTTGTGGCGCATGGGCTTAGTTGCTCTGCGGTATGTGGGATCTTCCCAGGCCAGGGCGGTAATCCATGTCCCCTGCATTGGCAGGCAGATTCTTAACCACTGCGCCACCAGGGAAGTCCCGCCTTGGACTCTTTGGCAGTCTGGATCTCTACATTTAATATTTTCAATGTATAAAATAAAACGCACAGGATTCTGTTTCTAAAATACATCGGATTGGGAATTCCCTGGTGGTCCAGTGGTTAGGACTTGGTGCTTTCACTGCAGTGAGCCCGGGTTCGATCCCTGGTCAGGGAACTAAGATCCTGCTAGCCACACAGCGCGGCCAAAAACATAAATTAAATAAAATACTTTGGACTGGGCTTCCCTGGTGGCGCAGTGGTTAAGAATCCGCCTGCCAATGCAGGGGACATGGGTTCAAGCCCTGGTCCGGGAAGATCCCACATGCCGCTGAGCAGCTAAGCCAGTGCGCCACAACTACTGAGTCTGCACTCTACAGCCCACGAACCACAACTACTGAGCACACGTGCCGCAACTACTGAAGCCCACGCCCCAGAGCCCGTGCTCCTCAACAAGAGAAGCCACCGCAATGAGAAGCCCACGCACCACAATGAAGAGTAGACCCCGCTCTCCGCAACTAGAGAGAAGCCCGAGCGCAGCAATGAAGACCCAACGCAACCAAAAAAAATAAAAATAAATAAATTTAAAAAAACTACGCATTTAAAAAATAAATAAATTGAGTGTCTCTATTAAAAAAAATACATTGGATTACAGAGGAAGCCAATGATTGAAATACAGTAGTCAAAATATTTTAAAAACAGATTTGTACGTATAGCTGATTCACTTTGTTATACAGCAGAAACTAACACAACATTGTAAAGCAATTATACTCCAATAAAGATGTTAAAAAAACCCACAGATTTGTGATTTGGTAAAACGTATGCTTCTTTATTAATGTATTAAGTAGCCAGTCCAGCAGTGGGTCTCACAATTGCCATAACGCTGAAGCAGTGCTGAGCGTAAATGCTGTTTTGAGAGCCCTGCAACAATACAATGTGACAAGAGAGTATTTGTGATTATATTGGTGGCCAAGTCACAGGTTTTGCTAATATTAATGTGGTCCATGCCCCCATTCATAATTGGATGGAAATGCTAAATGTCAGAGAGAAAATAAAAGATGTAATTTTTGTTTCGCCATCAAAGTTCACAGACACCCTTGGTCCGGGGTGTCATCCATGGACCCCAGGCAAAGAACCCCTGACCTAAACAGAGTTTTCTGGAATAGCATGTTTGTGAAACAGAAATTGGTGTCCTAAGGATCAAGGGTTGTGTGGTCAGACCAGGCCGAGAAAGGCTGTACCACATGCCTGTTGGCATTTGAAAGCCTCGGAGAAGGCTGACCATAGAGAGGGTGGATTTCGCTCAGTTTAAACGAGTTTGCCAAACTTACCTGGCCACAGAACCATTTTATCCTGGAGCACATCTTAAGCCCCATCCCTTCCACGCGTGCTCTGGCTCAGAGTGGGCTGCTCCCCTCTGCTCTGTGTGATCTCCATCCCTCCAAAGCACAGGCTTCAAAGCCAGACCACTGGTCTTCTGTCATGTTTCATAAAAATGAATTAATTGCCCACATTTGAAAAGTCAAGGGATATCATAGGAAAATAACCTGAATTTCTAATTCTTCCTGCAAAACTGGAAGATCTGGCCACAAGAGGCTGGAGCTGTAGATGGGCCATGTACGGACAGGTAGACTGGTGGCCACCACACCTTGTGATGCACGTCTTATTTTACTAATTGATCTGGAAGAACCTCCAGCATGGCCTTTTGTTTTAAGGCCATGAACACAGAACTTAGAGAATGATTTGCAAGGGAGTGGTGTGAGAGGGGAGGAAAAGGGAGGAAAAGGGAAGGACGAATCAGGGGATGATGGTGGGAAGTTGGGTAAGTCCTAGCAGATGGCCGGGTAGAGGGACACTTGGGGCACGGGCCCCCTCGGTGCAGACTGCCTTCGGGGATGGGGAGAGTTAAACATCTGTGTGCATGCCCTTGTCCTCTGCAGATGTTCATCATCGAAAAGGTGGAGGGGGACATCTGCCTTCTGAACAAGTTCTCTATCACTGGCTCCACTTACGCTCCAGAAGGAGAGGTGTAAGTTCCCCCAAAGTCGTCTTCCCAGTTCCTCGTGCCCCTCCCCACCACACACACACACACACACACACACACACACACACACACACACACATATCCTCTCTCCCTGGGGCCTCCCTCTAGTTTTGTCTTCCTGTTTCTCTCTTGTTCCTTCCCCAACCTTATTCTCTCTCCCACCTGATCTCCAAGTTGGTTGCCATCTCCTTGCTGCATTCCCTGTGCTCTCTCTGCATCTCATTCCCTATCTTCTCTACCTGTCTCTTTCCCTTCCTTCCTCCCCACCCGGCCGCCAGCTTGAAGAATGATAAGCCAGTCCGGACAGGGCAGTATGATGGGCTGGTAGAGCTAGCCACCATTTGTGCCCTCTGCAATGACTCCTCCTTGGACTTCAATGAGGTAACCTCTCCACTCCTGAAGCCGCCCCTCCTTCCCCCTCCAGCTGCCTCAGAGTCCAGGCCTCCTCGACAGGCCGCAAGGAAGGGCTCGGGGGAAGGGGGTCCCTTGTACCAAGCCCTCTCCTGGGTGTAAGGGGAAGAGAGTGGCTTGCTCCCTTCCTGTTCTAGGTGGAAGGTGGGCATGATAGATGGGAGCACGGGGCTGGGAGCCCAGGGCACCTACTTCCTCTTCCTCCTCTGCCCTCTCAGGCCAAAGGTGCTTATGAGAAGGTGGGCGAGGCCACCGAGACTGCACTCACCACCCTGGTGGAGAAGATGAATGTATTCAACACTGAACTGAGAAACCTCTCAAAGGTGGAGAGGGCCAACGCCTGCAACTTGGTGAGTCTAGGCACTCCCTCCCACGGTCCTTCTCCAGCCCATACTGTACAGGCCAGGACCTAAGGAACCTCAGGAGACAGGGCCCCCCACCCCCACCCAGGTCAGGCTGGTCAGGGCCTTGTGCCCCATGCTGGGACCCAGCCGGCACAGGCAGAGAGCCTCTGCGCAGCTTTCCTTGGCAAGGCTGACTTGGGGTAGGACCTACTGCACCTGCACTTACACTGCTCTTCCTGGTGCCCGGTTGCAGCATCCCTGGAAGAATTTAAGATCACTTTTCCTGTCGTGTCCCTAGTTGAAAGGGACAGAGCTGGACACAGAAACCACAAGTGACCCATCCTGGGACAGCCCCAATTTCAACTATTCCCCATTGTCTCTAGAAACACACTTGTTTTTATCAGATCACAATGCCTGATTTAGGATTTGGGAAATATGACTGCCTCATATGCCTCTGCTTCCCCGTGTCCAGGTGAACAAGCCCAATTCTGTGACCATCACTCCAAGTTCTTGCTATTCATATTTACTGAATGTCTCTATTGAATTCCTCTGGGGTATTATATTATATTCCCCACACCGCTCGTTCCTTTTTTTTTCATATAGGCAAGATGCTCATGGCTGCTTTATTTAATATGACAAAAATAATGCAAACAACCTAAGTATTTATCAATACAGGATTCATTTTAAAAATTTACAAATGATAATAAAAACATCAAATTATTTTTAATTTTATTTATCGTTTTTATTTTTGTTTTGTGGAGAAACATCTAGAATGCATGTGACACATTCACTTTTATGGAGTGCTTAGTACTACGTGCCAGGTACCAGCTCTCCATTGTCTAGCAACGTACGTCTGTAGACTCACACAGGTGGTTGTCTACATTTAAATGATTACATAAAAGTAGAAACTCAGTTCTTCAGCTGCACTCATCACATTCCCCAGGCTCAGTAGCCGTTGTTCGATTGCACCGTATTGAACCATCCAGATTATTAAACATTCCCATCATCACAGAAGGTTCTATCGGGCAGTGCCACACTACGCCGTCCTGTTTCTATTGTGCTTTAACCTGAACATAGTAAGACAGTGGCAGCACTAGCCTTGGAATTATCTCCATTTCTGCTGTAGGCAGCAGACTTAGCTTTATCTCAGACTCAGCTTGGGGTCTGCTCTGACCTCCAGATCCTTTTCGACTATGTTTTAAAGGGTCTGGGACTCTTCCCTTCTAGCATAGCATCATCACTCTTTCTCCACTGGTCTCATATCTGGCCTCTCCCTCCCTGTCTCCTCTCTCTCAGGTGATCCGCCAGCTAATGAAGAAGGAATTCACCCTGGAGTTCTCCCGGGACAGAAAGTCCATGTCTGTCTATTGCTCTCCAGCAAAATCCCGGGCTGCTGTGGGCAACAAAATGTTTGTCAAGGTCAGGAATCCGAGTGCGCCTTAGCCCCGCTTCTTCCCAGTCCTGAACCCTCCTCTCTTCTCCCTGCCCCGCTCACCGTGCACTGGAAGGAACAGTAGTGTCTGAATACTGTTCTGTTCTCCTAGGGTGCCCCAGAGGGGGTCATCGATCGCTGTAACTACGTGCGAGTCGGCACCACTCGGGTGCCCATGACAGGGCCAGTGAAGGAGACGATTCTGTCGGTAATCAAGGAGTGGGGCACTGGCCGGGACACCCTGCGCTGCCTGGCCCTGGCCACCCGGGACACCCCCCCAAAGCGAGAGGAGATGGTCCTGGATGACTCTTCCAGGTTCATGGAGTACGAGGTGAGCAGACGGAAGCATCCCGTTGTCCCAGAGTCACCTGCCTCACCCCTTCCGCCACCCTTGTCATTTCCTACTTCGTCACGGGGCCTAGAATCACAGGACGTTAGAGTTTGAGAGAACCTTAGGAATAATCCAGCCCAGGGCTACTTGGCCTGTGGTCCGTGGACCCATCTGAGATGAGGTGAGGTGCTTGCTCCAGAACAGAAGCCAGCCAGGTCCACTCGGGTTTAGCTGATGTGTTTCCACAGTGAGGTTTTCTAAGGACGTGCGTCAGCCTCCATTCTGGCACTAGCGCTTTATCTCGTAGTGGACCTGCTCTCTGAACAGCACCAAAGCCCACTCCATCTCACAGAGGGAACGGCGTGGCCTGGCAGGTAACACAGATTTGCTCCAAGTTGTAGACCAAGTGAGCAGCCCTGCTGAAAGCAGAAACCACCTGCCTCCCTTCCAGTTCGAGTTCTTTCTATGAAAGACACGCTCTGCCATCTACAATGGGCCTGGCACCGCCAGGCCTGCAGACACACATGTGAACATTTCCCACCCCTGAGCTTTGAGGCCCCACTGAGGTTTAAACACCAGGCCCAGGGACAGCTCTCCCCTCAGCTCCCCCCAGGCTTCCTCCTTGACCCTGTCGCTCTCTTCTCTGTCTCCCCAGACGGACCTGACATTCGTTGGCGTGGTGGGCATGCTGGACCCGCCCCGCAAGGAGGTCACAGACTCTATCCTCCTGTGCCGTGATGCTGGCATCCGAGTGATCATGATCACTGGGGACAACAAGGGCACAGCCATTGCCATCTGCCGACGAATTGGCATCTTCGGGGAGAACGAGGATGTGGCTGACCGAGCCTACACTGGCCGGGAGTTTGATGACCTGCCCCTGACCACGCAGCGGGAGGCCTGCAAACGCGCCTGCTGCTTTGCCCGCGTGGAGCCCTCGCACAAGTCGAAGATCGTGGAGTATCTGCAGTCCTACGATGAGATCACAGCGATGGTGAGAAGACTGGCGTGGGGCGGTCTGCTTGGTATCTATTGAGATGACCGTCCTGGGGAGCTGGGGACCGAGGGAGGACGGGGCTGAGCAGGGGCCCTGGCGAGATGCACGGAGGGGAGGGATTCGGGCCCCGATGGAAGAGTCTCAAGGAGGGTACGAGGAAGGGGCTGGTGCCCACCTTCTCTCCCTCCCCACAGACAGGTGATGGCGTCAACGACGCCCCTGCCCTGAAGAAGGCAGAGATCGGCATTGCCATGGGATCCGGCACCGCCGTGGCCAAGTCGGCCTCCGAGATGGTACTGGCCGACGACAACTTCTCCACCATCGTGGCTGCCGTGGAGGAGGGCCGCGCCATCTACAACAACATGAAGCAGTTCATCCGCTACCTCATCTCCTCCAACGTGGGAGAGGTGGTCTGGTGAGCAGCCGGGAAGGGCATCTAGGAGGAGCTCGGGGCTGGTGGGGGGTGACCACAGGCCTGGGAGGCAAGACAGACGTGTGACCTCCTCCTTCTGGCAGCATCTTCCTGACAGCTGCCCTGGGGCTGCCTGAGGCCCTGATCCCCGTGCAGCTGCTGTGGGTGAACCTGGTGACAGACGGGCTCCCGGCCACAGCCCTGGGCTTCAACCCCCCAGACCTGGACATCATGGACCGGCCCCCCCGGAGCCCCAAGGAGCCCCTCATCAGTGGCTGGCTCTTCTTCCGCTACATGGCAATTGGGGGTGAGCAGGATGAGACCCCACACCGCTTCCCGACCCTCAGGGCTGATCCCCTCTCTGGGACACCAGCTTCCCCACAGCAGCCACTGCGGCAGGCCCTCTTCCTCCAGCTGCTGTTCATGGCCAGGAGGCCCTCTCAGCTCCTCCCGTCTCCCCAGCCCTGGGCCCCCAACTCCCATCTTCTCTCCACCACAGGCTATGTGGGTGCAGCCACGGTGGGAGCAGCAGCCTGGTGGTTCCTATACGCTGAGGACGGGCCTCACATCACCTACAGCCAGCTGGTAGGGCAGCACGGAGGGAGGTGGGAGGAGGCGAGGGGAGCAGGAGGGTGGCGTGGAGGCTTTTTCGGAACCCCGGCTTCTCCCCTCTCCTCCTGCAGACTCACTACATGAAGTGTGCGGAGCACAACCCTGACTTTGAGGGTGTGGATTGCGAGGTCTTCGAGGCCCCCGAGCCCATGACCATGGCCTTGTCCGTGCTGGTTACCATCGAGATGTGCAATGCTCTCAACAGGTGGGGTCCGCGCTCTCTCCCTCTGCGGCCCTCTGGAGGCCACCCTCCCCCTGCTTACCGCTTCTCTCCCCTTGTGCCTCCACCCCTGGCTCCGCCCGGCCGCCCCCTTGCAGCCTGTCTGAGAACCAGTCCCTCCTGCGGATGCCGCCCTGGGTGAACATCTGGCTGGTGGGCTCCATCTGCCTCTCCATGTCCCTCCACTTCCTCATCCTCTACGTGGACCCTCTGCCGGTGAGCCTTCTTCTGGCCAGGGGCTGCCTGCCCCCCCCCACCCACAGGGGGCCTCTGCAGGGGTCCGCGACCACGACCCCTGCCAGAGGGAGGAGGGCGGGGTCAGGCTGGCGCAGTGGCAGCTCCTGGGCTCCTTCTCACTGCCCTTCCCGCCTCCTCCCAGATGATCTTCAAGCTGCAGGCCCTGGACCTGCCCCATTGGCTCATGGTCTTCAAGATCTCGTTACCAGTCATCGGGCTCGATGAACTCCTCAAGTTCATTGCTCGGAACTACCTGGAGGGTAAGAGCGCGCCGCCCCCAGCCCTGTCAGCCCCTGGCCCCTGACACAGCCCCTCCCTCCAGGCCATGAAGGCGCCTGCCCCGCTTCCTTGTCAGGTGGGTGAGTTCCCGGAGCCCCAGCAGGCCCCGTGTCCTCCGCCGAGGGGCGCACCCAGCCCCTGCCCCGCCTTTGCCCGCTCCTCCGAGCCCGTCTCCTTGGCGCCCCAAAGCCTCCTCAGCCCTCTTGGCCCCCTGCGCCCACCTCCCTCCCTCGATAACGGCTGTCTCTCTGTCCTCTCTGGCCATAGGATAACTCGTTTCCCCCTCCTCCATCTCTCTGAGCCGTGTCACAGGTATCACCCCCCTTCTTGCCCGTGCCCTAGCTGCTGTGCCCCCTCTGCCCACCCCCTCTCCCCCTCAGGCGGCGCCGGGGTAACGTGCCCTCACAGCTCCACCTGGAGCCACCGCCGCCGCCGCCACTGCCGTGCTTCCAAGTGGGGCTGGGCTGCTGCCTCTACTCTGCGGGGGTGGCACTGCCCGGCCCCGGGCACCACTGTCTGCTGGGCTGCGCTGCGTCGCGCTGGCTGGCCGCTGAGCCGTGTGCCGCTGGGGCTGCAGTGGCTGGGGGGAGTGGGGGGCTGGGGACACAGGTGAGTGGGGGGGTGGCGGGGGGCCTCCAGGTGAGTGTGCTGGGGGACTGGGACAGGTAGGGAGCTGAGAGGGACTTCTCCTCTCCTGTGCCGCCCTGCCACCAGTCTCATCCTCCCCCTTTTTCTTCCAGATCCAGAAGATGAAAGAAGGAAGTAACCAGTCCTTTTGCCCTCCCTTCCCCACCCTGATAGTGACGCGTCTTCAGCCAGAGCTGTGGCACAGGCCGCCACCACGTGCCCCCCAGCCCAACATTCTTGTTTATAAACATAATGTCCCCTTCACGTCTCCTCCCCCCTCAGCAACTGCCCCCCCCCTTTGCCCTTGTAAAACCTCCCCTCCCCGACCCCGTGGGGCTTGCAGGGACAAGGCGACCGACTGAGCTGAGCTGCTTATTTATTGAAAATAAATGACAGAAAAATCTGGCCTTGTCTCTGTGCACACCTTGGGGCCTGGTTCGGGCCCCTGGGGACAAGCATCTTAGTGTCATGCAGTCCAGGAAGCAGCCACCTGTCCCAGGGCGTGTGTGTGGAGGGACCCGGGGACACGACCCAGGGCTCCGGCCACCACTCACAGCTCAGCTGTGCCTGGGGAAGGGGACGGAGGTAACAGGCATGGCTGTTAGGCTGGGTGGGGGCGGGGGCGGGAGGCTTGGAGCCCAGGAGGCAGCATGGCAGCCAGAAAGCCACAGGGCTGAGCCTGCCCCTCTGGTTTCCAGAGGGGGTTGGGACCCTCACCCAGGTGTCATCTTTGGAAGCAGAAGACCCAGCTGCCCCTGGGAGGAGGCGCTGGAGGGACAGGGCAGCGGTGGCCCCATCACCTCAACCCCAGGCTTGGAGAGGGTGAAGACTCCACCCTGAGACCCCCAAAGCCTCGGCCTCACGGTTCAGGAGTGGAGAAAGACGGTCTCCCCCCAGGGTGGGCGGTGCTGGCCCCTCAGGTGTCCTTGATGTCCCCGACGTCCCTGAGGGGCGCCTCGTCCATGATGCTGCGCACTTGCTCCAGACTCTCTGCCTGGCGGATCCGTTCCAGGCGCACCTGTGGGGGCCGGCGAGGGAGGCAGAGGGCCCTTGGTGGGAAAATGCAGCCTCCACCCCATCGGCCAGCCCCCTGAGGGGCAAGAGCACGGGACCAGTGTACCCGTGTACCTCACCTCTCCCAACCCCCAGTGAAAACGGTTCAAGGGAAGAAATGGATCCTAAGAGAGCGGCCTGAGGAAGGGTTGGCAGGGGCAGGTGGAAGTGACGTGATGAGCACGGGGCACGTCGGCGTGCCAGGCCCTGGGCCACGGGCTTCGCACCACCGACAAAGATGGAAGCACAAGATCTTCAACGTTTTTTGAGCACTAGCTCAGAGGAAAGGACCACGCCAGCCCCAGAGGGAGGGAGAGGACTCTTCTAACTGGGAGACTATCCTTGCAAGACGGAGGACAGGTCACCTGGAGTCATGCCAGTCTGGTGGGGAGGGGGCACGCCGTACCTGCAAGGCCTGGGACAGTCGTACGAAATCCCTCTGCACTTGCTCACTGGTCTCCAGCTCAGCCTGCAGCCGCAGCATCTTTGCCCTCTGTTCCGAGAGGAGGTCTGTGAGCTGGGCCTGGGGGCACAGGACGTAGAGCTAGGGCCCTGGGCTGAAGAAACAGGATGTCTGGACAGGGTAACCCCTTCAGTATCGCCCCCGATCCTCACCTCTTCTGTGCGGCCCAAGCCCAGTGGCTGCCTCAGGACTTCCTGCTGCCTGGCCTAAGGGAGACATAAAGGGCAGCAGGGGCTGGTGAGGGTCCTCTCCACGCTGCCACCCTCCTCCGCCATCCCGGCCTGGCCTGGGTCCTGCCTCACCTTGCTCTGCTCCTGCTGGACCCGCTCCATCTCCATCCTCAGGCTGCACAGGGAGGCTGGGAAGTCAGGCAGGGCCAAGGCGTCAGGCCCACAACCTCTCTCCTTCCCCGCCCCGCCCGGCCCGGCACAGGCTCCAGCCCATACTCACCCTCTAACACCTCTGTGCGGGAAGGAAAGAAAGAGAGGTCAAAGCTCATCATTCTCGCACTGCATCCTCTCTCCCCTCCTGGTGCCCAGGCAGTCCCCGAGGGGGTGGGGACTCAGCCTCCTGGGGAGCGAGGGTGGGGTGGCTCGCCGCCTCCTCCCTCACCTGTCTCCTCCCGCTGCACCCTCAGCTGCCCCTCCAGGCTGGCCCTCGCTGCCGTCTCTTCCTCCAGCGCCTCCCGCAGGGTCACGATCTCAATCCGCAGCCGCTCGGCCTCGTGCTCCTGGGCCTGCTGGTGGGCCCGCGCCTCCTGCTGAGTGCGGCGCACCAGCTGCCGCAGCTCCTGGAAGGATGCAAGTCACGGGCTGGGTGCGGGGCTGGCCGGGGGCCAGCGGCTAGAAGGGGATTGTGGGGAGGGGAAAGGAAGGAAAGAAGGAAGAAAACATAACAGAGGAAACAACCCAAACACCCATCACGGGAGAGTGGACAAATACCCTGGGACGGCAGTGAATATTTTCCCGCAGCACAACCCGGGGTGAAGGACATCAGGAGCGGTTCTGAGTGAAAGCTCCAGGAGACTACCCAGAGCAAGATTCTGAGTTTTTATAACTAAAAACAACTAAAATTAGCACTCCACGGTTTAGGCAGACGTGTATATGTAATAAAAATGATCCCAAAGAAGGGCAAGGGAATGATAAAGCTCAGGACGGCAGGAACAGAGCCAAGGACCACGGGGTGGGGCGCACGTAAGGCGATGTCAGTTACAGTTCTCAGGGTGGGCAAGGGTTCCGGCTGATGTTCATATTTTTAATAAATTCAATCAGCAGAGGCCACACACAGATCAATGATGACAGCTTGTTAGGAACCAAAGATTATGATGAATTCAATTTTGTGGATCTCATGTCACTTAAAAATAACAAGCCAAATTTCTGCTTCCTTTGCATCAAGCATTCTGTTAACTCATTTTCTCTCTGTGCTGATGCTGGGAGGGGGGTGTGGTCCCATTTGGCAGAGGAGGAGACTGAGCCTTAGAAAAGCTGAGTGAGTCGGCCGTGGTGACGCAGCTAATACACAGCAGCCTGGGTGCGTCCCGACTCCCGTGGCCCCAGGCCAATGCTTTGCTGTGCGTGGAGAGGAAGGGCCTGTCCCCCGCCTTACCAGCAGCGAGCCGGGCAGCGACTCCTCCTGGCCCTCATCCTGCTCCAGGCCCCGGGGGGCTGAAGACGGCGGCTGCTCAGCCCGGAGCCCTTGGTTTTCCTCAGTCAGTCGCTTTACCTCGTGGCTCAGGCACTTGTGCGAGGTAGCCAGCTCTGCCTGGGGATGGACAGTTAGGACGAGGCGATGAGGGGACAGGGGGTCTCCAGTCTCCCGTGAGGCCAAAGCCTGAACACTCCTCCCAGTGGTCAGGAATGAGAGCCAGGAAGCCCACGCCCTCCTTCTAGGCTGAGAAAGAAAGAAACACCCTTTAGTAAGCGTCTTTGGCTCCCAAGCTCTTTTTTTTTTTTTTTTTTTTTTTCCTGGCCACACCACGTGGCTCACGAGATCTTAGTTCCCTGACCAGGGATCGAACCTGGGCCCCCTGCAGTGGAAGCGTGGAGTCTTAACCACTGGACCGCCAGGGAACTCCCTCAAGCTCTTTCTACACCGTCCTCAATGACTTGGAGGTCACACAGTGGCAGCCACAGGCCACATCGGGTGTTTTATTTGGTCCATATGGGTGTTTTTAAACCTTAAACAAGGGGCTTCCCTGGTGGCGCAGGGGTTGAGAGTCCGCCTGCCGATGCAGGGAACGCGAGTTCGTGCCTTGGTCCGGGAGGATCCCACATGCCGCGGAGTGGCTGGGCCCGTGAGCCATGGCCGCTGAGCCTGCACGTCCGGAGCCTGTGCTCCGTAACGGGAGAACAGGAGAGGCCACAACAGTGAGAGGCCCGTGTATCGCAAAACAAACAAACAAACAAAAAAAACCTTCAACAAGTACAACATTAAAAACTGGGAGACTACACACAAACAGCCGGATCTCTGGCTTCTCCCGACAAATGAGAAAACCAGGCAGCATCAAGCCTGCACTCCCACGCACCATGGGCAGCGAGTCAAGGGGCACTAGCTCCCTTTACAGGGTCTCTTGGTTTGCCCTGCTACTCCTTCCTGCCTCACACGTGGCCCAGTTCAATCATCTGCCTCTCCTGCCTGGTCTCAGGAAGTATCCGATTTTGCAATCCCTGCTTTTCATTCTCACAACTCTGTAAGCTAGGACCCGTTATCTCAATTTCAAGGCATCAAGGCTGAGGCTCTGGGCTTGTGGGATTAGCTCAAGATCACAGTGAGTGCGTGGTGGGTTCTTCTGAATCAGTACCAGGTGCCCTTGAAACCCTTTTACCCTCCTGGCACCAACTCCAGGGCAAAGCCAGAGCGGCTGGTGGGGGGGGGGCAGGGGGCGAGGAAGGACAGGTGCCTCAACCTTCCACGTGGCTCCCTCAACCAATTCCCGTCCCACTCCTCTCCCTCCCGTCCCGGCCCCCAGCCCTCACCATCTGCAGCTGAACCCGCTCCTGGGCCTGGCTCACGGTCCCCTGCAAGGTCCGCAGCAGCTGCTCTGAGTTCTGGACCTGGGCCAGGAGCACCTGCATCTGTGGGTGGAAGGGGGGCAAGGGTGAGGCCGGGCCAGGAGGAGGCAGGGAGCGGAGGCCCTGCAGAGCAGAGGCTGAACCCACCTGCTTAGCGCAGTCCTCGTTACTCCGTCTCAGGCCCTCTTGCAGCTCATCCCGCTCCCGGCTGATGCTCTCCAGGTCCTTCTGCAGCTGCCGCCCCTGCCACAGACGCCGGCCTCAGCCCCAGCCGCCAAGGGGAGGCCTTCCCTCCTCGCCAGACCTCTCACGCCTTGCTCCCTGCACCTCGGTGGGCAGTGCCATCTTTCACCCAGTCGTTCAAGGCAAAGGCCCGGGAATGGATGCTGACTCTTCTAAGTCCTCCACTCCCCAGGTCCAACCCATCAGCAGTCCCTGCCCGGTGGCCTCCAAAGTGGATTCCAAGTCCACCCATTTCTCTCCACCTCTGCTGCCATCTCCTGGTCCCAGTCACCACCTTTCTCTAAACTTTGTCAAGCATCGCCCTCCCAACCGGTCACTACCCTGCTTCTCCCGTTGCCCCCTCCCCCAACTGCAGTCCATTCCCACCCAGAGGCCCCAGTGACCTGTTAAAAGCCTGGAGCAGAGAAGGCTTCTCCCTGCCTGACACACCACAGAGGCTTCCTGCAGCTTCTCCTCTAAGATGCAAACTCCATAGCTGGCCCCAAGGCCAAGGCCGACCTCCTGTGACCCCTGCCTGCCTTTCTGACCTCATCTCTCTTCCCCTCCTCTGTGGCCTTCCTGCTCCTCAGACACACCGTGGTCTGTCCGTCCTCTGGGCCTTGGAAACTGCAGTTCCTTTGGTCCCCAATCTTCAAAAAGCACCTCACTTTCCAGCCAGGATGGTCTCCTGCATTGCCAGTCTCTACCCCATTACCCTATTAAGTCTTGTTCTGGGTGTCTCACCCAGTGACACTGTCTTCCTCATGTGCCCATGTGCGTGTTTGGGCCTGGCTCCCTCACTAGAGGAAGCTCCAAGAGGGTGGGAAGTTTCTTCTTCACTGCAGGATCCCCAGCTCTAGCTCAGGGCCTGGACATAGTAGGTGCTCAGTAAGTACCTGAAGCAAGAAAGGGATGCGTGCACGTCGGCTGCCCACTCCGCCCACTCCACTCACCTCCACCTGCAGCTGCTCCCACTGGTTGTCTGGGACGAGCTGGTAACCAGGAGGGGGCAGGTAGATGCCCTCAGGGACCAGGGTGCCCGTGGACACCAGAGAGGCTGTCTCCTCCTGCTCGGGGCTCAGGCCATGGCGGCTGCGGGGCAGGGAGGCACTGCCGCTGGCTCCACCGCCCAGGGAGAAGGAGGAGATGGAGGCGCTGTCATCACAGTTGTGGGCGAAGGCCTCGGCCGCCGCGCCCCCGTCTCCACTCAGCTCCTCGAGAGGCTCCAGTGGCGGAGATGGGTCCCGGGACAGGAGCAACTCCGCGGAGCCGTGCAGGGAAGGGGGATGCCGGGGACGTCTCTAGGGAGAGGGGGCAGGGAAGAGGCTGGGGGGCCAGGGTCCTACGGCGCCCCTTCTTCTCTCAGCGCCCCCTGGCCACCCCCTCACCTGGATCTCTTTTTTTTTTTTTTTTTTTCGGTATGTGGGCCTCTCATTGTTGTGGCCTCTCCCATTGCCGAGCACAGGCTCAGCGGCCATGGCTCACGGGCCCAGCCACTCCGCGGCATGTGGGATCTTCCCGGACCAGGGCACGAACCCGTGTCCCCTGCATCGGCAGGCGGACTCTCAACCACTGCGCCACCAGGGAAGCCCCACCTGGATCTCTTGGATCAGCTCCTCTGCCCTCAGCAATTTCGCCTTCAGCTCCTCAATCTCCTGCTCCATGGGCAACACGATCTCCCGCAGCTTCTCCGAGTCCTCGTGGGCCTGAGGAAGGGGGGTTGGGCAGTGACTGTCCCCCCCTCCCGACTGCAGGACCCTCAGGACTGTTCAGAGCTTTCCCTCCAAGCACATCAGCTCTTCTAATTCTCCCAGGCAGGCACCGTCCACCCGCACTTTATTTATTTACTTTTTAAATATTTTATTTATTTATTTTTGGCTGTGTTGGGTCTTCGTTGCTGCACGCAGGCTTTCTCTTGTTGCGGCGAGCGGGGGCTACTCTTCGTTGCGGTGCACAGGCTTCTTATTGCAGTGGCTTCTCTTGTTGTGGAGCACGGGCTCTAGGCGCACAGGCTTCAGCAGTTGCGGCACGTGGGCTCAGTAATTGTGGCTCGCGGGCTCTAGGGCGCAGACTCAGTAGTCATGGCGCACGGGCTTCGATGCTCTGCAGCATGTGGGATCCTCCTGGACCGGGGCTCAAACCCGTGTCCCCTGCATTGGCAGGCGGATTCTTAACCACTGCGCCACCAGGGAAATCCCCACCCCCATTTTAGAGAGAGGAACACAGAGGCTCTGAGAGCTTACATGACTTGCCCCAGGTCACATGGTACAGAGCCAAAGTCACAACTACCTTCCTGTTGCCCACTTGTAGAGTGACATACATTTCTTCCCCAACATCATGTATCCCGTTTTATCATAGAACGTCACATTTTTAGTTGGGCTCATGACCTAAATTCTAGAATACCATCTACATTTCTCAGCTTCCCTATAACTAAGCATGGCCATATGACTAAGTTCCAGCTATGAGATGTAGGCATATGTGTCAGGTGCAACTTCCAGGACAACTCCTCAAAGGGAGAGGGTATGCTTTTCTTTACTCCTCCTTCTTCTTGCTGGCTAAAATGTGGATGTGATGGCTGGTGCTCAAGCAGTCATCTTGGACCATGAGGCAGTAAGCTACCTATGGCAAAACAGCAACATAGGAGGAGCCTGGGTTCCTATTGACTTGTTGAGCTGCCACATAAGTCCTGGAATGTCTACCTCTGGTTCTAAGAAAAACAGATTTCTATCTTATTTAAGCCACTGTTATTTGGGCTTTCAAACTTTGTCCTAATTAATATGTCTTCCCATACTCCCATCACCAGCATATTTCTGGCCACTTCTTTTCAGTCTTTTCAGGTTTGGGATCCTGTCGAACTTGCACAGCCAACAGCCTCTGGACACCTCCACTTGGATGTTGCACAGGCTCCTCTGTCCAAGTACAGCCAAATCTGAACCAATTCATGATGCCGTTTCTCCTCCCATAAGCGCTAGACTGGCGAGAATGACACTGCTATCCACCCAGCTGTCCAAGGCAAAAATCTGCCAGTCATCCATCCTCTTCCAAGTCATGCCATTTCTACCTCGTGAATCACTCAAAAACCCATCTCAGACAAGTTCAGTCTAACCCTCCAAATCTCTTATGTGCACAGTGGCAACAGGTAGGGTAAGCCTGCATGCTCTGCAGATGCCCACGCCGTAGATGGATGCAAGGCCAGGACTGGAACTTCCCGACTCTGGGCCTGTGGCTCCTTGCGCCGTACCAGGTAGCCTTAATTCAGCGGAGTCCTCTCCTTCACCACCCTGTGTAACCGCTCCCTGAGGAACACTCTGAATGCAAGTAAGTAGCAGCCTCTGCTGGCAAACTGTGGGTTGGAACCTTCCTTTCTTGGGCTCCTATTTTGATCTGTGTCCTTCTAACCAGGCAACTTACTCCATCTGCCTGAGCCGCAGCTTCCTCACGTATAAAGTGAGGTAAGTACCTACCTCACAGGGCAGCTGTGTGAATCAAATGAGGGAAGATGTGAATTTGCTCTGAAAGATGAAGAGTTTGGTAATATGTGCTTCCTACAATTGTTCATGACAAGAATAATGGAGGCAATATACCACAGAGATTAAGAGCAAAGCTTTAGAACCAGACTGCCTAGATTTTAAAATCCCAGATCTGCTCCTTTTTATGTGCATAACCTGGGGAGAATTACTAAACTTCTCTGAGCCTCACCTTACTCATCTGTTAAATGGATCTAATGGGTCCCTCTTTTAGGGGAAAGACTGGGGAGACTTGAATCCGTCAAGCAGGTATTGCAATGCCAAGTGCATGAGAGGTATCCTTAAGTGCTAGCTCCCTCCCCTCTACGTGACATGACTTTTTTCTTTTTTTTGGCTGCGCCACGTGGCTTGCGGGATTTTAGTTCCCCGACCAGGGATCGAACCCAGGCCCCTGCAGTGAAAGCACAAGTCCCAACCACTGGACCGCCAGGGAATTCCCTACATGACTTTTCTTAATTTGGGAGGTAAACACACCTGGCCATCCCACTAGTAAGTGGCAAGCCAGGACCGTGCTGAGTACAGGGCTCGTGTATGTTATACCTAGAATTATTACTGGGTGCCCTGCTCCCAGTGATGTGGCAGTGGGACACAGATAATCCCTCTGCCCCACGGTCACCTTTGGCTGCTTCAACATATTTCCAAATCCCTGAGGAGGGGGCGGGTAGGCTATCCCAACCCCAACCTTTTCCATCTGCTTCTCCAAGGAGTCCAGGGGGTGAGCCCTGGACAGCAGCTGCTTCAGGCGCCCCAGCTCCCGCTCCTTCTCCTCACAGTCCTGCTGCTGCTGCTGCCGCTCCTGCTTCAGAGACGTGATCTGGGCTTCATAGCTGCTGATGGAGTCTGGCGAGACAGGAAGGGCAGAGGAGAGGGAGGGTCAGTGCACTAGCCATACCTCGGGGCGAGCGGGGGGCGCTCCATCACTGCCGCTCTCTGCAAGGCAATTCATAGCAGTGATGACAGTGGACTTTGTGGTGGGATGGTCCTGGGCAATCAGTTCGCCTCTCTGTATAATGTCCTCAGCCAATGATTATCCCACTGGCTTGTTACAGGATCAAATGACGTGATATCTGGAAGGGGTTCAGCCCTCTTCCTGGTACATAATAAATGCTAAAGATAGGCTATCTGTTGCTATTAATACATACCGATAACAATCAAAATCTAGTAAGAGTCACAAATATTCACTCTGGACCAGACTCTGAGCTGGGCTCTGGAAATAGAGAAATTAATCAAACACAAACCCTGACACCAGGAGCCCACAGTCCAATGAGGAAGACAGCCGTGGAAATAGTTACAAAGCAGTGTGAGGAGAGCTCATGAAAGGACCACTCCTGGGCTTGCGGATCCCAGAGGAAAGAGCCCCTCACTCTACCTGCCAGGCCAGGAGAGACACCAGCAAGTGGTAAAGGATGGAAAGGACACATTAAGTAACAGGAGCAAAGGCTCACAGGTGGGAAGGTGGATGGTGTGGCTGGGGCATGGTGGGCACATTGGAAAAACTGGAGTGAAGATGTAGGAGGAGATGCTGGGAAGGGTGAAGAGGGTGGCCGTGAATGGCTGCTAAGGCCTTGAATGCCATGCCAAGGAGTTTGGGATTTATCCTACATGTCAGTGGGAGGTAAGCGGATGCTGGGCGGAACATGGTCATTTTTCATTTGCATAGTTATTTATTTTAACACATACTAACATTAGAAGTAAGGGTTCTGTTGCCAGACTGCCTGGGTTCAAATCTCCTTTCTATCTGTATGATCTTAGGCAAGTTATCTAACCTCTCTGGGCCTCAGAGCTTCCTCTGTAAAATGGAGACGGATAATAGTTCCTTACTCATAGAGATTATTATGAAGATTAAATACTCATAAAGCATTTAGCTCAGTGCCTGGCACTCAATAAATGTTAGTTATTATAATTATTATTACTATTATTATTATTTAGGACACAGTTTCTTACAGGGACAGGAAGTTCCCTTTAAAATAAATGTATATAGGTTTTTTTAAAGTGGATCTACTTAAAGAACAACATTAAGTAGATGACAGGGTAAGTCATACAAGGACAACCATGTTGCACAGATGGTACATGGATGCCTGAAATGTGGGGAACCATGGCCCCAGAGAAGTCTGGAGCCAGGAGCAGCTGTTAGAAAGGGAAATGACATGGTGGGATGGGAACTGTAGGAAGTTTACTCTGGAAGTCAATGTCAAGGCCAGATTATAGAGGGAGACTTGTAAGAAGGCTGGGACAACAGTCCGGGGAAGTTGACGAGAGCTTTGCTACAGCAGTGGCTGTGGAAGCAAAGGGGTGGGATGCAACTGGGAGCTATTGCAGAGACTCTGGCCTTGGACAACAGGAGAAGGGGAATGGAGGAAAAGAAGCTGGGGGATCTGGGATAAGGGGAGCTGATGCGTCCCAAGTACAGAGGATGAGAGGCGGAGAAGTCGGTGCATGTGGGGCGGGGTTGCGGGGAGGTTGTGCGCAGATGTAGGGGTGTTTGGGGAAGAAGGGAAACCAGATGATGAGACTTACAGAGACTAGGCCCAGGGCCGAGTCTGAAGGCCAGAGGCTCAAACGAGTTCTCAGGGAACTGAGAAGCTGCTCACTTTCAGGGTTGATCAGTCATCAGTGAGGGACAAGAAATGACACGACATGGGGCCAGGGAACAGGTAGCAGCTCCGAGCTAAACTTAGCTGGAACTGACAGAGCTGCTGCTAGCGCAGGCAACGCCGCTATGCAAATTAGAAAAGGGCGCGTCTCCCTCTGAGCCCCTGGGTCTGCCCTGCGCTAGGCAGCCCTGCTAACCTACCCCATAGGTGTAGGTTATGCCCGCTGACCTCTTTCTTGTCATGTACTCCCCCTTATGGGGCTGAGGGAGTCTGGGAGGAGTGCCTGCCTCACCTTTCAGGATGGCCTGCAGCGAGGCCACCTCCTCTTGGCATTGCCGCTGCACTGCAGCCACAGCCTCGGCCTTCGTGCTCTCGCTCACCTCGGCCACAGCCTTCATGGTTTCCATTTCTGCCAGGGCGCCTGCCAGCTCAGCCCGAAGCCGGTCGAGCTCCCCTGACTCGGCCTCAACTTTTGTCCCCTCCGGAGTCTGGGGGTCCAGCGCTGTGAAGGACAGGGATCAGCCTCTTTTCTCATCACTCTCGGATTCCCAATATTCCCAGGGCATCAAATCCTCAACTTCTGCAACTTAGTACAGCAGCCAAGGTCCCTGCACCTTTACCTAGCCCCGCCCCACTCACCTGGCCCCTCGCCTTCCCCGACTCCTCCTCACCTAGCTCTGCCTAGTGTTGCCTAGAGCCCCGCCTCTTCCTCCCTCGGTTCACCCAATCCCCTCTTTTCTCTGACACGACCCCTCCCTTTTAGTGGCTCGCCCCTTGTCCACCTGGCTCCTCCCCTCCCACACTGGGCCCCACCTCTAACCTGCCACTGGCCCTCTCCCTTGAATCACTAGACCACGCCCCCTCCGTCTCCCCCCCACACACACCGGCGGCGTGGTCCCGCCCCTTTCTCCAGGCTCCCCGCACCACCCCCACCCACCGACGCCAAGCTCGGCCCCGCCTCCGGCCTCGCCGCCCCTCGCGTGCACGGACGCATCCTCACATACCGGCCTCCGGCTGCCGCCGCCGGGCATCCTCGCCCGCGGCCGCCGGCGCAGGTGCCGCCATCGCCTCCGCTCAAACGGCGGGTTCCCGCACTCCCTGGTGACTGCGCTCACCGCTTCCGGGTCCTCTCGGCTGTTTCCGGATCCGCTCGGCTGTTTCCGGATCGGCCCTGGGCTCGAGGCTGAGGCCGGAGTTGGGGAGGGGTGGCCGAGACTCGGCCGAAGATTTCCGAGTGGACTCCCGGCCGCGGCCCCAGGTCCCGCCCCTCCCCGCCTTCTTTGTTGGGCAGCGATGCTCGAGAAGGACGCCTGCCGTTCAAACCACGAAGTAGTTCTTTCGTCAAAGGCCTTTGGGCGTCTCCGCGTGACCTTGGAAGCTTTGCTCAAATTACACGTCCTCCGGGACGCCCACTGCCTCAGCCCAAGGAGGGCGAAGCTCTCGCGGTCTCTCCCAAGCCTCGGAGCTGACCGCTTTGATCGGTCCCTGGCCGCCCTTCCGCCTGAGCTAGGCTCACGTTACAGCGAATTGTGGTCTGGCCTCCTTGCACCTCCGCTTTCGTGGAGCGTCCTCGGGGCAGGGCTGCTGGGTCGACTTCACTTTTCTGGGCGCCTGGGTCCCCGCGTAGTCAGTCGTAGAAGTCAGAAACTTCCAAGTCCCCATCCCCACTTTGATATTCAGCCGGTCACCGCTTCCTTGCTAATCCTCCCTCCACCTCCCAGTGCCTCTCAAATCCCTCCTTTCCTCTGTTGGCCGCTGCCCTAGGTCAAGCTCTCATTATCTGTGACCTCTCCCCTCCAACAGCCGACCTGATTTCTCCCCTTGGACGGTGACAGGTAACTCAAACTTCAGTCTAGAGCCTTGATTGCCTTTCTCCCAAACCCGTTTCTCCCTCTGGAAAGTACATTCCAGGAGCCTGCAAGTCCTTGGTTCTTCGTGTCCTCCTGCAAGTCCTGTAAGCTCTACCTCCAAAAGACTGAATATTCCAGAACGGGTCCCTTTTTCTTCATCTTCAGCTCTGACACCTAGCCCCAGTCCCACCATCACTAGCCCCACCCAGCCCCAGTCCCCATCATCTCTTTCCTGAACTTCCACGCAGCCAGAGGCTCCCCCTGTGTTGCCATTTGGCCCCTTTAGTTAATTCTCAAAGCAATTAAGAGTGATCTTTGTAAAACAGGTCATGTCTCATTTAAAAATGGGCGAAGGACAGGAATAGACATTTCATTGATGTCGCAGATGGCAAATATGTGCATGAAAGAAGATATTCAACATCATTAGCCATTAGGGAAGTGCAGATTTCCTACTTGCACACCTACCAGGACAGCTAAAATTTAAAAAGAGTGATAATACCAAATGCTGGTGAATAGATGGAGAAACTGAGTTTCTCATATATTCCGGATGGGAATGTAAAACGGTATAGCTACTGTGGAAAAGGGCACGACAATTTCTTACGAAACTAAACATGACCGGGCTTCCCTGGTGGCGCAGTGGTTGGGAGTCCGCCTGCCGATGCAGGGGACTCGGGTTAGTGCCCCGGTCCGGGAGGATCCCACATGCCGCGGAGCGGCTGGGCCCGTGAGCCATGGCTGCTGAAAACTAAACATGACCTTACCTGAACACATCAAGCTTTTCCCCACCCCAGGTCTTGGCTCCGAAGTCACCTTCTCAGTGATGCCTTCCCTGACCACCCTATCTAAAGTAGCCACTTCTATCACCTGTCCACCATTAGATCGCGTTAGAGACTTCTCACCACCTGAAATTGTTTATTGGTTAACTTATTTATTATTTATTAACAATTGGTTAACCAATTGTTTACTGGTTAACGTGTTTATTACCCCCTTTAGCCTTCTGTGGCCCCCAAGACTTGAATCAGAGCTCCATGAGATTAGGAACATTGTCTTTCTTGTACCCTGTTATTTTCCCAGCACCTAGCACAGTGCCGGGTAAATAAACAGTAATAAATAAATATTTGGTGAATGAATGAATGAACACTTTCCTTACTGATCTCTCTGGCCTCCCTCCAACCCCCTCCCCTCCCCCACCCCACTGCAACCTGGGTAGTTTTAGAAAATGCAAATCTAACCAGGTCAACTCCTAGATTATAAATCCCCAAGAGCTTCTTGCCCTCAGAATAGAGTCCAGACTCCCTGCATATGTGGCAGGGTTTCTTGGGAAGGGCATGAAATGATGCCTGTAAATAAGGTTCCGGTCAACTATCAGGCTTGGATTTTAACCCGAGACCCTGGGAGTCATTGAAGGCTGTTGAGCAGGGGAAGCACAGGGCTAATTCCAAGGAAACACTCTCTGTGAGGAATGTGAGGAATGTGGGTGGGAAGTAAAGGAAGTAGAGGACAGACAGCCCACAAAAGAAGCTGTTGAAATGGTTCTGGTTGAGAAGAGTCCAAAATAGGAGAAAATTGACTCTAGAAATATTGAGGATAGAAAATGAACTAGCTTTGGTGACTGAGTACATGGGGGAAAGAGAAAAAGTTTCCTGTCACTCTTCCTAACTTCCTTCCCCTTTTTATTTATTTATTTTAGTTGATTTACAATATTATGTTAGTTTCAGGGTACAGCAGAGTGATTCGGTTGTGTATATATATATTTTTTTTTCAGATTTTTTTCCATTATAGGTTATTACAAGATATTGAAGATAGTTTCCTGTGTTATACACTAAATCCTTGTTGCTTATCTATTTTATGTATAGTAATTTGTATCTGTTAATCGCATACTCCTAATTTATTCCCCCCCCCCGTTCATTTCCCCTTCGGAAACCATAACTAACTTCCTTCCTTTATACAACAAACACTTATTGAGCACCTACTGGATGCCAGTGAACCAGGCAGTAAAGAGCCCTGTTGTAGCACAATGAATAATCTAGGGCAGGTGGCCAATGAGAAGACTAAAAAATAAACAAGCGGACTTTGGGACTGGGGCAAATGCTGGGAAGGAAATAAAACAGGCGTGTGAGGTTAATTTCAAAGTACCTGGGGTGTCAGGAAAGGCCTCTCTGAGGAAGGAATGTTTGAACTGAGAGTTGAGCAATGGAAAGGAGCCAGTGGAGTGAAGAGCCGAGAGCAGATCCAGGAAGAAGGGCAGCAAGTGCAAAGTCCCTGAGTCAGGGGCAGAGTGGTGGAGAGTTGAGGTAGGAAATGTAGTCACGGGCAGCCTCCCTCAGGCCTTTGGAATATTTATTTTAGGCAGATAACAGTCTCTGGAACCTTCTAAGCAGGGAGCTGGCATGCTCTAGCAAGAAGACTCTGCGTGTGAGGCAGCTGGGAAGCTAGTGAAGGGATGAGAGAGATTCTGTTGAAGGAAAGGCAGATGGGGTCCTGCCCCCTCACTGGCTCCATGTTCTTCCCCCCTCCCCAGCCACCCCATCCCCCCCAAAGGGAGGTGGGGGCCCTGCCAGCTGGAGGGTCCCCTGGGGTTTGCCTAAGGCAAACAGGAAGCCACAGCCCAGTGAGACAGGCCTGGGAACCAGCAACTGAGAAAGCAGGTCTCCTGGGTCCCTGGCCCTTTTCCCTCGGTGACTGCAGCAGTGACAGACACAGAGATTCACATGGAGGGGGTGGGGGGGGTGGGGGGGGAGAGAGAGCGAGAGAGAGGGACATGGAGGGGTGTGTGTCAGAAGAGCAGATTTAAGAGTCAGGACGCCTGGGTTCTGGTGCCCAGTTGTACCACCAGCCCAATGTGTGATCTCAGGCAACACCCTGCCTTTGTGTGTGTGGGGGGGGCTCAATTTTCCCACTTCTACATGGGTTCCTTCCATAACTGAAGCAGGGGCTTCCTGGGGAAGAACTGGGAGACAAAGGGGCATGAAGCATCAGTCATTCCTCAGCACCGCTGCAAAGGAGCCCCAGGAGCAGAATGGCTTGAATCCTTAGCTATTAATGGACACTGTCTCTCACGAACTAGGAGCGCTTGCTATGTGCTGTGCTAAGCTACAAGTGCCGTATGTATATCATCCTGTTTAATCTCCACAAACAATATATATACATTTTTTAATTTATGAAATTTATTTTCTTATATAAATTATGAATTTCTCTGGGCAGACAGCCTTCACCTTACTGCACGAATAGCACGTCTGTAATACCAAGTTACAGGACAAGTCTTAACAAGGTCTGTATTCAACATAGCACTTGTCTACTGGGCACTGTAGAGCAGGATGAGGAAAAGCCAGGATCCATCTCAGGTGAAGAAGGGCGAGGGGGCAATGTGTCTCCCTTTCTGACAGTTGGTTTTCTCCCGGGAAGGGGAACATGCAAAGTTATGTCTGGATTCTGGAAGTGGGAGGAGATCTTGGAGGCAGAGAAGCCCAGTGCAGCACTGCAGCTCGGCTCCCTTTATCTCTGAGGGAAGCAGGGACTCCTCTTTTACTCATCTGTAACACGTCACTCTGGCCCAGCTGATGCTTTGGGGAAACGGGGACAGGGGTCATCATCGAATTAGCAGCAATTAAGAACAGGCCATACACTGCCACAGTGTGGAGGTGTCATCCTGGCCCCAGGGACCTGAAAGCACAAACAATATTTTGAGACTACGGTTATTATCCCCAGTTTACAGAGAAAGAAACTAAGGCTTAGAAAGATGAAGACATTTAGCCAAGTGGCGGAGGTAGAGGATTCACACGCAGGTCTGCCAGATCCCACCGTATGTGTGATGGGCTGCTTGTACGGAGGTGGAGAAAGGCCCAAGAGACGTTGGTTGAATGAGTGAAGGGGGTGTGTGTGTGAAGGGAAATGAACTAAGAGCCTGAGGTTGAAGGAGGGAGGAGGGGGAGAAGGAGGGAGCCTGGACCCACTCATTCAACAAATATTCCTTGGGTGCCTACACAATAACGTGCCAAGCACTGTTCCGGGGCACTGTGTGTACAGTTGTGAACAGGACAAAGTCTCTGCCACAAGGGGCTTTCTAGTGGGGAAACAGAAATCCACCAAGAAAGGAGACACGCAAATAAGATCACCTCACATGGTGGTAAGTGCTGTGATGAAAATAAAACACGGTAGCAGGGAGGAGGCGAGTTTTGTGGCTCTGGAGGGGTGCATGGAGAAAGGGCCTGAGGCATGACCACCCCTTCCTCTCCGGGGGGACTGCCCGTCCTCCCCCACAGACGCCCATGGTTCAGTGCCCACCAGGTCCCCGCCTGCCCCAGCATCCCCCGCGCGGCGAAGCTGGGTGCCGGGGGGAGTCTGGCCACCATGCCACCTCCTCTCCTCCTCTTCTTCCTCCACCTGTTCCTTACCCCCATGGGAGTCAGGCCCCAGGAAACACACCTACTGGAGGCTAAAGGTATGTCCGGAGGGCAGAGGTGGATGGAAGGGCTGGAAACCTGGGTTCCGGTTGGGTGCCCTTGGCCAAGTCACTTACCCTCTCTGAGCCTCCATTTTGTTACTTGTAAAATTCAGGGGACGACTGCAAGGACTCTGAGGACTCTTCCACTCCCAGCTGGTGGGGTCGTTGGCTTTATAACCCAGTGTGAGGAGTGAAGGGGGCTAGGGGCTCCTCACTCCCCACCCCCATCCTTCTCTCTCTCCACAGAGGGAGGCAATGCTGTGCTGCCGTGCCTTGACGGTCTCTCAGATGGTCCCCCTGAGCAACTGGCCTGGTTTCGGGGCTCCCAATCAACACCCTTCTTAGAGCTGAGCCTAGGGTTACCAGGCCTGGGCATCCATGTGGGGCCCCTGGGCACCCTGAAGGAGCCCCAGGGAACCTTGCTGTTCATCTTCAATGTCTCCGACCAGATGGGGGGCTTCTACCTGTGCCAGCGAGGCCCCTTTTCCGATCAAGCCTGGCAGTCTGGCTGGACGGTCAGCGTGAAGGGCAGCGGTGAGGTCCGGGCTGGGGCAGGGAGGGCTGGATGAGAAGAGGGAGGCCCACCGTAGATGGAGGAGGTCCAGCAGCTGAAATGGATCTGGAGGGAGGGGCTGGAGGGTCCGAGGGACAAGCTGGGAGCCAGTTTTAGGTGGCTTCTAAAAACTGCTGTGGCTTCATGACGTCAGCACTGCGCGCTCTGTATTTGTCTTTCACTCTTTTCTCTGAGTCGCTGTTTCTCTGTCTCTCTCTGGGTCTTTGCCTCTGCCTTTCTGGGTCTCCGTATCTCTCTGCCTCTCCTAGATGTCTCTGTATCTGGTTCTGGGTATCTTCCCAGGAGAACTGTTCCGGTGGAATGCTTCAGACCTAAATGACCCAAGCTGTGGCCTGCGGAACAGGTCCTCAGATGGCCCCAGGCCCTATTCTGGTCACCCCACAAGGTCCCAGGTCTATGTGTGGGCCAAGGACAACCCTAAGATCTTACACACAGACTCTGCCTGTGCCCCACCTAACGGCACTTTGAACCAGAGCAACAACCATGGTAAGGTGCTGGGGAGATGCCAGGAAGTGGTGGGATGGGAACTGGATGGTGTGCAGGGGAGGAGACCCCAAGGACTACACTTCCCTAGCCTTGGCTCTCCTTGCCCCAGACCTCACGGTGGCCCCTGGCTCCACACTCTCGCTGTCCTGTGGGGCATCCCATACCTCACTGGCCAGAGGCCCCATCTCCTGGATCCATGTGCGTCCCAAGAAGCCTAGGATCAAATTGCTGAGCCTAAACCTGAGTGAGGATGCCCAACTCAGAGAGATGTGGGTGATGGGCACCCTCGGGGGAAAGGCTGTTCTGTTGCTGCCCAAGACCACAGCTCAAGATGCTGGCATCTATCACTGTAACCATGGCAACGTGACCACCCAGATGCAGCTGAAGGTCACTGCCCAGTCAGGTAGAGTTTCTCCCAATTGTGGGGCATCTGAGTGGGGCTACTGGGAAGAACCGGAAGCCCGGCAACCTTGGTTCCCCAACCTGAGGGCTAGTAGCAGCCTCATCCCGAGCCCCAACCTCTACACTGAACACTGACCCCAACTTTTTCCTCCCTTGCTTCCAAGACACTACTTTTCTGGGTCTTTTGCCACTGGTTGTTTCTTCCCATCATCTTTGGGAGAGGCTTCCTTCCTCCCTCATTCCTCACTGTTGGAGCCTTGAGCCCTCTTCTTATCCCTGTCTACACTTTCTCGCCCTTGATTACACACTCTTCTTGTTTGACCTCCTTTACTCCCATGGCTCCTTAGGCCACCATGCCTTGGTGACTCAGCTCCATACACCCCACAGCCAGCCAACTCGTGGCATTGCCATTTGATGTCCATGGACATTGCAACATGTACAAAATCAAACTCGATATCTTCCTCAAGCACAGTCTTCTAGGTGGCCCTAGAAGTGAAGGACACTACCACCTGCCCGTGTGCCCAAGCCAGCAACCTGGGCATCCTTCCTTTTCCTCCCCTGTCCACCAAATTGGCCGTAATGTTCTGCCCATTCTGTCTCCCTTCTTTCAATCCTACCATGCTACTGCAACCACAGTTCTCAAACTCATCCTGAACTTTCCCTCCAAACTCGACCTCGGCAGCACATTGCCGCATCTCACCTCTAACCTTGTGAACTTGACTTTGCCCTTTACGTTGACCATGGCTGTCCTTAACTGCAGCAGGAAGCTGATAATTATGCTCCCCTTAATCCTAACATTGTGTCTGACTATAGTCATAGTTTGTTCATGGTTTGCTTAACAGATGCCACTCCAGGCTCCGTGCCAGGCTCCGGGTCCTCAGAGGGAGGGAGGAGAGCCCTCCCTGTAGCTTGGGACGTTGAGGATCTGTGTCTTGCCCTGGCCCCCCAGACTTAGGGCCCTTTGAGGTATTGAGGCTGAACAGCAAGATGCCAGCCCGAGGTCTTCATCTCATAGCTCCTTCCCCCTAGCAGTATGGCATTGGCTACTGGAGACTGGTGGCTGGATAGTCCCTGTTGTGACTTTAGTTTATCTGATCTTCTGCCTGGCTTCCCTGGTGGGCTTTCTTCATCTTCGAAGAGGTGAGTCATGTCCCCCAGCTGGTCTTCCCAAACTTACCCCTCCCTCCTCAGGAGAGGCCACACTGGCCAGTCTGACAACCATCTGTTTCTCATCCCACACCTCCCCCACAGACCTCAGAATCCTGCCCCCACTCCTTTTCTACCCCCTCCCCCAAACTACCCGAGCTCTTTGGAATTTGAAATCCCATCTCCTCCAAGTGACTTCCCCAGCATCCCCCAAATCTTCACTCTTGAGTCCCTCCTCTGATCATTCCCCTTAACTCCCCCCAGCCCTGATCCTGAGGAGGAAAAGAAAGCGAATGACAGATCCCACTAGAAGGTAATGATGCCAGTGCTCTCCAGGCTCCCACTCCTGCACTTTCACCTTATGCTTTGCACTTGCTGTTTCCTCTGCTCGGGGTGTTTTTTCTCCATCTCTATGGTTGAAATACTGCCCAACCTTCAAAGCCCAGCACCAAAGCTACCTCCTCTGTGAAGTCCCCCTTCGAGTGAGCGCAGACCCCTCTGTAGGCTGTGGCAGAACAGAGGTGCTCATAACAAGTGACCACATTTTAACCTCTGAGAGTCTAGCCTGAATCTTGAGTGTCCCCTCCAGTCCCCTCCAGACCTGGCCTCACAGTGCAATTCCCCTTCCTCCGCCAGGTTCTTCAAAGTGACGCCTCCCCCGGGAAACGGGGCCCAGAACCAGTACGGGAACATGCTCTCCCTCTCCACTCCCCACTCAGGCACGGGTAGGAGGCACCGCCAGGTCCCTGACCCAGAGCTAGAGCCCCACCCACTTTCCTCATCCTTCTAGACCCCTGAGCTCCTAGCCTTCCCGAGCTCGGAGCTCCGCCTTCAGAAAAGAGCCCTCCCCCAGGTGCGGAGTCCCGCCCAGACTTGAGCCCCGCCCCCAGGACCAAGGCCCGCCCCCAGAACTCGTATCCCCGTCCCCAGACTCGGCACCTGAAGTCCGGTTCTCACCCCAGAACCTCGCCCGAGACTTCAGGCCACGCCTCTAGATTTAGATCCCGCCCTGCTGGCTCAAGGCTGGGTACCTAGACCCGGAGTCCTCCAGCAGGCCCTGAAGCATCCTCTGCCCGTAGCCCTGACCGCCCCCGTCTCCTCTCACCCGCCAGGACGCGCCCTGCGGTGGGCTGCGGGCCTGGGAGCCACCGTGCCGCCCTACGGAAATCCGCGCAGCGACGTCCAGGAGGCCAGAGCCTCGGAGTCCCGGAGCCCACCAGGGACCGGTGATTGAGGGGGATGGTTACTCACGTGGGAGGTGTTGAAGCGGTCTGTGGCAGGAATAGTGGACTGGGGCCTGGAGGAGGGGACCCGTGACCCGGTTCCCACCCCCATCCCCAAACCCCAGGCCCAGAAGAAGAGGAAGGGGAGGCCTATGAGGAGCCGGACAGTGAGGAGGGCTCCGAGTTCTACGAGAACGACTCCAACCTTGGGCAGGACCAGCTCTCCCAGGGTAAGACTGCCCTCCCTCATCCTCACCTTCTCAGCTGGGGCGGGCTGTGAGCCCTCCCTGGATCCCCCTCCTTCTCCACCAGATGGCAGCGGCTATGAGAACCCTGAGGAAGGGGTCCTGGGTCCTGAGGATGAAGACTCCTTCTCCAACGGTAATCTGGGGTACTCGTGGGGCCTCACAGACTTGGGAGAACCCACAGGGCTGTGGATCCCCTACAGGGCCGGAGTGGTCCCTGGAGTTCTCTTTTTTTGGCAGCAGCTGAATCTTACGAGAATGAGGATGAAGAACTGGCCCAGCCAGTTGCCAGGACAACAGGTGTGTGTGAGGATGGTCACATTCCTGCGGGGTGGATGGGTGGTGGTGGTGGTGTGTGTGACGCGAAGGCCGGGAGTGACTTCCCTCTTCCTTCTCCAGACTTCCTGAGCCCCCATGGGTCAGCCTGGGACCCCAGCAGGGAGGCAACCTCCCTTGGTGAGAAGTGCTTGGGACCTGCCTGTCTTTGTCCAGATTGGGTTGATGTGGCCTCGGCTCTAATGTCAGGCCCGACCTTGACCTTGGTTCTGACCCCAAACCCAAGCCCAATCCTGACCTTAGATTTGACTCTTAACTCTAACCTCAACACTGACCCCAATGCCCATTCTGACGCCCAGTATTCACCCCATCCCTCATCATCAACATCAGCCCCAACCCCAATCCAGTTCCAGCCTGGACTTTGACCTCCAGCTCACCTCAGCCACAGTGCAGGCCTCACCTTTGACCCGAGCTCTCTCTACAACCTCCTCACAACTCTGACTTTGACTCCTTCCAATTCCGTTCTTCACTTTTTCTCTGACCACTACCATAATCTAACCACACGTGATCAAACCCTACAACAAACAAGGGCCCGGAACCTGATGCTAACCCTGTCACTCCTTCTTAGTACAATATTGTTCAAGCCTTCCACTTTCCTCTGCCCCTAACACTCCCTCAGTATCTTAGGCTGCACTTCCCTTCCCCAAGCCCCCAGCATGGCTCCCAGGCTTCCAACTCTCCATCCCCTGGCCAAGCAGGGTCCCAGTCCTATGAGGATATGAGAGGGATCCTGTATGCAGTCCCCCAGCTCCGCTTTGTTCAAGCCCAGCCTGGTCCCAGTCATGAAGAAGGTGGGTGCTTCTCCTGCTGTCTCCCATTGCCCTCTGAGGCTTCCTCCCTCCCAGCTGACTTTCAGCTCCACATATATCTTACTCCTTCCTGGTCCTGACCAGATGCAGACTCTTATGAGAATATGGATAATCCCGATGGACCAGAACCAGCATGGGGAGGAGGGGGCCACATGGGCACCTGGAGCAACTAGGTGATTCCCTTCAGGTGAGCTGGGAACTTCCCTCCAAGGATGGGAAAGAAGGAGGGAGATGAATAGGGATGGAAGTGGGGTGCTGGCTCCTGGACTGCTCCCCATTACCATTTCTTCTGCATAGCATGGGCCTCCTCAGGCCCCTGAGATCCACACCTGACTCTGAAATCTGGGGCCCCCAGCAGATGGCGCCAGCCTCTGGAGCAGTGTTACTCAGGACGCGTGTATCTGTGTACACACAGTGTACACAAGCAAAACTTCGGCCCCCTTTGCACTCCCCAAATAAACTCAGTGAGCTCTTCCAATCCTGTGACATAGTGCCCTTGTGTGGGAGGGGAAGGGAAGGTGAGGATGCGTGTATTCCCATCCCCTCTTGAATCCAGCGGAGGAGGGAGAATTGCATCTCCGGAACCACAGGGCCTTTTCCCACCTGGGGATTGACCTGCACTCATCTCCCTCACTTGCCTGCCATTCCCGCCAGCCAGTCATTCGGTCATTGTTCATTCAGCAGTTGTATTTGTGGCGCCCAGTGAAGACGAAGCAATCCAGGAATTGGCAGTCATCACTGCCATTTATTGAGCATCTACTATGTTCTAACATCAATGAAGGCATTAATCATCTGTTATGTGCCAGAATTGTATCAAAGTATTTTATGTATATTTTAAGTGTGTGTATGTTTATATATATTAGCTCATTTTATCTTCACAAACAACCCTGTTTCATAGATGAGGAGACTGAGGCAGAGACCCTAAATTACATGCCCCAAGACTTACCTAGTTAATAAATGTTGGGGTCAGGACTTGAACTCTGGCCATCTAATTCCAGACCCTATATCATTCTTGACACTCTCTCTTCCTAGGTGCAGTTGTGTAGATGGAAAACTGAGGGTTAGAGAGGCCAAGTCATGCAAGTAGCACTTCACAGAGCTGAATCCAGAAATCTGGCTGCTGTTCTAGCCATGGTGCCTGCTGCCTGGTAAACCGCCTATGATATAAACCACAAACACAAAGACTTCAGAGCTAAAAGTCTCCAGGCCCTGAAACCATTATGTAGCAAGCTCTACCACTCCCAAATTCCTGCCTGTCTCAGGCAAAGGTGGACTCAGTCATTGATAGTCTTGGTGTGTTCTGCCTGGTCTCTCCAGCTCCAGTGCTCTTCTGAAACCCAGGACTGGCATCTGAAACCTAGTCCCTCTCCTCCAGAAGTTTCAACGCTCTCTCTAAGATGGTCTACACTTTTTCAGTACCTATATTTTTATTTCTAGAATTCCTTTCTTTTTTTTTTTTTTTTTTTGCGGTACGCGGACCTCTCACTGTTGTGGCCTCTCCCGTTGCGGAGCACAGGCTCCGGACATGCAGGCCCAGCGGCCATGGCTCACGGGCCCAGCCACTCCGCGGCACGTGGGATCCTCCTGGACCGGGACATGAATCCGTGTCCCCTGCATCGGCAGGCAGACTCTCAACCACTGCGCCACCAGGGAAGCCCTAGAATTCCTTTTCTTAATGTACCTGTTCTTTCTTCATAATGTCCTGTGTTCGTTTTTGAGACTCTATTCCTTCTTTATCTCTGAACCTTTAAAACTTACTTTAACTGTATTAACGCCATCATGATGTGCCAGGCATTGTTCTAATAAATGCTTTACAAGTAGCAGCCCATTTTATCTTCATGACAATTCTATGAGGAGGGTACGCTAAAATTATTATCACCTTAGAGCTGAGAAGACTGCGGCACAGAGAAATTAAATACTTCAGCTGCTAGCTGACTTTAGGCACCTTACTCAAGCTCAATGACCCTCAGTGTTCCCAGTTATAAAGTAGCATTAGGGAGGAGGCGATTATCACCATCTGTACAATGGGGTGAAGCCTCCCATGGTGTATCACCATGGAAGCGTTCTTCGACTTCTTTGTGTTTCTCCTGCAGGAGTCCTTTGCCTCACTCACATCTTCTGGGGCCAGCTTGCTTTGGCTTCTGCCACAGTCTTACAGGCTACACAGGTTTCTGACCATTTTATTTAGAGCAGGCTTTTGCCCTAGGGGTTTGGTCTGACTCGAAGCCCATACTCTGGTGACTCTGGGGATTCTGATTTCCTGCCGTGACTTTTTCCAAACTGCATCCCAAGGCCTGTGGATGGATTGTTTTCCCCTCTGTCTTCTGTGCCCAGGAGAGACAGTCCTTTCTCAGCTCCCAGCTTTGCACATGGGGCTTAGTTTCAGCAGCCAGATTTCTGGATTCCATCTCTGCTTTTCCTGGGGCCGCAGCCTTAACCTCTGTCCCCATGGGGACATTAAAACTCCAATCCTAGGGGTCCCAGCATTCCCATGCGCTGCCCTCTCAATGTTGTAGCTTTGATTTCCTTCGTTATTTCTAGAACCAGGGAGATTCTGTCCTGCTTTTGAGCTCAGGTATCTATTAAGAAAAAGAAAAGAAGGAAAGCGATGGCTCTTGTTATATTTGCATAGTGTACGTTTGGAATGCAGGGGATGGGAAATGAAACTTCAGCATTTCCTTGGCCTTCCATCTTGGACACAGTCCATGTGGCAGAAACAAAATTAAAAAAATAATAATAAATATCCCAGATCTAGCTCAGGATTCACACCCTGACCTGACCTTACCCTTCAGCTAATGTAAGCTTTCCATATTGCCAAAGTCCCCACCATTCCCTATTGCCTTTCACCCAGTCTGCTTCATTCATGTAGGTCTCCTGCCTGTGCCTGAATCATTTGAACATGACACTCCTGGTGAAAACATCCTACCTTCTCAAGGGTGAATCCATGTCTGGGTCTTCTCTGTGCCCCTGGTACCCAGCCAGGGGATGGCAAAGATCAGGAGCTCAGGAAATGAGTGGGGAAGGAGGAGTGAATGAAGGACTGTGCCAAGTCCTGAGATTCAGGGGCCAGAGGCTGGAGCTACTCCTGTGAGCTCTGCTACCCAGTGAAGTCTTGGGAGAAGATGAGGAACAGAGGTGTGCTAACTCCAGCCCAGTGCTCTGGAATTAGACTACCTGAGTTTGAATCCCAGCTCCAACCCTTTCTGGCTGTGTGACTCAAACTCTCTGTGCTGCAGTTTCCTGGTCTGTAGAACAGGGATAATAATGATAGCTACCTTAGTGAATCTTAAATGAGATGTAAAGCACATGAGAGTAGCATAGTAGGCACTCGAACATTAGCTATTATTATTATTTGGCATTTATTAAGGGCCTACTGTGTCCCAGGAGCCAGAGGGCACACAGAGTATTTGGATTAGGAACTCCTCCAGTGCAGGGACCTGCTCAGAAGACAGGCACACTCCAAAGCTTCACAAATTCCCACCCCATGACCTGTTTCTTTGGCAGGGACTGGATCACTTATAGTTCCTGAACAAGATTTAGGGAGAAGGAGGCTTGAGAGAGGTTTCAGGCCCTCAGGGTCACCCCTAGTTTGCAGGGGCCCCCCAGGTAGGGACCGAGGCTGCAGAAGGGCTTTTGGTGTAATCTCTATGCTTCCAGCCTTACTATAAAGAGTGGATGAAGAGTTCCCAGGGCTAGGAGGTCCTTGGAGTCCACTCTGCCAGGTCCAGAGCCTTTGTTCCTTGGGGAACAGCCTCACCTGCTGGCGTTCTGTGCTTTCAGTCTTGACCTTGGCTGAGTCTACGTGGAGCACTTGAAGTGTGGGCTGAGTTGGGGTGTGTGTTTAGGGGATATCAGTGTAGCAGAGGAGGGGGATGGGATGGGATGTGGGTGGTCATCAAGATGCTGTACTGGGGGAACTTCCCTGGTGGCGCAGTGGTGAAGAACCCGCCTGCCAATGCAGGGGACACGGGTTTGAGCCCTGGTCTGGGAAGATCCCACATGCCGCGAGCAACTAAGCCTGTGTGCCACAGCTACTGAGCCCGCGTGCCACAACTACTGAAGCCCGAGCGCCTAGAGCCCGTGCTCCACAACAAGAGAAGCCACCACAATGAGAAGCCCGCGCTCGCCGCAACTACAGAAATCCCGCGTGCAGCAACAAAGACCCAACGCAGCCAAAAAAAAAAAAAGATGCTGTACTGGGACTTCCCTGGTGGCGCAGTGGTTAAGAATCTGCCTGCCAATGTAGGGAACACGGCTTTGAGCCCTGGTCCGGGAAGATTCTACATGCCACAGAGCAACTAAGCCTGTGCACTGCAACTACTGAGCCTGCGCTCTAGAGCCCATGAGCCACAACTACTGAAGCCCGCACGCCTAGAGCCCATGCTCCGCAACAAGAGAAGCCACCGCAAGGAGAAGCCTGCGCACTGCAACGAAGAGTAGCCCCCGCTCGCTGCAACTAGAGAAAGCCTGCGCGCAGCAATGAAGACCCAACACAGCCAAAAATAGATAATTAATTTGTAAAAAAAAAAAAGATGCTGTACTGGATGGATGTGTGAAGTACAAGTTATGTGAACGTTAAGTGTGTGAGAGACAGGTGGTATTGGGTGTATGCCGTGTGGATGTTATGTGTGAAGTATAGTGTGGCGTGTATAGTGTGAGGTGTCAGGGGAGTGAAAATTAATAAAAGGAAACCTCACTAAAATGGAGTCTGAAGGGGGAGCTTTCATGCTGTACCACTTGTCATCAATTACAGGAAGAACTGTCAGTTAAAGACCCCAACAGAAGAGTCATGGACAGGAAAGAATCATCAATTACAGGTCCCAACAGGAAAAGATGTACATTAAATCTCCTAGAAGAAATCCACTACCCGAGCAACTCAGGCAATGAGAAACCATCATCACCCTGAACTTTCACATTTCTCCAATGGACTTTCCTTCAAAACGACCCCTCCCAATGTCCTCCCTTTTCTCTATAAAATAACCTTCTTTGTTGGACTTGCCTATGGCTTTCGCTAAAGATTCCTTGTCCCAAATTGCAATTCCTCTGCTATTCCTGAATAAACCCATTCTTGCTGGTAGAATAACTGACTTTTATTTCTAAGGCCAACGGGGGTCATGCAGTTGGAGGCAATATGGGAGGTGTGAAGTATAGGAGGGGTGTGTCTCTGTTAGCGCGCAAGTTCGTGTGCCCAATGCACAGTGAGGCCAAACAAACCAAAACATCGAGGTTTGGAGCAGAGAAAGGTTTATTCAGGCCCCTGCGAGGAGACAGGTGGCTCCTGCCCTAAAAAGCCTGGAGCTCCCCAAATGGTTTCGGCAAAGCATAGTTTTAAAATTTTATTTATTTATTTATGGCTGCATTGGGTCTTCGTTGCTGCACACGGGCTTTCTTTAGTTGCAGCGAGTGGGGGCTGAGCAGGGGCTACTCTTTGTTGAGGTACGTGGGCTTCTCATTGCTGTGGCTTCTCCTGTTGCGGAGCAGGGCTCTAGGCGCGTGGGCTCAGTAGTTGTGGCTCGCGGCCTCTAGAGCGCAGGCTCAGTAGTTGTGGCACACAGGCTTAGTTGCTCCACGGCATGTGGGATCTTCCCAGACCAGGGCTCGAACCTGTGTCCCCTGCATTGGCAGGCAGATTCTTAACCACTGCCCCAAGTCCTGGTGGGGGGTTTTCACATCTGTAAAACAACTTAGGAAGTGTGCATCAAATATTGTTATCTAGGTATCAATACTTCAGAGAGGAGCTAAAGCAGAAGATATGGGGGGGAGGGCCTGTCCCAGGAAGGCCTCATGGGGTCCTGATCGGTTACATCTGTGCTGCGTTGGGGTGCATGTTGTACAGGAGTTGTGGATACAGTAGATGTGTGGAGGATATGTAGCCTCTGAGGTATGCAATGTCGTTGGTGGGTGTGTTGGGGAAATGAAATGAAAAAAACAAAACCTTCTTCCCACCCAGAAAACCTCTACACAGAGGTAGTAGAGACAGAAAACAGTTTTATTATTATTTTTTTGAATATTTGAATTTTATTTAATTTATCTTTTATACCGCACGTTCTTATTAGTTATCTATTTTATACATATTAATGTATATGTGTCAATCCCAATCTCCCACTTCATCCCACCGCCACCCCACCCCACCACCACCCTCCACCGCCACTTTCCCCCCTTGGTGTCCATACGTTTGAGAAAACAGTTTTATTATTGAATAAGCATTAAACAGAATGCCAGGCACGTTACAGGCAATCCCCTGAGAGATGGATTGCAAAAGCAGAAAGAAATCTCACCATTTTATATAGCCAAGCAGGTACCACCCATTATCCTGTTTTCAAGATAAGTTTTCAAAACCCATATCTTGTTTTCAAGATAAACAATGACTAGGCCTCAAGTAAGAAGACTTGACACTACCTTTAGGCACACATAGATCATCCTAACTTTATCATGGTGATTGGCTTTTATCCAAGGGCAAGACAAACTTATGACATCTTTTTTTTTTTTTTCTAGAGTCTGATTTATCTAGTTTCGTTTCTTTTCTTTTTTAAAAAATTTTTATTGGAGTGTAGTTGCTTTACAGTATTTTTGATGGGAGGTGGTTTTGTATACTGCAGCAGAGCCTCCATGAAGTTAGGCTGTTATTCTCCCGCTGGAGCTGGGAGATGGGGAGATTGGGAGCTATTTCCCCTGATGCTTGCATTTCAAAAAGATGGCTCCAGAACTTATTTACAAAAGAGGAACAGACTCACAGACATAGAAAACAAACTTATGGTTACCAAAGGGGAAAGGGAGTGGGGTGGGGGGTGGAATAAATTAGGAGTTTGGGATTAGCAGATACAAACTACTAAATATAAAATAGATAAACAACAAGGTCCTATTGCATAGCACAGGGAACTATATTCAATATCTTGTAATAAACTATAATGGAAAAGAATCTGAGAAAGAAAATATATAGAAAACTGAATCACTTTGCTGTACACCAGAAACACAACATTGTAAATCAACTAAACTTAAATTAAAAAGAAAATGTCCCCCAGGTCCTGGAGTTCTGAGTTATGAGACTGGCAAGAGGCTTAGTTAGCCATTACAAAGATTTACATACATTTTGAAAAGTTCCAAGAAAGAAATTCTGAAAGAAAAGGGAGAAGGGGGAGAAGTCACGTCCCTTATTTTCAACAGGGAGAATTAAGCCTCTTACTTTTCACTTGTATTTGCCCTTCCAGGTGTTTGTGAGGCGGGTTGTGCTTAGGTGTACGTTGTGGGAGGGTGTTGCAAGAGTGTATGTTGGGTTGACTTTGCCCGTGAAAAGTGTCTGTCGGGACCTCCAGTGTGGGGGAAGGTATGTATGCTGTCGAAGGTTATGCGGAGAGTTGCGCGGTATTGAAGTGTTGGTCCAGGGTCGTATTGTGCGGATTCTGTACGTGAGGAGGGGTCGTGTGCGAGGGGTCGGCGTCGAGCGGAATTACTCAGCCCACCAAGCGGTTGGGGGAAAGAATAAACGGGATACCCGTGAGGTCTGCGGTTTCTAAAAGCAATTCCCAGCCGGACTCCTTCCACTCTAGCCTGAGGGCTTGCAGACTACAATTCCCAGGATGCCCCGCTCCTCCACCTACCAGGAAAAAGACTCTCTTCAGTGGGCGGGGCTTTGTAGAAGGATGGTCAGGCCAATGGGTGAGCCGGGACGAGTCGAAACCTACGCCGATTGCGCCGAGGCTGATTGGAATCTTTGGCGCCTTGGTTTCAGTGGTGAATGTGTGATGGGCGGGTGCAGCGACCAGTGAAAAGGCGGAGAGGTGGATCCAGAGGGTGTGGGCGGGGAGAGGTGCTGACTAGCAGGCAGTTCACCCAATGAAGGGCGGAAGCCGCTGGAGGGGGCCAGGCGAGTTGGCTAGAGGCGGGCGACTGTGGCAGCCGGGTGTGTGCCATGGCGGAGCCGGTGAGGAAAAAGGGCCGGCGGCCCAGAGGCGGCGGTGTCGGCCGAGGGGCTCGGGGATCCCGGGGCGGCCGTGGCCGGCGTCCTGGCGCTCAACGATCGCCAGCCCGGCGCACCCTGGACTCGGTGCTTGTGGACTTGGTCAGCGACAGCGATGAGGATGTCTTGGAGGTCGCAACGGCGCGGGGCGCTGCGGACCCGGCCGAGGTCCCGCTCCCGGAACCCCCCGTGCCGGCCGCGCCCCGGGACGACAGCGACAGTGACAGCGAAGGGGCGGACGCACGGCCGGCTGAAACCCCTCGGGTCTTGGTCAGGCGGCGGCGGCAGTTGCTGCTGGATCCCGAGGAGGCACCGGCGGTTCCAGTGTACTCCGAGAAGGTGCACGCGGGTCCCCGAGAGGGCTAGCGCGGAAGGGCTGGGTTTAGAAATGTTGAGGGTAGGGTTCTAGGATTGGTCTTGGGAGACTAAACGGAAGCAGGGGCTAGGAGCCTTGGGGGCAGGGTTCCTGGGTTTCTGTAAATTGGGGAGGTGAAGGGGTTTGGAGTGTGCTGGGAGTTTGGGATTCCCAGGAGCTGGAGTGTCGGGGGTATAGAGAGCCTAAGGGTTTGGGATCCCTGATGGTTCAGAGAAGAGTTGAGGCTCCTAGGGCTGGGATTTGGGGCATACTGGGTTTTAAGGTTGGGGCCCATTGCTAAAGATCCAGGAAGATGGGGACTGGGGTCCATGGAAGTTCAGAGAGAACTGGGGGCTCCAGGAGGCTGGAGTCCCCACGTGGTAGGGTGAGCTAGGGGGCTGAGATTCCCAAGGATTCTAAGATAGCAGGATGGCTAGCAGCTTCGTAAAAAAGGGGAACTAACCTTGCATCCTTACAGTGCATTAGGGAAAGGGGTGTCGGAGTCAGAGTACTTATTTTTTTAAATTGAAGTGTAGTTGATTTACAATGTTGTGTTAATTTCTGCTGTATAGCAAAGTGATTCAGTTATACATGTATGTATACACATTCTTTTTTTTTTTTTTTTTTTTTTTTTTTTTTGCGGTGCGCGGGCCTCTCACTGCCGCGACCTCTCCCGTTGCGGAGCACAGGCTCCGGACGCGCAGGCTCAGCGGCCATGGCTCACGGGCCCAGCCGCTCCGCGGCATGTGGGATCTTCCCGGACTGAGGCATGAACCCGTGTCCCCTGCATTGGCAGGCGGACTCTCAACCACTGCGCCACCAGGGAAGCCCTACACATTCTTTTTTATATTCTTTTCCATTGAATATAGTTCCCTGTGCTATCCAGTAGGACCTTGTTGTCCATCCATTCTATATGTAATGGTTTGCATCTACTAACCCCAAACTCCCAGTCCATCCCTCGCCCCTTCCCCTTGGCAACCACAAGTGTGTTCTCTATGTCTGTGAGTCTGTTTCTGCTTTGTAGATATGTTCGTTTGTGTCATATTTTAGATTCCACATATAAGTGATACCGTACGGTAGGGTACTCCAATTTTGGATCCTGGGGAAGCTGAGCTCCTGAGTCCCTGTGGGAGGGCTGTAATGTCTACATCCTTAGGGAGGACTTGGGAGCTGGAGGAGGCCTGGGTGTGAGGGAAGAATCGACCCCAGTTTTCTCTTTAAGTGGAGGGAGGATTTGGGACTGATCTACTTTTTCTTTGCAGGTGAAAAGCAGCCTCCACCTCATCCCAGACCACAAGTCCCTCCTGAAATTCTGCCCCCCAGAGACTGAGGAAGGTAAGCGAGGGCTTCTAGGGAGAGGTGCCCAGCGCTGGCCTCTTTGAGGAGATTTTCTGGAGTTTACATCCCTGCAGTTAGTTGTTTCCTGAGGCTCAGGGGAAGGACATGGGACAGGTGACTCCTGCATCCTAGCCAGAAAAAGCTCCAATCCTGAAAGGAGCTGGATTGTTAACCAGAAGGCACAGAAAATGCTATCAAAACACCCTTCCGCCAACTCTAATAGGCATAAGAGTGAGCTAATATACAGATTTCCAGGTGCCAGCCCCAGAGATTCTGATTCTGTAATCCTGGGAACAGGGGAGGGGGAAGTGTTAAGAATCTGTAACATCTTGTTACATCTTCAACAAGTGTCTTGGGAACACTCTGGAGCCAGCAGGGTGTTATTTGAATCTTTTCAGGGCTGCCCAGCCTTTATTCTCCCTCAGTGATGTGATTTTTGCAAACCGCTCAAGGGCAGTGAGTAGGAATCAAGTCTAATAGGGAAGCGATCCAGTGGGCAAATGCAGACCTTGGACTAAGACTTTTGCACCATGAGGGAGTATGGCAGGGTGATTAAGAGCTGATTTGGGAACCAGCAGGCCTGGTTTGAATGCCAGTTCTACCCCTTAGTAGCTGTGTGACCTTGGGCGAGTTAATCTCTCAATGCTTCAATTTCCTCATCAGCAAAATGGGGATAAAAAATGGACCTATGTCAAAGGATTCTGGTGAGACTTAATTAAAGAGAATATATAGAAAGCCCCCTCTTGGACTACATATATGGCACCTGGAACAGAGAAGTACAAAGGCACCTCTGTCCTTGCCACTCAAAATGTGGACCCAGGAATGTTGGGTATCTTCCAGGCGTTTGTCAGAAACGCAGAATCTCAGACCTCTGGCAGCTACTAGGACAGGATTTCACAACCTCGGTGCTACTGACATTTGGACTGGATCATTCTTTGTTTGGGGCTGTCCTGTGCCCTGTGGGATGTTTAGCAACATCCTGACCTCTACCCACCAGATCCCAGTATCATACCCCAACCCCTTCCTCCCCTCATTGTGACAACCAAAATTGTCTACAGACATTGCCACATGTCCCCCAGGAGGCAAAATTGCCTCTGAGAACCACTGATCTAGGATTCATTATCACTGTTTTGTATTCAGAGTAATTATCTTATGGTTAATGATGATCGTGTGGCAAGCAAATGGAAAAGAGCTTCTGTAGTTTAGAATATTATACCTGATTTCCTTTTATAAGATATTCAAGTTAAAATGAGTGATTTAAAGAAAGATATTAGGACTTCCCTGGTGGCACAGTGGTTAAGAATCCGCCTGCCAATGCAGGGGACACGGGTTCGAGCCCTGGTCCAGGAAGATCCCACATGCCGCGGAGCAACTAAGCCCGTGCGCCGCAGCTACTGAGCCTGCACTCTAGAGGCTGCGAGCCACAACTGCTGAGCCCACATGCCACAGCTACTGAAGCCTGCGCGCCTAGAGCCTGAGCTCCGCAGCAAGAGAAGCCACCACAATGAGAAGCCCGCGCACGCAACGAAGAGTAGCCCCGCTCGCCGCAACTAGAGAAAGCCCACACGCAGCAACGAAGACCCAACGCAGCTAAAAATAAATAAATTAACTTAAGAAAGAAAGAAAGATATTAAATAATACAGAGATATGGCAAAACATGGCAATGACACACGGATGAAATTTGAGAAACGTAGGCTCAGAAGGCCTGTACTTACCTCTTTACCTCATTCCCTCCCTGCCCCACACCCCCTCCTCCACCCCAGAGTCACAGTCTCTCTGTGCCCACCAAACTGAGTATGGGAAGAAAATAAGAGAAATATCAGAAAAAAAACCCATCCTTTGACATTTGTTTTAGTGTATGTTTCATAACATATATAATAGTACGTCCCTGTATAGTAAGTAGTATATGTGTATTAAGTAAATACCTATCTTCCGGGTTGTGTGCTCAGTGTTCTTCATTTGTGGGGTGCATGTGATCAAAAGTGAGAAGAGCATGCTCCAGTTGGGGTGAGCCACTTTCCGACTGTCCACACTCACCACTGTCTCATGCCTTAGCACGAAGTTCTGACACTCTCTTGCTCTAATCTGTCAGGCTCCAGTTCATTCTTCTCTCTGAGGTAGGCTTTTCCCTTTTGACTCACACCCCTTGAGCCCTTCCCCAGTGATGGTGTGTGTCTGGGGCTCCCTTAGTCTCCGCCTTTCTCAGAACCTTCTGAAGCCCCTGACTTGTCTCTCCTTGGCCTCCCGCTGCCCTCTCTTGGCTAACCCTTTCCACTTCCTCCTGCTCTGTCCCCAGAGGCGGACATGGCAGATTCCAGCAGTCTCCACGCTGAGGATTCCCCACGTCCCAATTCTCCCTGGAAGAAGAAGCTGAGGAGTAGGGATGGAGAAGAGAAGAAAGAGATGTTACTGTGAGTGAGGCGAGGGCCCTGGGGCCGCTGGAGCAGCAAGGGAGTTGGGGGGGCTAGGCTGAGGCAGGCAGAACCTTGGCTGCCTCCTCAAAGGGTAAGGAGAAGGACGGAAGGAGTCTTGAGGCTCAGGTGAGGAATGAAGCTCTCCTTGGGGCAAAGAAGAGGTGAGCCCCATCAGAGGATGACAGCGGGCCCTCAGGACCCGCCAGGAAGTGGAGATTTCAGCTTTTTGTCTAAGAAAGTAGTGATGCAGGGGTGAAGGGTGTGGCTCTGCACACTGCCCTGTGGTTCAAATCCGGCAGCTGTCTCTTAGCCAGCCTCTCTGTGCTTCAATTTTCTCTTCTGTAAAATGGGGATAATAGTGGTACCTGGGTCAGAATTTTGGGGTAAATTAAGAGTTAACCCTTGGCCGATAGTAAGTGCTTGGTGTCATTTGGATGTTATCAGACATTTACCTGGGAAGTAACTTATCTTAAAAGTTAGGCATTCTCCTCCCTCATATTTGGGTCATATAAATATAAAAATTATGACTCAGGTTTTCCCTGTCCTTACCTCCCCCTGTCTTCCCATAAGATGGATGTCACCGGAAGATGCTCTCTCTTGATTCTCCAGGTACCCCTCTGGTCCCCAGGGGTCCCATGAGGAGAGGTGTGGGGCTGGGGTCTCACCTCTTTCTCCATCCTGTCCCTCTTTTATCTCTACAGGGTTCAGGACACCTCACCTTTGCCTCCACGTCTGCCCCGGACCAACAGCAGGAAGCATGCTCGGGCACTCCAGAAGTTAAGGTGCCAGGGGCAGGGGGCTCTGGGCGGGGTGGAGAGGGGCAGGGTGGAGGGGCCCACCCTGACTGACCCACAGTTCCTTCTGCACCCCAGAGAGGTGAACAAGCGCCTCCAAGATCTCCGTTCCTGCCTGAGTCCCAAGCAGCCCCAGGGCCAGGACCACCTGAGCCAAGAAGATGAGGTGGTCCTACTGGAGGGGCCCACTCTCCCAGAGAACCCTCGGCTCTTGCCGCTCAAAATCCAGTGCCGAGCTGACCTGATCAGATTGCCCGTCAGAATGGTAAGTGCCTGAAGAGCCTGGGAGAAGGGTCCCAGGAACTGTCTGTGGAGAGACTGTGGTGTCTGGGCAGAGGGACCGTGGCTTCCTGTGCCCATCCTGCTGTCTGGAGCTGCCCAGCGCTTGTTCAGCCCTGTGCGCCTTTGTGCTCACTCTTCCCCTTGGGAGATTTTTTTCCTCCCTCTCCCCTCTCTTTCTGGCAAACTTCCCACCCGTTTTCAAGGCTCCACTAAAACATCCTAAGCAGCTTTGCTTGGTAGCCCCTCCCCAGGGTGCATCCCTCCCTCTTTCCTTCCCTCGGACCCTGTGCTTCCCTCTTGTGCTTGCTCTTACTGCCTTGGACACCCAGATGTCACTTGGTCATTCCGATCCCCGCTAGCTTCCTGATGAAGGCTACTCTTTTTGTAGGGATGACTCCAATTCCAAAACAAGAATGATAACAGAAGTGACCATTTATCGAGCAGTAACCATGCATCAGGCAAGCAACTAAGCTAGGGCTTGTGAACTGGCAGCCCATGGCCTTATCAACTGTGCTTCTTCTTCTTCTTCTTTTTTTTTTTTTGCCCCTGCTGTGTGGCATGCGAGATCTTAGTTCCCTGACCAGGGATCGAACCCCCTGCATTGGGAACGCAGAATCTTAGCCACTGGACCATTAGGGAAGTCCCATGCTTCTTCTTCTTTTGTGCTGTACGGTGCTTTTATTTATTTATTTTTTTGGCTGCACTTCAAGGCATGCAGAACTTCCCCAACCAGGGATCGATCCCGCACCCCCTGCAGAGGAAGCGTGGAGTCTTAACCACTGGACCCCCAGGGAAGTCCCATGTATGACTCACATGAACATATGAGTTCATCGCCAACCTTTGCAATGGGTGATTTTGTACCAGGGTCCAGATTTCTGGTTTCTCTTAAATAGGAAGATACAGTACCTGGCCCATATTCCTACATGGTACCAATCAGCTGGAACTGCGGAACAGCTGGCCTGTTTAGATGGGGCGTATCTGGTTCTGGTTGGCCGCAATCCCCACCACTCCCTTTTCTCTCCTAACTCATGGCTGCTTCGTGTCTTTGTGTCACTTGCCTGAACCCCTTATTAACATGATTTTATTTTATGCCTTGCCAGGTAAATATGGTGGAACTCACAGATGAGGAATTCAGCAAGTAGTTAAGGCCAGAAACTGGGGGTGGGTGGGGGGAAGCACATCAAGGCAGGAAGGCCTCCTTCACTTCTTGTCCCCCTCCCAGTCAGAGCCCCTCCAGAGCGTGGTGGACCACATGGCCGGCCGTCTTGGGGTGTCCCCAAGCAGGATCCTCTTGCTCTTCGGAGAGACAGAGCTGTCCCCTACCGCCACCCCCAGGACCCTAAAGCTTGGAGTGGCTGACATCATTGGTGAGAGGAAGGCAGGGAGGCTTGAGGAGGCTTTTGCCACAGGGAGGGGATATGGGAAGAGGCCCAGAGGGGACCCTGCTTCCAACCCCCGCTTAGGCCTGGCTTCCCGATCCTGCCCCCCACAGACTGCGTGGTGCTAGCAAGTTCTCCGGATGTCACAGAGAAGTCCCACCTGCTCCAGCTGCGGGTGCAGGGGAAGGAGAAGCACCAGCTGCTGGAAGTCTCGCTGCCTCGAGTGAGTGGGGGAGTTGGCTCTCTGTGCCCCTTGCCCCGTGCTCTGTGGTCTCGTGTCAGTGGGTGGAGGATGGAGTCACTGCCCTCTGTGGTCTTGGGTCCCCACCCATCCTAGATAGTGGAAAAAGCCCAGTGTTCAATTTCCCTCCCCCTTCTGCTGGGAGCCTGGCTCTGGTCTCCTAACTCCTGGTTGAAGTCAAAATCACCCTTGGACAGTAACCAATAAAACCCATCGTAATTACAAAAGAAGTGACAGTCCCTGTGCTAAGGATATTTACTTCACATTCAGGATATTATTGAATTTCACAACAATCTTATATGGGAAAGCACTGTTGTTACCCTCATCTAACAAATACGGAAGCCAACCTCTATAGAGGTGGAGTAACTTGGCCATATTAGTTTCTGAGAGCTGCTATAACAAAATACAACAAACTGGGTGGCTTAAAACAATAGAAATGTATTCTTTCACAGTTCTGGAGGCTACAGGTTCGAAATCAAGTTGTCAGCAGGTGGGACGAAGTGAGAGAGTGGCAATGACATATATACACTACCAAATATAAAATAGATAGCTAGTGGGAAGCAGCTGCATAGCACGGGGAGATCAGCTCGGTGCTTTGTGTCCACCTAGAGGGGTGGGATAGGGAGAGTGGGAGGGAGATGCAAGAAGGAGGAGATATGGGGATATATGTTTATGTATAGCTGATTCACTTTGTTATAAAGTAGAAACTAACATACCATTGTAAAGCAATTATACTCCAATAGAGATGTTAAAAAAAAAGATATATTGGACAGAAGAGGGGAATATAGCCATTATTTTATAATAATTTTAAATAGAGTATAATCTATAAAAATATTGAATCATGATGTTGTAAACCTGTAACTAATAAAATATTGTAAATCAACTATAAAAAAAGAAAAGTTGTCAGCAGGGTCATGCTCCTTCAGAGACTCTAGGTAGAATCCTTCCTTGCTTCCTCCTAGCTTCTGGTGGTGGCTGGCAGTCCTTGGCTCACAGCTGCATCACTCCAGTCTCTGCCTCTTTCCTCACATGACGTTCTCACTGTGTGTCTCTCTGTGTGTCTGTTTTCTCTTATAAGCACACCAGTCCTGTTGCCTTAGTGCCCACTGTAATCGAGTATGACCTCATCTTATCTTGATAACATCTTCCAAATGAGGTCACATGCACATTTACCAGGGGTTAAGACCACAAGGTATCTTTTTTGGGGGACACAATCAACCCATAGCACTTGGCTAGGGTTATACATCCATTTCAGTGGGAGCGCCTGGCCCCCAGCTTGGGTCAGAAGCCAGAGCCCGGCTGGCTTCCTCCTTGTGATTCATGCCTCCATCGTAGGTGAGGAGACCGGCTTTGGAGAACCTGCCTGACCCACAGCCGACATCCCAGTCCTGGGCTCTGTGGCCCAGCTCCCTAGAGAGGAACCAGCTTGCCGCTGGCCTCTTCAGCCAGTTGCCTTTCCCTCCGTGGGCTCTGACTTGACTTGTCCCCTTGTCCTCCCTGTCGCAAGTCCTCTGTCTGTCCCTACAAGTTCTCCTCAGCCCCTCTTTTCAAATTCTTACATCCAGTTTTTCCTCTCCATCCAGGATTCTCCTCTCAAGACCCTCATGTCCCGCTACGAGGAGGCCATGGGACTCTCGGGCCGCAAGCTCTCCTTCTTCTTCGATGGGACAAAGCTTTCAGGCAAGGAGCTGCCGGCTGATCTGGGCATGGAATCCGGGGACCTCATCGAGGTCTGGAGCTGAAACCCCACTCCCTGTTTAGAGGCCCAGCTTGGACTTGGGGAGAGCGGCTGCCCCCTTTTGGCCCCATAAGGGCTCGCTGAAACTGAGGTAGAACGTATCCTCAAGCGGAAGCAAAATCAAGGGGTGAGCTTGGACCACCCCCGCCCCGCCCCGTCGACCCTGGTTTCCAGCCGTTAGCTACCTGATTAGTTGTGTGGTGGTCCTTGCTGCCCTGGGAGGACTGTGGCTCCATCCACAGGGTGTGCTGAGTTTTGCAGTCCCCTGGGACATGGAGAAGGTATCCCTTACCCTCACCCTTTCCTCCACCATCACCCTTTCCTTTATCGAAATGTCTCTTTATGAGACTGCTCCTATTGAAAGAGTGAGTTGAAATCAACATGAAATCCCTGGTATGGGATTCCAGGCCTGGCATTTATGCCACGTCCAGGACCAGCAGTGGCCTCAGTGTCACCGGGGGGTGGGGGTGAAGTTTGCTTGAGGCACATACAGGGGTGTGGCTCCTCAGCCTGCAGGAAACTAGAGGATCGAGCTCACACGTGTATTAGCTTCAGCAGAGGCAGACGATGGGTTATTCTTTTGAAGAATATAGTAAATTCTCAGGCTTGGGTGTCTTCCTCACCCCAGGACCCTTTCAAGCCACCTTCCTGTTGCACACACATTATTTAAGGCATAATTGAGCACCTTGAGCCTTTTGGTTTTGGATCTCAGGATTCCAGTCCACGCAAGGCTTCTCTGGTTTTATGGCTTTTCCCCTTCACTCCATCCTCTCCCGTAAGCGTCCATTTTAATGTGTTGATTACATGTTTCTGAATGTGAATGTATCCTCGAAAAATGCCGTGTTGTGCGTGTGCATATACTTTTTCCACATGTAGTATCATGCTGTAGATCTTGTAGCTTTTTTCACTCGACCTGTGTTGCTTATGCTACATCAGCTTTATTTCTTTGAACTGCTCTGAGGTATTCCATGGTGGGTGTCAACTGCATTTTGTTTACACGTTTGCTAAGTGGTGGACACCTGGGTGCCTCCAACTCCTCAGCATGAACCTCTTTTTATGTGTCCCCGTCCATATTTTGTGAAAAGTTCTCTGGCAGAGGTACCCAGGACGGGAATATGGGTCGGACAGGTTAATTTCTCTATTTGTTTTCAGAATGGTCATTGACTCTCCCACTTAAAGCTTCCTATTTCTCCTCATCCTCACCAGCACTTGCTACTGCCCAACTTTCTAATTTTTGCTGGTCTGCTGGGTGTAAAGTTGTGCTGTATTTTAATGTACATTCATCTGATCACCAGTAATTTGGGGAATTTCTTTATATACCTGTCAGCTTTTCTGGTTTCCCTTTGTGTGAATTGCTCATTTTCTCATGGGGGCTTCCTATCTTTTTTTTGTTTGTTTACTCTCAAAAGTTCTTCGTATATTCCTGGGCAGTTGCAAAAAACTCTCAAAACGGCACTTGTGTTTGTATATTGAGGGGTGTCCTTCACTGAACAGAAATTCTTAATTTTAATGTAGATGAATTAACTATTTTGTTGCTTTTTGATTTCTTATTTAAAAGTAGTTAAGATATTTTACGTTTTTCTTCTGTTAGTTTATTAGCTTTTCTTTCACATTTAGGCCACTAATATCGGGCTGAAGTCCAGCCAGTACACACTGGTATGTACTGGCATCTGCTTTGCATGGTCAAATATTTGTTCTCATTGGTTAATGCCAGGCTGTACTGGCTGCTGAAATGTTGAATACTACTTTTAAACTATTTGAAATTCACCTTTGTCTATGAGATCCAAGTTTTAGTTTCACCATATAATGAGCCAGTTTTCTCAGCACCGTCTACTAATAAAGCCATGAATTTTCCACTGATAGGTGGTATAATTTTGGCAAAAACATATCACTCTCTTTAAAGAGTTTTTCGTTGGATTGTGGTATTCCTTTGAACTTACAATGTGGGAAATATAGAAAGAAAATTTTTTAACATTTAAATAATCCGTGATATGGTATAACTCATTTTTTTCAGATATTTTATGTCCATTAATAAGTCTGAACACGTTAAAATTAAAATATGTTCAATCTCAACAGAATAAACGGGAATACATTCAACTTGTGTATATTTGAGGATTTCTGTCTCTCTGTCCTTCCCGTGACCACGCCCTCCCCATGACCCCTGTGGCTCAGACCATTTGTTGTCCCCTCACACCTATTCTTCCTCCTCCCAGGGTAACAGAACCTCTGGTTTTTAGCAAAACACAGAGAATTCAGAATGAAGACAGTGCTTGCCAGCCTCCACTGTAGCCAAGTGTGGCCAAATGCCAATTCAGACGAAGGTGTGCGACTTCCAGGACACGTTCCTAAGCGGGCAGTGTGTGCCCCTCTCTTTGGCTTTATTCCTGCTGCTCACTGGAAGTGGAGCATCCCTACTGACACAAGGTGACCTTGGGGAAGGAAGCCATGCAGGGCAGGACAAGGAGAGAAGGCGCCTGGGTCTGAGCTTCCATGCAGCGTCTTACCATCCCTGCACTACTGACCTCTGGGCTTTGGCGAGAAGGGGAACTTCCTGTCTTGTTTAAATCACTGCTATCGGGTGGTAATTCCCTGGTGGTCCAGTGGTTAGGACTTGGCACTTTTACTGCTGGGGCCCGGGTTCAAAACCTAGCCAGGGACTAAGATCCTGCAAGCCGTGTGGCCAAAAAAAAAAAAAAAAAAAAAAAATCACTGCTATTGGAGGATTTCTGTCACTTGTAACCAAACCCCGTTCTAGCCCCCCAGTATGTTGCTATCACAGGCAATATTGTGGTGACCCCGAGTGGGATTTTTCTCAGGTTTATATCCAGGAATGGAATCACAGATCATTGGATGTGCACCTACCCATTTTCTCTTGAGTACAAGTAACTGGACCTCTTTATAAATCCATTAGCAAGTGCTAGAAGGTTCCAGTTTCCTCTTTTCTTCCCCAGTGCTTAATCTGGGGAAGATACGGAAAGACTACTCATTGTAAAAGGATTTGCATTTCTTCGATGATGAGAGTGATTATTCATCCTTTTGATCAAAGAGATTGATCACTCGTCAGGGAATCTTTCTAAAACTCCCCTGATTAGAAACATTCAAAACTTTAAGGAGGGCTTCCCTGGTGGCGCAGTGGTTGAGAGTCCGCCTGCCGATACAGGGGACACGGGTTCGTGCCCCGGTCCGGGAAGATCCCACATGCCGCGGAGCGGCTGGGCCCGTGAGCCATGGCCGCTGAGCCTGCGCGTCCGGAGCCTGTGCTCCGCAACGGGAGAGGCCACAACAGTGAGAAGCCCGCGTACCGCAAAAAAAAAAAATAAAAACTTTAAGGAGCCCTGATCTGGTGCCACAGCTTGGCACTTTTCCTACTCTCATTCATCCTCAGAGCAATCCTGGGAGGCAGGTGTTATTATTCCCATTTTACAGAAGAGAAACAAGCTAAGATGAATTAACCTGTCCCAGACCACACGGCCACGGAATGCAGAGCCAGACGGAAAACCAGGTGGGCCTGTTGAAGACTGCTCCCTGCCCGCTCCCCGCCCGCTCCCCAGCCAGCCTCCCTCTCTCACTGCTCTCCACACTGCATTGCTTTCAGACCCTGGTGTTCATTAGGCTGCCTTCTGTGGCAGGACCTTTGCACGTGCTTTCTGCTGCTTGGACTGCTCTTCTTTCCCTCCTGGAAAGTCAATGACCGCCCCTCCCCCACATCTGAGGTTTTATTCAGGGACTTACTGGGGACTATAGCCTGGGAGACAGCCTCTCAGATAGCTCTGAAAAACTGCTCCAAAGAGGTAGGGGGTGAGACCAGTTTACATGTAAATATTTTGGTCAGGGAGTACAAGCAATCGATATACATTTTGGTAAAAGATTACTGCCGGTCACAAAGAGCGGTTTTCTCAAGTTAATGATTATAGTGCTTTTCTATGTATGGGAAGATGCAAGAAGCTGGGTTCGTTAGAATTCTTCCTGAAATGCATATTAGCTACCTAAAAGCCTGTTTATCCAGAGCACAAGCATCCTGTTCTCCTTAATTTCCTCCGTCTGGAGCAGAGTGCTTCATCCCGTTATCTGCTTAATCTCTGCATCTGAAGCACCGAGTGCGCTGTTGGTCAGCTGCTGCAGCAGGTTAATCTTTGTAGACTTGGATGTTGAGCAAAATGCTCTTTGCTTTTCTTTTGTTTGCAGAGCTCAGGGACCATTTCTTCAGAGAGGCTCTCAGACCTCCCTGACCAGGTCAAATGCCCCTGCTATCAGGTCCTTATAATACCCACATGCCAGACTTTTTTGTGGCACTTGTCATGGATGAACTTTTTTTTCCAAGAAATTCCACATGTACTTATATTTCACAAACCACAATTTCCAAAGCTAATAGAGCAAAAGTTGGGCTCCAGTTGAAACCAAGAGAACTGTACAGACATATTTATTTATCTGAACTTCAAGGAATTTTAATCGAGAGATCCATAAAATTAAAAGGCACCTTGGGCAGGGGGTGGGGTGGGGGGACTTCCCTGGTGGTCCAGTGGTAAAGAATCCGCCTTTCAATGCAGGGGACGCTGGTTCGATCCCTGGTCAGGGAACTAAGATCCCATATGCCGTGGCGCAACTAGGTCCTCGCACCACAACTATTGAGCTTGCGTGCCTCAACGGGGAGAGCCCACATGCCACAAACTACAGAGCCCATGTGCCCTGGAACCCACACGCATGGGTGAAAGAGAGAAAACCCGCACGCCACAACTAGAGAGAAGCCCGAGCGCCACAACTAGAGAGAAACCCGAGCGCCACAACTAGAGAGAAACCCAGACTGCGTGCCATAACGAAAAGATCCTGCATGCCTCAATAAAGATCCCGTGGACCACAACTAAGACCTGACTCAGCCAAAAAAAAAAAAAAAAAAAGGCACCTGGGGGAGTTCCCTGGTGGTCCAGTGGTTAGGACTCAGCACTTTCACTGCAGGGGGCACAGGTTCGATCCCTGGTGGGGGAACTAAGATCCTGCATGACATGCAGGCGTGGCCATAAATAAATAAATAAATAAATAAATGTCACCTATACTTGGGGAAGGACCAAATATTTTTCCCATTTGCCAAAACCAATTAGCATCAAAATATTTGTCTTTATAACCAGAAAGTTTTATTTTCATTAATGTCCAGAGGTACTGTGTTTGGACTACAGATTTTTAATTTTTTTTTAGCTTAATGGAATTTAATTTACATGCCTCAGCAGTCACTCATTTTAAGTCTACAGTTCAATGAGTTTTAGTAAATGTCCACAGTCCTGCAGACGTTTCCTGGTGCCTCTTTGTACCTCCTCCTCCCCCTGGCCCCAGGCAACCACTAATCTGCTTTCTGTCACATTAGTTTTGCCTTTTCTGTATTTTATATGAATGGAATAATACAGTATGCAGTCTTTTGTGTCTGAGGTCTCTCACTTAGCACAGTGTTTATGAGATTTACCCATACTGTATGTATCATTGAGCAGTGTTCCACTGTATGAATATACTATTCACCTGTCGATGGATACATGGGTTTTTTTCAATTTTTTTGGCTATGATGAATAATGCTTCTATGGACATTCACATACAGGCTTTTGTTTGGATATGTTTTCATTTTTTGTTGATAGATACCTAGTAGTGGAGTTGCTGGGTCATATGGGAAGTGTATGTTTAATTTTTTTTTAATTTATTTAATTTATTTATTTTTGGCTGCGTTGGGTCTTCGTTGCTGCGTGCGGGCTTTCTCTAGTTGTGGCGAGCGGGGGCTACTCTTCGTTGCTGTGCACAGGCTTCTCATTGCGGTGGCTTCTCATGTTGTGGAGCATGGGCTCTAGGCACACAGGCTTCAGTAGTTGTGGCATGCAGGCTCAGTAGTTGTGGCATGTGGGATCTTCCCGGACCAGGGCTCAAACTCGTGTCCCCTGCATTGGCAGGCGGATTCTTAATCACTGTGCCACCAGGGAAGCCCTGTATGTTTAATTTTTAAAGAAACTGCCTAATTGTTTCTCAAAGTAGCTGTACTCTTTGCATTCCCACAAACATTCATATCATTTCCAGTACTTTATCAGTGTATTTATTTCTTTATTTAGGCCACGCCTTGCGGCATGCAGGATCTTATTTCCCACCCAGGGATCGAACACATGCCCGCTGCAGTGGAAGTGCAGGGTCTTAACCACCGGACTGCCAGGGAAGTCCCAGTGCGTTTATTTTTTTAAGCTATTCTAGTATAGTTGTATCTTAATGTGTTTTTAATTCTTTCTTCCATAATGACCAATGGTGTCATATACTTGTTGGCCATTCATATATCTTTTTTTAACATCTTTATTGGAGTATAATTCCTTTACAGTGTCGTGTTAGTTTCTGCTGTATAACAAACTGAATCAGCTATATGCATACGTATATCCCCATATCCCCTCCCTCTTGCATCTTCCTCCCACCCTCCTCATCCCCCCTCTAGGTGGTCGCAAAGCACCGAGCTGATCTCCCTGTGCTATGCGTATATCTTCTTTTGTGAGATGTCTGTTCAAATCTTTTGCCCACTTAAAAAATTGTGTTTTTGTCTTACTGAGTTTTAAGAGTTCTTTATACATCTGGATAGAAGTCCTTTGTCAGATACATGCTTTGCAAATGCTTCCTTCCAATCAGTGGCTTGCCTTTTCATTTCACAGGTGCACCTTTTGCATGCAAAAGCTCCTTCAGCTAAGCTCTATGAGGGTAGGTAAATCTGCAGTTGCCTGACACCCAGCACAATGTCAGGCATATAGTAGCTGCTCAATAGTACTGAGGAAATTCAGTGACTACAATCTGAAATTCCTCTCCATCTCTTTCCTTTAGACCCTAAAGGGAGACCAGGCTTAAGGTTCTGAAACGTGAAGTACTCCTGGGGCAACGCCAAGCAGGACAGTGACTCAAGAGTTTCTGATAAGGCCTCTTGCGGGGGTCCCAAGAACATGAGACTCTAGAATTTCGGCAGGGGGACTTAAGAGGTCTGGTTGGAAGAGGGGTCTTGAAGCTGCCTTTGCATAGAACTACACTAACTTTACTTAGAGTGTATGTTTATTAGCTGTAGCTTGGCGATTGGGGCGGCGAGGCACTCAGGAACAAAGCTGTTTTGGTGCCAGGGCTCTGTGGTCGAGCCCCGTCCATGGCTAGGAGTCTCCTTAGCCCCTGGCTGTTCCAAGTGAGACCATCAGAGGGCGCAAGTTGGAGGTGAGGAAAAACTGGCTCCAGACGCGGCCGGTGGGGTCTGGGGACACTTTCTTAAACGTCTGCAGGGAAAGCTCAGCTGGATTGGGGAATCCGAAGGGTAGGGACGGGGGCCACTGTTCACCATTCATTCATTCATCCAACACTTACTGAGCACGTATGAAGCCCCAACCGGACACCGTGGGGAAGAGAGTAAGAACTGTCTGTTGGGACTTCCCTGATGGCGCAGTGGTTAAGAATCTGCCTGCCAATGCAGGGCACACGGGTTTGATCCCTGGTCTGGGAGGATCCCACATGTCATGGAGCAACTAAGCCCGTGCGCCACAACTACTGAGCCTGCGTTCTAGAGCCTGCGAGCCACAACTACTGAGCCAGTGCTCCTGAACAAGAGAAGCCACTGCAATGAGAAGCTCGCGCACCGCAATGAACAGGGGCCCCCGCTCGCTGCAACTAGAGAAAGCCTGCGCGCAGCAACGAAGACCCAACACAGCCAAAAAATACATATAAATAAATTTTTAAAAACACAACTGTCTGTTGGCACGTTTAGAGATATTTACAGTACTACTGTATTTCCAGAATCTTTTAAGGTTCCATTATCTCGTTTGATCTCGTTCAGTAAGAAGTCTGCCAAGCAGCGTCGCAGATAAGGAAGCCGAGATTCAGAGTGGGAGGGACTGTAACAGCTCACCCAGACACCTTTAGGTCGGCTGTCACGGCGGGAACGCAGCCGAGGACCGTGGCGACCGGCCACAGTCACGTGACGCGGGAACGTCGGCCAAACCGCAGGGGCGCGCGCGGCCTCCGTAGTCGCGTCAGGGGCCGGCCCGCAGTGGCGTCCACCGCCCCCGCCCCTCCTCCAGTGTCACATGACCGGCTCTTAGCCAACATGGCGGTGGCGGTGGTGCGGCGCTGGGGCTGACCAACCGCGAATGCGGCGGGCTCCTACCCGGGGTGAGGGGTGACCTCAACCGGGAGGGGGCGGGGGATCGGACTCTCCTCAACCCGTTCCTGTCTCTGATCTCACCGGAGTTCCACTCGTCCCTCCGCGCGGTGTGTCTGCCGGGCCGGGGACGCATGATAGAGCCCGGGTTCCATCCCCCGTGATCTGTGCTTCGGGGCAAGCTCCTCTCGGTGTCCGAGCGCACTTCCCTCGCCTGGGTTCCCTCCATCCTCCTTTCTCCAGCCTCCTCCCCTCGCAGGTGGGATCGTCGGTGGGACCGTAGCGCGGGCGGGCGCGGCCCCCGGGACCATGTCCGGGTCCGACACCGCGCCCTTCCTCAGCCAGGCGGATGACACGGACGACGGGCCTGCGCCCGGCACCCCGGGGTTGCCTGGGTCCATGGGGAACCCGAAGTCCGAGGATCCCGAAGTCCCAGACCGGGAGGGACTGCAGCGCATCACGGGCTTGTCTTCGGGCCGTTCGGCTCTCATAGTGGCCGTGCTGTGCTACATCAACCTCCTGAACTACATGGACCGCTTCACCGTGGCTGGTACTGACTTCTGGGAGCAAGTTAGAAAGGGGTATGGGAGCGGGGTCCCGAAGGTGGGGCTGCCTCGGCCAGCCCATCCTGAGTCTTCTCCTTCCCAGGCGTCCTTCCGGACATTGAGCAGTTTTTCGACATCGGAGACAGTAGCTCTGGCCTTATCCAGACGGGTGAGTGGAGGCCCCTCCTGGGCACACCGCACCTCTTCTTTCTGTTCTACCCCAGTTGGGACCACACGCTGGCGTGCCTGGGGCCTTATTTTTGGGAGGTCTGGTGTCTGAGCTAGGGGAGGAGATGGCCATGGCTCTGCCCTGAGGCTGTCCTGTTCGATTAGGACACCACATTTAAAGAGATTTAAAGAGGGAGTCGGTTTTGTATAACAGTTAAGACAGACCTGGGTTTATATACCAGCTTTTCACTTAATGTGATGGTAGGCAAGGCCCTCAACCTCTCTAAGCCTCACTTTCCTTGTCTGTGAGCTGGAACTAGTAATAACCCTGGCTCACCTCATAGGGCTGATGTGAGGATTAAATGAGATAATGTCTGTGAAGTGCATAGTACAGTATTGGAAAATGGTAGGCACCCAGTAAATAATGGCAGAAGAGGGTGTCTAGAAGGGGAGGAGGTGAGTTTTACTTGTTCAGAACTTTGGGATTTATGGGAAAGGCAAAGCCAAGGCCAAGTCCTATTGTCCTTCCTTCCCTCCTTCCTTCATTTCTGAGCACCTACCATGTGCCAGGCCCTGGAGGAAGTACCGATAACATCCAAAGAATTTCGCAAGACGTTTTACCCCATTGTCTTCTAATCCTTTATCAGCCAAGGAGTTATTATTCTTGTTTTATAAAGAAAGTAGGTAGTATCATCTACATTTTATAAAGAAAGTGAGGCTTGGAGAGGAGTTAAGACTTGCCTAGGGTCACACAACAAGCTCGAGGCAGAAGAGGAGTTTGAAACCAGGTCTTGCAGTGTTCTTTGCTCCACTCCAGGCCACCAAGGAACTGGAGTTATTTAAGCCAAAGTTTAATGGAATGAGAATGGGATCATAGGTCCAGGTCTGCAAGTCTCTAAAGAGTTGTTGAGTTAGAGAAGAAATAGGTCTGGGACTTCCCTGGCAGTCCAGTGATTAAGACTCTGTGCTCCCAATGCAGGGGGCGGGGGTTCAATCCCTGGTCCTGTAACTAAGATCCCACATGCCCCGTGGCTCAGCAAAAAAAAAAAAGAACAAAAAAACCCCAGGTCTTTCTCGGCAACCTGTTCACGTTTTCATTCAACACATGTTTGTTGAGCACCTGTTTTGTGCTCGGCAGTGTGTTAAGTGATGGAGACACAGTCATGGCCAATACAGTCCTGTCTTCCTGGAGCCAACATTTTGCTGTGCATGAGGGGGGCAACAGTCCCTGAAAACCTAAACTAATAATGAGATAATTTTCTGTAGAAATAACTGTTATGTAAAAGAAGACAGAGTAGCTGTGATAGAGAGAGACTGGATATGTGGTGGTTGGGAAGGTTTCTGAGCTGAGGGTGAAGGAGCCAAGGTTGTGGAGTTCAGGGGAGAGGAGAGACAATTCCAGAGAGGACAGCAGGTGCCCAAAGCCTTAAGGTGGTATTGAACTTGGCAGTTGGGCCATTGGGGTACAGAGAGGGAAAGTGGATAAGCATGAAGTTGGAGGGGTAGGGAGAGGCTAGATCAGATAAGTGCGTTGCAGACCAGGGTAGGAGGAAGGCATGAGTCAGCTGGGCCATCCATTCTACGATGGAAGATTTGAAGAGCATTGGAGGTGGAGCTGGACAACTTCTACCTCCCCCCACTCCCGCTTGCAGGAAGCTCTGATAGTTTCAGGGTTGGGAGTTATCCCTGCCCCCCTTCGCCCTCCCTGAGCTGGTTTGGGGGTGGGCTAGGGGTACTGGGGCTGGGCTGTGACTCTCTGCTTCCCCCCAGTGTTCATCTCCAGTTACATGGTGTTGGCACCTGTGTTTGGCTACCTGGGTGACAGGTACAATCGGAAGTACCTCATGTGCGGGGGCATTGCCTTCTGGTCCCTGGTGACACTGGGGTCGTCCTTCATCCCCAGAGAGGTGAGGTCCCACACTGGCTCCTGCTTCTGCCCTCCCCCCCGCCCTCTCCTCCCCCCAACCCTGACTCCCCCATCAGTCTTTGCTGCTGCTCTTTGGAGTCATTGCAAACTGGGCCCGGGGAACTTGTCATTGCAGACTGGGCCGTTCCCTTGGTCCATGCCGTCTTCTGTTCCCTGTTTGCCTGAGTTATCTGCCCACCCCATCCTCTCCCCTTTTCTTCCAGAACCTTCTGCTGTCCATCATCTCCTCCTTCCACTGCACACCTAAACACACACGTTTCTCTATCACAGGAAAGACCTTACCAGGACTGCCCTCTGTCCGTCTTCCTCTTCCTAGTCAGACTTCCACAGAGGGGAGCTCCAGTCTGGGTGAAGGAGCAGCTGGGGCGAGGCTCTCATTTTGCCTGCACTTCCTCTCCTCCCACTCCCCGCTTGAGCACTGCTGGCTAACCTGCCCCCGTCCCTCCGTTGCCAAAGTCAGCAGTGCCCTGTCGGTTGCTAGCTGTAGCTCCTACTTCCTAGTCCTGTTCTCGCTGGATCTCCTGGGAGCCTCTGGCTCTGTTGACCTACTTCTTCCTTCCGAAAACTCTCTTCTAACTTCTGTGACCCCCTCTTCCGGTTTCCATCCTGTCTCCCTGGCTGTTGCTTCTTTGCTCCTTTGAAATCACCTCTGGCTGTTCTCACTTTCTGACCTGGGACTCTGTCTCCTCAGCCCTGGACACTACACACTCTCCTTGGGTGATTGTGCCTTGCTATTAGCTTTGGTGTCCCTGGTAGACAAATAACCCCCCGCCTAAGATCACTATTCACTGTTGGGGTGTCTTGGGTGGTTTGGACAAGATAGAAATAAAGATTTATTTCGTACCTACTGGGTGCAAGGTAATGAACAGACCTTTTGTTGTCCAGTTCTCACAATAGGTATGGGAACAAGTTGTTATTATCCCCCTTTTGCAGATAAGGAAACTGAGGCTCAGAGAGGTTAAGTTGTTTTCTCAGAGTCACAGCTAGTAAGTAGTGGAGCCACGATTCAAGCTCAGTTTGGTTTGGTTCTAAAACCCAGGCCTCTCCTGCCATCCCTGCCACCTCTCCAGAGCTGGCTGGTGAGGGAGGCTGGGAGGCTGGCTGCAGGGCGGGGTGCCACCTGCCCCATATCTCGTTCCCCAGCGATTCTGGCTGCTCCTCCTGACCCGGGGCCTGGTGGGGGTCGGGGAGGCCAGTTACTCCACCATCGCGCCCACCCTCATCGCTGACCTCTTCGTGGCAGACCAGCGGAGTCGGATGCTCAGCGTGTTCTACTTTGCCATCCCTGTGGGCAGGTGAGTGGACCTCGGGCCTGGTGGGGAGGCAGAAGGGCCTTGCCTGGAACGGGACTGACCAGCCGTCTCTTCTCCTCCCCCACCCCCTTCCCACAGTGGTCTGGGTTACATTGCAGGCTCCAAAGTGAAGGATGTGGCCGGGGACTGGCACTGGGCTCTGCGGGTGAGTCGTGTCACGGCCTGGGGAAAAGTTAGCAGCGCACTCACTGACTCCCCCTTTTGAAGGCAGTGCTCACTCTGCCAAGCCTACAGGCAGCCTAGCTGCCCTCACTGCGAGGCCACGTGCTAGGTAAAACTCGTGATTGCAGGTGATAGAAGCCCATTGTACGACTGTAAACCCCCAAATGGGACTGTATTGGCTCTCATAATGGAAAGTCCCAGGGTGAGCTTCAGGTAAAGCTGGATGCAGGACTCCCGCAGTGTCACAGGAATTTGATCATCCTTTTCTCAGCTCTACTCTCCTCTGTTATCTTCCTTCTCAAGCAAGTGAAAGCTCCACGTGTTTATCTTCCCGTTTAGAAACTTCAGCGCCCTGGATCCTTGAGCAGTAGCCCTGGGCGGTGTCTGATTAGATGAACGCGGGTCACATGCTGGCACTGACTCAATCACTGAGGCCTGGGAGGTTTAACATTACTCTTGCCAAAGTCTGGGTTACAAGCCCCACCCTATTTGAACCACATGGGTTGAGAGAAATGGGGGGAGTGGTTTCCCAAAAGAAAATTAGGGTGCTGTTGCTAAAGAGGGAGCAGTTAGGCTTGCAGAAACAGAAACACTTCCTAGTGACAGTCACCCCCTCCCCTCAACGGCAGGCTCAGCTTCCTTGAGCAGGCACTCACTGGGTGTTTGAGGTCTTGGGGCCTGAGTTGCTTTTATACACCCTCACTTTCTCCCAGCCCCCAGGGTTGAGTGTCTCCCCGTCTGTGCCTTTCTTGAAGCCCACTCTTTCCCCAGGTGACACCAGGTCTAGGAGTGCTGGCTGTTGTGCTGCTGTTCCTGGTAGTACGGGAGCCACCAAGGGGAGCTGTGGAGCGCCACTCACACTCACCACCCCTGAACCCCACCTCGTGGTGGGAAGATCTGAGGGCTCTGGCAAGAAAGTGAGTTCAGTTCCATCCTAACCCAACATCTGAGGCCCCCAGGGAGGCCCTGAGGTCTAGTTTGAGATTTACATGGGTGTGGTCTTTGTTCTGCTTTCTGTCAGCTGGCCCTACCCTAAGGCCAGGAATTCTGCCGCCACTGCCCCCTTATGGCAACTGCTTGAATTACAGGCCCAGATCCTGGAGGCCAGTACAGCCTCCAGACTCAGTGCCCTGACTATTAAAATAAGCCAGAGAGGAGAAGAGAGGTCTCTGACACCGATACCTCAGTGGAGTCTAACTTCCTCCCTCCTAATTGTCTGCAGTCCTAGTTTCATCCTGTCTTCCCTTGGTTTCACTGCTGTGGCCTTTGTCACGGGCTCCCTGGCTCTTTGGGCTCCTGCTTTCTTGCTGCGTTCCCGTGTGGTCTTGGGGGAGACCCCCCCCTGCCTTCCTGGAGACTCCTGCTCTTCCTCTGACAGGTACCCAGATGGGGTCTGGTCTGGGTAGCCCTGCAGGTGGCAGGGGATGAAGTGGAGAGAGTCTGTGATTCAGACTCAGGCAAGGAGAGTGTGAATCCTGACTCCACAAGCTACTTCCTCTCCCAGAGTCTCAGTTTCCTAGTCTGGGAATAGGTGCCTTCCTCTTGTGAACCATGGGGTGCTGTGCCTGGATAGACCTGGGTTGTGAGGGTGGCCAGGATGGACGATCGTTCTCTCTGGGCCATGGGGGTGAGACTAGCCCCCTTGCCCCTCCCCTTCCCCCCAGCCTCATCTTTGGGCTCATCACCTGCCTCACCGGGGTCCTGGGTGTGGGCCTGGGCGTGGAGATCAGCCGCCGACTCCGCCGCTCCAACCCCCGGGCTGACCCGCTGGTTTGTGCTGCTGGCCTCCTGGGCTCTTCACCCTTCCTCTTCCTGTCCCTCGCCTGTGCCCGTGGTAGCATCGTGGCCACCTATGTGAGTAGCCAGCAGGTGTCTAAGGGGGTGTTCTGGGTCCAGGTTGGAGGAATGGTGCACTGGGGCAGGACTAGGGTCAGAGCCAACTCTGGAGTGGGAATGCCTGGGTTTGAATCTCAGCTCTGGCCATTCTTAGCTGTGTGACATTGGGCAAGTGACTTAACCTCTCTGTGCTCAGTTTCATCTTCTGTAAAGTGGGAATAAAAGTAGCAACTGTCTCCTAGGGGTGTTGTGAGGGTTAAATGAGTTAATAGATGGGCCTGGTACCTAGTGAACCCTCCATGTGTTTGCTCTTCTTGTGATGAGACCAACGCCCCACCCCTGTTCCCCCTCCTTCACCGCCTACCTCCCATCCCCCAGATTTTCATTTTTATTGGAGAGACACTGCTGTCCATGAACTGGGCCATTGTGGCTGACATTCTGCTGGTGAGTAGGTGGCCCAGGGTTACCCCAGAGGCTGATGGGAGCAGGGAGTTGGGGCAGGGGACCTCACTTGCCTTGAACTGTGACCTTCACCCCTTCTTCAAAACCCAGCCCTGGACTGACTTCAGAGTCCAACCCCAGGTGGGCCTGTAGCCCGGGCCCGCCCTGCCCTTCACCCCAGCCACACCTCTGAGCTGGGGTTCACGTGACCTTAGCCTAGGCTGAGCCTTGGCCCTGTCTCCTGCCCCTCTTTCCTCCCAGTACGTGGTGATCCCCACACGCCGCTCCACTGCTGAAGCCTTTCAGATCGTGCTGTCCCACCTGTTGGGTGACGCTGGGAGCCCCTACCTGATTGGCTTGGTGAGCACGGTCCCTTGGCTGGGCCTGGGATGGGGCTCGGGGGACCCCACATTCCCAGTACCGGCTGGCGGCCAGTGGCCTGAGCACAGGCCAGATTAGAGGGTCTCACCCTAGTGAGGCATCCGAGTCCCCTGTGCCAGGCACCCTTCACCTCTGAGGCTCAGCTGGGTGGGCACGATTTTGTCTTGTCAGATTTCTACCGGTAAGGTCCAGGCCTAAGTCTTCTTCATTCTCCTGGAGTTCAGGGGCTTCCTCTCCATTCTCCTGACTTTTCTTTCCTTGTCTACCTGCAGATCTCCGACCGCCTCCGCCAGGGCTGGCCCCCCTCCTTCTTGTCTGAGTTCCGGGCCCTGCAGTTCTCGCTCATGCTCTGCGCCTTCATGGGGGCGCTGGGCGGCGCGGCCTTCCTGGGCGCTGCCATCTTCATTGAGGGCGACCGCCGGCGGGCCCAGCTGCACGTGCAGGGTCGGTCGGGCCTCCCCGCTGTCCGTCCACAGCTCCTTGCCTAACTTCATGATGCTGCCTGCTTGTCCATCCATCCGCCCACCCAGCCCCATGTCCCTGGCAGCGCTCAGTCCACAGCCCTCCCCTCCCTCGGCCTCGGGTCTCCCTGTCCCACGAGCTGATGCCCCACTGTGTGGCTCTGCTGCCCCATCCATTTGCTAGTGCCTGTTTGTCCCCTCCCTGACCCTGTGTCTGTCTGTCCATCCAGCCCTGGCTCTGATCCCTCCCCGACAGGTCTGTTGCGTGAGGCCGGGCCGGCTGATGACCGCATTGTGGTGCCCCAGAGAGGACGCTCCACCCGGGTCCCCGTGTCCAGTGTGCTCATCTGAGGGGTTGCCGCTTGCTACCTGCACATCTACCACAGCTGGCCCTGGGCCCACCCCAGGAGGTGCCTGGGCCCAAATCCTCGGCTGGCCCATTTTCTAGGAGGGGCCTTGGGCCATGGTCCAGCTCCTACACACTACACAGGTGGCCAAGAGGGGATTCTGGGGGTCCGGGAGGGGGATCCCCTGCCACTGGAGCAGCCCCAGGGGCTCGGTGCTATTTGTAACTGAATAAAGTTTGTAGCCAGACCCCAAGTGCCTGCTGGAGTCTCTCTGGGTGCTAGTGACCCCTGGATTGCAGGGGACGCCCCCTCTCTAGTCCCAGGTTCCCAGGGGCTGTTGGGTCACTCCTGCGGGCCCTTGGGCAAATCCCTGCCCTTCTGGGCCAGTGAATGAGGGGGCGGAGTGAGCTGGCTCGGTGTGACCGGGAGTCGCTTCCGCCCATGTCGCCCCGAGAGCCCGCCCTTCTTGGCAGGCCGGCCAGGGTGAGGTGGGGTGGGCACGCCCTGGGCCCCTCAGAATTCCTGGTGTCAGGGCCTCCCTCCCTGCCGCCTCCTTGAGCCGCGCTGAGGAGGGCACAGCAGCTGGCTGGCCTGCAAGTATCTTTTCCTCCTCCCATTGGTCTGAGCTGCCCCTTGTCCCGGGGACCAGCAGACCCTTCCTGAGGGCCCAGGCCGGCTCCTGAGGCCGCCTCCTCCCCCTCCCCACTGGCTGGGTGGGGGTGGGAAGGGGGAGGGTGCAGCCAGCTGAGCCCTGATGATTTCCTGCCCTCACCCGGCGCTCACCACAGCTTCCTGCCACAGGCAGGCAGGCACTGAGGAGAGGCAGGCGGAGTCCAGGGGCAGGTAGGGCTGGGGCACAGGGTCTGTGTAGGGGTGGCTGGCGCCAGACTCCAGGTCAGGGCCTGACCGCCCTGGGTTCAAGGGTCTTCCAGAGCCTGCGCTGACGCCCGCTGAGGGGAGGAGACCCAGGGAGCCCCCGAGGAGGGCGCAGCTGCCCCCCACCAGGCTCCCAGCCTTGTGCCCGCTCAGCCCCTGTACCCTTTGTGGCCTGGCCCTTGCCCCGCTGCTGCTCTGTCCCCAAGGGGTGTGCGGCGAGCAGCTAGGCCCGGTCCACGCTCTCCCCTGCAGATGGAGGCAGTCAGCCCGGTCCTCTTTGTGCTGGGCCTCCTGCTGCTGCCTCTCTTGGCGGTGCTGCTGATGGCATTGTGTGTGCATTGCCGAGAGCTGCCAGGTGAGTGGGTACTGGTGGGGTGTCCGGGTGCTCAGACACACCGACAGGGATCCTCACCCCACGCCCCAACTCCTTTGTCCCTCTTTAACTCTTTCGAGTTGCTGAGAGCCCCGTACTCCATCACCCACTGCCCTCGTCACCCCCTTTTCCTGCCTCACGGGCCCTCTCTTCCCCAGGCTCATATGACACTGCTGCCTCCGATGGGTGAGTCTGCCCCGTCCGCCCTGGGTGTCTCCCTCAATACCCCATGCAGGGCTGGGCCCCAGGGGACTGAGATGGGGTCTGGGGCCTCTCCCAGCTGTTTACCCAAACTGTGTCTCTCCTGCTAGTTTGACCCCAAGTAGCATCGTGATCAAACCGCCTCGTGAGTACATGGAGGGTCACCTTCCTTGGACGCGGGGGGAGCATCTCCTGGCGTGGGTGGGAGAGTGTGTGCCTTTGTTCAGTTTCCCCCTGTGGCTGCCCACATGGCCTTGACCTGAGCTGGGGGTGGGGAGGGAGATGGGTGCCCCCCCCACCAGGCCTGTCCAGGGCACAGGGGTGTCGTGGGTTAGTCTGCCCTTCGAGGCCTCGTCCAGGGTAGGGGCGTGAGCTTTGGAGTCATTCCTTCAGCTTGGTCCTGTCTTCTCAGCCACAGCCGCCTCCTGGCCACCAGCCACTTCCTACCCGCCTGTGACCTACCTGCTCCAGAGCCAGCCAGACCTGCTCCGCATCCCGTAAGTGGCCGCTTCCCCTCCAAATCCCCCTTTTTACCCCCTCACCTGCTTGGATTGGGGGCCTCTTTCCCTGTTGCAATCCCTCTTGCCCCAGAGCCCCACCCCAGCCTGCCCTCTGACCTTTGATTCCCAGGCGATCCCCACAGGCCCCCGGAGGCTCCCCCCGCATGCCGTCTTCCCAGCAGGACTCAGATGGTGGTAAGCGTGGAGCCGGGCCCGTGGGGCTCGGGCCAGGCAGAGGACAGGCCCCTCCGAGCTAGCTCAGTCTCCCTCTCCTGCTCTCTCTGCAGCCAACAGTGTGGCCAGCTATGAGAACGAGGGTGCGTCAGGGGCCCCGGCGGCCCTGGCTGGGAGGAGGCTGGGGCCTGTCCTGGGCTCCGCTGACCCTGTGTCGTTACCCACCCCAGAGGCAGTCTGTGAGGATGCGGACGAAGATGAGGATGAGGAAGACTATCCCGAGGGCTACTTGTGAGTGGCCAGGCGGGAGGTGGGAGCTGAGGCCGGGGCTCCTTGCTCACCCGCTCCTTGGCTCCCCTCAGGGTCGTGCTTCCTGACAACGTCCCGGCCACTGGCGCCGCCGTCCCACCAGCTCCTGCGTCCAGCAACCCTGGCCTCCGAGATAGCGCCTTCTCCAGTGAGTCGGCCTTCTGACCACTCCCCGCCCCTCTGTGCTGCGGCCCCTCGGCTCTTCCCTCTCCTCCTGGATGTTTGCTCCCCCTCCATTTTCTCTCTTCTCTCTTTCTAGCACTTCTGTCCTTCAGATAGGGGCACTTCCGGCTCCGATCGTCTGATTTCCTTACCTTTTCTCTTCTCTTCCCTCCTTGTCTTTTGCTTCTATTGTCTGCAAGATTTCCTTGACTTTATTCTTCTTTTGAGTCTATGCTTTTGTCTTTCTTGTCCAAAAGCCCTTTCTTCATCTCTGAATGTTCCTTTTTCATAGCCTCCTATCTTGTCTCACAAAGGCAGTATCATCTCGTAAATCTCTAAGGAGAAGTAGGTTATAGGTCGTCTTTTTGGGGGTTTCTTTGGGAAGTTTTCGTCTGCTTTCTGTGTTGTTTCTGTTTCCTTTGGGCTGCTTTTCTCTCTTCGTTTTGGTTCCGTCCTGCCTGTTGGAGGCTTTTCTAAGTGTCTTGTGATCTTCAGTGTTCCATTCCTCTCCTTCCTCTCTACACTTGCTCTGGGTCTTGACTTCCACACCCTGGCTTCATGTGCCATCCTGATTCTCAACTCACGGCCTCTCTCTTGAGCCCCAGACCATCTGTCCAAGTGCTTATTTTCATTCATTCATTCACTCATTCAGTCATCCGTCATATTTACTGGGTGCCCCTGATATAATCACATCTAATGAGGCAGAGTTGTGATTAAAACAACTGACATTATTGAAGGCCTACTACATGCCCTACTAAGAGTTTTATGTGTATTAACTTATTAATATTAAACGTCACAATTCCCAGGGGCTTTTGAGCCTGTCCCTTCCCCTCCTGCCCCACACTTGTCCCATCTGTACAAAGATTTGTTTATTTAACAGAAACTTGGCGGCACTGACGGTATGACAGGCCTTATTTTAATTCACCGTTTTCACAACACCCCTGTGTGGTGGGTACCGTTCCTCACCCTATTTTACAGATGAGAAAACTGAGGCCCAGAGCGGTTAGGTAGCTTGCCTGAGGTTGTACAGTTAGTTAATGCTGGAGCTGGACTTGAACCTGGGCAGTCTGACTCCGAAGCCTGCCTTGTCCACATCCTCAGGGAGAAATAAGTCAACACATGAAAGAATAAGATGTCGTCAATGGCGCTAGGCGCTAGGAAGGGACAAGGACAGGAGAGGGGAGTCAGGGCAGGCCTGGCTGAGGAGGAGGGGCCAGCGGGGCTGATGGCGCCTCTGACTCGGCCCAGCCCCGCGTGTTGTTTCCTTCCGCACACGTGTCGCCCAGCCCCACCACCCCGAGCCGCTCCCCGTCCCTGCTCCCTGGCCTGGGGGACACGCTGGGGTCTGCTGTCTCTCCTCCCACAATTCCGTTTCCCCTAATCAATTCTGGTCAAGTCGTCCTACTTCTCTCCATCGCCACCCGCGTGGCAGGTCCGGACCGCCCTCCCTGCCTCCCTCTGGGGCTGACAGTGGGGATGGTCTCTGGGGGTCTGCGTGTAGGAGTCTCGGGCTGGTTATGTCAAAAGTCTTTGGGGGCTGCGGTTGGGAGCCTCTGGGTGTCTGCCTCGGGGGGTCTGGGTAACAGTGAGTGGGCGCCAATGCTTTTCCTGCAGTGGAGTCGGGGGAAGATTACGTGAATGTCCCTGAGAGTGAGGAGAGCGCGGATGCGTCTCTGGGTGAGTGGCTGGGGTCTGCCTTCCCTCCTCACTCTCGCACCCCCCCACCCCATCCTCACTCTCATTCCGGCCTTGAGGGTGCCCACCGCCCCCTCTCTGGCTTCCTCACCCTCTGCCTGGGTGTCCTCCTCTCTCACCCTCAGTGTGGCCTGCCCCCCTTTCGGTATGGCCGTCCCTCCTTCTGACCTGTCCCCACAGATGGGAGCCGGGAGTACGTGAACGTGTCCCAGGAGCTGCCGCCCGTGGCGAGGACCGAGCCTGGTGTGTGTTGGGGGAGGTAGGGCAGACACTGGGGGAGCTGCCTTGGAGGAGAGCGGGATGGCCTGTCAGCTGAAGACCAACCTCCCTTCCCTCGCAGCCAGCCGGAGTTCCCAGGAGGTGGAGGGTGAGGAAGCTCCAGATTACGAGAATCTGCAGATCCACTGAAGGCCTGGTGAGAGGCCCGCCCGGCCCGGCCCTGCCCGGCCCTGCCCCGGGCCTGCGGGCCCTCCCCGCCCTCTCCTCTCTGAGTCTGGGGCCCCTGTGGCCGCCCCCGACCTCCTGACCCTGTGCCCCTCCCTCTGTCCCTGGCCCGCTGTGTTTCAGTGGGAGGCCGCGTGGGGTCTGGAGCCAGCCTTGCCTGGGAGTGCTGAGCTGAGCAGCCGGCAGCGGCTCTGTGGGCCCCCACTCGGCATCCCGCCCCGCCTCCAGCCTGACGACAGCCTGAGAACTTTCCCCCTAACTTATTGTCACTTTGGGGTCCCGTCCGTGTGGCCCCAGTACCCTGCACCTTCTGATGCAGCCTGAGAACAAGCCACCCTGGCCCCAGCCCTGCTCTGTAACAGAATAAAGGCTGCTGTGGTCTGTAGTGCTCTTAGCTTTGGGGGGCCCAGTGGGTCGGAGTCAGGGTGAGGGTGGGCTGTGTCCGAGGTCCTGAGTGTGTGTGTGTGTGTGTGCGCGTGTGTGTGCGCGCACGTGTGTGTGTGTGTGTGTGTATGTGTGTGTTTGTGGGTCTCCATCCTTGCAGACCCTCTGTGCTCCCGAGGGTCCTGACCAGGTATGTGTGAGTGACTGAACGAAGCCTGGGACACGTCACCTTCTGAGTGAGGCAGTTCTGAGCCCAGCTGGCACTCCTGGGGCTCAGGTGCATGTCCTCATGAGTTAGTCCTTGGAAGTGGCAGACGATGGCCGAGGTGATGGGAGAACAGGGCGTGGGGAAGCGCTGGGTGGGCGTCTAGAGCAATACCCTTCCCCACCGGCCCCTGGTTTCTCCATCTTTAAAACAAGGGGGTGGACTCGATGACCTCAAAGGGCTTGCTTTTTTAAAAAAAATTAATTAGTTTTTGGCTGCATTGAGTCTTTGTTGCTGCACACGGGCTTTCTCTAGTTGCAGAAAGCAGGGGTTACTCATTGCGGTGGCTTCTCATTGCGGAGCATCGGCTCTAGAGCGCAGGCTCAGTAGTTGTGGCGCACAGGCCCGGTTGCTCCGTGGCATGTGGGATCCTCCCAGACCAGGGCTTGAACTTGTGTCCCCTGCATTGGCAGGCAGATTTTTAACCACAGTGCCACCAGGGAAGTCCCTCAAATGGCTTTCTTAATTCTTACTTTTTGTGGTTCTTAATAAAACAGAACTTTAAAAATTGTCTAAGCAACTGAAAAAGTTAACGGGCAGCACAGTCCTCTTCAGACTTGACTTAGAGATGACTTACCTGGGGGTTTTGCGAAAATGCAGATTCTGATTCAGTCCATCTGGGATGTAGCCTGAGACTCTGCATTCCTAACGAGCTCCCAAGTGGTTCTACTGCTGCTGCTCCAAGACCCCCCCCTCTGAGTACGAGGGTCTGGTGGATACCCTGGTCGTTGGGACTGGCCCCCGTGCGGGCGTGTGACAACCTGGCCAGAGTGAGGCCCAGCGCTGGACATGAGCAGGAAGTGTCAGGAGGGAGAAGCTTTTTTTTTTTTTTTGCGGTACGCGAGCCTCTCACTGTTGTGGCCTCTCCCGTTGCGGAGCACAGGCTCCAGACGCGCAGGCCCAGCGGCCATGGCTCACGGGCCCAGCCGCTCCGCGGCACGTGGGATCTTCCCAGACCGGGGCACGAACCCGTGTCCCCTGCATCGGCAGGCGGACTCTCAAGCACTGCGCCACCAGGGAAGCCCAGGAGAAGCTTTTTGTTCATGGCAGTTGTGAAGCTGGGAGAATGTGGTCCTGGAGCCCCCACCTGGAGAGCATCCCAAGAATGAAGCCAGTATGGAAGAGAGAAGGCCTGGAGGTGGGCAGGGCTGGCTTCCTGGTGGTGTCAGAATGCCTGGATCTAGTCACACCTGAAGCGAGATATCCCCTCAGACTCTGGTTACTTGGGCCAATAAATGACCAGTTTTCTTCAACCAGCTTGATTTGGGGTTTCTGTCACATACAACTAGAGTAGTCCTGAGCGGGATGCAAAGTTGTTGGTGTCCTCTGGCCTCCAAAGGTAATAGCAACAGCTCCTCTATATAGCGCCTGCCACATTTCCGTGCTTATTTCATCATTGTCACGCCCCTGTTGTCAGTTACTGTGCGTATCCCCATTTTGCAGGTGAGGAAACACAGGCTCAGAGAGGAAAAGTGATTTTCAGTGGCAAATCTGGGCTGAGATCTGGGCCTGTTGGCGTCCAGAGTCATTGCTGCCAGCACCCTTGCTCTGGGTGTTGTATTCGGAGCCGCTGCGCCAGGCGGGGAGGTTGTGAGAGGCCTGTTGGAGAAGTGGGGGAGGGAGGTCTGGGGAAGTGTTTGGACAAGCTGGACATCAACAGGTGGCATGGTCTTTTTTTTTGGTTTTTTTTGGCCGATGTGTGGCATGTGGGATCTTAGTTCCCCAACCAGGGATCGAACCCACGCCCCCTGCAGTGGAAGCGCGGAGTCCTAACCACTGGACCACCAGGGAAGTCCAAGTCATTTTATTGGGAGGAAATAGAAAAGGGCAGAGGCACCTTTATGCCTGGGCTGAGGGACAGAAACAGTTTACCAACAAGGTCATGTTGGTGCCACCACCCTGAGAATAACCTAGCGACATCAGTCAAGCTGAAGATGGTGTGTCCCTTTGCCTAGCATATCCCTGGGTGTAAACCTGGACAAAGCAGCACGTGGGCTAAGGGGTAGGTCCAGGGGGCTCAGGGCAAACTGTAATGGCTGACAGCGGGACACAGCCGACACCGTCACTGGGAGAGTGGACGGAGGGCCTGCAGTCCAGTGACACCGTGGAGACCCACCAGCAGAGAAAGATCAGTGGACTGGAGCAACATGTCACCTCCGATAAATATCACCAGCAGAAGGTGGAGTGAGAAAAGGAAAGCAAGTGTTTTATTTATATAAACCTAAATACATGAAAAACCTGTACATGTTGTCCAGGGATACACATATATGCAAGGATAGTAAGATAGGCAAAGGACGGAATTCCCAGTCAGTCCAGTGGTTGCGACTCTGCGCTTTCACTGCCATGGGCCATGTGTTCCATCCCTGGTCGGGGAGCTAAGATCCCACAAGCCGTGAGTCGCGGCCAGAAAAAAGAAAAAGAAAAGAAAAAAGAAGATAGGCAAAGGAATGAGGAATATCAAACTCTGGAGGGTGGCTACCATGGGCCAGAGGGGGAGGATACCTGGGAAGGAGTTCAGGAAGGGCCTCCATGATATGTGTAATGTCTTGTTCGTATTAAGCAGGGTTGGATACAGAGGTGTGTGATACGTGTCTCTCAAGTGTTTGCAAATCTGAATGATTTTGTAATAAGAAGAGAGGCCAAGACCTAAGGGGGCAGTGGATGGAGGCAGAAAAGTAGGGCAGCTTTAGGAGGCAGTAAACAGGAGGCTGAGAGGGGCCGGTCTGTCTGCGCCCAGTAGGTGAGTTGCACATGGCGCTCCAGGCTTTAGGAGCAACGTAGGCAAGGGCCCTGAGGTGGGATCCGTGAGGCGGCTCCCAGAGAGGTCCACAGGAGACGTGGTGGGCTAGCTGAAGACGTGGCAGTGGCCGTGGAGCGAGGTGGTAGAAGGGGATGTTGGAGGCAGAAGCAAAGGACGTGGTGATGGGTTGGCCGTGGGCCGCGAGGCTTGGGGAAGTCCAAGGTGACTCTGGGTCCTTGCCTTGGTGGATTGGGGCGGGGTGTGCCCTGAGGCACGAAGCAGCTTCCCACTGGTGTTTCTTGGATCAGCAAGAGAATGTGGCTTTGCTTCCACCAGCGGATGAGCCAGGAGGGACAGATAGTCAAGGCAACGAGGTCTACGGGGCTGGGCTGGGGTTCTTAGCATAGTGGGGCGGTCAGTGGGTAGAATCCCTGCAGCTGGGGAGCAGAAACAGATTTTTTCTTGAAGTCCATTGCTGGAGGAAAGGTAGATTTAGTGATAAGTGAGAGACAATGTTTACTGGAATTGCTGGGGAGAAAATTGGGTGCTTGTAAAGGCCATCGGAAGGTAACAGCTCTATTGATTTGGGGTCTCTCAGAAGCGATCCTTGAGATAAGGGTCCCAGTGCAAATAGTTTATTTGGGAGGTGGTCCCAAAAACACTGACAGGGGAGTGAGACAGGAAAGAGAAGGCAGCCAACAAAGGATGCATTATAGAGCCAGTTACCCATGTGGGCAACTGGGGCACAGCCCTGCCAGGGCAGTCTGGGGGCCTTGTGGAGTGGGTGGGTATGAGCCATCCTGGGGAGGGAGCTGGGGTATTTGTACAACCTCGCCCATTACTCACCAACTGAGGGTGGCTCCAGGGAAAGGGGGGCTGTTAATTCTCCAGAGCTTCTGGCCTGCCACTCATGTGGGCACAGTGGGCACCAGTGGCCCCAGCAAGCCTGGAGCAGAGGAAGGCAGGTGCCGGCAGATGCGTGGGCCAGTGAGCCCTGAAATGGTGAGGAGGGCCACGGACAAGGCATCGACAGTGCCTGTTGCAAGAGCTCGGGCCGTTTGTGGTATTCAGTGCCATTGTTTTCCAGAATGCACTGTGTGGCGCATGAGTCCCGAGAGAAGCTTCTCAAGGAAGCCTTCTGCTTTCAGGAGAGTTTGGGAAAAGTGCATTCTTTAAATCCTCCGGACAGAGTCAAGTGCACTTTGCTGAGTTCATGGCTCTGAGGGATCCCGTGAGAAACCTTTGTTTCTCTTTGCCTAATCTAGTATTCCCCAAATGTATTTGACTTTAGAACTTTTTAAAAAAAAATAAATTTATTAATTTATTTATTTTTGGCTGCATTGGGTCTTTGTTGCGGTGCGCGGGCTTCTCATCGCGGTGACTTCTCCCGTTGCGGAGCACGGGCTCCAGGCGCACGGGCCTCAGTAGTTGTGGCTCATGGGCTCAGTAGTTGTGGCTCATGGGCTCAGTAGTTGTGGTGCACGGACCTAGCCGCTCCCTGGCATGTGGGATCTTCCAAGACCAGGGCTCGAACCCATGTCCCCTGCACTGGCAGGCGGACTCCCAACCACTGTGCCACCAGGGAAGCCCTGACTTTAGAACTTTAAAAAATGTTATTAGCATTTTGCCGGCCACCTTCTAACATCTATAGAGGACTTCTTTTGTTTTTCCTTGCCAGTATCCATGCCTTCTTCTTCCAGTGACGGCACCTGGATTTGAAATGTCTATGTGGCTCAGGTGGGACTTAGGACGTCTTAGATGTGCATGTGACCCAGGATTGACCAATCATTATATCCCATCCCCCTGGCTACAGTCATTGGTTGATAGAGGGGCACATGACCCAATTTAGGCCAATGAGACACATTCCTGAGACTTTCAGTGGAACTAATAGGAAAGAGAAGCTCTTTGTCCACTGTGGTGTCAAGCCCATAAGACGTAGGCCTGGAGCTTTTGCAGACTTCCACTTAGAGGGAGGCTGCCTGAGAATGAAGGCTCCAGAGAGGAAAGCAGAGTCAACAGAAATGGAAATCGGAAAACTGAGTCCTGATAGCTGTATAAGCACCCAGATCCCATGATCCAACATGCCTGAAGACATTACTCCCTGATGAGTCAATCTCATCAGGCCAATTGGTGAGGTCCATTCGAGCCAGGCTTTCTTCTACTTGCCACAAAAAATTCCTAGTGGATAACCACGGCGCCTATCGTTTCCACCAAATCCCAACCACAATCAGGCCAACCCAGGCTGGTGATGAGACCCTGGTGACCAATGTGTGAAACTCACCTTTTTCCTCACCCTCCACCTCTTCTAACTGCTCCTCAGAGATACCTGGGTGCACACTTTATGGCTGGTAACCCATCTGTCCTGGACACATGGGTCTGCCCTCCTACCTAATCCCCTCCCAGTGTCCCACTTTCCTCCTCAACACCCACCTGCCCAGGGAAATCTTTCTGGTTTTCCCTTACTTTTGCTTTATTTACTTGGTATTATTAGTCTTGGAGCTGATGAGCAATAATTCTAGAGAGGGGACTGAGTTTGGTGGCAAGAGCACTGGGATACAGGTGAGGAGGCTTAAGTTTCAGTCCCAACTCTGCCACTAGATTTCTGGACTTTGGGAACCTTTGAGGATGTTGAACTTAAGTTTTAAAACCTTCTCATTGTGAGGTCCCTAGCCCCAAAAGCTGTCCCTGGAAGTATAAGAATGGGATCCCTTGTTGCTGAGAAAGTAGTTGGGACTCAGGTATGGCTGGAGTCAGAGGCTTAAGTATCACTACCAACTTCTAATTTCTCCACTGATTCCATTTTCACAGCCTCTGCCTTGTGGTCAGGTGATGGTTCTGGCAGCTGCAGCGACCATGTCCTTCCAGTTCCTATCCTGGGGGGTGGGGGGAGCAAAATGTCCCAGCACCGCCAGCAAAAGCCCTAAACTTACTCTAATTGTCTTAGCTTGGGTCACAAGACTCCCCTAACCAATCACTGGCCAGGAGAATGCCATGTGCTGACTGACTTAGGCCTGGGTCATATGCTCCACTCTGAGGGAGTGGAAATGGGGACGGCACCGGAAATGGAAGACACCCAGAGAAAATTAGGGGCTATTGCTGGTAGAAGGGAGGATGGCTGTTGGGATGCATTTATTCCACATTTATTGTGTGCCGCACTCATGATTTCACGGAGTCTCACAACACTCTGGTCTACAAGGTATAAGGAGCCCCTTTTTTAGAGAAGCGAACAGGCTCAGGGAGGTTAAGTGATTTGCTTAAAGTCACACAGCAAATGCCAGAGTTGTTTATGGAAATGCAGTCTACTTTGGAGTGAAGGGAGGGAGACTATGTTAAAAGTTGGTGCAAAAGGAGAAAACAAGGAAGCAGACCCAAGGAGAAATTCCACAGAGAGCCAATTCTGCTTTGCATAGGCATTTTTGCTAAAACTTTTGGGAATAAGGCTCTCTCTCTCTGCTGGGACCCCTCAACAGGGAGGACACATGGGCCTGGAGCTGCCAGGGGCCACCATGTGAAGGGCACCTGTGAGGGGGAAGATAGCACAGAGGTGAGCAGCGCCAGGTAGGGGGAAAATGGTTCCTGAGAACATGGGTTGAGGTCCTGGATCCATACATTCCTGAAACTGGCACCACCCATGAACTGCTCAGTTACATGAGTTAATTAACACCCTTCACTTGGCTCTGCTCCATGGGTTTCTGTCGTTTGCAAATGAAAGGGCCCTGACTCATCTGGACAGGATGCCGTGGGTCTTCGACCTTCAACGAGGCCCACTTTCAGGCAGTGACATAGGCCATGCGAGATGTCACACGGTTCACATGTGTTTGGTCGCTACCGTGACCCTGAGTAAGTTCTTCTCATTATCACCCTTTTACAAATGAGGAAACTGAGGCTCAGAGAGGGCAGGTGGCCAGACCAAGCAGGGTACTGGCTTCCCCTCCCCAAGTGGTCTAAGCAACCCCTGTTCCCAAGTGCCTCCCTCTATCTGTACCCACCAAGTCCCCCCTCAGGCCTCTCTGTCCACCTCTGTCCCCCAGTGGGGCGGGTGGCCAAGGCCATTCAGGGCTCACTCCCCCGCCGGACTTCAAAGGGGCTGCAGGCTCTGGGCTGTGGGCAGCTGGACCTGAGCCAAGTCCCTCTTCTTGGGGACACACGGGCTACGTGAGCCTGAGGGGTGGACGCTTGGAGCATCTGTGGCTCTGTGGGGGCTGGGAGCCCCCTGAGCTCCGAGAAAGATGGGGACCTGGGGCCCCTCCTGCCTCCACGCTCGGGGTCCCTGTCCCCGTCTGCCTCCCTGTATGCCTCGGCTGGGCCTCTGAGCTCTCTCTCCCTCTCCCACCGGGCTCTCAGGCTCGCCACTTGTCTTTCTGTTTCCGGGTACCCTGCGGCACCCCGCACACCAAGCTCCGACTCCGGGCCCCCTCTCTCCCCATCCCACTCGCCACTTTCACTTTTGCCTCCACCGTATTCTCTTGGCCTCTCCCTTCCCTCGCCCCTCGTCTCTGTGTGTCTCTGGATCACCCGTTCCCTTCCTGACTCTTTGTCTCCCTCTCTGTGGGCCTCAATCTGTTTCACAGTCTCTGTCTTGGAAGCCGTATCTCTCATCTGTCTCTCTGCCCTGTCTCTCTCTGTCTCTGTGGCCCTCTGTCTCTCTGTGATCTCTCTCTCGTTCTCTGTCTCCCTCCTCCTCTCCCTGCCCCACCCTCCCCACATCCTGAGTTGTCTTTGGGGAACCGGAAATTTGGGGGATCAGAGAGATACCAGGAGGCTCAGCTGCTGCCGCCTAAAGATAATTGGTGGGGGGGGGTGCCTGGGTTGGATGTGGGGGGAGCCCAGAATCCGCTGCGTCTTCCTCCCAGCCCTGGTGCACGCAGAGACAGACAGGAATTATGTCACCCCTTTGGGGCTCAGGCCGACCCTCCGTGGACTGGGCCTGATGAGCCCGCCTCCCTCTCGGGGTTCCTGTGAGAATTAAATCAAGTAGCCCAGCCGGAGCGGGAGCCCAGGAAGATGGGGCGAGTGAGGAGCAGCAGGGAGGGGGCAGGGCGGGGTGCCCAAGGGCGAGGCTGGCTGGGGTTGCTAAGGGGCTGAGGGAAGGGAGGCTTCCAGGTGCTCTGAGCCCATCCCTCCCCCTCCCTGCACCTCAGGGCTTCCACCTGTACCACGGTGGGCTTATTTATTTAACAGATGTTTGGCAGTCCTGTCTGCTATTCATTGCTTTAATCCTCACAATACCCTGAGGAAGTGGGTTCTGTTATTTATTCTATTTTAGAGATGGGGAAACCGAGGCACAGAGAAGTTGAGTGACCTGCCCAAGGTCACACAGCTGGAACCCTCGACGTGACAGGACTCTGGCTGAATTAGTCTGATCATTGCCAATGTCTGGGTACATTGTATACGTGCCGGTTTTAAACAGTGGCAGCATTAACTCACCTTAAATCTTGGGGAGAGAAAGTAATTTTCTTCTCAATTCTGATTATGGTTATGGAGAAAGGCTCTTTGGGTGCTATTAACTGTCCTTAGACACTTGCTAATCTCCCTTTGTGCACAGAGAGGAAGCCTCAAGCTCAGTGCCCTGAGCAGGCAGTGGATGGAATTTAACCATTTTGATTTTGCTGGATTTGTTTTTTAGGGTTTCCTTTTATTTAAGGAAAGAAATACAGGATTTCCATTTAGGAATGTGGCATGTAGTTGCCTATTAAATGAATTTGAGGTTTTTTGTTTTGTTTTGTTTGTTTTTGTTTTGGTCTCACCGCATGGCTTGTGGGATCTTAGTTCCCTGATGAGGGATTGAACCTGGGACCCCTGCCGTGAAAGCCCGTGTCCTAACCACTGGACCACCAGGGAAGTCCCTGAATTTGAGTTTTTAAAGGAAGTCATTTTAAAGAAAAATAATAAGATTGAGTACAGGCAGTTATGGATATGGTAAAAGTCCTGAATGTGGATTCAGAATTGAATGTTAGGAAACCCAGAGCCGGTCGGTGACTGAGAGCCCTTTACTTGCTCTGCCAATGTCCCTCCCAGCCTGGCCGAGCCCGCCATTGCTTCTCCCAGACCTCGTGGCCAGTCAGTAACAGAGGTGAGACCCTAGCAGCCATCGGAGGGGCTGGATGGGTGGTGGCGGAGGCACTGCAGCCTGGGAGACCCTCCAGATCCTGCAGAGCTCCTGGTAGCAAGCAACAGAAACCAGCTGAGACTGTTTGCTTCAAAGAGATTCACCAGAGGGGGAGCCAGGCCCAGAGGATCACAGGAGAGGGCTGAGGTGGGTTTGGAAAACCAGCAGGAAGTGAGGAGAAGGTCTGAGCACAGGTGGCCGTGCTCAGACATTCCCAGCCCTGCCATCAGGCCACTGGCTTGACCCTCAACTGTCCCTCCCAGGCCCCACACCCACGCCCAGGCTACCTGGGTGTTGGGGAGAGGGTTCTCCCTATACGGGAAGCAGGGCCAGGGCCCTCCAGTGTCCCGTTGCTCATGGCTCCTCCCATGTGAGTAAGGGTCACGGGCTGTGGACTGCCCCCCTCTCCCAGGCCTCCCCACCCCTGACCGGGCAGCCAGGTACCCCTCATCGCCAGGCCTAACTCCTGCTCTGCCCTGGCCTTACTTGGAGCTCCTTCTCTGCTCTGGGCCTCAGTCCACTCATCTGCTGAGTGGGGGTGATGGGGCCCAAGCAGATCAGTGGTTTTTAAATTACCCCAAGGAACTAATTCAGAGATTTGGCAGACAGTGGATGTGTTGAGGCAAATAGGAGATTTTGAGGGGCGTCTGTTGACCCAGCCTTTCTCTTGGACAAAATAATTGTTATAATTTATTTTTACCATGAAAGATAATGGTATATCTGAACTCACAAATCAAGTTTATGCTGATTGAAAAAAAATGTTTATGCTGATAAAAGGCTGCTTTTTATCTGTTTCATGTATGTGGGCCTGCTGGCAGAATTTCAACCATTTACCTCCCCCTTGCTCTCTGAGCCAGTCATGCTGACCTTCCTGCCCCATCCTCCCCAAACAGGCCAGGCTCATTTCTGCCCATGGGTCTTTGCACTTGCCTTTCCATCTGCTTGGAGCCTTTCTCCCATGTCCTCACATGGCCCTCTCCTTTTGTCATTCAGCTCCTCAAGTAATCTTGTCCCGCTCCCAGTCACCCTGAATCCGGTCACCGGTCATCATAACACTGATTTTTATGCATTTGGTGTTTATCGTTTGTCTCTCCTCTAGATCGTGAGCTAGTTCCCCCTTCATCTCTCTCCCTCCAGGGCCTGGCATTGATCTTGGCACAGAGTAAGTGCTCGGTAAGTATTGTTGAATGAATGAATTAAAAGAGAGCTGACGACAAGCATGTGAGCCCCGAAGTGAAAAGTTCCCCGTGGCCCTTGCAGTCCTAACACGTGGTCACACATCCAGTCTGAGAGAAGCACTGTCTAAGAGAAGGGTTGCAATCTGGTGGCCCACTGCAGTGTTTAATTTTTTTTTAATTGTGGTTAAAAAAAAAAAAACATGTAACAGAAAGTTCACCATCTTAACCATTTCTAAGTGTACAATTGAGTAGTATTAAGTATATTCACCTTGTTGTACAACAGATCTCCTGAACATTTTCACCTTACAAAACTGAAACAACTCCCCATTCCCTTTCCCCCAGCCCCTGACAACCACCAGTCTACTCTTTGTTTCTATGCGTTTGACTTTAGCTACCTCATACAAGTGGAGTCGTACAGTATTTGTCCTTCTGTGACAGGCTTATTTTACTCAGCCTCATGTCCTCAAGGTTCATCCATGTTGTAGCATGTGACACGATTTCCTTCATTTTTAAGGCTGAATAATATTCCATTCTATGTATACATAACATTTTGTTTATCCCTTCCTCTGTTGAAATGTCTATCCAAGTCTTTTGTCCATTTCTTAATTCAGTTGTTTGGTTTTTTGTTGTTGAGTTGTAGGATTCTTTATATATTCTAGATATTAACTCCTTATCAGATATATGATTTGCAAATATTTTCTCCCATTCTGTAGGTTGTCTTTTCACTCTGCTGATTGTGTCCTTTGAGGCACAGAAACTTTTAAGTTTGATGTAGTCCCTTTTATCTATTTTTGCTTTTGTTGCTGTGCTTTTGGGTGTGATATTCAAGAAATCATTGCCAAATCCAATGTCACGAAGCTTTTCCCCTTATGTTTTTTTTTCTGGGAGTTTTATAGTGTTAGGTGTTTAATCTATTTTGAATTAATTTTTGTATATGGTGTTAGGTAAGGGTCCAACTTCATTCTTTTGCAAGTGGATATTCAGTTTTACCAACACCATTTGTTGAAAAGATTATCCATTCTTCATTGAATGGTCTTAGCACCCTTGTTGAAAATCATTTGACCATATAAGTGAGGGCTTCTTTGTGGACTCTCTATTTTATTCCATTGGTCTATCTGTCTGTCTGTCTTTATGTCAGTATCACACTGTTTTGATGACTGTAGCTTTGTAGTAAGTTTTGAAATCAGAAAGTATGAGTCTTCTAAAATTTGTTCTTCTTTATCAAGATTGTTTTGGGGGACTTCCCTGGTGGCGCCGTGGTTAAGAATCCTCCTGCCAATGCAGGGGACATGGGTTCGATCCCTTGTCCGGGAAGATCCCACATGCCTTGGAGCAACTAAGCCTGTGTGCCACAACTACTGAAGCCCACATGCCTAGAGCCCATGCTCTGCAACAAGAGAAGCTATTGCAATGAGAAACCCACACACTGCAATGGAGAGTAGCCCCCGCTCGCTGCAACTAGAGAAAGCCTGAATGCAGCAATGAAGACCCAATGCAGCCAAAACTAAATAAAATAAAAAAATTTATATTTAAAAAGAAAAGATTATTTTGGCTATTCAGGGTCCCTTGAGATTCCACATGAATTTTAGGATGGATTTTTTTCTATTTAATTTTTAAAAATTAGTTGCTGTATTAGTTAGATTTGACTGAGACCTGACTATAATAGATCAGGCAAATAATAGTCTAATTCTTTGTGCAAATTAGAGAAAGATACCCTTTTCTCCACAGACTTTATTTCCCCCTGTTGGAAAATTGTTGTGATATGCTGATTTTGTTCAAATAAGACATTCCATTATTGTATTCCAGAAAATGGTCACATGCACATATAAATCTGCCATGTCCACCACGTGAATATGTCCTGTGAGGCAAGCAGCCCCTGGTCCAGGGAGGTGTGCCAGCTCCACAGCATCACCGAGGACCCAGCTTCCTTCTACATTTCCTAGTCACCATCTTCAACTCTTACCTCCATCCTCAGAGTCACAAGATGGCTGCCAGTGCTCACATCTGTGTTCCAGCAGGAAAAAGTAGAGCGGGAGGGGCAAACTGGGTGCCTCTCCCACCAACTCCAAGCCCCCATTCCAGATTTTATGCATCTCCACTCAGGGAGACCACAGCTTCTATTTCACTTGCCAATCCTAACTTCAGGGGAAGCCAGGAAATGCATTTTTTTAACGTGATCATATCTTCAAATCAGAGTTCTGTAACTAAGGAAGAACCAAGTAACGAGAGGGCCACTATGGGTTCCCCACTGTTGCCAACATGAAGAACACAGGTAATTTCCATATGAAATTCAGTTCCAGCTTCTCCTGAAGATGTGACATGTCTGGCAAGGCTGGCTCTGCATTACCACGTGGCAACCACTGGCCAGAGCTGTGTAGGTCTTGCCCTGTTCTATTTTATTTTCAAAGTTTTAAAATGAAAATGTAATATGTTTTTAAAAATAGGTATTGCATTCCTGTGCTTCAAAATCCCAAAGGTACTAAAGGGTATACAGTGGAAAATTTCACCTCTTACCTCATCCCCTGCCACTAAGTTCCTGACCCAAGGCACGGTGGGTGTTATGTTACCCAGAGATTTTTCTCACACATATAAGCAAATACATGAATGTGCATATCCTCCACCCCTCCTTTTTTACGTAAACGGTATAATTCTACATGATCTTCGTATGTTGTTTTTTTCATGTAACAATGTATTGGAGATTATTCTGTGCATATCCCAAAACTTTGCTCGTTATTTTTTTTTTTTTTTTTTGCAGATTTGTAGTTTGACATTATATGGATGTACCTTACCTAGTTCTTTAGTGACAGACGTTTAGATTGTTTCCAATAATTTACTTTGCACACATCGAGTTGCGGTAACGATTTTATACGTGGGAGTATCTCTGTATAACGAATCCCTAGAAGTCGAGTCATTTGATCGAAATGAACGAGCAAGTGTGATTTTGATAGATATTGCCAAATTCCCCTTCGGGGGAGGAGGGCAATTGACACTCCCACAAGCAATATCCCACAGCGCCTGTCTCCCCACATCCTTGCCAACTCAGTGCTATATAACTCTTTAATCTCTTGCCAGACTGTCAGTTAAAAATTGACATCTAACTGTAGTTTTAATTTGCATTTCTCTTATTATAAGAAAAGATGAGCATCTTTTCATGTGTTTAAGGGTCATCTGTATTCTCTTTTCTGTGACCTGTCTGTGTCCATCACCATTTTTCTGAGTAGTCTTTTTCTTATTATTTCTAGGAACATTTTATATATTAGGAAAAGGAACTCTTCATCTATGACATGAGGAGCAAACATATTTTCCCAGTTTGTCACTTCTCTTTAAAAACAAAAACTTTCTGAAGTACAACATACACGGCAAACTATTAGATCAGAAGCGTGTAGCTTGAGGAATCTTCACAAAGTGGACCCACCTGTGTCCCCTGTTGTTTCTCACGTTTATCATCATTTATCCTAGGCTTTGCTGTGAGCAGTTTCATATTTTTACACAGTTGAGTGTATCAATCTCCTATTTTATGACTTCTAGGTTCTGTTGTCGTAGTTAGGCCTTTCCCACACTGAGATAAAAACATTTTCCTGACTTTATTTTAGCATTGTTGCTGTCTTATTGTTTCCACTTAAATCTTTAGTGTAATTTGTGCTGGTGTAAGGTATGATCTATGGAGCAGTCATTATTTTTTTTCTAGGTTGGCTAAACCGTGTCCCAATGCCATTTATGAAACAGTCCGTGTTTTCTGTCTATGGATTACGTATATAATCATATACTCTGAAATGTTGCCATATCTTGAACTAAATTCCCCGGGACTGGTTCTGGATTTTTGGTCCATTTGATAACATCTGTCTCTTCCTGGGCCATTTCAGTTGTTGATTCCTGATGTGGAGGGTTTTTGAGCACTTCTGTGCCATGTGGTTTACACATAAGAGCCTTGAGCCCTCAGAATTACTGTGACCTCCGTGACCTTGAACGAGCGACTTCATCTCTCTGCCGCAGTTTGTTTCTTTTTTTGGGGGGTGCCGAGCTGCACGGCTTGCAGGATCTGAGCTCCCCGACCAAGGACTGAACCTGGGCCCTCGGCAGTGAGAGTGTGGAGTCCTAATCACTGGACCGCCAGGGAATTCCCTCTGCCTCAGTTTCTTCATCTACAAGGTCGGGATAATAATACGACTGACCTCATGGGTTGGTTGGGAGGATTAAATAACTTAATATATTATGTAAAGTGCCTAGAGCAGTCTAGGGCATATAAGACTAAGTGTGAACCTTTTTTTTTTTTGGTGGGGGGCTGTGCCGTGGGCATGTAGGACCTTGGTTCCCTGACGAGGGATCGAACCCGAGCCCCCTGCATTGGAAGCTCAGAGTCTTAACCACTGGACCGCCAGGGAAGTCCCTATTTTTATTATTTAAGGCCATGTTTAATCCTATTGGGGATGAGGAAGCTGAGACTTGGAGCCACGAAATGACTTTCCCGGGACCTTGCTGAGCGGCGGCACTCGTTCTAGAAGGGGCCCTGCCTGCTCCTGAGCCCCACACGCAGGGGCCTGGCCGCCTCAAGCAGACAGATTTCTCTGAGTTCCCATGGGTGGATGGGGCCCCCTCTTCCTCCCTCTCCCCCAGCCCCGAGGCTGTGGCTGATCCTCAGAGAGGAAATGTCACACGCGGCCCAGCTGCGGGGGGTGGGATGAGGCTTCACCCGGGCGGCTGCAGCACCAGCTCCTGTGTGAACAAACCTCGTGGGCTGAGGGGCCTGGAGCCTCCTCAGCAGCTCAGCCCCTCCCTGCAGGGCCTGCTAGTCTCTGCGGGGAACCCAGGTCTCCGCAGAGACGGGAGTTTTCTCCGGGCAGCCCCAAGTCCTTGAAAGAGACTCCCAGCCCACCACTCACCAGCTGTGTGACCTGGGGCGAGGCCCTGACCTCTCTGAGCCTCAGTGTCCTCATCTATCAAATGGCAGGTTGTAGGGAGACTCTAAGGGGAGGACGTGTGCAGAGCGGGATGGCATGGAGGGGCTGATCTGCGGCGGCCTGTTAATGTGAGACATCAAACAACGTGTTGTTTTCTACCACCTCCCCCAAAGGCAGCTGGAAATGGAGACAAAGAGCCAAACTGCCAGTTCAAAAGCCTGTGCCAGGTGTGCCACAGAGTGGACCAGGGAGGGGAGGCCAAGTGGGAGAACAGGGTTTCTCCTGCCAGCAAGAGGGCAAACGTACCCCATCCGGAAAGGGGCTGCGGAGGGGGAGTTTGAGATGCTGAGGAGCCGGTGGAGTTTTTCTTCCCTCCCTCCCCTTAGGGCATCCAGGGGCAAGGATGGGGTGGGAAGAGGGCGGAGGGAAGGGAAGGAACCACAGAAAGAGTCCCTCAAGGAGTGTGGGGTCTTTGAGAGACAGGGAGACCAACAACGCCTTCCTTGGCTGGGTTTGCTGGGCCAGGTCCCTACAAATCCAGCCCCACGAGCTGCCCTGCCAGGTTTGGCAAATAAAAATATAACGTTTGGGCCAGACTTACACTAAAACATTACTTGTTGGTTTTCTGAACTTCGAATTTAACTGGGTGTCCTGTATTTTATCCGACAAGCCTGCCCGTGGGTGTGAAACGGATGGGGCAGAGAGGGGAGGCGAGGGCGTTTCTGGGGGAAGGGGCAGGGGTATCCCAGGCCTATGCCTAGGGGTGATGCGACCTTGTAGCTGAGGGCTGCTGCCAACCGGGCGTCGAGCAGAGACTTCAGAAGCCTCAGCAACAGTGAACACGGAGAAGACAGCCTTGAAGCTGCAGGGGAAACCACAACGCTCCCACTCATCCTCGCCCCAGGGCAGATGGGAGGGGGCGGGGCAGAAGCACCAGCCGGGCCCCGGCGCAGTCCGACCTGTCCTCTCCCCCCATGTCATCGGGCTCCTAGCCGCCCCTCGGTGGCCCTGTGGCCTGGGGTCCACGGCCCAGCCTAGAGGCAGGTGATGGGGGAAGAATCTCGTGACCACTGTCATAAAAGGGCTGGGACTCAGAGTCTTCACCGTGACTAAAAATCACCAGCGTGGACCTGAACCCTGAACCCTGAACCCTGAACCCCTCTCAATTATATCATCAGAGCTAATGGGGTTCGGGGGCTCAGAGTCAAGAAAATTAGGTTCGGAAAACAAGTTTATACTGTTTTCCTCTGCTTCTGGATTCTGTGGTTTTCTCCTGCACGGAGTGCCTGGCATGGAGAGGGACACCCAGCCCCGGATCTGGGACAGAGGCTCAGCTGGGAGCGGGGCCTTGAGGGCGATGGGACAACCAGGGAGTGGCATGAAGGACGAGGTGGCCAGGGAAGTGCTCCCTGTGACCTAGACCTTGAGGTGGCCGGGGCAGGGGGTGGAGCCGGCCAAATGTGGACACTTGAAGGGGGTGCAGCTGCTTATTTTATTCCAACAGCCCTCATACAGCGTGGCCGTGGCCAGCTCTCCTTAAGTGCTTTATAAATAGTCATTCGGTTAATCCTCCTAAGAGTCCTTAGAGGTAGGACGACTGTTATCCCCACTTGGCCTGGAGGCACTGAGTTGCAGAAAGGTTAATTTAAGTGACTTGCACGAGGTCACGCAACCAGGAAGAGGCAGTCCCCCGCCCCCCGCAGGGTGAGCCCTGCCCTCCTGTTCAGCCAGTGCTGGGCCCCAGCCCACCGCCAGGGAGCTGGACTGTGGTCGTTCATCCAATAAATCAGATATGTGTTGAGATGTCCTTCAGGGTGGGCTCCGTGCTGGGCTCTGGGATTTCTTCTCTTGTAGCGCACTCAGTCCAGTGGGAGAGACAGATACAAACAATTGCAACCCAGTGTCCAGAACTCAGTGCCATAAAATGAGCCCATTTAGTGAGCATTCACCTTGGGCTGGGCCCTGTCATAAGCACGTTGCCCAGTTTATTTCTTCATCTTTGAACAACCCCTTGAGATATCATTGGCCCCATTTTGTAGATCAGTGAACTAAGGCTTAGAGAGATGCAGTAATTTGCCTAAGGTCACAGCAAGCATATGCCAAATTTGGGACTCATTAGGGGAAGTTTAGGGTTCCATGGGGGCATATCCCAGAGGGCTTCCCAGAGGAGGTGCACTGCGCTTGAGTTGTACCAGAGAGGGGATTGGTCCAGTGGAGAGAAGGAGGAGGGTGATCCAAACAAAGGAAACCACCTACAAAGGCCTGGAGGCTGAGCAGCCTGGCAACCTGGGGGAGCTGCACGCCATTCTCAGGGGCTCTGGCTGGCTGGTCTGGAAGGACAGGATGAGGCCCAGGCAGGGACCTAGCAGTGTTGGTTCTGATACTGATCATGGAGGGGAGGGCCAGGGGAAGCCAGCAGGGCAAAGAGGAAGGATTGTGTAGTGAGTCTGGGCGTGGACTCGGGCCACAGGCTCCCTGAGTTGGATTCCCTGCTGTGTCTCTGGCTGGCTCTGTGACTTTGGGCAAGTCACTTCCCCTCTCTGAGCCTCAGTTGCCTCATCTATCAAATAGGGACCATAGTACCTCATGGGTTTTTATGAGGATTAAATGTCTTAATTGATGCAAAGGGCTTTGAGCAGGGCCTGGCTGAAGTCAGCACTCCAGAAGTGTCAGCTGTTATTAGCGCTGAGGTTGCGTTTGCCTGATAGGTTCACTGCTTTCAATTAGGTTGAGGGAAGACAGTAGTGGTTATAGGGCCAGGTGCCCGCAGCCACCCTGCCCACATCTCAGGACCCCGCCTCACCAGCCCCACCACCGAGCCTCCACCACACTTGGGGCCAGAACCCACTGTGGGAAGCACTGGCAGCCCTGGCTGGGGACGCATGGGGACAGCATAGGCTCCTGGCAGTCGGGGGAGGGGTGGAAACGAAGAGAAGTGGTGACTAAGACAGAACCCGAAATGCACTCACACAGAGAACGCCTCCAGGGGGTGGCTTCTTTCATTCTGGCTCCCTCAGTGACTCATGCGGGGGCCAGTACGAAAGATGTGGGGCACAAGGGGTTGATGCGTGTCCCTCCCAAGAAGCTGGTGGTACAGTGGGCTATGGAGGGCTTGTGGTTTCTCCCAGATTCTGGAGTTTGGGAGTGGGTAGATCCTGTGACTGAGAGGCCTGGAGTCCGAAAGACCTGGGTTTGAATTCCGGCTGTTACTTCGCAGCTGTGTGAACTTGTGCAAGGAACTTCCCCTCTCTGTGCTTCAGTTTCCTCACCTGTAACATCAGGCTAATTAAGTCCACCTCCCAGCACTAAACGCTTCCTATGGAGTCCTATGGACTCCCCACCTCAAAGACTAGCAGTGGCTCCCCCTTGCCCACACCACATAGTGCAGTCTTCTGTTAGGGGAGACTTTGGACAAGAGGACAAGGAAGAGGCACGTTGGTGGAATATCTGCAGACACTGCACAGCCTTTATCTTATTTAAACCTCACACAAATCTATTTACAGCTGAGAAACCCACCCCCAAAAGTGCCCAGGCTGAACCCTGGTAACACAGATGAGTAATTTATAAATGTACCTTAGTTTGGCTCTCGGGCCTTTGGCATTCTCTGTCTTCAAAGTTACATTTATGTTACATTACCTTATTTTTATTTATTTATTTATTTTTTTGCGGTATGCGGGCCTCTCGCTGTTGTGGCCTCTCTCGCTGCGGAGCACAGGCTCCGGACGCGCAGGCTCAGCGGCCATGGCGCACGGGCCCAGCCGCTCCGCGGCATGTGGGATCCTCCCGGACCGGGGCACGAACCCACATCCCCTGCATCAGCAGGCGGACTCTCAACCACTGCGCCACCAGGGAAGCCCCATTACCTTTTTTGTACATATAAAATTGTAAAGGCACCAGGCCCTGACAGTTTCAAAGATGAATCGTCAGATAGCTGAAATTGATAAAAATAAAGGTAATTCCAATGTTGCTTAAACTATTCTAGGTCATAGAAAAAGATGGGAAAATCTCCATTTTATTTTTTAAATTTTATTTATTTTTGGTCTTGCTGTGAAGCTTTTGGGGATCTTAGTTCCCTGACCTGCGATGGAACCCGGGCCCCCTACAGTGAAAGCGTGAAGTCCTAACCACTGGACCACCAGGGAATTCCCTCCCTTTTATTTTATGAAGGCAGCATGACCTTAATATGAAAATCTGATAAACATAGTAAACCAGCAAACAAATTAAAACCATAAAAAAAGACATAACACAAGCCTATAAATTGTAGACCAATCTCTCTATGACTTGGATGCAAACATTCTAAATAAAATGCTAAAAAGTAAAATAAAATTGTATGTCGAAAGAATAACATGCTTTGAGCAAATAGAGCTTCATTTCGGGAATCCAGACAGGTTCAATATCAAGTAATTGATCAACGTAATTCTTTACATCACATTAAAGTCTAGTAACAATGTGATCATATCAATTGATGTCGAAAAGTTAGTTGAAAAAATTCAACAGCTTTTTCAAAAAAATTACTAAAAATAAATTTTAAAAAGGAATAAACTACTGAACTATGATTAAGTTTCTTTGCCAAAAACTGACAGCAAACTTCATTGTAAATACTAAGGCTATTTCCCTTGAAATCAAAATAAAACAGTATTTTGGAGGGCCTATCGAACACACCAGGATTTAAAAAATGAAATCCTCACTATTGAAAAAGAAGAGATAAGATCATTTGATACTGTAAGAAATCATTGGTAGAAATAGAAAAAAGAAAAGATTTCATCTGCATTTATATTATCAGTGGATAAATTTAAGAGGGAAAATGCAGATCTCTATGAAGAAAAAAATGTGCAGAAGGACAAAGATAAAGAGTTAACCTCAGAAAATAGTATGACTTAAAACGTCAGAAAAACATGAATGCCCCACATGCAGCTCCCAATGCGGAGCTTTGAAAAATTAGATAACAGGGGGACTTCCCTGGTGGCGCCGTGTTTAAGAATCTGCCTGCCAACGTGGGGGATGCGGGTTCAATCCCTGGTCCAGGAAGATCCTACATGCTGCAGAGCAACTAAGCCCGTGCACCACAACTACTGAGCCTGCACTCTAGAGCCCACGAGCCACAACTACTGAGCCCACGTGCCACAACTACTGAAGCCCACAAGCCTAGAGCCCGTGCTCCGCAACAAGAGAAGCCACTGCAGTGAGAAGCACTGCAACGAAGAGTAGCCCCCGCTCACCACAACTAGAGAAAGCCCGCGTGCAGCAACAAAGATCCAACTCAGCCAAAAATAAATAAATAAAAAAATAAATTTATTAAAAAAAAAAAAGAATCCTCCTGCCAATGCAGGCGGAGTCTTATCTATAATCATGACAAAAGTGGAACTTCAAATCAGTCAGAAGAGGGCTTTTTTTTTTTGGCCATGCGTCCTGTGGGATCCTAGTTTCCCCAACCAGGGATCGAATCTGAGGCCCCTGCAGTGGAAGTGCGGAGCCCTAACCAGTGGACCGCCAGGGAAGTCCCAGAAGATAGCAGTTTATTTCGTAATAGGTGCCTGTACAACTGGCTATCCATTTGGAAGAAAGAAAGAAAACTGGATCGATATTCCATACCACAGAACCAGTTTGCAGGCCAGAAATAGAGACATAGATGTAGAGAACAAACATATGGATGCCAAGGGGGGAAAGTGGAGGGAGGGTGGTGGTGGGATGAACTGGGAGATTGGGATTCACGTATATACACTAATATGTATAAAATAGATAACTAATAAGAACCTGCTGTATAAAAAAACAAATAAAATTCAATAAAAATAAAATAGGTAAAAATATTAAAGAAAGAGAGGGTGTTACTTCAAAAAAAAAATTCCATACCATAGGCAAAAGTAAATTAGAGATGAATTAAGGGCTTAATAAAAGTCTTAGAAGAAAACTTAGGAAACTAGACTTACAATCTAAGGTTTGGGGGAAATTTTTTAAACCAAGAAAAGAAGCCCAGAGGCCACCAAAAATCTTTTAGATGAGTCTGACTATGGTAAAATTAGAGGGAGAAGTATGGAAAGATACTGTCAGCATAGTTAAAGATGATTTGTCTTTGCAAATATGGCAGATGAACGGTCCAGGCTTGCTCTGCACAGACAGTCCTTACAGATTGGAGCAAAAAGACGAACAGCCCCCCTAAAAATGTCAAAAGGTATGAAGAGTCAGTTCACAGAGGAGTAAATCCAAATGGCAAATACATCAATTAAAGATGCTCAGTCTCCTAGTAAGCAGGGAAAGGCAAATTAAAGTGCCAATGAGCTGGCCGTTCCTACCCAGCAGGTAGGCAAAAATGAAAGAACTGGAGGGGTTTGGGGTTCGTATATCGCTGAGGGAAATGCAAACTGTTAAAAGCTCTTTCAGAAAGCAACTTGGCAATATGTGATAAGAATTTTTGCAAGATTTTTTGCAAGATTTCATGCATGCTTTATTGGGCAACTACAAAAGAACGTGCTCCACCAAAACAAGAGAGGCAATCGAGGAAGAGAAACATAATTTAATACAGAACTAGGAGCTCCAGCATAGAAAAGAGGGAAGGGAAAAATGGAAGAAAAGGAAAGAGAATTAGGGCTTCCCTGGTGGCGCAGTGGTTGAGAGTCCACCTGCCGATGCAGGGGACACGGGTTCGTGTCCCGGTCCAGGAAGATCCCACATGCCGCGGAGCGGCTAGGCCCATGAGCCATGGCCACTGAGCCAGTGTGTCCGGAGCCTGTGCTCCGCAACGGGAGAGGCCACAAGAGGGAGAGGCCCGTGTACCGCAAAAAAAAAAAAAAAGAAAAAAGAAAAAAAAAAAGAGAATTACAAACACCGGTAAAAAAAAAAGTGCAGAAAGGAAAGGTAATCATAATTTACTTCATGGCTCAGTGCTGAGTAGAGTTTACATGTCTTAGTTATGTTTGCTAAGATTCTTGGATGGACAGAATAATCTCTTTCATCTAATTTAGGAAGTTTTCAGCCATTATCCTTCACATTTTTTTTCTGCCCCAATAAGTTTTTAAAGGGTGGTTATTGCAGCAGGGTTCACGGCAGCAAAAACTGGAAAGTGAATGTCCACCCAAGAGGAGATGGTTGAACGAATTGGGGAACATCCACACCATTGAATACCACGGGGCCGGGAGACAGAATGAATTTGATAGATCCCTCCCAGCTTTCTTGGAGGGATTCCATCAAATGCTCTTAAGTGGAGAAAGTAAAACAAACAGAGAGAAGTGTGGATAATAGGATTCTAGTCTTGTGAAACAAAAGCAAATCCCCTTTCTATGCATATACATGCTTGGATGTGGTCGTATGAGACAGGGAAGGTACAAGAGGTGACACACCGCATTGTTAGCTTTACCTGGAAGGGATGGAGTGGAGGAGAGACCTGGTGGGAGATAAGCCCAGAGAAAAGCAAAGACTGCCCGCGATAAGCAGTGCCTATGTGTTAGGACCCCGCCTACATACATCTCTATGCTTACACGTGTCTAGCCTCGTAAAGGAATACCTGAAGGGTGATCATCAAGTGAGATGGTGGTTATTTCAGGGCGGTGGGATTCTCGGTGATTTCACTTTCTTTCTCATATTTTATATATTATTTTAATTCGTTACAATGTATATGGATCATTATAATCAGAGAAGTTAAGTGAAAATGAAAAGAAGAGCTGAGAGGTCCTGAAACCCTGGGGGAAGGAGCAGTTTTCCTTGACCTTGGCCCTCCAGAGCCAGGGTCTGTCTGTATTTGGGAGAGGTCCAGGGTGCAATACGTGTCCTTGCAGTTTAGTGCTTCTACCGGCACTGAGGGCCAGCCGTGTTCTCAGGGACTCTGGGAGCCGAGCCATCACAGGCTGGCACTTGTCACCCCAGGACTGCAGGCTCACATGGGTTTTTTTTTTTAACAGATCCTGGTGCAAGGAATCTGATTTAATTGGTGTGGGTGGTGCCTCAGTATCTGTTATTATTTATTTATTTATTTGGCTGCGTGGCATGTGGGATCTTAGTTCCCCGACCAGGCATCGAACCTGCACCCCCTGCATTGGAAGCGTGGAGTTTTAACCACTGGACCTCCAGGGAAGTCCCTGTGCTATTATTATTATCTGTAAGTGATTATGAGATTTTGTTTCACACAGCTTTGGGGAACCAAAGAATTTAGGTTTATTCAGAATGATCAACACATGAGGTGGCTTCCCGTTTATAATCTGATAATTATGCTTTCCTGGTGCAGACATTGGTGCTTGGCCATGAACCATTTTCTATGTCATCCATTTTGCCAAGCCTCAAAAGGAAAATATCTTTTTTAAAGCTATAAATTGAAAAAAAATCAGATCATGTCACACCCTGCTTAAAACCTTCCAGGGCTTCCTCACGCACTCAGGATAGAATCCAAGGTCCTTAAACGACCCAGAAGGGCTGATAAGAGCAGGCTCCACTCAATTAGGCGGCAGCCATACCTTCTTCCCAGCTTTTTAGTTTTTAAAGGTTCAAACACAGAGGAGTTGAAAGGATGGTATAATGATTACATCATCTGATTCAATAATTAATAATAATTGCTGTATTGCTTGGGCCATGTGTGTGTACTTTGCTAAAATGTTTGAAAGTTAGTTGTAGACATCATGACACTTAACCCCTAAAGACTTCAGCATGAATCTGCTAAAAATAGGGATATCTTCCTCCACAGCCTCAAGCTCTCATCATACCCAAGAAAATTAACAGTAATTCTCTAATATCTTCTATTTTTAAAAATAAGTTTATTTATTTATTTATTTGGTTGGTTTTGGCTGTGTTGGGTCTTTGTTGCTGCGTGCAGGCTTTCTCTAGTTGTGGCGAGCGGGGGCTACTCTTCGTTGCGGTGCGCGGGCTTCTCATCGTGGTGGCTTCTCTTGTTGCGGAGCACGGGCTCTAGGCGCGTGGGCTTCAGTAGTTGTGGCTCACGGGCTTAGTTGCTCTGCGGCATGTGGGATCTTCCCGGACCAGGGATTGAACCTGCGTCCCCTTCATTGGCAGGTGGATTCTCAACCACTGCACCACCAGGGAAGCCCAGCAGCATGCGGGATCTTTTTTCTTTTTTTAATTTATTTAATTAATTTATTTTTGGCTGCGTTGGGTCTTCGTTGCAGTGCGCAGGCTTTCTCTAGTTGCGGTGAGCGGGGGTTACTCTTAGTTGTGGTGTGCAGGCTTCTCATTGCGGTGGTTTCTCTTGTTGCAGGGCATGGGCTCTAGGCCCACGGGCTTCAGTAGTTGTGGCTCGTGGGCTCCAGGCATGCAGGCTCAGTAGTTGTGGCACATGGGCTAAGCTGCTCCGCGGCACGTGGGATCTTCCCGGACCAGGGCTCGAAACCGTGTCCCCTGCATTGGCAGGCGGATTCTTAACCACTGCATCATCAGGGAAGCCCCACGGGGTCATTTAGTTGTGGCTTGCCAACTCTTAGTTGGGGCATGTGGGATCTAGTTCCCTGGCCAGAGATTGAACTGTAGCCTCTTGCAATGGGAGCATGGAGTCTCAGCCACTGGGCCACAAGGGAAGTTCCCCGTTTACTTTTTTTTTTTTAACAGAACTCTATTTTATTACTTATTTTTATTTATTTTATTTTTATTTTTATTTTTTTTTGCGGTACGCAGGCCTCTCACTGTTGTGGCCTGTCCCGTTGTGGAGCACAGGCTCTGGACGCGCAGGCTCAGCGGCCATGGCTCACGGGCCCAGCTGCTCCGCGGCATGTGGGATCCTCCCGGACCGGGGCACGAACCCGTGTCCCCTGCATCGGCAGGCAGACTTTCAACCACTGCGCCACCAGGGGAGCCCCCTCGTTTACTTTTTGAAGAGGCCAGTTGTCATGTAGAATACCCTACATCTGGATTTCCCAGATTCTTTCCTCATGGTGTCACTTACCTTGTTCCTCTATCCTTAAATATTTTTTAAAAATCCTGACATTAGTGATGCTAGTGAACAGCCAGGTTCAGAGCTGCTGTGACACACTTCTGGCCTCAGCCAGCAGAGCTCCGAGACCCCTTGAAGTCCAGGATCCTCATGGAGCTCTGTGGCTGCATCCTCAGGTCAGGACCACAACAGACACCATGGATGAGCTGTTAAGAAAGAAACTCCTGTTTCCCCATTGCAAACCAGCACTGCACCTCCCAGGTCACTGAATGGAAGTTACTTCAGATTGTTTTTCCAGGGGTGGGAGGGGAAGCAGATGATGGCAGAAAAAGTTGGGGCATCTTCTGAGCCTGGGAGGAGTTGAGGGACCTGGGGACCCAAGTGAGAGAATGGCTGCAGGACCTCAGGTCTGCAGTTGAGGGAGAGGGCATCTCTGAATCCTTCCAGGACAGCAGGACCAAGATACAGACGATGGCCCTCACATTCCGGGAACCTACGCCTATCCTCAGTTCTCTGGTATCTCATAAGACTCAGGAGTTTTGCATGAATTATGCATTTTATTTTATTTTTAATATTTATTTTGGCTGCACTGGGTCTTAGTTGCAGCATGTGGGATCTTCGTTGCAGCATGTGGAATTTTTAGTTGTGGCATGTGGACTTCTTAGTTGTCGCATGCACGTGGGATCTAGTTCACCAACCAGGGATCGAACCCGGGCCTCCTGCATTGGGAGTGCAGATTCTTACCCACTGGACCACCAGGGAAGTCCCAAATTATGCATTTTATAATCCAGTTGCCAGGGGGACTTGAGAGAGGGGAGGGCTTCCCTGGTGGCGCAATGGTTGGAAGTCCGCCTGCCGATGCAGGGGACGCGGGTTCATGCCCCGGTCTGGGAAGATCCCACATGCCGCGGAGCGGCTGGGCCCGTGAGCCATGGCCGCTGAGCCTGGGAGTCCGGAGCCTGTGCTCCGCAACGGGAGAGACCACAACAGTGAGAGGCCCACGTACCGCAAAAAAAAAAAAAAAAAAAAAAACATGGAAGGGAAAACTTGGGGTGCTGTCACCCAAAGAGGGGAGTGGGTGCAGAACAGGAAATAGCAGATGTCCACTATGTCTTATGTTATTCTTAGCATCCTGTGGTTCTTATCACAGCTGTAATTAACTATAACCCCCAATCCTCCACCTTCTGCAGTCACCCTCCATTTTTCTTTCACATCAAAATAAAATGACACGAGCCCCTCACCACATATTAAGGGTAATCAGGTACCTCCATGATCTCTCTGAGGATTCCCAAGTTGGGGCTCACTGTCTCTCAAGTCAGGCCATGCTCAGCCTACTCCTTTTTTTCCTTAGTTTTATTGAGGTATAATTGACAAATAAAAATTATATATATTGGGAATTCCCTGGCAGTCCAGTGGTTAGGACTCTGCACTCTCCCTGCAGAGGGCTTGGGTTCAATCCCTGGTCGGGAAACTAAAATACCACAAGCTGCATGGCACAGGGTGGCCAAAAAAAATTGTATATATTCAGGGTGTATAACTTGATGTTTTGATATATGTGTGTGTATATTGTGAAATGATCACCACCATAATTAGCTAATTAATATATCCATCACATCACATAGTTAGAATTTTATGTGGTGAGAACACAAGATATACTTTCTGGGAAATTTTCAAGTATACAATACAGTAGGTTAATTATACAGCTTACTTCTTGGCTCTCCCCATGAGCTCTCGGCCTCTGAAGCCACCATCCACTTTCTGCCCTTCTTTGGCTCCAAATGGAAACCCCTGAATTCCTCCATTGTCCCAAAGCTCCATTAACCCAAGGGTAGGTGAGGAATATTCTCCTCCCCTCAACTGCCAGTAAATATCTCAAATTTGCTTTTCTTACACCCACATTTCCACCCCCAGACTAGTCACTAGATGGCTGGGTAGGGCTTTACAGTTTTGAGACAGAGATGCTGTGAGGGGACTCTCTCCCTTAGTGATGCAAGTTGAGTAGGCATCCATTGCCCTGCATGAAGGGTATAATGGGAGGTTTGAGGTTGTCCCTTCCAATATTCCTTGTCTTGGCATACTTAGCTGTCACTGGCGAGGAGTTGGGAAATTTTGCATGGGGTTCAAGGAGCACCTTGGGGAAAAAGGAATCAAGAATACAATTTCTTCTCTTCTGAAGCTCAATGTTATAGGAAACTTTTTGAGCGACTAAGTCTAGACTGAAGACTGTGGACAGGAAAGGACACTAAGTGCTCTGGAGCAGGAACTCTCCATGATTAAAGGGAGGTGGCCCAGGCTAAACAGAAGGATCTAAGGGGTTCCAGGGGTCGGTTGGGTTCTGAAACTCGTGTGTGTGTGTGTGTGTGTGTAAACCTTTCTTGTCAAGCCCCTTTGTTCTGGCAGGATGATGGCTTTATCACCCTGGAGGATGCATGGGTTCAGCCGTGATGCTGAGAGGCAGACAGAAGCAACAGCGCAGAAAACCAAGGCCCCCTAGTGGTAAGTCCTGGCATTCTCTGACACGTTGGGAGTTACAAAGAGGGGATATTTGTACATTCATAGATTTCCCCTCCGTCCCTTAACAATCCATTAAAATGTTCTGTTAAATAAAGTGATTATTGCCCCCAGGTATCCGCCCTTATGATTGCAGACAAGTGGCAGATATTTTGAAGTGACAGGGTTTTGATCAAATTCTTGGGTAGGAGTCCTTCCCCCTCCGATCTAGTCTGGGTGGATTTTGTTTTTTCTCATATTTTTTCCTCCCTCTCTCTCTCTCTTTTTTTCTTTTTTTTTTTTTTTGCGGTACGCGGGCCCCTCACTGCCGTGGACTCTCCCGTTGCGGAGCACAGGCTCCGGACGCGCAGGCTCAGCGGCCATGGCTCACGGGCCCAGCTGCTCCGTGGCATGTGGGATCTTCCCGGACCAGGGCACGAACCCGCGTCCACTGCATCGGCAGGCGGACTCTCAACCACTGCGCCATCAGGGAAGCCCTTTTTGACAAATTCTTGAGTGTCATGTGCCAGGCCCTGTACTAGGATTGAGGTGGGGATGGGGAGGAGAGTAGCAGTTTGCCAAATACTGACTCTTCCCTTATGGAACTTACGTTCTAATGGGGAGAGATGGAGAACAAACAAATACTTGGTATTGCGAGCGGTGGTGAGTGAAGCAGGGCGAGGGTCATTTGCTGCAGGGAGTCGTCTCTGACCACTGAGATTTTTTTTTTTCACACACACACACTGTATTTTATTTTTACAAGAGATAAATAAACTGACACCAAGCATTGTAAATGGATGACCACAACAAAAGCAACAATGATCGCAATTACCGAACACGAAACACACTCACACTGTGTCATAATATTGACACTCAGTCCAGTAATCCTCCACTGTAACAGCTCCTTTACTTTGCGGTGAAAATTGATTTGTATATGTTTTCCCTCTGAGTCCTTGTCGGATTTTTTTTTATTCAAACAGAAAGTCACAAAAATTATAATCATCCTCATCAGTTCGCTAAGTCCCATGTAATTAATTTTTTTTCATCTTGATCTTTTGTTAGCACTTCTATGAATTCATCAGTTTTCCATTAGAGTTCTGAAAATGCTTATTCATTGAGTTCAGCAGTGTAGTCAGTTACCAGAAACCTGTACTTGTCAGAGTCTTTTCCATGAATTCCTTGAAGATGAAACCCTTTTACAGGAACATTTTTGCAAAAGCATCAGAGTACACCCAGAGCTGTCTGTAAATGACAAAAGACTTAAAAATGACCACGGTTAAAGATTTGATGAAAGTTCATAATGATGCAATTGACAAGGAAATTTAGTTATTTCTGAGATATGCATTTTAAAGTCATACCTAGAATTATGACTTATAACATTATACCAGAACATATAAGATTTTTAGAAATTTCATGTAATGTCTGAAACATTTATATTAACGTATTTCCATACAAATAACCTAAAGAAAATTTAGTATTAGTTGTTTTTGTTTGTTTTTTTATACTGCAGGTTCTTATTAGTCATCAATTTTATACACATCAGTGTATACATGTCAATCCCAATCGCCCAGTTCAGCACACCACCATTCCCCCCGCCCCCCGCCCCCCGCGACCACTGAGATTTGAGCAGGGACCTGAAGGAGGGGAGGGAGGGGGCTCCAGGGAGATTTGGGAGAGTCCCAGGCAAGGGTACAGTCCCTGAGGGGAGCGTGCGCTTGGCTGTCCTAGAGACCAACATGGCCTGAAGACAGACAGGGGTGGAGTAGGGGATGGGGCTGGGACCTTGGAGACCACGGTAAGGACTTCAGCTTTGATTTGGGGTGAAATAGGGAGCTTTTGTAATGTTTCCAACAGAGTGACAGGTGTTGTCTATGGGAGGACTCACTTTGGTTGCTGTTCTGAAAAAAGCCTGAAGAGGCTCAGGAGAGAAAGCTGGGAGACCAGTGAGGGGCAACAGGCAGAGGAGGGCTGCCGGCTTCCAGTGGGAGCAATGCCGGCGGTGAGCGAGCTCAGATTCTGGGTGGACCTGTGTCTGAAGGCAGAGCCAACAGAATTGTTCTGTTGACACAAGTAGGTAATTAATAAATATTTGCCGAATGAATGCTGAATCATGAAACTCTCCACAGCCGGCCCCAGCTGCCCTGCTTTAGAACGGCCATTTGCCTGCTGCCTCTGAGTCCACTGCCAATCAGCTTCTTCACACCCTCTGTGCCCGATGCCCAGACAACTCTGCCGAGTCCTCTGGTCTCCGTCTTCAGGGAGCTCCTGCCGCCTCCAAACTTGAACAGCTTTTCAGTTATGTAATTTCCCAGCACCCAGCGTTCCATGTGGGTAATGTCTGCTCCATCATTAGATCGCTGGCTGCCTGAGGACAGGGGCCCCATCTGTCCTGTTTACTGGCGCATCCCCAGGCTCCGCTAGGAAGACAGGCGCACAGAATGCACTCCGTAAACATTTGCTGAGCAGCGGCTGGATGAATCGCCTACTCTGTTCCTCTGGGCTTTCTGTTTCTATTTCCTGCCCAGTCTGAAGGGCTCCACGCCAAAGCTGGACTCCAGTCCAGGGACAAGTCCCTGCCTCTTCCCCCAGAACGTGGGTCCTTGTTCCCTCCACACTCAGTCCCTGGGCTGGGCCTACTTTAGGTCACATGAGAGGTCGCAGGAGCCCTGGAGTCGCTGCCCTTGGACTCTGCAGACCCCACCTTAACCCATCTGTCAAGTTTTCAGTTTCCAGAGTAATTCTGTGTGCCTCCCTCTCTACCCCATATCTGAGACAAGACAGCCACCCAGTGGTAATTTTTCTAAACTTTTGTTTATTTTATAGCAATTGTCATGATTAGAGAAGTAAATAACACGTTTAAAAACCTTCTCAGGGCCAAAGGATGCCAGAGTATTTACAAACACATGGTGGGGGACGGTGGCAACATAAGGGTCTGGGGCTCTGGGGATGGGATTCCACCCAGGCCCTGAGCCAGGCTTGGATGCCGACGCCAGCCATCGTGACTGTCCTGCCGGCCACAGAGTGGGCTCGGGGAGCAGTGGCAGCCTTAGGGCTCTGCTCAGCTGGCCTGGTGGGAGACCCTCTAGCTAACCTGTGGCCCTGCCTCCCCTGCAGGGGCTCCCCACACCCCACAGGCCAGCTCAGAGGGGCCTCTGGGAAGCACCGAAGGACAGGGGGCAGTGTGGGGGGCACAGGGCTGGGACAGAGGGCAGGGATGACCCGGCCTGCCCAGGGGAGGACAGAGACGCAGGCACACGCGCACACACACGTACACCTTCACAGAAGAATCGCGAGGGGTTTTTTTTTGTTTGTTTTTTGTTCTTTTTTGTTTTCTAAGTCTTCATGTTTATGATGTTATTTTTTGCTGTTTATTTTTTCTTCGACAGTGACATAAACTGAGGTAAACATCTGTGACCAACACCTCTCCTAAGGGGCACAGGGTCCCAGCCCAACCAGCAGAGGTGGTGGCGGCAGCGGCAGCAAGGCCCCAACAGGGAGGGCGCAGACCCGGTTCCAGTCCTGCTTCCTTGTTGGCCGCTGCTGCCCCTTCTCTGTGCCTCCGGAAACAGGGGCTGGGCTACAGAACTATGATCCCTTCCCCACTCTAACATCCTAGATACTACGAGGGAGAGACTCTCAGACAGGATCTTAACAGAGAGAGAGAGAGAGAGAGAGAGAGAGAGTGAGAGGGCGCACGTAAGGGGCGTCTACTTGGAATCTCGCTTCCTTGTTATTGCAGGAGAGACAGGATGTCAAGAGGCCTAAGGCAAAAGGAGAAGTTGCGGCTGGGAGAGGTGCCCAGATGGGCTCCAGGTGGGCCGGGGGCAGTGATGGGGGGGCCTTCTCTGAGACTTGGCCCTTGGTGGGAGGAGGGGTTTGCTACTTACCTGGCATGTGGAGGGCCCCAATGCCCGCTGGGGAGGTGGGTCTCAAGAGGGGTGGGCACACCAAGGAGGGGTGGGGGCCAGGCCCTGGGGCAACCGCACAGTTTGTAAACTGGACCCAGGCAGGGCAGGGGGACCTATAGCCCTTTTGCGCGGTGTGAATGAGGGTGAATGGAGAGGTGGGGACTTCAGGCCGGAGGGGCCCCTCTGGTCAGCCTGGCCTGTCAGGGAGCTCCCTCAAATGGCCGAGAACCCCAGGAGGAACCCTGGAAGGTGTGGCCCGGGACAGTGGATGGGGCACTGCCAGGCAGAGGGAGCAGCCTCACCCATGTTGAGGTTATTGCGGGGTCCCAGGCCTCCACGGAGGGGGCGGGGGTCGTGGAGTCGTGCTGGGTGAGGTTGGGTCCCTCTGGTCTGTTTTGCTGCCTAGGGTCCTGAACCAACCTGCAGGTGCCTCCTTGCTGGGTTCCCTGAGGGGTGTGCTGAACCGCAGGCCTGGAAGCCCTCTGGCAGCTGCCCGCTGAGAATCCTGGGGTGGAGTTACTGAGGCGTCTGGATGCAGCCACTGAACACACGAGGCTACACGCACACATGTGCACTCCACATGCACTCACACTGCACACATACCTATTCACACACTCACCCCCTCCCACTTCCAGGGCCTCCCATTCTCACACCCACACCCCAGTACCAGAAACTTGGGAGACGTGGGGATGGGGTCAGCCCCGGGCTGACATGTTAGACCCCAGCAGAAACCCAGGAGAGATTCCCGGCACAGATCACCTGGCCGCCTGCCAAAAGCCCAGGCCCCTGAGTCTGGGCTGGGGCAGCGAGGACTGAGAAGGATCTGAGGTTTCCCGGGCCTGGGGAAGGTGCGGTGGGCAGGCGGTCCCGGCCCTGCACTCACTCCCTTGGCCTAGGGATGTAGGGGTCCCGGAGCCCTTCAGTTGTCCTGAAATCCCTGTGGGGGAGGGGAGGGCCGCCAGAGCTCCACCTCTCTGGCTGTGTGGTCTCTGGCTGGCTGCCCTCCTTTTGGGCTCAGTGTCCTCATCTGGGGACTGGGTGGTGGGGAGTCGGGCCCTGTGTCTGCACATACACACTTCTGCAGCTTCCAGACATTTGCTACATTTTGCAGGGGGCCTGGTCCCTCCCCTCCAGCCTCCCAGGAAAGGGGCAGGTGGCCGCTGAGCGACGCCCCCGCCCTCAGCTCATCTCCCTCCTCCCAGCCAGTGCCCAGGGGCCCTAAGGCCCTTCTCTGCCCCAGCACTTCAGCCCCTTTTCGTGCCCAGGGTGGGGGTGGGGGGCGGGGAGGCCGGGAGGGCAGGACCGGGGGCGGGCCTGCAGGATCTGCCAGGGGGTGCAAAGGGCCGGGAGCAACTAGTCAGGGTTCCAGGGTTCAGGGAGGTGTGGGAAGTCTGCCGGCAAGCTCCCTTGCTCCTGGTGTCAGGGGGCCTCTGAATCCTCGGGCCTGGGGGGGCTTGGCTCCTTTTGGTGGCGATCTCACCAGCCCGCCGCGGGCCGGGCGTCTACCACTACTCCCTTCTGCCGCCGCGGGGGGCTGGCCGGTTCGGCCCAGGGCGTCTTCCCGCGCCCCGGCCTGGCTGCTGCACGGCGCCCCGGGCCCGAGGGCGGCGGGGGCGGCTCAGACGCAGATCTCGATGGCCGTGGCCAGCACCACCTGCCCTTTGCTCTTGTCTGGGCGGCCGTCGGTCCTGCCGGGGGGCCCCGGGGGAGCCAGACCGGGCTCGGGCACGGGGACCGGCACGGGGACGGGCGCGGGCGCGGGCCCGGGCCCAACGGCGGGGGCCGCGGGCCGGGAGCCGCTGCCGCTCTCGGTCAGCACCGTCCGCTTGAGCGGCCCGGGCGCCTCGAGGCGCAGCGGCCCCGCGGCCGGCGGGCGGTCCCCGGCGGGCTTGCGCGCGCGGTGCGAGGGCCGGCGCCGCAGCTCGGACGTGAGCTCGTGCTTGAGGAAGCGGAAGACCTCCTTGGCCGGCCCGCGGCGCTCGGGCTCCAGGGCCAGGAGCCGCTGGAACATGCGCAGCGCCGGCTCGGTGAAGCGGCGCCACTGCGACGGCAGCCCCGGCAGGCGGCCCCGCTGCCAGCGCACAAACTCCTCGAAGAAGGCGTCGGCGCCCGAGGCCGCCTCCCACGGGAAGTTGCCGGTGAGCACGCAGAAGATGAGCACGCCAAAGGCCCACACGTCCACACCCGTGTCCACCGCGAAGCCGTCGGCGCGGCCCGCCTGGCACACCTCGGGCGCCGTGTACGGGATGGTGCCGCTGACCCGCTTCACGCGGCAGCCCACGCGGCGCGTCATGCCGAAGTCGGCCAGCTTCACGCGGCGGCACTCGCGGTCGAACAGCAGCACGTTCTCGGGCTTGATGTCGCGGTGCACCAGCTGCCGGCCGTGCATGAAGTCCAGCGCCAGGCCCAGCTGCTGCACACAGCGCTTCACCGTGTCCTCGGGGAGCCCCACCTGCGGCCGGCCAGACGGGAGAGCCGATCAGGGGCGCCGGGCGGCCCCGACCCAGTCCTCTCCTTCCCGTCCCCGCCACCGCTCGCCTGAACTCCCTCCGGGTCCCTTTCCTGGGCAGATCCGGTGCCAGCCACCCTCCCTCATCCCAGGCTCCCTCCCTGGCCCCGTGGTTTCCCACCTTCCTCACCTTCCCCGCATTTCCCCCAACAACTGTCCAGAGCGCCTACACTGCGCCAGGTGCTTTGCTAAGCGACCTATCCCGCACGACTCAACTCTGCAGCGCGTTACATGCCCGTTTCCCTTACACCGAGGCCTTGTCACTTACCCAGCAAGCGGCAGAGCAGTTTCACCCTGGCCGACTGCAAAAAACCAGGTGCCTGGAGTCCCCCCGGGCACTCTCCCCCCTCCAGGGCACCTCCTCTGGTGGCCCTGCCACCTCCCCTCTTGGGTCCCCACCTGTTGCTATGCAACTGCGGAGGAGGGGGCTGCTGGAGTTCATCCCATCACCCTGGCTGCTCCTCATCTCAGTGCATCATCTGGCTGACTGTGGAGTGTCTGTTTCCCCCTCTAGGACCAGAGCAGGACCTCGTCTTGTTTGCTGTGTATCCCCAGCCCTCCAAACAGTGACTGACATACAGTAGGCGCCTAATAAACGATTAAGTCGGGAGGCGCCTGACTCCTCCTCGACTCTCCTACTCCGGGGACCCAGAAGACAGTCTCCCCTTCCTCAGCCACCACCCCCGTACCTGAGGAGGAATGATGTCAAACAGGTCCCCGGCAGGTGCATACTCCTGAGCAAAGACGTAGCAGTCCTCGGTCTCAAACACTACGTCGAAGACCTTGATAATGAAGGGGCTGGAGGAGAGGCTGTTGGTGATGCTCACCTCCCGCAGGAAGTTCTTCAGCTTAGTTTTGCTCTTGTTCACAAACTTCAGTGCCATCTTTGTGCCTGGCCAGGTGACAGTGACAGTGGTGAAGACCCCTCTCCCTGTACCCCTGCACCTCACACACCCGTGCCTGTCTGCACAGCCTGCCCCAGCCACAGTGCACAATGATGGCCCCAGCAGGTGTGACTCTCCTCATCTCACAGGTAGGAGACTGAGGCCCAGAGAGGGGAAGGAACTTGTCAAAGGCCATGCAGCAAGTCAGCGGTCAGCCTGGGTCCTCCATGCCCAGCCTGAAGCCCTTGATGAGGAGGGCCTGTTGCTTCCTCCACCCTCTCATTTTCTTCCTGGCATACTGTGTACCTATTTATCTGTCTGTCTCGCCCACCTAGAAGGCTGCTCCCTGAGTACAGGAACCTTTGTCTTGTTTGCTGCTGTGTCTCCAGTGCCGACAACAGTCTGATGCATAGTAGGTACTCAACAGATGTTTCTTAAATGGATGAATAAATAAGAAGGCACTAGACACGGAGAGATGAGGACCTGCAAGGCGCACGTCCCTGACTCTGAGCTTGAGCAGGCATCTGTAGCCACCTGGGTGCATAGCTGTGTGACACACGTGTGTGTCCACAGAGCACTTACACATCACAGGTCTGCCTTCTGCACTTCATGTGCACAGCTCACTCTTCATTAGGACCCTATCAGCTGGGCATTAATGCTACCCTATTTTACAAAGGAGGAAACCTAGGCACAGAGAGGTTAAGTCACTTGCCCAAGGTCACACAGCAAGCAAGTAGCAAAGCTCAGGTGACCCCATGTCCAGTACTCCTCCTGTTGTCCCTGTCTCCTCTGTGTGCAGCTGTGGGCGCTCATGCAGCCCCTGTCCCTGACTGGCTGTGTGGGCACTGCTGTGAGCCTACACTGTGGGGAAGGCATCAAGTTCAGGGGTTAAGCAAGAAGGCCCTGGAGCTGATTACTGGGGTCTCATTCTAGCTCACATCCTCTGTAGCTGCACGACCTTGGCTGAGTGACTGAATCTCTCTGGGTCTCAGAGTCCTCAGTGACCTGAGAAATGGAGACGGCCACACTGACCGCACAAGGCCCTCTCCCACCTGTTGTAAGCATGGTGCCCTGTTCCCGAGGACCCCCTCAGTTCGGTCCACCTCCCTGGGGGCTGCTATCACCGATATGCTGGTGATTCCCCAGACACCACCGCTGGCCCTGACCTCTCCCCTGACTCCAGATGTCCCCAGGCGTATCCCCTTGGCTGTCCCAAAGGCACTCTGGATGGCCCCAAAGCAGCCCACCCTCCAGTCTGGGCACTCTGCCCAGAAATTGCTCCCTTGTCCCATCTGCCTGGTCCCCTCCTCCCTGGGCCACTTCAGGCCACATTCTCTCCACGTGGACCACTGACTCTGCCTCCTGCTGGCCTCCTGGCCCCTACAGAGAGCCCCAGCCAAGTCCCCACTCCTGTCTTAGAGCTGGCCACCCTGCAGACACTCACCTGTGCCTTTGTAGGCTACCAGGTCAACCTTCCCATAGGTGCCCTTGCCCAGCTCCCGGACGAGTTCGTAGTGCTTGGTGACATCGCTTGCGGCCAGCGTGCGGAGGGTCAGCGCTTGCATGTCTTCAGTAAGGAGGGGCACGCCTGCACCCAGCCCAGGGGCGGTCCCTGGCCCACAGCAGGGCAGGGAGTGGGGCGGCTCGGGCTCTGGGCAGCCCACGCTCATCTTCTCCCTGTTGTGTGGCATGGAGTGTGACATCAAGCCAGGGTCTACTCCTCCCTCCCCAGGGCCCAGGATCCCCAGGGCTGGGTCCGAAGCCAGGCCGAAGATGACCACAAGGGGGCAACAGGCATCTTTGCTGCATCACCTTTCCCCCAAAGCTTCAGGGCCAGGCCTGAGCCAGCACTCCCCAGAGACACAGCCACTGCCTCCCAGCCCCTACTTGGGTACCGCTGGCCTGTCTCGTGCTATCATCCAGACACTGTGTCAGGCAAGGCACACGTTTTTATGTCACACAAAGACACGCCACATACTGAGTTCACATGAGTGCTCCAGTGCACAAGTACTGATCAGCACCTGCTCTTCGCCAGGTGCTCTTTGGAGCCCTGGGGACAGAGCACTGAACACATAGACCAGACTCCCACCCTCACAGGACTTACGTCCTAGGGGGGAAATGGACAAAACACAGTGAACCCATGAATGATATATTATGATAAAAGGTGACATGCGCCATAGAGAAAATAAGGCAGGGGGAGGGGCAGACGAGGTCTGAGGGCAGGGGTCTCGGACGAAAGTCTGGCAGGGCGGTGCAGGTGTGGCCACACCCCCATCACAGCATTAATCCCTCCCCCAACCTCAGAGGACAACACACAGGCTGGCTCAGGTACACACTGCCACAGCTGTAGCCCCAGGGCCCCACCCAGGCTCCCCAGACACAAGGACAGAATGCCTGTGCTGCAAAGATCCGCCCTCCCTCGCCCCTACCCTCCAAATTCACCGACCGACCCCTTCAATGTTCACACGAGCTGGGTGGGAAGGCCTTCCTGGATACACCTACCCCGTCGGGGGTACTGAGTTTGCCTCCAGATGGTGCCGGGGAGGGGGGCAGAGAGCTGCAATGGGGAGAGTTCAGGGCCGGGTGACAGTGAACGCCCATCTGGAGTCTGCATTCCTCGTCTGTCTAATGGGGGAGGCTTAGACCAGGGCGCTGAGGCCCCGGGAGCAGGTGTCCGCGTGTCCGTGTCTGCGTGCGCGCCAGCAGGGGAGGCCAGCGCTGAATCCGCTCTAGGCTGGACCCTCGGGAGCTGCCTCCTCCTGCAGCTCCTCTGCCCTCACTGCCTTCTCCCTCCAATCCCAGGTGGACCACCCATTGCTCTCAGCAGCCGCAGCCCACCCCTCAGCCGCCACCCCTGCAGAACAACCCCGCGGCTCTGAGGGAAGGCACAGACTTGGAGCCAGACTGCCGAGTTTGAAGCCTGGCTCTATGACTCGCTATTTGGATGCCCTCGTGCAAGCGACTTCACTTCTTTGTGCCTCGTTTCCCCGCCTTAGCAAAAGGATAATAGTATCTTTTCCCTAAGGGTCAAAGGACACGAAATGCCTGGTGCACAGTAAGCACTCCCAGTGTCAGGTGTGGACGCGTTCTCACTCGGATGACCTCCATGCTCGCCTGCTGAGCACGGCTGGAGGCTGGGGGCAGAGGCGAGCCTGGCATCTTCACCCTGGCCCGGCCGCTCCCCTCCCAGGCCCAAACCCTCTTCTCCTCCTCTGCCTCCCCTTCCCCCTCGGCACGACCCAGCCTCCCACTTCACGCGGAGAGGAGGAGCACGAGGAGGGAACCTCCTGCCTCCCACCCAGCCCCAAACGGAGCTCCATCTGCACGTCCTCCCGGCTGGCTGGCGGGGCAGGGAGCCGTCCCCGCCCCCTCTGCTCTGGCTCCCGCCCCCTTCCGCTTCCTCAGGATCCCGCTCCCCCGTGCGGGCCCCTCCCCTCCATTCATGAGCCCGCCAAAGTCCCACACGATGCCCTCAGCGTCTCCAGCGCATTTCACAGACCTGAAGATGGAGGGATGGCGCCAGGCCCACTGACACCCAGCCCTGCTTCCTCCGCCACCCTCAGTGTGTTGAACCCAACCCTGCCTGGCACCGTCGTCAAGCCTCTGCAGTCCCTGCTCCGGGCGGGACAGCACTGGGGCCCTCCTGCTGCAGGGCTAGAGTGGGGTGTCATCTCCCCACAAGGCTTCCTCTGGTTGCAGGGCTGGAAGGGGTCAGCTCTCTCTTCTTATCAAATGTCCACCCGCTAGCTGGGGGGGAAAGGACGCCGAGTGAGAACGACCTGCTCTTAAGTAGCCGGGAGAGGTAAGGCTGTTCCTGTGGAGTGTGGGGCTACCCCACCCCACCCCACCCCACCCCGAGGGGTGCCGATGAGCGCACACCCTCTTCATCTGGAGCTCTTCCCCCTGCCCACCAGGAAGAGTTCCCGGCGCTGGGCTGCTATGCTGACCTACTTCTCCTGATGTGTGTGGACTCCCCAAGGACGTGTGGCAGTGCGCCCACTTCGGGCTTCGGCCCCTGTCAGATCAGCTTGGGCCGTTTTCCACATCTCCTGGGAGCTGGACTGGCAGCCGCCAGTTGCTAGACGCCCTTCTTCCCGCCCCACCTCCCTCCCCCAGGGACTGTCAGTGCTTGGCTTATCTCTGCTGCTTTGGCCTCAGAGTTGCCCTGGGCAGGCACCGGGCTTGGTGGGGGGCACACCTGCTCCCTCACCCCAGGCTCAGCCCGTGCTCTGACCACTGCCCAGCTCTGCCTCTCTACAGCTCAAACACGCCTCTCCAGTGCCCTCCGCCATTCCTGCTGCCTGCCTGCCTTCGCTGTCCCCTGCCCCACACCCCACCTCCTTATCTCATTATCCTCAGGTGCCACTCCTCCAGGAAGCCTTCCGTGCTGCCCCAGGTGCCAATTTCTGTCTCTGAGGGGCCCCAGGGTTCAGACAGGGTCTGTATGTCTCTCTCTCAGGGCCTCTGTTGAATATGGTGGTCTCAGCTGTGTGTCCCTGTCTGTCCCCATCAACAGGCCAAGAGCGCCCTGGGGGCTGGTACTACATCAAATTCAACTCTTCCTTGTCCCTTCCCTTAGTTCCTAGGGTCCAGGTTGGGGGATCCTGTATATTGCCCCCCCTCACTCCTTCAACCTCCCTCTCCCCTCAGGCCTGTTCTCTGCAAGGTGTCAGCAGGAGACAAGGAATTAACCCGCACCCTGTCCCTGCGGCTGCGTCATCCCCCCAGGTACACACTGCCTCCGTCCCAGTTACTACACACGTGACTTAAGAGGCACAGTGGGGAACGATGGAAATGGCACGGGCCTTGGGGCTCAGCAGGCTTGGCCTTGATCCTAACGTGCGCCACTTTTTAGCTGGGTGACCTTGAATAAGTCACATCACCTCTCTGGGCCTCAGCTTCCACATCCATAAGATGAAGAAAATAATAACAGTAATAGCGGCGGCTAACACTTAAATGTACTCACTACGTCAGGCCCTGTCTGGAGGATGAACTCATCTCACTTTCACAACTCCATGAGGTAGGTATTATTATTATCCCCATTTTAGGGGTGAAGAGAATGAGGCGCAGAGACTGAATAACTTGCCCAAGGTCATCCAGCTACTGCTGGCATTGGCTCCAAAGCTGGTGCTTTTAACCACTATTTTTCCCCCAAGTCAGAATGTGTGAACATCGCATCCATATCCCTCAGTATCTGAGTGGGGAAATGGAGACCCAGAAGAGGATAGAGCCTCAGCCAGGGATGCGCATGCCGTCACGGAGCTCCTGCGGAAAGCCGACTGCGTGCCAGGCACCGGTCCAGGTGTGCCACGTGTATGAACTCAATCCTCACAACAGTCCCCGAGGCAGGTGGACCAGCTCCTTTTTCAGGTGGGGACTTGAGCCCAGAGAGTGAAGCGAGACACATCAGCCTCACTGGTGGTTGAAGGCATAGACGTCTGGCATCAGGGGGAACTTGACCTAAAAGCATTTTACCTTCGTCTCTCTCACTGCCTCCACCTGGAGAAGCAGCCGAGGACCTGACGGCCGTGAACTTCCTAGCACCAGGCAGCAGAGGTCCTGGCCAACCTCCATTCACCCGGTGTAGCTGGTGCTGCATCCGTGCACACTCGAGCTGGCAGTGCTGCCCCAGGGGACCCCACGTGACCTGCACTCAAGTGTGTGCCCTCACTGGCCCCGAGGGAGGCCCTCGATTCCCCATCTGGGGTGCGGAAGGCAGGAGGGCGTCACCCCGTTTTCATGGCAGTGGTCGTGGCCCTGACCACAAAGACTCTGGCCCCATGGGCTGGGTCTTCCGCCACAAGCTGGGAGGGCCACGGTAGTGTGGGGGAGAGTTTCCCAAGCAAGAAGCAAGACCGAACCATCTACCACTTCCTGTTGGCAGGTGGCTCAAGCTGGGTGCCTCTTTCATGAAAACAACACCCAAAGCGTAACCCAACTCAGGCCTACTCTGGGACCCCCTTCCCCACCACAGGCACACACGCAAACACACACACACACACGCAGTGCCAGTCTGGCAAAATTTCACTCACTGAGTCCTCATAAGTATCCTGAGAAGGGGGCAAGATGCCTCCCATTTTAAAAATCAGCTTAATTGAGGTATAACTTGCATATCACAAAACTCCCCCGTAGCAAGTGTATAATTCAATGATTTCAGTAAATGCACGGAGCTGTGCAACCATTGCTGTGGTCAAGTGATGCTTTCTACTCTGTGGGTAAAGAGCGAGGCCCAAGAAACCGCTGACTTACTACGGTTATGGCAAAGATGACTTCTGCCCTAAGTCATGCAAACCGTGACTTACTACGGTTATGGCAAAGATGACTTCTGCCCTAAGTCATGTAAACCGTGACTTACTACGGTTATGGCAAAGATGACTTCTGCCCTAAGTCATGCAAACCATGACTTACTACGGTTATGGCAAAGATAGCCAACTGCCCATCAAAGCTTTGTGTTCTCTCTTCTATAATACAGAGCTGTTTTGGAGGGTGGCTGTCAGCAGGGAACTACATTTCTCCTCTCGCCTGCTTCCAGGTGTGGTCACCTGGGGTGGCACCTGTGACTGGTTTTCCCCAGTGGCATGGGAACAGGAGTGAGGTGTCACTTCTAGGCTGGAGCTTTTAAAAGTGGCTAAAGTTTCTTCCTCTTCTTCTGTGGCTTGATGCAGAGGACTCCAAGGCTCTAGAAGACGGTGGTGGAGCTACAGGACAGGAGGAGCCTGGGTCCCCTGGGCATGCGAGGCCTCCTGCCGATGAGGACTACCTGCTCTGTATTTTGTGAGCCAGAAGTAGACTTGTTAGGCTGCTGAGATATATGGGGCTTATTTGTTACAGCAGCTAATACTGCCCTAATTCAAGAGTTATGTAGCAAGTAAACAAAAGAGCTAAGATTTGAACCTCAGTGTTTTCGACTGCCTGGAATGTGGCCAGACAAGGTAACCTGGATGGTGGTAACACTGGCAACCAAGAATCCAGTTATAGGAGTAGGTGGAGGGTGATCAGCCTGTGAAGGGAAGGGAGACTGCTCTTACCCTGTCTTGTGGGAGTATAATAATACTGGCAAATGTTTACTGTTTACCATATGCCAGGTGGTACGCTAACAGTGGATTAAATCATTTAATCGCAGGATGTCTCAGAGGCAGGTGCTACTATTATTATCCCCACTTTACAGAAGGGGATACTGAGGCACAGATGGGCTGAGTAACTTGCCCAAGAGCTAATAACTAGCAGAGTGGGATTTGAACTCCAGCTATCAGGGTTTAGATCCCATGCTCTTATATGCTGTGTCCTGCGAGGCTCCTACAGGCAGACCCAGGCAGACAGCAACTCAAAAATGAGACAGTTCTCACAGTCTCACAGTCTCACACAGGGAGGAAGTGCGTTCTCTGCCGCTGGGAGCAGAGAAGCAGATACTGGAAGCCCATCTGTTGGGGGAAATCAATGTGGGGTGAGGCTGGACCGAGCCAGCCAGGCCTTTCTTACTCTCACTCTGGGAGTCTAAGGTTCTCTGTCCCCATGCCGGAGTCCCCTCTCTCAGGTCGCTGGACCCATGCTATGCCCTTAGCACAGGCAAACCCCAAGGGTATCCTCAACAAAGCCCTGGCCTGGAAGATGCCACTGAATAGTAATTGTGCCTGGGTGGGTCCCCTCTCTGGGTGACTCTATTATTAAAAACCCCTGTGAAAAAGCAGCCACGAGGTGGAATTTCAGGTACCCAGTGGGGCCACGGAGCCCCTCTGGCTTCTCTCACCTGCTTCACTTTGCTTCTGTCAAGGGAGGGGCTGGAGCTTCATCCCCTCAGCCTGCGTGGCTGAGCCAGCTCCCCACACCCTGCATTCTCCGCGTGCCCGCCTCCCCGTTTCTCCCCTCTAGCCCTCCCCACCTGCAGGGTCAAATAAATTGTCTCAAGACCAGATTTGACCTGATCCTTGCCTTGTTCTGCATTTTCAGTGGTTCCCTGTATCGGCCTGTGGTGTTTTCTCCTGCCCAGCATCACTTTCCCTTTCCCCAGGCAACGGTCCCTCTCTCAGTCCGGTGGTTCAGTAGGGCTGTCCCCACTCTGGCTTTAAGCGCAGGTCTGACCCAGGGCCGGCCAACCAGGGGATCCATCCCATCCGCCAGGTCACTGTTGACTGGTTCAGAGATGAACACGTGACCAAAGTGACCCACTGAGATCTCGCCTTAGGACTTTTGCTGAACTTATCAGGAAAGAGATACCTTCTGACCCCTGGGCTGCAAAGCTGGAGGACACGGGCCTGGAGCTGCTGGGGGCTGGCTGAACCACCATGAGGGGAGCACCTGACCGAGAATGAAGCAACAGAGACAGGCAGAGCAGAAAGATGGAAAGACTTCTGATGGTCCAGAGCACCTGCCTCCAGACATGCTGAAAGCCAATTACATTCCTGAATGTTTGTTTCATGAATCAATACATTTCCTTTTTGGCTTAAGCCAGCTTGAGTTGAGTTTGCCTTAAGCCAGTTTGAGTTGAGTTTGTGTAGCTTACAGCCTAAGGCCTCCAGACAAGCATATCTATTTGAGCCCAGGCACTGTGCTGGGTGCTGGCACAGGGTGAGTAGTTTAGATAGAGGGTATGAGATAGAGGGTATGAGCCTACAAGTCAAGGAGGCAAATAAAGGACTCAGATAATCATGAGGCCAGGAAGGCCATGATCAGTGCCCCAACATTTCCAAGAAGGGTCCTGGCAGTGGGGATCAGGGTACCTTCCTGGAGGAGGTGACACCTTAATGGGCCTTGGAGGGGATTAACAATCTAGCAAGAAACCCAAGAGCTCCTTGAAAGCAAGCCCCATGCCTTAACCATCTCGCTATTCCTAGCACTTAGCCAGTGTGTGACAAATGCCCGGTGAATAATTCTTTACGTGTCTGGGAAGCTGTAACTTTTTATATCTTGGCTTTCCTGAATGTGACCCTGCAGGCACATAGCTATTTTCCCAGGGGCCTGTGTGAGAGATCATTAGCCCCATTTTACAGGTGCAGAGACTGATGGCCAGAAGAGACAGTGATTTGCTCAAAATCACATATAAAGTTAGTGGCAGGGCTGGGCTAGAAGCCAGGGCATCTGCAGGGCAAGGTGTGGTCTCGCTCTAACAGCCCCAGCCCCAAGCACAGCAGAGATGGGAGTGGCTGTGAGTGACACTGGCCACTGTGAACAGAGAGGCTGGAGTGCTGTGATGAGAATGATGAAGATAATGGAGAAGAAATTTACAGTAAGAGCTAACACTTAAGGAACCCCTGTCCTGTGCCAAGTCCCTCAGGTAAATTAACTCGTCAAATCCTCACAACATCCTGTGACATGCGGGCTGCTATTCTCTCCAATTTACAGACAAGGAAACTGAGGCACAGAGCAGTCATGTCACTTGATCAAGACCGTCCATCAAGTGGTAGAGCCAGGATTCAAATCCAGGCATTATCACTGCCGTGTCCAAAAGCTTAACCACTGTGCTTTACTGTCTCTAAAATGATACAGTTAAAATGATCATTTATTTTCTCAGTTGCCAATTCTTTACATTGCTGCTGCCATTCAATCTTCACAGCAACCCCATTTTACACATAAGGATGCTGAGGCTCTCGGGGGTTAAGCAGTTTGCCCAAGGTCGCTCAGCTGGTACGAGGCAGAGCCAGGAATTGAACCTTGAATGACTCCTGCTCTATCTCCCTTTTCCTACTCTTGGTCTCTGGTTTGCAGCCAAGGCCTCCCTCCAGCCCCATGTCTTCAGCACCACAGGTGTGGACAGCACCCGGGCCAGCCCTGCACAAAGTGCAAGGCTAGGGGAGGCCCGAGGAGGCTGGGCAGAGGATGGAGGAACGGCTGACAAACCAAACCCAGGCCCCCGGGGCTGAAAAGGTATGTATGGATATATGTGCTGCCGTTTATTTAACCAACTGATAGATGTTGGGTGTGCTCAACCTTTTGCTGCCGCAAACAATGAGTAGCCTTGTACATCAGTCATGTTGCAGTGTGCAGGTGTGTCTGTATGATCAATTCTAGAAATGGGTTGCCAGGTTAAAGGATGAGTGCATTTGGAATTTCTGCAGAGAGCTCGATGTCCCCCAGAGGGCTGTTGCACTGGCCCTCCCCCAGCCATGCAGGGGGAGGGCTGCTTCTTGGTGGAACATAGCAGCTGCTGCCTGCTCCCTCACCCTCTCTGGGCCTCCATATCACTTTGTTTAGTACGTTACTTTGAAGTGGGGGAAAACAGGAATAAGTTCCTCATTTGCTTGCATGTGCATAAAGTCACTCTGGAATCAACCAGGCACTAATGAACCCTCAGCACTCACTCCCACTGGCCTGAGTCGTCAGCAGCGACCTTCTAACTGCTCCCCCCTGCCCCCCCAACCCCAATCTCTTCTCGACACAGCAGCCAGGGAGCCCATCAAACCCCAATCAGATCACATTACTCCCCAGGTCAACACGCTCCACTGGCTCCCATCTCATTCCAAAGTCCTTACAACGGCCCTCAATTTACCCCTCTGACCCGCCTCCTCCCTCCCTCTGCTCCAGACACACTGGTCTCCCTGCTGTTCCCTGAACACGCCAGCTCCCCGCCTGGTGGCTGTTCCCTCTGCCCCCAGACATCCACATGGCTCATTTCCTCCAAGTTCTGCTCAAACAGCACCTTCTCAACTAGGGCTATCCTACTGCACTCCCTTTTCCTGCCTTTATTTTTTTTCCCCAGTAGAGTGTATCACTGTCTAATGTAATGTCTACTGTGAATGTCTCTTTTCCCACTAGAACTTAAGCACTGGGAGGGCAGGGACTTAGTTGGGCTGGTCTTGTTCACTGCTGTACCCCCAGCAGCTAGCACAGTGCCTGGCACATAGTAGGCATTTAATAAATATTTGGTGAATGAATGAAGAATGAATGAATGAATGAATGAACAAATGAATGTCTGAGGAGAGAAGTGGGAACTGAGCAAATAGGGGCAGGGCGGGAATTAAACTTTTCACTAGGTACAATCCTGTTGGGTCTGGAGGGTGTAAGGAATCAGGCATGGCTGGGGGTCCAGACAATGCCAAGGGAGAGTGTGAGGAGAGGTCGTGCCCACCCGCCCAGGCTCAGCACCCCAGGGTGGTGTCCCCTGAGAGGGGCCTGGGGAGGAGTGGTCCAGCTTGATTGCCCTGAACTTCCACATGGAGCTGGCCTGTGCTCAGGAAGGTGGGCGCAGCTGGGAGCCCCCTTGACACCCACCCCTGATGGGAGCCCTCCCCCTACATCCCCAAGGCCAGTGCCCAGTCTGGTTCAATGCCACTTAACACCTTCTCGGAAGGGTATCCCTGACCCTCATGTTTTTTACCCCAGGGCAGAAATCAGTTCACGTGTGGGCTCTCCTATTTGCTGCCAGGGAGTGGGGGGTCCAGAGCTGGGCCCTGTCACCCCAGAAAGAGGCCTGTGAGTTGCTTGGGTAAGCTCTGGCCTCTGCTGCTGGTCCCCAGGGAGCCCTGTCCAGCTCCCCCGCCCATAGTTTTCCAATCTGTGAAATGAGCCATTTCATATCCCTTCATGGGTCACCGAAGTCTCAGTACGCTTTCCCCTGAAAAATGTCCCCAGCCACCACATTCACACTTCTACATACAACACCAGGGGGTCAGGGCCCCAGGGAGCCCATAAGAAAGTCCAGGTAAGTCCTCTCCCTCCCCTCGGTCCTTTGACACAAATACAGACTCTGCCAAACATTCTATTCAGGGTCAAAAGGAGGAGGAGAATATTCTCAAATCTTTTCGTCTTCCCTCATGGTGCAAATTCTGGCTACATCCCCTCTCGCTGTGTGGCCTAAGCTGTGGGGTCATACACCTGCCTAAGCCTCAGTTTGCCCATCAGTAAAATGGGGTGAGAATGCCTGTTTAACATGATGGGTTTCTGTAAGAATTAAAGGGGCACTTCCTACAGTGCTTGGCACAGAGCAGATGCTCAGGAAGAATCTGCTGGCAAGAGGGGCCTGAGACCTTGGTTCCGTCCTGGACCCTGACAACTCTGCGCCGTCTTGAGTGAGGCTGTACTCTCACTGAGTCTTGGTTTTCTATGCTGGACATGGGGGCCGTTTTGGCTTTGCTAAATCTTACTCCCAGAACCTGCTTGAGCCAGGAAGGACCTTGGAGATCACGTGGGCCAGCCCCGACATTTCCCAGGTGGGAGACTGAGAGGGGGAGCTGAGACTTTCCCAAGATCAAGCAGCAGAAGCTGGAAACAACATTCTTCCCACTGCCCTGCCCACCAGGGGTAGCCTGGGGTTCCCTGTGCTGCCGGGCTCCGCTTCTGGCTCCAGCCTCTGTCTCAGCCTCCCCTCCCAGCTGGTGCAGTCTGCCCCTTCCCCAGGGCACATCCTTGGTGGTTATTAATAGCTGATGCTGCCGCTCGCCTGCAGCTGGTGCCCAGAGTTGGGACAGACTCTCCAGCCAGGCCCTGTGGGGAGGTGGGAGCCCTGGGCCTCCTCGTTCCCAGCCTACCTGTGGCAGCCCCTGTGGGTGTGGGAGGAGGCATGAGCCTTGTTGCTGGGTGACGTGGGCAGCCCGGCACTCAGGGGCCTCGTCTGGGTGTCCACCAGTGGACAGGGGCCGGCCAGTGGGGAGATGGCTGGGTGAGCAGAGGCTCCCTGAAGAGATGAGCCCTTCCTTAGCTAAGGCCTTCACCCTGTCCCCCATTCCCTGAGCCCCTACTGAGGGATGGAAGTGGGGATGTAGCCTAGCTTAGGAGCCTGGAGCCCCGATTCAGCCACCCCTGGGTGGAACCAGGTCACCAGCATGCAATTTTGGGTAAGTCACTTACTTTCTCTGTGCCTCCATTTCCTCATCAGTAAAATAGGGTTAATAATACCTTAAATAGGTTGAAGTATTATTAATAATAGCTGACATTTATGAGCCACCTGAAGTGTAAGTATTTTATACAGATTGACTCATTCAAACCTCATAACCATCTTAGGAGAAGCTGCTATCGCTATTCCCATTATATCCCTCACAGCTCAGGAACCCGAGACTCAGAGAAGGGACGATTAAGTAACGTGTCCAGTGGCACACAGCTAAGGCGTGGCTTAGGGAGATCTGCCTGGCTCCAGAACATTCAGTAAATATTTGCCAAGCACCTACTATGTGTTTGGGTCTGGAATACATTCACGAACCAGACAAACAGCCCTGTCCTCAAGGACCTTATATTCTAATTTGGAGACAATGATAAAGGTAAGTAAGAGACGTCAGTCAGACAGTGAGAAGTCCTAAAGGGAAAAACAAAGCAGGGAGAGGGGAGGAAACGCCGGGGGTGGGGAATAGGATTGTAGATGGTGGGGTGAGGGGGGTCAGGAAAGGCCCCTGAGAAGGCTACAAGCACGTGGAGACTAGATCTTGTAGGAGAAGAGCCCTGCTGGCAGAGGCAAGGGGGGGATGGCAAGGGCTGTGCTTGGTGCGCTCATGGAACAGTGAGGAGGCCGGCATGGCTGTGGAGTAGCAGGTAAGGTGCAAGGGGCCAGAGCGGAGTGTAGAGGTAAGGGATGGGGGGCAGTGGGCAGGGCCCTGGAGGCCATGGCGAGGACCTGCCTTTCACTTGGAGATGCATGCCAGACTCCGGACCTGGGCAAAGCCTTCCTGAAGCCAGCCCATGCGCCAGGCCCCGAGAGGCCAAGAGACAGCAGGAACCCGACTCCGCTGCACTCGGAGACCCCCAGTCCAGCCCCCAGCAGCATCCCACCACTGTCCTTGGAGGGGCTGAGTGAGGAAGGAATAGGGGAGCCTTACAGACTTCCTTCGAAGATTCCTCTGTGCTGCAGCTCTCGGCTGTCGTGGCCCCAGGTGAGAAGAGGTGTGCGGGCAGTATGTCCAGGAACGCAGCCAGGGCCCAGGTTAGGTTCTGCCGGGTCCTTCTGGCTGGCCGTGGCCTGTGGACTATGTGTGAATGATGGAAGAGCGGGCAGAATCTTCTCCGAATCCTAGATATGGAAGCTTGAGTAAAGACCTTCACCCCAAGCCTCCATTTTTTTTTAAAACTGTACAAGTGGGACTAGCATTTCTGCTCAGGGCTTCAGGTGACTGATGGTAATAGCAAACCTTAGAGGGTACTGGGTGCCACTCACAGCACTCTACAAACCTCCATCACTTAATCCACTATGAGCCTACAAGGCAAGTACTAGTATCGTCCCCTTTTTTGTAGGTGAGGGACCTGAGGCACAGAGGCTAGGCACCTGGCCCAAGATCACACAACGAGTTTAGAGGCTGTGCTTTTGGCCACTAACCCATGTTAACTGTTGGCCCCACTCCCTCCCAGACACACTTGGGGTCAGGGCTGGCAGGTACCCAAGCCCTCGGGATGGGATGATCTCCCTGCAGGACTGTGGGCTCCAGTTCGAGAGTAGGAAGCCTTCCTGCTATGTTGGGGGGCCCAACAGACCAGAAGCTACCCTGGGGCAGGGATTTGTGCAGCTTCAACAGGGCCTGACCAGGAGGAGGACGAGGCAGCTCTGTCCTGTCCAGTCCCCACCCCTGCCCCTCAGGGCCATCCCAACACCCAGAGGCAGGTGGAACATTCTCTGCCTCTCCCAGGACTGGCTAAAGCCACAGGGAAGGAGAGCAGGTGCAGTGGGGAGTCACAGTGGCTGGACCCACTCATTTGCATACCCCGCTGCGGGTGGCAGAAGTATTAAGCAAACACTTAAGGAGCAGGCAGAGCTAAAAGTGCTTTATCATTTAATCCTCCCCACAACTCTAGGAAGGAGCTAGTATTGATATTATTCCCATTCTACATGCGAAGAAACTGAGGCATGGAGGACACTGCCTCATCCAAGGTCACGTAGCTAGTGAGTGGTCAAGGCAGTCTGATGCCAGTTTCACCAAAACCTTTGGGGGTTCACAGAGCTGGGCTCAAATCCCCACTCTGGGTTAAGGAGGTGCTGCTCTCGGTGCTAAATGAGAAAGGATGTCCAGTGGCCGGTGTGGGGCACTTGACACTGAAGAATGCTTCCCTCCAACCCTGATATTACATGGTTCCCTGAATGGGGGCTTAGCGGGGAGTCTGGACTTGTCCCCTCTCCAGACTGTGGCCAAGCTATACGGTGGGTGGAGGGGAGGATGGGGAGAGGGTGGACAGGAGAGGAGAGGGGGCTCTAACGGGCCCCACCAGGCCTAACGCCACAGCTTCCTGAGACCGAGAAGGGGGACCAAGGGAATAGGGGAGGGAGGGGGCAGTCTGGAGAAGACTAGGTCTGTTGGAGATGCTGGTCCTGGCTCTGGCCAGAGGCCCATCTGCCTGGAGGAGGAAGCCTGGGGACAGAAGCCTGGCAGGCACCTCACCTAGAAAGCAGCTCTGGGCAGGAAGAGGACCTCGACTACAGCTGCCATATGTATGTCCCACCCCTCAGGCTTGACTCTCACCCTACCCCACCCGTAGCAGGGGCAGGTAGGTCCTTAAGCACCACACAGAACTGCCTCTCAAATACCTGCTTCGCCTTTCCTGGGGACCAAAAGCCCTCTGGCTCCCCCAGAACAGCTATAGGAAGACCAAGAAGACGTTACCACCAAGGGTTACTTACCCACTTGCCAATGTGCCCTTTCCAATAGGAGCCAATAGTTTCTGAGCACTTTTCACATGACAGACCCTGTCCTAGGCCCTTTTCATGCTTTAGCTCACTTAATCCCCCTGTTGACCCTGAGGTAGGTATTATCCTTGTTTTCCACGTAAGTAAAATGAAGCTCAGAGAGGTTAAGTGACTTGCCTGAGATCACACAGCAGCTAAATGGAATTCAGACCCAGAAGTCCAGAGCCTGTGCTCTCAACTATAGTGCTCTGCTGTCTCCTTTGGCCTCGGGCTGCTGTAGACCTTCATCCAGGAAGATGGCACACTCCCTTCCAGGGCCATGCCCAGGGGCTGGGGCCCAGTGCTGACTCCTGACCCCTGGCTCAGCTACTTAGTGTCACCCACTGGTTTCCTTAATGTTTAGGGTATGTCATTATTTTTGCATGACTTCTGCATCTAGGCCCGCACGTCTCCTGCCCGACCAAAACTACAGCAGTTTGGACTCAGTCCTAGAAAGTTAGAACAAGGAGGAAGATTATGGCTGAGAGAACCTCTAGTCCAATTCCTCCCTGACACATGGGTAAACTGAGGCCCAGAGGGCAGACCTCCCCAAGAGTCCTCAGTAGGACCTGGGTCTAGAACCTTGGACTTTTGCTCCTGGGCAAGTAGGACAATTAAAACAGGTTTTTGCTGGCTGAATCCTTCTAATCTAGAGGAGGGGGCACAAGACGGGGCCCAGAGTGTAAAGTGGGACCAGGCTGGAGATGCTTCTGGCTGGAGGAATCCAGGCTCACTGCACCACTTAGCCCTAAAAGCTTCGGAGGGACACTGCTCTGTACAGGTTCTAACTTGGCCATGGGGGAGGCAGGAAAGACACATGTGTGCAAACACACACAGACAAAGGTCACCCTCTGAGCAAACATTTTCTGGCCTCTACCCTAGGCCTGCAAGACCAGATGCCTATAAGAGGGGCCAGCAGGTCATGGAAATGAGTGAACAGGCCAGGTGGGGCCTGGGTCAAGCTGCAGGGTGATAGCCAATCTAAAGAAGGTTGTCATTCTTTGGTTCTCGCCTGGGCTTATCACAGCATCTGATTTTCCAAGAGGATCCAAAAATCAATATTTGTGTGTGAAACTGTATGTTGGTTTAGCATTGGCAACAAATACAAACATGAGAAAAACACTGTTTGGATCAACAAGATGTGTCTAGCAGTTGTGTTTTACAACATGTGCTACACAATATGCTGGGCTCTGGGTTAGACAAAGCCGATGCAGCAGGGAGGGCGCAGACCTGGTCCCACCTCCTGGAGGTCGGAGATCGGAGTCTGGATGTGGAGACACACTCTCACAGGACACACAGACACGGGCCACCGTCTCCCAGCCACCAACCATCCATCAGTCTAACTCTACTCTCCACCCTGTGCCAGCCCAGGTCAGATCAAAAGGGGAGGCGGAGAGCTGCCCTTGAGCCATCCTATAGTGGGGCTTTCCAGGTCAGGCGAACAGCACATGGTAGAGGGAAGGACAGACAGGAGGCAGAAGTAGAGGCTGGAGAGTGAGGAGCGGGAACTGGCACTCAGGAGGTGGTTTCGGGCCACACTGCAAAGGGCTTTGATGCCGCTTTATTCCAGACTCAACGGGGAGCTCTGCAGGTTAGCGAGGAGGGAAGATCTTACTCCCTTGTCCCCCTCTGGCCTCTTGATGGTTTTCCCTAGTCACAGTGACTCAAATCTCCACTCTTTAGCCTCTCACTCCACTCCCTCGCTGGTGGGTCGTCTGACAAGGCCCTGGGCTCTTGGGAACCCCCCGGGGGAAATGAACTCCTTTAGAGATGGAGAGGACACACCTGGATGCTTCTGCCGCCCAAGGGCGATCCACATCCACCCCACCGGCTGCAGAGTGAGTGGCCCACTGCCGTTATCTCTGGGAGATGCCACATGCTTGCCCAAGGTCACCCAGTCTTCAGGGCAGTTGGCTCCCCCCACAGCCTGGGCTGAGGGGCACTGTCTCAACTGTCCTTGAATTTGAAGGTGGGGCTGCCAGGGCTCTGGCCTGGAGCTCCCCAACCTCTTCTCCGGCTGACCACATCCTACCCCTTAGGTCCATGCCAGCAGCAGGTGGGGGTGGGGGCACTTGGTACTGGGAAGCGGGGAGAGGAGTAAGCTGCTGCCCAGGCTCAGCGCCCCCAAGTCTGCAGCACTATGTGGGCCCCAGGGTGGAGTGTGGGACCAGGCTGGGGATGCAGATCCTGCTGAGGATCAGGTGCTTCAGGAGTGGGGTCAGAACCGGTCAGCTGGGCCTGACCAGACCCACCCCAACTGATCCAACCAAGCACAGCCTGGGCAAATTGAGAACAGCCCAGACATCTGATGAACAGGAAAGATCAGGAAAGAGGATGAAGTGGGAAAAAGGACCTTGACTCCAGGGCCTGGTACATCACAGACACTAGCTAAAGGTTTTTGAATGAATAAGTGAACAAAGGAACTCCTGGTGGGGCTACCTGTACTCAGAGTCCTACCTTCTTCAGCATCACTGCTCGCCCGCAGAGGGCTCAGAGAGAGGAGGCTGGTGGAAACGCCAGCAGCCCAGAGTGTGTTCCCTCGGCATGGTCCAGTCCCTTCTTACGATCTCTGATCCAGAATTCCAGGATAAAACATCCCCTGGGCCTCTCATCTTCCCATGAGCTGCAAGGCCTGGGGTTCAGGACCTCACTGAAGGCCAGGCTGGGGTACTGCTTTGTACACCACCTATAAAGCTACAGTGAGAACCTAGAATGGTTCCTTGGTTGTCCAGGATACACTGACCCCACCTGAGGTTTGGCCCTGGGTGTTTTGGAGGTCAGGAGCAGAAGGGAGGGCCTTGGGTTTGCTGTTCCTGGGGTACATGGGGACAGAAAGGTGCCCTGACCTGAAATGGCTTCTTCTTCCAGACTTCCTCCCTTCCCCAGAAACCAGAGCCTCACTTTGGAAAGGGCTTGTCCCTTCCTGTCCTGAAGGGAGCACGAAGCATGGCCTGGGTAAAGATACCCCTTCCCAGCCTGGGTTGGGGGCAGTGGAATCACAGAGAAAAGAAGGGAATCCCACCCATTCTCTCAAACACACCCCTTCCCTGTCTCTCGCAGACAAAGACACACACCCAAAGCCCCATCCATCACCCTAGGGCTACACACTGCAGGCCCCCTCACCTGTGGACACCCCAAATCTTCTCTTCCCAGGGGGGGACTTCACTTGAGAACTCAGCCTGGCCTTTGGGGGAGGGGTATATACACTCCAAGGACCAAGGATCCAACAGCTCCAGGCTCACAATTTTGGGGGGTGGACTCCTCACCCTCTTCCTCCTTCACTGTGGCCCAAGGGTCTCTGCCACCACTCCCCCGCAGGGCCGGGAAGCTGTGCCCAAACCCCGGGGCCGGGGTGTGGGGTGGGGGAAGGGAGAGGAGGAGGGGGCGGCTCCTCCAAGCGAGACACAAAGAGACGTCCTTCAGCCTCGGCTCCATGGCGACGCTGGGGAGGGGGCGGTGCGCACCCAATACTTCCTTCCCCACCTGCAGGGCTAGGGACCTCGGCGGCCACTCACCTGCTGCCCCTCACCTGGGCCCGGCTTACCTGGGCTGGGGCCGCGGGGACGCCGCGGCAGGGGGCCTGGGCGCCGTCTCGGTTTTCGTCGTCAGCCCGGCCCGGGGGGCTCAGGGCGCCACAACCATGGGCTGGGATGAGAAGGGCGCCGCGAGGGGCTCAGTCGCCCCAGTCCTGGAGCTGCGAGGGGGGGGGTCCCAGAGGCCTCTTGCTGGTGAGGGATAGCTCTTGCTGTCCTCGGGTCCCTAGATTTGGGGTTTCTGTGAGCCGGAATCGGGGAGGGGGGGAGGTCTAATACCCCTGATCTAGGGGCGTTCTGAGCTGGGTCTTCGTGTCTTGAGGTGTGGAGTTGTAATGGCCAGGATCTTGAGAAGGGGTCCCCACAATCCCGGACAGGGGGGTCACTGCGTTCTAGGTCTTGTGGGGGCCCCGACTGAAGAGGGGGTGTCTTCGCGGAACCGCAGGGAGGTCGCTGTCTTCTGAATACGGAGGTAGTCTCCGCCTTCCCCGGCTGGGGAATAGCTCTGTATTGGATCTGGAGGGGCCACCCGCTTTCCTAAGGGTCTCTGGGTCCTGGATGTGGTGGGGGGATCCCCACGCTCCCCGGCTGCGGGGGCTTGCAGAGTCCCGGCCACCGCAGGAGCTGGGAGGAAGCCCCTCAGCCGCTGGGGGGCTCCGTCGCCGCCGCTACGAGCAGCCCGGCCCGGCGGTCCCGGACCCCGGCCTGGTCCGGGCTCTGGCTGCGGCTCCTGCTCGCGCTCCGCCTGGTGCTCGGGCCCCGGCCCCGGCGCCCGCCCGGGCTGCGCTCCATCGCGGCATCGCGGCTCCGCCCTCCGGCCTGCGCGCACCTGCCCGCCTGGCCCGCGGCTCCGCCCTCTGGCTCGCGCGCCGCCGCCCGCCCCTTTGTCCGCCCCGCTTGGCGCGCGCCCTCGCGCACGCGCACTAACTCCGGCGCGCTCTCGCCCTCCCGCCGCGCCCTCCAGCCGCGCGCCGCTGGGCGCAGATTCTCCCCTCACGGCGAGAGTAGCGCGCGGCGCCCCCACCCCGCCTTCCGGCCGCGCTGGGTCCTAGCGCCCGAGGGCTGCTTTTTTCTCCTCCCATCCCCGTCTTTTCTAGGTCAGAGCCCACAAGGGGGCGAGAACGAGGTTAGAGAGGAGTCGGGGGAGTGTGAGAGGGTCACCTGGTCCAGCCTCTTGGCTCCTGCGGGACCAGACTGCCCCAGACTGTCCCAGTCTGTTCTTGTGGGGCGGAGCCTGTCTTTTTCAAGGAGGGAAACATCTAAACCCTGCAATCCGATGTAAATTCATCCATCCATCCATCCAACCATCCATCCGAGCAGAACGTCAGAGAACTAACTCAGGAAAGTCTACTTAGGAAAGAGGTTGGAAACTGGGGCCTTGAAGGTCATGTCCAGCCCAGGTTGCGTTTTTGACCCCGGTTGTAAACAGGTAGTGGCTGGTCATGGGATGCAGCTGGGATTCACAGTGCTCACCAGATACAAGGGAAGAAAGGGGATTCCAGGCAGCATCATGTGCGAAGGCACTACCCAGGTATGAAGGATATTGTCTGTTTGGTAACTGGAAATTGTGACCTGGAAGGAAGTGGGGTGGATGAGGATGGAGATGAGATGGGGGCAGCTCAGCCTCCCAGGCCCTATTTTCCTCTTTCTCAGCCTCACCCACACTGTTTCCCTGAAGAGAAAGCCCCTAACACCCCCTGCACCTTCCCTATTTGTCCACCCAGCACACTCTTCCCAACCACTGCCCGCCCCCCGCCGCCCCCCGACTGTTTCTAGAAGTTTTAGAGCCAGGGATTGCAAACTCAAGAACTTATAGGTAATATAGTGACTGGGGTCAGGTGTAACGTGATAGGGAATGGTGGAGATGAAGCAAACGAGCATCATGGGCCCTGGGTGGACAGATGATTTTTCAAGCAGGAAATCCATATTCTAACATACAATTGTCCAACTTTTAAATGTTTGAAACTAATTCCCCAAATTCAAAAATACCGAATGGGCCAAATGAAACATTCTTTGGGGCCAAATCTGGCCCATGGGCCATCGGTTTGCAACCTCTGCTGGGGAGAATATTGCCTTACTTCCTAACTTGTCTCCCTCCAGCCTCTATCAAAACTTTAAAAAAAAAAAGAATCCAAGTCTATGTGATCATCAGCTCCGCAAAGTACAAAGTAGATTGGGTTGCTCCCCTACATAAAATTGTCAATAACTCCCTGTTACCACCAGGGTAAAATTCTAACCTTATCCGGGCATTCCAAGCCCTTAGCCTTTGGGGCCTCCTACCTTTCCCCTGCTGAGGCCCCCTCTTCTCCATTCAGCCTTGACCTCGGCCGGTATTCCTAGAACATCTGCTCTCTTGGACCTCTGTGCCTTTATACATTTTGTTTTCTCTGCCTCGAACATCTTTCCCCTCTTCTTTGTACTCCAAACAGCTTTCCTCCAAGATACCTCCTGTATGTCTGCCTACCTTTCCTCTCTGCTCCCTGTCCTGGCAATGTTCCCGAGTTTCAAATTTCATTCGGTGCTCTGATCCTCTCCAAGTAAGGCCTTATTGTCCCAAACAAATGAATGGAAGGGTTTGAGTTATTGGGCAGGTAGTAGAGGGAGACTAGAGAAAGAAGGAAGGGAATATCTTCCTTCGTCTAACACATGAGTCCCAGAACATTAGCATTTAGAGAGTAGTTCCTCTTTTTACAGGTGGGGAAACTGAGGTCTAGAGAGGAGCAGAGGTAGAATCAGGCCTTGAAATTCTCCCAGCTATGGTTATCAAGGGTAGTGCTGTTCAAGGCCACTTTCCGAAGAAGCCTTCCCTGATTCTTCAACTGGGGATTTGATTCCCACCCTTGTGATTAGTAAAGCTTTGCCAAAATGCATTGTAGGTAATCAACACCCCCGTTCCAGCTCTGCAGGGAGGGAAGTCTTGGTCCCCAAAGGGGGCACACTCTTACCAGGGGACACAGCAAAGGTCCTATTAAAATTTAAGCTATGGCTGCTTGCCGGGGTACTCTGGACTCCGTGTGTTCTGGGACCAGCAGGCAAGAAGAGGAGTCACTGTCCTGGCAGAAGTAACTGACCCTCATTAGTTATTAGGAGGTACTAGAAGTACCCTGATCAGTTACTAGAACAAGGCAGGGCTGCTTTTACAAAGTGGGAGCAGGGAGAAATACATGTGGAACCCAGTGATCCATTGAAGTAATCCATTGGTTATGATAACTAAGAGTTTAGACCCCTCAGGACTGAAGGGTTGGGTCACACCATCCGGTGACCCATCAAGACCTGCCAATGTAACAGTTGAGGGTGTGGATAATTGAGAATGGATGGTGGAAGGGGAATGGGATGAGTACCAGTTATGTCCCTGAGATCAAGTGCAGCAGAAGGGAGGGGAGCTGTAGTTGGTTCCACTGATCTCCCTCTTCAAATTTTCCCCTTAGAAAGAGAGGCTCATGACATCCACAGAAGAGCCATGTGGCACAAGGGGTGGGATGTGGCAGCCCTGAGAATGCACCACCCAGATCTCTGACTGCAGGGATGGTGACTGAGGGCAGCAGCTGTGGAGTCTGCAGGGTTCACAGAGAAGGCTCCTTTGCTTCCCTCCAGCCCATCCCAGCCAAAGACTGAGCGCAGCAGAGACTCTAAAGCGCCCAGTTCCTGGGAGATACAGGGCTTCTCTGACGGGCAACTTGAGATCAAGCACTCTCCATTGGATTTGGTGGAACTTTCTTAACATTGCACTGCAATCTAAGACGCTTCCTATCCCACCTTCCTTCCTTTCTTTCCCTTTTCCAAATATTGGATCTATTTCAGTCTGACAGTTCTCCCAGCCTCCTCTGGCTCCTTCCCCATGTTCCCGCCCAAGCATTTTCCCCAGTAAATCTCTTGCATATCTGACCCCGTCTTGGCCCACTTCTTGGAGGACTGAACCAATACAATGTATGCGAAGAGAGGAACTAAAACAGCTGTGTGTAATGCTGCAGCCCTTTTTCCTTGACACCCAGAGATAAGCCACTCTGGCCAGCTCAAATTTTGCACCCACAGCAAATGCTGCCTTTGCAAGAGAGGGTTTTGATGGGTGTCACTTGGATAGCAGGACACAAACGTAAAACTTAACTGTCACCTCCATAGCGACACGGGAGGAACACTGGAAAACAGAGACCTCCACTGAGATTTCCTCTGCCCACACCCCTCTCCAATGCTGACATGTCCTCATGGTCTTGGACAGTCAGTTGCTGCTCCCTGCACAGGGAAGCATGTGAGACCTGGAACCACAGGACTTTTGATGATTTTGCATTTTTCCCTTGGCTGCATTTTCTATTCATTGATGTGTCAGAAATTTCTGTTACTGTTGGGGGAAACAGGGAAGGAATTGAGAGTCCCTGTCCTCTAGAATCTACATAATGTTTCAAACTATATGGGTTTGGGTACCTCTACCAGCTGTACTGAAAGGGCTCTATTGAGACCTTGTCTTGGCCGTGTTGATCATCTCCATCAATGAACAATGATGGCCTTTGGGGGTTTTCCCCAGTGTACTCTATGTTCTATGATGGTCCTTATTGCATCTGGCCCCAGTCATGACTGGGAGAAGACGTTCCTGGCTTGTTGGTCTGCATTATGATGGTCTTGTACAGGAATAATTTCCTCCCCCGGAGGGCCACCATCATGCCCAGGACATGGCTGCTGGCGACTGGCTCATGCAGCATGATCGGGGCCCTGGTGGCATTGGTGACTGAGTAGCTCAGAGAGCTGATCAGGCTTAGGATGCTGAAGACAATGCCATCTGGGGCAAAGGTACAGAAGCTGCCCACAGCCAGGAGCGGGAGCATTCAGGGCCGCTGGGAGACACAGGTCAAGTTATAGATGGTAAGGAAGACCAAGAATCCACCTGAACCCACAATGGACCAGAAAGCAGACAGTGGGGCAGCCCCAGCTGTATGGCAGCTGGAGGCCATGGATCTTTGAATCTCTCAACACCTTTTTAGAGAAAATATTCTGGCAAGAATACTCTCTAGCAAGAGTCCTGATGGGGTCTCCACCTCCTGGGTCGAAATACAACTCTGTGTCCACGGCCAGCAGGATGCCACTGATGATGGGAAGTACAGAGTGATGGTAGTGCAGAGAGGAAAGAACCCTCTTCTTTGTGACACCTCAGAGCTGCTGAGTTGTACCTGGAGCTGCTTTGAAGGGAATTCTGTCCCTTTGCAGCTGAAAGCGTGCCAACTGATTTGAGAAGACTAACTGTGGTTGCCCTTGGGGATGGAGTCCAGGAAATGGGACTGGGGCGGGGACAGATCACGGGAATTCACCTTTACCTGTCATGTTTTATTATTTTTTTATTGAAAACATCTGACACAAATATGATAAAATGTTAACATTGATTCTAGTTGTGGATATGCACAGGGTTACACTTTTCCCTATTTTTTTAAACTTTTTTTTCAAAATAATTAAAAATTAGTGGGAGCGTTTTTAAATGGGATCTTGAAAAAAGAGAGGAAAAAATAATTTTTTCACTGTGTGACTCTGTTTTCTAAAGCCAGGTCTAAGAACTATCTGAAATGATCTCATCTCTCGCTCTCTGAGGAGCACGGGAATGAGTAGTACATTTGGCTCCCTGGCCTCCTGCCACCTGTACCTACTGCTCATGGCGGATCTGAACGCCTGTGTTCCTTAGGGATGGATGTGGCTGTTTCTCTGGGACATAGTGGAGTGAGGATCTGATAGGTCTTTGCCCCTCCCCCACCATGCTTACTGCAGGGGACCTGGGAGCATCTTCAGAACAGAGGCTACTCAGAGCCTTGTCAGTCTCTGTTCCTTCCTCAGGGATGGGTCACCAAAGCCAGCCCCAGGAATGTAATAGACATTTGAAAGGAAGAAAGTGCTGTCTTGTACACATCCCTGGAGGGCTGGCTTTAATGATGTCCTAGTTTGGGTTTCCCAGAAACAGACCCTGAGAGAGGGATTCGATATCCTGTGGGGGTTTTTTGGCAGGTGATCCCAGGTAGGGGGGTAGAGAAAAGAGACAGGAAGGCCGTGACAAATCACCACTGCAGGCAACTGGAGGTGAACACACTGGGGCACTCTCAGAGACGGTGTAGAGCGTGCACGGCCATACACTGAACAGGTATGATAACCCAGCTCCTGTCGGTCACTGGTGAGAGCTGCTGGGCAGGGGCGCAGGCCCCTGTGGATGTGGGCAGAGCAGGCTGGAACAGGGAAGGCCCTCAGGAAGAGGGGCCAGGATACTGGCAAATAGAAGTTGGGAAGGGGCCCAGGGAGATCCGGGCGGGAAACGGACAGTGTCTGCCACAAATAACCAGCCCTTCGAACAGGGCCCTGGGGGTGGCTTGATGCCCATCTATTCCAAGTAGAGTGGAATTCTGTTACACAGCATCATCTGTCCCCCATTTTTAGCAACAGAACCCCAGTTTTCCTTTGGGCACTCACATTCCTTGACATACCCTTCCCTACTCATTAGGGCTTCTGAAAGTGGGGCTCACCTGTTCAGCTCTAGGGGTGGGCTTGTGACCCAGCTCCCGCCAATCAGCATATACCAGTCCCCTGGCCACACTGATTGTTTCTGAGACATGTCTGTGCCCCATGCCAGGCTGATACAATAGAACTCTCTTTCCATTGCCCCGGAAGAGGGTGGGATATAAGCCTGGAATTGCTCCCACGAGGGAGAACCTCCCAGAGGAAGAAGCTGACCTAGCAGAGAGCAGAGCCAAGAGATGGAGAGCATCAGAATCCCAGTGTCATCATTTGAGCCCCTGGATCTAGCCATACCTGAAGACCCTGGACTTTTCAGTCGTGTAACCCAAAAATCCCTTTTGTGCTTACGTCAGTTTGAATTGGGTCTCTGTCACTTACAAGCCCAAGCTCTTTGCACTATGTGTAAATGGGGGTTTCTAAAGTGTTTAAGAATGCAGGAGTAAATGAAAGGTTCTCCCCTCTGTCCCCCATAATCACTATTTCCTCCGCATCCCAGGTTGTCTGAAGAGATTCTCAGAGGGAGCTCAGTGTGTCCAGGGGCAGGAGTTTGGAATCCTTGGAGCCCAGCTCCTGCCGCCTTAGGCTGGTTGTTCTTGGGGCCACGTGAAGAGCTGGGGGGATCATAGCTGAGCAGGCAGGGTGGATGCCTGGGCTGCCACGTGGGGCCCCTTTCCCTCTAAGCATCAGGAACCTCTGTGTTCCTGGCCAAGGCACGCAGGCGTGCATTCACACATTCACATTTATTCACTGGCACCTGCTGTGTAAGGGCACCAGGATAAAAGGGTGGGCTAAACAGACAATCCTAGCCTTCAGGAGCCTCCAGTCTAGTGGGGGAGACCCCATACCACTCACACCAGTCAACGTCAAATTGTGAGCTAAGTAGTCCCAGGCCCCATCTCACTCCTTCCTGCTCCCTGCTGATCGGCCATCTCTCCCCCGGAGCCCGCTCAGCAGCTCAGACACAACTTTTCTCCTTCCCGCATTTGGGATCTTGTACTCCTCAACCTGGAGGCCCCACCTCCTGTCTAACGTGCATCCCGCCTGCTGCTAGTGCAGCCCACTTTCTTTACTTTGGTCCCGGGGGGGGGGGGGGTGAAGGCCGTTGAACACCTTTTCAGGTCACCTCGCTTCTCAGGTATGAGGCTCTAGACATTTATGAGGCAACTAGGATGTGCCAGGTGCTTCCACAAGGCTAGACCTTCCCCCAGATGGGGAAACTAGGGCACAGAGCATGGGGGTCCTGCACGAGCAAGGCCAGCCTCTCCCACCCGCTGGAGTAGGAACAGGACGCTCTGTCCTGTGCCCTTCTTGCTACCTGTCCCTTTAACCTCTCCCAGGTCAAGGGTCCCTCCCAGTTGGCAGCCTCTGGTTGCACTTCCCAGGCCCACTCTACTGCTGGCCTGGGTGGGGGTGGGGGTTGTCTCCCCGACACCTACGGGCGGCACCCTCCCCTCCCCTCCTCCAGCCCCTCCTCCGCAGGGAGCCTTTGCCCACACCACCCGCTTATTTGACGAACACAGATTGGTGTTACATTTTAAGCATTTGACACAGGTGAACTCGTTTAAATTTCACAACAACGTTACGGTGTGGGCGTGCTCTCATTTTGTACCTGAGACACGGAGGTGAGAAGCTGCCGAGGTGGACACACTGGCTGGGCCTGAACCCAGGCAGGCTCCGGAGACCAGGCCCCGAACTACTCCGGTGCCACATCCAGGCCAACAACCTCGCCTCCTCTCACCTGCTCCCGCTGCCTCAGTTCCATCCCTCTCCCTACCCACCTCCCTCTCTTGGTTTCCACTCCTTTGCCCATGAGCTTCTGCCCGGGAGGGGCTCTGCGCTGGGACCCCGGACTGGAGGGAGGGACACAGGGTGGAGGCCTGGGCGCTGGAGGGACCGAGCGCCACCCCCATCCGTTCGCAGCAGCCCCGTGGAGGCCTGGCTGAGCCAGGGGCCTGGAGGACGTGGGCAGGGTGCAGTCGGAGGGGGCCAGGTGGAACCGGGCCTGCAAGCCCTAATTAAGTTAGTTAATTAGGTGGCGAGGAGAAGCCTGTGGGAGTTAGTGAGCTCAGCTAATTAAGTGGATCCTGGAGAATGGCTCAAATCCTAGTGGCTGCGGAGGAGAGATGGAGGCTTAGGCAGGACGGAGGGAGGGGGGATAAAGTGCCTGGCACCTCCCCACCGTCACCAGGTCTGCAGCCACCGTGGGGCTCTGAGGCCACTATTGAGACCATCGGGGTCAGCAGCCACCCCCAGGGTCTGGCCTGAAGTTACCATCAGGGTGCAGTGCCCTCACCAAGGCCACATATGCTCTGGGATGCTTGGGTTGAGGTCACCATGGAGACCTGACTGCCTGTCACCCACCACTCAGGGCTTAAAGCTATATCACCCTTTGAACTTTTGGGGGATGGAGGCAGGAAATGAGCCCTGACCCAGGGACCCTGCAAAGCAGCCACGACAATCCCTGGGAACCGTGACCACCACCCTCACGTTCCCCCAGGTTTAAGCTGGCAAAGCACTCGCTGTCGTTGCCAGAGGGAAACCTGCAGTGCTCTCAGTCCCAGCTCACAGATGTGGCAACGGCGGCCAGGAGGGAGGGGTGTGCCCTGGCGCATCCTCAGCCCACCGCTCACAGAGTGGATGCGAGGCAGGTGGTGGGTGGCAGGGGAATGTTCTCTTCCAAGCCGGTCCCCTGGGAGGCCAGCAGCTGGCCCAGGAGCCTGGGGGCTTTCCCCTGCTGGGCTCTGTTTCCCTCTAATCATGGGGTCTTGAGTAACAACAACAGCACCCGTGGCTGGAGCAGGTACCACGTGTGAGGTGTGTGTCCTTGACACCAGGGCCAGCTACAGAATGTGGGGCTTCTTGTTCAGAAAGCAGAAGAGAAGCTCTTCCTTCCTACCCAAGCCTCTCTCTCCGCCTGCCATTAATGTCATGCTGCCTTGGGCACAGGGATACTCCTGGGGCCAGTGCAGGCCCTCATGGGTGCCTGGGGCCACCTTGATGCACACCTGACACGGAACCCTCCTGCACCCAGGCCGCTGCCAGACGAAGGATAGCAGCCTTGACTGGCTGGGGGCAAGGAGTGGGTGGCCAAGACATACCCAGGGGATGTGGGAAGGGAGGTGGGATTCACAGTGCATGCGCCGTTGTTAATCAGACTTCATTACACTTCAAAGATGAAATGATTAAGAATTGCAAGATGCTGGGAAGTCCCTGGCAGTCCAGTGGTTAGGACACTGTGTTTTCACTGCTGAGGGCGAGGGTTTGATCCCTGGTTGAGGAACTAAGATCCCACAAGCCACGCAGTGCAGCCAAAAAATGAAAAAAAGTGCAAGATGCCAACCACAGAGCACTACAGCCCAAGTGTGGGGCCCTGAATGCTGCACACTGACTGAGTCCTCGCAGACACTCTGCTTACTTGGTACCGTTACTGCCCTCACTTCACATATTTGCATGCATTCATTCACTTGCAAAATATTGGGTTGGCCAAAAAGTTTGTTTGGGTTCTTCCCTAAGATGTTATGAAAACCCGAACGACATTTTTGGCCAGCCCAATATTATTGCATGCCTCCTTCATGCCAAGCACCATTTGCAATGAACAAAACCTAGAAAAATCCCTGCCGTTGTCCATTGTAGTGAGGGGAGAAGACAAAAAACAGGGTACACGAGTAAACGATTATGCTTCAAGGGATTAGTGGGAGGGAAGAAGTAAAGCAGGGAGGGGACAGGGCATACAGGAAGGTCCTCACAGAGACGGTTACATTTGAGCAGAAACTTGAAGGAGGTGAAGGAGGGAGGGAGCCATGCAGATGTGGAGGAAGGCGGGCAGGTACAGTGGGCCGGGCAGAGGAAACAGCCAGTGCAAAGGCCCTGAGGCCAGAGTGTGTGCTTGGGATGCTCAGGAACAAGGAGGAGGCTGATGGAGCAAGGGAGGAGACGAGAGGTGACGGGGAAAGTTTGTTCAGGACAACTGTAAGCCTTTGCCTTTGACTCTGAGCGGGGTGGAAGTCCTTGGAGGGTTTTGAGCAGAGGAGGCAGGAGGTGGGTTGTAGGTTTTAACAGGCTCCCTTTGGCTGCTGTGGGGAAGACAGACTGTGGGGGAATGGAAGTGAGGAGGCTCCTGTACCCAGCCAGGCAAGAGAAGATAGCAACAGACCAGGCAGTAGGAACAGAGGTGGTGAGAAGTGGCAGGATCTGCTGGCCGATTGGCCAATGGGATGGGCTGTGTGTGTGTGTGTGTGTGTGTGTGTGTGTAGAGTGCCCTTGGCCCCTGGACCATGAAATTCCACGAACAGCTGAGGACACTAAGCAGCTCTCTGCCCCCCAAGATTCCTTGCCCCTGAGGGTCTGCTCTCATTTCCGGGGCCCCCACCCCCTCTACCTCTGCATTTCTGCCTGCCTTGGGCCAGTGGCTACAACAATGACACGTTACATGAACCCTCTTAGGCACAGTTCCCCCTTCTTGGGGTCGCAGACTGAGATGCTCACGGGAGCCAGGGAGGGACTGTGAATGGGGTGCACGGCCTAGGTGGGGACCGTGGTGAGCCGGAGAGCCCTGGCCCACCTGAGTGGCGGCCTCCCCTCCCCTGTGGCCCCACTGCTGTCATGTGGGAACGTGAACTCAGGTTTGCAGAGCTTCCAATTATTCAGGAGAAGTTGGAAATCTGCATCCTAAGGTGTAATGCCCTGATTTTTAAAATATTGGCAAATCATTTTAAAAATGTCAGGCAGGCTATACCCCTCTGTGGGACCAAGGATAGGACAGAGGGACTGCTCCTGTGGGCCTTTTACCCACTGCAACCTCCACACCGGGGGTCTTGGCAAACCTGGAAATGCAGACATCCCCTGGGGTGTGGCCTCATAGGTCAGCCCTTGGTTGGTTTGGGCAGGAGCCAGTAAGGAGCGGGGGCAGTGAGGAGAATGGCTGGGATGGAGCACCCATGCTGAGCCCTTGGGCACCAGGCATCCCGTATCCAGGGATGATGTGGTTGCCAGGCAAGGGCAGCTGCTGGTTCCCTGGGCACTTGGAGGAGCAGGGGAAGGTCTGGGGTAAGAAGGAGAGACCGTGGCCAGGAAGGAGCCACAGGGTGAGGTTTGCTGCAAAACAAAAGAATCAGCAAGACTGAGCAGGAAAGGGAGGAGCCCAGGCATGTCCCTGGCCTAGAGGCCACCCCCAACCCAGCCTCTGCTTCCTCCCACTTTGTTTCTCACCCTGGATCTGGGCTGGGCAGGGCTGAGGGGCTGCAGGAGAAGCAGAGAGATACAGAGGCGGGGGCAAACCTTCCTCCACTGTCAGGTCGTGTTAGCCATTCCCCAGTGTGGCTCAGCGCTTCACCCGCGTGACCTCATTCATCCTTTGAACCATCTCAGCTTAGAACTAACGCCGGGCCCACTGTACCGCGGACGAAACTGGGTCACAGAGTGGTCGCGTAACTGGCCAAGATCACAGAGCCTGGAAGTAGTGGGACCTGCAGTGAAACCCAGGGGTACGTGGCTGCAGAATCTGAACTTTGAACACAGAAACTGCCCGAAAAAGAGGCCGAAGCCTCACCACTGGAACCTGCTGGGCCGTCCCGCAATGTGCGGGCGCGGCGCTCCCTCTAGCGGCCAGTCTGCAACAGTGCAGGACAGAAGACGGGCTAACGGGGCGCTGGCCTTGCTCGGTCCGATCTCTCGGTCTCTGTCTCACACACATGCACGCGCGCGCACACACATATTTACTATCTGGTTCTCCAGGGGAAGACCACGACATCTCCATCTCCTCATCTACAACCCAGGACATGCGGCCCCTACCCAACTGCCCCTTTCCCTGGTCAGGCTCCACTTGCAACGCAAGCCCCAAGGAACTTTCTGGTTGCTCCTCTGTGTCTCTTTCTTTCTGTCAGAGCCTGGGTCTCCTTGACCACACCCGTGGTTCTCAAACTCTGCTGCACATTATAATCTACTGGGGAACTTTCAAAAGTCCTGATGCGCAGGCCACACCACCATCATTAGAGGGGAGGACAGAGGAGATGTCAGGCAGTCTGCAGCACGCGTCTCCGTTCTCTGGCCTTTTCTGTCACCTTAACCCTCTCTGCTCCCTTCAGCCTCTGAGGCTCACACCCAAGCCTTGTAATTATCCCAACCCCAACCACTCTGAGATCTGTTTTGATCATCTCCCTCTGTTTCCCCCTTCCATCGTCTTCATCTGGTACCCAGAAACAACAGCTCTTTGATCTCATCGAGGCCACCAGCCCACTGTCCCCATCACTTTCTCACTGCCCATCAGTCTCCTTCTGCCACGACTGTCCACTGTGCCCTGTTTGGGCTCCGCACACCCTCACCATGGCCGCTCCCTGGAAACCACTCCCCACTGCTGGGCCCAACTTTCCTGTTGAAGTACCTGCCTGGAAAAATGCCAGCTATCACCTGCTCTCTGCCTGCAACTGCACGAGCTAGCACTGGTCAGAGGGTCCCACACCTGGCTGGGAGTTTCCCTGCATGGTCTCAAAGGGGCACTCACTGCTGCCGCCCTACAACCCAAGTATGCCTGTCAGTTGCTTTTCCCCACTCTCTCTGAGCAGTGATTCTCAAACTTTAATTTGCTTGTGCATCTCCTAGGGATCTTGGTGAGGCCTGAGATTCTGCACATCTAACCAGCCCCCAGGGGGTGCTGTTGCTGCTGGTCCATGCACCCCACTCTGAATGGCAAGGTCTTCCCACCTTCTCCTCGCTCCTCAAACCGTGGCTGCCACTTCATTGAGAAAACAGATGGACCAGATGCAGTTGCATTGGCTCCCACCATCAAAGCACAAACCCACCGAGCTCCGAGCTCCGAGCTCCTCACTTCTTCCAAAGGCTTCAGTGGGGGGTGGCCCTTCTCCTTCTGAGGCCAACCCCTCCCTTGGGCCCTGGATTCTTCAGGACATCCTCCCCCTCCCTTCCCCCTCCTCCTTTCTCCAGGATTGTCCCCCCAGCTCGCGGGCTCTGGTGTCTCCTCCACCACACATCTCCATCCATTTCCTTTCTTGTTGTTGTTAATAAATTTATTTATTTTATTTATTTATGTTTGGCTGTGTTGGGTCTTCGCTGCTGTGTGCGGGCTTTCTCTAGTTGCAGCCAGCAGGGACTACTCTGGGTTGCAATGCGCGGGCTTCTCATTGCGGTGGCTTCTCTTGTTGTGGAGCACGGGCTCTAGGCGCGCGGGCTCAGTAGTTGTGGCGCACGGGCTTAGTTGCTTCATGGCATGTGGGATCTTCCCGGCACAGGGATCGAACCCATGTCCCTGCATTGGCAGGCGGATTTTTTTTTAAATTATTTTAATTTACAAATAGAAAACATCTTGGAAGAAAAAAAATGAAAGAAAAACACAAAACATATAGGGAAATTTTCACTCCATGAGTGTCTCAAATCCTCATTTGTTCACCAATCCCCAAGATGGAAAAACACTTTTCTAAAAAGGTACTCAGCCACCAACAATGATGTTATTAATAGGAATATGGATCAATTTCACAAAAAAGCCAATGAATCCCATTATAGCAAATCCTATTGCCGTTGCCATGGCGATCTTCTGGGATTCTTTTCTATCAGGTTTGGTGCATCTTTTTTTTTTTTTTTTTTTCTTTTCTTTTTTGCGGTACGCGGGCCTCTCACTGCTGTGGCCTCTCCCGTTGCGGAGCACAGGCTCTGGACGCGCAGGCTCAGAGGTCATGGCTCACGGGCCTAGCCACTCCGCGGCATGTGGGATCCTCCCGGACCGGGGCACGAACCCGTGTCCCCTGCATCGGCAGGCGGACTCTCAACCACTGCACCACCAGGGAAGCCCTTGGTGCATCTTTTAACCAGCCGAATCGAGGCCTTCACAAACTGCCGACTTGGCTCAACGAACTGCATTACCTGATCCATGATGTCGGCCTTTCGCTCGCAAGCCGAAGACTGGCAGGCGGATTCTTTTTTTTGTTTGTTTGTTTGTTTTTGTGGTATGCGGGCCTCTCACCGCTGTGGCCTCTCCCGTCGCGGAGCACAGGCTCCGGACGCGCAGGCTCAGCGGCCATGGCTCACGGGCCCAGCCGCTCCGGGGCATGTGGGATCTTCCCAGACCGGGGCACGAACCCGTGTCCCCTGCATCGGCAGGCGGACTCTCAACCACTGCGCCACCAGGGAAGCCCCTCACTGTTGTTTTAGTTTGCTGTTTCCGGATGACATATGATGTGGAGCATCTTCTATATGCTTATTTGCCATCTGCAGATCATCTTTGGTGAAGTGGCCGTTCAGATCTTTTGCCCATTCTTTAATTGGGTTGTTCATTTTCTTATTGTTGAGTTTCACCAGTTCTTTGTATACTTTGGATAACAGTCTTTTATCAGTTAAACATTTCTATATCAGATCAGATGTCTTTTGCAAATGTTTTTCTCCCATTCTATGGCTTATCTTCTCATTCTCTTAACTGTGTGTTAGAGCAGAAGTTTAAAATTTTTAATTTCCCTTTTCTGCACAAAAGTTGTTTTTCTTGGATTTAATAACTTTTGGGGGGGGGGTAGGGCCTGTTTTTCTATCTGTTTATGTCTAATTCAACCCACACTCTCTCTTTGTTGTGTAAATCTTTCAAAAGTTTAAGTATACTGGGCATCCTATCAGTTTCATCTCCTTGAAGAAACCTTTTCTAGAACCTTCTGACTTTTCCAATGTGAACTGCCTGCCCTCCAGGCCTGCTCCTCAGAGAAGCTGCCCTGGGATCTCCCTTCACCAACATCTGGCAGATGCCCTTCAACTCTCTCTTGTGTTGGCTCCCTTGTTTCCTGCATCCCAGGTTTACTATTTCTTGGTTTACTTCCTTGTTTTAGGAACACATCCTCCAGTAGCTTTCTTAAGAAAGGGTGCGTGGGAGGTAAATTTTTGAGCCTTAGTAAATCTAAAAAGATCTTTTTTGTACTTTATTAATGGTTTGGCTAAGTATCAAATTCTAGACCGAATATAATTCTTTTATGCTTTTGAAAATACCTTCCTTGTCTTCTGGTTTCCAGGATTGCTGTTGAGAAATCTGATGCCATTATGATTCTTGATCCTTAGTAGAATATGGTAGAATGTTCTTCTTGTCTCTGCGTTCTGAAATTTAATAGTGACTGGCTGTGGTGTGGGTCGAACTTTATCCATTTTTTGGACACTCAGTGGGCCCTCTTTTTTTTTTTATAAATTTGTTTATTTATTTATTTTTGGCTGCGTTGGGTCTTTGTTGCTGCACGCGGGCTTTCTCTAGTTGCAGCGAGCGGGGGCTACTCTTCGTTGTGGTGCGCGGGCTTCTCATTGTGGTGGCTTCTCTTGTTGCGGAGCACGGGCTCTAGGTGCATGGGCTTCAGTAGTTGTGGCTCGCAGGCTCTAGAGTACAGGCTCAGTAGTTGTGACACATGGGTTTTTTTTGCTCTGCCGCATGTGGGATCTTCCCAGACCAGGGCTCGAACCCGTGTCCCCTGCATTGGCAGGCGGATTCTTAACCACTGCACCACCAGGGAAGTCCTCAGTGAGCCCTTCTGATCTGAAAACTCAGGTCCTTCCATTCTGAGAAATATTTCATCGACTTATTTCCTCTTCTCTGTTTTCTCTCTTCTCTTTCTGGAACTCCTTTGTTAAGGTGTCAGATTCTTGCACTGGTCCTCTTTCTTACTCTTTCTTTCCTATTTTCCATGTGTGGCAGCCATGCAGGTGCCCCACTGGGTTCTCCCTTCAAGAAAGAACTTGTTACTCAGCTGTGAAGAGTGCAGTTGGTTGACAGCCTCCAACTACAGTGCCTTTGAGACCTACCACAGCCTTTGAGTCAAGACCAAGGTCTTCTTGGGCAGCCCAGCCAATGACTGAGCACAGCGGGGACACCAGGACCTGGCCCTTTCTGCCCAGTGTGGGGCTCCTCCAATGGACAGTCTTTGCTCTGCAGCCCCCACTGGGTTGGTCAAGACTTTGATCTACACCAAAGTCAGGCTCTCTCTTCCCAGATTTATTTCCTTTCCTCCTTCATTTCACAGATGTCAGATCTACGTCACAGTCTGAAGACTCTTCCTGCCCAATCCTGATTCCTCCTCCTTTATTTTTCACAGGCATTAGCCCCCCAGGACTTCTTACACTGCTAACTCAGCTCACCATCTGTTTACTGGAGGATCCAAACAGATACGTATCATTACCTTTCTGCTTTACTTTTTGGAAAATTTCCTCAACTTTATCCTTTAACTCCGGGGGTCAGGAAACTTTTCCTATAAAGGGCTCAATGGTAAATATTTGAGGCTTTATGGGCCTTAGGGTCTCTGTAACAACTACTTGACTCCACCAATGTGAAAGCAGCCATAGGCAGTACATAAACAAATGGTGTAGCTGTGTTCAAATAAAACTTTATTTAAAAAACAGGTGACAGGAGACTTTCCTGGTGGTCCAGTGGTTAAGAATCTGCCTTCCCATGCAGGGGACATGGGTTCGATCCTTGGTCGGGGAACTAAGATCCCATATGCTGAGGGGCAGCTAAGCCCACGGGCCGCAACTACTGAGCTTGCGTGCTCTGGAGCCCGTGCACCACAACTAGAGAGAAGTGCACAGGCTGCAATGAAGCAAAGAGCCCATACGCTGCAACAAAACATCCTGCGGGCTGCAACTAAGACCTGACACAGCCAAAAATAAATAAATAAAAAAAAATTTTTTTTTTTTTTAAAGCAGGTGACAGGCTGGATTTGGCATGAAGGCTGTAGTTTGCTGACCCCTAACTTTATTAAATAAATTTTCCATTTCTGCTATGATATTCTTTTTTTAATTGAAGTATAGTTGATTTACAATGTTGTGTTAATTTCTGCTGTATAGCAAAGTGATTCAGCATACACACACACACACACACACACACACACACACACACACACATTTTCATATTCTTTTCCATTATGGTTTATCACAGGATATTGAACATAGTTCCCTGTGTTATATAGTAGGACCTGTTTTTTATCCATTCTATGTATACTAGTTTGCATCTGCTAACTCCAAACTCCCACTGCTATGATATTCTTAATTTTTAAGAACTTTTTTGTTTTGTTTTGTTCATCCTCAGAGGTTTTTTCCCTTTCAAAATAGCATCTAGTTTTTGTTTCATAGTTGCCATATATTTTCCTAAATCTCTGAATATAGTTATTATAGTTTTGCTTTTAAGTTTTCTTTTCCCTGCATATTCTGTTTCCTCTAAATTCTGTTTTTCTGTTTGTTTTTGCTCTGACTCTCATATTAGAGGTTTTTCGCAAATGTTGATGGTCCCTGGTTATCTGCTCATATTTAAGAGAGTTAAAGAGCTGATAGAATAGTAGTTGCCTCTGTGTGTGTTGGGTATTGACTGGGGCATGATGAAAGCCTGAATGTTACCTCACATGGTAATATCTTGCTTGAGGTGTGGGTTACACAGGTGTATACATTTGTCAAAACTCATTAAGCTGGCCACTTAAGACCTTTGCATTTCACAGTAATTATGCCTTGATTAAAGAATATAAAAATACAACTTATGCAAGCAAGCTGCTGAGTAGCTCTATGCTATGGGTAGGGGGCTTGGCTGACTCAGGGGGTCAATATAGAGAATTCGCATTGGGTTGTTTCATTGGGAAATCCCTGATGCCAACCTTTTTAGGTATCCTTTTCTTGGAGAGTCTGACACTGGTGGTCCAGTGGTTAAGAATCTGCCTTCCAGGGCTTCCCTGGTGACACAGTGGTTGGGGGTCCGCCTGCTGATGCAGGGGACGCGGGTTCGTGCCCCCGTCCGGGAGGGTTCCGCATGCCACGGAGCGGCTGGGCCCGTGGGCTGTGGCCGCTGGGCCTGTGCGTCCGGAGCCTGTGCTCCGCGGCGGGAGGGGCCGCGGCAGTGAGAGGCCCGTGTACCGCAAAAAAAAAAAAAAGAATCTGCCTTCCAATGCAGGGGACACGGGTTCGATCCTTGGTCGGGGAACTAAGATCCCACATGATGCAGGGCAACTAAACCCACACGGACTCAGTAGTAGACAGAACTAATCTGAACAGAAAAAAAAATCTGGAGGAAACAGAAACTGCACGGAGAGAAGAAAACTAAAACAGGAAACAAGAGAAGAGCAAGAAAAAAATACCAATCGTTAATATATTCAGAGATTGAAGGGAATAAATCTGCAGTGTCCTGCCTGGAGAGTTTAGGCTGGACTTCACTATTCTGGGAGCTGAGATGGGGAAGGAGGCCCCAGGTGATGGGGGCGGGGCAGAGCTCCCCACATTCAGGATGCAATATTCAAATAATCCCGCCAGTAGGGTATAGAACTCTCCCCTCATCCTCACGGTGCCCTGTCCTCTGGTTCAGAGACTCTTGTGTTTTATCCTCTCTGGACAATAAGCCTTCGGTCTTTGTCAGGGTGGGGGAGAGGCAGCTGCCCAGTGGTGCTGAGCAGAGGAAGAAATCTGAGAATTAAAGCCCTTCTTAGACCAATCCTCCTGTGTTTGGCCCCGGCTTTACGCTCACTTCCAGGCGGTACTTAGTCCATTAACACCAGGGCCTTTTGGGGTTTTGTGGGGGAACCGTGGTGCCCCTTGGCTTTCTCACCCCCAATTTAGGGTTCACTTGAGGTGCAATGTCATCAGACTGCTACATCATTTACTACGTTCTTCTGCTTTCCAGATTCCAAAACTGTGTTGCTATTGTCTCCTTTTTCAATGTATTAGTTCTTGCTGATTCATGCTGTGGCAGGCAGAATAATGGACCACCTAATCCCACAACATGTCTGTGTCCTAATCTCCGGAACCTGGGAGCATGTTACCTTACGTGGCAGAAAGGGACTTTGCAGGTGTGATTAAGGTTAAGGACCCTGAGATGGGGAGATGATCTTGGATTGCTCAGATGAGCCCAAGCTAATCGCATGCAGCATTAAAAGCAGATAACCTTTCCCAGCTGTGGTCCAAGAAAGACGTGATGAGAGAAGCAGGGCCAGAGAGACGCTCCCTTGCCGGAGGGAGGGGGCCAACAGGAAAACGGCACCTTGGAAAAGACAAGGGAACGGATTCTCCCCTAGAGCGTCCAGAAAGTTCTTCCAGAAAGAGCTTCCAAGAGCAGCCCTGTCAACATCTTGATTTTAGCCCAGGGAGACCTGTGTTGGACTTTTGACATATAGTGAGTAAGATGATAAATTTGGTTTCAAACAACGAAGTTTGTGGTAGTTTGTTATGACAGCAACAAAAGAGCAATAAATATACCTTAAAAACCCACTCACATGTGGAGAAAAGGGAACCCTCCTACACTGTTGGTGGGAATGTAAATTGGTGCAGCCACTATGGAGAACAGTATGGAGGTTCCTTAAAAAACTAAAAGAGTTACCATATGACGCTGCAATCTCACTCCTGGGCATATATCCAGAGAAAACTCGAATTCGAAAAGATACATGCACCCTAATGTTTACTGTAGCACTATTTACAATAGCCAAGACATGGAAGCTACCTAAATGTCCACTGACAGATGAATGAATAAAGAAGATGTGGTATATATGCACCCTTATGTTCATAGCAGCACTAGTCACAATAGCCAAAACAGAGAAACAACCTAAATGTCCATCAACAGATGAATGGATAAAGATGTGGTACATAGATACAGTGGAATACTACTCAGCCATAAAAAAGAACAAATAATGCCATTTGCAGCAACATGGATGCAACTACAGATTATCGTACTAAGTGAAGTAAGTCAGAAAGAGAAAGACAAATACCATATGATATCACTTATATGTGGAATCTAAAATAAGGCACAAATGAACCTATCTACAAAACTATTACATTTAGAATGGATAAACAACAAGGTCCTACTGTATAGCAAAGGGAACTATATCCAACCTCCTGGGATAAACCATAATGGAAAACAGTATTAAAAGAAGAATGTATGTATGTGTAAAACTGAGTCACCTTGCTGTACAGCAGGGACTGGCACAGCATTGTAAATCAACTCTACCTCAATAAAAATAATAATAAAAAAGATGTGATATATATATATATAATACAATGTATATATACAATTTTATATTTACACACACACACACACACACACACACACACACACACAAAATGGAATATTACTCAGCCATAAAAAGGATGAAATAATGCCGTTTGCAGCTACATGGATGGACCTAGAGATGATCACACTAAGTGAAGTAAGCCAGACAAAGACAAATATCAGATGATATCACTTATATGTGGCATCTAAAATACGGTACAAATGAACTTATTTGCAAAACAGAAACAGACAGACATAGAAGACAAACTTATGGTTACCAAAGGGGAAAGTGGGGGAGGGATAAATTTGGAGTTTGGGATTAACCGATACAAACTACTACATATAAAAGAGAAAAACAACAAAGTCCTGGAACGTCCCTGCGGGTCCAGTGGTTAAGATTCTGTGCTTTGGGCTTCCCTGGTGGCGCAGTGGTTGAGAATCCGCCTGCTAATGCAGGGGACACGGGTTCGAGCCCTGGTCTGGGAAGATCCCACATGCCGCAGAGCAACTAGGCCTGTGAGCCACAACTACTGAGCCTGCGCGTCTGGAGCCTGTGCTCCACAACAACAGAGCCCCGCGCACCGTGATGAAGAGTGGCCCCCGCTTGCCACAACTAGAGAAAGCCCTCGCACAGAAACGAAGATGCAACACAGCAAAAATTAATTAATTCATTAATTAACTCCTACCCACAACATCTTAAAAAAAAAAAAAATTCTGTGCTTCCACTGCAGGGGGTGCGGGTTAGATCCCTGGTCAGGGAACGGTGTGGCCAAAAAACACCAGTAAAAAACAAAACCAAAAAAACAACAACAACAAGGTCCTGCTGTACAGCACAGGGAACTATCAATATATTCAATATCTTGTAATAAACCATAAAGGAAAAGAAAAAAAACCCCACTCACTTCTTTTTCGTGGGGTTTCAGGACACAGAGAAATTAGATGTGTGTATTCGATCCACCGTCTTTAACCGGAAGTTTCTGCTCACACCTACTCCTGTCTCCACCCCTCCATGAAATGTTCTCAGCCAGGTCACTTTCAGCTTCTGTGCTGCTGAATCTATCCTCCTTTTCCTTGGCTGTTTGGCATTTCTGAAGCCAGTTGTCCACCTCTCTCTCCTCCTTGAGACACTCGTCTCTTGGTTTCCATGACTACCCATGCTCCTGGTTTCCCTCCTACTTTACTTCTCTTCCGCCCTTGTTAGCGTCTCCTCCACGTGACCCCAAAATTGTGGAGTTCCTCAGGGCTCCATCCTGGGGCCTCTCCTCTCCTCTCTCTCCTTGTGACCTCATGGTTTTCTTTTTTTTTTTAATTAATTAATTAAATTTTGGCTGCGTTGGGTCTTCGTTGCTGTGTGCGGGCTCTCTCTAGTTGCGGTGCACGGGCTTCTCATTGCAGTGGCTTCTCTTGTTGCGGAGCACGAGCTCTAGGCGTATGGGTTTCAGTAGTTGTGGCACGCGGGCTCTAGAGCGCAGGCTCAGTAGTTGTGGCTCACGGGCCTAGTTGCTCCGCGGCATGTGGGATCTTCCCGGACCAGGGCTCGAACCCGTGTCGCCTGCATTGACAGGTGGATTCTTAACCACTGCACCACCAGGGAAGTCCCAACCTCATGGCTTTCAATGCCATCTTCACACTGAAGTCTCTGATATCCTCTCGCCCGCCCAAAAACTACAGCTTTGAGCTCCGGACTCTTAGTATCAAGTCCTCACTTGACATCTTCACTTGGGCATCTCATGTGCCTCTAGGTTGAAAACATCCATGGCCGAATTCTTGAGTTTCCCACCACGTCTCTTCCCTCTCTTGAACCTTCCCATCATCTCCACACTTATCCAACCCAGAAACCTCAGATTCATCCTTGCTTCCCTTCTTCCTTTAACCCATCAGCAAATTCTGTCTCCCAAATACATCTAGAAGGCACCTATTTCCCCCGTCTCCAAGGGCCACCATGGTCCAGGCCAACGCCATGGTCCCCCTCCATCACCACCGTGACCTCCACCCCGGTTTCCTGTGTCTACTCTGGCCTGGCTGCCATGGATTTTCTCCAGAGCAGCCCAAGTGATCACTTAAGATGTCAATCAAACTATATAGCTTCCCCCACTTAAAAGCCTCCAAAGCTTTCCCAATCTTATCCAGAATGAAATCCATCCTCCTCACCATGGCCCACAAGGCCTACGTGATCTAGCCATTCCTGTCTGTCCCCATTGCCCATGTCACTCTCCCCGTCGCCCGTGTCACTCTCCCCATCGCCCTTGGCACTCTCCCTGTCACCCTTGTCACTCTCCCCATCGCCCGTATCACTCTTCCCATCACTCACCCTCCTCTAGCCACAATGACCTGACATTTTCTCACAGTCTCCAAACTCTAACCTGCCTCTGGGCCTTTGCACTCTCTGTTCTCCATGCCTGAAATGCTCCTCCTCCAACTCTGCTCAGCTCCTTCTCATTCTTGAGGTCTTAGAGGAATTGTCCCTACTTCCCCTCCTCCTTATGCCAAGTGGGTGTCTCCCCCAACCATCCCTCTGGTCATTTCCTTAACAGTGGGTTTTGAACACGGAAGATCATATTAGTTTGTTTGTGGACTTGTATTTTGTTTGACTCCCCCTTGGATCAAAGCCCAGTGAGAGCAGGACTGGTGTTTTCACTGTCCAGTCCACTGAGGGGGCTCAGTGACATCTGCAGAATGAATGAATGCATTCTGCACGAACATGCTGGGTACCTCTCGTGTGCCAGGCGCTTTCATGTACACCAAATATATCATTTTCACAGCAGGACTACGTTTCCCAGTTTCTCTTGCAACTAGCTGCTTTGGCCATGGAGTGTGGGCAGAAGTGAAGTAGGCCACTTGCAGCTTTGGCTCGGAAAACCCTTCCACGTGATCTCCACCCTCTTTCTTTTTCATCTGCCAGTGGAAGCAGAGGATCCGGCGATGGATTCTGAGGCCCTGGGTGATAACAGTATCACAAGGTGGGAGGAACCTGGGTCCCCGAAAGACTGAGTAGAGCAGTGTCCCCCACACCCCAGCCCCCTCTGGACTTTGCGTGAACAGCACAGGAGGCTCTACCATGTGAAGCGCGTGCGGTTCCAGGGCTTGTTCATTAAGGCTGCGAGCCTCACCTTCATCACACGCCAAGCATCAAGTGGAGGTGGCTGATGGGTGATGCTTTTGTTGACAAATTTTCACCAAATGCAGTTGAGTTCTCAGTATGGCCATTTCTTGCATCAGCCCACGGAGGGCACTGCGTTCACACCTCAACGACAGCGCATTGCTGCTGCATGCAATTGTTCCAGTGTATCCTTGCTGGGCTCCTCCAGGGAAGTGCCTGGTTTGTGTTCATCTCTGTGGCCTCAGCATCTAGTCCCCAGGAGGCCTCGGGGAACATTTGCTGAATCCACACGAGTGAACTGGTTGCCTGCATCCCTCCTTGCTTCTCTGTCCCTAAAAGCGCCCCAGCAATGCTTTAATTTTACAGAGGCCCAAAGAGAGGAAATGACTTCCCCAGAGTCACAGAGAAGCAGGATGCCTCAGAATTAGCACGCCCTGGGGCTACTAAACATGGAAGCTATTGGGAGTGAAACCTGGCACCTTCCAGGGGCTGGAGAAAGTCTGAGAGTCGTGGGGGAGGGGAACAGGCTCCTCTATACCCACAAGGTGACCCTACCAGACCTCACTACCCACTGCCCCTCCTCCAGTAGGAAAGAACCACTCCAGAGCCTTCCCCCCCCACTCCCCGCTAGCACTGCCGGCCCCTGCAGCCTGGGTGTCCACCATCACTCAGTATTTTTAGCTTCACCACCTGGCACCTGTGGTCACTGTCTCTGCCCAGTCTGGCGGTGTCCCCTCTCCAGATCTTAAAGGGCCAGCGCCCACCAGCTCAGTGATTCTGATGTCCCATCTCCCCACATCATATTCATTCATTCATTCATTCATTCGTCCATTCGTCCAATCATTCAACAAGCATTTTGAGCTCTTACTGTGAAAATAGTGCTGCTCTCAGGAATCCATTGGTTTGGATTTCGAGAAACACTTCCACACCTGTGGCCTCATTGAGTCACCTAACTTGGCCCCGTTTTGCTTCAAGCCCTCCCCACTGCTCGCTCCATCACCTATAGATCAAGTCCTTGGCTCAGCAGTCAAGGCCCTTGGTGATCTGGCCCCCGCAGACCCTGTCAGCCCCATCTCCACCATGCCCACACAATTCCTTCTTCATATCACCAAGTCTTTGCTCTCGCCGTACCCCTTGCCTGGGATGTCCTTTCCTTAACTTCACTCACCACTTGGCAGAGGACAGACCCGCAGGGGCTCCTAGGGTTCCTGAGGGCAGAGGTGGTCAGTCCCTCCGCCTCACTCCCTGCGTGCAGTGCACTCACGCCCATCAAGGCACCCATCGCTCTGCCAAACTGATCGGTTTGCTTTCGGGTCTCTCCTAGCAGGCTGGACCCCATGAGGGCTGGGGCCCTGGCGCACTATGAGTTCTCAGTCGCTGCTGAATGATGAACTGACAACCATGCAAGGAGCAGCCCACCGTTTCCCAGATGAGGAGACAGAGACCCGCGGAAGGGAAATGACCGACCCAGTGAGATTCAGGGAGGAACCTGTCCCAGGCTGCAGGAGCCCATACCGCTGCCTTCCTACTAGGGGCCCGGAGGGCACACCTGGGCTGGCCCTGAGCCTGCCCTTCTCGCCACCCAGGGCAGTGCTGACTCAGGCAGTGATGGAGGCGTGGGCAGGCTGGGCTGGAGAGAGGTGACCCCTGTCTCCCCTACAGATGTTCCATCTATTCCCAGAGCTTGCGGTCACAGCTTGTGAAATGCACTTGGCTGGAGCCTGGGTTTTCCTGAAGGTGGGGGTAGGGAGAGCTGGCAAAAGAGACAATGATCTCTAGGGCATGAACCCCCCGACCCAGTCCCAGTGCACACCCCCTCCCCCAAATAAGTACGTAGAACTCACACTCACTGCCACAGACATGTATACATACTCACAATCCCACATACTCACACCCAGACACCCAATCACATACACACACAAACCTTCATTCCCCTTCATTCCCTCCCTTTCTTTTATACACAAACTCACGTACACGCATGCATATGCACACACAGACATTTCCACTTTTTAATTCAAGGAAAACCTAACACTATTAGGTGTCAGTGTAGGGAGGAAAGGTGGCTTTCAGCTTGGGTTGGGGCAGGGGCTTCTTGGAGGGCTTCCTGGAGGAGGAGGTATTGCAGCCGGGCCTGGAAGGAGGGGAGCCAGGGAAAGGGAAGTCTGGGCAGGGTTTCACTGGGGGTAAATACAGGAGAGCAGAGCGAGATGAGGTGGGTGGGGCTTGCCTGATCTCGCAGGCCTTGAATGCCCAGCTGAGTGTTGACTTCATCGTGTGGGAGCTGGGAGCCATGGAGGGCTCTGAGCAGGGAGGACATGACCACAATGGGAAAGGACAGGAGGGTCACTGTGGGGGCAGGATGGGAGAGACAGGGAGGAGGCTGTGGGGATACCCAGGTGGGAGATCTGAGAGTCTGACACAGGGAGGTGGTGGTGGCTGGTAAGCAGTGGACAGACGAGGAACTCGGAAGCAGGACTTCCAGGCCCCCAGGGGCCCCATCTGAGCCCTGTGCCCTCACCCTGCCCACCCGCTGCCCACCGCAGGCACTGACCTCTGCAGCGGGACTTCTTCCAGCAGTTCCTCCTCCTCCTCCCTGTGGAAACAGACGAAGCAGAAGGCTGGCACATCCTCTGTTCCACAGCCCAGGGGCCAGGCCGGAGGCAGCTCCAGGACGGGGCAGGGGTGGCTGGTGGCGGCCTCGGCAGCATCGTCCCTTGCCTGGGCAGGGGTCCCCGAGCCAGCGTGCTCCAGGGTCAGTAGCCTGTTGGCTTCAGGACCCCGCGCCTGCACCTGCCCACCTGCCACCTGTGCCTTTTCACTCAGGTTACCCGTCGCCTCGGTGGGTGGGAGAGCCTGGGGCTCTGTCTGGTGGGATCTGCTGTCCTGACCCACAGACCTTCCAGCCACTGGGTTGGGCCCCGGGAAGCAGCTTCCAGTCGCCTGGACTCAGAGGCAGCTGGCTGGTGGACAAAGGTCCAGCAGGGCCCCTTGCTGCCCCTGGTGGCGCCCGAGGCCCCTCAGCTGCCCAGTCTGCTGCAGCCTGTCAGAGGCAGGACCAGGAGGACAGGTTTGCAGATGTCCTGTCCATCTGTTCATCTGTCTGTCCGGCCGTCTGCTCCCCGCCGTCCAGCCAGCACGGCAGTGGCGGTGGTTTCCCTAAGAAAGTTTGCTCTCCCCAGCTGGGGTGGGTGGCACGGCACGGGTGGCCTCCGGAAAGGACAGCCGGGACCTGAAGCTGGAAGGTGGGCAAGGACCAGGTGAGGCTGGCACAGTGCCCTCGCTATCCCCGAGAAAAGTTCTGGGCCCTGGAGTCCAGGCTCCAGCGCTGGCTCCCACTGGAGCTCCCTCTGCCCCGGCTCTTCCGACTCCAGTGGCGGCTCTGCTCCGCAGACCGGCTTGGCTGTGGGTATTAATAGCTACACATTCACGCTGAGAAGCCGGGAGGTTAACTCCTTCCCTGCCAGAGCTGGGAGGCCGGTAGGCGGGTGGCCGCAGGGAGCAGAGGGAAGGCAGCGCCTGAGTTCCGCCCCCGCCTGAGCCTGGTCTGCCTCCCACGGGACCTCAGATGCCACCTCTTGCCCAAGAATGACTGTGCAGCGCTCGGCATCTGGATCTTGGTCAGAGTGCCCGGGGCCACCTGAACCCACCACGCGCTTCTCCAGGGAGCCGGGTGAGACTGGGGTCTCAGGGCGTCGTCCCTGTCATGAGCAGGGCACTGAGTTGCAGGGAGCATCCCCAGGACTCCTTCACTTACACATCCACTCCTGGATCCCCTCTGCATTCCCTTAACAAACAATTACTGTCACCAAGTCTGGGTCCAGTTCTGTCACTGGCTTCCTGTGGGACCCCCCTGCCCCGCCACAATGAACCACACGCAGCCCCTGTGGGACCCAGAAATGGACCACATGCATGGTGTATTCTATTGAAGAGTGGGGAGAGGGTGGGAGTGGGGGAATCCGAGTAGAATTTGTTTGCTTGAAAAATGTTTGGGAATTCCTTGGCGGTCCAGTGGTTAGGACTCCACGCTTTCACTGCCGAGGCCTGGGTTCAATCCCTGGCCGGGGAACTAAGATCCCACAAGCCGAGAGGTGCAGCCCAAAAAAACTGAAAAATGTTTATTGAGCACCAGCTATGTGCCAGGCACTGTGCTGGACACTGGACTCACAGCAACGGAGAGGGCAGACACTTCCTGAGTTGGTGCGCTTGCCTGTCACAGCTGGAGGCTGTTGGGGCTGAAGCTTGTATAACTGGTGGCAGTGTGTGAATTAGGTGCAGCCCCTCCCCCACACACACACCCGCCCCTCTCCCCAGCACCAGCTTGTAGTGCATGGCAGGCTGGGTTGCAGCCCCACTCACCTCCTCTGCAACTTACAACATGCACAGCCATTCATAGTGGCTTTGGAAGCACCAGTAAACAAAGGAAAAATAAATTCATCTTGTGAAAAGTGTTACAAAAAATAAGACGTGGAGCTGGAGGGAGGCTGATGGGAGGTGGTTTGACAGGGTGCTCAGGGAAGACCTCACAAGGAGGGGACACCCGAGCTGTGACCGGCAGGAGGAGGAGCCAGCTGGAATAGCTGGAGGATATCTGGAGGCAGAACAGGTCCAAGAAGAGGCACCAGCAGGTGCAAAGCCTCAGAGGCAAGAACTAGCTGGCATGTTTAAGGAACAGAGTGAGGAGCAGAGGAGAAGGTCTCGAAGCTGAGTTTTAGAGTGAGTAGATGTTTCCCAGGGGCTCTAGAGGTGGGGCATCACCAGCAGAGAGCAGTGTACCTGCAAAGGCTCAGACGCATGGAAAGATGCTGGGTGCCCTGCAGGACAGGAAGAAGATGCAGGTAACACGGGTCAGAGATGTAGGAGATATTCACTCCAGCGCTGCCCCTCCCGGGGCTCTGAGGAGGAAGAATGGGTGGGAGGAGGATGGAAGTGGGGACCTGGGTCAGCTGAGGGGCTGAGGAAGTACGCGGGAGGTGGAGCGGCTTGGAAGGAAACACCAATTCAGTGAACTGAATTCCACCGGCTGGAAGGACAGATCTGGGCCTCCTTGGCCAAGAAAAGGTGGGGGTGGGGACACAGCCCGCCACACACAGTTTAGGCTGCACACGCTGCACAGGGCAGCCCGGTGGGTGGTGAGTGGGGGCTGACATGCAGCCCTACCTCTGCTCTGCAGTCTTGCACCTTTAAAACTCTGACCGCATGCAGGGGTTGGGGAGCACCTTTTTCTAATTGGTCCACTCAAAAGAGTTCCTTTTTCTTATTGGTCAGCCTGAAGAGTGCCTTTTTAAAAATTAGTCCACTTAGAGGGGGGGTCGCTTTTGAATTGATCTGTTCAGAGGGCATGCTTTCATCTAATTGGTTCACCCAGAGGGGTGCCATTTTCCAGTGATCAATCCAAAGCGGGGGACTTTTTTCTGATTTGCATATAGGTGCCCCATAGGCGGGACAGGGGGGGCATGACTAGGGGCCCCAGGTTCAAGTATGGTCTCTGCTTACAGACCTGTTGTGTGCTTTGGGCCAGTCACCGTCCCTCTCTGGAACCATAGATCTATAGACTTAGCCAGAGGAATGAGCCCAGAAAGGGGCAGACTCCCTGGAGGTCACACAGTGACACAGGGCAGGGCCAGGCATTCCTGATTCTCGCCTCAGTGCTCTGTCTTCCTAGGCTGCTTCCCTGGGAGACTTGATGTTTCTTTAAGGAGAGGACAAGAAATGAGAGGGGATAGGAGGACTAGTAGAGATTCATGGAGGAGGGGGAGGGGAGGGGAGGGGAGGGCAGGCCAGGTTAGGACTCCCTGGGGTGGGAGTCATAAGAGGTCAGGTGCCCTAGGCCTCCAGGCGCCCCTTCCCCTCCCCTGGGCCCCCTGGGTTTGTCATTTGTGGATGTTAATTATTCATGACGCTGGTGCTTTGCCTGGTTTTAATGCACTCTGATGGTGTTCTCTAGCTAATGGGGAAAATCAATAGGTTTTAATTCTCAGTGGCTGTGAAGCTCTGTCTGTCTACTGTTTGGGTGGCTGGGTCTGCTCTTGGGCTGTGGGTGGGGGTGGAGGATCACACCCAGTTCGCAGGAGCCTGAGACTCTGCCTTTCCTTCTCTCGGCCCCACCCGCTTCTGGCCCCCGCCTGGGGAGGGAAGATTAGAGTCACCAGGCGGCTCCAAGCATCTCGGGAGAGTCTGAGCACTACACCTCGGCCATTTGACCCCCCTCCAAGAGGGATGGCCCCCGCACCAGACTTATGGGCCAGAAACACGTCAGCAGGGGCAGCCCCACCAGCTCTGGGGGGCTGGAGTCAGGCCTGCAGCCCTTGGCACTCAGGGTCAGCCCCAGCCATCCTGGGCTCAGGCTCGGCTCACAGACCTGTCTCAGGCGTCGGGGGAATCTCACATTCCTGAAGAGACTTAAATGTAAGCTTCTGATACGATTTCTACGTGCAGTTATACATTCAGGCATGACAATTTCTCTGATGGGACTGAGAACCGAGAACATTTATGGGACATTAAGAACTTGTCCCATCTCAGACCACATCCTCCCCTGATCCCTCCATGGGGTATCCCTGAGTCACTGTCTTTTATGAATCCTGTCATTACCTCGTGAACGGAACAACTATCTTGCACTGTACTTGCATGTATGTTAATTAGGCAAGTATAAACACTTAAGATACACCGTGGCGTTCATAATGCTGTTTCTAGCACTTCTTAATGTTTCCAGAGCACAGGGAGCCTCTAAAAAAGGAAGAGGCCTGGAATGTGTTGACCTTGGAGAGGCCCACCCACCTCCTTACCTGAGAGTCTAGGCCTTTCCTGGTGGACCCTGGACCCAGGCCTTTGCTGGGTGGAAACACTCAGGCCATCCGCAGGGGCTGTCTGCCGGGTTCCTAGCCTAGCACCCTGGCCTTCGTGAACCAGGAACCGGGATGTGAACAGTGACTGCCAGGCCTCACCTGTCCTGTCCACCCAGGCCCCAGCGAACACTCCCCCATGCCCCTTATTTTCCATTTTGGACTCAGGTGTGCAGAAGGCGAGGTTAATCTTTCCCTTCAGTTCATGGCACATTGTCATTCTCGGTCCACACAGGACCCTTTTTTTTCTTTTGATTCATTTCTCATTCCCTCTCACCTCCGTGGATGGTGGGCAGGCAAAATCTACTGAGGTTTACTCCAAATATCTACCTCGGGGGATGGTGGGGAGAATTACGTGAACCAGGGCACGTGAAATGCCAGGTACACAGTAACTGGACGGGCTCTCTCGCCCAGGGGCCTCTGAAGCTTGGACAAAGCACCTTCCCCTTGGGCACACCTGAGCATGGCTGGGGCTTTTCGAAGTCCTTCATTGGAGACCTGAATGACAGAATCTAAATTGCTCATAATTCGAGGGGGAAGCAAATACAGACACAAATAGCTCCCATTTCAAGTTCAAATTCAGTAGTCACCGGGTGCACACTCTAGGCCAGGCCCCCCATGCTGGGCAGTGCATGTGGGGGCCCAGACAGGTCCAGAGAGGAAACACTCCCACCACCTGCCCAGCAGGGGATGGGTGAGAGATGGCCCTTCACTCTCTATTAATTAGGGTGCAGCTAAACTGCTGTAACAAAGAGGCCTTCAATTACAGTGGCTCAAGCAAACCTTCTGACAAATTAAAAGCATATGCCAGGGACTTCCCTGGTGGTCCAGTGCCTAAGACTCCACGCTCCCAACGCAGGGGGCCCGGGTTCGATCCCTGGTCAGGGAACTAGATCCCACTTGCCACAACTAAGAGTTTGCATGCTGCAAGTAAGACCCAGTGCAGCCAGATAAATAAATAAATATTTTAAAACAAATAATAAGGAAATGCAGAATCTTGGAACCCACCTCAGACCTGCTGAATAAGAACCTGTATTTTAACAAAATCCCAGGTGATTCACGTGCTCCTTGAAGTTTGAGAAACCCTGACTTAGAAAGAGAATGAAAAAAAAAAGAAGAAAAGAAAGAGAATGGCAAACAGAAGGAACAGCTGGAAGAGTTGAATTCATTGCCTTTAGGAAGAGACCTGGAGTACAAGAGAGGTGGAGTAGGGGACTGCTAATGTTTGATATAAGCTCTGTAGGTTGTTTTTTTTTTTTTTTTTTAATTTTTGGCTGCCTTGGGTCTTCGTTGCTGCATGCAGGCTTTCTCCAATTGTGGCGAGCGGGGGCTACTCTTCATTGCAGTGCATGGGCTTCTCATTGCAGTGGCTTCTCTTGTTGTGGACCACAGGCTCTAGGCACGCAGGCTTCAGTAGTTGTGGCACACGGGCTCAGTAGTTGTGGCTTGCGGGCTCTTGAGCGCAGGCTCAGTGGTTGTGGTGCACGGGCTTAGCTGCTCTGTGGCATGTGGGATCTTCCCTGCCCAGGGCTCAAACCTGTGTCCCCTGCTTTGGCAGGTGGATTCTTAACCACCGTGCCACCAGGGAAGTCCCTAAGCCCTGTAGTTTTATTTGAGTTTTAAACCATGTGGAAGATTTACGTTGCTGAAAAAAATAAATCATGTGCATGATTTAAAATCCCCAAAGGGGGGCTTCCCTGGTGGTGCAGTGGTTAAGAGTCCACCTGCTGATGCAGGGAACACGGGTTTGAGCCTTGGTCTGGGAGGATCCCACATGCCACGGAGCAGTTGGTCCCGTGTGCCACAGCTGCTGAGCCTGCAGTCTAGAGCCTGCGAGCCACAACTACTGTGCCCACGTGCCACAACTACTGAAGCCCACACGCTAGAGCCCATGCTCTGCAACAAGAGAAGCCACCGTAATGAGAAGCCCGCGCACTGGAACGAAGAGTAGCCCCCGCTCACTGTAACTAGAGAAAGCCCACACGCAGCAATGAAGACCCAACACAGCTATAAATAAATAAATAAATTTTAAAATAAAATAAAATAAAATCCCCAAAATACCAAATGGAATGCAAAGGCTTTCTCCCGCTAGAGACCTTCACCTTGCCAACAGTTTCTAGAGTATCCATTCAGAACATTTCTCTGCACATCCAAGCTATCTGTGTCTGATTATTCTGTTTATGATTTTTTTTTTTTTTTTACAGATAAGAGCCCATGCTATGCACTGTTCTGCATCTTGCTATTTTCACTCAACAATAACTTGGAGGTCACTCCAGATAAGCACATATAGATCTACTTAATTTGTTTATAGGTTGCTTTTATAGGCTATAACAGGATGCCTAGTATTGTAATTTATTTAACTGTGTTTGCAGCCTTCTGTTACAGACAATGTTGGAATATAAGCATTTTGTAACTGCAATGCAGTGTGGAGTTAAGGGCACATGCCCTGGACATAGAATGCCTGGGATTGGAGACCCAGGGCTGCTGCTAAGTCTGGTTATTTCATCTTTATATGCCTCCGTTTCTGTAGCTGTGAAATGGGGATAAAAATAGTACTTACTGGGAATCCCCTGGAGGACCAGTGGTTAGGACTCCGAGCTTTCACTGCCAAGGACCTGGATTGTATCCCTGGTCGGGGAACAAAGATCCCACAAGCTGCACAGCATAGCCAAAAAATAAAAATACTACTTACTTCTGAAGGTGGTTGGGAGGGATCCGGTCCACAGATATTTATTGAGCACTTACTATGTACACTGTTCTAGACACAAAAGATTCAGTAATGAACAAAACAGATAAAAACCCCTGCCTTTGTGGAGCTTATATTCTAGTGGTGGAAGACAGATACTAAACAAAATCAATTAAGAAAATATATGATGACATGCTCTAGGGAAGTGGAGCAAGGAAGAGGGATGGAGAGGGAGGTTTGCAATTTTAGATAAGGTGGTCGCAGATGGCCTCACTGGTAAAGTGACACCTGAGTGATACAGCTGAAGGAGGTGAGTGGTGAGTAATGTTAATACTTGGGAGAAAACCATTCCAGATGAAGGATCACGGATGGGGAGCTCACTGCCTTCCAAGACGGCTACAAGCAATAGGAAGAGCCCCTGTGCCTTCCACCCACCAGCCTTATGTCTACCCTTGGGGACCCATGTGAAGGAAGTAGAATCCCGCCCCTCCCTTCCGTCAGATGCCAGCTAGAGAGCGGCTGCCTCGTGACCCTGTGTTGTGATGGAGCTGCCCGAAGAACTACGGTGGCACCGGCCACAGCTGAAGAAGCCTGGTGGCCTCAGAGATGCGACTGGATTCCCAGCCCAGCAGGGTCAGTCCCTGGTACTGGGGGACTCCGCCTTCAGGTCTGCATCCCCCTTCCGGAGTGGTATGTGGTGGGAAGGAGGAACCAGAGAGTGGGACGCAGGGAATGCTGTCTTTGGGTCAATATACCTGGGTGGGCTCAGCTTTGCAAAGAGAAGTTTTGTGGGCTGGGTGACCTGTGTGCAGATCTCAGCAAGGTGGGTCTTGGACCTAGGAGACCAGCCCCCTTGGACCTTGATGATCTCTCCTTCTGAACCCAAGTAAGGTCAGTTCCAGAGTTTCTCCGTAGACATCTTTGGGAAGGCAATCTGATTGGAAGAGGAAGAGGAGCTTGTTTTGAGGCAGCAGTGGAGAGCCAGGGTGCTGTTGAATTTAGAATGCTTATTTGGGATGACTTTGTGGGGGGAACTGATGAAGTGGTGGGAGGGCTTGAGCGGCTCAGTCACCCCTAAGCATCACCATTGCCCCAGGGCCAATGTGCGTCCTCAGTCCTCCATCCTCGAAGTCTACCTCTAGCGCCCCCTATGGACAGAGACGACCGTAGAGCTCTGACCCAGCAGAGAGGTGGTTTGCATAGCCCCGGCCCCTGCATTACGAGGCCAAGTATAGAAGGAGTAGGTTTGTGCCTAATACCTGGCACCGGGGCATTTCAGATTAGTGAGAAAAAGATGGGCTACTTGATAGTCTTTGAAAAATATATATCTGGATTCTCACTCACTAGATACCTCACTCGTTAAAGCATAGGAAACAACAGATGGATCAGAGATTTCAAAGTTAAAAATAAAACTATAAAAGAATTAGAAGGAAATATGAATAAATTTTAAAAATAGGGCTTCCCTGATGGCGCAGTGGTTGAGAGTCCGCCTGCCGATGCAGGGGACGCGGGTTCGTGCCCCGGTCTGGGAAGATCCCACATGCCGCGGAGCGGCTAGGCCCATGGGCCGTGGCCGCTGAGCCTGCACGTCTGGAGGCTGTGCTCCGCAGCGGGAGAGGCCACGGTGGTGAGAGCCCCGCGTACCTCAAAACAAACAAACAAAAAAAAACCATACATAAAAATAATCTCAATGAGAAAGTGTTCTCCTGGTGAGAAACCAAGTTCAGAAATTATAAATCTGACTATAAAAAAGTTAAAAGTTTCTACACAGCAAAAACTACTACAAACCAAATAAACACAAATGGCCAACTATTTGTACGCGGGCCTCTCACTGTTGTGGCCTCTCCCGTTGCGGAGCATAGCTCCGGACGCGCAGGCTCAGTGGTCATGGCTCACGGGCCCAGCCGCTCCGCGGCATGTGGGATCTTCCCAGACCGGGGCACGAACCCGTGTCCCCTGCATCGGCAGGCGGACTCTCAAACACTGCGCCACCAGGGAAGCCCGGCCAACTATTTTTAAAGTGTGTAGTACAAATGATAGATAAGAGCTAGTGTCCTTAATACAAAATTAGCTCTTTCAAATCAGAAAGAAAAGGACCATGAACCCAATAGGACAAATAGCAGAGACTGTGAACTGGCAGTTCCAAAACAAAGAAATAGAAGCAGCCAATAAGTATATGGGGAAGATATTCAACTCCTCTCATCCCTGAAGGGTCTTTGCATTTCCTGTTCATTTGTTTGGAACACTCCTCCCCCAGGTAGCAACATCACTTGCCACAGGTTCCTTCAGGTCTGTGTCACTCAAGTGTCACTGTATAGTCTAAGGGCTATAAATGACCAGGGGCCTGAATTTCACAATATCTAAGGTGGGAAGGCCCCTGGAAGGTCATCTGTGTGAGATAAGGCCAGCAGGGACCAGGCCATGCCAGCAGGTTAAGGGTTTTGAGTTGATCCTAAGAGTAAACAGAGGCTAATCAGGAGGAAAAGACATGATCAGACTTGTGACTTGAAAAGTCCCGTCTGGCTGCTGAGGGCAGGGTCAGGGTGGGGAACCCATGCGGGATATGGTGCAGTGGTCCAGGCTAAAAGTGACAGTGGCCTGGAGCAGACTGGAGGAAGTGGGAATGGAAGAAGGATGAACTAGAAAGATATGTAGAGGGTAAATCTCAGGCCTTGGTGAGGTTGTAGGAAGAGGGGGACTTCTAGGCTCCTGGCTCACATATCTAGACCGACAGTTTTGTCAGTCAATGAAATAAGGAACGATGAAAGAGAATTGGTACGGAGCATTGTGAGGGCAAGCTTAGCCTGATGGGTCCCACGGGCGTAGGAAACATCCGGGTGGAATTGAGGAGTAGCAAGTTAGACATGCAGAACTGAACCTCCAGGGTCGGTTTGGGCAGATGGTGATTAAACTCAAGGGAGTAAGTGACAACAAGGAGGGTTAGTGTGGAGTGAGAGGAAGAGGGGGGCTAGGACCCCACCTTGAGGAACCCCCAAATTTAATTGCCACATAGACGGAGATGAGCCAGGAAAGGGGATGAAGAAAGGAAACCTGGGTCAGAGAAGTAGCTTTTTAAGAGGGAGGGAGGGTGAGCAGTGCTGAACGCTGCCGAGGGGCCAAGAGAGAGGAAGACTTAGAAAAAGCCAACTGGATGTAACGTTTATGGCAGAGGCAGCCTGGATGCCGGCTTTCTCAGCCTGGGCACTGTGGACATTTGGGCTGGATAATTCTGTGTTGTGGGCTGTCCTGTGTCTTGGAGGATTGTTTAGCAGCAGCCCAGGCCTTTACCCACTAGATGCTCGTAGCACCCCACTCCCCAGCTGTGGCAACCGAAATTGTTTCCAGATGTTGCCTAATGTCCCCTGGAAGGCAGAGCTGACCCTGGTTGAGAACCCCTGCCTCGGCAGCGTGTTTTGAGTAGGCATGCAAATGGCGGCAGTGACATTAGGTAGTTGTTTCTAGAAGATTGCTCGTAGAGAAGAGAAATAGTGCCGGAGAGGGCAACTTGGAAAATGTATAAATAACGATGAAGTGGCAAACTTTTGAATTTTCTTTTATTTTTTTAAATTAAATTTTATTGGAGTATAGTTGATTTACAATGCTGCATTAGTTTCTGTTATACATATACATATATCCACTCTTTTAGATTCTTTTCTCATGTAGGTCATTACAGAATATTGAGTAGAGTTCCCAGTTCTACACAGTAGGTTCTTATTAATTATCTATTTTGTATATATTAGTGTGAAAACTTTTGAATTTTCTTTGCCACTCTTTTTTTTTTTTTAAAGAAGATGTTGTGGGTAGGAGTTTATTAATGAATTAATTTATTTTTGCTGTGTTGCGTCTTCATTTCTGTGCGAGGGCTTTCTCTAGTTGTGGCAAGCGGGGGCCACTGTTCATCGCGGTGTGCGGGCCTCTCTTGTTGTGGAGCACAGGCTCCAGACGCGCAGGCTCAGTAGTTGTGGCTCACGGGCCTAGTTGCTCCGCGGCATGTGGGATCTTCCCGGACCAGGGCTCGAACCCGTGTCCCCTGCATTAGCAGGCGGATTCTCAACCACTGCGCCACCAGGGAAGCCCTCTTTGTCACTCTTTGATAGGTGAGAAATAGCCTCTCAGTATGGTTTCACCGTATATTTCTCTTATTGTGAGTGAACTTGGCATCTTTTCAAAGGTCTAGGGGAAATTTTTCTTTAGAGACTATCTTTTTCACGTTTTTACCCATTTTTCCTATTGGTTCATTGGTCTTTTTCTTGTTGACTTTAAGAATTCTACATATTAGGCAAAAGAGTCCTTCATTTGTGATATGAGCTGCAAATATATTTCCCTAGCTTGTCATTTTTCTTTTCTTTTTAAATAAATTTTATTTATTTATGTATATATGTATTGGCTGCGTCGGGTCTTCCTTGCTGTGCGCAGGCTTTCTCTAGTTGCGGCGAGTGGAGGCTACTCTTCGTTGTGGTGTGCAGTCTTCTCATTGCGGTGGCTTCTTTTGTTGCGGAGCACATGCTCTAGGCGCACAGTCTTCAGTAGTTGTGGCGCGCGGGCTCAGTAGTTGTGGCTCGTGGGCTCTAGAGCACAGGCTCAGTAGTTGTGGTGCACTGGCTTTGTTGCTCCACGGCATATGGGATCTTCCCGGACCAGGGCTCAAACCCATGTCTCTTGCATTGGCAAGCGGATTCTTAACCACTGCACCATCAGGGAAGCCCTGTCATTTTTCTTTTGACTCTTGTGAGGCAAAAGAGACATAGGCCCTTGTGTATATTTCTGATGCGTTGTACAAATTTGTACAATTCTTGTGAACGGCAATTTGTCATTATCTATCAAAATTACAAATGCCTTGGGTGGGGAAGGGAAGGATTGGGAGTTTGGGATTAGCAGATTATTATATATAGGATGGATAAAAACAAGGACCTATTGTATAGCACAGGGAACTATATTCAATATCCTGTGGTAAACCATAATGGAAAAGAATATGAAAGAGAATATATATATATATGTATAACCAAATCACTTAGCTGTACAGCAGAAATTAACACAACATTGTAAATCAACTATAGTTCAATACAATTTTTAAAAATTACAAATGCCTTTATCCTTTGACTCAGCAGTCTCACCTCCAGGAATTTATGCTATAGAGCAACTTGACATGGATGAAAATGTGTGTGTGTGTGTGTGTGTGTGTGTGTGTGTGTGTATGTTGGTTATTGTTTCTGTTGACTTTTTTTCTTACAAGACTGGAAGTAGCCCAAGAAGCCATCAATAGGGGACCAATTTGCTGCATAAGAATTTTTGATAAGAAATAGAAAGAATTATCAAGATTTTAGAAACTAGAGCAGAGAAAGAATAAGATTATATGAAATTTGAAAAGGTAAATAGTGTCATAGTTTTAAGCAATTTAAAGATTGTTGGATTGAAATTATTAGTCATTCATTCAAGTAATAAACATTTAATGACTACTTGCTATAAATGAAAAAAAGACTGATTCACTGCGATAAAAAAATGAAAGTTTCTATGTGCTGTAGTGGAAAAATCACTAGGACAATGTTAAGTCCAAAAAAAGCAAGAAAAGGAAGAGTATATTTAGAATGCCATCTTTTGTGTAAGACATGGGGGAAATGGGAAATATGAAAATATATTTTATTTACATAAAAAAAACCACTGAGGGGGGAAAAAGTAAAAAATGGTTATCACAAAAGGTTGGGACATAGGGAGGATGGGGAACAGAAAAGACAAACATAACTTTATTTTTATTCTTAGTTTTTTTATTAAACCGGTAAATTATTTACTCTTTAAAAAGTGAATGGGGGACTTCCCTGGTTAAGAATCCACCTTCCAATGCAGGGGACGCGGCTTCGATCCCTGGTCGGGGAAATAAGATCCCACATGCCGCAGGGCAAGTAAGCCTGTGCGCGCTGCAACTAAGACCCAGTGCAGCCAAATAAATAAATAAATGAATATCTAAAACAAAAAATGAATGGGATGGATTCCAGTTGAGAGAAAGTGGTTGAAAATATAGAAGAGAGAGGTTCGCAAGAGGGTAGGAGTGTTGGAATTCAAGGCCCGGGTGTAAGTGTCGGGATTTGCCTCAGTTTTGCCATCTGTAAAATGAGCTAAGCATGAAAAGCACTTAGCACTGACTTATCAGATGGAACTCTCACTTCTTCTCTGAGGCCCTGAGTAGGCTGGGTGCAGACGCCAGCTTCGGGAAAAGACCTTGTCCATAACTCCTCTAAGTGCAGCCTGAGAGGACAGTCAACGGTCAGTGGAGGGCCTGAGGCAGTCCCGACCCTCACTGCATGCAAGGGAGGGAGACCGCAAGTGAGGCTGAGGGGCAGGGAGGCTGCAGGCTGGTAGCCATCACTTCACAAGTCCACCCACACCCTTCTCCAGCTCCACAAACCCACAGCGGGGACAGATTGGCCCTAAATTTAGCTGCAAAGCAGCCCCAGAGTGAGCGTGAGAAGCAAAATGCACAGCAGCAGCCGTCAGCATGTTAAACCCCTCGCTTCACAACAGAAGAAACTGCGGCTCAGAAAGGTCTGGGGGGCTAACTGTCCAGAGCTGCACAGCAAGGTGGGCCTGGCCCCTGCTAGCAAGTATCTGTTCTGTAGTGTTGTCCCCCTCGCCCAACGCATATGTTCAAGTCCTAACCCCAGTCCCTTAGAATGTCACTGTGCCCGAGGCACAGTGATGCTAAATAAATTGAAACGTCAGAGTTTGGAGCAGAGAAAGGTTTATTGCAGGGCCATGCAAGGAGAATGGGTGGCTCGGCCTCCAAAACCCGAATTTCCTGAAGGCTTTCAGCAAAGCATTTTTAAAAGCAAGGAAGGGGAGTGGTTAGTTGTTGCAAACTTCTTGGTGTCGGAATCCTTTGTTCTTGCAGCTGTCCGCATAGGTCAGGTCACAATGTTCCTGTAAACCTCCAATGAGTCAAATGTTATTCTCTGTTCAGCAACTTTCTATCTCTATATAAATGGAAAAGTGTTATACTCTTAAAGGTCAGAGCCTTGAGAATGGGCTACCCTGTATATTTCAGGATATAGGCAACATTCTTAATTGGAAGCAAAGGCAATAGAACACAAAGGTTAAAGTAAAAGAGACAGATCTAATACAGAGTCAGATTTGTTCTTCCCTATTACAACTGAATTTGGAGATGGTGTCTTTACAGAGGTAATTAAGGTAAAATGAGGTCATTAGAGTGGGCACTAATCCAATGACTGGTGTCCTTATAAGAAGAGGAGATTAGGACACAGGGACACCCAGAGGGAAGACCACGTAAAAACAGGGAGAAGGCAGCCATTTATAAGCCAATGAGAGAAGCCTATCGACAACTTTGGATTTCTAGCCTCCAGAACTGTAAGAAAATACATTTTGTTGTTTAAGCCACCCAGCCTACGGCACTTTGTTATGGCAGCCCGAGCAGACTAATATAGATCATTTCCCATTCATGTCAAATAAGTCTGGAGGTGGGCAGTCCAAGATGGTATGGCCATGCCACAGAGACTCAGGCTCCACTTTCTCTCCCACCTTTTATTTTCAAGGTCACCTCTTGGACCAAGATGGCTGCCGGAGTTGCCTTATTACCGGCAGCATCAAGGAAGAAGGGACAAAGAGTGGGTCCCTCCTTTTTAAGGCAACTTCCTGCAAGTCCCATGGAGCAGTTTTGCTAACATCTTATTGGCTATGGCTTAGTCACATGATCAAACCTTGCTGCAAGGGAGTCTGGGAAATGTGCCCAGCTAAAAGCAAGGGTTTATTCCTAAGGAGCAAGGGGAGAATGGATGCTGTGGGAGGCAACCACAGACCGTGGCCTCAGTCCAGGTACTCAAGGGTACGTGAAGAACTCTCTTTGCGTTTTCCGCAACTTAGCATAATTTCTATCGCAAGCTAGGATGGCACTGCCACCTCTCTGTGTGAATGTGTCTAATTCCTGGGTGGCTTTTGAAATGCCCAGCTATGGTGGGCGATGTCTGTCCTAAAGTCCTCTATCCATGCAGGTGTGCCCAAAACATCAGCCCTCAGCCGTCTGCCACTGACCTTTAGTTTGTACAGTCCCCCTCGTTTCTGTCTCTGCAGCTCCTTTGGCCTCTTCTGGACCATCCTCAAGGCTCAGGGATCGTTCTGCTGTTCCCATACCCGCATTCTTTCCATCTGCCCTTGGGCTTCTCAAACCTCTTTCTGGGATATTGTTCCTTTCCCCACAAGAAGTTGAGTTCAGGGCCTCACCCTCAGAGACTTCCCAAACTCTCTTTTTTCATTACCTCTCCTCTGCCTCTCTCTTTTGTCCCATACCTCAGGGGAATATTTCTGATCTGAAGTTGGCAAGCCTCTATGTTTCTCCAGTTACGACTTAAGCTATTGGGACACAAAAGCCAGACTCATGGCTTTTTACCCACTCACATTCCTCTCTTGAGGTGACAAGCCCAGGTTTTGGCTTGACAGCAGGAAAGAAAAAAGAAAATATCAGGAAATTTTAAAAAACATAGGTTAATATCCCCAAAATATTGTCCTGCCATATTTTCAAGAAACTTCCCTGTGGTTGACACTATCTGGCATTCCTTACCTCCTTCCCTCTTGCTGTTGCCACTGTACAGCCTGGAAAAGCTAAAGATTTTCTTTCCCAGCCTCTCTTGCAGCTTAGGGAAGCTGTATTTCTCAGTTCTGGTCAATAAGATGAGAGCAGAAGACTGCTCAAGGTTTACGGGAAAGCTTTTATTTTATCCAAAAAAAGAGGCCAGGTGTGGCTGCCACCATCTCTTTCCCTCTGCTTCCTACTTAGAATGTGAACACAATGCCTGGAGCTGCAGCAGCCATCTTGCCACCATGAAGGCAAAGCTAAGAGAATCAGAGATGCCACCGACCCGTTGAGAAGCTGAGTTTACACAGCATCACTTATTTACTATTAAGCAAGAAAAATAAGTCCTCATTTTTATGTCTGTTTCTTGCTGCTGAAACCATTCCTAATGTATATACTATAACTTTATTTAAGTTAGCACAAATGGGTTTCTCTTTATTGTCATGACTGGTGCCCACACAGTGACAGTGTCTTGGATTCTGGGCCATGTGGATGCAAGAGTATTCCTAACTATCCTCCATCATGCTCAGCCCAGACCCAGCCAGCAGTTCTGTCCTGGTGGTCCCCATGCCAGGCTCTATGTTTCAAAGTGAGTCACATAGGTAAGTAAATTCTGCTGAGGGGTACTGAGTGGAAAACCTTGGTTCTTCAAGCAGGCTGAAGGGTGGAGATAGTCCACCAACTATTGTCAACCTCAGGACCCACCGTACTTCCTTGGCCCCCTTTTTGGGCAGCAGAGGCCATCATTCACTGGGTGTTTGAGGAAAATCCAGACTTGTCTACTAGAAGGCTTCTACAGGTGTGTCATGATACGTTGGGCAGGTTCGTGACTGCTCCAGAAGAGGGTGCCAGGCTGAGGTCTTCCTTTATGCAAGGGGAAATCCCTTTGCTAGTCCCTTCCTTCTGCATCCTTCTTCAACCGAAGTCATCAAGGCCTGAAAATAGAGGGTTGACAGAGTACAGATATGGTTGGTGTTTGGAGAATGTGTACTATCCAGAACTTCAAATCTGACTCCATCCAGCTCAAAAGTGATGGCCCAAGCCAAGCCAACCAAGAATAAGCCCTAGGACTCTTCCCAGAGCAATCCAAGAAGAAAACCTTTCTTTCCTTTAGAATCATTCCTGAGAGGGTGATAGTATGGAGGAACCAGGGTCCACCACTAGGGGAGAGCCTGTCCAAGAGCAAAGCAAAACCACAGAGATAGAGACCAAGGACATGGTAGGAGCTCCTGGATCAGGCTGTGCCTGAAGACCACCTACACAGAAACTTCTAAGAATATATGTGGGGCTTCCCTGGTGGTGCAGTGGTTAAGAATCCGCCTGCCAATGCAGGGGACATGGGTTCGAGCCCTGGTCCGGGAAGATCCCACATGCCCCGGAGCAACTGAACCCGTGCACCACAACCACTGAGCCTGCGCTCTAGAGCCCGCGAGCCACAACTACTGAGCCCGTGTGCCACAACTACTGAAGCCCGTGCCTAGAGCCCGTGCTCCGCAATAAGAGAAGCCCACACACCGCAACAAAGAGTAGTCCCTGCTCGCCGCAACTAGAGAAAGCCCGTGTGCAGCAACGAAGACCCAAAACGCAGCCAATAAATAAATAAATTAAAAGGAAAAAAGAATTATAAAAGGATATATGTGAATCAGAATATATCACTGTTTTCTTAAAGCCAGTTGGAATTGCTTTCTTTCATACAAAGTAAAAATGTCTTGAGAATTTCAGCTCATGAAGAACAGTGTGGCCTCTAGGCAGCGACTTAAGGCCCACGTTGCCTGTTGTCAGATCCACTGCAATGCACTGATGACCAGAGCCTGATTCCAAAGTTCCCCTGGGAGAATCTGGGTGCATATAGCTCGTCTTGATGGTTCAGCTTTGCCTTGTCCCTGAGGCTTTCCCAGACCATTGGTTCCAGCCCAGAGCGCATCTCTCTGCTCTCCACGTTTGTCTGTGCAGTGCATTTGGCACTAAATTATGTGCCATCTCATCTGTTGTCCTTAGCTGGTCTTTAAATCTTGGCAAACTTGGGCTGCTTTTCAACTTCCTCTTTTTATGGGAACTCCTCCAGGCCAGGGGCTGGTTCTTATTGATTTCATTTTTCTACACAGCTTAGGGCTCTGCACACAGATGGAACTTTTGGGTGGCAGCATGGGACAATGGAAGATACCCTGGCTTTGAATCCTAGCTCTGCCACTTACTATCTGGGTGACCTTCAGCAAGTTACTTAACTGTTCTGAGCCTCATCAGGGCTATCGTGAACACTAAACAGTATAAAATGTCGTTCGTTTGTTTCTTCATTCAATAAATACTTTTTTATAGAATTTATTTATTTATTTATTTTTGGCTGCGTTGGGTCTTTGTTGCTGCACGCAGGCTTTCTCTAGTTGCGGTGAGCGGGGGCTACTCTTCATTGTGGTGTGCGGCTTCTCATTGCAGTGGCTCCTCTTGCCGCAGAGCACGGGCTCTAGGTGTGCGGGCTCAGGAGTTGTGGCTCCCTGGCTCTAGAGCGCAGCCTCAGTAGTTGTGGTGCACGGGTTCAGTTGCTCCGCGGCATGTGGGGTCTTCCCAGACCAGGGCTCGAACCCGTGTCCCCTGCATTGGCAGGCGGATTCTTAACCACTGCATCATCAGGGAAATCCCAATAAATACTTATTGCGTGACACTCTGTGTCAGGTATGGGGCTAGAAGCTAAAAATACAATGGCGAGTATATCAGTCAAGATATAATTTGGTTGCTAGTAAGCAATGGTGGCAAACACTGTTTCTTTGTTCATTCTGGCACACAGCTGGACTACATTTCTTAGTTTCTCTTGCATTTGGGTGGGGCCATATGGCTAAGTTCTGGCCAAAGGATTTTGGGGCGGAAGTGATATATGACACTCCCAGGCCTTTCTCCTAAAGCAACTCCAGTGGAATCCTCCACACTCTCTCTTTTTCTTTTTGCCAGCAGATGCAGAGGATCCGATGAAGGACTCCAAGGTCCTAAAGGTGGGTTGAGTCCCAAGATGGAAAAGGTGTGGGACCCCAAATGACTGTGTGGAGCGAAGCTCTCCTGCCAAGGCACTGTGACTGTGACATGAACAAGAAATAACCTTCTACTGTGATAAGCTACTGAGAATTTAAATTGTTTGTTACAGCAGCATAACCTACCCTGACATCACCTGTGGCCAACTTAAGCAAAAATGAATTTCTTGGAAGGAAATGGACTGCTCATGGAGTCAGCAGGAGGCTTGGAGATGATGGGCAGTTCCAGAGGTCAGGAAGGGGAAATAGTCACATGGAGCAGGCACTGCATCTGGAATCACAGTCTAATCATTTCGATCTCTTTGTCTCAGTATTCAAATTCCTAGGAGGAGGGCTCCATCTGACCTAGTTTTGGCTGTATGCTAAACTAACTTTCTTGGTCACCTAGGATTAAGGGCTCACTGAATAATTTCCTTCCTTCATTACACTGAGGTTTTCTTATTCAATGTCAATCCTCTCACGTCCAACAAGTGTTGACTACATGAGTAATGGGGTTCACACATTCCCCTTTGCACGAGGAGAGAAAATCTTTGATTTCAAGCCCTGCTAATTGTATTTGTTACTGAGCAAGGGCTCGTGTACCCACGAGAGACAAAGCCAAATTCTGACAGTGGGTGTTTGCAGCAAAGTAAGGGTTTATTTGCAGGGTACCAAGCAAGGAGAAGGGGCAGCTCATGTTCAAAAGACCTGAATTCCCCACTGGATTTCAGGCAAGGGTTTTAAAAGACAGTGTTAGTGGAGAGGGTCATAGGATGCTTGATCAGCTTGTGGACCTTCTTCTGATTGGTTGGTGGCGAGGTAACAGGGTGATGTTTCAGGAATCTCAACCTTCTGGTTCCAATCAGCCTGGGGTCTGCTTCGAAGCAGCAGGAAGTCACCATCCTCCACCTGGGTGGGGGTCTTAGTTTCTGCAGAACAACTTAAAGGTATGCATCAGATTGTTATCTATTTCCCTTTAGGAGGAACTAGAGTCCTGTGGCTCTTGCCCTAATCATCAATTGTCTGAACCTGCTCTTTGGAACTCAGGGAAGCCCTTGGAGACTAAAGCCTTTTTTTCTACAAGCAAGAAATGGGGGACACAGAGGGACTTTTGTACCTGGGAAGGCCCCGCAGGGTCCTGCTCGGTTTTAATCCCCCCTTTTCTTTGATATTCCTCAACCCTGAGGGGAACACGGGCGGGACAAGAAAGGGAATAAAGTTTTGGATAGAGAGATTAATCGTAAACTCAGCAGAACTCAGTTTTAGGGGGGCTCGGTTTCATATTTCATAAGAGGAAGAAAACGTCAAAAGGGAACTGAGGGGGAGATGGATGTCGGGCAGATTGAAAACAAGTGCTCCCCAAATGAGCACACTCCCTTGTCTCTCAGAGTTCCAGCCTGCAGGAGGCCGAGGCTAATCACATCCTCTCACAAGGCAGTACAATGGACTGGGGTGACCTCCATGATGGAGAAGTACAAGCCAACCAGACTTGGGCCAAGTGGTCAGGGAGAGTTTCCCAGAGGAAGCAACATTTGATCCCAGGCTTTAAGAGTGATGGTGCTGCAAGAAAAAACGGGGTGCAAGAGGATGGTCCCTTCACAGGTCTCAGGTGAGTCCCTGGGACTGGCTGCCAGGTGAGGGTCCTTGGCTTCATGCACGAAAGAATTTAAGAGGGAGCCACAGTAAAGTGAAAGCAAGTTTATGCAGAGATACACATTCCGCAGACGGAATGTAGTCCATCTCAGAAGGGACAGCAGCCCTGAAACATGGGGTGGTTAGTTTTTATGGGCTGGATAGTTTCATAGGCTAAGAAGGGGGAGGATTATTCCAGCTATTTTGGGGGAAGGGGTGGAGATTTCCAGGAATTGGGTCACCACCCACTTTTTGGCCTTTTATGGTTAGCCTCAGAACTGTCCTGGCACCTGTGGGTGTGTCATTTAGCATGATAATGCATTATTATGCGTGTATACTGAGGCTCAGAGTCGACTGGAAGTCAAATCTTCCGCCATCTTGGACCTAGTTGGTTCTAACAAGTTTTTGTCTGTATCCTCAACAGCTATGTCATTCTTTTAATGGTTGTGCCCTGCCCTCTTCCCTCCTGTCTCAATGGGGATCTCTTATGTAAAGGGAGAGGTAGTGGCAAAGGAAAGAACATATGTAAAGGCCATGAGGTACTATATTAGATGCAAATTTCTCTCCTTTTTCTCCCATGTAGGGTTTGAAATCAGGAGGAATGCCCTCCTTGATTTCCCGTCATCTCTAGAAAATAGATAAAGGGAAGTAAAATGAAAATGATTTGCAGGTGATATAGTTTTATATCTGGAAAACCCAGGTCTGGGGCTTCCCTGGTGGCGCAGTGGTTAAGAATCGCCTGCCAGTGCAGTGGACACGGGCTCGAGCCCTGGTCCAGGAAGATCCCACATTCTGCGGAGCAACTAAGCCCCTGCGCCACTACTGTGGCTGCGCTCTAGAGCCCACAAGCCACAACTACTGAGTCTGCGTGCCACAACTACTGAAGCCCACGCACCTAGAGCCCATGCTCCGCAACAAAAAGTAGCCCCTGCTCACTGCAACAAGAGAAAGGCCACGCGCAGCAATGAAGACCAATGCAGGCAAAAATAAAAATAAATTTATAAAAAGAAAAATGAAAAATTTATATGAAGGAAACTTTAAAGTGCTGCTGAAGGATGCAAAAGAAGACTGAACTCATGGAATGACAGACTTTTTTTTTTTTTTTTTTTTTGCGGTACGCGGGCCTCTCACTGTTGTGGCCTCTCCTGTGGCAGAGCACAAGCTCCGGACGCGCAGGCTCAGCGGCCATGGCTCACGGGCCTAGCCACTCCGCGGCATGTGGGATCTTCCCAGACCGGGGCACGAACCCGTGTCCCCTGCATCGGCAGGTGAACTCTCAACCACTGCGCCACCAGGGAAGCCCTGACAGACTTATTCTTGAAAGAAAAGTCAACAGCATAAAGATGTCGCTTCTTCCCAAGATGATCTGTATAATATATGCTATTGCAATTAAAAAAAAAAAAACTCCATCTGTTCAGAGCTCACTAATTCTTTAAGGCTCAGCACAAATGCCATCACCTCCTACATGAAGCCCCCCAGTCAGAATGTATTGCTCAGTGTTCCTTGACCTTTATTCTGCTTTCAATCTTTCATTAGAATTGGTGGCAGATAGCTGTGACTCTCCCTTGTGTTGTTTTTTTTTTTTTGGCCGAGCCAGGCAGCTTGTGGGACCTTAGTTCCCTGACCAGGGATTAAACCTGGGCCCCCTGCAGTGGAACCATGGAGCCCTAACGACTGGACCACCAGGGAATACCCTGTGGCTCTCCCTTAAGAATGAGAACTTGAGGGCAAGGACTCTCTCCCACTTCTCTCCATGTATCAGGTTAGCAGGGTTCAAGGGAACGTTGGCCATGAGGCTTGACAGGCCTGGAGCCACAGACTTTACCAGAGGTCAGGCACGTGCAGGCTTCGTCTGGAGTGCTGGAAGCAGCTTCCCAGGCCCTCTCCTCGTCTCCTTGTCTCTCTGCTGGCTGGGACCTTGGGCTTGCCATCTGATTCTGCTTCTTGCTATCATTCTACTAGGACCTGTTGTTCGTTCCTGCTGTCCTGGAGTCTAAACTTGGCCAGTTCTGGGCACTTTTTTTCGTTCTGTGTATCAGGTCCTAGCAACTGGCCTGGCCTCTTTCTGGGAACTAAGTCACCTTAGTCTGTGCCTGGTTTGGGTTTGGAGTCTTCTGTCTCAAACAACAGTTTGGATTCATACCTCACACTGTACACCAAAATAAACTCTTAAGCAGATCAGAGATTTACCTGTTGTTGTTGGGTGTTCTTTTTAAAGCTATAAAAGTACTTGAAGAAAGCATGGACAGAGGCTTCCCTGGGGGTCCAGTGGCTAAGATTCTGCGTTCCCAATGCGGGGGGGGGGGTTCAATCCCTGGTCAGGGAACTAGATCCCACATGGCGCAGCTAAGGGTTCGCCTGCCGCAACTAAAGATCCCGCACGCAGCAACGGAGATCTTGTGTGTCGCAACTAAGACCCAGCGCAGCCAAATAAATAAATAAATATTAAAAAAAAAAAAAAGAAAGAAAGCATGGACAAATTCCTTCAAACATTGGCACGGTAGCATCTTTGCGAAGTATGGCTCAAAATCCAGAAATCATAAAAGACTGATTAATTCAAGTATAAAAAATAAATTTAAAACTTCTTGGAAAAGTAAAACCATAAGCAAAATCAAAAGACACATGACAATCTGGGGAAAATACCTGCAAGTCAGTATCACAAATAGTTTATCTCCTAATTACATAAAGAACTCCTAGAAATGTTGGCAAGAGTCCAACAATTCAATGGCAAAAAGGGGCAAAGTACATAAATTGACAGTTCACAAAAAAATTGTGATGGCACCTCTCAGTTTGGCAAAAAAATTCAGAAGCTTGACAATATATCCTGCTGGCCAGTCTGTGTGGAAATAGATACTCTCTGTGTAGCTTAGGGCAGTACGCAACTCCTCTGGAGGGTGATTTGGCACCGTCCATCAAAAATGTCTTTTGACCCAGCAATTCTACTTTTGTGAATTTATTCTATGACACTCTGGCATACTTATGTATGTAGATGCACAAGGTTTTTATTATTTAGTTATTTATTTATTTTGGCTGTGTCGGGTCTTAGTTGTGGCACACGGGATCTTTTGTTGCGGTGCGTGCGGGCTCTTGGTTTCGGCTCGCGGGCTTCTCTCTAGTTGTGGCGCACGGGCTTAGTTGCCCCGTGGCATGTGGGATCTTAGTTCCCAGGCCGGGGATCTAACCCGTGTGCCCTGCGTTGGAAGGCGGATTTTTAACCACTGGACCACCAGGGAAGTCCCCAAGATTACTTTTTACAGTATTGATTTTGTTAGTAAAAGAATGGAAAACATATTATCTTGGGTCACATGCTTAACCCTGACATGGAGTCAGTCCATCCAAACTTTAAACACTGAGAGTGGAGGAGAGGTACCTTCTGAGCAAAACTGAGGTTATCAGAAGAAGGGACAGGAAAAAAATAGGAGTCCCCTGCGTCATTTATGTTCTTCCAGTGTAACAAGATGGAGACAACTTCCTTCATCAGAACATTCCAGAGCAAACACAGATGATATGACGCTTGTGGTAAGATTTCAAGATGTGTTCAGGTAACCAGAGATGGTGGCTAAACCACCTTTTAAGGAGGGCAAGTTCTGTTGACATGAGGGCCCTTTGCTTTGCTGAGCAAATGATGAGTGTGCATATGCAAATATGGGGTAGCATCCAGGGCAATGATAAGTCTCCTCTCTGTATAATAGTGAGGAGAGAAACTTGAGATTTGGAATGAAATTCTGCAGGGAGAGAAATGAACTAGACTGCCAGGCACTATGAGAGATGATGGGCTAAAGAAAAAATGAGCCAGTAGCAGTTTTGCTGATGAAGGATTGTAGAAAAAAGCAGAGTGTGAATGAAGGTTTTAGGTTGTTTGCAATGGGGTATGTGATGTAAGTTTCCTCTTCTGTATCCTTATGAAATCTTTAGGAAAGATGGGTCCTTGTTGCTTTGGTGCACGGTTACTCTGTTGAGGATGGCGCTGCCCCAGCAGCATTAGAAACACGTGGGCTGTTTTTACTGGCCACAATGGCTGCTGGGGGTGAGGGCATGGTCATTACTGTCTCGGTGGCCAGGATCATACTAACTGGTGAGATGTTTCTCACACACGGCCAGTCGCACCCCATTGGAAACACTGCTTTGGTGTGAGTCAATTGTTTTGGGAAATTTGAAGATGTTTTGGGTTTTGCATCCAGGTTGATGTAAGGCAAAAAGCAGAGCACACAGGAGCCAGAGGACAAAGACACAGCTGACACCTGGGTTACACCTGAATATAAGACTTTTGATTACAGGGACTTCCCTGGTGGTGCAGTGGTTAAGAATCCGCCTGCCAATGCAGGGGACACAGGTTCAAGCCCTGGTCTGGGACGATCCCACATGCCACAGAGCAACTAAGCCTGTGCACCACAACTACTGAGCCTGCACTCTAGAGCTTGCGAGCCACAACTACGGAGCCCGCGTGCCACTACTGCTGAAGCCCACGTGCTACAACCACTGAAGCCCGCGTACCTAGAGCCTGTGCTCTGCAACAAGAGAAGCCACTGCTGTGAGAAGCCCGCGCACCACAAGAGAGTAGCCCCTGCTCACCGCAACTAGAGAAAGCCCGCGCGCAGCAACAAAGACCTAACGCAGCCAAAAATAAATTAAAAAAATAAATTTATAAAAAAAAGACTTTAAAAAAAAAGACTTTTGATTATATTGTAGCTACATCACTTAATTTCTCTTTTTATATCTTCCTTCATTAAAGCCCTAGATTTATTTCCTCTTTGTTGTCTGCTTCATAATAAATTGCTCTTTTCTTTTTAAAATTAAAAAAAAAATTTTTTTTTTTGGGCCAGAGCACCGCACAGCCTGTGGGATCTTAGTTCCCTGACCAGCAATCAAACCCATGCCATCGGCAGTGAAAGCCTGGAGTCCTAACCACTGGACCGCCAGGGAATTCCCATAAGGTGTCCTTTTAATTTTCTGCATTTTACATTTTTTCCCGTTAGGTCTAATCTGCATATAAAATAGAGATATTTTGCACTCAATTTGTATTCATTTGTCCACAGACCAGGGCTCATCTTCTCTTTTGTCGGCACCATATTTTTGGAACCATTTATGATCTTTTATTACCCTCACCATTTTCGTTAGCTATTAAAAAAGTAATTATTTATGGATTTCCTAAATTTAGATGTTGTTTGGGAAATAACTTAGGTAAAAATAACTCTTACACACAATGTTCAGAATTGAGGTATTGCAACTTCACAGATTTTTTCTATTAATAATACATATGCCCTGCTTCATTTTTCCAAAGTTTGCCAGGTCAACAGAAATCCATTTCAACAACTAGCTAACGGTGAAGGTGGAGCTGGGGGTTGGGCTTGAGCTGGAGGGTCTCTGATCTGAAGGTTGCGGGGGCTCAGTGAAGCTGTAGGAGGCCTGGGTGTGTCTTGAGGTTGGATGGTCTTGATCTTGCATGATGTGAGCCTCAGGCACTTTCTGTCTTTTAAGGACACAGTCAACAGACAATTAACCAGGTCTCCTGTCAAGGGATTGCCCAGTGGTTGACTGGGGTTGTGGACAACTGGTTTTTCATAGTCCTACAAGAAAGGAGCTGTGATGGCTCCTTATGGGCTCCCTTAAAGGGCAGACTCTTACTATAGTGTTCTGGTTATGGATAGTTGCAGGTTCTGGGCATGTATTGTTGTCTCCCAAAACCTAATGAATTAAAACAACAACTTATTATCTGTCACAGTTCTGCAGATTGACCAGGCCTAGCTGGGTGGTTCTCATTTGGGGCCTTTCATGCAGTTGTAGGCAGACAGGTGCTGGGCCTGGAGTCTTCCCAAGTCATGATTGGGCTCAACCATCCAAGATGGCCTCTTCCCTTACATGGCTGGTGCCTCCCCTGGGCCAGCTGTGATGGATGAAAGCTGGTCAGGCAACACTCTCTTTCTTCCCACCGTCTTTCCATGTGGCTAGCCAGAATTTCCTCGCAGCGTGGCATTCTTACATAATTGGACTTCTTACATGGTGGCTGACTTGCCCCAGAGGGAATATTCCATGAAACCTGGGTAAAAGCTATAAGCTTTCTAAGATCTAACTTTGGAAGTCATGCTCCCTTCCACTCCAATTCATTGGTCAGAATTGAATTCCCAGGGCCAGCCCAGGTTCAAGGGCAGGGGACTACATAAGCCTAAGAATACTGACAGATATGACTCAGAGGGGGCTCATCTTTGCACACATGGTCATGTGTACCAGTCAGGAAAGGCCAGGTTATGCTGCAGTAACAAACTACCTCAAAATCTCAGTGCCTCAAAACACAAAATTTATTTATTGCTTGTTCTGCTGGTCTGGTGTGGGTCTGGAAGGGGTTCTGTCCCATGTAGTCACTCATCTCATGGTACCACAATTTCAACATGGTGCCTCAGGGTTTACTATGGCAGGGGAGAGCAGAATGGAAGGGAATTGCCCAGGCAAGGAAATGCTCTGGCCCAGAAGTGACATGGGTCACTTCCACTCAGTTGGCATCATCCTACCCAACTGCAAGGAATAGGGACATGTAATCCTCCCCTGTACTTGGAAGAGAACAGGGGGAGATATTGCTGGACACTAGGGGTCTGTCCCCCATGATGCTGTACCCATGGATGATTCCTGTTGGATATTTCTGGTGGATGTTACAACTAGTTAAGTCTTCAGACAATATTTCTCCGATATCATATTAATGACTGTTTATTAACTGCCCTTTATTCCACATGAGGAGGACACTTGGTAGGAGACATGTGAGTTTGGTCTTTGGGATGAGTAGGATTTTGAAAGGGAGGAAAAGGGATTAGGAAAATGTCATTCTAAAAGGTTGAACAACCTAAGCATAGGCTCAGAGACATGAAAGAGGCTGCTGTTTTCCAGGAGCCATGAGGATTCTAGCTAGGTGAGAGAGAGGAGATTGAAAGGAGGACTGGAACTAGGATGGAGATAGTAATTAATAACTAAAATGATTGAAAATCTTTTAATATGCCAGACATAGTTCTAAATACTGCATGGTGCTCTGCTGGGTCTCTTCCATTTCCCCTTCTCTACCTAACCCTGGGTCCAGGAGGTTGGCCTCTATGAACTGTATCACCAGCCTCCCTTGGTCTCTGGCTTCTAGTTGGATTTATGCAAAGGGGAGCCGCAGCAGGAGAGAGAGGGAGGGAAGAGAGTGAGGTCAGTGTATTTATTCCACTGGCCTCCTCCCTGCAGGATCACCTTGGCTGGATGCTTCCTTCAGCTGCTCTCACATGATTCTCCCTTGCCAGATTCTGGCAACCATTCCTCCTCTAGCCCCTCTAGGCCTAGGGGTACCAGTAGTCCTGCTGTTACTAGACCCGGGGTATTGCATTATCCTTTGTAGGGTTTCCCTACAAAAACCCCTTTTGAAACACCCCTTTGTCAATTCTTCAAATCTGAATTAGAGTTTCTTGATAGAACCTGACTGACACAGGTACCTACCTGGCCAGTTAGGTACTGGTGTTTTTCCCATTTGATGGATGAGGAAACTGAGGTACAGAGAGTTTAAGTGACTTGTTCAAGGCCACACAGCTAGTAAGAGGCAGAGTAAAGACTCAACCCAGAGACTCTGGTTACAGAGTTTCAAAGACTGTCAAAGGCCTTGAATGACAGGTTAAAGAGAGTGTGTTCCCATCACCTATAGAGGGTGCCAGACACTCACCCTTTTTTCCCTTCTTTCATTAAAGTCCATATTGAGTGCTACCGCTAACACCTATGTCTTTTGAGAAACTAACATGTTTCTTCATCTGCAAAATGGGAGAATTCTCCAGGTTCTAACAGCCTGGCAGAATTGTGGTGGGGCTCAGAGAGATCTTGGCCATTGAAAGAGCTATTGTGGAGCTTGGGATGGAGCATGTGACCAAGGTCCAGCCAATCAGAGCATCATATTCCCCCTGGTTGCAGTGATTGGTTCAGGAGCGATCCAATGAAAGCCAATGGGATTATATTCCTGGAACATTTGTAGGAGAGGTATACTCTCTTCTCTACCAGGCTTCAACCTGGGAGAAGATAAAGCCTGGGTATGTAGGGCCCACCATGTGGACCGCCAGAACCAAGGAAGCAGAACCAAGAAATGGAGAAAAACTGAGTTCTATGACATCACTTCAGATCCAGAATCCAGCCATGTCTAAAATCCAAGCGACCATTTGGACCTCTCCCTGAGACAATATAGTCCCTTTTTTTCCATATGATAGTTAGAATTCCAACTCTAGAGTCCCAACTTTGTCACTTGCAGTGGAAAGAGTCTTGGCACAGTACAAGACAGCTTGGAGTGGGAAGAGGAGTTGGGGACACTGCAGCAGTCAGGTGAACTTCTATTTATCCAGCAAGACCCAACTAAAACGTTACAATTTCTGTTTAGCCTCCCAACTACTCCCCCTGCCATAGCTAGAAGGCTTGTACACACCTCGGTTATAGCACCTGTCACACTATACTGTAATTTTGGGTGGCTGTTTCCACCATGAGGCAGTGAACAATTTGCCTGAATCTTATTCATTTTGGAACTCTTAGGTTTTGCAAAAGGTCTGGCAGAAAGTTAATACTAACTCATTGAATGTTGAACAAATAACTGAATGAATGAGACCAAGGCAGTAGCAATAGGAATGGTCAGGAGGAGATGGATGGGGGCCATCCCTGCAGTGCCAACAAAAAGTAATAGCAGTCTTAAATCTTTTTTTGGAATAGACAGGCCTGAGATTAATATTAATAACAGAATGTTATTTAGTTGACTTGGACAAAATCCCTGGAGTAAAATTAATAATAGCTGTGATTTATTGCATGCCTTATGTGCTAGACGTTTTGTGTACATTAAATTTAATCTTCACTCTAGCCTGGCAAAGGAGGTATGATGGACGTGTGGTGACTCCAACAAGTCCACTTTATTCTGGGGAATTGAAATCAGCCCAAGGGGAGGATTCTTTAAGTCAATTATAGCAATTCCATCTTCCTCCACATGGCTAGTTCAGGGATGGGCAGGCCTGGGTCAATTAGGACCGGTAGGATAAAGCTTACTGCCATGAGATAGGACATGAGAAAAGGTGCTCTCTCTTGCTGGATGTGAACAGGGAATTTTGTGGCCCTGGCTGGCCCTGGCAGCCATCTTGAGGACAAGGCTGATACATGGAGGATTGCAGAGCCGAGAAAATCCTAGAGGAATGGATCCAGGGCTCCCATCACTCCCAGCCTGAAGCTGACTTATTTCTGGTTTTCCAGTCATGGGAGTTATGCGAGCCAAAGGCATACCTCTTATTGAGGGTGGGTTGACTTTCTGTTATTTAATCCAATCACACGGTGAGAAAATTAAGACTTGCTCAATGTATCTCAGCTAGCAGTAAGAGCGGGGTTTCCCGCTTCAAATCTGTCTCATCCTAAAGCCTTTGCTCATCTCACTAAACTGAGCCAAGAAAGGCCAAGTCACCTGGCATGGATCCTGATTCATCTGTTTATCTTCTTTAAAAATATATATATATTTATTTGGCTGCACCCGTTCTTAGTTGTGGCACTCTCCGGAGTCTTAACCACTGGGCCACCAGGGAAGTCCCTGTTTATCTTCTGAGATGGCTTCTCTTGTACATGCAGTTTATGCTGCCTAGGAGATTCTATGTCCCCTCTCTTTGCCTAGCAAACTACAACATGTCTTCCAGGCCACAGCTAAATAAAAGTCACTTCCTGACTGCCTCTCCATCCCAACCCCCAAGATTAGCTTATATCCCTTGGCTATTAACTCTCAAGTGGTTTGTATTTTACTTTAATGCTCTTATTACAATTGTAAGTGATGACTTATTATTATTTTTTTAATTAATTAATTAATTTTATTTATTTATTTTTGGCTGTGTTGGGTCTTTGTTGCTGCGCGCGGGCTTTCTCTAGTTGCGGCGAGCAGGGTCTACTCTTCGTTGCGGTGCCTGGCTTCTCATTGCGGTGGCTCTCTTGTTGCGGAGCATGCGCTCTAGGCACGTGGGCTTCCGTAGTTGTGGCTCGCGGGCTGTAGAGTGCAGGCTCAGTAGTTGTGGCGCAGGGGCTTCTTTGCTCCGCGGCATGTGGGAAATTCCCGGACGGGGGCTTGAACCCTTGTCCCCTGCATTGGCAGGCGGATTCTTAACCATTGCACCACCAGGGAAGCCCGACTTATTTTGTAATACTTTTAAAATAATTTGTTTCTCTATTCCATAAGGGCCCAAGTGTGTCTGTTTTGCTCAGCACTGAATCCTTGGAACAGTGGTTGTCACTTAGTGGGCAACAATATTTGATGAAAGAGTAAACGAAAGTGGTTGCTTTCTGTAGCCATGAGTTATATCAGCAGTTCTCCAAGGGTGATCCTGCAGCACAAGCATCACCTGGGAACTTGTTAGAAGTGTAAATCATGAGCTTCTACTGATTAGAAGCTCTAGGAGTGGGGAACGGCAATCAGTGTTTTAACAGTCCCTCCAGGTGATTCTGGTTCATGCTGGAGTTTGAAAGCCACTATACAGATTTGCTATCCAGCCTATGCACGCTAGCAGCACCTCTGCTGCCTGGGATTGTTTCTTGCTTCTATTTCTTAAACTCAGCACTTTCACAAGGTGGTTGGAGGAAAGGAACAGGAACCCAACGCATCTTTGCCCTCTGAGATCCTCTGCAGTTGCTGTTCCTTCGACTTTGATCACACTTCCCGCTACTGACTTTATCCTTCAGGCCTCAGTTTACATTTCCATCCCTCCCTTCCATTTTCTATCTCTGGACCCTGCGTGTTTGTTGCGTTCATTTCACTCACAGCACTCCTCGTTTCTTACAATTAATTTATTCACTTGCTCTCTACTTGCTGCTTATCTGCCTCCTTGAGGGCAGAGACTACAGTAGTCTTGTTTACTACACTAGTCCGAGCACCCACAGCGGCGCCAGGTCCACGGCAGGGCTAAAATGTGTGGGCTGAATGGATGTAAGTTCCACAAGGGCAGAGGCTGTGTGCCGCCGACTTCTAGCCGGGTACTGGGCACGCAGAAGGCGCTCCATGAAGATATGGGGAATGAATGAGCGCAGGAAACGAAAGAGAAATCGACACTTTACCAAGGTGGCAGGTCCGGTTCCCTTTACCAACATGGCCGCCGGCCCGCGTGGACTGGCGGAGGGCGCCGGGCGCTGGGCGGGGCCGAATGGGGGCGGTGCCAGAGGGAGCCGTCAGGTGCGGCCCCGCCCCGCACCCCCCCGGGCCTCCGCCCGCTCGATTCCGGATTGGTCCGGTTCCAGCGCCGCAGCCCGGCGGCCGCGCCGTGGGGCCGCGCCGGGCACTCGCCACTTCCGGCGCGTTGGGGCTGTTGGTTGGGGGTGGCCGCGCGGCGCGAGCGGGCAGCACTGGAGCGGGCTTGCGCAGGGATGCTCCGGGGGGCGGCGGCGGCGGCCGTGTGGGCTGAGGCGGCAAGGATAGCTCGGGCCCTCGGGCCTTTCCCCTGAGCCGGCCGCTGGGGCTGCGCCGCCGAGGCCCATTCAGCGTCCGCCCCTTCAGCCTCGGGGTCGGGCCCACCGCCACTTCTGAACGCGGGGGCCGGGGAGCCCCTGCCTGGGCCCGGAGCCTCCCACTGGGGGTCGGGCCCGGGCGGGGGGCCCCGAGCCGCTGCTCTCCTCGCCGGCCTCCGAGCCCCATTTCCTGCTTTTTCAGTTTCCTTGCGGAGGGGCGGGTGGGTCTGGATGAATTGTTCCGGGGGTCCCCGATGAGGCGGGCCAGGGGGCCGCGCTCTTTGTAGAGGGTCCCCGCGGGGCCCGGGTGGGGAGGCGGTTGTCTTTGCATGGGTGGGGGACTTCCCGAGCCTGCCGGGACCATGACCTGAACTGTGCGAGCGGGACGTGTCCGAAGCCCGAGAGCTAGCTCACCTGAGCCGCCCTCTCCCCCAGCCAGCATGGTAAGTGGGATCGGAGCCCCTTCTCTCCCGGGTGCCGGGTCTGAGAGGTGGGAGCGGGCCCGGGACTGCTGAGCCATCGCTTCTCCCCGGGGCGGGGAGAGGCGCGTGCCGAGCCCGACAGTGACACATGCGTGCAGGGTTTGCAGCAGGGCTCTGAGCTCCCATCCCCCCTCCCCCTCGGGATCGCTCAGAACTGGGAGGGACCTGGACGCCGAGCGGACACAACCCTTGCATCTGGTGTTTGCCTCTCTTACATTGTAGCAGCTCATCATGATGGTAGCTATCATTTATTTATTGAGTGCTTACTATGTGCCAGGCGCTGTGCTAAAGTGATTGACGTGTGTTATTTAATTAGCACACCAGCCCTGTGTTCTGAAGTGGGGACACTGAGGCACAGAGCAGCTAATTACCCAGCTCAAGGTCACTCTTAAGTAACAGTGGCAAGATTTGAACCCAGGCGGTCTTGATTTCAGAGCTCCTATTTGATAGAACACACTTCACAGAGCTGGAGGGGGTCTTGCTGTAGGTTTATATACGGGACAGCTGAGAGGGTTTGTGGTTTTCAGAGGTCACTTACCTAGATCATAGGAACTAGGAATCAAAGTCAGGAATTGGCCTATTCTTTTGACACCCGTTCTGCCTTTCTTTCTGCTACATGCTCTGGCCTTTTCCCTGGTAGTGCCTGGAGAACTCTTCATCTTTCTAGATCTAGTTCAGAAGCCACCTCTGAAGATAACATTCCACATTTTCCAGACCCAAAGGCACTGTCAGTACTTCCTTAGGTTTGTGCGGTCACATCTGTTTTTAAGCATTTGTCTTATTGTTATTGTTATTGTCTATTGCAGTAGACTCAGTACTCTCAAAGATGAAATTGTCTGAACTTTTATCTGCCCCAGCTTTTGGAACATAGTAAGCCCACTGGGGTGGTTGCCTGGCCTGTGTTTGACCACTTCCAGTTACAGAAGTGTTCTTAAGGTTGCCCATTTTACGTCTTCCACACTAGTGGTCTAGTAGAGAAGGGGATGCAGGGGGGGATTACATCTGTAATATAACTGTTCAGGCCAGTGGGGTTTTCAGAAGTTTCAAGGGGCCTGTGGGTTATGTGTTAGGTTCTGGGCGGAGAAAGAAGACCTAAGGCATAGCCCTTGCCTTCGTGGGGCTTACAACCAGTCAGATAAAATGCACCATTAATGCCAAGCAGCACTGTATAATAGATACTGTATGTAGGATAGTGGCAGATCAGTTAAGCTCTCTGAGTCCCAGTTTCCTCAGCTGTAAAATGTGGAGACAGGGATTTTCTAATGAATAATCTAAAGGTATGAGGTATAATATTTAGTGAACGATGAAAGTAGTATTCAGTAATCCTTCATTGATTCTTTCAATGAATTTTTTTTAATAGTGGTAAAATATATGTGACGTAATATTTACCATTTTAACCATTTTTAAGTGTATAGTTCAGTAGCATTAAGTACATTCACATTGTGTGCGTCCATCCCCAGAACTGTTTTCATCTTGTAAAACTGAAACTGTACCCATTAAACAGTAACTCTCATTCCCTTCCCTGTCCCCTAGTGACCACTATTCTACTTTCTGTCTCTATGAATTTGACTACTCTAGGTCCCTCATATAAATGGAATTGTACAGTTTTTGTCTTTTTGTGACTGGCTCATTTCACTTAGCATAATGTCTGCGAGGTTCATCCGTGTTGTAGCATCTGTCAGGATTTCCTTCCTTTTTAAGACTGAATAATATTCCATTGTGTGTGTAGACCACATTTTGTTTATCCGATCATCTGTTGATGGACACTTGGATTACTTCCACCTTTTGGCTGTTGTGAGTAATGCTGCTGTGAACATGGATGTACAAATCTTTTAATGAATTTTAAGTAGCCACTATATTCGAGGCTCTAGCGAATGTCAGCTAAACAAGATAGACACGTACCTCTCCTCGGGTAGCTGACAACATTGCTTTAGAACCTTTGGACAGAATTTTATTGTTTATTGATTTAAGCTGGCCAAGCACTCTTGTATTCAGGTTCCATTTTAATTGGCAGTCAGGAGAGTGTTATGAAAATGACCACCTTTGAGCAATTAATTGTAAAGTAGTAGTAGTTGACTTCATGATTACCATTTACAATTTTTTCTGAGGTAAGTTTTGAGTCAAGTTTTCTATAACCTACCCCTCACTTATTGTAGCATACAGTGGGTGACCACAGCGGATTAAGGTGAATAGGACTGTCAAATTACATCCTTTTTGCAGTACTGACACCAGGGGTTCATCTCCTATAGGTGTCCCAGGTTCAGGGGTGTGCATGGGGCAGGCCTTGTCCCTGGTTGCAAGGAAGCCATTGCCTGATTTGTGTCTTCCCAGAGGAGGGTCTTTTGCCTGGGATCACAGTTCTTTGTTCCAGGAACTTTTTTCCATTTCTTACTGACTTAACATTTTTACTTTAAAAAGCGTTTAAAGAGTTGGCAAGTAAGTATGGGCCTTTGTAATATCTTCTTTTTAAAACTTCAACTCTCTATTAAGATGAAAATGGTGTAATATGATAGAACTACCATTTATTAAGTATCTATACTAAGCTAGCTGTTTTTCATTTATTTGGTTTTTCTTTCAGTCACTCAGTATCAGTTAAGCACACCAACACTGGTAGGTTGGTTACCTTATTGCCGTTACTACCAGAGGAGGAGATGAACAGACCTGGTGTAGGATACCTGTTTAACAAGTGGTGGAGCTGGCATTTGGGTCCAAGGTGCTCTTCTCCAAAGCCTGTGCTCCTTGAGGTACAGGTGCTTCCTCATGTGGAAGTTGGTTGGGAATGTTATCCAACTATATTTTATTTGGTTCTGAGATAGTGATGAGGGCTGGGGAGCATGGGAATTTCCTTTAAACTGTCCCTCTAGGAGGAGGGATTTTGACCTGCAAATTTAGAGCTAGTTAAAAAAAATTTGTAGTTGCAGTACAGAATTCCTAGAACAGCTAAACTCTAACTACATTGGATTAAATCATCATTTTAGGTTGAATTCCCATGAGTTCTCAAGTGATGTAACATCTTAGAGGTTCCCACTACTTCTCTGAAAAGTTGTTACTTAATATCAAATGAGCTTTGCTTATTGTGGAAATTTTGTGCAAAATTGAACCCTTACTTAAATTAGCATTTTTTTTCTTTTTTAAAGTTGCTTAGAAGATTGCTTTAGTTACAAAGTCTTCTCATTTTTGAACTCTGTATTTTTGTTATGTTTGGCTGTGCCGCGAGGCATGTGGGCTCTTAGTTCCCCACCAGGGATCGAACCTGTGCCCCCCTGCAGTGGAAGTGCTGAGTCTTAACCACTGGACCAGCAGGGAAGTCTGCCTTCTCATTTTTCTTTTTAATTATTTTATTTTTGGCTGTGTTGGGTCTTCGTTGCTGCGCGTGGGCTTTCTCTAGTTGCGGCGAGCAGGGGCAACTCTTCTTTGCAGTGTGCGGGCTTCTCATTGCCGTGGCTTCTCTTGTTGGGGAGCACGGGCTCTAGGTGCGCGGGCCTCAGTAGTTGTGGCGCATGGGCTTAGTTGCTCCGCGATATGTTGGGATCTTCCTGGACCAGGGCTCAGACCCGTGTCCCCTGCATTGGCAGGCGGATTCTTAACCATGGAGCCACCAGGGAAGCCCTACCTTCTTATTTTTGACTGTCATGTTCCATGAATGGTCCCTGTAATGGAGGGAAAATCAGACCTTAAATTTGGCCACTCAGTTGGTGTGTCTTCTGTTAGTTCAGCAACTGTGTTGGATTGTGCACTGGGGCGGGAGGCGTGAAGAAGCTGTGGCGGTGGAGGGAGATGGCAGGGAAAGGTCAGCGGTTCTCAGAGGGGCTCTGTGGCAGTCACGGCATTAGAGGTTGTCTGGGAGACAAGTAAATATCCAGAAATGACTTGAACAGCTTGTGAAAAAATTAGTAGATGACATGGTTCAAATGATAAAATTACCTGCTAAGCAGACCCCAAAAGCACTATTAATGTGGTACAGAGAAGTAATTCTGTATGGTAGGCCAGCTTTTGAGTACCTCAGTTTATTCATTTGTTTATTGACTTCCCTCATCAAGCTTAAAATCCCAGGTACTGTGGATACAATATGTTGAAGAGTCTGTATTTATAGGGCTTAGCATATGCCAGGCTAATGAGTTTACATATGTTAACTCATTTACTCTTTAAAACAATTGCAGGAGGCAGAGGCTATTGTTATTTTCCATTTTCTTTTCTTTTTTTTTTTTTCTTTATCTTTGGCTGCATTGGGTCATCATAGCTGCACTCAGTCTTTCTCTAGTTGCCGCGAGCAGGGGCTACTCTTCCTTGCTGTGCACGGGCTTCTCATTGCGGTGGCTTCTCTTGTTGCAGAGCACGGGCTCTAGGTGCGCGGGCTTCAGTAGTTGTGGTGCACAGGCTTAGTTGCTCCGCGGCATGTGGGATCTTCCCGGACCAGGGCTTGAACCCGTGTCCCCTGCATTGGCAGGCAGATTCTTAACCACTGCGCCACCAGGGAAGTTCTTATTTCCCATTTTATAGATGAGAACATTCAAGGCCCAGAATGGTTAGGCAGCTTCTCAAGCTCACACTACAACCAAGTGGCAGAACTGGCATTCAGAGCCAGGCAGTCTGGCTCAAGACTCAGTGCTCTCAACTGTTACACTTTCACCCCAGGAGGGATAGTATTGTCCCTGCCCTCTAGAGGTCAGTTTAATGAGGAAATGGGACATATATTCTGGTAATTATGAGAGGCTGTGTTAAGGGTGACCATTAACACAGAATGCATTGATACAAAGGTGGCATTCCTGAGGACAGGGAACAGGGAAGATTTCCCAGGAGGAATATTTGAGTCTTGAAGGGTTAGGAAGAGTTTGACAGCTGGACACGGGAGGTGGGGTGGGGGGTGGTGGGGTGGGGTGGGGGGGGAGAGCCTTCTAATTGAAAGTTTGCAGATAGTTACAAAGATTAGATATGTATCAATAAAGATAATAGAAAGTAATAGGTGTCGGGGTGGAAGTGAAAGAAGGAATTAACATTTGTTGAGTACTTAGGACTTTGTAGGGCTTTATGTGCGTTTATACGCACAGTACACAAACATGCTATTTTTTCTCATCGTGAATACCTTTATTCCTACTTTCCTGGCCAGCTGCTGCCCCATTTCCTTGTTCCTCTGTGCAACAGAACTCCAGGAAGGAGTGGTCTTTGATTCCTCACCTTCCATTCTCTCCCAAGCTCACTTGTCAAGGTCCCACCCCGCTGCTGTTGAACGCAGGGGTTAGTTCTCATCTTAGTCAGTCTGTCCGTAGCATTGGACATGTTGAACACTCCCCCTTCTGTTAAAGTCTTTCTTCACCTGGCCTCCAGGACACTAAGATGTGCTTTTGGTTTTCCGCCTTCTTACTGGATATTTCTTCCTCATCGCACTGATCTTTGAACAGCTGGAGTGCTCTAGGCCTCAGACCTAGTTAGCTCCCAGGCCAGGCCTCCCTCCTGAGCCGCAGTTCTCATGTATCCAGATGCCTACTTGGCATGCAAGCTTGTTTGTCAGGCATGTCAAATGTAACCTGTCTAAAACCCAACTCCCGACTTTCCCCTTAATTCTTTTCTACCCACAGTCTTCTCTTTCTCAGTTGGGGGCAGCCCCATCCTTCTAGTTGCTTGTGGCAGAAACTTGGAGTCATCCTTGACCTTTCTTTCTCTCATATCCCACATCTGGTCCGTATCAGGAAGGCTGATTGTTTTCTACCTTCGAAATGTAGCCAGGATTTTATCACTTCTTGTTCCCTCCACTGCTGTCTCTCTAGTTTAGGCCTGCATCATCTCTTGCCTGAATTACTGCAGTTGCCTCCTAACTGTTCTCCTAGCTTCTGACCTTGTTCCATGATAGATTGTTTTAACACAGTAGCCTCAGTGATCCTTTGAAAAGTCTAAGGCAGATCATGTCTTTGTTTTGTTCCCATGGCTCCTCATCTCACTTAGAGCGAAGGCCACAGTGGCCCACGTGCGCCTCCATGGCCTACTGTGCCCTCCATATTCTGGCCCATGGTTACACTCTGAACCCATCTCCTGCTACTCTCCCCTTGGCTCACTCTGTTCAGCTACTCTGGCCTCCTTGCTGTCCTTCAGATGCTCCAGGTGTGTGCCTGCCTCCGGGCTTTGGCCTGGCTGTTGCCATTGCTTGGACTGCACTTTCCTCTAGATGTCTATATGACTAGCGTGACCTCCTTGAGGCCTTCTCAAGAGGCATCTTCCCGGTGAGGCCAGTCCTTACCACCCTATTTAAAATTGTAACCCCATCTCAGAGCTCCCAGTCCTTCACATCCTGCTTTACTTTTTGTAGCATTTACACTTTTAAACATTTTACGTGGTTAATGTTATTTATGAAATCTATTTTTTGTTATCTCTTTGTGCTAAAATATTAACTCCCTAAAGCTTTGCTCTGTTCACTGATGTATCCCGAGAGTCTAGAACAATTGCTGGCATAGTAGACAGTTACATTGTAGTTAGGAATGCTGTGGAGGTCTTGGGTGTTCAAGACCTTTAGAGAAAGGGAGTACATAGAACTTGCACAGAGTGGGTATTTCAGAAGAGAAGGGTGTAACTGAATGTGTAGTGTTATGAAAGGATCTATAATAGACTGGTTTGGCAATGATGGAGATTTTTGTGAAGAAGTGGTTGGGGAGAAAGCTTATAAAAGCAGTCAAGGGCTGGGTTATGAAGGGCCTCCAGTACTACCCAAGGGAGTTTGGCTTTGTTTTTTGGCTGATTTTTCCTTAAAGGAACATTAATCCATCTACTGTGTGTAGGTTAGATTGGTGTGGGAAAAGAGATAGGACACCATGCCTGTGTGGATGTGATAAAGGCCTGTTCTTGGATTTGGAGTTAGGAGTGGAGAGGAAGACTTGACCAAGAGAGTCATCACTTAAAACTGACTGATTCCAGATTCAAGGGATGAAGAAAAGGGAGGAGCTCAAGCTGATTTTGGAAGCCTCTGAACTGGTGATTGGGAATAGTAGGAAATTTTAATTAATTGGTGGTTGGATTTGGAAGGAATGGAAGAGATGACAGGTAAAGAAACTGACAGGGAGATGACAGGAGACAGTCCATGTGCCGATAAAATAAGGGATTTGGCTCTGTAGGTAGGGAGGCAGATGCTGCTGTGTTGAGATGAAGGTAATTGGCATTGCGCAGGACAAGGATCTTGACAACTTTTAGGTAGTTGGATTGTTGACATATGTGTCCAAGTCAAGGGAGACGTGACTGCACCAGCTGGGGTGAAGAGGGAGGGAATTCCTGAATGTGTAGCTGTTACTTTCCGCTTCTTTTTCATCCTCCCTTTTCCTCTCCACCAGTGGTTTGTTGTGCAACCCACTGCAGACTGATTGTTTGTCTTCACTACTTTTCAAGATCACCAACGACCACTGTGTGCTGACTCCAGTATATACAGTCATCCGTTGGTATCCACGGGGGCTTGGTTCCAGGAGCCCCTGCATATACCAAAATCTATGGATGCTCAAGTTCCTTACATAAGTTGGCGTAGTACAGTGAATGCATAAATAGCCTCTTTTCAGTCCTTATGCCATCTTTTGGCTGTTGGCAAACACTGGTCCCTTTTTCTCCCCCCCCCGAAACACTTTTTCTTGGTTCCCTTGGCTTCCATGATATAACTCTTGGTTCAGTCTCCCTTGATCTTCTTTCTTATGGCTTCAGCTATGGCCTGTGTACCAATGAGAACTCAACCACCCTCTCCAGCCTTGGATATCCACCGGAGTGTCCTGTAGACATCAAATTAAACATGACTAAACCAAATCCGTCATCTTCCCCTTAGGTTAGCGCCTCCTCCCCCATGCCCTAGTTCTCTTAATGATCTTATTCACTGGACACTCAAGTGATAAACCTGAGTCATATTTAACGTCCTTTTTGCCATCAGTCCTCCACTTGTAGGCCTGTTGATGCTGCAGCTAACTCATTTGTGTCCTGACCTCGGGCTTTCCCTCCATTCCCTCCATTTTGGTCAGGCCATTGTCATCTCTTGCTTTCATGGGTGGTGTCTTGACAGCTTCCAGGTTCTTCCTCCACCAGTCCATCTTCTTTCTGTATTCCTACCAGAGCTACCACATGGAACTCAGATGTGATCATGTCGCTTGACCCCAAATTATTTTGAGCAGAGGGTCCCCAGTGTTGCCAGAGACCAAGTTTTTATCACGGCAGAGTAGTGGAAAGCACATGGGTCCTGGATTTTCATAATTTCTCTTTTACTCCTCTCAGTTAGGAGAAGATGATTTATTAAATGCTTAAAGTGATTCATTCGATATATCATTTCAAAACTTCTCAAATTATATCTTGTTCTCTAGCCACAGCAAGCCACTTGTCATTCCCAGAACACCGAGTACGCTTTCGTACGTCTCTGCCTTTGTTCAGTGCTGTTCCCTCTGCTTGAATGTCCTTTTCTTCTTTTTGAGACCTTACCTACCTCTTTGAGGCTTTCCAGCCACTAGTTTAACATTTCTCATCTTTGATTATAGTTAGGTGTTCTTTTTTTTTTGCTTTTATTATTTTGATTTATTTGTTTTTATTATATAAGAATTACAAGGCTACATTCTTGTAGTAAGTGTCAAATAACTCAGAAGTTTGAAGAGCAAAATGTGAACCTCCTCCATCCTTTCCTTGGCTTCCTCTCCTTTTCTCCCCCTCCAAGCCTGGGAGTGGAGAGGGTTAGTTCTTTCTCTTTATGAGCCCATATCAGAATGAATCTCAGTCTTCTTTACATTTCCAGTGCCCCGTAAGCATTCAACAGATATTTAGGTAATTGAAAGGGTCAGGTGTGATGGGAATTCCCTGGTGGTCCAGTGGTTAGGACGCTGCGTTTGCTGCCAAGGACCTGGGTTCGATCCCTGTTTGGGGAACTAAGATCCCACAAGCTGTGTGATGCGCCCCCCCCCCCGCCTCCCCCCAAAAAAAGAGGTGTGAAAACAAATCCAAGAAGGTCAAGGTAGGCCCTTGAGGTTAGTAAATGATAGTAGCAGCATTTAGAGAGTATAGTAAGCTTGAAATAGAGTATGAATATAGTAAAACCCTGTTTTTCCAAAAGCCATGCAGCCAGCAAGCTCAGATAGCAGCATTTTTGCCCTGGGCAGGTGGAGGTGGGGAGCAGGTAAGCAAGAGGAATTGTTAGAACAAATGCTGTGCAGATGGTACACTTCCTGTGAGGCTCCAAAAACTGATTGCTTCTGGGAGGACTGCTGGGGAACAAGTGGGAGTAGGGGTGGGGTGAGGTGAGAGCTGTGGATGTACCTGAGGAAACCCACAAGGCAGAGAGAAGTGAGGGAGGTGAAAGAGGCTAATGGGAAGGGAAGGAAGCTGGGGCTCAGAGGGAGAAAAAAGGTCTGTGAGTGTTTCAACACTCTGTGTTAGCCGTTGTTTAGGGGCCCTCATGTATACTACAGACAGTACCTCATTTCATCTTACAGCCACCCTGCAAGGTAGGTATTACTGTCTGTTCCTATTTTACAGTTGAGGAAGATGAGGACCCCGAGGCTCAGGGAGGGTAATATAAGTAGCTTGTTTAAAGTTACATAGCAAGTTGATGGAGATGGGATGCTGACCCAAGATTCTAAACGCACAGCCCAAGTTTTTTCTGTAGCACTAGATTTCTTTTTAAGCCTATGCACATTTACATAGGTATATTTACTTCAGATGTAACCCAAGTGAGTATATTGTCCCAGGAAAAACAGTACATCTAGCCAGCTAGCCTTAAAACTTGCATAATTTACCTTTCATAACAGAAAGGGCAAGATGGTAAAAGTTTGCTGATGACAAACGTTACTTGAAATGTAGCCCAACTGGGTATATTGTCCCAGGAAAAACAGTACATTTAGTCATCTAACCTTAAAAGCTGCATAATTTACACCTGGTAATGGAAAGGGCAAGATGGTAAAAGTTCACTGATAACAAACGAGAAAATAGATATTTCTGCATATGCTCTAATGTGATAGAATAGAAAAAATGTGACTCGAGGACAAAGTGGTAGCTGGACCACGTTACAGGACAACAGAGAGGAAGGTTGCTTGGCTTCTTTATGTATTTCAGTTCAGTTAAGCCCATTAGGCTTAGCATACACAGTAGTTAATTTACATCAGAGCAGTCTGCTGCTGTTTTATATGAAGGTTATAATGAAAAATATCTCTGATCTCAGACTCCTTGAAAAAGTAAAGGTATTTTATGAGTTAAATGCAGTTGTGGGGGAAGTCATTAGTTTTTAAATTGGCTAATAATCAGACCTGGGATAGATCAGGGTTTTTTTTAGATTAACAGTTGGATAATTTGTATAAAAATTATGTATGCTCATTAAAAATCAAGCAGTATCAAAAGGTATCAATACAAAGAACATGGCAAAAAAAGAAATCCCCTAAATCCTCCTACCCTGAACTATGATTAACAATCCATATGTCTTTGTTTCTGTTTGTCTATAAGATAAGGTTAGATATCTAAAATAAGTACTTTTATTAAAAAAGTGGTGATGCTGATTTTTTGGGTCATGCTAGTTTTAAAATAAAAATCAATTTACTATTTTTTGTATTAAAAAAACTTTCTGAAATATTTATATACTTTATATACTTACAGGAAGTTGCAAAATGAGTGCAAGGATTCCTGTTGTACCCTTCACCCAGATTCCCCCAACGGTGACACCTTACCTAGCTGTGTGCAATATCAAAACCAGGAAATTGACATTAGTACATGGCATTTGTTGACTAGACTACAGACCTTATTCAGTTTTCACCATTTTTTGACCTGCATTCATGTGTGTGTATGGCTCTATGCAGTTTATTCCATGTATTGATTGATGTAACTTCCACCACAGTCAAGGTACAGAGCTGTCCCATCACCGCTGAAGATCTAACTCATGCCTGAGTATATTTTTCCTAATACTCTTTGTATTTGTAGCCCTCCTCCCTCTCTCCTAGCAACCGCTAATCTGTTCTCCATCTCTACAGTTTTGTCATTTTGAGAGTGGTGTAAATGTAATCTGCAGGCCGTAACCTTTAGACATTGATTTTTTTCACTGAGCACAGTGCTCTTGAGGTCTCTCCGTCTACTTGAATTTATTAATTTTATTTTATTATTTATTTTAAACATTTATTTATTTTATTTATTTTTGGCGGTGTTGGGTCTTTGTTGCTGTGCACGGGCTTTCTCTAGTTGCGGTGAGCGGGGGCTACTCTTTGTTGAGGTGCACAGGCTTCTCATTGAGGTGGCTTCTCTTGTTGTGGAGCATGGGCTCTAGGTGCGCGGGCTTCAGTAGTTGCAGCATGTGGGCTCAGTAGTTGTGACTTGTGGGCTCTAGAGCACAGGCTCAGTAGTTGTGACGCACGGGCTTAGTTGCTCTGCCACATGTGGGATCTTCCTGGACCAGGGATCAAAGCCTTGTCCCCTGGATTGGCAGGCGGATTCTCAACCACTTCGCCATTTAACATTGATTAGTTGATACGTGTGTGTGTGTGTGTCTGTGTGTGTACACTTTTTTTCCAATAGAGTTCATGGTTGCTCTGTTCCCTGAATTATTTGTTTTGAAAATGTCTGTCGTCCTTATCCATAAATGGTAACTTGGCTGGGTATAATATTAATGGGTCATACATTCTTTTCCTTAGAATTCTGTGGATATTTCTCCATTGTTTTCTTCCATTGAAGGTTGTTGTGTGGAAAAGCCTGCTTAGCCTAATGCATTCTCCCTTTACCTCAGTGAGAGAGAACTTGCCTTTTTTGCATGACTGCTAGGAGAACTCTGTATTGCTGAAGTTCAGTAACTCAATTAGGATATCTTTAAGTGTGGATCATTCTTTTATCATTTTGCCCTAGAACATGGTATGCCTGCCTTAATGTTTTTACCTGGTTCCCTAATGTTGGATATTTTAGATTTCTAGTGTGTGCTGCATCAGTACTACAATAAACACATCAAATTTCTCTTTGTCCATTTTGTGAGATTGTAGGATAAGTTTCTAGAAGTGGAATTGTGGGGCAAAAAGTACATTTAAAAATTCTGGTATTTAGTGCTTTTTCTACAAAAAGATTGTATCAGTTTATATTCTCACTAGTGGGATAGTTCCTGTTTCCCCACCTTCTGGCTGACACCAATAAAACTTTTTAATGTGAAAGATGAAAATGGCACTTCAGGAATAACATGTGCAGTCCTTTAGTTATGAGTGAAGTGGAACACCTTTTGATGTTTTATTTCCATGTGTATTTTTTCCTATGTCACTTGACCATTCCTGACCTCTATACATTTTTCTGTTGGGTCAGCCAACATTTTTTTTTTTTTAAATGTAATTTGGCTGAATAGTTTTAGAATGTTGATAAAATTAGGTTTGGAATAGCTTGCACATTTGGTTGATTAATCTCATGCCACTAATTTTAGTCAGGTTAAGAACACTATTATTTCTTGTGTACTAGTATTGTGGACTTGAATAAAAAGATTGTCTTGGTGAGGGGGCTGTAATCTGATAGTTTTCTGAACCATCAGACCTTTAGTCTGATGATCCATGTAATTAAGTTGTCTATTCCTTCCCACTTGGTTTCATATGTATTTGTCATAACATGATGTAAGAACAGGTTTAATCATAGGAAAGAACTTCTATTGCCAGAAAGTTGCAGTGCTCACCCTGGTGAATGAAGTGATTTTTCTGGTAATCATTTGTTGCTGGTCCTGTTAATTGGGTGCATGAATTTAGAATGTTAAAAGGTATATGAAGTTAACTGATTCACTTTGTTATAAAGCAGAAACTAACACACCATTGTAAAGCAATTATACTCCAATAAAGATGTTTAAAAAAAAAAGATATATGAAGTAGCTTCATAGGAGAGTTTACCGATCATGCTTAGGGTTTCCCTGATTTTCTACTGAAATTCCTCTAATGGCAGAGAGAGCCTACACCTGCTTAAGAGAAGGCCCTTGTCCTGGGGCTTTAGGTCATAGCAGCTCTCTGTAAACCTGAAGTTTCTTGATAATCTTGAATTGTATGTTAAACCTGTGTTGTTTAAAAGTCAATATATATTTTTTCTTTCTTCCTCTCTCCCTCTCTTCTTTTGTTCCTCCCTTCCCTCCCTCCCCAATCTTTACAAGCAAATTAACGATCCAGGCACATCCATTATCTTGAGGAGCGCTGTGTAGCCATCATCACATTTTACTGTGGGGGTGCCTGGTCCACGTCTCCTGAGCTCTGTGGACAGACATACTTTTATGAGGAGCGTTGAAAAATATCCTGGTGTATCTGTAAAGGAGACTTCTTATGAAGAGAAAAAACTTTAAGGCTTTTGAAAAGACCTCAAAAGAAATATAAGGAAACGTTTTGAGAAAATACCCCTTTACACCTCAAGAGGGAACAGATTGAAAGCTTTGAGTAGACTGCTTTTATTGGCATACTCAGTAGATAGACCCTTGGTACGTAACACTTGTGTTTTTGATTGTCAGTAACCTTCAAAGCCTTTGATAAATCATTTGTTATTTAAAAAAAGTATGATTTGCAATACCTTCAGGTGTCAGGAGCAACTCACTTGGCTGGCACATGAGTGGGCCCGGCTGATCTCCTAGCTCAGTACAGCCTGGGGGTTCTTTACTGTTCAGGGTTATGACAATCTTCATTACTTTATGAAAGAAAATCCTGCAAAGAAATTCAACTAATAGAACTGGTGATGCAAATGAAATGATCTGAGGAAGTTAAAGTTCTTAGTTAGCAAAAAGGAGTTATGGACAAATTAGAGAACAATGTTAAAAACTTGGTGCCTTGGATCCACCATACTCTAGGTGTGGAAGGAAAGGAAAACAATTCCTCATACTAGGTGGGCCATTGCAAACGTTGCTGATTATTTAGAGAAAGTTGAAAAGACACTTAATTTGTGGTGTTATTCTATTCACTGGAATGTGTGTAATTTGTAATTCTTTACTGAAAGGGAAAGTCAGGAGCTGGAGGAAACATTGTTGGTGAATTTGGGGGCTCACTTGCAACAGAGTTGCAAGATAACTGGAAGCTGGCCTACAGCTATTGAATGTAAGCATGGAAAAGGGTGACTAGAAGTTACAGAAGTTTGTAACTTCTGGAAGAGATGTGCATGTCAGCAAATGATTACAATGCTGGGGAATAAGTACAGAAAAATAACTTTGTAAGAGGTATAACTGTACTTAAAGAAAAAAAAAAGCCTGGCCACACTGGGGATGGGAGGATTGTATCAGGGAAGGCTTCCCAAAGGAGGTGGCAAATGATTTGGGTTTCAAAGCAGAAGTAGGAAGTCCCTAGGCATAGAATTTGGGACATGAGGTGGTGGGGAAGCAGAAGGGCCATTTTGGACAGATGGAGCCACAGGTATACACAGAAGAGTAAAAAAAACGCAGCGTGTTTAGGTCAGGTCGTGAAGATGAAAGCTTTGAAATGTTGAAGAATAAGGAGTTCTAATAGGCAGTGCAGGTGACGTCTGTGAAGGCAGCTACTCCTGGAAAGGTTTTTATTTAATTATTGAGGGAAGGAGCCATGTGCTTTATTATTACCTAGGAAATTATTCCTCTATATTCTGCATTCTCTTTTTAGAGAAAGACAAATTTAATTTTTATTTTAAAAACTTTTATGGCCACATTGCGAGGCATGTGGGATCTTGGAAACCAGGGGTTAAATGTGTGTCCCCTGCGGTGGAAGCATGGAGTCTTAACCACTGGACCACCAGGGAAGTCCCTAATTTTTATTTTTTATTGAAGTATAGTTGATTTATAATGTTGTGTTAGCTTCAAGTGTACAGCAAAGTGATTCATATATATATATATAATATATGTGTATATATATAGAATATATGTGTATACATTATATATTCTTTTCAGATTCTTTTCCATTATAGGTTTTAATGAGATATTGAATATAGCTCCCTGTGCTCTACAGTAGGTCCTTGTTGTTTATCTATTTTATTTTTTTAAACTATTTATTTATTTATTTGGCTGTTGGGTCTTTGTTGCGGCATGTGGGATCTTCATTGCCGCGTGCGGGATCTTTAGTTGTGGTATGCAAGCTCTTAGTTGTGGCATGAGGGATCTAGTTCCCCAACCAGGGATGGAACCTGGGCCCCCTGCATTGGGAGTGTGGAGTCCTATCTACTGCACCACCAGGGAAGTCCCTATTTATTCAATTTAAATATCTTATTTTGAGTTATTTTAGACTTGCAGAAGAGTTGCAAAAATAGTACAGGGAGTTCCTGTATACTCTTCTCCCATAGGGATTTATTAAAGACAAAAACAAAAACAAAACCACAGTAGCCAAGTCTTCCAGTAATTTAGCTCAGTTTCTGCACCTTCTTCCTTCCAGTACTGCTTGGCTGTTAAAGTAGGTACTGATGTGACCACAAGGTCTTCTCTGCCATTTTTTGATTTTTGCTTATTTTTCCTGATTGTAAAAAGTGTTTTGAACTCTGTAGACTATTTGATAGTATAAAATAGACAAGAAATTACCCCCATCTGATTCAACCTCTAATAACGTTTTTGTTTCCTTCCAGTCTTTTTTTCTATTTACTTTTTAAATATGGTTGAGATCACACTATAAATGTACTTTTTTCTTCTGCCTTTTCCACTTAACATAGTATAAGTAGTTTTCCAAATCATTAAATACTTCATAAATATTTACAGTGGCTCTATAATATCACATTGCATGGATTCTTTGGCAGTTAGATTGTTCCATTTTTTGCCATTGTAAATAATATGTGATTAATGTTTTTGCAAAAAGCTTTTTCTGTATTTCAGAAAATTGCCTTAGGCTAGATTCCCAGAAGGGCCCAAGGGGGTATGAAGTTTTTTTTTTTTTTAATAAATCTTTTATTTTAAAATAGTTTTAGATTTAGTATAAACATTTTTAAGGTATGTTGTAAGCTATTTTCCAGAAAGGTTACGCCAGTTTATTCCTCCACTAGGTATGGATAAATACTCATTAGCATTGGGTAGTCTTAAGAAAATTGTTGCAAAATTAGTAGATTAAAAAAATGGCTTTTCATTATTCCTTAATATCTTTTTTTGTAGGAAAAGTTTTTACCAAGTTAGATTTTATTTTTGTTTGTTTATGGGAGACAGATCCCTTATGGTTACTTTAGTTACTATTTAAGTATCCTTTACGCTTACTGTAATATATTAGAAATGGTGCCTTTAACTTTTTTTTTCCATAGTCTTAAGTTGATTTTTATTGTTTCTTCAAATACACATAACAGAAAGTTGACCACTTTAAAGTGTACAATTTAGTGACATTAAAGTACATTCACCCTGTTATGCAACTACTCCCACTCTTCAGTTCTAGAGTGATTCATCACTCCAGAGGAAACCCAGTACCCAGGAGCAGTCACTCCCCATTTCTGCCTCTTCCTAGCACCTGACAGCCACAAATCTGCTTTCTGTCTCTATAGGTATGCTTATTCTGGATGTTTCATATAAATGGGATCATATAGTACATGGCATCTCAATATCCTTTAAAGCAGAAAAAAAGATGAATTAGATTAAATAAAATTTGAATTGAGTCTATGTATTAATATTAAAGTTTGAAAATTGACAGTCCATCTATGGCAATAGTCTTTTTCTTTTCTTTTAAAGATTTTTTTTTTTGGATGTGGACCATTTTTAAAGTCTTTATTGAATTCGTTACAATATTGCTTCTATTTTATGTTTTTTGGTGTTTTTTTTTTTTTGGCTGCGAGGCATGTGGGTTCTTAGCTCCCCGACCAGGGATCGAACCCGAACCTTGCATCGGAAGGCGAAGTCTTAACCACTGGACCTTCAGGGAAGTCCCCGCAACAGTCTTGAATTCAGCATATTTAGTTGGTCAAGATGTCCCATTCCTAGTTTATGGTTGTTGTTGGTGAACAGAGGGCTACAGGCCTTGGGGGAGGAGGGAACCTGAAATAGGGACAAAGATTGGAAGAATATGGGCTTGGAGAGTGAAAGCCAGTGAAATGACAGCACATTCCATGGCTGGGACTATATAGGAAACTCGTCTAGAAGTTAACCTCTACAGCAGCATGATTTGGAGAACTTTAGGTAAGGTGCTTCCCTCCGTGTCATCAAAAAATAACAACAATAGCAACAAAATAGCCAGCCTAAAAATGAATGAATGCATTTGTGACAGTAGCTAATGTACAATACCTCAGGAAATGTACGAATTTTTGCTTAGGAGTAAGAGTGGCGTTGGGGACAACAAGGACAACCAGAGAGGGTCCGCGGTGTCTTTTTCGTGTTTGACATCTTCATTGGAAGTCCTTGGTAGTGGGGGAAGTTTTGTGTGTTTGTGTGGTTTTTCATTTTTCAGGTCGTTTTTCCAAAGGCCTTCAGAGTTTGATCAGGCACCCACTGAAATGGAATGCTTGGTGTAGATAGAGGATTTTATTTATGGAACAAAGTATAGCTTCCATGGTAAATTCTGTGGGCAAGTCAATGTCTTGTTTTCATTAGTCAGTGTGTTATTTCCCCAGAGCCGGATACCCATGAGAGTGGGGTGGGGTCATTGTGAATCAGCAAAGCCAGTGATCAGAACTTGGATTAGAGATACCTCAGTCTCCAAGTAGGCAGTGGCCTAACTCATTTTATTTCAACATTGCTTATGATTAAGCAGTTAAGGACGGATTTTTGCAGCAAGTATTCAAGTAAGGAATGCATTCAGTGTTTAGCAATTTTAATACATTCCTAGGTATCTGAAAAATAGTATAACCTCATGTTTAAGAGCATGGGTTTGGGGCCTGGGTTTGAATCCTGGCTCTGCCACTTAACCAGGTATGTGACCTGGGACAAGTTACTTCATCTCTCTGGGCCTCATTTCCCTCATCTGTGCAATGGGATTGTTACGAGGATTAAAGGAGTTGATGTCAGGTCCTTAGGACAGTGCCTGGTATGTACTGAGTGCTAAGTAAATGTTAGTTTTTTAAGTTATCACCATTGAGTAACTATAGCTTCACTTAGTATAAGAGAAAGAGTTAAAATAATTCCTGTAACAAGTGTTTATTAAGTGCCTGCTATGTGCTAGTTAGACCCTGGGAACAGAGATGACTAGGAAGTGGTCTCTGCCTATGCACTCCAGGCTACTGGAGAGACCCACACATTAGCAGGAAATTTCTTTTTTCTCTAGTTGTTTTCTCTGTTTTCTTTTTTAAACAAGTGAACATTGTACAAAATTTAAATGATACAGTAGAGTGTACAGAGAAAAGTCAGCCTCTTTCCCTTCTCCTGTCCCCAGAACCCCATTTTCTTCTCTAGAGGCAACCACCGTTACCAGTTTAAAGAAAAGCGTGTGTATTTTCATATTCCCTACTCTGCCTCTACTAATGGGTAGCATACTGTACATACTGGTACACTGTTTCGTGCCTTTTAAAAAATTTTAATGTATTGGATGTAGTTCCACATACCTATGTGTATAGAGCGTTCTCACTATTGCATAGTATTCCATGATAGGGATGTACCTTATTTAACCAGTCTTGCTTTGATGGAAAATTAGGTTGTTCCCAATCTTTTGTTTTACAAACAGTGTTGACTTGAAGGTCCTTTCACACATAAACTTTTGGAGGAAAAAAAAAAATTGCCGTAAGTATATTCGCTGGGTGAAGTTGTCTATGCATTTAAAATTTGTAGATAACTGCTAAATCGTCTTCCATTGTGGTGGCACTGGTTTATGATCTCGCCAGTGTTGTGTGAAAGAGGTCATTTCAGTTCACCGTGTTCAGTGTAATGTTAGGAAGCCCACAAAGAATGGCCGGCCCTGCCGGGGGAACTTCAGTAGGCTTCACAGAGGTGGTGCCATTTTCAAGGAGTCTTAATGCATAGGTAGGAGTTTTCTGGGTAGAGAAGTGCATCCTAGGTAGCAGGAATGGCATCTGTGAAGACATGGAGCTGTTATGTGGAGAAGCTGGGTCTGGCTGGGGCACAGGGTGGTTGAGGAAACTGGAAGAGGGAGCATGGGGATGAGGGCAGGTCAGGGCCAGGTGATGGGGTGACTTGATCACCCCTGATGGTCAGGTGGCAAAGCCCCTGGGTGGTGGTGAGAGGCTTGCAGTTGAAAGATACTTGAGGGAGAATTTGCAAACCAGTCTTTTATAAACCATTTATTGCCTGAAGAAAACTTGCCAGACTTGGTAGAACCTGAATCGAAGCTGGAAGGGCTTTTTTTTTTTTTTTTTTGGAAGGGCTTTAATTCTGAGGAATTTTAATGTGGTACTTTCTTGGAGGTATCCCAAATGCTGGATAGGCGTTTGGGTTCTCCTCCTTCAGCCCCATTAATTAAGCAGTCTCTGATGGAGTCTATTTTATGTATTGGGATTCTATGTAATATGTTTTTCTTAAAAAAAAGACCAGACAGCTTTTGCTGCTGGAATCATGAATCTAATTCCAACCCATGTTGTCCCAAACACAAATAGAAGCCTGGAAGACAATGGTGCTGTTCTTTTATTCTTTGTGTGCGGCACTGGTAGGTTGATCACTATAAAAATGAAAGTGAAGACGGTGGCATTCTTGGAATTTTTTTGAGCATTTAGTTGACTTATGTGGGATTTTTGTTTATTTGGTTTCTTCCTTTTTTTAAAGCTTACTGACTCATCAGTGAAATATATAGTGAAAGAGTTCTGCTCATTTGTAGTTAAAGGTGCCAAGGGGTTTTTGTGTGTTATGTCATTTACTTCTCACAGCTACCTGGTGGGGAGCTGTTGTAAATCCATTTCGCAGGTGAAGAACTGAGGCTCAGAGACGTTAAGTACTTTGTGCCAGGTCATGCACAAAGTGGTAAAGTTAGAGGTCAGATACAGACCTGAGGCTGACTCCAGAGTCCACACCCCTCACAGTTACGCTGTGACAATTCATTTTAAGGCATTCCCAGGATAGGGAGTACCCAGCCAGCTGTATGGTGGAAGGGCACGTTCAGGTGGAATGGTGTGGAATTTCTAGTCCTTGCCTTTGGGCTGTTGCCCAGAGTGAAGGAGCAGAGCTGGGAGGTGGGAATCAAAAGCAGCACTTTATCTTTACCTCTGTTTCTACTCCTTTCCCCCATGTCCTAGCAGGGTCGGTTGGGAACTGTAGGAAGGGTGGTTACATGCTCCCGTCTCAAGCTAATTATGCTTGTTGTGTGGGGTTTGGAGGCTGATAGAAGGCTGCTTCTTGAGTCATCCCTTCATTATCCAGGGCTGTGAGCAAGGCCAGGATTCCTGGCAGGATCAGACAGTTGGACAGGAGCTACGTATCCATTTCCTTTCTCCTGTGTACCTCCCACCTCCACTTCCCCCACTCCTAAAAAAACATCCCCAGAACTGCCATTGTTCTGTCTTCTAACCCAGTGAATCTTCAGTGGGGTGGAGGAAGAGAATCATGAATAGTTTCAATATTACGATAGCTTTCCATATTGTAAAAGTTACAGCTTTTTAAAAATCACAGTTGTGATTACCAAGCATACTATTGAAAGTAAAACTTAAGAAAATTGCATCGACTAATAGTGCTGTGCAGAACCCAGCACCCAGGATAGTCCCTGGTGGAGAGAGTTGCTCTCACCAGAGCATGTGGTGTCTTCTTTCTTGGTGACTAGTAGTCATCTATGGTGATGGGAGGAGCATTTAGAACTCCCCAGTCAGGAAGAGTCACCTCCTACTGAACGCAGATCTCTGCTTGTGTAGCAGCATCACACTTCCTGCAGAATGTAGCACCGTCAAAGGTCCTTCAGCAGCTGCTCCCGTGGGCATCATTGTTTACGTTGTGTGGGATACATAAGCACCCTTTGGCAGTCGGCAGTGATACTTGGAGAGCCTTAGGGTAATGTGACTGATCATAAATTAAGAATTACAGCATTAAGGTGGTGCTGGGTGTATTGAGAGGGACAAGCTGAGGACAACTTAGGAGACTTTGCCTTTATAAAAGCAAATCCAAACATGAGGGTGGGCTAAGAGAAACCTGTAGTGAGAGAGGAACTACTGTATTAGCCAACATTTACATAGTGCTTTATAATCAACATGCAGTACACACACCTGATTGTATTTAGTACCAAGGATGCTCCAAGAGCTGGCAGGATTTGCCCAAATTTATGCAGGCTGTATTCTGGAGCTGGGGCCGGCTCTCACTTGGTATTTTCTCTGCCTGCCAGGCTGTGGCTGAGGACCTCTCAGTGGTAGCATTGGTTCCCATGCAGCCTGTTAGTTCTGTCATTGCTCGTGTAAAAAGCACCTTCTCTGTGTCCCCTCATTCCTGCTTTGGTGCACATTCAGGGGATTGTCGTCTGTACCCCAAGTGGGAGCAGTACTGGAGCACAGTCTTCTGGGCCCTGTCTCCCTCTTCGCATTTCTTTCTTCCCACAAGAGTGATTGATCTCTTGATGGTTGCACTGGGGGGAGCCCAGCACCAAGGCCCGTATCTACTAGGTGCAAGGTCACTGACTGTATCAGAACACTGCCCAGCTTTGTGCCTGTGCCCTCTCACTTGCTTCCTCTCAGGAGAACCTTGTCTTCCTCTGTGTCCCGCCTTCCCCTTGTGGCTAGGCATGGGCGGGCCAGGGCAGTTTAGAACGAGAAAGGGGTTGCAGCTTTACCCGTCCTGAGGAGGACATTAGACTTTGACCTGTACTTGATCTCTTGAGACTGTATATCAATGGATAGAACCAGGGAGGATGAGAGAAGGGAAATGATTATGCTCCCCCAGATTCCAACAGTCTGTAATATAGTCTGGAGATTTTTGCCAAAATTACAAACATGTTATTTTAACTTATTTAAAAGGCCATTCTGGGAGTAATTCAGGAGGAAGGTGGTATGGGTTTACAAGAGACTTGCTCTTAAATGGTGCAGGTGGTAACAGCAGTGAAATGAAATTATTTACATTTGAGCTGTAGTGTTAATTGTGATTCAGATTTGCAGTATTTTTTTTTTAATTTATTTATTTTTGGCTGTGTTGGGTCTTTGTTGCTGCACGCGGGCTTTCTTTAGTTGCAGCGAGTGGGGGCTACTCTTCCTTGAGGTGCGCGGGCTTCTCATTGCGGTGGCTTCTCTTGCTGCAGAGCACGGGTTCTAGGAGCATGGGCTTCAGTAGTTGCAGCACGCTGGCTCAGTAGTTGTGGCCCGCAGGCTCTAGAGCGCAGGCTCAGTAGTTGTGGCACACAGGCTAAGTTGCTCCGCGGCATGTGGGATCTTCCCAGACCAGGGCTTGAACCCTTGTCCCCTGCATTGACAGGCAGATTCTTAACCACTGCACCACCAGGGAAGCCCTGCAGTGTGTTTTTATGGTGGTCCATCAACCTTGCACCCATTCATTTCCTGATTTCATCAAATGCAGGGTAATGCCAGCTCATTCATCGTTCCCACAGCCCTTGGAGCAGAACTTCTCTGGGCTTCTTTAAGGGGTAGAGGAGCCGTCGCTGGGAAAGGACTCTGGTGGCCCTGCCCAGTGACTTGACCAATAGCTGGCTGACTTTGGGCAAGATACTCTGAGCTTCATTTTCCTCATCTGTAAAATGAGGTTGGACTTGCTGTACTCTGGGGTTTGTTTATTTCTCTCTTAAGATTCTGTGGTCCTCTTTTAGGAATTCTTGGTAGCATGCCTTGTGTTAAATGTGCTCACTAAGTATCTTTTGAGTTTAATTGACTAGGCATGCTGGTATAAACATTCATCCTCCTGGGATATGTACCTGGGAAAGAGAAGCAGATGGGATTGTGAAGAGAGCCTGTTCTTGGCTGTATTACACATTTATTTTAGGCAGTTTCTTGCAGAATAACTATTTTTATCATTTGCTTCTTTGGCTGTCTAATTAAAGCCTTCGGACTAGAATATAAATAAGTAAGTGTATAAGCTATATGTATTTTAGCTCTTAGTGGGATGTGGTTCTTGTCCAACCAGCAGATGCAAAATTTTTAATGTCTAGGCTATGTATTATCCTTTTTCAGAAACAGTGTGAGATAATAAATCTGGCATCTGAGAGAGTAACATAATCCTTTCCTTCTTATTGTACTCTTTTGTCACTTTTTCTTTCCTCTTTGACCAGCTAGCTTGGAGCAGTGAGGAGCAAGGTGGAGAGTACCAATCCAACAGATGAGATTTTTTAGTTGGAAAAATTCCAATTGGACAGAAATCTTGCGAAGAAGGAGTAGTACCAAGAACACTCTTACACTTTTAGCCCAAACTCACCTATTGTTAACATTTTGCCATGATTGCTTTTATTATTTGCACTTCCTCTCTATGTATATTTATGCACATACATACATATACACACACGATATTTTCTGAATCATTTGAGAGTAAGTTGCCTACATCATGGTCCATTGCCCCTAGATAGTATATTTCCTAATAGGGATATTCTCTTACATAACCATAGTGCAGTTGTCAACTTTAATTAATTTAACATTGATTCAGTACTTTTATCTGATCTACCATCTGTATTCCAGTTTTGTCAGTTGGCCCAGTATGTCCTTTATAGCATTTTTTCCCTCCAGTACAGGATCTAGTCTAGAATCAGGAATGACAGTTATTTGTCATGACTCTGTAGTTTTCTTTAGATTTGCTGGAAAATTTTGAAACCAGGGCACCTGTCCATTCGTAGCTAATTGGTGCCTCTTGTTATTATAGCTTGTCTAGTAGTGGGTGGATTGGTTTTTCCCAGCATAAAACACACTGTCCTCTGTGTACAAGATGTTTCCTCTAATTGGTCCCCATAGGGACCGAATATACTGCTTTGGCTTTCTCACTACCATAGTGGGACCCATTGGGCTTTCTGGCCCAGATGACTGGCAGTCATCCTGCTCCTGACTCCTGGTCCTCAGCAGTAAACAGATCCTTTTGTTCATGGAAGGGACGGAGAATCTGACTGGGCACTTTCTGCAAACCCAAGAAATACTGGGGGTGGGAGGGGCGGGAAGGTCTTGTAGTTGATCACCTTTATAGTAGTTTTAGACTAAAGCAGACAGGTGCCTTTTAATGATTAGAGTTATGTTTAGATACAGCCACAGTATACGTTTTAATCAAATATTAAGTATCTGCATGATGATATCATTCAAAGTTACGTCTGTAGTTACTCTCAAAGGGCAAATATTGCTCAGATTTAAGCTGTAGGTGAGACAACCAGGAGCCTTTCGAGGCACACGTATAACTTTAGTAGTTAGTTCCAGTCATGTGTTCGTAGAGTTGTGGTAAGTGCATCTGCCCCGGCCTTGCTTTCCTGGAACATGGTGTGGCTCTCCATGTCTTTCCTTCAGTAGAAAATATATATATATATTTTTTTGCGGTACGCGGGCCTCTCGCTGTTGTGGCCTCTCCCGTTGCGGAGCACAGGCTCCGGACGCGCAGGCTCAGTGGCCATGGCTCACGGGCCCAGCCCCTTTGCGGCATGTGGGATCTTCCCAGACCGGGGCACGAACCCATGTCCCCTGCATCGGCAGGCAGACTCTCAACCACTGCGCCACCAGGGAAGCCCAGTAGAAAATATTTTTTTTCCTTGCAACTTTTGTATATAACTTTTATATTTTTTAATTTTAAATTAAAAAAAATTACTTTATTTATTTTTATTTTTGGCACGCGGGCTTTCTCTAACTGAGGCAAGCAGGGGCTACTCTTTGTTGCGGTGCGCGGGCTTCTCATTGCGGTGGCTTCTCTTGTTGCGGAGCATGGGCTGTAGGAGTTCAGGCTTCAGTAGTTGCAGCACTCTGGCTCAGTAGTGGTGGCTCTCAGGCTCTAGAGCGCAGGCTCAGTAGTTGCGGCGCACGGACTTAGTTGCTCTGCGGCACGTGGGATCTTCCCGGACCAGGGCTCGAACCCGTGTCCTCTGCATTGGCAGGTGGATTCTTTTTTTTTTTAACATCTTTATTGGAGTATAATTGCTTTACAATGGTGTGTTAGTGTCTGCTGTATAACAAATTGAATCAGCTATACATATACATATATCCCCATATCTCCTCCCTCTTGCGTCTCCTTCCCACCCTCCCTATCCCACCCCTCTAGGTGGACACAAAGCACCGAGCTGATCTCCCTGTGCTATGCGGTTGCTTCCCACAACTATCTGTTTTACATTTGGTAGTGTATATATATCCATGCCACTCTCTTACTTCGTCCCAGCTTAACCTTCCTGGCAGCCGGATTCTTAACCACTGCGCCACCAGGGAAGCCCGGTATATAACTTTTAGAGTTAATTACTTCACTGTGTATCTGTACCCTTTGTCTCCCCTCTGTCTTTGGTGGAAGCATTCAACACCCCCAGGGTGACTGCACTTCTGAGTGTCAGACTTTGAAGATTCAACTGGTTTTACCAATTTGCTTTCAGAGAAATAAAGTGAGAGTTCTACTTCATCATGGTGTGTTTAGTTTGTTTTTTAAAAGGACAGTATCTGCAGGTTGAGACACAAAGAGCAGTGATGGGAAAGGTGGGAAGAAGACTTGTTCTGCGTATTCTTCTCCTGCCTGGGGCTTCCTTGGTGCGCTTCTTAGCATTTTGAGCTGACTGCAGGAGGGGATGGATAGATGTCACATTGATTCCCATTGTGTGTTATTTTAAGCTTAGTATTTCATCTCTACTTATATGCAGGCCTAAAGGCCAAAGAGATTTTTTTCCCTTGTCTGTTTTCTTTGCAGTGGTGAAGGGTATAGGGAAGAATGAGAGTGTTCTTTTGAGAGTTTAGGCATCCATGGTAATCCTGTTAGCTCCCAGAGTTTATATGAGATTGAATTTCTTTGCTAATGGTGTCTGTTGTAACACACCAGGTATGTTTTGCATACTTTTTATTTTTAACCTTGGTCAGCAGTTAGTATAGAATCACTTTTCTCAGAAACGTTCTTTATGTATAAGTAAATAGAGTAGTAAAACTGTTCTAGATATGCCACAGGAGTATTTGAGTTGGAACTCCGCTATGCTCGCCGTCATTTTTTTAGGTTTACTATCAAGGAAGCATGAACCTGAATACAGAAGGCTCATGTGATTCACCTCCTTGAAGGATAGACAAAACGTGGCTCCTGGCAAAAAGCTTGATAAAAACCTTCTTTAAAAAAATAGTCATTTTGGGCTTCCCAGGTGGCACAGTGGTTGAGAGTCCGCTTGCCGATGCAGGGGACACGGGTTTGTGCCCCAGTCCGGGAAGATCCCACATGCCACGGAGCGGCTGGGCCCGTGAGCCATGGCCGCTGGGCCTGCGCTTCCGGAGCCTGTGCTCCACAACAAGAGAGGCCACAGCAGTGAGAGACTCGCGTACCACAAAAAAAAAAAAAGTCATTTTTTCCCCAGTATCTATTTTATAAAAAGTTTATGTGTTAGAGAGGGGTGTTATAGGGGCAATTAGGTAAAACATTACAGATTTAATCAGGATTTGAGAAAACTGTCATCTAGGTGTCTTAACAAACAAAGCACCATATTACCCATCATCAGTCTCAGTGTTTTTAAGATAAATTATTAGCAGTCTCCTGGTTTTCAAAACGTATTCATTGAGTGCTTGTGAGCAAAGGTCATTCTGATCAGAGCTCTTGTGTGTGTGTGGCACGCGGGCCTCTCACTGTTGTGGCCTCTCCCATTGCGAAGCACAGGTTCCGGACGCGCAGGCTCAGCAGCCATGGCTCACGGGCTCAGCCGCTCCGCGGCATGTGGGATCCTCCCAGACTGGGGCACGAACCCGCGTCCCCTGCATCGGCAGGCGGACTCTCAACCACTGCGCCACCAGGGAAGCCCTGATCAGAGCTCTTAAAGGGGGAAATTTAAACAGAGTCATATGTATCTTGAATTCGGAGGGAATTACCATTATTCCTGAGAAAATAAAACTGATACTAACAGTCTACTTGTTCCTTTTACTCTCCTGAATTTGGTCTGTAAAATATTTGAGTACCAGTCCATACTGGACGTTACAGGAAGTACAAACATATTAGGCAGAATCTCTTTCCAGACAGTTTATGTTCTGGTTAGAGAGGCCTAATATCTATGAATTATTAATAGTTACAGATACGACTTTCAACTCTTACTTTATTCCTGGCATTAGGTTTACTACATGCCTTACATAGATTATTTTATGTAATCCTCAGAACAACCCCGTGTGTTAGTTTCTCTTATCCCCAGTTTTGCACAAGAGGAGAAAGAGTAATAGGTTACATAACTAGGCCAAGGTGCATTCTGATTCGAACCCAAGGAACCTGACACCAGAGCCTGTGCTCTTTCATTGTGCCATTCCGAAATGAGCAGAGAACAGTGCCATGGGCAAAATTCTGTGATACCGATTACAAGAAAAGACAAAAGATGAAAACAAGGAGGGGATCTGCACTGTAAACTTCGTAAGAAATTTCATGAAGGTTGAACTATGAATTGCAGACCCAGGAGCAAATGCAGGATGGGAATAGACATTTGTTCTGAGACCATGAGTATTCAGAGTGGAGTGATGGCTTCCTGTGGTGAGTAATGGTGAATCAGGCATGCTTTCCTTCTTTCTTCTTAGTAAACTCTGCATTCTTCAAATCCCAATGTATATTATCATCTCTGTGAAGCTTTCTTGTCTCCCTCAGACAGAGTTAGTTCTGTTTAGGCTCCTAAAGCCATTTATATATATGTCATTACTATAGAATGTAGACCATCACATTCTACGTTTTTATTCATAGGTTCTACCCTTCTTCCCCGCCCCCCCCACCCCCCATGCCATCTCCAGTTCTTTGAAGTCAAGGACAGTCTTACTCATCCTGGTATCTCAAGGACCTAATGCAGTATCAGTTACTTAGTGAATATTGAGTTTATTTGTTGAGTGGATAGCTGAGTGTCTCAGTTGGACCAGATTCAAAGCCTCTTTAAAGCTAGGTTTAGAATAATTGGGGCAGAAAATGGATATTTAGGAGTATTTATCTGGTAGTGAAGTACAGATTGGATTGGAATTGGGAAAGCTGACATCAGGACGACTAGGTAAAAGAAGTTACAGCAATCTAGGCAGGGGGTGATTAGGGCCTGGTAGAAGTGGTATTGAGGGAAAAGTCAAAGAAGATTTCAAATTATGTGGCCCTTGCCCTTCTTGCCAATTTTTCTTATAATTTATTAGGTGATTGTGAGTCTTGGTTGACTTAGTAGTTCCTTAATAAATGAGTCAGTCGTACAGCATAGTCTCTGAACTGCTGGACCATGAGCAGTGCAATAAAAATGCAGATAAAGTCAAGGCAGGCATAGTTGAAAGCTCCACTTGGCAGATTTTAACTCTTTTTGGAACACAAAAGAGTTTTTAGATATATACATAGGTCTCCGAGAGTGTATGTATTCTGAGCCACTTTTAATTCATCATCCTAAGGATTTTAATTTGCTATTGAGGTGAGCCCAGGGGAAGCATAGACTTATGGGATTATAATACTTTCTGTTGTCACCCTTGGAGCTTTGAAGACAAATCGGTGATGATTCCTAGGAATCCAGGAGTCTCATGCTCAGACTTCACCTGTAGGCCTCCCAACTGCTCTTAATAATTGTGCTAATAGAGGAAAAACACAATTTCTGAAATCAGAGTCTGCAAATACCAACCTGAATGTTAAAAATAAATATAACATTAAGTTTCAAAAATTGTGTATATGTACTTACAGAAAAGTGCACAGTCATCCTGGTGTAACTTTCAGATCAAGAAAACATAATATTACTAGCATCCCAGAATCCCTCCTCTGCAGAGGTTAATAACCACTATTCTGATTATAACACCATGGATTTGTTTTGCTTGTTTTTAAAAATTAATATAAGACGAATAATGAAGGATGTGTTTTGGCCTCTTTAATTCAACATTGTGAAATTCATCCATGTTGTTGTATGAAGCAATATTCATTCATTCTTTTTGTTTTTAAAATTTATTTATTTTTGGCTGTGTTGGGTCTTCATTGCTGCGTGCGGGGTTTCTCTAGTTGGTGGCGAGCGCGGTCTACTCTTTGTTGTGGTGCTCAGGCTTCTCACTGCTGTGGCTTCTCTTGTTGCAGAGCGCGGGCTCTAGGCGCACGGGCTTCAGTAATCACGGCACGTGGGCTCAGTGGTTGTGGCGCACGGCCTTAGTTGCTTCGCAGCATGTGGGATCGTCCCGGACCAGGACTCGAACCCGTGTCCCCTACATTGGCAGGCGGATTCTTAACCACTGCGCTACTTGCGGAAGTACCTGTTCATTCATTCTTGTTGTCTTATAATATCTTCCTGATGAATAAGCTACAACTTATTTGTCCATTCCACTGGTGATGTACATTTGGGTTCTTTAGACTTTTTGGATATTATGGATAATGGTGCTGTGAATATCTGTGTACGTTTTGTGGGGTATCCAAATTTCTGTTGGATATATTGTCAAGGAGTAGAATTACAGGATCATAAAGTATGCATATGTTCATTTTCCAAAATGGTTATACCAGTTTATAGACCCACCAGCAGCAGTGTGTGCATGTCCCAGTTGCTCAGCATACTCACCAATACTTGTTACTGTCTTTTAAATTTTAGCCATTCTGGAAAAAAAAAAAAATTTAGCCATTCTGGTAGATTTGTAGCACTGTCTTGTTTTTAATTTACATTTCTGTGATGACTGATGAGGTTGAGCACTTGTTTTATGTATCGGCTTTTTGGATATCCTCTTTAATAACTATTTGCCTGTTGAAAAAATTGAGTCATTTATCTTTTCCTTATTGATCTGTAGAAGTTATTTTATACTCTGATAGGAGTTCTCTGTTATCCATATTGGTGATATCTTTTCCCATTTCATGGCTTTCTTTTACACTCTCTTCATTGTGCCATCTGATGAATATTCCGATTTATCAATCTTTTCCTTTATGTTTAGTGTTTCCAAGAATTTTTTCCCTACCCCGGGGTCATGAGGATGATCTGTATTATCTTTTAGAAGTTTTATTGTTTTACTGCTTACATTTTATGTCTGTCACGTAACTGAAATTTTTTGTGTGTGTGAATGTGCCTCGCTTGGTTTTAAGCTAACCTTGTCTTTTAGTTCTGCAAGATCTGGGTCTTAAATCCCAAGTCCAAGATGGGAAGCAGTCAGGTGTCTCTGAATCCTGAATGTTGTTCATCAGTTAATCAGAGCATTGCTTGAATAGCCTTTGGGAATTGAATTGAAACCTCTCTTCCTACCACACCATGACACTTTTTTTTTTAAATGTCTTTGTCCTTTTATAACTTGAAAGTGCAGTCTGTATGGAATATTCCCATGTATTGATACTTACTTGCCACTAATTTTTTTTATAAATTTATTTTTTATTTTTGGTCTTCTTTGCTGTGCGTGGGCTTTCCCTAGCTGCGGCGAGTGGGGGCTACTCTTTGTTGGGGTGCACGGGCTTCTCATTGCAGTGGCTTCTCTTGTTGTGGAGCATGGGCTCTAGGCACGCGGGCTTCAGTAGGCCACTAATTTCTTAACCCACTGCCGTCTGGATTCTGGCTTCACCACCTGCTTAAAACAGCTAGCAAAGGGTCCAGTGGCCTTCTTGCCAAATGGGGCTAATTCTCCAATATCCTTCAACCATTTGCAGGTCTTGAACATATCCTTTATGTCTTTTATTTTTATTTTTATTTTTTGTGGTACGCGGGCCTGTCACTGCCGTGGCCTCTCCCGTTGCAGAGCACAGGCTCCGGACGCGCAGGCTCAGTGGCCATAGCTCACGGGCCCAGCCGCTCCGTGGCATGTGGGATCTTCCCTGACCGGGGCACGAACCCGTGTCCCCTGTCCCCTGCATCAGCAGGCGGACTCTCAACCACTGCTCCACCAGGGAAGCCCTCCTTTATGTCCTTATAGCTCTGTTCTGATTGTATGATCCTGGAAAAGTCTCACCCTTCTTTTCTTCTCCTCAAGATAGTTTTGTTTTGAAATCCAGTTAGAAAAAAGCGCCACTGGATAATGTTTGGGACAAAGCCCTTAAGCCTGAAGGCATGAATCTCCAGTTTCAAAGTAGGCCTGACCACTTTTGTTGTTTTGCTTTGGTCTGTTTTCATTTGGTATCTGAGACCAAATAAAAATGATAACAGCCATAACTGTGAATTAGATAACCTCGTGGAGTTTACATATCAGTTTTACATGGAGCATTTCATTTGATCCTCTTAACACCCCATGGGGTAGGTATTCCTGTTGCAGTTATCGAAATGATTGAAAATGCAAACAGCATGTTATTTTTTCTTGCTGAGAAACACCTGGTGTGCCACTGGATTATTAGGTTTTAGAGTTTCCTTTTTCGTATAACCATCATTTACAAAATCAGGTGAGACTATCATCCTGTGATTTTTGTGGATACTTTTGTCTTTCCACTTTCTTTGGGAATGTTAGCTAGGGTTGGAGCTGGGAGGGGTGAGGTTGATGGGACTGGGAATGGAGATAGGGTTGGATTCTCTGGGGAGTCAGAGACTTGCTTTCAGCAGGCTTTGATGTATGGCCTGTAATTGTCAAGTTCACAAACTTCTGCCTCAAGAACCCATATGAAATAAACCTTGACAGTTGATTGCTTGAATGTGATAAGCTCAGGTTTTTTCCAGGATCTACTCTAAAATGATTCATTGCAAGAATAAGTTGTGGAGAGACTTACTTCCCTGGCGGTCCAGTGATTAAGACTCCACGCTTCCACTGCAGGGGACCCCGGTTCAATCCCTGGTCAGGGAACTATGTATCCCACATGCTGCGCATCACGGCCAAAAAAAAAAAAAGAATAAGTTATGTAGCAGGTGTGACTTGAAGATGTATCATTAGTGTTCAGGAACCTATTTTAGCTCCAGAAAAACTATAGATTTATTTTGACTAAATAACTGATTTTGGTTCGAGAAATATGTCTTGATTTATGTTTATTTCTTTGCCAATAAGTTACTTTAACATAGGAGATTTTCCTTTGATTCTTTTAAATCTTCCCTCAAACATTTTTAAAAATTGTTTTTTCAAATGAAATGGTACACCAAGTTGATTAATGAAGCAGACCGAAGCATTTTTTTATTTATACAAATTCATTTTGAAATATGAATTTATAACACTTAGCAAATCTGTCACTGAGAACAGTGAGGCTGTTTTTTTTTTGTTTTTTTTTTTCCTCAGTGAGGCTGTTTTGATCAACACAAAAACTTGAAACAGGTTAAAGAGGATTGCAGTCCTATTTTTGTTCCACATTCCGGTTATTTCTGCATTAAAAAGCTTAACTTGCAATCCAAGGGTATTTTTTAGTTGAACTGATATATTGGTTTGAAAAAAGAGCAGAGGGCTAATATTTATCATAAAATTCAGACCAGAAAGTCCCTCATGACTTCCCTGGTGGTGCAGTGGTTAAGAATCCGCCTGTCAATGCAGGGGACATGGGTTCGAGCCCTGGTCCGAGAAGATCCCACATGCCGCAGAGTAACTAAGCCCGTGCACCACAACTACTGAGCCTGCGCTCCAGAGCCCGTGAGCCACAACTGCTGAGCCCACGTGCCACAACTACTGAAGCCCATGCACCACGTGCCACACCTACTGAAGCCTGTGCTCCACAACAAGAGAAGCCACTGCAATGAGAAGGCCGCGCATTGCAACGAAGAGTAGCCCCGCTCGCCTCAACTAGAGAAAGCCCACGTGCAGCAACAAAGCCCCAATGCAGCCAAAATTAATTAATTAATTAATTAAAAAAAAAAAAGAGTAGACCCCGCTCACTGCAACTAGAGAAAGCCCGCGCACAGCAATGAAGACCCAATGCAGCCAAAAATAAATAAATAAAAGTAAATAAATAAATAAAAAAGTCCCTCAAACTCACAAGTGCTAGAACTATTAAACAATAATTCATCACTCAACATGTCAGAGTTCAGCTGTCATTGCACAGCTGTCACCATGACTGCAGCATGGGAGCGACAGCCGTGCCTGGCACTGCTTGAACGTGGCCCCCCGTGTGCTGTCTAGTGTGCTAACATGTGCTGGTTGATGTAGGTGGGCTGGTGCAAGCCTGATTCAGCCTCTGTAATTAGTGCCAGTCCCAAGAAGTGCTCGTTGATCCACAGAAATGGCCCAAGTTCCTCAGTGTCCTCAAAAGCCCATTACCAAGTGGAGGCCCCTGGTAATATTACAGCTTGATACGTGATACATTTGAGTGTGGGCTTATTTTATTTATTTATTTATTATTATTTTTTTTTATTTTTTTTATATATTTTTTTATATTTTATTTATTTATTTATTTATTTATTATTTATTTATTTTTAAAATAAATTTATTTTCGGCTGCATTGGGTCTTTGTTGCAGCGCACGGGCTCTAGGCGTGTGGGCTTCAGTAGTTGTGGCACATGGGCTCTAGAGCGCAGGCTCAGAAGTGTGGTGCACGGGCTTAGTTGCTCCACAGCATGTGAGATCTGCCCGGACCAGGGATTGAACCCGTGTCCCCTGCATTGGCAGGCGGATTCTTAACCACTGTACCACCAGCAAAGTCCCTGTGAGCTTGTTTCAAAATACAGTTTTAATAGTCAGCTCTCACTCTAGGGGCAGTGGAGAGGATATAGGGAAGGTGGGTGGGAAGAAGGAAATTAGGAGATGATTAAGAAATCAAAACTGCTGTTGGCTTCTGATCATGTCTAGGTAATTATTGCCAGTGAGGATTCGAGAGGGGCCTGCGAACGCTCACCTTGTTGCAGACTGGTTATGTGAAGGAGTGTTGACTCAAGTTCATTGCTGCACCTGATGTCCCCTCCTTCAGTGAGAGAAGAGGAAGTGGGTTTGGGGCTCCGTATGGAAAAGGGAGAGGATGAGCCTTAGGGGGCTTAGGGTCCCTCTCCTCTTATTCTCCGCCTGAGTGGTTCTGCTGAGAGTCTGGCTCTCTGTGGGCCTGAGCGTGGGAGGTACTGTCTCATTTTGAGTCCTTGCTCTGCTTGGCTCTTAGCTGCACCTTAATCTCTGTTGACTGCTCATGTGAGATTGAGAGTTGAGTGGATGTTTGGCTCCTGAAGTCCCTTCAGAAAGCCCCGGGAATCCATGCAGCAGTTTGACTACAGTTGCTCTGAATTAGAATATGGCTAACTATTCAGACATGGGGCAAATAACGTTGACGGATAGTCTATAGGGCACCCTAACCTTTCTGAATCTCTTCATTCTGCCTATTCAGTCAGAGCCAGGGGCTGTTAATTTGCTTTCAGTATGTTTCAAGAATTAAATTTTAAATTATTTGCTCTCTTTTCCTTAGCATAAATAATTGAAAATCGATAGCACGGTAGCATGAATTTATAGAGTATACTAAAACTTTGGGTTTTGAGTCAGCTGGGAAATTCCTTGCAGTTTTTCTGGCTTATATCATGTATTTGAAGAATGTTGAACCAAGATGTTTTGAGGAAGTAAATTACTGTGGCTGTTGAATGTGACCTGGAAGGAACTGAGGAACAGTAGAACTGAAAATACAGCTACTGATTTTTTTTGTTTGTTTTTTTTCAAATTTCTTTGTTAGGCATCTGAAGAAGCCTCTCTCAGGGCACTGGAAAGTCTGATGACAGAGTTTTTCCACGACTGTACAACCAATGAAAGAAAACGTGAGATAGGTAAGTGAAATGTTGAGTAGTAAAGAGTCGTTTATAACGAAAAGGCCCCAATGGGGAGGAAGGAGTTTGGTAGCCTTGATGTTGGCAGCCTGGTCAAGCCTGCATGTTTCCCCTTGAATTCTGGCTCCTTTTGCTCCAGTCCTGCTGGTTGGTGGCTGGTGAGGTCTACAAACCTAGCTGCAAGGGCTGTAGTCGGTAGAGCCCACTATAATCCATAGTGATGGATTTTCTTTCCTTTGGCCATGTGTGGAAACCCCTACCCCTGCTTTGCTCTTAATTTTAGCAATGTTAAACTTTTATAAGATGTCTGTGACTTAATTTAAAGAAAAAACTCGTGAAAGCATTAAAACAAACATGTTTTTGGTGTGTAGAGGTCTATCCTGAACCTCATCTAGTGCCCAGAGATCCTTTAACGGGTGTATCCTTTGGGGCCTTCTTGCTTTTTCCTTATTGCCACTGTTATCGCTCTCATTCTGCAAGTTTTGTTGAATAAAGGCTTCAAACAACAGAGAGATGTAGGTGTAATTTCAGGTCTTCTGGGAACCTTGGCACCTTCTAGAACCTCTTTTTGAATTTTATACTCACTGACATGCACAATATTCATTAAAGCATACTGTAAACTAGAAGGTTTATTTAAGTTGTGAGATCTCTGCTTCAGGGACATGCTGCACTGAAGTCCTAGAGTAATCTTTTTCTCTCTCTGAGTCCTCACTTAAGCCCTGAACTTGACGATGAAAAATGTTTTTCTTGATCCAGACCTCGAGGCTTTCCCCTGTGTGTCTGGCTGCTCTGTACTGACCTTCATTGCTTTCACTTCCTTGGAGGCTTTCTTCTGTGTCTCCGGGTCTCTGCAGAGCCATTTCTCTGTCACACGTGGCTTCTCTAAGTCATGTTAGCCAGCTCAGTGTTATGGCTGACTTCTGCCCTTGGGCCAAAGCTTGATTAGCGTTTGGATTTTCAGGTGGCTAGTAGACCTTTGGCTGCAGCCCATTTTCCCTTGCATCCTTTGAGTATCACATTAGCTCCCGGTGGATGTAGCTTCTTATCTCTTAATTTTAAATGTGGTGGTCTCTTGTGGGCCTGCCCTGTATATGCCTTCTTTTCTGAGGGACTGTGCTGTAGGGAACCAGAGAGTTTATAAACAGGGGATACTGATGGAAGCTGAGCCCAGTAGATGATCAGGCATCTGGCTTAGAAGATCCCCTCTGCTTGCTTCCCTAGGTTCTCTCTTATTACTCAGTTGGGCTGACCCACCTCTTGCCCCCAGAGTGAGCCTCTTGTTACTTTTATGCTACCAAAGTACCTCATAGTAAAAGTATCAGTGGTGATTTTTACCAAAGGAGGTGAAGGATCTTTCCCTTATATCTAATTTCTCCATAGTCCTGTTTTAAGCTTATAATTGATATGCTTTTTGTTTTTCTCTTTAAGTTTTGGATTGCAAAGCTAATGTTGTTCACCTCAGTGTTCATGAATTAAAAGTGGAAGCTTTTTAACATATTTTTATTCTAATCTGATTTTTTAAATAGTTTTAAATAACCAGATGCTACAGAAGTCTAATTTAAATGCCGGCTAAGGAGAATCCGGGGGTTTGGTAGTAGGCGTGTCTTAGTTCTTTTTGTACCTAGTCTCCATAGCTTTATTTGAGTGTGTGGGCTGGAACCACTTCTTGCTTCTTTTTTGATGTCTTAGGATAAACTAAAGTCTTTCCTAGCTAGGTGGGAGAAAGGAGGGAGACCTTTTATTATAGGGGCTCCACCCATCCTCCACCAAAAGTGCTCTAGAGATAGAGCTGTTAGCAGGGAGCCTCAAGAGACAGTCTGGTCATTTTTAAAAGTGGAGAAGGCTGAAGCATCAAAGAGGAGCAGTGATTTGCTTGGGATCAGACTCAGTGAATTAGTGGCAAAGTCTAGAACAGAGTCCAGCGTTCCTCATTTCCAGCCAGAGATCACTCTCTGGTTGGACTTCACCTCTGGGAGTCATAGAAACTTTTGCTTAATTATAAGAACACATCATCAGCTTCCTTTATGGGATTTATAATGAGACTGCCTTGGTGCACTTAGCCTGCGTTGTAGGGCACTGGCAGAGCGGTGACTTTAGGGTTAGAACGGGCTGCAGTGCTTGCTGCTTTTCCAAGGGCTTCCTAGAATCTCTCAGGGTTGTTGCCTTTGTATTTTTACCCACTCTGTGTTATATTTTATGACCAGCGCAGCAGGTCAAGGTGACTAAGGGGCAGCATGTCCAGAAACACGGTGATAGACTCTTAATGCTTGCTGTTTGTCCAGCAGCCTCAGGAGGAAGAAAACCACTTCTAACTGATTTGAGGTGCCCAGGGTGGTTCCTGGCAACTCCCATGACTGCCGCTCTTGTTTGCCGACTCCTGGGTGATATTTTAAAATAAAACCAACTCAGATGAAGGGAGTTAGCCATCTTGAATTCTCTTGCATTTTTTCCAATCCTGCATTTATAAGATTAGTCTTAATTTTTTCTTTTCCTGCTTTTCTGGCCATCATTTTGTGTGTGTGTGTGTGTGTGTGTGTGTGTGTGTGTATAAGTGTGTAAGAACAGTGTTGAGTGAGTGGTGAGGAGATAACATATAGCTGTACCCCAGAGGAAGTAAGTTACCAGTTGGCCATCATTTGTAAGGTAAAAATGATACTCTTCTATCTGTCTGTCTACACATTAGATTAAGAATTTCAGCAGTGAAAGTTTCTCTACCTAAAATAGTGCCCATAAAAAAAAAAGGTGTCCGTAGCTAGGTTATTGTTATTTGGGTGTCAGCGTTCATGGTCACCTCAGAGTCAGAAAAATATTGTATGCTTTGTCCTTTCTATCTTGAAGAATCAGCTGGATTTTGTAGTTGGTTTTGATGTCATTACATTATGTAGAAGAGGTGTGTTTTAAAAAAAAAAAATAGTAAAACAACCAGCCTTGTATTAATTTTGTGTATTTTCATAGCCTTCTCTTGTTGCTATTTAACTTTTCCAGAGGAACTTCTTAATAACTTTGCTCAGCAAATAGGAGCCTGGAGATTCTGCCTGTATTTTCTCTCCAGCACTAGGAATGACTATGTAATGATGTACAGTTTAACGGTTTTTGAGGTAAGTTGTCAGATACTTTTATACTATTCTGAAGAGTATTTCTTAGTCACATTGCCTTGTTATTGGCACTAGACTTTAGTTTTGATGTGTACATGGCTGGGAAATAGTGGTAACCCATCTCAGGGGCTTCTTCCCCATATACTGCCTTTGTCAAGATGTCAGGTTTTCCAGGGCACCTTTCCATCTTCAGCACCAAAAGGTAAGATAGGTGAGGTCGGGAGGTCGTTTGTGGTAACATGTAACTTTTCCTTCCATGTTATCATTTAAAAGAGAAAGATGATTAAAGAAAAACAGTTGGGAGGAGGGATGATACCCATTAAAAATCTTCATTTATTTCAACTCTCTTCCAATCATTGCCTTCCTGTGCACACTTTTTTTCAAAAAACCTAATTATAATCATATTGCTCATTTCATTTTGCATTCTGTTTTTCCCCCCCACTTAACCTTTATATTATATTTCTATAAGTGGTTGTACCATTATTCACCAAGCCATTCTCTTATTCTTACATTAAAGTTGTTTCTGTCATTATTCTTTGGTGGAGACAATGGTGTTATAGAAAGTTTTTGCACCTACACCTTTTTGTTTCTGTTAAATTACGTAGCTGTTAAATTATGTTCCTAGGAATGGGATTATTGTATCATAAAATTTGAATATTTTATTATTCTCATTGCCAAATTGCTCCAAACCTTTGTTTAAAAGCAGAGTTTCTTGTTTGAGGGAGATAGCTACTGTTGGATGAAAACCAGTTTGTTTTGTGTATAGATTGTTAACTTACAAGATGTATACTTGTTTTTCAGAATCTGATCAATAAAATGTGGCTTGGGGTCCCATCTCAGGATAAGATGGAAATCCGTAGCTGCCTGCCCAAACTCCTCTTGGCTCACCACAAAACCTTACCTTACTTCATCCGGAACAAGCTCTGCAAAGTGATTGTTGACATTGGCCGTCAAGATTGGCCCATGTTCTACCATGACTTTTTTACTAACATTTTACAGGTAAGGAGATAACCTATGGAAACTTTATCTTGTAAGTAATTTGTTTGAAGAAGTGATTATTTTCTTGTCTTGAAGAGGATTTTTAAGATGAGCATTTTGGAACTGCAGTGGTGAGGTCATTGTGGGGTGGATTATCTCATTCACTTAACCTTGTGTTCCTGAGACGTGTTGTACCTTGGTGCAGTGGAGAAGGTGGGGGATGGGAACCCCAATCACTTTGTTAACTTCTTGTGAAATTTTGTCCAGCAAGTATTTGAAAGCCTGTTAGGTACCGTGCCAGGTGTTGGGTGCCAGGATGAGGCCTTTGATAGTTATAGTTTAGTGGGGAGAAAGCGATGGAAATAATAATTACCCAACAATATGTTAATGACTGTAGCAAAGTATTGTGCCAAGTGCAGTGAGGACACGGCATTTAGACTCAAGGAGCTGAGGTGTTTTCAGTGTTGCTGGTGATGAGATGTGAGGTGGTGGCTTGAGTGGTAGAGTGAGAGGCTAGGCTGATGGACAGGGCCAGAGCAGGGAGGGCTTTACGTTTGCAGGGGGCATCAGTGTTTAATTCATAGTCCTTACTCGAGAACTAATGAAAAGTTTGGAGAAGGGAGACAACGTGGCCACATGTTTATGTTGGAGTGACGACTTCGGCAGCAGTTTGGAGTCTGGATTGCAGAGGGGTGAGGCCGGAGCGAAGGAGGCCTGGAAGGCTGCTGCTGGAGAAGTCTGAGTGAGCCCAGGGGCCTGAGCCAAGCCGGGGCTTACCTGCTGGACAGCAGCGAGGCACGGAGGCGGCTTTGGGCAGGGACTAGGCTGTAGGGAGGAGGGAAGGAGGAAGCTAGAATGCCTTCCAAGTTCCTGGCTCAGATGGCAGATTTTCTAGGCCATCTGAGGAAATGGGGTTGGGTAGAAGATGGTGAATTCAGTTTGGCAGAAAATGCATTTAAGATTTGCGTGTTCCTTCTGTGCACGTCTGGTGAGACATTAGGAAATGTGGATCTGGGGTTCAGGATTTGGAAGTCATCAGGGAATAGGGGGGACCTAAAAGCCAAGAGGGCGATGCTTTTGTTCATTTGATTCCTGTGATAAAGTTGGAAATGTTTATATTATCGAGGCAGTCTGGGTATGTAGGAAATGGGTATTATGTACAGATTATAGAAATAAAATTCTTTGAAAATTGGTTATAGTCTTAGTGACGGCAGAATCTTCCAGAACAATACCCTTTTCTAATGTTCTGCTTGCTCTCCCTGCAAACCGTTTGAATGATGCAGCAATTTAAAAAATTCAGCATCCATATTGCTTCTTTTGGATCACCTCTCAAGGTGGCACAGAAGTTCTTCCTTCAATATTATTTTGTTTTGTATGGTGATTCATTTATCTAGAGATTTGTTGAATTGTTATTGTAAAGGAGATTCATGCATTTATTCCATAAACTATTTGTTGAATACCAGCCATGTACTAATAACTAGGTACGTTGGGGGATATAGTAATGAACAAATAGCTGCCTTCATGGAGCTTATAATACCAAGGGGGAGGCATCAGTAAACAATAAGCAAATAAATTCTTTCAGGTAGGTATAAGTATTGTGAGAAAACTAAATCTAGGGTGAGGAGGAGTGAATATCAGAGGTGTTATTTAGATGGGACGATCATGGAAGCCTTTTCTGAGAAGCAGACTCTTGAGCAGAAACTGAGTGGAAGTGATGGAGTGAGCCATGTGGGCTTCCAGGGGAACAGTGTTGTAGGCAAAGGGAATAACAGTGGAAAGAACCCGAGGAATGGCAAGGAGGTGGGGAGCCTGCAGTGGTGGGTTAGGAGGCCAGAGGCTTTGCTGGCTCTCTCTGACACGCTTCCTTTCACTCCAAGTTGAAAAGCAGTTGTGGTAAGTCTCCATGGCTCTCTGAGAGGGAGCGAGGAAGTCCATGGAGATGGAAAGAACCAGGAAGGTGGGGGGGTCTGAGTGGATTCCATCCTGGGTTGGTCAGTGGTGTGTCTTGTGTGAAGCAGCAGTGGAATGTGAGCCAGACAGAGAGCTGAGTCTTGTCGGCAACAGTGAGGAGAAGCCATGTTTTCGCCCAGCTGGGATCATTTCCTTCGGTGAAAAGCAGACATTTCTTGTCTGCCCATCAAGTATGATTAATGATGATAAATGAGAATTTGGAAGAGCATTTTTAGGTGAGGTGCTCATGGAGATTTCAGAAGGGTAGCTGTCTTCCTCTCTTGCCCACCACCTCCCGCTTTCCACCCTTCAGAAATGACTCCTTTCACCCCATGCAGCCTTCATGACTTTGAAACACCCCGTAGTGGAAGGGGCACTGGACTGGGAGGCAGTGGGTTTGGGGTCTGTGTCCATTTTTGTCACAGATCACCTTGATTTTAGTAACTCCTATGTGAGCCTCCATTTCCTTCTGTGTACAACGAGAGGATTGGACTAAGTGATCTTTAAAATTCTTTCCAGTTGTATTATTCCCCGCTTCTTATTCATGCATGAGAACCAGTCAGTGGCATGAAAGCCATGTCAAGAATGATTGGTGCTAAATTGCTGACATTTCTGATAATGATAATAAAATCTTTTCTTTAGGCATTGGTAAACAAGACCAGACTGGTTCTGGAATCAACTTCACAATTATATGATCTGTTGATTAAACCATCTGAAAGGTTTTTTTTGGCTTAGTTCCATTATGGCCTGCGGTCTGGGGTGCATAGCCTTTTTTTTTTTAATTCTGTAACATTTGGCCTGGGGCATCTGTGCAGTTTATGCCAGAATTATGATGACTGTCATACCAGGCAAAGAGGAGTTGATTTGGGGCCCAGAAAGATACCTACAATTCTGTGTGTTGGTATAGCCTTTCTAGGCCACTGGAGAAGGAATCATTGAAGTGAGAACCGACCCCTGTTCTCCCCACCTCCCCCAGCCGCCTGCACTAGCACATACATCACACCTTTCTAGAGTCTGTTCTTCAGAGTCCTGGAATCTGCTGAGCTGGACTTCTGGTCACATTGTGCCTGGGGCCAGATACTTAAGGGGCAAGCATCGAAAAGAAGCATAGAAAGAATTTTGATGTTTCTTCTCTGATTGGCTGGTATGATAAAAATTTCTGAAGCTAACACTAAGCACCTGAAATTGATTTGCAACCTGAAGGTGCTTATTCTGTATTAAAATAAATTGCAGAGATTACCTATGTCATGAGCTTTAATTATGTATGTGAAGATGGTGAAAGGAAACACTCTTTTAATAAAAAGCTTTCTGGAAACAAAGCTAGTGAGAAGGAAAATTACACATTTTATCAGGCTGTTCTTTCAAGTAAAGAATAATTTTCAGCCAGCTTCTTGTCTGACTCTTCCCTTCTCCCAAATGATGAGAGAAAGGAGGACCTTTAAGATACATTTTCCATACTCTAGGGATTTTTTATTTCTGGAGAGCACAGAAGCATTTCATATGTACAGGAAAGTATTGCCCAGTGGACTATTTGGTAATGAGTCATTCCCAGCTGAGAGAGTAAGAATGAGGTCTTGGGGAAAAATAGAGACAAAAGGGGTGGAAGAGAAAGAAGGAAATGAAAGGGGAGAAGTAATAGAAATCTTTTAAAATACAGATTGATAATCCAAAGGTGTCTGAGTGAAAAGGGATGCTTATAAAGTTCTATTCACGTTATCATGTAAAGAAAAATTGTTAGAGGAGGGATTTCCTGTTTCTCCCCTACTGCATTATCTGAATTTTAAGTCGATGTTAGAAATAGCCCGAACTTGTAGCAAATGAAGAGAAAACTTGTGGAGGATGTACTTGAAGTGTTAGCTGATTTAATAGAGAGCATTTTCAACACACTATTGCTTGCTGCTGAGGGCAGTTGAATTTCTCTTTAAGTTCTCAATATTGAGTCCTGCTCTTCGGGGATGTGCTTTTCCTTGGTCTGCAATGGGAAGAGTTGTTTTCAAGGACAGGAAAGTGCCCTGTGTTTTTTGAAGTGGAGAATATCCTTTCTATCTGGGTGTAGTTCCTGACCTCCTCTTCCCTAAGGCTTATATTTTATAGATTGAGTAAATAAAAAACTTATTTTTATCAGGGAATGAACTACATTTAAAGTTAACTATGATTAAAGAAAATGGTCAAGTTTTTCAATTTGTTTGCTCTTTCATAGATTGTAGCATATAACCCAGTAGAATTTTAATGGTACCTTGATTACTTTTACCGTTTCTGGAAACTAAAAAATAAATGCTTTGAATATATTGAAATTGATAAGAAAGGTATAAGTAGTGTTATGCTGTTGAAAGTGTACCTTTTTTTGTCTCTTGTTTAAGGAAACTTTCCTATGGCATAGTGGATATTGCAGGTGATAGAAAAAGTACCTTAATTTGCTACGTAGGTATTTGCAAAGTCCACCGTATCAGTATCATAGTTTAATGACGTGTATGTGTGTTTCTGCTCTGCCACATGTTTAATCTTGAACTCTTATGAAGCATTCAAAGCTTGGAACTGTAAACTTGATTTAACACCTGAATGTTGGAAAGATATCACAAATTGGTTTACACATACCTTAATCACTAATATAGTAACCTGGGCAGAGTAACCAAGGCTCTGTTGGGAGTATGGACATGTATAAAAATTGTCATGTTAGGTGTAAAAGAGCATTGCTTTCTTGTTGTTTTTAAGTTCATGGTGTTATTTAGAATTCTGTCTTTAAAATAAGATGAGAATATATTTTGAATGGTTAAAAAGGTACATAAGTGTACTCAGTCATTTTTCTAAAGGTTTGATTTATGTAGCCTGTTCATGTAAGATTAAACACACAGAGGTACAGTTGACATTCTGTATCCACAGAATTTGAACCCTCCTGTATGAGGGCTGACCACACGACACCATTGAATATAAGGGACTTGAGCATCCTTGGATTTTGGTATCCACGGGGGTCCTGGGAACACCCCCCCCCCCCACCACGGATACCGAGGGACGACTGTACTTCATAGGTTCACCATTTGTCAGTCTTCTTTGTACCTTAATTAGCCAGGCACTCTGCTCAGAAACTTACTTTTTCCTGGCAGTTGATCCAGTCCCCTGTGACAACTCCCCTCGGGCTGATCATGTTGAAGACAACTTCAGAAGAGCTGGCTTGTCCCCGTGAGGACCTCAGCGTGGCTCGGAAGGAGGAGTTGCGAAAGCTGCTGCTGGAACAGGTGCAGACAGTGCTTGGGCTACTGACAGGTGAGCAGCTGGGTGGCACCAGAAGGCAGAGGCCTGCCTGCAGATGCCCGGAGTGCAGGCCCTGGCACTCAGAATTTTTGAGCAGTTGCCTTAGTTGTTACTGAGACCGAACGTAAAAACACAAAGAATGTGGTGCCGTATTCCCAGCACCTAGCCCAGTATCTAGCACACGGTAGGGTCTCAAAAAATGCTTGTAATTTATTTTCCTTTTAAAGTCTTTATTTTGTCGTCACTATAGCCATGATTAATGTCGTATAGACAGGGTCATAGGAATGTGATTGAAATGCTGATTACTGCATTCTGAGTAAGGTGGGTGGCAGGCACTTCATTTAAGATGATTTGAATTTAAATCAGGAGAAGTTGGAGGAGGAGGAGGAAGATGTGAACATTTCGAATTCTGAGTAAGGAAGTGAGACCAGGTGTGGAGTCAGCACCCTGTGCGCCAGGTTGTAGTTGTATATAGCGTTTGCTTCGTCATCTGGTCTGTTGTGTTAGAGCCTCGTGACTATGAGTGAAGAGTAAGAATAAACAGAAAGCAAACTGCAGAATGAGACAGGAGGGTAGGAAGAGAACGGAGCCCCTGTGTCTCGAGGGAGACAGGGCAAGGGCCGTGCCCGCTGTGCTGTCAGTGGAGCTGCTGGTTCTGGGCGGTGTTGGGCCACAAGGCTGAGCCGCGCGCTGGAGGGAATGTTGTAGGGGCCAGAAGGGTTTCTGTCTCCAGCTCTTCTACTCAGGCTGCTTCTTGGATATCTAGGGACTTTTTTTTTCCTGCATGTGTTACAAAAGCAGTCGTCATGAGGTGGGCACTTAAAATTGGTTATAAGAGTGTTTTGATTAAAAGTAAACTTGTCATTTACCACCCCCCCATCCTCCCCCAAATCCCTAGGGGAAACCCAAACCTCAGAGCATTTATTCATTCAAAGCATATTCATTGACATCCACAATTAGATGTTAAATTTCTGGAGTTAGGGACCATGTCTGATATCTCTGTGTCCTACTTTTGCAGACACTAAAATTTTTTGAATTGAGATATAATTCACGTATAAAATCTACCATTTTAAAGTGTAGCAGCTCAGTGGTTTTAAATATAGTCACAAGGTTGTGCTACTATCACATTGTCTAATTCCAGAACATTTCCATCACCCCAACCTCTGGCAACCATTAGTGTATTATCTGTCTCTGGTTTTTCCTATTTGGACTTTTCATAAAAATAGAATCATAGAATATGTGACCTTTTGTGTCTAGCTTCTTTTACTTAACATGATATTTTCAGTGTTTTCCATGTTATAATATTAAATATTTTGAGAACAGAATATTTTTAAAAGCTTTTATGATCATCTTATATACCAGGTTCTGTAAGGAGATATAAAGAGGAATAAAACATAATCCCTGCCCTCTAGTAAGGTATACTCTAGTACGGGAGAAAGACAATGTGTTAAGAGTTATGGTAGAGGTATGTTTTATGTGCAGGCAAAACTGAGCAGGGAAAACTTCCTGGAGGAGGTGACAGCTGAGTGGAATTCTGAGAGACAGACAGGTAGCAGTTAGTTAGTCTGGTGAAAGGTCAAGTTGGATTGGAAGGGGGAGAGCAGTTCAGAGGTTAAGAAGGAGAACACATGAGAAAGGAACAGCTAGTAAATAGTGCAGTGTGATGAAGCCTGCGTGTGGGGTGGGGGTGAGGCCGGACAGGGAGAGCAGAGGCCAGATGCTGAGATTGTGCGGATGGTACTGTTGACTGGTGAGGAGCATGAGAATATTAGTGGCAGGTTTGTGGGGGAAGATAAATTGAGTTTGGAATATCCAAGTGATGGTGTCCAGAAAAAGCAGTTAGACATAGAGACAGTTGTTTAAATACTGATTCTTGATCAAATATATCAATACATTGTTTTTCTAAATCTGATTTTTATATGTTAGGTTTTATTTCTCTCTTAAACTCAGTTTCTCCTTTCTTGGTAGGTATCTTGGAGACTGTCTGGGACAAACACAGCGTGACTGCTGCCACCCCACCACCATCCCCAACCTCAGGAGAAAGTGGTATGGTCTGCACCACACATTGTGTTCCTCTTTTTAAATTCAGTTGGGGGTCTCAGCAGGGTAGCAATTGCTTATCTATGCCAGACACAGATGCACATTCTTCCTTAATCTATTTTTGGCCTCTCTGCCCTTGTCTTCTGAGTAGCTGACTTTCTTAGTTCCTTGTAAGTACATGTACTTTCTAATATAATATTTCGAACAACATAGCTTGTTTCTTCCTTGCCCATCAGGAAGGTGGCACCTTCAGCTTATGACTGCTGTCCCTCCTGGCTTATTTTTCCCTTTTTCTCATATTTCATGGCTGTATTGCTCATGCTGAGGTTGGTATGAGCCTGTGGGCGTGATGGGTCTGCTTTGCAGTCATGCAGGGGTCAGGTCATAGGAGGTGGGTGGCAGCCCGAAGGAGGGGACGTGGGCATGTGGAGTGCTTCTTCCTCATGGGCTCAGGGAAAAGTCATCTTGGCCTGGACAGATTGGGAACCAGTGTGCAGTAATCAGCATTGACTTTACAAAAGTTCGGATTTATTTGATCAAGTGTGGGCATATTTACAGTGGCCATTAAATAGTTTACTGGTGGCTAGTTATTGTCCATAGTTATATTAATATCTGTTTCAAAAGTCAGAGTGCAGTTCACCTAAAAATGGCTACTTTCAAGGATGGATGGAAAGAGGAAATTGTGTCTGAGCAGGAACTTTTCACTTCTAAATGGCTTCTGTTTACGTTAAATGGTCACAAATTCTTTTCAAGTAGAGTACATCCTGTGAAATGACACATACTACTTCCTCTACTGTAAAGGTTGATGTGGCTAATGAGAAGTGTTTCCTCATCTTTCTCCTTTACCTCAAGGAAATAGGCTGTTGAAATCAGACATCTCTGAGCCCTAGCTGTTTCATGTAGCCTGTTGTTAATATGTGGAAGTTGAAATTCTTGCAGAGTTGCTGTAGAATTGAAAATACATCATGAAGTTTTGAGGACTGCTTACAGTTTACTAATTTATTTCAATTCTATTTATCATACTTGGATTAAAAACTGTTAGTCATTTGTCATACTTCTTAGGTTAAAAACTATTACAGAGTTCTAGAGTATATTAAAAGCCTACAGGAAATTGAACTTTATTTGTATTTGGTGGCAAACCTTCATTTTCAAAGTGGATATTTGAGGTGACTTAGCAGATTTATATTTTGCAATATTTGAATGATTAAAGAAAAAATTGCAAAGATGCAGAGATTTGATTTTTGAGTATACACCTTGGAATCTCTTGCAGTTTGGCTGATCTTAAAATTTGTCATCTCAGGAATTCCCTGGTGGTCCAATGGTTAGGACTCCGTGCTCTCACTGCGGAGGGCCCGGGTTCAATCCCTGGTGGGGGAACTAGAATCCCACAGGCCGTGTGGTGTGGCCAAAAAAAAAAATTTGTCATCTCATTTCAATAGTAGTTTGCAAAAATTGGTTCTTTTGATAGTTGAATACTATCTTAGTATCCAGGTTAAGTGAGCAGCAGCAGTTTACTTTAGTAAAACTTGTTTTTCTGACATCGTTTTCCAGTACCAAAAGTTGTGAGTTTTAGTTGGCTTCTTTCAGGTACATGTTCTGAGCTAACTCAGTTGATACTTTGATAGACTTATATCCTGGAGGCCAGGTTGGAGAATATTAGATAATACAAATCAAAAATAAATGCTTGACTCTTTCATGTTTTGCCTAGGTTTTGTTTATGAGGTTAGGGGAAATAAAATAAGAACTCAGTTGACATTCCATACAAACAAAACCTAAAAATATGATGAGTGCTTTTTGAGAGTTGCCTCTTAGACACTATTAAAATTTTTGAAGTCTTGAATTTTAGTGTTTGAGAAAAAGCAGAATAAATTGAAACTGGTGGGGGGGTGGACTAGGGAGTTAAATAAGCTTTTAAGTTGGTACGCTTCCTCTTTTAAAAAAAATTGCATGTTCACTTGTTAACTCTCTTTGTGAGAGTTGTGAGTGAAGTCATCAGATCTTGCTTCACTATATGGGCAAAAATGCTAATGATTTAATCAACATTTATTTTGATGCTTTTGCTCAACTGCCTTTGTGCCCTTAAGACACCAAGTTAAGTGGTAAAATGTCTAGAAAATTCTTTAGCTCTCTTGACTGTGAGTTCAGTTTTATGGAGGAAATTCTGAGAAACCATAGGGCCCAGTGAATAAACTCAGATAATTCCTAAACATACCCCATCAGCAGTCCCTGCCAGACTCTCACTGCCCTGCCCAGCTACCCATCAGACTTGGCCCCGTGGGCTTTTGGTCTCTTTTCTCATATGTTTTCTTGTAATGTCATTTTCTGTCTGATCACTTTCAAAGAATAAAACCCAGGGACTAGTCCCTCTGACAACTGCTCTAACAGTCTGGTTATAGAAAAAATTTTGACAGGTGTGTGTAGTTCATTTCTCAGAATAGTTCCCCAAATTATTGCCTCATCTCTTAAACTCACCTCACTAGACCAGAATCCTGTGAAATTGATGATGGTTTTCTCTCTTATTTACAAAAAGGAAGCTGGGGTTCATGGCGGGTAACTTGCCAGAGGTCACATCACCAGTGAGGGGTGGGACAGTGACGTGAACCCATCATTCCCAGTCGAGGTGCACTGTCTTTCTTCTAAGTTTGCTGTCTCGGTCACTCTCACCATTTCTGCCTGCCTCCTCCTTCCCCTGGTTGAGTCCTGGCTCGCTGCTTACTTGGTTTACCTTCTCTGACCTTGGATGTCCTCTCTGTAGAAGAGCAGCTCTGCTCTGAGGAGTGAGTGAGGGGAGGTGTGGATGTACCGTCTGTATGCCGTGGTGCGGCTTCCTTCTTTGCTCGTGCAGCCTCAGCCCTCTTCCTTAGTTACTCTCCTCTTGTCCTTGCTTCTTTTTGCTTGGAAAATGGGAAAAAATGTGAACAAAACGAAATTACATAAATACTGTAGTTCTGAGCTAGCTTTGTTCTGTAATAAAAATTAAGGGGCCATATCGGTCTTGCACACATGGTATTTAGTTTTAAATATAGATGTGTATATATACTGGCGATGGAAAGTTTTTTAGGGTGAAGATGTCTTAGCCCTAATTGATTACGACCAGTTTACGCCTTCTGGTTTTTTCCCAAACTCTTTATAAGATGCACATGTTCGTGTACTTGCAGATCTTTTCACCTGTAGAAAAATGGGACTTTGGATCACAACTCTTTTGATCTTGTTTCCTCCTCCCAAGGGTTCCTTAAAAAGAGTTTCTCCCCATTTTACTGCACTGAGGCTACAGTTAGGTCGGAGGTTCTTAGTTGGGGTGATTTAGCCCTGCAGGGGATATTTGGCAATGTGGAGAAACTTCTTGGTTAACATAACTGAAGAAAGAGTAAGTACTACTGGCGTCTGGTGAGTGGAGGCCAAGGATGCTGCTAAATATCCTTCAGTGCACAGAACAGTAAAGAATTATCCAGCCCCAAATGTGAATAGTGCTGAGGTTGAGAAACTCTTAGTGAGTGTAGAACTGAATAGAACACATGTGGAATTTCAATAAGTAAGAAAAGAAGAAAGCTGAGGGGATCTTTGTATGAAAGCCCATTACAAGTGTTCCAGCCATGTCTGGGTTACTTCCAAGTCAGTAAATGCCCCAGAGTAGCCTACGTACTACTTGGGGCATGGGTGTCTGTTGCCGCCAGGGCCTGGCCCAATTCAGGGACGATGAAGTTGGTCACAGGTTTTTTAAAATCGAGGAGCCCTCTTACAAGTCCTCTTTATAATCAAGAGCTTGTGAAAGCTGTCTCAGCATAGCTTTGGAAATGCTGCAGCATGAAGCAGGGTCTCTGTTCTGTGGCGATGCCTTCACTTGGATTAAAATATAATTTTGGGGCTTCCCTGGTGGCGCGGTGGTTGAGAGTCCGCCTGCCAATGCAGGGGACACAGATTTGTGCCCCGGTCTGGGAAGATCCCACATGCCGCAGAGCGGCTGGGTCCCTGAGCCATGGCCGCTGAGCCTGCGCGTCCGGAGCCTGTGCTCCGCAACGGGAGAGGCCACAACAGTGAGAGACCCGCGTACCGCAAAAAAAGAAAAAAAAGAAAAAATATATATAATTTTGGAAAAAATTCTTCTATGATTTACTAAAATTCCCTGAAACATTTAAAGTTGAGTAAAATAATTTTTATCGAGAAACAACATTAAAAGATACTTGTTTTGAGGGGAAAAAATAGTCAGAGATCATCCTATCCACATAAACAGGTTTTTACCTTTGCATACTCCCGTTCAGTCTTTGTCCTTGTGCTTGTATCTTTCTATAGTTTCTGTCATGGTGTACACATGCTATTTTACATGTGACTTTGGATCTTACATATTTTTCTATTTTTGAATATTAGCTTTCTGACTGATCATTTTTCTTGGCTGCATAATCTTTCCTGACCTGGCTTCTGGGAAGGAGCATAGGCTTTGGGGCTAGACCTGGGTTTTAGTTTTAGCTCTGCCTCTGACTAGCTGAGGAACATGGGGGAAATGCCTCATCTATCTGTGTTTGAGTTATTCTAACTGTCTGTAAGTGCAGATAATCGTAATACCTACTTTAGAGCTGGGAGCATTAAATGAGAATATGTAAAGTGCTTGGTGCAGCACCAAGCAAATAATAATAGCACATGAAATGGTAGCTGTTCTTTTTTTTTTTTTTTTAACATTTATTTATTTATGGCTGTGTTGGGTCTTCGCTGCGTGCGGGCTTTCTCTAGTTGTGGCGAGCGGGGGCTACTCTTTGTTGCGGTGCGCGGGCCTCTCATTGCAGTGGCTTCTCTTGTTGCGGAGCACGGGCTCTGGGCACCCGGGCTTCAGTAGTTGTGGCTCTCAGGTAGAGCGCAGGCTGAGTCGTTGTGGCGCACAGGCTTAGTTGCTCCGCGGCATGTGGGATCTTACCAGACCAGGGCTCTAACCCCTGTCCCCTGCATTGGCAGGCGGATTCTTAACCACTGTGCCACCAGGGAAGTCCTAGTAGCTGTTCTTAACATCAGTGTTATCATTGATGTGTTGCTCTCCCCACACCCCACCTTAGAATTCCATTCTGGAAAAATTCTTCTGAGCTGAAGAATAGGGCCAACTTTTTTGTTTTGTTTTTGTTTTTAAAGCCAGAATTTATTTCTATTTAAGAATGTTCAAGAGACTTTAAAAAGGCCCAAGGGCCCAACAGTGTCCGGGTTTAGTATAAGATCATACTGAGGTGGTGTCTGTTGGTTCCTCCATTGCTAAAACCTCAATTTGATCCTGGTTGGTAAATGCCCTGATAATTCTAATAGTTGGGTAATGGTGATTTCCTCTAACTGGCATCTTTCATAAATGGCCGTCAGTCCATGAACGATGAAAAAAGCAATACCAGAAACAACCATTGATAGAAAGTTGTATGACTCAAGTGGAAAGCCACCACAGCAATTCCAAAAATCAAAATTATTAATCCAGTAATAAACAAACTGAAACGTTTGCAGATTCTGCTTGAACATCCTTCTTGCATTATTCTTTGAAACCAGGTCTTCTGATTACCAGCTTGAGTAGCTGAGATCATGATGAGTCTCATCTGGTATCAAATGCAGCTCTTTCAGAATAGAAACCAGCAAACACCTTTCAAGACAGATGCCAGAGGACAGCTTTTTAATCTAGTTTTAACAATGGAAATTAAACTCTTATTAATAAATCACAAAATCCTCATTTTAATGGCTGAGGAGATTGAGGCTGAGAAACGTTAACTACTCTGTTCATATTAATCCAACATTAGTATAAGGCAGCAGTTCTCAATAGGTCTGGGGACCCCTGGAGGTCCCCCCAAACCCTTTCAGGGTCCCAAAGGTCAACGATGTGGTCATAAAAATACTAAGACATTGTTTGTCATTTTTATTCTCACTCTTCTGAGTATACCGAGTAAAAAAAGCTCATTCAGATTCCACATTGCAGTTAACCTTTAAGAAATTAGTACTCATCAGATTTTAGTATTAGAATAGCTGCCGTTATCTGAAAAGGCCACTTCCTTCTCTTTCAGTTGTATATCTGTGTGAAGCTGGGTTCTCGTCATATACTTCAGTAAAACAACATTGTACAACAGATTGGGTACAGAACCAGATGAGAGAATCTAGCTATCTTCTTTCAAGCCACACAATAAAGAGATTTCCAAAAATGTAGAAACAGTGCTATTCTTCTCACTAATTTTTTGGAGGGCAAAATATAATTTTTTCATTTAAAAATGTTATTTATGCTAACATGTAATGGGCTTATCATTATTAAATGAATTAAATATTTGAAAAATTCTTAGTTTTAATTTCTAATATGACAAATATCAATAGAAATAACCTACATAAACAGAAAGAAGCTTTTTGCTGTCCTCAGTGATTTTTAAGAGTGTAAAGGGGTTTTAAGACTAAAACATTTGAGAACTGCTGCTATAAGGTAAAAAACAAAATGTAAAAATTTACCCAATATTCCACCATACAGAAATAACATCATTCCAGACCTCTCTCTCTACATAAATGCAGTTAAAGGTAGATTAAACTGAATAAAAGGACCAAATGGTATCGTATCATATATTTTTTTTTGGTATCATATATTTTTGCTAAAGACTATTCAGTTTTAGTTTTACTTGAATTTAACAGGAAGTATTAAATGGAAGGAATTGCTGACCTTGAGATGCTTTTTCCACAAGGAATATTAGTTTGTAAAAGATATCTCCAAGGATAAGAAAAAAAGATTATGAAAACCAATTTCTTACTACATATTTTCATTTTAGACCATATATTTTGAGACTCTGTGCTTGTGAAAGATGAGAAAGTTAGTTAGCACACCCTTCTATAATTCCTCCATTTGTTTAGTCTTGATTCTGTATTTAATTCAGTGCTTGCATTAGTCCCTTTGCCACAGCTTCACCATTCTGTAATTCTTTTCTATTTATCTCTTTATTTGCATGGTTTCATCGTTCAGTTGCTCCCTAAGAATTTGTGGGCAATATATTATTTGAATTTTTGCATGTTTTAAAAAAATGTCACCTTCCTTTATACTCAAAGGGGACCTTTGGGTTAAGTCATTCTTTGCCCCAGAACTTGTAGATGCTGCACCACTGTTTTTTGGCTTTGACTGTTACTGTGAAGTCTGAATTCGAGGTTTTCTCCTTTGTATATGTGCCTTTTCTGCCTACATTCCCTTATTACTGAAGTTTTTGTATTGATTACTCATTTTTTTTCTTGGGGCTGAATAAGCCCTTTCATTTTGTATAGTGACACCTTTATTTCAGGAAAGGCTTCTTCTTGTTATAGTTATGAATGTTTTTCTTCTTTTGTCTTCTCTAAAATCATTTTATAGCCACCCCCACCCCCAATTTCATTTTGTGTGATTTCCTTTAGTGTTTAGTGCTTCTCAAAAATTAAGCAAGCGTAAGAATCACCTGGAGAGCTGGTACAAGCACAGCTTCCTGCCCCTGCCCGCCAGGTTCTACTTCAGTGGGTGTGGGTGTTGCCTGATCATTTGTATTTCCGACAAACTTCCAGGTTATGTTGGTGATGCAGGTCCACAGACCTCACCTTGACTAGCCCAGTAGTTTCAAATTTTTGGTCTTTGGACCTGTTTACTCTTTTTTTTTTTTAATTGAGGTATAATTGACATATAACACTGTTAGTGTTAGTTGCAGGTGTACAAAATAGTGATTTATGTATATTTGCAAAATGATCACCACAGTAAATGTAGATCCATTACCACACATAGTTACAAATTTTTTTCTTGTGAGAATTTATTTTACGCTACTAGCAACTTTCAAATATACAATACAGTATTGTAAACTATAGTCACCATATTGTACATTACATCCCCAGGACTTATTTGTCTTACAGCTGGAAGTTTGTACCTTTTTACCACCTTCACCTGTTTCGCCCACCCTGGACCCCTTTATTCTTTTTTTAAAAAAAATTAATTAATTATTATTATTATTTTTTGGCTGTATTGGGTCTTTGTTGCTGCACACAGGCTTTCTCTCTAGTTGTGGTGAGTGGGGGCTCCTCTTCGTTGCGGTGTGCGGGCTTCTCACTGCGGTGGCTTCTCTTGTTGCAGAGCACAGGCTCTAGGCGCCCGGGCTTCAGTAGTTGTGGCATGCGGGCTCAGTAGTTGTGGCTCGCTGACTGTAGAGCGCAGGCTCAGTAGTTGTGGCACACGGGCTTAGTTGCTCTGCGGCATGTGGGATCTTCCTGGACCAGGGCTTGAACCCGTGTCTCCTCCATTGGCAGGTGGATTCTTAACCACTGTGCCACCAGGGAATTCCCTGGACCCCTTTACTCTTAAGAATTATTGAGGTCCTTAAAGAGCTTTGTGGGTTTTATCTATTGGTATTCAAACTGAGAAAATTTGGAAATATTTATTAATTCTTTTAAAAGTAACTGTGATGAACTCAGTGCATATTAACAAATAATACATCTTAATGAAAAATAACTTTTCCAAAGGAAACAAAAACACTTACTGAGAAGAGCGGCATTACATTTTTGTAAATCTCTTTAATATGTAGCTTAATGATAGATAGCGTTTGCTTTTTCTCTGTTGCTTGTAACTTGGCATGTAACCTCTGGAAAACTCCGTTGTACACTTGTGAGATAATAAAAGTGAAAAAGGAAAATAACATTCTTTTAAAAATAGTTTTGAATTTGTGAACCCCGAAAAGCGTCTGGGGGCTCTCAGGGGTCCCTGGACCAAACTTTGAGAACTTCTGCTTTATGCTAATGCTTGGTTTTTTGTTTTTGTTTTTTGTAAGGAGAATTACTTAAATTGGTTTATAAGAGATTTGATAGTGTGTATCTTAAAAGCCTTTTGTGTTTCAGGCGACTTACTGAGTAACCTGTTGCAGAGTCCTAGTTCAGCCAAACTGTTGAATCAGCCAATCCCCATCCTTGATGTGGAGAGTGAGTATATCTGTTCCCTGGCCTTGGAGTGCCTGGCCCATCTCTTCAGTTGGATTCCTCTGTCTGCCAGCATCACCCCGTCCCTCCTTACCACCATCTTCCACTTTGCACGCTTTGGCTGTGACATCCGGGCCAGAAAGATGGCATCAGTTAACGGCAGCAGCCAGAACTGTGTGTTGGGTCAGGAGCGCGGCCGGCTTGGGGTCCTGGCCATGTCCTGCATCAATGAACTCATGTCCAAGAACTGTGTGCCTATGGAGTTCGAGGAGTACTTACTGCGTATGTTCCAGCAGACTTTCTACCTCCTGCAGAAAATCACCAAGGATAACAATGCCCACACGGTGAAGAGCAGGCTAGAAGAACTCGATGAGAGGTAATGAAAACAGGTGTGGCATCGGCTGTGCCCTGAGAATGGGCCTTGACTGTTTATCACGTTGCGCTGCATAGTGTCTGTAATCCTCTTTGGTTTCAGAATCTGGGGCTCCTGGTGAGGAACGGAGAGGTAGGTGTGTACCAGTAAGTCCAAGCTTAGCTGGAAGGGCTAGGGTGGCTAAGGGAAGCGAGTCGAGTTGGAAAAGTTGTGAATTGTGTGAATTGTGTAGGTTGGTTGTCTTCTTTGCCCGTCCACCTCCTGTCCTCCCTTCCACCCTTGTCCGCCCTCTCCTCACTCTTTGCCTGCAGGTCTGAGGTGGTGCAGGAACTGGGACCGCTGCTCATGCGTAGCCAAGCACAGGAGAGGAGGCCCGTGGAGGTACAGGAGTTACACTTGCCCTTCCTTGCTTGGTGTTGCTTGTTGGTTCTTCCTGTTTGACTTTTCTCAAGTGAACGTCGTGCAGTGTATAGGAATGTTGTCACTATTGTGAGTTTTACACTGATGACAAGAAAGGAGAGTTGTTAATGGGGCACACACCTGAGTTTCTTGGTTACTGTCCTCTTGAATGGCGCCTGAAATCACTTAGCCTCGCTTTATTAAGGACTCTTAGCAGATGGTCCCACAGTATGCTGAGGCATGGTCTCATTTATATTTCCCTTACAGATGATGTCATTTATGTATCTTACAGCTTTCATTAATATGATGCTACTGCTGTGTAAAAACAAAAGGGAAAATTGGAAGCTTATATTAAGAACATTATGTTGACTGTTCAGAGACTTTCAAACAGATAAATTGTATTGAATTAGTAAATATTTATAGATTGCCTGGCAGCAAAAGTTGTTAGTATTTTCATCAATTTTCCTTGGCTTGTTTTTGTTGTTAAGCTATACAGAGTTAAGCCATTTCTTTTTCTTTAGAGTAAGCAGCAGGATATAAAGTCAGGTGCCTAAAGTTAAGACAGTTTTACTGCTTTCTAAATTTAGCAATTTTAATAAGTTATTCTAAAGTTGAAAAAATTGATACATGAGATTATTTTGGTTTGGTTCATTGTAAACAAGCTTTGTGTGAAATTTTCTTTGTATAATCACAAAAGAACTCATAATCTGATATGGTAATATGTTGGTTTTATTTTTCATTATTTGGTAATAGCTTCCTATTTGAATTCAAAAACATCAGCATTGAGACACACAGCTTATATGTTTATATCCTTTCTAGCTTTGGTTAAGAAAGGCTGTATTTTCATATGTTTAAAAAAATCACAACGGTAACCCAACTGCTTGTACCAACCATCAGATATCAGTTGTTCTGACTTTTACTGTGGTGTAATGTTTGTTATGGCTTACATTTGGGTGGTATAAAAATGTCATCATGGATGATCTGTGTTCTGATTTTGTTACGTGTAACTTTTGTGCTCTTGGTTTTATATTTTAATCCTATGCTTCCTATTGCCCTGTGAAAGCTGAGAGGTGCCTGGAAGCAGAAAGGTGACATGAACAACACTGTGTGCTTGCTTCCTGGCTCTTGGGTCCCTTACCACTAATTCTAAACAGCTAAGTCCATTCTCAGTTGTTTAGGAGCTGCTTAACCAGGTTTCTTCCTCTCTTCTCCTCTACTGCCTTTTTTTCTAACTTTCTACTGCTCATTAGCACCTGTACCAGAAGGTGGGCAAGGGAAAGAAAATGAGGTGAAATAAAATTGGAGTTTTAGCTACTGAACAGTCTTGCTTGTATTCTTTAAAAAAATTGGGTTGGAGATTCAAATAAAATTGAGATTGTGTGGTATTTGACCCATGACTTCTCCTTATTCTTTAATGGGTGGTAGGGAATTGAGTGCATCTTCCTAAAGAGCAGCAAACTGGTTGATGTCTTTGAATAACCACATAAAAATGTGTAATAGGCTGAGCGAGGAATGAGGAGTTCCTGCTCCTGAGTATTAGTGATTGAAGGCCTCAGAGAAGTTTTTTTGTACTTTCCTATCTCTAAAAACAGTTGATTAGTGCCTTACTGTTTTTCAAGTATTTGACCCCATGATCCTTATCAAACAAATTATTATTATTTTTTTAAGCTGCAAATAAGCTTACCTGTGTGTGGCGGCCACACAGATTGGCCACCCTCAGGGTGCTAGGTCCCAGAAACAATATGGGACGTTTTATTTATGGGCCAGTTTTGCTCTTCTGAGGAGTAGTCTTCTTCCCCTTTATTATCTCATACATCTTTGCTTTAAAAAAAAAAAAAACACAGCTTTTTGCAGTTAGGAGTTTCAGAATTGCTTTTAACCATCATTCAATATTTGGCTAAGGCCCAGTGTATCTTTTATCTTTTTTAATCTGTCTCTGAAATGTGGTTTATGGAGGTATGCCCATCTCATTTTCTAATCACCTTTTGGTATTTAGGAGCTTAAAATGACAGTTTCTGAAATGTGAGAGTGATGATGTGCTGTGTATTCAATAACAAAAATATCTTATCCTTGCAGCTGTGACCCACACTCTTCTGTGAAATGATATTTGAATACAAATGAATTGGGAATTCACTGTGATGTGAAAAGAAAGAGCACTGGATTGGGAGTAGATGGTAGTCCCATTCTTCTGTGAGCTGGCTGAGTGACCTTGGGCCAGTCACTTTATCTCTCTGGGCTTCACCTCTAAAATGATGCATCAGTAAATTGTCCTTGAGTCTTGTCCAGCTCTAACAGTCCTCCTCCCTTAGATTTGACATCACTTTTAGAATGGATTGGGACGTGCTATGTTTAATTAGCACCAGGAGCCAGAGGGTGGGGGAAAAACATGAACATTAGGTTGCAAGACTGAATATATCTTACCTGGATGCCATCCCTTTCCTATAGCCTTGTTTTGATTTTTGGGTTTTTAGCACATTCGTTTTAATATTTTGGCCTCCTAGCAAAGAAAACCAGCCCTCCAGACTTGCCACATTGAAATGACAGATCATCTGCCCATGGACCTTTTGAGTACCATTTCCTTTCACTTTAATTGGGTCATAACACTGAGTTAGAAAATATGAGGACGCTAGCTTATAAGATGCCTTACCTAGATAGTGTCTGAGGATTAAAGTTGCTTTTCTGCTATGTTTCAGGTGGTAATGGAATGAAGGGTTGCCTGACCTGTAGGTAATTGTTGCAGGCCTTTATATTTTTAACTGAAAATATATTTGTTATAAATCTGTATAGTTTTGTACTGAAAGAAATTTGGATTGAATTTGAGTTCTCTTCTAGGGAGGTGGCCGAGTTTCTCATTGTCACCTTTTGTCTTCTTGTCTTCTTTAGCTACATTGAGAAGTTTACTGACTTTCTGCGGCTCTTTGTGAGTGTTCACCTAAGACGAATCGAGTCCTACTCCCAGTTCCCTGTGGTGGAGTTTTTGACACTTTTGTTCAAGTACACATTTCATCAGGTAAAGCACTGGAACTGCCCATGTCTCTCTCTTGCCACTCAAAATGTCTACTTTGTTATTTTCAGGAGAAAGAACTTTATTTTATTTGTCAAACATTTATATAGTGCTTACTATATGAAGATTAACACATTTATCCTTCATAACAACCCTATGAGGTAGGTATTATTATCATCCCCATTTTACAGATAAAGAAACTGAGGCACAAAGATAACTTGCTGAGGGTCATACAGTAAGCGGTGGAGCCAGATAGAGTCTGCTCTTAATCACTGTTATGTTGAAGAAGCAAAATATAGAAAAAGTCTGACGTTAGGGCCTTTAGTTCTAGTCTGTAGCTGTCACTAAGACTACCCACAAGGACATTGTAAATAGTGAAGTTCTCAAGAGTTCAGTTTTGGTGGATCCAGTTGTTTCCCCCATTCAGCAAACGTTTTTTGAGCTTCTGTTGTGTTCCAGGAGTGAGGCCTATAACCCTTGTAAACAAAGTCCTTGCGTTCACTGAATTTACATTCTGATGACTCAGTATTTTTTGCTTCTATATATATTTTAGCAGCTTTATTGAGATAACATTTACTTACTGTGCAATTCACCCATTGTAATTGTACAATTCAGTGATGTTCGGTAGATTTATAGACTTGTGCAGCCATCATCAGAGTCCAGTTTTAAACATTTCTGTCATGCCCTATCACTTGTGCCCATTTGTGTGTCTTTTTTTTTTTTTTTTTTTTTGTGCAGTACACGGGCCTCTCACTGTTGTGGCCTCTCCCGTTGCGGAGCACAGGCTCCGGACACGCAGGCTCAGCGGCCGTGGCTCACGGGCCCAGCCGCTCCGCGGCATGTGGGATCTTCCCGGACCAGGGCACGAACCCGTGTCCCCTGCATCGGCAGGCGGACTCTCAACCACTGCGCCACCAGGGAAGCCCCTGTGTGTCTTTTTAAAATAAGCTTTTTGGGGAGCTCCCTGGCGGCCTAGTAGTTAGGATTCGGGGCTTTCACTGGTGTGGTCCGGGCTCAATCCCTGGTCGAGGAACTGAGATCCTGCAAGCATTGCAGTGTAGCCCCCCCCCACTCCCCCCAAAAAAGCTTTTTGTTGAACTATCATACACGTATGGAAAAGCACATAAATCATACATGTGTAGCTTCGTGAGTTTTCCCAAAACGAACAAGACATGTGACCACCGAAGTCAAGAAGTAGAACATTACCAGCACCCCCAGAAATCCCCTCATGTCCTTCATCACTCCCCACCACATCCTCCCCAGAAGTAACCCCAGACCTGACTTTAATATCCCAGATGAGTTGTGCCTGTTTTAGAACTTCTCTAAATGGAAGCATACAATGTAGATTTGTTTTGTCTGACTTTTTTCATTCAACATTATGTTTGTGAGCTTCATCTGTGTTGTGTGTGGCAGTAGTTTGTTCTCATTGTTTTATAGGAAGTCATTAGAAAAGCCACTCCAGTGCTGATTTGGGCCACTTCCAGTTTTTGGTGGTCATGAATTATGTTGCAGTGAATATTCCTGTGTCTGCCTTTTGATGTACATACGTAGCTCTTTCTGTGTATGTTGGTATATTACCAGGAATGAAACTGCTGGGTCAGTGAGGGCATCTGATTTTACAAGCAGTCTTTTTTGGTTGTTTCAATCACTGATGTTGTAACTTAATGAGGCTAGAGGAGAGGTAAGGGTGGAGGCTGGGAGGGGTGTGTGTATGTAAAAGGGGATTTGGAAGGGTGCGGATGGAGGAGGAGGATCAAAGGTTAAAGAAGTGACACGATGTCTGATAGAGGGGCCGATGTCTGATAGAGGGGCCGGTGAGTGCAGAGCAAGAAGGAAGCACGCTGATCTCACTAGGCCTAAGAAGGGATAGAAGAGGTGATGAGATATAGGAGGGTGAGGATGTAGGAGAGAAGCATCAGAAGTGGGAGAGATTTGAGATGGATCTGGAGAAATCTTAAAGGGGACCAGGAAAAAAGGAAGGATTTGATAGATACCTTTGAATAAGTGCAGCAGAAACGAACGAGAGATAAGGAGCCAGTGCTGGGGGCAGAAGGAAGGGTTTGTTTGGCAAACGGAATGAACCGTCTTCCGATTTTGCTCCCTGTGTAAAATGGGACCTTTTTAGTAAACGTGGTGTAGAAGAAAGCTAAAAAGTGCTTTGAAGTATGCATGTCTGATGCTTCCTTCTTTGGATGTGGACCCAAAAGTTCTGTGTTTGAGCTCTGGTTATTTCTGTTAGGTCTCTGTCCTTGGATAAGTCTTTTAAATTTCCTAGGGAGATAGACTGCAGTGGGCATCTTTCGGGTCTTTCCATATTCATCTTCTGTGATTCTTTCACTAGAATCCTACGGGTTCATTTTCCATTGAACCGAGAGTGGTGGTTTTATATATTTATATATGTTTTAATTACATACTGGGGGAAGAGATAGATTGGTCATGAGGCAAACAGCAAGCTTCTGTCTTCCTCCCTCACCAGCAGGTCACTGTCAGCTGAGCTCCCTGTGTTCTGCTGGCCTCCTGTGTGAGGACTTGCATTTCTGGGTGCAGACTCTGGGCTGTGTGGGTTGGTGGCCTCGAGGTGCAGGCAGAAGCCGATTCTGAGCACTGGCCAGAGGGGCAGGAACCTGGAAGGGGCTCCGGCGGAAGCTGCCCTTTGCTGGAGAGGCAGGGAGGGAGAAAGCTGGCAGGGCACACTCTAGGCCCAGGAGCTGGTAGTAAAAGATTTCTTTAGGATAAGGTTTAAGAATAAGAAATTAGGGCTTCCCTGGTGGCGCAGCGGTTGAGAGTCCGCCTGCCGACGCAGGGGACACGGGTTCGTGCCCTGGTCCGGGAAGATCCCACATGCCGCGGAGCGGCTGGGCCCGTGAGCCATGGCTGCTGAGCCTGTGCGTACGGAGCCTGTGCTCCACAACGGGAGAGGCCACAGCAGTGAGAGGCCCGCATGCCGCAAAAAAAAAAAAAGAATAAGAAATTAAATTGCTGTCAAGAGAGAGCTTTAAGTTCTCATCTGTTCATTAACAGCATGTTCTTCCTTTATCATAGCTAAGTTCTCTGTAAAGTGGGAAAATGTGTCTTTTCTCTTGTTTAGAGGGTTATTCTCAGTGTACTTTGCCTTTTGTTCCTACAATTCATGGAAATATTAATCCTGGTCAACATTTTTTTTTAATTTATTTATTTAATCTTTGGGTCTGTTGGGTCTTTGTTGCTGCGCGTGGGCTTTCTCTAGTTGCGGTGAATGGGGGCTACTCTTCATTGCGGTGCACAGGCTTCTCATTGCAGTGGCTTTTCTTGTTGAGGACCACGGGCTCCAGGCACGTGGGCTTCAGTAGTTGTGGCTCGCGGGCTCTAGAGTACAGGCTCGGTAGTTGTGGCGCACGGGCTTAGTTGCTCCGCGGCATGTGGGATCTTCCCGGACCAGGGCTCGAACCCGTGTCCCCTGCATTGGTAGGCGGATTCTTAACCACTGCGCCACAAGGGAAGTCCCTGGTCAGCATATTTTTAAAGAATAGTAATAAGATGAAGATGGTGGTAGTATCTTCCTGTAACCATTTTCTCTCTTCCGTTTATTTTCCTGCAGTTTTTCTTTCACCTAAGTGTCCTGCTACAGTCCCTCCAGCCACTAGTGCTCACCAGGTGTTTGCCTCCACCACTGCTGAGCCCCTGAGGTGTCTGTATAAACATATGGTTTCTGTCTTCCGGCTCCTTCTCTTGCTGTATCATTACCAATTCCTTCTTGGTCTTGCAGTTTCCATTTTGCCCCTTCTTCTTAAAACATGCCTGAGATAGTATGGCATAGGGGGAAGGGTCTGGACTGGGGGAGTCTTACGATCCACAGTCTAGTTCTGTTTTTGTTCTTTATCTTGTCACCTTGGGCAGATGACTTGACTTCTGGTTTCTTTGTCTGTGAAATGGGAGGAAGAAAGACATCTCTCCGCTTTCCAGGACTGTTGTGAAGATCAAATAGACCTATGCAAATCAAAACAAACCACTTGGAGAGAAGAGTAGCATCATTAGTTTTTTAAAGGAACTTGCCAGGATCTTTAGTGACTAACCAGCCCTGGAATCTGAAAAGTAAAAAATCTGAGTATGGGTACATTTTAAAAATGGGTCCATGAGGGCTCTGCAAAGTTGTATGACTCCAAAAGTGCAGTCAGCGTATTGCCTTTATGACCTTAGCAGTCTGTGCCCAGAGCAATTGTCAAAGGCCAGACTGTGGGCAGTGCATAAGGCCTCACAGTGGGGCCTGTAGAGATGGATGTGAATGGTAGTGTTTCAGGTCCTACAGAGGGTGTATTTGCCCAACTTTTTTTCCAGCCTTGAGCCACACAGTAAATCCTCAATTCAAACGCATGAGAAAGACATGTATAATTGTAAACTCCTTTGACATAGCCATAACACTTGGATTTATATGGTGGCTTTTCTCAAAAGCACCTCCACGTGCATCGATCAGTTATATTTTTTGGTGAGGGATCTGGTAGGTATTTATTTTCAAAGCAAGGAAGGGCGGCTGGGTGACCTCCTTACTGGAAGCACAGCAAGCCAAAGCCAGGACAAGACTACATCTCCTGGCTGCAAGTCAAGTGCCTGTCCACAAGCTACCCATATTATTTCCACACGGCTTATTGTTTTTTCTGCTTATTCTTCTGGTTCATTTTGTGTTCTGAGGATGGCCCTGCCAGTGGTCCTGATTGAGCTGTAGCATAGCAGTCCAGTTCCAGAGCTGCCCTGTGGCTTGTGAGTGGGGTCTGCCATGTTTTTTTTTTTTTTTTTTTTTTTTCTGTACGCGGGCCTCTCACTGCTGTGGCCTCTCCCATTGCGGAGCACAGGCTCCAGACGCGCAGGCTCAGCGGCCATGGCTCACGGGCCCAGCCGCTCCGCGGCATGTGGGATCTTCCCGGACCGGGGCACGAACCCGTGTCCCCTGCATCGGCAGGCAGACTCTCAACCACTGCGCCACCAGGGAAGCCCCATGCCACATTTTTTAAGTTTACAGTTTTTCTGTCTCAGACTCAGCCTGGGTACACCACCACCGTCATTGGTAGTTATCTCTTGGACAGATTCCATACATGCCCTTGTAAACTTCTGGATTTCTTTGGCCCAGAGATGGAAGGAAACTGACTCAAGAAGATGATGGTATTATTTCTTTCCATATCTGATCCTGCCATCAAATATGTGGTTCAATGAAGTAATCACAAGTAAAGCCAAAGAGTTCTTGTAGGTAGCAAGAATTTGAGTGGATATATAAGGGATTGGGGAGCCACAGATGAAACTGAATATGTGTGAGAAGGACTAGATGTTGGAGAATATAGTGCTTGGATTTTGCATGAAATAGAATCTCAAGGCTCTTGAGAAAGTTGATCAGTGCAGTGGTCCAGGCACTAGGACCCTACAAAGACTTGCTCTTTTCTCCTTACTTTGTCCTTATCGACACCTGGTAAGAGGTTGCTATTAGCCTGTTTGACACATCTACTTTGCAGATGAGCTAAAGCCTGTAGGTCAGTCTTAACGAGCTCATTTTCAATCTGTTATGTAGGAAGACTGCAGATGTTACTTTCCTAATGTTCAAATGTGTAAACTTGTCACTTTGGAGCCACTGAAACTTAGTTTTGGTTTTGTAATAGTATGTAGTGGAAAGAGCATTGGCTGGGGTTAAATGGACCTGTTCCTACCCCTGACCTTGAACATATCTCTGGATCTCAGTTTCTTTTTCTCTAAAACAGATCTGAATTGGATGATCTGTAAGAGCTGTCCGCATCACAGTCTCAGACTTTAAAACAGGTGTTCGCTCGGCTTATTTTGTAAATTGGTTTGCCCTGCATAGTACAGTATCTCCTTAATGATGTGTTCCATGGTACCCTTGTCTTGTTAGGTTCAACAGGGCCCAATCGTGAAGACCGAATAAAAGACACCAACTGTGGTTACCAAGAAGCCGAGGGAACCTAGGCTTATGGTTGTAGCATTCTGGTGTATGTAAACACTGGTGGGTGTGTTTCTAAGGAGTAGTTGCATTAAGTAATTTCATTGTCTGGATTTCTTTTGCACCATAGCCTACTCATGAAGGTTACTTCTCTTGTTTGGATATCTGGACGCTCTTTTTGGACTATCTGACAAGTAAAATTAAAAGCCGTCTGGGAGACAAGGAAGCAGTTCTCAACAGGTAAACCGCAGAAACATTTATAAGCAGAAATAAACATTTTTGTCAGTTTTTCTTGTGGCCTAAAGAGGCAACCATGCAGTCAGACCTCTTTAGTGAAACTGAGTCATGTAAGCTGTTTAGGTAGTAAAGCCATTGAGCATTTTCTTCTTTCTTCCCCTTAAATATCTCATTTTTTAAAAATACATTTTTCTGGTTAAAAAAGTAATATGTATTGTTAATTTTTTAGGTATGATAATGTTTTTGTGGTCCCCATCCTTCCCCATGGCCCTTATTTTAGAGGTACAACCTGAAGTATTTATTGGATAAAATGATATATGGGATTTGCTTTAAAATAATTCCCTGGGGGGCTTTCCTGGTGGCGCAGTGGTTGAGAGTCCGCCTGCTGATGCAGGGGACATGGGTTCGTGCCCCGGTCCGGGAAGATCCCACATGCTGTGGAGCAGCTGGGCCCGTGAGCCATGGCCGCTGAGCCTGCGCGTCTGGAGCCTGTGCTCCACAACGGCAGAGGCCACAACAGTAAGAGGCCCACGTACTGCAAAAAAAAAAAAAAAAAAAAATTCCCTGGGGATAGAGGGGGAAGTGGGTTGGCCATGTGTTGATAATTGGTGTTGAACTTAATTGATAGGAATTTGGGGTTCATTATAGCCTCACTCCTTTTGTATGTGCTTGAAAATTTCCCAAATAAAGTAATAAATACTTGTCAGGAAAAAAATATTTATTTTAAAAACTAGCAAAGATAGAAAAATATAAAGAAAAGTTATCTATAATCCCGCAGTCCAGAGATAGTCATTTTTGTACTTCTAATTTTATTTTAAAAAACAGAAAATGGGGAAATGTTTTTTTCCCCACGTTTCTCAAGCCCATTTTTTCTTGTTTGCAGGCAGAAAGTATGGTTCCTGTACACTGTGGTCGTTATATATCTAATTATTTGAAGCTAATATATCTAGAATGCTCAGCACATTACAGATGCTCAGTAAATAGTATTAGTGGTTGATGGTGGAGATAGTGAACGCCTCTCCCCCAGAAATGTGCCAAATGGAGGTGGTGAGGAGACCCCCCAACTGGGGAGAGTTGGACTGAGCCTCTAAAACCCTTTCCATTGCTGAGGTTTTATGTGTTTTTAAAATTTGAAACAGTATTTGCATTCCAAGTTTAGCATTTGCACTTTCATTCCCAAAACTATTTTTGTGATTTTTGCAAAATAGCTTCCAGCTTGTTATGGTGTCAGGTCACATGTGGTTATGGGTAGTTTATTTGTGTGTCAGAAACCTTCTTACACAACAGTGGATCCTGTTTTTGTGAATTTGCCAACTGTGAGTAATTGTGTTGTTGAATGAGATTGTTCAAAGAAAAGACACTTCCGCCAAATTCTCTTTCTTGTATGCTGAGCAGTTGCATCCTTTGGTTCTGGGACTGTGCCTGATTTTGCTATATTTAAGTGGTAGATATTCTTTCATATATCTCAGGCTTGTTGGAAGAATAAACTGAGGACATACATGATTAATATGAAAATGCTTTTTAAAGCATGGTACAAATGTGCTTTAGGTGTGGAGAGTATGGTTCCATTGAGAAAATATATACTTGTGCAGACTGTTGCACCAATAGAAGGAGCAGTGGTGCAGTTTAAATTTCTTTTCTGCTTCATGGCAGCAGTGTTACTTTTGGTCAAGTTATATAGTAATCACATTTCCTCTTGCAAAATGAGCATACTAATACTGATACCTCTTTTGCAGAATGGCTAGGATTCAAGGAAATTGTATATAAAATACCTGGCACACTATCGATCACGTATTAGGCACTCAATAAATGGACATAGTAATGAGTACACAGTAATAATAAGTAATAGAAGATGTTGCTGTTACTTGACTGAGGTGGTGACTGTGGAGTTAAATGACAGGGTCCCTGGATAGCAAAGACTTTCAGCCCACTTGCAGATATTGTCTTGCCTGCCTAGGCATCTGTCATCTGTTGTCACAGTTGTCAGTGGTTCTTGCTGACCACTTTAAACACTAGGGGTGGGATGATTTGGGAAATTGGGATTGACATATATACACTATTGATACTGTGTATAAAATAGACAACTAATGAGAACCTACTGTGTAGCACAAGGAACTCTACTCAGTGCTCTGTGGTGACCTAAATGAGAAGGAAATCCTTAGAAGAGGGGATATATGTATATGTATATACATTCATGTATATGTATACATATATACACTTTGCTGTACAGTGTAAACTAACACAATATTGTAAAGCAACTGTACTCCAATTTTAAAAAAAAGCACTAGGGATTTTTCTCATTGATCATTTGATTATTATCCTAAATAAGGCTTTCTAATTTTTCATGACTTTTTTTTTTCAACATACATGTATAACACTTTCATGCCTTTAAAAAACAAAAAAACCCCAAACCTTCAAAGCTTGTCTGTGGTTTATGCTGTTAAATGGTAACCATCTTCTGGGGAACTGCTTGTCAGTCAGACACCCTCTAGTGGTCTAAGGTAGTAGACTACAAAGAAGGGTGTAGTCTGCTGAGGTGTGCAAAGAAAATAGTTGAACTTTAACTTAACATGTTTTTCCTTTCACCTCTTATGCTTACACAAGTGTGCACTGAAAAAAATTTATTCTTAAAATTTATTTATTTATTAAAATTATTTATTTTTAAAATAAATTTATTTATTTATTTTTGGCTGCGTTGGGTCTTCGTTGCTGCGTGCGGGCTTTCTCTAGTTGCGGCGAGCTGGGGCTCCTCTTTGTTGCGGTGCGTGGGCTTCTCATTGCGGTGGCTTCTCTTTGTTGCGGAGCATGGGCTCTAGGCATGTGGGCTTCAGTAGTTGCAGCACGTGGGCTCAGTAGTTGTGGCTCGCGGGCTCTAGAGTACAGGCTCAGTAGTTGTGGCGCACGGGCTCAGTTGCTCCGCGGCATGTGGGATCTTCCCGGCCCAGGGCTTGAACCCGTGTCCCCTGCATTGGCAGGCGGATTCTTAACCACTGCGCCACCAGGGAAGCCCTGAAAAAATTTTAAATGAAAGTCAAACCACTGCTCTAGGTTATATTAGAGATCCCAATATATTAGAGATACACTGTTTTGCAGAAGCAACTGGTAAAGAGCACTGGCTACAGATAATTACCACATTCATTTTAATGAAGAGCATGTAAATGCAATCAAATGTTTTTCAACTGAGAAAATGTATCTGAAAGAAGTTGGGGGGCTTTTGTGGCTTGAGCCAGAATTTCAGAAGCAACTGATCTTGCAGGAAGTAGTCAAGAATGTTTTCTTGGTATCTTAAATGTAAAACGTAGGTGTGGTTAAGTCACAGAGACAGCATTCAGTTCCTGTCCCTTGTGGTTTAAAGGTTTTGCATCATTCATCACAACAAAGTGATAGGCATTGTAGGCTATGAATTTAGAAGCACAAATGTACATGGATTTATTTTTGGTCCTAGGAGCTTGGAAATTGGAGCTCTGCATGTTCCTTGTTCAGTGAGGATCCTCAAGAGTTTCTTGGTCAGAACTGGTGGGGACTTAGAGAACTTGAGTCCCAGTGTTAATGGAATAAATGTTCTGTAACATACCCAGCTGAACAAAATTGCTAATGGGGTTTACTGTTCAGGTTTGCCATTTTGAATCTGTGGTGTGGGAAGACCTAAATTTCAGTCTCCTTCTCCTCTTTGTACTTTGGGAATGGTTGTTCCTACTTTACAAGTTGTTGAGCAAATTAAATGAACCAGTGTGTGTAAAGTACCTTGGCTGACCGTAGGTGTTCAGTAAATAAGTATTGGTTCTCGTCCCTTTTCTCTCTCTCTCACTCCCTTCTCTCTATGCTTGTCAATGTGAAGGGAGACACCTGTGTAGAAACTTATTTTTACAGGAAGATGAGGAAACCTGAAGTGAGTTAAGCAACCTGAAGTTATTGAGTCATGTCCTGTGAACCCCTTTGTCATGAAAGTACTGGCAAGTGCTGGCCATAGACCTGCCAGGGATTCTGGGTGACTTTCAATTGGACTATAAACAAATGTGGGTAAGCGTGAGAAAAATTGCTGCCCTTTTTTTCTAAGTGGGTTTTTCTGCTAAATAGAGAGGAAGTGCCATTGTGACACATGGCATTTTGATACAGTTAATAGAAGGTATTAACTAGGGTTGTACCAGGGCTTCAGTAGCTTGAGAAATTCATGCTGTTGACTGCCCCGGAGAGCAAGGGAATGGAATCTTAGTTATTTCATTGAGTTGAAAAAGCTATCCAGGACTGTGCTTCAGTGCTTCATAGTTATCTGACTTGTAGTTTTGTTTATGTAGTCCCTGCGTGTTTATTCATTTGTTTGTTCTCTTGTTCTTTCATTCATCATATGTTTACAAACACCTACTATGTAGTCACCTTGTGACTACACAAGGTATATGTATAATTTTATTTAACTCTCAGAAGAAGTTGAGGTGCTTTTGGAATCACATTTGTGGCTTGAGCTACCCAGGTCTATGGGTGTATTTACATTGTATATTTAACCATGTAATGCTATAAGTTTCTCTCTGAGCACTGCTTTAGCTTTATCAAATTTTAATATGTTTTATTTTCCTTTCCATTCAATTTAAAATATTTTGTAATTTCTCTTGGGTTCCTCTTTGTTTTTTAATTTCCAGATTTTGGGGATTTTCCATATGTCTTCTCATTATTGTTTTCTAGTTGATTATGATCTGCAAACACATTTTGGGTGATTTCAATTCTTTTCAATTTGTTAAGGTTTGTTTTATGATCTAGTCTTCTTGGTGATTGTTCATTGTGCACTTGAAAAGAGTGTGCATTCTGCTGTTGTTGTGTGGAGTGTTCTAGATATGTCAGTTAGGTCAGGTTGGTTGATGGTGTTCTATATGTTGTCTTTATCCGGTTTGTTCTATCAGTTACTGAGAGAGAGGTGAATTCTCCCAGGTATAATTGTGGATTTGTCTACATCTCCTTTCAGTTCTATCAGTTTTTGCTTCATTTATTTTGAGACTGTTGTTTCACACAAGTTTAGTTTTCCTTTTCAATGTATCTATTGAGTGTTTGACTATATCTCTTTATGTGAGTTTTTTAAGTGGTTGCTCTGTATATTAAAATACATATACGGGCTTCCCTGGTGGCACAGTGGTTGAGAGTCCGCCTGCCGATGCAGGGGACACGGGTTCATGCTCTGGTCCGGGAAGATCCCACATGCCGTGGAGTGGCTGGGCCCGTGAGCCATGGCTGCTGAGCCTGCGTGTCCGGAGCCTGTGCTCCGCAACGGGAGAGACCACAACAGTGAAAGGCCTGCGTACCGCAAAAAAAAAAAAAAAAAAAAAAATATACATATGTGTGTGTGTGTGTGTATATATATATATATATATATATATATATATATATATATATTTAATTTTTCACGTTAACATACTACCACTTCAAGTGTGATATAGGAACCTCATCACCATATAGATCTTTTTGCCCTCCCTTCTTTGTATTGAGGTTGCCATGTATTTTACATCTGTGTACATTGAAAACCCCATCAGACAGTGTTCTGTTTTTGCTTTCATCCAACATTCATATTTTAAAGATCTTAAGAGAAACAATAAGCAATCTGTTGTATTTACCAAGAGATTTGTCAGTTCTCTTGCTTTCCCTTCATTCTTGAAGTTCCAGGTTTCTTTTTCATTATCCTTTATCTTCTATTTTAATCAGCTCGGGGTGCCATAACAAAATACCGCTGACTGGGTGGCTTAAACAACAGAAATTAATTTTCTCATACTTCTGGAGACTGGAAGTCATGGATCAGGGTGCTGGCAGATCTGGTTTCTGGTGAGGGCTCTCCGTGGTTTGCAGACGCTGCCTTCCCTCTGTGACCTCACATGGCCTCTCTTCTGTGCATGAACAGGGAGTGGGGGAGAGTGAGCACACTCGCTCCTACTTCCTCATGTCTCCTCCTCTTCATATAAGTGGATTAAGGCCCGCCCCACCCTTATGGTCTCACTTAACTTTTATTAACTTTTATAGGCCTTGTCTCCAGTACAGTCACACTGAGAGTTAGGACTTCAGCATGTGAATTTATTTATTTATTTATTTAAATAAATTGGGTCTTCGTTGGGTCTTCGCAGCATTGGGTCTTCGTTGCTGCACACAGGCTTTCTCTAGTTGCGGCGAGTGGGGGCTACTCTTCGTTGCAGTGTGCGGGCTTCTCCTTGCGGTGGCTTCTCTCGTTGTGGAGCATGGGCTCTAGGTGCACAAGCTTCAGTAGTTGCAGCACACAGGCTCAGTAGTTGTGGCACACGGACTTTTAGTTGCTCCAGGGCATGTGGGATCTTTCTGGACCAGCAACTGAACCCATGTCCTCTGCATTGGCAGGCGGATTCTTAACTGCTGCGCCACCAGGGAAGTCCCTCAACATAGGAATTTTGAGTGGACACAGTTCAGTCCAAAACACCTTCCAGCTGATAGAACCTCATGGAGGATGGTTATAATAGCTGCTTTAAAAATCTTCGATAATTCAACATCTGTGTCATCTGTGATAATCTTGATTTTCTTTCCCTTGACAAATGTTCAGTGTCTCCTTTGTTTTGGTATGTCAGTTAATATTTTGTTGTTTGTTTTTTTTAGGCCGCACCGTGCGGCATGCAGGATCTTAGTTCCCCGACCAGGGATTGAATCCGTGCCCCCTGCACTGGGAGCTTGGAGTCTTAACCACTGGACTGCCAGGGAAGTCCCTGTCAGTTAATATTTGGATCCCTTTACCTGTTGTTCTACCAGCCTTAGGCATGGCTTCCATCTCCACAGTCACCTTATAGTCAAAGATGGTTGCTGAATCTAGACATCACACCTGTGATTCAGGCAGCAGGAATAAGAGGGAGAGGTTAGACAAAAGAAGCTTTCCCAGAGGTCCCACCAGATGACTTCTTTCCATGTCCTTGACCACTGAGACAACACAGATGATAACTGTGGGAAGCAGCTCCACCACTAGGGCTAGCGGTACAAAGGAAAGAGGTGTTGGTGTCATTAAAATGTCAAATATCAGAGGGACGGCCCCCATGCTGCTAGAGCTCAGATCTCTGAGGAGAGGGTATCACCCAACTGCCACAGGAGCTCAGAGGAGAGGCCCCAGGGAGCTGGGACTTAATCCTTTGAGGAGAAAATGTAACCTGGCTGCTGCTAGCACCTCTGAGAGTTCGTGATGGGGCTGGTTTGGGGAATGTGGAAGCTGGAACCAATTATTACTGCCAGGTGACCATTGTTGGGGTGACACTGGCCAGGACAGCAAGCCCACAGGAAGAATGGGGTCCCTTTGCCCCTCCTTCTGCCTTCCAGTTTTCCTCCAGTGCCCCTGTTGACAGAGCCTAACAGGCAGAGGAGAAATGTGCGTTGTGTAGTCTGAGTCCCAGCATCACAAAACGTGGAGAGTGGACTGGCACTGAGAGCTGAATAACCAGCCTGGCTGGTTTGCCTTGTGAGTAAGACGAGGTCTGAACTTCTTGTAGAAACATTTCAGGACAGGCAAGCATTCAGGCTACTTGATTTGTTCTTGAAAATTAGTGGTTTGTTGGCCCTTGTGGTAGCAACTGTCACATAGAACTATGGTGTCTTCTGAGTTAGGTTCTTATCACATGTGGGAAATATCCAAGCCTAGGGCTCCACATGTTTCTTTGAGAAATTATTCTTAGACATAGATCAAAGGGTCATTGTTCCCTTAGGCTTTTTCCATCTCTCCTTTTAGGTTTTAAGTGTTCTTACAAATTGACTAGAATTGAGGTTTTCTGGAGTGGGTGGAGCAGGCTCCAAGCCTGTTGGTGGTTTATGCGTAGAGAGAAGAACATGACATGTTGAGTTAGGGAGCTCTGGGTTCAAACCAGCTAGCTTTGTGACCTTGGGCAGTTTATTTAGCTTCTGTTAATTGTAGTTTCCTCATCAGAAAAGTACCGATAATACCACCTACCTGTCACAGTTGTTAAAAGGACTGAATCATTGAATTAATAGATATTTATATATAGTACTTACAATTCTCAGGGCAACCACTGAGAAAAAAACTTTAAAAATATTTGGTAAAAGAAATGGCAAGGGAATTAAAATAGCACACTAGAAAATATCTATTTAACACAAAAGGAGGCAGTACTGGAGGAATTGAGGAAGAAAAGATATAGAGAAAACAAATGGCAGAATGGCAGAAGTAAGTCCTTTATTGGTAATTACATTAAATGTAAAGGATTAACTTCTCCAGTTAAAAAGCAAAGATTGGCAAAATGGATTAAAAAACATGATCCAACTACATGTTGTTCAAGACACTCACTTGAATTTTAGACACAAATAGGTTTAAAGTAAAAAGATAGAAAAAGATATGCCATGCAAACAATAACCAAAAGAGAGCAAGGGTAGCTATACTAATATCAGACAAAACAGACTTTAAGACAAAAATTGCTACCTGAGGCAGAGAAGGACATTATATAATGATAAAAGGTTCAATCCATCAAGAAGGTTCAATCCAGTATGTTCTGTGCCTGGAACATAGTTAAATAAATAAACAAACACCCCTGCTACTGTTCCACTCTCACATAGCACTTGCAAAACCATAAACTAAGTTTAGTTTAGATGCTTCTTGTGTATGGTGATCCAACACAGACACCATTCCCTTCACAGTACAGGAGGCTTTTTTGAAATCCTAGGCTAAAAGCCTCCTTTCATCTGATGTTGAATTTCTCCCTGCCACATAGGTACGAAGACGCCCTAGTCCTCTTGCTCACGGAGGTGTTGAATCGAATCCAGTTCAGATACAACCAGGCCCAGCTGGAGGAGTTGGATGACGAGACACTGGATGACGATGTAAGCAGCACATCCTAATTGACCTTATTCATTGTCATGCTGTGGTATGAATCGAAATGGAGCCTTGGAACCCGTGGCCTTTTGCTCTGGAGATTATTTTTAAGCCAGAGTGGTCTTATGATTTGAGTTATGCATTTGAAATTTGTATCCGACTGGTCTCTTTGGGTTCATTAACTGTAAAAAAAAAAGTTTTACAGGCATTTACCTCTATGGACTAGAGAGGTAAGTAGAGAAAACCATATGTACAGTGAAAAGTGGTTTAGTAAGAACTCTGCATCTACCTCCTGTTTCCCCTGCCTTGCACCCACACTCTGGGCAACAAATAAAAGCTAGCTGGATGCTGGTGGAAATAGTTAAAGAGATACTTAAATGATAAGGCTAGAATGAAAGGATGTCTCTTTTGACTATATATATTTTGTAAACTGATATCTCTTAAAATCAATCTTGAATTTAATAATGCTGATGTGCCCAGCGTTTGTAAGGAAAATGTCTTTAAGGACACAACTCCAGTGTTCCTTTTTCTTAAGCACCATGCATTTAAAAAATTTCAGGTCACTGATATGACTCTCAAAATAACAGCCACTGTGGTGTGGTCAAGACCTTGAGGGAAGCCATATTTGGGTTCAAAAGAGCCTTGTACTTGGAATCAGATGGCCTGGATTTGAATCTCTGCAACCCTGGGTAGGATGGGGGTAGAGGTCTGGTCGCTGAATTTCTCTAAGCTTTAATTTCCTCATCTCCCAAAAGTGGAAGGATATATCTGAACTGACCTGTGTTGACAGTTACATGTGAGGGTAGCACATGTGGATGTACTGACCACGTGCCTGGTGGATAGTAGAGGCTTGGTGAATTTTAGCTTCACTTCCCGTTACCTGTTTGATATAGGTCAGTGCATCTCATATTTTAGCCTGGATAAGAATCACTGGGATGGCTTGTTAAATAGACTTTGATTCAGGAGGTCTGGGGTGGGGGCACAGAGTTTGCATTTCTGACAAACCACCAGGAGATGCTGATGCTGCCTGTCTGAGGACCATACTTTGCCTGGCACTGGTGTGGTTGGTTATACTTATATGTGCTTAGTAACGGGCTGTCTCAGAAGGTAATGAACCAATTCCTATAGCTGGGATGACGTAAAGGGGACTTGAGCATTTCACAGGTGGCTTTTTAAAAATATCTTATTCCTATGACAATAGGGAGAAAAGTAGGTCATTCTATGTGGATCATTTGCTTTTTGAGGAAATAGCTTCTTGTGAAATTAATTCATTGGATTAAAAAATAAAAAAATTTTTTTAGCTTAGCCTTTTTAAAATACCAAATAACCTGGTTCCATCATTTGCTATTTCTTCACATATTTATGTCTGAGAGTGGACTTGAGGTTGAGGACAGGTTGGCAGGGAAGATGACGAGACTCTGCCTGTCTGGGAGAGCTGATCCTTCTGTGTTTGCCCCGCAGCAGCAGACAGAGTGGCAGCGGTACTTACGCCAGAGCTTGGAGGTAGTGGCCAAAGTGATGGAGCTCCTTCCCACACACGCCTTCTCAACACTGGTAACTCACCACTTGGAGGGGAACGAAGAGCCTAATTATTTCCCTGCATATAGCACGAGTAGTAAGGCTTTTTTGCTCACCAGTATTATAAAGTGTATATATTTTAAACAATAATAATTACCATAACTGACCCTCAAATTTAAAAATGTTAACATTTCGCCCAGATATTTTAAAATCAACATTTGGAAGCTCTGTTTTTCTTTCCTAAACTCTTGGGTGTAATATGAATTTTACTGATGCTTTCATCAGTAGCTCAGAAGTGGCTAAGCCAAGTGGAAGATATATTTATAAAAATTACATCGTTGAAAAGTTAGCCTTTGTAAAGCTCACTCTTGACAAATTATTTGCTGGGTACTCTCTGCCTGTGTGTATGTGCTAGAATCCTTAGTCATAAGGACTGATTTCATTTACTAAGTGGTGTTTGTTATTTGAGGAGATTTCATTAAGTCCATCTCTCCTCTAGAGGCAAGATAATTTATTAGGGTCAGCTTTGCATTGCACAGCCATTTTATTTTGCCGTCTGCCTTTCTTTGGGACCTGTCGTATTAACGTCTTAATTTTATCTTAATGGTGAGTTAGCAGCTTTAGAAAGAAAAGGTAGAGCTCTGGTTATGAAAGTGCTGTCTGCTAAATGAGTAAGGCAAACTGACTCCAAATAATTTGGCTGTCTTTTCACTCTGCCATGCACTTTAATAAGGCATATGTGCTATTTCTTTCAAAGGCAGGGTTTTCCTTGGACTTGAACGGAGGTGGGCCCTGTCTCAGAGCTCTAGAAGGTGTAGATCATTTGGGAGCTTGATGTCCTCTTTTAAGAACATAATAATCATAATAATCATACCCAGCATCCAGTGCTTTGTTTAGAAAAAGTATCAAACTGGGGCCTCCCTGGTGGCACAGTGGTTGGGAGTCCGCCTGCTGATGCAGGGGACGCGGGTTCGTGCCCCGGTCCGGGAAGATCCCACATGCCGTGGAGCGGCTGGGCCCATGGGCCATGGCCGCTGGGCCTGCGTGTCCGGAGCCTGTGCTCCGTGGCGGGAGAGGCCACAACAGTGAGGGGCCCGCATACCGCAAAAAATAAAATAATAAAAAATAGAAAAAGTATCAAACTGGTGTGTTATTTTCTTTCTTATTCCAAATATTAACTGGTGGTTTCAATTGTAGAAATTGCCGGGGGTGGGAGGTGCTGAAGGGTGCCACCTCTTCTTGGCTGCATATAAAGCTTCCCAGAGAAAAGGTTTTTATCCTGTTCCTCCCCACCATAGGTACTTCTTTCATTGTTGAAATGCTGTTACAATTTGCATTTATGCTGTGTTTTTTTTGTTTTTTAGTTTTTAAATCTTTGTTTCTTTGTTTTCAGTTTCCAGTTCTTCAGGACAATTTAGAAGTTTATCTGGGGTTACAGCAGTTTATAGTTACTTCAGCATCAGGTAAACTGGCTTTTATTTTCTAATTTAATGTTCAGAAAAAATTGGACTGATATTTAATTACTGCCTTCTGTGTTGTCAGAACATGCTTTCTCCACTGCCCCCTCCCTACTGCTCCCTCTCTCTCCATTTCTAAACAGGGAAAATTAAAAAAAAAAAAACACACACAAAATCATGATTAAAAAGGAGCTTTGGGGGAGGTAAGAGATGAGGCTGTGACCGCATATTCCAAAGAGGCATCTCAGTGAGAGAAAGGAAGCTGGTTTGGAGCAAAGAGGTAGGACTTTTGAAAAACCCTAGTGATTAGAATATTTCTCTGTGTCCTTTAAGCCAGCTAGTACACTAGAAAAAAATGGTCTTGGACTTTCCTGCGACGGGTTCGTTCTTCTCTGGCTTTTAGAATCAGGAGGACATGGGAGCAACTCTGCAGCAGGTGGACTGGTAGAAGCTCACCCTAGGGGATGGTTAGCTCTCCTGTGTCAATAGCCCTGACTGTAGCCAGTTGGAAAGATTTTGGCCTGCTGTTGGCAGGTTTCACCAGCTTGGGGTTTAGGGTTAGCATTTTTTGGTTATTTTGTTAATAATAATGATAAAATAATACCTTCTATTTGTAGAACACACATTGCATGCCAGGCACCATGTTATTTGCTTATGTTATTTAATTCTCTCAACTGGCCTGTGAGGTGTAAGTACTAATAATAGTTCTCCTGTTTTACAGAAGAGGAAATTAATGTTCAGAGATGTTAGTTTACCCAAGGTCACGTGGCTTGTTGGTGCTAGTACCAAGATGGTATAATAGGGAATGATAAAAAGTTGAATTAACCAAAATCTGACATTCATTCTGCCAGCTGAGAGAAAACACACACACACACACACACACACACACACACACACACAGACACACACACACACACACACACACACACACACACACACACACACGTCATTTCACACTGCTCTTCCTCCCAGTTTTCCTTACAGGAGTTATGCCTGGCCCTGGCCGGGCTCCGCTCTCTTGTGTAACTCTCGTTTCAGCCTGGCACAGAGCTGTCCAGGGTGTAGCCCACTGCCTGGATGAGCTTGTTATTTGTGGCAGAGCCTCCCCAAGAGGCTCCTTCTGAGGCTGCCCTTCTTGGTGGCCTGTGACGGCTTGTTTCCATGACTATATTAGCTTCTAAATAATCCACTGGGCCCCAGGAGGTTGATGGGACTTGGCATGCCCCAGCTTTAGGCCCTGATTGTGTAGATAGGGTAAGAACAGCTTATGCAGAACTTTAAAAAGACCACTTTTCAAAGCAAATGCGCCTGTAAAATGCTGTCAGCATTTATGGACATTTGACTGTGTACAAATGCTGCAGATGTTTCCAGAAACCATTCTTGGGAAAAATCGTACTATGGTGATCTCTCCCTCAGGGCCACTATTCAAACTAGAATATACTCAGGACCCTAAAGACATTCTTGATCTTAAAAAAAAAAAAAAGTCGAGTTTGTATTCCTTTCCCCCAAAATTGACCTTAAGTCAGTGTTAGTAGCTGACTTTTTTTTACATTACATTGAGTCGGTCTTCAGGTGAAAATCTGCAGTGATTCTTAAGTCCTTTTTCTGTGACATAATTGATAACTTAGAGCTTCTTATCTGAGAAGGATAATCTGAATGATTTTTCCCTAAATGAAATATCCTATGCCTGCTCTCATTGCCGCCCATTTACTGGCAATTTCACAGTGCCCTTGGCTCTTCCAGGTCATTTCTAAACCTCATCCCTAGCACTGATCCTTGGTGCATATACCCCAGTGGCAGAACCTCTCAGGCCAGAGAAATCCTTATTTCCTGTTTTAAAATGAGCTCTCTTATCCATGGCAAAGCAAAAGCCAAGTTTCCAATGCAAAGGCTATTAAAAAATGGAAACTCTGAGTACGTTTTGTTCCTTGGTTCCCATGGTCATTTACCCCTCATATAACCTCCATGCTATATTAGTCAGGCTTACTGCCTCTTACCAGAAACTACGTCTCTTTCCCCTGATGGGTTATGGCCCGTTCCTTTCATTTGCATTGACCTTCTCCTGGCCTGAATTCCAGAGCCTGTGAGATGGGAGTCTTACTCTTTACTCTGCTTCTGCTGATCCTCCTGCTTCCACTTCCTCAGTAAAGTCCAAGGCAAAACACGCTGTCCCTGTGGTAGGTACATCAGTCACTGTGCCTCCTCCCTTACCCCTGGGAATCATCCTTTGCCCTCGCTGTTTGTGCCTTTTGTGGTCTGAGAAATCCTCAAAGCCCTGTTGTGCCCCTAGTGCTGCATTTGTGTCCTTATGTGGCCCTCAGGTATCCATTTTGTAGGTGATTGGCTTCTGCCACCCCTCACTGAGATCTTCCCTCATTGGGGCAATATTTCTGCTCTAAGCAGCCCTGTTAATTTTTCTGTTTAGCTGTGCAAACTTCCCTGCCTAAGAGATTGCTCCAGCTACAGTATATAGATTTTTGGACTTAAATTCTTCTGCTTAGGTTCGTTTATGACTTGTTTGTTCTCTCAGAGTGGAATACCTTAAATGCTAATTTTTATACCTTTATCTCCCAGCCTCCCCCACCCCCCCCCCCAAAAAAAAAAGAAAAGAAAAGAAAGAAAGACCGAATTATATTTAACATTAAGATGTTTCTTTCCAGGGCAGTGATTTGCCAGTGAGCTGTTCTTTGGATGTGGCTTAGGTACATCTAGACAGCTGCAGGGTGACTTGCTTTCTGTAAGATAGGACTTCAGTGTGGCCATGATATTTTCTATCTCTGAAAGCTGTACCTAGCAGTGTTCTCCCCTGCAGGCTCCACTTTGCGGATGTTCTATGCTGTTGACTGGAGGAGGGAGGGAACGAAGCCTTAGCCAAATAGAAGAAAATGTGGGTTGATCTGAACAGCTTTTCACAGCGGGAACTCTAGCCCGCCCCTCAGGTTGAGGTGTGGTACCCTGCATGATTTTTTGGTGGTGGTGGTAGTATGTGGTTTCCAGGCTGGGGGGCAGGGGCTGGAGACTGATTTAGGGTACTTACTGCCTGTATGTTTGTCTGCCTTGCAGATGGAGCAGGGAAGAGCCAACTGCCATTTTGATTAATGTGAACCTTGAATGGCACATATGTTTTAAGTTGAATTATATGGAATTGCAGTTTTGTTAGGTCAGAAACGGTCAAATATCAGCAATCTCATATGGTTCAAACTAATAGTCTAAGACACACATAGCATTTGCGAGCTGTTTTTCATTTTAGGTACTGCTTTTTGTCAGACAAATTAGGGTAGGTTTAGAGGGGAGTGATCAGGATGGCAAGGATTCTCGAGGGAGGGTGACACAGAGAATGGAAGGGGCCCTGGGGTGTATTTCAGCCAAGAGGAGACTGGCAAGAGTGTGACCCCTCTCTCCATATCTCCCCAGGACTGTCACGTGTCAGCAGGCTCAGGCTTGTTTTCCTCCCCTCAAAGGGCGGGACCAGGGGTAATAAGGAGCAATTATAGGGAGACCCCTGTGTTTTTGACCAAGCTGTCCAAAGATGGAAGACTCCCTCAAGAGGCATTGGGCTCTCTAGTATTCAGTTGAGGTGTCCAGGAAGAGGCTGGAGGGGCAAGGCTGGGGGAAGGCCATGCTTCAGATGTATGCGTGGATGCAGGGGCCAAAGGGGAAGAGGGGCAGGCCTGGTCACCATGGCTTTTAAGCTGTCTCATGACCATCTACTAGGGAAACATGATTTAGGGTGGTGTTTTGGTTTGGTTTTTAAAAGAGAAACACAGAATGTTTTCCTTCATGCTTAAAATATTTAAGAACCTAGTTCTTAGGTTGTACCTAAGGGTACCTAGTTCTTGGTATTTAGTACAGTGAATAAGTTGAAACCGACTCGTCAGGGTAGAGCTCGGTGGGAGATGGGGTGGAAGATGAGGATGGGTACGTGCAGGGAGCGTGAGGGGCCACTGATGCGGATTCGAAACCTGTCCACGTTGCTCTCTGAAAGGAGAGCTGGCCTCATCTCTTTTGAAGCCTGTACCACCACCCCATCCAGTTCCAGGGTGTGTTTTTCTTAAGGGTTTATTTCCCACAGAGCCCTAAGCCTTGGTTGTCTGCATACAGGTGGAACAACAGGTTTTTGTTTACTCTGGGCTTCAGTTACATAGCAGTAACCCTGAACATCCTTGACATTCAGAAGGTGTGTAACTGTGGCACTCCTGTTAACTGGGAGAGGAGAGGAGAGAGGCATTTTTCCCTCTCATGTGACCAAGCACGACCAGAACCACTTCTTGGTTCTGTGTATTCTGTGGGCTCCTCTGGCTGGAGGTGTGGGACGCTCACCCTCCTGCTCTGACTAGGGGAGCTGGCCCACCCTCCTTAGACTCCCACCCAGCGGCCTTGGCAGGGCTGCCTGAGGCTGAGAAGCCCACTCCGTGTTTCTGCCCCGAGGCTCTGCTCTCCACGGGGAGTGTTGCAAGCAGACAGGTGATCGGGCAGGTCAGGGCCGGCTTTGTCACTGGCTCTCTCCTTGAGTTGCCCCTTCCTTTTGTTCTTCTGCTCCTTGGGGTGTGACCCACTGTAACAACACCCTGGTCACAGAGTCCCCTTTTCCAGGCTCTTGTCCTTCCTTCGGGGCTGTCACAGGCTCTCTTCCAGCCTCAGCACTTGGAAGTCAGTGTAGGAGCTGAGGCATCGAACTTGCTGCTTCACCCCCAGTCTCTTAGGTGTCATCCTTCCTTTTTCTTCTCCACCAGTGTCGCTTATCCATATTCACGTTTACATAGTAAAGTGAATGCTCCCAAGGGCAGTATGAGAAAATTCAGGCCCCCAGGACTCTCTCTCCTGCTCTAGTTAGCTCTCTGTTGTGTGTGTCAAATTCAGTCGTACATCTGTGGTCACTCATTCTGTACCAGGTGCCGTGCTGGCTGCTGGGCAGAGCCCCTCACCACGAAGGAGTTCACAGTCAGTGAGGAGACAGACTTATAAATCAGTAGTTTATCTCCTTACGTGCACGGAGTGCCCTGGGGGGGGTGTAGGAGGGGAAGTGAGTTCCCTCTGTTGGGGGAGTGGGGAGGGAAGGCTTTCCAGGACAGGCGATACTTAGGTGAGCCTGCAGGCTATATGAGGGCCGTGAGGTGTGCGTGACCAGAGAGTGACGTGGGGACTCCAGGCAGAGACCCCAGCTTGTGCAGAGGTGCAGAGACGAGGCACCAGGGGGTCATCAGTGGGTCCAGGTGATAAGAGTGGGATCGGAGGAGGAGGTGAAGTCACAGAGACCTCAGCTGAAGCTGGGGAGGTTGGGATTTTCCCTTTTGGCCAGAGGGAGCCCCAGAAGGGTTTGGCACCTTGCCTGCTGGGAGCTTTGTGCTTAGATCTGGGTTCTAGGAAGATGCTGTGGAGCGCCATGGAGGGGGGAGGTTCCTGCCTCCAGCAGAGTAAAATCCTGAAGTGGCAGTGGCAGGAGAAGGTTTGAAAAGTATTTAGGGAGTGGATGGATTGCAGGTGCCCTGTGGCAGTGATCTTACTGTTACTGCCCCTCCCTCCTTCCTCCTGGATGCAGGAGGAGGACTTGGTCAGACGGAGAGCGCTTTCTCTGGCTTGGCAGTAATTAATATATTTTGTAGACCTGTGTGGGGAGAGGGGTCCAAAGGGCAAGGATGTGGCTGCATTGAGGATGCTGTTGTCCTTCATCTTTGTTTCCTCCTTGCTCAACTTGAAGAAATGTTGAAGGAAAGTTTCAGGCCTTAGAAAATCACTAGCTCTTTGTTATTCATTATTAATTACAAACACTGAATAATGTTTTATAGTTCATAGGGTTTTTACACATTCTAATTCAGCCCTTACTATAGTGAATTAGATAGTAGCGCTTGCTTCCATTTTAAAGATGAAGAAACTGAGACTTAGAGGGCTCTCTGAGGCACAGAGCTTGCACGTGGCAGGGAACCTGTGTCTTCTGAATCCCAAGTCCTATGCCTTTGGTCCATATGGTGCTACCTGCGAACCTGGGGGGGAGTGCTGAGTGCACCCTGTTCTTTGAACCCTGTCAACCCATGGAGACTCCATTCTGCACCAGGGCCATTTGCAGAAAGCCCGCAGAGTCGCATAGACTTAGCTTAGGAGTCTAGCTCTGCCCTGGAAATACGACCCATGTTAGGCAAGTTACTGGGCCCCCGTGGGTGTGTTTTCTTGTCTGTGAAATTGGCGGTGTCATTCCTCACAGGGTCCAGAGGAATCCAGTCATGGATCAGATCGGTCCATGTGAGCACGGCCCGGGCTATCTGTTGTCTCTGTTTCTCCCTCTGGCCTTGGGGTGCATGTGGGTCTGGCTGTAGGTGGAGCCTGCCCAGTTTCCCTGCTTGGTACTGGGAAGCAGCCTGTGGGTTGCTATGTTTCAAAAATTGGTTTTGCTGAAAGTAGCTTGCCTGGATGAGCAGATATCTGTAGCGGTAATTAAAGCATGTTCTTCCTGTTGAAAAACCATCTGAAGTGTTATGTTCCAGGACACAGGTTGAACATCACAGCAGAGAACGACTGCCGGCGGCTGCACTGTTCCCTGCGAGACCTGAGCTCCCTCCTGCAGGCTGTGGGCCGCCTAGCCGAGTACTTCATCGGGGACGTGTTCGTCGTGCGCTTCAGCGACGCCCTCACGGTGGTGGAGAGGTGGGTGGGCAGTTACAGCATGGAGCTCAGCTTACCTGCTTGTGTGAGGAACAGCTGTTGCCAGGCAGCTCTGCTCTGGCACCAGGTGAATTGAGGCTCTGCCACATACAGGGGAGTGTGGAGCAGTCACTGACCCTCTCTGAACTTCAGGTCCCTCATCTGTAAAATGGAGTGGACGTAGTATCCTGTAGGTTTATTGTGAGAATTACATGAGGTAAGGCACTGAGCACAGGGCCTAGTATGTAGCAAACAGTAAATATAAGCTGTTATTTCATAGACGATCTTATATTTAAAGATAGGAGTAACCTCAGAAGAAACCAGGTGAGGTCATAAAGAGACACGAAGAAAGCCATATTAATAAAAGGACAAACACGTAGGCAGTGGGCACTATCTGAGTAGGCAGCCAGAGGCCAGAGGTGGGACCTTTTCTGGTCCTTTTAGAATGGGACTGATTTTTCCAGTCCTCTTAGGGTCCTGAGGATTTGAAGCTGGGCAGCCTCCAAGCCTGACCTGAGGGGTGGATCCCAGCCTTCCCACCACCAGGCTCCTTTTACTACTTCTTCCTCGAGGGTCCCCCACAGGGTTTACGGCTGCATTTGTTGAAGACCATTTCCTACTACCTAGTCTGCCCCCTCCCTTCTCATGAACTCATACATTTAAAAAGTCATATGCTTAAAATAAAAGTGACAGGAGGTTTTCAGATCATTTCAAGGTAACCAGTGAGTTGATTCGATCAAAACTGGGTGGGTGTGGGTCCAGCCAGAAGTTGAGAGACACCTGGTGCTTTCATTTACCCAGTAGATGTATCGTTGGTAACACATGAGGGGTAGCTGGGGCTCAAGCCTAATTACTTGCATGCCAGATTTTTCTTTAACTATTACTCTTAGCTTAAAAGCAGCGATAACTAAGAATTTTAAATAAATCTTGAAAAACCAGATTAATAATAATAAAAGCAGCATACAGTAGTAGGAAATTTTCAAAAGTAATTTTGTACATTTTCTTTCATTCTATACTTTGAGGGACAGGTATTGTCATTTTATCTGAGTAAATTCTGGCCCAGAGAGGGTGAGTGCCTTACCTCAGGTCACACAGTTCATGAGTGGGAGCACAGGTACTTTAACCAGTTTCCTGAGTCCAAATACTGTGCTCTTTCCAAACCACAGAGCTTCTACTTCAAGTTCTTTTTCTTCTTTTTCCTGCACTAGGCCTGTTTCCGCTGATGGTTAGTAGGAATAGAACATGTCCTTCTGTCTGAAATCTATATTTAATTTAAACTTAAGCAATATATTATATCCATCAGTCATTTCAACTTCATAGTGAAATGACTGTTCAGAGATCCTGGATTGCTATTTTGTAGGTCCTTAATATATACATCTTTCTGCACTGCTTAGGTTTTCAGGCTCAGTACGTAAAGATACTTTGCTGTTTTGTCTTCATTTAGAATAAAGTGTGAGAGAAGCCTCCTTGTTATGGCTATGTGATCTTAATAGCCACTGTGATTAGCAGTGTTTTCACTTACAGGTTACATAAAAAAAACCTAATATTAAGATTGCTAAACATAGAAATATTAAAAGATGTTCATTTTTAGTGTAGAACAACGTTAAAGAATGCCGTTGAATGAAGAAACAGAATGTAAAGTCACATGCGGTATGATTTCATTTATATGAGGTGCTTAGAGTAGTCAGAACCATAGCGACAGAAAATAGAAGGCTGGTTGCCGGGGTGGGGGGGTATGGAGAGTTGTTATTTAATGGGTGCTGAGGTGCAGTTTTACAAGATGAAAGCGTAATGGAGATGGATGGTGGGGGTGCTAGCACGTTGTGAATATATTTAATACCACTGAGCTGTACACTTATTGTATGAATGTGAAAAATGTGGGGCAGCTTAAAGAATTAAATACTGGCTGCGCATTGGCGTCTTACTTATTGATGGGGAATGATTTGATGCCTAGTTATTGCCACCACCACACCCTGCTTCCTAGGACTTCAGATTGAGAACCCTTGGCTCTTTTACCCTTATTTCCTTGACTGACTGGAAATTCGTCTTTCTGACTGCTCCCCAACCCTGAATAACTTGTGGCTCAAGCTTGTGGTTTTGTAACAAAGTCCTGCTTTCTCCCCACCATCAGAGAGGAACATTTTTCAGAGTATGGTCTACATGCATCAGAGTCCCCTGGCTGCTTTTCAAAGATGCACATTTCCAGACCCCCCTCAATGCTACAGAGTCAGTCTGTGGGGTAGCACCAGCGAACTGCATTTGTAATTAGTTCCCCAGTTGATTCTTACGCTCAGTGAAGTTTGAGACCCTCCTCACTGTTGGATTGGGGGAGAGAAACATGCACCATCTTCCCTGGCATCCCCCTCAGACCTGCTCCCAGGTTTCCTTACAGAGCAAGCACAGAGAGAACCTAGCCAGGTCTCTAGTTTTTTTGGTTGGTTTGTTTATGTTTACTCAGAAAGGAATGTCTGTCTCTAGTGAAAGATGCATTTCCCATTTCCCACTAGAGCTGGCTGTTAGTTATTGTATTCAGTGTTCGTTTGTACTGATACATAGTGAGCCCTTGGGCAACCAGTGGACTCAGTAACTTGCTTCTCAAAGAATTGTGCTTGAAGTTAAAAATACCTTAATCTATTTTAGAAACTTTTGTGGCCTCCCTCCCCCCCACCCCATTTCAACTCTTCAGAAATTTAAAAAATTGTGTAGGAAATACCCATAGATTCTACAGAGAACATTTTGCTGTATTTTCTTTATCATATACCTATCCGCCTGAAACATTCACTTTTTTTCTAATTTTTGTTATTGTGGTAAAATACACATAGCATAAAAATTTCCATCCTAATCATTTTTATTGTATATATTGTTACATTACATTATGTTCTCTGTGTTGTGTTATATTGTTTTCAATGTAAGTAATGCTTTAGTTGGTATCTTAGTATATAAATCTTTATGCACATCTCAGATTATGTCTTTGGGATAAAATTGAAGACCTGGTCTGGATTCTTTTTGATTGAAAAAAAGTCTGTCCTCGAGACCTTGGTACCTAGTCCATTTTGTCTATTTTAGTCCATAAACTGAATGTTTTTTCTTATATTCTTCTTTGCCGACAGGCTGGTCAAAGTCACTTTGTATGGATCTCAGATAAAATTGTACAACATTGAGACTGCCGTGCCATCAGTATTGAAGCCTGATCTCATTGATGTGTAAGTATAGTTAGATGTTCGTGTATTCTCAGAAAGGCTTTGTTGTCTGGCCCCAAATGACTTTACAGATAAAAAGGGACTGTAGTGGCTGCCATGAAAAGATGAAAAACTCCCACCTCCAAACCTAGAAAGAGAAAGATTGTTTGATGATATCTCGGGGCCGGGGTGGTTGGAGTGAATGGAATTCATCAGGCAGATGAGAGCTGGCAGCAGAAGGTATATGGAGTAGGCATTTCAGGAGGAAAGAACAGCACAAGCCAAGCCACAGAAGTGTTCCAGAGTCACACAGTTAGGGATGTGGTGAGCAGTTGGTGTGGCGGGAGGCGGGGCTGGATAGGCATGTTAGGGCTGAGTGTTTCACCTTGAATGCCATGACTCTTACCCTGTAGACCAGTGACTGAAACTGCAGGGTACAGGAGAATTGCTTGGGAAACATATTCCCTCAGAGATTCTGATTGTAGCAGGATGGCATAAGCCTCGGGTATTTACATACTAAACAAGAACCTCAAGTGATTTTGAAAGCGGGGCATCCAGGGACCACTCTTTGAGAAACTTTACAGACGGTGAAAAGCCATTAGGAAAGTGACATATGGGAGGGATAGAGGAATGGGGACTGGAGATGGGGCCATATCCCAGAGATTACACTGCCCAGAAGGCTTGCTCTAGACTAGAGCAGGAGTTGGCAAGCTATGGCCTGTGCCAAATCCAGCCCACTGCCAGCTTATGTAAATAGTTAATATTGGAACACAGCCATGCCCATTCATTTACGTATTATCTATGAGCTGCTTTTGCACTACAGTGGCAGAGTTGAATAGTTCTGAACAAGAGTGGATGACCTATAAAACCTGAAATATTTATACTCTGGTTTTTGCAGAAAAAGTCTCTGACCCCTGTTCTAGAGCATTCTTGAGCTTCAAATTAGATAAATAATAGAAAGAGTCTTATTTACTGTGGTTGTTTAAAAAAAAATTTTTTTTTTAAATATTGCTTTCCTTTTTGAGAATTTAGAGAAAGCTTCTCCCAAGAAAAGTGCTAATTTGCTCATAAACACGCCTCGAACACAATTTCAGGAAGTTTTAGAGCTTCTCCCTTCAGCCTTTAAGGAGCTCTGTAAGTTTGATAGATTGATTGAAATTCTTAGGAACCCGCCCCCTCCCACCCCAAGACACACTTTGATGTCTTCCTCCTTACTTTTGGTACTTACTTTTTGATCAATGGATTCTAAAGATAAAATACAAAATAACTGCTTTGTCACTATGAATATAAAATTCCCAATATTTTCTTACTTTAAGGTACTTAGTACCTTTTCTTACCTAACTTATTTTGAAAAAGTTCAAATCTATAGAAAAGGGGAAAATAGAATGAACACCCATATACCATACTCTCAAGCTAGATTCATCAATGATAAATATTTTGCCACATTTGCTGTTTTTTTTTTTAAAATAAATTTTATTTATTTATTTATTTATTTTTGGCTGCATTGGGTCTTCATTGCTGCATGCAGGCTTTCTCTAGTTGTGGCGAGCTACTCTTCGTTGCACTGCTGGGCTTCTCATTGTGGTGGCTTCTCTTGTTGTGGAGCACGATCTCTAGATGCATCGGCTCAGTAGCTGTGGCACGTGGGCTCAGTAGTTGTGGCTCGCGGGCTCTAGAGCACAGGCTCAGTAGCTGTGGCGCACAGGCTTAGTTGTTCTGCGGCATGTGGGATCTTCCCGGACCAGGGTTCGAACCCGTGTCCCCTGCATTGGCAGGCGGATTCTTAACCACTGCGCCATCAGGGAAGCCCTGCTGTTTTTTTTTTCTTGTGCTTCTCTCTGTGTACACAAGTGCACACACATACATTTTTTGTGTGTGAACTGTTTGAAAATAAATTGCAGACAACACATCACTTCACATGTATATCCTTCAGCATGTATCTCCTAGGAACATTCTCCTATGTAACCATAATACCATTATCAACACTCAAAAACTTTCATAGATACAGTAATGTCAGTAAGTATGTAAGTATGTCTCCTATTTTTAAGTGTATATGTATATATATTCCCTATGCAAATTTCCCTAATTGTCCCAAGAATGTCCTTTTTACATATATATCTATAGACATACATTTTCTGGATCTGAGTTCTAACTAATGAATCACACATTGTGTGTGTCTCCTGTAGCCTAGACCAGTTCCCCAAATTGTGCATGTTTGGGAGGGGTGGGGTGGAGAGAGAGACTGGCTTTCTGGAGATCCAGATCCTACTGATTTTTTTTTTTTTTTTTTTTAAGAAAATCTTAATCTGGATTTGTGTAGTTGTTTTTCTCTGTATTCGATTGAGGTTAAACATTTTAGCAAGAATACTGCATAGGAGATGACATGTCCTTCTTGCATCATATCTAGAGGCACTTGAGGTCAGTTTGCCCTGGGATTGTTGATACTGAGTTTGAGTTTTAAATACTGTCTGCCTATAACCTAGCTACATCCACTGAAAGGTCCTAGAAGCAGTGACACTCCAGTAGCAATGCTACCTCTAGGACTCAGGCTCTTGGCTTCTAAAATACATTCTCCATCAAAAGGAACCAGAGTTCCTTGGAGAAATGCTCCAAGTCTGGGGCAGGTTGACCCTGGAGAATCTTGTTGAGTCAGTAAGGAAGGTTAGGAACATATGAAAAGGACATGGGGGCTAGCATGAAAGGGTTTTTCCTGGTCAGACTTGACATTGTGATCATCAAGAAAGAATGAGGATGATAATGAGTTACAACATATTGAATATAAAGCATCCATATGATTTAAAAGAAAGAAAAAGATCAGGGAGGGAAAGCTGTTTTTTACAGAAGAATACAGCTAATGAACAGAAAAAGAAAGAAAAACCACTAGTTTGCAACCACCAGTGTAAGAATGATTTAGGCAGGGTTCCTCAATGGGTGTTTGTTGGGGAATGGTATATTTATTTAGAGTCTTAAAGTATCACCCCAAGATTACTTACTAATTTTTTCAGAAAAGGGAGAAATAACCTATTTAGGTTTATTAGAAGATCTGGTGTTTTGTAAGCTCTGAGACAACTGCCTCACTTGTAAAAAGATTGATTATTATCTGATGAATTGTGAGCTTTTATGATGTATATTTTGTTGTGTGTGCAAACATAGTCCAAACATAGTCTTTGCTACTTCAAGCCTCTAGCCAAATACCATGTATGGTATGATGGAAGCTTAAACTTGAGAGACTCATATCAATGCTTATTTATAAAGCTATAATTCCTGGTAGTTTTCTACATCCTGATTTGTAGCTATGGATATAAAATTTTTACTAGTTCCCAAGTCAACACATTATCATTTAAGTTCTTTGATTCTGTTTTCATTATTTACCATTCTCTCGGCTGAGCTCACATGTGTCACAGAAAGGTTGAATGAGATCTGGTAGACATTTACTAACTGCCTTCTGTGTTCCAGGCAGTGGTGGCAATATTTAGACGACGGGTTTTTAACTTTTAGGTACTACGTGAGCAAGTAAATGGTTTCCACACTTCCACGCATGTCCTAGAATAGTAAATGTGATGGATGAAATTCTTCCCTCCTGTGGAAAAAAGTTTAGTGATAATGTATTTTGACCATAACCTTTAAAATCGCATCTTCTCTCCTTTCGCAGGCACGCTCAGTCCCTGGCTGCTCTGCAGGCTTACTCTCACTGGCTAGCACAGTACTGCAGTGAGGCTCATCGGCAGAATACGCAGCAGTTTGTTACGCTCATTTCCACCACCATGGATGCAGTCACACCCCTGATCAGCACCAAGGTCTTGAAACAGCAAAGGCTGCACCTTTTCTCTAACTCCACGTCTGTCCTTCTGTTCATATACCCGTTTATTATAACATTAAAATACCACAAAGCATTAGACCCAATTCTTACCGCTGTGATAGAACTATGTGTCATTTCATGTTCCTTTTTAGTTGTAGTCCATATAAATTCAAATATAACTATTTTTTCGGTTCTCTAAGTCCCACATGAATACATGCTCATTGTCAAAAAGTAAAATACTGTTCAAATATACAGACTAAAAAATTATGGTACTCTTTAATCCCTACCTTCAAAGCATTTTCCTTTCCAAAGGAAGCACTGTCAACAGTTTGTTGTATATCTTTCAGACTTTTTCCTGTTTTCACATACTGCATACGTAAAAGTTTGTAGATAGTTGGAGAGATATCTTCAGATATCTTCTTTTGCTTAACAGTATGCCTCAGAGACGTGTCAAGCAAGTTCAGTTTTTCAAATTGACCAGTGCTGTTCTGTAGTGGGAGTGTATAATGATTTTTCTGTTGATGGAAATTAGATCCTTGTGTGTACATCCTTGCAGGGTAGACTCCTAGAAGTGTAATTGCTGGGTCGAAGGTTATATCCATGTAAAATTTGATAGATTCTAAGTCGTCCTCCAAGAAGACCACCAATTTATATTTCTAAAGCATATACTTTTTTTCTTTTCTTTCTTTTTTTTGGGGGGGGTGGGGTAGTTTTAATCATACATGGCATCCTGTACCACTATTAACAGAACAATGTATTGTTTTCTGTAAATTTTTGTTGTGTTTGTAATTGTAAATGAGTTATGATACCCTGTGAGGGGTTGTTTCAAAACTTACCTACCCATTGCTGGTATTTTACGTTGCCTCCGCTTGATAAAAAGTCACTCTGTAATGAATAACTCTGAAATGTGTGTACTCATGAATGTAGCTTTGTCCTTTTAGGTAGTTTTCTTAGAATAAGTGGGATTATAGGGTTAAAAATTAGGGATATTTTGTGGTTCTAGGAAGTTATTTAATTTTTTTTCCTAAATTATTCTACATGCCACTGACTCTTTGGTGTGTTGTTTTCACCACAGTCTTACTAGCATTAGGTCCTGTTTTCAAAGAGTCTTCTCTTTTGCTAATTTGAAAGGGATAGAATGGTATGTGAACCAAGGTTTTGATTGGCATGTTGAGGTGAAGGAAGTAGGCGAGCCTGGTGCGATTGATGGAGTGCAGAAAGCGGGGGGGTGGGGGGGGGCGCGTGGAGAGATCTGGGCTTGATTGGAGCAAGAAGAGCGAGATGAACAATCCCCAGCTGTTTGAATGATATGCCAGGGAGTTTGCCATGTGATTTAAGAGCTAGCTGACGGGAGCCACTGTAGATTCTTGAGCTGAGAAGTGACTGAGCTCAAAGATGCCGGCGACTGAGAATGGGAGGAACTGGGGGGGCGGCGTGGGGGGGTGGTCCTGGCTTGAGGGCAGGAGCTATGGATGTGGCAAGGAAGAGGATGCCTTGTTGCTGGGCGTCATTATAGGAAAAGTTCTTTGAGCCAGAGCCTAGGTGGTATACTTTCGCATCCAAGAGCCATATTTAGCTCGTGGCTGCCTCACTAAGTTCTTCTAATAACCAGTCTCACAGGAGATGTCGTGAGCTGACATATCATGTCCTCTTCCCTCTCCAGGTCCAAGACAAATTGCTGCTATCTGCGTGCCATTTACTGGTCTCACTGGCCACCACCGTGCGGCCCGTCTTTCTGATCAGCATCCCCGCAGTACAGAAAGTATTCAACAGAATCACCGATGCCTCTGCCCAGCGGCTGGTTGATAAGGTGAGGCCTCAGGGCTACCCTGGGGTCCCCAGAGCCGTGTGGCTCAGGCTCAGGGAAGCTGAGGAAGAAGAGTCTAGCCTTTCTTTTTGCACTTAGAGCTTACAGGCTGTGCCAGCATCGATGGATTTCTTATACGCGTGGCACCGATGCGGCCTCAGTGCTCTCTGGCATGACCTTCCTAACACAGTCAGTGTGCTGATTCACATATACAGTGTTCCTCCCAAGAGGCATGGAGATGGTGCTGCTTTGAGAGCTGGCAGTTTGGCTGGTGTTGGGAGAGTCCTCTTTGCATTCTTTCTGGTTTAAAACAGTCTGCTTTTGTTGTTAAATGTTTGTTTTCTTAGGGTTGAGACACTCCAGACAAGTATATTCTCCTAAAATCCTCCGGGAGGCTCAGGCTAGAAGTTTAAAAACAACAAAACGGGGGTGGGGTCATAGGGGAATCAAAGCAGTTAGTTAAAAGCACCTGGGATGTGAGTGTATTGCTTCTGACTTGACGCCAAGGGCACATTGACTGTAAGAGACTCTTACCAGCACTGTTCTGAGTAGCTTCTCGGAGGGTGTCAGAAGCCGGCAGCTGAGGGACAGGTTGGATTCAGTGTCTGTGATTTCTCCCTCTGTAATGCTTCAAGTACTGACTTAGAGGGGAAGTGTCAGCACTAAGAGTGATTGTTGAGGCTGGCCCTGAGATGTGCTAGACCCAGATTTGGTGTTTTTGCCTCAGTTTCTCTTTTCTCCGTGGATTATCTGAGTTGGACCAAAGTCCCAGGCCCAGGTTTTAAGAAAGGAGCCTGAGGCCTGAGCTCACTGTGTGCGGTAGGTACTGAAGGTTGTGTCAGGCACAGCCCCTCTGCTGCCCACATTGCTCGTAAACTTCTGATGGACGCCTTGGGGTCTCTTCCAGGCTCAGGTGTTGGTGTGCCGAGCCCTCTCTAATATCCTGCTGCTTCCATGGCCAAATCTCCCAGAGAATGAGCAGCAGTGGCCTGTGCGCTCCATCAACCATGCCAGCCTCATCTCTGCACTCTCCCGGGATTATCACAACCTGAAGCCCAATGCTGTCGCCCCGCAGAGGAAGATGCCCCTGGATGACAGTAAGTGGCCCCTAGGCAGGGACAGCCTGGGGAGATAGGTAGGGCAGGCATCATTCTTCCTTTGTGGCAGATGGGATTTGCATCTGGGGCTCATGGGTGAATTCATCTGTCCATAGTCACGCAGCTGCTAAGCAGCAGAGTCGGACTTGGGGGTAGAATCCTGCTCACCTGTGGAATTCAGTGAGCACATCAGATGAACCTATTTCCTGAATGCAGGTTGCCCCCGTCTCTTATTTAAAATGTCCAAAATAAGGAAAACATCCATTTAAAGGCATTATTTGATGAAGCCTTCCGTGGGTAAACATCCTACAGTGATTCTTGATCCATTTCAGATACTTGTATAAGCAATCAAAGCAGTTCACTTCTACACACTGGGAAACATGAAACTATCTTTTGAAACCGTTTCTAACCTTTCTCCAAATATATTTAAGAGGCTTTGAAAGAGCTTGGTATCTTCAAGTTTGATTGTTTATATTAAAGGAGGAGGGAAAAAAAGAATCAAGAGAACTCAATAGTTCAAGTAGAAGGCATCAGCTTTCTCTGAAAAATCTTCCTGAAATAACAAATATTAAAGAAATATTTTGAAAATACAGTCTATTTTCACAGAAAGAAAATAATAGAACATTGCTGATGTCAACAGAAATGCTTTGTGAAATGTTAGTCATATGTACTCAGCATTCTTTAAAAAAAGCATTACTTTTATAATTAGAAATATTAACATATACTAATTGTACAAAAATACTAGAATGGTATACAGATGGAAAAAGAAACTCTTAAATCTCACCATTTTTAGTATTTTAGAAAGTAACCTTTTTAACCGTCTTATTGTTGTCAACCTTAATAATAATATACCGTAATAGCCAATTATTTTACCAGCAAAAGTGAGTTTATTCAGGAATAGCCAGAGGAATTGCAGTTCTCAGGATATGAGGACTACGGCAGACCACAGGCAAATCCAAAGAACTAGGAAGGGGCACTTGCTTTTATAGGGTAGAAGGGGGAGTTGCTAGGGGCTGTAATAACCAGAGTCCATTGGAGGAACCTGGGAGTCCAAAGTATAAAGACTTCTCACTGGTTAGGCTGCTACAGTCTGTGATTGGCTGGACTGTCTTCAGGTGGGAGAATAATTTTCTTCTTCCTGCGGGATAAGTAGGCAACACCTTCCTATTTGTAGTAACTGACAGTAATACGTGGTGGGGCATGATAGCTCCCCCTGCAGACCTGTCCTGACTCCTGGTCTAGCTAAGGTTTAATTCCTCATTGTCTTCCCTTTTCTACTTGTAAAAATATTTTATAGTTATATAGCTGCATAAGAATGGCTGGCTTAGTGAGGGCATCCTGTGTGCCAGGCTCTTGCCTTGGCGATCTTACATCCTCATCAAATCTCTGGCTGTGCCAACATCAACCTTCAAAGTCTGGTATTTGTCTGATCCTCGTTCTAAGTGTTTTACATTGAGTAATTCATCTAATTCTAGTATCAGCTTTATGAGTTAGGTACTGTTAATTATCCTGATTTTATCCATGAGGAAACTAAGGTATGTGAAGATCAAGTAACCTGCCTAGGGGTTCCATACAGCTATTGTGGAATCATGTTTTATAAAGCTTAATGGTCTTTTCTCACTTTATCTTGCATGTACTTATATCAGGTAGCATAAGCTAGGTTATGCTATGTGGTACCAAACAACCCCCAAAGCTTAGGGGCTTAAATGCAGGGAAAACATCTATTTTCTTGCTCTTACTATATGTCCAGCTTGCGTCAGGGGTTTGGGGAGGTTGTTCTTGTTCAAGTCACTCGGGGACCCAGGCTGATGATGGCTCGGTTGTAGTCTTTGCTTACGTTGGGAAAGGAACATGGCGAATTGTGCAGTGGTTCTTAAAGCTCTTGCCTAGAAGTGATGCTTGTCATTTCCACTCCCATTTCATTGGACAGTGAATGGTTATATGGCCAGGGCTTAACTTCAGAGGAAGTGGGAAGTGTGATTGCCACCATGTGAGGAAATATTTGCTGAATAGCATAATGATTTCCACAGTAAACATAATGAAAAACATAGTTAACATTTGTTGAGTGTGTACTCTGTCCCGGGCACTGGGCTGGGAACTTTATATACGTTGTTTCATCTAGCTTTCCCTATAGCCCTTTAAGCTATGTCTTATTATCCTCATTCTACAAGTGGTGAAATGAAGGCTGGAAAGTTTTTCCTATCCTAACTACTTCCTTGGTGGCGCAGTGGTTAAGAATCCTCCTGCCGACGCAGGGGACAGGGGTTCGAGCCCTGGTCCAGGAAGATCCCACATGCCACTGAGCAGCTAAGCCAGTGCGCCACAACTACTGAGTCTGCACTCTACAGCCCACGAACCACAACTACTGAGCACACGTGCCGCAACTACTGAAGCCCACGCCCCAGAGCCCGTGCTCCTCAACAAGAGAAGCCACCACAATGAGGAGCTCACGCATTGTAACAAAGAGTAGCTCCCGCTTGCCGCAACTAGAGAGAAAGCCCACGTACAGCAACGAAGACCCAAAGCAGCCAAGAAAATACATGGTAGTAAAACAGAGTTAAACCCCCATTCCAACTAAAACAACATTGTAAATCAACTATATTTCAATAAAAAAATTTTTTAAAAAGATTAAGTAAATGAGAAACTGGTATCTTTCACCAGGATTCACCAGTTGTTAATATTTTGCCACATTTGTGTTCTCCCCAACCTCACACACACTTTTTCTTTTTAACTGAGCCATTTAAAGGAAGTTGGTGACATCAACACTTTATCCCTGAGTACTTAACCTTTATCTTTGAGAACAAGATATTCTCTTATATAACCAGAACACCATTAACACAGCCAGCCAAGCTGTGGAACATTGTTACAATAATGTTGTTTAATAACATAGACCACATTTAAATTTTCCCTAGTTGTTATCAGACTGTCCTTTTTTGCTTTTTAAAAAAGGATACCTTCAAGGATCATGAGTTACATTTGATTGTCACATCTCTTTTGTTTCTTAATAAAGGAAAATATTCCTAGTTTTTGTTTGTCACGACATTGACATTTTTAAAGCGTCCGGACCTGTTTTCTTGTAGAAAGTCCCATAATCTTATTCTGTCTGGTTGTTTCCAGTAGTTTTTGGCAGGAATACCACCCAGGTAGTGACGTGTACTTCCACTGCATTGCTTCTGTTTATCCCATTATTGGCGATGCTCAGTGTGATCACCAGGTTCGGGGAGTGTCTGCCAATCTCTCCACAATAAAGGTATCCCGTACCCCCTATCCCCCACCCCAGGCCTGGCAGGTGTACGTTGCTCTGGATCACAGGGAAAGTGGTGGCGTCAGGAGTGTGATTTACGTCTGACTGGCTCCAGATCCGTTGCTCTTCACCACATTGCCCCTTTCTTCTTCTTCTTCTTTTTTTTTAAATTAATTAATTAGTTTATTTATTTATTTTTGGCTGTGTTGGGTCTTGGTTGCTGAGCGCAGGCTTTCTTTAGTTGTGGCGAGCGGAGGCTACTCTTCATTGTGGTGCACAGGTCTCATTGCAGTGGCTTCTCTTGTTGTGGAACACGGGCTCTAGGTGCGTGGGCTTCAGTAGTTGTGGCTTGCGGGCTCAGTGGTTGTGGCTCGCGGGCTGTAGTGCGCAGGCTCAGTAGTTGTGGAGCACGGGCTTAGTTGCTCCGTGGCATGTGGGGTCTTCCCGGACCAGGGATCGAACTCCTGTCCCCTGCATTGGCGGGTGGATTCTTATCCACTGCACCACCAAGGAAGCCCCCCCCCACCTTTTTAAAAATTATTATTAATTAGCCTTTCTTCTTGAAAGCAGTGTTTTTAATGGTTTTATAACATCCTATCCTATGGAAGTACCAATTTACATATTTCCTATTTTTGCATATTTAATCCATTTTCCTATTATTACATATTTAATTGTGCTTTTAGTTTTCCACTTGCACATTTTTGTGAATAAATCTTGGTTCTTGTTTAAATACGCTCACATCAGAGGTCAGATTTTGGTCTCTTGACTCTGTTTGCCTTTCCTGTGCCTTGTGTGTTCTTGGGGAAGCGTCTGCCAGGTGCAGTTTTCTGGCTTAGTGAGCATCCGTGTGCTGGTAGTGTTGTGAGTGAATGGCTTCTTCAGGAGCTCAGTGTCTAGCATCCCTGTAACTAGCCTTGAGTGGACCAGGCCTGTTGTGAGCCATTGTCTTCTTTCATGCCCCGTCCTATGAGTGAGGTGGTGTCATCTCTCCACATTTTCAGATGAGGAAACCGAGATTCAGAATAAGCAGAGTCAGGAGTCAAACCTGGTCCCAAGCACCTCTAAAGCCTGGATTCTTTCTGCTGTCCCCTTCCCTGGAAGCTGCTGCAGCCCTCACAGAGGCTGGTGGGCTCTGGGGGTCAGCACCACCCGGAGAGCCCTAGCAGGTGGAGGCTGGCTCTCAGCCCAGCTCCAGTTCCTCCTCTGGAGCTCCGCCAGGGTCGAGTCTGTCAAGCTCAGGCTGAGCCCTGTGGGGCTTCTTGAGGCAGCCGGTGGGAAGAGAAACCCCACAGGTGCTGGGGAATGGTGACAACTTCCCTGTGCTGGATCTCCTGATATGTCAGGTGCTTTGCGAGAATCATTCTGAACCTTGTCTCTAATCCTCACAGCAACCCTGCAAAGGTGGGAGCTATTGGCCAACCCTGGTGTACCGATGAGGATCCTGCCCCCATGTGTAGCTGTGTTGACCACATGCAATTCACATCCAGGCCCCTCTGACCCAGGCCCTTGCTCTGTCCTCTGAGATCCTGCCTGTTTGCTAGCCACTGCCTCTGTTTCCCCTGTGTGCTGTATGGAGTCATCAGTGAGCTCTTACATCAGGGGATTGTTAGAAGTATTTATTGTCAGTAACATATAATACAATATATATTACAATATAATATAATGCAACATAATAACAATAATTATATGTATTTTTTCAGGCCCTCAGGCCCAATAGACCAAGGATTGATCAGGCAGTTTATTCCTTAACACAGCAGCAGTAGATGTGCATGGCCGGTGCTTGTGTGGATTACCGGGCTGGAGCCATGTCTGCAGTTCAAGGAGGGTGTTTGATCTGCATGTGTCCATTCTTGCCTGTGGTGATTACCTTGTGACACTTAACATTCTCACTGGTCTATTCACTATCTTACAGTCTTGATTAAGTGCAAGGCACCTAACCTGAGGGACCTTTCATCTTCTCTGTGGACATGTTTCAGGTGGATAGAGGCAGAATAGAGGCAAAAAACTGAGCAGGCTGGCTGTCAGGCAACTGGAGTTCTGACAGTAAAAAGGGAACAAAAAAGGAAGAAAAGGATGTAGAAAGAGAGATACAAAGAGAGAGTGATAACTCAGTCAAGAGAGACTTCTGTGTGATTGTCCTCTGAATAACTTTGCAGGTTTCTTCCCCTTCCCTGTGTTCCCTCTTACCCTGCTTTATCCTCAGACAAGTCATAACAGGCAACTTAATCTTGGTTTGCAGCCAAAGTGATTATCCACCAGACACTTAGTGTCTTAGAAGATATCGTGGAGAATATCTCTGGGGAATCCACCAAGTCCCGACAGATCTGCTACCAGTCCCTGCAGGAATCCGTGCAGGTCTCCCTGGCCCTCTTCCCAGCTTTTATCCATCAGTCAGGTAGGAGCTGGCTGCAGGCCTCACTGCTGGGTGGTGCTGACAAGGACCAGAGTAACTGCTTAGCTCTGCAGGGCAGGCCAAGTCAGTCGGTGGGGTCGGCCTAGATGGTGAAGGCGGAGGGCGGTGATGTCGTGTGTCGCTGCGTCGCTTGGGAACATGAATGGATTGGAGTAAGAGGGGCATTGCAGCGGGACAGAGAACTTTTCTGATAGCTCCACTTATTTACTTACACGGCAAGGTGGATTTTGCTGGGATGCTTCACCTCCGCACACTGTCACTGTCACTCAGAGAGGCTCTCTCTGAGTCTCTGGATGTACTCGCCTGGCTCTCATGACCACTTACAGTGGTCTTGTCAGTCTTATGAGAGAAATATCCAGGGCTTCTCAGTCAGCAGATGTTCACCGATTGCCCCTGAGTGTGTGCAGTTCAAGCCAGAACGTACTGTACGAGATGATTGTTTAGATCTGGAAGTGGAGCCACACTAAATGTAACCAGTATTTTCTGCAGTTAATCTATTTAATAGCCCAGGGCCATGCAATCTGAGTACACCCTTACTGTCCACTTTCAGCCACTTGACCCTGGACCCAACTGCAGATTACCAGTCATAGAGAAGTGGCTGAAGCCCTCAGGGGCTGACCCAGTTCAGTAGTTGCATCAGCGGGTACAGAATAACCCACCTGCAGTGAGAATTCTGCATGGCGCTGGGTGCTGGGCAGTGAGGGCGGCTTCGAGATGACCTTCTTTTCCTATTGTGAGCCATCAGGCAGAGTTCTCTGTACCAGAGCTGTTTTCTCAGCACATCCATAATCATTTCCCACTTTCCGTCATTGGCTGTGATGGTGTTGGGGAAATTAAAGAGAAAGGATGGTGCAGATTGCAGAAGGAAGTGCATCAAGCCAAGGGCGTCTGTTTATCCCTGTGTACGTGCCTCTGATCATTTGCTTTGTCCCTTTATTTAGATGTGACTGATGAGATGCTGAGTTTCTTCCTCACTCTGTTTCGAGGCCTTAGAGTACAGATGGGCGTGCCTTTCACTGAGCAGATCATACAGACTTTCCTCAATATGTTTACCAGGTAACCACAGACCCGCTGTGTCCAAGGTTTTCAGACTCAACCTGAGAAGTGGTGCGACCTGGCTACAAAGTGTGGGACTTTTTGCTCCTTTCCTTCACTTGCCACAAGTGTTGGTTTTCATACTGCTCCCCAGAGAAACATTTTCTTGGCTACTGTGTGCTTTCTCTGTCTGCAGAGAACAGTTGGCCGAGAGCATCCTCCACGAAGGCAGTACTGGCTGCCGGGTAGTTGAGAAGTTCCTGAAGATCCTGCAGGTGGTGGTCCAGGAGCCTGGCCAGGTGTTCAAGCCCTTCCTCCCCAGCATCATCTCCCTGTGCATGGAGCAGGTGTATCCCATCATCGCCGAGGTATGAGGGGCTGGAGTGGTCCACTATGCTGCCTCCTGCCTGAGATGGGGGACGGAATGAAATATTGAGGAAAATGTGTTGTGCTTTAAAGCTAATTTGTTAGTTATTTTATTTTTCTTATAAAATAATTTTTTTTCTGAGAAAGAATGCCATTAGCTTGATATGGTTTTTTTATATTGGTTGAGTTAATTAGAGCTAATCTGGTGTAAGCATAACAGGTTAATTGTCACAAGGTTGGTTGGTAAGTAAGATCAGTGTCCCATGGCAAACAATGTAGAACTTTAGGTGAATATATGGTTTTCTCCAGCAAACATAACAAATGTTGTAGTAATAACAGTTCATAACACTTTCCTATTAAGAAATTTCATGATCTCAGGGGTACAAAACAAGTTCTTAGAACCATTCAAAGCTTTCATCATTAGAAAGCTCTTTGTCCTTCTTAGAAAACAGCCACTCAGCATGACAAAATTCAGAATAATTATATATTTAACTTAAGTTTTCTGTAATAGTTATGTAAATAAGGGCTAACCTTCCTAACTGCCCAGACTAAGGCTTAAGTAAGTCCAGTTGCTTTGCATCATTAAACACACCTGCGCCCTCTGAGGATTCCTGCCATGGAAGTTGGTGCCCCCTGGTCTTAATTTAACTTTAATCAAAGCTGAATTAAATAGATCTGGGCCTTATAATTTTTAATTCTGCTGAGACCTGTGGAATAATGTGACCTGTCATGCTCTTCAGTGACTTGGAGATTTTTGGATAAATGTGAAAATTATTGCTGAGCCTGCCTCCCTCACCCTCTCCTCTTGCCAGTGAGAAAGGAGACAGGCTGGGAGAGCAATTAGCGCCACACAGTGCCTCCCCCGAGGTGCTGCTTCCACCTGGAGGCCCTCTAATGCTGCTGTTGGTGGTTTCTAAGTGCTCTTTAAACTCCTTTTCTATAGAGGGCAGAACCTCTTTTAAGCCTTCTTGTTTGTCTTTATCCTCAGAGGTTGCATAAGGCCAACAGGTTAGCTGGGACAGCTTTTTTTTTATACTGGCAAAGGAACAGCACCACCAAGAAGATGTGACAGATCAGATCAGCTGCTTGCTCGGCAGGAAATCCATATTCCTAATTGTTTTCCATTTAGTAGCCTTTTTCTCTTAGCTTAAAAAGCTGAGTGCTTCCATCAGAAAAAGGGCCCCTTGGCACCGACCCAGGCATTCTGTGTCTCAACTGCGGCCATGTCTCTGCCGAAGAACTCCTCGTTTGAACTGCTGGCCCACAGGGGCCTTGACAGGACGAGAGTGAGGGTGGAAAGCCAACACGCTGCTGGCTGTTAGGAGGCATCTCTCAGGCCTCTTTGCTGCTCTGGGCCCAGGCTGTGAGTGGCTCCCTGAAGGTTTGAGGGTCTGTGTGTGTCTCCACAGCGCCCCTCCCCTGACGTGAAGGCTGAGCTGTTTGAGCTCCTTTTCCGGACGCTCCATCACAACTGGAGGTACTTCTTCAAGTCCACCGTCCTGGCCAGTGTCCAGAGGGGCATTGCTGAGGAGCAGATGGAGAATGAGCCTCAGTTCAGTGCCATCATGCAGGTAATGTGGCAGAGCTGGTGAGGCTGCCTTGTGATCCAGGAACAGACGGGCATCATTCTGGACACCAACTGGGTCCACTGGCCAACTGTCCCTTGCTTTGCTTCTGTGGCATATGGTCCCACTGCCTCTAACGTGGCCACTGCAGCAGGCGCCACACAGTGGCACTTTGAAGCCTCGTGGTCTTGGGTCTGAAGCTCAGCTCTACCTCTTAGTACCTATGAAGTTAGTCAACTTCTTGGAGCCTCAGTCTCTCCATCTGTAAAGTAGGGATAATAGTGCCTATTTCGTGGGTTTGTTGTGGGGTTAAATGAGAGTGTACACAGCGTTCCTGGCACCCAGGATGCTGGATACATCTCAATTCCCTCTGCCTTATAGCAGAGTTGCCCCACGTGTGAGGAGGTTGCCCACGTCAGGACCACTGGGGGCCCTCCTTACCTGCAGCAGTGTGTTAGTTGATCTGCATTTTTGAGAGATAATTCTGGCTGGTACCGTGTTGGGAGAAGCACTGCCCTGTGATTGTCTCCCTTTCTGATCAAGTGCAACTGTTAAACCCTAGAGAGTGAGCTCTGGGGGCTGAGCACACACCACTGTGGCTATAAGACCCCCTTCTCATAGTTTAGGAGCCCAGGAACGGAATGACGAGGCCATCACCGGCTTATTCTGGGGAGTGCCCTGCCCACCACTGGGTTTGCATTTCATTGGCCTCCCCCACTCCTCCTCAGTCACTTTCTGTGGGAGCAGGGCTCTTTGTGTTTGGGGTGGGGGGGTGAACTGGAAACTTCCGCAGCCCAGAAACTGCAAAGCAGTTTAAAAATTTGCTATTGCTTAACCCCAAGGCAGAGGCAGCCAGGTGTGAAGGAGCCTTCAAGGATTTGTGGTTTATAAGATCTGGGATGCCAAGGAGAGGGTGGTTTATGGGCGAGTGGTTGGCTTGAGGCGGGGAGGGCAGCCTCTGGTATCTGCTAAGATGGCTGAGGTACTTGCCTAGAGGTGTTAGCTGCTTCCTTCAAAGACAGATCCTGTGAAGGTGTGGAGGTTTATTACAAAAGGTGCAAGATGAGACCAAATAAGTGAGGCCCAGTGGGGAGAACTTGGGAGCTCAGACTACACAGGAGCGTTCCAAAGATCTGACCAGACAGGCCAGGAGAATGAGGCGGTAGGTGCCCCGCCCTGCATCAGCATGGGGAACCGCCGCCAAGTGTCAGTTCTTTGGGCGTAGGGAGGTGCCCTAGAAGGGCTGGGTCTGAGGGTGTTGAAAGGCTGCTTATAAATGGTGGTCTTATTTCCTAGGCTTTTGGGCAGTCCTTTCTCCAGCCTGACATCCACCTATTTAAACAAAATCTCTTTTACTTGGAGACTCTCAACACAAAGCAGAAGCTGTACCACAAGGTAAGTGCCCCAGCTCTCAGATGAAGGTTTCTTCCTCAGAGGTGTCATGGGCCCAGGCCGAGGCCACCCTCCTCGGGTCAGTGGCTGCGGAGCACAACAGGAAGTAGGCAGGGAGCCCGCCCGGCCTTCGCTCACCCTGCTCTTTCTGTCTGCAGAAGATCTTCCGGACCACCATGCTCTTTCAGTTTGTGAACGTGCTGCTCCAGGTCCTGGTTCACAAGTCCCACGACCTCCTGCAGGAGGAGATTGGCATCGCCATTTACAACATGGCCTCTGTGGACTTCGATGGCTTTTTCGCGGCCTTCCTCCCAGAGTTCCTGACCAGCTGTGATGGTGTGGATGCCAACCAGAAAAATGTGCTGGGGCGGAATTTCAAGATGGATCGGGTGAGGAGAGAGAGGCCAGGCTAAAGGGAGGGCAGGCGTGGGCTCTCAAGCCTGGCACCTGTTCCGAGAGGAGGGGGCAGGCTGCCTCGCGCGTGCTTTGTGCCCCCGGCGGCTCCACTGTAGCTCGTGCGGCTCCTGGATGACTTGGTGCCGTGGCTGGATTGAGGGGCACACGCTGTCCCCCAGTGGTGGCCTCTGCAGCACGTATATTCTTTGTCTCAGCTACTGGGCCCGGTTCTGGCCCCAGCCGTCCGCCTAATTTGTCTCAGCTTCTTTGCACCCTGTTGAGCCCACCTCTGACTGGGGCCCAGCTCTTGTTTCCTCTGGGTTGTGAGCCAGTACGGCCAGGACTTGCAGACAGACCATGAAGATTGACGCTTGGGAGCCCAAGCATCAGGGTTTAGTGGTGGGGCCCTGGGCTCTTCCAGATGCCAGGCTCAGTGGGGCTGACCTGCTGCCAGGCCCTGGGAGGAGCCTCACAGTGCTCATGCTCTTGCCTCCCACTGCCCACCCAGAGACGGTCAGGTGGGCTGTTCCGCCTGGGCAGCCCCTTGAGTGGGAACTGGGGTGGTGAGGTCTGTGGATGCACGTGAAGCCATCGTTGCTAGTGTGTCCGGGTCCCGTGGTGCCCAGCCTCTCCTGTCCTGAGGCCTCGTTGCTGGGCCCTCATCTGTCCTCCTCCTTCCAGTTTCAGCTGCTGTAAGTCTTGGCTGTTCGCCCGCCAAGAGGCTCTTCCTGGAACTTTTCCTATCGAATAAGTAATTTTCGTCTTTCAGCTACTCACACTTGATGCAGTGACACCTTCTCTTTCTCCCACATCCTCTTGGTGGTGTTGACCCGACCGCCGTGCGAGAACAGCCCATCCACGTTCCACTTCAGCGTCCAGGGTTGCGTGTTGCTCTTGCTGGAGCAAACTCTTCGTCTTCCTTGCTTGTCTCGTCTGTGATACGTGTCAGGGTCGTTCTTTCTTAGACTCGGCTCCTGTTTTCCCTTGTCTTGGAAACTTTCTCTCCCTGGCGTTGATCTTGTTTTCTCCTGAGCTTCGTTAAGTTCACTTCAGCCAGTTGGGTATTTTGTCATCCTTATCCTGGAGGCCAAATCCTAATATTTAATGATCAGCTTCTAATGATGTCATTCTCAGTCAACTTCTTGATTTAAAGCAGTGGTTTTCAAAGCTATTGATAGGTATGCATCAGAGCACCTGGGGTGCGTATTAAAAATGCAGAAATATACTGCCATGTTCCATTCAAGACATTCGAATTTGGCATTTGGGCACCACTGATTTTAAAAATATCCCTTGGTTTGTTTTCTTGAGGATGAAATAAGTAAAGGAATCAGCGCCTTCATTCATTCATTCATCCATCCACTGTGTATTTGAAGCTGGCTTCTTCTCCAGCCCTGTGCCAGGTGTCCAGGAGCTCGTGCCTCCCTGCCTTTAAGGAGTCCTGCTGGGAAGATGGGCAACAGCGCCCTCTGTGGACCAGACTGAGCCAAGCACCGTATTTGCCTCGGCTTTTTTATAGCCTTCCAACAGCCTTCTGAAGTGTAGGTCCTGTTGTTTAACCCCACTTCACAGAGGAACCCAGGCTCAGAAGGGGCAGCAGTTGGTTGGCAATTACAGAACTTGGGATTGGTGGAGCCAGGAAGCGGGATCTGGAGCTGGGGCTTCTGGCTCCAGAGCCTGCCCTCACTGTCCACAGGCAGGGTGAGCCAAGGGCCTCAGAGAGCTTGGAGCAGAGGCCCCGACCTAGCCCCCTGGAGCCAGGAAATAGGACGTATCCGAGTGGCCTTTTTGGAAGAGGCAGGCTTTGAGCTAAAGTTTGAAGAGGAGGAGAGGTTAGCCAGGTTGCCTAGGGGGTGTGGACAGGCACCGTTGATGTTACCTTGCCTGTGGACCTGCAATCCAGCCTTCAGTAATCCCAATCCAAAGATGAAGAAGCAGACCTCGGGTGGTCCTGTAGTGGTCCATGGTTGAATTTGGGCCTTCTGCTGTGAGGGGCCTTCTCTGTTTGTATTCTGCGGCCTAGCAGGCTCGGTGTCATGAGACATACAGGCCACTGTGACTCTTGATTGGCAGGGCCTGCCTGGAGCCCTGGGTGGAGAAGGGTTCTGCAGATGTGGCTCGGCCGGCCGTGGTGGAGGGGAGCCGTATCCGTGCTCGGGAGCGACTCCAGTCTGGATCTCCTCCCTTCCTGACTGTGTAACCTGGGGCAGGTTTCTTAATCTGTCTGCGCTTCGCTTTCTTCATCCTTCAAATGACGGTACTAACAACCTGCACCGCAGGCTGGCAGTGAGGATTGAACAACTTCTGTCTCTGAATTGCTTGGGACAGGGCCTGGCACGTGGTGGGCACTAGGGCGGTATCAGCTGTTGTTCTTTTTCTCCCACCGTGCCTTTGCTGACACGTGGGGCAAGAGTGAGTGAAGTTTCGCGTTTTGTCAAATGTTCTCAGAGCTCCGGACGCCCTGTGGGACAGGAGTGGCTGGTGGGGTGGGGGTGATTTTGGGTGTTGGGTGGGGCTGGGCTGCAGCTGTGCCCCTGCCTTCCAGGACCTGCCCTCGTTCACCCAGAGTGTGCACAGGCTGGTCAACGACCTGCGTTACTACAGACTCTGCAATGACAGCCTGCCCCCTGGCACCGTGAAGCTCTAGGTGTGGCCTGCTCACCGCCCAAGGGACGTGGACTCCTGCCGCCGCCACCTGCACCCCCTCCGCCTGCTGCCACGGGTGTCTCCCGGGCGGGCCTCGGCCACTCCTCGGCTTCTCACACCCGGAACGGCGTCGCCTGCCCTCACCCCCCTCCACGCTCCTCTCCTGCCACCCACCCAGCAGAACTGGCTCCGGGGTGTCCAGGGGTTTGGAGCAGGCAGGGATCATGCGGCCAGGTACCGGGGAGGCAACGGGAAACCCTGTGGGGTGGTCCGTGCAGATCATGCGTGTATCAGTCACGAGGCAGAAATGCCAAGGACAGCTGTGACAGTGCCACCTTCTCACCATTCCACCTCCCCCCCCCCCCCCTCCCCGGCCCAGCCGGCTAAGGAGAGGCTGATGCTGGAACTACTTTGGCACTTCTGTCAGGCCTCTCCCTCCCTCCCCCTCAATGCCTTGAAGTCTCTGCTGTTTGTCAGAGATTTGCAGACCCGTGGGGTTTTTTTTTGTTGTTCTTGTTTTCTCATCATTCCATTGTGATACTAAGAAACTAAGAAGCTTAATGAAAAAATAAAATGCTTATGTTGTTGTTATATAAACGCTGGTTAGGGAGCTTCTTTTCCACTCAAAACTTCCTCAAGGGCCAGCATCCAGGTGAAGGGGAGCGTCCTGGCAGGGTGCCGGGAAGCAAGGGGTGAGGCCTGTGTCGGTGCCCTGGGGGAGCCCCTCCGAGGAGGACTAACTTACATCCCGTCCTCTTCTCGACAACATCTTTATAACAGTGAGAAGACGCAGGGTCCCTGTTTCTCAAGTTCAGGGATGGTGGGGGACTTGGTCTGACATCTACCCTAGTGGTGGAGGTGGGCCTGGAGTCCAGGTGGTGTCCACACCCCTGCTTCTCAAAACGTGGGCTCCCACTGCTCCCCCTCCCAGAGAGTGGACCCCTCAACAGACCGAAGTCTCGCCTGAGGACAACAGGGAGGTGAAGGTCTCTTAATGGATTGTCTGAGAATGGGGGTTAGGGAGGGGAGGGAGGGTGTAGCTGTGTGAGGGGCGAGGAGTGGGTGGGACTCAGGGCTTGCTGGTGTGTCAGAGACGTGAGGCCTTGACCAGCTGTTCACGTGCAGAAATGGCACTTGTCCGTGAAGTTTCTAGGGTAACGGATCGGCAGCTCCTCCTGCTCTAGGTGTGACAGGGACTGGACAGACAGGACTGGGGTTGCTTCTAATGAGGAACACCACGCCTGACAGGAAGAGGTTTGCTCACCTGAAAGTGAGGGTAGGGGTGTTATGCGAAGGCTCATTGACAGAACTGGGGAGGGAGTTGGGGGCTGATGGCTTCTACTTCTGAGGCCTTTCTTTATAAGAATAACTTTGGTGGGAGTGGGGACGTGGGCTGGATTTGAGCTACGCGCACACGTGCACATAGCCCCTTGCTCCGCGTCAGTCACAGCCTCCCAGCTGCAGCTAGCCCCAGTTCAGAGTTCATAGAGGAGGGAATTGAAACTTCAGTCGCCCTTTAACAGAAGGGAATTAGCATCCAGTTATTCCTGGGCTATAAACACCACCTCACCTGCCTGCTAGGCAAGGCCGGGAGCACTGCCTGTGCCCGAGATGATGAAAGGGCTTTTTGAATGCCTAATGACCGAGGGGGTGAGGGAATGGGTTTGGTCGCCTGTGAGCCCCACCCTTGGATGGAACACAAGGCAGGACTTGGGATGGTAGAGGAAAGGCCTTGAGGAGTAAGGTGGGCTGGGATGGAGGATTTTTATTCTAAGACTGATGGGCGCGGCCCCAGCTGCATGGATTGTAGTGAGCTCCCAGTCCTTGGAGGTGGACAAGAAGAGGCTGGATGACCTGCAGGAAGGGTTCCTCCCCTGGGAGGGAGGTCAGACAGGTCTTGATCCGATTTCTCTTGACTGCAGCGCCCCACATCGGGCCTGGTACAGAGCAGGCCTTAGGACACCTGGGTGGAATTGGATAAGTTCTCAGGCCCTTGGCAAATCCAGAAACTGTCTTTGTGATCTGAGGATGGGGATGGGGAAAGGATAGAGATGGACAAGAGGGAGCCTTTAGGTCAGATAATGGCTGGGGGTTTTCAATGAGGTGGGCTGCTTTCCCTGCCACCTTTGGGTGCAAGGAGTTGTCTCGGCTCCATTTGATGCCCATGTCCTGCTTTTCCTCTGGTTTATGTCATTTACATCTGCCAAAGGCACAGCCGCTGGCTTTGGGAAGGGTTCTGATGAAATTTTCTGGTTTTCACAATTTATGGCATTTTCTTCCATTGCCTACCATTGGCCTCACACAACGGAGGGTTGACATTTTTTAACAGCCTTTTTTCCCCCTCCAACTACAAAATGTTGTAGAAGAATATGTACAAAATGCAGGAAAAAAAAAAATAGGGTCATCTAATCCCAGTGCCCAGAGAAAACCAGTGTTAGTATTTTGGTGAATTTTCTTTCAACATTTCCCTATTTGTCTGCAAACATGTATGATTTTCCTTTTCCTTTTTTTTTAAATAGAGGTCCTGTTTTTGTAGTCTCCTTTTGATTTATTTAACATGACCATTTTCTCATGTTGTTAAATATTCTACTAAAACATGGTTTTTAATGGTGGATGGTATTGTAATAGGGAAGAACAAATCTGACTCCATGTTAGATCTGTTTCTTTTACTTTAATCTTTGTGTTCTGTTGCCTTTGCTTCCAGTTAAGAATGTTGCCCATAGCCTGAAATATACAGGACAGCCTATTCTCAAGGCTATACCTTTTTTTTTTTTTTTTTGCGGTCCGCGGGCCTCTCGCTGTTGTGGCCTCTCCCATTACGGAGCACAGGCTCCGGACGCACAGGCTCAGCGGCCGTGGCTCACGGGCCCAGCCGCTCCGCGGCATGTGGGATCTTCCCGGACCGGGGCACGAACCCGTGTCCCCTGCATCGGCAGGTGGACTCTCAACCACTGCGCCACCAGGGAAGCCCCTTTTTTTTTTTTAATTGGCGCATAGTTGCTTTACAATCAGCTATATGTATAGATACGTATATCCCCTCTTTTTTGGACTTCCTTCTCATTTCGGTCACCACAGAGCATTGAGTAGAGCTCCCTGTGCTACACAGAAGGTTCTCGTTAGTTACCTATTTTATACGTAGTATCAACAGGTGTATATATGTCAATCCCAATGTCCCAAGGGCTATACCTGTTAAAGAGTATTACACTTTTCTGCTCATACAGAGATAAAATGTTGCAGAACAGAGAATAATACTTGGCTTGTTGGAGGTTTACAGGAACATGGTGACCTGACCTATGGGGACAAAGGATTCCTGCACCAAGAAGTTTGTAACAACCAGCCACACCCCTCCCTCACCTTTTAAAATGCTTTGCTGCAAGCTTTCAGGTAGTTTGGGGTTTTGGGGGGCGTGAGCCACCCATCTCCTTGCGTGGCCCTGCAATAAACCTTTCTCTGCTCCAAACTCTGATGTTTCCGTTTGGCCTCACTGGGTGTCAGGCACACACACTTGCAGTTGTTGGCAGTATTCTATCATATGGCTATACCATGATTTGTTTATAGTTTTTCTTATTACAAATGCTGCTGCAGTGAAGGTCCTCGTACATAAATCTTGGTACTTGTGTGATTATTTCCATAGGTTCAGTTCCTACATGTGAAACTGCTGGGTCAAATATTTTTGAGGCTTGTGATATCACTGGGGCCTGATTTCTATTCAGAAGAAGGATGAAAGTTACAGACTTCAGAGTTGCAGAATGTCTGAGCTGTAAGGCTCCACTGAGACCATTTGACCAAATCAGCCCCTAATTTTGTGGATCTTGGGGACCCTGAGCCCCAGGGCCTCCTGGCTGGTTAGTGGCAGCCTAACCAGGCCTCCTGCCCACTTCTGAGCAATGTTAGTGTCCCCAAGTGACACCTCTGCCAGGCAGCTGGGGCCAGGGAGAGGGACCTTGACAGGAGCCATGGTTGGTGGTGGCTCGTCAATTTTACAGACTTACCAAATGCCTCCATAAGGCAGGTGCTTGGGCTGCGAGGGAAGGATTTGGAGATTAATAAGACACAGCCTGTGTCTGCAAGGAACTCACAGACCAGTGAGGAGAAAGGCAAACAGATTGTTGCAGAATCTAAGTACTTAGGACTGTGATCAAGGTTGGGAGTCCAGAAGATGGAGAGAGGGTTGTAGAACTAGGGGATCAGGGGAGGGCTGAGGATCAGGGGAGACTTCATTACAGGTGACGATCATCTGAGCAGGTCTCGCCTCTGGGCGAGTGGGCAGAGGAAGGCTGAAGACACTTTGTGACGGCATCTTAAGGCTGGCAACCAGGCTGGCGCTGACCGGAGACATTTGAAGATTGCCATGAAACTTTGGTGGACAGATGGGTAGGATGCCTATAATTTTTTTTTCCCCAAACCCAGATGTCTTGAGTGAAAAGAGACATTATCACAGTAACTCTGGGGCGACAGGTGTAAACTGGGACTTCTGTTCTCCCTAGTCCTGGAAGAGAAAGTGTCCGGCCCTGGGAGGCTTGTAGTGTCTGGAAGACAGACGATCCCCGGCGTCCTTCCTTTCAGCTTCAGGTGCAGCTGCCTGGCTCATCAGGAGGGATCGACTCTGAGCTGGTCCCCAGCACTGAGAGAAACATGACGAGCAACATCGTGTTCTGCACAGCCAGCATTTTGGTGGTTGCAGTTTGACCAATTTGGTTCATCCCCACACCAGCTCCAGGGGAAAGCTGGGGTCTTCCCTGACCCTCTGGACCTGAGCTGGCTGCCCTCCTCCAGGTCCTCCACTCAGAAGCTCTCCTGCACGCTCCTTGACAGCGAGGCTTCCTTGTTAACCATACGGCGCCTCTGTCCCCCGCCGGGATGAGACCTCCTTAAAGGCAGGGGAGCATCTGTGTCCCTAGCGCTCAGTGTAGGGCCTGGAGCAGGTGCCCCCAAAACACTGAGTGCGTGAGGGTTTTCCAGATGTATCTAAATGGGTTTTTCCTCAAAGGAGGAAGCTGGAGTCACACTGAGGTCTCTCCTGGTGCTAATTTTTAACACAATGAAGCCGCGTCCTTGGTGTCTTCTCAGAACGCCTGGCCTTACTTTCAGGCTCCTTAGGGAAAAGCACTTGAGAGAACGGCTCTTCAGTGAAGGATTTCTTCAGCTCAGGGACTCCCTTTTCCGCTCTTCCCTGTCTGCATCATTTGGAAACATCTTTTAAAAGCCATGTTAATTGATTGGCTCGGGCCCTAGGTGGGGTGGTGGATTTCACCACAGACATGGGTTATGCGGCCTCCTGGGTCTACGCCAAGAGCCCTGTGTGGTGCCCGCAGTGGGGGGCCAGGAGGGTGAAAGATTAATTATTTAAACACATCCAGCAGCTCCAGTTTTCCTTCTCTTTATTGTGCAAACAATACATGTTCCTTTCAGAGAAACAAAGAACATAGAAGTTCCTTAAGTCATTATAAGGACTCAGTGGGTGGCCTTCCAGACCTTTCCTTGGGTGTATGTACATGCACACACCTCTTCCAGGGTGTACAACACGATGTTTGTTATGTGTGTGGCAGGGTTTTGCCCCCTTAGGCCTCTGTGCAGATACACACCTTTTGGTGGGTCACAGACCCCTAGAGACCCCAGCTGTCTGGCTGTTTCTGCCTAAGCCGTGACGGGGACCAGTGAGGTAGAAGTGGCCTCTGGAACATTGTAGGAGGTAATCTGGGCCCTCATTCAAAAGAATGGAAGATTTTAGAAGGCAATAAACCACTTGTAGTGGTTGAATGATGACCCCTTCCAGCCAAAGATATGCCCACGTCCCAGACTGTCAACCACTGCGCCACCAGGGAAGCCCAATGCGACCTTATTTTTTAAAAGGGTCTTTGCAGATATACTTAAGGATCTAGAGATGAGACCACCCTGGATTATCCAGTGGGCCCTAAATCCAATGATGAGTGTCTCCAAAAGATGTACCCAGAGGGGAAGGTGGGATGCAGAGATTGGAGGGATGCGGCCACAAGGAATGTCGGGAGCCACCAGAAACTGGAAGAGGCAAGGAAGGATCCTCCCCTGGAGCCCCGGGAGGGAGCATGGCCCTGCCGACACCTTGAGTTCAGAGAGAATACATTTCTGTTGTTTTAGGTCGCTCAATTTGTGGTACTTTGTTATGCAGCACCAGGCAGCGGAAATAGTTCTGTAGCGCCAATACCCAGAACAGGGCCTGGAATGTAGCAGAGCAGGGGGCAGCAGGCTTTCTCTGGAAAGGGCCAGAGAGCAAACATTTGAAGCTCTGTGGGCTGTGGGCCGTACGTCTCTGTTGCGACAACCCAACACTGCCCTGGAGCCCGCAGGCAGCCACAGATAACATGGAAATGAAAGGGCATGGCTACTTTCCAATCCAACATTATTTGCGGACACTGAAATTTGAATTTCATATAATTTTCATGTGTCACAAAATATGATTCTTATGTTGATTTTGTTTCGACCATTAAAAAATGTAAAAACTGTTCTTAGCTTGTGGGCAGAATGCAGCAGGTGGAGGGCCGGATTTGGCCCATGCGCCTTGGTCTGCTGCTTCCTGTAACAGAGGCTCGACGGGGATTTGTTGAAAGATTGAAACATCAGAGACGGCAGCTGGATGCTCCAGTCAAGTAGCCCAGAGACCGAGATGAAACCATTTGCAGACTAAGCGCCTGGAGGAGTAAAACAGACTTGGATTCTGGGGCCCTGCAAACTGCTGAAAGCAGAGGCCTCACCCCAGGATCTTCAGCCACAGGGAGGAACAAGGACGTTTGAAGGCTGATCCGGTCACTCAGATGCCTGGCTAGGGAGGTGGTTTCCAAGTCCCCTGGTGGCTGGAGCGATGGAGGATGCAGAAGGAGGCAATGACGGCTCCCTACAAAGATCAGATGTTGAGCTGTTGGTTTAGTGACAGTGGATCCTGGGATAACGATCTGGTAGAGCTCTGAGGACAGTGGAACTAAAATTCTAACCCAGTGGTGGCAAACTCCAGTGCCTGCTGGGATTAGGTCAGGGATAGGAATGAGCAAAGTAGATCTGATGTAAGACAATAGGGAGTGGTGGGGACTGTGGCAAAGTGGAGAGACTGTATCCTATCTAAAACAGTTACTCAGTTCCAGCCAGTTCTGCCAGCTGGGAATGCAGGCCCAGTGCTGGCAGACTTTTAGATTGTCCCTAAGAAGCTGGAGAATCCAATTATTTGTATTCTATCTCCTGATTTAAAATCTTGGCTTACATTAAAAAAAAAAAAAAAGTCATACCAGGAGTTTTCCATAGGTTAAGTGGACACTGTCGTACCCATCTTACGTTCAGAGGGGCTAAGTTGCTTGACCAGCAACACATATCTACGAGATGGCCAATCTGGATGTGGGTGACATCATAGTCTTCCAAGTGGGGGCTTTGTGTGGCCCCATTCCCTGAGCAGAGTGGTTCAGGGGGCCCAGAGGGTCTCTCCAGCTAGGAGGTCTGGGTCCCTGAGGCCTTCAGTCAGAGGGGGCAGGAGGGGGGTGTTCAGGTTCCGGAAATGACGTAGCCACACTTGACCCTCCTTCTTGGTTGATGGAGGAGTGGCTGGGTACACACTCCCGTGTCTGATGGAAGCAGCTGTCACGCGTGTCTGTGAAGGAGGCAGTTTTCTGCGAAGAAACCTTGGGAAATTGGATGTGGCTGCTGTGCCTGCATTCTTAGGGGCCTGGGAAAGCACTCTGCATGCAATTAGCAGATTAGACAGCCCCTTCTGCCACCCCCGACCCGCCTCTTCACCCTGTCATTTCACAATTCCTCCAGGACCGGCGATGGCGATAGTGGAGAAGGATTTGCTTTTAATGGGTCTGCCCAGAATTGCCTTGTTTTCTTGACGTTGACAAGCTAGATCCCTTAATAAAAGTTTCATGACTCAATTTAGAGAGGGAGACATGTAATCCCAGCCCCTACCGTCCTGATCTCAAAGATTATCCCCGGGCGTAGGTCCCAGGAACATTCCTGTGTTTGACACGAGCACTGTCTCCAGGGGCATTGCCTGCTGAGTTGCCAGGGCACCCGTGGGCAGAAAGATCCGCCCACTGCCCGGGAAGGCCTCTCTGCCATTGCTTCCCTCTGCCCTCTCGTGGTGGTCATTGGCCATTTTGGCCATCCAGAATCTGTTCTCTTGTATCTGCCCTAATCACCTGTGGGGATTGTTTGCAGACCTACCAGCACTTTGCAATACTCCCTCTCCCTTTAGATCTGGGCAGAAATGCTTAGACCAATAGAATGCCTGGAAGTGACTCCATGTGTGTGCCTAGGGCAGAGCTTAGGAGGCCTTGTGGCTTCCACCTGTGCCTTCTAAGACCTCCAAGACACACGCAAAACAGGAGCCCTGTCTAGCTGACTGGAGGGGGGGGCTCACGTGATGAACTAAGGCACCCCGCCGAGCATAGTACCAGCTTCCAGGTGTACAAGTGAGCTCCTCATCGATCCTAGGGCCTAGTCGAGCCATCAGAAGACTGCAGCCCACGAATGGTACCAGGAGAGAGAAGTATAGTTGCCTAAATTCCAACCCACAGGATCGTGAGAAACAGTAATTGTTGCTAAGTTTTGCACGTTGTTAACACAGCAATAGATAATTGTTGTAGCCACCTCTCTCTGTCTCCTCCATGATGTCTGGGCAGGGACTGACCCCAGACGCAGCTCCAGGGGTGGGTCCTGACTGTCTTAAGCCAGTTGGAGGATCCCATTCGCTCTGTCTGCAGTGAGACGTCAAGAGCCATCTGCTGGGGCTTCTGGGAAAGAGCAACTTCCCCATCATCGAAGAGAGAGCTGACGTGGTGTGAGAATGTGAGGTCAGGAATCCAGGCAGGTTGGACTTGGCAAGGGAGGTCTGTTGGTCTTGGCTGGCTTGGTCACGTATCTGGGAATCAGGAGGGGCTGTCAGTCAAGGTCCCCCTCCTGGGGCCAGCAGCCTAGCCCAGGTGTGTTCTGATCACAGCGACGACAGAAGTGCAAGTGGGAACTTGCAAGATCTCATGAGGCCTAGACTGAGGACCAAGCCACCAACATCTTGACCTCATGCTCTCGGCAAAGCCATGTCCAAAGTCAGGAGGCAGGGAAGCAGGCCCCGCCCACTGTGGAAGGACAGTGTAAAATGGCAAAGGGTACAGATACAGGATGGATAAAGAATGGGGGCCAAGGATGGGATCTACCTCATTTATTAATCTCAACAGCATAAATCCACCCCCTGTGTGCCCACCCTTGGCTCACAAACCCCAGCCAAGTCCCTTCCTGGGGCAGCCTCCCCTCAGGGGTGCTGGTCAGGCGGTAGATTTTCTCTTCATGATAAACTTACCCCAATGAGGGAGCTCTCTCCCTTGCACTGGGTTGAACCCAGGGTTTGGTTTTCCTCACTCCTGGGGAGACACGAATGGAATACATCCCATTCTTCCTACTTCTGTTTCTCCATGCTTCACTGCCTTCACCTATTTTAACAAAACCCTCTTCTAACTCAGTAGAATTCTTTTCTGCTCAAAAACTCTACACAATGTTACATGTCGTCAAATTTATTCCATTAGGAAAACCAAAAAACAACAAATAAACAAAATCCCCTCCCAGCACACAGAACAGAGTTGACCACTCAGAGAGTTGCCAGGTGGAACTTCCAGAAGTGATGGCTGCCAGGTCAAGGTATCCTGGGCCACAGGAACGGGAGTCACATACCTGGGGTTGAACTCTAGCTCTGCCATTGACCTTGGGCAGGTCAACTCCTCTTTCAGCTTCAGTTTTCTCATCTATAAAATGGGGATACAAGGGCCCCTGACTCATAGGGCTATTGCAAGGAAAAAACGAGGTCATGCGTATAAAGGTCTGGGTACACCATACAGCACTTAGTAGATGTTCAATAAATCGTCTTTCTCTTTGCTTTACTTGGGAGACTAAACCAATAAAAGGAGTGTCAGGCAGTTGTGTATGTTGTGTGTGTGTGTGTGAGCATCTCTACTGTTTAACAGATTGTGTGGTAAAGGTAAGAGGCTCCAGAACATATGTCTTGATCAGAAACCCGAGGAAGATAAGGCAGTGCGAGCACAGGCAAGATTCACCCTTTTTCAGTGAGTTCTGTGTCCTTCGCCTCCCATCAGAGTGTGAGTGTCCCTTGCGGCTGTGCCGAAACCACAGGCCTGGACTCAAATCCGCTAGAAGCTTATGGTGTCTCCTGGGTGGTGGGGGAAGCTCTGGTTCCCAAGTCTGAGGGTCCCCATGTTCTCACACCGGCCCCATCCACAGTCTCCCCTTTGCCAGTATCATCTGTCAGTCACAACAACGATGTCCTAAACGTGCTGTCCAGTTGGCTTCTCATGGTTTTGCCACGTCCGTGCCATAGTTTCTCCATCGGTCAAAAAGGTCTAGAATCGGACCTGCCTCACAGGGCTGTTCGTGGATATAGTAAGTTAATCCGTCTGAGCCCGCTTACAGAGTGCCTGACACAGAGTCCCTCTTCTCTATCACCGTATTTATGATTTGTATTATTACTACTAAGAACAAGAACTTTGCATAGAAGACTCTTCAGTGATACTTTGTTACGAGATGGGGAGGGACCCTGAGTGTGACTTCAAACAGCTGCTGAGTCTGGAGATGAGGCTCATGTATTTAAAGACAAGCGCCCACATTCGCTGACCTCTTCTGGGGTGACACGTGACTGTCCACTATTTGCCCCCCTGAAAACAAAGCACCTAATCTGCTCCTCTAGGAGGAAGGTAACTTTTAAACAATGGGAGAGAATGTAACTGCTTTTTTACATCTTCGGAAAGAACATTTTGAAAGCAGATGTTTGGAGATGTTTCCATTGTTATGAGCTTGTATTGCCAAAAAGCAAGGAAAGTATGTTTCCCTTAGAAACTCTCCAAGCCTGCACACTTCAAGAACTTGAAAACGGAAGATTCCAACCAATTTCAAAAAGCTTCCAAAAAGAAAACTTTCAGGGGGTTTTGAATCCATTTGTTAAAAAAACATGAATACTAATCTTCCGATTTGTTTGCTGAACTTAGTGATGGATATCTAGAAAGATGAATGTAGGTTAGCCAGATTTCACCAAAAACGGTTCCCTATTTTGAGAGTGGGACTAAAATATGAATATTGGTGTTTAGAAAGCACAGTCCAGGGCTTCCCTGGTGGCGCAGTGGTTGAGAGCCCGCCTGCCGATGCAGGGGACACGGGTTCGTGCCCCGGTCTGGGAAGATCCCACATAACGTGGAGCGGCTGGGCCCGTGAGCCATGGCCGCTGAGCCTGCGCGTCCGGAGCCTGTGCTCCGCAACGGGAGACGCCACAACAGTGAGAGGCCCGCGTACCGCAAAAAAAAAAAAAGAAAAGAAAACACAGCCCATGAGGTGCTTCTTTCATCTGGATTTAGAAATATTTGTATAAATCCAAATGAAAGCGCTCTTTTCAGCTCTAACAGCCAAATCAAGTATGGAAGTAACTCTACACAGAACCAGACTCCTGAATCACGACAGCACAGAGTGTTAACCCATGTTTTTCAAAAAATTGAAGAAAGGGTATGCAGTTGCATTGCTAGCTGTAAAAATATGTTATAAAGAATGTATAAAGGAAGGCCAAAAGGTCTATTACACTGTTAGTAAATAAAATAAAAACATTTAAAAGCCGTGTTTATTTAATCTTTATGTCCTCCTTTAAATTCTTTTAGTTTTTATATATGCTTTATACTGCTGGTAATATATTTGTAATTTATAAACTTTTATGCCCACTTGGAGACCTCTGCTCTCAATCACCTAATCGAGTCCCAGGTGTCCCTCAGGTTGCTGTGGAGGCAATTTTAGCTTCTTGGTGGAGGGTGGATGGGGAGAGAGGGGGCTTTCTTCGGGGTCCAGGGAAGCAGAGCCTGCTGCCCCATTCTCAGCCTCTAGGGGGCAGAAGAGGGAAGCAAAAAACAGCTTGTGGGAAAAACGGACTCAGAAAGATAGCCCGAGAAGGGCTGGTTTCAGGAGACACCTTAGAATGTCTGTTTTCTCCCCAGCCTTCCTCACTGTCCCCTTCAAGACTGGAGTAAAACAAACCAGCTACAGCCCCTGAGGACTGAGAAAAATCCCACTGAGTGTTGGAAACAAGGAGGGGAGTCCGTGGGCTATGGGGCTTCCACCTGGACACTTGATTCACCTGAAGACGACAGCCAGCCAGGCCCTGGACTCCGGCCCCTGCCCTGCTACTTCTTGAGCCTCAGTTTCTCCAGCTGAGATTAAGAATTCCATAAGGGTTCAGTTACATCCCTTTGGCCAAAGTGCCTGACGTGCCCTCGGTCCTAAATAAATGTTCCCACACTCTTTCTCGTGATTCGTTCATGCTCCATCCCCCTGAGATCTTCCCTGGCCTGTCATCCAGAGGACATCAAGGCTGATGGCGGGGACAGGTGTGAGGCCCTCCTGTGCTCCTCCCACTTCTCTCCAGGACTGGCTCACTTCCGTCCTGCCCCGGATGTCAGAGCTGAGGTGGATTTGTTGGTCACCCTATGGCTGTGGTTTCTGAGCACATTTTTTTTTTTTTTTTTTTTTTTGCGTTACGTGGGCCTCTCACTGTTGCAGCCTCTCCCGTTGCGGAGCACAGGCTCTGGACGCGCAGGCTCAGCGGCCATGGCTCACGGGCCCAGCCGCTCCGCGGCATGTGGGATCTTCCCGGATCGGGGCGCGAACCTGCGTCCCCTGCATCGGCAGGCGGACTCTCAACCACTGCGCCACCAGGGAAGCCCTCTGAGCACATTTTTGAGTAGACGTCCTGCGGTGCATGTGTGCCCGAGCCTGTTTGTTCTCTGTGAATACGGCCAGATAACAAGCCCAGGCTTCCGTCTCATCACCAGAGCAGGTGTGGACCACAGCATGAGCCTCCTGACACACCTCCAGGACTCCTTACCTCCCAGCCACCCACCCTGCCGGCCCCCTGGGCAACCTTCCAGAAACACAGCCCTGGGTGTGTCATGCTCTAGGTTCCACAGTCATCACTGGATCCTCATCACTGATGGGGTAAGACCTTAGCTTCTGGGTTGATGTTCAAGGCTGTGGGATAGGAGCTCTCCCCAACCCCCTGCACTCTAAGCGTCTTCTCCCTCCATGCCTCAGTTTCCTCATCTGTCAAATGGAGGCAACTAGCCTTGTGAGGGTTGAGAGTGACAGGGGATGGAAGTCTCCTCCTGTGAGGACGCTCAGCACGTGTTGATGCCCCCTCCCCCTCCCCATTTACGGATGAGAAAGCTGAGGCTCTGAGAGGTAGGGGTGGCCCAGATGTGGCAGAGCCAGGATTAAAATTCAGACCTTCCACCCTCGATCTGGGACATCTGCTAACACATCCCAGCTCAACCGTCCCTCCTCAGTGAGGCCCCTGGTTGCTGTCGCTCGCATCCTGTTTTACCATCTGCAATTATTGAATGTATGAGCGGTTTCCTTGCTCATTGCTGTCTCCTCTTCTAGAACATAGCCCCATGAAGGTATGGACCTGGTTGGTCTTGTTCGTTGAAAGCCTAGCACAGAGCCAGGGCCTGTTAACTTCTTCTTGAATAGTTGTTGGAAGAGTTAAGACAGTTTCAAAGAAAACTCCGGTTGATCACTTGCTAATGAAGTGGGTTCCTTCCTCCTCTGGAGACCCCACACTCTGGGACTTCTTTGATTACACAGAGCTCCAGGGTCCCTTCCTCCCCTGGGAACACTGGCCCCAAGCAGCAGGCAGCCTCATAAACACAGCAGCGTCGCGAGGCCGGCTTTCACTGAAGCCCTGGAGAGGCAACTGAACCAGGGAGTAAAGTGTGTATTAGGCTTAGATACCTTGGGAGTCAATGTTTAAAAAACCTCACCAGTAATTGGAAATTGGCTAATCCTTTGCTATAATTAGGAGGGCCTGGAGGCCGGAGAGGCTCTGGTTTCCCAAGCTTTATTTTGAAGCCTTAGAAAACAGGAAGTGACTGGGCTTCCCTGATGGTGCAGTGGTTAAGAATCCGCCTGCCAATGCAGGGGTCACGGGTTCGAGCCCTGGTTTGGTAAGATCCCACATGCCGCAGAGCAACTAAGCCCATGCGCCACAACTACTGAGCCTGTGCTCTAGAGCCCGTGAGCCACAACTACTGAGCCCACGTGCCACAACTACTGAAGCCCACGTGCCTAGAGCCCATGCTCCGCAACAAGAGAAGCCACCACAATGAGAAGCCCGTGCACTGCAACGAAGAGTAGCCCCCGCTCACCACAACTAGAGAAAGCCCGCACGCAGCAACGAAGGCCCAACACAGCCAAAAATAAAAACAAATAAATAAATTTAAAGAAAAAAAGAAAAAGAAAACAGGAAGTGACTTAGGAGGTCCAGAAGCTGGTGAGAGTGTTTGCAGCAGCCCACTCCGAGTAGAAAGTGAGATGCATTTGGGTCGTGTCCCTTCAAAGCATATTCATGGTTCCTAAAAAGTATGAATTTCATTATTAACAGCAACAGTTTTTCTGGTAAATTTTGTTGAATATAAAAGAGGGCACAGTTCCCAACTGTATGGCTCAATGAGTTTTCATGAAGTGCACACACCTATGTGACCAGCCCCCAGAAGCCCCACCCCCAGGGGCCCCCTTCAGTCACTATGCCACCTCGAGACTAACCATCACCCTGACTTCTAGCACCACAGACGTGCCAAATGGTGTTATCAAAAATGTTTGGGGGCTTGATTCCAGGTTTTCAAATTTGAATGCCCCAGGGGCTCCCCACAGGTGTCCCTAACGATGGAAGGGCCCAGTGGGACTGTGGTCCCTCGTGATCCGCTTTACGGGGAACTTTGGCAATGGTTGCCAGGCAAAAATGCAGGCCCGGTGTCGGCAGGTAACTTGATCTTGCCAGAGAAGCTGAAAGTCTAGATTTTTATGTGAAATCATGATTATTGAATGTTGGCAACTCATGAAAATTTAGCAACCTGTGGAGGCCAATTCCAACCAGGCCAAACAAAACATGCTCATGGGCCAGACTTGGCCTGCAGGCTGCCGGTGGAGGTGACCTTGAGGGACCCCCAGGCCCGTGGGGGAGGTGAGCGTGAACACAGACATCACAGCACAGGAGGGGTGATGAAGGGCCAGACGGAGAAGGACAGAGCCAAGGAAGGCTCTGCCGTGCGTGGAGCGATGTGTGACCAGCACTTTGAAGGACGCACAGGATCAGCACAGCGAGGGCATCCAGGCGGAGGGAGGGGGAGGGAGGGAGGTGGGCGAGGCCTGGGGGACTGTCCCAGCCATGGTTATCAGGAAGCGCAAAGTGGCTTGGTGTGTCGGCAGCATGGGAGGGGCTGAGATGTGGGCAGGGCCAGCCATACAGGACCTGGAAAGGCAAACTGGGGCATATAGACTTTGTCCTGGGGCCGGCAGAGGGCAGTACTTGAGCAGGTTAAACAGAGGCACTGGGGGCATTCCCTGGCGGTCCAGTGGTTAGGACTCGGTGCCTTCACTGCCGTGGCCGGGGTTCAATCCCTGGTCGGGGGTCTTGGGAGACAGGAGGCCTTGGCCTTTGACAGTGTCTGAAGAGGAGGGGACAGGGGCTTGGGCCCACATTTCTGGCCTCCTAAACAAGCTCCCTCCCCACCTCAGCCCCACCCCAGGCAAAGACCCTCCTTGACCAAACCTTAGTCGGGCTCCTCTGAGCCCTTCTCTCAACTAGGCCCTGACCTTAGGCTCTGTCCTTGGCCGGCTTACTCCAGTTTTAGCGAGAATCCTACTGGTTCAGTTTAGCAAGAATCCCTCATCCTTGAAACCCAATCAAGTTCCTCATTCCCCACTCCAGACAGCTTACCCTGCTGGGCCGCCTTCAGCAGGAATCCTGTCAAGTCGCTTTAGCCAGAATCCCCCCAGCCCTGAGGTTTCCTCCGCCCACCGACCGCCCCCCTGCTCCTTGGCGATAAATTCCCTCTTGTCCCTGTGTTCAGAGTTCAGCCCAATCTCTCTCCTGTGGCAAAACTCCTTTTGCAGTGGTCCCTGAATAAAGGCTGCCTTACCGTCTTAACAGGTGTCATGGATAATTTTTCTTTAACACCTGTCCACACCCAAGGCAACTGTAACATTATTTGAGGATAAAAATACGTATCCTATCCAAGGGGCTTGCTCATGAGTTTGGATTCGGTTCCAGAAGGGTGTGTAGACACATGCAGTGGCGCCCTCTGGTGGCACAATCTCCACCCCCTCGTCCTTATCCTCACTTGGAGTACAAGGTCCAGGGCAACATCAGTCAGAACTTTGGAGCTTCCCCGCGCCCCGCCCCCACCTGCTCGGGCTCAGCACAGGGAAGCTCTGTCCTTGCAGGAGCTCCTGCCAAACACCTCAAAGGCGTCTTACACATCCCACCTCAGATCCTGCTGGATCTGCTTTTGAAAATTGACACAAATGCAGAACCTCGTTGCAACCACCCTGGTCTGAGCCGCTGGCATTACTTGCGCGGATTCACTCACTGGCCCCCAGCTGGTCTCTGTTTCCCCCTTCTTAATTCAGCATCGAGAGTGGTCCTGTTATACTCCAAGGCAGATATGTCTCTCCTCTATTCAGAACCTCCCCAGGCTCCCACCCAACTCAGAGTAAATGCTGGAGTCCTTGTAACTGACTCCACACACGATGACCTGTCCCCTCCCCCCATCACCTCTCTACTCTCCCTGCTCACTCATCTCCAGCCACACCGCTTTCTCAGTTATCCCCTACCTCAGGGCCTTTGCACTGGCTGCTCCCTCTTCCTGGAACCTCCTTTCCTGGGATATCTCCAGGGCCTGCTCCCACCCTCCTTCAAGCCTTTGCTCCAATGTCAACTTCCCAGTGAGATCTCCTTGAAGCCCTGATTTAAAATCACAATCTGCTACCCTCACTTCTATCCTCCTCCCTGCTTTATTGTTCTCCTTGGCTCTTAACACCTGCCGACTCTACAACGTACTTATTAATGCTGTTCATGCTCTTTTCTCTCTGATGCTGAGCATCCAATGGGCACTCAGGGAGGGCAAGACTGTCTCAGATGGAAATTTCAAACCCCTCTGTGCTTCCTCTGGGTACTTCTTAAGAGAGTGTGGTCCCTGAGACATATGTCACTTGGGCTCTCCCGGCTTTGAATGCCCAGGACAGGGTTCCCAGCCTGTAGGTCCCTGAGTGCTACACATATGCACATGAACCACTGTTTCAAGCCAACATCTGAGGGACTGGTTTTCAAATGTGTACAGATACTCCTCCGATGAATATTGCTCGGCCGTTTAAAAGTGTCACTGAATTCTTTTCAGCTGTTTGGCCATGATGTATTTTCTCTCTCAACCAATACCCTCAATACTGAATGGAGGTCCTCCTCAAAAGAGCTGGGAACGCCTTGCCTAGGGCCAGAAAAGGGATCTAATGAACAAGTCTGGAGACCCTCGGCCATCCTTCATATGGGTTCCTGCCAGGAACGTTGCCTACAATTATTCTCACCTACCCCCAGGCAAAGTAGCACCAGCCGCCAAGGAGCACAGGCTCACCCACTAGAGTAAGGCAATTCATAATCCGTTAACCTTGAATTCTGCAGGCCCTGCCACTCCACGAGCAGGGGGCTGTTGGAGCAGTTCTCAGCTTGGGCAGAATTCAGATGAGCTCTTGTAATCAACATGCAATTGACTGTTGCACATCCTGGGCATCCGGGCACCCTGTGCTTTGCAGTGTGACGGGGCTTCAGGGGTCATGGTTATTTTAGAGCAGAGGTGGGGATGGAGCGTTCATAGTTGGGCAATCCCACCTTGCACAAGAGATCCTGAAAAGGTCTGTGTGAATTTAGTCCTCTGATCTTGGTTCAGATGTTAATAATAATAATAATGATGGCCAGCGTTTATTGAGCACGTACTATGTGCCAAGTGCTTTTTGCAGGTGTGATCTCATTCCGACAGCCCAATATTCCTCCACCTTTTTATAGATATGGAACTGAGACTCAGAAAGGTTTAGTACAATAACTTGTTCAAAGCCCACAGCTGGTCAAGCCCCAGGGTCGCCTGACCCCAAAGTCAGTATTCTTGACCTTTCTGTTCCCACCCCCCACCTTGGAGATTCTGGGTTGGCAGCCTCTGTAGGGCACCCCTGCCTGATAACTGCAACAACTTTGTGTCTGGTGTGGTACCTCCTTGGGTCATACTGCTAAGGATCTCAGGTGGGTGGGGGATGCCTGCATGGGGAAGTCCCATTCGTCATATCCAACACTTGGCATCCGGTGTGGCACACTTCTTTGCCACCCTTCGTGCCATACCATGCCATGATAAGGACCCCAGGTGACTGCAGCTTCATCCTGCCAGGGGAGCCTGTCCTGTTGGTTCACACAGCCCAAATCTCCCTGGGAGACCCCCAGGGGAAGCACAAGCCCTTTAGACTCTAAAACCCCGCATTTCTGGTGAGGTACCCCTCCTGACAGGTCCTGCAACTCCAGGATCAGTAATGAGGCATCCTTTTCAGTGGGCCCTGCTGCTTCTTGGGTGTGGGAAGCCCAAAAAACTCAACTCTGCAGCTCAGACTCTTTGGGGCTCCTTCTTGGGGCTCCCTACCGGGCCTCCGGGGGAGCGTGCTGCGGGTCCATGTTCCTCGTGGGGAGCCCCAGCAGGCTCTGCCCTTCTCTCCAGAGGGCGGGACTTCTCTGGTTCCTGCGTGAGATGACCCCTCCTGGCTGGTTTTGTTGCCTCACGTCCCCGGTGGGAAGCCTCTTTCTCCGAGAGCGCCTTCTCTGGCACTCTCTTTGCTTCTCAGACTCTCCACTCGGGTGCGGGTCTCTTTAGGGGGCGCCCTTCTCTGCCGGGCCCCCGCCAGCGCCCGGCGTGGGGCGCCCCCTCTCCCAGTGAGGGCGGGAACCAGAACAGTGTCGCCGGCCGCCTGCAGGTGTCTCCCCACGGAGGGGCGCGCGTCCCTGCGCCGTGGCCGCTGCCAGGCGCCAGCGGCTCCTCGCCGAGGTGCACTCGCGCTCCGGGCTCCGGGCGCGCAGGAGCCGCTCCGCCACCGCCCGCCCCCCGCGCCCCCCGTGCGCCGCGCCCCCACCCCGGGGGCGGGGGCATGGGCCAGCGCCGCGTCCGCCGCCGCCCATCGCAGGCGCCCGAGCCCCGGGGCGCGGCGGGCAGCGGCCGCTGACGCGGGGCGCCGGCTGCCAACTTCGCGCGCGGAGCTCCCCGGCGGCGCAGTCCCGGCGGCGCGGGCGGCATGAAGACGAACCGCCGCGGCCGAGCGCTCCTGGCCGTGGCCCTGAACCTGCTGGCGCTGCTCTTCGCCACCACCGCCTTCCTCACCACTCACTGGTGCCAGGGCACGCAGCGGGTGCCCAAGCCGGTCTGCGGCCAGGGCGGGAGCGCCAACTGCCCCAACTCGGGCGCCAACGCCACGGCCAACGGCACCGCCGCCCCCGCCGCCGCTGCCGCCGCCGCCGCCGCCGCCGCAGGGAACGGCCCCCCTGGCGTCGAGCTCTACAGCTGGGAGACAGGCGACGACCGATTCCTCTTCAGGAATTTCCACACCGGCATCTGGTACTCGTGCGAGGAGGAGCTCGGCGGGCTCGGTGAGTGAGCGGCGGCGCCCCGGGGCTCCGCTCCCGGCTCCCCCGGGCTGCGCGGCCCCGGCGCCCCAGACCCAAACCCGCGCTCCCTCCTCGCGCCCGGGACGGGGGCCCGCGCCACCGCCAGGACGCCGTGCCCCGCGCTCCGCAGGCTCGGCCGAACGTTCGGGGGCGGGGAGCGCGGTGGGCAGGTCCGGGGGTGTCGAATGATGGCGTTCGGGACGCTCCGCCGTTTCAAGGTTCGGGCAGAGCTTGTGCTCCTTACGAGCACCAGGCGCCTGTGGGGACGTCGCCGCGCCTTGGAGAGGCGCGTCTCCCGGCACCCACCCCGTTCCTTTCCGAGCCAGAACTCATCTCCACGCTCGCCCCTTCCCCCTCTTCCTTTCGCGGGGCACTGGCTACTCCCATCCATCCCTTCCCGCCTGGGGTGGCGGTGGTGTTGGCGCAGGGACTGTTGCTGTCAGCCGCCCCTTCCACCGCAGATCCACAGAGCCAGAAGCCGAGGGGCTCGTTCTTCCACCCCCATCCCCAGCCCGCACTAAACCGCTCCCGGACCGGGTTTGGGCAGCACGGGAGTGAGGAGTGGGGGCAGTCTGGTGGGTTCCCGGCAGGGAGCCCTTCGCGTCCCGGCCCCTGCCCGGGAGAATATGCGGCGGGAAAGCGGGACAGCTCGGCGAGGCTCGGATCAGAATTGGGGCGCGGGGTGGGGGGGACTCTTCAGAAGGCAGATCAAACTGTTCCCTCGGCCTCGCACCCTTTCCTGGACCTGCCGCCGGAGGCAGCCAGGGCCGGAGTAGGTGTCGCCGAGGCAGGCATTGAGGCTAGGGCAGGGCTCAGGGGAAAGCTGCCTGGCGGTGGTTGTACCACATGCTGGGGACGCTGGTCCACACCACCCGGTACCTCCCAGACGATGTTGCTCCGAGGCCAAGTCTGGGGACCCTCTTGAGTGGAATTGACCTCTTTGCCCAAGGTTAAAACTCCCCGTGCCTGCCTAGCTCTTCGATGTCAGTGTGGGCTATGTGTGTAGTCTCATGTAGACAGGAGTGGGCCACAACCGCTAGTTTGTCCTGAATACGGCGTTGGCCTGACTGGTTTAAAGGACAGAGGGAGGAAGGTGTGAAATGAACCCGGGGAGGCTGCTGCCTCTGCCTGGAATGCACTTCCCCACATCTTCCTTGGCTGGCTCCTCCTGAGCTCCAATGGGACTTCCTGACCCGCCTTCCCAGGCCGGGTCCCTTGGAGAGAAGACCTCCCTATCCCCCTTTGGAGGCAGGGTCTCCCCATCTTCGTAGCTCATCACCATTTTTATCTCCCCCATCACACTTGGCACACCTGAAGTTTTCTGGGGGCATGCCTTTGGTCACCAGCTTCTTGGCACCCTTACCCATTAGGATGTCACTCCATGAGGGCAGGGCCCCAGCCGTCTTGTTCATTGCCATGCCCAGTTTCTGGGTACCGTCTAGTGCATAGAAGGTCTTCAATACCTATTTGCAGGATAAATGTTGGATGAGGCTTCGGGACCGTGAGCCAGAGGCTTGCCGGGTTGCTGCCTGCTCTGTCTTGCCTGGAGGGGTGCCCCACTGAACTTTCCTGAGACCACCTGCTTCATGCCAGCTGTTTGCCAAAGACACTCCGAATAGGGTCCCACCCCTGACCAGTTTCACCCCATCAGACTCACTTCTGGTGTGCACTCAGGACTTGAATTTTTACTCTGGGATGTAATAATAATAATAATTTAATGATTTAATAATAATTAACCTTAAAGGACATCTTGGCTAAAATTCCCTGCTTTCCGCTCAGCCCAATCCTCTCCCATGGAGGCCTCGGAATGCCTCGTCCTGGGAAATATCTGCACCTTTTGGGGTGGGGTCCCCCCACCTCACCTCCGCCTCTCACCAAGTTTCTCCTTCGTGTAAAAACGCAGACTCCCTGCCCTTTCCTTTATGTACACACTTAAATCCAATGCTGTATCCTGCAGCGGAGTTCTCCTGTCTCTGCCCCATGGAGTGCCTGGGCCCTCACTGGCCAGCTGAGCCTCTCAATTGTTTGAGGTCTCTCCTAGCTTCTTCCTGGAGGTCACGCCCCCCAAGTCTTGCAGTTATTTTCCTGTAGCTTGTCCGTGTAGCTCCTCCAGGGCTTGATACAGGATGTTTAAAGCTAAGCATTGAAAAAATTGTTCATTAAAAACAATGCTAGCTCACGTTTATTGAGCCCTTCATGTGCACCAGACATTGTTAAAACGTCTCGCCGGCCGGATCTCGTTGAATCCTTGCCAACGCCCTTGTGGCAGACACTTCTATGGTGCCCATTTTTCAGATGAGGAATTCGAAGCTAAGAGAGGTTTTCGTCTGGCCTCACAGCTGATGAGGGGGCCTGAATTGTCTTCATGGGGCACAAAGGAATCAAAATGAAGTGATCAGGGAAGAGAACGGTACAGTTGGGGGTCAGAGAAAGGCGTGATCTGGGGGGGCTCAGCATAAGACCCTCACCCCCAGTCCTTGGTTAATAAAAACATTGATGGTTAGTTTGTTGGGTAAATGAACCAAACCCACAGTTTTCTCTTTCCTCTTGATCACTGTTGGCTAGAGATCGCCCCTCCCAGAAAATCACAATTTTCCTCCCTGGGAGCTTGGAAAATAGTTATCAGCCTGTCAGTGCTGGTGAGAAATTTGGGAGGTCTGAGCCAAGCTTTGGATGGTTTCCCCCACTGATCCTACAGTGCCCAAATCCTGCCCCTCCACGGTCACGGTACTGAAAGGGTGTCAGGAGGTACCTGGCCTCAAACTTTTGTTGCTATGACAACCTTTCTTCTGGGTTCTGCGACCATTTTAAAATTTATTTTCTACTTGAAGAGAAAAAAAAAACAACACCCCAACAGCCCTCCCCCGCAAACAAAATCCTGTCCTCCCCGCCAGAACATCAAGGACCAACTTCCTTCCCTCATGCCCATGAAACTACAGGGAAGGCTTTCTCCCTTTCTCTGCATTTTATGTTCACTCCAGTGAAAACACCAACCACGAACTACTAACCTCTCCGTGAGAAGCAGCTGCTCAATGTTCCTTCCTCTCAAACGCCTGTTTGGTAATTTCTTTCTGTGCTCAGAAAAACCTCTCCCCGTTCTGCGCAGCCACGGGGAAGTCTAATAAACCCTTTTCCCACACGAAAAATCTACGGCGTTCACAAAGAAAACTGCAGCCTGTCCTAAACAGACACAATCTCCCCAGACCCGGCACAAAGGAAGCTTTTCTCCTTCCTCCAAGAAGGAGCATCAGCCTCCTTCAACAAACAGAAAGAGAAGTGTGGCCTCGACGCAGAATTACCCCAAGCCCTTCACGCAGATTGGATCTCTCTGCTGGATTAGATGGTCGGAAGGCTCGGGTGGGTGCAGACGCAGGCACTGGGGTTGGAGGGGCAGCAGAGAAAGGCCTGGAGGGGTCACGAGTGAAGGTCTGGAGGCGGGCAGGTGGGGCTGGCGGGCAGGTGGCTGTGCTGACCGGGGAGCACAGGTGATGCTGGACTTCAGTCTCAGGGAGTGTGTGTTGGAACCTCAGGAAGTGGGTGGCTCCGGAGGACTGATGGGGTGGCAGGGTCTAGGAGGGCTTGTGAGCGTGGCTGGAGGGAAGTGGGATAGGGGCGGCCAGAGAGAAGGGAGAGGAGGAGCTGGACGTTTGGTGTCCCGACTCTAGACCCACTCTCTCCCCTGTCATGGGTGGGACAGTGCCCACTCTCTCTTGTGAAGGATGGATGCCACGCGCTGCCTCTTTTTAGCAGTGTGGTTTGGGTGAGGGCCTCAGTTTGCTGCCCTGGGGAATGGGGTTAGGGAGATCAGAGCAACTAGCAGCTGCTCATGGTGCAAGGATTCAGTGAAAGAGTGCAGGGAAGTGCCGGGCACCTGTTGGGTGTGTGAGTGCCCCTGGTCACCTCTGGGCTGCCAGCTGTCCGAGCCGCCCACGTCTCTCCTGTGGCCTTGGGCAGCAGCCTCCCCGCTTCCACCATTGCCCCCACCCCTGCCAGTCCCCTGGCCACCCTGCATCTGAGTGATCATCAGATCCTGTCTCTCCTTTGCACAGCCCCCCTCTGACAACTGCCCCCCCCCACTTAGAGTCAAAGCCACATCCTCCCCAAAGCTTGAGGCCCCGCGTGAAGGTGGCCCTCAGCCCCTCCCTGGCTACATGGCCTCTCTGCCTCTCTGGGGTCCTCTCCTTCTCCCGCCTGGTCACTGGCTTCTGCCACACTGGCTCCTGACACCAGGCACACTCCACCTCAGTGCCTTTGCACTGCCTTTCCCTCTGCCTGGAATGCTCTTCCCCCAGTTGGCCACAAGACGGTTTCTGGAAACTTCTTGAAGTCAGCTCTTTCCCAGCACCCCATTCAGTATTTATCTCCCCACGCTTTTGCTGCTTGATTTTTCTGCTAGCATTTGCCACCGTTGACTTTTCCTCAGTGTTCCTCATTTGTTTTGTGTGTGGTCCACCAGCTCCGTGAAGGTGGAGGTTGAGTTTGTGTTGTTTCACGGCTGGCTCCCCAGTGCTCAGGACACTGGCAGCAGTAGGTGTTCAGTCAACATTTGTGGGATAGATGTTGGTTGCTATGTCTGTTGTTCTTTGTGTCCGGTTCTCTGCCAGGCTCTAAGTGTCTTCTTATGCTGCAGGGAAGCAGGGGGCCCGGCCGGGGACCCCTCCCCTTCCGCTGAGGCTTCTGTTACATCTACCCCTCCTTACACACACACACACACACACACACACACACACACACACACACGCACACACACACACGCATGAGTGTGGGGCGGGCCCATAAGCCCTCAGGAGAAGACCCCTGCCACCCCCCTGCCTTTCTTGCTTCCCCTTCATTTCTACAGAAAACCCCAGCTCTTCTGTCCGTCCCTTATATCATGCTGCTACATTTTGACAAGTATGAGGACGCATGTGATGTCCCCAACCTGGGGACTTGCGGCGCTTGGGAATACGTTGGTGTAATATTAGACAGGCCAGGAGCAGCTGATACATGAAGAGTTGGACTTTGAAGGGCATGGCTTGAGCCCCCAAAAGTGTTACTTCCTTTTGTTCCCATAACAGCCCTATGAGGTAGGTGCCATGGTTACACCCGATGAGGAAACCGAGGCACAGAGAGGTGAAGTGACTTGTTCAAGGTCACACAGCTTCCAAGTGGCAGAGTTGTGATATGCAGAAGGCTCCAGAGCCTGGCTCTTGCCTGCGGTGCTGTGCTGCACCCCGTCCCCCCAACCCAGTTCACGCAGCCTCCCCAGGCACCTCTAAGAGGCCTCACTGAGAAGGACGCTGCACCAGGCGTCATGAGCCCTGGGTTCAAGTCCAGCCTCCAGTGCCAACTTGCTGAGTGACTTTAAACAAGTCACACTCCCTCTCTCTGTGGCCTTTTCTTTCCTTATGTGTAAAATGAGGGTTTGGTTTTGTTTTTTGTCTGGTTGATGGAGGCGGCAGAGCACCCCAGGACCACAGGCCTTGTGGTCAGACAGTTCAGGCTCCAGCCACCATGCCACCACTCACCTGCTGTGTGACCTCTGGCAGGGGCTTGCCCTCTCTGGGCCTCAGTTTCCTTGGCTGGGACAAGAGGACGATGATATCTGCCTCATGATAGTGTCCTTGGAGTTAAAGCAAGATAACGTGGATGCTTGGCTGGTACACAGCAATCACTCAATAATGGAGCTTTTGGTGACCTGACCTCGTGTCAGAGGCTGCAGACCCATGGCCATCGGGTCAGATCCAAACTGTCCATCTGTTTGTTTGGCCCTGCAGGGTCTTCAGCATCTTTGAATAAGTTGCCAGTATTTGAAAATTGAGACACTTCACAGAAACACCTGGATTTATGGCTTTTCTCAAAAACCTGGCAGATCCATCAGCACTGGGCCCAGGTTCCTGTGGGAGTGGCAGCTGACCCTTCTGGGAGTCCATCGCCCGCCCCTCCTCACTACTGAGGTAACTTTGCCACCTTCCCGGCGCTCAGGACCCAAGCCTTGGGGTCCTCCTTGGTGCCTCTTGCTCTCACATCCCACGTCTCAGCCATAGGTGAATCCTGTCAGCTCTTCAGTCAGAATCCAGCTCCTGCCTGATCACGTTCCACCAGCTCTGCCCTGGCCGGGCTCCTGGTGCCTCTCCGCTGGACTAGGGCAGTAGCCCCTCCCTGGGCTCCCTGCTCCTGCCCTTGGCCCCCCACCATCTGCTCTCCACCCAGCAGCCAGAGGAATCCTGTTAAATCCGTCAGGTCACTTCCCTCCACTGCTCAGGGCCCTCCTGTGCATCTCATCTCGCTCAGTTACAGCCAAACATCCTCCAAAGCCTGTGGGCCCTTTGAAATCTGCCCCTATTGCCTCTGACCATCTCTCCCCGCAACTGCTCTGCTCCAGCCATACCAGCCTCCTTGCTGGTCCTTGAACAGGCCAAGACCTCCTGCCTCAGGGCCTTTGCACTTGCTGTTCCTTCTGTGTGGGAACTCTTCTCCCAGCTGTCTGCCAGGCTCCCTCCCTTCTCAGGCAGGTCTCTGCTCAAAGGTTCTCTTCTCAGTGAGACCTTCCCAGACCACACGATGTATATCAGTGACCTCACCACCCCCAAGCACTTCTCCCTCCTTCCTTATTCCCCCATCACTCTCATTATCGTCTTACCCACTACATATCACACTCATTTATCTTCTTCCTTTCATTAAAAAAAATTTAAAAGATTTTTATTGGAGTCTAGTTGATTTACAATGTTGTGCTAGTTTCTGCTCTACAGCAAAGTGAATCAGTTATACATATATCCACTCTTTTTTAGATTCTTTTCCCATATAGGTCATTACACAGTATTGAGTACAGTTCCTGTGCTAAACCGTAGGTCCTTATTAGTTATCTATTTTATATAGAGTAGTGTGTATATGTCAATCCCAATCTCTCAATTTATCCCTGCCCCCCTTTCCCCCTTGGTAACCATAAGTTTGTTTTCTATATCTGTGACTCTATTTCTGGTTTTCACTTGTCTTCTTTATGATGTCTCTGCCCTGCACGGATGCTAGCTCCATGGTGGCAGGACTTGGTCCATTTCACGTAATGCCATATCCCAGAAACTAGACGAGCTGGCTTTGAGTAAGGGTTTGGTGAATACGTGTTGAAAGCATTTGGGATTCTAGGACCTTCTCAGGACTTGTGTGTGCAGTGAGAGGCCCCAAGCTCTGTGCCCATCATTCCCATGGACTTGTCAGATATTCCTTCTTCCCTCTTCCCTCCCCTGTTCTGCTCCCAAGAAGAGGTATTTAGTGGGCTGCTGTGAAGGGCTGAGGGGGTTCACTATGGTCATCCTCCCTGTTTAAATCCTGGGGTACCAGACTCAGAACCATCTTGCAGGGATGCCGTGACCTTGGGCCTCTGTGCTGCCTGTGGGACCATCCGCGGTGGTTAAGCTCTTCTGGTCCCAAGTGATAGAAGCAGACTCAGGCCCACTTAAGGATAAAGGGGAGGTTTTTTTTTTTGTGGTACGTGGGCCTCTCACTGTTGTGGCCTCTCCCATTGCGGAGCACAGGCTCCGGACGCACAGGCTCAGCGGCCATGGCTCACGGGCCCAGCCGCTCCGCGGCATGTGGGATCTTCCCAGACCGGGGCACGAACCCGTGTCCCCTGCATCGACAGGTGGACTCTCAACCACTGCGCCACCAGGGAAGCCTGGGGAGTTTTTAAGAAGGATGATGCTGCTGCCTACAGAATCCAGGCAAAGGTCTTGGAGGTCAGAGCCGGGACCTTCTGGGCTCCTGGAGGCCAGAGTTGACGAGTCCTTCCTCAGGTCTAGAGCCACCAACTAAAATCCTACAGGGGCCAGATTGGAAACCAAAGAGAGTAAACATACAGGGAGTGCAGGGGACTGTGGGGAACCGGGAGTGTCTGCCTGGCCTAAAGCGGCAGCTACTGTTCAGCTCCAGGTGACCATTATCATTGGGGGAGGGGAGACCGTGTGGTACCAAGTTGTCCATTTTGTCAACACTCCAGGTTTTTATACCAAACCTCTTTTTTTAAGTAAGAATTGATACCTGCCACTTTTATTTGTTTTATTCTTTCTCTGTTAGGAAAACGTTAACAGGAGATGGATATTTATTAATAAAGTAATACATTTGTAGATGAATGGTTATTATAAGAGCAATTGAAATAATATAGTTTTATTAAATCATGGAAATAGATGAACAGAAACTTATTTATATTAAAAATTGTAGATTTTACATTTTAAAAAATTTAGCTAAGTTGTTGAGGTATATTAGCTTGTTTTTATTTAAAATTTTTGAAAAATTGAAAATATTTCAAGTGTAATTTCTCAAATTTTGTTTTGACATATATACCAAACTTCTTGATGGTTGAAATTTGGCAATGAATTCAATTAAAAATAAGAAGCCCGCTCTGCAGGCCCAAAGCCAACACTTATGAGGGATGAGCAGACCCTGTCCTGCCAGTTTGCAACTTCTAAGCCAGAGCTCTGTTGTTCATGTGATTGGAGTCCCAGCTCCTTGTTTCCATGGTTACTGGTTCATGGTCTTGAGAGACAGTCTGATTGGACAGTGTGGTGCTGGTGGCCATGATGGCTGGTCCAGTCTGCTCTGTTCTGGGAGTGGAGATGTAGGATTACACAACTCCATTCTGTGGATAGAGGGAAGGGGAAGCCAGGGGAATAGGTAGGGGCTTGGGCAGACATCCCCAAAGGAGTCGACCCTGTTAGGCAGGACACCAGGACTCACTGAAAGTGAGGGAAACTCACCTGAAATGGGTTTAAGGAAACAAACAAACAATTTATGGTTGCTCTTTTTTAAAATTTTTTTTTATTTTTTAATACAGCAGTTTCTTATTAGTCATCAATTTTATACACATCAGTGTATACATGTCAATCCCAATCGCCCAATTCATCACACCACCATCCCCACCCCCCCGCGACTTTCCCCCCTTGGTGTCCATACGTTTGTTCTCTACATCTGTGTCTCAACTTCTGCTCTGCAAACCGGTTCATCTGTACCATTTTTCTAGGTTCCACATACATGCGTTAATATACGATATTTGTTTTTCTCTTTCTGACTTACTTCACTCTGTATGATGGTCTCTAGATCCATCCATGTCTCAATTTCATTACTTTCTATAGCTGAGTAATATTCCATTATGTACCACATCTTCTTTATCCATTCATCTGTTGATGGGCATTTAGGTTGCTCCCATGACCTGGCTATTGTAAATAGTGCTGCAATGAACATTGGGGTGCATGTGTCTTTTTGAATTATGGTTTTCTCTGGGTATATGCCCAGTAGTGGGATTGTTGGGTCATATGGTAATTCTGTTCTTAGTTTTTTAAGGAACCTCCATACTGTTCTCCATAGTGGCTGTATCAATTTACATTCCCACCAACAATGCAAGAGGGTTCCCTTTTCTCCACACCCTCTCCAGCATTTGTTGTTTGTAGATTTTCTGATGATGCCCATTCTAACTGGTGTGAGGTGATACCTCATTGTAGTTTTGATTTGCATTTCTCTAATAATTAGTGATGTTGAGCAGCTTTTCATGTGCTTCTTGGCCATCTGTATGTCTTCTTTGGAGAAATGTCTATGTAGGTCTTCTGCCCATTTTTGGATTGGGTTGTTTGTTTCTTTAATATTGAGCTGCATGAGCTGTTTATATATTTTGGAGATTAATCCTTTGTCCGTTGATTCATTTGCAAATATTTTCTCCCATTCTGAGAGTTGTCCTTTCGTCTTGTTTATGGTTTCCTTTGCTGTGCAAAAGCTTTGAAGTTTCATTAGGTCCCATTTGTTTACTTTTGGTTTTATTTCCATTACTCTAGGAGGTGGATCAAAAAAGATCTTGCTGCGATTTATGTCAAAGAGTGTTCTTCCTATGTTTTCCTCTAAAAGTTTTATAGTGTCCGGTCTTACATTTAGGTCTCAAACCCATTTTGAGTTTATTTTTGTGTTTGGTGTTAGGGAGTGTTCTAATTTCATTCTTTTACATGTAGCTGTCCAGTTTTCCCAGCACCACTTATTGAAGAGACTGTCTTTTCTCCATTGTATATCCTTGCCTCCTTTGTCATAGATTGGTTGACCACAGGTGCGTGGGTTTATCTCTGGGCTTTCTATCTTGTTCCATTGATCTATGTTTCTGTTTTTGTGCCAGTACCATATTGTCTTGGTTACTGTAGCTTTGTAGTATAGTCTGAAGTCAGGGAGTCTGATTCCTCCAGCTCCGTTTTTTCCCCTCAAGACTGCTTTGGCTATTTGGGGTCTTTTGTGTCTCCATACAAATTTTAAGACTTCTTGTTCTAGTTCTGTAAAAAATGCCATTGGTAATTTGATAGGAATTGCATTAAATCTATAGATTGCTTTGGGTAGTATAGTCATTTTCACAATATTAATTCTTCCAATCCAAGAACATGGTATATCTCTCCATCTGTTGGTATCATCTTTAATTTCTTTCATCAGTGTCTTATAGTTTTCTGCATACAGGTCTTTTGTCTCCCTTAGGTAGGTTTATTCCTAGGTATTTTATTCTTTTTGTTGCAATGGTAAATGGCAGTGTTTCCTTAATTTCTCTTTCAGACTTTTCATCATTAGTGTATAGGAATGCAAGAGATTTCTGTGCATTAACTTTGTATCCTGCAACTTTACCAAATTCATTGATTAGCTCTAGTAGTTTTCTGGTGGCATTTTTAGGATTCTCTATGTATAGTATCATATCATCTGCAAACAGTGACAGTTTTACTTCTTCTTTTCCAATTTGTATTCCTTTTATTTCTTTTTCTTCTCTGATTGCCGTGGCTAGGACTTCTAAAACTATGTTGAATAATAGTGGTGAGAGTGGACATCCTTGTCTTGTTCCTGATCTTAGAGGAAATGCTTTCAGTTTTTCACCATTGAGAATGATGTTTGCTGTGGGTTTGTCGTATATGGCCTTTATTATGTTGAGGTAGGTTCCCTCGATGCCCACTTTCTGGAGAGTTTTTATCATAAATGGGTGTTGAATTTTGTCAAAAGCTTTTTCTGCATCTATTGAGATGATCATATGGTTTTTATTCTTCAGTTTGTTAATATGGTGTATCACATTGATTGATTTGCATATATTGAAGAATCCTTGCATCCCTGGGATAAATCCCACTTGATCATGGTGTATGATCCTTTTAATGTGTTGTTGGATTCTGTTTGCTAGTATTTTGTTGAGGATTTTTGCATCTCTGTTCATCAGTGATATTGGTTTGTAATTTTCTTTCTTTGTAGTATCTTTTTCTGGTTTTGGTATCAGGGTGATGGTGGCCTCATAGAATGAGTTTGGGAGTGTTTCTTCCTCCGCAATTTTTTGGAAGAGTTTGAGAAGGATGGATGTTAGCTCTTCTCTAAATGTTTGATAGAATTCACCTGTGAAGCCATCTGGTCCTGGACTTTTGTTTGTTGGAAGATTTTTAATCACAGTTTCAATTTCATTACTTGTGATTGGTCTGTTCATATTTTCTATTTCTTCCTGGTTCAGTCTTGGAAGGTTATAGGTTTCTAAGAATTTGTCCATTTCTTCCAGGTTGTCCATTTTATTGGCATAGAGTTGCTTGTAGCATCTTAGGCTGCTTTGCATTTCTGTGGTGTCTGTTGTAACTTCTCCTTTTTCATTTGTAATTTTACTGATTTGAGTCCTCTCCCTCTTTTTCTTGATGAGTCTGGCTAATGGTTTATCAATTTTGTTTATCTTCTCAAAGAACCAGCTTTTAGTTTTATTGATCTTTGCTATTGTTTTCTTTGTTTCTATTTCATTTATTTCTGCTCTGATCTTTATGATTTCTTTCCTTCTTCTAACTTTGGGTTTTGTTTGTTCTTCTTTCTCTAGTTCCATTAGGTGTAAGGTTAGATTGTTTATTTGAAATTTTTCTTGTTTCTTGAGGTAGGCTTGTATAAACTTCCCTCTTAGAACTGCTTTTGCTGCATCCCATAGTTTTTTTTTTTTTTTTTTTTGCGGTACGCGGGCCTCTCACTGTTGTGGCCTCTCCCGTTGCGGAGCAACAGGTTCCGGACGCGCAGGCTCAGCAGCCATGGCTCAGGGGCGCAGCCGCTCCATGGCATGTGGGATCTTCCCAGACCGGGATACGAACCCGCGTCCCCTGCATCGGCAGGCGGACTCTCAACCACTGTGCCACCAGGGAAGCCCCCAGCTTTCTTTTGATTTCCATTGGCATGGAATATCTTTTTCCATCCCCTCACTTTCAGTCTGTATGTGTCCCTAGGTCTGAAGTGGGTCTCTTTAGACAGCATATAGATGGGTCTTGTTTTTGTTTCCATTCGGCAAGCCTGTGTCTTTTGGTTGGAGCATTTAATCCATTCACGTTTAAGGTAATTATCGATATGTATGTTCCTATTACCATTTTCTTAATTGTTATGGGTTTGTTTTTGTAGGTCCTTTCCTTCTCTTGTGTTTCCCACTTAGAGAAGTTCCTTTAGCATTTGTTGTAGAGCTGGTTTTGTGGTGCTGAATTCTCTTAGCTTTTGCTTGTCTGTAAAGCTTTTGATTTCTCCATCGAATCTGAATGAGATCCTTGCTGGGTAGAGTAATCTTGGTTGTAGGTTCTTCCCTTTCATCACTTTAAGTATATCATGCCACTCCCTTCTGGCTTGTAGAGTTTCTGCTGAGAAATCAGCTGTTAACCTTATGGGAGTTCCCTTGTATGTTATTTGTCATTTTTCCCTTGCTGCTTTCAATAGTTTTTCTTTGTCTTTAATTTTTGCCAGTTTGATTACTATGTGTCTCGGCGTGTTTCTCCTTGGGTTTATCCTGTATGGGACTCGCTGCACTTCCTGGACTTGGGTGGCTATTTCCTTTCCCATGTTAGGGAAGTTTTCGACTGTAATCTCTTCAAATATTTTCTCAGGTCCTTTCTCTCTCTCTTCTCCTTCTGGGACCCCTATAATGTGAATGTTGTTGCATTTAATGTTGTCCCAGAGGTCTCTTAGGCTGTCTTCATTTCTTTTCATTCTTTTTTCTTTATTCTGTTCTGCAGCAGTGAATTCCACCATTCTGTCTTCCGGGTCACTTATCTGTTCTTCTGCCTCAGTTATTCTGCTATTGATTCCTTCTCGTGTAGTTTTCACTTCAGTTATTGTATTGTTCATCTCTGTTTGTTTGTTCTTTTAATTCTTCCAGGTCTTTGTTAAACATTTCTTGCATCTTCTCGATATTTGCCTCCATTCTTTTTCCGAGGTCCTGGATCATCTTCACTATCATTATTCTCAATTCATTTTCTGGAAGTTTGCCCATCTCCACTTCATTTAATTGTTTTTCTGGGGTTTTATCTTGTTCCTTCATCTGGTACATAGCCCTCTGCCTTTTCATCTTGTCTATGTTTCTGTGAATGTGGTTTTTGTTCCACAGGCTGCAGGATTGTATTTTTTCTTGCTTCTGCTGTCTGCCCTCTGGTGGATGAGGCTATCTGAGAGGCTTGTGCAAGCTTCCTGATGGGAGGGACTGGTGGTGGGTAGAGCTGACTGTTGCTCTGGTGGGCAGAGCTCAGTAAAACTTTAATCCGCTTGTCTGCTGATGGGTGGGGCTGGGTTCCTTCCCTGTTGGTTGTTTGGTCTGAGGCGACCCAACACTGGAGCCTATCTGGGCTCTTTGATGGGGCTAATGACAGACTCTGGGAGGGCTCTTGCCCAGGCGTACTTCCCAGAACTTCTGCTGCCAGTGTCCTTGTCCCCACGGTGAACCATAGCCACGCCCCTCCTCTGCAGGAGACCCTCCAACACTAGCAGGTAGGTCTGGTTCAGTCTCCCTCGGGGTCACTGCTCCTTCCGCTGGGTCCCGATGCACACATTACTTTGTGTGTGCCTCCAAGAGTGGAGTCTCTGTTTCCCCCCATCCTGTCGAAGTCCTGCAATCAAACCCCATGAGTCTTCAAAGTCTGATTCTCTAGGAATTCCTCCTCCTGTTGCCTGACCCCCAGGTTGGGAACCTGATGTGGGGCTCAGAACCTTCACTCCAGCGGGTGGACTTCTGTGATATAAGTGTTCTCCAGTCTGTGAGTCACCCACCCAGCAGTTATGGGATTTGATTTTACTGTGATTGTGCCCCTCCTACCGTCTCATTGTGGCTTCTCCTTTGTCTTTGGATGTGGGGTATCTTTTTTGGTGAGTTCCAGTGTCTTCCTGTCGATGATTGTCCAGCAGCTAGTTGTGATTCTGGTGTTCTCACAAGAGGGAGTGCGCGCGCGCCCTTCTACTCCGCCATCTTGGTTCCTCTCCTATGGTCGCTCTTGATAGGAGGTCTCCTAAGAAGAGTCTGGGGTTGTGTCACGGCTGCATCACAGTGTTATTGGGAATTTCTCTTTCCAGCCCTTGGCCCTGCTTCCTTCTGGATTAGCTTCATGCTCAAGTGCGCTCTCCCACTGTGGTCAGCCCCCAAAGCTTTGAGCTCACCTCCTGTCCTTCCAGTAACTTCAGGGCAAAAAGAGTTCCTCCTCCCCAAAGTTCCAAACAAAAGTCCCAGAACTGGTTCTCATTGGACCAACTTGGACTGAATGGATGGGTGTGGCCCGAGGGGTAGATGGTGTTGATGAGGACGGGTCCCCCTAAGCCGTGAGGCCTGAGAGTGGAAGAGGGGAATGTCAGTTGGCGCTTGGCTCAGCAATGCTGTGTAACAGCAAAACCTCAGGGGCAGACAGTTGTAAGCCTTTACTTAGCTCAAGAGTCTGTGGGTCCACATTTAGGTTGGGCCTAAAGGTTAGGTAACTCACACGTGTGCTGGTCGCTGGCTGTTGGCTGGAGTGAAGGAGGCAGCTGGGCCACGTGCCTCTTGTCCTTCAACAGGCTGGCCTGGGCATGTTCTCAGATGGTGTCAGAAATGTAAAAGCCAGAGCAGGCCAAATCGTGCAGGTGCTTTCCACGCCTCTGCTTACGTTACATTTACTTACATCCCATTGGCCTGGAGTCACTGTCGGGGGGCACCACAGAGTTATAATGGCCAAGGGCATGGATACAGGAGGGGTGAAGAATTGGGACCATTAAAGCAATCACTGTATCGTAGGTGGTTCGTCAAAATCGGGGACTCGTCCCAGTAAGAGGGGAAATAGATGCTGGTCAGATAAGAATAACAGATGCCCCCTACTTACACAACGAGGATACATCTGGGAGCTGAAGGAGTTTGTGGCCATGCCCTCCATCCCTGGCCTAATTCCTTTTTAGCCAAGACACTGCAGCTGTTCTTGAGTCAGAGGTTCTTAACTGTGTGGGGCTCTGGGGCTCTGTGATGCTGGGATGAAGCCAGGGGCCTCTATCCAGAGAAATGCATCCCCCTAAACACACAATTTGGACTACAGTTTCCCGAGGCCCACACTGGAGACCACATCAGGTTGAGAACCTCTGATTCATCTGGTGTTTCCCAAAGTTGGCTGTGCCCCAGAGTCATCTAGAGAACTTGTTAAAATACAGATTCCCAGGGTCTTGCCCTTGGGCTTACTGCCAGATGGGTCTGGGGTGAGGTCCAGGGATCTGTATTTCCCCAGGGGTTTCCAGAACACAGCAGGCATGGGCACCAGTGTTCCCATCCAGGCCTCTCATTCTGCATCTGGGAGGGAGGCAGCAGGAAGGGCTAGCGCAGAGCGTGGCGCAGAGCATGACGGCCAGCCCACCTCAGCCTCCTGCTCCCTGCTGTGCCTTGCTGCTTCCCTCCACTTCCAGCCGCATCGAGCTTATTTCCCACCACCGGGCGTTTGCTGTTCCCTTCCTCTAAATATGAAGAACTTGTCTCAGCTGTCACGTCCGCAGACCCTCCCCAAGCCCCAGCCCTCACTGCGGTGTCCTCCCAAGGTCTCTTTTCTTCACAGCACTTACCACTCACTGAAATGACATTGTTTTTTTTATTTCTGTGCACATTTACGATTTGTACCTCTCATCCTAAAGTGAGCAGCTCAGAGCAGACCAGAGACCACGTTCAGCTTCTCACCGTGGTGTCCCAGAACCAGAATGCAGTGGTCCTTAGGAAGTGGCAGAATCCCTTTGGGTGGGAGAGCTGATACCCAGGGTCTCAATGTCCCAGGATGTGGGTCTTCCATGGGATGTGCACGTTATCTTGGACATGCTTAAAGCAAAATTAAGCATTGAGGGCTGCCAGGAGGGCCAGGTTGTGTGTGTGTGTGTGTGTGTGTGTGTGTGTGTGTGTGTGTGTGTGTGTGTGTGTGTGTGTGTGTAGGGGGTAGAAGGTGGCAAGCAGGATCGGCCAGCCGAGCACAGAGGCCTTCCTGGCCAGGGGGGAGTGCCCCACGGCCCCCCAGGCCTGTTCCAGAGGGTGGAGCCCGGGGCTCCAGGACTTTCCAGGTGCTGGTCAGAGGTGAGGAGAGGCCCTCAGCACACTTGGAGTGGAAGCCTGGGCAGGCTCGCAGGACTCTGAGGAAGATGTGGTCTGGATGGGGACAGAGGTTTAGAGCAGAGCAAGCAGGAGATTTTCCTCTTCTGAGTTTTCAGAGGAAACGTGGTTCTCAGTTTCCCCATCTGACAAGTGGGGTGATAGTCCTGAGCTCTTGGACCAGCTCCTTCCTGTGATTCCTGGTTGCTTAAATCTACTCTAACTGGGAGGCCAGAATCACTGTCAAAAAATGAATACGGTGGCACTGGCCTCTGTCATTAGATTCTAGCTGGGTGCTGGCGTTGGCAAGGTGTGAGAGGTGGCCTGGCCCCAACCTGCCCACACTGAGGCTGCCTCCTAGTGGCTTTTGGACAACTTGACTGCAGGCTCCTCTCTCAGGGGCTGCCCCCTTCCTGCTGGTGGACACCAGCGGTGGGTGTCCTAGCTCCACCTTCTGGGAGCTGAGCTGGAGCCTGGGGGAGGGGCAGTGGCTGTGGGGGCCTGGTCCTGTGTCCCAGTGTCCCAGGGAGTGGGTCAGAGATGGCAGATACACCCAGCATATGGGAGGGACCCAGGGAAAGGCTGAGATCAGACAGAGGAGCCAGGAAGGGAGGTAATGAAAGAGGGTGACAGAGACAGAGAAAGGGGACACATACAGGTGGGGTGAGAGCGGGAGTGGGGGGAGCGAGGCAGAGAGACACACAGATACAGAGAGAGACACAGGGATGCAGAGAGAGTCACAGACACAGGGATACACATACAGATGATGGAGAGACACAGGGATAAACACAGAGACGGAAACCAGGAGAGAAAAAGAGAAACGGAAAGGGAGAGATACAGTGAGAGAGAGAAACACACACAGACACAGACAGACAGACAGACAGACAGACACACACACACACACAGACAGACAGACACACACACACACACACATGCACAAGAGCAGGCCTGAGGAGCTGGGAGGAGAGGCGAGTGAGGGGAGCCTGAAATAGCCCCCGGGAGGCGGGAAGGAGCACATATGGCCCCTTCTTGCTGCTCTTTTCCAGGACAGCTGCGTCCATGGCGAGAGGAGGCGGCTCTGCCCAGGGGCCTCAGCTCCTGGTGACCAGCAGGTGGGAAAGGCGGGGCAGCCAGGCCAGTCCCTCCCCCAGGCTCCTCCCTCCTCCTGCCTCCATCCCTCCGCTGCTGGTGGGAGTGGGTGGGCCTGAGGGGCTTCTGCCCATCACGGCTCTCCAGCCCTTCTCTGAACTGTCACAAGTCAATAATAATGATGACTCATGTATGAGAATAATAAAAACATCTTAGCAAAACTATGGTATTTTTTCCTCACATCTTTATTGGAGTAGAATTGCTTCACAATGTTGTGTTAGTTTCTGCTGTATAACAAGGTGAATCAGCTATACGTATACATATATCCCCATATCCCCTCCCTCTTGAGCCTCCCTCCTACCCTCCCTATCCCACCCCTCTAGGTCCTCACAGAACATCGAGTTCATCTCCCTGTGCCATGCAGCAGCTTCCCACTAGCTATCTATTTTACATTTGGTAGTGTATACATGTCAGTGCCATTCTCTCACTTCACCCCAGCTTACCCTTCCCCCTCTGTGTCCTCAAGTCCATTCTCTACGTCTGCGTCTTCATTCCTGCCCTGCCACTAGGTTCATCAGTACCGTTTTTTTTAGATTCCATGTATACGTGTCAGCATACGGTATTTGTTTTTCTCTTTCTGACTTATTTCACTCTGTATGACAGACTCTAGGTCCATCCACCTCACTACAAATAACTCTGTTTCGTTCCTTTTTATGGCTGAGTAATATTCCATCGTACATATATGTGCCACATCTTCTTTACCCATTCATCTGTTGATGGACACTTAGGTTGCTTCCCTGTCCTGGCTATTGTAAATAGTGCTGCAGTGAACATTGTGGTACACGACTCTTTTTGAATTATGGTTTTCACAGGGTATGTGCCCAAGAGTGGGATTGCTGGGTCATATGGTAGCTCTGTTTTTAGTTTTTTAAGGAACCTCCATGCTGTTCACCATAGTGACTGTATTAATTTACATTCCCACCAACAGTGCAGGAGGGTTGCCTTTTCTCCACACCCTCTCCAGCATTTATTGTTTCTAGATTTTTTGATGATGGCCATTCTGACTGGTATGAGGTGATTCCACTCTGTGGTTTTGATCTGCATTTCCCTAATGATTAGTGATGTTGAGCATCCTTTCATGTGTTTGTTGGCCATCTGTATGTCTTCTTTGGAGAAATGTCTATTTAGGTCTTCTGCCCATTTTTGGATTGGGTTGTTTGTTTTTTTGATATTGAGCTGCATGAGCTGCTCGTACATTTTGGAGATTAATCTTTTATCAGTTGCTTCGTTTGCAGATATTTTCTCCCATTCTGAGGGTTGTTTCTTTGTCTTAAAACTATGGTATTTTATTAGTCATTCACAGCCTAAGTAAACTCAGTACGTGGGAGGCAGCTTCTCCGCAAGTCAACTGGATCTGTACCCTTGTCGCCTCTGGGACACACTTGTGGAGCCTCCCCTCCCCTCTGTCCCCCTTTCTCTCTGGGCCTCTGTCCACCCTGCTTTCTCTATCTGAGGGTGCAGCTCTGGAAGCTCTCCCGTCCGTCCCTCCCATGCTCTGGGCTGCTGGCTTCGTCCCCTGCTGCCCCACTCTGCCGAACCCCACCTCAGGAGAAATCTGGGTGGTCCTGGAAGAGGTGCAGAGGGAGGGAGACCCTCCCCAGACACAGCCGGGGTGGGAGAGGGTGGACACGAGTCTCAGTGTCTCCACTCAGTTGATACCTCTGCTCAGAGCTCTAACCAGCATCTCCAGTGAACAAGCTTCAACCCACCGCCTGTTCTTCTGCCCTCACCAGCTGGGGTAGGCTGGGTCACTCTGCCCTGATCATCTGCAAATCCGGGAGGGTTCAGACAACCCTGGGGGCTCTGTTCCCTGCTGTCCCCATCAGGGACTCAGGTAAAAGAGCCTCTGTCTCCGGGTTCCTTGGCTGTAGGAGCAGGAAAGGGGGATGAGTTTCTGCCCAGAAGTGCCTCATGCCATTCGGCTTGCATGTCATTGGCCAAAGCAAGTCACATGGCCATAGCTAATCTCCTTGGGGGCTGGAGCGTTGCTATCCTGCCAGGCGCCTAGAAAGCGGAGGACTGGGAAGATTGGTGACACCATGAAAGGCTACCTCACCCTCACCTGTCCCTCTCAGCTCCATCTCAAGAAACAATAAAGGACAATGCCATCTTTCCCAGGCAAAACCTTGGAGTCCTCTTTAACTCCTCTCTCTGTCTCTCTGTGTCTCTGTCTCTCTCTCTCTCACACACACACACACACACACCCCACCACCGCTATCACCACCACCACCACCATTCAATCCATCAGCAAATCCTATTGGCTTCTTTTAAAAATACTTCCAGAGTCCAACTGTTTCTCCCTCTCTCCTCTGCCACCCTGGTCCGAGCCAGAACCATCTCTTACCTGGACGACTCCAGCCCCCCCCCACTGGTCCTCCTGCCTCACGTGTCCCTACAGTCTGCCGAGGGACCGTACTACACATCAGACCTCATTCCTCTGCTTAAGCCCTCTAGTGGCTCCCATCTCACTTGGGTGTAGCCAGAGTCCTCCCAGTGGCTGCAAGATGTAACTTGTCCCTGATGTCCCTCTGCCTCGTCTCTCACTACATACTTTCTTGTTTCCTCAGCTCCAGCCCTGCTATCCTCTGGGCTTTTGCACAGATGCCCCAGGCATGTGCCTGCCTCAGGGCCTTTGCACTTGCAGTTCCCTCAGCCTGAACACTCTTCCCTGAGATTTCTGCCCCCTCACTTTAATAAAATGCCTCCTTTCGTTTGAGATCTTTTCTGGTCACCCTATTTAAAATTGCGACCCCAGCACACCCTCTTCCACCACTCAGCTTAATTTTTTTTTCATAACACTTTTCCCTTGTGACATTCTATCAGTCCCTGGACCTACCTCAATGACCCAGGGATCTGCCAGCCACACTCTGAGAACCACTAGCTGCTTAACTCTGTTTTATGGCCAAGGACACTCAGGTCTCTGCAGGGGAGCAGACCTCCTGTAAACCACACCTGTCACTAGCAGAGCTGGTGCTGGGTCCTGGACCGCATCCCCCTCAGCCCTGGCTTCTAGTTGCTGGTCTTCGATTATCCCTTGAAGATCCACAGACCTTGACATCTAGTTTCCTGACTTTTGCTCTATTTGTCAGAAGAGCTGTTATTTAAAAAATGGCACTCCCCGGCCTCCCCAAAGCCACATGGTGGGAAGTTGGAAAACTTCAGATTTTTATTCATTCTTTCATTCATGTTCATGAACACCTGCTATGTTCTTTCTAGGTTTTGTTTAGGTGCAGACATTACGGCAGCAAGCAAGACATGAAGCTTTTAATCTCATGGAACTTACATTCTAGAGCAGGGAAAGAGTAAGAGGTTGTTTATATATTTGTGCATTTACTGAGGCCACTGTGGATTCAGTGGTGAACAAGACAGACAAAGGCTCTGACTTCACGGAGCTTACGTTCTAGGGGGGACGGACAATGAGAATGGTTTTATCGCTCATCATGGCTTATGCAGCGCCAGATTCCCTGGGACTCAGGGGCCAGGGAAGCAGTTGGACCCCCTGAGGGCTAACAGGCCACTCACTGCTTCCACGTGTGTTCTTAATTGCATAAGCCAGTCACATCTCTGTGACTTTTCAAGGCTGATTTTTAAAAAATTTTTAATTGAAGTGTAATTGATTTACAATGTTGTGTTCGTTTCTGGTGTGCAGCAACATGACTCAGATATATATATATATTTTTTTCTTTTTCAGATTCTTTTCCATTATAGGTTATTACAATATATTGCATATAGTTCCCTGTGCTATACAGTAGGCCCTTGTTGTTTATTATGTTTTATTTTATTTTTTAATCTGTGGTAGAGTCAGAATACTCACTGTCTTTAATGGAGTTTTTAAAATTGAAGTATAGTTGATTTACATATCATGTTAGTTTCAGTTTCAGGTGTACCGCACAGTTATATGTGTGCGTGTGTGTGTGTGTGTGTGTGTGTGTGTGTATTCTTTTTCAGACTCTTTTCCCTTATAGGTTATTACAAAATATTGAGTATAATTCCCTGTGCTATATAGTAGGTCCTTGTTGGTTATCTATTTTATATATAGTGGTGTGTATCTGTGAATCCCAAACTCCTAATTTATCTCTCCCTGCCTTTCCCCGTAATTTAAGTTTGTTTTCTATGCCTGTGAGTCTGTTTCTGTTTTGTAAATAAGTTCATTTGTATCATTTTTTTTAGATTCCACATATAGGTGATATCATATGATATTTGTTTTTCTCTGTCTGACTTACTTCACTCAGTATGACAATCTCTAGGTCCATCCATGTTGCTGCAAATGGCATGATTTCATTCTTTTTTATGGCTGAGTAGTATTCCATTGTATATACGTACCACATCTTCTTTATCCATTCATCTGTCAATGGGCATTTAGGTTGCTCCTCAAGCCTGTTCTTCATTCCCCCTCTAATGGTGTTGGAGTAGGGTTTTGAGACCTGTGGTCATCTTCCCGTATATGAGCCCTCCCCTGCTGGCCCAGTTGTCCTGACCCTTGAAGTATTTTCCAGGATAGTTATTTCCATCTTGAAAGATTTGTCCTCCTTTGTAATAAGAGGTTATTTGGAAGGATTTTCTGGAAGCTATCCTCTTATCTTCTTTGGTTTTCATTCATTCAGACATGTTTTTTGAGCATCTACTCTGTGCTGGGTCCTTTCCTCTATACCAGGAATGCTTGATGAACTCGATGAATGAGGTCCCTGCTCACAAGAAGCTCACATTCCAGTGGAGAGAGAGAAAATAAATAAGTTTAAAAGGGATAAAGCAATAATTTCATTTATTACCAATCAGTATAGACCTAAGTGCTATGAAGCAGGGTCATGAGGTAGCACCTGAGGGTGGAGTTCTTGATGGGGTGTCAGGGAAACTTCTTTGAAGGGGTGACATTTGAACTGAGACCTGAATGACTAGGATAAGGTGGCCACTCAGAGTTCTGGTGCGGGGGAGGGCATTCTAGGCAGAATAAGTTCATCCGTTTTCTACTTCTTGAGTTAATTTTTAGTGGATTGTATTTTCTCTGAAAATAATTTATTCATCAAAAGATTCGAACTTATTTGCATAAAATTTAGCAAAGTATTTTCTTATGATTAGAAGAAAAAGTCTCTCTTTGATGAGTTTCCTCTTTGTACTCCTAGTCCTGTGTATTTTTTTCTCTTTCTCTTGATTTACCTTGCTGAGATCTGCTCAGGGTGATAGGGGTCCTGGTGAAAATTGCTTCTCAGACCTTCCAGAAAGAGCAGACTGGCTTGAAATCTTTACATGGGATCTGAACTGAGATGTCATATCCTTGGGTTGGAGGCTCTGGTAATTTGTTCCAGCTTCCTCCCTTGTTTTTGGTCCAGGTCTTGCCACCTAGGCTGTTTTATTGCCCTCCTCCACTTTTTTTTTTTTTCCTCAAAGAAGCTATACTTTTGTATTTATAAATTCTATTTGTTCAAATTTCCTAATGCATCATTAAATTTCTTTTGGCTTACTTTTCTGAGGTTTGTTTTGTTAGTGTTTTCAAGTATTTGAGTTGAAAACTTTGTTTCCATAGTTAGAAAAAGAATGTGTTTAAGGCTATGAGTTTGCCTATGAGCACCACTTTGGTCATATCTTGTGAGTTTTAAAATGCATGGGACTTCCCTGGCGGTCCAGCGGTTAAGCTTCCATGCTTCCAATGCAGGGGACATAGGTTTGATCCTTGGTTGGGGAGCTAAGATCCAACATGCTGCATGGCCAAAAAAAAAAAAAAAAAAAAAAAAAAAAATGCAGTGCCTTTTCCAAAATTGTTTTCTAAAAATTCTGTAATTACAATTTTGTTTCTAGCAGTTCTGAAATTTCAGTTTTGTTTCTTCATTGATCCAAGAATAATTTAGTGGAGCATTAAAAATTTCCTGGTGCTTTGCCTTATTTGCTTAAATTTTTGTCATTAATTTCTAGTGTTACTGAATGTTGGAGGAGGTGGCCTGTGAGGTTCTACTTCATACTTTTTCCGGTAAAAGTTTTACTTGAAAAAGCGGGTAATTTCCCTGTATGTAAGGGAAAGCAGCTTTCCAGAATTTAGAATTTCAAGGATCATTTTGTTATTTATTTCTCTTTGCTTTCTTGATCTGTCAAAAGCTGGATGAGGTAGGTCAAAGTCTTTCTCTTCAATAGAATTCTTTCCATGTTTACTTGTGTTTCTGGTAGCTTTTGTTTTTATAAAGTTTGATTCTTTGTTATTCATCACAAAAAGATTTGTGACAGTTACATTTTCACTGTGGAATTGTGGATTTTATCTTTTGTCAAGATAAAATGACTACTTTCCCCTAGTGAATGCTTTTTGCCTTGGCTTCTGTTTTTTCATATTTTAATATCGCTCTCCCAGTTTTCTTTTATTTGTGTCCTCTTGCTGTATCTCTTTCTAGCCTTGTTATTTTAACTTTTTCACGTCTTTCTGTTCGGCGCATATCTGGTAAGAACAGCATAGTTAGATTCTGTCTTTTGGTACAACCAAATGACATTTATTTCTACAGTCAATAAATTTGATCTCATCTCTCTCTTCTTGGTGAATGCTTCAATTCTTTATTCCTTTTTCTTTAAACATTTTCTTTGTTTTTATCCTTCGATATGTGGATTTGGTTTTGTTTCTTTTTTCTTCACTACTGATTTAAAAAGTATACACATTGCTGTTAATTCTGTTTTTAAAACTTGGGTTTCTGTTTCTCTAATAACTATGAAGAGCTGTATATGGTGCATCTTCCATGGTAGGAGGAGATTAGTTGCTCTTGGTTTCTGCTTTTTGCTCGTATTTGTAGTAATAATTGTAGCTTGATCCCTTGTGTAACTGGTTTCAGCACTAATTGCAAGTCCCTTTAGTTCATTTTCCCGCACATTTTATTCATATCTTGGTTGGCTTTGAACTCTAGATACGATGGTGTATGTTCTCGCCACCAGCTGTGTGCTGGATCCCATGCTAGATGCTGAGAGGCAACGGAGATGAGGCCAATGAGGTAGGTTCCTGCCCTCCTGGAACTTCTAGTTGTGTGTATGTGTGTGCACACGTGTGTGCTCATGTGTATGTAAACAATACACAAGGAAGCAAACCCATCTCCCTCTGAGGAGGGGAATCTAAGTGAGACTTGAAGAGCGAGAAATAGCTGGCCCTGAGCAGGCAGAGCAGACAGCAGTGCAGAGCCTTTGCAGAGTGACAGAGCTTGGTGAGTGGGAAGAATGGAGAGAAGATGGATGTGGCTGGAGGGTAGTGAGCTAGGGAGAGTGGTGTGGGGCGAAGTGGGAGAGGGAGCAGAGACAAGGTGAGAGCTTTGTAGGCCTGGAGGGCTGTGCTTTATCCCCAATGCACATAATCTACTTCTTAGCTCTTGTTTATTTAAGAACAGCTTTGGCTATGAATGACAACACCATGGCTGGGTATAGAAGCCACAGGTTTAAACCTTTGCCCTCAACATCCTGTGGGCATCGCTCCATGTTTTCTGGCATCTAGCGTTGAGGAAGAGATGCCTGAAGTCAGCCTAATTTTTTTCCTTTGTAGGCAGCTTGTTTTGTTTTTTCCTTAACTCTTGTATGATTTTTTCCCCCATTCATCCTCAAAATAGAATTTAATCACAGGATAAATAAATCTCTTTTTTAATTGGCCAGGTACCTGTTGCGATCAGCTTAGGAAAGCTTAATTGTATTATATTTTCAACTGTTTCTACTATTCCATTTGTCCTGGGCTCTTCTTCAGAAACACCCACATCATATTTATGGGATTGCTTTCTGTTCCCTGACCTCTACGGCTATTATTGTCTGTCACATAATCTTAATGTTCTTTTCGGCTCATTATTTTGGAATTTTTCCAGTTTGGTATTCTCTGAGCTTCCTGGATCTGTGGTTTGATGTCTGATGTTAATTTGGGAAATACATGTATATATAAAATATATATATTCTTTTTCATATTCTCTGCCATTATGGTTTATTACAAGATATTGAATATAGTTCCCTGTGCTATACAGTAGGACCTAGTTGTTTATCTATTTTATATATAGTAGTTTGTATCTGCTCATCCCAAACTCCTAATTTAACCCTCCCCCACTTTCCCCTTTGGTAACCATAAGTTTGTTTTCTATGTCTGAGTCTGTTTCTATTTTGTAAATAAGTTCATTTGCATCACATTTTAGATTCCACATATAAGTGATATCATATGATATTTGTCTTTGTCTGACTTACTTCACTTAGTATGGTAATCTCTAGGTCCATCCATGTTGCTGCAAATGGCAGTATTTCATTCTTTTTTACGGCTGAGTAGTACTCCATTGTATATGTGTACCACATCTTCTTTATCCATTCATCTGTCAGTAGACATTTAAGTTGCTTCCATGTCCTGGCTATTGTAAATAGTCCGGCCATGAACATTGGGGTGCATGTATCTTTTCTTTCTAAAGATTTTTTTTTTGATCTGGACAATTTTTAAAGTCTTTGTTGAATTTGTTACAATATTGCTTCTGATTTTTATGTTTTGGTTTTTTGGCCAGAGGCCTGGGGGATGTTAGCTCCCTGACCAGGGATCGAACCCACACCTCCAGCACTGGAAGGTAAAGTCTTAACCAGGGAAGTCCCACAGGGGTGCATGTGTCTTTTCAAATTAGAGTTTTCTCTGGATATATGCCCAGGAGTGGTATTGCTGGATCATATGTTAACTGCACCTTGTAATTTTTTTCTTAGTAGCTGGACATGATGTGCTGGGTAAAAGGAACTGCTGTAAGTAGCCTTTAGTAATGTGGTGGTGAGGTGTGGGGCAGGGCGAGTGTCCTGTGCCCTGTGACTTAGGTCTCGGCCTTTTAGTGAGCCTGTGCCCCTGGGCTGTGAGTTTCCCAAGTGCTTCTCAGTCCGGGATCCTGTTAGGTGGCATAGGATGCCTGGAGTTGAGTATCCCTTCCCCCAGGTCAGCTGGGCTCTGATAACACCCCAGTAGGTTAGGCTCTGGTTAACTAGTTTGTCCTGAGGGCAGGCCTTGTTAAGAACACAATGCTCTGATGAATTTCAAAATGGTTCCTTTTCCTCCTCCTGTCCTGAAGCAGGAGGGGATTTTTCTCTGATATTCACTGCGAGGACCTGGTCGAGCTTCTGGAGGTAAGATCACAAAAGTGTGAGGACCCCTGATGACAGAGTCCCCCCCCGGGGAGTTTTCATCACTCAGACTTGTCCACGCTGAGCCTCCAGCAATTCGTCAATGACAGTTCAGGATGCATTAAGCCCGCGCTGGTTCCCACAGTGGTTTCTACTGCAGTAAGTTGTATTTCTCTGAATCCACCTGTCTCCAATTTTGGGGGCAGCCATTTGCCCTGTGACCTCACTTCTCTTAGGGCTCTAAGAAGAGTTGTTGATTTTTCAGTTTGTTCAGCTTTCTTACTTGTTCTTAGGACGGATTGGTGACTTCCAAGCCTCTTACATGCTGGTCCAGAAACCAGAGTCCTGTCTCATTCTTCTGTTTGCCAACATAGTTTAGAAAGTTTGTTCTCCAGCTTCTGGTATCTCTGAATGCTCAAGAGAGTGGATTCCAGACCCTATATCCTTGATGCTTTCTTACTCTAGTGATCACGGTTGGACGATGCTCGGCCAGCTCTGAGGGCGCCTTGGTCTAGTCTGAGAGGTCCCCTTGCTTCCTGTTCCCTGTGCCCAGACTGAGTCTGTTGGGACCTCTAAGGCTGTGAAATGTGCTGCGTCCAGCAAAGCAGGAGGAGGCTCCAGGCCCTAGTTTCAGTTCCAGCTGGAGGAGCAGAGACACAAAAGAAGATTCTCTCTGCCCTGGAGCTGTGCCTCCTTGTGTCCCTGACTCATATCAAAACATCTCTTCTTGGGCCTGTGGTGTAATTTTCTGAAGCTCAGTGTCACTGACACGCTGCAATGTCGATTCCATTTTCTGTAGGGTTGAGTCTGCTTTTTACTGCTTTAGATGTATATTTGTTTTTTTTTTTTTTTTTGCGGTACGCGGGCCTCTCACCGTTGTGGCCTCTCCTGCCGCCGAGCACAGGCTCCGGACGCGCAGGCTCAGCGGCCATGGCTCACGGGCCCAGCCGCCCTGCGGCATGTGGGATCTTCCTGGACCGGGGCACGAACCCGTGTCCCCTGCATTGGCAGGCGGACTCTCAACCACTGCGCCACCAGGGAAGCCCCAGATGTATATTTGGATTCTGTTTTTTGCACCTTTAGTTCCTTAAAGTCCCTTCTTTCACCTAGACTGCCTTCCTGGTGGCTCTTCTCAACTAAATCTGTTGTCTTAGTCTCCAGTCTGTTGAGTCTCAGTTATAGAGTTTATATTTTCTCAGGGTCACAAACAAATGCTTTCATGAATTATCTTGGAATAAGTACATTTCGAAGATGTGTTTCTGCTCCTCTTTTTTAGGTTGTAGAATTATCCCCAATGCCCTATTTGTCATTGTTTTCCTCATCTTTGGGTCTGGAAAGGTCTCTCCAGGCCTGATGTTTACTCTAAACTAGGATGTGTGGATTCTCTTTCATCCATCTCACCTTTCACCTGGTCGCGGTTAGATTCTTCCTCATGTATCTTAAGTGGTACCGGTGGTTGGCATTTATATCCTTAAGCCGATTTCTGGTTTTTTTCAGGATTTATTTACATTTTGTGACTCAGCTTGCTGGAGGTGGGACCTCCCTTTCTCCCTCCTGGTGGTTTGAGTATGGAAAGGAGGAATGACCTTCCTGTTCTATGCAATGCTTTCTAGTTCTTTTCTTAACAGAAATGGCTGATGTAAAACTCCAATTCCCACAGCACACCATTCCTACATTTCTTCTTGTCTTTGCCCCATTTTAGTTCAACTCAAGATGCAAGGCACTGTTGCTCGTCCTTTCAGACCCTCGCCATGTGCCCTCACTGGGCATCACAGATACTGGATGGATGGAGGCTGGGGACTGAACAGTCCTGTGGGTCCTGGGCTACAGAGGGTGGGCACCACCTCTACCAGACCTAGTGATGTCACTGCACGAGGGCGGTGGGACCCCTTTGGTCTTCCTTCTTGGCTGCAAAGATAAATCGATTAATAGAAATTCCTTCTCGGTCTGGCCGAGATCATTGACTATAAGCCCAATTTCTAGTCCCCTTGTAACATTTCACTGCTTCATGTGTCTCCCTGAGCATTTTGATTGGAAGATGGATAAAAGGGGCAAGACATACATGCCTGGTGTGCCACCAGTCTTAACCCAGAAGCCCTGCACCCTCTGTTGAGTGTAGGTTTTGATAAAGAGGAGGGGAAACTTGATCTCTGTTGGATTTAGAATAAGAAGACGTGAATTGGAATTGTGGCTCAGTTATTCCTTCATTTCCTCACTTGTTCATTCCACGACCATTTATTAAGCTCTGAAGTATTAAGCTCATATTATATCAGGTGCTTACCTGATAGGTACTAGAGATAAAAGACGGCTAGCATTGGGTCTTTGTCCTCCGAGGAATTCTTTCATTACCAGCTCTGTGTGATCTTGAATAAATGACTTGACAATGGTACCTCATTTTACCCATCACTAAAATGGCCATAAAAACCCCAAACATCTGGAGGGTTGTTGTGAGGCCGAGAGGACGCAGGCAAGGAGTGCTGTCCCATAGCACTCGGCATAGGCAGGTATGCGCACATTTGCTACTTTCAAGTCTGAATAAAGCACTTGGAATTTAAAAGGAGGGCCTGGGATAGGAATACTGTTGAGAAAAGAGAGTTTGGTTAAATCTTAACTGGTTCCAAGAAATGCCTGGGAAGCCAGTCGGCACTGCCCTGCCTCGGGGGCGGAGGGGAGGCCCTGGAGCTACCCGCATACCCCCCACCTGCCTGAGTGTCCAGAGGGGCCAGAGCTCAGCAGAGAGAAGGTTCTCAGTTCTGGGGCTGTGAGACTGTCTTCATCTGCTGGGTCTTACCCAACAAAAGGGGTCTCTTCTTAGGTTGCTGGAAAGGCATCTATCCTTGAAATTTCATTCATTCATTTATTAGAAAACATTTTGAGTGCATGCTGCTTTTTTTTCTTTTTCTTTTTCTTTTTGGCCATGCTACGTGGCTTGCAAGGATCTTAGTTCCCCGACCAGGGATTGAACCCTTGGCCCTTGGCAGTGGAAGTGCAGAGTCCTAACCACTGAACCGCCAGGGAATTCCCTGAGTGCATGCTGTCTGCCAAACGCTGTGTGTGTGTGTGTTTTGTTTTGTGTTCGTTGGGGTTTCATGGGGGTAACGAGGAGGAGACAGTGGTGGAAAAGGTCTCTACTCTTATGAACTTTTAAATCTCTTTAAGGGGAGTGATGAGGCAACAAATGAATAAATTAGATGGTGTCAGAGAGTGAGAATTACAATGAAAGAAGGAAAAAAATAGTGATGGGCTGGAGGGTAACTGAAGAGCTACTTTAGCTCGGGTCATCGGGGCAGGGAGGCCTGTCTGGGGAGGTGATGTTTTTCTTAAGACCTGAATGTCAAAAAGGAGCCTCCCAGTGAAGATCTGGGGAAAGCAGAACAGGCAGAGGGAACAGCAAGTGCAAAGGGCCTGAGGTGGGAGCAAGGAACTGAAAAAGGTGGATATGGCTGGGGGTCCAGTTAGGAGGCAGTTACAGTGGTCCACACAAAATGGTAGATTGAGCTGGGGTGGGGGGCCTGGAGGGAGGGTGGGTGAGTGTGGGAATTGTTTTGCAGGAAGAAACATCAGGACTTGATGATACGGCTCACAAAGGAAGGAGAAGAGTCAGGGATGAGCCCTAGGATGTTGGCCTGACAAACAGGTGGTGCCAGAGGAAAAGGAGGGGGAACACGTTTAGGGATAAAATCGGGAATTTTGTTTTTTGTCACATTAACGTCTAGATACTCATGTTGACATCTGACCTGCTGAGGACCAAGGACGGAAATCCAAACTGTTGTGTGTGTGTGTGTGTGTGTGTGTGTGGTGTATGCGTGGGTGTGTTCTGCTTCTGCTGAGTGTTTCTCAACCTTGGCACTGTTGACATTTGGACTGGGTCATTCTTTGTTTTGAGGGACTGTTTTTGCCTTGTACAGTATTTAGAAGCGTCATTGGCCTCTGCCAACTAGATGCCAGTAGTACCCATCCCAGTGGTGACAATCTAAATGTCTCCAGGCATTGCCAAATGTCTCCTGGGGGACAAAATCGCTCCTGGTTGAGAACCAACATGAAACCTTCTCAGGGACGTTTGCCATTGTCATAGGAAGAAATGGAAAATACACAGTACAGGTGCCAGCACCACCCTCTCCCTTACCCGTAGTCAACATCCTTAACTGATCACACTACTTTTTCCTACAAATCTCGATACCGCCTCAGAATCCTTCTTAACACAGCTGACCAGTAGCTCTTATCCATGACTGGGATTGGTAATGAGGGGAAGCCCATTTATTCTCCTTATTCTAGGGTTAAAAGAAAAAGAAAAAAAAAAAAAAACCCAGAATGCTCTCTGTGGCCCACACAGTGATTTACAGTGAAATCCTAGACAGCAGCCTTTATCCATCTGTGCCTCAGTGTCCCTGCAAGTCAGATGAAAGCAATTCTAACTGCTTTCTATGGATCTGACAGAGCCGTAAGTGGGAGGATCAATGAGATAATCTTGGTAACTCAGTTTGAGTTTTGGGAGGTAGGCAGAATATTACAGAAATGTGCAGTGGGATCATTATCTCATGGGGTGCTGTGAAGGTGAACCTGTAAATGATTAGAAAACATTTAGCTGTTATCAAGTGCCATGTTTAATAATGGGAATAATGAAAAAGGAAGGCTCTCAGAAGCGGGCGGGCAGGTTGGAAGGCCCTGCAATTGGCTGTCTCAGGCTGTCGCCGGGAGGAGGAGTGGCAATGCTCAAGGCTACGGTAATCTGTGTGGTGTATGATGTTTTGTTCAGGTTCCGTGTAACCATGGAGACAGACTTTCCCCCACCTTCTTTCCGTGGAGCTGATTCCACACTCCTGCACATATGTACTCACCACACACGCACGTTCCCTCTTCCCTCTACCCAGACTTCCTCTGGCTTGGGCAGAAGCGAGGAGTCAGAGGACACCTTAGAGAGGGACAGCACCGTGGAATCTGGACGCCAGGGCTGTGGGTTCAGGTGCTGCCTCTGCCCCTTCCTGACCGTGTGACTGTGGGTAAGCGGCTCAGCCTCTGGGAGCCTCCATCTCCTCATCTGTGAGATGAAGATAAAGTACTCCCCCCTCCCTGCAAAGTTATGGGAGGATCAAACTCCATCTCCAGTGGGAGAGAACCCTGTGAACTCTCAAAAACTCTGAGTGTAGCCTCACTTACTGTATTGTTAATGTGGACCTCAGGAACCCAGAATGATAGGAATCTAAATCCTTGATTAAAAAAACACAAACAGGGGCTTCCCTGGTGGCGCAGTGGTTGAGAGTCCGCCTGCCGATGCAGGGGACGCGGGTTCGTGCCCCGGTCCGGGAAGATCCCACATGCCCGTGAGCCATGGCCGCTGAGCCTGCGCGTCCGGAGCCTGTGCTCCACAACGGGAGAGGCCACAACAGTGAGAGGCCCGCGTACCGCAAAAAACAAAACAAAACAAAAACAAACAAACAAACAAAACACAAACAAATGAACACACTCAACAACACCAGACCTGTGGTTTGTGCTGTCCTCTCACCGAAGGTCAATGTGTGGCCTCACTGTGTTTTATTCGTGTATTTGATAAGAACCCTTGAGAATGAGGCGACCCAAGAACTAGACCATGACTCTGGCAGCCGGCAGCTTGGAGCCGTGCTGATGCCAGGTGGGGCAGCCTGCCTGGGCGCGTCTCAGCTCTAGCCTTACTGGATGTGTAACCACACGTTATTTAGCTTCTCTGTGCCTCAGCTCCTCAGCTGTAAAGTGGGATAATAATAGTACCTACCACAGAGTTGTTGTGAAGATTAAATGGATTGATATTTTTAAAGCTTTTAGGACCGTGTCTGGCTGCGTAAGTGTTCGTTAAGTCAGTGAACTTAACGGGACTTCCCTCGTGGCGCAGTGGTTAGGAATCCTCCTGCCAATGCAGGGGACATGGGTTCGAGTCCTGGTCCAGGAAGATCCCACATGCCGCGGAACAACTAAGCCTGTGTGCCACAACTACTGAGCCTGCGCTCTAGAGCCCATGAGCCACAACTACTGAGCCCACGTGCCGCAACGACTGAAGCCCACGCACCTAGAGCCCGTGCTCCCCCACTTGCCGCAACTAGAGAAAGCCCGTGGGCAGCAACGAAGACCCAATGCAGCCAAAAATAAATAAATTAATTAATTTTTTAAAAAGTCAATGAACTTAACAAGGCTGGTATATATCCAGTTTCTGTAGAGCTTGCTGCAAAGCCATGGCAAGATGGGGAGAAGTGGATCAGTTGTGCATGTGGGTGTCTGGGCGTCCAGACCAGAGGACCAGAGGTTTAGAGGTGGTGGTGAGGATCTGTCCTTGATGCTGATGTGGACACATTTAATCCATGACCTGCAAGAGGGATTGGGGGCACTCTGACCAACCGTGTATCTGTCAGACAGTAGGGGGAGGGTGCAGGGTACAGAGAGGTGGGGAGAGGATGGTGGTGGCTGTATCCCACTAGGGGAAATATTACATGGAAAAACGTAATGTGAGGCACTCAGGTCCAGAGAGCAAATGACAGGATCTAATGGGCAAGTCCAGCAACATATGAGAGACTCAGCAAGGCTCTGGTTAACTGTGAATTTGGTATAAGAACAGGGCCTGGCACATCATATATATGTATATATATATAGTACTATATATAGGTATATACTACTGTATATATATATATATATACACATATATATATACTATATATGTATAGTACCTATATATATATAAAATGTGTATATATATATATATATATAGTGTCTGTGTGTGTATATATATATATATAGTGTCTGTGTATATATATATAGTGTCTGTATATATATATATAGTGTCTGTGTGTGTATATATATATATAGTGTCTGTGTGTATATATATATAGTGTCTGTGTGTGTATACATATAGTGTCTGTGTGTGTATATATATATATATATAGTGTCTGTGTGTATATATATATATATATATATAGTGTCTGTGTGTGTATATATATATATATATATAGTGTCTGTATATATATATATAGTGTCTGTGTGTGTGTGTGTATATATATATATATATATACACACACTATTGTTATCTTTGCTGCTGCTGCTACTGTTGTTACTGTGATTTTGTGCCAACAGTGAAAAATGACTTCCCCAAACCAGAATGTGACCTTGGGTTACATCACTAGAAATATTATATACAGCATGAGGGAGGCGTGGCCCCTCTCTTCTCTGCTATAGTGGAGGCACACCCAAAGCATCTGGCCTTAAGAGGGGCATTAATGAACTATCACGGGTCTTCTGGAGAGGAACCAGTAGGGTGACTTCTTCACAGGGAAGTGGAGGCTGTGTCTCACTCATCTGTTAATGGCTTGCAGTTCTAAGAATTAAGAAAGATACAAAGAGAACTTCTGCCCTCATGGAGTGTACACTCCTCTAGGGAGTATAAACCAGGCCCATGATTCTCATACACAATGGGAAGTGCAATGAACACTGTGTGTGTTGGGCGGAGGGTTTCAACTGTGGGGAAAGGCATTTTAAGCCAAGGAAAGAGAAGCAGGGAAGGGGGAGTGGTCTGGGGGCATCTGGGAGCTGTCTTGAAATGTCTCAAGGACGTCTGTGGTGAAGAGAGCCCTGACTCGTCCTAGGAGACCCCAGAGTCACCATCAGGGGGAGACTGTGCTGACAAAAGCTAACGGAAGGAGGCTTAGCTCAGGCCAGCCCGGGCTGCTCGGCCACTGCCTTAGAAGCTAACTGGGAAATGAGGACTTCATTTGTGTGTCTGCAATTTATTTGGGAGGGGGTTCCAGAAGCCCTGGTGAAGGGGGGGGTCATGAGGCGGGGTAGGGAAGGCAGCTGGTACAGTGCGTGTTCCAATGCGGAACCCCACGGAGGACTCTGGGAGACAGCTTGAGACGCGGGGAGTCAGGCACGTGCCCCACCAACTGCCATGGGCCATCGGCTGAGGGCGTCACTGATTTCTTCCCCGCTCTGGGTGCTGGTTGAGCATGTGCTGGGCCCAGAGGAAGCACAGGGGCGGTGTTGGGAGCTGGCAGTGAGCCTCCTGAATGGGGTTAGGGAAGTAGTGCCTGGATGACCGCTGGTGAGGAGTTGCGCTGAGTCTGCCCTGGGCGATGTGGAATCTTGAAGGCATTTAGTCCATGTTGCCCACTTGAGAGGTGCTGTAATCCCGGCTGTTTATCCCACAGGTGACTGGGGGAGTTTGGAGGTGGGTGGACGTGGAGGAAGAATAGCTTTTACAGCTGGTTTTCTTTTTCCTAATCCACCACTGCAGCCTCACTCTCAGGCTAATTCCACGGGAGCCCACTCAGATGCTCAGTCGTTGGTCATTTGCTGGTCAGAAGTGCCCAGTTTGCTGACCCAAACGACTCCTACACTGATTAACGGTGTTTTCCCAAGGGAATGTGGCTGGGTGGCACCGAGGTGGCCCAGTGACCCAGGGGACCGGGCTCTCTCTCATGCCAGCTTTCTTGTTTATGAGCTGTGAGACTTCAGACAGGTCACGTCCCTTTAGGTGGAAGGAGCTCAGATTTCCCATCTGAAAAATGAGAGTTGGACGAGGAAATCTCTAATTCCAGAGCTGACATTTCCAGTCTCTGGAAAAGCTTGAATAAGACATTAAAGCAATTTATTATTTGAGCTGCCATTAAACTACAAAGACCCTGTGTGGAAATCGGGGCTATTATCATGGTGTGTGGTGAAGTGCTTCCTAATATTTTATGAATTAATCGTGGCCCCATTAGAGCCCCCCTGTGAAGGGGCACCCGTGTGCTATAAAACCGGACCCGTATGTATGTGGGGGTGAGTGGACGATAAATAATTACTGTCACTGAGACGGGCTACCGAAAAGCTGGCAGTTGGGGTTCCCACGAGAGAAGGATCCTCACCTATTTTATTTAAATTAAAAAGGCACCATAGAAACCCAATTAATATACATCTACTTTAAAAAATAGGGCTGTTGGGACTTCCCTGGTGGTCCCGTGGTTAAGAATCTGCTTTCCAATGCAGGGATGCGGGTTTGATCCCCGGTCGGGGAACTAAGATCCCACATGCCGCGGGGCAACTAAGCCCGCACGCCGCAACTACTGAGCCCGTGCGCCGCAACTAGAGAGCCCGCCCACCACAACGAAAGATCCTGCATGCCGCAAGGAAGATCCAGCGTGCTGCAGCTAAGACCCGATGCAGCCAGATAATAGAATTAAAAAATATGTAGCTTTATATATTAGTGTATGTAAAGGAGGGGAGAGAGTTTACGTGCTAGCCACTCTCCTATTTTACAGCTGGGGAAACTGACAGTCAGAGAAGTTCAGACATTTGCCCAGTATAGGGGTTCTCGGCTGCATGCGGGGGCTGCTACTGGCATCCAGTGGGTCAGGGCCAGGGATGCTGCTAAACATCTTACAGTGCACAGGACAGTCCTAACAACAGAGAATTATCTAGCACCATATGTCAATAGTGCGGAGGCTATGAAACCCTGGCCCGGTATCACCCTGCTAAGATCTCCTGGAGTCCTAACCCTGCCTTTGTTGCCACGCCAGTCCTGCGTGGGCACCCTGTGAGCCTCAGTTTCTGATCTCAAAGATGGGCCCATGCTTAGAGCTGAGATGTTACCAGTGTTTTTCTGTGTTGCACACTCCCTGGAGAAAGTGATGAAAGCTATGGGCCTTCTCTCTTCAACTATTTGACAGTATTTTCCCTTCTCAATATACTCTTTTAGAGTCTGCTTTTCCGTTATTGTCATAAATGTTTCTCCACATTTCTGCAGTCTTAATAATGATCACTATTAAGTGCTTCATACTACTCCGTCCTATTCACAAAGCACTATTTCCTGAGTCCTTCCTGTGTCGCTGGGCATTTATTTTATTTTTAGTTTTTGGATTCCTTGTAGTTTAACACCACAATGATTATCTTCTTGAATAGAACATTTTTGTTTGTGGAATCATTTCCTTAGGACAATTTCCCAAGAGTATTTCTCTTTCTCTCCCTCTCCCTGTTTTCTTTTTCTCTTCTCTCCCTCCCTTCTTTCCTTCCTTATTTTATTTGATTTAATGAAACATTTTGGAAGAATAATATATGCACATGATTTAAAATTCAAAGGCGTTAAACAATGCACAGTAAAAAGTCTCCTTGTTCCCAGCCATCCACTTCCTCTCCCAGGGGTGACCTCTGATAGCACTTTTCAAGTATTTGTATATATTCATGTGTTATAAATGGGGTCACGCTCTGCCCACTGTTCTGCTTGTGGGCTTGTGTGGGAGCAGATCTCCTTTGGACGGGAGGGGAGGCAGAGAAGGCCTCTCTAAGGAGGTGACATTTGAGTGGAAGCCTAGAAGATGGTAAGAATGGAAGGAAGAGTGGTACAGGAAGATGAGGCAGCAAGTGCAAAGGCCCTGGGGTAGGAATGGGCTGGCAGATTGCAAGACCTCGAAGGAGGTCAGTGGGGCTGTTGCAGAACAAGAAAGGTCAAATTGCTTGGGAGAGAACTGGTCATACAGAGCCTTGTTGGCGGTGGTCTAAAATTTGGACTTTATGCTAAATACACTGGGATGCCTTTGAGGGCTTTTAAGCAGAGAGGTGAAAGGATATGATTTGCATTGAACAAAAGAGCATTTTGACTGATGAGTGGAGACTATTGGATAGAGGCAGGAATAGGAGACTTAACAGGTGATGGGCCAGGTGAGAGATGCTGGTGGCTTGGCCTCAGGGGGAGGTGGAGAGAACTAGATGGATTCAGGGTATAGCTTGATGATACAGCCAACAGGATCAACTGACAAACTGGATGTGGAGTGAGGGAAAGGAGGCACTGAGGACAACTCCTAGACTTTTGTTCTACACACATGATTGTGTCCACTATTGGGATGGAGAAGATTGAAGTGGGAACAGATTTTTGTTTTTATTATTTATTATTAATTTATTTAGCAGGAGGGGAGGGAATCTTGAGTTCAGACTGGCCGTGTTAAGTGTATTGTGTCTGTGTGACAGCGCAGAGGCCATGTCAAGTAGAGGGGGCATGGTAGGGGCGATGGGGTGAGGAAGGGAGATGGCGGGGAGGATGGGTTGAGGTTACCTGGGAGTGCTTAGTGCATACATCAGTGTAGGAATCTACTCGTTTCACCCTAACTATACCAGCTCTGCATGTTATCATTCATGGGTTTTTTGTTTTGTTTTGTTTTGTTTTTTGTGGTACGCGGCCTCTCACTGTTGTGGCCTCTCCCGCTGCGGAGCACAGGCTCCGGACGCGCAGGCTCAGCGGCCATGGCTCACGGGCCCAGCCGCTCCGCGGCACGTGGGATCCTCCCAGACCGGGGCACGAACTCGCGTCCCCTGCGTTGGCAGGCGGACTCTCAACCACTGCGCCACCAGGGAAGCCCATCATTCATGTTTTTTATTTTGTAACTTTCTAATTTTCCAAAGCAAACGTGGCCTGTAGTGAATTTGAAGACATCGGTTGGATGCTTGTATTTGGATTTTGGGAACTCTCTTACTTGTTTCAGTAGCTTTACCTAATCTATGGGAGAATCAAATCTGCTGGATACCCAAATTAAGAAAAGAAGTGTGTTTCTCATTGAGTTCATACGTCTCCAGCCATTTCCACCCTGAAAGCCAGGGGTGCTCACTGGAGAGGAACCTTCCGGTATAGAGCTGGAGCTGTCTCTTCTCTTTCCTGTGTATCTTGAAAACCCAAGAGACGCGGCTCCCTGCTGATCTTGGCATAATACATTCTCGTTGCTTTTTCATTATAAATCCTAATATTCTCTATTTCTAGATTATTTTCCTTTCCAGCAGGGTTGTAATTCCTGTCAAGGCTCAAAAAGCCCCAGGATGCAGTTTTTTCCCCCTGTGACGTCAAGGCTCTCCTTGGAGGGGCTGCTGATGGAAATTGGCACGGAGTTCACCTTCTGTGCTCTGCACATCCAGAAAGCGAGTCTCGTATTTCTGTTAACATTTACGTAAGGTAGCATTAACCGATTCATCGGGCAGCTATTTATAGAGCACCATCCGTGTGCTGGGGTCACAACTGTGCTTATCTCTCAGGTCACATCAGCTTGCTACAAAGAATCTAGGATCTTAAAGTAGGCAGGAAATTAAGGTCACCCCTCTGGTGAAGCCTCTTATGAATGTCCAAATGGACACATCCATTTGGAACCTAGAGGGGCCTCATGTTCTTGGACACCTTGCTTTGGGAAAGTTAATGGATGAGCTCAAGCAATGATGCTCATACTAATGAACCACTACAGCGTGGCCTGTGCACAGTTACCATAAAGGACGGGGCTGAATCCCATCCCTTTCCCAGTCCTGAGTTCCTGGTATGGGAATTGAGATACAAAAATGAATAAGGCAACTTGTTTGGCCACAAGTGACAGAACTCAAACTGGTTGAAGCAAGAAGACTTTGGGAAAAAGAGGCTTAAGCAAACAAGATTTTATTGGCTCACGCACGGGAAAAGACACGGCTTCAGGCTCAGTTAGATCCAGGTACTCATATGATGTCAACGGGATTCAGTGTCTCTCTTTCTCTCCACTTCCCTTTGTTTCTCCTTCTGTTTCTGTTTTTTTTTTTTTTTCCTCTCCATTTCAGAATTCTTCTTTTTTTTCGTTGGATTCACTCTATGGTAGCCCCCAACAGCTCCATGTATTTATTCCCCCCAGTTTAGCACCAGTAAACCTCCCAGGCAGGGCTCGTTAGCCAGGTTTGGGTCACTTGACATCACTAACCCTGCCATTGTGAAGAATGTGGCCCTGATAGTCTAGGCCTGGGTCACTGGCTCACCGCTGGAGTGAGGGGTGGAGTCAGCCCCAACAGAATCTCACACACTGAGGGTGGTGGTGCCCCAAGGAGAGTCAAGATGCCGCTACCAGAGTCAGGGGAGCATGGGTGCTGGGCCGGCAGAACCACAGACAAGCACCTTGCTACATCTTTCTTCAAAGAGCTTCTCCATGCCTCTGTGTCTTTTGCAAGCCCTTCCCTTCTGAAATGGCCCCCACCCAGTCCTCCTGGAAAAGTCCTTCCTCCTCTTGCTTCGAGGTTGTGCAAGCAAGGCTCCCTCCATCTGTGACCTGGTTGGTGTGCCTCGTCTCGCCCTGTTCTCTGTTCCCCCCAGCTCACAGAGAAGTGCAGAGTCATCTCTCCGCCCACACTCTGTCATAGTTACCTGTTCACCGGTGAAAGTGCGGTATGCATGAGGGGAGCCCCGGTGCGGTCAAGCCACTGTGAGTCGTCTAGGGGTCACCCACGCGTCCTTTGAGCCTAATTCAAAGTCAACGCTGCTTCCCTGATGAAGCTTCCTTGGCCCCTGTAGGTGGGGTTAGCTGCTCCCGCTTTTTGCCCCCATCACTGAGGTATTGAGAGGGGCTGGGAATTAGACTGCACCAGGTTACTACCTGCCGGGCCCACCTCTGGCTCAAGGAGGGCCCCAGAGACCTACAGTGAGGCAGACAAATACTGAGACTGACCCATCATAGGTAGGCTGCCTGGAGGACAGGCCACTCCAGGTAACTGAGAATTCTGGTGAGAGGCCAGAGCTCTTGGTCGCAACCATTCTTGAGAATCCATTTGAGATAAATCAGTGCCCCTTGGGGCTGAGCTGTGCTGAACTGCACGATGGATGCCTTTTGGGGATCTTTGACCTTGACCAACCTTACCTGCAGCCTCTTGAACACAAGCGTTCCTTGCATGCGTCTGGGTGTGTAGCTGGCGTAGGAGACTGGGGAGAAGGCAGACTCGCAGAGGGCATACTCCAGATTTTGTTTCAAAAAGTACATTTTAGGGAGTGACCAAGTGGTGCCAGGCCAGGTGTGTGAGTCCGTCAGTCCTTCCATTGCCCAAGCTGGAGACCCGCCCCGGAGGCCGCCGGCACTTAAAGGAAGTACGTTTCAATTTGAACTTCTTTCTCACAGCCGACATTCTCTGCCAAATTCTCCCTCAGGACAGCACAACCAATACACACACACACACACGCTCAGGACAGCACAACCAATACACACACACACACGCTCAGGACAGCACAACCAATACACACGCATGCTCAGGACAGCACAACCAATACACACACACACACACACACTCACACACTCACACACACACACACACGCTCCCTGTGCCTTGAGGGTTTTGGGATCTAGTACCAGAGTAAGATTCTGACCCAGCCAAGAGTTGCATCCTAAAATTTCAGTTTCATCACCATCCCTCCTCCATCCATTTATCCATCCATTATACATCCATCACTCATAAATACATCACCCACTCATTCACCGCCCATCCATTCATCCATCCGTCTTTCATCCATCCACTATACATCCATCACCCATCAATCCTTCATCCTTCCATCTATCCATCACTACCCATCCATTCATCCATCCACAGTCCATGTATCCATCATCCATCCCTTCATCCGTCCGTCCATGCCCCCATACTCCCACACATCCAGTTCTCCATTTATCCACAATCCATCCATATAACAAATATCTGTTGCTGTCTCTGCTGATCTGGGCACTGCCTTAGGCAGTGAGCTCCCCAGATGGGTAAGAAGATCCCTGCCCTGAAAGAGCAAGAGACAGATACAAAAACAAAGAAAATTCAAAAAGTTACAGGTGCTCCCATCTCACCTGAGTGTCAGCCATTTACTTTGTGCTAATGATTCCTAGGTGTAATTAATACACTTGTACTCAAATAATAAAAATGGCATCAGTTCACGTTTATTCAGTTCTTTACACGGTGCTTTCTCATGTATGGCCTCGTTTGTTTCTTAGGACCATTCTTTGGGGGTGGGTATTGTTATGTCTGTTTCTCAGATGAGGAAACTGAGGCCCAGAGAGGGCAGAGAACTGCCCGAGGACCCTCACCTTGGTACTCAGATACGGGCCTTTGGCTTCTGATCGCATGCTGTGAGTCAAGGCACTTTCTGCAGCTCCACTCACTGCAGGTTGAGAATCTGTCCACCAGCTGATGCAGGCTGTGTGACATCTGGTGGTGTCACAGAAGGCTGCTGGTGGGGACCAGTGCCCTGCCATCCATCACCCTCTGAAAGTTACCTGGGCTGGGAATGAGAGCCTGGCAGACAGTGGGTCACTTCCACAGGCTCTGAGAGCTCCCTGAAGCTGAGGCCTCCCGTCTCTAACTACTGCCTTTCTGGCTACCAGGAGCCATAGTACCTCTAGAGAGAGGGAATTCCTGCATCTTCTGGAGGCATATAGCATAGAGGTTAAGCACAGGGCCTATTAGATAGTAATAAATCCCCTTTAGATAGTATGGTCGGCTTTTGAGCCTCAGGCTGGCTCTCTCTGCACAAGTACTAGAGAGGCATTAAAGACACATCAGCACTAAGCTGGGACTTTCTCCTTGGTATTAATAGAAGGACAGGAGGAGCACTGAAAAGGGAATAATTTTCTTTCTCTGAGAGTTAAAAGCTTGGGCTCTGAGGCAAAACCGCCTGGGATGTATATTCTTGGGCATGCAATGAGTGCTAGAGCTTATTAATATTAGTCTTGTCATGACCATGGACAGAGTTTAAAAGCCACAGGCAGCATAATGTGGTGGTAAAGAGTTTCCATTCTGGAATCCTATAGGCTGATGTTCTAGTCCTGGCTTTGTCACCTTTGCCACTTTGCAGGGTGAGCCTCAGTTTACTCACCTGCAGGATCAGGATGAAAATAATAATAAAAAAACCCAGTTAACACTAGGGACTGTTTGCTACGTGCCTGGCACTGTTGTAGGCAATCCACATTTAATAACTCACTTGGCCTTCACAGCCCTTCGAGGTAGGGATGACCGTCATCCCCACTGGACAGATAAGGAAACGGAGGCATCAAGAAGTGCGTACCTTGCCCAAAGCCCTACAGCCAGTACTTGGTGAAGGTGGGACTCAAGCCCAGGCCATCTGGCTCCCGAGTTCCTCATGGGCTTATTTAGAAAGATCAGTGAGATGACACATGTGTATCAGCTGAATGTCTGGCACATAGTAGGGCAAAATAAATGGAGGTGATAACTGCCGCTGATGGCATTACTTGAGACTCTTTCCACTTCTGATGATGGAAACCCTAGTAGCTTAAGCAAAGCAAAGAAATTTACTTGCTCTTATAAGTGACAAAGGCATCAGGTTCAACCTGATGGGACCCGGGGTCCCCAAAAATCATAAAAGGCTCTTCCGTTTCTTAGATGACTCTATATTGGTCACATCCAGTATGTTAGCCACTAGCGACCTATGGCTATAAGATTGAAATGCAAAACGAATTAAAATAAAATAAAATTTAAATTAAACCCAAAAGAAAATGTAAACTTCAGTAACTCATCTGCACCAGCCACAGTCACATGTGGGCAGCGCAGAACATTTCCGCCATTGCTGCCATATTGGACTGTGCTGCTCTCTGTGGGGATTGGTGTGGACACTTGTAAGCCCTGCACTCACACCCTACCTGCTTAGCAGCCCCAGAGGGAAGAGAACATCTTTCCTGGTAGCCCTGGTGGAAAGGTCTCAGGGAGAGCTCTCATTGACCTGTTTACACCACATTTCCATTCCTCAACCAATCATCGTGGCCTGGGGGTGTGAATGGGATACTCCGATTGGCTGGCCTAATTCCTCTGCCTACCCGGTGGTGGGGATGATTAGGTCTGCTCACACCACATGGAATATATTTCCGGAGTGGAGGAGAGGGGAAGCTGGAGAGTGAAAAAATAACATACTGTGCTCGATAGTATTATTTATTCACAATTATTCATTTCCTCTCCGCCATTACCATGTGTCCCTGGAGGCCCTGTGTACTTCCTACCACCGTTGAGTTTGGAATGTGCCTTGCTTTGGCCACTGAAATGTGAGCTGATGTGATGTCTGCCGTATCCAAGCATGGCAAGCCTCTGCCCTCCTTTAGCTTCAGACCCCTGTCATGAGAACACAGAGCCCCAGATAGTGGCTGTTTCTTCTGCCTGGTCCCGGAGAGAGGACACGCAGAGCCCAGTGCAGCCACGCCCAGCTGAGCCCAGCTGAACCTGCTTGAGCTGTGGCCAACCTGCTGCCCTTGCGTAACAAGCATAAGAAATAAATGTTTGGTACTGAAAGCAGCTGAGATTTTAGGACTCTTCATCATTGCAGCAAAAGCTGCCTCATACCCATCCTGACCCTCTTCCTTCTTACCATCCTGCTTCCTGCTCTCATCCACTTTGGGATCTGAAGCCTGCGGCAGCATCAGACTCCAGTGAGGGCCAAACTCAGGCCAGGGCAGAAGGGGCTCCTCTCCTGGTTTCTCTTGAGCTTGCTGCCGCAGAACCATTTACTGAGCTCCTGCCGTTACGCCGGGGGCTGGAATTGGAAGATCTTACAAGATTCAGTCCCTGCCCTCCAGGTGCTCACAGCTGGAAGGGAGAGTGATTGGCAAGCAAGTGACGAAGGTGCAGCAGGACCAGGGAGGGCTGTGGTAGACCCAGGCCCAAGACGACCTGGGAGCTTGGCTGGCCTTGGACCTGGAGCGCCGTGCTTGTCTGATCAATTTCTTTAAAAATGACCCTGGAATGGAAGTGTGGTCCTACAAGTGCAGGTGGTCCAGCGAGACTGAAGGCCTCTAGAGATCTTCTTTCTGTGGCAAGGAGCATCCTTCCCCAGCTCATTATCCTCCACGCAGCACCTGCCATGGTATGTCTCTGCCTTGGCCGTCGGTCACATTTTACCCTGCTGTAGCCCTTGGGGCCATCAGAATGACAGGCACATCACGCCTAACTGTCAGCGCTCTCCTGTCCTAACACACTGTTCTCTGACTTCAGACCTCACTGGTCCTAATTATAAAAGGACAGGCAAGGATGAGGGTCCCTGCCCTTTCATAGGGTCCTAGAGGAAGGCCAGACTCTCTCTCTCTCTCTCTCAGTCACTTATTCATTAATTTATCAGACAGATAACCAATTATGTCCAGTTGGGGGGTGGCGGTTCCAGGGAGAATAAGACCCAGTTAGTCCTTCTAGCCTGGGACAGCTGTGCGAGGGCCTGGGGGAGCCAGGGAGGTGGCATTTGAGCTGGGTCTAGGAGGATGGGTGAGATTGACAAAGCAGAGAGCATTTTAGGCAGAAAGAAAAGCACAAAGACATGGAGGTTGGGGCGGCCCTTTAGAGGTGGGGCTCCAGTCCTCCCAAGCCCTCCCCTCCTGGGAGTTCCCGTATGGGGAGTGTCAAGCTGTCCCATCACCTTGGCTTCTCGCCTCCTTCCCTGCTGATGTGGCTGGCCAGCAGCTCCATGGCAGGCACAGGACACAGCAACTCCTGGTTCATTTGCACTTACTGGAACTCCAGCTTTTCTTACATGGGCTGTTGGGGGAACACGACTCATTCCTCTGAGTCCTGCAAGGTTTGCTTTCAGGACCTTCGCATGGGGACTTTCTCTTGGTCCTAGGAGAGGAGGTCTTGTTGCAGACACCGTCAGAATGGCCTGAGCCCCCAAGTGGGGAATCAGGTGGCCGTGATCCTAACACTCCCATTTATCAAGCACCTGCTTGAAAGTGCCTAGCACTCTCAGGGCTGTTGCGGCACACGGCAGGCTCTGGCGAAATTGAGAAAGCCTCCTGCTTGGGCATGGAGGATGGGTTTGACTGAAGCCCCACTCACAGCCTCAGGTAAATGTCCTTGTTTGTGCACAACCTGAACAACTGTGCTTGGCAGCCCTGGGCCCTGTCTAGTCACTATCTCATTTAATCCTCATAATAGTGCTAGGAGGTCATATATGCTGTTTTCATTCCTGTTTCACAGTCAAGGAAGCTGAGTCTTTGAGAGCTTCAGGAATTTGTTTAAGGTCACTTAGTCGGCAAGTGTGGGAGTCGCTTCACACCCAGGCATCTCTGACTGCAGGTCCTGTCCTCTCTGCCACTGTTCACCGTCTCCTGCTGCCAGCTGCTCAGGCCTCCAGTCTGATGAGCTCTTAGCTGATTTTCCAATAATTCTCCCTTGCTGCTCTGGGGCCTGTTATCATTCATTATTGCGTTTTGTAGCTTCATAGATTGTTTTATTTTTTACTCTCAGTGGCTTGTTGCTCGGGAGCAGCTGAGAACCTCGTGTTCCCATGCTCTAAATGCATCGTGTCAGATGCAAGTTTATCTAATTTACTATCAGAGTTGGCGGCAGCACCTTGTCAATTCCATTTCGAGCTCATTTCCTCCCCGATGATTTCCATGCAGGTGGTGGTCTACCTGCCAGCCCCCGGGCCAGGCTCCCCATGCATCTCACCTGGTTGTGACCTTGGGGACATCAGGTTGCCTTTAGCCCCTCGGTAGGGGGTATCCATGGCATGTATCAAGAGCACCTGTTCTTCAAGGATCAGAACCCCACATCTTGGCAAGAGCTTGGGTTTGGAGGCAAAAGGTCTGAATTCAAGTCCCTGTGTTGCAACTTCCTTGCTGTGTGGTCTCAGGCAAATCGCTTGAGTTCTCTGAGCCTCTGTTTCTTCATCTGTGAAATGGACAATTAGGAGGCACTATTTTCCTTCCCCCAAATGGCCAAAAAATGGAGCACTCTGAGGATATCATGAGTTGGTAAGGATGAAGGAACGTGGGAATCCTCACATGATGCTGGGGGGAGAGGAACCAGTACAACCATGATGAACGCTATTTTGGCAACGTTTATTAAAACTATCAATGTTCTTACCTTTTGCCACAGCAATTCCAACTGCTGGGGTCATCCCTAAGGAAACGCCCATGTCCACAAAGATGTTCACTGCCGTCTTGTTCATATTAGAAACACACCAAATATTCATCAGGGGATGGCTAAGTGAATTGTGGAATATCCACTCTGTAGCTGTTAAAAAAGAATGAAGTAAATTTTCAGGTGACAAATGGATAGACTTATTGGTGAGTGAACAGAAGCAGTGTTTAGAAAGATAGAATGAGAAATTTGCTATAAAACAGAAGTAGAGAACACATAGTTTCTTAAACTAAGCCTTTTAAAACTGTGAATTGTACTTATAGAAAGGTACACAAAACGAAAACGCCCCGTTTAATAATTTATCGCAAAGCCAACACCGTGGAACCACCTCGGAGGTCAAAATAGAACATTGCCACCACCCCAGAAACTCCTCTCACACCTCTGCAATGACCCCCACCTTTACCTTGAGAAGTACCCACTGCCCTGGCATTTCTGGTGGTCACTGCCTTGATTCTCTTGACAATTTGGCCCCCTAAGCCTACAACCCTAACACCACAGTATAATTTTGCCTATGTTTTATACTTACATTAAAGGAGTCACACAGTGGATTCTGTTGCGACTGGTGTCCTGCTCAACATTATTTCGTGAGACTTCACCACATAGCTGTTCTGCTGTGTAGTTTTGGGGGGACATAAACATGAATATAAATGACTAGAAAAAAAGATCTGGAAAGGTACCCACCAAACTGATGACGTCAGTTTGGGAGAGGGACCTGGAGGTAGGGATGGGAGTGTTCTAAGGAGATTTAGGGATCTTATCTTCTAATTGATTTTTTTTTGGAAGGAGGAATGCATTGAGGCATTACTCGGCTAATTATGTTTTAATAGAAAGAATAAAATGGAGAGAATATTATGTGTTTGCCAGAGTGGTTGGGAAGTGAAATGAATGAATATAGGTAACACTGGGGACACAGAGCAGGCACTCAGAGAAAGGGAGACGAATACAGTTAAACACAAGCTGGATCTCTTTTGGAAACAGCCAGAGGGGCAGTATAGTGGAGTGGTTAGTTGCAGGGGCTCAAGATGGCCTGGGTTCAAATCCTGGCTCCACTACTTGCCAGTTAAAATAAATAAGCAGAAGTTTATTGAACTTCTGTCTCCCTCCCTGAGTTTCACCACCTGGAATAGTTACCTATTGCTGCCTAACAAATCACGTCCAAAACCTAGTGGCTCAAAATAACAGTAATTGTGAACTCTCTCTCTCTGGGATTCTATGGGTTAGGAATCTGGGAGCAGTTTCCTGGGCGGTTCTGAGTGGGGCTTTCTCATGAGATTGCAGTAGATGAGGGTTGGGGCTGACGTCACCTGAGGCTTTCTTGGGGCTGGATCGTTGGCCTGCAAGGGGGCTCACTGTCTTGTTGCCAGGCTGGCACTGGCACATGCCTCTCGCCATGGGGCTGCTTGAGAGCCCTCACAGCATGGCGGCTGGCTTCCCCCAGCGCAGGTGGTCCAGAAACCAAGTCAGAAGTTGCAGTGCCTTTTGTGACCTGGCCTTGGATGCCACACACTGCCCCTTCTGTAGCAGCCCATTATCCCTGGTTCAGGCACAAGGGTGTGCAGAGCAGGAGGTAAGGCTCCCTGGAGTCATGCAGGGGGCTGGTTACCACGTCCCATCTGAAATAGGGATAGTAGTACCCGCCTCCTAGGGTTTTTGTGAGGATTAAGTGAATGAATCTGGGTAAAAGCACTTAGAACAGTGGCTGACACGATAAGCTTCATAGGAGCCCTAGTTGTCATTATTATTTCAGACATGCTGCCAAGTGCATCACCTTCATGAAGTTTTCTGGGCTTCATTTTATTTCCTAATCTTGTAACTGTAAGTCGGTGCTTGGGTTTCCTGGAATGACACACCATGTAACGATAGTCACGAAGAGCTGTGCTTTGGAGTCACTTCCAGAGCAGCATTTGAGCCAGTGTGCAGAGATAGCACCCCGCATAGGCATTTTGCATGTCGGCTTCACTGCATGGACTGATGCCCAGCGAGATGGTAGGGCTGATTTTCATCTCTTTGGGAACAAGCATTGAGTCTGACTTCAATCATTTACCGCATCAGTGCCCCAGAGCGAATGAAGGCATTGATGTGAGAGTAGACTTGTTACTTTCACCGCAGAACAGGAAACTTGACTGTCTTCAGTGCTTCAGTTCAAGGATCCAAAACTCAAGTGTAAGACCAGACAGGTAACCCAAACTTGGGAAGTGGCCAAGGGCAATAAGAACCATGTGAGCGTGATGATAAACAGCAGTCAACCCCTGGCCTCAGTGTTGGAGAGACAATAGGGAGTGGTGGGGACTGCGGCAGACAGGACAACAGATGCCCTGTCTCCAGGGCTGTTGTATTTCAGGTGCCAGGCTCTCATTGTCTGCAGGACTGTTGGCCAGCACTGCCTGGATTTCTGCTCCCCGCCTCAGTGCTTTGCTGCCATGGCCTACCCCTGTAGTGAACTTTTGGGTCCTCGAAGCTCAAGTTTCCAGTTGGTTTGCAACCAGTGGGTAAAGTGGCTAGTGGCCTCTCCTGACTAGCTTCTCCCTTTTCTATAGGGTCTGGCATTGGGGTCATCACCATCATACACCAGAGTTCCAAATGACCAGATCATGACAGCAGGAGGACTTGCTGACTTACTTCATCATCTGATAGCGACTGTTATTGACTGACAAAGTGATGTTTATCACTCTGAGCTGGGGTGGAGGCTGGAGAGCAAACGCTTTTCAGAGCACCCCCCCTCCCAAGAATCTCATGGAGGAAACAGACACATCTCAACCATTCGTTTTGGGGCTCCACTCCAGTTTCCACATGAGGCATGGTTTATTTGACAGATCTGAAGGCATCAGTGGTGGGACAGATGTACTTCATTTGCCTAGAGGTGGGGGTGGGTTGGGACAGGCATTACGGTTTCCTGCCCAGTGGGCATTCCCTCTCCTTCCTTTCTATCTGACAGGAAGGCTGAAAAGGGCAGATATTTACCCAGCCTCCCTTGTGGCTAGCAGTGTTTAAATGACCCAGTTCTGGCCAGTGAGATGTAAGTGGAACTCTGCTGGGACTTTTGGGGAAATATTTTCCCCTTGATGAAAGGATGTGGGCATATGAGGGAAGTCTTCCTTACTATCCTGGCTCCTTCCCTACTTCCTACTTCTGGTTGGGTGAAGATGTGATGTCTGGAGCTGCAGCAGCCATCGTGTGCCTCTAGGAGAATTTCAGAGAAATGCATCACTCAGCTACTTGATCAACCCTTAACCACCAACCTTCTTGTTATGAGAGATCATTGAATGCTTTATTATTTAGGCCACTTCTAGTGGAGTTTTGGATTTCAACCGAAAGCTGCATTCCTAATATTATAGGGAGTGCTCGAGCATGTTATCTGAGGCTATGGAGAATTGGCTGCCCATTAAACATCCACAGGGTCTTGAATTTGCTCTATCCTACCCCAGGCCATTTTCTTTCTTTTTTTTTTTTTAACTTCTAAACCTAAAAAATTGTGAAATATATCATTTATGCAAAAAGAGTGTTTAAAACGTAAGTGTATAGTCTAACGAATAATAATAAAAATACCCATATACTTACCACCTAAGTTAAGGATTAGAACATTACCAAACCTGAGATACTCCCCATCACACCCTAATTCTCCCCAAAGCTCACTACTATCCTTAACGTTATACTAATCATTTCCTACTGTTCTTTATAGTTGTTTCACCCATGTGTCCACAAACATATGATGTTTAATGATGCCTATCCTTGAATTGTATATATACGGAAGCATTTGGGATGCTTGCTGTTCTGTCGCCATTGCCAACAGGCTGCTCTGGACATTCTTGTCCATGTCTCAGGGTACACACGGGCAAGAGTCACTCTGGGGCATATGCTTTTGAGTGGAATTGCTGGGTCTTAGGAATGCACATGCTACCTTGGTTAGGTAATGCCAGATGCTTTTCCAAAGTGGCGTCACCCATTTATACTCCCCCAGCAGTGGCTGAATGCTCGTGTTGCTTACACCTTCACCGACGTTAGGTCCTGGGCATGTTCTCTTCTGAATGGCCCTGTGGCCAAGCAGAGTTGACCTTTGATCTTTAAAGGTGCTCTGCCCCATTTGCCATTAAATATCGGCTTTCATACTTCTTTAAGTGATCACCTCTAAGTGATTTTGGGTGCCTTAAGGCCATTGCTTCACTCATGGCTTTATCTCTGGGTTCTGCTGATTTTAGAGTTCCCAGTAAGGGTAAAACTGATTTGACATCCTCAGTCATCAAAGCTGCCTCTGGTTCAGTTTCCCCACACATCTGTGGGAACTTCTCTTCAAGGTCAGCATCCAATTTCTCTCCCTTGGTTCTCACTATGTATTTTGAATAATCAACTCTGCGGGTGGAGGCCCATTCTAGGATTCTCAGGCGTGCGTGCTGTAAGGAGGTGAGGACATGGGGCAGGCAAGGAGATTTGAAAGGATGTGAGAGGGCCCTCCCTGGCTCTAATTACCGACTTGGGCAGGTCCCCTACCCTCTCTGAGACTCAGTGTTCTCTTCTATTAAAACAGGGATGATAATATAGGATTGCTGTGGGGAGAGGGGGTGTATAAGTCCTTTAGCACAATGCCAGCGTCCAGTAAACCCTCAATGAATGTTAGCAGCCACTATTGGTCGTAGTTCTCATCCACAGTGGTGCGGTGTGGTTGAGAAAAGTTCCAGGTGTCACTGCTCTCTTGCCATAAATGCGCTCTTGTGAGACATTGTGATCTGTATAATCGTGCACTAATAAGAACAGGGCCAACGAGAAAAAAAGAGTTCAGGTGGATTGCTCAGAATCTACCGGAGCACCACAAAATCAATACCAATTCTAATAAACGCTTGAGCACGTGCAGACGCCCAGGGGCGTTTGAGCCCAGCTACACACTCATTCACACGTTTCAGCCTTAAACCCTGAGGCTCCCTTTGCCTCCTGAGAGGGAGATCCTGGGGGGGCAGTGGCTTCTAATCAGGACCATTTTCACTAAAAATATGATTGAAAGGATAGCCTTCGTCATTAATTCATTGTTTCAGGAGAGGTAGTAGGAATGACTTTATAGCTTCTTCATCTCAACTTGCCATATCCCCGCATTGCTTAATCCCGTGACAGCATGGAGGTCCTTGGAGCCGCTGATCCAGCTACTACTTATAACAAGCAAAGGCATTTCTACAGAATTCTAGTCTTTTTCGTAAGTTCTTTAAATCCTGCTAAAGATATTTTTTAAAATTGTGCTTGCTCCGGACTATTTAAAAATACTAGCGTGCTGGGGAAAATCACGTATGGGCACAATTTCCCTGTTATTTCAACATCCTTTCCCTATTTACCCATCACAGATGAAGTACCCTTGTTAAAGGAACCTGCCTTAGAGCAGAAGAGACTGTGTCCTCGGAGGGTCTTTCCAGCTGCGATGTTCTAGAACGGGGTTGGCAAACTACAGCCTGGGGGCCAAATCCAGCCCACTGCCTGTTTTTGTTTTTTAATTTAAATTAAAATTTTAATTTTTAATTGTAAAAAACCATACTATAATATTTACTATCTCAGCCATTTTTTGGCCGCGTGGCATGCGGGATCTTAGTTCCCTCACCAGGGATTGAACCCATGCCCCCTGCATTGGAAGCGTGGAGTCTTAACTGCTAGACTGCCAGGGAAGTCCCACGTCAGCCTGTTTTAATGTACAGTTCAGTAGTGATAAGTATATCCACATTGTTGTGCCCACTGCTTGTTTTTGTAAATAAAGTTGTATTGGAACGCAGTCATGCCTATTCGTTTATGTATCTCATGTGGCGGCTTCTTTGCTACAACATCAGAGTTGGGTAATTGTGACAGGGACCGGATGGCCCAAAAAACCTAAAATATTTACTCTCTGGCTCTTGACCTCTGTTCTAGAATTATGAAAATGGTCCACTTCCTAGGTCAATGGCCTCTTCCTGCTCTGAGGTCCCAGGACCCCATCCCTTTCCCAGAAGGCAGGTGCAGTTGTGATAAAGGTCTGCAGCTGTGACAAAGAGGCTCTACTATACAGTGAGTACAAGTTCGCCATTGCCAGCTGGGCTGCCTCAGTTCCTCCCTGATGGCCGAGGACAGATGAGATGTGAGGAGTCACTAATTGAAGCAGCTGGGATTCATCTGGCCACCTTTTCCGTGGGTGGGCTTCCCTCTCTGAGTCACAGTCCATCCTGTACCACAGGAGACGAGGGACCCATCTTGCCTTTGATGGGATGTTGCCCAGGCCTTCCCTGTTTAGCCATGGCCTGGCCCTATGAGGTCACACTTCCTCGCTCCTGGCCCAGGCAGAGAGGGTGAACTCCCTGCCTCTGAGACTTCTGTCTCTGGGAAACCACTAAGCTCAGACTTGACTAACTGGAAATTGATTCCTAACCTCCCTGTCCCGGAATCCCTGAGTCCCACACTCTGAGGACCAGTAGTTACACCAGGGCCTTCTTCCAGAGCTCAAGTCCCGGCTGGGCAGGGTAGGACAAGCACATTTTCCAATTTGCTTTAGAAATACAGGAAAGTTTTATTATAGTGTGATAGGTATTCATCGTCAAAAGATACAATAGCCCAGTAGAATGGAGAAGTGAAAATTAAGAAAATCCTTCTTCTTCCCTTGTGCTGCGGCCCCACTTCTCAGTTTAGCCAGTATTTTCCCCATTATTTTCTCTCCATCTACAACCACGTTCTTCTGCAGAGCAATGGAAACATGGATGTATGCACTTTGCCTTCTTCTCGTAACAACAGAACTCAGGCATTTTCCCCATGTCTGCACATATGGATCTGCCTCATTGTCTTTATTAGCTGTTTAGTATTGCCACAATGGATACACACTTATTTATTTGGAATACAGACTTCCTTAAAGCCTAGTGCAAATGCCATCTTCCTCCAGGAAGTCTTCCTTGATTCCTGCAGTACAAAATGGCCACTTCCTGCTCCAAACTCCTAGAACCATGTCTCTTATTCAGGTGCTGTGTTAGTCAGGGTAAGGCTATGCTGCCGTAACAAAGAGACCCCCCATACAGAGGCTTACGGAACCGAGAGGCTGTTTCTCTCTTAGGTAATAGTCTCGGTTGGTGGAGCAGCTCTGCCCCTGCCGGTCATTTCAGGAACTTGGTTCCGTCCAAGTCATCACTCTGCCAACACTTAGGGCACCCAGTTGTCTGCATGGTTGAAACTGGGCCACCCAGGAAGCTGGGAAAGAGTGTGGAGGAGGCCTGCCTGGCGTCTTCATCCCTGACCTGGAGTGTCGACTCGTAAACCTTTGGCAAGAGCTCTGTGTGGCCATGCCTGCTGCCCAGGAGGCTTGCGTGGCATCAGTACCATGGAAGGAAGGAAACAGGTTTTGGTGGACGACGGCTGGTCTCTGCCACAAGCCTTGAGCCTTAACCTCATGTGTGGGGTCCCCTGTTCGTGCTTCCCGGCTTTGGGAATGGCAAGGCTGAGGGCATGACCCAGGACTGATCCACGTCTGCATCTTTCTTCAGTCCCACGCAGCACCTGGTGTGTGGTTCGTGCTTGGCAAACACGCAGCCAGTGCGTGGTAACGTGTTAGTCATTGAAACAGAGGGTGGTGGACTCTGAACAGAGTCTTTCACTCATTTAGCAGATATCTGTTAATGTTTGCTACGTGCCAAGCTCTGATCTGGGCCCTGGAGACGCAAAGACACAGCTGCTCTGCTCTCAAACATCATTATCATTATCCTGTTGGGTTCCTGGAAAAGGACATTCTCTTCCTACCTCAGGGCCTTTGTATATACTCTTCCTTCTTTCTGGGACTGCCTTCCCTGCAGCTCTCCTCACTGGCCTTAGCCAGCCCCTACTTTCCGTTTCTTCATAAATGCCACCTCTTCAAGGAAACTTTCTCCGACCCCCTCCCCCAGACTAGGTTGGATCCCCCTGTTACCCACATATGGTACTTTTCCTTTGTAAATTTAATCGCAACTGCACTGAAGTAACTTTTGTTGTATAAGATTTTCTTTCGGGCTTCCTACAGTGGTTGAGAGTCCGCCTGCCGATGCAGGGGACGTGGGTTCGTGCCCCGGTCTGGGAAGATCCCACATGCCGCAGAGCGGCTGGGCCCGTGAGCCATGGCCGCTGAGCCTGCGCGTCTGGAGCCTGTGCTCCGCAACGGGAGAGGCCGCGGCAGTGAGAGGCCCGCGTACTGCAAAAAAAAAAAAAAAGAAAAGATTTTCTTTCAAGGCAGTCCTTACCGTGCGTTTGTAAGCTTCACGATGGATGACAGGTGCATTTTTGTATGCTCAGCACTTAGCAGGACACCTGGCACGATAGGTATTCTGTCTCTACTTGTTTAATCGGTATTATCACCAGTTCACCCATGAGGAAATTGAGGCTTAGAGAGGCTGAGTAACTAACCAGCCCAAAGATCACACAGCTTGTGAGTTTGGGCACTGAGATTTCAGTCTGTCTGCCTCCAGAGCCCTGGCTTTCACAGCTTGATGCAATTAGAATGCCACATGATGTAATAAGGTATTAATAGGGTATGTTTAAGGGGTGGTGGGAAGGCAGAGGAGGGCATGACTGACTCAGCCTGGGGGAGAGGATGGCTGCCTGGAGGAGGCGGTGACCTTGAAGGCTTAGAAACTGTGGGTAGTTTGGAGTAGCTATCGCAACTGCATGGGAGTATAAAAGATGGAACCAAATGCAGGGCTGGTTGTGCAGGCCCTGCTTTGGGGTTCCAGGGAGTTTGGACTTAGCCGAGCTGACGGGAACTCTCAGAGGTTCGTAACCAGAGGAGCCACATGAGCCCATAGGGCCCTTTCAGAACATCACTGCAGGTCAGGGCTGCAAACCGGCCCTGGCTGGCTGACGGAGCTGGCTGGGCTCACTTAGCCTCCTTCAATGGAATTTGGGGCCAACTGTATTAGGTAGGATTTTAAGTCTGACCGTTGAGCCAAACACCCAAAATACCAGCCGCTTACATGTGATCGAAGCTTTTTTCCTCTCTCACATAAGAGCCTGAACTAGTCAGGCATCTCAGCTCCACACTGGGGACCCAGGATTCTCCTAGATTGTCACTGTGGCATCCCCAAATACTGCCCTCGTCCACATGGTCCGAGATAGACCACGGTCATGGCCAGATTCCAGCCACCAAAGGAGGAGAGGGTGGATATTGGGGCTGAATAAGAGTCTCTTTCACTTCAAGCTGGCAAGATCAGGAGATTTCATGGAAGCCTCAGGGTTCAGGCTCTTGGACAACAGGAAGACTCCAGCAGTGGTGGGTCACACAGGGCCACACAGACATGAGTTGAATAGCATCCACCCTTTTGGACAGGGCCTGTACGCTCAGTTCTCCACAGTCCCCACCACTCCCTTTTGTGTCCCTGACTGTTGGTTGGTGTCAACCATCTTACATCTGCTCCTTCACTCACCTGCGTCACCCACCTGGTCCCTGAGGCATGTGAGTTCCTTGCCCTGGGAGCTGGCTCTCCCCGGGAGTCCCCACGCAGGGGTGAGAGTGGCTGGCCCAGCAGAGCCTCCTCCTCAGCCCTGCCCTCAGAGGCTCCCTGACCTGCTTTCCCATCCCCGAAAGGGCTGAGGCTGGCATAGCGGGAGCCTTTTGGCCTGGGATGCTGTTCAGACTTCCAGCCAGAGGCAGCTGTGGGCCGTTAGGCTGCATATGGATTTTGCAGTCGAGGCCCCATGGAAGCTCTAGATTATATTCTTCCCACTCTCGCTGGGGGACCAGTTGCCAAGGAATGATTTCCTGTGTCGGGATATTTGCCGCCATCCATTGGTATCCACGATTCCTGACACCAGAGCCTCCGTAGCTGGGACTATCAGGCAGGAGGGGGATGAATAGGTCTCCTTTTAGGGGTGAATGTTGATGAAGATACTCAGGTGGAGCTGGAGAGCAGAGAGGCTTGCCTCCCAGGGGCTGCAGGACTCCTGGAGACCAAAGGTCCCTGTGGGCAGGAAAAGGCATTGCCGCCTCAAGGTCAGTTAGCACTCCACAGTGTGGAGAAGGCTCTCCCATACCAGTAGGAGTCTGGTCTAATTTGCTCTTTCTGAGCGCCATCTCTCAGCTGGGACGTCTGTCCCCCTGGAGAACCAGGTCCATCTGGCGCAATTCTCCACAAAGCATACGGTCTCTGGGGCCCACCCCCTACTATTTCCAAGTTCCCAGAGGCCCCCTGTGCATTCAGGGTCTGGGTTTCCCACAGCTGACTCCCCTAATGAATGGGGTTAGCTCCAAGATGAGATGCTGTCCTTTCTTTGGTTTCCATGGTGACAAACCCCTCTTCAGAGAGTGAGAGCGTTGGGGGATTTAGCTGACTTTACTGAAGATCCGTGGGAGGCTACCGCGCACAGTGTGGAGCTCTGGCATCTGACGGGCCCCTCCTTCCCCCTGGGTTTCCCAGGATGTGCCTGATGCCTCTCCCCTGAAGCCTTCCCCGTTGGAGCCAACATACAACCTTGCGTGTGCACATGTGGTGGGACACTTACCTTGTACTCCAGCACTCATCCAAACATTTTGCTCAACAAAGTCACTGCTATCCCCCAGAGGGATTCTGGTACTGGCAGACTGGTACTGGTCGTGCTGCCCACAGCTGTGAGGCTGGCTGAAGTAAGTCATCACCCCCATTTTACAGATGAGCAAACCGAGACTCAGAGAGGTACAGTGAATCTCTCAGGGTGACCCAGCTGGATGAGGTGCGCGCTGGGACACAATTCTAGGCCCGCTGACGCCCAAGTCCAGCGCCCTTTCTGGGGCACCTCTGCCTTTCCAAAACCTCTTTGCTGGAGCATGGTGCTGAGTTGGCTTCCATTGTGAGCCTTCCTGGTATGAGCAGAGATGTGGGTAACAGCAAAGCAGCATTCGTTTACTCATTCAACCGATATATGATGTGCCGATGCTCTGTGCCAGGAACTGTATTAGGGAATTAGTGGTGAATAAGACAGAGGGGACCCCCTGCCCTCACGGAGCTGAGGGTCCGTGGAGACAGACGATGAGCACACACAGCACAGGAACAAAGGCGTCTGGGCCCACAGTCAGGTTTGTGTGCTGATGAGCCATGTCCGGCAGGGTCAAGGGGGCAGGGGCAGAGTGCTGTCTTATAATGGGGGTCAGGCCTTTGAGAGTGCAAACCCCACAGGTAGCAGGGGGAAGAGGGCAAGGAGGTGCAAAAGTCTGAGCCTGGACGGTGTGGGTGACAGCACAGAAGCCACGGGGTTTGGAGTACGGTGAGTGAGGAGGTGGGGGAGGGGCCAGCTGTGACAAATTGCCACAAATGTAGTGGCTTAAAACAGCACAGGCTTATTATTTTACCGTTCTGGAGGTCAGAAGTCTTGCACAGTCTCACCCCCCTAAACTCAAGGTGTTGGCAGCCTGTATTTCTTTCTGGAGGCCCTAGTGTAGGCTCTGCTTCTGCTTATTTTGATTGTTGGAAGAATTCAGTTTCTCAAGGTTGTAGGACTGAGGTGCCCAGGTTCCTGCTGGCTGTAAATCGATGACTGTTCTCAGCTTCTATAGGTCACCGTGTTCTTGGCTTGTGACCCCTTCCTCCATCTTCAGAGCCAGCAATGGTGATTGAGTCCTTTCACAGCTGGGCGGGGGTGGGGGGGAAGGTTCCCTGCTTTTAAAGACTCGTGTGATTACATTGTGTTCACTTAGATAATCCTGGATAATCTCCCCATTTCAAGATATGCAGTTAATTACATCTGCAAAGTCCCCTTTGGTCGTGGAAAGTAATATACTTACAGGTTTTGAGGATTAGCGCATGGACATCTTTGGGGGCCATCATCCTGCCTAACACGCCAAATAATGATAATAAGGATGGTAATGTGAGTCACACTTAATAAGCATTTACAGCTTGCCAGGTTTTATGTTTAGAAACTCACGAATCCTCAGAATGATCCTCTGGGGAAGGTAGATGAGAAAATGGAGGCACAGAGAGGTTAAGTGATGTTATGGGTTGAATTGTGTCCTCCCAGAATTCATATGTTGAAGTCCTAAACGCCCCGGTACCTCAGAATGTGATAGGAGATTGGAGATAGGGTCTTACAGAGATAATCAAGTTAAAATGAGGCCATTAAGGTGGGCCTTAATCCAGCACGACTGGTGTCCTTATAAAATGGGGAAGTTTGGAGATGCACACGCATATGTGGAGAACGCCATGTGAACGTGAAGACAGCCATTTATGCACCAAGGAGTGAGGCCCGGAACAGATTCTTCACTCACAGCCTCAGAAGGAACCATTCCTGCCAACGCCTTGATCTTGAACTTATAGCCTCCAGAACTGTGAGGCAATAGATTCTTGTTGTTTAAGCTGCCCAGTTATTGGTACCAACAAACGAATACAAGTGACTTGTCATTGGTTGTGGTGCCTGGATTTGAACCCAGGCAGCTCTCCCTCTTTGACTCTCCAGTGGTTTTTCTCCTTGCTTCTGTCTCCGTCTCTGTCTCTCTCCCTTTGGTTTCTCTGGCTCTGCTTCCTCTGTCCTGATCTTTCTGTCTTTTTCTCACTCACTGTTCCTCTGTCTCCTCACTGCTAACCCCCCCTTAATCCATCTCTCTGCCTCCCTCCTTCCCTCCTCTCCTCCTGGCCCTGCAGATGAGAGAGGACCCCTCCCAGGCCCCTCATCTCCCTCCAGCCACCGTTCCTCCCAGAGCGGCCCTCTGTATTGCATCGCTGACTGATGAAGGCCCAGGCATGCCCAGGTCCCAGGGTGCCCGCACTGTCTCAGCTTGGGGCCCTGATGGCAGCAGCACTGAGCTGACAATGGAGACACCTCCCTACCTGGGAGAGGAGGCACCTGAGCCGCAGAGGAGCCAAGCTGAGCCCCCACTTTCTCTGTGCTCCCCGTGGGCTCTGTCCTTTCTCCTTGAGCCTGCCTTGCACACATGAGCCTCCGGCAGAGTGGCTGTCAGCCCCAGCAGGCCTGGCTGGTGCTTGACACCAGCCATAGGTGCCAGCAGCTGTTCCGGCAATCACCCTGACCCTGCGGCACTGACTCTCGTTTGTCTGCCCCTGATTTCTGGTTCCAGGGTCTGCCGGGTAGGTTTTCTCCCTGTCAGACCCCAGCCTCAGTCTTCAGGATTTGGCCTGTCCCCTCTGTTGCCCCTGCTTCTGGGGTCCCCTGATTCTCTGAGTGGGAAGCTCTCCCACTTCCTAAGCCCCAGGGAACTTTGGTGGGTCTGGCCAGCCCACGGTCTTCTGGAGAGTTGGGGGGTGGGAACTGAGATGGAGACTGGAAATTCAGGAAGTCATCAAAGGCTGCCGAGAGGGAATTCTGGGGAACCGCCAAGCAGAGGGCACTTGGAGGTGTCTGCCCAGCCCTCCTCTCCAGGAGCTTCCCCACCTACAGTTGCGGCCACTGCCGGCAGCCATGTTTTCCTGGGCAGCTTCGCCCTTGCCGGGGGCTGTGCTGATTGGCCACTAGGTTGGACACGTGGTCTGAGCTGGGCCAATCAGCCTCAGCCTCCTGGGCATTTGGAGGACTGGTCAGACTCTGGAGGGCTGGATGCGGAGCAGGGGCCGGAGCACGTGCTTTGGGCCAGTGGTCTGAGGAGCAGAGAGGGGTTGAGAAGAGAGACCCCGGAGCGGAGATGGCCAGAGAAAGGCTGCCCTGGCTCCCGATGGCTCCCAGATCCCTGCAGGCCCTGCATCTGGGTTCAGCAAGATACGCTTGTATCCTTTCAGGTTAACAAGGTTCCGTGCATAAGCTTGTGAGCTGGTTCGGTCTTTTGTAACTACACAGCCTCCAGATAGAGCTTTTTGAAAATGCAAATCAGATCACAGCACTGTGCTGCTTGGATTCCTCCAGTGACTTCCCAGGGCCCCAGCATAGCTCCTCAGCCTAACCCCGGCCCGAGGCAGAGCCCCAGCATAGCTCCTCAGCCTAACCCCGGCCCGAGGCCCGCGAGACCCAGCCCTGCTGACTCCTGCTTCTGTTCACCCAGGACTCACTCAGCCCCAGGCCCTCCAGACTCTTGGCTGCTCCTGCAGCCCTCCAAGCGCATTCCTGCCCCAGGGCCTTTGCACTTGATGAGCTTCTCTGGGGTGCTTTCCCCCTGGACCCTTACATGGCTGGCTTGTCTTCATCAGGTTGCAGCTGGACTATGCTTTCATTAGAGAGGAGGAGATCACTCTGTCAAAGAAGTCTTACCCACCCCAGTCATTCCATCCTGTTTTGTTGTATTCAGAGTATATATCACCGTCTGTTATTTACTTATTTGTTTACTTATTTACTGTCTGCTCTGCTGGAATGAAATGTCTTGTTTACTGCTGACTCCTCAGTGCTTTGAATAGTGCCTGACACATCGTAGGGGCTTAATGAAGATTTGTTGATTGAATGCAAGAAAATGGTAAAAGGACTGAGGGTTAGATCAGCTGGAGCTTGGCTGGGTTTGCTGGGAGAAAGGTAAAGGACCCATTTCATTCTTCTCACAGAGGACCCCCCACCTCTTGCGAATTGGCTGCTCTGACCCAGTAGATGATGGTTCTAAAGGTTCCCAAGCAGTGGGTGGAGACTGGGCTGCCAGGCGGCATGGAGGTGGTGAGTGCAGCAGAGGTGGCCCAGTTGTACCTGGACTAACCTTGGGTCCCCTACTGGGCTGATGTGCACTCTGTCTCCTGGGCCAGTGTCTGTTCTTTCTCTTGTGGGCCCTGGAGACGACCTCAAGTGGGTCCCCTGTGTTTCCTAGAGTCCTTCAGTAGGGAACCATGGTTCAGATTCCCCAGGAATGGGGGCCTTGGCCTGGGGAAGGGCCTTGTGTCAGAAAACAAACCCCTTCTTGGGTCAGCTGGCAAAGATGATTTCATGCGAGGGTGAGTTGCCTTCCATCTGTCTCTCTCTGCTTTGTTTTTAAAAAGTTCATTGCATTTATTAGATAAGCCATTACACATTGATCCCTCGACATATTTCATGATGTAAAGAGACAGCCCCTGCCATCAAGCTGTGCGCCGTAGCTGACAACACGCTCACAGCTCACAAAAGTACGCGTGCTGTTGTGAAGCGTGCAGACATCACAGGCTGGTGGGAGCAGCCCTGAGGATGGGAGATCCAGTCTGGTACCGGCCATAGCTCCCTTTTCCTTTCTGGAGAAATGATTGCAAACATCGAATTATCTGTGTGATTGGGGAAGAGGTAGCATGAGCAGATGAGTCCAGTGTCTGAGTTGCCTCCTTGCCAAACAGGAGTGGCTGACCAGGAACTCCTCTTGGTGGCTAAGAGTTTGGCAAACTTTCTTTTCCTTTCTTTCCTGCTGATGGAAGTGCTAACGAGTGGTGCCAGGCCCATAGGGAGGGGGGAAGCTAGAAGCCCGAGGAATCCACTCCCTGAATAATCAGCCCTGAATAACTGCGAATTGACTTATAATTGCAGTTGTGTCAGCTGAGATGCTGATGCTAAAAGACAAGGAACAGGCAGACTAGAACGATGGGATCTGGAGAGAGGATGCAGGATCTGGGATTGATGCATGGCAAAGCAACTTGGGGCCGGGGTTAGGGGAAATCTTTTTGTTACAATTTTAAACTGCAAGGGCAAAGGGCTAACGCCGTGGGGGAAGGTTACAGGGAGGAGGAGAGGAGAAACATATACAGGCAGGGGCGATGTTTCTCTGCAGGCAGTAAACAACTCCCAAATAAACGTCAGAAATGACACTCGGAGAACGTCTGTGGGAAGCTTAGAGAGCTGCTTGTCCTGAAAGAGTTATTGGTTTCGTTCAAGCATCATCTGATGCTCTCTTAAAAACATAGATTTTGTTTCCCCTCTTGCAACAGTCTGGAGGGGAAAATCAAGCACAAAACATCTGCCTCGTGTCATCATTCAGATGCTTATGAATAAGCTGACACTGGAGAGGTAAGGAAATCGATGGTGGAACCGGACCTGGCCAACTCCCGATGATCTCTGTGTGGATTATCCGATATGGGGATTGTCCAGAGGAAATGTCCATCCCAGGGTGGGATCCTTCCTGCCACTCAGCAAGGTCCCAGGCAGGCCTTTGCCCTCTGTGGTGGCCTATGAGCAAGCAATGGTTAAGAGTGTGGTCTGTGCAGGCAGACAGACCTGGGGTTGAACTGGTCTCCTCCACACACTAGCGGCGAGGTCTTGGGCCATGTCTCCATTCCTCTGATCCTCTGTCTCTCCAGCGGTAAGATGAGGCAGGTAATGATTGTGGCAGTGACTGCTATGCTTATCAGTATCCATGAGCTCCTCTGCATTTCCCAGCCTCCTTTGCAGTTGGATTGGCCATGTGACTGGTGTGGCCAGTGGAATATGAATGGAAGTGACATATGTTCTCTTTGGGCTAAGGTGGGTAAGTATCCAATGTGTTCTCCCCATGCTTTCTCTCCCTCGTCGGTGGTACAGCTGCACCATGGAAGGAGCTGGGGTCCTTGAGTCACCTCGTGGATGGGAGTCATGCAGGAAAGACATCTGAGAAATAAGCCTTTAGGATTTTGAGGTGTTTGTAACAGCAGCTAGTATTCATTACCGAGCTACTGTAGTAGTCCTTTGAGAGTTATTGTGGAAAAAATAATGAGGGAGGCAGAGCTTATAAAAAGCTTAGCCAAGTGCCTGGAATATAGAAAAAGTTCAATAAATATTGGGTGTGCTTATTAATTTATTTACGCAACAAATATTTATTGAGCTCCTATCGTATGCCAGGCGCGTGGATTGACAATAACAACGACAACATACCTGTAACAACAACAGACACATAAAATCATATTTGGGGGCTTCCCTGGTGGCACAGTGGTTGGGAGTCCGCCTGCCGATGCAGGGGACACGGGTTCGCGCCCCGGTCCAGGAAGATCCCACATGCCGCGGAGCGGCTGGGCCCGTGAGCCATGGCCGCTGAGCCTGCGCGTCCGGAGCCTGTGCTCCGCAACGGGAGAGGCCACAGCAGTGAGAGGCCCACGTACCACAAAAAAAAAAAAAATCATATTTGGATTACAGATTATATAAATATCAGTAAGTAAATATATGTATGTATATATATACACACATATATATACACATATATACATACATATACATAATATATGTATTTTATATGTATATTTATATATATTTTTCATGCCACAGTAAAATAGAAAGGATTAAGTCATTCATCCCTTCAGTGTTTGCTAACCCTACTGTGTGCCAGGCATCGTGCTGAATGGTGGGGATGTGTGGTTGGATAAGTGTTCACTCTTAAGTTGCTTGCTGGCTACTGAGAGATGCACGTATAGGCAAATAACTCAAACGCCAAGTGACGAGTGTCATACAGAAGGGTCTTTCCAAAGTGCCAGCAGTGTCCCTAATTCTGCTTGGGGGAATCAGAGAGAGCTTCACAGAGGAGGGGGCTGTGGAGTTCAGCCTTGAAGGTTTGAGTAGGAGTCTGGCAAGTGAGAAAGAGCATTTCAGGCAGAGGGATGGATACGAGATCTTGGGTTTCATGAGATGTGACCAGTGCCTTGGTGGCCGGAGTCCAGAGTATCCATGGTGGGCAGAACAATATCCCTTCCCCAAGAGATCGGTATCAGACTCTCCGTAAGGCGTGAATATGCTGCCTTAATGGTGAAAGAGACTTTTTCAGATGTGATTAAGTTAAGGATTTTGAGTTGGGGAGACTATCCTGAATCTTCCAGATGGGCCCAGTCTAATCACATGAGTCCTTAAAAGAGGAGAACCTTTCCAGTTGTAGTCAGACAGGGAGCTGTGTCTATGGAAGAGAAGAGATTCAACACGGCTGACTTTGCAGGTGGAGGAAGGGACTGAGAGTCAAGGAGTGTGAGAAGCTAGAAAAGGCAAGGCTAAGGAATGGTCCACAGAGCCTCTACAGAGGAGCACAGCCCTGCCAGCACCATGATTTTAGCCCAGTGGGACTCATGTTGGAATTCTGACCTATAGAATTATAAGATAAAAATTTTGTATTGTTTCATCTTTAAGTTTGTGGTAACTTGTTATAGCAGCCATAGGAAACTGATACAGTATCTGAGGGAGAAGATTGAGACCACACTGGATAAAAGAAGGGGCAGATGGAATTGTTTAGGTTATTCCGTAAGAGCAGTGGGTCTCAAACTGCAGCAGGGTATCCACTTTTTCGTGGAATATTGATATTCTGTGCGCTGTACCTGTTTGTTTTAATGGGCGTGAATATTCCATAAATTGAATGTGTATTTCTTATTTAATTCATGGGAATTTAGATTATTTCCAGTCCTTTGTTATTAAAATAATGATGCAACAAATTATCTTGACCTTGTGTTACTTCGCACACGTGTGAGTATGTCTGTAAGGTGAATTCCAAGAAACGAAATTGTTGGGTCACAGAGAATATGCATCTTTGGGAGTCTGCGTTTTTAATAAATGCCCGAGGGCACGATGATTCTGGTGAGAACTGGAGGCTCCTGAACAGAATTTCAGATCTGGGCTCCGTAAACATCCCTGTGGCTGACAGTGTGGAGGCAGGGAGGCCGGAGGAGAGGCTGAGGCGATGGACCTCGAGAGAGATGAGTGTGTGTGTGTGTGTGTGTGTGTGTGTGTGTGTGTGTGTGTGTGTGTGTGAGAGAGAGAGAGAGAAAGAGAAGTTTAGGACTGACCTGGCATGGGTGAGTGTAAGTTGATTTTCTTGTTTTGTTTGTTTATCAACTTGGGAAATTCATAGGACATGAGAGGCTCTTTCTCAGTGACGCTGGGTCAGAGAGCCATGTTGGGGTCCCTGGGGACAAGTGAGTCCATGTGTTCACATGTCAGGCCTGAATTCTAATCTCCTTTCCCTTCTGCCCGGTCATTTGCCTCTGGGTATATGGTTACCTTTGTGATTTGCGGGGGCGGGGAGGGGAGGAAAAAAATGTGTGCTTGCAGCCTTTAAACAAGGTGTTTCCAGTATTCGACCCCACCTGAGAAACATGAGAGCACCAGCATTCCTACTGCCCTGACCTCACGAGTTTTGCTGTTTGTATGAGTTTTACAAAGTCAGGGTTGCATTACAGCCTCTGGCTTGTAAGCCCCTCATATCTACAATAGTTTCACTTTGTTTGTGTGTCACATAGATTCCTTCCTCACCTTGGTGATTTTACTATGAATTCTTGAGTTGATTTTGGTTCATCCCCGGGTGAGCTGGATTTCAGTGTCAACTAGCCATTCCAGGAATGGTTCACGGACTCTATATTCTCCAAGTGCCTTTGTGTCTGAGGACGTCTGCCCGCTGCCTTTGTAGCTGAACATGCAGCTCACTTGCCATTTATCTTCCTGCTGCATCGCCCGAGGAGAACCCCGTGCCTGGGGTTCTTCCATTCATCCTGAGGATGGGTTGGGTGCCAGCGCTGCTTGGGCAGCCTGGGGGCCCCCTGAGCATGGGGACATTGTGGGAAGATCAGAGAGTGCTATAATTTGGAGTGAGGAACTTTGCCAATTTCAGGGCAGCTGAACAGAAGATTACTTCTCTTTTATCCTATGTTTGGTGTATTTGTTACTCTAAAAATATCCACGGCTGCTGTGTACAGCCATGCAGGCTGTGCACTGCATGACTCCAGGGAATCTCGTTTGTATAAACCGCGATGTGGACCGTGCTTCCAGCATTGTGCAGGGTGGTGACCCTGCAACCTCTTAGCCTGGAGTGGGCCTAGAAGCGTAGAATGCTTTTATCCCAGTGTTTGCCAAACTTTAGTTATTCTTATAACGCCTTTAGGAATTAGTTCTTAGTCACGTCCTCCTGTTCTACTATGAATTTTTTTTTTTTTTTTGCTCTATATTGGCTCATATTTTCCTTACGTAAATGAAGGGGAGCTTTCAATTCCAACTGGAAATAGAAAATCAGCGCGGCTTGCCAAAAATAGAAGAAATATGTACACATGCGTGTGTGTATGCATACAAGACCACAATGCTATCAAATTCCAACTGGATATTTTTGCCTTTTCTCCTTTTTTAAAAGAGAAGATTAGCAAGTGTTAGAGCCATGTTAAGGACAGCCTAGCGCAAAACTGATAGTTTTTTCCTGGAAGTAATCTTGAAGGGTTGGAAGAGAATTGGGAAGGGAAATCGTTTACCCATGATGTGATTCCGTGTAATTTAGTGCCACATCCCCCATCATAAACCACCTGTGGGACACGTGAGGAAGCACTGGCCCAGTCAGATATCCCACTGGCTACTTAAATCTCTTGGCAACATCTCCACGTGGGAATCCAACCCTTTCTTACATCCTCTCAGCAATGGGAAGTTTGTTTTTGTTCTTGTTTTTGTTTTATTTTGGCCATGCCGTGGCTTGCAGGATCTTAGTTCCCCAACCAGGGATCGAAACCGGGCCCCCTGTGATGGAAACACAGAGTCCTAACCACTGGACCGCCAGGAAATTCCCTCACCACTGGGAAGTTTAATGCCACCTTGGAGGGGCCTTTTTTATGGCTGGACTCTTCTTTGGTTGTGCCAGGTAGAGAGCTGCTCCTTGGGCCCACAGGGTTTAATTCTGCTCCCTGGAGTCAAGTAGAAAAAAAAAAAATGCTTCCTACAAGTTCCGTCCCTCCAAACATGATTAAAAGCGAAGCTTCTGGAATTGGAGTGTCCTGGGTGGAATCCTGGATCCACCACTTACTATCTCTGTGCCTTTGGGTAAGATACTTAACCTCACTGGGCCTCAGTTTATTCATCTGATAAATGGGAACAGTGATAGTGTCTCCTTCCTGTGGTTGTTATGAGAATTAAAGAAGGTGGTGCATATGGAGATTTAGAACAGTTTCTGGCACCTAGTAAGTGCTCAGTAAGTGTTGGCTACTGTTATTTTCTGGAGCCACAGACTGTGGGGCCCCTGTCCTCCCATCCCTTCTTCTGGATTAGAAGGCAGAGGCCTTGGGTTCCAGCTTCAGCTCAATATCTGCCTGGTGATGAGATCGTAAGCAACTTGCGAGCCCTACCTGGGCCTTGGTTTCCACGTCCGGAAGCTGAGGGTGGTGGGATTCATGGTCCCCAGGTCCCCCCTCCCATCTCCAGCTGGGGTGGAGACTTCTGTGCTGCGGGAGGAGAGAAGCAAAACGGGAACACTGATGATTGTGGGCCATGATGTCCCTGTGTCAGCCAGAGTGTGCCCCCCAAAAACTACCCATACCTTCTCCCTCCTTAATTTCTCTCAGGACATTCTTCTGAGGAGTGACAAGGCAAGAAGGCTTCCTGATAGTATCAAAAAAAGGGTGAAAATAAGACTGAGGTATCAGGAAAAGCAGCTTTGCTTTGCTTTAACTAACCACAACATATGGGATGACATAAAAAAAATCACAATATCCTTCATTTATCAAGTTCCCTTGAAAGATGACAATAATAATAACTGTGAACACTTGCTGAGTTCTTGTCATGCACCAGCTGTCTCACATGTAGGGTCTCATTTGATCCCCAACTATGTATAAGGCAACAACAACTGCTGTAACCAATAAACCCCTGAGATGGCAGGGGATTAACACAGTAGCTCATGTGACGCTTCGGTACAGGTGATGCTGGTGGATGGCAGCTCTCCTCCACATGGTGATTTGGGGACCCGGCAACTTCCATATTGTGCCTCTACCATTTCCTAGGACCTCGGAGGCCTCTGCATCTGGGCAGAAGAGGAAAGAAAAGGCACGTCTACTTCATAAAAGCCCACCCCAGGAAGTGCCACACATCACTCACACTCACATTTTATAGGCAAGAACCAGTCATATGACCCCAGGAGGATGTAGGGGGTGCTGGGAAATATTGTACCTGGTGGGGCAGCCACTTTCTAGCAATAACGCCACACTGCAGAAGGAGTAGCACATTTTTTGGTGGATAGCTAGGTAATTCTGTCACAGCTTATGGGGGTGGAGAAGACAATCATACCCATTTTACAGATGAGGAAACTAAGACCCAGAGAGTCTGGCCTGGGTCCCAGAGTTTGTAAGTGGCAGAGGCTCTGTGAGTTCAAAGCTCTTACCATTTAACCACTATGGTGTTAATTTTAAATAAGCATTTAGGTTCCTCTGGCTGTAAAATTCTTCAGAACAAATTATTCCCTTCAGTTTACCCAGAATGCCCCCAAATGCCCAAGCAAGGTACGTCTGGAGGTCATGGTGATGCCATGTCATGATGCCAGGCAGGATTTTAGTTTCCAGTGTTTCATCCACTTGGAGAAATGATTCTCTCCAGAAAGTTGACCCATATTTTGAACTCCTGCCAGAAATCAAGGCCTGGTACCATCTGTAAGAGATAAATAAATCAAAATATCATCAGCAGATAAGTGTGTGCCATCTGCTGCCCTGTCAGTTGAACTGGCAGAGGCCTCCGGAGAATTCCAAGGAAGTGCTGCCAAGGCTCTGCCGCCAGCCTGGATAGTGCGAGGAGAAGCTTCATGCAAGATCTGCTGGCATTTTTCTTTACTCCCCGCTCTCGGTGCTGAATTCCTTGAATCCAGCCCAGCGAAGGTGTGTGGATTTTCACCCTTGCCAAACAGTTAAAATGGTTTCTCTTTGGCCACATTTGTTGGGGGCCAGGACTGTTTTTCTCTGCCCTCCCAGCAAGTTGAAAGCTCCTACTATAGAGAAAACTAGCCATGCACCTGCCCAGAGGTTGGGCTCCATGGAATCTGGGTCTCAGAACCAGAGTCAAAAGCAGAACCAGCCATGTTTGGGCATCTGGCTGGACATCTCGAAATGCAGCCACATCCTGATGGATGCTGATTTCTCCTGCCACGTGTGGAGTCCTCTTGGAGGGCATCTGAGACTTCCCTTAGAAAGAATAGATTTTTCTAGAACCTGCTTACTCTCCTAAGAGGCAGCACAGGGTAGTGGCCAAATGCAAAGGCTCTGTGGCGGGCTGTCTCCATTTGAATCCAGGCTCCACCATTGGCTGTGCGACCTTAGACAAGTTACTCAGTCTATCTGTGCCTCAGTTTCTTCATCTGTAAAATGGGGGTGGTAGTTTGTAAAGCATGTTGGGCCTAGCCCCTCACCATGGGGCTCCCTCCGGGTGCCCCCTTCCTACCTTGCAAGCCACAGAAACCTCAACTCCACCATCAGATGGGTTGTGAAATTAAGTCACGAACCTCAGACCCATGACCTGGGGACCCAGCCAAGGACACTGGGCTCCCCAGTGCCCCTTCCTCTTGCTGCCCGTCTTCCCGCTGCCAACCAGATCTGGCTCCTGCGTGTTCACGCCGAGGGCAGCTTGGCTGACCTTCGGCACTCCTCACCCTTCTGCCAGCCTTGGGCATCTGCCTCTGGCCACCTCCCTGGATTCTGCCCGTGGCCCTGCCAGGCTCCCCCCACCTACTCCCGCTGAAGAGGCACAGTTACAGCCTCCTGCTCCTGGCTCAGGAAGACGTCCAGGCTCTCCTTAGGAGGAGCGCAGTGTGACTCTAACTTAGGATCCAGGGATGGAATCAAAAATAGCGCTTATTTACGGAGCCGATCGCGGGGCAGGCATTTTTCTCACACTCCCTTCCGTTTTCATCCTTTTTTGCAAGCCTGGAGGGCAGAGCTGAAATGACTTTCATCTGGCACCTGAGGAAAAGGCTCAGATGTGTGAAGCCACTTCCTGAGGTCACGGGGCCAGGGGGAGGCAGAGGAGGGATTTGAACGCACGTCTTGTGGTTTCTGAGCCCAGACACCTCCATTTGCCTTCAGAGCACCCCCTTTCGAGGAGGGAGCCCAAGAGCTGTGATGAATGACGGGCTGGGGATGTGGGTGTCGGCACATTGAGCTGATCCCTCGCAGGTGTTGCCTGATTTAAATCCTAACTGAAGACGTCTTGCTTCATACCCGTTACCTCATTTAGCCCTCAAGCAACCTCGTGAGGCTGGAATCATCATCCTTCACTGGCCAAAAAACCCAACCAAATGAATAAAAACGATGGTTCCCCCAGAGCTCCACGGCTAGCAGGTGGCAGAGCTGAGATTTGGCTTCAGGTCCGTGTGAAATCAGAGCCCAGGCTTTTCACCAGGGAGCACAGCCTGCCTGGCTCCCGTGAACCCCAGGCTACCCGCCTTCCTTGGCCTCCACCACGAGTTTCTTTCTCAAGTAGATCAGACCTGGAGGAGGGACCTCGGGGTAAGATTCCTGGAATGAGGCGCGAGTGTTGAGCCAGAGAGGAGGCAGCTGTGACCCTCCCATTGTCTCTGGTGTGGATTCCTGGAAGCCTGGATTCGGCCGAGGGCCTTGCCAGGTGTTCCCCTTGGTGGTGGGATTGGAGCGTCGGCTGCCAAGCTGAAGATGCTGTGTTGAGGGCAATTTCTAAGCCCCCTCACCCTTAGCTCAGGCAGGTCCCGCAGACAGTGGGTCAAAAAGAGTCAGCAGCTAGGGCAGGTCAGGGCCTCTTGGGTTGCATGTTTTGTTCCCGTGGTGCTAAAAGTCAACAGCCCCATAGGGTGATGCCAGAGAGTCTAAGAAGAAATGACCTTCCATTTGTCTTTTCTGAGCAAGGGAGCAAACCCTTCAAAGAGGCATTTAGATTCAAACCTCTGGGACTTGTTTCAAGATAACCCCACTAGTGGTGGGCTGCTGGTGCGGAGAGACAAGGTGAGTTTCCAAGCTGGGCTGCGGACATGGGACTCTTCATACTGATCTCTCTGCTCTTGTAAAAGATGGGAACTTTGCGTAGTAAAATGTTAAAAAAAAAAAGATATTTCAGAGACAGTGTTGATTTGCTGGAGTCCAAACAAGCTGGTCTGGTCATGGAATGTCCTGGGTCCCTGTCCCCGTCTGGACAAGTCAGTCCCTTGCATGATGGAGAGAGCTTTGGAAAGACACAGACCTGGGTCCAGCTCCTGGTTCTGCTGCTTCTTGGCTGTGTAACCTTGGGTAGGTCGCTTTGCCTGTGTGAGCCTCAGTTTCCTCATCTGTAAAGTGGGGATGGATATTGACCTCACACAGTTGTGATGTGTGCCATGCTCTTAGCACGGTGCTTGCCCTGGATTCTCCTTGGGTCATTGGATCCTGGATCTTAGGCAACATGACAAACTCAAGCTTCCACCTGATGGTGGGTAGATCTGCTATTAACAGCCCAAAGGGGGCCAAAACGGGCCAAGCTGTGCCCATGGTAGTAAGTGACCGTATCATGGGAGATATCATGATAAAACACTGGGAATTCGGAGCGGGGAGACATCTCTTCGGGGCGGGGCAGGTGGTTGTAAACAAGGCAGGCTTCACGGTGGGGGAGCTGGTGGGTTTGAAGGCTGGGGCTGCGTCAGACACGGGGAAATGGAGGGAGAGAAGACGTCGAGATCGAGAGGTAGGAAAAGGTATGTTGTAAATCTGAATCAGCAGGCGCAAAGCAGCAGAAAAGGAGGTGAAAGGCGACCCTCAAAGACATCACGCCCAGGCTGATCTCCGGGCTCCTCTGCGTCGTGGCAGACATGAGGCTGGGCATGGCTGCTCTTCCCTGGGTAGTGAAGACCCCCCCTTTCTGTTTGCCTCTTCCCTCTCAGATGGGCCCCAAGACGCTCCGGAGCTCAACTTTCATTCTCACCTCTGCCTGCAGGTGTGTTGGCCATACCTGTAGGGTTCTGCAGAGGCGCCCCCCTTTGGTGTAATCCTTAATGAAGGCAATCTGTGAAATGCTCTTCATTTACTCATTCCACCATCATGTCCGGAGCACCTGTTAGTGTCCCAGGCTTTGAGGACACAGCAGCGAATGAGATACCTGATCACAGAGCTTCCGTTTGTCTCAGAGATGCCGTCTGGGCACTGTTTACGTATTTATTTTTAATTTTTCAATTGACGTATAGTTGATTTACAATGCTGTGTTAACTTCTGACGTACAGCAAGATGATTCAGTCATACATATATACACATTCTTTTTTAATATTCTTTTCCATTATGGTTTATCATAGGATATTGGATACAGTTCTCTGTGCTGTACAGCAGGACCTTGTTGTTTATCCATCCTGTATATAAAGCTTACATCTGCTACCCCCAGCCTCCCACTCCATCCCTCCTCCACCCCCCTCCCCCTTGGCAACCACCAGTCTGTTCTCTATGTCCGTGAGTCTGTTTCTGTTTCATAGATGGGTTCATTTGTGTCGTATTTTAGATTCCACATATAAGTGATATCACATGGTATTTGTCTTTCTCTTTCTGACTTACTTCACTTAGTATGATAATCTCTAGCTGCATCCATGTTGCTACAAATGGCATTATTTTATTCTTTTTTATGGCTGAGTAGTATTCATTGTATATATGCACCACATCTTCTCTATCCATTCATCTGTCGATGGACATTTAGGTTGCTTCCGTGCCTTGACTATTGTGAATAGTGCTACTATAAATATAGGGGTGCCTGTATCTTTTTGAATTAGAGTTTTGTCTGGATATATGCATCTGGGCACTGTTTAGATGAGCTGGGGAACGCCCTCTTTGGTGCAAGGATTCCAAGTGGTCTATACATACACTTTAATATTAGAACAGCAGCTCCGCAAGGGTGGTCACTTGCCTTCTGGTTCTCTGCTGCACCCCCAGCACCTTGAATGGTGCCTGGCATGTAGGTGCTCAATAAATGTTCATTGAGTATAAGTGCGTGAATACTAAACACTGATATTGGGAACCAAAGAGAAGTATATTTTTAGGGGTCAAAACTAATTCAAACATGGGACTTCCCTGGTGGTCCAGTGGTTAAGAATCTTCTTTCCAATGCAGGGGACTCGGGTTTGATCCCTGGTTGGGGAACTAAGATTCCACATGCCATGGAGGAACTAAGGTTCCACATGCCATGGGGCAGCTAAGCCTGCACGCTGCAACTACTGAGCCCACGCACTCTGGAGCCCCTGTGCTACAGCTACAGAGCCCACACGCTCTGGAGCCTGTGCACCACAACTAGAGAGAAGCTCACGCGCCGAAACGAAAGATCCCGCGTGCCGCAACTAAGACCAGATGCAGCCAAAAATAAACGAATAAATAAATATTAAAAAAAATTAATTCAGACATCCCCAAATATCACTGCTTGATGTGATTTGGATTTCTAGGATTCAGAGAGAGAGAGAGAGAGAGAGAGAGAGAGAGAGAGAGAGATCTCATCTTCACCGTTGCATCACTGTGTGCAGCCTCCATCCTGGTCCAGAATGTGGTCAAGCCCACAGCCTATGCATACCTACATGTAAATACAACCCACAGCAGAGGAGAAGTCCACACACATCCTGTAGACGACACAGATAATAAACACGTGAACAAATGCGTCCACAAGATCAATTCAGATAGTAATCGTGGTAAGACTATGAAAGAGACAAGCATGCAGGGTGAGAGGATGAGAGTGATGGGTGAGGAGGGGTGAGGGCCACCTGGGGTAGGGTGGCATGCTGATTGTTCGCCGTTCACCCCTCCGCGTCTGTCCACTGCCCCCTGTGGGAGACTGCCCCCGTGGGAGACTGCCCTGCGCAGATGCAATGGCCTGGAATTCTGCGTCCTGTGGTTTCTTATTGGTTCTGGCCAGTGGGAGGCATAGGAAGGAAATCAGAGGGCAGAAGGAGAGAAAGGTCGGGGTGTTTCCCCCTCCCCTGCCTTGTTCTTGGCCTGTTGAGGTTTTGACAGTGACTGCATTCCTCTAAGGAGTGGTTCTAAAGTGTGGTCCCCAGACTAGCAGCATCAGCAACCCCTGGGAATTTGTTAGAAATGCAGATTCTCAGGCCCTGCCGCAGAAATTCTGATTTTGATGCTTGCTTCGGTGCAGCTAAGCTCCGAGGGGCAGTTCCTCCTCTGTGGCATCATCTCTCGCAGCCTCCTTTCCCTCCCCAGCCCCTTCAGGCTGGAGGAGGTGAGGGCTCCCCACTGTTGCTCACCCCTCGCCCCTGTCCACACGTCTATGAATAGGCCCTACACTCAGCAGTCTTCGGTGAGCCCTTTCCAGGGTGCCATCTGTTTCCTGCCAGGATCCTGACTGGTCCAGATGGCCAGGATGTTAATTCATATTCCTTTAGACAGGGCACACCTCCTCCAGGTTACCCAGTCCCCACAGGCTTCCCCAGTCATTGCTGGATGTTGAGATCTCATGTATTGACCACCCTTGCATTGGGACTGGGTTCCAAGTCCCATCTGTTGGCTACGGACCTTGGAGCGAGATGCAAGGATGAGGAACCTTGTGCAGGATGTTTCCCTTCGAGGCTATGGTGGATCTGAATCGGCACGCTCCCTTCTTACAGGCAAGGTACTTCCCATTAGTTTATTCCTCTGGTCTAATGGGACTGAACGTCCATTCTCTGGGATAGTGAGAAATTCAGATCTCACATAATGAAGGTTCCCTCACAGCCCTGGGGTGATGTGAAGTTTTCAGAACTTTTGGGAGAATCTCTGGTCTTCTTCTGCCCCTCTTGTCCTCATTGCTCATGGTTTCCTGGGCCCATGGGGGCCCTGAGACCCTCACTGGGGTGCAGGATTTTTGTTAAATCTGTGACCTCTGACCCCAAAGTCCAGCTTTCCCAGGCTGTTTTCCTAGAAGGTCCTGACATCTCCATAGGGGGCTGTGGAGGTCCTGTGGCTCATGGACCCCCAAAAACTTCTCCCCAGGGGTCTGCTGGCTCTATCCTCCTCCTGCACAAATTCCCTCCTCTGCCCCTCCCTGAAGTGGGGCAGCGTTACCCTCCAGGGGCCCTCTGGGAACACAATGGATCTTTAGGGAACTCTCCTCCTGGGGAGGAGAGGCTGACACCCATTTGTCCGCTTGATCTTGGTAGCTCATCTTGGGTCAGAGGGAATCAGAGTGGGAGGAAGTGATGGGAGAAAGGGCATCTTCATGGGGCAAAAATGAGGCAGTTACCAGGCAATGTCCAATGGTTAGGGGGAGACAACGGAAGGTGCGGGGCCGTAGGGGAACCCACATATCCCTGCAGCTGCCACTTGGCTGGACTCCTGCCTGCTGAGCTGTCCTAGCTGTGTCACCTGGTGGTTGGCACCAAGCCCTACAGATCCACCCTGTAATAAGCACTACAGAAACACTAGCATTAGTGATTTTCACTTTTTATAGGTAGGGAAATTGAGGCACCAAAAGGCTAACATTGATGTTACATATCTAATAGGTGATGGAGCCAGGCTGAACCCACGCAGGTCTGGCTCTAGAGCCACATACCACCACTCTTCTGTGTTTGGATTTTAGTTATTAGACTTGGTGACCATTGAAATATCCAGTTGTCCTTATGTCATTACTATGATTTTTCCTTAAAGCTCAGCTTTGCCCTGTACAGGGAGTGTTGGGCCAAGTTTGACCATCTCTGCTCAAACATCTTCTATTTGGTCTTGTCTACGTAGCAGAAATAGAAGCATGAGAGCCATTTTATTTAGTCCCTGGTGGATTTTCCCTATCTGCATGGAGGTATGTTCTCAGAGAGTTACTTTTAGGACCTAGTAGCTCTGCACAGTGGGAATGGCTAGCTGCAAATGGGAATAGATAGCTGGAAAAACTTTAGGGCATGGAGTTTGGGGTCTATGTACTGGGTTGAGTCCATCACTTACTGGCTATGTGGTCTTGGGCAAGTCATTGAAAGCTCAGAGCCTCAGTTTGCTTGTCTCTAAAATGGGGATTCTCAGAACTACATTGTAGGTTGTTGTGGAATTAAAGAGAAAGTAAACACACTTTTACAATAAAACTACTCAACAAACTAGAAATAGAAGAGAACTTCCCCAACCCGATAAAGAGTATCTATGAAAAAGAATACAGTTAACATCATACTTGTGGTACAAGAATGAATTCTTTCCCTTTCATATCAGGAACAAGACAAGGATGCCTGCTCTTGCCACTTGTATTCAACATTATACTGGAGGTTTTGACCGGAGCAATTAGTCAAGAAAAAGAAATAAATGACATCGAGATTAAAAGGAAAAAGTGAAACTATATCTATTTGTAGATTACATGATCTTGTATATAGTAAATCCTAAGACTCCACTAAAAACTATCAGAACTAATAAATGAATTCAGCAGGATTTCAGGGTACAAGGTCAGAGCAAAAGCCCATAAAATGTTTTAATTTCTTTCAGAATCAGAATAAAAAAAATCTTTTAGGTGAAGAAAAATTTTAATATATAATGTTAATATATTAATCTTTAACCAATGCATTTGTAAAATTCAATTTTTTAAAATTTATTTATTTATTTTTTGCGGTACGCAGGCCTCTCACTGTTGTGGCCTCTCCCGTTGCGGAGCACAGGCTCCGGACGCACAGGCTCAGCGGCCATGGCTCATGGACCCAGCCGCTCCGCGGCATGTGGGAACTTCCCGGACTGGGGCACGAACCCGTGTCCCCTGCATCGGCAGGCGGACACTCAACCACTGCGCCACCAGGGAAGCCCCCTAAAATACAATTTTTAATTTAATTTGTCTTTATTGAGGAAGAGACTCCAAAGGCAAAAGAGCCTAGGGTCCACAAAAGTCTTAATGGGGCCCTGGCTGCTGGTCTGAATTTAGCCATTAAAATTTTCCCTCTTTAGCTCTGAGAAAACAATATAACATAAAGAAAGTTTAAGATGATGCATTCAAAATCTATCCATTCTTAGCACACTACCTATTCTCATTTTAAAAAATCCTCTTCTGGTTCTTGGCTGTCAGCAAACATCTCTTTATAATCTCAGTATCATTGACTTGCTGTGTGGTCCTGGCTGATCACTCAGTGGCCCTGAGCCTTTTCTATAAAGGAAGGAGACGGTCCTACATCTCAATATAGAGCCTGGGGAGGAAGCAAGCACGATGGAATCACAGGAGTGGGATCCATCCACCTGTGCCCTCATGATTCTTTGGAAGGGGTGACATATATAAGAGAGGAATCCACTCCTTAACTCAGCACTTAAGACCCTTCGTGATCTGGCCCCAGCCTTCCTTCTCAGCCTCATCTCTTACCACTCCCTGATATCTGCCTTTGCATTTGTATGGGGCTGGAAGGAGGTTCAGGAGCCCAAACGGGCTTCAAGGGACCTTCTTAGAGGAAAATTTAGGAAGCTTCAAGCAGACACAAGAATTGAGAATGCTGGAAGCTTCCAGATTCTTTTCATCCCCAACCTACATTGACGCCATTTGGACTCAAAGTCTATCTCCTTGTTGGGCTCATCAGTGAAATCTATTTCTTGCTGCTATGCTCAGCAGTAAAACCCTTGAACTAGGAGTTGCAAGCTCACCCTAAAGGTCAGCGAATCTAGTGTCTCAGGGACCAGTGAGGTCTAAGGTCTAGGGGTAAAGCAACAGGGTGTGGTGGGGACTGTGGCAAAGTATAGAGCACGTGTCCCATCTGAGAAAGGACCTTAAGGCTAGGTCACATCTTGCTCTCACTGTGTCCTTGATGGCCAGCATAGGGCCTGGCATCAAGGAGGCTGGGAGGAAAGACTGAAGAGTTGAAGTTTCTTATAGGCATAAGGTTTGGGTGGAAGGCATTCGTTTGTTCATTCATTCATTTACTCATTCGTATACCCCTTCAGTAAATATTTATTGAGCACTCTCTATGTACCAGGCAGTGTTCTAGGTGCTAGGGGTCCAGCGGGAAGAGAGATGGGGAGAGTCAGGGAAAAGGTGTTCGGAATATTAAATAAACTAGTTAGGAAAGGCCTTCTTGAGAAGGTAAGACTTGGGGAAAGTGATAAAGGAGAGGAAGGGCAAACCATTCAGCTATCTGGGGGAGGAATGCTCCAGGGAGAAGTAACAGCACGTGCAAAGGTCCTGAGGCAGGAATGTGGCTGGCACATTTAAGGATCAGCAAGGAGGCCAGTGTGGCTGGAGTGGAGTGAGCAAGGGGCAAGCCAGTAGGAAGTGAGGTCAGGGAGGTGATGGGGGCACAGATCACACAGGGCCTTATAGGCCATGGTAAGGACTTAGGTTCTGACTCTGAGTGAATTGAGAACCGTGGGAAAGTTCTGAGAGGAGACGTAATCCATCTTAGGTTATAACAGGACCCTTCTGGTGACTGTGTGGATAAGGGCAGAAACAGGGAGACCCATGCAGAGGCTACTGCAGTAATCCAGGAGGAGATGATGGGGCTGGGACCAGAGGAGGTGGTGAAAAGTAGTTGGATTCTAAGTATATTGGGAAGGTGGACCTGCAGATCAGATGGGGAGGTGTGAGAGAAAGAGAGAAACAAAGGATGATATCAAGGTTCTGGCCTGAGCATCTGGGAGGATGGAGGTACCATTTTCTGAGCTAGGGATGAATTGAAGATGTGGTACCTGCCTTCACAGGGCTTCCACTTCCAGCTTGTGAACCATCCATCTGAGAATCACACACAAAATGATAAGAGTTATAAGGTGACTAGCTGCCACCTAGGAGAGGCCATGGTGCCATGAGAGCTTCTAATAGGGATGAAGTGTGTTCCCAGTCGGGGGGTGGGGGAAGGGAACACGAAGAGCATAGGAGCTGACAGGAGGGGAGGGGAGGAGGGGTGGGGAGGGGGTGTGGATGGAGAGGCCGGTGGAGGCCAGTCCTGGATCCATGTGAAAGAATTTGGGCTTTATTTGGGGATAAAGTGTTTTGAGCAGGAGTGTGCCTACTTGCGTGTGTGCATGTGATGTAATCAGAGCTGTGTGGTTTGAAAATATCCCTCCAGCTGCAGTGTGGAGAGTGGATCCGACAGAAGCCAGAGTGGAGGTCCAGGGAGCCCAGTGACGGCTTCAGCCCTCGTCCTGCTGGGCTTGGAAGGGGTGGAGTCCGTGGAAAGGGCAGGAGGGCTTTGAGGAGGTGGGAGTGACAGGGCTGGATGGATTGGACCGGGAGGTGACGGAAGGAGGCATCATGGGGACTTGCAGCTTTGCCATCCACATTCCTCAGGACGTTGGCTTTCTGGGAATTAGGGTTTAGAGAAAGATGCTGCTCGGGTTAGAGATGTTTGGGCCCCGCTACCCCCAGATCCGTACAGGGCTCATGGGAGGGGGAGAGGCGGAAGCCTGAAGCTCTCACTTCCTTTCATATTCTGAAAACCTGTCTTTCTTTTTTTTTTCAAAGGTGAGAAATGCCGCAGCTTCATTGACCTGGCCCCAGCGTCAGAGAAAGGTAAGTGTGGCCCCAGCTCCGGTGTGCCAACCTTGCCCTCTCCAGGGACACTTCCCGAAGCCCTGATCCTGTCCTTCAGCATCCCTGGGTGATGGTGCCCCAGGGGCCAGAGTCCTGTTGCAAAGCTCTGAGTTCCTTGAGCGGTTAGTGCAGGGGGAGAGGCAGGTGGAGGGACATCATCTTGCCCTCCCCCGCCCCCCAAGTGAGATGGTGCTGAGAGCCATTACACTTCCCTTACTTCCAGTGCGTGCTGGGACTTTGGGGGAGGTAGGCTGGGCGTGCGAAAGTTGGGATGAGGCAAGACCAGTGTTGGCATTGCTTCCAAGTGTAGGATTTGACCTTGGGGGAGGGAAGCCAGACGTTCTGTCTCTGTCGTCTCACAGGTGTGGGGAGGTCCAGCCTGATCGGGCACTGCCATTCAGAAAGGACCCATTGGTGTGCAGGGCTTGACAGCGGAGATTCTGAGCCCAGTGATGCCCAGATATGATTAGGACGGGGCTGCAGCTCGTGTAGGGGGCAGAGCCGTCAGGATTGGCGGCCCCAAGTAACTGGCTTCAGTGGAGAAATGTATTGATTCCTTTTAAAAGTTTCAAATCTAGGGTGACTCTGCTTCATGCGGTCTTCAGGATCCAGGGGCCTCTCCATCATCCCTGTGGCCTTTGTCTTCATGGACTAACAGGATGGCTAGAGCTACAGCCGTCACATCTGCACTCCAGGCAACAGGGTAGAGGAAAGGCAAAGAAGAAAGGGCAAAGGTTGCATGTCAACAGTAAGGTTCCCAGAAGTTGCCCCATGACACGGGCTTATATCCTCTTGGGCAGAACTTGATCACAGCTGCAAGGGAGGCTGGGAAATGAGGTCTTTATCCTGGCAACCATGTGCTCAGCTGAAAGGCAGGGGTTTTATCATTAGGAAAGAACTGGAGAATGGATACTGGAGGATGCGCTCCCACAGGAGCGTAGGGCACGGCCGCCTCCCTACTTCCCTACCCTGCCGCCAAGGAGAACCCTCGCCAAGAGGGAACAGGTGTGCAGGTCTCTTCAGACAGCCTGGAGATCAGGAGAGGGCTCTGGTCCTGGGAGTCGGGGTGGGGAAACTGAGACAAGAGTTCAGTCCTAAACTGTCCCGACATGGGGGGCCTTGGGGGGCCGAGGCTCAGGGGAAATTCTTACATCCAGTTTGTGCGGTCACCCACGGCCCCTGCTGGTGGGGCTGAGTTTGCAGTTTCCCTGCAGTGTCAGGAGGTTCAAGGGCCTGAAGTGCCCCGTCTCTGACCCCTCCAGGGTGTTGGGAGAGGCGGGACAGGCAAGGGGGCTGCGTGTCTTTGAGGCTGGTGACGTTCCTGTCTCACAGACGCTGTCCCCTTGAAGAGCTCCAGCCAAGTGGCAGCTGGTGAGACTGAGGGGCATGTGACAGGGAGCCCATAGTGCTCTCGGGTCCAGGAAGAGGCTGGGCTCCCCCTCTGAGCAAGCTTTTTGCAGTGGGGACTACCTCCTCTGTTTCCTCTGCTTCCCAGTGGCGATGCCCTGTTTTGTGGCTACTTGTGGCCATCCCTGAAGTTTCGAGCTGAGCAACTCGGGCCACAGCTTCCAAACTGAGTTCTTCAGAAAATACTACAGCTGCTAATAAATAGCTGATATTTACTGAGCAGGTACAATGTGTCAGGCACTGGGCCAAGCACTTTAAATGTATCAACTGAGAAACCTCCCCACAACCTTGCTAAGAAGAGGCTGACATTCTCACCCCACTTGACAGATGAGAAAACTGAGCCTTAGAGACATTAAGCCACTCACGTCTCACATCTCATAAGGAGCAGAGCCCATGCTCCGTACCCCTCCATTGTACTGCATCTGAGAAGCCAATACCTGTAGGCAACCTCTCCGATGCTCATCCCATAATCCCCAAGGCCTTGGAGTTCCTGGGTCACCTCTGCTCCAAATCTGGCTTCCAGGAAGCTGGGCCTGTGTGTGCATATGTAAATGTGTGTGCATGTCTGGTTGAGGGCGAGGATATGCATGCATGGGCAGGTGCTCCTCTGAGAGTGTGCACATGGGTCTCGTGTGTGTGCCTGCGTGCACACTCGTGGGTGAGTGTGGGCACGGAGGCATGTACACATGTGTGCACGTATGAGCGTATGGATGTGCGTACATGCGTGTGTGTGTCCACATACAGTGTGGACTGTATGGTGGCTTATTCCTGCCTCGTGTGTGAGGACCGAGGCCCCAGAGGGGTTGTATCTTTGTGTTTTACTGGCCTCGTGATTTTGCTTTCAGGGCTTGGTGGCCACGCCGAAGACCTTCTGGCTGTACATAGAAAAACGTTTATAAGAAGCCTGAGTGGGCTGGCTTTGCAGACCAGTTTTCATGGGCTCACTGCCTCTCAAGCACTTAGGCTCGCCTTTGGGGCTGGCGGGGTTTGGTCAGGCAGCTCTGTGGCCTGTTCCTGAACCTCCCGGCCCAGTCCTCCCAGGGGCACCTGCAGGAGCCTAGTGTCCCCGGACCCCTCCACGTGCTCGCCGAGTCCTCTCCACGCTGTCTGTTTCACAGATGAGGACCCCAGGCTGCAGAGAGAGGGGGACTGGTTCAGGGTCACACAGGGAGTCCGGGCCGATATTGGAGCCCAGACGTGTTCTCTCCCAAAGAGCACTCTTCTCCCACGTTCTGGCTGCACCCACTCCCGCTGTGACTTCCTTCCTGCTCTGCAAAATCCGATCATAATAACTAGTGTTAGGCGACACTAACACAGACTGGCTTTCATGCTGTGCTTACCACGTGCCAGGTGCTGTTCTGAGAACTTTATACCTGGTGGCTCATTTAATCCCCATTTTACAGATGAGGAGACTGAGGCCTAGAGAGTTAATTGACTTGCCCAAAGTCACATAGTTAGGATGCTGGGATTTAAAACTGAGCTGTCTGGCTCTTAAATGCCTGGTTCTTCTGCTGAAAAGCTAGGCCTTCCGAGCCTCTGTGTGTGTGTGTGTGAGTGTGTGAGTGTGTGTGTGTGTGTGTGACTCACTGTATCCCCAGGGCCCAAAGCAATGCCTGGCACTGTTGAATTAATGAAAAATGAACATTGATTTTTAACTGTATACACTCTTGTTATAAAAATTATAACAATTTTAAATGTGTAAATGAGAAATGAAAGTCTCTTATAAGCCCACCCTTAGATATTCACTGGTAATGGTTTGGTTTATTAGTCCCTGAAGAAAGTTAGAAGGATGAAAGATAGATAGATAGGTAGATAGATAAATACACACACATACGTATATACACATATATACTTATACACCTGTATAAAATCATAGATTGCTTTTTATATCAATACATAGAACTCACTTATCTTTTGGAACAGCTGTATAATAGCCCATCACATAGAAACAATTTATTTAACCAAGCCCTATCACGGGACATTCAGATTATATCCCCAGTACACTTTGAGAATCTTGTATCACAGCTGAATAATAGTAACCTGTACACATATCTTTCTCCCTCACGAGAATGGGGCCCTCCGAGCAGTGGTTTCTTATTTACCTCTGGGCCTCCAGGGCCCAGCCCAGCACTGGAGCCCTACTGGCAGAGCAGAGTAATAAATTCTCTGACAAAGATCTGCCCAGCAGGACATGAGAGGCAGAGGAGGAGGAATGAATTCAGGACGCTTGAGCAGTTTGTGAAGATGAAATGTGCAAATGCAGATAAACAGCAACGTCTGTGTATTGTGAACTCGTTACTGAAAATGCAGAGGAAAAGCTTCTTATGCTTCCTAATCTTCCTCTTCAAGGTTTCCCTTGTCTCTCCAAATCGCAACCTCTTATCCCCTGGGGCCAGATTCTCCTACCAAATAATTGTGACCAACTGGATACTTTTCAAACCTAGTGTATTGGTCAGCAATAGTCACTATAACGCTGTGTAACAAGCCATCCCCAAACTCAGTGGCACTCGGCATGTATTTTTTTGCTTGCATGTCTGTGGGTTGACTTAGGTTTAGCTGATGTAGGCTGTCTTGGTTCCAGGCTGCAGACTGGGCTCAAGTCCGCTCCACATGTATTCTTTTTTTTTTTTTTTTTTTTAATTTTATTTATTTATTTTTGGCTTGTTGGGTCTTCGTTTCTGTGCATGGGTTTCCTCTAGTTGCGGCGAGTGGGGGCCACTCTTCATCGCAGTGCACGGGCGTCTCTCTGTCGCAGCCTCTCTTGTTGCAGAGCACAAGCTCCAAACGCACAGGCTCAGCTCAGTAGTTGTGGCACATGGGCCTAGTTGCTCCATGGCATGTGGGATCTTCCCAGACCAGGGCTCAAGCCCGTGTCCCCTGCATTGGCAGGCAGATTCTCAACCACTGCACCACCAGGGAAGCCCCACATGTATTCTTTTTTGGGGGCCAAAGAGAGGGGACAGAAATGCAAGGTGGCTAACTGCACAAGTACATTAAAAAAAAAAAAAAAAGTTCCTTTTTTTTTTTTTGACTGCACTGTGCAGCACGCAGGGTCTTAGTACCCCGACCAGGGATTGCACCCATGCCCCCTGCCATGGAAGCGTGGAGTCTTAACCACTGGACTGCCACGGGAGTCCCATGCACAAGCACATTTAAAACCTTTGCTTACATCCTATCTGCTAACACCCTGTTGGCTAAAGCAAGTCATGGGGTTGCATCCAGCATCAATGGGGCAAGAAATACACGACCCAGGCACGACCCACATGGAGGGTGGAGTGGGAATGAATATTTGCTGAGTGATAGTCTAATCTGCCACGCCTGGGCCTGACCACAGGCCTTAAGGATGATTGACAGCTGGCTGTGCTGGAACTGGCCCAGCTGGATTTCTGGGTGTATGTGCTTAATTTGCTTCTCAGGGTCTCCTCTGGTCATTGTCATCCCAAAGTGACTTATTTATTTTTCCGAAAGTAACCAGAATATTTGAGGGAGGTAATTCATTCCTTCCCCAAACAATCCATTGAGCAACCTCTGCATGCCAGTCACCTGCACACACGCCTTCCAATTCAACACGTATTTCCTGAGCACCTACTTTAATCCAAGTTCTGGGCTAGGTATGGGGGGCAATGCAAGGACGAATGAGGTGAAGGTCCCTGCCCTACAGGAGTGGGAGAGAGCTACGGAAATGGTTATCAGGCACCGTGGGAGGGCTCCAGCCGAGGAACAAGGAGGCCACCCTCCAGTGCAAAAGGCTAGGGACATGATGGCTGCCACCTCCGATCCTGCCGTGGGGCAGGGGTAGGGGCGTCCATGAGGATTTTGGGGTTTTCTGCCCTTTGTTATGTTAACTGGACCCCCCAGAAAAGATCTGTCCCAAGTCATTTGTCAAGGTGTGGTATGGGGAAAATTCCCAGTTCCTAAATCCCAGGTTGGAGCTTCCCCTCACAGGTGGATGGGTTCTCACTGTGAATGAAGGAAGGAAGAAGGAAGGAAGGAAGGAAGGAAGGAGGGAAGGAATTGAGCTCGTCCTGATTCGTATTTGCCACCAAGGCTGTACTGGTAAATCGCTGTGATTCCTCAATGCCCATCAACACACACCGTGGAGTACCGTGCAGTCTCCAGCTTCTCTCAGCGGTACGGATGTTGGGCAAACGGAGCCAGATTCAAAAGAACACACAGTATGTGATTCCATTTGTATAAAACTGGAAATCAGGCAAAACGGATCTGTGCCGTCAGAAGTCAGGACAGGGGTTACCCTTGAAGAGCGAGTGTGACTGAAAGGGAGCCAGTGGAGGGCTCTGGCGATGTTAGGTTTCTTAAGCCGGGTGCTAGTTACACGATGTGTTCAGTTTATGAAAGTTCATCAAGCTGTACGTTTGTGATCAATGCCCTTTCCTGTATATGTGATACTTCCATAAAAAGTAAAACAAAAATTTCCCGCACTGAATTCTAAATTATCTTTCTAAACTGGAAATCCAGCTCCATCAGCCTCCTGCTTAAAGGCCTTTCCTGGCTCCTAAACGTACACCATGTAACACGGCACTCGTGGCCCTTCGTGATCTACTGTGTGTCCGCCTTTTCCACTCCACCTCCTGTAATCCCTCATGTGGACCTTGTGCTCCAGCCCCGCCTCCTTACTTGCACACATTTCCCCCCAAACTCTCCATCATATGTCATGCCTCTGTGCCTTTGCATATTCTCTTCCCTCTGCCTGACCTACCTTTACCACCTCTTGTTTGCCATGAAAACTTCTATTTATCCTTCAAAGCCCAGTTAAGACATGACCTCTTCTGAAAAGGCACCTCGGACCCCAGAGGTACCCACTGGTGCTATTAGCACCCATCACACTGCCTTGAGATGGTCTCCTCCACCAGACTGGACACTCCCTGAGGACAGGCACTGGATCTTGTCTTTCCAGTGGCTCCCGTGCCCCAGATGGGGTTGGCACACAACAAGAATTTAATAAAGTTTTGTTGAATGAAGGAAAGAAGGAAGGAAGGAACAGGGGCCACGTTATAGATACTGGGAGTCCCATTTGGGTTTGGAAATCTGGATCCCGACTCTGGAAGCCATGGTCTCCTCTGTCCCGCCTGCGCTGAGCTGTGTTTTAAGCCATCCCGGCTCCCTGCCCCTCTTTCCCAGGGAGCTGGGATTTTGGGCAATTTTTGTGAAACAGTTTCCTAAGCTTGTAGGTTTCATTTGTTTAATATTTCAGGGATATGCAACAATGTGGTGGCTCTGTGGCCGCAATCCCTAGTCTTGCGTGAGTTATTTCTCAACTGAGTTCCTATGAGAGTCTCCTGTTGCTTCCCTCAACCTCTCTGTTCTCTGTCTGAAATCGATTTACAATTCTGCGGCTCACTTAATTTACTTAGTGCATTTTATTGATTTATGTCACAGAACTGAAAGGTGCATAGATCAGAACATGCCGAACAGGGAAGGGAGAGGGGAACCAGCTTCCACAGTTGCCCGGACTCTGACATCGAGCTGCAAGCAGGTCAGCCTGCTGGCGGCAGCCTGAACACACCGAGTCACTGGTGCGTCCTCGTGCCTGTGCATTAATCCTGGGTGATCTTTTCTCCCTGGCTGCTTGGGGGACTCACTGTCACCTTCACCTGCCAACCCAAAGGTCCTGCCTCTGTGAAGTCCTCTCTGGCCCCCAGGCTGAGTTAGTTATGCCCGCTCTGGGCTCCCAAGTCACCGAGTACATGCCTGTGGTCCAGGGCCTGACAAAAAGGGAACTGTGATTCTTTCATCCCAACAAGACAGACAGTTCAGGACACAAAGAGGCAAGAGACTGGCCCGAGTGGTCCACACGTCCATTTTTCCCTCTCACCTGCCATTCCCAGACAACATTGAGCTAGTTTTTGCAGCCCTCTGACCGTGGGTGGGGCATCGTTTGTCTGAATGGCCCTGGTCCTTCTGTGGAGGCAGCAGAGCTCTGGCATCCTCCTGCAGAAGGAGATCATTTCCTGGCCATTCTCAATAAACTCACAACACAGGCCACCTCACCTGGAGCCATTCCATTCTTGGAAGCAGGGCAGGCTGCAGCCTTGTTTTCGGGGAAGGGCTGCAGGGACCTTTGTCCACCTTCCCTCCACCTTCCCAGGGCAGGCTAGTGGGCAGCATCCCTCGGTGCCAGGCTGTGTGCCAGGAGCTGGGTCAGTGAGGAGAACGCCTCACAGCTTCCGACCTTGAGGAGCCTTCTAGTGGGGGAGACACACAAGGAGGTGGAGAGTCACATCTGTGAATCAGGGACCCATGGGGGTGCCCAGAGGCCTGTGGAAGGGAAGATGGCAGTATAGGAAGGCTGTGTGGAGGGTTCCACGTGGGGAGGGTCCTGAAGGGTGAGTGGCATTCCTTCTACTGCATAAGGGTCACGGCGGTGGATGGGGGCTCATTCCTGGTAGAATGAATGACGTGTGCAAAGACGTGAGACCCAGTATCCTTGTGCCAGGCACGTGACAGATGTGCAGTAGACACTTGCTGAATGACTGAAGTGTGGAAGGAAGGTGTAGCCCCGAGAGGTTAAGTGCCTTGCTCAAAGTCACACAGCAAATTTAGGTTAGAGTCACCTGCCAGGATCCTGAGGGCTTTTAATCAGCATCCCGCCCACCCTGCCAACACCACCCATCCTTTCTCATCTCACCCTTCCTTCCCACCCATTCCTCCAGCCTCATTTTCTCTAGCATCACACATGGTCCTCCCACCTCCCTCATTCTGAAGTGCTGGTTCTGCCACTTTCGTTCTGAAATTCTGGATTCCTCTAATTACGTGCTCTTATTAAAAGTGATTAAACCCCCGTGCCGGTAGAGGACTGCTCCCGGAGATCACAACATCCAATAATTGCTTTAGTTGCTCTAATTCCAATTATTCAAGATTATCTTTCCAGGTAATTAGGTGTCTGGGTAGTCTCGCCTGTTCGCTCTCTCAGAGAGTGTCATATTAACCCCAAACGGTGACCAGCTTTCATGTTTCATAATTGGAAACAGTTTCTCCATGGTGAGAAGACTCCGTTAAGTGTAAACAGTGGTAATTAACATTTCGAAATGACTCTTCGGTCTTATCATACTTTGGTTTGAGAAATTACCTCGGATGCTTAAATCCAGCTCTTTGCCCCTCTGAGCAGAGGTTTCAGCAGCATTGGGGAAATAGGGCTTGCTGAACTGCACGGGGGTGGAGGCATTTGAAAGATGGCTCCTTTGCACATTCTAGGAAAGTCTTTGCATGGGCTCGTTTCCTTCTGGATCTCTGCCTGCATGGGAGGCCTTGGGATGGAATTTGCCGTAAGACCCTTCCATTTGGCCCAGGCTTTGCATTCACACAGGACCTCCACTTTAGACAAATGGTGAGTCCTTCAAATGAAGTTGTACCATCAAGGCCACCAGGTACAGTTGTGTAGGTTACCCACTGTGCAACTCTGGGGGCCATGATTCATCCACGTGAGTGGCATTGGGTTGGGCAGTGCACATCCTGTACGACTGTAGGCAGGGGCTGGGGATACACAGACTGGGTTAAAAGAAGACAACATTCAACATACAGGTCTGTACCTGCACCTCATTGCTGAACCGCACTGCCTGTGAGGAGCAGGGAATTTATAACCCGATTTTGTCATGTTTCTTTTTTAATTGATATAATTTCATTTATATAATATACAAAGAGTGAGAGGCACAGAGTTTACGTGTACAGTTTAATGAGTTTCAAGAAATGCATACGTCCATGTAGCCCACATCCTTGCCAAGATGTAGAACCAGGGCCAGCTTCGTGGGCACGTGACCTTATAGTCGCATAGGGTTCCGTGCACGGAAGGACCCTCCGTTTGGTTTAGTGCTATACTGTAACTGTCTTGAAATTCTTTTTTTTTTTTTGAGTTTCTGAAGCAGGGTTTATTTATTTTTTTATTTTTTGGCCAGGCCACATAGCTTGCAGGATCTTAGTTCCCTGACCAGGGATCAAACCCACACCCTCAGCAGTGAAAGAGTGGAGTCCTAACCACTGGACCACCAGGGAATTCCCCCTGAAGCAGGGTTTAAATAGACTTTACTGTTACAAGGGAGGCCCTACCGAGCAGCGCCTTCTAAATGGATACATGTGGTCCCAGGATGGCAACATGGAGAAATGAAGGGGTCATGATTGCAGAAGAGGTCACTGTAACTGAAGGACAGGGTCCCGGGGAGGCCGGCCAGGAATGCAGCAGACATGATCAGGACAGGCCGGGTGGCCAGGTCGCAGGCTGAGGGAGAGGACAGCTACTGTCTCTCCCGCTTCTTATAGTTCTGTGGGTGTGACAGGACCCAGCCCGATGGCAGGAGGAAACACAGGAAGCAGGAGGTGAGCCCAATGGCGATATCCATGGTTCCGAGCTGCTCCCGCGGCGGCTTGGAATGGATCTGGGCCCGCGGCACGGGGAGCCGCCGGGCCGGGCCTGTCAGGGCCCTCAGCAGCAGTGGAGTCAGCACAGACATGACCGCACAGAGCAGACCGCAGGTAGCAGGCAGCCGGAACCCAAGGTCGTGAAGTCAAAATCTGTCTTGAAATTCTTAATAATTTTTTCAACAAGAAGCCCTGAATTTTCTTTTTTTTTAAAATTAAATTAATTAATTAATTTGGCTGCGTTGGGTCTTCGTTGCAGTGCGCTGGCTCTCTCTAGTTGCGGCGAGCGGGGGCTACTCTTTGTTGCGGTGCGTGGGCTTCTCATTGCGATGGCTTCTCCTAGAGCATGGGCTCTAGGCACGTGGGCTTCAGTAGTTGTGGCACGTGGGCTCAGTAGTTGTAGCTTGGGGGCTCTAGAGCGCAGGCTCAGTAGTTGTGGTGCACGGGCTTAGTTGCTCCGCGGCATGTGGGATTTTCCCGGAGCAGGGCTCGAACCCGTGTCCCCTGCATGGGCGGGCAGATTCTTAACCACTGTGCCACCAGGGAAGTCCCCTGAATTTTCATTTTGCACTGCCTTCCCGATTTGGGCTGTATACTGCACCCCCATATTATTATTCACTTACTATTTCCCTTTATGTTGATTCACTTACAAAGTCGAATTATTTTCTCCCCATCCTGAGCAATGAGATCTGTCAATTCACGGTTTTAGTGTGCCATGTTACTTTTTTCCGAGGTGCTTTAAAATAAATAATAATAGTACCAAAAACTTATTTCTGTTTTGCCAATGTGTCAGACGCAGCTGATTCCCCCAACAACTCAGTGAGTTTGTGCTGTCGTTAAACTATGTGATGGGTGGGGAAACTGAGGCCCAGAGAAGTTAAGTTAACTTGCCCAAGGCCATATGGGTTGCGGTGGTGGTGCTGGGTTGGAGCCTGGGCAGGTGGGCTGCAGAGTCCTTGTGCTTTACCATTCCACTTGCTGCCCTGATGCGAGCTATTAAAATAGAAGAAGAATCCCTGCGACTAGGGAAGGACTAAAATCTAATGAAAGGAAGGGACGAGGTAAGTGTTGTCTGGGTGGGGCTGGGAGGGAGAAAGGGCCGTCATACCACATGGGATGACACTTGTCATCCTCCAAAGCCCTTATGACTCATACATCTAATGCTTCTTCCTTCTTGTTATGCTTCTAGTTCCAAGATAGGAGTCTAACCATCACACATGGGCTGTCAGGTGGGAAGGCCTCAGAGAGCTGGTCTCACATGTTCCATTTTGCAGATAAGAAAACTGAGGCCCTGAGATAAAACTCTTCGTGGCTGCCATGGCCTGAGTACAGGTAGACCTCAGAGATATTGCGGGGTCAGTTCCAGGCCACCGCAATGAAGCAAATATCGCAATAAAGCAAGTCACACCAATTATTTGGTTTCCCAGTGCATAGAAGAGTTATGTTTACACAATACTGTAGTCTATTAAGTGTGCAACAGCGTTATGTCTAAAATACAATGTGCATACCTTAATTAAAAATACTTTATTGCTAAAAAATGCTAACCGTCGTCTGACAATGCAAGATGGCCACAAATCTTCAATTTGTAAAAGCAGTATCTTCAAAATGCAGTAACAAGGTGTGCCTGTATAAGGAGTGTACAGGTGGCGTACCAGTCCCTGAGAAGTGGAGTCCCCACTCTGGGGCAGCCTCCCCCAGCCCAGCCCTGGCAATTCTAGGAACACTTACTGAGCACCTGCTACATACCAGTCCCTTTCAGGCATCGTATCCCATTTAATCTTCTCAACAGCCCACGAAGTGGGTTTACTGTTATCCCTCTTTTCAGATCAGGAAGCTGAGGCTCAGGCTAAGACACTTGCTCCCGGTCCAGGGAGGGGCAGAGCTTGGGTTTAATCGCAGAGCTGAGTGCAGTGTTAATGCGGAGCACGGGCTCTGGATTCAAATTGTGACTCTGCCTCATCAGCTGTGGGACCTCAGGCATGCTCCTCATCCTCTTTACGGCTCACTTTCTTCATCTGAAAGATGGGGGAAATAGCATCCACTCTGTGGAATTCTTCCGAGAGTCAAATGGAATAATCCACGCGAGGGGTTAGCACGGGGTCTGTCTCAATCAGCACTAGCTTGAATGAATATTCCAGCATATTTCCGCCATCTCCTCCATTCGGCCCGACCAGCTGGAAAGCTAACTTGGCAAGAACTCAAATTTGAGTTTACTTCTACTCAACTAACCTTCATTGACTCATGCACAGAATTCCATTCCCTGCTAAATACTTTCACATCTCTTGGTTCATTTAATTCTGTTGACAGCTCTTTGAGGAGGTGCTGTTATCTCTGGTTTACACCCAAGGAAACAGACTCAGAGAAGTTGAGCTACTTGCCTGAGGTCACACAGCAAAGCAATGTATCCCATCAGTCACGTGCTATTTCTGCCACACCTCACAGGTCTTTCCACCCTGCCTGGGGCCTCCTGGCCCCTCTTCCACTCCTTGGGCCCAGGAAGTTCTTTGGTTGGCTTTGCTGTGTGTTCTGACCCAGCCAGGTGGCCCCATTGGCTCACAGCTGTCAGGGCCTGCGTGGAGCAGAGGGAGGTGGCAGCTAAGGGGACCCATGGCTGCTGCTGCTCCTGGCACCCTCTGCTCCTCACGCACCACATCTGCTGGCTCCCGCAGACTCGTCATTTGCAACCATCTGCCGGGCTCCCTGGAGGCGCTAAGTCTGTGATGTGACACAGAATCTCCCAAACCCACTGCCTTTAGCCTGTGTGAGGAGCAGAGAGACCTTATCTATATCTTGAACCCACTAGGAACGATGGACTTAAGTTAGAGGCCCTTTCAGGCCCTGGAGGGCTGAAGCCCCTGCCCTGGTTTGCTACCCAGGAATTTGCTCCTGCAGACCTGGTGCCGGTTCTGGAGCCAGCCTGACTCCCGTGGGCTCTGCTTCGCTTAGGCTTTCCCCTGAAATTTCATTTTGAGTTTAAAAAGTCCTGTGTCTCTTGGCAGGGATGCCCTGGTCCCCTGCTTGTCCACAGAATCTCTGGCCTCGTGGGCTTCTGGTATTCAGCGTGTGTTTTGCCAAAGGCAGAGAAAGGCCCGGGGTGTGTGTGTGTGTGTGTGTGTGTGTGTGTGTGTGTGCGCGCGCACTTGTTCCGGAGACACGAGGAAGGAAAGTGGTTTCTCCGAAGCTGGTGTCTGTCTGTTGGTCTCATCACACACTCCTCTTCCCTGGCCCATCTCTGGTGGTGAGGGCAGAAGCTGTTGGTTTTATTCATTAGTTAAAATTTTTTTTGACTGGGGGGTACCAGCTGTTTTGAGATATAATTCACTTACCATTTGTTTGTCCCCTTAAAGTTCAGTGGTTTTTAGTGTATTCACAGAGTTGTGCAGTCATCACCACTATGAATTATAGAATATTTTCATCACCCTGGAAAGAAACACTGTTTCCTTTAGCCATCATCCCTCAATCCACCAGACCCCACAGACTCACACAACCAACGATCTCCTTTCTGTCACTGTAGATTTGTCAATTCTGGACATATACGAACAGAATCATATAATATGAGGATTTTTGTGCCTGACTTCTTTTACTTAGCATAATGTGTTTTTTTTTTTTGCGGTACATGGGCCTCTCACTGTTGTGGGCTCTCCCGTTGCGGAGCACAGGCTCCGGACACGCAGGCTCAGCGGCCATGGCTCACGGGCCCAGCCGCTCCGCGGCATGTGGGATCTTCCCAGACCGGGGCACGAACCTGTGTCCCCTGCATCGGCAGGTGGACTCTCAACCACTGCGCCACCAGGGAAGCCCCCGCTACTTGTTTTTGTAAATAAAGTTTTACTGGAACACAGCTACGCTCATTCCCTATGTATATCCCTGGCTGCTTCCATGTTATAATGGCAGAGTTGAGCGGTTATGGCAGAGATGGTATGGCCTGAAAAACATAAGATATTTCCTCCCTGGCTCTTTACAGAAAAGGTTAGCTGACCCTGCTTCATGGTTTACCATCAAGTATGCAAACTTAAACACAATAGATTTGCTTGTTTTTGAACTTCCTACATAAATGTGATCAAATGATGAACCTTTTTTGTGTCTGGCTTCTTTTGCTTAACATTATGTTGATCATTATTGTAGTCCATTCGGGCTGCTAAAAACAACAGAAATTTATTTCTCACAATTTTGGAGGCTGGAAGTCCAAGACCAAGGCATCGCCAGATTCAGTGTCTGGTGGGAACCTGTTCCTTGGTTCACAGATGCCCGTCTTCTTGCTGTGTTCTCACAGGGCAGAAGGGGTGAGGGAGCTCTTTGGGGTCTCTTTTTATAAGTTATTAATCCCTTTCATGAGGGGTCCACCTTCATGATCTAATCACCCCCAAATGCTCCACCTCCAAGTACCATCACATTGGGAGTTAGAATTTCAACATATGAATCTGTGTGTGTGTAGGGGACACAGACATTCAGTCTGTAGCAATCACGTAGCTGTAGTTTGTTCATTTTTATTGCTGTGTAATATTCCATTGTGTGACTCTAAGACCTTCTGCTTGTTCGTTTTACTCTCAGTGGGCATTTGGGACATTTTCAGTTTTTATTATGAATAATGCTGTTAGTTCAAGTGTGGGCCCCAGACCAGCAGCATCAGCGTCACCTGGGAGCCTGTTAGAACTGTAAATTCTCAAGCCCCACCCCAGACCTCCTGAACAAGAAACTTCGGGTGGGGGCTGGCAGTCTGTGTTTAACAAGCCCCTAGGGTGATTCTAATGCATCCTCCAGTTTGAGAATCCCTGCTGTAGTGTTTACCTAGACATAGAATTACTGGGCCAACTCTGTATATCTTTAATTTTACTAGTCGTCTTGTTTTCCAAAGCGGGTGTACCAATTTATACTCCCACACACGTGGTATGAGAATTCCCATTGTTCTGTTCTCGACAATGATTAGCTTTATCAGATTTTTAAAATTTGCCCAATGGATGGATGAGAAGTGGTATCTTATTGTGGTTTTCAATTTGCATTTCCTTGGTTATCAGAGGGGTTGAGCATCTCCTCATGTTTATTTGGGTTTTCTCTTGCGTGAAGTACCTGTTCACATCTTTTGTCTATTAGATTGTTTGTCTTTTACTTATTGCTTTATAAGGTTTTTTTTTTAACATATTATAACCCTTTGTTGCTTATAGGTATTACATACCCCTTTTGTCACTCTGTGGGCTTGCCTTATCACAGATGTCTTTTGATGAATATAAATTCTTAATTTTGAAAATTGTGGGAAAACACCCATAGCATAAAATTGACCATTTTAACTGTACAGTTCAGTGGCAGTAAGTCCATTCACGTTGTTATGCATCCATCTCCATACCGTTTTTATCCTCCCAAACTGAAACTCGGTATCCATTAAACACTAATTCCCATTCCCCCCTCCCAGTCATCGTTCTCCTTCTTGTCTCTATGAATAAGACTGCTCAAGGTACCTCATATAAGTGGGCTATGCAATATTTGTCCTTCTGTGCCTGTCTTATTTCACTTAGCATAATGTCTTTGAGGTCCATCTATGTACCTCACTGTGGATGTGTCAGAAACAAAATGTTTTGGTGTGGTCTGGTATATATACTATATATATATATATATATATATTTTTTTTTTTTTTTTTTTTTTTTTTTTTGCGGTACACGGGCCTCTCACTGTTGTGGCCTCTCCCGCTGCGGAGCACAGCCTCCGGACGCGCAGGCTCAGCGGCCATGGCTCACGGGCCCAGCCGCTCCGCGGCATGTGGGATCTTCCCGGACCGGGGCACGAACCCGCGTCCCCTGCCTCGGCAGGCGGACTCTCAACCACTGCGCCACCAGGGAAGCCTATATACTATATTTTGTTTATCCATCGGTTGATGGACGTTTGGATTGTTTGTACCTTTTGGCTATTGTGAATAATACTGCTGTGAACATTGGTGTACTAACGTCCATTCAGATCCCTGCTTTCACTTCTCCCACCCAGAAATGGAATTGCTGGATCATATGGTAATTCTATGTTTAATTTTTTGAGGAACCACCATACTGTTTTCCATAACAGCCGTACCATTTTACATTCACAGTGCACGAGGGTTCCAATTTCTCTCCGTCCTCACCAATGCTTGTTATTTTCTGTTTTGATAACAGCCGTCCTAATGGATGTGAGGTGGTATCTCACTGTGGTTTTGATTTGACTGGTGATGTTGAGCATCTTCTTGTGCTTTTGGGCCATTTGTGTATCTCCTTTGGAGAATGTCTATCCAGGTCCTTTGCCCATCTATGAATTGGCTTGTTTGGTTTTTGTTGTTGAGCTGTAGGAGTTCTGTATATATTCTGAATATCATTCTTTATCAGATATATGCTATGCAAGTATTTTCTCCCATTTTGTGGGTTGCCTTTTCATTCTGTTGATAGTGTCCTCTGATGCACAAAAGCTTTCAAGTTTGATGAAGTCCAGTTTATTTGCTTTTTCTTTTGTTGTCTGTGTTTTTGTTGTTGTAACCAAGAGATTATTGCCAAATGCAATGTCATGAAGTTTCCCCGTTTCCTTCTAAGAGCATGAACACACACGCACAACTTATTCATCCATCCATCCATCCATCCATCCATCCAATAATTTTGATTCTCCAGCTGCATGCACATCCTTCTGGCCTCATGAAAAATACTCCAAGGCTGTCCCGGGCCCATTTGTCTGGAAAACCTTTGCAAACATTCATTTGTTCCTGCGCTGCAGTGGGTGCAGGAGAACTCTTCAGTCTTGCTACTCTCCTTGTCTTCCTTGGGAGATTGGGTGATTTCTGCTTTAAGATTTCCTAGTCTGTTATTCTCTCCCTGGCAGGATGGTGTGTGCATGTGTGTGTGTGCATGCACGTGTGTGCATTGGCAGAGGGTGCAGGGGCCCCCTTCAGGGACCCACTCCAGCATCTGTGCTTTCTTGCTTCCCTTGAATTAGCAACACTAGCTGCTGTAACAAAGAAACCTCCAAATCTTAGTCGCCTTCCGTGATAAGAGTTGGTTTTCCCATCACGGGAGGTCCTGTGCAGGTGACCCCATGGCCGACCCCCTTCCTTATGCTCATCCAGAGCTCCAGGCTCCTTCCCCTGCAGGCTTTGGAGTCTTCTCCATCCAGCCAGAAGTTGGGGAAAGAGGATGGTGTGGGAGGTCCCTATGGGCCGGGCTGGGCTGGGAAGTGGCTCCTTTCATTTCCGCCCACATTCCTTTGGCTGGAACTCAGTCTCATGGCTGTACTCAACTACAAAGGCTATAGGGAAATGTAGCTTATTTGTGTGCCCACGAGGAAAAGGAAATGGGCTTTGGTGACACGTGGAAGTCTCTGCCATACCCTCTGTCTTCCCTTTCTCTGTCCCCCAGGCCGGGGGAGCTTTATTGAGTGTGGGATGTCGGGGGGAGAAGGGGCAGGAGAGGGGAGGTAGCCCAGGTCTTCTTCTCTTTTTCTAAATACAATATTTACAGTAAAAGTTGTGGCTTTTAAACTTAAAAGTCCAAGCTTTTGCAGCTCAGGAGCCTTGCTCTTGTGTCCTGAGACCTGGCCCTGCTTTCCCCTGGACCCCCTCCCCTGCAGCAGTGGATACAGGTGGGGAAGGACAAGGGGTTCAGGAAAACTGTGGGAAACCTTACCTAATGTCTCAAAAAATTATCCTGCTACTGTTAACTCAAGAATCCAGTTGTGTGTCTGCCACCCTTTAGTTTGCAGATACTAGTTTCTTGCACGTTTTAAAAATCAAAACGTCCATTACCTGCTTTCAGGTTCTTGATTCCTCACTGGTTCCGCAGGATTCCCCCCTGCACAGCAACAAAGGGCCACCAATCCCAGGTGCGGGTCCCTGCACCCTGGACTGTGTTTATTTGCTTTGGAGGCTGATTCAGAAAGCACAGAACTTCACTTCCCTTTGGACTTCGGCTCTACCTTGCCAGTGCTCACTCTGCCCTTTTCACTTTAACTGATCCTCTTTCGTGCCACAGAAGTCGGAAATAAAGCAGAGTTGTGGCGTTCTGATCACTTCCTGTCATGCTTTGACATCAGACTGTTGGCCCTGAGCAGACTGTTTGTTCCTGCCCAGTTGTTCTTGTTCTGAACAGAACTGCAGAGCTCATTTTTGCTCTCACCAGCAGATTTCACCAGCTCAGTCCCTGGTGGTGGGCGCCTGCCCATCCCGACAGGATCTTGACACCCTGCCTACAGGGCCTTCGAGATTTCCTTCCCCATTAGGGTGTCTCCTCCCATCCCTGCTGGACTCCAGCCCGTGTCGAGGCATGTTTGCCTCGATGGAAGCCTTTGGGGAGCATGAAGTTTGGACTCTTGGAAGGTCAGTGGTCATCCTGCATGGCCCTGTGCTCTCTCAGGAGACCATCTCCCTTGTTGACAGGGGATCTGAAATGGGCAGTCTACCTCTAGATCATTCTCCTAGTGAGACAGACCCAGGCAATCGCTTAGTGCTCCCAAAATGCTTGGCACCATTGTTGGACCGGCGACTGGTGGGAGGTTCTAGAAAAGAAGGAAGATTGGCTGCAGGAGCCAGAAGCCTGCTCAGACCAGCTTAACTACAAAGGCTGTTTTGACAGGACAACCCCACAAAGTCCGGATGAGAAGTATTTAAAGACCAAAGCTTAGGACATGAGAAAGGGACTGACCAGGAGTCTTACCTCTCTTCCTCTGCACATCTGTTTCTTTTCTTGTGGCCTCTCCTGCGTGATGACCGTAGCCCTATAGTAGTCTACTGACCTTCCATCTGTTAACTAAATCTCTAGGTCCCATTTTCAAATACTTGAGGACAGAGAATCTGATTGGTCCAGCTTGGAGCTGGGAACAACTCAGACTGGATGAGCTGAAGCAGGGGGCGGGATCACCCAGCACGTCCCAGGGCTGTGGTCAGTTTCATTAAGAAGGTGGTGTGGTCAGGGAGGAGATGGTTGGCAGGGCTACTGTGGCAGGGGGATGGGGAATGAACCATTGTTTGGTTTAGGAGAAAGAGGAGGACTTTCTCCTCTTTCTGAGGCTGAGCACACTGCTCACACGCACACAGCTGCAAAGTGACAGCATCAGGATTCAACCCGGGGCCGCCTGTACTCCAGAACCGGCTCTGTGGTGGTTTCCGAGCCATTTGCTCTGGGTTTTCTCTACTTTTTGTTCTCTTCCAAATCTAGTTTCCTTGGAAATAAAATTCAGAGCTCACTTAAGTCCTCCTTCCCTCTCTGCACCTCAAGGGCATTCCATCCTGAGGTTTATTTAGAGTTAAATACGCTGAAGGGGGAGGGGCCCTTACAAATGGACCGGTAACCTGCTGGGCACGGAAGGCTGCCCAGCCGTCCTGGCTTCCCCTCTGCTGTCTCATTATTTTCCGTGGAGTTCTCATCAACATCCCTTTACGACTGAAGTTGATAAATAAACTGGCTGAGACGGTCAGAACGATTTAATTTAGTTCAACTCTGGCCCTTCCCCCTCCTGCACTCATGCCAACGGAAGGACCTCTGAGCCGGGGTTCAAAATAGGGCCTTCACCTCCAGCAGAACTGGGGCCAAGCAGGGCCAGCACCCAGGGGACCTTGGACTTGCTTCTGAACCTCTCTGAGACCTGCAAGGTAAAGGTGACAAAGACCCTCCCTCCAGGCACTTGAGTTTTGCATTCTGACAAAATCATGTGAACCTTTCTTCTGGAAGGGAGAGTTCTGGGGTTCCGAGAGTCAAAAAGCTTTCAGATTTTTGATCTTAGTCATTGATTCAATGGGTATTTCTTGGGCACCGGCTGTGGACGCCACCGTCCCAGGGTTATTTTTGGTCCCTGCCCTCCTGGGCTTGACTTTGTTGAGGCAGAAACTCAGGGGAAGAGAGTGAGCCCTTGTTACTGCTCTGATCGAGGCAGTGACCATCAGTGGTCCGTGCGAGTACGCGACTGATTGATTGATTTCTCTTTATCCCCCGTACCCTCCTCCCATTCCCCTCTCTTCCGTACTGGCAACCCTCAGTTCTGTTTAAAGTATTTATATTTGTATATATTCTTGCACATGTGTCACTTTTTGCATCCTTTAAATTTATATAAATAGTACGTGTATTGCTATTTCTGCAGTAAGGCAGTACGATGACAAATCACCCCAAAACTCAATGGCTTACAAAAACAAGCTTTATTTTTCTTGCTCGTGGGTCTGAGAGTTGGGCGGTGACTGCTGTGGGTTGTGGGCTGACGGGGCTTGGTTCCAGGCTGTGCCTTGGGTTCAGGTCTGCCCTGGGCGTGTCCTGTCACGCTGGGGCCGGCATCTACCTGGAGGATATTCTCATGGCGATGGCAGAAATGCAAAAGGGATGAGAGAAACCTGTGATGCCAGACATAGAGAACAGACTTGTGGTTTCCATGGGGGAGGGTGGGTAGGGGAGGGAAGGAATGGGAGTTTGGGATTAGCAGAGGCAAGCTATCATATATAGGATGGATAAACAACAAGGTCCTACTGTATAGTATAGGGAACTATATTCAATAACCTGTGATAAACCATAATGGAAAAGAATATGAACAAGAATATATACATATATGTATAGCTGAGTCACTTTGCTGTACAGAAGAAATTAACACAACATTGTAAATCAACTATACTTCAATAAATAAATAAATGAAAGTCCCATTCATGCATGAAAAACATCAAGAACAAAAAGACAATCCTAAAAAAAGAAAAGAAATCTGTGATGCCTTCTTAAGTCTTGGCCAGGGGATGGTGCATGGCCACTTCTGTCCATATCCCAGTGGACAAAGCAAGTCACACAGCCAGCCCCAAAGTTAGTAGGGTGGGGAAGTATGTCCTGCCCCAAGAAGGAGGGGTGAGACTGTTTGCTGAACAGTAATGCAGTTGATTGCAGTATCTGTTTTAGGTCTCACTTTGTTTCTTAAATTTCCATTAAGCACTGCGTGTTTAAGCTCCATCTATGTGGCTGTGTGCACACCGAATCCAACACCTGCCTGACACGCCATGCTGAGCATCTCCTCTGTGTGCTATTTGTTCTCCTAGAGATGGATGCCAAGGTTGTTTCTCACTCTCTGTCACCACAAACGATGCTGCAAAGAACATCCTTGCGTCTGCCCTGTGAGGATGTCCTTGAGGTGTACACCCAGGAGCAGAATTACGGGGTCGTAGGGTAGGATATACTCTTACTTTGCAACATTAACACCAGCGCCGCTGGAGGGTCCCACACGCTCCATATTCTGACCATCGGACTCACATCCGGGTATCAGCCAGCTTTCTAACGTTTACCTGTCTAAATCAGTAGAAAGCCTAATCTCCTTGCCTTAATTTGCATTTCTCTGATTAGTAATGCGTCTGAGTGTCTCTTCACGTGCCCCTCAGGTTTGAGTTTCCGCTTCTGGAAACTGCCTCTTCACATCCTTCACACTGTGTGCTTCCTACCAGGAGAGAGAGGTCGGGGGAGGGGCGGGGGCCGGGAAGGGGGCTGGGCGGGGGGCAGAGGTGTGCAGGCCACCCATTTGGACGTGTTGGGCTGAGGTCAGAGCAGGGCATCCATGTGGCTGAGGCCTCAGTGGGCACAGGCAGGAGATTTCACCTGGAAAGGAGTCCAGGCTCATCTGCTTTGTCCCGGTGGCATTAATTATTTAACCTTTATTAGCAGCTCTGAGATAGGAAACCTGTTGTCCCTTGATTGGCCCCATGAAGAACCTGAAAGAAGAGGCAGATGTCACATTATTTGCTGTATTATGAGTGGCCTGAGAGGTGCCCCCAAACCCTTCTTTCTCAGGTTGCTATGGAAGTCAAGAAAAGAGCATTTCTGAACCACGTCAGTCGAGGACCTACTATGCGCCGGGGGCTGAAAGATAATGATATCACCTCAGGGGTGATACCAGGACCTTGTGAAGACTGAACTCGTTCATTTAGTCAACAAACATTGATTGAGCACCTACTATGTGCACGGCGTATGCTAGGCCCTGGGATACAGCAGTGAATAAAAGCAAAACAATTCTACCTTCCTGCAGCTCACCTTCCAGTGGGGAGTCAGATAAGAAGTGAATGTGGATCGTGTAGATTATTAAGGTGGTTGGTGTTAAGTGCTTGGTGTTAAGTGCTAAGCAGGTGTGGTTGGTGTTAAGTGCTAAGCAGGGAAGTGGGGCAGGGTGAATGCACTTGTAAATAGGGCCGGAGGAAGGCTCCTTTGAATAAAGACCCAAAGGGGATGAGGGGATTGACCACGTGGGGTCAGCAAGGCGTTACAAAAAAGCACTGAGTGGCTCCTGACACCTAGTAGGCCCTCTGTACAACGACTATAGTTTATACATGAGGAAGCGGAGATTCAGGGGCGTCCTGTGACTTGCCCACAGGAGCTCCTCTTGCCCACAGGAGCAGGCTGAGACTAAGGTTAAGGGCCTTGGGTACAAAATATAAGGAGGGGCTTCCCTGGTGGCGCAGTGGTTGAGAGTCCGCCTGCCGAGGCAGGGGACGCGGGTTCGTGCCCCGGTCCGGTAGGATCCCACATGCCGCGGAGCGGCTGGGCCCGTGAGCCATGGCCACTGAGCTTGCGCATCCGGAGCCTGTTGCTCTGCGACGGGAGAGGCCACGGCAGTGGGAGGCCCGCGTACCGCAAAAAAAAAATAAAAAAATAAAATAAAGAAGGGGAGGGCTTCCCTGGTGGTGCAGTGTTTGAGAGTCCGCCTGCCGATGCAGGGGACGCAGGTTTGTGCGCCGGTCTGGGAGGATCCCGCATGCCGCGGAGCGGCTGGGCCCGTGAGCCATGGCCGCTGAGCCTGCGCGTCCCGAGCCTGTGCTCCGCAACGGGAGAGGCTGCAACAGTGAGAGGCCCGCATACCGCAAAAAAAGATCCCAACCCCCCCCCAAAAAAAACCCAAAAAACCCAAAAACAAATATAAGGAGACCTTCACTCTCAGAGGCATGCAAGTCCCAGCCATGGTCAAGAGGCACAGCTGGGCTCAAACCTGCTCGCTGACACGCAGCATGGGGCACTCAGTAAGTGCTGCACGTGTGGGGATGGCCAGCTATGCAGGGCTTGGCTACTGCTTCATCACAGAGAGGCTTTTCTGGGGTGTGATCTGGGCTGTAGGAGACCCATAAGAGCAGGAAAGATGAGAGTGTGATAGTAGAGAACAGAGAGCTGGGACCCTGCCCACCCATTCCTCATTCTCTCACTCTGAGCTGGGTGCCCCGGGCATGTGGAATGGAATCTGGCCCACAGCCTCACCTCACCAAGCTCACCATGGAGCAGGCAGATTAATCCCAGCTCCAGCCATCGAGACTTTTAAAAACCATACACGACAGAAACACAACTCAGGCAGGCTGAAAGGAAAAAGGAAATTTCATGGGCCCAAGTAACTGAGGCAACCTTCAGGCCTGGCTGGATCCAGGACTCACACTACATCTCTGGAATCTATCTTCTTTTCAGCTGTTGGCTTTACAGTTCCTCTGTTATGGCTTCATTATCTGGCTGACTCTTTCCAAGAGGTGGCCTGGTGACTGCTGGAGCGTCCATACATAGCAACCCCAGAGGAGAGACAGCTTTTCTTGCCCAGCAGTGCCCACAAAAGCCCCAGGCTGGTTCTCAGTGCGATGACTTGAGCTACTTGCCCTTCCTGAATCAATCACTGTCATCAGGGAGATGGAAAACTCTGATTGGCCAGGTTTGGGTCATGTGACCTTCCCGGGGCCAGCAGTGAGACTGTCCCAAACCAAGGGATGAGAGTGGAGGGAGGGTAAGGAAAACCAGGCCGCTGTTACCAGAAGAAGGGAGGATGGACTGGGTGACTCCTCTATGATTTTACCCTCTGTCACCTTCAAGGAGCCATTGAACCTCTCGTGCAGTGGTTCTCAAGTCTGGGAGCAGGTTAAAACCACCTGGGTAGATTTTAAGCAATACAGGTACCTGGGCCCTACCTGGATAGACACAGGTCTGAGGTAGGACCCCAGCCCCATTAGTTTTTAAACGCTCCTCTGGCAGCCAGAGCTGAGAATCACTTTCCTGGGTTCCCACTCCTTAATTCACTCCACGTATTATCATTCTGTGATTAGGAAAGATTTTTTCAGTCTCCCGGCTCAGAAGGAAGAAAGTTCAAAGGGACAGAAATCCGTAAGCAGACTCTAAACCCCTTAGCCAGTCTCTGGCTTATATTAAACTGAGCTCCAGGCCAGTGTCCGGGTCTCCAGGGATGGAGCTCATCAGGGTGGGCTTCCTCAGAGTGTGGCTTCTGATGGGCATCAAAGCCACTGAGGTTAAAGTCATACTGCCCGGGCCGTGGGCCACTCCGAGGACCCTCTGAGCCAGGCCTTTGTTGCACCCTCCAGCACCAGCCAAGTGGCAGCAGGAAGATCCGGGTCAGCTGGACAGAATCCAATTTGATGCCTCTCCCTGGTGCCCAGTAGGCCTGACACATGGAGCCCTGGTCTTTGTTTTCTCTCCACTCACAAGGGTTTTATTTTCCTTAGAGCTGGGCTCGGGGGTGAAGAGGCTGGGAAAGACCGAGTCAAACACTTAATCAGAGTCTCGGGGCGGCAGCTTCACAGATGTTATTTTTTACCATGATGTGAGGAGATGGGCAGGGTTGGGTAGGGAGAACGTTCTGGAGTCAGATGGATCGGGGCTGGAATCCACCCTCTGGGACTCGCTTCTCTTTGTGATCTTGATCCTGGCTTAAGCCTCAGTTTCCCCATCTGTCAAGTGGGGCTAATAGGAATTCCCACCTGATAGGGTTTTTGTGAGAATGAAACCAGGCAGTGCACGTGAAGTCCGCGGGCCTGGCACACACTGGCTGCAATGGTGATCTTCACCCACAGAATAAGTATTATTGTGTGCCTACTTTCTCAGGTGAGGGGTGATTGGGGAAACCCTCTGCCCCCATGGAGCTTATAGTCTAGTGGAGGAAACAAACATGAATAAGATTATGATATATGCATTGAAGAAATTATGATAAGGCACTGATTCTCCACTGTGGCTGTACCTGGGGAGATTTTCCCTATACTGGGAAGTCAGAGAGGGTATCCTGGAGGAGGTGACAGGTGGGCTGAAGGATGGGTGTGAGCCAACTAAGGCAGGAGCTTGGTGGGGGTGAAGGTGAGGTAGAATGCTCGAGACAGGGAGGAGCATGGGCAAAGGCCCTGTGGCATGAAGGAAGTTGGCGTTGGGGAGGGGGTCTGAGAAAAGGCCAGTGTGGCTGGAGCACAGATAGGATGAGTGTGGAGACATGAGAGGGGCCAGACTGCACAAGGCCTTGAAGTCTGTGGTGAGGAGTCTTTCCTCCATCTGAACGGTAAGGGAAGCCTTTGAAGGATCCTGGTGGGAGGTGACAAGGTCAGATTTGCATTTTCAAAAGACCCCTCTGGCTGCTGTGTGGAGGGTGGATTGAAGGGGGATCTAAGTGGACATGGGAGACCCATCAGGAGGTTACCATAGTCATCTGGGTGAGCAGAGACGGAGGCTTGGATGAGGTGGTGGCTCGATGTAGAGGTCAGGGGCTTGGGTTTGGCATCAGTCTCTGACATGTTTCTTAACCCTTCTGAGCCTCAGGTCCCTCATCTGAAGAGGGAGGATAGTAGTAATAGCCACCTCGCTGGATTGTCGTGATCATTAAGTGGGAGATAATGACCTGCCTCCACAGTGGACACTTCACTGAGGTCAACCTTCTGTGCTACCCTCTCACCCTTCAGTCGTCATCCCAGATGGCACGTCTTCCAGCTCGTTGCTTCTCCACTGGGATTCCTTGTCAGTGCATCTTATCAGCTTGTTTTGTACTCATCTGCATCCCCCACTAGACTGAACACGAGCTCTGCAAAGGCAGGGACCATCACTACTTGGATCATGGCTCTCTTTCTATGATTCTTTTTCATGGTTCTTTTTCTGTGCCGCGCACATAGCACGCACATAATGTCTGTGGATAAATGAATGAGCGCCAAGAAGGAACAAATAAATGGATAACTCCTCCCGCGTTTTATGGAGCCAGGACTGAGTCCAGACTGACCTATGGTCGGGGTTGTGGAACCCTTCAGTGATGGCTTCCCACGCTTACAATCTAATGTCCAGGGCCTTTCCTTGGAGAAGATGGAACCATAATTGTAGATTAGGCTTTGTCATTCCTTTTCTCCATCTTGTATTCGTGAAGCCCGTTTTATTGAAATCCAGTGAGAAGCCCCACTTCCATTAATGCAGAAAAACTTCCACGGAGGATGCCTCTGGAACTTTAACAACACACGCCGTTTCATGCAGCTAATTCCTCCCCTTCCCCTCCGACGTTGGCATAAATCCATTTTTGTTTGCACTTCCTGGGCGGCTCTCTGCTGTCGCCATTCGAGGTGCTGGCACATAGCCTGGAAATCTAAGACTCTGCGTGCCGCAGGTCGGGTAGTAGTCTTTATTTTTGCTTCTTTACTGACTTGGTTAATGATGCCATCATTCATCGAATCACCCCCTGCCCCTTGGCCCCTCTCCTAACGTGAAAGCACCGCTGCTTCTGTGGATCCCACCTCCCTGGGTGGGTAGACTCTCTCACCTCCCTCCCATGAGTGCTGCTCTGGGGTGAGCCTGTGGTATCACCCTTGGACGACTGTGCCTTGTTCCTAAGCGGTCTCCCTTCACCCACCTCTCTCCTGCCCTGCATCCTATATCTATGCCCAGGTTTTTTCCCCCAAAGTTCAGCTTTTCTGTGTTTTTTTTTTTTTTTCCTCTGAAGCCTTCAGTGGCTTCCCATGGCCCCAAATTCCAAGTCCAGCCTCTTCAACTAGCATTTAAACACTTATTCCAATTTGGCCTCAGTGTAGCCTTACATTCCACCCCTCCTCACTTCTAGCACCCCACATCCCAATTTCCCTGGGACATTCATTCTGCCTGGAAAATGCCCCACAGTTTACTGCACCTCTGACTCTGCTCATGCTGGAACTTCAGCCTGAAGTGTTGGCTCCTCCCACACTGCTGACATTTACACATCCTCCAAAGCCCAGATCAAATGTCACCTCCTTTAAACATTTTAATCCCTTTACTCAGGCTTAATTGCTTCTCCAAGTTGGATGTAAGTGAAACGTCCAAACGAGGAACAAGGCAGATACCTTAACTGTCTCCCCACTATCTGTCCGCCCTACCTTTCTTCTTCCAAAGGAATTGGCTTCTGTTCAGCTGTCCACATGTATCCACTTTTGGGGAATGTAACCCTATATCCCCAGCCTAGGAATGAATCCCACCCAGTTGGTCTAAATCAACAAGGTTGTCCTGTCCCCTTGGCAGTGACTGGCTTAGAAGTAGGTGTGTGACCCCATTCTGCTGGGAGACAGTGGAAAGCTTCTCCTCCTCTTAGGAAGAGATGTAAGAATCAGTCCCTTCTTCCACTTCAGCCTGGATCGCTGCAGTCCTTTTATGATCGTAGGGATCTTAGAACAATCCATCATCCATCACCTGCAGATGGCAGAGCCCAAATATAGAAAGGATTTTGTGGTGATACTGTTGAGCTGCCAAATTAATCAAGCCCAGAGATGCTTTCCTTCCAAGGTTTCATTTACGTGAGATAAGAAAATCCCTTATTGTTTAAGGTAGTTGAATCAGGGCTTCTTGTTACTTGCAGCCTAAAGCACCCTAGCAGATATAAGGGCAACAGCTAAGTCAATCCGGGTCTATCTACTCATTGGAGTATTATACAGCCATTAAAAAGGAACTCTAAGGTTGTGTAGTCATATGAAACAATGCTGATAACATTATTTATGCCCAGAAATCAAGACACAAAAGTGTAGGTTCAGCATGATATAAAAATGTATGCAAATGAAAAAAAAGATCAGAAGAAAAGAATTTAAACAATGATGATAGCTGTTAGGGTAGTGAATCTGTTCATTTCTACCCCCACTTCCTGCTACCTTTAGTAATGTGTACACACACACGCACATATACATTATACTAAACATACTGTATAAAGTATAGTATATAGTGTACTATAATAACATCTAATATTGATTACATAGTTCAATAAGTATATATGGTATATACTAATTATATATGATATATATAATGATATATATTTGTGTATGTGTAGATGTATATTCATACCTATATATATAATTTTGCTCCTACAGATTAAACAGTTTATAAATATTATATTCATAAATTTAAACATTAACACACTGAGTTAATCCTCACAAACCCTCCGAGGAATGTACTATTATTCCTATTTAATAATACTTTGAGGAGATTGAGGCCCAGAGAGGTTAGGTAACTGCATAAGGGCACAAAGCTAGTATGCGGGGGGAGCAAAGATTTGAACACAGAGAGCTGGGGTCCAGAGTTTGTGCCTTTTTTTTTTCTTTCTTTTTACTGTGCCCCATGGGCGGGGGATCTTAGTTCCCCAACCAGGGATTGAACCTGGCCACGGCAGGGATAGCGCCGAGTCCTAACCACTGGACTGCCAGGGAACTCCCCAGAGTTTGGGCTCTTAATCACCATGGCACACTCCTTGTGAGTGTCCCTGAAAAAATGGCTCCCACAGTACTCTTTGTAGTTGGTCTTTTGGAACTTTCCTGAAGCATGCCGTGTACCATGGATTTCTGGTGAGGTCTCCCCCTTTGCAGTAGGGCAGGGCATTGACAGAGTGTATCAGGGGTGTAGAAATGAGAGGTGGTCCTCATCCTGGGGGTGTCTAGAGCGTCTTGGGAGCACAGGGACAGAGGCAGAAGCTCAACACCAGTTGCCCAGATGGCCGTGGTGTGCTGAGTACCACATAGAGCCTGACCCTAGCCAGCGGCAGCAGAGCAAAGCCTGATGATCATGTCCAGCCCATCTGCCAGCACCAGGCTTTACCCAGCCAGTAAATACTGGCCCGATTTGTCAAATCTATATATGCAAATAGTATGTTTAAACAGCGACATGTTGAATCAGTTGTGGGGGATGAGGGGGGATGAGGAGATCCAGGAGCATCAGCGTGGGATGCCTTCCCTTGTCTGTGTTTGGGGAGAAGGCTGTTGTGTAGGATTGAGTGCCATCCACATTTGGACTCTGAACCCTGGGATACATGGTGCTGGGGAGCTGTCCAGTGGGCAGTGCTGAAGGCTTGGGTCACGAGAGAAAGCAGAATGCAGAGTGAACAAAGGAAAGGAGATAGGGAGGGAGTCACAGAGACTGGGAATCAGGTCAGCATCTGCATCAAAGAGTCCCATCTTCCCCTAGAGGTGATTGGTAGTATTGGTCGGGGGCCAATCTATGGTAATCGAGTAGGGAAACTTGTTAGGTTAAGTAGTAAGCATATAAAGTGTATTTGGTTATAGGTATGTGAAGGAAAAAAGTATAATTATATGGCCGTGTGTGTTGGAAAATGTTTTATAGGCCTGTTTTGTTGGGAGAAATAGAATATATTGGATCAATGGAAATAGACAACTATCTTGTGCAGCAAGATACTTGGAGACACATGCATGATAAAGAGGGGAAAACTGCAGTTTTGACATTCTTGTGGCCACAAGAGAGATGGAGGAACTAGAGTAGTGCAGAGGAGAGAGAAATAAGTCATTTTCAGGGTGAAAAGGATGAGTGATGGATAAAGGAGATGTGTCCAGGCATGGTCACAACAAGGGTAAATAAATGTGATGTTGATAAATTTGTTTATTATGTTTGCTCATCAGCACAGCTGATTAGAGGACATGGTGGACGGAGGGAAGGCTGGAGATACTCTTCTGGTGGTCTTTAGGGGATTGGCTTGAGTTATTATATAGATACTGTGACATCCTGATGCCTTGGTTTCCCTCCCTGTCTCTTGCTGCTGCCAAAAAAATGGGTGACAGGTACGATCAAGGTAGAGTCCTCATCTTAGGAGGGGGCTCCAGTCTAAGACACATCACCAAAACAGAAACTTGGAAGAGAAATCAAGGCAGAGATCTGGTTATACACAGAGCAGAATCCAAGCTATCAAGCCAGTTCCTCAACTTGCAGGAAGCTGAAGTGTATGAATTGGGGCAAAACTGAGAAGGCTCGTGAAGGACGTGTAGGGGTTTTGAAGGAAAGATGAGGAAGGCCGAAAGCTAGGTAGGGAGAATGTGCCTTGTTTAGTCTTGCTTGGGGAATGGTGGGAAATTCATGTTACTGGGGTTCATGGTGATTGTGTTGCGAGAGAGAAGCCCAGAAAAGTTAGTAGGAGCGAGAGTATAAAAGAATATGCCAGATGAAAGGCTATGGACTTTAAATAGTGGAGAGTGATATTCAAAATCTTTTAATAACACTCAGGCAGCAACCATAAGTACAGACTCCGGCCATGGTGCTGGAGAAAGTCTTGGAAGGGAAAACTAAGGGTCTTGGAGAGGGGCGAGGACAGTGTATGTGTGTTGGAGGAACACTGGGGACAGGGAGGTGGTGCTCAAGATAGCAACTATTTACCTGTATGAACTGGTGTGAAAGTATTTCAGTATTCGAACCATCAGAATGACTGTACTGGTGCATATCAGCTGACCAGCAGGCCTGAGTTGGGAGCAAGGGAATGATACAATTGGATTTATGCTTTAAAAAGTGGCTCTGGGGCTTCCCTGGTGGCGCTGTGGTTGAGAGTCCGCCTGCCGCTGCAGGGGACACGGGTTCGTGCCCCAGTCCGGGAAGATCCCACATGTCGCGGAGCGGCTGGGCCCGTGAGCCATGGCCGCTGAGCCTGCGCGTGCGGAGCCTGTGCTCCGCAGCGGGAGAGGCCACAACGGTGAGAGGCCCGCGTACCGCAAAAAAAAAAAAAAAAAAAAAAAAGTGTCTGTGGTCACAGCAAATGTTTGTTCACCAGGTGGATTGGTGGGTAATAGAATTTTAGGATGGGTAGGGATCTGGGCTGATTTCTTTCCACCCGACAGAATATAAAAGTTTCCAGTCCTTCTCAGCCTGGGCCTGGCCAGAAATCACCTGCTTCGATCTGGCCCCTCATTCCCTGTGACTGAACATATCCCCAGCTCCCCACATGGTCTGCTCTTGGCCACTGCAGCCCAAGCTGCCTCTGTCCCTGGCTGGCTGTCTCTGCTCAGCCCTGTCTGGACATGCCTGCTGTGCCTTGCTCTTTTCTCCCCTCACCAGCGAGAGAATTGGCAATCTTCTGGGATTTAATTACAGGTTCCCTGAGGGCTTTTCAGCCCATCACAAGACTCCTGCAGGCTGTCACTGGGAGGGTGACAGGAACATGCAGTGATGAACAGCGGCTTCCCGGCATGGCGGCTGTCCCCGGTGGCTGTCCCCAGTGGCTGTCCCACGCCCCTTGGGTCGCTCTGTGTTTTCCCGAGCAAAACATGTCTCATTCCCATTTTGCGTGATCAGTTAGCAAGCAGGGAAAACGCTTGCTGCGGGAGAGATGATAAAAGAGAGAGAGCCACGCAGCCAGGGCAGAGGACAGAAAACACAGCAGTTCCTCTGGAGGTGGTACGTGCTCCCAAGGACTTCTGGAAACTCTTTAGATCTGTTAAATAATGACTTAGTAATTCTGCTCACTTTAATTACGTCAACCTGGTGTGCTGACAGCTCAGGTCCAGGGGGGATCTTTTTGGCCTTAGGCAGCCACTCTAGAGTCCAAGAAAGTTGGGAGACTAGGGTCAGCAAATACACAGCAGGCATGCCACTGTTTCCCACTCCTCCACCCACGGCAGACATTGCTAATTGATCATGGCACCACTAAGCCTGAATGTTACAGGAGCGTGGATGCGAATGTTGGCTGTTCAGGGCTTGGGGGTATCTTAAAATAAGACAATGAGAGATCTTTTTTTTGGGGGGTCCTTTTGAAGTACAGTGGTCATGTAAGGCCTCAGTAGGCCTCAGAGGAAGACATTCTGATCATGGCTAAAGAGGTCCCTTCTCTGCTGTCAAGATTCCCCAGTATTTCACCAATGCAGCCCTCTCTGAATATGCCATCTGCATGGAGGAGGATGGACCCTCATCGGGAGAGATGGGATAAATCCATTTACCTTTGCACTCTTTGTTCTTGGTCCTGGGAAAATAAGCACCCAAACCTCCTGTCTCTCAGGTTTCTCCTTCCAGGTGAAAACCAAATGATATGGACTCTACATTGCCAGCTAGAGTGTCTGTGGAGCCCTTCCTCCCTTCCTCTGCCAGTGTGCTGTAATGTCCTCATGGGCGACCACCTCTGCATCACTGTCAGTCTGCGTGATCAGGATGAGGCTGACTCTGCTCTCCAGGGATGCAGGATCCAGGCCTGGCCAGTCAGCTTTGCATCTTGGCTGCCACAGTGGGTTCTGGAGTCTAGGAGGCTAATGAGACTCAGGCTTAGGGGTTTTGCTGCACTTAGTGGAAAAGTGGAGCTCTCCTTCTGTGGGGTTTGTGGGCTAAGCTGGTGGGATGTTAGGCTTGAGCTGCTGGTCTTTGTCTCCCCATGGGGAAATCTTTCAGAGACACTGAGGAGTGGCTGAGCTTGGTATGTTTTGAGGAACAAAAAGACAGGATGTTTGGGGCTGGAGGGGGAGGGGAGCTTTGTAGGAGAGGAAGTCAGAGAGAAAGGCAGGAGCCAGCCTGTGGAAAATCTTGCAGGCTAGGGTAGGGGATTTGGAGTTCATTCTAACAGCAGTGGGAAGCTATCACCACTTTGGGCATCTCCACACCCTCAAACCTTCTTCGCTCCTGACTCATCCCTTCATATGAGTCATCTTGGATATTACCAGGATTAATTAGGAGTAAGAAGACTAGGGGCATCCCCAAGCTCTGCTGAGGACTTGCTCAGTGAAATGGGCCAGTTGCACCCTTCTCTGGGCCTGTTTCCACTCTGGCTCATGATGGAATTGGACTAGTTCAAGGATAACAAAAAGATTTCATCTTTCATCCCTTCTCTGTTCACTTGGTAGTGTTTGCCTGGACAGCTATGGAGAGAAGGACTGTGAGTATCACCCAGGCTCTATGGGAGAGTGCTACGATCCATTAGCAATGTCTGCCATGGGTAAAGGAAAAAGGAGTGGTGAGTCATTCATCTCAAGACCACATGCTCCCGGAGGTGTCTTCTGTAGCATTTTATGAGACTTTAAGTCAGACGTATCAGCAGCTTGGAGCACCAGACCAGGAATAAAAATGTCTAGCAAGTTAGGAAACTTACACAGGGCTTCCCACTTTACAAAGAGTTTTCATGGCCATTTTCTCACTCGAACCTAACAATCTATTATGTTTGTCTCACACCCTCCTTCTGGTAACCGTATTCTGGTTTTTTTCTTGGGCACCAATCCCTTCCTGTGCTCAGGCTGTGTGCTTTGGGGCTGAGGATAGGATACGAGAACCAGGCCTCTACCGTGATAGTCACCTCATCATGGCAGTGGGTCAAGTGGTGGACCCATGACCCCACAGAGGTTATGAGATGTAGTGAAACATGTGCTGCAACCCCTGGGCAAGGCTACTGTGCCCGTGGATTTGAAGGTGTTAGGATATAGGCCTAGGTGTGCTGGGGCTGTTTCCCACGTTCTTAAGAGCTCATTTTGCACCTCTTCTCAACTTGACGTTCAGTGATGTCACACTGGTAGCTCGAAGTCAGCCACAGTGGAAGTATTTGCCACAAATCAGGGACGTGTTTTTCCCTGAGAGCTGACTTGCCAGCACTCCACTGGCCTGAGGGCTGCCAGAAGCTTTCTAGCTACTGCAAAGAGCCAGAGACCCAAGCCACAAAGTGGGAGGTGGAGCCAAAAGAGAGGACCAAGTCCTGAGTCCAGCTGTGCCTGAAGCTACGCCTGCCTGTATAATTTTCAGCTGATAAATGATTCTTCTGTTTAAGCCTATTTGGGTTGTATTTTCTGTCTCTTTCAACTAAAAGAAGGCTGCTATAAATTTTATGTTTCAATATGCAAAAAACAGATGGTTTAATATTCATCTCTTGAAAACTTTGTGAATAGTTCTCCACTGCCTTGGGAGGAATGTTCAAGTTCTCACCCAGCATCCAGGATTTCCCACAGTCTGGCTCCACTCTCTCTCTCTGGCTTCAGATTAAGGTATCCTGTGCTCTAGGTTAATTGGACTTTCAAACTGCCCTCAACCGTCTCCTCCTTTCCCGCCTCTGTGCCTTTGCTCATTCTGTTCCCTCTGCTTGGAACATCCTCTCTTTCTCTTCACATCTACCTTCCTGTCACTGTTTAAGGTCCAGCAGCTCTCCACCCCCAGGCTCCCCCAGGTTTCACCTGCCCCTGTCTATCAGCACTTTCTAGATGGTAGAGTCCTGATGCTAAGGCTTGCTGCCTCTTCTGGATATGAACCCTTTGATGTGAGGTTCATCTCTGAATCCTTCCAAATACTTGTTATACTGCCTTGCACAAAACAAGCCACCAGGAAGTACTTGTTGAGCCAACAGATCCATTCCTAACTCATCAACCAGAGTGATCTGCAGTGTCCATCAAATTAGACTACACCCTTACTTAAAACCCTCTGAGGTTCCAGCCACACTGGCCTTCTGTTACAGGAACAAAGCACTAAGCAACATTATTCCCACCACAGGGCCTTTGCACTTGCTGTGTGCGGATTTCTCTTCATCCTGCTCTTCACTTAGTTGACTCCTTTCCACCACTCAGAGTTTAGCTCAGATGTCACCTCCTCATAGACACTTTCACTGGACACTTTTAACTACTGTAGCCTCTTAGACACTTATTTTGCATGAAACAATCTTATTTTTTCTTTAATAATTATGAATGCTTAAATAGCACTTGTAATGTGCTCTCCTAAGCACTTAAAAATATATTAACCTTCTTGTGGTAATCATTTCACAATATATACCTCTATCAAATCATCACGTTGTATATCTTAAACTTACACAATGTTATATGTCAATAAATATTATATATCTCAATAAAGCTTGGGGCAGAAAAGAAATATATTGACTCATTTAGTCAACAACAATTTCCAGAGAGAGGTGCCATTACAGCCTCCATGAGTGTCTTAAGCTATAGGTTCCCTAGAAACACAGCCTAAGGTGTGTATTCCGGTGCCCAAGGTTTTTGAGAGGCACCTTCAGGAGAAAGCGGTGTGAAGGAAGCAAGATGCTGCAGAGAAGGACTAAGCGAGGATGTGGCCTCTGAGAGACTGGCTTCAATCTGATCCCGCGGGGAGCTTTGGAGCATGAATTGCACCGCAGAGCTGGTCCCACCTTCAGACAAAGGGGGCAGGCCTTTTCCCCTCATTGGCTGCCTCAAGAAGTAGAGGGAATGAACATGACCTTCCAGGTGAGGTTGCTGTAAATCGGCCAAGGACATCTGCAAAAGGGGGCAACGTGAAGCCACGTGAACATTTAGTGGTCCACAGTCAGGGCAGCCGGGGATGTGGGCAGAGCACGGGTAGCATTCACTACAAAGAGCTTAAATGACTCACCCAATGTCCCTACCTAGCAAGTGGCAGAGTCAGGATTTGAACCCAGGCCGTCTGGCTCCAGAGTCTGTACCTTCAGCCACTCTGCTCTGGCTGGCACTGTCTGAAATTATCTCATTCACTTCTTTTTTTTAATTTTTAATTAAAAAAATTTTTTTATTGAACTATAGTTGACTTACAACATTGTGTTAGTTTCAGGTGTATAGCTACAGATTCTTTTCCATTATAGGTTATTACAAGATTCATTGACTTCTTAAAGCTTGTTTATTTTCAGTCTCCTCAAGGGATCCGACTCATCGTTTCGAAAGAAACAGCTACATCCCCAGTACTTTGAACAGTGCCTGGCACATAGAAGGTGCTCAGGAAATGTTCCTGGTGTGAATGAGGACTGGTGGGGCCATGAGCCCAGGAAGCCAGTTGACTCTCCCCTGTGGTTTGTCTGCTCACTACCGTGCCCTGTATGCCCTGATCTTTATTTATGGCCCCCAAAGGCCTCCTGCTGTTTATGGATTTCTTTGCTTTCAAATATTTCTTTCCTAACTGAAACAGGAGTCTGGCAAACGCTCCCTAAATCACCAGACTTCCTGGGCAGCAGGTCACGTGTTCAGACCCCATCCCATCCCTCCCTCCCTCCTTCCTGTTTTGGAAACCAAATTTGGGTGTGCTTGTGTGTGTGCATGCGTGTGCACACACAGCCTCTAGGGGAGGGGATCACCGCATCCCTCAGCTCGGTTCTGCCTCAGCTCCGATCAATACCTGCGTAGTAGCGGCTCAGCTCTGTCTGCAGTCGAGAGCCATTTGCTCGTTTTTTTGGTGGCAGGTATGTTCTCATCAAAGCCCATTTGTGATCACAGTCCTTCGACAAATGATATGGCAACAGTCCTCACAGGGCTGCAAAGCTGAGCCAGAAGAGTGCCTCCTGCCACGTTGCTGGGGCCCCTTCCAGAAGCTTGTTATTTTTTACTTAAGTGTGGTTGTAGCCAGGGGCGATCTTCAAAAATTTAGCAGCTGCTAGGATGCCGGACTGACCTATCAGCCTGATTATATCCTTTTTTTCCCCATTTATTTATTATTATTTTTAATGATAATAGCTCTAGGACAGAGGATGCAGGACATTTGTGCTACGTGCTTCCAAAGCACCATCTCCTTTAATCCTCCTAAAACAACTCTGCAAGGTATCGTCTCCACTTTGTAGATGAGGAAACTGAGGCTCTGAAAGACAGCCATTTTTCTACTCTTTATGATCGTCACACTTCATAGCTACAGAATATTCCATCCAATAATGTACCAAGTTCCTATAATGATTCTCCTACTGCCAGCCCATTCATCTTGTTTCCAGCCTCTTTGCTGGTATAAATAATGCAGCCATGACAGTCTCCATATCATTAAGAATTCCTTGAAGAATTCATTTTGGATGACTATATATTTCATATTGTCAACAAAAATGTGTGTACAAGGATACTAATTGCATCATTACTTATAATAGCAAAAATTGAATGTAATTAAGCCACACAGAAAAATGCTTCTAAGATGATATTGAGTGAAAGCAGCAGGGTACCAAATTGCATAATCAGCGTGCTCCTGGTTATGGGGGGGGGATGAACAGATGCATTAAAAAAAGGAAGTAAATATCTCCCAATTTTCCTAATGGTTATTGCTGGGTGCTGACCTTATAAGGAAAACTGCTATTTTTTCATGTTGCCATATTTTTCAAATTCTTCACAATGAGTGTGTATCACTTCTAAATTAAAAAACTAAGTACAAACATTTAAAATAATTAGTTTAGTGTGTGAGTTTGGCTCAAGGCTCTAGCCTAGGGTTCAGCAAACTTTTTTTGCAAAGTGGCCAGATAGCAAATATCTGGATAGTAAACATTGGCTTTGTGGGTCTGTGGTCTCTGTTGCAGTTAGTCAACCTTGCCATTGTAGTGTGAAAGCAGCCACAGACAACTCGTAAACAAATGGACATGGCTATGTTCCAATAAAACTTTATTTGTAAATTCAAGATGTAAGCCACACTATGGACCATAGTTTGCCAGCCCTCCTTGCTCTAGCCTTCCCTAGTTATTGTTTTCCTTTTTTAAAGTTTTTTTTAAGCCATGCCGCGTGGCATGTGGGATCTTAGTTCCCCGATGACCCGTGCCCCCTGCAGTGGAACCGCGGAGTCATAACCACTGGACCACCAGGGAAGTCCCTGTTTTCCTTGTTAAAAACACCTGACTTCATTAAATATTGGAATAGATACAAAAGAATATTTATGAAAATAAGTTCAAAGTACCAATAATAAAAATGCAGTGAGGGGGCTTCCCTGGTGGCGCAGTGGTTGAGAGTCCGCCTGCCGATGCAGGGGACACGGGTTCGTGCTCCGGTCCGGGAAGATCCCACGTGCCGCGGAGCGGCTGGGCCCGTGAGCCATGGCCGCCGGGCCTGCACGTCCGGAGCCTGTGCTCCGCGGCGGGAGAGGCCACAGCAGTGAGAGGCCCACGTACTGCAAAAAAAAAAAAAAAAAAAAAAAAATACAGTGAGGGACTTCCCTGGTGGTCCAGTGGCTGGGCCTGGACCCCAGGCAGGCTGGGAGCTTGGGTGCCATATAGTGGGACAGTGGTGGCTGTCAGACCCTCGTAGGATTTGTAGGAACTAACCAAGCCTCAGCCTGAACCTCCACAGTAGGTAGTCAGCAGTTTGTAGCTTGAATTCAAAGCCGGCAAGTGAATCATTTGTTTATTTGACAATTATTGAATGCCTGCTCTGTGTTAGGCACTGGTCGAGATGCAAGGGTGCAGTGGTGTAAAAAGGGACAAAAATCCCTGGCTCCATGGAGCTTACCCTCTTGAAGAGAGAAACAAACATTCAAAAAGTAAAAGTCATCAATTACATGGTTTCCTTAGGTGGTGATAAGTGTGGAGAAAAAGGAGGGAACGGGGAGCGAATGGGTGTTCGCGTTTCAGATGGAGTGGCCGGAGCAGACCTCACTGAGAAGGTGACGTCTGAGCAAAGATCAGAGGGAGGTGGGGGAACAAGCCATGAGGATATCTGGGGGGGAGTTGGGGGGAGAATGTGCTAAGCATCAGGAACAGCAGGTGCAAAGGCCCTAAGGCAGGAGAATGCCCAGTATGTTCAAAGAACAGCCAAGCAGCAAAGAGACCATTGTGCCTGGAGTAAAGAGAGAACAGAGGAGAGTTAGGGAGGTGAGGCTGGAGAGGAAAGGGGCCAGACTGTGCTGGGCTGTGCAAACGGCAGGCTTGATTCTGACTGCCAAGAAACTCTGAGAGAGGCTGATCAGGCTGGTGGGGGTGGCAGGGTCTGGCAGCTGCTGGGGAGGAAGTGGTTGGGATCAAAAGAGACTGTTGGGGCCCCAGCCCTTGCCTGGGGTTCTGCGCAGGGAACTGGAGTGTTTGGTGGAGACAGAGGCAAGCTCCCACTGTGTAAGGCAGGTTGACAAGGTGTGTGTACCTGTATGTGTGTCTGGGCATCTCTGGTGGGAAGACTGGGGATCATTAGTATTCATTTCCTAGTCTGGGGCAACATGACTAATGCCAGAACTCACAGGCTGGTGGGGCTCAGGTAGGGGTGAGGTTGAGTCTGGAGGAGGTGCCGGGGCAGCTAGGCTGAGCCCAGAACAGGGTAGTAGCCACAGGTTGAAGTGGTGCTGGGGTGCCCTCTCCACCTCTTGGATCCTGTCTTCCGTGAGAGCCCATCAGCCTAGAAAGCTCCATGGCACCAGGCAGCCTATTCAAACCCCAGCTCTGACATTTACTAGCTGTGTGACCTTGAGCAAGTCAATGAACCTTCTGTGCCTCAGTTTCCTTGACTGTAAAATGGGGATAATCATAGTCATACCTCAGAGAGGTTTCTGCAAAGATTAAATATGTTGAAATAAGTCAGTTGATTAGAACAGCACGAGTAATATAGCAAATGCTTTACAGTATTAGCTATTATTATTATTTATACCAAAGAGAACCATTCACTTTTCTTGGGTATCACAACATGTCTCTTTGTCCCAAATATGGACAGGACAGGAGGGACATGTACCTCACTTAATTGCTCGGTGATCATGGGCAAGTTATGTTGCTTCTCTGCATCTTAGTTTTCTTAGCAATGAAATGGGACTGTTAATGCCCTCTTCAGAGAATCAGCAGTGCCAGCTTATCCAGACCTGGGTCATGGGGGGTGTTGGGTCACTTTACCTTTTCATCTTTCTATGGTCCAGGCCACAGGCAGGTGGTGGTGAACAAGGTGTGGGTCCTGACTTCTAGAGCCCAAATGCCTTCATGCCTTGATGAGGGAGCCAGCGAATTGCATTGTGGTGTGATAAGCACCATGGTAACAAGAATAACAGCTAGGTGTCTGGTACACTGAAATCTGTGCTCCAGACACGGTGCTCAGCCCTTCCTGTGGGTTATCTATGAGGCGGGTGCTGTTATCATCATCTCGATTTTCAGGTGAGGAAGCCGAGGTTTAGTAAGGTGACATGATGGGTCCAAAGCCCCCAGAGCTAGTAAGTGGTGGCACCAGGACTTGACCCACACTGTCTGACTCCAGCCTGTTTTAACAGAGGGCTGTTGCAGGGGCACAAAGAAATGAACTATCTTGGGGTGGGATGGGAGGAGGAAGTTCCTGAAGGTCTTCATTGGATGAGACACTTGAGCTGAGTATTGAAGGATGTGTAGGAGTTGGCCAGGCAGATCAGAGTGGGGACGGGGAGGTCTTGCAGGCAGATAGAAGAGCCCTTGCAAAGGCTGGAGGTGTTTGGGGGACTTGGAAGATGTGTCAGTGATCTCTTGCCGAAGTAATGACATGTGAGTTATGTGTCATACGTGTCAGTTACCTCTTGCCACGGGCATGACCTTGTGGCAATAATAGAGGGGCAACCAACAGGGCACACCTATGCTTGTGTCTCAACCGCTCGAACCCCATTGGCCAAAGCAAGTCACGCGGTGGAGCCTAAAGTCCCAGCAGGGGGGTAGTGCAGAGGACACAGACCCAAGGGGGGGTGAAGAATTGGGGCCACGTCTGTCATCTATTGCACAGGGAGTTTGGGGGATTGGAGAGCTGGGGTGTAGCTACAGATGAGGCAGCAGAGGTCGTTTGTCTTGTCTTGGGGACAAGTTTGTGGAGAATGACTGGAGGGGCCGACAGGAAGTGGCGAGGAGGCTGCTGCAGCCACGGGAAAGGACCACGGCAAGAGCGGTGGGGATGGAAGAGATTGATTACGCTACTTTTGTCCTATAAAAACCCAGGCAGTCAGGCTGAGGTACTCGGTCTGTTACACAGATGTCACAGATGGCCCGGGGATATAATTGGCCTTGGCCTCTGCAGAAAGGTTAATTGCTCAGATCACACAGTCTGAAGCTTCTCGACTGACAGAACAGCTCCCCAGTTAAGGACTCTGAGCTACTGAGCTTTCTGTCATCTCCGGTCACTTGGCCAGGGCTGTGGAGGGCAGTGGAGGGGCAGAGAGGCCACAGGCCCTGCCAGGAGCTGTCGGGAGCTCACAGCCTGAAGGGACACTGGCCAATAAGCAAACATTCCGGGGGCTGTGACAGGCATTCTTAAAGGGCCAGTGAAGGCTGAAGGCTGTTTTAGTTGCAAGAGACAGACAACTCATTGCAACAGGCTTGAGCCAAAGGAGGAACGTGCCGGCCTAGGTAACCCAGCAGTCGGGTAGATCTCCAAAATGCACAGCCGGGTCCACTAAGGGAGCAGCTTCTGTCTCTCAGCTTGGTGTTCCCATCAGCTTCATTCTCAAGTGCGTTATGTAGCGGCAGAGATGCCCCCGACAGCTCCAGCTTTCCATCTTCCCCAGTTTAGCAACCCAGCATGGAAGAGGAACACCTTCTTCCCAGATGGTTCAGCAAAGCTCAGGACTGACTCTGATTGGCTCAGCTTTGAGTCATGTGCCCATCCCTGAACCAATCACCGTGGCCTGAGTCCCAGCCCCACTGGAACTGGGGCGGGGGGGGGGGGGTGGTGGTGTCTGTCCCACCCATTCTCGGGACTGTAGTGGGGAGCAGTGGTCCCTGGAAGGAAAAGCAGATTCCATTCCCAAAAGGGATGCTGGGCTGGCCAAGGGCACAGGAGTGGGAGAGGTGGTGGAAACGGGTGGGGGTGGGGGAGGGGGAGGGACGTGGGGGTGAGTACCTACCACGAGTCCCACAAGTCATGTCCCAGAGGAAGGGCCCTTAGGAACTGTTGAGTCCAACTGCCCATTTCACAGATGAGGAGACTGAGCCAAGGATATGATCATTTCAAATGGGAAAGCTGCTAGGAAGATGAACAAGCTGTTAGAGTGGGGATGGTCTGGGGAGAGGAAGGCTGGATTGGCAGAGAGACTGGGACCTTTCTGGATCGTGTCTGAAGAGATGACATCTCAGCTGAGACGTGAATGGAGAAAAGGAGTCAGCCACGTGAGGATAAGGGGAAAGAACATTCCAGAAGGAACAGCTTAGGTGCAGAGGGCCCCAGGCTGAAGCAAACTTGGTCTACACACCAACATCTCAACCTGTGGTCTCCCACGCTCCCCATAAGCAAGGGTGAGGGCTACAGAGGTCACATGCCAGCTTTTCTATGCATTTCCTCAAAAGTGATGCATGTTTCTGCTCAGAGCACAGTGGCCAGGACAAGTCACACAGCCCTTCCTATCTGCAGGGGGTCTGGAACACCAGGGATCACATGGCTATTGAGTAAGAAGCGTTCCTGCAAGGGAAACCCACTTTCCCTTAACATCTCTGGCCAGAAACTCTTACCTGGAAAACCTTTGCTCAATATGCTGGTTAGAGGTGGTATTTCATGGATGTTTTCATTTAAATTTTACTACTAATGAGGTTGAATCTGTTTTTCCATAGAATTTTAACTACATTCTTTTCTTCTTTTGTGAATTATCTGGAAACCTAACCTTTTGGGCCTCTTTAAAATCTGCCCCCGCCCGCTTTTTTTTTAAGCCTGAAATATGAGGCATTTGGAAGCTGTGATCTCAAAGGCCCCGTCCAGCTTGCATATTCTCTTGGATTCTCTGATCTTTAAAAATACCAAAGGAAATGCCATTTATATTGGCAAAAGCTTTGTGAGTGCCTCCCAGATGAGAGAATAAAGCCCTGAAGTTGGTAAGTTTAGGTATTTTTAGAATCTCTGCTAGAGTCATAAAACTAGGATCCTTTTGACCGAGGTGGTGACGGCGGGGTGGGGGGTGGGGGAGGGAGGGTGCAAGAGAAAAGATGCTGTCTGGCTCCAGGGTAATAAAAGAGATTCCAAGTGCAAGGGAGACTCAGGCAGAATCATGCATTACTCCCTCAACCCCCACCCCCACCCCCGCACCCCACCCCCACCCCCCCCACCCCCCGCCATGATGAATGTCCTACTCAGATGGAAGAAGCCCTTCCTTTGTGCTGGAATAGCCCTTCTCACACCCTTGCAGAGAAGTCCTAAAAGATTTCTGCCCACAAGCATTTTTTTCCCCCTTATTCCGTGCGTGCCTTAAAGGTGTTGACATGAACTTGACTAGCATTTTCCCCTTTGTGTGGTGGTCTAGTGTAGCATTGTAGGAGTTAAAGACATGTCTGTTAAGAATCAGAAGTCCTGGATTGGAGTCCAGTGTGCTGCTGTGTGACCTTGTTTAATTCTTCTTCCCTCTCTGGGGTGACTTTTTACCATCTGAATGATGAAGTGGAGAGGACTCAGTTATGATTGGGTTTTGAGTTCTGTGAAGGATGCACACTAGTGTCGTAGGACGCCGCCACCGCTCATCAGTGTTTGACTCACGTGGTGTTTGGAAATATTAGAATTTGTTGCTGATGTTTCAGAATGGAGAGATTTCACATTAAAGAATCAGGATTCCTGGCTTTTGAAAAGTTGGAAGATCTGGCAACCCTGGTTTCACCCTCCCAGCAGTTGGCTGAGTTGAGCCAGCCTCTCCTTTTCCCTGGGGTAGGGCCCTCCAGGTGCCTGCAGTTGCCACCCTGTTGCCCTCTTGTCTTCCTGACATGGAAGCCGGGTGTCAGTTCCATTTATTATCGTGCTTGTGCCTTTACTTAAGGAAGAAAGTAAGACATTTCTTGCACCCATGTTTTCTGCCAAAGGTAGGGAAAAGCATGTGCGAAGGCCCTGAGGTAGGAATGAGTTTTGTGCGTTTGGCTCAAGGAGGAAGGGAGATCAGGCCAGACAGGCGGGCAGGGGCCAGATTATTTAGGGTCCTGGAAGGAACTTGGGTTTTATTTTGAGTGTGATGGGAAAACATTGGAGCATTGGAGGGCTTAAAGGAATGAGATTCCATTTACATTCTAGAGAGATGCCTGTGGCTGCTGAATGGTGATAAGTGCTAGAGAAAAAAATAAAAAGGGGAAGGGGCCAGGGAATACTGGGGAGGGGTGTTGACAGTTTTAAACAGTGGGATCAGGAAAGACCTCACTAAGAAATAACATTTGGGCAAAACTTAGGGGAGGAGAGGGAGATCCAGGGGAAGGGAAAGACAAGTGCAAAGGCCCTGAGGCAGGTGTGTGCCTGATGTATTTAGGGACCAGCAAGGAGGCCAGTATGACTAGAAGGAAGTGAGCAAGGGGGAGGAGAGTAGGAAATGGGGTCAGGAGGTGTGGGGGAGTTAAAGGCTACTGTACTGCTGCCCCCTACAGGCTGAGCCCACTGGAGGAGCTCGCACTGGCTTCGTGGAGGACCTCTGAGGGTCTGTGTCTTGGCTGGGCCCTCCTGGGGCCAGGACTTCCAAATGGGAGCTTGGGGAGGAGGGTGGAGCTGCAGTCTGTCCACTGAGCCCCGGACTCCTGGCCTGCTCTGCAGGGGTTGGTGCCCTGGTGGCCCATCCCAGCTTTGAGGCTGTTCTCTGTCCACAGCCCCTGGGATGGAGTCTCGGCAGCTGAAGTCCCCTCCCCGCCGCACTACGAATAGGCTCCATCTGTGACCCTCAGCCGGCCGTGATGGAGTTGGGGGAACAAGGGTTGATGGTGTCAGGTGGGAGTTTGGTGGCCACCTCAGGTACTTGTCCTAGTGGGACATGCATCAGATTAACTCGCCCTGGAGTCCTCAGGGGTGAGCCGTGTGGCTGCCTTGGTCACACTATCCACCATTGCCTTCTGTATACCCAGAGTGGTCTCCCCACAGGTCAGCGTCGACTCCAGGCTCACCCCTCCCTCCCCTCTCTGTGTGGCACCAGCATGAACTTTTGGACACTAGATCCCCGTTGCCCTCGAGATAAAGTGGCCTCCTCCGCCCAGCCCCAGCCCTTTACCTCTCGGCCTCTGTGGTCCAGCCACACCTGAAGTTCCCTGTGGTCCTAACTCCTTCTCCTGCGGGCCTTTGCCCTTCCCAGTCGCCTCTCGTCCTTCAAGTCCCATTGGAGGCAGCATCTCCTCCAGAAACTCTTGGGACTTCCCAGCCTGGCCACAGCCCCTGCTTACAGGCTCATGCGTGGACCGACCGTGCTTAGCTGGTCTTTCTCCTCATCCCTCTGGTGTGTCCTGAGAGTGGCCTTTCATCCTGACATTCCAGCTCCGTCACAGCGCCGGCACATTTAGGAAATAAAAGATTGCACTTGCTGGGCGCTCACTGTGTACCAGGCTCTATTTCCACATAGGTCATTGAATCCCTGCTACAACCCTTGAAATGGGCATTGTAGGCATTCCATTTTACAGATAAGGAAACTGAGGCCCAGCAGGATGTAAATAACTTGCTCCGAATCACACAGCTGGTACGTGGAGGAGGTGGGATTTGAAGCCACTCTGTCAGGGCTCCCAAGAGCCCCGCTCTTTCCCCCTGGACTCCTGGACTGCTCTGCCAGGGTTGTCCCTGCCCCCCTGAAATTGAATTAATGACTTGGGCACCCACCCAGTCCAGATGACCAAACCTCCAAACTGGCTGCCTCCCCTTCTCTCTCCCTCTGCACTGAAGCTTGAGCAAACCTCCCCCGGGCCGGCCGGTTCTCATCATCAAAACCCAGGGGGTCTGCACCGCCAGCCTCACCGCCCACTCCTTCCCTAGCCCCTCAAGTCAGATTCCCCTTGGCATCGTCCCCCCTGAAGACTCTGCCTCTCTCCCCGCAGATGTCACTAGAGGGGCTCAAATCTCCAAAGCCCATGGCCTTTCTCTCATCTCCTGGTCCTCGTTTTTTCCTGACCTTTGGGTGGCATTCACAGCAGCAGCTGCCTCATCCTTGAAGCAGTTTCTTCCCTTGGCTTCTTTGCAGCTGAGGGAGTCTGGCCGTCTCCTCCTTTTCCTCTTGGCTTGTGTCCTTTCTTAATTATTTATTTAACAACTTTTTACTTAGTGTCTCCCGGGCCAGTGCCAGATACTGTTCTAGGAGACAGCACTGAACGGTCTGACAAAATCCCTGCCCGCGTGGAACTTTCACTGTGAATGGAGAACAGACCACACATGTTAGCCAAGAGAAGACGCCATTTCAAATAATGAAAAATAAAAACAGGGTGAAGGATAGGAGGTGACTGTGTGTGTCGGGTGTGTGGCTCATTTAGTTGGAGTGGTCTGTGGCGTCTGATCTGGGAAGCAGTCAACCAAGCAGCACTGGGGGATGAGCATTCTGGACAGAGGGCACAGCAAGTGCAAAGGCCCTGAGGTGGCTGGAGCGCGGTGGGTGAGGAGGTGTCAAAGGGTAGGCAGAGGCTTGACAATCTGGCGGCGGGGCTTGAAAGCCGGGCTGGAAGTTGGGGTTTATTCCAAGTGCAGTGGGAAATCTCCAGAAGGTTGCAACAAAGAAGAGACTTCATGGTATTTGCGCTTTTGAAAGACGCCTCTTTCTCAAAATATGGCCCATGCATCAGAGTGACCTGGGGTGCTTTTCACAATGCAGAGCCCAGCCTCTTCCTCATCTCTGCAGCATCAGCTTCCCTAGGGCCAGCCTGGGAATTGCATCTCAGCAAAGCACTTACATATTGGAGAACAGCTGCTTCAGGCAGAAATGTTTAACCTGGAAATTCCCAAGGGGTCAGTGGTCAGAATTCAGGGGATCCCAGAACTTGGGTGGCAAAATATTATATCTTTACTCTCACTAGCTTCTAACTGGCAGTTAAACATTTCTTTCCATGATATGTGGAGTCCTAGCCCCACCTGGGACTTTGTTGCCAGTTGGAATCACAGTTTTCGTAACACATTACAGGGTTTGCAGAGGTCTTGAAAATATCACTTTCTTCCTCGCTCCTTCAAAATTACCGAAGTTATTAGACTTGCACTAGATCTTGTTATTTTGTGCATTAATAAAAAAGTACATAGGTTAATATTATATATTTGATTTTTTAAAATGTCTTGATAACTCCATTTCAATATAATTGGTTTCCTTTGCAATCCTGTATGTTTGTTTTATTTAAAAACATTTTTCAGAGAAAAATGTTAGGCTTCATCAGATGCCATAGGGGTCCATGGCCCAGAAGAGGGGCAGAGCCCCTGCAGAGAGCTGGAAGGGGGCTCAGACAGAGCTGGGCACCACTCATGACTCCTCCCCTTGCCAATGCTGTGGGACCTTGGGCAAATCACTCTCCTTCTCTGGGCCTCAGTGTCCTCATTTGTCAGATGGAGCCTGTATCAGCTGGTTTGAATGCTTGTTGGAAGGGACCAGGCAGGCCACTGAGAGGTTATCAGGAAGTGCCCTGTTTCCCACTGGCTCACCAGACCCTGAGGCCAGCTGGGCTTGGCATGCAGGGGGATCTGGGCTGGCTGGCCTTTGAATCCCAGTTCTGCCACTTATTAGCTATGTTCCTGGGCTCGGTAGTGAATCTCTCTGTGCCCAGTTTCCTCTCATCTATAACTCAGAGAAAATAATAGCACCCAAGTCATAGGGTTGTTGTGGGTTGAAATGAGCTTCTCTTTGCCAAGGCCCCAGCATGGGGCTTTGCCCTCCTTAGGTGATGTATAACGTGGTTGTCATTATTGGGTGTATCTCAGCCCTCAGGTTAAATGTGGGGTTCCCAGAGGGCTGGATCCAAGTCTGTGCCCCTCTGCCTTCCCCATAGTGCCCTCTGCAGAGTCTGGGTTTGGGAAATTTGTTTGGTGCAGAGACTATGGTTTTTCAGGTGAGTTTAAGGAAAGAGGGACACTCTAGAGGTGTGGGGAGGATTGGGGAGGGCAAGTCAGAATGCCCTTGATGTAGCGAGGGGGCCACAGGGAGGCCGAAGGCAGAGGGCTAGACTGTGCTTCTTCTTGACATCCTGGGCAAATGTTGAATCCAGATCACCTGGTTGACAGTACCTCCCCACTGCCCACTCGGCCTGGCTCTGTCAGGCTTGAGACAGATGAATTTCTTCTTCTTCTTTCCAAGTCTCAGTGTTCTCATTTGTTAAATGGGGACAGCTGACCTATATTGAGGCCTATCGTGAGCCATCATGAGCTGAGCCTGCATTATGCCTCTATACATGTCTCATTTAATTTTTACAACCACCCTCTGAGGTGGAGGAGGAAACCGGCTCAGAGAGGTGAAGTAACTTGCCCAAGGCCACACAGCAAGTCCTTAGCAGAGATGAGATTTGCCTGTAGGTGGTCTGGCTCCCCAGGCTATGCCCTTAACCGTTGGGCACACTACCGTCTCACAGCAGATAACCATTTCCTTCTTAAACCGACTCTGCAATGACCAGCCTAATTCTATGTTCACAGCTGTGTTCTCCAGGGTACTACTCCTCCCACCTGGCAGCAGGTGGCAGCTGGAGTAGGAACCAGCTGGTGTCTGGGAGGCCCTTCTGATGCAGCGCCTTCCCCAGCACCCCCTGCCGACCTCCTCCCCAAGCCCTGCCCATCTCTGTCCCCTGGCTGCACACCGCCTGGCATTCCCCAGCCCCCAGAGGCTTTCTCCCAGCTCTCATTGTAAAAGAACCTGCCTGCACTCTGGGGTGATTCCCTGGACTGTAGCCCTCAGCCTCCAGGGCAGGAAATTGTAGGGAAGGGTGAGGACTCTGGCAAACTAGAGAGAAACTGCCTGCGGGGAGCGGCCACCACCGGGCTCCAGCCGTCATCTTCCTGTAGGAAGGTGGCCCTGGTCAACCAGATTTCCAAAAGAATCTAGATTTTCATGTGATTTTCCCACTTTTCAAATTCATTTTTCTATTCAAAATTTTAAAAATACCACATATAACAAGAGAGAGAGACAGAAAGACAGAACGACAGAGGCAGAGAGACAGAGACAGAAAGAGAGACAAAGAAAGAGAAGGAACCAAACCAAAACAAAACACCAACCCAGGAAACACAGCAAAAAAATCTCAAAAACTTGTCTTCAGGCCAGTTTGCAACTTCTGACCTACCCCGTCCTACTTCCTTTGCCTACATAGCAACCCCATTTTAGAGATGGGGAAGGGAGAGGCCCAGAGCGATGAGAGGACTTGCTAAAGTGATGGGAGGTCCGGGTGGGGTGTAGTGGCCAGTACTCACCTCGGCCTTCTAAGTTCTTCCCACCACGCTCCCCCTCCCCGCCTCCTCCCCAGGCCCCGGCTTGTGTGGGCCAGAGATCATTTTCAAGACCAGCTTCTGGATCCTAAAGAGAGAGAAAAATCATTGTAGCTGATGCTGAAGGCCAAGGTCACCATGACACATCTCAAATGCTCAGTGATTGTCCCAGGGTTCCAACAGAGGCATTTCTAAAGGGCATGTCTGCTACAGTCATTTCTAAATTGACAGAGACTGGAACCTTGTGGAACTCTGGGGACCATAAGACATTGTCAAAATCCATTCCAGTGATAAACTCGTTTATTAATTGTGAGCTCAGAGGAGAACGACTCATTTCTCTGGGCCCAGCGTGTCAGCTTGATACACAACATTTACTGAGGACCTACAGTGTGCCAGGAACTGGACTGTTGGGGGCTGGGGGCGGGTTTGCAGCCATAATCTCATTTAACTTGCCCAGAAAATGTGTGAGATTGGTGGTGTTGACTCCATTTTATAGCCAAAGAGGCTGAGGCTCAGAGAAGTTAGATAAGGGTCCAAGGTCAAATCCAGACCTGCTTGACGCCAAGTCCGGGCTCTCTCCATCTCAGCAAGGCATCTACCTGGAAGTGATGGAGAAGCTCTCTTGTTTGCTGAGGTCTGTCTGGGGGCTGCAGTGGGGGCTAGGGTAGTCAGGGGAGGCTTCCTGGCAGAGCTGATCTTGAACAAAGAAAGAAGATGCATTAGTTTCTTATTGCTATAGTAACAAGTTAGCACAAACTTTAATGGCTTAAAATAACGTCGATTTATTTATTTTTATTTATTTATTTTTTGATGTGGACCATTTTTAAAGTCATTATTGAATTTGCCACAATATTGCTTCTGTTTTATGTTTTGTTTTTTTGGCCGTGAGGCATGTGGGATCTTAGTTCCTCGACCAGGGATTGAACTCGCACCCCCTGCATTGGAAGGCGAAGTCTTAACCACTCGACCACCAGAGAAGTCCCTGGATTTATTACCTTAAAGTTCTGGGGATCAGAATTCTGAAATGAGCCTTATGGGGCTAAAATCAAAGTGTCGTCATGCCTTTCTGGAGGCTCCAGGGGAGAACCTGTTTCCTTGCATTTTCCAGTTTCTAGAGGCTGCCTGCATTCCTTGGCTCGTGGCCCCATATCACTCCAACCTCTGCTTCTATTGTCACATCTCCTGTTCTTGACTCAGACCCTCTTGCTTCCCTCTTATAAGGACTCTTGTGATTACATTGGGCCCATCCAATTAATCCAGGATAATGTCCCCATCTCAAGATCATAATCACGTCTGCAAGGTCCCTTCTGCTGAATAAGGTAACGTACTCATAGGTTCTGGTGATTAGGGTGTGGATATCTTTGCCATTATTCAGCTGACCCCAGAGGAGGACAACACTCCAAGGGCCAGGGCTGTGCTGGAGACACAGGAGGGCGTGGAATGTTCAGCAAGCAGCCAGTGCTGAGGTGGGCAGGGCTACTTAGCACCTGCTTGTCAAGGATGCCGGTCCCATAGTAAAACACATGAACTTCATCCTCTAGAGCAGTGCTCCTCACACTTGAACGTGTGTTCGGGTCAGCTGGGGATCTGGTTAAAATGTAGACCTGAGTCAGTAGGTCTGCTTTGAGTAGAGAGGCTCTAGAAAAGGACAGTTCTGGAAAAGATGGTGACTGACACAGAAAGCAGCCCCAGCCAGGCCATGTGTTTCCAGAGCGACGCGCTGATGGGCATTTGAATGGCATTCTGTTCCCAGGCGCTCTGTTACCCAACGTTTTTGGCACATCCACGAGAGCAGCCTGGGGTCTCCACCATGACCTCCAGTCAAAGCCTAAAAGGTTCTATCTGACTCATGAAAGGCAGATTCCCAGTGTCGTGACCTCGGGCCACTCACCGGCCCTCTCAGGCCTTCATGGACAGGATGTAGGGCTGGGGTGGACAAGATGACTCTTGGAAATAGCGTTCAGACCCAGGCTCTTGGCTCAGTTAAATCAATCTGGGCATATTTTTAGAGCTGAATGTCTTTCCTTTGAATCTGACTCTTTGAAAATTGGTACCTCCTGTGTGGGGTAGCATGGTTGTGTGGGGTAGCATGGTGTTTGCTAGAACCCCCCCATCCCTGAGGAAGTTGGATAACTGAGACTTTGCTGTGTATTTCACTCCCACATGTAAATATCAGGGAGGACCATACAGGGTCTCAAAATGTTGCATCGCTGCCGAGTGTCAGGGATAGAAATGACCTTAGACAGCATTGTATGGGGGGCTGTAAACCCAGTGCTCACGAGTGCTAGGAAGGAGCCATGAAGGGGTGAACTGGGCTGCCCTGTTTGAGGGGGGCCGCCCCAGCTCAGCCTCACAGTCATCATCATATGGGGGTGCGGGTCTTATAGGGCTGCATCCACCCATTTTGCAAACAAATCCAGAAATCTGGATTTTTATGTGAAGTCTCCTATTTTTAAATGTTGATAATGAATTCAGATATTTTTAAAATACTGTGTGGGCCAAACAAGACAATTTTGCGGACTGGCTTCGGCCTGTTGGCAGCTTGTTTGAGAAGCCACTTGTTTTACCGGGAGGGAAACTGAGGCCCCTGGAGACACGGGGGCCTTCCAGAGGTCCCGCGGCATCAGGGCTGGAACTCAGGGCTACAGACGTGCGGTGCAGCCACCATCTTCAAGCCAGCCCCTTTCCCCTAAAATCTCAATCCCAGTGCCTGTGATAGAGTCACCCCAATCACGCAACATTGAGCAGCCGGGGAGGTGGCAAAGCCACCCCTACCCCAATCTGCCCCCCATGTGCTTTGTGACAGGGGCACATCCTAACTCCTCTCTGGGCTAACTTCTCATCTGCAGATGGAGGGCTGGGGGCTCGGGGACCCCCAAAGTCCCTCCCCACAGTTCTTCGAGGCCTCTGGCTTTCTCCTCCCATCCCCTGTGCATCTCTGCCTCTGAGCTTCCAGTATTGACATTTCGCAAACAGCAGCTATCATGGAGCTGTTTCCAGCCTCAGGGGTCCTGGCCCACGCCATTTACATGATTTAACATGCTGGGTTTCAGGGGGCGTGTCACCGAGCCCACAGCCAGCGGCCACTGCACCACGACTTATTGATTTGACATATGAAACTGATGGATTTGGGGAGGAAAAATGTTTTCTCTTAAAATGCCATTGCATCTTGGGATTTCATAGGATTTTACCACAATCCCCCTGTGCACCACCCCCCGCCCCCCCACCGCCATAAAAATTTTATTTGTCCAGTGGCTGAGATGCAATTGTTCCAGGCTGCCTACTCCTTGGCTACGTCCCATGGGAATGACACCGATGACAACAATAATAGTAACAGTAACTAACGCTTACTTAACACTTGCTATGTGCCAGGCACTGCCCTTAGCACTTCACTTATCAATTAACTTGCTTTATCCTCACAACAGTCCATAAGTGGGTACTAGATCTGTCCCCAGTTTATAAGCGAGAAAACAGGTACAGCAGATACCACTTGCTCAGTCTCCCAGCTAGTAACTGGCAGAGCTAGTGTCAATCTAGGCGGCCTGGCCCATGTCCGGCTCTTCACCCCTATGCCTCACTGCCTCTTGTAATTATTGTAATTGCTAATAATTATACTAATTAGGAAGTAATAGTAATACTTAGCTCTCTTGAATACTTTCCAAGTGCCAGGCTTGTGTGACTTAAAGATATTGTCTCATTTAATGCTCACAAGTCTATCACGCCCATTTTTCAATTGAGGAAACAGAGGGCAAAAGGTTAAGGCCCCCAGCCAACGTCACACATCCAAGACGGTTCCCGCCTGTGACTTTCCCCTCAGCCAATGAGCTGGCCCTGGAAAGTGTCTTAGCAAGGGCGGGATTCCTGGGCAAAAGGGAAATGGTTCTTGCAAACCCATCAATTGCATCAGTGGAGGGTCAGAGCTGGCGTCATGAAGATGTTTTTTAAAAAGGCAAAAAGTGCAGCTAACAGGATTAGCTGTCACCCCCCAGGCCCTGCACCTGATGAGAAATCATTTCATTTCTTCTGCCCCGGGAGGTCACCAGTTCTCAGCTACAAATTGAGCCATTAGCGTCAAGTTTCAGAGACTTGAAACAATCATCTCTGTGATTAGTGAGCCTTTCCGGGTGGCACCAAGGCTCCCCGCTGGTCCTGCCCAGAGGCTGCCAGCCCACTGTCCTTCCCAGCTTCCTTTATTCACACGTGCCTGCATTCCATAACGCTAATAGTGGGCATTGATTTTAGACCAGACACTACGGGATGATTCCCGATTGTTTCATTATTCCCATTATACCTTCTCTCCGTTGGCCAGACGCCAACAAACTATGGTCCAGCATTTATTGACTCAATCCCCTCCCCCGCACAAGTCGACTCTCTTTTTTCTACAGACATGTGAAAGGGGACTTCAGATCAGTGATGCTCATATTTGAATGTGCATCAGCATCACCTGGAGGGCCCGCTAAGACACAGATGGGGGACTTCCCTGGTGCTGCAGTGGTTAAGAAACTGCCTGCCAATGCAGGGGACGAGGGTTCGAGCCCTGGTCCGGGAAGATCCCACATGCCGCAGAGCAGCTAAGCCTGTGCACCACAACTACTGAAGCCTGCGTGCCTAGATCCCGTGCTCTGCAACAAGAGGAGCCACCACAATGAGAAGCCCGTGCGCTGCAACTAGAGAAAGCCCACGCGCAGCAACAAAGACCCAAAGCAGCCAAAAATAAATAAATAAATAAATTTATTTTAAAACAAAAAGACACAGATGGGTTCTACTCTCAGAGTTCCTGGATTCAGTAAAAGGCCCAAGAATTTGCATCACAAGTTCCCAAGTGCTGCTGCTGCTGCTGCTGCTATTCGGGGCCTCCTCCGGGACCACTGGCTAAGATCACTCCTCTAATTGGATCCCTTGCCATAAAAAATGATGTGCCAAGGAGGCTCTCTGCGGGAAACAGAATCTCCCAAATGGTTCAAATGAAGGCCCTTGGATGAAAGAACTCCTAACAGAGGCATGGGAAGGGTTAAGAGAATCTGAGGCCCCCAAGGGCTGATGACAGAGGCTGATGACAGCCTTGGACAGGAAGGAGAAACGGGCAAGAACAGTGTTCTTGGGTCTGTGAGAATAGTAGCCGTGACAACGGAGCTGTAGTCATGGGCAAGAGGATGAAGCTGATGCCAGAGAAGTAGACAGAGACAGAGAGGGAGCAGGGCAGAAGCACGCTGACCTCTCTCCTCCCATGTGCCGATTTCCAACTGGTGCCCCCCATTGCTGAGTCAGAGGACCAGGGAGCTTGGGGATGCCCTTCTAAGGAGTCAGTTCCCTGGGGCGCAGAGTAGGGCAGAGAGGGGTGGAGAGCTGTGGCCTGGGAGGGGAGGGAGAGGATGGGGGTGATGGAGAGTCCGCAGCACAGAAGGCAACTGTCAAAATGTTCTTCAAGTCTGCTTAGGAACTGCTGAAGATCTGAGCCCTCTCGTTTCAAACAATTAACAAGTGTTAGGAAGGTATTAAGGACATATTATTGCCAAGCGGAGACTCTTTTGATTGGACTGATAAGAATTTTTAAAATAATGGAAAAGCGAATAGCGTTTTCACTCTTTGATGCAGACAATTTAATGTTGTGGTTCTTCACACTTAACACCATCTCTCCCCTGGTGGTGGTGTTATTGAGTCCAAGCTTGTACTGCTCATGCATGGCAGGACAATAGATAGAGCTGCTAGGGCAAGGAATAGCGACTTTATTCCGAAAGCCAGCAGACTGAGAAGATGGTGGACTCGTGTCCCAAAGAACCAGCTTCCCCAAGCTAGAATTCAAGCTTCTTTTATACTGAAATGGGAGGGGGTGTGGTTAGTTGTTGCAAACTTCTTGGTGCCGGAATCCTTTGTTCTTGCAACTGTCCAGCTAGGTCAGGTCAGGATGTTCCTGTAAACCTCCAACAAGACAAATGTTCTTCTCTGTTCTGCAACTTTTTATATGAATGGAAAAGTGTTATACCTATAAAGGTCAGAACCTTGAGAATGGGCCATCCTGTATATTTCAGGCTATAGGCAATATTCTTAACTTGTAGCAAAAGCAATAGAGTATAAAGCTTAAAGGAAAAGAAACCAATCCAATATGGAGTCAGATTTGTTCTTCCCTATTACAGTGGGAAACACAGGTATAATATGTACTTATTTATCAGCTCACATCAGGCATTGGTTGAGGGCTGCTGCTGAGGTGGAGGGCAGGGTGGTGTCAGTGTCCCAGCAGGTGGGGACTAGGCTCTGGTGACCAGGGCAACCCCTGGGGCAGAGAGGTGCTGGCAGGTGGCAGGTGCGTTGAAGTGCTGTCGGCAGGGATGGGTGGGACACCCACAGTGTCACTGCACCTTTGCAGCCCCTCCCCACCCCTCCCCTTGAGCATTAATGTTCCTGTGGATTCTACTTCTTACCCTTTTCTCTTTTGCTCTAAATGCTTTCTTTGGGCATCCATCTCTTTAACAATCACGGCAAACATTTAGTGAGTGCCCATGTCTTGCCAATGTTCCCACATCCCTGTCTGAGCTCCAGCTGCCTCCTGCACATCCCCACTGGAGGTCCTGCAGCTGCTGCAGACTCTGCACATGTAGGAGTGGCTGAGCTCACCACCTTCCTACCTTTAGCATCATCCCATTCTCACTGAGGAACGATGACTGTCTGCTCAGACGCCTGCGCTGGAAACATGGCCCCACTCTGGACTCCTCCCTCTCCTTTGCCATCGCATTCATGGGTCAGCAGTCCACTGAGCCCACCCCTCTGGAGTTATCAAGCTCCCCACTTGTCCTCACCCCCGCCCCCATCATTGCCACGGCCCAGGCCGCCACCATCTCTTCATGGAGCGCGGCCCAAACCTCCACCGGGTCTTCCAGCCACCCCCCTTCCAGAGCAAGCCTCCCTGCGTGTCTTTCCCTTGCTAAGCCCTTTAGGACTGCACCTGCCTCTGCAGCATGGGTCAAACCCATCTTTTCCAGCCTGGTTCCCAGTGTTACCAACCAAGGTTCTTGGCCTCCTTAATCAATAGAAATTGATAAGAGGCCAGACAAGAAATTCAGGCAAGGCTTTACCGGGGCCCCTGCTGCAGCAAGAGGGAGCGAAAACAAGCAACAGTTAGTTTCCCTTGCTCGCTGGCTCCCGGAGTGAGGGTGGGGTGGGGATGGGGGGGGGGGCGAGCTGGTTCCTTATATGGGGTGAGGGTAGGGGCGGGTCCAGGGGGTCGGGCCAGAGGCGTGGCTTAGGTGGTTTGCCCACCCCTTTGGTGGTGCTGTGTGCAGGGGCATGCGCAGTACTGCGCTTTTGCTCCTGGCTCCTCAGAAGTGGCAGTTGGGGTTTTTTTGTTTGTTTGGGTTTTTTTTTGCAGTACGCGGGCCTCTCACTGTTGTGGCCCCTCCCGTTGCGGGGCACAGGCTCCGGACCCGCAGGCTCAGCGGCCATGGCTCACGGGCCCAGCTGCTCCGCAGCATGTGGGATCTTCCCAGACAGGGGCACGAACCCGCGTCCCCTGCATCGGCAGGCGGACTCTCAACCACTGCGCCACCAGGGAAGCCCCGGCAGTTGGGGTTTTTGTCTTTTCGTATCTTGTTTTCCATAATCATAATTTGCCCCAACTGCCAATGCGCACAATTATTTTTAGTCCTTTATAGTTTCTTTGTGTTTTGTTGCTCGAAGAGACTTTGTCCGGGTACGAGCATTGCAGCAAAAGGGTCCCAGGTCCTAGGTCCCAGCCTGAGTCACCAGCATCCTCAAGACCCATCTGCTCTTCCCTGCGACCTCCTTCCCCACCACACCTGGTGGCCAGCTGGGCTCAGGATCACTGAGAACCCCCTGCCCCACCATAATCCCACTCCGTGGCCATCTTCCTGCAAGAATTCCGATGCAGGAATTCTTTGGGATGCTGGAGTGCACATAGATGAGAGCCATCGCCAGGGAACCCGACTCCCCCGATATGACTTCAGAGTGGCCATTCTATCCTGATAGGTTACAACCTCCCTACCCATGATGGTTTCTGGAGTCAGAGGGGCCTGAGTTTGAACCCAGATTGACTATATCACTCACTATCCAGCTGTGTAGACCAGTGGTTTAATCCCTCTGAACCTCAGTTTGCTCATCTGTAATATGGGTGCTGCACTGCCGCCTTGCAGAGTTGTCAGGGAGACTGGGGGAGATCATGCATGTGAATGCTGGTGTTTGAGGCCAGAGTCCCTACAAACAGACTCTGAGGATCCATGTGCAAGTCATTTATAAAGGAAATGCCCTGGAGGAGAATGGTAAGGGGATTGAGGGGAGCAGAACGGGGAAGGGAGGAAGGCAAGTGAGGGGGTGATGTCAGGCCAGGGCCCAGAGAGGGCAGCTTCAGTTTGGGCCCTGAGGGAGCTTTGCAGTGTGGGTCACCACCCAGGGTGGTCTCCACCAGAGCCATGGGGCAGGACTACCCCAGTCGGCCACTGGTTGACAACAGGACAGAGAGGAAGATGTAAGTTTCCAGGCACTTTCTGAATGAATATGGGCAAGATGTAGTCCAGTTGCCCAAAGGCAGAAATGCTAAAAAGAGGTGCAGGGACATTGGGTGGAACATTGACATTGTCCAGTATGACTTGGCCCGTGATAAACACCTAATATCCCTTGGCCCTTACGGTGACATCGTTGCTGCTACTAGCATAACCTCAGCAACAGTTCCGCTTCTTACTATAGTTATTAATTTCTCTGGCTTAGGTGGGCTGTAACTTGCAGACAGATGCTCTGAGCCCAGTGGCTAGACAGGGAAATAAATCTGGCAGAAATAAGAAGCATAACCCCAGCCATGCAGCTGAGATTCCACTGTCTGTTTCTCCATGATTAACTTAACTCCTGGAGCATCTCAGTCCCCCATTTCCATCCCATCTGAAAGAGCAGAGCTGGGCCCTGCTATGAGGGGTGGTGGGGTGGCGGCTTGGCCAGGGGCCCACTTGGGCAGGATGAGAGCATCCCCTGGGGGAGCGGGGGCACTGCGGGGGAGTCAGCTGAGTCAGTGAGCCTCACCCTGGTGAGGCTCCGCCCACCAGCAGGGCAACAGCAGCTGGAGGTGAAGGCTGCTGGGAGGGAGAGCAGGCCTCCCCGAGGGCAGCCGCACCCCTGCATGGCCCAGCTCACCCTGCACCTCCTGCATTCCTCCTCGCTGCCCGGTGGGCCTCGGGCCAGCGAAGGGCCTCAGAGGCTACGAGCGTACGGTGCCAGGGGATGTTTTAACAACATCCAGGCTGCCAAGAGCACATTATTCTCTTACAGAAATCCAAGGGATTGCCCAGGAGATGCGATATTTTTGTAGCAAAAAAAAAAAAAGAAAAGAAAAAAGTTCTTCAAAGCTCTGAAAGCCCCGTTGCATTAGGAATGATAGTGGGTGTTTGAGAATCTGGATTCTTCATCAGAGAATAGATCGGGGCTCAGACATTGCTGTTTGTTTGCTTCCTTCACTGAATGGTGTATATCGGGCATCCCTAGGGCATTAAGGTGGAAAGGACAACTTGTGCAAAGGCAGAGAGGTAGGGAAGGGCAGCTTCCGAGAAAAGAAAAACTGAAGGTCCGGACTGTTGGTTGTAAGAGACAGAAGTTCTACCCCAAACCGGCTTAGGCAAAGACAAGGATCTCTTGGTTCATGTGATTGAAAGAACAAATGACTGGCAGCTGTAGGCATGGCTGGATCTGGGGGCTCAACGTCACAGGACACGGTCTTCCTCCATCTGTTGGTGCCGCCTTCCTTGGCCTTGGCTCTGCCCCCAGGAAGGCCCTTGCTACTTGATGCAGTCAATTCCATCCTTCCATCTTCCCAGCCTCAAACCCAGTGGAAAAAAGGAATTTTCTTTCCCAATAGTTTCAGCAAAAGTCCTGTGCCTGACTCATTGAACTGATTTGGGTCATGTGTCCATCTCCGGCTGGCCAGGCCTGGTCCATCCATAGTCCCTTCTCAAAACCTATGGTTAGTGTGGCTTGGAGGGTAAGTCACATGATGTCCTCCGCCTCTTACTCGCCACCCTTTTTCTCAGAAATCACTTCTGCTCCCACAGTGTCATTTCTGCCTCTTGACCGTCTCTAACCTTGACCTCACTCAAGGACCCCTCGGCTCCATTTCCGGTCCCCACCGTGTTCCTCACATCCAACAGTGGTAATGACGCCCATGAACTGAGCTCTTACTATATGCTAATCACAAGCTCATTACGTTGCTGTGTGAATCCTCGCAGCACCACAATACTATGAGATAGGAGTTATTATTAGTCCCATTTTATAGGTTAAGAAACTGAGGCATAGAGAGGTTCATTCCTGAACCAATGACTAGAGTCAGAAGGACACGGAGTTCTGATTGGCCAGATACGAGTCATGGAGCCAGGGTGTGAATCTGATGCAACTAAACTGCACAGACTGAGAGAGGAAAGGGGTTCTTCCAATAAAAAGCATGTAGGAAGAAGGAAGAATAATGTAGGATGGGAGAAATAGAAGGTGCCCCCTAAATTAGATGGCAAATGATGGTAACCCAATTTGGACCAATTTGGGGGAAGAGGGAGCTGTGCTACGTTAAGGAATAAAAAGAAGCTTTGGATAGCCAAAACACTGGCAGGATGGGGTTCAGCTGGCCTTCAGGAACAGCTGGAACCAGTCGCTCATACTGACAGAGTGCCTGGACTCCCATCTGGGCCTCTCTTCCTGTCTACTTCGGTGGGTTCCAAGCACAGATTCCTAGAGAAGGGCTTTGACTGGCCAATTCTAGGTCATGTGATCACATTGGATCAATTAGCTGTGCCCAGTGGGTGGGACCACAGCAGAACATGGCAGCTCCCAAGAGAACCACAAGGTTGAAGCTGTGGGAATAGTAGTGGTGGTATCTAGAAAAAAGTGGAGTAGGGAACAGGGTAAATAAAAATGTAGGTGTACCTTGAGGGCAGGCATGATGTGTGTAAGAGTTGGGATGCTTATAGCTGTAGGTAACAGAGAACATCATACTGGCCAGCGTAGCCACAGGGAAGCCCTCGGGGCTGGTGGTTGCGTGGCCCAGTGAGGTCATCTTTCCATTGCTCTGCTCAGCAACCAGTGTCAGCTTCGTTCTAAGGCAGGTGCTCTCTGGGCCATGAGATGGCTCCCAGTGGAAGTCATGTAACAGATGAGAAGAGAAAGAGAGCCTCCCATCCGGCCACAGGATGGAAGTTCCTCCCTCCAATCTGAATGGACCCGCTTATTGGTCACATGCCTCCCTGAACCAGTAGCTGTCATCCTGAGAGTGCCACGCTCCGACTGACTTAGGCCGGGCTTCCTGAGCCAGTCCTGGTGAGGAGGATGGCTGGCCAGGATCGCCTTACCTGATCAGGACCCACCCTAGAACCGAGGTCTTCTCTAAAACGACTTGATCCCCCAACCCAGGGGCGTGGGGTGGAACGAACCCAGGGAGAGTCCGCCCTGTGCGTCCTCACCTCACGGCCTCCCTGCCTCCTCCTTGCAGGGGTCCTGTGGCTGTCGGTCGTCTCCGAGGTGCTCTACATCCTCCTGCTGGTGGTTGGTTTCAGCCTCATGTGTCTCGAGCTCTTCCACTCCAGCAATGTCATCGACGGGCTCAAGCTCAATGCCTTTGCGGCGGTCTTCACGGTGCTCTCAGGTAAGGCAGAGGGCCTCGGGCAGTGGGGCAAGAACACACTGGAACCAACCCTGTGACCAGAGCAGAGGGGAATGCGGGAGCTGGAGCCACCCTCGGGCTAAGTCCTGATCGGTCCACCTAGGTGACCATGGGCCAATCACTTCTCTTCTCTGAACCTCAGTGTTACAATTTGTAAAGTAGGATTTGTCTGCTCCCCTGTTCTCTGATTCAGCATGTGTTTACTGAGTGTCTGGTGTGCCAGGTCATGTGTTTAATAAGTATGGGGTTATCGTAATGAATGGAAACAGACAGTTCCAGTGCTTCATGGAGCTTAACACACATGGGAGAGAGAGACGGGTTTGCTGGAGATGTATTCAGGAGACGAACGCCCCATGGCGGGCGATGGATTGGATTTGTGGCACGAGGGAAAGGGAGGTGGTCGTGAAAATGGGCGGACGGTGGCGTCTTTCACAGGGATATGAAAGGGGAGCCTGCTGGGTGTGGTGGGCACGTCACTCATCTGCTTTGTCGTATCTGCCCTTGAGACCTCCATGGGGAGATGGCCCGCAGGAAGTTTGATGAACAAACACATTTGGAATCTCAGTGGTGAAGGTGGGGTGAGCAGAGATTGTGGACAAAGGCCAAGGACTTTGAGGGTTTCAGGGAAAATTGGATGGTCACCGGCGGCAGCACGACTCAGGGAAGTGGAGACAGAAGGCTCCAAGCAAAGGTCATTGGATTAGGTGGCCAGGTGCCCGGAATAGCCTCAGCAGACCCGGGTCATAAGGGGTTAAGCCAGGAGTTTGCCAGAAGGGAGTCAAAGGAGCCTGGACACCATAACTTCAGGAAGCCTGACAGAGCAGTGGCTTGGCTGTGTACGACATCTGTTCCTAAAAAGCCAAATATAAACTGAATTTCTATAAATCTAATCTTATTCTTCATGCACTGGAAGAACTCTTTATTTAATGAAACCGAAACGATGAGCCTTTTGGTAAGGGAGATAATCGCCCCCTAATTGAGGTATGTGTATATAACAGAAGGATCTCTCAAAGAATAGAGAGCGGAATTCAAGAAATTATAGCATGCTGCATAGATCAAAACATGCGCATTGTCATTCCCAGGATGTGGGAAATCTAACCAGAATAGTAAAGGGAAGAAAAGAAAAGCAGAGAGATCCTCACAGCACAGTGTCGATTTTGGCCGCCCTCCCCTTCCCCCGTGACCCTGTTTTCAGCTATTCCAGATCGAGAGATGGGTTATTCTTTGTTTGTTATTATTAGATGTGTTTATTATGCCTGAAATCAGTTTTTTTTTTTCATATTGTATTCATTTACTCCACCAACACTCACTGAAGGCCTCCTGGGCTCCGGGGTCGGTACTAGGTTTGCGGGAGTCAAAGAAAAGATGACTCAGTCCTGGCCTCCTGAAGTTTGCCATCTTGTAGCAACACAGACTCATCAAACCCTTGTAACGTGGCAAGTTGACCTTCATGAACTGGGTGTGGTGAGTCCCGCAAGGGGGCACCTACGTTTGCCCAGGGGGTGCCCATGGGTGGGGTGGGGCCTGAGGAAGCAATCATTTGAGCTGAGACTTGGAAAACAACTTTAAGAGTTTGCCTTGTTGGACAACTCGGGGAGGGCATTTTGGGTGGAGGGAACAGCATAGGAAAAAGCTTAGTGACGTGGCATATTCTGGAAACTTCACGTAGTTCAAACTAATGGGAACGTGAAAAGGCAGGCGAGTAGGAGTGTCGAGAGCTGAGGCTGGAGAGCCGGGTAGGGGTCTTGGTGCTTTGCACGGGTCTATAGATTTTATCATGCAGGCAATAGGGAGCCATTGACGAATCCAGAGCAAAGGGTGATACGGTCAGGTTTGCATTTGGGGATGAGGGTTCAGGGTGCAGCACGGGAGGAGTGGAGCCAGAATGGAGGTGAGGAGGCCAGCCAGGAGGTGAGAAAGGGGGAGGCCCCAACCCCATGCAGTGGCTGTGGGGATAGGTGATGCACGCACAGTGCCTGCAGACCGACTAAGGAGAGAGGTGGGCGGGAATGAGTGGGTTGGAAAAAACCAAGACTCTAGGTCAAAGGTTCCTAGTGTGGAGCCCACAGAATTCAGAGAGTCCATGAACCTGGATGGGGGAGAAGTTACATCTTCATTTCTCTAACTTGCAACTGACATTTAGAATATCTTTCAAATCTGAGCGGAGGTAACGCATCACAGTCGTGGGCGGCACCTGTGACATAGTCACCAATAGGAACCACGTTTTTCATATGCACATATCTTGAAATGCACTCCTTCGAAAGGGCAATACTTCTGAGAGCTTCCGCTGAATCTTATCTAACATGCTAATGAGGAAGCACATATATGACTATATAACACATTTGTTTGAATATTTTGCTAATTGTATTTCAGTATAACTGGTTTCTTCTATATCCTTTTATTTTATGCAGCTGAAAACATTATTCTGGGGAGGGGGTCCCTAGGTCTAGATGGCCAGACCCCTGATCTGGGCTGGCATTTGGCCAGGATGGGATGGTACCACCAAGATGGGGAAGGTGGGGAAAGAGCAGCTGGGGGAGATGATGGGTCCCTTTTGAACAGGTTGGGTGTGAGGTGCTGCAGGGTGTCCAGGCTCCTTTTCTTGTCAGTGGTTTCATCTCTCCTTTTCTTTCTCTCTACCAAGCATCAAAGAATCCCCTCCATTATCCCAAGCATCCAGCCCTCCCCTCAACCTGCTTACTCCTGTCACAAAACAAAAGCTGGTGGCCAGCCCAAGGCAGCTGTCTCTGGTTCTTCAAGCCTCTCTCGTGGGGAAGCGGGTAGGGGGCTCTTCCCCCTACCTCAAACGGCTTATCAAAGTTTTCACCCCTCAAAAAACCCCCATTTCCTTCTGGGGGGAGTCCCACTGCTAAAGAAAATAAGATCATCTCCGTAATTTCAGGCAGATAAACAATGCACGGCTCAAGGAGGTTAACTGACTTGCCCAAGGTCACACAGCTGGTCAGTTGTGGAGCTGGGATTAAACCCGGCTCCTGCTGGCTTCAAAGCCCTCTGCTCTTTTCTCAGGATCGTACTGCAGGAGTGACCGGGCGGGCAGGGAGGGAGAAGACTTTTAAGTCCTCAGAAAACAGTCACTGAGAGGGATGTAGCAGCCAGATGATGGGATAAGCAAGTGGTGGAGAGAAAGGATTCTGTATTCATGCCTGGGAGAAAATAAACCCGGGAGAAACATGAGACCAGGAGAGAGCCAAGCCCCTGACTTGCCTGTCCTGGAGGAACCAGGAAGCTGGCCTTTCAGGAGCCCCTTGAGAACAAGACAGCTGGTGGCGGGGGGGAGTTGGGGGGGGTGTTTGGGGAGGGTGAGAAGCTTGGAGGAGGTGGGTGGGCTTCTGGTTTGTTGCTGTGGGAGGGGAAGGAGTGGGCGAGCATCGACTGAGTCCCTGTGGGGAGAGGGTTGGGCCCTGATGCTGCCAGGGCTGTGATGCTGCCGGACCAGCTCACACCGAGGGGTCCTCAGCCCGAGGTCAACGCCTTCTAGGGTAGAGGAGAAAGCAGAGGCAGGGCAGCCCCTACGGGAGCCAATTACTATAATTAATTATTATAATGAGCCAGTGGGTTAGGATTAATCGTAATTGCCAACACGGACTGAGATGCCATGCTGCACCAGCACTGGCCTGAGCCTGCTGCATGTGTTAATATCTTTATTCCTCAGTGTCCTTGTGGGAGGGGCATTACGTCCATTCCACAGATGGGAAAACTGACTTGCCGGCAGTCACATAGCTCGCCAGTGGTTGAACCCAGAGCCTGCCGCGTAGAGTGCTTTGAGCAGGGCTTGGCCCCCAGGACTTCAGGTTGTCACTGTTGTTATTATTATTCCTAGTTGTCCCTGAATAAACTGAAGGGCAGATCAGGGCCCCAGGGACCAGCCCTGTCACAGTGAGGCTGGGGTGAGGGATTTGGACTCTACGGCCAAGGGAGAAGGGGTGGTGGGGCAGGGCCAGCAGGGCTATGTTCCCAATTCTGGCAGGAGGGTGGTTGTACAGATTGTTGGTCTGCTGGTCCAGAGCCTAGAGCTCCCAGTGCTTCTAGGGACCCACAAAGTGCTTTAATTTTGACTGTTTTTAAAATCAGAAGAAAAAAAGAGAATAATAATGAAGGCATAAGAGTGAATCTAGGCTGGACTGGTATTTTTTATACCACTGCCATCGTAAAATGTAATTTTTAATATTTCTGTTATGGAGGAACGGGCCCATGAAGTCAAAAGTGCCCGGGGCCCTTGAAAGTCATAATGTGGCCCTGCACTGGGCCACAGCTTTTCTCCATCTCTCAGGCCTGGGCAAGACTAATTCCAGACGGGGATGCGGCTCCAGCTGCCAGTGTCGCCCCCACCCAGCCAGTCCTGTGACTTTAGCAGAGCTGCTGGAGAAGATGGGGCTCCCTGTGCCACTGTCTCTTCCCCCAGCGGCCAGGGTCTTGTATCTCAGAGAGGATGTGAAAGCAGGCTGGAAGATGTCTGTTCTTCCCCAGTTTCTCCGAAAAATGAGGCTGATCTACTTAGGAAGGAAAGAAAGTCATTTGGAGAACTCCTGGATGGTCAGGCTAACACAGGTGGGCTTTTAGTAAAAACTGCACTGGAATGAAGAGGAGGACGTCTGTTTCCAGGAAAAAATCAGACCTCAGGGAGAAGTCAGCAAGAGTCTACTTTGTTAAGTATCGAGAAAAGGAAATTTTGCGATAAAACAAAAAATGACCAAGGCTGAGGTAGCTCTTTGAATCCGGGAAACTAGAACCTTATCTTTTATGTAATCTTGGCATATTTGGCTTCACCCTAAAGCATGTATTTCACTGCACAGTACACCACGCTTAATCTCGTATTCAGTTTCTTAACCTTATATATATAATGTGTGATTTGAAAATTTTTATTTTAATTTTCTTTTTTAAAAATACAGAATATCTTAAACTTGAAAGGCAATTGAATGGAGTATGATGGGACTTGGGGATGTTTTGATGCTTTTGTGACCCCAAACTACAGGGCTAGTAGAAACTTAGGTTAGGAATTAAAGTCTGAATCTTGTATGTTTTTCTTTGAAGGAATTCTAATCTTACGCATTCAGAATGACTTCTCAGAATTTTGACTGAGAAGCATTAAAGTCTTAACCATTACATACACTTTAAAAAAATTTCAGGGGCTATTTTCAAGGTGAGGTATGAGTTGAAGGGCAAGCCTGCAAGGTGGACACCTACCCGTGTGTTTTGGATAGACCTTTGGGGATCTGGAGGCCTGGGGCCTGAGGGACACAGCAGGCAAATCCCACTGCACTGCAGACACCCGTGGGACCACCAGAATCCTCAGAAACCAAGCTGTGAGGCACGCAAAGTGTGCACACCTGCTCCTCTGGACCCAACTCCAGCCCCATGAGCCATGAAGCCTGTGAGTTCCAGGAAGGCAGTTTTATAGAGCCATTGGCCCTACGACCTGGTCTGAGGCTGCCTTCTGTGAGCGAATGTAAGCTGGTTAACCCATCAGGTTTGCCTTTCACTGGCTGCCAGGAAGCTTAGATCTGTTTGTTTTATGTCCAGTCATGGCAGCTTCCACCAAGCGAGGTTGCCTGTGGTCTTCAATTCCTCCCCAGTCCACCCTTCACTTAATTCTCTGACTCTTCCTTAGAGCTTACTCTTGGTGTGATGATCTGTAACTTCCTACCGTAAACTGCCATTGTATTTTAGGGTGAGTTTCCTGAGACACTAATTCCACTAGCTACCCTGGCACCTTGGGCCTGTGCTAAAAAGAATCTCCTGCCCATAGCTCCCTCTGTTCAGTTCTTCTGCCCTGGCCAGACTGGGTCTCTTGCTCATAACTGAGAGAGCAATTACTTTTGTGTATTTTTGTGTCTAAAAGTACAGAGGGTCTAAATCAGAGAAATGAGTTTTTCAATATCATTAAAAGCTCCTTTTGCTTGCAAGTGACAAGAACCCAATCAAATTAGGTAAAGGAAGAAGTTGGGGGGGGGCGTGACTGAACTCTATTGATTCATGTAATTGAAGAGTACAGGGTGGTTACGCTTCAGGCATGGCTGCATCCAGGTGATCATGTCATCAGGAATCTAGCTGTATCTCCAAACTCTGACTTTCTTTAGCTTCTGTCTCAGTCAGGCCCATCCGTGTGGAGAGTGGGTAGTCATAAGCAGCTCCAGCCTTACGTAAGATTCCAGAGGCAGAGAGGACTCCTTTCAAGTGCCTCCTGCAAAACTCCAAGGAGGGGCTATGATCAGACCAGCTGGGTTCATAGACTCATTCCTGAACCAGTCACCATGCCAGAGGCTGAGACACTGTGATTAGCTGGGCCCGGGTCTCTAAGCACACCTGCGGTGGGGGCTTAGCCATGGACCAAGCAGGATTACTATGCAATGGTGGACAAGTGGTTGCCCAGAGGCGTTGCTGACTGGAAGTCCCAGTGGTTGGGAATCGGTTGGCTTGTCAAGTTGGGAGATGATCAGGAGGTCAGCGGTGGAGCTAAGGGACTCAAGAGCCCCAGGAATGGTAGAGGTCTTCATGTGGGTTCCTCCAAAGCAGACCCTAAGGTGAAGATATGGGTGCAAGTAGTTTATTTGGGAAGTGATCCCAGGAAGTATGTTCGGACAGGGGATTTGTAAGACAAGAAGGCAGGAGGGCCAATAAAGGGAATGTTGGTAGGCGGGTGACCACTGGCGGCAACTGGGTTTCCCTCCTGCTGGGGACCCTCTGAGAGACTGTAGGACACCCAAGGGGTGAGAAAGCAGTGGAATTTCTTCACCATCTCTCATCCATCACTGGTTTAGGGGGCACTCCTGAGTCAGTGACTCCCCCAGCATTTCTGGCCTTCGCCACCTGAGATGGAAAGTGTTGGAGGAAGGAAGCCACCAACATGCACCGGAGCTGCCCGCTAAACCTGCAGTGCCCTCTGGTGCCAGCCGGGGGGGTTATGGGTAAGGACAAACCAAGGCAAAGGGTGCTGTTCTGACGTTAGCCTGTGCCCTGCAGTACAATTCTGACGCTATTTGCCATCAGATGCCACGGTCCCCAGCAAGACTGCCCCACTGCGGGTGCCACCTGTAAGTTCAGGGGGTCCCTGGGCTGCCCGCGCCTCTAACCAACTGGCTTCAAATCAGCTTCCTCATGACCCTCTGAAGTTTGATAATTCGCTAGGACTACTCACAGAACGCAGCAAAGCACTATACTTCGGGTTACAGTATCGTCATAAAGGATCCAAATCAGGACCAGCCAAAGGAAGAGAGAGACACCCAGCGAGGTCTGGGAGCTAAACCAAGGCCAAGGTGAGGTTTTGTCCTCCGAAGCTAACCTGGCCTATGTGGTTCTCATACCCTGAATCCAGCTCTGCAAGGAGCACTGCATTTCTTTCATTTCTGGAAAAGAGCTTCATTTTGATCCTGTGCTCCCATCCTCCTGGACTGGTAGAAGATGTATTGTCAGAATTTTGAGGGGCTTACTCCCTACTGCCTTTGCCTGGGGCTGTGCTGCAACTGTCTGGTCTTACGCAGTGTCAGACAAAGAGGGGATGGGGTTTAATCTTTGTCATTATCATCTTCATCATACAGCTTAGTCCCTGATCTGAAACCCTTAGGGCTAGAAGTGTTCCAGAATTTGGAACTTTTCAGATTTGGGCAGGTAACGTAATACATAAACCATCCATTACACAACACCCCAGTAGGGGCTGGGGCAGCACCGTGTAAGCAAACAGAGTGAAACACGCGAATATTCGTTCTAGGGGGGAATAAAGAAAGACGGTCAATAACCTCACGTCCATTCACGTCAGGTTTTTGGTGCTAAATGAGTTCAGGCCAAGTCAGATTTTGTGGCCAGATGAATTACGAAGAAGCTTTTGGGTTTCAGAACTTCTGGGAATTTGAAATTGCAGATAAGAAATTAGGGCTCAATAGCTTCCATTTATTGAGCATTTATTATGCCAGACACTGTTCTAAACGTATTCCCTCTGTTGAACCCTACAGATGTTCCCATCTGTAAATGTTATTCCCATTTTACAGTTGAGAAAACTGAGGCACAGAGTGAGTATGTGGCGGTTCTGGCTTCAAAGCCACGTGCTTTACTGTTACGTGGGTCCATGTAGGTTGCCACTGAGCCTCCTCTAATGCCCTGTTCACAGGGTCCCTTCCAGTCCCCAGAGCTCTTTGCTTCTAGGGCCAGATGGGAGGTGGGAGAAGGGGGCTGGTGACCTCAGTGCCTGTGGTGATCAGAGGTCTCAAGTGCAGTGCCTACAGGGACCACGTAGGTGACATAAGTGAGTCAAGCTGTCCAGATGTAACACAGCAGTGGATGTGGGGATGGCGGCCAACTTGGGAGTGCACGCCCCACCAGCACCCCATTGCTGCCGTGGAGGAAGATGCACGGCCTTCAAGGAAAGCCCAACGCTGGCTTTTTTATAGGAAAATCTCCTGAGTTTTAATTCAAAATGTTTTTTAAACAGCTTTATTGGGATAGAATTTACATATCGTAAAGTTCACCCATGTAAAGTGTATAGTTTAAAGGCTTTTAGTAACCGTCGCAGAATCTAATTTTAAAATCTTTTCATCACCCCAGAAAGAAACCCCGGACCCGCTGGCGGTCACGCCCTATTTTCCACCAACCCCCACCCCATCTTTAGGCAACCGCTGATCTACTTTCTGTCTCCATGGATTTGCTGATTCTAGACATTTTATATAAATGGGGTCATACACTATATGGTCTTTTATGACTGGCTTCTTTCACTGAGCATGGTGTTTTCAAGGTTCATCCAAGTTGTAAGGTGTATCACCACTGCGTTCCGTTTTATTGCCGAGTAATATTCCGTGGCACAAATACACCACATCTTATTTCTCTGTTTGTCAGTTGATGGACATGTGTGTTGTTTTCCACTTTTTGACTAGTACAAATAATGCTGCTATGAACATTCATGTCCAAGTGTTTGTGTAGACATATGTTTTCCTAGGAGAGGAATTGTTGGGTGACCTAGTAACCCTAGGTTTAACTTTTTAATTCAAAATATTTCAAAACATTGTATTAGCCAACAAAACACCACTGCAGACCCCCAGCATCCACTCCTGCCCCAGACAAGGACAATCCAACCCTTTTTCTTTTGTTTTTTCTTTTGCGGGGGGGGGGGGGGCTGCGTTGGGTCTTCGTTGCTGTGCATGGGCTTTCTCTAGTTGTGGCGAGCAGGGGCTACTCTTCATTGTGGAGCACGGGCTCTAGGCGCACTGGCTTCAGTAGTTGTGGCGCGCGGACTCAGTAGTTGTGGCTCGCAGGCTCTAATGAACAGGCTCAGTAGTTGTGGCCCATGGGCTTAGTTGCTCCGCGGCACGTGGGATCTTCCTGGACCAGGGCTTGAACCCGTGTCCCCTGCATCGGCAGGTGGATTCTTAACCACTGCGCCACCAAGGAAGTCCCCAACCCTTTTTTTTGTCCTAAGGACTAGAAGACAGCTCACTCTTTCTCTCCCTGACTCAGAGGTCCCTGTCTAACCTCCTCGGTAAATTAAGGCTTCTAAACATGAAAGCCAGGAGGGAAGGATTTTGCAGATGGGTTTCCCCTCTTTGCTGCAAAACCTCTGGGACGAAGAAGTCCAGAGCCTCTTACCGTTTGAATGAAGCGAAAGGAAAAAGGGGAAAAGTACAGGGGAAAAAAGCATGAATTACCATCTAAAAATATTCCGCCACACCTATTTGCCGAATGGTCATTTTGCATACTTAGCGACTGACCTCAGGTTGATACTTGTCAAGTGTACGGCTCTCCGTGTGATAAAGTTCCAGCTCCTTTAGAGTTTTAAATATAGAAGGCTTTTTTCTCACTTCGCCTCATTGGACATTTTAGGGGATTTTTTTTACAAAGTCTGTTTTTGTCATTTCTAGTTGGTATTTATCAAATGTTACTTTTGTAAACAAAATCTAAACTCCATCCCAAGACCACAAAATGTGGCCTTTGCCATCCTCTCTAACTTCACCTCCTGCAATCAGCCCCTCCTTGCTGGCCTTCACGCTCTCTGAGCTTGGTCCTGCCCAGGCCCGTGGTCCCCTCCGTGTGGCTGCCTTCCCCGCATGAGCCTGGCTCACTTCCTCCTTCAGCCAGCTGTCACTCAAATGGCATCTCCTTAGGAGCTCTTTCCTTTCCCCCAGTCGTTTCCATCCCCTCCTGCTTGTTTTTCTTTCCTTTTTAGAAATATTTCTTTCTTTCTTTCTTTCTTTTTTTTTTTTTTTGTGGTACATGGGCCTCTCACTGTTGCGGCCTCTCCCATAGCGGGGCACAGGCTCCGGACGCGCAGGCTCAGTGGCCATGGCTCACGGGCCCAGCCGCTCCGCGGCATGTGGGATCCTCCCGGACCGGGGCACGAACCCGTGTCCCCTGCATCGGCAGGCGGACTCTCAACCACTGCGCCACCAGGGAAGCCCTATTTCTTTATTTTGTTTGTGCCGGGTCTTAATTGTGGCATGCAGACTTCTTAGTTGCGGCATTCAGACTTCTTAGTTGCAGCATGTGGACTCAGTTGCAGCATGCACACGGGATCTAGTTCCCCAACCAGGGATCGAACCCTGAGCCCCTGCGTTGGGAGCGGGGAGTCTTACCCACTGGACCACGAGGGAGGCCCCTGCTTGTTTTTCTTAATGGCACATCTGCTTTCTGAGCATCAGCTAAAGCGTGGTGGGCACTCAATGAATATTTGTTGAATGAATAAGAGAACTTATATACTAACTTGTTTACTTGTCTGCCACCCCATCTCTGCTCCTCAGGCCAGGTTTTCTCAGCGGTGGCACACTCTTTGCTAGATCATTCTTTACTGTGGGGAAGAGAGTCTGTCCTGTGCGTTGTAGGGTGATGAGCAGCACCCCTGGCCTCTACCCACCAGATGCCAGTCGTGCCCCACCCACGTCGCGACAACCAAAAATGTCTCCAGATGTTGCCAAATGTCCCTTGGGAGGCAAAAAGCACTCCTGGTTGAGAACCACTGCCCTGGACAGTGGGGTCCCTGAGAGCCGCGGCTGTCTTCTTCGCTGCTGTATCCCCAGGGCCTGGCCCTCAGCAAATTCTCCTTGAATGTAGGAGTGCACTGTAGAGGCGACACGCGTGGGCCAGACCCCTCACAGTGGGGGTGTTGGCGTTTGAGCTTTGGGGTTTGCAACTCGCCCCAAGAGGACAAGCAGGGACTCTGAAACCAGACAGATCAGATCAAACCACAGCTGGGTCCCGTTGAAACTGTGTGGTCTGGCAGGTTACTTATAGCATCTCGTAACATCTGCACAAGATGGGTTTGAGCGATGAAATGACATCCCCTGAACCACATGAAGAGCCAGTGGAGCAGGGGGACACGCAGCACATTCTCGGTCTTGTTTGTTGAAGAGTTTGGGTGAGAACAGTGACACCAATGGGATCGGGTACAAGGCTGTACACTTCTGGGTAGGTGACCGTGTGTCCAGGTGTGCCCAGGACAGTCCCAGCATCATTTTTTTGTTTGTTTGTTTGTGTGTTTGTTTGCGGTACGCGGGCCTCTCACTGTTGTGGCCTCTCCCGTTGCGGAGCACAGGCTCCAGACGCGCAGGCTCAGCGGCCATGGCTCACAGGTCCAGCCGCTCCGCGGCATGTGGGATCCTCCCGGACTGGGGCACGAACCCGTGTCCCCTGCATCGGCAGACGGACTCTCAACCATTGCGCCACCAGGGAAGCCCCCAGAATCATTATTAACAGGCCCCTTTCATTCCCAGAAGCGTCCTGGTTCGGATGATAAACTGTCTGCTCACCCACTTTTGGGGGCTCTGCTCTTGCCTTATTCTCTGCGTTTCTTCTTAAAAGAATCCACATCTTCCCCTCCTCTTTCCTAAGGCAGAAATCACCCACCCCAATGCCAGCCCTTTCTGGCTGTCACTCCTTTGAATTGTTCCTTTTCTCCTAGTCCAGTGCTTGGTCTATTTCCGCTCTGTTTCTCTCTGCTTGCTGGAACAATGGGACTTCTTTTTAAAAAAAAATTTTTTTTTTTACTCTGAGTTGCTGACTTTCATCTGGGCTTTGTTTTTCTTGTGGTTGTTGACAGCTGGGCAACAGGGAGGGAGGCCAGGCAGGGTGGGGACTGCTTGGAGCTGGGGGATGGGGCTGTGACAGCAGCCTCTCGCCAGTGTAAGTGTTAATTCCACCCTGGGGCTGACAGACACTTAGAGAAAGACTCTCTTAGCCTTCAAGGATGGGTGGAAAGGTGTGAAAACCCTTGCTGGGGAGGAAGCAGGATGACAGATGCAGAGGCCGGAGGGACACATGGCACCCATCCTTCATTTCTCCTTCCTTCCACAAAGAGTCCTAGAGCATTTCCTCTGTACCAGGTACCAGGGAAACAAACAGGCAAGCTCTCTGCCCTCGGGGGCTTGTGTCTAGCGGGGGGGGGGGGGGGGGGGGGGGGGGGGCGTGAAGCAGTGAATTAGTGAGCAGTTGGGACTGTGATATGAAGAGACAGTCCCAAGGCCAGAGACCACGCTGCTGGGGGCTCAGGGGCCCCTCCAGAGGCCCTAAGGATGGGAAGAGTTAGCTGGGTGAGGAGGCGGCGGGGGTGGAGGGGGTGAGAGAGAGTGCCCGAGGCAAGGGGGCAGCAAATGCAAAGGCCCCATCCAGGCGGGATGTCGGAGGATCTGTGAGAAGGTGGCCGTGGGAGGAGACTGGGGAGCAAGGGAGGGCTGGGGATGAGATGCAGAGACGATGGGGCAGGGCTTGAGTTTTCTTAGCAGAACAACAGGGAGGAAGCCAGGCATTAGGGGTTTTCAGGAAGGAGGTTTCAGGGAAGGTGACCCCCTGGAGCTGCTGGACACGGATGTGCTGGGAAAGGGCGGGGAAGTGGAAACTTGGGTCTCATTGTGACTGACAGTGGATGCCAGGCCAGGAAATGTGGGCCTCGCCGGAGTGGGGGTGTAGTTGGGGACCTCTGAGGCTTTAAGCAAAGAAGTGGTAACGTCAGGGGCAAGTTCTAGAAATATGGTTCTTGGGATAGAGGGAGGGGTGGGCACAGATCCAGGAGCCCGGCTAGGAGGCTATGTGGGTGTCTGGCCCCAAGGAGGTGGTGGCAGTGGGAACAGAGAGGGATGGGGATGGATTTGAGAGAAGAAGGATTGGCAGCTCCTGGAGGGCAGTGGTGGGAGTTGTTGATGGGCCCAAGGTTGTGACTATGATGGGGAAGTGGGGAGTCATTCCCTGAGGTCAGGAAGACAGAGGGGTGCATTCTGGGTGTGTGAGGGCTGAGACGGGACCTCTCATGGGAAATACTTGCTCACCATGTCTCAGTCTGTCCAGGGCTAGGAGGGAGGGGGCAGGGAAGAGAGGAGAGTAGAAGGTCCCTGGTAAGGAAAGAGATGGAGCAGGAGACTGGGGGAGGCAGAGGGAGATGGACAGACCCCCTAGGATGGAGGGGGACACACACACAGGGAGAAAGAGACAGCCAAGGGGGTGGGGGGAAGGAGGGAAGAGACACAGCAAGAAAACGGTAGCAGAGACACTAATTTTTCCTGAGCCCCTACTGTGTGCCAGACCCACGATCACAGTTAATCCTACGATTAAACCCCTCTCCGACTCGAAGACCTTGGGGACCCTCTACTGTTGAATAAAGTCTGGAATACAGCTGTGTGTGTGTGTGTGTGTGTGTATCTTAATGAATTACAACAGAATTCCGAGAATAGCGATAGCAGTTATTGGTTCATTCATTCATTCAACCAATGTTTATTGAGCTCCTACATACGAGACATTGTTCTAGAACAGGGTCAACAAACTCTTTCTATAAAAAGCCAGAGAGTAAATATTTTAGGCTGTGCAGGCCATTGCGTTGAAAGCAGCCATAGACAATATGTAGATGATGGGCATGGTCATCTTCCAAAACAACTTTAAGAGTGGCAGTTCCTAAAAACATTTTAAATAGACCTACCATATGATCCAGTCATTTCACTTCTGAGTAATTCTTGGAAAGAAGCAAAATCACTGTCTTGAGAGATATCTGCATTCCCATGTGCACTGCAACATTATTTACAATAACCAAGACATGGAAACAACTGAAGTGTCCATCAACGGATGAAGAAAAATGTGAGAAATATACAAACACACACACACACACACACACACACACACGGTGGAATATTATTCAGCCATAAAAAGAAGGAAATTCTGCCATTTGTGACAGCATGGCTAGACCTTGAGGGCATTATGCTAAATGAAATAAGTCAGACAGAGAAAGACAAATACTGTATGACCTCACTTATATGTGGAATCAAAAAAAAAAGAAAAGTAGAACTCATAGATGCAGAGAACAGGTTGGTAGTTGCCAGAGGAGGCAGGTTGGGTTGGGTAAGATGGGTGAAAGTGGTCAAAAGGACAAACTTCCAGTTATAAGATAACTAAGTCCTGGGGTTGTTAACGTACAGCATGGTGACTGAAATGAATGACATGGTATCATATATTTGAAAGTTACTAAGAGAGTAGATCATAAAAATTCTCATCCTAAGAAAAAAATCGTAGCTATGTGAGGTGATGGATTTTAACTAAACTTATTATGGTAACCATTTTGCAACACAGATCTTCCTCAACTTGTGAGGGGGGTATGCCTGATAAACCCATTGTTTTAAGTTGAAAATGTCGTAAGTTGAAAATACATTTAATACAGCTAACCATCAAAGCTGAGCCTGGCTTGCCTTGAACATGCTCAGAACACTTACATTGGCTGGCAGTTGGGCAGAATTGTCTAACACAAAGCCTATTTCATAATAAAGTGTTGAATATTTCATGTAATTTATTGCATATTGTACTGAAGGTGAAAACCAGAATGGTTGCCTGGGTACAGAATGGTTCTAAGTGTATCGGTTGTTTACCCTCGTGATTGCGTGGCTGCCTGGGAGCTGCCCAGCATCACGAAAGAAGCACGTGTCCCTAGCCTGGGAAAAGAGAAATTCAGAATTCTGAGTGCCTGTCACTTTCACACCACTGTGAAGTTGAAAAATCATAAATTGGGGACCATTTATACATACAAATATCAAATCATCACGTGATTTGATATAGCAAATCACCAATTACCTCAAATGAATACAATGTTATCTGTCAATTATATCTCAGTAAAACTGGGAGGAAAAGAACCTTGTTTACAAAAACAGACTACCAGCCACGTTTGGTGGGTGGGCCACAGTTTGCCAACCCCTGCTCTAGATCTGGGAAATACAACAGTGATCAAAACAGACAAAATCGGGCTTCCCTGGTGGCGCAGTGGTTGAGAGTCTGCCTGCCGATGCAGGGGACACGGGTTCGTGGCCCGGTCCGGGAAGATCCCACATGCCGCGGAGCGGCTGGGCCCGTGAGCCGTGGCCGCTGAGCCTGCGCGTCCGGAGCCTGTGCTCCACAATGGGAGAGGCCACGGCAGTGAGAGGCCCGCGTACCGCAAAAAACAAACAAAAAAACCCCAGACAAAATCACTGTTCTTCAATCTGGTGGAGGAGATGGACATATAATTAGATAAACAAAGATAATATGATGATATAATGTCAGGTGATGAAACACGCTTTGACAAAAATAAAGTAAGGGCGTAGAGAGTGATGGAAGAAGGGGCTGTTGTAGACAGGGTGGTCAGGAAAGGCCTCTCAGCAGAGGTATTGTGCATTTCAGTAGAGACTTGGAAGGAGTGAGGGAGTTGTGGGACTACTGGGGAAGGGCATTTCAGAGTGAAGGGACAGTAAGTACAAAGGCCCTGGGGTAGCAGTGTTCCTGGTGTTTCCTGAGGAATGGAAGCCACCTGTTTGGGGTGGCATGAGCAAAGTGGAAAGTGCTAGAAGGTAGAGAAAGACCAGGAAGAGTGGGGGTTAGATTGTGGAGTCCTTGTCGGCCGCTTTATCCTTTATGAGGACTTTGGCTTTGACCCCAAGGAGATCGAGAGCCATTGAAGTGTTCTGATCAGAGAAGCATGATCTGATCTAGTCTTAGAGGGAACACAGTGGCTGCTTTGTTGAGAAGGGCAGAAGCAGGGAGACCAGTGAGGAGGCTACCACGACGGTCCAGGTGAGAGATGTGGGTGTTTAGATTTGGGGGGTCAGTGGTGGAAGCGTGAGAGGTGGTTAGCTTCTGGATGTGTTTCAGAGGTAGAAACAACAGACTGCACTGATGGATCAGATGTAGGGGAGATGGAGATGGACATTAAGAGAGAGATTTAGAGAGAGAGGGATTTGAGCCACTGAAAGGATGGAGTCTCCTTCAGTCAGGTTGGGCAGACGGGGTGGGTGGAACGTTTGGGGGATCAGGAGTTTAGATCTGGGGCATACTAACTTGAGATGCCCGTTAAATGCTGCAGGTGAGTAAGACGCACCCCCTGTCTCCAGGGAACTCAGAGTCTAGCCTGGAGAAACCATCCAGGACATACCTTCGTGACAATCTGATGTGTTAAGGATGCCATAGAAGGGTGAACACAGCACTGCAGGCCACCTGGAGCATCTGGAAAGGCGAAGGAGCCTTCACACAGGCGACAGGTTGACTGCTCTTTGAAGGAAGATCAGGTAAGGAATTGGGGGAAGGCATTTCAGGCAGAAGGAACAGCAGGTGTGCAGGCAAGGAGGCATGGCAGAGCTTGGAGGGTGCAGGTGAATCTGGAGTTTCCTGCAGCTGCAACGTGAGTGGTGGGTGTGGGCACTGTGGGTCGAGATGAGGTTTGAGAGGCGGCCATACTGGGCAGTTCAGACTCTCCCCTGGAGGCAGTGGGGAGCCAGTGATGGTTCTAGATCAGGGGAGCGAGATAGTCAGAGTGCCTTTTTGGAAGGTCTGCTCTGCCAGTCAGGAGCCCTCCCTCTGACTCACAGGTCGAAGGCCAAGATGTGCAGCCAGGACAGCGTTTCTCAACCTTACATTCACTCTTGTTCCACGTTTTACACTTTCTTTTCCTAATTGCCCCTCCCTTCATGAAATCTTAACTCCACAGGTACACTATGTATCTGTTTACACACATGATGTACATCTGTGCTTTCTACACAGTTAGATTTTTATTTTTTTGCATGTACTAGGATGACGGTGACCTTTTAGCCCTGAGCACTTTCATGTAGAGCCTGCCTGGAGGTGAGTTAAGCCATGGCCCCGGGACCTGGGGGCCTGGCATCTACCCTCCTCTCTAACCGACTTGTTGGCTGTGGGTCTTTGCTGACTTGCTTAGTCTTTCTGTGCAATTTAATTTCCTTCACAGAGTACCTGCTATGCACTGTGCCTATGCTGGACCCAGGGCTGCAGACCTGATCAGGGCCTGGTGCCCAATTTCTATGAACTTATGGCCTGGGAGTGGCAGAGGGAGGAGACGGGCATTGTCCAAGGCTGACAATGATGGGATGCCTGGGTGTCAAAGTCCTGGGGTCGCTCAGAAATGTTGAGACTGCAGAAAGGTTGGGTTCCTGGTAAGAACTCTAAGTTTTTGTTTTCAAATAAAAGCCCAGTTATCAAGGAAGTTGATCACTGTGTACATTGTTGGTGGGAATGTAAAATGGTACAGCCACTCTGGAAAATAGTTCAGCAGTTATTTTCAAAAGTAAAGATGGATTGACCGTAAGACTTACCAGGAGACCCAGGAATTGCACTCCTGGGCATTGATCCCAGAGAAAAGAAGACTTATTTTCACACAGGAACTTGTGTGAAAGTGTTCATAGCGGCTTTATCTGTAATAGCCCGGAACTGGAAACTAACCAAATGTCTTTCAGTGAGTGAGTAAATAAACAAATTGCGCACATCCATCCCACTGAACATTACTCAGAAAAAAGAAAGAAAAAGAAAAAAAGAACCACTGCTGCTACGCACAATAGTTTGGATGGACCTCAAGGATATTGTGCTGAGCCAGCAAAGCCAATCTCAAAAAGATACATATTGCATGATTCCATTTATGTAACAAATGTATCTCCAGAGATGGAGAACAGATTGGTGGTTATCAGGGATGAGGGATGGGGGGCAGCTGGGTGTGTCTAGTAAGAGGCAACGAACGTGATGGGGTCTAGTGATGGTGCAGTTGAGTATCTTGACTGTGGTGGTGTTTATGCCAGGCTACACAAGTGAACACACACACACACGCACACACACACACTTAACGGGTGCATGCAGAACTAGTGAAATCTGAGTCAACTATGGATGGCGCCATGGTCAATTTTTTGGCTTTGATATTGTGCCCTAGGACCATGCAAGGTGGGTAAATGTTAACACCGGGGGAAGGGTGCATGAGACGTCCTTGTACATTTCTTTGCAACTTCCTGTGACTCTATGATTATCTCAGAATAAGAAGTTTAAAAAAAATTCCAGTAAGAGTTACAAGGTGGCTTACAGATGATATGGTTGGAAACCTCCCCTTTTTATGTCCCCTACACTTTGTGGTCTGCGTCACTTGTAGCCTTGCTCTCTCCTGTCCGTGGCAGGTCCCAGGAGAGGAGAAGCACAGCTGGGACATTCCTGAGTCAGGAGCCCCATCAGAGCAGCCAATGCCACTCAGCAGGACCGGGAGGCCCAGAACTGGCTGTTTCTCTCTTCCCTGCCTTTGCCTGGGCTCTTGTTCAGGCTGCCTTTCTCCTTCTTCCCCGCCTCCCCCTGCCCCCTCTTGGTGAACACACGCTGATCCTTCCGGACCCAGCTCGAAGCTCGCTTCCCCTTCCAAGCCCCCCAAGCCCACGTAACACTGACCCCTTCTCTCCCTCCAGTCCTTTGCAGGGGTTGAAAATGTAAATGCCTTGAGTGGCCCGGAAGGAAAAGTGGATGCGTGAGTGGGTGGGAATATTACAGGGTCGGCAAAGGCAGCGTACAGGGGGACGGTGGCCCCATGGGCGCCGTGCAGCCTGTGAGGCTCGGCCACCGCAGGTCTTCACTAAACAGCATGGCTCTGATCAGCTCCAGCTGAGGGTCACCGAGGGGAAATGCGGACCCAGTGTTGCCACAGTTTCTGATTTTTACAAGAGGAGGCCAAACTCCCATATTTTAACGGAAATCCTCCAGATTTAAAAATGTTGGCCAAAAAAAAAGTCATCATTTTTACAGCTCTAGCCAACATCTGCAGGTTGGATTCAGCTCCTGGGCTGCCGGTTTTCGAGCGTGGCTGTATATACTTCTATTTTGGTATTTGTAATCATTGATCTTCCTTCACTATTTATGTTGTTCTCCTCCTTAGCCCTGGGGGAATGGCCGTGCCGTAGTCACAGCTGTATCCCCAGGGGCTGATCCAACGCTTTGCGTATAGAGAACGCTTCACAAATGTTAGCTGAATGAATGAGTTGGAGTGTTAGAAGCAAGTCAGGGACCTGCAGAGGGGTCTGAAGATTCTGGAAGGGAACCAGGACCTGTCAGCTGGGCGGCAGCCGGTGTGTCTTCAGGAGGTGGTGCCGAGGGCGCAGCCTGTGTCTGTCCTTGACCTCGCCGAGGCTGGTCGTGGTGATTGAAATTCTGCCACATCCTTTGCATGCTTTTGGAAGCGAGGACTGGGGGAATGTGCAGTCCACTGGGCCTTTCATACAAATGAGGCTGGTCCCAGACACAGAGCCGGGCGGCAATTGGGCTTTGGGGGGGGATAGGAGGAAGCAAGAATTTTAATAAAGATTGGAAGTAAAACCCACAGTCCTGGAACTGCTTGGTTCTAGTGCTTTTAAGCTACTTAGCAGAGTGGGTGTAGCAACGGATGCCAGGTACTCAGGGGCCTGGTCTCTGGGGAAACATGAGGGGGGCCAGGCACTGGCCCAGGGGAAGCTGGACCCTGAGGGACGTGGCCAGGAAATGGAGGTTGTGCATAGTGTCCCTTATATCTGAACTGTGACTAAAGCAGTAATGTTAGGACAGCCTAGGACAAACATCGGTTTCCTAGCATTAGCAATAGGAACGGTTCATAAAACCCTGCAGCTCTGTCCTGATGCTGCATGGCACTTATCTGTGTGGTCCTAACCTGGTTCGTGTAAAATAGTTCTACTTCCTCAAAAGGTACCACTGACCATGTTGCAGATGCTACAGTTGCCCTTCAAACCAGATGTGTATTTAACTCTGTGTTATATAACTTCTGGTTCCTTTAGCCAAGATGCCTAGTCCAACTCTTTTTTTCTCCAGTTAATCACATCCTGGGATTGATTATAAATCCAGTATTGCATGTCTTGTGCATAACTGTTCTAAAGAATTGTATTTTATGTACTATATGCATCAGAATAGTGTACATTGCCATGTAATGTAAAAAAGAAAAATCGACATAAATAATGCAGACAACTAAGTGTTATACCAACTAGAACAATAAATAAACCTTGAACAGTGAAACAAAACAAAACAAAACACCCCTCACTTGCCTCTGCTCCTCCATAGCTCGCAGACACAGCTGACCCCCCGTGGCCTGAGGAACCCCCAGCCCTAACGTCTGCTCTCAGCACCCGGGGAGCCCCAGTGGGGGCACCTGCCTGAGTCCGAGGCCTTCCTTGGAAGATGGGCTGCAAAACCCATTCCTGTCTGAGGGAGGAGCAGAGGAGGAAAGCTGAAGGTCTTAGGCACAGGGGCACTGGGCCGATAAGAGCAAAGGCAGTGGTGTCCGCCCCCCCCCCCCCCCCCCCGCAGTGATGTGCGTGACACATCCTGTCCTCCAAGAGCGCCCCAGGCAATCCAGCCTCTCACCCCGAGGGAGCTCTTAGCGCCGCCGCGGGGTGACTGGGGCAGCCCCTCGACATCCAGCTCTGGGCTTGTTGCGCTGTCTCCCTCCAGCTCCGTCCTCCCATCACCCTGGCCGTGCGTGGCCGGGTCCCAGTCTTGAAGGCTCCCATCTTAGCTCCTGTCCCAGGACAGAAGTGGGCCCAGTGGGGCTTGCGGTCCATTGGCGTCTGGGCCCCTCTGAGTCCTCCTGAGCCAGGTCAGGAAGGGGGCCTGCGGAGAGACCCCCAGAGCCAGCATCACTCACGAAGGAGGAGGGGCTGAGAGTGCTCTGCCCCCACCTCCTCCCAGCTCGTAACCCCACCTCCCTGCCGCCGTGGAGGTGAGGCGCCTGCCCTCTTGGCCTCTTGGACTGAGGACAGCTGGCTTCCATCCCATCTCCAGGCCTCTGTGCTTGCCCTCATCTTTGCCTAAGCCTCTCTTCCCCAAATCTTCAAAACATTCAGGTCTCGGTTTAAATGTCACCTTCCTAGACGTGCCTGCCCTGACTTCCTTGACCAGACTAACTACCCAATCTCTCTTTTCCTCATGGCCCCTCTTTTCCTTCACAGCATTTACTAAACTCTGAATTTTATTTTATTTTAATTTATTTCTTTGAATTAATTTATTTATTTGGCTGCGTTGGGTCTTAGTTGTGGCACGCGGAAGCTTTGTTGAGGCCTGCGTGATCTTTCGTTGTGGCAAGCAGGCTCTTCGCTGTAGCTCGCGGGCTTCTCTCGAGTTGTGGTGCGCAGGGTCCAGAGCACGCGGGCTCAGTAGTTGTGGCGTGCAGGCTCTCTAGTTTTGGCACACGGGCTCAGTAGTTGCAGCGCAGGCTTAGTTGCTCCATGGCATGTGGGATCTTAGTTCCCCGACCAGGGATTGAACCCGCGTCCCCTGCATTGGAAGGCAGATTCTTTTTTTTTTCTTTTTTTTGTGGTACGCGGGCCTCTCACTGCTGTGGCCTCTCCCGTTGCGGAGCACAGGCTCCGGACGCACAGGCTCAGTGGCCATGGCTCACGGGCCCAGCCGCTCTGCGGCCTGTGGGATCTTCCCGGACCGGGGCACGAACCCATGTCCCCTGCATCAGCAGGCGGACTCTCAACCACTGCGCCACCAGGGAAGCCCTGGAAGGCAGATTCTTAACCACTGGACCACCAGGGAAGTCTTCTAAACTCTAAATTTTAGATGCTTCTGTGTTTATTTTCTATCTTCCTTCATAAGACTATCAGCTCCGGGAGGGCAGGGACCTCGCTCATCTTACGTACTCCTTTATATCCTGAACCATGAAGAGAGCCCGGTACACAGTAAGTACCTAATAAATATGTGTTGACTGAATGAATGGATGGAAAGGGCTATGATGGAGTGGTAAAACGTCTGGACTTGGAGTTGGGCAGACCTGGACTCAAACACACTCCTTTCATGCTGTGCTTTGCTGGGTGGATTGCTTTACCTCTCTGAGCTTCACTTTCTCATTTGTTAAATAGGGTGTCACCAAACCTAGCCTTCTTGGGATGAGGCAAGGATTATATGAGATATGGGACAGTTGATTTCTTTACAAACTGTAGAGTGCCCAGGGAAGGGAAGGGCTGTGCAGAGGTTTTGTTCTCTAGAGGTTCTGCAGTAAGGCATCTCATTTTCCTAGTGCACAGGCAGCTTCCCAGGCAGTGAAATTAATTGCATGGTATCATAGCATCGCTGCAGGGAAGTCAGAGCACTTAAGAGCTAACCGGCCAGAAGTGTCGGCTTTGCATTTCAGCTAATGTGATGGAGGCATGGAAGGGTAGCCCTGGGAGGAAAGTTCTCGAGGCTGCTTATGAAGGTCTCCGCTCACTCTGTGCTGAGGTGGAAAGAGGCAGCGGGCGGGGGTGAGGCGTGGGCCTGAAACTTCAGCCCCAAACCCACCCCAGGTTTCTCTGTGAAGGCCAGGGTCCCTCATGGGCTAAGTGGGAGGGGAAGTGGGGGCTCACTGCATGAGACCTGAGTACAGTGACTATTCCTGCTTATAACTTGGGTTCATGTATCTAGATATTCCTGGGGCAATGAGAAAGTGAGAGAGAGAGAGAGAGAGAGAGAGAGAGAGCGAGCGCCAGACACAGAATGAGAGTCAAAGGCAGAAATAGAAGAAAGAGAGAGACAGAGCCAGAGGTAGAAAGAGAAGAAAGCCAAAAGGAGGGGGTCTGCCTAGTGGCCTCTATGAACACGTGCCCCAGAAGGACAGTGAGATGGGATTGTCCAGTGCGCTGGCTCTGCCTCCATCGGCTCAGGGCTCCCAATGCCTTTCATAACGCGAGCATCTTGCCTCAAAGAGTGTGCTTCTGGTGTTTAAAGATTCTTATCTTTCATACCACTTGGGCCCCCAAAGTTTAGCCAATTCCTTCTTCTGGTGCCCAACCCCAGAGAGAGAATCCGTTGCCAGGCAGGAGGAAAGCTGGCCTTGAACTCCAGAGGGAAAGGCTGTGCTCTCCAGGATGGCATGCCCTGGGGCATTCCCAAGCATCTCACACACACACACACACACACACACACACACACACACACCAGCCTTCAGCTAGCTTCCTTGGGTGCCACACGCCCCACTCTCACCTGACTCAGCATTTCTCAGCCCTCAGGCCTGGGCATTCTTCCTCCACGACTATAGCCACATCCATGTGCCATTATTTACTTAGCATTTTTTTCCTCTAAATCACTCACTTTTTTTGAAATTTAAATGTATCCAGCAAGGAAGCTTCAGATCACTTTTGGAAATAAAAAGCCAATATCCCTTGCAGTAAATAGAAGGGAATTGTAAATCTGTAAAAATAAAAACATTACCATTGTAAAGACGTTTATGTAGCATTTAAAACGGTGGTCTCACCGGGGTGTGGGGGGTAGGGTGGTTTTGCACTGTCAGCTCCCTCCCCACCCCCGGGGCCATATGGTAACATCTGGAGACATTTTGATTATTTATTTATTTATTTGGCTGTGCCGGGTCTTAGTTGTGGCATGCGGGCTCCTTATTTGCGGCATGAGGACTTCTTAGTTGCAGCATGCGTGTGAGATCTAGTTCCCTGAGCAGGGATCGAATCCAGGCCCCGTGCCTTGGGAGCATGGAGTCTTAGCCATTGGAACACCAGGGAAGTCCCAACATCTGGAGACGTTTTGGGTTGTCACAACTAGGGGAGCCGGGAGGTGAATGCTCCTGGCATGTAATGAGTAAATAGCCTGCCATGCCCAGGGCAGCTCACCCCCGCAGCTAAGGGTTATCTGAGCCCAGATGCCAGTAGTGCTGAGGCTTAGAACTCCTGATCTAAAATAAGCTTGAGCACCCCAGGGAGGCATGCCCCATACCTGGGCAGCTCTGCCCTGGTTAACTGCGCCTCATCCTTCAGGCTCAGCTGGAATACCCGCCCCAGGGACGCCTTCCCTGACCCCCGGAGCAGAGGACTCCAGATGTCAGGTCCTATGGCCCCTGACCCTCCTACCTCCTAACTCTCTGACCCTTGGCAGTTGTTTTCTGCTTGTGTCTGTCTCCCCAACTAGACCTTCAAGCAGGCAGGGGCCACGTCTGTCTCATTTATCTCTTTCTCCAGCCCCTAGCACAGTGCTGGCTCATAGTAGGGGCTCCGTTGTTACGTGCAGACGGAAGGAAGGAAGCAATGAAGCAAGGAAGGAAGGAAGGAAAGAAGGAAGTTTTGGGCAAAAAACAAGATGTGGATTCTGTTCCCGGATTCCCCAGTGTCGGTCAGGCACGTAACCTCTCCTTGGTGAACTTTTTTTATCTCACTTGTGGGATGGACACCATAAGGGGAGTCTGTCCCCGTCAGAGAAACAGCAGGTGTCAAAGTCCTTGGCAGAGGGAAAGCCCTCGGTAAAGGTTAGGGGCATCCACAGGTAGAAGGGGGATCCCTGGAGAGATTGGGGCTCATTCCCTCATTCATTTATCTACCACCATTGTCAAGAGCTCGTATTCCTCTTGTCCCAGGGTAAGTTTTAGTTACATCCCTTTCATCTCCAAGGTGTCCTGGCTTGGGCAATCGGTGATATGGTCCCTCTCACTCTCAGCCACTGTACCTAGTAGGGCAGTGGAGAGGTGAGCAGTGATTAAGCCTTGAGAGGGCCATCTGCCCTGGCTGTCTCCTCTACCCTGTAATCTGATCCTTGCCCCCACTGCTCCGGACCCTGCGCTAAGTGCTCAGGGATCCTCAGGGATTTCCGTTTAGCAGCAGGGACTAGAGGCTGCAGGTGGGGCTGGCTGGGAGCCTCGGAGAAGGGGCCACGTGGCAGACATGTGGTTGGGAACATCACGCCCAGGTGAAGCCAAATCCGGCCTCTGTACCCCAACACCAGATTAAATCTCAGAGACAGTTTGGGGTGAAGTAGAAAAGAATAGCTTTTATTGCTTTGTTAGGCAAAGGGGTCCACAGCGGGCTAAGGCCCTCAAAACTGTGTGTCCCGACCTCGAGGGGTAGTGAGGAGTTTTACAGTAATGGTTCCAAGAGGGTGTGGTCAGCTGGTGGACATTCTTCTGATTGGTTGGCAGTGAGGTAACTGAGAGTCAGCCTCATCCACCTTCTGGTTGCAACCGGTCTGGGGTCTACGTGCTTGTGAGCAGCACACAGTTAACTTCTCCCACCTGGTGGGAGTTTCAGTATCTGCAAAACAGCTCAAAGATATTCTTATGTGTATCCCTTAAGGGGGAACCAGGACCCTGCCCCAAGGCTGCACTGTTGTTTCTTGACTGTTCCTCCCTTGTCTCTGCATCCCTTGTCTCCCCATCCGGTCCCTTCCCTAATTAGCAACTGTTTAAACCTACCCTTTGGAACTGAGGGAAGGTCATAGAGGCTGAATGAAGCCTATTTCCTGTAATCAAGAAATGGGGGACCCAGAAAGGCTTTTGTGTACAGGAGCCCCACAGGGTTCTGCTCAGTTTCACAGGGTCAGGGCTGCTCCCCACAGAGGCAGCCCAAGTCCAAGGCTTGGGTGGAATGTCAAGACCCCGTGCCGTGGCGCATGGATTTCCAGGGTGGAGATGTGGGAGAGGGGCAGGACTGTGACTTGGGTGTGTGTATCTGTGAAGGGGGCCTCCGGCCTCTGCCTGGATGTCTGTGTGAGGTTCCCAGCGTGTTTTACTCAGTCCCACCCAAGCACGGGCTGGGGGACTTTCTCCTCTTCCTCGCACCATCATCCTCTAGGCCAGAGGGCCGACCCTCCATCCTGGGGGGCTTAGGGGCATCCAGGGCTGTCACAGTGGGGTTGTCCACGTGAAGAGTCCTACGGGAGTCGAGGGCCGGGACCCAGGCAGACAGCAATCGTCCTGAACAGGATGTACTGGCGCTGTCTGTGAGCACGTGGCCCGACTCCCAGGATGTTCCCGGTCCACCCAGACGGGGACAGGGCCCTTCGTGGAGGCCACTTCACTCCCCTGTGTTCCCGGGAATAAAGGGGAGGCTGGGCCCCCTCGGGGGCTGCCCTGCTCACGCCTGCATCGTTGCGTCCATTCTCTCCTGGGACCCACTATCCTCTCCTCCTCCTCTTCTTCCTCCCCCCAGGCGGGCAACTTTACCTGGTCTCCAGGTGGAGGTTAGGGGGAACTGCTTGATCATATATGCTTCCAAACCTTTTCTTTGAACACCTGCATGTAAGCTTTTTTTGCGGTACGCGGGCCTCTCACTGTTGCGGCCTCTCCCGTTGCGGAGCACAGGCTCCGGACGCGCAAGCTCAGCGGCCATGGCTCACGGGCCCAGCCGCTCCGCGGCATGTGGGATCCTCCCGGACCGGGGCACGAACCCGTGTTCCCTGCATCGGCAGGCGGACTCTCAACCACTGCGCCACCAGGGAAGCCCCTGCATGTAGGCTTTTGAAATCCCCAAAGCCAGGGGTTTGATTCTTGTTTTCTCAGTCCTCTGTGATAGCCGAGGCCATCGAGGTCTTATATCTAGTTACCCTAATGAAGGAGGGTATGGGGACATACCCACTAATATAAAAAAAAATCACCCACCACCAAGTTGCCCCGGGCCACCCCAAGATTCACTGGGAACTGGGGGCGTGGCCTCATTCTAGACGTCCCCCGCCCCCGGGTGAGGGGTCTGTCTTAGCCCGTTCATCGTCTCAGGGCTGGATGGGGGCAGCCGGGTGGAGGACGAGGCTGGTGAGGGTTCAGTAAACCTTGGTCCCTCATTAAATGCCACCTCTGATCTGGGCCACTTCACTTGAAAAAGCAAATAGAGAAATGGGCAGAATCCAATCAGGAGTGGTGCTGGTAACTCAAGGGGCCCAGAAGGAGACCTTTGGAGCAAGGGCAGAGTGATTGGAATGATCTAGTGCCGAGAAGACAGAGTTGAGGGCTCCGGGAAGGTTCTTCTCAGGGAGATGCCAACCAGCTTACTCCCCAACCCCCTTGTCCTCAGAGGGCAGAGCAAGAAATTAGCTTCAATTGGCGCTGGAAAGATTTAGGTTACGCGTAAGGAAGAGCTTTTTAAAGCCTGAAATATGCTACCAAGAGAGGCTGAGGAGTCTCTGCAGGGTATCTAAAAATAGCCTGTTCTTTAAAAATAGATCCGGGCGAGCTTTAAACAGCATCAGCTCAGCTTCTTGGGGATGGTTTTAAGTGCAGGCCTCGCGGAGGGCGGGCTGGGGTCCTCCCCAGGCCAAAGGGCAGAAGGGAGAGTCAGCCCTTAGCCCCTGTCGGGGCAAACGTCTGGATGGATGTGTTGGATCTGCATAGGTAAGGGATTTCTTTTTCCGTCTGCCCCCAGTTGATTGGTGTCATGAAATACCAGCCCTTAAGATCTCCAAGTTTTCTTTCTGTGGGAGGAAGTTTTAGGGCTGATGTTAATTGGGTCAGTCCCACCAGCTTCTCCCAGTCCGTCCCCATTCCTGAGTCAGGGCTCTCCAGTGCCCTGAGGCTTTGCTGGGAATCCATCCATCTCAGCGGTGCCAGATGTGACTCCCTCCAGCCACTGGCTTGCCACCTCTTAATCTCAGCACCCTTGGCCTGGCCTCGTCCTCTCACTGCAGCTGCACCTCCTGGACCTCTCTGCTCCCACCTTCTCGCCAATCTGTCCTCCACCAGCAGGAAGAGAGGGCTTTAAAAAAGGCCGCCTGGTTCTTGCCCTGAACTTACCAATTATGCAATTCCTGCCCATTGCCCTCAGGAGAAAGCCTGAACTCCCAGGATGGCTTCAGAATTTTCCATGCAGCGTCTTGTTTACCCTTCCAGCAGCCGCTCTCTCCACCCACATGCTCTACCTAACGGCCCATTAAGGCCCCACCAAACCACTTTGCCTGTGGGCTCTGCTAGAGCTGCTCCACTGCCTGGTCCACCCTCCTGCGTGGATGTCACCCCCTCTAGACGCATTTCCTGACCTCCCCACCTAAACCTGGCCTAGGAGCCCAGCTAGGGTTCCCGCAGGCCGCGGGCCTCCCCCGTTGGCTGCCCTGCCACACAGTAGTCCCCAGTTTTCTGTCTCTCACCTCCCTGAGAGCATTGAAAGCCAGGTCTCTCATTCCCAGTCATATTCCCCCAGCTAGAAGGAGGCCTGGTACATAGCAGGTGCTCAATACATGCTCAGCGACTAACTGAAAGTCAGGCTGCCCTAGCAGGGGTTTCCCTTTGCTACCTTTGTGCCTCACCTCATCTGGTTTCAGCTTCCTCCAAGTCCCCACAGGCCCCTCTGTCTTACGTCCCTGACATGACATGCATGGGATGTTGGCAAATCCAGGCCGGTGCCCACGTACACGGAATGTTTGTTTAGACATGAACGCTCCCCGAGTGTTCTGAGGAATAACTTCTTGAACAGCATCTTTAATGATAAACTCTATTATAAGTTAATTCATCAGCTGATTCCTCTGCCATCTCAATTAAACGGAGCATGGCACTAACATAATACATACAAACCCTGCAAAAGAGAAGTGGGGCTGCAGGCAAGAGGAGTTCTGGAGCTCACTGGGGCATCATTGCTCTGTATCCCTATCTTGGGGTGAGGCATCACCGCTTGGCCCTCCTGTGTGTCCTCCAGACCCAGGAGACACCGCTCTGCATGGCCAGGCTGACTCCTCTCCCCGCACCCGAATCCCTTGGCCATGCTGCCCGGTCTCACTTTCAATTCCTGAGCTCAGGCCTCACACGCAGCAGCACTGCCCCGCCGGCCACACGCACTGCCACGGTTTTTCTGTGCTTTCCCACGCTCTGAAAGGACCATTTCACACCATCTCCTGGCTCCTCAAAACTCCTACATCCGCCGTCTCGCTCTCGGCTGGTGGCCTGGCCTCATTGGGGCGAGGGAGAGGCAAAGCCGCCCCAGTACTGGGATCTTCACTCGCACGCCCTGCTTCCCGTTCCCTTGGGCCAAGCATCCCTGCTCTCATCGTCTTCCAGAACCTTCTCTCTCCCTTGCTTCTACGGTTGCTGTCCGGCTCCTCCGCACCCTCAGGCTCCCCCTGTCTACTCGAGCACTCTGGGTAAACGCAGGAGCATCCTATATCTCCCCTCTTCAGGATCCCTCCCTGAACCCCAGGCCTGCTCCAGCTATCACCCCATTTCTCTGCTTCTCCATGCAGCGGTTTGGACGTCTTCTCTCGAACCGTTTTTGACTATTTTCTGTCCTCTGCTCAGCGTATTCCGTGGAGCATCTGTCCCCCATGGCCTCCATGTTGGCACATCCAGCAGTCACTTCCCTGTCTTCATCTCTGATCTAACAAACCACTTCCTCCCCCTCGATATGCACCCTCCTCCTGGCCCCGGCAATGCCGCGCGCCGGTTCTCCTCCTGCTGCCTGGGCCTCTGGGCCTCACCCTCCTCTGCTGGCTCCGCCTGTTCTGCTCAGCACTGGATGTTGGCTCCATCCCGGCCCTTCTCTTCTCTCCCTACAGGCCTCCTCTAGGCCCATGTCCGTACGCATTTAAATCTCCAGCTCTGACTACCCCCTGGACCCCAAACTTGTGCACCCAAGTGCTGCTGTGTTGTCTCAGCTTGGGTATAAAGTAGGCATTTCAAGTGAATGTAGCGCAAATGGGGTTTGACCCACCCAGACAACTTCCTCCGTCTTCTTCATCTTCACGAGTGGCACCGTCGTCTGCCCAATAGCCCAAACGCAGACCCCAAGGTCATCCCAATCTCTGGGTAGCCCTGATCCCTCACACCCAGCCCATCAGCAGGTCCTGTGGACTCCACCTTCGAAACCTGCCCCAGAGCTGGCAACAACTTTCGACCAAGCAGCAGCAGCTCGGCCTGGGCGCCCTTCGTTACCTCAGCTTCCATCATCTGTCTTCACACAGTAATCAGAATGATCTGAAAACATAAATGAGGCCCCTGCTTCGGCCCTCTACTATGGCTTCCCATAGTACCTAGAAGAGAGCCAGATTCCTCACTGTGACCTACAAGGTCCTGGATGACCTGGTCCTCGCCTGCCTTCCTGACGCGTCTCTACGTAGTGAGGCCTACGTAGTGAGTCTCAAACATACATTCATTCATTCATTCATTGAAACATGTAGGGCTTATTACCTGCCAAGCACTATTCTAAGTGCTTTACAGTATAAGCCACTTAGTCCTCATATCAATCTGTGAGGCAGGCATTATTATTATCCCCATATTACAGTTGGGGAAACTGAGGCACAGACGGGCAAGGTAATCTACCCAAGCTTGTAAGAGACAGAGCTGGCAACCAGACCCTCCCTTTCCCTTTGTTTCACCCCTGCTTTACTGTGGGCTCACCTTTTGACTCTCCTGACTCCGGCTCTTAATTCTGGCCCCGACACCAGCCCCTCCGGCCTTGACAACAGATTTCGGCTTCCTCAGTCTGACCCGCGGAGGGCAGGCCTGGGGGTCATGGCAGCTCTTTTTGCCTTGGGTTCTGGATGGCGTCACACCCAGCCCAGCTCTGAGCCCTCAGCCAGCGTCCCCCACCTGTCAGTGCTCTCCAAGGTCCCGAAGGGGCAGGGAGGAGCCATGCCTGGCTCACCACAGGCGCTGAGAAGCCCATTTCTGGTGTCAGGAGTTGGGAGATTCCAGAAACCACAGGATGAGAGCTTTACAGCTGTGAGTTTCGTGGTGTGAGTCCATGCCAGGAAGCAGCAGAAGCAGCACAGAAAGCTGCGTTCGTTTAGTTGCCACTGATTTAGGAGGTACCATAACTCGGCAGAAAGTCACTTTTTAATTCAGAATGAGCTGGAAACAATTCCTTCTGCCGAGGATTGTTACAGCAGATGCTCCTGGTGGGGGACCTCACTTTACAGAGCAAACATGCTTCCAGAAACTTGATTGAGAGCTCTATTGTTTTAAAAGCAGAATCGTTAGAATGCAATCAGAAAATCTCACCAGCCGATCTTTGAATGATTTGTAATTTTCATTTATTGAATTGTCTTAAAGCATGGCCTTTCATATTTGGGAATAAATGGGATTCAATTGAGAAATCAATGCATTTCTAAACTAACAATTTGGAAAATTAATTATTCTGCCAACAGGCTGGGTCCAGCTTCTGGGTTTGGTTGGTAGTTTTTGTATTAAAATACTCTTCTGTCCCCGCTGTCCTAGTACATGGAGTAGTTGTTCTCATGAATGTTTTCCTTCTTTAGTGGATGTTCTCTGGAATTACCTATGTCTACTGTTATCCCCACTTTATAGATGAGAGAACCAAGGCACTGACAGATCAGATAACTTGGATAGCATCTGGACAGACATGGTGAGGAAGAAGCTGACCGTTACAACAGCTGGGGGTTTGGAAAGCAAGTCCTGCCTTCAGAAAGGGAACAGGGCAGTGGGTGGGGTTGGCGTGGGGCTAAAGAAGGGGTCCTGCCACACAGAGGGAGCAAGGTTCTGGGTAGGGTAGCACTTCTAGAGGGAATGAGCAATGGGCTGAAAGGAAGAGAGACCTGTTCTTCCAGCTAACAGACTCCACCGTAAGTTACAATGATTAAAAAAACAGAGGGCGGGAATTTCCTGACGGTCCAGCGGTTAGGACTCTGAGCTTCCACTGCTGGGGGCCTGGGTTCAATCCCTGGTCAGGGAACTAGGACCCACAAACCATGTGGCACAGCAAAACAAAAAAATAGTGTGGCATTCCCGCAGGAACAGAGAGAGATCCATGGCACAGAATGAGTTAGGAATAGACTCGTGTAATGTGAGGCTTGCAGTGTGGTATAAAGGTGTTATCAGAAATCACTGGCGAAAGAACAGACCCTTCTATAAGTGTTCAGAGCAATTAACAACTCATTAAAAAAAATTAAGTTAGATCCTTACTTGACACCATTCACCAAGATAAATTCCAGATGAATTAACATAAATATCTATAAGTATGTTAGAAAAAATATAGGATAATGTGTTGATGGTGTTGGTTTTCTTAAAGTAGACACAGGAAGCAAAAAGCAAAAGACTAAAATTAAAAAAAAAAAGCAAAAGACTGCTAAATTTGTATTAAATATCAAAATGTATGACAAAAGCAGTTTTGTTCATAATTGCTAAAACTTGGAAGCAACCAAGATGTCCTTCAATAAGTGATGCATCCATATGGTGGAATGTTATTTAGCAATAAAAGGAAAAGAACAGGGCTTCCCTGGTGGCGCAGTGGTTGAGAGTCCACCTGCCATTGCAGGGGACACGGGTTCGTGCCCCGGTCCGGGAAGATCCCACATGCCGCGGAGCGGCTGGGCCCGTGAGCCATGGCCGCTGGGCCTGCACGTCCGGAGCCTGTGCTCCGTGACGGGAGAGGCCACAGCAGTGAGAGGCCCGTGTAACGCAAAAAAAAAAAAAAAAAAAAGTAAAGAACAAACAAGCCATGAAAAGATAGGGGAGAACCCTTAAATCCATATTGCTAAGTGAGAGAAGCCAATCTGAAAAGGCTACGTACTGTGTGATTCCAACTACATGACATTCTGAAAGCACCCCAGCTATGGAGACAGTAAGAAATCTGTGGTTACCAGGGGTTCAGAAGGAGTGGGGAGGGAGGGATGAACCAGTGGAGCACAGGGGGTTTTAGGGCCGTAACTACTGGACACAGTAATGATGGATACATGTCGCTATGCGTTTGTCAAAATCCATAGACTGTACAACACAGAGTGAACCCTAATGTAAACTGTGGATTTCATTAATAATAATATATCGCTATTGGCTCATCAACTGTAACAAATATACACTCTGTTGAAAGATGTTAATCATGGGAGAAACCGTGAAGGCAGAGAGAGGGGGCATTTAGGAACTCTGGAACTCTCTGTATTTTCCGCTTAATTTTCTGTAAACCTAAAACTGCTCTAAAAAATAAAATCTGGGACTTCCCTGTTGGTCCAGCGGTTAAGAATCCGCCTTTCAATGCAGGGGACTGGGTTCGATCCCTGGTCAGGGAACTAAGATCCCACATGTCGCGGGGCAACTAAGCCTGTGTGCCACAGCTACTGAGCCCGCGTGCCACAACTACAGAACTCGCACGGCACAATGAAGAGCCCTCATGCCACAAGGAAGGCCTAATGAAGCCAAATAAATAAATAAAATAAAATAAAAAATAAAATAAATCTATTAGTGAAAAAAAAAGTGCTTTTTCCCCTGTGCTGTACAGGGGGGAAAGACAAGCAGTAAGCTATTTGGAGTCTATACAATAGACAGGTTTAGTATCCAGAATATATAAAGAATTTCTGTCAGTTGATAAGGAGAAAGATTTTTAATAAAAGGAAATTGACAAAGGATACAGACAAGCACAGTCATAGAAGAAGAAATAACAATGGTTAATAAATAACATGAAAAATGCCCAAGCTCACTAGTAATGAGGGAAATTATAAAACTTAAAACAATGTTGAGGTGTCATTTTTTACCATGCAATGGGCAAAATTGTTCATGTTTTATAACATCAAGTATTGGTGAGGATTTGGGTGAGGACTCTCACGAAGCTGGCGGAAGTACGACACGGTACCTCTGCTCAGGAGAGCAGGTCACTGACGCTGATTAAAATTTAAAATGCACGTGCTTTACGACCTGGCAATTCCTCTTGTTCACGCTGGAGACATACTTGCTTGTCCGCACAGAGAGACTTGTAGAAACGTGTTCATTGCAGCATTGCTTAGAGAGCAAAAAGCTGGAAATGACTTAAATACCATCAACTGCTTGGATAAATAAAACATGGTGTGTCATTATCAGGGAATCTTATGCATCAGTTCCAAAGAATAAGGTACGTCTGTTATGTACCTCTTGGAAGTTGACCAGGAATTGTGTCAAGTAAAGATAAATAAGATACCCACGTGGCTCAGCCCTTGTCTCCTTCTAACAAACTGAGCCAAGGCAGAGGGGACCCTAGAGGCTTCTAGCATACCTGCCGGGGTATGACTGAGGATGGGGTCTAAGCCTGGCAGAGACAGCTGGGGAAGGCTGAGCCTTTAGGGGATCTCTGGGGGCCTCAGCACCTGTCACAGTCACCCTCTCCCTGGATTTCCTGACTCAGGTGCTCCCCGCCAGCCCTGGAGAGCAGCTGTCATCTGCGGCCAGAGGTCCCTGAGGGGCTGGCCCCGGCCCAGAGATACAGGCAACCAGCTCTGAGTCCTCTGTCTCCGTGGGGCCTGGGGTCAGGTGGCTGCAAGGAGACAGGTGTGCTGCATCCTGCTGGCTCAGCTCCCGAGACCCGACTGTGCACCCCTCTTGTCTACTCGCTTTCAGTGACATTACACGGGTAGCTTGAAATTGGCCATGGTGGGATTATTCACACCATGGAAATTGGCAAACGCTACAAATCATAGCTTTTTTTCTCTCTCTCTCTCTCTCCCTCTTTGGGGAACCTGGTGTTAAACATTTACCTTCACACCATGAAAGCACAGGGTATCCCCCTTTGCCCTCACACCTGCCCGCAAGGCTGGGTTTCAGGACTCGGTACCTCACTGCCTCTTTACTTCTGTCTTTCCTTATCTCTACCCCTTCTCTCCTTCTCTCCATCTCTTCTCTCATCTCCACAGGGGAAAGGGTGACTGGGGCAACAAGGGGAGGACAGACGCATTCTAGGCAGCGTGGGAAGAACCCTGGCTTTAAGGGCATTTAGATCTGGGCCCCCGTCACAACTAAGCCATCTACTCCCTTTGTGACCTGGGACAGACTTGACCACTCTGAACTTCTGTTTTCTCACCTGTAAAATGGGAATAATCATATTCAGGACTACTATATAGAGCCTTGGAGGTGTGGTTCTGCTTCAACTCCAGGGAGTGATGTGCACGTAGACTGTGATGTGAATGGAGCCCTATGGAGATGTGCAGTGGGCAGCCTGAACAGCGGTACATGGCCCACATCATCATACTTACTTCAGAGAGTTGTCGTGAAGATTAAAAGATAATACTGTAATGGAGGTGAACGAGTCTGACAGAGTGCCTGGCACACAGTAGGTGCACATGCATTGTTGGTTTCCTTCCTTCCTCTTGTCGTCTATCTCTTCCCTCCTCATCAATACCATATCACTCCATCTGAAAATTAGGTCCACGCCAGTTAGCCCACAAAGGCTCCAGATGCCATAGTCCACACGAGCAATGTCCCCAGGTTCATAATAATCCTGGTAACTGTAACGATTGCATGCCCGCTGGGCAGCAGACATGGATGCTGCCTTGCTTCATTTCAGCCACTTTTCACCTTACTTGTCATAATCCTCATCTTAGGGTTGAAAGACCTGAAGCTCAGAAGAGTGAGGTGCCTCGCCCAGGGCCACACAGCAGAAAGGTGGTGGAAAAGGATTCCCACTCAGATCCCTTGGAATCAGAGTTCTCCCAGCCAGTGGGTTTCAAGATTTTTGACATGAGCATGGAAAAACATTTCATATTACAATCACTATACACACGCACGTGCGTGCGCGCGTGGACACGCACATGTATAGAACATGTATAGAAAAGTTTCACAAAACAGTATTTACTTCTGCTACATTTGATGGTATCAGATATCTGTTCCATTCCACTCTTGTTTATTTTTTAAAATTAATTAATTTATTTTTGGCTGTGTTGGGTCTTCGCTGCTGCGCGCAGGTTTCTCTAGTTGCGGGCTTCTCATTGCGGTGGCTTCTCTTGTTGCAGAGCACAGGCTCTAGGCACGTGGAGCACGGCATATGGGATCTTCCCGGACCAGGGCTCAAACCGGTGTCCCCTGCATTGGCAGGCAGATTCTTAACCACTGCGCCACCAGGGAAGCCCGTATTTGTTTGTTTTAAATGCTGGTTGCAATCCATGAAGTTGACTTCACAATCCACTAGTCTAGTGAGTCAAGACCTGCGGTTTGATCAACATTCTCTAAGCAGCTTCTCCCAAATGACCTTCTAACACAGGTATCAGCAAACTCTGGCCCACAGGCTAAATCCAGCCCAAGGCCTGCTTTTGTAAATAAAGTTTGATTGGTCCACGGCCATGCTCATCCCTTCATGTACTGTCTGTGGCTCCTTTGCGCTGCCAGAGGAGAGTTGAAACCCAGAAAGCCTAGAATGTTTACTTATCTGGCCCCTGACAGAAAAACTGCCCATCCAGAAGCAGATCTGACTCTGTGTCTCCCTTGTTTACATTTCTCCAGGGTCTCCCTTTGCCCTCGGGCTCAACTCAAACTCCTTGGCAGGCTTAGAGAACCACCGCCCGCTGGTCTTCCGTGTTCCAGTCCTGCTGCCTGTCCTTCCCTGGGGGTCCATGCTCTCCCCAGCACTAACAGGCCCCTGGTGGGCAGACAAAGCCCCACCTTGCTTCCTGACACCTTGTCCTGCTCCCCCCTCACAGGCCTCCTGGGAATGGTAGCCCACATGATGTACACGCAGGTGTTCCAGGTCACCGTGAGCCTCGGCCCTGAAGACTGGAGGCCCCATTCCTGGGACTACGGGTGGTCCTTCTGGTAAGTGGCTTTTGACTTTCAGACACCAGAGCCCCGAGGCATGCTGGAACTTCAGTAGCTCAACCCAATTGGGAAACAGAGGAAGGTGGGGCATCGGGGGGAAGCCCGGAGTCCAAAGATGCTTTGAGATCCTAGAGCTGAGGTTGACAAACTATGGCCTCTGGGCCAAATCCAGCCCATCACCTGTTTTTATGTAGCCCTCAACCTAAGGATGGTTTTTACATTTTTAAAGGCTTGAACAGATGAATCGAAAGAAGAAAAATATTTGGGGACATGCGAAAATGATGGGAAATTCAGATTTCAGTGTCCATAAAGTTTTCTCGGGAAATTCAGATTTCAGTGTCCATAAAGTTTTCTCGGGATATAGCCAAGCTTATTGTTTACATATTGTCTACAGCTGCTTTCACGCTACAATGGCAGAGCTGAGCGGTTGTGACAGAGACTGAATGGCCCACTAAGCCTAAAATATTTACCATCTGGCCCTTTACAGATAAAGTTGGCCAGCCTCTGCCTTAGAGGCTGCTCTGCAAGGTGGGATGGAAGCTGTTGAGAGCCTGGTGAAGGGTTCTGACTGTAGGGGCCAGGACCTCAGAGCACGGTGTGCAAGAGAAAGGCAGCATCCGTCAAGATTCTTTGGCTTGTGAGTGATGGAGTCCCAAGCTTAAGTAAACAGGAGGTGTGTATTAGTTCATGGAACTGAAAAGCCCAGTTGGCTCAGCTGGGGGTGGGGGCATGGATTGTAACAGAAGAACCCACCCACCTCAGTCCAATCAATGAGGAAATACCTTGGTTCCTGTAAATGGAAAGTGCAGCTTGGCATGGACTTCAGGGAACGTTTGATCCAGAGTTTCTGCTGTCATCAGGGCTGAGTTTTCTTCCTCTGTGGTCACCTGAGCGTTGCCCACTCCCCACGTTACCTCTGTCCCTGGGTGGGCTTCCCTCCTAGTGGTGAGAAAGCGTCTTTGAAGCTGGTGCTTCTTCCTTCACATACAGGGGGGGAAAGAGCTCTTTCTCTAACATTCACTAAAGTCGCAAGCTTCCCTCTGAGAAGCCCAACTTAAGTCATTTTCTCTCTTCTACATTGTCACCATGGCTGGGGGAGTGTCATGAGCACATTGGCTCAGCTGGACCATTCCTCTGGAACGAGGAATGAGTCCAAAACTCGCACATGGTGAGTGGGTGGAATGGATGCTGGGTGAGCTACCACAGTGTCTGCTTCAGGCACAGCTGGATCCAGGTGGTCAGGTGATGGATCAGGAACTCAGTCGTTCTCTCCCCACTTCTGACTCCATTCTCTTTGTGGCGGCTCTATTCATAAGCAGCTTTTCCCCAGGTGGTAGCACATGTGGTCACCAAGCCCAGTTCTAGGCTTACATGTTACAAAGGTAGCAATACCAGCAGAGAGTTGGGGCCTCTTTCCAATATCGCCAGACAAAATCTTGTTTATGACTTTCACTGAGTTAGCTTAAGTCATGTGACCATACTGCAACCAATGATTTAGACCCCGAGGAGACTCAGCTGCTCTAACTGTCTGGCCTAAGTCATGTGGTGCAGAGGGTGGGGTTGCCCCATCCAAACTCTTGGACAGGAAGATGGAGGAGAGGTCCTCTAATGGATAACTGGGGGTGGGGCAAGGGCGGAGCGAGGTGTTCTCAAAAGGAGGAATGTGCACTGGCAAAGACAGTGACCACAGCTGTCTGTTACGCAGGGCATCCAGGTCCGGTTCTGGTGCCTAGGGGCATTTATCCACTCAGTCATTTAACACATATTAACCGAGTGAGCACTTATTTGGGGGCAGCTGGTGCTGGGGGTACAGCAGTGGCTGAGACAGTGTGGTAACAGGGGCTTAAGACAATGGACAAGCAGTACTCTGAACCCATGCTATGATGTGGGTGGTTGGCTCGGGGTGGGGGGAGTCACAGACAGCCACGGAAGCACAGAGAAAGGGTCACTGACCCAGCTTCCCCTGGGGAGGGTCCTCGGGGGAGAATTTGGTCAGGCAAGCTGGTGGAGGAGGGAATAAGATAGCGTGTTGGACAGGGGAATGGCAGGTGCAAAGACTTGCCCGTGAGAGGGCGTCTTGGGGGAAAGGTGGTCAGAATGGAGCAAGAAAGGCTTTGATTGTGACCGGTGGGCACTCCTGCTGTTTTTCTGCCCCTTCCCACTCTCTGCTTGGCTCCGCCCCCTTAAAGCTAAAGGCATGTGCCCTAAAGGGACCTTGACCCATCAACACAGACCCTGATCCCTTTAAGTAGAACAGTCGTGGGGAAACCTCACCACAGCGCTATGAGGTAGGTGGTTCATGGAGGGGAAACTGAGGCACAGAGAACTTAAGTAACCTGTCCAGGGTCATCCAGCTTGTGAGCAGCGGAGCTGGGATTTGAACCCAGGCAGTCTGGCTCTGGAGCCCACGCTCTCAACCTCTGTATTCTGCCTCTCAGAGGGGGTGGGCTAATAGCACATGGCACATGTAAATGCTCAGGGAACACTAGTTCTTCTAATATTGTCGTTACTGACATGAAATTTAACGCGCACGATACCCCCCTGTTGCATATGTAGACACTGAGGCTCAGAAAGGTTGGGTCACTTGCTCAGGATTCCGGACCCCCTCCCCCGACGTGCCTCTCTTTCCAGCAGCCCCTGGCTCTCCGCCTGGCCTGGAGCCCAGGCTGCTGGTCTCCCACGGGAACCTTTCTTCTCCTGAAAGCCAGGCCTCCTGCCCTGCTCCTCAGCTCCCCCCAGGCCAGCCTCTCAAGGGGCACCCAATTCCCATTTGACTTATTTAAGGCCGGTGCCCAGTGTGCAGCCCCTGTTAGGTCTGATCCATTTCTCCTTGTCACTGAGGCCCGCAAGACAGATCAGCCCCATTTTTCATCCCTCGCATCTGGGGGCCTTGCCAGGGCTGTGCAGTGTCACCTCTCTTGTTTAATATGTGTGCGGCCATTTGTCAAAATTCTGCCCCCAGCCCCCCACCAGGGAGGAGGCCAGCTCCACGGCAAGACGCACCGGCCTCTGTCTCCCGGCCCAGCAGGAGAGGAAGAACGGGCTGCAGGGGCTTGTCGGTTGGGGCTTCTGAGGAGCTCAACGGATGTTGGGGACCAGCTTTCGAGAGCCACACGTGCACGGGAAGGCGAAGGTTCCACGGTTAGGGGTCCACCAGCCTGGGTTCAAACCTCGCCCTGACGGGCACTGCCGGCCACCGTGAGCAGCATAAGGGCGTGGTTGAGGGGCGGCCTCGGGAATCAGGCAGCTTGGGAGCAGATCCTGACCCTGACCTTCACCAGCGGTGGGCCTGGCCAAGTCACTCACCCTCCCTGCGCCTCAGTATCCTCAGCTGTAAAATGGGGACAGCCTGAGTTTCCACATCACGGGGCTCTTGTGAGTGGTGCTCTAGTTCTCTGTTGATTTATCAAACGTCCTCAGAAAACTTAGTGGCTTAAAATAAAAAATGTGTGATTATCTCTTATGGTTCAGTGGGTCGACCCAACTCGGCTGGGTGTCCTGCTCCGGGCTGTTCCACGATGTTTCAGTCAGATGCTGTCTGGGGCCAGTCCTCTGGGGCCCCGCCGGGCTAGGCATCCAGGGTGGCCCCTCGCAATGCTGGCAGTCGGCGCTGGCTGGCACTGGGAGCTCGGCTGTCAGCGAGACTGGCTTCTCAGGCACGGTGGTTGGGTCCCTGGAGAGTGTCCCAAGAGATCCAAGTGGAAGCTGCAAGTTTATTTTAGGACCCTGCCTCAGAAGACACGCAGTGTCGCGTCTGCTGCGTTCTGATGGTCAAGAGCGAGTAACGGGGCCAGGGTCGAGGAGAACATGGTGCACAAAGCATGAACCCCAGGAGGTGTGTCTCAGGGGTGGGGGGCATCTTTGGAGACTGTGTGAAATAACGCACATGAGGCACTTAGCACAGAGAATGTGCTCGATGCGTTTTGCTATTAAACGCAAGCGACCCATCCTCTCCGAGTCTCAGCTTCTTCATCTCTAGAGTAGGGATCACGGTAATGCAGGTCTAATGGGGTTATTATTGTGAGGGCCATGTGACACCCAGCTCTTAAAGTGTGTATACACAGTAAGTGTAAGTGGCAGCGATTATAAATGGTGATAATGACATTGGGCCTTTGGTAATGCCATTGTCACTTTTTGAGAGACATGTGACCCAAATGTCCAAGAGGATGACATCGGTGAGCTTGCAGGCAGCCCCTTGCGCTCCGTTCTTCCCAGTCTGCCCCGACTTGCTACTCACGCTTGTTTTCAGGACTTTAGTGTTTCCTTGAGATCCAGCCCTGGCCACACCCTCCCCTCACGCCCAGACTCCCCACCGTGGGCCCCACTAAGCTGCGGAACCCCATCCCTGCCCTGCACCCCGGTCCCTCCAGCTCTCCTGCCTGCTCCTTTATTTCAGCTCTTTGTCTTAACTCTCTCCAGGTCCACCTATGACAGTGCCAAGGCAAGACCCTGGCAGATGGGGGGCACGGGGACACAGCACATGCTTGGTGTGGGGAAGGGGTGGATGAGAGCAAGGTTGGTCAGCACCTAACTTTGTACCAGGCACAGCAGGAGGCACTATACAAGCCCTGAGCTTTCCGGTCCTGCCATTGACTCCCACTTGGAGGGGTTGCCATGTCTACTTGAGGGATGAGGATACAGGCTCAGAAAGGGCAAAGGCCCGAGTCACACAATCAGCTTTAGAGGCTCCAAACTGCGTGAAGCCCAGGGCTAAACCAGCCTGTAGATGTTTTGTTTGACCTGCCACAGTGGTTTATTTTTTTTTAATTTGCATTTATTTCTGTCATTCAAATTCGTAAAAACTTTACGTAAAAATCCAGGTTTCTGGCTTCTCTTGACTATTGGAAGATATGTCTGTGTCTAGCCTGCATTGCCACATGGCAGCAGTCAGCTTCAGCTGAGTAGAGGCTGCCCCCTTTAGATGAGGCACCTGCTCTCTACTTTACCCAAGTCCCCACTGCTCCCTGTTGCCTCCCCTTGCCTTACAATTTCCTCACTTAGTCATTTGTCTGACCTTGCAGGAATTGGAGTTTGTGATCCCGGTTGGAATGTCAACATGTCAGTTTTCCTGGTGATGGTGGGAGAATGGAAAGCTAGTCACTTTCTACTTCCGCTTTGCATTTGATCAAAATGGAGAGAGGTGGATAAAGGGGCCCTCCTACCCTAGCACACACGGTGAAACCCCAATCCTGAGCATTCACATGACAGACTGAGGGTAGTAGAACATCATGGAGTTGTAGCTTATAAAAGCTGGATGCCCAGAGAGGTTAAGTAGTTTGTCCCAGGTCACGCAGTGAGAGTAGCAAGTTAGGCCAGGTCCCAGGAGGGTGGTCCCTCTCTGTTTGCTTCTGGGGCCCATCTGTGTGTCATGTGGTGGCCTCACCACTGTCCTCCTTTCTTCCCCTCCCCTCCTTTTCAGTCTACATGACCCTGTGGAAACAACAGGTTAGCCCTTTCCCTCTCTGGGGATCCCAGGCTGCCCTGCCCTCTCTGCAGGGCTGAGCTGGCATTTCAGCAAGTTGATCTCTTGCAGCAGGAGGAGGGGGGTTCTGGAAGAGCCTTGGCTGCAAAGAACCACTGGACAGGGTGTTTGCTGGTGTTACCGAGAGGCTGTGTGGTCCGCAGGAATCTCTTGCTCTTACTCATCCCCCCTCCTAGGCAGGTGGCACTGGCCTCCTTTTCTCTAAGAACAGGGCAGGGAGAGAGCAGTGTGGTGCCCAAGGGTGCCCTGCTGCCGTGGATGGACCAGCTGGGCCCCCAGAACCTGCCGTCATCACCTCCTGGCTCCTTCAGTTCACACGCACTGAGGATGGCCTACCTTAGGAGCATCTGCACCATGTCCTGCCCCACACAGTGACCCTATGCCCATCTGGCCTGCAGGTGGACGGGGGCTGCCTCCCTCAGTGACCAGGTACAATCTTTCCACCGAGCAGGGCCTGGGGTGGATTTCAAGGTGGCATCCATGCATCTCTGAATCTGGTCCCCTAGCATCCCCCGACCCACCCCTATAGCTCCCAGAAGACAGAGAGTTAGTTGACAGCCACTCCCCTTCCCCTCCCCCATCCGTGTCACAGTGTCCACTCTGTCCTTGTCTCCAAAAACCAGGCCAACCACCCACGTGCCTCACTGTACCAGTCCAGCCATGTAAGCTGCAAACACCAGCAGGCGTCCCAGACGTGAAGTTTTCAATCTGTGCTCTGCATGGGGGCCTGAGGGCCGGGGGTTTTGGGGAGCAGGGAGGTTGAAGACTCACAGATGCACCCCTGAACCCCTCACCCACATCAAAACCAGAACGGGTTTTTTTCTATCTGCTTTTATTTTATCTGTATTTATTCATTCTACAAATATTTATTGAGCACCTGCTATGTGCCAGGCACTGTTTCAGGTGCTAAGGAAATAGCAGTGAATGAAATAAAGCTCCTGTTTTCATAAAGCTGACATTCTGGAGTGTGGGGGAAGACAATCCGAAAACAAATAATAAGGACTTGCACTTCTGGGAAGATGGAGCAGACACACTTCTCCCTACCTTCCTGCTAAGTACAACTGAAATCCCGGACATTATATATGAAACAAACATAATAAGCCTCTGACAGGTGGAGGGAAGACAGTAGCCTGGCTAAGGACCCAAGGGATAACACACTGGTGAGGACTTTTTGTCTCCTACATCCCAGATGTGGAGCTGAAGAAATCAACAACTCAGAAATGCCAAAAGGCACTGACTCCCCCCTGTGCCCCACCCCATAAAAATGCCTCTAAAAGTCTGCTTTCTTGTCAAAGAACCAGAAAAGGGCCAGCCTACCAAGACAGAAAACTTTTAGCAATAACCGCTCTACCCAGTCACCCGTCACAGGAAAAAAACAAAAACAAAAAAACCCCAAACAACAACAGCAAAACCACCCTGTGGCTCTACCCCACTCGTGCCAAGTTTAGATCTCATGGCATCAGGCTATAATGAGGCACTCAACTGCACGCCCACGTCCTGCCGAGCTGGTACCAGAGTAGCGAGCTGTGACTTTTGCCCTGCTTGACGGTAATATGCCCTACCCACCCCTGAGTGTCAGTGGAGGTCACCTGGAGAGCCTGGACTCCCATCCCCAGTAGGCAGTAACAAGTAAGAACCCTCCCTGTCCCTGCTGGAGTGATGTCAGAGGAGACGTAGTGGAGAGTCAGGATTTTCGCCACTGCCCAGTGGTGATGAAGACATCCCCCTCCCTGTGGTGTCAGTGGAGGCAAATTGGGGAGGAGTAATGAGGCACTTCTGCCCCTCCCAACCAGAGTGGTATCTACAAAGGCCTAAGGGGGTCAGAACTCCCACCCCTGCCCAGCAGTAACCAGGAACCTTTCCATCTTGAATGTCAGTGGTGGCCCAGTGGGAAACCTGGACTTCTACTCCTACCTGGCATTAACAAGGCAGTGTTCCCCCTTCCTGTGTCAGAACAGTGTCAGAGGAAGTCAGCTAAAGCAGAAGGTTTAAACAAGATCCAGAGTCTCATTAAAAAAATACCCCAAATGTCAAGTTTGCAACTAAAAATCATTCACCATATCGAGACCTGGGAAGATCTCAGCTTGAAAGTAAAAAGACGAAATCCCAATACTGAGATAACAGAGATGTTAGAATCATCTGAGAAAGATTCTAAAGCAATCATGAAGATGCTTCAACAAGCAATTACAAACACCCTTGAAACAAATGAAAAAATAGAAAGTCTCAGGAAAGAAATAAGTCTCGGGAAAGAACTAGAAAATATGAAGAAGAAACAAGCGGAAATTTTAGAACTGAAAAATACAATAACTGAAATAAAAACTTCAGTGAGTGGGATCAACAGCAGAATGGAGAGGACAGAGGAAAGAATCAGTGAACTTGAAGATAGAAGTTACCTGATCTGAACAATAGAGAGAAAATAGACTTTAAAAAAATGAACAGAGCCTCAAGGACCTCTGGGACTATAACAAAAGATCTAACGTTGGAGTGCCAGAAGGGGAGAGGAAAGAGGGTGCTGAAAAAATACTCAGAGAAATAATGGCTGAAAAACTCCCCAATTTTGTAAAAGACATAAACCTACAGAGTCAAGCTGAGTGGATACCCAAACAGGATAAACCCAAAGAAATCCACACTATGATACATCTGTGTTTTTAAAAAACCTGAAGTCAAAGAAAAAAACAAAATTGGGCTTCCCTGGTGGCGCAGTGGTTGAGAGTCCGCCTGCTGATGCAGGGGACATGGGTTCGTGCCCCGGTCTGGGAAGATCCCACATGCCGCGGATCGGCTGGGCCCGTGAGCCATGGCCGCTGAGCCTACGCGTCTGGAGCCTGTACTCCGCAACGGGAGAGGCCACAACAGTGAGAGGTCCATGTACCGCAAAAAAAAAAAAAAAGAAAAGAAAATTGAAAGCAGCAAGAGAGAAACAATACCTTAACTGTAGGGTAAACCAATTTAAACAGGGGATTTTGCATCAGAAACCATGGGGCTAGAAGGAAGTGACATGACATTTCAACTCCTGAAAGAAAAGAATTCAGAATTCCATTTCTAGCAAAAATATCCTTTAGGAAAGGAAAGGGCGGATCAAGACATTCTCAGATGACGGAAAACTAAGAAAATGTGTTGTCAGCAGACCTATCCTAAAAGAATGGCCAAAGGAGTTCTCTAAACAGGAAAAAAAAAAAAAAAATTAAAGAAGGCATCTTGGAATGTTAGGAATGAAGAAAGAACATTTTTACTTTTTCTCTTGAATTTTCTGAATCATGCATGATGATTGAAGCAAAAATTATAATGTGGTCTGATGTGGTTCTAAATTACTCAGGAAATATTTAAGGCAATTGTATTATTGATGGCAGAAGATTAAGGGACGTAAAGTGAAAACCACATAATCATATCAATCAATGCAGAAAAAAGTTTGATAAAATTCAACATCCATTTGTGATTTTTTAAAAAAACTTGCAGAAAGCTAGGAATAGAGAGAAACTTCCTCAACTTGGCAAAGAGCATCTACAAACACCTACAGCTAACATTATACTTAATGGTGAAAGATTGAATGCTTTCTCCCTAAGACTGGGAACACCACTCTTACTCAACATAGTGCTGGAAGTTCTTGCTAGTGCAGTAAGGCATGAAAAGTAAATAAAAGGCATAGAGATTGGAAAGGAAGAAATAAGCTACACCTATTTGCAGATGACGTGATTGTCTCTGTAGAAAAGTCTAAGAAATCTACCCCCTCCAAAATGCCTAGACCTAATACATGAGTTCAGTATGGTGTCAGGATACAAGATAAAAATACAAAAAAATCAATTATATTTCTATAAGCTAGAAAAAACTGTTGGGCAACAAAACTAAATAATACAATACCATGTACACTTCAAAAAGTGAAATAGTCATAAATCTAACAAAACAGCTACTTGACTTGCTTGTTGAAAACCACAAAATGCTAATGAAAGAAATAGAAGAAGATCTCAATAAATGGAGAGATACACCATGTTCACGGTAAAGATGTTGATTCTCCTCAAGTTGGGAAAGAGGTTTAATGCAATTCCCATTAAAATCTCAGCAACATTTCTTGTAGGTTTAGACCAGATTATTCTAAAACTTATTAGGAAAGGTAAGGAACGAGAATAGCTAAAACAATTTTGAGAAAGAAGAATAAAGCAGGACGGATCAGGCTACCCAGTTTCAAGACTTACTATATAGCTACAGTAATCCAGACTGTGTAGTGTTGGTGGCAGGATAGGCCTACAGATCAATGGAACAGAACAAAGAACCCAGAAATAGACCCACACAAATATGCCCAACTGATTTTGACAAAGGTGTAAATCCATTCAGTGGAACAGGGAATGACTTTTTCAACAAATGGTGACAAACAGACGAACAAACAAAACCAAATCTTGATCTAAACTCCTTACTTTATATAAAAAGTAACTCTAAATGGATCATTGTCCTCGATATAAAATGTAAAACTATAAAATTTTTAGAAAAAAATTAGGAGAAAATCTTTGGGATTTAGACCTGGCAAAGAGTTCTTAGACTTGACATCAAAAGCGTCAAAGGAAAAATGGATAAAATGGATTTCATCAAAATTAAACACTTTTGGGACTTCCCTGGTGGCACAGTGGTTAAGAATCCTCCTGCCAATGCAGGGACATGGGTTCGAGCCCTGGTCCGGGAAGATCCCACATGCCGCGGAGCAACTAAGCCCATGCGCCACAACGACTACTGAGCCTGCGCTCTAGAGCCCGCAAGCCACAACTACTGAGCCCGTGTGCTGCAACTGCAGAAGCCGGCACGCTGTGGAGCCCGTGCTCCAAAACAAGAGAAGCCACCGCGATGAGAAGTCCACGCATTGCAATGAAGAGTAGCCCCCGCTCACCGCAACTAGAGAAAGCCCACGCGCAGCAACGAAGACCCAATGCAGCCAAAAATTAAATTAATTAATTAATTAAAAAAAAATTAAACACTTCTGCTGTGCGAAAAACCTTGTTAAGAGGTTGAAAAGATAAGCTACAGACTGATAGAAACTATTGGAAACCACATATTTGACAAAGAACTAATATCTAGGATATATAAAAACTCTCAAAACTCAACAGTAAATAACAACAATAGCAAAACAATCCAATTAGAAAGTGGGCAGGACTTCCCCCCTGGTGGCGCGGTGGTTGGGAGTCCGCCTGCCAATGCAGAGGACGTGGGTTTGAGTCCTGGTCCGGGAGGATCCCACATGCCGCAGAGTGGCTAGGCCCGCGCGCCACAACTGAGCCTGTGCTCTAGAGCCCGCAAGCCACAACTACTAAAAGCCCACGCACCTAGAGCCCATGCTCCTCAACAAGAGAATCCACCACAATAAGAAGCCCGCGCACTGCAAGGAACAGTAGCCTCCGCTTGCTGCAACTGGAGAAAGCCTGTGCACAGCACCTAAGACCCAACGCAACCAAAAATAAATAAATAAATTTATAAAAAGAAAGCAAGTGGGCAAAAAACGTGAACAGCCATTTTACCAAAGAGGATACACAGATGGCAAATAAGCAAATGAAAAGGTGTTCAACACCATTAGCCATTAGGGAAATGCAAATGAAAGCCACAATGAGATATTTCTACATGTCTCTCAGAATAGCTAAAATTAATAAATAGTGACAGTGCCAAACGCTGGTGAGAGTGTGGAGCAGCTCATACGTTGCTCTAGGAATCCGATTCAGCGATATAAAGGAACAAATGCTTGATACACACAACTTGGATGAATCTGAGCAAAAAAGGCAACCCCAAACATACAGACGGGGTGACCCCGTTACTGCAGCATTCTTGACATGACGAGATTATAGGAACGAAGAACTGATGAGTGGTTGCCAGAGGCTGGGAGCCATGTGGGTATGCCTATAAAATGGCAACAGGAGGGATCACTGTGGTGATGGATGGAAATGTTTTGTATCCTGACTGTATCAGTGTTACTATCCCGGTTGTTACTATATTTGCAAGATGTTACCATTGGGGGAAACTGGGTAAAGAGTACACAGGGATCTCTCTGAATCACCTCCTACAACTGCATGTGAATCTGTAATGATCTCAAAATAAAATGTTTAATTTAAAAACAAAGAATAGGGGCTTCCCTGGTGGCGCAGTGGTTGAGAGTCTGCCTGCCGATGCAGGGGACGCGGGTTCGTGCCCCGGTCCGGGAAGATCGCACATGCTGCGGCGCCGCTGGGCCCGTGAGCTGTGGCCGCTGAGCCTGCGCGTCCGGAGCCTGCGCGTCCGGAGCCTGTGCTCCGCAGCGGGAGAGGCCACAACAGTGAGAGGCCTGCGTACCGCAAAAAAAAAAATAATAATAATAATCATAAAAACAAAGAATAAAAAAATAATAGATAAAAAGGCACAAGAAGAAAAAGAAAACACAAGAGAAGTGCAGGGTGTTATGAGGACTGTGGTGAAATTAAACAGGGGTATGTGGTAAAATGTGATGCGCCATCTTGCTTGAGTCATCAGAGTTGAGAGTTAGACCTGTTCAGAGTAAAGATCCCTGGTTGTAAAGACGAGAAAATTACTTCAAAGGGAACTTATGCAAAAGAAGGGAATTTATAGAAAGTAATTGTATAAGAACTTTTGTTGCCAATGAAAGAAACCCAATTCAAACTGGCTTGAGGGAGGAAAAAAATCCAAAAAAGGCATTTGGGCTCCTATAATTGAAAGTCCAGGAGTAATGGCTTCAACTCAGGGATCTATAGCTCCTTTTTGCGGCTCTGCTTCCTTTTGAGTCAGCTTCATTCTCAGGGTGGGGGTGTGTGTGTGACCAAATGGGCTCCAGCAGCTCCTGGCTCAAATCCCACCAGCTTGGCACCCCAGAAAAAAGATGAGCCCTGTTTCCCAATAGCTTCAGCAAAAGTCCTGGGAATGAGTCTCGATAGCCTCATCAGGGTGTCACATATCCATCCCTGAACCAATTACTGTGGCCAGATGGAAGTGACACTCTCCTTGGCCAGGCCTAGGTCATGTGCACACCCCTAAAGTTTGAGGGTGAGGCCAACCCCACAGGAACCACACGGCCCAAGAGGAGGGGAGTAGTGGTCCCTTTACAGAATGGGTGCTGGTCAGGCCAAACCAACAGACGTGTACTCATGGAATCCCAGAAAAAGCCTGCTTCTTCATTCTCTGTCCTCATGTTCTGAATTTCCATCACTCTAGTTCAAACAGACATCCCAGATTGAGCTAGACTCTTCAGTTTCATTGTTCAGAAGAGAACAATGTATCTGACTGGACCAGCTTGGGACAGATGTTCGGCCCTCCTCCAATCATCTGTGAACAGTAGGGTGGGGTCACCTACTACGCCCTTTGATGGACAGGGCAGTTCTTCGAGGGGCCAGACTGACACCCTGCAGCTGTCTATTATAGATACTCAGAGTTTCTAGAGGACCTAAATTAGTTTCTGATGAAAAAACAGGGGAATCTCCTAAAGGTTTTTTTGTTTGTTTGTTTGTTTGTTTTGTTTTTGTTTTTTTCCGGTACGTGGGCCTCTCACTGTTGTGGCCTCTCCCGTTGCGGAGCACAGGCTCCAGACGTGCAGGCTCAGCAGCCATGGCCTACGGGCCCAGCCGCTCTGCAGCATGTGGGATCTTCCCGGACCGGGGCACGAACCCACGTCCACTGCATCGGCAGGCGGACTCTCAACCACTGCGCCACCAGGGAAGCCCCCTCCCAAAGGGTTTTGCGATAAGGGAGGGATGATGAATGGGGATCCCTGGGAGAAAGGCGGAATCCTCAGATTTCCCCTTGCTTTCCTTCTGAGGCTGACACAGAGAAGAGCAGTGGGTATGGGAGGTGGGCTGCACTGACCTTGAGGAATGCAGGGGTGGTGATGTTGAGAGACCCAATGGGTGGCTGGTGGAAGGGGAGGCTGGAGGCCCTGAGACGGCGCAGCGTTGGCAGCAGCAAAACTGAGCCCTTGATGTGTAGGAAACCAGTTATCAAGACAGAGACTGGGCAACAGGTACCTGGGAACCAGACTGGGTGCAACTGGAGCAAGGCGGGTACCCCACTTCTGGTTCTACATGTTACTGCACGGTCTTGATCAGAGGAAGCAGGCAGGAGGCCATTTCTAGAGTGGACGCTGGAGCAGAGAAGACCAGCAGCCTGGCCAGCTGACTCTCCTAGCTCCACACCCCCCTTCCCTTCTCTCCAGATGTGGACAGGACAGATTCTCCAGCTCTGGTTGACATCCACATCAGGTGAGCGCAGCCAGGAGTCCCCAGCTGTGCCTGGAGGAAGTGTGAGCAGAGAGCCTTAATCTAACAGAGAAAGAGCTTGGAAACCAAGTCAGCTAAATGGGGAGATTGGGACTGACATATATACACTAATATGTATAAAATAGATAACTAATGAGAACCTGCTGTGTAGCCCAGGGAACTCTACTCAGTGCTCTGTGGGGACCTAAATGGGAAGGAAATCCAGAAAAGAGGGGATCTATGTATACATATGGCTGATTTCACTTCGCTGTGCAGCAGAAACTAACACAACACGGTAAAGCAACTCTATCCCAATTTAAAAAAAAAAAAAAGTGGGTAGTGAGGATGTTGATAATAGTGATGGCAGTAATGAGGGCAAACCTTTCTTGAGTGCCTACTATTTCCAGGTGCTGTTCTAAGATATTTTTAATGGGTCGTTTCCTTTAATCTTTGCAACAGGCCTGTGACATGGTACTTACTCTATGAGGCAGACAGGCGAAACACCTTTGCCAAGGTCACTCGGGAACAAGGGTGAATTAACTCTCATGGAAAATCAGCTACTAGGGCATCTGACCCCCCTCTGCTTTTCCATCATCAACTCCAACTAACCTCACACCCCCTCACTCGGCACCTCAAACCTCCTACGGTTTGTGGCGTGCTTCCTACTGCCTCCTGTCTCCACGCCTTTACACGTGCTCTTCCCTCCTCCTGGAATGCTGTTCCCCCTAGTAAACTCTCACTCATCCTCCAAGACCGACTGCAGGCGTTGTTGTATTTTGGTCACTTTCCCTGATGCCAACCTGTGGATGGAATGACTCGCTCTCTTCTTGCCTCCCAGTGATGACCTCTGTGGTGTCTGCATCACAGTGTACAGATAATGCTGTCTCCCAGGCCAGACCACGGGTGGGGCAGGGATCAAGTCTTACTCTTCTCTGCAGCAGCACATGCTCAGGTCCGGATGTCTGGTGGGTGTGGTTTTCTGTCCCCTGCCCACCCTCACCGTGGCACCTCTCTCCTCGTCTCTTGGCAGCCTGGCGTGGGGCTCCTTTACCTGCTGCATGGCAGCCTCTGTCACCACGCTCAACTCCTACACCAAGACGGTCATTGAGTTCCGGCACAAGCGCAAGGTCTTTGAGCAGGGCTACCGGGAGGAGCCGACCTTCATAGACCCTGAGGCCATCAAGTACTTCCGGGAGAGGTCAGTGCACATGGGGTCACCTCTGGCCACCACTGGGAATCAGAAGCCCGAGGCCCGGCCTCAGTGGCCACAGGGCGCCATTCGAAAACTAGAGTGATCTGACGGAAGTGTTCTGGGGGGTTGCGGGTTGGAAGGGGCAGGCTGGGTGAGGCAGCGTTTGGACCCACTATGTTGGAATTTCTGGGACATTTTAATGTTTTATGGGGCATGAGGTTGCCTTGGGCTTATGTGAACAGAGCCTGAGAAACCAAGAAGGGAATCAAGTTTGAGTGTTTGCCCTTGGGCCCCATGCTTCCTAGAACCAAGATAGGGTCACAGAGAGGCAGAACCAAGGTTTCCTTCTTGGGCTGTGTCACAGCACTGAGTGAAAAAAAAGACTCAGCAGTGGGATCCGTGACGGTTGCTAGAGGAGGAGGGCTCCTCAAGGTCAGGGACCACATCTGATCACCTGAGTCCTTAGAGTCCAGCTGGGAATAGAGAAGATGGCAATAAATAGTAGGTGGATGGATGGATGGATGGATGGATGGACGGTTGAGCGGATGGACAGATGTATGTATGGTTGGGTGGGTGGTTATGTGGATGAATTGATGGATGGATGGATGGATAGATGGATGGATGGATGGATGGATGGATGGATGGATGCATGGGTGGAAGGACAAGCAAATGGTTATCATATTTCCTGGGACCATCTCCTAAATAAACTACCTGTACCCAAATCTTTATCACAGCCTGCTTTGGGGGAGCTGATTGGACATGCCATAATGCCTTTTGGTGGCAGGGAACTGAAAGGTTCTCAGGACTGATGACAGAGTCTGAGGAGGAAAAGGGGGAAGGAGACTGTGGAGCTGGGCAGCACTGAGGAGTTGGACTCTTCGTGGGGCACATGGAAGGGTTTAAGTCAAGAAGTAGCACGGTGGAGAATGGTGGGGGCCACACCAGAACCTCCCTCTGACTGCTGCAGACCCCATCATCTCTCCCTTGCCCCATGAGCCTCCTTTCTGTCTCTTGAACACTACAAGCTCATCCCCACCTCAGGGCCTTTGCACCTGCTGTGCCCCTGCCTGGAGTGCTCACCTGGTTGGCTCACTCAGGTCATGGCTCAGATGTCACGTATTCAGTGAAGCCTTCCTTAATCACTTCATCTAAATTTGTACACCCCCATACACCCTGTCCTAGTCACTCTTTATCATTGCTATTTTTTCATAGCACCTACACAACCTGACATTATTATTATTATTATTATTATTATTTTGCGGTATGCGGGCCTCTCACTGTTGTGGCCTCTCCCGTTGCGGAGCACAGGCTCCGGACGTGCAGGCTCAGCGGCCATGGCTCATGGGCCCAGCCGCTCTGCGGCATGTGGGATCTTCCCGGACCGGGGCACGAACCCGTGTCCCCTGCATCAGCAGGAGGACTCTCAACCACTGTGCCACCAGGGAAGCCCCTGACATTATTTTATTTGTTTATCTGTTTGGTAGTTTGTAGACCGGGAGCTCCATGATGGAAGGGCTCTGCTGACTTCTTCCCCACTGTATTTTGAGCACCGAGGACTGGGCCAGGCACCTAATAGGTGCTCATTTAACATTTTGGGGGTTAGTTTGGGGTGTGTGTGTGTGTGATTGGCTGAATACTTCTCTTTGGAGACCTCAGCCCTGACTGCCTCGTCCACTTTCAGCTCAAGCCCCACCATCACTGGGCAGGTTCAGCATCCCAGTGCCCCTTCATCAAAGTCCCAGGTCAGTTGTCCAGTCCTGGGCCTGTCAGGTGTGGTCAGGGAGGTCAGGCCAGCCTGGCACACAGGCCCGCCTTGCTCACGGCTGTGGAAAGAGCCCGTCCACTAGGAAGGTGGTGATGACTGGCAGAGCACGGGACCCGTAGTAGGTGCTCAGGAAGTGTTTACAGCAGCTGCGTGGGCAGCCTTGTGTCTAAAGCTGCCCCATGAACACCGCATCTTCTGTCACCTGGGCTGTGGGAGAGCCCGGAGCATCATGGGCTCCCTCGTTCTCCTGAGGCAGAAGACAGGACCTCTTTGTACCTCATCAGCCAGAAGCTGCTGTTCGCTGGTCCTGAACAGCTCAGGCCCCAACGATGTGGGAGAAGATAAATGCTTCCCAGCATATGTGCAGAATATCACTTTACACGTTCATAACTTGAACATTATGCAGAGGTTCATCAAATTTTATTTCCCTTCCTCTCCAAGGAGAACACTTCAGCTTAGCTGGGCTGTTCATTTTTTTTTCTTTCTTTCTTTTTTTTGGTACCTTCTCTGCAAAGAGCTCAGAGCACACAGACAGATGTCTACACAGGTCTGTGGGGACCCAGCAGCAGGGCTGAACTCCTGCAGTGGCCAGAGTCCCTGAAACCATAGCCAGGGACGTGAGGGAAGAGATCCTTGAGCCCCCTGCCCACGTCTCTTACTCCTTGGGGAACAGGGCGTGCTGTGGAGAGAATAGGGGTTTGAGGGCCCCCCTGACCTGAATTTTCCAGTTCTGTCTTCTCACTGCTATGTGACTTGGGGCAAGTCACTGAGCGCCTCTGGGTCGATTTCCGCTGACCTACAGTAGGAGAACCCAGAGCTCTCGTCATCTCGGGAAGGCTCAAATTGGACCCAGGTCACGTGGTAAGCACAGTGCGTGGCACATGGAGGGCATTTCAGGTGTCCCTTCTGCGACTGATACAAAGTACAAAGCTTGAGAATGACCAGCTTAGGATGGAGGGGAAGACAGTGTTGTGGATATTGGGCATCTAAGAAGCACATTAATAACCACAGCAGGGGCTTCCCTGGTGGCGCAGTGGTTGAGAGTCCGCCTGTCGATGCAGGGGACACGGGTTCGTGCCCCGGTCCGGGAAGATCCCACATGCCGTGGAGCGGCTGGGCCCGTGAGCCATGGCCGCTGAGCCTGCGCGTCCGGAGCCTGTGCTCCGCAACGGGAGAGGTCGCAACAGTGAGAGGCCCGCGTACCACAAAAAAAATAAAAATAAAAAATAACCACAGCAAACAGGTGGGTGAGGTGCGAGGTGGGCTGTGAATACGGAAGAGCGCTGTGGGATAAGACGTGCCCTTGGAGAGGGTGCAGGTTTTCCCAGGCGCCCCCCGCCCCCGCCCTTGCCATTCCTATCAGCGGAGAGCCACCCCTGACTGAGGACAAGACGGTGCCCTGTGGAGGCTGATGGAGTAGGAGGGCCCGTACTGCCGCCCACCCCACTGCACCCCGTCCCTGTCCTGCTGGATTTTTCTCTGCAGGAGCCAGTTGTGAGTCTGAAGAGTGATCGGGCAGATCCCGAACCGTTTTCAGAGGTTGTGAAATGTAGTGGTGTGTGGAAGAAAGGTATGGGTGTGTGTGTGTGTGTGCACGCGCGTATGCATGTGTAGGGGCCAGTGTGCCCCTGTATGTTGGGCTTGTGGGGGAGGGCGAGCCTGCTTCCTCTGAACAAACTTGCCTGTCCCAGCTCTGAGAAACGTCTGGCATTAAACCCTCCCAGCCTCACCCTGCCTATCGTCCCCAAGAAGGGCGTCTTAATCGGGCCTCCCAGGGGAGGGTCGAAAGCTGCAGGACGAAAGGTAAATATCTGCACATGGGGGCTTTCTTGAATGTTTGACGTTCAGATCTCGTTTAACAATGCGGGGAAGGAAACGAGACCCTGTTGGATTGGACTCCAGGGGGAATTCAACTGAGCCAGCATCCCGCTCCCGGGGAAGCCGCCGTGGGTGGGTGGGAGCAAAGGGCCGGGGCCTCCAGGGAGGAGCGCAGCTGCCCTCCCCAGGGTCAGATCACCCCATCACATGCCCTTGCTCCAGGGCGTGAGGTGCGTGTCCCAGTCTCTGAACCTGTGCACGCACTTTATCTGCCTCCACGCCAGAGCAGTGAGCTTTCTTGGCTTCCGCTCTGTCCCTGACACCTAGAGCCACAGATGCTCAACAAGTTATCAACTATCCGTAGTAATTATATTGTTCGTTATAGTGGTGCAGTCCCCTCTGTTGCAAGCACTGTTCGAGGGCCTTACCTGTACACTCTCACTTAACCCTGTGGAAGCCACGAGGAAATAGACCAGGGCTGGAATGAGCTCTGCAGTTTATTAGTTGTGAGTCCCCAGGTGAGTCACTCACCTCAGAGCCTTCCAGCCTCTTCCATCACCTGCCGGCCCCCCCGCTCTGGTCTAGGGAGTGCAGCAAATCACCCTGGGTGCCGCGATGGGGTCTCCTGGAGGTCACTCCAGGTGGAGGGCTGGGCACCCTGGGAAAGGCAGAGGCTAGAGAAGCCTTCACAGACGAGACCCTCAAGCCAGGTTTTTAAAGGTACGCACAGTGTGCATGGCCAGATGGGCAGTGGGTGGGAGAAGGCGTTCCCAGGCACAGGCAACAGTGCGAGCAAAGGCCAGGACGGGCAACACGCAAGGGTAGTTAGGAAACTCTAAGCAGTTTGGTGTGATTTGAGAGTAGGGTATGGGTGGGAGTTCGGCCTGGCTGTCTCATCTCTCTCGTCCTCCCACAGCATTTGGGGTGGGGGGCGGTGCTGGCGCAGTAGCGGACTGGATGTTACTGGGATGAGAAGGTGGCATGGGGACCGTCCCCAAGCCTCCTTCCTGGGTGCCAGGCCTCACGGGGCTCTGGGCAGATGCAGAGAAGCTGCACCCCAACCTGGGGGCGATTGGCTTGGACATAAGTCGTTCTGGCATAGTGGAGGACCACCCCCTCTTTACCCATCCCCATGGCTGGAGCAGAAAGGGCCGTAAGGACCCCACTCCCCACTGGCTCTGCTCTCTCTTCTGTCTGTTGTCACGAACCTTTGGAAGGGCTGGTCTTCACCTCCTCACCTCCCCTCATGGCTCGACCCACTGCAAGCTGCCCTCCACCCCTGACTCCGCTGAACCAGCTCCCAGAGGCCTAGATGATGTGCACACACCCTCCCGCCCAGCTCCCACCAGCCACTCTTCTGGTCTCCAGGCAGCCCTTCCCACCCCCTCCTCCTTGTTCTGTTAAATGGAGATGCTCCCAAAGTCAGTTTTAGGCCCTTCCTCGACATTAGCCTCAGCGGCCACATACGCACCAGGACTCCTGAATTCTTAGTCCCCTCCTGACCCCCAGCCCCATATCCAGCCACCTCCCTGGTGTTTCCACTCTGGATCTTCAAAGGCATCAAAAATCAACACAGCCAGTACCCACTCATGATGGTCTCCCCCAAACCTGGTCCTATTTCCACACTCCTCCCCAGGGTGGTCCTGCTTGTGCAAGCAGACATCTGCACATCATGTCAGGACACCCCAAATCCAGTGATTTTCCCCTACGGTGGGTCACTTCTCTTTGTCTTCACTCCCGTCATCCTCGTCCAGGGCAGCAGCTCTCACCTCCTATGTGGAGGTGAGATGTAAATCCCACATCTGTCCTCCCCCAGCAGCCAAAGCCTCTTCACTATGCTAATGTGATCAGGGTGCCTCTACCCTCATCTTTCTGCTAAAACACTGCAGTGCCTCCCCCACAACCTCAGGACAAAGGCCCAGTTCCCCCCCCCATAACTTATGAGCCTCCCTGTGGACCCGGCCCCCTTCGCCTGCACACAGCTGCCCCTCCCCTGGAAGTTCCCCAGACAGAGTCGTTCTGCTTCCATGCAACCTCAGGATGGCTGTCCTCTCTATCTGGGGTGCCCCCCATTCTTCGCCTTGTTGGTTCTGGGCCTGCAGATCTTACCTCAAGCATCGATTCTTTTTTTTCTTTTTCTTTTAGAATCAATTTTACTTATTTTTGGTTGTGTTGGGTCTTCGTTGCTGCGCACGGGCTTTCTCTAGTTGCGGCGAGCGGGGGCTACTCGTCGTTGCGGTGCGTGGGCTTCTCATTGCAGTGGCCTCTCTTATTGTGGAGCATGGGTTCTAGGTGCGCAGGCTTCAGTAGTTGTGGCACGCAGGCTCAGTAGTTGTGGCTCACGGGCTGTAGAGTGCAGGCTCAGTAGTTGTGGCGCACGGGCTTAGTTGCTCTGCGGCATGTGGGATCTTCCTGGACCAAGGCTCGAACCCATGTCCCCTGCATTGGCAGGCGGATTCTTAACCACTGCGCCACCAAGGAAGTCCTCAAGCATCGATTCTGAACTGGACTGAATTCCCCCGCCCGTCCTCTCTCAGCACTGGCCATGGATGCAAGTTCCACAGGGCAAGGATACAGGTCCACTCCCTTCTTTATTCCCAAGTAAGGGATGGATGGAGAGGGTGACAGCAGAGGGGAAGGAGCCTTGTGGGGAGGTCGCTGGTCAGTCTGTTGGCCAAGGTGACATTTGTCCTCTAGGAGCTGCCACTGGTCTTGCTTGCATGGCCTTTCCCACACTGCTGCCGCCGTGCTGAACAGCACGCTGCTCAGGCACGCTCACCTCTGCTCACCTGGTCTTTTGACTTTTGAGATAAGTCAGGTGTAGAGGTTTTCATGTTGTCAGGGGCCTTTAGACCTGTTGAAGGCGGGCACGGGGTGCAGGTGTAGGGACTCCACTAACGCTAGTGATTGTTTTCCTGAGTAGTAATTTCTAGCCCATGCTGTTCCCAAAATAATCTCAAGGCGCTGATATCTAGAGGCGTCTTTTTAAAACCCAGTAGAGAAACAGGAGGTAGAACTGTCAGCACACACGAAGGTCGGGGGGGCACTGGCACTGTGGCTATTTATCCTCCCTGTATTTTCCAGCCGTTCTGTATCATGATGATCTTACAAAATGGCAAAAGAGAGAGAAAAAAAGAATCTTTTAAAAAACCCGTTTATTTCCGCCGTCTTGGAATGGCACTTCCGCTGGGATCTTATAGAATCTTAATCTCCCACCTGTGGTCATTTATTTGACAAATTTTCTTTTAATTTCATCCTTCATTCCATCATCAGTGCATCATTTAAAAATCATGGTGTTCGGGCTTCCCTGGTGGCGCAGTGGTTGAGAGTCTGCCTGCCGATGCAGGGGACACAGGTCCATGCCCCGGTCCGGGAAGATCCCACATGCCGTGGAGTGGCCGGGCCCGTGAGCCATGGCCGCTGAGCCTGCGCATCCGGAGCCTGTGCTCCGCAACGGGAGAGGCCGCGACAGTGAGAGGCCCGTGTACCGTAAAAAAAAAAAAAAAAATCATTGTGTTCTTTGTCCTCTGTGACTGTTTCTTAGCCATTTAACCTCTGAGACGTGTTCGAGCACAGCTCCCTCTTACCTGTCTGTTTCCACTCTCGCTGCTTGAATATTACTTCTCAGGGATGCCTCGCACCTCTCGCGAGGTGCCCAGAAATTAGAGATGGCGCCATGGAAGGTTCAGGGCCCTCCCAAGATTAGCTCGATGACCAACGCTTTGTGAAAGGAAAGCGAAAAGAACAGAGTGGTCCTTGAACTGGAAATGATCCTGCAGGACAGCTGCTCCCTGACCTCCATGTTTTCTCCAAATCTCAGCCCAGTGGAGGCGGGAGGGCTCCGGGTGCCCTCCTTCCCACCGTCACTACTGCGGGCTCTTCGGTGAAGCTCATTTGCAGCTGGGACTGTGGGGAAGGCACTGGAGGCCTGGGCCCACTGGGTGACAGCCCAGGACGTAGAGGGTGACTGGGCTGACCCTTTGCGGAGCCTCACAAGTGCCCAGAGCCCATGGTCCAATGCCTAGTTCCTCAGATGTGGTCTGGGGCCCAACAGCATCGACCCCACCTGGAAACCTGTTAGAATGCAGGCCTTGCCCCAGACCCACTGCCCCAGACCCACTGAACCAGAATCTGCATTTTTAAAAGCTCCTCGGGTGATCTGTGGGCACTGGCACATTTGGGAAACGTTGGGCTAGAGGACAGAGCAGATGCAGCCCGGTTATGGGTCAGGAGGTGGACATGGCCAGTAGAGGCCAGTGGATAAAGAAGGGTTCTACACCTCAGTGCTACTCAAAGTGTGGTCCCTGGACAGGGGCCCATTTGCAAATGTCCATGATGATATAAGGAGAGGAACTGAGACACGTGTTTGGAAACTTTCATAGTGAGTTGATATCGCTGGTACACCCAAGCTTACCTTTTGTGTGTGTGTGTGTGTTTCGTTTTCTAGCAACTCATTTTTATTGTATTTTATTAAAACTTTGGTCCGAGGTAGATTGAAAATTAAGGGGGAAAAACCTAGTCCTTTATCAGATGGTCTGAGAAGCCCACCACGTAGACGGCCACTTTATACCAGGAAGTGACTGGAGATTTGGGGAACAAGCCAGCCTGGGGCAGCAAGAAAGGGTGTGGCTTTGAGGATGGCGCAGAGAGGGCCACGGCAGCTGGAGCGCGTGCTGGGAGCTGTGTGCTGGGGAGGCCTGGGGCTCCCGCCACAACAGAGGTAAGACCCGGTAGACCTCTTGCCAGTGCCCCAGCTGCTGTGGCCACACTTGGCTCTGGAATTAGATGGGCAGGTGCCGGGGTCTCTCCGTAAGACAAGACATTTGTTCACACCATCAAATCCTCGGAGCCTCCCTGCTCCATCGCTTGCGTCCTTCTCGTCTCTCAGAAAGAGCAAATGCCCAGGCTCAACCCGATTCCAGATGTTGTGGGTCATTGGGGCAGTGACTCTGTGACAGTGTGCTCACACCCCCCGCCGCCATTTGCACACCTGCTGGCTGTTCTGGGAGAGCCCGAGTTGGATGGTGCCCAGCCCCGCTTTCCACTGGGACCTCCTAGTGTAGGTGTACCCATGGTGAGTCTGACAGAGCATCCCTTGCCAGCCGGGAATCTGCAGGTCACAATGGAAACAGGCTTGGGCCCTGTTTCTTTTTCTTTTTTTTTTTTTTTTGCGGTACGCGGGCCTCTCACTCTTGTGACCTCTCCCGTTGTGGAGCACAGGCTCCGGACGCGCAGCCTCAGCGGCCATGGCTCACGTGCCCAGCCGCTCCGCGGCATGTGGGATCTTCCCGAACCGGGGCACAAACCCGCATCCCCTGCATCGGCAGGCGGACTCTCAACCACTGCGCCACCAGGGAAGCCTGGGCCTGTTTCTTGATAAACCTGAGTTCAAATCCCTGCCCTGCCAGCAGCCAGCTGCCGAGGTGGAGCTGGCCCACGAGAGCAGAGTGTACAGATGCCTTCCTGGTGCCACGTTCAGTGACATCACACATTCAGTGATGTCCAGAGGTGTTTGACACTTTGAAGCCTTTTCTCTGCTTCAGATCAGCCGTGCTGGGAGTCTTCACCCCACAGAGGTCCACAGACACCCCAAAGCAGAGCACCCTCTCTTGTAGAGCTGGTTGTTGATCTTTACCAGCACACCACTTTGGGCAAGTTACGAAGTTTTCACATCTGTAAAATGGGGATGATGGTAACGATGATGACGATGGTAGTGCCTCTGTGGTTGGGATACAGGTTTGAATCAGTGTAAATATACTGCAAATAATGAGGTGTAAATATACCGCAAATAATGCGGATTTAAACAATGTACAAGTTTATTTCTCTCTCCTGTGAAAGTCTGAGCAGTTACCTCTGTTTCTGTCGCCTTTCCCTAGGGCTCATTCACCTTTCTGCACATCACAGCATCGGTTCACTCAGCCTCTGCTCTGACTCTCCTTGTCCCCAGTTTGGGGAGACTCTTCTCTTCTGGGGCATAAGGCTGTGCTGTGACTCCCTGTGCTTCCCTCTGCCCTGAATCCAGAGGTGTTTCATACTTTGAAGCCTTTTCTCTGCTTCTTGGAAAACATCCCTTTCCTGACGTAACGAGGTCAAAATGATGAGATGAAAGGAAGGGGTGTATGTAGGGGTTTTTGAGGGGAAGCATTGGTTAATATGTTAAAATAATAGCCTTCTGCATCAGGAGCTGGGAGGTGGAGTCACAGAGTGACCGACCGCAAAGGCCCCAGCGATGAGGATGACGACAACGATGATAATAACAGTTATGACAGTAGCAAGTGCAGGCAGTGCTGTAAGAACACCAAACAGATGGAGCTGGAGCATGTATTCTTCACTGAATCCTTATGACAACCCTAAGAGTGGGTACGTCATTATGCCCATTTATCAGATGAGGAAATCGAGGCTCAGGGATGACAGGGACGTGTCCAGACTCAGAGCTAGTACATGGTGGAGCCACCGCTCCACCCGCTCACAGAGGAGACGCTGAGACCCGGAGAGGAAGGTGACACAGCAGGTGCGTGGAGGGCCTGAGGGGCCCTGGGCCCCACCCGCTGCCCCTTCTGAGCACTGCTTCACCCCAAGCATCCCCCGCTAACCCTTCAAGGCACTTATTTAGATGCGTGGGTCACCCCTCACACCACCATCAAAAAAAAAACAAAAAAAACCCTGTCTTCAGAAAGCACATAATATTTCCTGCAGGACGTACTTCGAATTAAAGAAGATAGTCATCTAGTGACAGTTGAGTATTTCCTTTTCTTTCAATACAAAGCTCAGGCTCCCTGGATGAACCTGGGCTGCCTCCCCGGTGGTCTGCTCTTAGCCTTGGCTTCCTTTCCTCAACTCCCTGCCTCCCTACCTACCCCTCTCCCTTCCCTCCCTTCTGACATTCTTTGGGATACTTTGTGCCATCGCTGTGCTAGGCCCAGAGACTACAAGTGGAGAAGGAGATAAACTCCATCCTTCTTCTCTCTGAGTTTAAAATGTTTGTGGGGAGACCAGTGATTAAACAGATTGAAAACCAGTAGTAGTGCTACTCTGTTCTGAGCCCTCCCTCCGTGCCAGGTCCTGGGCTTCTGACCTCACAACAACCAGTGGGGCAGTGGTAGCTGTCCTACAGTCATTCCTACCACCACTGTCCTGCCCATGGCCACATAGAAAACTCTGGATCACAGAGATTCAGAGCGGGTGAGCTGTCCATTCATAACAGAGCTGGGCTCAGCCACGATCCCGCCTCACTGCAGGGCCCAAGGTCTCAGTTGTGCCCAAAGCATCCTCTTGTCCTCACGTGTTTTCTGCCAGGAAGCACGGGGGTTAGGGGGACAAAGGGTCACAGGCGTTGCCGTAACCGAGCGTTAGCCACTCACCAGACAGCTGCCAGGACCCTGCAGGCCGTTTATTTTCATTGGCGAACCTGGTGGAGAGGGCTGCATTTGTGCAAGGAACCAGCTCTTCCCAGAATGGCCACGCAGCACAGCAGAAAGACAGGTAGACCTGGGCTGGATCCCAGCTCCCTCTCTGATGCAGCTCCAGCATCACTTCCTCCTGTGAAGCCTCTGCTGGTCCCGACACAAGTGAATCTCAACCCTGGCTGTACACTGTGATCACCGGGCAACTTGAAACTCCCCTGGTGACTTCAGGGGGCCTCCACATGGAGAACCACTGGCTAGACCAGAGGTTAAACCTACTCTCTCCCGGAAGCCAAGTCCAGGCCACCACCTGCTGTACATAATCATCTATTAAACAATGTGCCCTGGGCTTCCCTGGTGGCGCAGTGGTTGAGAGTCCGCCTGCTGATGCAGGGGACACGGGTTCGTGCCCCGGTCTGGGAAGATCCCACATGCCGCGGAGCGGCTGCACCCGTGAGCCATGGCCGCTGAGCCTGCGCGTCCAGAGCCTGTGCTCCGCAACAGGAGAGGCCACAATGGTGAGAGGCCCGCGTACTGCAAAAAAAAAAACAAACAAAAAACCCCAATGTGCCCGTTTGTTTGCATATTGTCTGTGGCTGCTTTTCAACTGCAAAAAAAAAAAAAAAAAAAAAAATCTGTTTAATTTGAGGCTATTTATGTAAAAAAAAGTATTAATTCTGAAACCCTAAACTACTATCTGTGGTGATCTCCCTTCATGGAGGTTTAATTATAGGGGGACTTTTGCTCTGTCTATAGGGTTGGATTTTTTTTTTTTTTTTTTTTTCCGGTACGCGGGCCTCTCACTCTTGTGGCCTCTCCCGTTGCGGAGCACAGGCTCCGGACATGCAGGCTCAGCGGCCATGGCTCATGGGCCCAGCCGCTCCGCGGCATGTGGGATCCTCCCGGACTGGGGCACGAACCCCTGTCCCCTGCATCGGCAGGTGGACTCTCAACCACTGCACCACCAGGGAAGCCCATAGAGTTGGAAATTTTTAAACAAGCCTGTGGTATAAGGAAACTAACAAGAATGTTTCCACTAAAAAACAAAAATCAAAAAAACAACCAACCAAACAAACAAAAATACATCTTCCCTTATACTGAACCTCCCTTGAACCTTCCTATAGCGTCAGTTATCTATAGGATATCTGCCTTCCTATAGCATCTACACTCAGGCCTTTGTTCTGCCATCTGAGGCTTCCTAGGCCACAGAAGGTCCTTGTTAATAAGATCTGTGTTCAGGGTTTGTCTCCCGGGAAGCACAGGCCTATAGCCCCTGGTACAGACATTATCGTAGGCAATCCCGAAGTGTGTTATTTAATGCATGGGATTTTCTAACTCGTGTGCATGCTTGACTTCCTACTTGACTAGAAGCTCTTTGAGGGCAGAGACTATGAAGTAGACATTTCCACCCTCTACAGCATCTGGTACAAACTACACAGAGCAGGGCCTCAGGAAATCCCTGCTGAATGCGTGAATGAACAATGTTAGGAGACCCAAATTATCATTGCATGAGTATTTCTTTCCCTTCTACTGGGGACACTTCTGGCATTGCTTGCTTGTCAGTCACTGCCTGCCCCACGTCTCCTCTAGCCCCAAGCTTCTGGACACAGCTATGCAACTAGGAATAAGAGGTGATGGGAAGAGTCAGAAAACAGGGGTGGGGCATTTGCTTTGGAAAGAATTGAGACATCCTTGCGTGAGAGAAAAGAGGAGAGCAGTGGAAAGAAGAGGAGGGTGGGGAAGAGGGAAGACTCCATGCTGGGGGCACTGGAGAGAGTGTAGGGGGCCCTGAAAGTGAGATGTGAGATGAGAGAGGTTCTAGGACAGCTGCAAGGCAAGTAAAAGCAAAGCAAGGAATAGAGGGCCGATGTCAAGGTGCAGGGCCACAGATAAGGAATTGGGGGTGCTTTCGGTGTTCTTTAGGACATACAGTAATGGTTGGAATTGTTTCTACGTTGGAGGCCTAGGTTATGTTTGTCTAAAGATGAGGCACATGTGGACCGGACCTCGTAGAGCTCTGGAATGTATTTGGGTTACACGTGGATGAGTGCCATGTGGGACTGTGGCCCTGCCCATTCTCTGGCTCAGTCATCGGTGGGATGGGGGTGAGGATGGGATGTGTTGGAGAATCTGCAGCTGCTTCCACTCTGACGCTTCCTCTGCTCTGTGCTTGTCATCCCATCCCCGGCCAGGCCAGTAGAGACAGCTCCCTCTGGAACTGCAGTGATCTTGAGATGCCAGAGGAGAAATGCTCACAGTTGTTGGTGGGAAAGAGAGCTGTGGCAGAGGTCAGAAGACCAGGGCTTTGTTTCTATGTAGAAATGACTTTAGGGAATGTTTTGATTTAGTTAAAGAAAGTGTCGCAGCGAATAAAAGTCCTTTGCCCCCAAATCAGGAAATAGGGGTAAGTTCAAAAAGAAGGTTCTAGATTTAATCTGCTATATTCTCATTATCTGGGGTTAATCACCACTAACCCTTTGGTATATGTTCTGACAAGTAATGTTTTGTGCATATTCGTGTGTAATTTTTAAGCAAATCAAACTGTACACATTCTCGTGTCATATGCTATTTGCATGTGATTGAACATCTTTTTGTGAGAGCACGTAGGTTTGCATCCCTATTCCGCCTCTAATTTATCAGCTGCATGGCACCTGATTGGTCACATCACCTTTCAATACCTCAGTTTCTTCATCAATAAAATGGAAAGATAACGATGCCCATCTCACAGGGCCGTGGGAAGGATCCCGTGGGACGATGGGCCACGTTGCTTCGCAAAATGTTCCCCAGAGGGGCGGGGCTGCACTTTTCCAGGTCCCGGGTCTCTGCCAGCTCAGCCTGCTTTTTCTTACACTGGCTTTTGGCTTCTTTTCTTTCCAGGATGGAGAAGGGGGATGGGCATGAGGAGGACTTTCGCTTGGATTGCCGCCACGAGAGATACCCTGCCCGTAAGTGGCCTCACCTGCAGGAGCCAGTGCTGCAGATTCGTGAGCTGTCTGAGAAGAGAGGACCCTGGAGATGGGCCAGGCCAACCTCTCCCTGCCCCCCCTGCATTCTCCCCCAGACACATACTGCAGATGGCGAAACTGAGGCTGGGGTCTTAGCAGAGCAAGTCTTCCGCACGTGGCAGCCACGGCCCTTGCAATGGGGTCGGAATGCTAAGGGAGCAAGAGGGACATGGGGGTGCCTTAAAGACAGGCAGGCTAACCACAGCTCCATCCAGGCCGGGGTTAGCCATTGGCTGGAAGGGACAACGGCTCCGGGGCAGAGCTAGCCGAGTCAGGGAGGTGATAGCTCACAAGATCTGTCTGAGCAGTGGATACTGGTGGCAGCTCAGAATGCACTGACTTCATATGCCTCACTGTGGGGGTCAGAATCTAGGGCTCCTATTCAGAAAACAAATGTCTGGACCAGAAAGCAAAGGGGAGGTCAAAGGAGAGAAAGGCCTTGCTCTGCACAGAAAAGAAAGAAGCTGAGACTAAAGTGGCAGGATCTCACCCGAGCCTGCTGAATGCCCACCCCGTGCTCCCTGCCCACCCCCCTCTGTACTAAGGGCTTTTTATGCCTGATCTCCTGTTCTTGCTGACCGCCAACCCCTACAGCCGGGATTACTAACCACACTTTGCAGAAATGAGGGCTCAGAGAGGTGGAGCAACTTGCCTAAGGTCACACAGCTTAGCTACTCAGTGGCAGAGCCCTTAGAGCAGGTGCTGTCTGTGCCCTGCCTGTATCTCTCAGATCTTTTAGGAAGCTATGAGGCCTCCCAGCTGCCAGTATCTGCATCTCTGTGCCTGGGGGCTTGCCCCGCCTCCACCCACAGAAGGCAGGTATATAGATACCCCGGCTCCCTCGCCCCTTGAGTGGTATCACCCCGAGCTGTGTGATTTGCAGGATTAGCCAGGTTTACCAGGTCTAGCAGCTGCCTGGGTTGGCCGCCTTCCCTCCCCTGGGCCATGTCCCCGCCTCTGTCAAGTTTCCCTGCATCTTTGTAGTGTCACCCCTTTGCTCCAATTCCTATCTCAGGGTTTGCCTCTGGGGAATCTGAACTAAGACAGCAGAGATTTAAACTCAGATTTGTCTGCCCCCAACCCCTGGGATCCTAGTAACAGAGTGAGAAATGGCTCTGCTGAGAGGAGAAGATGGAGGCGGGTGAAGGAGCCTGGGAGGAGGCCCGGCTGGAGAGGAGGAGAGGGTCTGGTCTTCATGCTGAGGGAAGAGGCTCCTGTAGGAGACACCAGCCCAGGAAGATGTCCAGAATGCTAACTGCCTACCCGAGGAACTGGGGTGGATGCTGGGCCCACAGACTGTGGCTTCATGGCAGGTGTCAGGGTGGGGGGCTTCCTGGAGGAAGGGGTCAGGAGCCAGGGCATGGAGGAGGCTGGGGAGCACCTGCCTCAGGGGTAACAGAAGAGAGCAGGAATCCACCAGAGGGGTTCAGGAAGCACATGGTAGGGACACAGGCTGAGAGCCCTGGCATGTTCCAGAGGGCCACCGGCTCCCCTGCTTGGGCCGGAGCCCCCTGAGGCCCCTGCAGAGTGGGCAGGAAGCCCTGGGTGGAAAGAGGTCGTGGGGGCAGCTAGGGAGCTGGGAGGAGGAAAGGCCAGATCCCTGAGGGCTGACGATGGAAGAAAGAGTCCAGAGAGCAAATCTGGCCCTGAAAGCGAGCCCTGGGATGGAAAGTGAGGACAGCCAGTGTCGGCGGAGCCGCAGAAGCCCTGCACCCCCAACCCAGCCCCTCACCTCTGTCCTGGCGTCCATTTCACCTCCCAGGCATCACATGCATTCCCCAGGTCAACAGCCTGCAGAGAATTCCACCTTTCATGCCCTCGGCAAATACTGAGCTGTGCAGACCCTCTGTGCCGGCACTGGAGAGGCAGCCGGGAGCCAGAGCGGGCAAAGCTCCTGCCTTGTGGGGTGGGAGTCCAGAGGGAGGGAGAATCAGGAAAGAAGTGAACTCAGAAACAAGCATGGTGATCTCAAGTGCTAAGGAACGCGATGATAAAGAGGGATCGGGGGAGGCCTCCTTAGAGCCACCTCTTTGAGGGGCCGCTGGAGCTGGGGCCTAAGGAAACAGATGGAGTCAGTCAAACAAAGAGCCTTCCAGGCAGAGGGGCCTGCAGGTGCCAAGTCTCCGCAGCAACCAGCACTGGAGGCCACGTGGCCGGAGCAGGGAAGCGATGGGGGTTGGGGATTGGGATGCGGGAGGAGACGGGGCTGGGGTGCCCAGGAGGCAGGACCATGGGAAGGAGCTGGCTCTGCGGTGGGGGGAGGGGCATTGTGAGTGCGGAAGAGACTTGCCCAGATTATTTATCTGTATCTGTATCTATAGCTGTGTCTATATCTGTGTCTACATCATCTTTACCTATATCCGCATCGATCCATCCCTCCTTCCATCCATCTGCAATGTGGGAAAAGGATGGGAGGGGAGGAAGAGTAGAGGCCAGCAGACCAGCTTAGATGCTGTCCCCTCATCTCCCGGAGTGACGGTGGCCTGACCTATGGCAACAGAGATAAAAGTGGGAGGATACAAGACGACAAGAAGAGTCGTCTGAGTGCTTTGTGCTCCTGTGGAAGCAGATCCCGAGATAAGGACCCAACAGCAAGCACCTTATTTGGGTGATCCCGGAAAATACAATAGGTGCCGGGGAGGCGGACTAAGCAGGGAAAGGCAGGCAGGTGGAAGCCGTGCTCCAGGCTGGTTATCACTGTAGGCCCTGCTGGGTGACCTGGGGAGCCAGTGCAGAGCACACGGTCTGAGTTATCCCCCCCGGGCATGACAGTAGCTCTCCTCAGGCGTTGTTCGAAGGCTGCTGGGGTAGGGTGGGGTGCATGAATTCTCCTGGGGTGGGTGGAGAAAGCTCTGGCGCCGTAGGAGGTCAGCAGCCTGCTCCGCTGGGAGGGAGGGCGCACCCACAGCCTCAGCTTGTGTGACTTGAGGTGACGGATGGAGGCGGCCAGGAACCTAAGATACGCACAGAACTTTCAGGCCAGCAGTCAAGGGCCAGATGTCACCCACTGATGGACCTGGAGAGGACGAGTTTGAGGGGCGTGTAGGGTTGAGGACAGAGACAGTTGAAGCTGGGGGACTTTTGAGACCGTCGAGGGAGATTGTGTGGGGTGGGGAGAGATGGAGAAGCCATGAGGTCCTAACACCCTGGGGCTCAAAGAGAAGCATGGAAGCCGGTGGGGAAGGGCCTGTGGCCCCCACAGGTTTTCCAGGTCCCAGCCTCTCGGGGAAGAAGGAACCTCAGAGTCCCCAGCACCTCTGCCATGTGTGCCTTTCGTCAGGTAGCCGAGTTATCCGGATGGCTGTCTTTCCCCGGGGACCAGCGGAGGCGCTGGGGTCTCAGAGTCACAACGGTGAGGAAGAGGTAGACCCCATCTGCTGTCGGAGCTGACGGGGAGGCACCCGAATGTGGGCTGGGCACACCCCATCTGCCAGACCCCAGGCAGCGTTTGGGGATGCAGGGCCCAGCCACCTGTGGACTGGGTCCTCACATGGTTCATGGGCTGGAGAGCAGCCTGATCGTCTAGGGAAAGGACACCGTCTCCAGAATGCGGCCTCTTAGCTGCTAGTGGGATTTTGGCCAAGAAAATGTTTTGGAAAGTCCTGGACAAGTTTTGCAATATTTCTCTACTGAGCAACTGCTCAGATCTGGTTGGTGTACTGACTTGCCAGCAGGAAGCACGGGTGGGGGAGGAGTGCCAGGGAGCCTGCGTTATTAAGCACTTACTGTGTGCAGGTCCTGCTCAGCACTTCACAGCCGTCTCATCTGATGGCTGGCACAGCTCTGGGAAGGAGGGTTGAGTGTTGTTATTGTGTAGACTGAGAGGCTGAGGCTCTGAGACGCAGATTGACTTTGTTGAGATCTCTGGTCCCCCGGGGAAGTACAACTCAGCTTGGCGTGTAGATCTCTCCCATTATCCTGGAACCAGGCCGTTCCTGCTCTGGCCCCCAAACTCTCCACCTCATTTCTTCCCACTCTCCCCTCCCTCATTCTGCTCCAGCCACCCTGGCCTTTCTCTTTCTTGAACATACAGAACTCATTCACTCCACAGAATCTCTGCACGTGCTCTTGTCTCCACCTGAAAAGCTCTCCCTCTAAATCTTTGCATGGCTGGCTTTGTCTCCTCTTTTTTTTTAAAAAAGAATTTATTTATTTATTTTTGGCTGTGTTGGGTCTTTGTTGCTGCACATGGGCTTTCTCTAGTTGTGGCGAGCAGGGGCTACTCTTCATGGCGGTGTGCGGGCTTCTCATTGTGGTGGCTTCTCTTGTTGCGGAGCATGGGCTCTAGGCACATGGGCTTCAGTAGTTGTGGCACGTGGGCTTCAGTAGTTGTGGCTCGCGGGCTTAGTTGCTCCGTGGCATGTGGGGTCTTCCCGGACCAGGGCTCGAACCCGCGTCCCCTGCATTGGCAGGCGGATTCTTAACCACTGCGCCACCAGGGAAGTCCCTTGTATCCTCTTTAAGCTTCTCCTCAGAGAAGCTCCCCTAACCTGCACCAGCTTCCCCAGTCGACCTCATATCACTGTGTTTTCTTTTCTTCGTCGTATCTGTACCTCTCTGACATTATACTTACACACCTGGTTTTTGTTTTGCTGCCTTTCTCCGCTGGGTTCCATGAGATTAGGCACCCTGTCTTTTGTTTTGTTCACGCCTGTATCCTGAGAGCCTAAAGCAGTGGGTGGCACACAGTAGGTGCTGAATTGCCTCTCTAAACTTCTCATTTTCTCCCACCATATCCCACCCGAGAAGCCACTTTTACATAAACAGTTACATGAACTTTTGGTTATCTTAACTGTTCCAAAAGTTGCTATTTTTTCTTGGGCTGCTGTGATATAGATTCTGCCACATTTTTTTCTTTTTTCTTCCTGAGGAAGGAGTTTGCCTTTGAAAGCTGCCTTTGGGGCTTTGCAGTGCCACCAGCTAGCTCGGGGGCACATCAGATGTGGCATTTAATGGAGGCGGTGCTGCCGCATGGTCCAGGTGTCTGCATCTTCCTTTTAGGGACAGCTGGGGTTTGCGGCTGATTGCAGCTGTCCAGTTCAATGCCCGAGACAAGCTTTTGATTTTGCCAGGTGTGTCTGTGAGGCTGGGCTGAGTGAGAGGCTGTCACTCGCCGGGTATAGAGGTGGCTTCTGGGCGCTCCATCTAGACGAGTCTGTGCCGCCGCTGCCCTTGAAATAGCAGAGGGAATTTCAGGGAAGACTTTTCTGGGCTCAGAGCAACTTGGCATTTTTATTAGATCAAAATCAAATCCAATATAGTACTGCTTGAGTCTGCTTCCTTTATTAAAATGGAAACAGACAATATTTCTGAAATAAATATCAATGCCAACTTGCTGGACACACAGACAGCCATGCAGCTTGGAGATAACTGAGACCCTGGCACCGGGGTAGAGAGAGCTGAGCCAGCATCAGCATCGGAATCCCCTGGAAGCCTCCCTGAAGCACAGATTGCTCGGTCCCACCCCAGAGTTTCTGGCTGAGGAGATCAGGGTGGGGCCTGGGGTTCTGCATTTCCAGAAACTCTGCTTCTGCTGCTCCACAGACCACATTCTGAACTGCACTTGTCCCTGGGCTGCTGCCAGGAGGGAGTCTGCATTTTGTCATCTGTTTGGGCTCTCCAGCAACTTCTGGATGGAAACTGCTGCTTTTAGGGCCGATTCTCTTCCCATCCATCTTCCTAAGACACAAAATCATGTCTTCTCCACCCCCTCCCAGCCCCAAACCTTCCTGTGAGAGCATCCCTGGTGGGTGTCAGGTCCTGTGCCAACCCTCCTGGACATTCCCCGGGAAGCCTTCCCCAGCCATCCCATTCGTGCTTCCGCTTTCTTTCAGTCACTCATCACTCTTGGAATCCTCCTTTGCGAACTCTCTCCCCGCTGGGATGGAAATGTCACGAGGACCAGGACCTTGTCACCACATTTGTGTGGCAGTCCCAGTGCCTAGCACGGGCTTGGGCCTCAGTACCTTTCCAGTGAAAGGTTGAGCTCCCTTTGTCTCCATGGGGCAGTTTCTCTGAGGACTGTTTCCGTTTTACAGGTGAAGTGCCTTGGATTCCGAGCAACAGTGTCATTTTTCTTCGCTTAGAAGTCTGGGCGACTCTAAGCTCAAAGCTGCGTCATTGTTCTTTATGCCCATTTGTGCCCAAGGCAGTGTTGCTGCGATCATCCCCGATCCTAAGAAACACTTGGGGCCAGTTGTTAAAATACAGATTTCCCTGGAGATTCCAATTCCTTGGTTTGCGGCAGGCCAGGAATTGGCTTCAGGTAAGTCTGATGATACAGCAGAAACCCCAGGTGCAGGATAAGCCCTGTACCCCCAGGGGCCTGCCGGGCCGTTTACACCTGGCACCCAGCGTCTTTGCAGCTGCAGCCTTGCACTCCTCACCCCTCCAGCCCCGTGTACTGGGCTTTCCAGCCTCACAGACCATCTTGCTTTCCTCCAACCACCAACATCATGAGCTTTTCACACCTCCTGAGAACCTCATCTCCCTGCCAAGAACCTATTTCACACCCTGTTCCTTCTGCCTGAAATGACCTGCTCCCTGCCTCCCTTTGGCAAAAACCAAAAAACCAAAAAAACAAACCCTAGCAGTGGAATTGTGAGCTTCACAGTGCTTTCCAAGTCTAGCTCAGATTCTAGCAATAGTAACCAGTCCCCTCTCCAGCCCCTAGCGGCGGTGGTGTGTTCACCTCTGCATTTCCCTTCCCTGGCGCTGGAGTAGATGAGGGAGAATTTTATAGTGGTTACAAGTCCAGCCTGTGGAGTGAGGCTGCCTAGGTTCAAATCCCAGCAGTAAGACCCTGGACAAGTCACTTAACCTGTCTGAGCCTGAGTTTCCTCATCCGTGTAACGGGCATAGTAATGGCACCTAACTCCCATTTCTGAGGATGAAATGAGCCAGTGAACACGAGGCACAGTGAATGGCTCCTGATACAGTGAGAGCTGGAGGCATGTTTGCTCTTGTCATCTCTTCCCCTCACTGGACTGTGAGCACCCAGAGGACAGGTCTGCATCTGACTCCTGTCTGCAGACCCAGCACCCAGATGGAGGCGGACACGCAGTAGGTGCTCAACAAATGAGGAAATGAAGGAATCAGTGGCTCTGGGGAGAGGTGGCAGGTTCAATGGACTCAGCCTGATCCCGAGTGTGGGAAAGAGATGGAGAGAATGTTATGGCCCAGGAAGGAGTCCCCAGCAGATGGACTCTAGTGAAGAGAGGGATGAGACCCCCATTCGATCTCCTAGGAGAGAACCCATCCCCAAGGTAAACCAGAAAACCCAACCTTCCCCTCCACATGGATCCCACACAAATCCTTCCCAAATCCTCCATCGTATTCATTCAACAAATCTACTCTCTCAGCACTGTGTGTGGAATTGTGCTGGGTGCCAGGGACACAGCGATGAATAAAAGCAGAGCTAGCCTGTGTCCTCATGTTACATACAGCCTAGAAGAGGAAAACGGGAGGAAACAAGTAAACATATTACCAAATATGATGGAGTTTCTGGAGCGTCCTCAACGTGCAGATTTACAGAGCAGGGTTGACTTGGAGAGGCAGTCAGGGCGGCAATGGAAGAGGGATGACGGTGTCACTAGCTGGAAGGGTCTCCAAAGCCAGACATCTCCATGCCAACCTTGATTCCTCTCCCCATCTCTCCCCACATCCCAAGTCTTTCTAGAGATAAGAGTTCAAGGTTGGGCAGCCAGACAGTAGGCTCTGGATAGGCCCATGAGTCCTGGAGAGAGTTCTTCAGTACCTTGGACAGCTGGTGGAGAGGGTCCATCTGGCTCTTCTGTGATAGGCTGAGCTCCTCTGGGGTCAAGAACGTCAATACCAGCCGCCTGCCCACCCTCACTAATTCCCCTACTGGCTTTGGAGCACCTTGGACAAGTCACTTCCCCTGTGATCACCCCCATTTCTCTGCACATCTGTGATGCCGCTCTTGGTCTTGAAGGACCCTTCCAACCCACCGAATCCATTCTGGAACAGTGGATGTGATTTCACACAATTCAGCAGAGCTGAGAGCTGATCTCCCGGGATCTTGGTGCCTTGGAGAGAGTTTGAGACAGTGATTTCCCACTGAGGGATTGAGATGTTAGGACTGGAAGAGGCTGAATGTTAAAAAACTTCATGTTTGATATTTGGACCAAAAATGGAAGATAAATCACATCTTCTGAGAACCTCCTATGGGCTGAATACTCTGCTAAGCCTGGGAGGTTCCCAGGGAATTTGAAGCACAGTACTTGCTGCCAACCCTCTGAGGGAGACCTTGGATAGATCTCTTCCCACCTCTGGGCCTTGGCCACCTCATCTGTGAAGAGAGGTGGTTGAACCCAAACCCCCTCTGTACTGGCATTTTTAAATTTTCTCATCTCTCTGATGTCACATAATGAAAGGCTTCTAGCAGGGGGCCTGCAGGGTCTGCTGACTCCTTTGTAACTAACATCCATTTGCGGGCCCAGAGAGGTGAAGCTACTTGTCAAAAGTCACACAGCTTTAAAAAAAAAATAGGTTCACTCAGCTTGTCAGTGGTGGAGCCTGGATTTGAACCTTTGACTATCAGACTCCAAGTACAGTTCCCTGCCCTGAGTCTGTACCCAAAGGAGGAGAGGCTAGCAAAGAGACTCTCAAACGTACAGAATCTCAGGGAAGGTGGGCCGAGCACATGCCTCCAGCTCAGGGATCGCTCCTTCTCCTCCCGCATGGTTTCTTCATTTGTTACAAAAAGTCAGCTCAGGACATGCTCTGTGCCCAGCCAGGTGCTGGGGGCTGCGGGCTCCGGGATGAAGCAGACCCAGTCCCTGACGGCACTGAGTCCCCAGGTTAGTTGGGGAGACCCCGGAGTCATGGGACAAAGACGCCGGCCGGGAAGTAGTCAGAGGTCAGAAATGGCCTCCTGTGGGCTGAGTCGAGCCTGAGAGATGCTGTTTGGCCCACAGACGGTTTTAAATGCTTTAATAGCCTTAGTTGTCATCATTTAAAAGCCAGGAGATTTGATTTCAAAATCCCAATTTTCAGTTTCTCTGATCATTTTGGGAGACCCAAGCCCACATTCCCCACGGCAACAGTTAACCAAAGCTGAGGAAAGGCTGCTTCTGGCCACTTCACCCAATTATGTCATTTGCTTGGGCCAGTAGGCATTTTGAGGTGGGATTCTCTGATTTATAGCATACGGCTTTTCCTTTTTTCCTGGCTGGTGACTGGCCCCAAAGTAAAGGAACCAGGAGAAGGGAAGTGAGTGAGGAGTCGTGGTGGGCTGGTGGGGTGTATGGTGAGGTCAGGGCTCCCCTCACTGTAAATGGCTCTGGGCCCCAAGCCCCTCCTGGGAGGCTAGAGAAGGGAGGAGGACCCCAGTCATCAGCGAATTGACCTGATTTTGACTCACAGAAGTCATTTAGAAAAACAATCAAGGCTTTCTGTGCACCAAATATTTGCTTTTAGATTTAAAAAAAAATCCCAACACCTATATCTTGGCAGCAGCAGGCACTTACAAAGAATGCAACTGTTTCAGTGACTGGGGCCAAAACAAACATTTTTCCTGAGGCCAAACGATTCCAGAATGTTTGGCAAATGTTTCCCACCCCCTTTTAAAATATAGTAAAATTAGCAAAGCACCAACATTAAAGAATATTAAAAATAGAAGAAACGCCAAAGGAAAAAAAAATCACGCGTGCACACTCCCCACCATTGGTACAAACGTCCCCATCTTTGCCTGTTCCCTTCCAGCCTTTGTTATGGGGAAGAATCTCCCAATAGTCAGAGCTACTTTGGGGGTGGAGGAAGAGTGATGAGCTGTCTGTCCTTGGAGGAGTGCAAGCAGCCTTCAGCAGGAATTCCCACCTCAAGGGGCTTGCTCTGAAGGATGTCTGACCCTAAAGGATGAGAAGTGTATCTGAGCATCCTTTAGAGCTCGGAGGGGGAAGCAAACGAGCAGAGAACACATTTCTTTTAATGCTGAAGTTTCGAATCAGGAAGAAATTGATTCAACCCAGCAGGCCTGTAGCTGTGAATCCTAAGACAGCTGCTTATGTTGGCTGAGTCTCAGTTTCCTCATCTGTAAAATGGGCTCAGGCTTGCGAGGACAGAACCTAGCAGGGTGTGTAGACTATAAGCACTCTGTCGCTGTTAGTTTTCCCCTTTGCCCTTTGAGCCAGTCCCACCCACCATGCCACGCAGTCTCTCCTCCCTGTGATCCCCTTTGTTCTTATCTTTCTGGCTCCATTGATTCACTGTGGAATATTCTCCAGGGGTTGAGCCATTTCTCTGCTGGGCTGTCTAATGCTGGGGGGGTTGCTGACAGAGCACCACTTGGAGTGGATGCTCCAAGAGAGGGAGACCCCTGAGGCTGGAGAGAGGATGTCCGGAGGGCTTCCTGTAGGAGGAGAAACTTGAGCTGGGCTTTGAGTGTTCAATTCAGCAGTAGGTACAAGGGCATTTTAGGCAGGTCCCAGCTTGGAGATGGAAATGGGTCTGGTGTGTTAGGAAGACATGAAGGAGGTGCTTGGGTGAAGGCAGGGGAGCGAGCTTCCGAGAATCAAGAACAGAAGAGTGAGCATGTTGGATCAGTCGAGCCTCCCAGCCCCTGTGCTTGCCCAGGCCGTCAAGAGCAGAGGGCCGTAGTGGGAGGCGGTAGAGTCTCTGCCCCACGTCTCGGCCCAGGGAGCTGCTCAGGGCCGGCTTTGGGACGTCCACGTACTTGCTCGCTGGCCTGAGGTCAAGTACAATTGGGGCCCAGGAGTCATCTACACTGTTCTCCTTCTAACGCTCCCACAGCTCCTCAAGCATGTGGGAGCCCACAGCAGAGCCCAGGGAAGCCTGACGGGGTGGGTGGCTGGGGGGCAGGTGAGGGTGTGGGTAGGTGAAGGGGGGGGATGGAAGGTTGGTGGGTGGATGGCTTGAGTGGGGTGGGTGAAGGGCAGGGCAGGTGGGTGTACAGGGTTGGTGGTGGGGCAGTGGGGATTGTTGGGTGGGTATGTTGGTGAGTTAAGGGGTAGAGACTTGATGAGTTAGTGGATGTGTTGGCAGCTTGGGAAGCAGATGAGTAACCGGATGAGTTGGAGAGTGGCTGGGTGGCCGGATGGGTGGATGTTTCAGGTTACGGGTAGATGTGTGTGTGGGAAGCCAGGCTGGTGGGAGTATTATGGGGTGCTGGGAGGCTGGATGAGGCAATGGTGGGCGTATGGTGTGTTGAGAGGTGGGAGATGCCTGAGTGGGTTCTAGGGCTGTGGCAGGCTCCTGGGGGGATCGTGTGTGAGTGATGGTGGATATCTTGGTGGGTTGGTGAGTGGATGGCAGCGGATACTGGCAGGTGGATGTCTAGGTGTTGGTGGACCGGTGGACAGAGAGGTGGGTGATGGGGGCGTGGCAGAGGTGGAGAGCTGGGTGGGCGGATGGTGATACGGTGAGTGGGACAGTGGGTAGAGAGCTGGGTGCAGCTTGATAGATGGGTGGGTGGGGAGCTGGTGGGCGTCGGTGGGCCGATGGGGTGGGGGTGGAGGAAGGCAGCCGTCGGCACTGACCACACCGTCTCTCTGCAGGATACCAGCCACACATGGGAGATTCCTGGCCCCGGAGCTCTGCACAGGAGGTGCCAGAGCTGAACCGCCAGTGCTGGGTCCTGGGGCACTGGGTGTGACAGCGACCAGCCTGGCTCCAGACCTCGGGCCGTCATCGGCACCAGCCCCCTGCTGCAAGACCACTGGTCTGGCGCCTTTGGAAACCTGGCCTGTGTGGGACACATGTGGCCTGCCCTGCCCGCCGCTGCCTGGGTCTCAGGGTCCTGGAAACAGGGCCAGGGCAGCCAGAGGGACTGCACAGGGCTGCACAGCGTGACTCCGGGACAGCAGCTCCTAACTCTCGCCACCGCCACATGCAGAGCCCTGCTGGGTGCAGCTGGGATGCCGGGAGAGACACAGACCTCGGCCACCGAAAACCTGGGACCCACGAGCCAGCCGGGAAGTTCAGGAGGTCCCCAGCGTGCGGAGCCCTGCGGGGGGCAGGGAATGGGTGGGGCTTCCTGAAGGAGGGGCAGTGGCACTGGCACCAGGGGCATCACACAGCAGGCACACAGCAAGGGCTCAATAAATGCTTGTTGAATCTTTCCTTGCCGTGTGTGGAGGCCAGTTGCTCTCTGGGCCGTGGCTGCCCCCTCCTGGCCCCCCCATCAGGTCCCTAAGGAACCTGAAGATGAGATGGCCCTGAGTGAGCTGGTCAGGGCCAGACATTGAAGCATGGGCGGGTGGGGCAAAGTGGGGAACCTGGGGGGTGGGGTCAGGATGGAGCCAGGCTGGCAGGCTGCCTTGGATTCCAGAGGGTGGGCGAGGTGGGGGCCGGGCAGGTGGGAGATTTGGGTGGACAAGAGACAGGCCCTCAAGCCCAGGCGCTAAGCTACCCTGCCTCCCACAGGGACCCTTTACCCTGTGTCTAGAGCCACATTTACATGGAATCTTAAGGCTTAGGTGACTGGGGAAGCATTCCTATTGTGAAGACGAGGGAACCTGGGGTCACAGAGATGATGTAACTTGCCCAAGACCACAGAGCTAGCAAACGGCAGGTGAGGGTTTGAACTAGGACTCCTGACTCCAAGAGGCCTCATCCCTTCCCAGAAGGATTTCTAGAGCTTTCCCTCAAGTAGAGAATGTTTTTCATTCTTTCATAAACCCGTCATCCAACCATCCATCAGCCATTTTCCATCCATCCATCCACCTCTCCAGCCAGCCAGCCAGCCACCCATCCGTTCATCCATTATCCACCCATCAGTGGTCTTTCTTCCTTGTATCAGACGTCCATCCATCGTCCTTTCATGCATCACCCATCCTCATTATTCAACCATCCATCCATCTGTGTATCCATCTATCCAATGATATAATTCATGTGTCCCTACTATGTGCCGAACACTGTGGTAGGCGCTTGAGACAGGACACTGCACCATCCAGAGAGGGCATCTGTCCTCACGGAGCTCACAGGTGGGCAGGACACATAACTAGACAGATGATTATATAGGACAGTGTGCAAAGTGCTCTGGGACCAGGCAGCCTGGATTCAGATCCCAGCTCCTCCACTTGACACCTTGGGCAAGTTACCTGACCTCTCTGTGCCTCAACCCCGTGGGCACATGGGGGTCATCAGCACACCTACCTCTTAAAACTATTCTGAGGGTTAAAGGAGGGAATGTATGCGAAGCTTGTAGAACAGAGCCTGGCACACAAACGCTCTGTCGGTGTTTGCTGTTACCAATGAGGGGAACTGAGGGGGGGACGCTGCAGGAGCCCAGAGGCCGCACCTGCTTGCTGGGGGCGGGGGAGTGGTGGTCAGGGGAGGCTCCTGTGGGAAAATGACATTTAAGCTGAGATATGAAGTTGTCTAGATGTTGGGCAGGCAAAAATGTAGAGGGGAAGAAAGTTGGGAACATTATAGGAACTTTAAGATAGTCTAGATGGCAGGTGCGGAGAGAAGGGAGAGCAGCGGAGGTGATGAGAAATGTGGCAGCAGAGGTCGGTGGAGCCAGAGGGACTCTGAAGCCTCTTTAGGATGGAGCAGCAGGGGATGCTCTCAGCAGAGTGGGAAGCGCCCAGCTGTGCATTCCAGGAAGGTCCCCGAGATGCGGGAGGACGGCCCGCTTCCTCACCCTCACCACACCTGAAGGGAGAGAAGAGGGTGGGCTGCTTCAGCACGGAGGCCCTGGGATGGGACAGTGAAAGCAGATTCAGGAGCTAGTCAGCAGGGAGGATAGGCCGATGTGGGGGGAGGAGAGGGGAAAGTCAGCGATGACTCTCAGGTTATGGGCTGCGGGAGGCGGGGGCAGGGTCAGATGTGTTGAGTCTCAGGTGCCTGGGGGACACCAGGTGGAGGTGTGCGCTATTCATTCATTCATTCATGCAGCTGTGAAGTCAGTGATTCATTCATCCAGCAAATATTGCAGACCTACCGTGAGGGGTGGGAGCTGGGTCTGGGACCCAAATAAAAAGGCTTTGAGTGTCAGGACAAGAGGGTCAGGCTTTGGCCTCTGGGCGAGAAAAAACCACAGCAGCAGAGCGAGGCTGGGCAGGGGCGTGTCCAAAGGGAAATCTGGCCCAGGGCCCCTTGGAGCTCTTTATTCTCACCCAGGATCCTTTCAAAGTTACAAGTGGACCACAGAGGTCCGGGAGATGAGTTTCATTGACACATGGGAAAAATTTTAATCTATTTTAATAGTTGTGTTTATGTAAATGTGTATTAGGAAAAAAATGTATAACGGGCACATTAGTGCCATGATTTCACAGACGTTATTGCTTAAGATGAAACCAAAGTAGGCATTTAAGTTCAAAGGAAAAACGTTGGCTTAAAGAAAAATATTAAATAAATAATCGTGGAAGTGGTATGTGATTATGGTACGCGGACGGCTCAAGCGAGGGCCATTCTTACCCTCTGCTCAGGCCAGAGAGGGAGACGGGGAGGAGGGAGGAGGCCCATGGGACCGCTCAGGCTTCAAGTCCTTTTGGGCACCTGCTGGGCGGTGGGGAGAAGTAGCTGTCTTTCGGTCTCACAGAGGTTGCAGCAAGAAGGCTGCAGGTTAGATTAAAGGAAGCACTTCCAGGCAGGCCAGGTGAGTGATCCCGATGAGTCCCTACTGAGAGTTACTGGAAGGGTTGTCTTCTTGCAGGGAACAAATGCCACACTGTCTGTCTGAACCTGGGAGGAGGAAGGACCACCTGGTTTGAAAGCAGGGGTCCTGGGTGAGCACACAGAGGCTTGGATGGGGAGGCAAAGGCGCCCTCCTCCCGCCCCGGCGGACAGCTTTCCCAGCTGCATCCCCTGCACTGAGCAGACATGGATAGAATGACCATCCGTCTGTCCATGGATAGAATGGCTGTTGACCTTGGATGTTGACCTTGACCCCCATAGGTTGGCCTGACCTGCAGCCCAGAGTAGTTCTTATGCAGCCTGTTCTGCCCTGGGCACCTGCTCCCAGCCTCCCTGTAGCCACACACCCTGGGCTTGTGTGCACACGCCAACCTCGACATTGTATAAGCTTGAGTTAGCAACTTGTACGTGCACAGCTGCTAACCCACCCTTGCCTGTGTGCTCCCACTGGCCCTGAGCACGCGCTCCTGTGGGCACGTGCTGGCCCTGGACACGTAACAGCCCTGGACCTGTGACTGCACATGCCCGTGCCCTGAAATGAGGCTCTGCTCTCTTGTTTGCTCACGTCACCCCCTTTCTCCCCAGGTGCCCTTGGGGCCATGGTCCTTCCCCTGCCCGGGGGCTAGCGGGCAGGTCCAGGCCTCTGGAGGTCACTGGGCTGACTGCCTTCTTCGGCTGGTGGCTGTGATGAGCCGTCCTCCCCGCCACCAGCACCAAAGCCAACCCATCCTGGCCACACACTCCCTCAGGTAATGGAAGCGTCAACTTGATTCATGGCCATTCCTCTGCGGCAGCCAGGCCTGAGGACAAGGCACGCTGGGAGGCTCATCTCTGGGAAGAGCTGCTGCTTCCAAGGTGCCGACTCCTTGTTTGGGAGGAAGTGGGGACAGAGGAAAGCAGCTGGGGCTGCAGAGTTAGTTCAAATCCTGAGACCACCGCTGGCCTGCATTGGGCCTCATTCATCGAGAACTCTTTGCTGAGGGGCTTCCGTGTGCCAGGCGCTGAGTGTGCACTGGAGCTGCCACGGTGAGTCAGAAAGACACTGACTCTATTCTCATGGAAAGTACATTCCAGGGAGGAGACAGAGATGACTTTAATAATTCTAACAAAAATATCAGTTCAGCTTCTGCGAAGTGCTGTGTAGGCGAACCACAGAAAGACCGGATTTAAACTGCAGGGGTGAGGGCGGGCCTCTCAGAGGAAGGGCCATGGCAACAGGGATTGAAGGATGAGGAAGGAGGTGATGAGGCGGTGTGGGCAGAAGTCACAGCATGTGCAAAGGCCCTGGGGTCGACACGAATGCCGTGTGGCTGTGTGTGACACAGGGACAGTATGCCTGGCGCTCCAGGCGAGGGCATGAGGGCTGCTACTGAGCAGGCAGGCGTCTGGGGTCAGAGTGTATGGGGCCTCGTGGATTACGGCAAGTTTGGCCTTCACCTGGAAGGCCGCAGGGAACCTCGAATAGGAGGGTTTTAAGAGATGGACACATCAGCTCTGTGTTTTGGGAAATTCATCCAGGTCTGGGAGATGGGGTGCAGGGCAGAGGCAGGGTGACCAGAGAGGAGCTGCTGCAGGTCCTGGAGGGAGATGGGGAGGGGGGGAGGGGCGCCTGGATTGGGTTGGCCTTTCTCTGAGCCTCCCTTTGGGGCTTTGATACTGTGCAGGCAGGGATGCTGTAGGCCACACGAGGCCTTCGTGGAAACCAGGAAAGAGTGTCCTCTGAGTGGATGACTTAGAAAAGCTCCTGTCCCCAAAGCACGAGAGATGGGGCCCTGGAGCACACAGCCTGGGAGGCCTGGAGTTTAGCTCCACCCCTCACCCCTCACCCCTCACCCCTCACCCAGGGCCTCTGGGCAGTGAACGAATTACACCCTTGTGCTGGTGGACAGCCCCGCCGTGGGACCGAAGATAAACTCAGCCCAGCCGGACCACCAGTCATGAGGAAAAGCCAGTCACCTCCGCGTGGGGATTTACTGCACAGACAGAAAATCACGGCGCGGGACCTCTTCCCTGTGCCCGCACAGCCCGGCCCATCATACCCTGGAAATTGCTTCTCGGGCCACATTTCACCCCGGACTGACGCTGTCTGAGCCTCTGCCTTCGGGGAGGCCGGTGGCTGGGGGATGGCCAGAGGCCTGGCAGGGGAGCAGGCAGCGGCCAGGACTGGCCAGGACATTGGGGAGGGAGGGGCCCTGGGACTTGGGGGGCGGGGAGCGGGAAGGGGCCTCTGCCTGGGAGAAGTTCCATGGCATGAGGCCAAGATGGTGAGTCAGTGCACCAAGCCCCCTTCCCTGGACCCTGCTGACCCTCCCCCAGAACTTCCAGGGTGAGTGGGTGGGTGTCAGGGGTGGGAGGTGCAGGCAGGGTGGGTTAGAGAGAGGAGGCGAGGGAGGGGCTCGGAACAGGGACAAGAGCTGGTGGGGGAGGGGAGAGCACTCACTCTCTAAGGCCAGTGCCCTTTGAGGACGACCAGCTGAGGCTGGAGGGCATCCCGGAAGTTCAGGTGGGCGGAGCGGGAGAGAGTGCCGCACCGCTCTGGTGAGGAGCCTCGGCCCAGAGCTGGGCAGCCCTGGGGTCCCACCTCAGCCCCCAGGCCACTCTCTTACTGTGAAAGCCTCAGTTTGCACACCTATAAAATGAGGGCAATCGGGCTTCCCTGGTGGCGCAGTGGTTGAGAGTCCGCCTGCTGATGCAGGGGACACGGGTTCGTGCCCCGGTCTGGGAAGATCCCACATGCCGCGGAGCGGCTGGGCCCGTGAGCCATGGCCGCTGAGCCTGCGCGTCCGGAGCCTGTGCTCCGCAGCGGGAGAGGCCACAGCAGTGAGAGGCCCGCGTACCCCCCCCAAAAATAAATAAATAAACATGAGGGCAATCATGGAACTTAGCCAGCGTGCTCTCCCTCCCAGGAGATGCCCCAAGGGCACCCAGAGCGACTCCACAGAGCAGGCACGGCTGGCACCCTGCGACCTGGGTAAGGAAGCTGAGGAAGCGCGGGGCACAAGGTCACTCGAGAAGGTTGCACAGCTAGGAGGCGGTGGGGCCGCACTTGAGCCCCGGCTGGCTGGCCCCAGGGCCGTTGCTCCCATCAGCAGCACGCTGGGGAAAGGGTACCCTGGAGGTCTTGGTGTCTGACGGTGATGTGCACCTTCAGTGACGAAACCCCCAGAGCATCCAGCTTGGTACGGGCTTCGCCTGCGTTGGCTGTTATTATTTTTGTTGTTATCATCACAGAACACGACTACCAAAGGCTGCCCCTTCGGCAGGGGCTGAGTGGAGCAGTTTCCCAGCGGCTGGGAACCTGGAAGTGGTGTCGTGACTGCCACGTAGAGGTCCAGGGACATGTCTGACCGCCAGCCCCATGGCACATTGGGACACACGACAGACGCCTCGCCTGCCTCCCCCGGCCCCCTGGCCTGGGCCTGTTGCCTGACTGGATGTTTGAAGCTTGAGTCCCAGGCCCCCAGGATAGCTCTCTGCGTGCCTAGGAGGCTGAGCCCCACCCCTGCCGGGCCCTGCAGCACTGTCACCCCGTCCCCCCTGCTCTTCCACATGATCAAACTGTCTCTGTCTCAGGGGTGCCAAGTCGGATGCTGTGGAGGTGTGATGTCGAGGCCAGCGAGGCAAAAGGGGCTGGTGGGGACTGTGGTGATCCGGGAGGAGCTGCCGGGCTCAGGGCCAGCTCTGGCTTTGGGGACCATCTGGTAATGTGGGATGAGAGCTGCCAGAGCTTCCGGTTTTTCCAGAGAAGCAGGGAATTGCCAAACCAGTGCAGCCACCCAACCCTGAGGAGGCCGAGCCTCCGGACCGTGAGCTGCCGTTCCACTCCGAGGCCAGGGGGTGCCTGGAGCCTCAGGAAAGGGCCATCCTGGCTCCAGGTGGGGTGGGAGGTGAGGCCTGCGGAGGGACCCAGGGCATCTCAGCAAACGTGTCTGGGCATGGGGCAGTTATCACCTGTCTGGCTACAGAAACAACAGCCTTGGCAGGCTCTGCGGGACCCTCTGGGCCCTTCTGAGGTCATGGTGCCAGTGCTGGAACTGTTTGGAGCCAAACAGACAGACAGACAGAAGCAGGCCCTTCCCACTGTAGATCAGAGAAGGCAGGTCCCCAGGGCACAGAGGCCTGGGGGAGGCTCCCCTGGGAGCCTGTGCCTACTCTTCCTTAATCCTCTTGTCAGCTGTGGCCAAGATTCATTCCCAGCAGACCATGCCTGGGTACCAACAACCCCCTGCGTGGTCTGGGTGCCAACTGACAGCTATGGTTTGGGGCTGATTTACACCCCTGTGTTTACAGGGTCGGGGTGAGATGCAGGGAACAGGAAGCGGGATGTGGAGAGAGAGGAAGGCCTCTGTTCTCCAGGAGGGCTGGGGGTGGGGACTGTGGCTCCAGTCCAGCAAAGGTTACCCCACTGACCCCTGCCTTTCTGCCCCTGGGGATTGAGGGGCGGGGCTGAGGCCTCAGGAGTACTCCCCTCCCTCCCTTTACCTCCCTGGAGAGGCGAGGAGGGCTGGAGGGAACCAGCCCTGGGCACTCACCGAGCCGGGGGTCAGGGACCGAAACCTCCCGGGGGCCAGGAAGGGAGGGAGGGCTGACGTTCAGGCTGAGCTGGGGTGGACGGTCGGCTGTGCAGGACTTGTAACCAGATTTATGTGGCTCACTCAATGTTTACTTTAAACGATTTAGAGCCAACATTTAAAAGTCCGATTTCACATTAAAAATAATGAAAACACCTGGATTCCTGGCTTCCCTTAAAACCCCTGAAGATCTGGCTTTGCGGGACCCTGGGTGCTGAGCTGCAGCTGCCCCCTAGAAGGGGCCCGTGCTGCCCTATTGACCAGGTCCTTGGAGGCCAGCTTTGCTCCCCGACGTTGCCTGCCTGGCTCCTGAGCAACAGGGACCCAGGCCCAGGGCCCCGGCTGGTGGCTGGACAGGCTTAGACGTTGGGATGCCCGGCCGGCCTCACAGCCCACAGCTGGAGTGCGGGAAGGGCTGGCCTGCGTTCAGGGTCTCCAGGGCTGGCGCAGAGACACAGCCCTGGCAACACCAGGGTGGCTGGCAGAGCAGGGCCCTTCTGTCTTCACAGGAACTCAGAGGGGAGCAGGGGCCGGGGCGGGCCCCCCAGAGGCCCTGCCATCTTCCTTACATTCGGGCAGGACAGAGGCCCTCTCCCCTCTCACTGGTTCAGTGGAGGGAGGTGGGGTCTCCAGAGGGCCCTCTTACCTAGTGCCAATGCAATTGCTGGCAACCGAGCTGCAGTCTAGACCCCTGGCCCCTTCGACTGAACCTTCTGCCCACTCAAGGGCTGCTTTAACCAGAAGCCAATGCTCACCCCTAAGGGATGCAGGGGCATGGGGAACTGCAGGAGGAGCCAGCAATCCAGCATCCGGGGGTTGGGCTTTCAGAATCCACACATGCTGAAGGGAAACCCCAGGGCCCAGGGAATTTCACCCCATCTCAGCTCTCCCTTGGTTATCTCAGGATTTGTGTATTGACTAATAGCTCCCCAAGCTGTGTGTCTTGGGCAAGTTACTCAACCTCTCTGTGCCCTGGTTCCCTTGTCTGTAAAAGGAGGAGCATAATCATACCTACCCTACAGGGTTGCATGTGGATGAAATGAGTTAGTTCCAGGCAGGTAATAACCACTATAAACGTACGGGCTTCTATTACCTGGTCAGGACCACGACCCCATTTGCAGGTGGGAAAACAGAACAGCCAGCCTCCAGTGGACTGACTCAGTTCTTGGCGGCAGCACAGGCTCCCTCTATCTGACCCCAAATCCAGTGCATCAGACCATATTCTTAACAACATCTTTTATTGATTTTACAAGAGAAAAAAATAGAAAGTTATTTTAGAGTTAATGCCTGTACAGCTTTTTCTCCCCCTGAATTGCATGGTACATACAATTATTCTGAACATCAACTGAGATCCTGGGAGCAAGTGTGTGCGGTTTTCGTGCAAGCTCCCGGACACGTCTGACCTGTAAACATGCCTCGGTGGGGATGGAAGGCTGGGCTCCCTTGAAACCCGCGGCACTGGTTTTGGTCACTAAAAGCTGGTCAGGTCTCCTGGGAGCCCCCAGGCCCCAGAGGCACTTGCCACATCTGGGGGGTGAGCAGGGCAGCCAGGGGCTTGCAAGCTACAGAAATGATGGATCTTCTCTGGGAGAAACGATTCCTTATCTTCACATCAGCCCCACGCTCCAAATGAGAAGCGCATTTGCATAGCTGCTCGGCTGAAGCTGCAAAGCTCATAAAGTATCTGCTGGGGCTTTTGGTTGCATAGGAACTACTTAGAGTACAGTAACGCGGCGGGGCTGGGCCGGGCGCCAGGAAAACAACGGATTAATATTTGGAACAAGAAATTACCCACCACTGGGAAACCAATTAGGTCCCTGATCCGAGCTTGTTACACGGGTGGAAATAGATGCGTTTTGGGCTTCACGCAGCTGCGGGGTGCAAGGCCTATTTCCAACTTGCTGGGAAGCTGCTCGATGAGGGAGAAGGGGTGGGGACCCCCGGCAACAAGAACCTCACTGCCCGATGCCCAGGACACGGGGTCAAGGACAGATGGAAAGGGAAACAGCAAGCGCGAAAAGCCTGGATCAGACCGAGGGCAGGGACAGGCGGGGAGTGAGGGCCCCGCCCCCTCCAGGCTAGTTCCAGCGGAAGGGGGCGGGGCTTCTGGGGCCCGAGCGTGGGGCCGGGGCACCGGTCCTCTGGCTCCGGGCCCTGCATCCAGACGGCATCTGGGTGTGTCCTACTGGCCTTCCGGGCTATGACGCTGCCCACCTGTCCTATCTGGGCCGGGCAGCACCGCAGGGACAAGGCTCCGCATGCCAGGGTGGGGCCGGCTGCAGGCCATCGGTGGGCTCAGCTCCCTCCGTTGCCCAGCAGGACACATGCCCTTGGCAGATCCCTTCTTGGGCTTGACCAGAGGACAGAGGCCCTGCAGGACCGGCTCGCCTCAGGGGATCCCTCCTTCTTAACTGGGCCTGGGCGGGACCCAGGATGGGTGAAGGGGTGGTAGCAGTCCAGGCTAGACATCTGCAGGGGTCCAGGGGAAAGTCCCACCTGCTCAGCTGGCTCCGCAGCCCCCAGATGAGGCGGGGAGGTGGTGGGGGTGGGAGCTGCTGGCCCCTCAGCGGGGGCCTCGGAAGGCAGGACTCTACGCCTGTCGGTGTTGGTGTCTGACGCCTGGCCTCCTTCGCCCGCTCAGCCCTACTCCAGGCCCTGGCATGGCTGGCCACGGTACCTTCCTGCCTGGAGTCAGGCCGAGCCCGCGGATCCCACGACAGGCCTCAGCAGACTCGGGCCCTGCTTTGCTGGATCTCACGGTAGAGCCACGGAGCCAGGGGACCCCAGGCTCCCCGCAGCTGGCCCAGGACCGCGGGGGACAGTGGAAGGCCACACCACACCACTTCTTCCACCTGCCCAGAACTCCTGTATTTCCCAGGGCCATTCACCCCTTGAGTCCCTTCTCTCCAGCGGGCTCCCTCCATGCTGCAGCTCCCTTCCAGCTCCTGGGGTCTGGGGTCTGGGGTCTGGGCTGGCCCACACGGAGGCCTGAGGGCGGGGGACATGGGTGCTGAGTTGGGGCTGGTTAACGGAGCCCCACCCTGGCTGAGAGGACCAGCTCCCCCTCCTTCAGCGGTCAGCACCGCCAGCGTCTCGCTGTCTCCTTCTCGCTGATGCAGGTTTTGGGGCGTAAGGCTGTCGAGGGAGAGCACAGAGGGAGCAGTGTCACCCAGCCGCCATCCCCGAGGGCTGCCCCATGCCCTTGGGGTGAAATCCAGACTGCCCGGGGTTGCCATTCACGGCCCCTGGAGACCTGGCCTCCGCCCCCAGCAGCCTCGAGCTCCCTCTGCCTGACCAACCCTGAGCATCTTTCAGGATCCAGCTCGAGCATCCCTCCTCTGGGAAGCCCTCACCCTGTGCATCCTCTCCTGGTTTCCAGTGGCCCAGGGCAGGACAACCCTTTCAATATAGCGCTTCTGCCCTTAATGGCCCTTTTCCCCCTGTACATGCAAGGCTTGGCTTCTGGGAAGCACACCACATTGCTCCCGGGGTTCTGCCCCCATCAGCCCCCCCACAGCTCCCCGGGGAAGGCTCCTGGGTGGAGGAGAGGTGTCTGAGAGCTGGCAGGGGCGAGAGACAGTGTGTGATGCTGCCAGCTCCTTCTCTGTTCTGGCCAGATTCCTGAAGGGGGGTGGGAGGGGTGCTCTGGGCAGAGAAGGAAGCTGACCTGGGTCAGCTGCATTCTGCTTCCTTTTCGAGTTGGTAACGATTTGGTTTTCATTCATCATCTGCACGTCCTGCCCCTCCACCTGATTACTGCAGGGAGGGAAAAGCCAGAAGGTTCCATCAGGCTCCAGGCAGCGTGTCCCTGCCATCCTTCCTCGTTAGGTCCGGCAGGGGAGGTGATGGGGGAGGGGAGGTCACGGGCTCGGGGCGCACCTGATGGCGGTGTGTTTCTCCTGGTGACAGATGTCCGTGTCCTCGGTGAAGAGGATGGTGTGGTAGGGTACTGTGGGCTCACACGTGGGCAGGATGCCCCTGACCAGGTGGCCCACCATGGCCAGGATCCCATTGTACACGAGCAAGTCATCCACCAGGAGCTGGACAGACAGAGGAGGGGCTGTGTGGAGGGTGGCGTGTGGTCCATCATCCCCCTCGTCCTTCCCACGTGTGACCTCGGGCAAAGTGCATCACTGCTCAGAGCCTCGCTTATTAGGTGCGCGGCCCGTGTTATGACTTCAAACCTTCACGACGACCAGGAGAGGCGCCTGGATTAGCCCCACATTGCAGATGGGGAAGCTGAGGCTCAAAGGGCTAAAATCTTTCGCCCATGTGGCAGGGCATGGCGAACTCGGGTCTCTGGTCCCCCAGGGCCCTAGCTCTCCCTACCCCAGAGTTGCCTCCGGCAGGAAGAGCTCCCTACACGAGTGCAATTCAAGAAGAAAAGATGAAAGAAAAGCCACTTTGTTTTTTTCGGGGTGATGATTCGATCACTCGGAGGTTTTGAATTCACGGTTGGATGGTACAGCTCCCTGCCTCTGAGGACCAGGCATCTGTGTCTAAGGTTGCAGCCGAGAGAAGTAAGTCAAACTGCGGCAAATGATAATTGCCGGCAGCCTAATTACCAATGAGCATAATTACCTCAAAAAACGCAGCCAGTAAGTACTTACGCCAAACTCCTTCACCCCTCGATGGGGTGTTTTCGCGTAATTCCACAGTTTGATCATTGACACCGTGGTAGGCCGATCGAAAATCACATAAACCCGGTTCACCTGTCAGAGAGAAGAACTCATTAGAACAGGCATGTTTGGGAACAGAGGCACTGGGCTGGGCCCGGGGTGCCAGGCGTGGGCCGGGGCGCGAGGACGGTGGGTGCCCGAGGCAGTGCCGGCCCAGGTGGGCCGCCTGGGCTGCTCGGGGCCGCTGTGCGTGGGGTTCCCGCCGCCTTTCTTCTCCTTGCAGCCCATCTTGAGTCAGGTCACGTGTGGCTCTGTTTGCAACAAACCGCTGAGCTGGCTGTTGAAAGGCCTGTTTTCTGGGCCTGGCATGGCCGTCACTGAAATGCCTGTGGAGAACTGGGCGCGCCCTTCCCTTTCCTCCACGTCAGGTCCAGAAACACAGTCTGGGGCTCCAGGGGCCAAGGGAACGGTCCCCAGCTCCAGAGTCAAGAGGCACGACCTCCGAGCAATCAGCACAGCCTTGACCCCTGTTTGTCCTTTCTCCGGATCATAAATGAAAAGCACAGCCGAGTGGCCTTGAAGGCACCGCCGGGTGATTTTCAGCGGAGATCTTTGAACCTCTGCCGGCGGAGGGGGCGGGAGGTGTCCCGATCCGTGGCCGATCAGCTAGTGAAGTGGGACCCAACAGCCTCCTCACCCCCAGCAAAGACTCGCAAATATTAGGGGGCCCCTTGCAAGACAGAAGGAAGCATAAGAATTCAGTGTTGGCCACAGGCTGCAGACTTCGTGTGGTTCCAGCCCTGGGTCTCAGCCCCGAGAGGACGTAGGGGGATGTGGACAGGGTCAGCCTTCCGCTTGTACCATGGAAATAATAAAGGTCTAGAGGAGGGTCCTCAAACTCAGTTGCCCACAGCGTTCAACTGGATACAAATGTTTGAGTCCAGCTAGAAGAGGGAGAGACGGAGAAGCTGCTCTGCACCCAGAGGCCTTCATGTGAAAGATGTTGGCAGATGCCTGCTGGCCAAGGTCAAGGTGGCAGCCGGCTGGACTGGCCAGGGGCCACCAGTTTGCAGCCCCAGGTCGGAGGGCTGATAGATCTATGTGGTTCTCCTTTGCAGTGTGGGGCTGAGGGGTTTGGCCTCTTCTCAAGGGAAGCTGATGGACCATTGAAGGGGTGCTGCCCCTTCCTGTGAGGGTTTTGAGAGGAAAATGTACCCCTTATCTTCCCACCCAGTGGTCACAGGGGTAGATGCCCAGCCCCTGCTGCACATCTATACAGGCATCTGGCCCCGTGACTGAGAGGCTAGGGAGTGCTACCCAACCCCTCCCATCTCCTGGTCTCTCACCTCCCTCTCTACCACTATCGACCAGGCCCAGGTGGGCAAAGGCCTACCCCGAGGTTCGCCATCAGGCCTTGGAGCAAAGAGATAGGCAGGACCAACTGCAGAGTCTGAGATCTGGGAGACTGAGTCAGTTGGTTGGAAGAGCTTACCAGGCAGGTCTGAGGCCAGAGAGAGGGCAAGGTTGGGGTCAAGTGCCCAGCGGCATAAAAAGGGAGCAGAAACAGTGAATGCGGAGAGGCTGGGGCTGGGAAAAAGAGGACAGAGTGGACTCTGCAGAGAGAGACAGGGGCAGAAAAGAGAACCAGAGAGGGATGTCTTGCAGGGATCGACAGATGCCCAAGCCCCCAGGACTGCTGCACTGGGCTCCTGGCCTCAGAGTCCAATGTAGCCCTTCATCTCCCTGGTGTCCCCTTATAATATGCACCCTCAGAGCAAAGGGAAAGAACTCTGGCCAGGAAGAGCCAACCTGTCAGATGTGTTAGCAAAGACCCGAGGCTTCCTGGCGGCCCCTGGGCACTTTGACTTGTTCGAGGTTAACCTGGCCTGGAAGAAAGCTGTGTCACTGAGACCAGGGACAGAAAGCGCCCCCAGCATCCACCCCAGGGCTGAGAGCCTCCGGAACCCACCAGGCCGGGCAGGATGGGAGCCAGCCACATGTGTCTGCCGTCACTGGTGTCGTTCACTTGGTCGATGAGCTTGTCGGGGGTCCGGACGTCCCCGCATACGCCCTCCAGAGAGTTGACGCTGTCGGGGAAGGCGGCGATATCTGTAGACGCCTCTAAGCTCTCATAACCCAAAGTGGAGTGCTCACCACCGTGCACCTCTTGCGGCCTCCAGCCTCCATCACGCTGACGGCACGGCTCAGGGGACGCCAGGGCGGGCGCGCCTGGCGGGCAGAGCCGCCATCTGCTGCTCTGGGCAGCCAGAGGAGTGACAGCCAAATTAGACATGTTCTGGGGAAAATGAAAGCAAGGAGGCTGACGGGAGTCGGGGTGAGAGTGGAGGCGTGGCCAGTATCAAGGAAAGGGGAGGAAAGCGGGCAGAGAGCAGGCTGAAAAAGACGGGTTTCATGGAAGGGCTGGAGGCGGGAATAAAAACTGTTGCTGTCTCTTTGGAGAGTGGAGGGCAGACTCTGAGGTCTTCCTTTGAGAGGGGATGGACGGGGTCATGGCTGGATTCTGCCTTGGCATGTGACCACCCTACCGAGACTGGAAGGATGTGGGGGGCGGAGCCTGACTCAGCTATTGCTACTCAACGAATGGGCATTAATGTGGACGGAGAGGACATGGTCCCAGCTCTGACTCTGCCATCCTGGCCTGTGAGATCTTGGGCAAGTCATGGGCTATCTCTGGGCTTGTTTCCTCATCTGTAAAATGGGAATAAACATCTCTCTGTCCCAGAATTGATGAAGACTTATACATCTAAGGAATCACTAATAACGATCAAAACCACCAAGAATCACTTATCCCAGGTGAGGAGCATGGTGCCACCAGGACAAAGCGGAAAAGGATCCAATCAGAACCCAGGGACCCCAGAGAGATGCAAGGGAGGCTTTTGGGTTTGACCTGCTCTGGTAGTTCCCTAACTGGTGCGTCAGGGATCACAGATCAAGAGCCCAGAGGGGTCAGGCAGGTTGTATCAAAGGGAAGCAGGACAGCTCAGTGGTCAAGAGCATGGTCTTTGGAGCCAGACTCCCAGCTCACTGGCTGTGTGACCTTGGGTAAGTTACTCAACCTCTCTGTGCCTCACTTCACAAGATTGTTGTGAGGGCAAATGAGGTACATGGGACAAGCCCTGGCACCGAGTGAGCCCTTGGTGAATATTAACACTATGTTTCTGGGGCCTGGGAGGTAACTGGAGGTAGAGGACTGGGATCAACTAGGTGGATGCGCTTGGGGAGAAAGGGCAGCAGACACTCAGGTCCAGCCATCGTCACTATGCAGGACTGTGGCCTCGCACTGCCAACTTCTCAAGAGAAGCTGAAGATTGGGTTGTCATCTGAAACCTCCTGATTTTTAAAAAATATTAGCGACTAACTCAAAACATTTAAAAACTCACTGGGCTAACAGTTTGCTAATTCTGGTGTCGGTATTCTGTGAGCAAAGGGCTCCACGGTCAATAAATTCAGGACACACTGGGTTGAACACAATAGAACAGGTTTCTCCCTACAGGTCCTGTCAGAGCCTTTACAACTCCAAAGTGTCTGTGGTTCTCCAAGAGGGGGCTGCAGGTGGTAGCCTCTCTCAAATCCCTGAACCACAGGACTCTTTGTCTTATAGATGTCGTGGCAGGTGTGCCTGGGAGCTTCTCTCTGCTTTGCAAGGGTCACATCTGACTGTAAGTAGAGCCCAGTGGCATTTTTAATTTCCAGGTCTGGTTCCTACAGGGACATTTCTCTCTACATTCGAGGATTCTGCTTCTTCCCCTGACCCTCCCATGCTCCCTGCAGTCTGGGTGGAGCCCCCCTTCTGCCTAGAAAGGATACTGTTTTCCGACAGAGGGATTTTCTCTCCCTGTTCGTCATACAGCTCCAGGCCGGTAAGACCGATGTAATAGGGGTCACCCCAGCTGGTCAGGAGCTGAAACTGGAAAATGACTGCAACATGTTATTAAGGAAAAACAGGCTTAATTTTCTGGAGAACAGAGGAAAACAATTACAAAGATAAAAGGGATATGTATATATATATATATATATGTATGTGTGTGTGTGTATATATATATATATATATATATATATATATATACACATGTTTATAGAGATGAACGAGAGAAAAAAATGATTTCTTTTTCCTTTGAGACTGAAGTCAATCACAATGTATGTGGCATGAAATTTTCTTTAATTTAAACTGCATATGAATGTGTGTATGTGTGTTTTAAGAATTCAAAAGCTTTCTCCAGGCCCCAGGAGGTAGGAGGACAGGCAGGGAGGGTGTGCTCCAGGGAGCTGGCAGGGGGGACGTATCTGTCACAAACTCAGTATTTAGAGCTGAACAGTGACCAGGCCTCAAACTACCTCCTGCCTCAGTTTCCCTGGTTGTAAAATGACACGAACAGAGTGCCTGTTCCCTGCTCCACCCGTTTCAAGTGTGCAGGGTGTGAACAGGGAGGGGGGGATGCGGGAGCATCACAGTATTGGGGGGATGGGCCCTGGCAGGGTGACCGCCCCCCCACTCCCGCATTGCTGACTGCACCTCACACAGACAACCAGGCATCCAGCCCTTCCTCAGCTCTGTCCCCCACTGGCTTCCAGAATCCCCAGGAGCAGGCAGGCCGGGAAGCCTGAGAAGTGGTAGGGTGGTCCCCAGGCGATAAAGCCGGAGGGAGAACAGGCTAGTGAGAGAGCCAGGCTGTCTGTGTCCACTAACCCGGTCCTACCCCTTCCCGGCTAGGTGGCCTGGCAAGTTAGTTAACCTCCCTGCGCCTCAGTTTTCTCAGCTGTGAAATGGGGCTGCAGTACCCACCTCATGGGGCTAACACATGAGGTTCATACAGGCGATCTACTGCGAACAGCGCCGGGCGGCAGAAAGGGTCCAGCACATTTGAGCTATGATTCCTTCTCTCTTCACCTCCTCCCTGCCTGGTTCCGAGGAGAGACCCCAGCCCAGTCCCCGGGTCGGTTCCAGCTTCTCTGGCCCCTCCCAGCTACAGTCCTTGGTGCTGCCTCCTGAACCTCAGCCCACCAGGGGGGCGGGGCCTGGAACTCCTCGGTCCCAGCAGCACCCAGTGTCCCCAGGGACCCGGGAGCTCTCCCAACCTCCCCTTAGTTTCGCTGCATGGGCTCCAGCTGCCTTGGCTGTGGCCTGGCTGAAACCCAGGGCAGCAGCTGAGGCCCAGACCCCACGTCAGGGCCCGCGAGGAGGCCACAAGGGCCTCGCCCTCTCCCTGGGTTCTGGGCATAGACCCAGTGGCCGGGATGTGAGGCCGGTGGAGGAGGATACAGCCACAGGGCATCAGGGGCGCCTCATAGTCCATGCTCGCCCGCTCCAGGCTCTTTGTGTCCAGTCTGAAAAAACACAAAACAGCACCAGGAAGCAGAGGATTGCAGTGGCCCGAGTCGCTGGTCAGTTATCCCCCGGGGAGGCAGTGGGGGAAGGACACACAAGCTTCTGGAATTCCCATCTACTGGGGGAGGCTCGTCACCTTGGGTTTGACTCGCATTCCTCAAAACAACCCTGGGAGGTGGGTACTCTCACATCCCTGTTGTGGGTGAGGAAACTGGAGCACAGGGAAGTGAAGTCACTTGCTCAAGGTCACACAGCTGGGAGGTGGCAGAAGTGGGATGTGACCTGAGGTTGTCTGGTTCCAGGGTCCACACTCTTAATCACCCCACCCAACTTTAGCCCCTTCATGAACAAGGTAAGTCCACACTGTTCTGAGAGCTGAGTGAGACTCATGATGGGCCAATGGGGTAGAGTGCTGGGAGGGGGCAGGCTACCCCAGGCAGTAATCAGGGAAGTGATGTCTGAGCTAAGGAGGAGGCAGCCATGGGAAGAGTCAGAGCCGAGCCTTCCAAGCGGAAGAGCACCCAGAACAAAGGCTCTGAGGTGGGACGGGGCTGGACAGTTGATGTTTGTCCCAGAAAGCAGCCAGATGGGCTGAAGTGTGGGGTGGGATGGGAGGCGGGCAGGGAGAGGAGGCAGAGAGGTGGGGAGAGCCCTGAAGTCTTTGCTTCATGATCTTGAGCAAGAGGCTTCATTCGCCTGGGCCTCAGTTCCCACATCTGTGAAATGGGCCTAACAATCCCTGCTTCAGAGGGTGGTTGGAAGGATTCCCCGAAGGATGACCACAAAGCATCTGGCTCACAGCAGGCACACGGGAGGGAGCCTCTCTCCTCCTCCAGACTCCTCCCCGCAGGGCTTCTCTCCCTGGTCCACGGCCAGTGCCCTCCGGCCCTGGCCTGGTTTTCTTCAGTTTCAAGGGCAGTGTTATAATTAAGTGACTATCCCCAGTATCTGGCCCAGGGAGTGATCCCAGCTACAGTGGAGGGAAACTCATTTTGTTTTGAGAGCTTGGCCTCTGGTACTTGGACATCACGGGGTTTAAATGAATAAACTTAACGTGGCATTTACAGATTGTTATGAACTTAACGCAGCTGAGACGGGCCAAGCAATCCCTGGGAATCCATGAAATGTTAGGCTCTATTTTTCTCTTTGAATCTTTCTAAATCAGGAATACAGAAACAAGAGGAGGAAGGCCCTTCCCCGAATTGGCCAGCAGGCAGTTCTGGAATCTAGGCAGGCCTGAGCCTCTCTTCCCAGCAGGAAGCACAACGAAGCATTTAAAATCTCAAGCACTCCAGACCATGAGAAAGCCCAACACCCCCAGACAAGGCGGGCACATCCCCCAGGCTTCCGGAGAGGCTTGGCTAAGCTTTACAAAACAGCCGAGTTGAAAAGCAACGTGTTTGATCATCATTTCAAAACCCTTTAGGTACACATTTCAGAGCACGATGCAAAGCCAGTGCCCTTGGACCGGGAGGGACCATTCATGGAGCCGCTCCCCTCACCTCTGGGCTGGTGGGGGCAGAGGGCAGCGTTGCAGGTAGTCCACAAAGAGGATTTCTTGAGCAAAATCGAAGTGGCAGTTGCCCGGCCCCTTCCGGATGAGGAAGCCCTCAGGAGGGGAGACGCACAGGCCATCCAGGGAGACGTGGACGATTTTAGCCTGGCAAACAACAGAAATAACGAGTCTGAAGAACAGGAGCCAGTGTGAGGAGGGTGGTGAGCGCTGACGTGGCTGGCGCTGCTGGCAGCTGGCATGTATGACTGGGGGCCTTCACAGAGCCCCCAGGCCCTTCTCCCAGGCCAGAACCACTTGGCCGGGGTCCCCTTTCCGGTGCCATCCCTACTCTGTGCTGGGCACTGGACGTAGAGCAGGGGAGCAGGAAGGTGAGGCTCCAGCCACAGTGGACACGTACAGACCTTCCCCGGTCTACTCAGCTGCAGCGGCCTGAGGAGGTATGACATGGTGGTCAAGGGCGTGGACTCAGCTGCTCTGAGATCCACCATGAGTAGTTGTGCAAGTTACTTAACCTCCCTGCCTCAACTTCCTCATCTGTTAAATGGGCTCAACGAGGAGCTGACTTATATAAAGTCTCTAGAACAGAATAGCGCCTTGCACAAAATACACACTGCACCAGTGTTAGCCTGGACTGATCCTTCTCCAAACCCTGGCTCACACCTCACCTCCTCTCCTAGCACCTGCCCCTGCGACAGAAATGGGCCCCTTCCTGATATTCCTTCTCACAGCCCTTGGCTTGTCCTTTGAAGGGCATGTGTTCCCTAGCTGTGTCCTCCATGGTTGCGGGGTCTCCCCTGATGGCAGAGACCCCAGCTGGATTATCTCTACATCTGCCTCTGGGCACGGCACACAGTAGGAGCTTGCTGAATTGATTGGATCTGCGCCACCATGGCCCCCTGTTATAGGCAGATTTTGCCAGCCGGATGGCCAGGATCTGCCAGTAAATGTCAAAGCCTAATGGCAGGATCTGAGGTGGCTCAGCTCCGTTCCCCTGGGGAAGGGCGGTCGGTGGTAGGGCAGCAGAGAGGGCGCTAAGCCAGTACCCTCTCTGACTCCACATTTTGGAATCAGGGCTTCTTGGCACCTCACTCCACCTTCATGGTTAGCAGCCCAGCCAGCTGCTGACCAAACTGGTGGTGCTTCACCCTGGAAGACACAGAGGGCTTCTCCGTGAGGAAAGGAAGGGGCCCTGTCCTGGGTCTCGTGGATAACAATGTACCCTGGGGCTCTTCACCCCGCCGTAACTCAGTCAGTCGGTCACAGGGTGCCTAAACCTAAAAGGTGTACAGGGGCTGGAAACGGCGACCCCAAAGCTGTCACTACACTTCCACGCTGCTTTCCTCAAGCCTAATTCCTGCCTGGGCCCCAGGGCTGGACCTGTGACTCAGGCCTGGCCAAACAGAGAACTGTCACCCACGGGCCATGTGGATGCAAGAGCAACGTGGCTCCTGGGGTTTTGCTGGCTTGGAGCATGCAGGATGCAAGCCCAGAGCTGCCAGGGTTGGCCTGGAGGAGAAAGCCACCTGAAGTGAAGCTGGCAACAGAGCAGAGCAGAGGTCCAGGAAGTCCCTGTCCCTCTTCTAGGGCCACCACCACCTCCTGGGAGCAACTCTGACTTCCCCAGACCCCGGTTCATTGCCTCAGAAGGGGCTTTTATCATCACCTCCATCTTATAGCTAAGGAAGCTAGAGCTCCGAGAGGCTAAGCAATTTGCCCAAGGACACACTGGAGGGGTGTGAAGCCCACCTCTTGGAGTGCCAGGCCTGGCTCTAACCTCATGCCAGGGGCTCAGAGCCAGGGTGCCCAGTGGTGCCTTGTGGGGTAGGCATCTGATGCACTTCCCTGGGGAGGGCGGGACCAGAGTTCCATTACTCTGCGCCCTGGGATCGCCCTCTCAGATGGCGCTCATTCCCGCTCCCATGGTGGCCATTCATCACTGGCACCAAGGCTGGTGGGGGCCAGACCTGGGAAGCAGGGCCTCTGGGCCCAACGTTTCCAGGCGGTAAATCCAGGTCGTGGAAGCTCAACTGGAAAGAGGGATTCACTCAAGGGAAGGGAAAGGCCCAGAGGCATGAGTTGAGGCAAAAGAATGTTTCTTTAACGCCAATATAGCTGACATTTTATTCGCGCTCGACCCAAGAGCATGCTTACAAAGACACCAGGGCGGCCTGGGCGGGGTTTGTAAACTGCACACTCAGGGGAGCCAATGCTCCTGAAGACAAGCGCCGGGGGCTGGGGGCTGCTCACGCCACTGTGATAAACCCCCACAGTCTTAAGTCCCTGGACGTACTGAGGACCCAGGCCTGGGCTCACGGCATCCTCACAGGCCAGGTCCTGGCTCTGTCAACTTCTGAGGGCCAGAGGCAGGTATCCTCCTCCCCCTTTTACAGATGAGGAAACTGAGGTCCAGGGAAGGCGGGCCACTTGCGAAAGGTCACACAGGTGGTAAGGGTCAGAGGGGGGGATTCAGACGCAGAGCTGTGCATTGAGGGCCCTAACTGCATTGCTATATTTCAGGTGACCTTGTCATCATCACTTCCATGTAGTGGGAGGGGACAAATGTCTCATGGTTCATGGTCACACAGGTCAGAAAAGCCCATGAAAAGGGGCACTTCTTCTCTTTTTTTTTTGCGGTACGTGGGCCTCTCACTGCTGTGGCCTCTCCCGTTGCGGAGCACAGGCTCCGGACGCACAGGCTCAGCGGCCATGGCTCACGGGCCCAGCCGCTCCGCGGCATGTGGGATCCTACCGGACCGGGGCATGAACCCGTGTCCCCTGCATCGCAGGCGGACTCTCAACCACTGCGCCACCAGGGAAGCCCCAAGGGGGCACTTCTGATGCTCTTTTCCACATGCCAACAGAGGCCCCTGCTTTTTCACACCCAGAAGGAGAAGAACATAGTGTAGAAATTAAGAGTGTAGGCTCCAAGCTCAGCAGACATGGACTGGGCCTCTAGCTGTGTGACCTGAGACGAGTGACTGGACCTCTCTGAACCTCAGTTTTCAATACCCTGAAAGATGGGGGTAATAACACCTGCCTCCCAGAGGCTGGAATGCGGGTCCAATGAAACGACAAAGGCATGAGCAGCCCTCAGCCCGGGCCTGGCCGCCAAAGCGCTCAGTGAACAGCAGGGCTGCCACCGACCCCTGTGAGTGGGGGCTGGGCCTGCTGAGGACCCCTGAGCCCCCAGAAGAGACAAGGCGCTGCAGTTCTCCGAGTCAGCCCCGGGCTCTGTAGCTTGCATTTGCTGTTGGCAGAAGGGAACAGCGGCAGCTCTCTCTCCCTGGCTGTAACCTCCCCCAGCTTCATTTGGAAAGTTCTGGAGGATTTATGCTCCTCTCTGGCAGCCACGCCAGCCATTCATCACGGTGCTGTTTCCCTGACAGTGGACTGAGCGCGGCTGCCGTTGCCCGGCTTACCCCTCGATAGGTGTCCTCGGGAGATTTATTGTAGTTCCAGAAGCGCAGGCCTGCGATGCTTTCGGCTCTGTCGAAGTGGATCGTGACCACGTGGTCCAGCCCCGGCAAGAAGGGGATCAGCCACATATGCTCATCCTCCATCGTGATGTTGGCTCCATCGATTAACCTGCACTCAGCGGGGAAGGAGCGGAGAGATGGGGGCAGCCCGGTCTGCCGGGAGAACTCACAGTGTGGGGTCTACACCCACTCCTGTCCCCACGGCAGCCCCTGCCTGGCACGAGCCTGGCTGGATCCGGCTCATTACGGGGAGGTGAGACTAATTAAAGCAGCAGTGAGGAGCCACCTCTCATGTGTGAAGTGAGACAGAATAGGAAAACAAGGGGAAAAATAACAGTCTGTGCGGTTAAAGGTACAGTGAAGCAATCATGAAGGGTTTTAAAGCGGGGATGCGGGTGTGTGCTAGTTTTTAGGACTCTTTAACCCAGCGATCCCATTTCTAGAATTTATTCCCCCTAAGAAAAATTTATTCAACATGTCAAAAAGCTATCTGCACCAAGATACTACTTACATTAGCAACAAACAAGCAAACCCTGAAAGCTCTCAAAATAGGGAAAAGTTCAGTAAATCTGTACGGTAGTTAAAATGATAATCACAAGGATGATGCAGTAATGGGGAAAGGCGGGGGCGCTGATTTTCATGCTGTAAAACGAGGACAAGGACCAGGAGAGATTACGCGAAAGTGAAAGATCTATTTCTGTCAGGGGGTGGGGGGTGACTACTTGTATTTTCCCAAATTTCTATAAAGTGATGTATTGACTCCATGGTACATTTTGAAAGAATTCTATTCCTTCTTTCTTTCTTTCTTTTTTTCTTTTCTTTTTTTTTTTGGTACGCGGGCCTCTCGCTGCTGCGGCCTCTCCCGTTGAAGGAGCACAGGCTCCGGACGCGCAGGCTCAGCGGGCGTGGCTCACGGGCCCAGCCGCTCCGCGGCATGTGGGATCTTCCCGGACCGGGGCACGAACCCGTGTCCCCTGCATCGGCAGGCGGACTCTCAACCACTGCGCCACCAGGGAAGCCCTATTCCTTCTTTCTTGTGCTGGGGGAGAAAGATACTAAAGCACCAGGGGGAACTTGGCAGCTCCTGGCGTGGGACAAGTACAAGAAGGGGCAGGTGCCTCTGGGGAGGAGATGGTCTGGCCTGTAGTCACCCAGCCTGCATATCCCAGGGCAGCCCGCCACCGCTGGGAGGGAGCCCCCAGCACCCTCATGTTCTAAAAGAGCTTGTCACCACACTGCAGTCCCATCCTGGCCAGTCTCTGGTTCTCCCGCTTGGGACATCCTGTCTCATCCTTCCCAACTCTGCCCAGCACACCCTAGCCCAGACCCCAGCCCTGAGCTCACTACCGCTGAGAGACCTGGCCCTGGAGATAGGGGCCCAACTCTCAGCCTCTTGGGCGACCTCCTCCCCTCACCCTCCCATTTTCCTGGTGACCTTGAAGCTGCTGCCCTGGGAGGGATACAGGCTGCTGCCACATTTCCTGGATTTTTAATTTTTTTTTAAACATTCTATTTATTTATTTTGGTGGTGCAGCATGTGGGATCTTAGTTTCCAGACCAGGGATAGGATCCATGCCCCCTGCATTGGGAGCATGGATTCTTAACCACTGGACTGCCAGGGAAGGCCCCACGTTTCCTAGATTTTAAAATAAACTTTATGTTTTTCCTCTTACGTTTTGAAGTTCTGGACTTGGAAGAAATCTTACAATCGAGGTGTTCATCCAAGGAGGTAATGTTTCTTTTTTTCTCTAAAAGGCTGTTATTAAATTGATGGGTGGTGTGTCTTACAATTGCTGGCATCTTGAAACTGAGGAGATCCAGCAATTTTACCCTGGGGTGTTTGTGGAATTAAGCTGACTGAGGTCTAAAGCTAGAGAACCTTCTATTTCCTTCCAAAAGCAATTACCTTTCTGTCCTAGATATGGTGCCACCTCTAAAACAAAACTACTGCCCAATTCTGAGAGTGGAGAGAACCGATGAAGCGTTCACAGCTGACGGCGAAGGGAGGTCCCCACAGACACCCTCAAGGATATCTAAATGATACTTCCTAGCTCTGTCCACAAACAAAGCCTCGAAACAAGGATTGACCCAGTAGCAATGAGCATCCCTAGTGGCTAGATTATGGTCTCTAAATACCATTTCCCAGTAGAAGGAACCTGGGCTTCTCGGAGAAATAGCTGATTCCATGCCTGGGACAATACACATAAAAGAGGAACCTGGACTACCTTGTGACATCAGAAAGCAAGGCAGCTATCAGAGACTACTACTTTACAAAAGGATTTGGGAGGTCCCAATGTCCAAAGAGGGATCAATTTGAGCATCGATAGGATAAAAACCGTAATAGATTGAAACCCTTCAAACACAGTAGGTTTAAATCCATGAGTTTATGGTAGTCAAAAGCAAACAAATGTTTTAAAGGATGCTAGAGAAACAATTTGCTCTTTTGAAAACTGAAAAATAAAGGGAAAGAATCAAACGTTTAGGTTGTCTTTCCTGTTTGAATTGTACCTCAAAGTAACCAAATAATTGAGGGAAATTTTCCCTTTATCGACGAAAAAAGAGTGATAGGATCAGTGTATCACTGTTTCACAACCCCCAATAGAGTAACAGATCTAACCACTAAGTATTGGCTGCCAACATCACAGAAAGCCTGACAACCAGATATTCCATGAGTCCTGAAGGGAATACACAGTGACATCCACGCCCTGATGGTTATGTCTTGCCCTAATGGTCAAACCTCAATCTGATCAGGCCTCTAGATCTGGTGAACAATTTACAAGAAATACAGGGGCCTGAAGAACAGGCTAAACGATACCATAGCGATGCAGCCAGTAAAATCCAGACTCAACAGGGCAAAAACCCTGGTTTCTTCAACAGGTAATTTATAAGGAAAAAAAGAAGAACGATGGAAGGGAACCTAGAGATTATGAGAGGCTTAACAGACATATCAACCTACAAAGGAACTTACTTACAAAACAGAAATAGACTCACAGTCATAGAAAGCAAACTTATGGTTACCAAAGTGGAAAGAGGCGGGGTAGCGATAAATTAGGAGTTTGGGATTAAAATATACACACTACTATATATAAGATAGACAACCAACAAGGACCCACTGTGTAGCACAGGGGACTCTACCCAATATTTTGTAATAACTTGTAATGGAAAAGAATCTAAAAAAGGAATATGAATATATAGATATATATATCTGAATCACTTTGCTGCTTACCCTAAACTAAAACAACATTGTAAATCAACTATATGTCAATAAAAAAATTTTTTTAATAAATAAATAAAATTTTAAAAATTAAAAAAAAATTATTTTTTGGCCGCACCACTCGGTTTGTGGGATCCCAGTTCCCCGACCAGTTATCAAACCCGGGCCCTCTGCAGTGGAATTGTGGAGTCCTAACCACTGGACTGCCAGGGAATTCCCAAAAATTTTTTTTAAAACGAGGCATAACAACCAATCACAATGTATGGACCTTACCTGGATGTCAATTCAAGGAACAAACTGTTATAAAAGGGGGAAAAAGATGGTCAGGGAAATAGAAACATGCTGGATAGCTAGTAATTTAAGAAATGACTGTTAATTATTTAGCTGGAATAATGGTACTCGGATTATGTTTAAGTCCTTATTGTTTAGAGCTACATACTGAAATATGTAGAGATGAAATACTATCAGACCTGGGATTTGCTGCAACACAATCTGCGTGGAGGGTGGGTGTGGATATGCACAAGCAGGGCCAGCCATGAGCTGATCACCTTTACAATCGGCAGCGGGGACCACAGTGTGCAGGGGTGTGACTCGCCAAGATGGCCCGTGAGCAGGTAATGACAGCAGGCTGTGAGGGCTGCGGCTAAGGGGCACCTTAGAGGAAAGCAGGTAGGAGTCCGCTGTGGACCCCACACACGCTCTGGGCCAGGGACAGGGCTCAGCTGTGATGTGGCAATCCCCCTCCCGCCCTCCAGCCATGGGAATTATTGTCTCCATTCTACTGGTAAGGAAACTGAGGCATAACTTAGTGGTCAAATGTATGGGTGTTGGTCTCCCATGGACCCGTGTTCAAATCATGACTCTGCCACTCAACTAGTGTGGGTGACAATTTTAACCTCTCTGTACCTCAGTTTCTTCATCTGTAGAGTGGGGGCCTCTTTGGGCTGTTTGAGGTTTAAATGAATGAACATCTGCAAACTGCAACCTGCTTAGCATGGTCCAGTGTCTAGCATTTAATAAATGCTCAAAAAATGGCAGTTATAATTTCCGTTATTATTATTATTATCATGACTATTATTATTGGAGAGGTTAAGCAACTAGCTGGTAAGGGGCAGAGACAGGATTTGAACTCTCATCCCTCTGGCTCCCCTAGACTCTTCTTGTTTGCACCTCCAGGCAGGGCCTAAGCCTGACAGATGTCCTGACTCAGGGGGGCCGAGTGCCAGACTGCAGGTTCTGGGGCCCCGTGGATCAGGGCTATATGCAGGCTTGTGTTCTCTTACTGACTTGACCCAACCTGGGCTTATGAATCGGACAAATGCAGAGGAAAGTGCAGCTGTAGCCACCTGTGGAGACTCCTCAGCCATCACCTCTGACCTCAGGGAGGGGAAAGCTTTCAGCCCCCGAGAGGTGGGGTCCCTCATGCCTAAACACCGAGCTAAAGGCTTACCAAGCAGCCACCATGTGTGAGGCCCACGCTGAGCACCGTGAAGAAAACACAAAGCACACCTGGGTCTGGAAGCAGGAGAGCCTGGCTTCCAATCCTGCCTACCTCTTCCAGGTGTGTGGCCCTTTCCTGGGCCTCAGTTTCCCTTGAGTACAAAATGGGCAGACCCCAGACCTCACGGGGTGGCTGGGAGAAGGTGGAATAGGAGATGCCACTTGATGGTTGCGTCTGAAACCTACGATACAGATCAGGTCCCCGAACCCCTGCTGTCATGAGCCTTGCTTGTGCTTCTTACAGACACTCACTTGTCCAGGGTCCGGGAGTCGTTGGTGCACTCAGGGAGGTCTTTTAAGTCTCTGGGGGAGGCAGAGATCTGGTGCAGGTTGATGGGCAGTGCCTGGCCGTCCTTGCCCACCACTTCCAGGCCTGTGAGCCCCAGGTAATGCAGGTCTCCCCAGGAGGCGGTGAAATTCAGCTGGAGGCCTGCAGCAGGAAGAAAAGTGTCCCGTGAACATCACAGGTTCCAGAGGAGGTACCCAAGATGGAGAGAGGAAGAGGAGTGATCTTCAGCCTCTGCATTCTACCAACTGGAAAGCCCAAACTTCAATGAAAGGGCCTTCAGAGTGGGCTCTGCACCTTTCCTCTCGGTGGCCCTTGGACCTGGGTCACTGTTGATGCTTAGGAAATGTCTGCAGGATGAGTGCGCCAGTATGGTTTAAACTTGCACACAGCCCTGGGTCTTTTCTCCATTTATCAATCACGCTGCCCACCCCATGCTTAACATCTTAGCGTGGCTTCCCATGCTGCTTGGCCAGCAGGCTTCGTCATCTGACTTCTGCCTACTTCTCTAACCTCACCTTGCACCCAAAATCCCTTGCTCCACTCAGACTGTCTTTCAGTCCCGCATATTCACATTCCCCTCTCCCACCACAGGGCCTTTGCACATGCTGTTCTCTCCCTCCTGAACTCACATGGCCTAGGCTAACTTGTGCTCATTCTTCAGATCCCAGCTACTTCCTCAGGGAAGCCCTCCCAACTTCTTTGACCACACCAAGCCTCCACTCACAGCCTGCCATGTCACTCTGAACTTCCCCTTACACACTCTGGTCACCAGTGTGATCTTGTGATCGTTTGGTAAATACCCATCTGCCCTGAGGGCAGAAATCCCATCTGTTTTGCTAGCTCATTGTGCCCCCAGAGGTTGGCAAAGTACCTGCCCCACAGTAGGAGCTCAGTACAGATGGAATGATTCAACAAGTAACTAAATAGAGGAGACTGCAGCAGTGAGCCACAGCGTCAGAAATGGACATTTTATGCAAATTGGCCACTATCGTGAGGATTCAAGGTAAAGGAAGTGACCCACGTGACACTCCCATGCTTTTGCCCTTGTTCCACCCCTTCTCCATCAGGGAGCATTTAGGAGTGAACTTCTGGGCAGAACTGCCCAGGTGAGTCACTCATTTGCCCAGAAAGTGCAAAGCCGATGACTCTCTATCCAATATCCGGCTGGAGTTCCTCCTTCCTGAATGGTCTCCCGTTACAGCAGGACCGGGACCAAGCCCCATGAACTCTTCTACCCTTGGAGAACTGGGGGCCTACTCTAGCACTCTTTTGGGTGGCTGTGTTCCAAAGGGCCACACTTGTTGCAACTTTCACAGAATGCCAGCACTGTAGCACTGGAAGGAGGAAGCCTGGATTCACGTAGCTCCACCCATTTCAGCTCAGGCAGGTTGCAGACGCCCTTGTGGCTGGAAGGGAGGCCAAGCCACGTGACCTCCCTGGAGCGTGGCTTCCTCTCCTACGCCCCTGTCGTTTCCATCATACATTTTGTAACTTGGTCTCAGATCCCTCTGCCCTTCGTGGTGCCAAGGTAACTCTGAGCATCTTGGGGGCACATGAAACAGATGTGTGACCAGTGTGGTCCTGGGCACATCATAGCTTCTCACAGCACCAGAAGCCTGCAAGATGGCCACAAATTCCTCCCACCGAGTCCTTGCCTCTTTGCAATGTGATTTCGCCGCTTCTCCCATCCAGAAGTGGAGTCTATTTCTTCACTTCCTGAATCTGGGCCATGTGATTTGCTTTGGCCAATGGGACAGAAGCAAAAGCGAAGCTTGCAGAGGCTGTAAAGCACATGTATACAGGGGTCTGGCCTCTCTTTCCACACCTGGAGTATTGCCATGTGAAGGAGCCAGGCTAGCCTCCCAATTGCAGGCCATGTGGGTGAAGACATCTTAGGTCATTCAGCTGCCAGCCCATCTGCCAGCTGACTAGACACGTGAGCAGGGCCAGCAGAGGCCAGCCTGGCTCAGAGGCAAAGGAGTGCCCAGCCAAGCCACTGAATTACGATAAATCACAATTAATGGTGGTTATATTAAGCTGCTAAATTGGGGGTTGGTTTGTTTCACAGCAGAAGCTAACTGATGCATTCCTTCTCATGATGAGTCTATGTTTAATTGTCATCTCCTAGAGAGGCCCTGCCAGCCACCTGAACTCGAATAGCACCCTCTCCCATCACTCTCAAAACCCTTCCTCTGCTTTATTTTTTGTCACCTGACAAGATGTTCTACATTGATTTGCTTATTTGTTTTCATCAGTCTTTCCCACTAAGATGGAAGCTCCCTGAGGGCAGGGGCTCTGTTAGCTGTGTTCACTGTTGTTATCTCCAGAGCCTAGAATAGTGCCTGAAAACAGATGGTCAATTAAGGCTTTTTTAAAAAAAATAAATGATTGATTGAAGAGTATGTGTTTAGTAGATACGTGTAGGTAAATGAATCAAAATACAATCATTTGAGTTTCACCAAAATCACAGTCAATGGTAAACATGTTGCTACTATGGTACCAAGCCCTGTTCTTGGCCCTGGAGATTCAGGGGTAAACACAGCAAAATCTCTCTAGGAGCTTCCACTGCAGTGAAGACAGACAATGAACACACATCAAAAAGATAATCTGATAGTTCCACAGAGTGATGAATACCATGAAAAAAATGAAAGAGATAAGACAGGGACTAACTTAGCAGGAATAGGGACGGTCACGGAGGGCCTTTCTGAGGAGGTGACGTTTGAGCTGAGACCTGGGCGATAAGAAGGAGGCCGCCATTCTGTAGCATTTCTGGAAGAACATTCTAGGCTGAGAGGGCAGGAAGGGCAAAGGCCCTGGGATGGGAACATATTTGATCTGTGGTTGGAACCAAGTGACTGAGGTAGAAGATGGAGGAAAATGAGATCAGAAGGTTAGGTGGAGGCTAGATCACGTCATGAAGTCTGGATTTTCTTCTCTGCAGTGGGCAGCTAGGGAGGCTTAGATGTGGAAGCCGAGAAGTGACAAGATCGGACCCGTGTCTTGGAAAGCGCACCGGGGTTGGACTCCATGGGGAGGCCAGGGAGGAGGCTGTTGTGATACCTGTGGCCGGGACGAAGGCGGTAGTGGTGAAAACGGGGGCCAAGTGGACAGATTCAGGATCTGCTTTGGAGACAGCGTTGACAGGGCTCTCAATGGCCTGTATGGAATTAACGAACAGAGAAAATGTTTCGACCCAAGAGACAGAGTAGCTGTGGGTACCATTCCTGAGATGGAGAAGGCCTGGAGGTGAAGGAGGGAGTGGATTTAGATCAGGGGGATCCCGGTGAGGGAGAAATGCCACCTCCCCCTCCAAACAAGGGGCAGCACCCCAGACTCTCCCGAGCCTGCCACCCTTTGTTTGCCTGGCGAGATGCACTGGGACGCCGTCTAATCTAGGGCTGCTCTCAAAGTGATTGCTCTCCTTTTTGAGCTAATATCCGTGTTCCATATTCATTTTCCTCTGGTGTATCAATTAGTATTTATATAAATGGAAGTTAATTTTGTTATTTCTCTCCCATATTTCAACTCTCTCAGCTCCTTTCCTATTCATCACCACTGATATTTGCAAAACTTCCAAAATTAGTGTCATCTGCAAATTAGCAAGTCATATATCCCCGTTCAAAACATTGATAGGATTGGCCGTATTTACCAACCCCAACGCATCCCCCCTGGGTCACTTTATCAAAGCTCTCTTCATTTGCACAGGCTGGGAAAGTACGGTTAGGATTTGGGATACAATGAGGAAAAAGCCAAAGGTTCAGAGAAGAGAGATTTGGAAATCACAGGCCACAAGACGGGCAGAAGGTCCTTGATCAGGAGGTTCTTCTGCCTTCCTGCTGAGTAGAGACGCAGAGAAATTACACTTTCCTTGCAGCAAAAAGGTCTGGGAGCGCTATTCCAGGGCAAAACTCCCAAAGGCACTGAAATAACATTTCCAAGAAAGGTCAGAAGCCGGTTCAGTGAGACAGACATTTACATACAGCATCTTTGGGGAAATCATCAGATGAAGAGGACAGTGGCTCCTCCCTTCCTTCCTTCCTTCCTTCCCTCTCTCCCTCCTTCCTTCCTTCCTTCCTTCCTCCCTCCCTCCTTTCTCCCTCCCTCCTTCCTTCCTTCCTTCCTTCCCTCCCTCCCTCCCTCCGTCCTTCCTTCCTTCCTCCCTCCCTCCTTCCTTCCTTCCTTCCTTCCTTCCCTCCTTCCTTCCTTCCCTCCCTCCCTCCCTCCCTCCGTCCTTCCTTCCTTCCTTCCTCCCTCCCTCCTTCCCTCCCTCCTTCCCTCCCTCCCTCCGTCCTTCCTTCCTTCCTCCCTCCCTCCCTCCTTCCCTCCTCCCTCCCTCCCTCCCTCCTCCCTCCCTCCTTCCTTCCTTCCTTCCTTCTTCCCTCCCTCCCTCCTTCCTTCCTTCCTTCCTCCCTCCCTCCCTCCCTTCCTCCCTCCCTCCCTCCTTCCTCCCTCCCTCCTTCCTTCCTTCCCTCCTTCCTTCCTTCCTTCCCTCCCTCCCTCCCTCCTTCCTTCCTTCCCTCCCTCCCTCCCTCCCTCCTTCCTTCCTTCCTTCCTTCCTTCCCTCCTTCCTTCCTTCCTTCCCTCCCTTCCTCCCTCCCTCCCTCCTCCCTCCCTCCTTCCTTCCTTCCTTCCTTCCTCCCTCCCTCCCTCCCTTCCTCCCTCCCTCCCTCCTTCCTTCCTTCCCTCCTTCCTTCCTTCCTTCCCTCCCTCCCTCCCTCCTTCCTTCCTTCCCTCCCTCCCTCCCTCCCTCCCTCCTTCCTTCCTTCCTTCCTTCCTTCCCTCCCTCCCTCCTTCCTTCCTTCCTTCCTTCCTTCCCTCCTTCCTCCCTCCCTCCTTCCTCCCTCCCTCCTTCCTCCCTTCCTCCCTCCCTCCTTCCTCCCTCCCTCCTTCCTCCCTCCCTCCTTCCTCCCTCCCTCCTTCCTTCCTTCCCTCCTTCCTTCCTTCCTTCCCTCCCTCCCTCCCTCCTTCTTCCTTCCCTCCCTCCCTCCCTCCCTCCTTCCTTCCTTCCTTCCTTCCTTCCTTCCCTCCCTCCCTCCTTCCTTCCTTCCTTCCTTCCTTCCCTCCTTCCTCCCTCCCTCCTTCCTCCCTCCCTCCCTCCCTCCTTCCTCCCTCCCTCCTTCCTCCCTCCCTCCTTCCTCCCTCCCTCCTTCCTCCCTCCCTCCTTCCTTCCCTCCTTCCTCCCTTCCTCTGGTTATGGCACTCTAACCTCCTCTGAAGCACTGTATGGGAAGCTGACTCCTCACCCTTGGCTCCAAAGATGGGCTTCTGACCCAGACCGGGCCAATCCGTGTTTTCCATCACACCCTGCTCCCTGCCAAGGTGAGCCACGGTGATTATTAGTTAAGGATGGGCACGTGACCCAAGCCAGGTGAGGAGACAATTCTGGGACAACTGTTGGACTTAATTGGGAAGCAGAAGTTCTTTTACCTGGGATTACCGGGTACAGCTTCTAGGGGCTCCCATGTGGACAGAGTCTGAATGGGAGACGGACAAGAGAGTGAGAAATAGGGCAGAGAGATGCAGGGAGATGCCAAGGCCTGATGACGTCATTTGCACACCTGGATCCGGCAGTACGGGGAAACTAGCAACGCCTGATCTTTTTAGTTGCATAAGCTAAGAAATGCTCTTTTTTGCGTAACTCAATTGGAATTCAAGTTCCATTGTTCCCCCCGGACCCCGCCGCTCAGGATCCTGACCAACCTAGGGGAGTCCAGACTAAACAAGAAATGACTGCTGTCTTCCAGGACCTTACACCTCTGTGGGGATGCTGACTTCCCAAAGACCTCTGAGGTGAGGCAGCCTCTCAGGGAGTGTGTTGAGTGGTGAGGACCTGGGCTTTGAATTCAGATATGCTTGGTCCTGTTCTTGGCCTTGCACTAGCTGTGTGACCTTGGGTGGCTTTCTCAATTTCTCAGAGCCTCAGTTTCCTAATCTAATCTGAAAAATGGGGAGAATAAGAGCTGTGAGTGAGATAAGGGAGGGAAAGCCCCAGCACAGTGCCTGGATGGGATACACAACCAAGCCTCAAACCAGGCTCTTGCCTACATTAGGTTGGCTTTTAAATTACTCGGTTGTCCCAAAGTCCCAAAGTAATTGAGAGAGAGTTCTGGAAAGTAAGGGGCTGTGAGGATTCAAAGGAAGACTTCGTCTTTTCTAAGAGGTAATTTATCCTTCTGGAGTGAGGGAGGGAGAACTGAATTCTCAGTGGGCACCGTGGGGAAGGCTTCTGGGGATGGGGTGGGATTACAGCAAGGCCTTAGGAAGGCGGAGTGGAGGACAGTGTGGGGCACCACCCAGATCCCACCTCCCATCCCCAGGGCTGAAGGGCTCATCCCTCCAGTGGCTGGGAGTGCTGACAGCTGACAGCCCACAGCTGAGTCCCCCCACTTGTGACTAACCCTGGCTTTGCCCCTCGCCAGCCCATATCCAGTGGCATGCTAACACAGGCGTGTAAAGGCCCAGCCCCCTTACTCAACTCAGGGGCAACTTCCAGGGGACTCTGCAGCTCCCTGTGGAGCTGGCAGAGGCCTTGCTGCGACTGCCCCGCGGCCCAGTTCTCCCTCTGCCCAGCCCTGCTTCCTGCCCTCCCCCAAAAGCATGCCCCAGTAAACTCCATCTCAGAGGCTGCTTCTTCGGAACCCAATCGAGAGTCACATCCTTTCAATGGGCAGGGATGGAGAGCAGGGAACAGAAGCCTGCAGGGGGAGGTGGGGCGGGGAGGAGGCTAAACTCTGACACATTCCGGCTTCAGCTTCGTTCTGGAGACAACGGTGGGGAGGTGGGGAGGGGGCGTGACAATGGCACGTCTCTTCTTTTCAGAAGATACCTGGAGGCAGATGACAGGCACGAGGGGGCAAGAAAGAGCAGGAGGGGGACTTCCCTGGTGGCGCAGTGGTTAAGAATCCGCCTGCCAATGCAGGGGACATGGGTTCACGCCCTGGTCTGGGAAAACCCCACATGCTGCGGAGCAGCTAAGCCTGTCATGTGCCATAACTACTGAGCCTGCGCTCTAGAGCCCCCGAGCCACAACTACTGAGCCCGTGCACCACAACTACTGAGCCTGTGCTCTAGAGCCTGCGAGCCACAACTACTGAGCCTGCGTGCCACAACTACTGAGCCCGCGTGCCTAGAGCCCGTGCTCTGCAACAAGAGAAGCCACCGCAGTGAGAAGCCCGCGCACGGCAACGAAGAGTAGCTCCTGCTCGTCACAACTAGAGGAAAGCCCGCGCGCAGCAAAGAAGACCCAACGCAGCCAAAAATTTAAAAATTAAAAAATTTTAAAAAAGAGAAAGAGCAGGAGGGGAGGCCGCAGTGAGCAAACCCCCAGAGCCTTGTGAACAGGGAACCGGTGGGAGAGATCACAGCGCAACGCTGGGCCTGAGGATTCCCTGGGATGCAGGCGGAGGTGCTGGTGGGAAGTATGCGGAGTAAGAGAGGAACTGGCTGGAATGGCACACAGGCAGAGGAGACAGAAGAACAGACACAGCGAAAGCCAGACGGGATCTGCTCAGAGGCCACCAACCAGCAGCCGGCTGGCCGAACACACGTGTTTGTTTGGCTCATAGGGTGTTTTAAAATACTGTAAAATTAGTCACCAACGTTGAAAAATCTGGAGATTTCATGTAAAAATCCAGATTTCTGACTTCTCAGAAGACCTGGCACCTGCGCCGGTACTCCTGCTGCCCCACCCCCCCCAGAGCCAGGAGGATGCAGACTTTCTCTGCTCCAGCACCTGCTCTGTGGTCCAGTTTGAAGGGGCAACTCAAACCCTGACTGACAGATGCCCAAGTCTCTCTGGCTCTTATGTCTTCTTGCTCTATAACTTCTGGGCTCTGACTGCCGCCTCCCGGGTCAGGGCTGCAGCTAACACGTAAGACGTCTGCGTGTGAAATGCAGAAGTGCCCCTCTGGGAGGGCACACTGCCAGGAGGACCCCTCTTCTGAAGGGATGCAGCCCTGTCCAGGCCAGTGTCGCCAGTGCAGGCTGGTTTCAGCCCTGACTTATCCTGGGGCCTGGTGTCTCTGTGTCAAGGTACAACCTGCCCAACTGTCCTGGGAAACCCCGTCCCAAGCGGCCATGACTCCCTCCCCACCCCCGACCCGTGAAGGTCCTCCTTCCCCTGACGCTGCTCCCAGAGAAGGTACTCACAGATGCCCTGGTAGATGCCCGGCTCTGGCGTGGTTACTTCAGGGACAGGGGGGCTGGGGGGCAGCTCTGGTTCAGGAGTCTGCACACAAGTTGGAGAGAAGCAGAGGGAAAGGGGGTGATTTTAGTGATACCCACGCATCTCACTGGACATCTTCCCAGCTAGATGCCCACTCTGTGCCCCAGGTAAGTCCCAGTGTCTTTTCTGGTGTTTTCTGCCCTGGTGGGAGCTCCATGACTGGTAATACGGCGGGCCCAGAAACCCTGAGTGCATCTGAGTCCTTGCCGGAAGTTCTTACTGGTAGGGGAGGAGTTTGACACTAACCAGCTCAGATGATTAGATTTTCTGGAACAGGGAAGGGCCCTATCTAGTTTACCTAGTGAACTAGAGGAAGGGGGGAGAGAGAGAGATCGGGAGGGAGGGATGGAGGGAAGGAGAAGAAAGAATTCAAACGTAGAGAGTGGTTCTCAACCCTGGGGCCTGTGCATCTCCATTTTTAAAACCTCCTCTGTGATTCCCATGGGCAGGCAGATAAAGAACCCTTGGTCTACAGACACGGTGGGCTGCCACACCCTGCTTCTTGGGTCTCTATGTAAACTCTTTTCATTAGATCTCTGCACCGTAAGTCAGGGTAGAAGTGCCTGTACTGCGTCACAGACAGGAAAGCTGAGATGCAAAAAGAGGTGAAGTCGCTTCTCTGGATCTTAGAGTTTTTAGTGGGGATGATGTTTCGGTACCCAGTGACACCCTGATGACCCCTCAGTCCAGCCCCTAGGGACAGCCCCTCCATGCCCCTGCCCGGCTATGGCGAGGAGGGAGAGGAAGGTTGTCTGCCAGAAGTTAACCCCTGACACTGAGTGGCCTCCCGGAAAGCTGCTGCCCGGGAACCCACGTGCCTCCTCCTGCCTTCCCTGGCGCCCCGCCCTCCCTGAGCCTCCTGCCACGCCCCCTGGTGGATGCACCCGACCCGGGACACCTAGGCGGCCGTGGGGCGGCTCCAGCCCAGACACCTGCTAGGGGTGTGACACTGACGGGGCCTCCCTGAGCTCGAGGTCCTATCTCTAAGGCAGAGAGAGTGATCCCTCCCTGCCCCTCCCAGGACTAGATCCTACCAGAGCTCCTGAGCAGGGACTTTGCCATTTGGAAAATGTTGGGGGAATGAAAGGCCTCAAGGCCATCTCCCAGCTGGAGGCCTGCGCAGCGAAGCCAGACCACGGACATGTTTTGTGGCCCGCAGAAGGGTTGAAAACATCATGGATTAGTTGCCAACGTTTCTTAATGGGGAGATTTTTACGTAACAATCCAGATTTCTGGCTTTCTTTGAAAAGACCAGGACAACCGTCAACAATGAGCTAGCCTGTCTGAGTGGGCGGGGCATGTCACTGTACCGCCTTGGTCATGACCCTCTTGTGTCCGAACCTTTTGTCCCTGGTTCCTGGTTCTTTCCACTCTTCCCCCCACCCTCTTTAAGCGTCTCCTCTTTCTCCCATGGCCTCAAGAACATCCCCGGAGACCCTGGTGTCTCTTCACCTTGATTACTCGTCTTTGACTTGGGCTGACCCTTGCCCTGAAGGTCATCTTTCATTTTTGATAATTTGTCCATTAAAAGCACGGACTTTGGAGTTCTGCATTCAAGTTCTAGCCTTGTTATGCTCCCAAGATGTGCCCTTGGGCAAGGCCCTTAGCCTGTCAGCCTTGGTTTCCTAAACGGGGATATTAATCATCTCCACTCCAAGGGCTGTCACGAGGGTTAAGCACGACAACAAGGTGCTCCACACCTGGATCACTGGTATGTGCCCAAGAAGTGACTGCCAGGATCATCATTGTTTTAATTCTCAAGTTCGCCTATTAAAAGCATTTCTAGCCCTTCCATCAAAAACAACAGTGAGTGATCAAAATGCAACCCAAGGCAAAACTTCCCGAGACTGCCAACCTCTAAATTCCAGAAATGACCAGAACTGATTTCCCCTAGCTTTGATTAAAATTTGAATACCTCCTTCACTTTGGTTTAAAAAAAAATAAAAAATAATTAGAGAATGAAATATGACCTACAGAACAAAAATGAAGCAGAAAAATGGGAAATGTCAAAACGGGAGTACCAGCAGCTTAAAGGAGATCCATCTTCATTCCTCCTGGTATACTCTGAGTCAGGAGGAGAAGTCTCTCTGGGGCGCCCACCCGCCTCCAGTCCTACCCGGTCATCAGCCCAGGAGCCAGCCTGGGTGTAGGGCCTCTCCTCCCACCAGCCGCCGGCCGTGCTGGGCCTCCAGTCCTACCCGGTCATCAGCCCAGGAGCCAGCCTGGGTGTAGGGCCTCTCCTCCCCCAGGCCGTCGGCCGTGCTGGGCCTCCACTCCTACCCGGTCATCAGCCCAGGAGCCAGCCTGGGTATAGGGCCTCTCCTCCCCCAGGCCGTCGGCCGTGCTGGGCCTCCTCAGCGCCTCCTCGCACCGCAGGCTGCACAGGCTCTCCACGTCCAAGTCAAACGTCTCATCAGAACAGAAGATAGCCTCAAGAATGTCATCATCCGTTGTGAATAAGATCGTGTCTCCAAAGTGCTCTGGAGCTGAAAGGGGTACCAGGAAGACAGAAGAGTCAGCTCACCCCACGTCCCAGTGATGTGCAGACCAGGAACCTAAACCCATCAATCTTTGGGCTAGAAAGTCCCAAACCACTAACATGTCTTGATTTGTGTAACTGAGCCTTATTCTTCTTTACGCATTTGCAGATGGAATTCACGGACCATAAGAACCACGTAGATTTAACGAAGGCACCTAATCTGATGAGAGTCACTGTGGTCTCTCATGAAATAAGGGATGTTTCTCAGGCGCGGGTGAGGCACGGTAGCTGTGGCTGCTGCTGCCCCATCCAGACCCTCTGCCATCCTTATAGGGGGCCTTCCTGGAAGGGTGTGGGAGTTACGTCCCCACCAGGGGAGCCTGAGGGTTCCGAAGCCCTGCTGCTTTGCCTTAAGGCAGGACAGACCCTGCGATTTACACTCCAGAGCTCCCCTCGGGATCAGGCTGAGGCTGGGCTTCCCCTGAAACGATATCCTTGCCTAGCTTCTCCCCGCCACCCTTCCGTATCCTACACCCCTCCCCGCCCTACAGGGTCTCCTGAGAGCACGCACTCCATAACTCACTTGCACTCGTCAGGCTCAGGCCCTAGGAGGCTAAGGAAGGCTGGTACCCAGGGGAGGCGTTTCAATGAGGTCAGCCCTTCCACACCCAGCAGCAAAAGGCGAGGAGGGGGCCAGCTCTTGGAAAGGAGAGAGACCCGTCTGTCACTGGCTAGCCACTAAGTTTAGTTTTTCCTCAGAGCCTCAGCGAGTAGCAAGTAGGGGCTTCGAGAGCATTCTTACAGACACACCGTACCTCCCGTTAGGGTGCCCGAGGCCTTGGCGATTTCTCCCTTAAAGATGCACTGTGTATCTAACAGCATCGTGATGTCCTTCACACCCCGGAAGGAGTGTATCCGCGATTTGTTGTAATTCCAGATCCTGATCAGGGCGACTTGGCAAGGCTGCACGAAATCAATGGAGATGGAGTGGGACTTGCCCGGCGTGAAGGGGGCCAGCCAGACATGCATGTCGTCCTGGGTCCTATTCACCCCGTCGATAAGGTTGGTGACCACACGGGGGTCTTTCCCATAGGCCGGTAAGATATTGATGTCCGGGGGGTCGGCTTGAATGTTCACTATTTGAACCGGCTCTCCCTTGGAACTGAATATCTCTATCCCGTTAAGGCCAACGTAGTGCCTGTCCCCCCACGTGGACTTGATATCGACGACCAAGTGCTGTCCATAAGGCAGGACGGGGATTTTAAAGTCACCCCCGTCATCTACCTCTAGGGAGCCGTGCTCCTGTCCTTTCATGGGCTCCGGCTTCTCCTCCTTCCAGGGCTGCGGCTGGTCGCTGTGCCGGCTGCTCTTCTGCTGCTGCAGGAACTCGTCCAGGATGTCGCCTTGGAACTCCACGTTGGAGATGCGTCCCCGGTGGGAGTGGTCAAAGACGGTGAGGGAGTTCCACGATTCACGTAAGGTGTGTTCCTGCTTGCTGTGCCACTGGGGCCGCAGTGGCGTCCGGGTGGACCAGGCATCTTCTGGAAGGAAGGACACAGGAGAGGCGAAGCCCCATTAGTGGCGTGTGTGGAAGTGGGGACCCTTAGAGATCGTTTCACCCAGTGGCTCTCAGCTGGGTGGGGGTCACCCTCAGGGGGAGATTCTAGAAACCAGTGGGTGGTTCGATGCTCTTGGCTGTCTCAGTGCCTATTGGCCCTGCTGGCACTTGAAGGGTGGGACCAGGGATGCGACTGTCCCTCACTGCCGGGGATGGTTCCAGGCACAGAGTACGCTCTCCTGTCTCAGGCACCACTGAGGTCGGTAAAAAAATTGTTTATGTTCACCCGAGTCTGGAACCTAGTTGTTTTACAAAGAGCACAGTGTTTCTCGGTGTACTTTGAATTTTCTAAGAATGCGACTACCATGCAAATCAAGGGAACACTCTCTGCTTGTGTGAGAACCTTTTCAGAGACTCACATGACCCAGGGCGATGCTGCTGCCTGCGGAGTCTGAGTCAGCAACCCCAGGGTCTGCTCTGAAGGCTGTCACAGCCACGTGACTCTAACGGGGTGTTTCAAAGACTGCCTAATAGCGGGCGGAAGACTTGTGAAAGAATGTTACATGGGAAAAAAAAGAGCCAGGGGGCTCCCCTGGTGGCGCAGTGGTTGAGAGTCCGCCTGCCGATGCGGGGGACACGGGTTCGTGCCCCGGTCCGGGAAGATCCCACATGCTGCGGAGCGGCTGGGCCCGTGAGCCATGGCCGCTGAGCCTGCACGTCCGGAGCCTGTGCTCCACAACGGGAGAGGCAGTAACAGTGAAAGGCCCGCGTACCGCAAAAAATAAAAAAAAAAGAGCCATATAGGCCATTTGAGATGCGGCCTCTCCTAGTGTGGGCAGCATGTCCCGACGTGTTAATATCATCGTTTCTGCATGGTGAGTAGGAAAGTCTTGTACTTTCTTCTTTGACACCTTATCTTCTAAGTTCCCTACGTGTAATTTTTATAATCAGGGACAAATTCTATTAAAAAACCAAACAACCCAGGTATATTACAAGGTAAGGAATTTCCTTCTACTTGTGCTTAAACTGGCTCCGAGAGCCGAAGCTGCGTCTGGGGCATGCGGAGAACGCGGGCCTGGCCCTCGGAGGCGTGGCTCTGACGGCCCTGCTCTCCTGCTTGTAGAACATTAAAGCCCCGGCGTGTGCATCCAAGCAGCGGCCGGTCCTCACGGCCACGCCATGGCCAACTGCCATGTAAGGGTGTCATTCTGAAAAAACAGCAACTGATGACACTGACATTCTGTTTTTCCTCCTTTCATATCGTGCTGCGCCCTGCACTCCGTTTTCTGCCTGTCTCCTCGGGGGCCTGGCCCCATCAATTATCTCCTCTCTCCAGAATCTTCAATCACTCCTGCCCCACTGGCATCTTCCCCTCTCTCTGTCTGCAGACATTCATAAATCTCTCCTACCTGAGAGAAAAAGGAAACTGACCTGATCTTGGGGCTCCCTCCCACCACCGTCCTATTTTCTCCCTCCTTTCACCGAACACACTGCGTCCTCATCACCACTGCCCTCTCTCACCACCATCACCCTCTCTCAACCCCCTGAAACTTGGCTCCTGTGTGCAGAGTTGTTGTTTTGCCCACCCAGACTCCACTTCTCCTCCTAGGAACAAAATTCTGATTTTCCCCACCTTCAGTCCATGCAGATTAGGCAAAACACTGACAGTATCCTTCCAAGCTGGGCTCATGAAAGGAACTATGGGGAGAGAGGGGCTCTCTTTACATGGGCACTGCTGAGCTGGGAGGATGGAGGGGTGGGGTTGTTGGATGCCATTTGCTATACTGTGTGTGGGGAGCCTGGCTGAGAATGAAGCTAACCTGGGGAACGTGAGCTGAGAGATGGTGAGTCCTGATGACAATCATTTGAGCCCCTGGATCCAGCCGCACCTGAAGTCCATCCCTTTGTGGTTTTCTGTTCCCGGCATCCATAAGAGTTCTATAATTCCCACAACCCTCCACTGAAGTGACTTCCTCCAAGTACACAATGACTCCAAGTATACCACCTTTTCTCAGTTCTCCTTCCCTGCTTGACATCCCAGGCAAAGCTCCTCCACTCAGCAGTCCCCCCCTCCACCAGCTTAGGAGACATCATCCCTTCCTGGTTCTCCACTTCCCCGGCCAACGGCTCCTCTCTCTGTGTCATGGCGGCTTCCACTCCTCCTTGCACTCTAAGTCTGGTGGTGCCCAAACCCCTCAGCTCCATGCCGTCCTCTCCCGACACTGCCCTCATCCAGCTCCTGGCTCCCATGCAGGCCCTGCTCGCTGACATCAGCCAACTTCTGGCCTCTCTTCCTGGGGTACCATCTTCCAATTCCAAAGACCCCTTGGACGGTCCAGACATGTCCACTCTGTCACTTCAAACTCCGGGTACCTAAAATGGAGTTTGTCATCAACCCCTCTAATTGGCATTATCTCTACTACATTGAGAATAAAGAAAATCTAACTCCTCACCGTGCCTCTAGGGCCCTGAGTGTGGACCCCCAACTCCCGGCTGACTTCTCCAGCCTAGCCTCACACCCTTCTCTCCACGAGCATCCCACTCCAGCCACGCCAGCCTTTCATTCCATGGACACGAGTCTCTCCTTGCCTCAGAGTCGTTGCCCTTACTGTGCCCTCTGCCAGAACGCTCTTCTCCCAGAGCCCCATTTCGCTGGCTCTTCTTGACACCCTCCTTCTTGGAGAGGCCTTTTCTGCCCTGTTGCCTGCTGCATCCCAGGGCCTGGCACAGAACCTGGTGCCTGGAAGTGCTCAATAAACGTGTGCCAGTAAAGGGACGGGTGGTTGGCACCACCATCACGTACCCCCTGTGCTCAGGGCTGGACGCCGAGGGACTCCCCCTCCACCTGTCAGTTCTCCTGCACCTCCTGTCCTCTCCCCTCCGTCTCAGCTGTCATTAACAAGACCCCAGGAGTGCCCTCCATCCTTTCTTTCAGGCATGAGGCTTAACATCTGGCAGAAGGAACTTCCCATATGGATTGTCATGACCTCAGTTTACTGTGATTTGATTTCCACTGGCTGAAATGAATGGGCTGGGCTGGTCTGCAAGGGCAACGGAGGAGAATGCACCAAACGGCACGTGTCAGGGACTCAGCCTGCCCTTCTCTGCCGGGGTGTGCAAGAAAGGCAGGCCTTGGCTTTCATCCTGCATCTGCTTTCTGACCTATTCTCCCCGAGATGTACGTACGCCCTGGGTTTTAAAAGCAGAGAGGTATAGACTTTGTCTTGGACCTCTCAGATGAAACAGCAGGCTGGGGCCCACATTTCCCTCTGTCACACATGACTCATTAGACTTTGGGAGTTGGGCAACTGCTGGGATTGGTGCTTTGTCCCGTCTGTCAACATTCCTGCCAACAAATCTGAACTGATAACAGAAAGCTACTGCTTTAATCTGCAGTCCTCATGGTCTGGGAGGGACCAGTATGAGATGATGGGATTAAAGGTTCAAAACTACTCTTTGGTGGAGATTAATATGAACTGCAAAATTCTGAACTTCAGTTTATAAAAATCACTGGCACCACTGTAAGGTAACCATTAATTGCTATTAAAATGGGAAGTGAAAAAGCATGTAGTGAGATGCAACAGAACCACGTTTATTGGAGGTGAACAGCCCATTAGCCATAGCTGATTGGACTAGGAGTGGACACCTGACCCATGCCAGCCAATCAGCTTCTGCCCTGAGACTCTGGAATTGCATTCTGGAGCTAGAGCTGGGAAATTGTCACTTTTGGACTGCGAAGCCATTTCCTGTCATGTGCACAGAGGAGGGGTGAGGAAGAGTGGACCTGCAAAGCAGCAGAGGCAGGGCCCAGCAGCCCTGGAGAGTCAGGGAGAAGCTTCCTCGGTGCCTACTCGCTTTCTGCTTCCTCCTTCAAATCCCATGTATGCCTCCTGCCTTTGGGGGTCCAGGAGCTTCTCAAATAACACCCCATTTTACTGCTCAAACTGGGCCAATGAGATTTCATTCACCTGTAGCTAACTGACCCCTGATAAAGACACTTCCAAAATGCAGATGTCATTACAATGAGATAGTTTGTTTAACAAAAGGATTTCCAGGCTCTCTATTACAGTGACAGCAAGATTCCAGTCCCAGGGAGGATCGTGGGCAGTCATTCATTCTACAAGCACTGTTGGAGGGCTTGGCCCCCACCTTTCCTGACGGGAATAGCTATGGGATTTGGCTCTATGTAATGGGTAATTTAAAATTTCTAAGCAACTTTCCTTTTTAGCACGACCAGCTTAACAAGCATGAAATCTCAGGGGCTCAGTTCTTAATGTGTGTTGAGCCGAGCAGTGAAATGCCTGGAAGGAAATTAAAGTGAGACAAAGTCTTCTGAACATGGACAAGTTAGAAAAATGCCCATCACCTCATAACTCCCAGAGGTTCTTTGGGTCTGTTTACCAGGAAGGTTTGGAATTGCCTAGCTCTTCTGGGGCAGGTGGCTGATGACAGCTGGGGAAACAGGGCACTGTAGGGTAGTAGTTCGAAGCACGGATGCTGGAGCAGGACTGCCTGGGTTCAAATCCTGCTCTAACACTTATTGGCTGTGTGATCCAAGGAAAGTTACTTAAACCTCACATTTTCTTTTCTTTTCTCTTTTTTAATCATATAACTTTCAGGTGTACAGCATTGTGGTTCAACATCTGTATACACTACAAAGTGATCACCACCATAAATCTAGCTCCCATCCATCACCATACAGTTGACCTCCTTCATCCATTTCACCCACACCCCAACTGCCTTCTCCTCTGGGAGCCACTAATCTGCTCTCCATATCTATAAATTTGTCTTTGTTTTATTTTGTTTGTTTTGTTTATTAGATTCCACATATTAGTGAAGTCATCGGTATTTGTCTTTCTCTGTCTGACTTATTTTACTTAGCATAATACCCTCAAGGTCCACGCATGTTGTTGCAAATGGCAGGATTTCATTCTTTTTTATGGCTGAGAAGTATTACATTGTACATACATTATTCCATGTACATATATACTATATATATATATGTATACACATATACCACATCTTCTTTATTCATTCATCAGTGGACACTTAGGTTTTTTCCATATCTTGTCTCTTGTAAATAATGCTGCAATGAACATGCGGTGCATATATCTTTTCAAATTAGTGTTTTCATGTTCTTCAGATAAATACCCATACTGTTTTCCATAGTGGCTGCACCAATTTACAATCTTGCCAACAGTGTACAAGAATTCCCTTTTCTCCACATCCTCTCCAACATTTATTATTTCTTGTCTTGTTGATAGTAGCCATTCTAACAGGTGTGATGGGACATTGCCTTGTGGTTTTGATTTGCATCCCCCTGATAATTAGTGATATAGAACATCTTTTCTTGTGCTTGTCAGCCATCTGTATGTCTTCTTTGGAAAAATGTCTATTCAGACCCTCTTCCCACTTTTAAATCTGTTTGTTTGTTTTTTGTTGTTGAGTTGTATGAGTTCTTTATATATTTTGGATATTAAGCCCTTAAAAGATATATGATTTGTGAATATCTTCTCCCATTCGGTAGGTTGCCTTTTCATTTTGAGGATGGTTTCCTTTACTGTACATAACCTTTTCTGTTTGATGTAGTCCCATTTATTTATTTATGCTTTTGTTTCTCTTGCTTTTGGAGTCAGATCCACAAAAACATTTCTAAGGCTGATGTCAATAAGGTTACTGCCTATGTTTTCTTCTAGGAATTTTATGGTTTCAGGTCTTATATTCAAGTCTTTAATCCATTTTGAGTTAATTTTTGTGTATGGTGTAAGATAGTGGTCTAGTTCCATCCTTTTGCATGTGGCTGTCCAGTTTTCCCAACACAATTTATTGAAGAGACTGTCCTTTCTCCATTCTATGTCTTTGCTCCTTTGTCATTGATTAATAGTCTATATGTGCATGGGTTTATTTCTGGACTCTCAATTCTATTCCATTGATCTGTGTGTCTCTTTTTGTGCCAGTATCATACTGTTTTGATCACTATAGCTATGTAGTATAATTTAAAATCAGGGAGCATGATACCTCCAGCTTTGTTCTTCTTTCTCAAGATGCTGATGCTTTTGGCTATTTGGGATCTTTTGTGGCTCTATATACATTTTAGAATTATTTGTTCTAGTTCTGTGAAATACACCACTGGAATTTTGATAAGGATTGCATTATATCTATAGATTGCTTTAGTAGTATGGTATGGACATTTTAACAATGTTAATTCTTCCAATCCATGAGCAAGGAATATCTTTCATTGTGTGTGTGTGTGTGTGTGTCTTCTTTAATTCCTTTCATCAGTGTCTTATAGCTTTCAGTGTACAACTCTTTAACCTCCTTGATTAAATTTATTCCTAGGTATTGTTTCTTTTTGATGCAATTGTAAACGGGATTGTTTTCTTTACTTCTCTTTCTGACAGTTCATTATTAGTGTATAGAAATGCCACATATTTCTGTATATTGATTTTGTATCCTGCAGTTTTACTGAATTCATTTATTAGTTATAACAGTTTTTTGATGGAGTCTTTACGGTTTTCTATATATAGTATCATGTCATCTGCAAATAGTGAGTTTTATTTCTTCTGTTCTGATTTGGATGATTTTTATTTCTTTTTCTTGCCTAATTGCTGTGGCTAGGACTTCCAATGTTGAATGAAAGTGGTGAGAGTGTACATCCTTGTCTTGCTCCTGATCTCTTAGAGGAAACACTTTCAGCTTTTCACCACTGAGTATGATGTTAGCTGTGAGTTTGTCACATATGGTCTTTATTATGTTGAGGTATGTTCCCTCTATACCAACGATGTTGAGAATTTTTATCATAAGTAAATGTCGAATTTTGTCAAAACCATTTTTTAAATCTATTGAGATAATCATATGATTTGTATTCTTCATTTTTGTTGTATCATGTTGATTGATTTGTGGATATTGAACCATCTTTGCATCCCTGGAATAAATCCCAGTTATTCATGGTGTATGAGACTTTTAATGTATTGTTGGATTAGGTCTGCTCATATTTTGTTGAGAATTTCTGCATGTATGTTCATCAGTGATATTGGCCTGTGATTTCTTTTTTTTTTTTTTTGGTGATGTCCTTGTCCAGTTTTGGTATCAGGGTAATGCTGGCTTCATAAAATGTGTTTGGAAGGTTTCCCTCCTCTTCGGTTTTTTGGAAGCATTTGAAAAGACTAGGTATTAAATCTTCTTTGAGTGTTTTGTAGAATTCACCACTGAAGCCGTCTGGTCCTGGGCTTTTGTTTGTTGGAAGATTTTTGATTACTGTTTCAATCTCCTTACTAGTAATTGGTCTATTTAAATTTTCTATTTCTTCATGATTCAGTCTTAGAAGATTGTTTGTTTCTAGGAATTTATCCATTTCTTCTAGGTTTTCCAATTTACCGGCATATAATTGTTCATAGTAGTCTCTTACGATCCTTTGTATTTGTGTGGTATTAGTTGTAACTTCTCTTTTATTTCTGATTTTATTTATTTGAGCCCTCTCTCTTTTTCTCTTGGTTAGTCTAGCTAAAGGTTTGTCAACTACATTTATCTTTTCAAAGAATCAGCTCTTAGTTTCATTGATTTTTTTCTATTTTATTTTAGTCTCTACTTCATTTATTTCTGCTCTGATCTTTATTATTTCCTTCATCTACTGATTCTGGGCTTTATTTGTTCTTCTTTTTCTAGTTCCTTTAGGTGTTAAGTTAGATTGTTTATTGGGAATTTTTCTTATTTCTTGAGGTAGGTCTGTATTGCTATGAACTTCCCTCCCAGAACCACTTTTGCTGTATCCCACAGATTTTGGTATGTTGTATTTCTGTTTTTATTTGTCTCCAGGTATTTTTTGTTTCTCCTTGATTTCTTCAATGCCGCCCACCCTCCAGTTGTTTTGTAGTATGTTGTTTAATCTTCATGTTTTTGTGGTTTTCCCCATTTTTTTTCTTGTGACTGATTTCTAGTTTCATACCACTGTAGTTGGAGAAGATTCTTGATGTGATTTAAAACTTCTTGAATTTATTGAGACTTGTTTTGTGACTTAACATGTGATCTATCCTGGAGAATGTTCCATGTGCACTTGAGAAGAATGTATGTTCTGCTGCTTTTGGATGGAATATTTGGTATATATCTGTTAATCCAATCTGCTATAATGTGTTGCTTAAGTCTGATGTTTCCTTATCAATTTTCTGTCTGGATGATTTATCCATTGAGGTAAGCAGGGTGTTAAAGTCCCCTACTATTACTGTATTGCTTTCAATTTCTCTTAAGTCCATCAGTATTTGCTTTATATATTTTGGTGCTCCTATGTTGGGTGCATATACATTTATAAATGTTATAACTTCTTGTTGCATCGACTCCTTTATCATTATGTAATGCCTTTCTTTGTCTTTTATTATAGTCTTGTTTTAAAGTCTATTTTGTCTGATATAAGAATAGCTACTCCAGCTTTCTTTTCATTTCACTTGCATGGAATATCTTTTTCTATCCCTTCACTTTCAGTCAGCGTGTGTCCTTACTTCTGAAATGAGCTTCTTGTAGGCAGATATAGACGAGTGTTTTTTTCTTTTAATCCATTAAGCCACTCTCTGTCTTTTGATTGGTGAATTTAGCCCATTTAAAGTAATTATTGGTAAGTATGTAATTACTGCCATTTTGTGAATTGTTTTCTAGTTGTTTTTGTAGTTCTCCTCTGTTCCTTTCTTTTCTCATTTCCCTTATGTTTTGGTGGCTTTCTTTAGTGCTATATTTAGATTCCTTTCTCATTTTCTTTTGTGTATTTACCGTGAGTTTTTTCCTTGTGGTTACCATGAGGATCACATATGCCATCCTAGGTAAGCTGCAGTCTGCTTTAAGTTGGTAGCAACTTAAATTTGAACACAGTCCAAAGCTTTGTCTTTCTACTCCCCCTCCACACATTTTATACTTTGATGACAAGTACTACATCTTTTTATTTTATGCATCCCTTAACAAACTATTGTAATTTTAGTTAATTTTAACACTTTTGCCTTTTAACCTTCAAGCTTGCTTTATAATTGATTTTTTTAAATAAATAAATTTATCTATCTATCTATCTATCTATTTATTTTTGGCTGTGTTGGTTCTTTGTTGCTGCACGCAGGCTTTCTCTAGTTGTGGCGAGAGGGGGCTACTCTTTGTTGCGGTGCATGGGCTTCCCATTGTGGTGGTTTCTCTTTGTTGCAGAGCATGGGCCCTAGAGCGTGCGGGCTTCAGTAGTTGTGGCACATGGGCTCAGCAGTTGTGGCTCACAGGCTCTAGAGCACAGGCTCAGTAGTTGTGGCATGCAGGCTCTAGCATGCAGGCTCATTAGTTGTGGGGCACAGACTTAGTTGCTCCACGGCATGTGGAATCTTCCCAGATCAGGGCTTGAACCCATGTCCCCTGCATTGGCAGGCAGATTCTTAACCACTGCACCACCAGGGAAGTTGTGCTTTATAACTAATTGATCCACTACTTTTATTATATATTTACCTTTGTCATTAAGATTTTTACATTTGTATGTTTTCATATTATTAATTAGTGTCATTTATTTTCAGTTTAAAAGAGTCACTTTAACATTTCTTGTAGGGCCAGTTTAGTGGTGATAAATTCCTTCAGCTTTTGCTTACCTGGGAAACTCTTAATCTCTCCTTCAATTCTGAATGATAAACTCGCTGGGCAGAGAATTCTCACTGGAAGTTTTCTTCTTTCAGTATTTGGAATATGTCATGCCATTCCCTTCTGGCCTGTAAAGTTTATGCTGAAAAAAAATCTGCTGATGGCCTTAAAGGGATTTCCTTGTATGTCACAAGTTGCTTTTCTCTTGCTGCTTTTAGGATTCTCTTTTTATCCTTAACTTTTACCATTTTAATTATAGTGTGTCTTGGTGGGTGTCTCTTTGGGTTCATCTTATTCAGAACTCTCTGGGCTTCCTGGATGTCTATTTCCTTCCCCAGGGAAATTTTCAGCCACTATTCCTTCAAATAATTTTTCTTGCCCTTTCTCTCTTCTTCTGGGAGCCTATAATATGAATGTTATTCTGCTTGATGTTCCAAAGATCCCTTAAAATATCTTTATTTTTCTAAAATTCCTTTTTCATTATGCTGCTCTGTCTGGGTGAGTTCCATTGCTTTGCCTTCCAGCTTGCTGATTTGTTTTTCTACCTCATCCAATCTGCTGCTGAACCCCTCTAGTATATTTCTCAGTTCAGTTATAATTTGTGTGATACTTTCTTATATTTTCTATCTCTTTGTTGTTCTCGCCATGTTTGTCCATTCTTCTCCCAAGTTCTATGAGCAGCATTTGACCATTATTTTGAGCTTTTTATCAGGTAGATTGATTATCTCTGTTTTGTTTAGTTCTTTTACTGTGGTTCTGTCTTGTTCTTTTGGTAGGAATATATTCCTCTGTTTCCTCATTTTGCCTAATTTTCTGTGTTTGTTGCTATATATTAAGTAAAGCAGCTACCTCTCTTGGTCTTGAAGGAGTGGCCTTATGTAGGACATGTCCTGTGGGGCTCAGAAATGCAATCATGCCTGGCCACCAGAGCCAGGTCCTCAAGCAGTGTCCCCTTATGGGTTGCGCGCACCCTCTTGTTGTGGCAGGGTCGTGGATGCTGCTGCCATGCATTGGTGGGCAGGGTTGGCCCCTGGAAAGACTGCAATGCTGGCCACAATGGCTGATGGGTTCTAGTGGGCAGGGTTATCACACAGTCAGCTGTGAGGCCTGGCTGAGGTGCAGGGGTGGGTGGGGCTCTAAGTGGGGTATGCCGACTGGTGCTAACAGACTAGAGGGAGAATTCCAAAATGGCACCCACCAGCACTGGAATCAGCAAGGTAGCCTGAGACTGGAAAAATGGCTCCCTCCAGTTTCTCAGTCCCCAGGGAGCATCCCAACTCGTTCCTGCCTCTCCAGCAGATGCTTCAAGATTAGTAGGTGGGTCCCATTCACCTATGGTCCATGCACTTTTCAGTCTGGTGTTTTTGTGCTGGTTTTCAGGTGGAGTGAGTGTGAGTGTGCCCTTTAAAAGCTAGCTTTCCATTCTCTGCAGTTCTATAGTCTTGAGTGTATTCCCCATTGGTTTTCAAAGCCAGATGTTTTGGGGCCTCATCTCTCTTGTGCAGGATCTAAGGACTGGGGTGCCTGACGTGAAGCTCAAATCTCTCAATCCCCAGGGAAAGTAACTGTACCTGTGTAATCCCTCCCATCTGTGGACTGTCGCACCTGGGGTGTGGTTTTTTCCTTGATGAGGTCATCTCTCTGCCTCTCTTACCTGCCATGATGCTGCCCTTTTACCCTTTCTTGTGGAGACTCTGTTCATCCAGTTTTCAGGTCCTTTTCAGAGGGAATTAGTCTACTTGTAGCTGTAGTTTTGTTGTGTCTATGCGAGGAGCTGAGTTCAGGATCTTCCTATGCCACCATCTCGAACCTCCCATCTCACCCTGCTTTCTTACCTCACATTTTCTTTATCTGTAAAATGGGACTGGTATGAGGATTAAGTGAACCCGTTTGAGTAACGTGCCCAAATGACAGCCTGGCTTACAGCAAACATGCCATGCATCTAGCCATTGCAGTTCCTTCTTTCCATCATTTCTCCCACACTGCAGAAGACCCACCATGAGTCAGGCACCTGGGTCCTGGGGACCCCAACACAAATAAGACGCAGTCCCTGCCCCCAAAGAGCTTCTCGGTTCTGTTCTCCCACTCTGCTCTCCTCCCTGCTAACCAGTCTCAGGGTTAAGTCTTGGTGGGGGTGGGCAGCAGAATCTGTAAGGCTGGGGAGCCAGAAGGGGAAGCCCTGCCTGGGAGAAGGGAGCCAGCCACTCACCATAGAAAGGCACTCAAAGAGTCTGAGGGACTTGCTCTGCCCTAAGTAACATCAAGGGTCTGAAAGAGGCCACAAACGCTTCACATTTCTAGGTGTAAACTCTGGCTAAATGCAGGCCTTCGGGGTCTGTCCAGTAGACAGTCATAGTGCAGATGCTAATGTAATTCACTGAAAATATATACATTGGCTTCACATACAGATACACCAAGAGGCAGAGTCACAGAATGGGGATGACGGTGATGATGATGATAACAACAACAACAATAATAATAAATAGCAGTAGCTAACATCTGTTGGGTGCGCTTATGTCCCAGGCACAGTGCCAAACGCTGCACACGTAGGATCTCATTTGATCCTCCCAGCCCCTCGTGAGTTGGATATTACTGGTGTCCTTATAAACGAGGAAACTGAGGCTCAGGAGGATTTCAGAACTTGCCCACAGTGTGGGTTGGCAGTGGGGAACCAGGATACATGCCCAGTCAGTTTGACTCTAGGGCTTCTGCTCCTGTGTGGGAGGGGCTGGGGATAAACTCAGAGGATCTAGAGGTGAGCCTTGCCTTGGTAGGTCCAGGAGCTCTGTGGACAATAAAGGATGTAGATGCTAGTGTTGAAATCATGGCCACCACTTCTGGAGCACTTTCCACATGCCAGGCTCTGGTCAATATTTTGAAGCTATCAACTCATTCATTTTTCACAACCCTGTGGGGAGTGGGGGTTCATTCCCATTTCACAGATGGAGATGCTGAGGCTCAGAAAGTGGAAATGCCCAGCTCTATAGGACCCAGTCTAGAGGTCCCAGACCTATAAGTAGCAGAGCTTGAATTCAAATGGTTTGACTCCTTGTTGCTATGCTACACTCCATCCCAGTAGCCAAATCTGAGGGCAAATATTCAGAAACCCAGCCGTTGGCACCTCCTTTCAGATCTCTTAGAGATAATCTACTGCAAAGTTCACAGAGCAGGTGAATCCTGCTAGCAGATGTATATATATATTTTTTGACCCACACAGTGGTTTAAAAATAATCTCCATCAGTTGCCAATGTTGAAAAACAAGAATATTCTACAATTTTGATTTCTCTTGATAAAAGGAAAAGGGAGATCTGGCATATACTGGTCTTGTATTCCTGAATACCATAGTCCTCACCATTCCCTGTAGTCCTTCCAACCCCCAGGCAAGAATTGATTGCTATTTTTCATCACACTTGTATTATTTTCCTAATGGTATGGTTACAAAGAAGTGAAGTTCTTAGAGACCAACGTCTCTGTCAGAGGTGGGATAGCAGTCTAGATTGGAAAAGCCATGTTTTGCAAGAAAAATGGACAAAGGAACGTATCTTGGAGGTAATGACAAATATATCTATGAGTTTAACATGCAAAGTGTGCCTTGCCCATTTCACTCACTGCTGCCACCCCTGTGGCCCCTGAGACAGGGAATTTGTGACCGTTAATTGAGAAGAACCCACTTGCTTTGCAGATGAGGAAACTGAGGTCCAGGGAGCAAAATGGCTTCATGCCAATCCGTGGCCCCGGCTCAGGTGAGATGGCCCCGAGTCAGACTGCTTCCCAAGCTTACCTCTGCTGTCTGGCTGGCCATCACTATGACTGTTGCTGAGGGCGTCCTTCCTCAGGCCCCTCCTCCCACTAGCAGGGTGCTCCCTGTGGGAGGGCTGGTTAAAGGTGTCGAAGTCATCACCGCAGACTCTTGGGGTCGCTCTCTGAGCTCTCTCGCTGGCGATGACATTCCGGCTGCTTGTCCGCCCTTGCTCACGCCTGAGGCCTGTATCTCCAGCCTCGGTCTCTCCAGGCCCCTCACGGATGATATCCTCTGACGGAACCCTGCCTCTCCAGTCCAGCGGCTTCTCCGGACTCAGCCAGAGGGGTTTTGACTTCAGGCCTTCCTGCTTCCTGCCTTTCCCTGCGGGAGAAGGTTGTAACCAGGATGGGGTTTTCCCTGGAGGCTCAGAGGCTTTTCTGCCCATAAGGTTTTCCAGCTGTTGGATCAGCGAGAGCTCCTGGTCAAGAGGAGGAGGGCATTCCGCGGGGGAGGAGTGGGGAGGGACACTGGGCATGCCACCCGGCGAGGATGGTGCGGCTAAAAAGCTGCACTCTTCCTCTAACTTGGACAAATTGTCTTTCATGCAGTCAGGAGAATTCATCCTTCCACCAAATAAATGTCCTTGTGAAGAAGCCTTCACATCCTCTGCTGCTCCAGCTGGCTGCGAGTAACTGGCACCGAGCTGCTTGTCCCCATCGGTGCTGTTCCTCTTGCGGGCACCTTTGCTTTCTTCTGAGTGGGCTGCAACGCTATTTTCCATTCTCTCATTTTGCAGGCCCACCAGGATGCTCTGTGGGGCCTCGTCACCTCCTTTGTCTAAGTTGCCATCAAAGATGAGTTTTTTGTTGACATACAGCTTCACGTTTTTGGCCCCAATGTCAAGATCCTGAAAACACAAAATTTCACAAAATGAAGATGCGTGGCATCGGCCTGATGTATCAGATTTTGAAAGGAGCACGTGAAAAAGACAAATGTGGGACGCTGGAAACGTGAGCTTTCTGAGACTACAGCACTGGGGCTGTTAAATCAGACTCCTTTTCATTTCGGTGCAAAGGGTTACATATGTTATAAATCAAAGGACTTGCACAAAGAGGCGGCCTCCATCACCATCTTCATCATCATTACCTCCTGCTGGGACACATGTAATAGCCTGCTAATTGGTCTCCCTGCTTCCTGTCTCTTGCTCCTGTGACCTCAGCTTCACATTGCCACCTGCCTTAGTTTTCTACAAGAGCAGATCTGGCCCAGTCACATCCCTTTGTGAAATTCTTCATGTTTTTTTTCACTGCCTGTAGCAGGGTTCTTTAGAGTATGGTTCCTGGGCCTCCTGCGTCAGAAAAGCTTGGCAGGCACGTAAAATGCAGATGCCCTAGGCTCCATATTTTGGGGGCCCTGAGGGCAGAGCCTGAGACAAGGATTTGAGTGCAGGTAGCTTATCAGCAGGTGCTCCTAAGAGGGAGAGTCAGGTAGGGCAGGTGAAAACCCAAAAAGGTTTTGGGGCTGGTCACTGCTGTGGGGAACTGGGGCTCCATCCAGCTGGGACACTGTGAGGGACCGGCAGAACGCATCTCAGAAGTGTCCCTCCAAAGGCGGGAGGCTGGGTGTTTATCCACTGACTCCCTTCCCTGCTGTTGATGGCTGCCCCTGGGGAAACTGACTCCCCGCCATGACCACAGGCTAGGCCCTCTAGAAGCTTCAGCAAAAGGACCCGAGCAGAAAGGCTCAGAGCCTGGAAGCGCTGGAAGTGGTGCCCAGTCAGCACACCCGGGACTGTCCCAACACAGCTGTGGCCACAAGTCGAGGGGAGCCCAGAGGATGCGGTGTGGGCGCTGCACTTGTGTGGACCCGTGAGATGAATTCCGAACCCCTCAGTATGACATACAGGAACCTTCACAAAAGGGTCCCTGCTAGCCTTCTGTCTCCTCCTCTCCCAGCACATGTGCCCCGTATGAGGCAGGTGTTCAACGCTTCTTGGGTCATACTTAAAATTAGGGGGCTTCCCTGGTGGCGCAGTGGTTAAGAATCTGCCTGCCAATGCAGGGGACACGGGTTTGAGCCCTGGTCCAGGAAGATCCCACATGCCGCGGAGCAACTAAGCCTGTGCACCACAACTACTGAGCCCTAATGCCACAACTACTGAAGCCTGTGCGCCTAGAGCCCGTGCTCCGCAACAAGAGAAGCCACTGCAATGAGAAGCCCTCGCACCACAATGAAGAGTAGCCTCCGCTTGCTGCAACTAGAGAAAGCCCACGCACAGCAAAGAAGACCCAATGCAGCCAAAAAAAAAAAAAGGGAAAAAAAGAAAAGAAAAAAACATCAAATAACACCTCCTCCTGCTACTGCCTTATTTGGCCATACCTCTTTACACAAAAACAGTTTTTTGGTTTTTTTTGCGGTACGCGGGCCTCTCACTGTTGTGGCCTCTCCCGTTGCGGAGCACAGGCTCCGGATGCGCAGGCTCAGTGGCCATGGCTCACGGGCCCAGCCGCTCCGCGGCATGTGGGATCTTCCCAGACCGGGGCACGAACCCATGTCCCCTGCATCGGCAGGCGGACTCCCAACCACTGCGCCACCAGGGAAGCCCACAAAAACATTTTTAATAAACAGCTTTCTCGAGGAATATAATATATACCTCATACAGTAAACTGTACATGTTTAAAGCATACAACTTAATGGATAAAGAAGATGTGGTGTATATATATATATATATATATATATATATACACACACACACACACACAATGGATATTACTCAGCCATTAAAAAAAGCATGAAATAATGCCATTTGCAGCAACATGGACGGACCCAGAGATGATCATACTAAGTCAAGTAAGACAGAGAAAGACAAATATCATGTGATACTGCTTATATGTGGAATCTAAAAAAAAGATACAGGGCTTCCCTGGTGGCGCAGTGGTTGAGAGTCTGCCTGCCAATGCAGGGGACACGGGTTCGTGCCCCGGTCTGGGAAGATCCCACATGCCGTGGAGCGGTTGGGCCTGTGAGCCATGGCCGCTGAGCCTGTGCGTGCAGAGCCTGTGCTCCACGACGGGAGAGGCCACAAGAGTGAGAGGCCCGCATACCGCAAAAAAAAAAAAAAAAAAAAAAAAAAGATACAAATGAACTTATTTACAAAACAGAAATAGACCCACATTCATAGAAAATAAATTTATGGTTACCAAAGGGGAAAGGGAGGGATAAATTAGGAGTTTGGGATTAGCAGATACACACTCCTAAGTATAAAATAGATAACCAACAAGGACCTACTTATAGCACAGGGAACTATATTCAATATTTTGTGATAACTTCCAAGTGAAAAGAATCTGCAAAGGATATATATATATATATATATATATATATATATATATATACACACACACACACATATATATATATAACTATATATAACTGAATCACTGTGCTATACACCTGAAACTAACACAACATTGTAAATCAACTATACTTCAATAAAAAAGAATAAAGCACACTACTTTATAAGTTTTAACACATATCCACCCATGATCAAGGTAATGAACACACCCATCACCCACAAGGGTTCCTCGTACTCCTATGTAATCCCTGCCACCCTATCTTCTTCCCCCACCCCGAGCCAACCACCCGTCAGCCTTCTGTCACTATAGATTACTCTGCCTTTTCTAGAATTTTTCTATAAAAGGCATCGCACACTATGAACTCTTTGGGGCCTGGCTTCTTTCACTCAGCATAATAACTCTGAGATTCATCCATGTTGTGTCAATGAGTAGTTTTATTCCTTCTTATTGCTGGCGTGCCCCACAATCTGTTTGTCCACCTCTACAGCAAACTCTAAGAGTCACAGTCACAGCTGCACCTCCTGCCCGCTGGCCTCTGCCTCCTCCTCTACACGAACCCACCCTGCCAAAGGTGCCAGCAACTGGGTCACAGAACTTCCCTGTTGCCTGGACGATTCTGATCTATTCCTGTTGCCCTGGTCTATCACTCAATAGAGCCTTCTTTTCACTCTCAGGGGTGCCCTGGTTTGGACAATCAGCTTTGGGGTCCAGCAGGGGATCAGACCCACCAAGAAGTTCTCCTTTCTCAGGTAGGCTGTCCTCCTGCCCCTGCTCTCACCGCAACCCAGGCTCCCCGCTGTTGCTCCTCTTCAGCTGGGCCTTGACCGGTTGGGCTGGTCCCCGGCCTCCCGATTTTCCTGCACCCTCTCACTAGGGGGTCCCACTCAGGCCCAGGGCCCTAACTATCGTTCTCTCATTGGTGACTCCTATTTAATTTAATTTTATTATTGAAGTATAGGTGATTTACTATGTTGTTTCAGTTTCACACGTACAGCAAAGTGATTCCATTTTATATGTGTGTGTATATATATATTCTTTTCCATATTCTTTTCCATTATGTTTTTTTAAAAAATAAAATTTATTTATTTATTTATACTTTTGGTTGCATTGGGTCTTTGTTGCTGTGCGTGGGCTTTCCCTAGCTGTGGCGAGCGGGGGTTACTCTTCGTTGCGGTGTGCGGGCCTCTCATTGCGGTGGCTTCTCTTTGTTGCAGAGCATGGGCTCTAGGTGCGCGGGCTTCAGTAGTTGTGGCACATGGGTTGAGTAGTTGTGGCTCACGGTCTCTAGAGTGCAGGCTCAGTAGTTGTGGCTCACGGGCTTAGCTGCTCCATGGCATGTGGGATCTTCCCGGACTAGGGATCGAACCCGTGTCCCCTGCATTGGCAGGCGGATTCTTAACCACTGCGTCACCAGGGAAGTCCCTTCCATTATGTTTTACTGCAAGATATTGAATATAGTTCTTTGTGCTATACAGTAGGTCTTTGTTGTTTATCTATTTTATATATAGTAGTTTGTATCTGCTAATTCCCAACTCCTAATTTATCCTTCCCCACCCCCTTTCCCCTTTGGTAACCATAAGTTTGTTTTCTATGTTTGTGAGTCTGTTTCTATTTTGTGAATAAGTTCATTTGTATCATTTTTTAGATTCCACATATAAGTGATATTTGTCTTTCTCTGTCTGATTTACTTCACTTAGTATGATAATCTCTAGGTCCATCCATATTGCTGCAAATGGAATTATTTTTGTCCTTTTTTATGGCTGAGTAGTATTCCATTGTGTATATATACCACATCTTCTTTATCCATTCGTTTGTCAGTAGACATTTAGGTTGCTTCCATGTCTTGGCTATTGTGAATAATGCCAATTAACACTGGATTCCTGACTATTTTAATCTCCAATCCTGACCTCTCCATCCAGCCCACAGTGACCATGTGACCTCTCTTCTTGGATATCTAACAGGCGTCTCAACCTTAACAGGCCCCAAACAGAATGATCAATCCACTCTTCCCAAACCTTGTCATCTTTCGTCTCAAAAGTGGTTCCGCCGTTCAACCAGCTGCCCCAAACCTGGGAGTCCTTGAGTCTTCTTGCTGTCTCACTCACACGTCCAATCCATCAGAAGCCCTGTGGCTCTACCTCCAAACCCCCTCCGGAATCTGACCTCTTCTCCCTGAATGGTGGCCGCCTCCTAGCCTGGGTCACAGTCATCTCTCCTGGAGACAACGACCGTATCCTCCTAAGTGCTCTCTGTGTATCCACTCTGCACCGTCACCCACCCACCCCCACCCCACTCCGGCACACACACTTCATTTCCAGCAGCCAGTCTTTCTTAAAAAACACCTTAAATCAGGGAATTCCCTGGCGGTCCAGTGGTTAGGACTCTGCACTTCCACAGCAGGGGGCCCGGGTTCAATCCCTGCTCAGGGAACTGGGATCCCACAAGCCGCACGGCGCTGCCAGAAAAAAACAAACCAAACCAAAACAACTTAAATCAGATCACGGCAGGCCCCTGCTTAAAACCACCCAATGGGGCTTCCCTGGTGGCGCAGTGGTTGAGAGTCCGCCTGCCGATGCAGGGGACACGGGTTCGTGCCCTGGTCCGGGAAGATCCCACGTGCCGCGGAGCAGTTGGGCCTGTGAGCCATGGCCGCTGGGCCTGCACGTCGGAGCCTGTGCTCCGCAATGGGAGAGGCCACAACAGTGAGGGGCCCGTGTACCACACAAAAAAAACAAAAACAAAAACAAAAAACAAACACCCAATGATTTCCTATTACGTGGAGAATAAATTCCAGCTCCCTTCAGCGGTCAATGTGGCCTGCGTGATCTGGTCCTGTGACGACCTCTCTCTCCCCTCCCCTTCTGCTTCCAACACACCACTCTGCTTGCTGCTCTGTGATCCCAGGGAGCTCCTGCCCACCTTGGGACCTGGGCACCTGCCTGGAAACCTGCAAGGCTGGCCCCTCCTTGTCTTCAGAGAGATGTGGCTGCTCTCCCTAGAGCAGCCCCCGCCCCACCCAGTCACCTCTCTAGCCCATGGCCCTGTTTTCTTTCCTCCTGGTCTCTGAAATGGTCTTGTTCATCAGCTTTCTAACTTATTTATTGTCTCCCCCACTCAGAGTTAAGCTCCAAGACAGCACAGAGCCTACTAATCTCGTCCAAGGGCCCAGCAAGGGCCTGGCACACAGCTGCTGCTCAGTAATCCCTTTGGAATTATAAGTGAATAAACACAGGTATTTTTCTCCCCGGGGACACTGCTCTCCAACAATCATCAGAGAAGAAACCTGATCAGAAAAATGGTAGCCTGTTGGTTTCAACCCCAGGCCGTTTTCCATCTTGCTTTGGCTTCTGATCTGCTCTTGGGATACAAGATCTGAGATCCCAGAGGTGTCCATCTATACTTATTTCCCCCTGCCTTAGCGCTCCTGAAATCCAGGCAACGAAGCTCCAGCTAACTTCCTAGTTCACTAAGTTATTGCTATGAAGGTTTCCGTAGCAATTTAGGATGAGAAACGTCAAGCCCGTGTTACACCACAGGAACCCAGCTTCAAACGTCCAATTGCAGGATGGCAGGCTACTATTTGCTGCCTGTCAGAAAAGTCGGTTCTCAAAGCCTTCTTTTACATGTTTATATGGACGTGTTCTCTGTTTAGCGGAGGCGCAGCGCAAGTGTGTGCTGTGAATTAATCAGGAAATAGCTATTGGAGAAGGACAGCCTGGGCAGCTTTCAATGACTAGTCCCGCAAAATTACCGCCGTGGAAACATCTGGTGAGACAGACACGCTCTCACTGAAAGAGGCGGTGGGGTGGGGAGGAGACCTTTCAGTCTGCACAGTCGTCACATGGGCATCCTGGCTTCCGTAAGGAGATGCCTGGTTTCCACAATGGGCTCCTTGACCGTCCGCGAACGGCCTAGAGCCCCGTCTGACCTCAGCTCTCTCCAAGAAGCCTGGCTGAGTGGGGACAGAGAGAGGGGAGCAGGCTGGGGCAGGGGTGTGACCTCTCATGCCCCTAGCATCAGGCAGGTAGGAGAGAGAGCAGGGTTGGGGTGGAAACCACAGGGAGTGGCGGGGGGTGTGGGGAGCTGAGAGGTTCATGCCCCTTACCTGATGGTGTTTAAACCTGCCAAGTTGCCAACACCCTGCAGACCAAACAAGCCGTATCTGTGGGTGGATCTGGTCCAAGCATCACCAGGATGGGATCCCCGGTGGGGAACGGTAGGGAGTCACTTCTCTGGGGATTCCATGTGTTAAAAAAAAAAAAAAGGCTGCATGCATTGGCCCATGCTGTCTTTGGAACAACTCTCCAAGGTCTTGGGCATTAGGGCCCATCTGACAGATGAAGAAACTGAGCTTCAGCCTTCTCTGAGGTCACACAGCTGGGGCACAGAGAGCCACTCTGGCTGGCACCCTGAGGTCCTACTGCCACCTCCCTTTGGGTCAAGCCAGACCTGGAGAGGGCCTCCGTCTTGGCCGTGCTAGCCTGGCCACCCGCTCTGGGTGGAACTCTGAGTCCCCACTTCTGCTTCTTAATTAGTCCCCATGGACCAACTATCTCGTACTCCCATCCTAGCTCTCTCCTCACTCCCTAGAGGCAGTCACTGTGGGCACTGGTGGGGAGCATGTGTACGTATGCTTGTGTCCTTCCAGACTTTTCCTATGTGTTTACATACATATCGATGCAACGGCCATCACACCTCAAGAGTGTGGCCCAGAGCTATGTGAGACACACGTCTGCTCCGTGGAGAAGACGGGGTCGAGGTTTTGCAGGTCTGTACTACTTGGCATCCCTCTGTAAAGCTCTGCATGAGGGGTGCCTTTGGGAATAGATCCAAGGGAAAATCCTTTCACTCCTAAACAACCAGCCTGCTCCCTCCTTTCCAACAAGAGGGCTCTAGTCCTGGCTGTTTCCTCCTTTGCCTCAGCTTCCAAGAAATCGAGGTGAAACTCCATGCTGCTGCTGACCTTACCATTTGTGTGTGTGTGTGTGTGTGTGTGTGTGTGTGTGTGTACTTGCTTCCTCGGGGCTCATATTTCCTTCCTCGTTTAACTAGAGTTATTGCTATGCCTTTTGTTGATGCTGTCTCAAACCCCTTTTGCAGTGGATTTTCAAAAGGACACTTTGAAACTCTGTGGCTGCCACGTAGTCAATGGGAGCACCTTCTCTAGTCCAAAGAAAGACTTCATCCTTCTTTCCAGTTGAGGAGAACCAATCACGTTGAGACCGTAATGCATTTTAAACACAAGAACATTAATATTATTTTGATCTAAGTAACTGAATTGACTCGATAAGGCCACTCTCCTCCCTGGTCCTGGGGTCAAATGACATGTCTCTTCCAATGAGCACATGAATTGCTCAGCAAAGACTGATGGCGGCCCGGCTCTGTCATGACAACAACCCAAGCAGAGGCGGGGGCTCTTGTGCTCACAAAACACTTTCCCTAGAGACCAACAACTGCCCTCAGCACAGGTGGAAAAGCCTGAAGGAAATCATCTGGAGCAAAGCATCGGCTAAGCCTACGGGCCGGATGCCAGGGAGGGTCCATTAAAGCAAACCCTTCCTCGGCGTTGGTGACAATTGGAGTCGAACCAGCTGCGTGTCGCTGGACCTCATTCATGCACAGCCCGAGGGGGCCCACACTCTAGGGGTTCTGTCACCTGCTGGGCACCCACGCTGGCTCCACTGCACAGGGAGAACATGGGCTGCCGTCCCTCACTGCTCTCTTTGCCGGGAAGTGCTGGGTCCACAGCAGGAGAGGCCGAGGGGCTGTGGGCTGACTGGGAGGCTAGTCAAGCACGGGGGACTTCGGGGAGTGAGCTGCGCTGCCCAGAGAGCTGCCATGTAGGCTTCGGGACCTGGCTCAGGAGCTGACGACCCCTCCGGGAAGCCCCTGGCTCTCCCGATCTGCCCCATCGCACCTCCTCGGGTTGAGTTGAGGGTCCCCCTCTAGGCTCTCACAGCTGGGCTTGTGACTGGACCCTTGCGCCTACTACCTGGTGGCCCCATGTGCTCACCTGTCTTCTGGCCTATCCCCATCTATCCTGAGGCCTAGCTCTGGGAACTAAACCTGCTCTTTCCACCTGAACTTGAGTGCTTTATTGAGAGGAGATCTCAATGGCCTTTCATATGTCCTTTGGGAGGAAGAGCAATGAAAACCTTCTTTGTGATGAAGCTACTTGAAGAAGATGGTGGGGACATGTGACATTTAACAAGCTACATTTAACCTATTACATGCCAGGCTGGGGGCCAACGACTCTGACCTCCTGGCGTCACAGACTCAGAGGACAAAGGACGGGGATGGGATCTGACAGACGGGGTCACTAACTGGAGGACCTACAGCTGAATCTGGGCTGGTTTGGCCCATAGAGCAGTTAAAAATTTCAGAACCAGCTGATAATATCTAAAAGCTGAGAGCTTTCACATAACGATGTGCATTTTTGGCCTCTCTTGAAGATTTAGGCCATCTGGCAGGGCGGGGCCAGGGCAGAGTGATGGCTGCTCTAGGCAGGGCCCAGCTTGCCAGTGACCACAGTTACTCTCTATTGAAAGGTGGAACCAGGTGGTGGGCACCAGATTGCCTGGTAGTCATGTGACTACCAGCAAGTTCTTCTGCTTTTCTGGGCCTCAGCTTCCCCATCTGTAGGATGGAGCTGATCACCACAGTACCAGTCTCATAGGACGGCTGTACGGAATAAACGAGCTCATACGTGTAAAGTGCTTTGAATGCTGACTGGCACATAACACACACTCAAGAGACGCAAGCCGCCATCATTATCTTGTGCCCAATCTACCACCTGGACGGAAGCACCTGCTGAGGCTGGCTGCTCAGGGCTAGCGTGGCTGGAGACTCCCTGCTCCCCTAAGTCCTGGTGCAGCAGTTCCCTGTTCCTGGCAGGGGCTGGCAGCAGGCACAGGAGAACCCCATCCACTCCAGAGTGGAGCCTAGCATTACTCCTGCTGACTTAGGTCAAGATTCCCCTCAAGTTGGGATTGACATATACACCCGACTCTATATAAAACAGATAACCAGCAAGGACCTTCTGTACAGCACAGGGAACTCTACTCAGTAGTTTGTAATAACCTATAAGGGAAAAGAATCTGAAAAGGAATATATATATATGTGTATATATGTATACACATAACATATATATGTATAACTGAATCACTGTGCTGTACACCAGAAACTAACGCGATATTGTAAATCGACTATATTTCAATAAAAAATAAATTAAAAAAAAAAAAAGCTTCCCCTCGATCTGGGCTCAGGCCCCAGCAGGCAATTCTCGCAATTTTATTCATACCACATGGGGCCTTTCAGGATCCTGTCCTGTGTGAGACACAAAAGACGAGAGCAAGTCTCCTCTCCTTAAGGAGTTCACAAAAGTATGAATAATTAGGTGTCACAGACTCAGATGCTTGCAGCACCACAGACGTGAGCGGCACAGGGATGCTGGTGAGCTGGGGAATGCACACCTGCAAGTCCAGAGGCCGCAGGGGTCACTGGGCTCCAGCCGGTGGATGCCACAGAGGGAATATAGCCAGCTCATCAAAAGCCAACTTTCCAATGTTGTCAAATGTTTCACAAGCGGTGCAACATCGTGAGTGCCAAACGGAATACGCCTGCAGGATAGAGTTGGCCGGGGGCACCCGTTTGGGACACCAAAGGCTCAGGAAACTGAGGGATACCCTAGGGAAGTACATGACTTGGTGCCCGGAGGGGTGGCTGAGACCACCAGAAGGGGCCTGGGGCAGGCTAAGGGTGTACAGGAGGCTGGTGGGTGAAGCAGAACCTTGATGTTTCCAAAGGCAGGGTTTGTAATGAGACCGACTAGGTATTCCAGGTGCTGGGAAGGGCAGGAGCAAAGGCACAGAAGAGAGGAGTTTCCTAGGGACCAGAGGGAATGAAAGTTGCATAAGGATGGAAGAGCCAGAGAGCCAGTTTTGGGGTCTGAAAATGGAGAAGGTCACCAGTGCACATGCACGCAGGGCCCGGGCCAGCATGGCAAATGGGAGAGGTGGTGTGGTGTCAGGACAACTGTGCCACTGTGTCGGGGACACAAGTAGGAGTGGTGGGGACTGCGGCGCTGTGACTCAGCTCCGCCAAAGCTTCCAGGAGTGGATGTGACCTCATGTCGCCAGATCGTCTAGTTTCTCAATAAAAGTCAAAAATCCCTATTTTGCACGGAATCCCTTCCAATTTTTAAATGTTGGCAATTAATTAAAGAACTTTGAAAACACGCTGTGAGCCAGCTGCAATCTGTGAGCTGCCTTTGGTCAGTCGGGGCTTAGCCTCTTCCCAGGATGCCCCGGCAGCACGAGCTAGCCGGGGACTGTGGCCTCTCCCCTGAGGCATTCTGCAGTGGCGAGGCCCTCGGCTCATCTCCCGCCACTGTCCCAGCCCCACTGAACTATGGTTTGCCGTTATCCCCCTGGGCCCTCCTGCTTGGGTGAGAGCTCGCAGGGGCAGACAGCGTGTCTGATTCCCGGCCCCAGCAAAATGCCTGAGTGTGGGGCGATCGATAACGGCTCTGTTGATGAGATGCAGGGACTGAGCAGATGAGTGAGCGGAGCGGGGAGGCGGCGGGGGCAGCGGGCAGCAGGGGAAGGGGGAGCTGGACTTGGAAGGAGGCAGGTTTGGGCAGTGGAAACAGTAGGACTTAGGGATGACTGGCAGTGAGGGGCAAAGGGGGGAGCGGAGGATTCAAAGGTGGGAGTCGGGCGCTGCTGCAGACAGTAAGAGGAAGCAGAGCCGGAACTGGGGCCGAGGGGCCTGGGGGTGGGGATACCAAGTTGGGGTGTCGGTGCAAGGCCGGGCGGAAATGCCAAAGAAAAGTATCTCATGGCTAGGAGCGAAGCTTGGTTCAGAAATTAAGCCTTGGGGAGGGTTTAGTGAATAAATTCAACAGCATGTGACTTCTGCATTCTTAGAGGAAAAGAAAAAGGACCTAGCTTGGGTATCGTTTTCTACTTTCCCTGGTGATGTTCCCTTCTTTTGGAGACAGCACCTCAATTTTCCATTGGGAATCCACCCTTCCCTCGACCTGACTTCAATGTGGATAATGTGGGCCTCACCCCAGGTTGCAGCCCAGGCCTGGCCAGTGGGGCCTCAGTCTGGGACTTTCTTGAGGAGAGTCTCTCTTCAGAGTGCTGAAATCAAGAGCGATGTCATCAGGGACCACCACTTGGAACCTGAGGATGACGCCAACACAGAGGAAAGCAGAGATATGTGATGGAGGGAGGCAGCTTCCTGAAGGCATCATGTGAACTCCTGGATCCTGCCATGCCTGAAGCCAGCAAACTCATACTCTCCTGTAACACGGGCCAAAGAACGCTTTTTTGTCCTTAGCTGGATTTAATTGGGTTTTCTTGTCCTTTGTTACCAAGAGAATCCTGGCTGATACACTAGCGCTGGGACTGAGAAATTTAATCAACAGATTCAGCTACTAAATCAGTCCTGGCCAAGGCAGGCAGGAGATGGGGAGCCCTACCCCCTAGGGGGTCTGGAATTTATCTTGCTGTCCTAGGCTGGCCCCTGCACGTGGGTGAGAGTTCTCCCTGCTTAGACACCTGTCTGGCCCCAGATGCAGCCTGTCCCCTGGTCTGTACAGAACAGGATATGGGCCTCAGCTTCTACCCTGGTTCTGCATCTGTGTTCTCATCCCTTGGTGGGAGTACAGTATGGATCTGAATTCCAACCTTCTGGCTGGAGCCTGAATACCTCGTTGGGCCCCCTCTCTCAAGGCAGAATTCTCTGCTCACCTCTCCTTCCCCTGCTGGCTGGGGGTCTGCTTCAAACCTGAGTCTCCTGGGACTCTCAAGATGACCACACCTGTATCTTCCCGAGTGTGGACTCTGCATATAGATTTCAGATCCTGCAGCCCACCTACAAGAGAACACCCTCTGGTGACAGGCAATGGCCTAGACCAAGCCTGAGGTCAACACCTAAGGAAGGCTCTTGGGCGCCTGGGTTAGTGCCTTTCCCACCAGCTGCCCTGTTAAGATGCCATCATGATCTCCAGGCCCAAGGGTGCACAGACCCCACCCTACGGCAGAGCCGTCGGGCTACACTGACTCAGCTGCCCAAATGAAGGTCACATCTTTGACTTCAAAGCCATTGCCATGTTTGGCCTCAGTTTGTATCAACTATTAAAAAAAATAATTTTGGGGCAATCAAGGCTATTTGAATATGGACTGGGTATTACAGCATAATAATTAATTATTGTCAGGTATGATAGTGGCATTGGGATTATATAAAAACAAACTCCTTATCTGTTAGAGATGCATACAAAAAATTTATGAGTGAAATGTTATGATAGCTACAATTTATTTTTAAATGTTAGGGGAAGAGATGGAACAAAAATGGCAGAATGTAGATAATTAATGAAGCTGGTGACAGGTACATAGGTCGTTATTGAACTAATCTCTTCACTTGCATTCATTTGAAAGTCCACCCCCGCCCGCCACCCTGCCTAAAAAAGAGGCCTTTCTGAAAATACAGATACTGCCCTGGGATGAATTGAATCTACCCGTGGTGCACTCCAGAGGCACTGTGACGCTCATCCAAGCCACCAAGCTAGACTATGCTAAGAGCCTCCTCTTGGGGCTCCCTCTTCCCTCTGATCCCTTCTCCAAACAGCAGCCTGAGTGATCTTTTAAATTCCTCCATCAGATTGTATCACCCTTTGCCCAAAACCCTCCAATAATGATACTAAGAGCTGACCTTTGTATAGTGCTCACAAAGGCCAGGAATCATTCTGAGCACTTCATACGTATTAACCGAACAAGAATCACCCCATTTTCCAGATGAGGAAACTGAGGCATAGAGTAACATGCCCAAGGTCACATGGCTAGGAAGAGGAGGAGCCAGGGTTTGCCTCAGCTGGGCTGGCTCTGACCATCCCCCTATTCTGCCTCCAAACCAGTAAGGCCCACACGACCCGGTTCCCACCTACCCCTGGGACCTCCCCTTACCCTCTCCTCTGTTCACCAGCTCAGTCTCCGCCTAAACTGGTTGTTCCTGCCTTTGCTCTTGCTGTGCCCCCTGATGGGAATTCTCTTCCCACTGATGCTAGCTGCTCCTTCTTCACATCCAGGTTGGGGAAGGCCTTTGATCACCTGTCCGGAGCAGCCCTGCCTCTTTCTCCTCCTGCCTCTCTCCCGTTGCCTGATTTTATCGTCTTCAGAACACTTAGCATTACCTGAAATGACACTATTCACTTGTGCCCTTTTTTTTTTTGTCCCTTCCTCATGAGAAGGGACAGGGCTGTATGAACAGGACCTTGTCTATTCGTTCAACACGGCTCCCTGAGCACCAAGACCCTTATGGGCCGATATGTCGTCACCAGCCACATGTGGACAATTACCTTAATATTAAAATGAAATAAATTGTAAAATGCAGTCTCTCAGTTACAGGAGCCACAATTCAAGTTCCCAGTGGCCGCCTGGGGCTAGTGGCTTCTGCCCTAGACAGGGCAGATAGAGCATGTTAATATCATCAGAAGTTCTACTGGGCAGTCCTGGCCTGGATCACCATGGCAAGTCACAGAAATACACCACTGGAGTTTGGGATTGACATGTACACACTGTTTTTTAAAATGTTTTTTAAAATGGATTTTTAAAATGGATAACCTACAGGGACCTGCTGTAGAGCACAGGGAACTCTGCTCAATATTACATAACAACCTAAATGGGAAAAGAATTTGAAAAAGAATAGTTATATGTATATGTATAACTGAATCACTTTGCTCTATACCTGAAACCATCACAACATTGTTAATCAACTATACTCCAATATAAAATAAAAAGTTAAAAAAAAGAAAAGAAAAGAAATACACCATTGGGGAAATCTAACATTAATTAATTAATTAATTCAAAAACTAGTGAGCACCATTTCCATGCATAAAATATATCACTGGGTCCTGCCTCACTTGCTGTTGTGACCAGGCTGGAGGTGGCATCTGCATGGTGATGCTGCAGGTGAAAATGGTGATGGAATGGTGCCACGTAGATGATGAATGTGCTTATTATAAACGAAAACAGATGGACCGTGGCGAGCAGCTGAAAGCCCACTTTTTGGATGGGTTATTACATCCTAGAGGAGGGAGACCATTGATTCCTTTCTCCTAGCAGATGTCGCTCTGCAGGGGAAGCCATGTCGAGAAAAACCGCAGGGAAACCCACAGGCCCATGTTCCCTTCCCACCTCGGTCCCTGACTCCTCACTAGCTGGGCCAGTCATTTAATCTGGGGAAACATCACAAAATGTGACAAACATATTATCGCGTCCTCCTCCTGAGCCCGAGACAGGCATCGCGGATCCATCACACACCCTTTCCTGGATGAACCAGAAGGAAAGTTCTAAATCCTTCCCAAGACAGCCCTCCAGGCAGCCATTTCCAAGCAGAGTTGACAAAACAGACGCAGCTATCTGTCCCGCAGGAGCTTTTTATCCTGAGCCCCAGCTTCTTTATCTACAACGTGGGGCCCGACCACATCCACCTTGTAGGGTGGTTGGGAGGTTAATTGAGATGATTCATTTGTTCAGTTCTTTGTTCAGGCATCAAATGTTTATGGCGTGCTCAGTGGGGGCTTCACGCCTGCCTGATGCATGCAGCATTGGGTAAACAGCAGCTGTGATGAGTACCCACATCTGCGGGCCACCCTGTGTGCCTGCGTGGACAGATGCTAGCCTCCGTGTCCTTACCCTGCCCGGAAGTCCTCTCCTCCGGGCCGGTTTACGCTTACCACATCACCTAACGAGGGGGAAGGAACCCATCCAAGTTAGCCCGAGGATTAAACGGGCAGCAGATTTTCCAATAAGAGACTCCTTTTCTTCTAGCACCTTCTTTTCTTATGCTCTAAATAAGCCTTGGTTGGATCAGCGCCTCACACTGAACTTTGCTTCCTTGAATTCCCAGACACAAAACACTGTCTTAACAAGCCGTGTCTGCTGGGCTGAGCTGTATTTCCTATAAACTCTCATTTTATCTCCTCTAAAACACACGGTAACAGCATTCTCTGGAGAATATTAAATGAAACCAACCTGCAGCTGCATTTGTTTGCGCTTTCTGTCCCCGGAAAATTCTGTCAACAGATAGGTGTGCGTTACATAAGTGGTGGCCCTGCCGGGGACTGCGGTCCTCCACACACTCCTCTGTGTAGAAACACCTCAAGTCTCTAATCCCCGCAGCCGGCTGCTCCCCGAAGCGCCCACAACAGCAACGACGCCCTGGTGTCCTGCTCCTTTTCTGTTCTCAGCACACAGGGAAGGCCGAGTGCAGGTTAAAGAAGAAAGGCAAGCCTCAGCCTAAAGGGACGAAGCTTATCTTCTTTGTAATACAGCACATAAAATCTGCTTTTCTTGGCCTGAGCGATATAGTTGATGAGCTACAGGGCACGGGCTTGGGCAGCCAGCGCCGTTTCATTAACCAGTCCAGAATATACTGGTGACCGCCTGCCAGGAAGTGCCGGGTGAACTGGAGAAGGAGAGGACCCAGCCCTAGATGCTGGGAACGCGCCGCAGCTACATGGGGCCGCGGCTGCATCCGGGGCCTAGAGGACAGCCCCTGCGCACACCCCGGGCAGGGGAGGCTGACACGCCCACAGGAACTTTCTCATTTGTTCCAATAGTTTGGACTTTTTCTCAAATTTAAACTTTAGGCATTTGTTTGAAAAAAAAAATCAAAACAGAGAAATCAGAGAAAGCTTTTTGTTACTTCTCTGGGGCAGCACAGTGTGTGAACAGAGCCGGCTGGGACCGCGTCTGCCATGTTAACCTCCAGATCCCCAGAGCCTAGCAGATGGTTATTCGGGAGCTGGAGGGACGGCTGGGTGAGTGGGTGAGCGAAGAACCAGCCAGAAGAGGTACAGGAGGGAAGGACGGCAAGGTGGGAGGGGGCACGGAGTCTCCTGATTGAGCCCCAGCTGGCCTCTAACCTGCGCTATGACCTCGGGCAAGCATCCTAACCCCTCCTACTCTCAGTCTCTCATCTGGATCTCAAGAAGGATGAGACAATTGCTTATGGGCTCTTGGGGGAATGAACTCATTCATTCATTCGACAACCATGTATTTCTACTTGGAACAGAGCAGTGGTGGAGATGACTCAGGCCCTGCTCCCAAGAGGCCCACAGTGTGATGGGGGGACAAGTGCCCATCCTGGTACAGGGGCGATAGAACCAGTTCATGAGGTCCAGAAGTGCACAAGGGTCAGGGGGTCAGGCGAGCATCCTGGAGAAAGGGACGTCTGGGTTTCCCAGGAATACAAGGCAGAGGCAAGCATTCTGAGTTGAGCGAGATGGGAGGGGCCAGGGACTAAAGGTGCGCCTACCAGGGAGGGCGGTGGAGAGCCACGAGCCGCTGGCACTCTGGAGGGTGGCCTGGTCAAGGGGCGGGTGCCAAGAGAGAGGCAGGCTTGACGCACAGGGATTAGGGGCCCTCTGTCCTGCATTCTCTGGATCAAGGGGAGCCTTTGAGGGCTTGAAACAATAGAGTCGTGATCAGACCTCGCAGTGGCTACTGGAGACAGACCGGAGGCTTGGGCCCGGGGTCAGGGAGAGCGATTAGGAGGCTGTACTCTTCCACACCTCCACGCCTTCGCCCGCGAAGCTCCCTCCACCTGGAGAGTCTTTCCCTTTTCTGTCTGGCTCAGGGCTTCTCTTTCCACTAGAGCTCAGGTACGCGCTCTTTAAAGCACCTTCCCTGACCCCTCCCAGCCTGAGGCGGGCTCCCTCCTCCAGGCTCCAGCAACCGCAGACTGGGAACGGCTAGCTCCAGCCCAAAGATGAGTTTGGTTTGAACCGTATGGTGGCTTCAAAAGAAGTGAAATTAGCTTCTGACGTTTGCAAACAGCTCATCTCAAAATCCAGATTCCCAGCTCTCTGGGAACGTTCAGAAGGTCTAGCAGCACTGGCTGGCATTGCTCCACATCAGTCATTAGCTAAAGCTGAAAAGTGCCCTGCCCTTTACCTGGGCCATGCGCTTGCCAGTCTGCCACGCTCCCCACCAGGCCCTAGCGTCTCTCTAACAACATTGAGGCCGAGCATTGGTTGCCATTTATCATCTCGCTTGTACTACTGCTTCCCTTATAGCAGATTAGAAAGGAAAGTAGAACAAGTTTTGCTCCCTTTTCTATCATAAGAGGGGAAACCGAGAGAGGCTGCGAGAGTCCTGTCCCTCCTTGCTCACTGCGTTCCCTGCTGAGTCCCTGGGGCTTCTGTTTGAAACCCCGGCTCTCTGGGTTCAGCTTTATCAAGGCCTTCATCACACTGCCTCACACGTCCACATGTACTTGTCTGCCAGCTTTTAGATAAGGAGTACCTCCAAGGCATGGACTGTGTCTTTACATCAGTGCGCTCAGAATCGATCATGAAGCCTGATGGTACCTAGGATGTGCTCACTAATCAAGGTTGAATGGAGGAATAAATGCATATGAACATGTGATAAACAGCCCGGAGAAGAAAGCAAGGATGAGGGCCTGGGTAGTGGTATGAGGGTGGGAAGGAGGGGAGGGGTTCTGAAACCAGAGGGGCTGAAGAGCACAGAGGTTAAGGGCCTGGCTGTTTAGAGTGGGGTGCACACACCAGGATCACTGGTACATGTGAGAGCTGGTTAGACGTGCAGAATCTCGGGCCCTGCCCTAGACCCGCTGGATTAGAACCCACTTTTTACCAAGATCCCAGGCAAGTTGTTGCGGATACGGTTGGAGAAGCGCTGGCTAAGCCAATGGGCCTGGAGTCTGACTGCAGGGATTCAAATTCTCACTCTGACGCTCACTGGCTGTGTGCCTTGGGCCACGTTACGTAACCTCTCTGTGTGTCTGTTTCCTTATCTGTTAAAACTGCACCTCGGTTCATATTTCTTCAGTTCCCCCGAAAGGTGACCTGATTCTACTTCCCAAACCTTCAGCGGAGGCTCTGCTCCTGGGGGCTCTGACAACGCGAAGTGAAATCCCCCAGCAGGCGCTTGCTACACCCAGGAGGAAGGGCAACGGGGCCTCGTGGTGCCCAGTTTGCAACTTCGGGAATCAGGCTACGGGAAAGCACCAAGTGCTTCCATCAGGCAAATGCCCAGCCAGGAACCGGAGCCTGTTACTTACGCCGTCAGCCGTGCAGTAATTCCAAACCTTGATCTTGGTTAGACCAAAGTCACGCAGCTGTCTCGTGTTGCGGATAACAAAAAAGAGCTGGAGCGGCGGGTGGAAGGGGCACGTCCACAAGGAAGGGTCTTTCTTGCCCTGAAACGCCAGCAAGAGAAGGAAGTTGTTATTGTTAGCACAATTCTGCCTTACCCCAAAGTAAGCGGGCAGTGACTATGGAAACCAGGGGAGGATGAGGGTGGGAAGCCACCCACCTTCTCTACTTCATCCTGGGTGGGGTCTTAGATCTCACCCCATCTGGACCGCATTTTGGAGCAGGCTACTGACCCTCGTCCCCGGCACAAAGCTGTCACGTGGGCCCCTCTGCCCCTGCCACCCAGACCAAATTTAAAATGCAGCGGGCTTTATTTTAATCAACCTAATCGGCTTTGTTGGGGAGAGAGACTGGAGGAGAAGGACGGGAAAAGAGCCATGACTTGAGCTGTTTGATTAACCTGGCAAACAGAGCCTTTGATTTTCTTTTGTAAAACCCTGTAGAATTTAAAAAATTTTTAAAATAGAAAAGAAAGACACTGGCTCAGGCGTTTGTTGGGACGGGGCCATGGCACTGAGCCTCAGGATTTATTCTGTTCCCTTTCAGGGTTTCCAAGCCTTGGGACCCCTGTGTGCAGTTTCCGCCTGCCAGCGAGGCTGCCAAGGCCATTCTCAAGGCCAAAGAGGCAGCGGAGAAGGGGAGCCTTGCTGTCATTTTCATTTGCACCAACGAAATTTCATAGCATGAGTGCTTGGGATGCAGATGGGAAAAAGTGAAATCGGGGGACTTTTCTCAGCCCTGGTCACCTCCTCTCTTGTCTCTTTGGGTACCTCTTCTGCTCTCTGTCTGGACAAAACGCACAGCTGTTCCCAAATATGTCCACGCTGGCTCGGCCTCTGTGCCTTTGCACAGGCTGGGCCTCTGAGTGCGGTACTCTCCTGCCCTTCTCCCCCTGGGAACTTCAGCTCAGATGTGCTGTCTCCCCCACTGTCACCCCTTACCTTGTCACAATCATTCCCTTCTCCAGGTGCCCACGGCTCCTTGCAACACCTGAGGTTACAATTACCCAGTGTCCCCCAAGTACCTGTCTTCATATCTATGTCACCCCCGCCACCAACACACGCATGCACGTGCACACACACATACACATACACGCACACTCAGCTGCGAGCTCTTCTAATTCATTCCAGAACCCTTAGCGTTCAGCACAGTTCCTTGGCACCTGGTCAATGACCAAAAAATCTTTAAATTGAATTTTTTGAACAATTGTTGAATGAAGAAATGAACAGATAAGTGAAATGTACCTCCTAATATCTGTCCTCTCACTGAAACTTTAGAGACTAAACTGTTCTGGCCGGCAGAGCTATTTTGTCTAGCTCATGAAAGTGTTTTGTTTTTTTTTAAAGGCAAATTCGTTGCCAAGACTTTAAGGTGGAAGATATCCCCTCCCCCTCAGAGCTAGATGTCTGGCTTGTCTACAGACTTAGGAGACGCGGCAACACGGGGTCCCTGACAGCCATTGGCTGGAGCTGAGTGCACTGCTCTGGCGGCCAGGGCGGGTGCTCTCTGGTGCCCCAGTCCTCACCATTCCCTACTGTTCTACAGCCACCTCACCTTCTGCCCGGCCCCTGCAGGCATTAGTTTAGGGTCCCTGCTTAGGGGCTGAACAGTCAAAGTCCCCTCTGCCGATAAGCAGCCTGTGTCTCTGACGCTGGCTGAAGCTGCTCCTTTTATCTGAAAGGAGCATCGCCCCATATTTGCGAGTGTCTCCATGGGCTCCCGTCCCCAGGACCGTGCCTGCCTCTGGGGTCTGCTGGCCCCCAGGAGACGTGAGGCTCAGGCTCCAGCTGCGCGGAGGACAGAGGTGGCTTGTCCCAGTGACAATGGTGCCTTTCAGGAGGGAGGAGGCTGCTTTGTTAAGGCGGAGAGATGAGTTCAAGGGGTTCTGACTTATTCTGGCAAGTTTCTCAAGCTCTGCGAGAACTTTTAGTGCTCTGGGCAGCTGCGAGGGGTCAAAGATAGCACATCTCAAATCCAGCAGGGGAGTCTCATTCCTTCTCTTCACTGGAGCCTAAAATGGGTCGCTGAGGCTGCTTGACAAAGGCAGAGACTGAAGGCTGACCCTTAGACGCAAGCGAGGGGACTGTAATTGATTTCCTATCACATTTCCGTCAGCGGGAGGGATAACGGGAGGGCTAAGTGGGAGTCGTGGTGTTCAAAGTCGGAGAACATTAACCTGTGGGTAAATCTGGGCCTCATTAGCAACTGGGCCTTCTGATGTTTCCTTTCCACAGACAGAGTCCCCGAGAGGAAGGCTGCTGGGAAGCTGCTGAGGGCTGACCCAAGGCACGCTGGGCAAACCTCCAGGTGCCAGGCCAGCAGGAGAGCGTCTGCTGCACCTGCCCATCGCAGGTGGTAATCAAGATGGCAGAACAAGAATCAGGGCACCTGTGCACTGCTGTTATCTCACTGGGTTCTCTCCAAGCCCTGGAAGGTGAGTACTGCAGTAACACCCGTGTCACCGAAGGAAGACCAGAGTCCAGAAAAGGTGTGGTTTGCCCAAGTGATGGAGTGAGGATTTAAACCTAGGTTTTTCATTCATTCATTCATTCATTCATTCTGTGTTGGTTTGGATTGCCCCAGGAGAAGACCCTGAGGCAAGGCAAGTGTAAGGAGTTGATTTAGACAGTGAAGGAAACACCAGCTGGAGGGTGGGGAAATGAGAGGGGGAGAGGCATTCCATAAAGACTGTGTTACCAGGCTAGGCACACCTGTGAGCTCCACGCCACCAGGGAACCTGGGAGCCAGTGTGGAACACACCTCAGGGTGACTCCACTTCCGGGACAAGGGAGCTGGGGTATCCACACCCCAGTTCCCATCAGTGTAGGTTCAGGGCTGCTCCTGGGGGCTCAGTTCCCCACCAGTTTGGGCCTGCTACAGGGGAGGCAAAGTGGGCCCTGGAGGCCAGAAAACAGATCCTCCATCGGAGAAATGTGTGTGCTGGCAGTGGGAAGAGCAGCCAGCAGGGACCAAGGTGGGAAGGGCCTGCGGGAGGCGCCAACGGCATCTGCTACCCACCTGCTCAACAAATACCGAGTGCGGGGGGCGCCTGGCCCAGCAGATCCCAGCTCTGTGCCAGGAGGGGAGGAAAACAAGTAACACTGCCAAGAAAAAAAAAAATCAAGTGGGGCTGGGGGTGGGGGAATAAATTCAATGAAGAAAATATGAGAGAATTATTAATGGCCAATGGAAGGACTAGTTTAGAACAGATGGTCAGAGAAGAAGGTTTCTCTCAGGAGGTAACTTTCTAACTCCTAACATAGGTGCTTTCTCCACCTTTAACCTAACACAGATCCACACCCCCCCAGGGAGATGCTGGACTGCCCTCAGGAGTAGCCCCGATTTAATAAGTTATCGCCTTAAAAAGGAACAAACTCCTGATACAAAAATTTGGTTAGATGTCAAGGGCATTATACTGAGTGGGAAAAAGTCAGTCTCAGAAAGGTTACATATAGTATGATTCCATGTATATAGCATTCTTGAAAGGACAAAAAGTATAGAGAATAGGTTGGTGGCTGTCTGGGTTAGGGACAGGTGTGGGGAGGGGTGGCTATAAAGGGTCGCATGAGGGAATTCCTTTGAGGTGATGGAGCTGTTCTGCATCTTGATGTGGTGGTGGTGGTTCCACAAATCTACATGTGACAAAATTGAAAAGAACTGGACTTCCCTGGTGGCGCAGTGGTTGAGAGTCCGCCTGCCGATGCAGGGGACACGGGTTCGTGCCCCGGTCCGGGAGGATCCCACATGCCGCGGAGCGGCTGGGCCCGTGAGCCATGGCCGCTGAGCCTGCGCGTCCGGAGCCTGTGCTCCGCAACAGGAGAGGCCACAACAGAGAGAGGCCCGCGTACCGCAAAAAAAAAACCCCAAACAAAAACTGAAAAGAACTTACATACACACACACACACACACACACACACACACACACACACACACACACACACACGTATCAAGGTCTGCACATTATACCAATGTCACTTTCCTAGTTTTGATAATGTATTATGGTCACGTAGGATATTACCATTGGGGGAAGCTGGGCAAAGGCACATGGGACCTCTCTATACTTTTTTAAAAACTGAGATGTAATTCACATACATAAAATCACCACTTTAAAGTGTACGAGTCAGTGGTTTTTTCAGTATAGTCACAAGGTGCTGCAACCATCACCACTATCTTTTCCTAGCATATTTTTATCACCCCCAAAAGAAACCCTTTAGCAGTCACTCCCCGTTCCCCCAGTCCCTGGCAACCTCTAGCCTACTTTCTGTCTCTATGGATTCACTCATTCTGGACATTTCATATAAATGCTGTCATACAATATATGATCCCTATGTCTGACGTCCGTCATTCAGCATAATGCTTTCAAGTTTATCCATGTTGTAGCATGTATCAGTACTTAACTCTTTTTTTTTTTCTTTTGCAGTACGCGGGCCTCTCACTGCTGTGGCCTCTCCCGTTGCGGAGCACAGGCTCCGGATGCACAGGCTCAGCGGCCATGGCTCACGGGCCCAGCCACTCGGCGGCATGTGGGATCCTCCCGGACCGGGGCACGAACTCGTGACCCCTGCATCGGCAGGCGGACTCTCAACCACTGCACCACCAGGGAAGCCCTACATTTAACTTTTTAAGGAACTGCCAGACTATTTTGCACAATGGCCATATCATTTTATTTTTACATTCCCACGAGCAAGGTATAATGATTCCAATTTTTCCGTATGCTGTTCACCAATACTTGTTATTTCTGTTTTCTTTTTTTAAAGAAACTATAACATCCTAACGGGTATGAAGTATATGTCCTTATGGTTTTGATTAGCATTTCCCTAATGGCTAATGATACTGAGCATCTTTTCATGTGCTTGTTGGCCATTTGTAGATCATCTCTGGAGAAATGTCTATTCACAGTATCTTGGCCATATTTTCACTGGGTTGTTTGTCTTTTTGTTGTTGAGTCTGAGTCCTTTTCTTCATATATTCTGGATACAAGACCCTTATCACATACACGATTTGCAAATATTTTCTCCTTTTTTGTAGGTTATCTTTTTACTTTCTTGATAATGTCCTTTGAAGCAAAAATGTTGAAAATTTTTCGTTTGTTTAAAAATTTTGATGAGGTCTGATTTACCTATTTTTTTCTTTTGTTGTTTATGCTTTGGAGGTCATATCTAAAACTCCATTGAAAAATTCCAGGCTATGAAGATTTACACCTATGTTTTCTTCTAAGAGTTTTATAGCCTTAACACTATAAACATCTCAAGATATTTGACCCCTTGAGTTAGTTTTGGTAAATGGTGTGTAGAAGTCCAATTTCATTCTTTTGCATGTGGAAATCCAGTTGCTCCAATACCATCTGTTGAAAAGAAACTGTTCTTTCCTCATCAAATGGTATTGGTGTCCTTGTTAAAAATCAATTGACTATAGATGCATGAATCTATTTCTGGACTCTCAATTCCATTCCATTGATCTATATGTCTATCCTCAGGCCAGAACCACACAGTCGTAATTACTGTGGCTTGGTAGTAAGTTTTGAAACTGGACTCACTCGAAGTGGGAGTCCTCCAACTTTGTCCTTTTCCAACATTGTTTTGGCTCTTCTTGGTTCTTTGAGCTTCCATTATACACTTTAGAACCAGCTTGTCAATTTCCACAAAAAAAGCAGTAGGATTACATTGAATCTGTAGATAATTGGGGAGCACTGCCATATCAGTGGTATTAAGTCTTCCAATCCATGAACACATATATCTTTTCAGCTTTCATCATTTAGGTCTTCTTTAATTTCTGTCAACAATATTTTGTACTTTTCAGTGTGCAAGTCTTTCACTTATTTGGTGAAGTCTATTCTTAAGTATTTTATTCTTAAATAGCATCAAACTATTATAAATGGACATTTTCTTAATTTCCTTTTCGGATGGTTCATTGCTACTGTATAGGAATACTACTGATTTCTGTATATTGATCTTTTATTCTCTAAGCTTGCTGAACTCCATGTTAGCTTTACCAGTAACTTCTGAGAATTCTTTAAGATTTTCTGTATATAAGATCGTTTCACCTGCAAATATAGTTTATTTCTTCCTTTCCAACCTCTTATTTCATTTTCTAGCTTAACTTCCTTGGGTAGAATCTCCAGTACAATGCTGAATAGGAGTGATGAAAGCAGGCGTCCTTGTCCCATTCCTGGTCTTAGAGGGAAAGCTTTCAGTCTTCCACCATTCAGTATGATGTTAGCTGTGGGTTTTCATAAATGCCCTTTATCAGACTGAGGATGTTTCCTTCTATTTTGGTTTGTTGATGTATTATCATGAAAGAATGTTGAATTTTATCAAATGCCTTTTCTGTGTCTATTAAGACACCATGTGGTTATTTCCTCCTTTATTCGATTAATATGTTGTATTCTGTTGATTAATTTCCACATGTTGAACAACTTTGCATTCCTGGAATAAACTCCACTAGGTCTTGATATATAAATCTTTTTATAAACTGCTAGATTTGATTTGTTAATGTTTTGTTGAGGATTTTTACATCTGTATTCATAAGGGATACTGGTCTGTAGTTTTCTTGTGATGGCTTTTTCTGGTTTTGGTATCAGGGTGATACTGGCCTCAGAGAATGAGCTGGGAAGTGTTCTCTCTTCTTCTGTATTTTAGAACAGTTTGTGAAGGCTTGGTGCTAATTCTTTAAATATTTGGTAAGATTCACCAGTGAAGCCATCTGGTCCCAGGCTTTTCTTTGTGGGAAGTTTTTTATTGATTACTAATTCAATCTCTTTTCTTGCTATACGTCTATTCAGATTTTCTATTTCTTCTTGATTCAGTTTTGGTAATTTGTGTCTTTCTAGGAATTTGTCCATTTCATCTAGGATATCTAATTTGTTGGCATAAAACTGTTCACAATATTCCCTTGTAATCCTTTTTATTTCTATTAGTTTGGTAGTGATGTGGCCCCTTTTACATTCCTGATTTTAGTAATTTGAATATTTCCCCCTTTTTTTTTCTTGCTCAGTCTAGCTAAAGGTTGTTCATTTTGTTGATTCTTCCAAAAAACAACTTTTGGCTTTGTTGATTTTTCTCTATTGTTCTTCTCTTTTCTGCACTTTTTTTTTTTTTTTTCCCAGTACACAGCCCTCTCACTGTTGTGGCCTCTCCCGTTGAGGAGCACAGGCTCCGGATGCGCAGGCTCAGTGGCCAGGGCTCACGGGCCCAGCCACTCCGCGGCATGTGGGGTCCTCCCGGACCGGGGCACGAACCCGTGTCCCCTGCATCGGCAGGCGGACTCTCTACCACTGCGCCACCAGGGAAGCCCTGCACTGTTTTTTTAAAAACAATTTCCTGTGAGTCTATAATCATTTATTTTTAAAAGTTCAAAAATGTATTGCTCTACGTGCTAGGGATACAGTGTGAATAGGACGGACAAGAACGTACAGGTTGGTGGGAGGAGACAGATCAGAAACAAGTGAACAAAATCACTTTTGATGGTGGGAAGTGGTCTGAAAAAAATGAACAAAGCTGATGTGATAGAGACTGGCATAGGGAGGGAACAGGACTCCTCCAGCTTGTAGAGTCCGGGAAGGTCTTGCTGAGAAAGTGACACCTGGGCTGAAATCTGAGTGACGAGAAAGGAAGGAGCCACATGAACATCTGGAGGAGGGATGCTCTGGGCAGAGGGGGCGGCAAGTGCCAAACCCACAGGTGAGAACGAGCTTGGCAGGTCAAGGGAGCAGAAGGGAGCCCTGGTATGTGAGGCCGGCAGAGAGGGAGCTGGAGGTCGGTTCACAGACAGCCTCCGGGGCCACAGACAGGCATCCAATTTTCCCCAGAAAGTCACGGCAGGGGTTTTAAGCAGGGGAGGGCTGCAAGCTGACATTTGTTAAAGATCCCTTTGGATACAGAGTGGAAAATGGAGTGGATGGGGGCAAGAATGGAAGAAAGGAGTGAGAGAGGAGACCACTTAATAGTTCCAGTGAGAGGGGGCAGCTGATCAGACTTGGGAAGAACCAGTGGAAATGGAGAGCAGGGGCCCGATCCAGGCTCCGTGTTGGAGGCGGAATCAATAGGACTTCCTGATGTGTTGGAAGGGGAGGGGGCGTGGGGCAACCGAGGGAGGCTCTTAAGTGGTGGGTTTTGCAGCTGAGCGGATGGGGATGCCATTTACTGAGCTGGAGGAGGAAGAGATGAGGGCGTGGGCCAGGCAATCGACATTCAGGTTTCAGGTCTCTGAAGTCTGAGGTGTTGAGCAGAAGCTGACGTTCAAGTCAGGAACTCGGAAGCAGGCAGGGCTGGGCATATAAATTTGGAGCCAACTTGAAGCCATGGGCCTGGGGGTGGCGAGGAGAGAGATGGGGTGGGCAGGGCAGGAAGGAGGGTTTGCACTGAACACGGGGCACTCATACAGCCCCCCGCAGGTGCCACATTCACCTCCACTGAAGCAACTTCTCTTTCAAACCCAGACTCTGCTTTCAGGTATCTTCTCCTCAGCTTTCAGCCGAGCCCCACCACTCCACAGCAGTGTGGCCTGGACGAGTCACTCATCCTCCCTGAGACTCGGTTTTCTCGTTTATCAGATGCGGAAAGTCATCCCGAGGTTCATGTGAGGAATCAGTGAGGGATGCCCGAGACCCCAGCGAAACTGAATGGCTCTGAGAGGCAGTGTGTTCTGGTGGCCTCAGGCGTGGTTCACAGGGCGACTATCAGAAAGACCCCAGGCCAGGGCAGCAGGGGGAATCCAGCCCACCCACAGCTGGGCCCAGAGATCTAGCAGCCCAGGGTGAGACAGCTGCCTCAGGGCCCAAAATTTAAGAAAAAAACAAAAAACGAAACCCACCCAAACCCTGGGCCCAAGTCCTCACTGCTATCCATGGCAATGCTCATCAGCCTCTGCTAAACAGAGAAAAGGGGAGAGCAATCATCAGAATCTGTCCCCATTAAATCCAGTGATGCTTTTTATCGCCCCTGGTATGCTCTGTTCTGTACAGTAGGCTTCCAAAGTGCCACTGCTTTGCGCACAAGGGGGACGGGAGAGGTTTAGCGAGGGCTGGTCCAAGCCTCCGCAGCACGCATGGGAGCCTACAGACTTGAAGCAGGAGCAGAGAGGGGGATGCAAGGCCAGAGCGTCCAAGTGGCCACGACCTGTTTCCCTCAAGGTCCCAGAGCTGCTAATCTTTAAGTGGGCTCAGAAACCAATCAGTCCAACCCTACGGACAGGCGGTGTTTCCTGGCTATCTCACATCTACCTGCCTTTCTTTCAGTAACAACCACAAATTTCTTCAGGGAAAATTCCCTCCCTGCCCCACTTGGGGCATCTTAGTGGAACTGGCAGCAAGGTGCCTGGCCCTCCTAGCCAGGTTGGTCCATCAGCCTGCCTTTCCTGGACTGGATATCTCCAGCAGAATGACAAGATGGCAAACCAACTAACCAACCAAGCAACCAACAAACACTGCACCTCCCCCCCCAAAAAAAGAAGACCAAACTGTCGGTACTCATGCATCCCGGGAAGCTACCCAGAACCCCAAGTTGCTCACGGGGCCTGTCCTCTTTTGGCCTGGGTGACAGTGAACACACCAGCTACTCAAAAGCCTTGCAACAAATTTCTTTTCAAAAATCTGCTAAAGAGAGGCAGACTCAGTTTCTTTTGCTGGAAAAATAAGAATCATACGAATTACCCAGGCCCTCCACTCCCATTCTACAGGGGGCAGAAAAAAATGACTCTCAGAGAAGGCAGGTAAGATGCCCAAGGCTAGAGAGTCAAGACCAGAACCTGGGTCTCTAGAGCTGGGGATTTCAAAGCCCTCCTTTCTTGCTTCTTTTCCTTTAAATGGCAATAATATTTACTTCATAGTGGTATTACTGCTACTACGACTAGTAACGACGGAAACAGTAATAGATGATGTTTTGAAGCCCTTTCGAAGAGTGAGGATCATATTTACACGTGATCCTTAAAACAGCGTATGAACGTAAGTATTATTATTCTCCCCGTTTTACAGACGAGGAAATCAAAGTAGATGTTAGGTGAGTTGCCCACGATCATGAAGCTGTAAGTGATTAAGCTTTGAACCCAGGCCTCTCTGCTTCTCCAGCCTGTACACTGTTTCGTTTATATAAGATTATATACACAACACACTTAGCATGGTGCCGGCACAAAGCAAGAACTGAACATGTGGCAATTGTCTTCATTTTCAATACCTTTAAAAAATTAATAATTTGTTCTTTGGAATAGCAAATACATGTACGTCGCAGGAAATTTAAAAGATGCAAAAAAGCATCCAAGCGAAAGTCTTCCTATCGCCCCTGTCCCTTGCTCAGCCAGTTCTGTGGCCCAGAGGCAACCTCTATTCCCCATATCTCGGGCCCCACCCAGAGGTCACGGTGACTGACGCTGAAGCACTAGCACCATGAAGATGTCAGTGCTGGGCGGTCTGTCTAGTCTCCTGTGTCCAGCTTGCAAGCGGCAGGAAGAGAAAATGTCAGTGCTTTTCCTTTTTTAACTTTCAGATATTTAAAAGAAAGTGATGTTCCACGTTTGCTGGGTGCGTACTCCATGCCCCAGGGAAGCAGGACCCTGAGAGGGTGCGTGGGCCCTGGGCCAGGCTGCAGGGGGTGCATTTGCACCGCCCCCCTCCCCGCTCCCCGACCTTCCGGCTGTGTGACCTTGGCCAAGTCAATGCCCTTGTCCAAGCCTTAGTTTCTTCATCTACAAAACATGGGTGTTGCCCTCAATGACATCCCAAGGTCCCATGTTTGGTGGTTACTATGGGAAACTGCAATGTAGATAAAGGGGGTGAACCGGCTCCTCTTTGGCCCCTCACCCCCCATAAGAACCCTCTACAGAGCAGGGATCTGGGCAAGAGCTCAGGGCGGGGGGTGCCGCTGGAGGCCCCTCCCTGTACCTTGCCCTCCGGTTCCTCCCCACCCTGCCCAGATGAATGGCTGTGGACGACTACATCATCCTTCCCCTTGCTGCACCCACACCCTTATCGTGGGCTTATCGTGGGCAGAAAAAATGCATCAAAACATGCGGCCAAGACTCACACAAGGCCGCCTCCACTTACAGCTAAGTTCCTGCTGACCAGGTGGCCCGGCTCCCCGGGCGTGTCAGAGTTCCGGACAGCCACATCGTGAGGCGACACATAAAGCTTTATGTCGTTCCGGTCGAAGAATTCCACTTCCGTGAGACCCACCCACGACGCGCTGCCCCAGTTGGACTGGATATCCATGGTCACGTAGATGGCATCCTTGATCTCTTCTGCTTTCGGTCCCGATTTGTCCTTAGCGAGGAGAAAAGTAATGCCAAAGGATGGAAACACAACAGGTGGAATCCAGCTCTACCGCTAAATGACAAGGTATTTAATCGCTCAGTGCCGGGTTTCCCCCTCTGTACAATGAGGATAAGAAGAGCACCCATTACAGATGGTTATCATGGAGATTAAATGAGCTCATGTTTCTAAGGCGTTTCAAACATAGTTACTAGAGGAATTTCCTGGCGGTCCAGTGGTTAGGCCTTGGCAATTTCACTGCCGGGGCCCAGGTTCGATCCCTGGTCGGGGAACTAAGATCCTGCAAGCCATGCAGTATGGCCAAAAAAAAGTTACTATGAACCCTGGCACTTAGTATCTTCTGTAAGAGTCTGCAAATAACAAAGAATGCTTAAAAGGCATCAGATTCTGCCTGAACACGTACTTTTCTCACCCACTACCTAGGGTTCAGGTCCTATAGGCATGTCACAACTTCTGCTGAATTGGGCTGGTGTTATGGGCAAAATTGTGTCCACCACACACAAATTCAGATACTGAAGCCCAAACCCTAGTAGCTCAGAAGGTGACTGTTTGGAGACAGGGCCTTTAAAGAGGTAATTAAGTTGAAATGAGGCCGTTAGGGTGGGCCTAATCCATTCTGACTGATGTCCTTACAAGAAGAGGACATTTGGACACCTAGAGAGACACCAGGGATGGGCAGGCACAAGGCAAAGGCCGTGTGGGGACTCAGTGAGAAGCTGGAGAACATCCTGCCAACACCTGGATCTTGGATTCGCTTCCAGAACTGTGAGAAAAGAAGTCTCTGCTGTTTTATCCACCCAGTCTGTGGTACTTGGCTGTGGTAGCCTAGCAGACGGCCTATCTAACACAGTAGATAACACAGGACCCTGGACAAGTCAGCTGACATCCCCCTGCCTGGTTGGGGACCAGGAGATGACACCATAGATCTGACAACCCTGTCCCAGAGATTAAGTGGGGTACGCACCCGGAGAAGACCCGGTCAGCAGTCCTGGCCTGCGTGCACTCTCTAAGTGGCCACTTCCGCCCATTTCTCTCCTCCCTGGATTTTAATGCTGCCTCCTTCGCGGGTGGGTTGTCTGGTCTGAGAGGTCGTGAATGCCGTCAATCAATGGCCACACTGTGGAATGGCTTCCCGAGGCCCCTTCGGGCTCCGACTGCAGTGCTGGTCGCCACAGATCAGCCGCTTAGAAAATGGTGCCTTCCCCGCACGCACATGCCCTCTCTTAATTAACACCGTAATGGTTCTGTGAGCAGGAAGCTGAGCAAATGAACAGCAACTGTTCCCTACTTATTTTTTTAATTAATAGCCAGTGAGACGTGCTAGTGCTCTCAGCGTGTGTTTGGATGAGCCTTGATTGTCAGGTGATGGGATGGGGACATGCAGGGAGGGAAGTCAGCTGTCAGCTCCCGGAAGGAACGCAGGGGCTGTGTTTATCAGCAGACCCCACGGCTTCCTCCTTCTCTGCCGCGGGGCCTTGTGGGCCCAAGCCAAGCCCTCTGCTACCCTGGGCCTGAGTCCCAGGCAGGCAGGATGGTGATAAAACTCAACTGGCCCGGCTCAAGCCTCGGGGATCGGGAGGTTAATGAACTTGTGCTTGGGAGGCGCGTTCCGCTGCCAGGTGCGCCCTGTGGGAGGCGTGAGGATGCGGCGCTGGTCACCGTGGTTGTTGGCCATTGGGAGGAGGCCAGATGGGAGGCGAGCTGCCTCGAGGAGGGGCTGCTGGATCTCACGCACAGTGCAATCTAAGATGTGCAAATTCCTGCAGCGGGGTTTCTAAATGAAGAAGCTGAAGGGTCTATTCACTAAGGAAGTGTCACAACTTGTCAGCGTTGCAACCCCATGGCCACCCCTGCTCGATTTAGGATCGAGGGGTCTGAGGCAAACGCTGGCTGGCAAGCTTCCGGTCCCTGGCGTTCACTGCCCCGCTCTCAACAAGACCACCTGCTTTTCCTTTGGTGAAGCTGCCCCTTCTCTTTTCTCAGCCATGAGGTATGGGGGATGGACACTTTCCTACCCCAAGGAGGAGATGAACTGGTCCAATTGATCAGTGTGTCCTGTCACCCGGGCCACCTGGAGGGAATGGCTCAGCGATGGGCACATGACCCAGTTTCAGATCTGTGTGTGGAGAAACTGCTCTTTTCTCCTGACTGTGGAGTCTGAGGGTATAAGGGCAAGAGGTGGGAATCACTCTAGCTATTGAGGGATCACAGGGAAAGCGCAGAGCTGGGACTGGGCACTGAGGTGGGGGTGAGGCTCAGGATGCAGCTGACACGGTACAGACACAGCGTGAGCTTCTGGATCAAGCCCTGCTTGATCCTGACTACGGCATTCATTACAAAGAAATGTGTCATTTTTCTTCTTTTTTTTGTTTTTTTTTGTGGTACGCGGGCCTGTCACTGCTGTGGCCCCACCCCGCTGCGGAGCACAGGCTCCGGACGCGCAGGCTCAGCAGCCATGGCTCACGGGCCCAGCCGCTCCGCGGCATGTGGGATCCTCCCGGACCGGGGCACGAACCCACGCCCCCTGCATCGGCAGGCGGACTCCCAACCACGGCACCACCAGGGAAGCCCTCCCTAGATTTTTTTAGACGGCATATTTCCTGATTCCTCCTTGCCTTGTGCCAGGCACCGAGCCATCTGCCCTTACAGACCTTTCCTCTTCCAGCTGCACAGTGGCCCCGTGGGCTGTGGATTACTTACCCAGTTTGACAGTCACACACCCCCAGGACCAGACAGCTTAAGAGGCTTATGTAAGGTCACACGACCTCTAAATGATGATGCCCGACCCCAAGCCAGAACTCCAGTCTGGGCTGGAGCAGGGCTCTTTCTGCTTTCATATGAGCTTTACGTGTGACTTTGGGAGGGCTTCCTGTTAAGTCCCCATTGGCCAATCACAAGATGGGTGACCGATGAACCAAACAGTTATAAGAAAGGCTTGGGTAGAGGAAGAGATGAGAGGATGTGCTGGACACACACCTTTTGACCCAAAAGAGAAACGCATCATCCGCTATCCCTCCACCCTGATGCTACCTTGCCCTTTCACCGTTCGTGTCTCAGCTCCATTGACCCGCTCACAGCCATATCCTTGCCCGGTCGCTACAGTCATATCGGACTCGATGAAGATGAACATCACTTTTTGCAGCTAACTTTATATCCTTAACATTTTCTATCTGCATAACTTCCATAATGAAAATTTCCATCCTTTTACACGACTGCATTGTGCTGACGTATCATACTTTCCTGATTAACTCTACTACTGTGAGACATTTATGTTAGTTCAGTGTTTTTTTCTCTCACCTTTCCCTACTTCCAATAATTGTGCAAGAGACACTTTTGCGCCTATAGCTTTTTATTTCTGTTGAGTGATTTCTTCAGGGTAAGGAAGTGGGATTGTCAGGCTGGAAGACATAAGTATTTCTAAGGCTCTTCCTAAGAGTCTTTCGGCTTTTCAAAAGCTTTCCACCCATTTCTATTGCTGCCAGCAGGGTAAGACTGCCAGTTTTACTGTAACCTTGCCGGTGCTAGAGGTTATCATCAAAAATCATTTGTTAACTGAGATTTGTTAACATCAAATGGGATGTTGAGGTTGCTCTAATTTGTATTTCTTGATTACAAGTGATGCTGGATATTTCTGTATGGGCTTAACAGGCTATTTATATTTCCTCTTGTGTGGACAGGCTTCTGTCTTCTGAAACTTCACGCTCCATTACATGGATGTCTATGTGCTGGGGAGGAGGGGGGATGGAGACTGGGGCAGAAAGATGCTGAGTTTACCACTGTCAGAGCAGCTCCCACCAAACAGAAATGATTGTACAGAGGGGCCCTTCCTCCCTCAGCCTTCAGGCAAGACATGAATGCCTTCAGAAACCCTCATAAGTCAAGGTTCTCACCTCTGGGTCCAGAACTTGCTCCTCAGTGGGTGAAACAACCTGGCTGAGTTGGGTGGAGTCACTTTCGATGGCCTGGAGGACTTTCAGAACCTTCTGCTGGTGTCTGAAAATGATTTTGTTTTAGCAAACAGGTATCGATAGTAACGATACACAATAGGGAAAGTTTGCATTAAGGGTACCAGGCTTACTTTTCTATTTCAGAGAGAAGTAACAATTTGAGACGAAAATACTCACACCCCCGCAGACAGATCAAAGGCGCACACCAGCTGGTTTTCTCCCTTTATAAATAATTGTACAATTAGCGATGAAAGAAGGGCCAAGTAAGAGAAATTGCTTGGGGCCAGATGGCCAGACGATCTCCTTAAGCTGACTGCTAGGCTGTAAGACTCTAGAGCGGGTGTCTACACAGTACATACAGGCTGCAGGTCAAATGCAGCCCGCGGCCTGTTTCTGTGTGGCCTGCAAGCTAAGAATGGTTTTTACATTGTTAAAGCGTTGTTAAAACAAACAAACAAACAAAAAGTGAAAAGCCTGAAGTATTTGCTATCTGGCCCTTTACTGAAAAAGTTTGCCAGCTCCTGATCTAGTGACCTGCCTTGCATCTCTAGTTTCTGAGGACACAGCATTCCAAACCTAGCAGAGAGCTGTCTGCAAACACACCCTACTTATGCTGTTTAAGGCTGAGAACTCCCAAGACCCTGAAGCACAAAGGATCTTGATGATGAAGAAAGAAGCATTTGGTGATGTGTGTGCTGCTTGTAACATATCCTGTATCTGTATCTGATGTAACATATCCTCATGGCCCCGCCCTTCCACTCGCGGAGGAAACTTCAAGTTCTTATTCATGGCCACAGTGGTCCACAGCACGGTTTCCAATCTGGGGTCTGCAGACTCCTGGAGGAGTGGCTAGCACTGCCTTTAGCCTATTCAGAGTTTTTCTACAAATTATCAAAGGCAAACACCCTCTGGATGGACACAGATCTGGAGAGTACATAGATTGGCCAGGAAATTCCTCCTTTGTGCAGAGAAAAAGCCCCCATGCCTTTCGGGGCTGATGCAGCCTCAGGCCAGAGCCTCAGCTTAGCGACCACTGTGCAGGCTGGATTTCAGCTGCCCTCACCGCTCAGCCAGGCATGGGCGCTGCACAGACTACCACGCGCCCAGCTCTGCACAGCGGCCCGGGAAGCATGGTGGGGCTCAAATGTGTGCTTGAAGCTATTGGCTCGGCATGGTGCGTCTTTCTGAAGATCAGTGTTGCCTGATGACTACAGGAAAGCCTTTATTTTGATAATAAAACTTGACAGTGCCAATCACTGATGCTATGTGTGAACGGAAGAGAATGCTGCATTTGAACAAACTCTGAATAGAGAAAAGAAGGTTCAGAGGACACTGCCTTGGGTCACTGTCTGCCGCGTGGGCTGCTTCCGTGGAAACCTTTGAGGAGACTGAAGTTTTACATGGGCTGAGCGGAACTGAACAAGCCAAGAGACATGTGTCTGAAAGAAATCAAGTCAATTTCAGGCTTTTGGGTTGGAGGGAGGGTGAGGGGGGATGCAGTCTAAGGCAGCAGTTTTAAATGGTCTGGAATCAAAATGCAAAGAAAAACCTCAGTTAATAAGATGCTCGTGGCTGGATGGCTACGGGTTGCTGTTTTTGTTTTTAAGCTGCCTCGATCAGTACCTGCTCCCCGGAAGGCCGATCCCGTCGATGGCTTCACTGACGGCTCTGGCTCCCCCTGCTGCCCTGGACTGCTCCTGCGAGCTGGTCGCTGTGCCCGTTGCCGCGGTGATGGAGGGTGGCTGAGGGAGGATGGAAATGCTTATTAAACAGATGTCCGAGGCGACCCTCCTGGCCCAAGACGCAGCAGAGCCACGGTCAAAGGGACACACTCCGCAGGCCATCAGTCTTGCTGCGGGAAACTGGAAACAGGAATGAGGGTGAAAGCGACTACCTGGTGCTGATTAGATCTAGAATCCCCTCACATCTTTGCAAAAAAGGTGGGATCTCAGTTTCTTATGATCTGGGAGGTCCCAGGAAACGGTCTGCTTCAATGAGCCATTGAAAAATTTCTCTCATCAAAACCTTTCCCCTCCTCCAGTGAATCTCTGTTCTGTTTGCTACAAAGTAATGGGACTCCATGGAGAATGCCAGTAACATTAGACCCTTTCATTTTTAATCCTCCAAGCCTTTTCCCCTTCTTTTCCATTTATCATTTAAACTAGAAATGTGCTCTGATCTTTATCTGCAAATAATTGCAGTCATTGGAAGCTCTGTGAATCAGGGGTCAGGTCATCCAGAAATCCTGGACCGCGGGGTGGGCAAAGTGGCAAACCTGTCAGAAATATTGGCTGGCAATGGTTTAAGATGACTGGGAAGTAATAGAAAAAGTAGAAGCAATGCCAAAAGAAACCCACTATGTTGCTCTGGGGTGCTGCCCTGCCCGGCACTCTGTTTCATGAGCGTTCTCTCCAATTCCCTACTGTCCACCCCTTATCTTCCCCTGTCCTCTTCTCCTCCACGACTCTCCCACTCCTGGAACAGGCCAGGCTCGTTCCCACTTCGAAGCTTTTCCCCTGTTCCTTCCACTTGGAATGCTGTTCCTTTGTTGGCTGGTTCCTTCTTACTGGGCAGGGCTCAGCCTAAACAGGACACCTTCCAAGGGGCCTCCTTGGATCCCCCCGTGGGAGGTAGCCACCATCCTATACCCTGTCACTCTCTCACCCATTAGCACCTTGTATTGCCACCTCTCTCTGAAGTCACCTTGGTTATATACGGCTTTACTCGGATATACCCGAATCTTGTCTGAAAGCTCCCTGAGGCCAGGGGCTACTCTGGTCTGACTCGGTCACCTCTGTATTCTGAGGACACAGCATAGACCTGTGCACAATTTAACAAAGACGTTCCCAGGTGTTTTATTAATTCACGACCATATTTCCTGGGGCCATCTTTGCTGAGATTGGCCTAACTGACCTAGATAGGTGTAGATATACATTTATTTATTTAGGATACTGAGATCCTTTTCTGTGTTATCTTGTCAGGAAATGGAAACGTAACAAGGGACTGGAATCAGCAGGCCTGGGTGAAGTCTGGCTTCCACTCGTAACCTTGGGCAACGTGCTTCAGCACGGGTCTCCCCATCTGGGAGATGGGCAGAATGCTGGCGTGCTCAGGGAGCACAGTGAGGTCCTGCTGGGACCGTGTGGGGAAGGCCCTCTGGAGACTGTTGGCTGCTGTGGGAATGGGGCTCTGCTGTCCCTCTCTGGCCTTCACTGACCTCAGGGGTCTCCTCCTTCAGCAGACCGGTCCATGACTCTGCTGGTGGTCTCTCTGTGCCCTGGAAGGATGGAATCACATGATCTGAGGTCAGAATAAAGCCATCCGCTTCACATCCTTCACTGATAGAGGTACAGACTGTCTTGAGGTCATAGACACAAATGTCAGGGGCAAAGGGCCGAGCACCAGGAAAACAGACAACAGATGCTACTTGGTGGTCACCCCAAAGAGCAGCCCGCCAACAGGGCCTGGGGAGCAACTAGCGGTGTGGACGGGGCCCTAGGCTTTCAGGCAGGCAGACCTCATCCACGTCCACAGATATGCCATGAGAAAGCCACCCGGATTCCCTGGGTGCTATCAGCCATCTCTATAAAACAGTGTGATGAAACCAGCCCTGCCTGTTGCAGGGCTACTGTGAACATCAAGCTAAGGTAAAAGATTTCAACAGGTGAGTCAGGGAACATGCTTCTGAGAAAGGATGTAGACATTGAGGGATGTCCAAGGCCTCCAGCTCCCCAGAGACCCCCGCTCCACCCCACCATCCATCCTCCTGTTTGCTGCTCAAAGCCGAAGGCTGCGGGCACCAACTCAAACACCTGTAGGGCCAGAGGGGTTTCCTGAGAAGGTGAAGCAGGCCAGGAGCAGGACGTTAAGGAGTGGTGAGGACTGCGGAGGCTGGAAGGGCTCATGCTCTGGGGAAGGGGGTCTTTCCAGAGAAGCCAGAGCTGGTTGTTTGCGCCATCCTGTCTCTGACACACCAATGCTCAACTGTAGTTGAAGGTATTCAGGGTTTGTAAGGAAATCAGCAAGAATTGGAGGCATATTAGCGTCCAACTTAGGCCTAGGAAACAAAAGATGGAAAGGAGGTGGAGGAAATGGGGACTTCGACAGGTCAGTAAGCAGCTGTGCATCAGACAGGGGATGCGCTGATTGGTCTAAGGTCAGGGATGCCTCCACTGCTCTCTCTCCTCACCATGTGCTCTTGGCCAGCACCGCTCAGACACTGCCTGGTCCCTGAGTAGCCCAAGTCCTTCTCCATCCTTTCCCTCTGCCTGGGAACGCACCTGTGGTGGGCTGGCAGGGCGCTCAGCCTTTCTGCTGAGGATCGCCCTCTGCAGGGCTTCGTTCTCCACCTGGATGGCTCTGAGCACAGCTGAGGCGTCCTCCTCTCGGTCCTCAGCCTTGCACACGAGTTTTCGCATTGCAGATAGGGGTCTCTCTCGGTGGCTTCCAGGTCCTGGGGGCAGAAAACAGGGGGTGAGCCTTTAGATTGCATTCTTGGAGGGCAGCTCCCAAATCGATTAGACTCAAATTGAGGAACGTTCTATAAAAACAACTGGCCCATACTCTCCAAAAATGTCAAGGTCAAAAAAGACAAAGACAGCCTGGAGAGCTGCTCTAGATGAAAGCAGACGGGGCAGACATGGCAGCTGAATGCAATGGCGATCCCGAGGCTGGATCCTGGGTCGGCGAACATCCCTGTAAAGAACATTATTGTAGCAAGTGGAGAAATCGAGTAGAGTCTGTGACTTGGATAACAGTATTGTATTAATGCTAACTATCCTGAATTTCATACGTAAGTGCACTGTGGCAACGTAAAATGAATGCCCTCGTTCTTAGGAGATACATACTGCAGTGTTCAGGGTAAAGTGGGATGCTGTCTACAATTTAATCTCAAATGATTTAAAAATACACTCACGCAGAGCAAATATAAAGTAACTGCGGCAAAATGTTAACAACTGGTGAACCTGGGGGAACGGGAGTGTCATTTGTACTATGCTTGCAACTTGCCTTTACGTCTAAAATTGAAATAAAAAGTTAAAAAGTTAGCCCTCTAACAAAGTGCCTATAAGGACTAATACCTGACATTGTGAAGAAGGATGGGTATTTGGGAATATTTTTGCTTTGTTTCATATTTCAAACATTGCTATGTTTCATAAGGATGGGTAGTAAGAGTTACGAAGAAATTACTCCTCAACTGAAGAAAAAAAGTATTGCAAAGCTGTAGTCGGTTCTGGAAGTTCTAATGAGTGGAACACTGATTTTATAATATGCAAAAATATTTGCAATGTATGAAAAAGTACCCAGCAAGACTGGTTGGAAAAAAATACATTATGGTACGTTTACCCAATGGAATACTACGCATCTGTAAAAAGAAAGGCATTCTAAAATATCTATAGGTAAATATGGTGACCTGAATGTGCTTCATAATCACCTGGGGTGTGGGTGTGGGTGCAGATGAAATTGGCCATCAATGGACCATTGCCAAGGTCGGGTAATGAACATGGGGGGTTATGATAACATCCTCTCAATTACTTATGTTTGGATTCTTTCTCTGTTAAAAAAAAAAAAATCTCCATTTAAAAATAGAACCGCTCAAAATGTTTCCATTGGGATGTTTAAAGAGGCTTTAACCTACTGAATTTCAACCCCTCGGCAAATATTGAGTGCCACTCTGCCAGGCTCTGTTCTTAGCACTGGGGACACTGCAGTGACCATAGAGATCAAGACCCTTGCCCTTGTAGAGAGAGGCAATAGGCAGAGAAACAAGAAATGCTCTAGGGTGTTCCATGTCAGAAAATGATACGGAAAAACAAGAAAAGCAGAGCAGGGTAACAGAGATGGGGTGAGCAGGGTGGCAGGGTTGGCCTCACGGAGCGCTGGGGAAGTGTGTTCCAGGAACCAGTGTGAAGTGAGAGGCCTGAGAAGGGGTGGGGAGGGCCAAGGCAGGGCCTTGGAGGACACTGTAAGGCCATTACTCCGAGAGAAATGGGGAGCCACTGAAGGCTTGAAAGCAGGGGACCTGATTTGACTTAGGTGCTGAGTGGAGAACAGAATGAAGGGAGGTGAGGGGGAAAGCAAAGAGGCCAGTTAGGGCTCCTGCAGCTGCCCAGTGGAGGGGGGACACAGAGTGTGGTCAGTTTCTGCGTGTATGTTGCCGACAGAGCCAACAGGATTTCCTGACAGAGTAGATGTGGCTGGTGCAGAAAGAGAGTCAAGAATGATGCCAAGGTTCTGGCCTGAGGAAACAGATGATGGGGTTGCTTTCAGTTGAGCTGCGGAGGGCTGTCAGAGGAGCAGGTTTGGAAGCGAAGAGCAGGGGCAGCTTGGAGCCCAGAGATGTGATTTTGGCATCAGGGTGGAGCTGTCGAGTTGGCCTGTACACACACACGAGTGTGGAGTTTGGGAGGGTGGTCTGGGCTGGAGATGTGAATTCAACCTAGGCAACTTGGTTGCATCATTTAACAATAGTATCAAAGACTGACATTAACGCTGGCCTATAACTAACTAACTGGGAATTGAGAGCTATGACTTCTCTGGGGAGATATAGATATAGATATAGATAGCCTGGTACAAAGGCTTGTTAAAAACCAGCAACCTGGGCTTACCTGGTAGCACAGTGGTTGAGAGTCTGCCTGCCAATGCAGGGGACACGGGTTCGAGCCCTGGTCTGGGAAGATCCCACATGCCACGGAGCAACTAAGCCCGTGCGCCACAACTACCGAGCCTGCGCTCTAGTGCCCATGAGCCACAACTACTGAGCCCATGTGCCACAACTACTGAGCCCACGCGCCTAGAGCCCATGCTCCGCAACAAGAGAAGCCACTGCAATGAGAAGCCCGCACACCACAACGAAGAGCAGCCCCCGCTCGCCACAACTAGAGAAAGCCTGCGCACAGCAAGGAAGACCCAACACAGCCAATAAATAAATAATAAATAAAAATTGAAAACAAACAAACAAACAAAAAAAACCCAGCAACCTTCCATCCTCATGATCTCAGTAAACAGGCACCGCTGATTATTAGAGATTTAGTTGGAGCCCTTTATCCTCCTGCTATGTTATAATTTGCATCTGAATGAGGCTTCAAGTAGCAACACCAAGAATGGCTTTGGCAGGAGAGGGACTATAGCCAGGTACTGGGCTGATGGAAAAGCTAAGCTAAAATGAGGGGACACCAATTTCTTCCAGGCACGCAGGAGAGGGGCTTTGGATGTGAATGCCCAGGGACCGGGCAGGCACTCTGAGTGAGTGAGACTGAACTCGGGGTGGGTGTAGGGGAGATGGGAGGCAGCTGAGCCACTGCCCAGCTCCAGCCAATGCCTGCCAGACAGAGCTGTGCTTCTGGTGTTGCCAGGTTTTTCTCCAAGAAAAGTTAGAATCTGATGTTTATGTGAAATCCCCCTGAATTTATTTGTTCATAAAGTATTGCAGTTTTTAGGAAAGTGAAAGCCAACAGAACCCAAGGGCTGGTCTAATACAGGCCACGGCAAGTCCCAGCTGCTCCTCCAGGAAAGTCAAAGGAAGCCCTGCATGCCTTCGGATGGCTGGCTGGCCTGGGTGATAATGGCAGTGGGTCGTCCTCTGACTTTGATGGACTCTTGCTGTGGCTCCAGTACTGCTCCTGGGGACACAGAGTAAGGCACTGCTGGCAATGTGACCTGGGGATTCTGTTCTCCCCAGTCAAGGCTGCTTTAACTCTGTTTTCCTTTCTTATCAGCTACTCGACCTGCTCTGCAACTCGAGGGATGAGAAGGTGAGAGCTGGGAGGAGCTGATGGAGGTGGGGATTCTCAGTGCTATGGAAACACTGTGGGTCCAAGGGGTGTGGTGAGGCCACTGGGGTCTTCCTCACGCAGGTCCCTGACGCAGCTGGGAGGACAGGAAAAGAGAGTGAAAGAAAAGAAGTGGCCTTGAGTCTGTCTGGAGCTGGAACTGAGGAATCCTGAAGCACCAACACACCCTCATCCCAGGGGGAGCTGAAGCAGAACTGGGTTCCCCGCAAGGCACAGGCATTAATGACACAGGCTCTCAACTGTCACTACACTGTGGGATAAGATGCTGCTCTGGGTGCCGGGGTACAGACGTGGGTGGGAAAGGCATGTCCCTGTCCCCACAGACCTCACAGTCACGGGGCACAGACAGACACGGGTCAGGCACACAGGACACGCCAGCAGCAGGTGATGAGTGCTGGGGAAAAAATCAAGTGGGATAAAAGCTAGAGATGACAGGAGGGGGAAGGACACTATTTCAGACACTCGGTCAGGGAGGGTGACATCTGAGCAGAGACCTGAAGGCGGTGAATACCCATATGGGGAGGCTGTTCCAGGCCAAGGGAGCAGCAGGTGTCAAGGCCCTGTGGTGGGTGGAGCTTGGCACAGGGAGGAATGGCGGGGGGGCTGGCCTCGGGGAGCGAAGGGAAGCCTGGAGGGCAGCGGGGGGTGGACAGGTCTCATGGGACCCTGAGGCCACGTAAGCCCCAGAGGCCTCCTGCTACTCCAGGAGGCCACGCCCACCTTGTTTGCTGCTACGCCCTGGCTCCGGCATTAGGATCGTTGTCAAATGAATGGATGGAAAACGATTTCAATTCCGAACCTTGTCAATCTCAGTATTTGTGAATATCATTAAAACATATCATTTCCTCCTCCATCTGCAGTAAAGCAGAGCTGAGAAATTTAAGGCCCCTTCAGATCCTACAAAAGATCCTATAAATAAGGGCCAAGGATCTTGTGTACAGCTAAACAAACGCGCCAGCACTCTGACACTGGGGGTGCGAACCCCAGCATCAGTGCGAGGCTCGGGCAACATCAGGATAAGCAGAACCTGAGATTCGTAAGCTCCTGCTGCATTTCCTGCCTAGAGCACTTATAAAGTCAGTCGAAGGAGAGCCCCTGCGTGGTAACCCTTGCCTATCTATTGCCACTATGTGGGCAAGAGCCCCGTCTGCTTGTGCCTCAGTGGCCTGGGGCTATGGTGGAGCATCGCGCCCAACATAACTATCTGTTCTTGGCCATTACAACCCTACGATCACCTCTTCTTGGAAAAGGATAATCAGGAAGGCATTTTCTTGCAGCGGGGTTCAGCTTTGTCTGCACAAACCCTTCTGCCCTGAGCGCCTTTCATCTGGGAGGGAATGCTCCTGCAACAACACGATCGTTGGGTTCTGCCTGTGCCCTTTGAGTCATATTAGGCTAAGAAGATGCTTTTAAAAATTAAATCAGGCTTTCTCTGAGTGAAGGTCAAGGCCACAGCTCCACCACCAGAGCTCTCCCCACCCATGGCTTCCCAGAAACGCGTGTCCACAGTGCCCGTGTCCTCCTGAATCACATCCCCGCTGCCCAGCTGTGTAGACTGTGCGTTTCCTCATTGCACACGAGGTCACTGCCTTTTGATTCCATTGGAAGTTCTCCTTGCTCGCTTGGGTGAGCCGTTTCCGCACTGGCCTGAGCACCACGTGAGGGTGGATTTATTCTCATCACAGATCTGGAGAACGGTGGATTTATTCACACAATAAATCGTTGCCACCAGCAAAAGCCAAATGGCACATTTTAATTTATCCCAAGCTGCTCTTTTCTGGTTGAAAACCACTCCTCTACTGTTAACTTCACTTTCTCTTTGCTTCACTAGAACTTGGCTTTCATCTCTCTTGCAGGGAAACAAAAGAGTGTATCAATTCAGGAGATTTACCATGAATGCAGCGCATGTCACAAAGAAGACGTGAGGACATGGGGGCTGTCCGGTCAGCTCACCAGCCAGGTGGCTTCTTCCCACTCGCCAGCTATGACTCGACAAGCTCAAAGTCAGAGTCTCAGCAAAATGACCCCTTCCCACATGCAAGGGACCTTTGACATCACCTGGGAATCCACTGAAAAGGCAAACATCTGAGAATCACAAGGGTCAAACGTAGAGCTCGTAGGCCGGCAGCCCAAAGGCTGAAGCCAGCCTGCAGATTGCGTTGTGTGACTTTTTTTAAAAACTGGAAACAGATGCTAAGTTAAAAAAAAAAAAAAGAATAGGAAATCCACCTGAAAATCGGGATTCCTGGCATCTCTTGAAAAGTCCTATGATCTGACGTGGCAATCGTGAGCTGGGGGGCAGCTCCTGCTGCAGGCGTGGCATCAGTGATGGTCACGTGCCTGTAAGCCCGGAAACTGCACGATTTGTGCCGTGAAAGGTCCAGGGAAACAGCTGGCTTAGCCCTGTTTTGTCCTGAGCGGCACATACTCCCTCTAAAATCCACCCAGGAGGGGGAAGGGGGCTGCCCGCTGGGACAATAGCTTACGTCTGAGTATTCCAGAGCCTCTGTGCATTTTAAGTTGGCCAGCCTCAGCAGGCTACACGCTCCCCACAGCGTAGGAGACCGCGACAAATGGCCACAAATGCCTCCCACCTGCATTCCACCTGCAACGTGCCATATCGCCCTGTGGCGCTGCAGCATCTCCCATCAAAAGGTGGGTGGAATCTGTTTCTCTAGCTGGGCATGGCCTGGTGACTTCCTCTGGCCAACAGGTCCTTAGCAGTCACGACCAAGCGGAGCCTAACTTAAGAAAGGACTTACATGCTGGGGTGTGTCCTCTCGGGCTGCCTGGAGACCACCAGGCGCTGGGTAATGAGACCACGTGGAGCAGAGACGAGGTGTCCCAGCTGAGGTCCTTGGGCCAGCGGGACTGCCAGACGCTGTGAGGGTGGCCGTGCGAGACCAGCCAGCCAGGCACCCACTATGGAACCGGCCGGCCCCCCTGCAGCAATAATAAAAGCACTGTTGCTCGCAGCCACTGCAGTGTGGAGGGGACAGTTAGGCGGCAAGAGATAGTTGATACCCCTGGCTTGTCCAGGTCTGTGCTCTTCTCATCTCTGAAGCTTATTTGGGGGCCTCTCCACAGGCAGATGCTGTCTGTAACCCTTAATACTCATTCTTCCGCTGCTGTCTCTTCGTGAGCCCAGGAATGCACGTGATTTTTAATGATTTTTCAAGGAAGGCAGTCAGCCCCCATCTCCCCATCCCTGACTAAATGACTTTACTCTTTCCTCGCATATTACAGTCCTTTGCTCTGCACCCGGCCCCTGAAGAATTTGTAGCAAAGTGTCCTGTGTGGTTAATTTTTGTAAGAAATGAGCAGCAGTTGCTTTCATCCTCCCAGCAGCAGTGACCTTCACGGCATCCATGTTTCCCTTCAGGGAACCACCTCTTCTCCATCTTCTCAGTCTACATGCTTTGGATGGATCTGGATCTGCCCCCACTCCTGGCCCTTCCTGGGCCCTTGAGAGAACAGGTGCCTCTCCCTGACTACAGAGACTGGAGATCGGTTCAGGGTAGAGCCGGTTCTTGGACTCTGCTGGAACTATTTGGAGAGGAGCAGTCCCTTTCCCCGGGGGTTGCTAAGTCAGTAAATGCGAGCCTGGAGCCACCAGGGACCATCTCCAGACCACGCCTGAGACTACGGATGTGGTTCTCAAAGTGTGGTCCCTGGAGCAGTAACATCAGTATCACCTAGGAACTTGTTAGGAATTAAAATACTTAGACTCCACCCTAGATGCACTGAATTAAAAATTGGGCAGGGTCCAACAATCTGGTTTTAATTTGCTTGGCCAATAATTCTGATGCATGTTCAAGTTTGAGACCCACTGGACTCAAAAAGTAGAGCTAAGTGATGAAGAAACAGTTCCTGGTGATAGCATCATCTGAGTACCTGGATCTCACCATACCTGAGGGCAGATCTATAGTCCTGGACTTTTCAGGTCTCTGAGCGATACATTTTCCTTTGTTGCTTCAGCCAGTTTGCATTTCTGACACTTGCTGTTAATAATGAACACTGACATATGTTATGAGACTCTGGACTTTGGCAGAATGGTCTTCCTGCTGCAGGTTTTCTTGACAGAAATGCTAACTGCGCTAACCGCAGGGCTGTTAGGGTCTTCTAATTCACTCACGCTGAGGGCTGTTACTTTATTTCTGTGGTTGGCAGCTTGTCTGGGTAAAGTGGTTCCGATATATAACTTCCCTAGAGCACTGACGACTTGGACAGTAAACTTTCTGCAGTAAAGACTGATCTTCTTTCACCTTCAACAAGACAACAGGTCTCTGGAAGTTTCCTGGAAGGCTTATTGATAGAGACCAAAGTAACCCAGGGCATGAGGCCCTTTCATTAGAACAAGGGACAGTTATAGTGATAGAGAGGAATTAAGCTCTCGTGGAGTTGCACCATATGTACATTTAATTGACATAAATTCAATTTTATGACCTTGGCCAAAGATAAAGGAGCAAGGAGAGAAATAACTCTTTTAAGAGAGCAGGCAATAGGTTACACTTATGGTAATGGCAGGTTATCTAATCCAGACCAACCTGTCCCTGGAGCACAACTAGAAAACCTGGACCAAATAGTAGTATAAAACTCTGTTTATAAAAAGAAATCTGTTTGAAGGCATGGAGAGTGAACAGGGCTGTGAAGGGTTACAGGCAGGAGAACAGAAACCTAGAGAGGTGACCCCAGCACCTGGGAAGTGTTTCCCCTCAAGGTGCTGCTGATTCTAAGAGCTGTTGCAAGGCTGAGAAACTGAAGAGAGCTGGTGACAGACTCAGGGCTACAGTCCGAGAGTCAGGGTGACCTAGAAAGAGCCAGGCGTGAAGGGCACAAAAAGGTTAACAATGTAGGCAAATCTAAATTACTATTGACTATTTTAATAATAATAATGATGTCTGGTGAGGTTTAATATCTAGAGAGAATTAAAATGCATGACAATAATAGCATTTAATTTTGGATGGGAGTAAATGGAGTTACACAGTTGAAAGGTCTCCACTGAATGAGAAGCAGTAAACTTGCTAATTTAAAGTAGACTCTAATAAGTCAAGAATACATGCTGCAATCTCTGGTAATGACTAAAGAATAGTAAAAGAACGTATAACTAACAAGCTAATAGAGAAGAAAAAAGAGGGATAATGTAAAGTAATCAGTTCAGAATAGGGCAAGAAAGGAGAGAAAAAGGAACATAAAACAGGCAGAACAAATAAAAAGCAAACAATAAAATGGCAGATTTAAACTTAAATATACCTGCAATTACATTAAACGTAAATGGACTAAATGTGCCCATTAAAACACATCGATTGTTAGAGGATAAAAATAAAAACCAATTACATGGGGTTTACAAGAGACAAACCCCAATGTAAGGATGCAGAATGTTTGAAATGAAAGGATGAAAAAGGATACGCTACATAAACACTAAGCAAAAGAAAGCCGGTCAACTTTAAGACAAAAGCATTATTAGAGTGAAAAAGAGACAACACATGGTGATAAAAGGTTCAGTTCACCAGGAAGATATAAAAAGGCTGATTTTGTATGCCCCCCAGAAAGACGTCCCCCCCACAAACAGAAAGTAAAGCATCTAAGCAGTCCAGATTTTGCCTGGACAAGTGAGAGCTGGTTTGAGTCTTCTGTCCTTTCAGCAAGTCTCAGGGTCCTGTGCCTCTGGAGGAAGGAATATCTCAGTGACCTCAGCATAATGCCAGTGCTTAGAGTCACATTTTCCCTACAACCAGACCCTAAACAAGGCCAACTGCTTCATCTGGGGCTTGAGCAAGAAGCTGTGATTGTCCCCACCCTGGAGGAGCAATGACTCTTGGGCTTCAGGAGAGGTGACGTGGCTGTATGGGGTTTTCTAGAAGGAGCCATACGCTGCACTTGATCATCGGTCTGAGGGATTTTCAAGGGTAGCTTTAACCACCTGCACTTTTTTTTGACCTTTAGAACCTCATCCCCGTGGGACATGTGGCTCCAATGTCATCCCGTTTCAGTATGAGGGTGGTAACAATGCCTTGGTTTTCAACTTTCCTTTTTTTCAAATTTGGCCTATGTAGGAGCCATGTATACCTAACAGATAAAGGCTGACCTCCAAACCTGTTCAAAATGAGGATTCCGCCACCTCAAACAGTGTCCTCTTTGAGGGAGTCAATGGGACAAACTGAGAACCAAGTGCCAGGGACAGCTGGTAATCTGATTTTTACCAGATGGACCCAGTGACATGTGCTGTTTATGTGAATGCATTGCTTCCTTGCCATGGTGGTCAGGAAACTCAAAGTCATGAGTGTGACCCCCTGAGGCATTCATCTGTTCACCCCTTGGCGTCAACTTATTGTTCCTACTCTTGTTTTCCCTTTACCTTCATTTCCTTACATATTTGTTAGTCTTCTTGCACTACAAAATTTGTTAGAACATGTCAGAACTTCTTGGAGAAAGGCAGATTATAAATAATTAATGAAGCTCGACTTCTCAAAAAACTGTACATGAAGGTGTGTGTTACAGTTGACTTGTTGAAGTCTTAACCTCCTAGTACCTGTGAATGTGACCTTATTTGGAAATAGGGTCTTTGCTGATGATCGAGTTAAGATGAGGTCATTAGGGTGGGTCTCAATCCAATATGACTGGTACCCTTATAAAAAGGGGAAACTTGGACCCAGTGTATACAGGAAAGCACCAGGTGAAGGTTGGAGTTATGTTGCCACAAGGCAAGGAAATACCAGAAGCTAGGAGAGAAGCCTGGTGCAGATTCACCCCTAGTGCCTTCAGAAGGAACATGGCCCTGCTGACACCTTGATCTTGGACTTCCCAGCCTCCAGAAATGTGACACAATAACTTTCTATTGTTTAAGCCAATCAGATTGTGGTACTTTGTTACAGCAGCCCTGGGAAATGAATACAGTATTTGAAATGATTTTAGCTGATACATGGTTTAACTTTAAAAATGTTAACTATATATTTATATTAATGAACATTAGAAAAAACAGAACAAGTGACTCCAACCTGTGGATTTTAGGCACGTCATTGCTTAGAACTAGACTGATGTGGGTATGTCGCAAGCAAATAGCAGTTTAGTTGACACACGAGGGGCCATGCAGTGGAGTGATTTAGAACAGATACTCTGCAGCCAGGTTTTAAACACTGGCTTTACACTTACTGGCTGTGTGACCTTGGACAGATTCCTCAACCTCTCTGTGCCTTGGTTTCCTCTGTATAATAGTGTTGATAATAGCAGTACCCACTGCACGGGGTTGTTTGGGTGATTAAATGCAAGATTAACACGTGTGGTACAAAACACAGCCTGGGAGCTGGTTCAGTGCTTTGTAAGTGCTGGTTCTTCATTTTATTACCCAGAAACGTAAATATTTAGTGATCATGGCCAGCACATGAAGGAGGGAGATCCCAGTGAGCCCAGTAGGACGGCTGGGAAGGGTGCTTGACTGCCACTGTGCTGCTCCCACTCTACCAGGGGCTCTGGAAGTTTCCTGCACAGTGGCACTCTACCCTTGGTTTCATTTCTTTTAACACCTTGTCTTTTTTTTTTTTTTTTTTGCGGTACGTGGGCCTCTCACTGTTGTGGCCTCTCCCATTGCGGAGCACAGGCTCTGGACACGCAGGCTCAGGGGCCATGGCTCACGGGCCCAGCCGCTCCGCGGCACGTGGGATCTTCCCAGACCGGGGCACAAACCCGCATCCCCTGCATCAGCAGGCAGACTCTCAACCACTGCACCACCAGGGAAGCCCTTAACAACTCGTCTTGGAGGAATTTTCTAAAAAGGCATTTTTAAATTTTTCACATAGAGTGAACACCAGCAGTAGACTGGAGTCCTGTCAACTCGAGCAGTGGTCAGTGGAGCCAGTCCAGGTGTAGAAGAAACAATGGCTCAGGGCTTGCCCTCCACACTCTCCACCAGCTGACCCTGAGCAAGCACTTGCTCTGAGCCAGGTGCTCCTCTAAGCAAGCTATCCATCCAGTCCTTTAATCCTTATACTGACCCTCAGAGGACAGTCTTACTCTTATCCCTGTTTGGCAGATGGGAGAGTGAGGCCCAGAGAGGTTAAGTAACCTGCCCAAGGTCACAGAGCTGGTAGGTGGACGGGAAGGATTTGTACCAGGTGGTCAGGCTGCAGAGTCTGCCGGGCCTATTTTCTGCCAGGGTTTCTGGGCTGGTGGGCTGTCAGCCCAGAGCTGCTGGTGGGCTGTCTCACCACCCTAAGAGCCTTTCTGAGAATGTAGGGCATAAAGGAGAAGCTGTGGCAAGAGGTGGGGAGAGGCAGACTGCTGACATACTTTAATTACTGGGGTCTGGCTGTGCCCAAAGATCACACCACCTTTGAAAGTTCATTTACATGGGTTGATGTAGATGCTTTTCCTTCAATCCACTCTTTTTATCACTTGCTATCTAAAAATGCTTTGCCTTGTGTTAGTACGGTCTTTTCCCCCCATTGGTTTGCGGCTTGATAAGGGTTAATCAGGGAATGCTTGGGTGCCACGTTAGCCGGACCTCCACCTGCAGCTCTGCCTCAGGGCTCCACCGGCACCCGGAGCCTCCTGAGCCAGGGCACTGGAGGGTCAACACCACCAGGCGCAGCCCACAACCCCGGACCGAAGGGAGGGTCCCTCATCCACCCCGGGGTGGGAGCAGGCTTCTGCTCAGCACCGTCCCCTGAGCTCCCCAGCCAGGTGGAGCTCCACTTGCCCAGTGAACTTGCTTGGTGATGAAGCCAGTTTGGGCTCCTCCCCTTTCCTGTCCCCTTCCAGGGACCACCTCCCAACTCGATTACTTGTTCTGGAGACCTCATCTCAGAGTCTGGTTCCGGGGAATCCAAACAAGACAATATTTACATAGCAGGGAACAAACGCCCAGTCAGTGGAAGGATTGTTATCACTTCCTCCGCCTCCTTCCATCTGCCCTGAGCTGCTGGGAAAAGAGCTTCAAGCCTCAGGCCTCATGCACGGAGTGCACTGGTCCAGATCTGGGAACCGTGACTGTTTGAGTAGGGGTTGCTTCCTGCCACCAAGTCCCTTGGCCCGTCCCTGCAGGAAACAGTCCCTCCAGCTCCTCAGTAAACGTGGATGGAATGTCTTGGCCACAGAGGTCACTTGTCTAACAAGGCTGGCTGCCTGGGGCTGTGCCTGGGTGCCCTAGGCACCCCACAGCTGCAAATTCTTAGGACACCAGGATGCCTTGAGCTCTCTGAGCTTCTTTGGATCACAGAAATCAGAAGCAAGTTGCCCTCACAGAGTCACTCCAGCCACTAGTTTGGATCCACAGCCTCAGACTGAGATGTTTCATCTGCAGCCTCCAGTGTGTGCAGTCTGCTGGTTAAGGACACAGCAGTGGAGTCACTCCACCAGGGTTTGAGGCCTACATCTGCTGATTTCCAGCTGTGTGAATCACCTGCTCTGTGCCTCAGTTCCTCATCTGAGAAATGGACACAGTCGGAGAACCCACCTCAAAGCCTGGTGATAAGGATTATAATTTACCTACACATATAAATTACATATATAATTTACTTATACAGTAAGTGCCCTACATACGAATGAGTTCTGTTCCGAGAGTGGGTTCGTAAGTCCAATTTATTCATAAGTCCAACAGAGTTTGCCTAGATACCCAACTAACACAGTCAGCTATATAGTGCTGTACCGTAATAGGTTTATAATACTTTTCACACAAATAATACATAAAACACAAACACAAAAAATAAAGAAAACATTTTTAGGGGACTTCCCTGGCAGTCCAGTGGTTAAGACTCTGTGCTCCCAATGCAGGGGTTGTGGGTTCGATCGCTGGTTGGGGAATTAAGATCCCACACGCCGTGCACAGTGTGGCCAAAAAAACAAACAAACAAAAACAACAACCAAACATTTAAAATCTTACAGTACAGTACCTTGAAAAGTACAGTAGTGCACTACAACAGCTGGCATACGGGGGCTGGCATCGAGTGAACAGGCAAGAACAGTTACTGACTGGAGGAGGGAGAGGAGGTGGGAGACGGTAGAGCTGAAGGATCGTCAGCAATAAGAGACGGAGGGCGAGCTGCAATTTCACTGAAGCCTGACGTTGATGGAATGCATGTTCACATCTTTGAAAGTTTGCAACTTGAAGGTTCGTATGTAGGGGACTTACTGCATATAGGTGAGTAAATTTCATATAGAATTTATATATATAAAAGTAAACTATATAATGTATATAAGTAAATGATAAGTAAACACATAGTAAATTGTAATAAATAAAAGCTTACAATGGTGGCTGGCTCATGGTAAGTACTCAATCAATGGACCCCCTCATTTCATTAGAAGGGCGGCACACGGACCTTTCACCATAAACTTCTTTGTACCTTTAGAATGTAGTATCATCTGCATGTATTGTTACCCATATAAAGTAAGCAAATTCATTTAAAAGTAAAAATAAAACAAATTTTCAATTATAACCACATCTTGGTTTTAGACCCAGAAAGTAACTGTGACAGTTAATTTTAGGTGTCCACTTGACTAGGCCATGGGGAGCCCAGCTATTTGGTCAAACACTATTCTGGATGTTTCTGAGAGGGTGTTTGGGGGTGAGATTAACATTTTAATTGACAGAAGAAAACAGACTGCCCTCCATAGTGGGGGTGGGCCTCATCCAATCGGTGGAAGGCCTGAATAAAACAAAAACGCTGATCCTCCCACGAACAAGAGAGACTCCTCCAGCAGACTGCCTCCAGATTCCATCTGCAACACTGGCCCTTCCTGCCTGACGGCCTTCGCACTGGAACATGACTTTTCCTGGGTCTCCAGCCTGCTGACCCATCGTACAGATTGGACTTGGCAGCCTCCTTTATTGCATGAGCCAATTCCTTACAACAAATTGCTCTCTGGGGGAGGGAAGGACTGGGAGTACGGGGTTAGCAGATGAAAAGCATTACATACGGAATGGATGGACAACAAGGTCCTACTGTATAGCACAGGATATTCAATATCCTGGGGTAAACCATAATGGAAAAGAATATATAAAAGAATGTATATATGTGTATAACTGAGTCATTTTGCTGTCATTTTGCTGTGCAGCAGAAATTAACACAACATTATAAATCAACTATACTTCAATTAAAAAAATGAAAAAAAAAATTTCTCCACCCCCCCCCTCTCTCTCTCTCTCTCTCTCTCTATATATATATGTATGTATATATATATCTGCATATGTACATACACACACATCCTATTGGTTCTGTTTCTCTGGAGACATTGACCAGTAATACATTTGCTAAAGGTCAGCTCAGGCCTCGGGGAGGAGGTCCATCACGGCACCCCACTCACCCGAAGCCCAGTCCCAACTGCTCGGGGGTGCACACAGAACTCTTACTTGAGCTTGCCCTCTCCTGGTCTGAGAACGCGGTCAGGGGCTGGGGGCTCCGGTTTGGCTCGGGTTTGCTGGGAATGAAGACCTCAGCGTTGTCCTTCCGCTTAGCAGACAAATTCCTTTCCTTTTTATTACCTGTAAAAACACAATAGTTTATATGGCAAACACTGAGTGCAGGCAGAGTTGGGAAATTCTGCTCCAGCATCTGTTTATTTGTGCGTTCACTTATTCATTCAACAAATATTGATGGAATCCCAGCTCTGTGCCAGGCACCATGCTAGTTTCGGATTTGCTGCAGACAACAAAACAAGTTTGCTGAGAGCCGTTATGTGCCAAGCACCACATTTTGGTAAATAAGTGAATTCTTCTAGGACACACACAGGTTTTCAAGTTTTAACATTTCTGAATAGGGACAAGTCTTATAAACAATGGGGTACTGGGTTTAATTGGCAGCAAGATACATAAAATAATGATGTAACCAAGGATATGCAAGAGCAGGAAAAGTATAGTAGGACATGTTTGCTGCCCTCGAGGCACATTCTCGCCAAGGAAAAGGATGGTTGAATGGATAAGAGAGCAGGGCTGGCACAGAAGAAGGGATCCAGTACCAGGGTCACAGAGGAGCATGCAGCCTGGAGGACGGGACTGGCAGGTATGCAGCCGACACTGAAGAGAACACTTACAGATGACCAGGGTGTCTCCAGGGCACAGAACAGGGGGGCATTCAGACACAGGGAACAGTGTGTGTGAAGGCTTGAGAGCTGACATGCGTGTGGCAGGTGAGTGGCTAGGGTCTGGGCTGGCGAGAGGAGCCAGACAGTGAAGGGCCCACGGGCCATGATTTATAGTCAGTGTTTCCCAAAGTGGGGTGCCTGGACCACTGGTGAAACAGGTGATGACTGGGACTTCCCTGATGGCTCAGTGGATAAGAATCCACCTGCCAAAGCAGGGCACATGGGTTTGATCCCTGGTCCGGGAAGATCCCACATGCCGCGAAACAACTAAGCCCGTGCGCCACAAGTACTGAGCCTGCGCTCTAGAGCCCGCAAGCCACAACTACTGAGCACATGTGCCACAACTACTGAAGGCTGTGTGCCTAGAGCCCGTGCTTTGTAACAAGAGAAGCCACCACAGCGAGAAGCCCGTGCACTGCAACGAAGAGTAGCTCCCGCTCGCCGCAACTCGAGAAAGCCGGCGCGCCGCAATGAAGACCCAACGCTGCCAAAAATAAAAAACATTTAAAAAAAGAAAGCAATTATCTATCTTAATGTGTATGGGAAAAAAATAAGCAACCAGTGTATCAAACCTTGATTTCATGTATATTATTGTGTGGAACAATCCTAGAATTACGGAAGAAAAGAAAGGAGTGAGGAAGGAAGGGGTGAGGGGGTGGAGAGAAAAGGAAAGAAGGAAAGAAGAAAGATGACTGGTTTAAATAACAGCTAAAAAATAGTATGAGTGGTCTGTGAATCTGGCAAAAAAAAAAAAAAATTGTGAAGAAGGTTTGCAAATGGCACAAGTCAGGGTAAAGTGGCTCCAGGCAGGAAAGCAGCTCAGGGGGCAGCGGGGCAGGCGGCTAAATGGAATAAAGAGAAAAAGCAGGGAGAAGAGTTAGGTCCCTGGACTTGGGAACCTCCAGCCTGGGAAGGCAGAAAACCTGGGAAGTGTCTGCTCAAATTCAAAGGAAATCCTGGGGCCTGTGGTGGCCCAAAGGAGGGAAGCCCCAGAATCAAGGGCGCTATGGGATTCTTGGGAGGTCAGGGTAGATGTTGGGGACGAGTGTGGGGTCTGTCCGACTTGCACTAACCTCTCTGCTATCCCCGCTTGACTTTGCAAAGGACACGTGTTTCTCTACACTTTCTCAGGTGGCTGCTCCCTGGTTGGCCTGATATCCAGGGCCCAAGGGCAGACCTGTGTGTGAGCGAGAAGCCACCATGTCCAGTGGGACAAGACAAAGAATGGAGAGGGGCCAATGCCCAAACGGAGATTGGCTGTCTAGGTGCTGAAAATATGCTGATGATGGTAAGAACGACAGCCAGCATGTATTCAGTTCAGCCTCCTGAGTGCCCAGGCACCGGGACAGGTCCTTGGCACACACTGTCTCATGTGTTTCCCCAGCCATCCTAGTGGGTGGAGGGTAGGTAGAATAATGGACCTCAAAAATGGCCACATCCTAATTTCCAGAAGCTGTGACTGTGTTAGGCTACAAGGCAAAGGGGAACTGACTGTGCTCATCAGCTGACCTTAAACTAGGGACGTTATTTTGGATTATTCTGCTGGACCCAATGTAATCACAAGGGTTCTTAAAAGTGGAAGAGGGACAGAGTTTCAGTTTGGGATGATGAAAAACTTCTGGTGATAGATAGTGGTGATGGTTACACAACAATGTGAGTGTACTTCGTGACACCGAATTGTGCTCTTAAAAAGGGTGAAGACGGTAAATTCTATGTTATGTATATTTTGCCACAATAAAACACATGTGCGTGAGCAGCACACAGGTGGAAAAGTGCTGCAGAAGAGGAAGATCAAAGGGAGACGTCACTGTAGAAGAAAAGCACAGAGAGATGCAACGTTGCCAGCTTGGAAGGCGGCCAGGAGCCAAGGTATGTGACAGCCTCTAGGAGCTGGAAAAGGCAAGGAAACACATTTTCCCCTAGAGCTTCCAGAAGGAACATAGCCTTGCTGACACTGTGATTTTAGCTCAGTGAGACTCATGTCAAACTTCTGACCCACAGAACTATAAGATAAAAAGTTGGTATTGTTTTAAGCCAACAAGTTTGGGCTAAGTTGTTATAGCAGCAGCAGAAAACTAATACATACTATTGCAGAGTAAGGCTCTGAGGTTCAAGTCGTTTGTCCAACAACACAGAGCTAGGAAGTGAGGGAATCAGGATTTGACCAGGCCTGCCTGGCTCAGAGCCCTGCCCTTAACCACTTCATTCCCTGTCTCCTGGCTCCCTCCTCTCCTTAAGACTGCCCTCCCGCAACGCTGGTGGAGGTCTGCCTTGGCCATCAAAAGTCTATACAAGGATATTTCTCAGGGCACCAAAGGACCCAGACTCTTGGTGCAATCCTAAACCATCAGGTCTTCATGGAAAGTGGCCTGGGTTCACTCATTTTGTACCACCCTCCCCCCACCCCTGGCCCCGACTCACTCGGCTGCAGCCATACTGGCCCTTTCTCTGTACTTGGGTACACCAAGCTCCTTCCCTCTCCAAGCCTTTTGTGCTTTCTGATCCCTGGACCTGGATTGCTGTTTCCATGACTGCTTTCTCTTCCTCATTCCTGTCCCAGCTTAAACATCACCTCCTCTGAGAAGGCTTTTCTGACCATTCCAGCTACTAGCATCCTTCTCTGACCCCCATCGCCCAACCAGTGTCCTGTTTTATAATCTTCACAACTTTCAAGACCATCAGGGTACCATTCTCTCCTCCTCCCTGAATTCCTAACCCATGACCCAGCCCTCCCCTTTCCAGTTAATAGAAAAATAACTTCTGCCTTTCTCTGTGCCGCTCATCCACTGCCCCTTGCTCACAAGGAGGACAAATGGGATGGGAGAGAGTGGGGGCAGGAAGCCATCGGGGCTCAGCCAGGCCTTCCTTCTTCCCTCTTCTGTGGGCTGGGGTGGGGCGGGGGGTGCCGTCAGGTCACATGGCCCCCTTCTACCATGCGGATGCCATCAGCGGTCCAGCTCTGCCAACATCTGGGGTCAGGGGTCAGTCTACGGCAGAGGGGCAGTACTTTCAGTTGGAGAGGTAATCATTTGCTCACCTTCCATCCATGATCATTTCTCATTTGTTTCACAATTTAGAAGGGAAAGCAGAGTGGGGTGGGGTTACTTACTGGCTCCTCAAAGCCTAATTATCACTTTGTAACTTCATCTGGTTTATTTATTTAGCCTAAAGATTAAGAGTGCAGGCTCTGGGCTCAGACTGCTGCAGATTCAATTCCACTCTGCCCTTTCCTAGCTGTGTGACCTTGGGCAAGTTATTTGACCTCTCTGTGCTTCAGTTTCCCCTCTGTAAAACAAGTACAATGACAGGACTTCCCTTGGGGTTGAGATTTAATGTGCGGGTGAGGATTTAATGAGGGACATAAGTAAAGCCCTTGGAATAGCTCTTGGCTCACATTAATAACAACTCAGCAAGTGTTGGCGATTATTATTTATGTAGTTATGTGCTTATTGTCTGTTTTCCCTGCTAGGATTAAATGACGTGGAATGAGTGGGCCCATCTTGTCCCAGCGCAGTGCCTGGGGCATGATGCGTGCCCAGTGCATGAATGAACAGCCCAGAACCAAGCACATCTTTTCAGGTTACTGCTGACTGTTCTTGAGTAAACACTCAGGACCATCTCAGAACTCCAATCCCATGCTGGGGTCTCGGGAGACCTTGTAACAGGCCCCTCAGCCTCCTTCTTGCTCCCCTTGGTGGGAGCCTGTCTCCTGCTGGGGCTGAGAAGACAGCCGGGGGCTGCAGATGAAAGGGGCGGCTGAGAGCGGCGGTAGGGGGTGTTCGTGCCGCCTTCGTGTACTGCAGACTGGGCACCCGCCGCCTTCAGCAGACATCACCAGGGTCAACTCGGGGCCTGCCAAGCAATCTAATTGTTAAAAAATGTAAAATGGCAAGAAAGTGAAGTTCTCTCCTTTAGCTTTATGCCCAGTATCACTATTAAACTGCCTGGGGTCCAGTTGCTCCCCTTCTGTGGTCTGGTCCTCCACACCCGGAAGTGACTGTCATACCCACTCCCACCTCCATCCCCGCCACACCCCCGTTTCCAGGGCAGGGGCCCAGTCAACCCCCTCACAGCACTTCCCTTCCCCTTGGAGGAAACACAATCCACAGCAACGACGCAGCCCCAGTGGTTCTCATTCAAATGGGTCTGTTCATTGCTGTGACCACCAGATGCTTTAGCAGGTGGGCATAGCCCTTCGTTTATTTTAAAGATTTCCCGAATGGCTTGAATGTGGCAGGTGAAGGCTGCAAGCTGGGGATGCAACAGAGGGGAAGAGCTGGCCTGTGCCCTGGCAGAGCTCACAGGCCTGAGGGAGAGAAAGGCAACTGCCGGCATTGAGACTAGTGTCATGATGATGCTACAGGAGCAGAGCAGGCACCGACCTAGCTGGCCAGGCTGGGAATGCCAAGAAGGCTTCCTGGAGGAAGCAGCCTCTGAGCTGAGTCTCGAGGAAAAAGCAGGGAGCCAGGTTTCATGGGTCAGAGTGGAGAGGAAAGGAAATGTGGTGATCTAGGTGGAGGGAACAGCCCAGCAAGGAGGTGAGAGCATGTCGGAGGGACAAATGTTCTCTTCGCTGGAGACATCAACCGTGGGGTGTAGATTTTCCAGAGCTGCCTATTATTATGTCCCCCCAAGACTCATAGGTTCAAGTCCTAACCCCCAGTACCTCAGAATGTGGCTGTATTTGGAGATAGGGTCACTAGAGAGGTAGTTACGGTAAAATGAGGCCTTCAGGGTGTGTGCTAAGCCAACATGACCGGTGTCCTTATAAGAAGAGGAGATTAGGACACAGGGACACACAGAGGGAACACCATGTGAGGACACAGGGAGAAGGTAGCCACCTGCAAGCCAAGGACAGAGGCCTCAGAAGACACCAAGCTTGCCGAAGCCCTGATCTTGGATTTCTAGCCTCCAGAACTGTGAAAAAAATTACATTTCCATGGCTGTTGATGCCACCCCTGGTCTGTGTACTTCGTTACGGCAGCCTGGGCAGACGAATATACTCACTGCCCGATTTCAAACACTCCCTCATTTCTCCTTCCTTAGGTTCACTCATGCTTCCCCATTGGTTGGTCTTGGTATTTGGTTCAGGAAATACGGCACCTCCGGCTTTGGGGAGAATGCCCTAACCGTAACCCTCCTTGCCACCCACCCATTGTTCTGTTGACTCTACCTTCTAGGGTGATTTCTGAAAAACCTTCTCCAGTGGACAACTGCTGTTGGTGCCCAGCTGCTTTCCTTCTCCTTCAGATTCACCTTAATTTTCCTTTGGAAACTACTATCTCTGTCCATGTGGTTTGGGTGGCGATAACCACACCCCCAGTCCTGTTGGCCGGACCTGGCAATCAGAGCCACAGTGACTAGTTCAGAGATGTGACCCCACGTGGGTTCAAGAGCCAAGTCTGGGACTTTTGCTGGAGCTTTTAGGAAGAGAAATACATTTTCTGATGGAGTTGCAAAGCCAGTGTCTCAATTCTGTGTCTATATGTGGAAAGCCCACTTTAGAATGGTGCCAAGACAAAAGAAGGAAGAGAGAAGAGGGAGAAAAGGAAGAAGGGAAGGGGAGGGGAGGGGAATGGAAATGAGTCCTACTGCAGCCCTGGACTCCTTAGTTATCCAAGTCAATAAACAGTCCCTTTTGCTCAAGTCAGTTTCACTAGCCAGTTGCCGCACAGATGCTGGTAAACTTCCTACAATGCACAGGACAGCCCCCTACAACTATCTGCCAGACATTTACCATCTGGAATTTCAGGGTCGTCTGTAAGCTTCTGGGAGCCTTCACCTCTTGCAATCAGCAGAGACCTGAGTGATATATACCCTGGCCTGTGAGATGGTCTACCCAAAGCTGAATTCAAAGTACCACTGGAAATTTAAGTCCTATTATTAGATCCAGAGACATCAAAGGCAAAGATATGCCATATAAGACAGAGCTTACTTTTGGAAGCTGGGTTAAATTCCAGCACTACGAGGGTATCTGGGCCCTGGGGAGGGTGTCCTTCTGTCTCCTGGTCCTCGGAAACATTCTTCTGCACGGAGTCCCCACTGGGAAGAGGGGAGTCATCTCTAGGACGACCCACCAGCACCTGGTCCTCAGGCTCCGGCTCAGAGAGTACATCTTCTTCGATAGAGTCATACTCATCACTGGAACCATCCTCTTCTTTCCTTTGTAAGTTGACACTAAGTTCCAGGCTTTTTCTTAGCTCCTGCCAAAAGTCAAGAAGAGAAGTGAAAAATAAAATATGTTCCTTTGAGGAAAAACTCTTTTGAAAATAGATCATTAGAATCAAAGAACTATTCCCATGAAGCTAACGTTTACCAAAACCATCTCAACCCACGTGTTATCCTCACTTCGAGGATGAGAAAACAAAGGGTCAGGGACAAATAAGAAACTCTCCTCTGGATGGAGCAGAGTTTGGTTTTATAGTATTAATTGTGGTTTTCTGTAGCTGTTTGCAAATTTTTTCATATGTCTTCTGCCTCTAAGAGATTGTAGATTTACAATCTTAAGACCAAGCATTAAGCTATACTTACAGTGATCAAAAAATTTATCACTGAAGCCAGGATACTTTGAATTTATTTATTTATTTATTTTTGGCTGCATTGGGTCTTCGTCTTTGCGCGCAGGCTTTTCTCTAAGTCATGGAAGGCGGAGAGTGGGGGCTACTCTTTGCTGCGATGTGCGGGCTTCTCATTGCGGTGGCTTCTCTTGTTGCGGAGCGTGGGCTCTAGGCACGCGGGCTCCAGTAGTTGTGGCTCACGGGCTCAGCAGTTGTGGCTCACGGGCTCTAGAGCACAGGCTCAGTAGTTGTGGTGCACGGGCTTAGCTGCTCCACGCCATGTGGGTGGGGATCTTCCTGGACCAGGGCTCGAACCCGTGTCCCCTGCATTGGCAGGAGGATTCTTAACCACTGCACCACCAGGGAAGTCCCCAGGATACTTTGGAAGGGGAATAAAGGCACTGCTACATTTATACTGGGACGAAAGTGTACACTGGACTGTCTGGGGAAACCAGTATGTTTGGTTAGCCTCGCTATGCTATCCCTGTAGCCCTCGTAGTAACTAACATAGTTGTGAGAGCGTGAGAAGCAATCAGGTTTACGGTTGACCATAAACTTAATGGTTGTGTGGTAGGCTGAACAATGATTCCCCAAAGATGTCCAAGTCCTTATTCCTGGACCCACTGAATTAATGAGGGCTCATGGACAAGTGAGAAGCACCACACAGAAAACTTTGATCATCTTAGAGAAATCACCCTAAAAAGCCCAATGATAGAAATACGGACATCAAAGGTGCTGCTGGTGAGGGCTCAGGAAATAAGGACCACGTTATTGGGAACTAGAGGACAGAAAATCCTGTTATGTGGCAGCAGAATCTTAGCCAAACTGTGTCCTATAGTTATATGGTAAGAGGAGCTTGTAAAGGATGAACTTGGATATTTAGCTCAAGAGAGTTCCAAGCAAAGTGTTAAAGATACAGTCTGGTTTCTTCTTGCTGCTTAGAGTAAAATGCTAGAGGAAAGGGACAGGCTGAGAGAACTGTTAAGTAAAAAGAACTGGGAGTTGATGATTTGGGAAGCTCTCAGCCTACTGCAAAAGATGCTAAAAAAAAGCATGAAAAAGCCAGGGAAGGGTGCTCTGGAGAAAAAAACGAAGGGTGTGGCTGCACAACCTTTTGCCAAAACCTCAGAAGGATCCACAGTTTAGAGCAGCGGTCCCCAACCCCCAGTCCATGGACCAGTACCAGGCCGCGGCCTGTTAGGTGAGGTGAGCAGCGGGCCAGCAAGCAAAGCTTCACCTGCCACCCCCATCGCTCACATTACTGCCTGAACCATCACCCCACCCCGTCCGTGGAAAAACTGTCTTCCACGAAACCGGTCCCTGGTGCCAAAAAGGTTGGGGACCGCTGGTTTAGAGTATTCAATCACAATGAGGGCTCTTTGAAGAGATTAGACATGTGACTCATGAATCCCCTTAGACATCTCAGCAGAAGCCAGGAAAAGGGATGGGATTAGCCAGGAAAGGTTTGTGGAGGAGCCTCTTGTCTAGTGGAGTGAATCCTAGAGACATACAGAGGAGATGCACATGGTTTTTGAGACTGTTATACCAGCAGAAACACTGCCAGCTTGGACTCAGTGGGAGAGAGAAAGGACAAAATTAAAGAAAGCTGACAGGCTCCCAAAATTCTACAGACAGGAAACAGGTTAATAAAACTATGTAGGTGCAAACGCATGCTACCCTTCATGAAAAAGGAAGAGTGACTCCCAGGGTGCAGCCATGGGCCCAGAGGGCGGAATCCTGAGCCACAGAGAATTATTCCTGTGCCTTGAAACCTAATGGAGTTTGCCCAGTTGGATTTCAAAATTGATTGGGTTTGGTGACTCCTTTTTCCCTTTAATTTTCTGTCTATTGTAATGGGAATGTCTATAACTGTTATCCTATGCCTGACCCACCACTGTATTTGGGAGCAGATAACTTGTTTTCTAGTTTTAAAAGTTCACAGAGGGAGAGAAATTTTGCCCTAAGATGAGTAATACCCATAGACTCACCCCTAGCTAATTTAGATATAGATAATGAGCTTTGGGAGTTTTGAGCAGATGAGACTTAAATGATATTTTGCACTTAAGTTGCTACTGTAATGGGTTGAGACTTTTGGGAAACTTGGGATGGGATGGAAGTATTCTGCATGTGTGGTGGACATGAATCTTTGGGGGCCCGAGAGCAGACTGTTGTGGGCCCCAAAGATGTCCATGTTCTAATCACCTTGGATGGTGAATATTACATGGCAAAGGGACCTTGCAGATGTGATTAACGATCTTGAGATGGGGGATATTATCGTGGATATCTAGAGGGGCCTATGTAATCACAAGGGTCCTTCTAAGAGGGAGGCAGGAAGATCAGCATCAGAAAGACAAGATACAAGGGTGGAAGCAGAGGTTAGGGAGGAGAGAAGATGCTACCCTGCTGGCCTTGAAGGAGGAAAAGGCACAAGCCAAGGAATGTAGGTGGTCTCTAGAAGTTGGAAAGGCAAGGAATCAGATTCTCCTCTAGAGCCTCTAGAAGGAACATAGGTCTGCTGACATCTTGATTTTAGACCAATGAAACGGAATTTGGATTTCTGAGCTCCAGAACTGTAAGATAAACCATTAAGTTTGTGGTAAGTTGTCATGGCAGCAATAAGAAACTTGTTTTTTGTTTTGTTTTTTTAGACATGCCTCACAGCTTGTGGGATCTTAGTTCCCTGACCAGGGATTGAACCCAGGCCCCTGGCAGTGGAAGCACTGAGTCTTAACCATTGGACCACCAAGGAATTCCCCAGGAAACTAATACAGCTATTGATCTTTTATAGCTCTCTCCCTCCCGCCCTGCCCAATATCAAGTATCAGTGATATTTATTGAGCAAATAGAACACTGCCTGGCACATAGTAGATGCCTGACAAATACGTGCTGAATGACTCATTTATGTCAGTGACTGGGTAGAAGCTGTAGGCAGGGGTGGAGAGCACCCACCTGCCTTGGCGGTGGCATTAGTGATGTGACTCTTGGAAAGTTACTTAACTCCTCTGATCTGCATTGTGCCACCCATAAAAATGGGTTGACGAATCCCAACGTCACTGAACCGTTTTATTAAAGCAGTGGTATGAACTGGGGGTGACGCTGTCCCCTCTCCAGGGGACATTTGGCAATTATTTGGAGATGTTTTTGGTCAGAACTGGGGGAAAGGAGTGCTAGCGGCATCTGGTAGGTGGAGGCCAGGGGTGTTGCTAAACATCCTAGAGTGTACAGGACAGTTCCCACGACAAAGAAATATCTGGGCAAATGTCAACAGTGATGTGAGTGAAAAACCCTACATTAAAGTGAGCACGTATTCACCAATGGCATTTCAAAAGATAACAGCAAGGTCTTCTAGTGGAGTGTATTGACGTGATCCATGCAACCTTCACGGAAGCCAGACTGAAGCCATGGCTCATGTCTTCAAAGTCTGATTGTGGGCAGCAGTTGGAGGGCGAACAGGTTTACTGCTCCTCCGTGGGGAGACATGAGTTCCTGGGGGGCCTGCTGTTAACAGCAACTGCAGTGCCTGTAAAGCTAGTAATCCTTGACTTTACAAAACATTTTCAACTCCCTCCCCCATTTGAGCCACACGGTGACCCTGCAACATAGATGGGTGGAGTGCAACTTGCTTTGGTGATAACGTGAACTCCGGCCACAGCAGGATAAGCAGTTGGTCCCGGTTCCTGGTCCACCCCACCCATCTCAGATGGGATCATCTTCAGTTCTCTGTTCCGCAGGGGTGGAGGCAAGGCTAGGTGAGAAAACAGGGGGCAAACCCGGTATTCTCACCCAGTCGCGGTGGAAAAAAAACGATAAAAGCGATGCCAGCTGAACTGGGCGATTCCCGGATGGGAGACTGCTGCGACTGTCCAGATGTTGGTCGGTCCCAGGGCCCAGAATCCTCCCCACTGATGCCTAAGGCCGAGTGGAGCTACCACCCACTGCCAGTTCCAGGAAATAGCTGGATGGGGCATTAGGATTCTAGAACCCGCGGTCAGCTGAGCAGGTTCCCTCCAGCCTCTTCATCACCTTCACCTTGTGGTAGCCCCATATTTTAAGTGACTGAATTTCTGGAGTCCCCACAAGTCGGAGGACCGAGGCCTAGAGCCTTTAAGCTGGTCCGACCTGTCACAATGATTAAGTGGCAGGGTCGTGACGTGTGCCCTCAGCCACGGCTCCCTGCTCCTTCTAGACTATCCAAGTGTAAAACAGACTCACTTCTGTGGTCCAGCCAGTGGGGAAGAAGACGCGGCAACTGTTATCATGCGTTTATTCACACACGCAGGTGTGCTACAGGCGCTGCGTTGAGGGCTGAGGTAATGGTGGGGAGTAAGATGGCGAAGCTTAAGGCAATCAGTGCACGAAGAAAAAGAATCAGGGGCGTTTCAGATGTGGCCAGGACTGGGAAGGAAAGAACCTGCCTGCATGATGGAACCAAGAGTGAGTGGGCTGAGGGCAGCCCTGTTGAAAGCTGGTCACGGAATGCTGGGTGATAAAGAAACGCCCAGTGAATGTCTGGGGCACAAGGTATGTCAGGAGGAACAGCAGAGGCAAAAGCCTGGAGGCAGCAATGGCTGGAGGGCAGCGGGTACCAAACACACTGGGAGGGGAGGGCGGGGAGCAGGAAGCGGGTCACAGGGGCAGCGCCTTGTAGGCCTCGGAGCAGAGTCTGGAGTTTCTTTCATGTACCATGAGAGCTCACGAAGGGTGCTAAGCAGAAATGCAGCATTATCGGATTTCTGTTTTTAAAGATCACTATGGCTCTTGGATACCAAGTGGATTTTGAGAGGCGGGGCCAGGATGCAAACAGGACAGACAGCAGACAGCTGCACCTGCGGTAGCAGGTAAAGAGGAAGGTGGAAGCAGAGGTGGGGACAGAAGATGCATTTTGAGATGTACTTTGGAGGCCGAGATGACAGAAATGGCTGACTAGAAATTAACAATGTGCATACCCTTCACCCCAGCCCTTCTAGGAATTTACCCTTCATTCTTAAGTATGCAAAGATCATTGAGGCATCATTTATAAAAGAGAATGACCTGCATGTTCATTAGTAAGAGATGGGTTAAATTACTAATAGAGCAGGCGTTGACGGAGCCCCAGGCAGCCCATACAGAGAATGAGGTAGGTCTCACGCACTTATTCGGAAAGACAGCAAGATATATGTTTAAGTAAAAAGAAGCATGTTGGAAAATGTACATATAGTATAAACCTGATTCTTTTAAAAATTATTATATTAGTATGTATACATATAGGCGTACAAAAAGTCTGGAAACATCAAACTCTTAATATTCTCTCTGGGGTGGCATTATGGGGACTTTGTTTTCTGCTTTGTTTTACTTAATTTTTTATTATAAGCATGTTTTCAATTTTATAAATAGAAAAATATCAGGTATTTACATTTATGTTTAAATCCTTACTCCTGAAAATAAATAAATTCCATATAGGAGTGGTAGGAACAGTGGTGTGGAGGACCCTGAACAGCCAGTTGTCTGATAGTCACTGATCTCTAGTCCTGCCTGGAACACATCTTGTCCCCAAAAGAGGGATTCAGAAATGAGTGAGCTGCGGCACTCGACGCTGGCAGGTGATGGGCAGCGTCTAACTTACTGTATCCACTCAAGTGGTCCAGATTTAAAAGTAACAAGCCACCAATCTCAACAGGGAGAAATTCCGGTAATATAAATATAGCACCCATAAGTCCTTCTCGGAAAAAAACCTCCAGAGGACAAAATCCAAACAATGAAAAGTAAAATCAAAATAAAGAACACAGACCAGGAGACCCTATGATAAAAGGTCTAATGGTGAGCACTGAAGATGTTTAGAGACTAAAGAAATACAAGTGACCCTTGTATTGGGGTCCTGCCCCCCATGCAGTCGAAAATCCATGTACTGCTATCTCTGCCTCAAAAGCAAAGGAATTGATAAATGGCTCACCCAAGGGCAGGAAGCTGAAACAGTCTGCAGAGAAGAGGACTCAAACCCCAGTTCTTTTGATTTCGCATATTGTGATCTCTAACCGAACACAAACTTTTCCCCATACTTAAAGATCTGTAAAATGAAAATACAGGAACTATATTTATTGAAAAAAACCCCACGTACAAGTGGACCCATGCAGTTCAGACCCGTGTTATTTAAGGGTCAACTGTATTAGACAATTGTACGTATCCGGGTTATGGACCAAAATGCAATGTTCTAAACCTAAGCTCTTAGCGAAGCTCACAAAAACCACAAGAGGGGGCTTCCCTGGTGGCGCAGTGGTTGAGAGTCCGCCTGCCGAGGCAGAGGACGTGGGTTCGTGCCCCGGTCCGGAAAGATCCCACATGCCGCGGAGCGGCTGGGCCTGTGAGCCATGGCCGCTGAGCCTGCGCGTCTGGAGCCTGTGCTCCGCAACGTGAGAGGCCCGCGTACCGCAAAAAAAACAAACAAAAAAAAACAGAGGAGGGCAGGCAGTGTGGGTGCAACCTGGCCTCATTTTCCATAGCAGATTAGTCAATTCATATCCATCTTAAATGGAAACAACAGGGTTTTAAAAAATGGCAACTCCGATCTCTTAATATTTTGTTCATAATTTATTAAACGGACGGGATGTTTTAAGAAATCTCTCTTGTGATAAAGAAATCTGAATTTCAATAATTCTGTTGGTTTTGCTTCTGGCAAATTAATGCAAATTTAAATGCCATAATTGTATTTACTATAAATATATATAGTAAATATATATATAAAAGAAGCCTAGATCCTGCATTACTGCTATCTTGTTCACAGAGGAAAATAATACATTTGCTTACACTGGGTGAGCACACTTTAAGAACCTAGGCCCTTATAATGCCCACGTGATCTAAAACCATCTGTTCCAGGGGCACAGGGGAGATGAACTAAGTAGCCACATTCCCTCGAGAAAGCTGTTCAAATCCTTTCCACCTGGAAAGATGAGGACCTTGGGTTGGTTGCTTTGAAAGCCAACCTGCCGATACTTCAAAGGGATACCCTGCTAGGGCATCTACCAGTTGCTTTGAAGCTGTCATCCAGAAAAAGCTCTGTGAAAACTTACTTTATAGCTTTGCTTTAAAACCTTGTTATATGCAATTTCAATGCTCAGCCCTTAAAATGTTCAGTTCAAGCCCTTTCAACAGAAAGCCTTCTGCATGAAGGCCAGGCTGCAAATACCACAGGTGGGGAGCAGATGATGGGACTGTATACAAATTGGCCTTCTTGCTAGAGAGCCAGGGGGAGGCGAGGGAAGGAAGGATGCTGGACCAGTGACTAAAACGCAGCCGAGGTTTCATGGTCAGTGGATTAGTGCCTTACATGCCTGATCTTCCTCTTTTCTGCTGGGCTAGGAAAAGAGCAAAACCGGGTCACCATAGCACATGAAATGTCTGCAACAATAGCAACCACAACTGTGATAACAATGGCAGCAGCTGCTGATTACAAAGCTTTTGCTACATATCAGGCACCAGGCTAACCCCTCTACACACCTCATCTCCCTGCAGCCTCCCACCACCCCTGTGTGTAGGGGTCCTTAGCTTATAGGTTCAGGGCACTTAAATGGCAGCCCCAGGTCACGTGGTTAGCAAGGGCAGAGCCAGGGTTTGGATGAAGGACTGTCTGACTCCAAAGTCCAGGTTTTTCATTCCATGCCCACGTTTATTCCCTGCCTGGCATCAATGCATTGGAAGCCAGTGGTCTCTAGAGTGAGATGAAAGTCGGGCGCTCTGTGATCACCCATTGGCTTACACGAAATTGATGACACCTGCCTGTAAGAGCTTTTGCCACAAAGCTGCCACGAGGCCACTGAATGTGTTAAAGTATGTGTTCGGTGTTAGTGGATGAAGCATTAAGCCTCTAACTCCACTTAGAACAGGGAACAGCTTGGCCTAAGTGCTGGGTGTGGATTCCAGGCCCGACTCCAGAGGCCCTATGTCCCCAGGCAAGTCTCTGAGCCTCAAGCCCCCACCTCTCACGTGGGAAAATGTTCCCTGACAACCTGACAAGTTTGTGGAAGGGATGCAATGAGATAATAGCTATGAATTAGTGTTTCGTGATTGCTCTAACAGAGGTCTAGGTTTTACAGAAAATTTAACATTGAGATGACAGCATATTCTTTTCTATCTCTCAGACCCTATTGACACTGACTATAAGAATATCAGACGTTTAGCCCATGAAGCCACACTGGATACTGTGAGTCCTCAAGAGGAAGCAGCAGTCTCTGCGTAGAGGTCATGGACATGCCGCGAACCCCCAATGATGTCCTCATTTGATTGGCAATTTTATAAAAGTGGGATTTGCATGCACTGTTAGTTGCAATAATTCCCACCAACTCCTATTGCCTTATATGAGCCATTTTACATATATTAAACTGCCTGACCCAGAAATGATTTTTACCCTGCAATGAGGGGTTAATTAACTAATCTGTCCTTCTTTTCATTCATTCATTTATTGTTGAATGTATGTGTCCCCGTAAGCAGGTCTGATTGCTAAGTGCTAGGGATAGAGTGAGGAATAAGACAGAGTCCCTGTTCTCATGGAATTTATAATCTGGCAATAAAGACAGCCATTCCATAAGAAATTACCAATATAACGAGAGTCAAGAACCCACATCTGAGGCTTACCAGCCCACACCTCAAGCCTGGTGGCATCTAGATCACAAACTTCCCAGAATAGAGTGACTTGAGCTCTAACTATAGGGTCCATGCTGTATATTTTTTAAATCACATTTCCCTACATCTATTCTGATGGAACTATGGCTAGGAAAATATGAGTTTTATCTGAGCTTCAAGTACCTGTGCGATGCTTTTGGTTTTCTGCTACTTTCTTACTGCCCCCTTTCAACCTTGGATTTTCTTTCACTGATTTTCATTCAAAGCTAAATTTACTTATGAAGCCCCCTAGAGTTCAGTCTCAAATGTCCATTATTATGAAGAAAAAAGCCATCCTTGTCTTAAGGAGTGGAGTGATATAAGAGGAAGAGCACAGACTCAGGAAGCAGAAGGGTACCATTTCCTGGCTATGAGGCCCTGGGCAAACCCTGTGGCATCAGTGTGCTGTGGTTGCCTCACCTGAGCCTGCCCAGAGCAGGGGTGGGAGGGTAGCTTTTGATCTTTCGACCAAGAGAAGGAAATCAGATAGGGATGACAGGATAGAGACCAAACAACACAGAATGCTGCCGGATCACTAGAAATTTTGAGGAATTCTTGAAAGGCAAGAAAGCAGAGATCACATCTATGAAGCAGTAAAAGCAGAAGAAACTATGGACCAAAACAACGGCAGTAAAATTTTCCATACAAGGAACTGTGTGTGTGTGTGTGTGTGTGTGTGTGTGTGTGTGTGTGTGTAGCTGAGTCCAGAGTCAAGGTGGAGTGAGAGGAAGCCCTGGGGCATTCATTGGGGGCTGCTTTTAGGGCTGCTGGCCCCTCCCCAGCTGTATTAAGTGCACACAGGCTGATGCCTGGATGTGGGCAATGCTCCAGGAGGCTGTTTTCCCCAAAGTAAGCTAGGAGTTCCCATACCTGGAAGAGGAGCTAAGGCACACAGCCTCCCGGAGCATGTTGTGCCCCAACCAACATCAAGGTCAGGTTATATTAAATAGAACAGGCAGAAGAAGTAGGATTCTCAAATACAAAGATGAGCAGACAACCGAGAATGACCAAACATTTGGGAAAACCAAAACTCTGAAGACTGGGACAAAATTTAATTAACAAAAGAACGAACACCCAATGAAAGCGAGTTAATAGAATAAGCAGAGGAAGACTTTAGAATCCTGAAAATTAATATGCCTGGAGAGATTTGAGAGGACATTTCATCCATGAAAAAGAAACAGCTAGAGATCTCAAGTTTTAATTTTATCATTAACATTTTGGAAAAGATAAACTAAGTACAGAAAGAGCTAAAAGGTGACAAATTAAATGGGCTAGAAATTCAAGCCAAACAATTTCACATGGTAACAGTATAAAAAGACAAAAAGAGGGCTTCCCTGGTGGCGCAGTGGTTGAGAGTCCGCCTGCCCATGCAGGGGACACGGGTTCGTGCCCCGGTCCGGGAAGATCCCACATGCCACGGAGCGGCTGGGCCCGTGAGCCATGGCCGCTGGGCCTGCGCGTCCGGAGCCTGTGCTCTGCAGCGGGAGAGGCCACAATAGTGAGAGGCCCGCATACCGCCAAAAAAAAAAAAAAAAAAAAAAAAGACAAAAAGAAAAATATGAAAGAAAAATTAAGAGACTTGAAGATCTGGGCCAACATTTGTCCAAGAGAAGTTCCAGAGGATAGAACAGAAACAATGGAAAATAATAAAACAACAATAATAAATGAACATTTTCCAATGCTGAAGAAAGACATAAGCCTTTAGACTGAAAAGGCCCACCTAGTGCTTTAAACGGGACGAAGAGAATGACACTGATATATTCATAGGGATTAAACAAACAACCTGTCAGAAAACATCTTGACTCTCTATATACACAATGACAGATTTGAAATGTCTAAAGCAAAAACAGAGAAATATAAGGGAACATTGATAAGTTCACAGAAATCACCCAGATTAAATAGACAAAAATTAACTGGGGCTCTGTTGCAGTGGTTTGCTAATGAGCATAAGAATTTTCTGGGAGTCCTATTAAAAATGAAGACCCTGAGCACTCCATGCCCCCTGTAAACCCAGTTCTATATCTTTGAACGGGGTATGAGAATTTACATTTTTAATAAGAAGCCAAAGTGATTCTGATATAGGTGGTCTGGGACTATACTGGGACATACATAATTGCCTGATTAAATAACATAATTAATAGCTTGCTTTAATAGATATACTGAGAACTTTATACCAAAAAGAGAATGATTATTCTTTTGAAATATCATAGAGCATTCATAAAAATTATCTGGTAGACCACAAACAAAGTCTCAAAAACTTCCAAAACAACAGAAATCAAACAGACCAATCTCTAACCACGATGTAGTAAAATTAGAAATTAACACAGAAAGATAGACAAAAACTCTCTACTTAGAACATTTGTAAAACTCTTCTAAATAAAGAGAAAAAAAATCCCTAAAATCACAAACCAAAAGAAGTAAATGACAATGAAAACACTACATACACGCAAAATTTGTGAGCTAAGGACAGAGCAGTATTCAGAGGAAAATTTATAGGCTTAAAATTGCTGTATTAGAAAACAAGACTGAAAATAAGGCAATTAAGCATTTAAAGTAAGAAGCCAGGTTATGGGATGGGGGTGGGGGGAGAATCAAAGCAATAAATTAAACCAAAAAGTTTAGCGAAGGAATCAAGATAAAAGCAGAAATGAACTGAAATAGACAACAGTAAATGAATGAATGAATGAATGAACGACAAAATAAATAAAGTATGCATGCTCAATAGAACTGAAAGCTGGGCCTGCTGTGTCTGGGTGGTAGAGAGAGCTTTTCCTATTTTACTCAGTTTACTCCTTAGTTGTTTGAATCTTTTCTAATGAGAAATCACTCATGTATTAGAGGTTATATAAAATGACAAAGTAATGTGAAAATACCTAAGAAATTCTAAGTAGACTATAAATGCAAGAAATAAAGAAGATTATTTACTCCGGTATTGATTCAGAGATCATTTTAAATTTTCATTAAGATTGAAAAGGATGCTTTAGGAAGTCAAATACCATCCAGTATCTTCACTTACAGGGATGCTCTATTAGGTGAAAGGATTACTACATCTCTCAGTTCTGGACCTGTATCTTATGGGTAGTTAGTGCTTGTTCAGCATCATTCCACACAAATCATTCATGCTCATCACTGACTTATTCCTGCTCAGCTGGCTTTGTGCTGTCTGACCTACCTGCGCAGGGACCTTCCTAATGCCATTAGCCAGGTGGTCCTTTGGTCTGAGCTATCCAGCTGGGCATCTCTGGGTACATTCAGGATGCCATGCCCCTGATGGTTCTTGGTACCAGAGGGGCTAACTCAAGTGTCACTGGAAAGGAAAAAATCTCTTCCTCTTCTCTTGTCAGGAGCTAACAAAGCTTTCATTGTCTAAATCAAAAGTTGCAAGCTGGTGGCCTGAAGACCACACCTGGCCAGCAGGTACATCTCGTTTCGTTCATAGAAAATCGTGAATTAGTTACCAAAAAAAAAATGGGAGAAATCGAACACAAACAAGCCCAGATACTTGACTTCTCTTAAAATTAGAAAGCCTGGCGCCACCGGGCCCCTACGACAGTCAGCTGAGCTGTGTAGAGACTGTTCCCTACATCCCCACTAGTTTCTACCATGCCCTGACACCCAGGCCAAGTGCCATCCTTGGTACTGCCCCCCAACCTCCCTCACTCATGTCATTTAAATTTTCATTTTAATTAGCACCCTCTGCCAGAAATCCCAATATTTCAGAATCCAAGCTATATCTCCCAAACTGACACTTCTACCCCAAGTAGCACAGAAATTCTTTGTCAGATTATGTGTCCTGATTCATAGTTTGGAAAATACTGTCATCATAATTATAACTTAGCGATGTGATAACTGAACTCAGCTATGTGTGGGCTGGCCAGGGTGCCTAATCAACCTCTCTGCCACGTTAGCTCCTTGATTCAATCAATCAAGTACCCAATTCACTTGCTTAACAAAGATTTGCAAACTAACTCTACGCCAGGCACTTTTCTAGGGGCCAGAGACACGGCAGGCAAGAGATAGCACACGTCTCTGCCATCATGAAGCTTAGATCTGGGATGCGGGGGGAGGGTGTTGAAGCTCTAAATATGTAACTTGCAAACAGCCTCCAGAAATGGTCCTTGGATGAGTGGAGGGCTCCATGAACTACCAGGTATCCTCTGTTCTTGTGGATTTTGCAATATGGGGACACCGATAACCTCCCCCTTAGGATGTATGATTTCAGAGCTGACAGGCACAGGAAATATCTAATCTATCCCTTTTTGTTGTAGGGGAGGAAATGGGGCTCTAAAAGAGTGTGACTTAGCCAAGTCCCCACAGAGTTTATAGAAAAGCTCAAACTACCCTCTCCAGACTTGCTGAGTCACAGTCACTGGTTCTTTTTCCTCCCTAAAACAGGAGCCACGAGCTCCCTACATCTTCAGAAAATGTAACGTCGTGTGAAACAGCAATGGGAGACACAGTGTCAGACAACAGGGAGAGGTGAGGACTACGGCAGAGTGAAGGGTGCATATGCTCAGAATAAAAGTTTTCTAATTCAAAATATTGGTTTGGCCAAAAAGTTTGTTCGGATTCTTTTCCAGTTTGGCCAACCCCATAAAACAGCAACAATAATGATCATAGCACAACACCAGACCAGCCAATGAAACACACCCGTGAGCTGAAGCTGGCCCTTGAGGTCACGGGTCCAAACCCTCCCCTTTGGATATATCCTCTTCCATTTATCACTATATTTCTACCCTTATCTTGAATTTAAGCATAACTTTTTCAAGTCGTAACTAATAAGAAATCCTCTCTTACATGCCCCTATTTTTTCTGAATTTTTTTCCTCAAGTTTGAGACCTATTTTGAATGTGCGATATATTTTGAATGTGACCGAAGTGAGAAAACCACGTATGAAGGGTGCATATTCATTTTCTTAATATAATAATTCCTTAATAATATAAAATGAATTTTCTATTTATCTAAAATTCACCCCTTTAAATAGTCAAAAACCTAAATAAAATAATTTTAAATGAAAGTACTTCTAAAATAGATAAGACGTCCTTGTCTTCTTAAAAGAATATGTATATTAAATATAATTTAGTCTTTTCTTAATACGAATGATCAATATTCTGGAGAGAAACTGATCTATAATACAGGAGATATTGCCAGGAGCTATTATGCTTTCGTATCTTTCATTTATTAAGTGACATCCTCTCCTACCCGAGTTTCCAGAAGTACAGGATATGGTTTGAAGACAAGGCAAGAGCCCCCTCTCATCCCTTTCTGGCTTTTGTGAACCTCCGGATTTTTGTTGTTATTTTATTTTGCTTTTTACTTTACAGTTATCTTAATTTTATCTGACATATGAGATTTTGACTTCCAATTTTAACATTTCTTTCTTTTATAGTCCCCAAATCAAAGCCACAAAGTCCAAATGATCTCGAAAACTTTCCTTCCATTTGAGAGAGACTCTAATCTTCAGACCTTCTGATTCAGAATCCCCAGGAGTTCATCTGTTAAAAACTGTGCTACCTCCTGTAAACAACTCTCTTAGCATAAAAATTTGACCTAAAATATGCATTTAAAAAAATATCGTGGGACTTCCCTGGTGGTCCACTGGTTAAGACTCCATGCTCCCAATGCAGGGGACTCGGGTTCAATCCCTGGTCAGGGAACTAGAGCCCGCATGATGCAACTAAAGATCCCACATGCCGCAACAAAGAACTCACGTACCGCAACTAAGACCCAGCATGGGCAAAAAAAAAAAAAATATATATATATATATATATATCTCCTTAGTGATTCTTTTTGTTGTTGTTATTTACTTTTCCCTTTTATTTTTTTTTAAACATCTTTATTGGTGTATAATTGCTTTACAATGGTATGTTAGTTTCTGCTTTATAACAAAGTGAATCAGCTATACATATACATATATCCCCATATCTCCTCCCTCTTACGTCTCCCTCCTACCCTCCCTATCCCACCCCTCTAGGTGGTCACAAAGCACCGAGCTGATCTCCCTGTGCTATGCGGCTGCTTCCCACTAGCTATCTATTTTACATTTAGTAGTGTATATATGTCCATGCCACTCTCTCACTTTGTCCCAGCTTACCCTTCCCCCTCCCCATGCCCTCAAGTCCATTCTCTATGTCTGCATCTTTATTTCTGTCCTGCCCCTAGGTTCTTCAGAACCATTTTTTTTTAGATTCCATATATATGTGTTAGCATACGGTATTTGTTTTTCTCTTTCTGACTTACTTCACTCTGTATGACAGACTCTAGGTCCATCCACCTCACTACAAATAACCCAATTTCGTTTCTTTTTATGGCTGAGTAATATTTCACTGTATATATATGTGCCACATCTTCTTTATCCATTCATCTGTTGATGTACCTTAGTGATTCTTGTGTATATCAAATTTTAAGATCCATGGCTCTATTTTTTCCTTATAACGGTGGTTCTCAAATATTGCTGCAAATTACAGTCACATGGGGTGCTTAAACAGAGGAACCATGTCTGAGTCCAAATCCAGAACCAGAATCAAAATCTCTGGATGATATGACTTGGACATTTGTGTTTCTTTTATTTAGTTAGATTTTACTTTTTGTTTTGAGCTAACTGTAGACAATACAGAGCCATACCATGTACCCTTCATCCAGTCTCCCCCACGGTAACATCCCATATAACAACAGCATAATAGCACAGTCCAGAAACTGACATCAATACAATCCTGCTAAGCTCTTTAAACTAGGTCTCCTTGTTTTTACTTTTCTCTATTTCTTCCTTTGCTGATGCTTAGCTCTACTGAAGCAGCTTATCTCCTCCTTAATGTACTGGCTTTTTAAAAACTTGGTTTGAAAAAATGTAAAACCCATAGAAAATTTATCAGCATAGTATAATAGAAGGGTATAATTAATGCCCAAATACCCATCACCTATATTCAACAATTCTTCACCAATTCTCAGAAACCTGAGAACAGGGACCTTTTCCTACATAACCACAATATAATTGCTGAATTCAGGAAATTTAACATCAATACAGTATTATTTTCTAATATAATATGATTTCCAAATTTTATTAATTTTTCCAAACCATCCTTAAATTTAGAGCAATCCCCCCAACCTCCCAGGATCTCACATTGCATAACTGTGGTATCTCTTTAGCCCCCTTTAATCTGTAACAGCCTTTCTCTGTCTCTTATGCAACTGACATTTCTGAAGACTCCCGGCCAGTAGACTGTCCCTCAATTTGGCTTTGTCTGGTTGTTTCCTCATTGGACTTCACTTTTGAAAAACATTTTTCATCAATGTGCCCAGCTCGGGGTTCACTGGGGGAATATTTGTCAGAGTAGAGGTCTTCTCCAGGTTGTTTAAAACAGTTAAGCAGAACCAATGGATGGCCACCTCTGAACACCTTCCTCCTAGGCAGAACATCAATGATATTCACAACAGACCCTGCCCAAAAACAGCTCAGCGCAATTCCCGGCCTGTGATTGTTAATTTTATGGAACAAGGAGTCCTGGGGTCTGGGCTTCCAGTCTGGGCTTCTCTGAGGCCTTGGTGAGCAATATCAGTTCTCATCCCTCAGTTTCCTCAAACTATAAAATGAGAATGAAAATTCCTAGCAAGTAACTTGCAGGGTTAATGAATGCAGTGATGGATGTTATACACTCCACACAGTGCTAGGTACTGAGTAAGTGCTCATTTAATGTGAGCTTTTACTATCATTAAAGAAAATAGTGGTATTAAGTCAAGCCTCTTGTGTGTTGTTTGAAATCTTCTGGTGGGTAGGCCAGAGGCTTTTTTGTTAACATCCAATCCTGTTGTGATCTGTGTTGTTTTCCTAGGTGTAAATGGAGACTCTCTCGTGGGGTCTATCCTATGGCCCAGCTGCTTGGTATGAAGACCCTGGCCCCTGACAGTTAGGATGTGAAAGTCCATCTTACCATTACGTCCTGAATACTTAAGAGGATCCTTTCTCTGTCTATACTGCTTGGAGGGTTGGGGCGTCCATGTACATTCAGAAGGGAGAAATTAAAATCACAGGGCGTGGTGCTGATGGGAGATTTGGTATCCTACGGGCAAGCAGAGAGAACTGGGCGTAGTAAAAGAAACTTACGTCCCTGGAGATGTATGGGGTCCTCTTTCTCTCTCTTGGTCTCTATGCCTCCCTAAGTCATTCTCGCTCTTAAAGCTCATCTGATCAAACTCATCCCTGATTTACCAACACCATTGCAGGAACACAGCTGGTAAGTGGTCCGGGATTCACACTCTGGCCACCAACAAGCTAAACAGTGCTCAGAGCCACTGGGTTCAGATGGCTGAGTGAGTACTGGTGTGGTAAGATGGCCCTGGCATGTTGTTGATTAAAAACAGTGGGGCTATCAAATAGCCTGGATAGTATAATCCCATTTATGCGGAAAGAACAATAAAAGATCAAGAAAAGGGACTTCCCTGGTGGTGCAGTGGTTAAGAATCCACCTGCCAATGCAGGGGACATGGGTTTGAGCCCTGGTCTGGGAAGATCCCACATGCCACGGAGCAACTAAGCCCGTGCGCCACAACTACTGAGCCCGCGTGCCACAACTACTGAAGCCCGCTCACCTAGAGCCCGTGCTCCGCAAGAGAAGCCACTGCAATGAGAAGTCCACGTACCAAGACGAAGAGTAGCCCCCGCTCGCCGTAACTAGAGAAAGCCCATACGCAGCAACGAAGACCCAATAATAAATAAATAAACAAATAAAATTTTTTAAAAAGGCACTCACTCAAAGGTTATTTATATGGCAATCTGAAACAGCAGAAGTTCCCAAGCAATAGAACTGCCCTAAAAAACGATCCTTCCTTTTTTAAGTCTCACCATTGAAATTAATGAAGGGTGACTGAAGGGATTTGCTGAGGAGCCCTGCCGGGGACAAAGTGGGGTGGGCTGGTCCACTGAGGGATGCTCCACCAATGATGGCACAGCCCCATAATCCACACTGTCCCGACAGGTGGGTGAGCCTTCATGGACCACAGCAGAGTCCACATGTGGCAGCCCTGCCGGTGGCACACGGGTTAAGACAGGTCTTTAGTTGTTGTATGTGTCAGCAAGTAACAATGACTTCAAAACACTGAATTGTAATTGTGGCCAAATATCCAATTCACGCCACTCCAGGATCTACACAATGGAAAGAAAAACTCAGAGAAGGTATTCCAGAAGATGCCGGAGTGGGCCAATCTTCTTCCCATCACCTGTCACGCTCTCAGGGACTGATAAGATAATGCAAAAAATACCACTCATTGGGAACAGGCCAGGACTGGAGCATTCCAGATCAACTATCTCATCTTGGATATAATTAATATATACTTTCAAGGAAAATAATGAATATATGCAATTTTTAGTCTGGATGGTAATATACCCACCTATTCACGGCACTAATCTCTGGGGCAGTGGGATTACGAGAGGACTTTTATTTTCTGTGTTATCATTTGAATTTTTAACATTGATCATGCATTGTCAGGAAAAAAAGGATACCTTAATAATAGGAAAAAAAATGTGTACTTTCATTCCTGGTCCTTAAATGGAGCCTTATTATCCATTGTAACACATACCCCAAGGCAAGCCAACATAACCAAGACCTGGCACTTAGGCAGAACTCTCTGGAAAGAAAGAGGTGTCCTCCTTTCCCTGGAGTTGTTAAGCTACCATGGCTTACAAAACCCTATGATGGCTTCTCCTCTGACTCAAAGTAGAATCCCTCACCTTTAGCGCAGCCCTCAAAGCCCAGTGCCATCTAAGCCTTGGCTACGTCTCTGGCCTCACCCCCTCTTCCTTGTCCCCTTGCTCACTCACCTCCAGCCACACTGGCCTCCCTGCTGTCCTCCGTCCTCGGGGCCTCTGCACCTGTTGCTCCCTGTGTGTGGAAGCTCTTCTCTACCTACTCACTCCCTGGCTTCCTTGAGGCCCCTGCTCACACAGCACCTCATCAAGGGTAAGCCCCGTCCTCCCATATCACATGGCAGCCTCTGCCCACATTCTCTAGCCCCTTGCTCTGCCCTAGTTCTCTTTCAAGCCCGATCATCTGCTGGCATATTATGTACTTGTCTGTTTTAGCTTCAGCGTCTAGATGGTGCCTGGGGCACGGTGGGGACTGTGGTACACGCAGCACACACTTGTCTAAGGGGACAGCTGCCCCCCAGCTCCACTCACGGCTGTCATTTAAGAATGTAATTCCTAAATCTTTCGACTTTTCAAGAGAAACCCCCAATTCAGATTTTGACATGAACTCTCCTGATTCTTAAATGTCAGCGAGTAATTCACATCTTTTAAAAAGGCACAGTCAGTGGGGGTGAAGGCCAACAGAACACGTCTGCATATGCGGGTCTGTGAACTCAGAGTGCCAAGAAATTGAAGTTCACTAAGGATCTGACTGAAGGCGAAAAGGCTGGTGTGTTTCAACAGTGAAGGTCAGATGAAAAGTACACATGCGGACAGGAATTCCTTTTGCTCCATTTCAGACTGCATTTGCAAACAGTGTGAGGGGGGCTGAGTATACGTAGCCAGGCATTATTTTTCCTTCTCTGTTCAGATTGCATCTATTAAGGCTTCTGTCTTTGCCGAAAACTGGCATGGCCATTTCACTCTTTCACTTAGCAGGAAAATAACTCTAAGGGGAAACTGACTGTGAAGGCTTACGGAGTGCCCCCTCAAGCTGGGGAGAAAAAGGGAAGGAAGAAATACAATCAGGCACTCACAGTGGAGAAAATTAATTGCGGGTGAGCAGGGAGATGCCGATTCAGAGCACGCTCACGCAGGAACACTAATGGAGCTTAATAGCTTGTGAGGGACAGGCTGCGTGGTGTTGCAGGGAGCTTGGAAGCTTGCAAAAGAAGGAAGACTGTATATGTTCAATTAACAGGCGGCACCAAATGGCCAAAGGAGGAGAGGACGAGCATGCCTCCTGCTTGAAGGGCATGCATGCGTTCTGAGACAGGGGGCGGGGCTAGGGTTGCAACAGACCGAACTTGGCTTCAAACCTGCCTCCCTAAGGGAAGCTGAGGGCTGTTTGCACAGACTGATCCTGAGCAGAGAACCTTTTGGTTGATTCGAAGCGCGCGTGTGTGTGTGTGTGTCTGTCTGTCTGTCTGTGTCGTGTGGGAGGTGCGTGTTGAGGGCAATAAAGTCCACGATTTTTCCCACTGTAAAAATTCCATTTCTGTGGACTGTTTTTAAGGAAACAAGGTCTTTGGGTCCTTCCATAGAAAAGGACTTTTTTTTTTCCAGGAAGACAAAAATTTGCAATTAACTTTAACTTTCAGATTTTTTGCAGCCGGAATGTGAAACAAAGTGATCCCCTGCTCCTTAAATCGTCCTTCCTTTACAAGCAAAGAAGGAAACACCAACATGCAATGGTGATCAGAGGAATGTTTCCTGGATGGCATTCCCATCTCCATTTTGAGTCGTTTTCATTTCAGAAAAGCAGGTTTTTTGTACAGAAGGTCACATGCGGAAGGAAGTCTGTCCTCCTGGTGAGGCTCTGGAATCTGCAGCCCGGGTCTGTGGCTGAACAGTCTCATTCTGGCAAATGGGGCAGGACTGGCTTAGCAACTTGACTCTGCCTCCTCTAAAATTCCGCTTGTATATAACCATGGAGATAATTTACATACTCATTCTAATTATAAGAGCGATGCCCTTGAAATAAAATTCAACTCTCCATCCCTACCCGTGCCAGGTCTGCCCCTCTACCCCGCCAACCTCATCGCCTTCTAACTCCCCTTGGCTCACATCACATCTACATCATGCACCCTTGAACAAGCCCAGCCTCAGGTCATCCGTGCCCGCTGTTCCCTCCACCTGGAATGCTTTTCCCATTGCTGGCTCCAAAGCCGGCTCCTTCTTATCCATCAAGTTTCAGCTGAAACATCATACCTGAGAGAGGCGTTCCTTCCCTCTCTACCGTCTAATGTTCCCTCCCTCCCATGCTGTCTGATCTCCTGGCTGTCCCATCTCCCCTTTCTGTTTTGTTTTCCTAGAACGTATCAATACCTGAAATCGCATTATTTATTTCTTGGTTTTATTCTTTATTGTCTGTCTCTCCCTCGGGAACATGAGTTGTTAAGAATAGGCCCCCCCCCAATAAAGATGTTAAAAAAAAAAAAAAAAAGAATAGGCCCCTTGTCAGTTTTGTTCATTTCTGCATCTCTGGTGCCTAGGACAGAGCCTGATGCTCAAAAGTAGGTACCCAACAAATGCTTGTTGAATGGGAGACTGGGGTTTACTGTTGCAATTCCAAGGATTTCAGAAATGAAATGACAGGGGCTTCCCTGGTGGCGCACTGGTTGAGAGTCCGCCTGCCAATGCAGGGGACACGGGTTCGTGCCCCGGTCCGGGAAGATCCCACATGCCACAGAGCCATGGCTGTAAGCCATGGCTGCTGAGCCTGCGCGTCTGGAGCCTGTGCTCTGCAACGGGAGAGGCCACAACAGTGACAGGCCCGCCTACCGCAAAAAAAAAAAAAAAAAAAAAAAAAAAAAGAAATGAAATGACAATTTGAGGAAGGGGAGTGAAACACCCCATGGTCAACCCTGTGGGTTGCTACACGGCCAGGGACTCTGAGCTACAGCTACACAGGGCCTCTGGGTTTTGCCATGTGTGGTTTCTGGTGCCGTGGCAGGAGGGGGAGGGGGCGCAGATATTCAAACTATTTAACAACAGGTTTAGGCATACAGATGTGGACAGGCTGAGTATTAGCTCGGCTTACCTATCCTTACCTTCCTCGCCCTCACACTCTTATCCAGCTTTTAGGAACCAGGTAAATGTCACTCCCTCCAGGAAGCCTTCCTAGATGCTCTCCCTCCCGGTCCCGCTATGCCCTGCCCCACCTCTCAGCTCCCTCTTGCGGTAAAGGGATTATATGCTTTTGCCTCTTTTGGGTCAGACACCAGCCTTGCTGACCTTTGGACACTGGGTCCCTCCCTAGCAGAGCGTCTAGCACAAGATTTGTCTGCTTGTTAAAGTGCGGGAAATAAATGCAAGAGTGAAGGAAGGCAAGGGCTCGCAAAGGAAGGGATAAGTAAGTGTTAGAAAGCGCCCCCGAGAGCCGCTATAGCCCCGAGCTGAGGCCAGTCCTACCTGTGGACGAGCCCCAGGAGCATCCTCTGCCTTGACAGTCACACCCCCACGTGGCTCACAGTCTTCAGAATAGTCCAGAGGAGGCTCGATGTGGAGCCGCGGGCCAGCTTCTGTTCTGATCTGCACAGATTTCTATACACAAAAAGTCAGACCGTTTCAGATACAGTGAAACGAACCTCTTGTTTCCTCCGAGGGGCAAGCACTGTAGGGGTTCGCTGCACATGACAGCAGCCAGGTCGGGGTGCACCTGGCCCGGCGTCATCCCGGGGAGGCCAGCTGGATGGGTCATGCCACTTCCACTCAAGTCTCTACTGGTTCTTACTGCCCAAAGTGTGTTCAGTAGAATTTTTCAGTAACTTTTTTGGTTTGAAATAACTTATCGGTAGAATTTTAGTGGGTGCTAAACTTCCCCAAATGGGCTTTGTGATCTAAATAAGTTTAGGAAAGCCCGGGTTTTGGGCCAGGACTTCTCAGGGCCTTTAACGGCCCCCTCACCCCCTCCTCCACACACACTGTGGATATCCTAAAACAGAATACAGATGGAACATACCCCAAACTTTTGGGGCCATGGAAACTGTGTGGTGGGGCCTCTTCCTCCTAGCACTCCCTGGATCATTCTTTAGGATACCCATCCTTTGGCCTGGTGTGGCAGCCCACAGGCTGTCCCTGGAATGTCCGTTTCCCCTTTCTCTCTTGTACTGAGTCTCCAGATGTTCAAGTGATGCTCCCAGCATCCCCTGCGGCTGGGAGGAAGCAGGTGAACACGTTCTGGTCCGTGATGTGTGTGGGTGGGTGAGAGGGGCATGTACATCTTTGAAGTTGTGCCCGGAAAGGGAAGGGAAGAGCCCCCCCCTTGCCCTGCCCCCCTTCCTGCCGACTGCTGAGGACTGTGGCGAGGGGGCGACAGCTGGAGGATGCTGGAGCGAAAAAAAGAGGTTGTGCTGGGGTTCCTCCATGAACTCTCAGAGCAAGGTGACTGCCCACCGCTAACCTGTGTCAGAGACATCGACTTTCATGTTGTTTAAGCCAATATTTGGATCTCCTTGCTTTAGGAGCCAGACCTGTACCCTAAATGGTGTATACCTGGCATGTGAAGGTCTCTACAACACGGCCCCAACCGATCTTTCCCGCATTGATTCCCACACATACATTCACACACCTGACACCTGGGCCAAGCAAAATTGCTTCCTGTACCCCGAATATCTGCAGCTTTGTCAGCCCAGCACCCATTCCCCAGCCTGCAGGAAAGGTCTCCCTCATTTTCCTCCAGGCCCCATTTCCCTCCCTGACTCAGTCCACATGTGGCCCAAGGGAGGGTGGGAATGTGACTCAGGCCTGGCCAATCAGCCCATTCCATCCCTCACAATACGCCTGGCCAGCGGTTCAGGGACGGGAATGGACCTAAGGCAGCCAATGACAGTAGCTCCTGCTACAGCTGTCGGAGGAGGTGCTCTCTTCCTACAGGGGTGCTAAGCTACAGGGAGGCACCCCAGGAGCTGCTGGGGACCATTGTGCCCCTTCCACAGAGATAAAGAGAGCTGAAAGAGTGAAGCAGAGTCCTGGTGGATTTGTTCAGAACCCCTGGATCCAGCCATGCCTGAAGGAAGACATCGCTGAAGCTTCCTCTCTTTTGCTTAAGCCAATGTGAATAGGGTTTATGTTGCTGGTGACACAGTCCTGACTCTTGCCTGGGCCCCAGACTCCCCCACCTCTGTGCCTTTGCTCATGCTGTTCTCCCGACCTTAAGGCCGTTCTTTCAAATCTTCTCCATGTACCCAAGTCCTATCTAAACTTTGGAGACACTCCCTGACCACCCAATAGCTACCCATGGCCCTCTCCATCCTGACTTAATGGAGCCCCGATTCTATCGAGTCGGCGTTGTGCCCCTTTAAGATGGTCGTGTCGCTGGAGGCCCTTGCAGCTGGGAAGGCGTGTGAGGCAGATGTGAGCGGCTGGAGGAGCCGCTGAGGAAGCCACTGTTGCCCTGTTAATCAAGACTCACTCAGGGGGGGCTCCCCAGGGGGCTTCCCTGGTGGCGCAGTGGTTAAGAATCCGCCTGCCAATGCAGGGGACACGGGTTCGAGCCCTGGTCCGGGAAGATCCCACATGCCGCAGAGCAACTAGGCCCGTGTGCCACAACTACTGAGCCTGTGTGCCACAGCTACTGAAGCCCGTGGGCCTAGAGCCCGTGCTGTGCAACAAGAGAAGCCACCGCAATGGGAAGCCCACGCACCACATCAAAGAGTAGCCCCTGCTCGCCGCAACTAGAGAAAGCCTGTGCGCAGCAACGAAGACCCAACGCAGCCAAAAAAAAAAAAAAAAAAGACTCACTCAGGGACACAGGATTTTTGCCCATTATCTTTCTATCCTTCTTCCTGATGGAATGTGGATGTAACATTTGGGAGCAGGGTAGCCATCTTGTGAGAATAAGAAAGCAAGCCATGTGCTAAGGACGGCAAAACCGAAGGAGCCTGGGTCCCTGGGGGCATCATCCACCCATCCTAGCAGCCTGGCTACCTCCAAATGCCTTGTTCGTGTCAGAGGAAGAACAACAACAGTCTTTAAGCCCCAGTGGTTCAGTGTCCATTACGTGCAGCTGAGCTGCACCCTAGTGGATAACCCTCCTTTGGGCACTCGTCACTCTTTGTGGCTGTTTTAGAGTTGCTCACATGTGGTTTAGGGCCTGGGTTCTAAATTCAGGCAGACGGGTTCGGTCCCTGGCACTGTGATGATTATTCCCTGTGCAGCCCTGGGCAAGTCATGGACCCTCGCTGGGCACCAGTTTCCACATCTGTCAGAGTGGCACTAATGACATCTTCCTCGCAGAACTGCCATGAGGATGACTCGTGGTGATGGGCTGAGCCCTTGGCGAGGGGCTGTGATGAGCAGCGCAGTGGGGCTGCACCATTCACCTTAGGTGACATGAAGTCTACACAGGGGGCCAGACCTCCCCCCAAGGGTATGTTTCATCCACCATGGACCCAGGACCAAAGTACCTGGGTAGTCAAGCAAAGAAACCGCCCCCGGTCCAGCCTTGGCTGTGCTAGACTTGGTAAGCGAGGCTGGGGCCTGTGTGAGGCGGGCCAGGTGCCCAGGGAGCAACGTCTAAGGAGGTGTTCCCTATGGGTGAGGCCACGCACGTGCACAAGTCCGAGAGCCAGGGCCTCCTTAAATGTCACTCTGAGAGTCAGAAGAGGTCCACCAAGCCACGTGGACTGGACCTGCTTCCCAGCCGAGGGACAGTCAAGGGTGATTTAGAGCTTGCATTTCCCCTGATGCCTCAGCGTAAGAACCCTCCACCCCCGGGGTGAGATTCAGCTTCCCCACAAGCTTAGTGAAACGAGCTATTACTATATCTAGATGATGAGGATGGTGAGCCTTGTTGACCTGCGGGACTCTCGTGGGATAGGACGGACGTTCTTTCTCATCGCGTCCACGCCGCCCGCACTCCCACCCCACCCCCTGCCGTCACCTGGGGCATCAAGTCACTTAATGCAAAGCGGGTGCCACTCCAAGAGCTTCGGGGGCATTTGCTCACTTAGTCCTCACAGCCATCCCAGGGGGAGACCGGGGCACAAGGGTGTAAGCCACGTGGCCAAGGTCACACAGCTAGGAAGCCACGGACCTGGATCTGAACCCCAGCAGCGTGGCTCCAGAGGCCTTATTCGAAAATAGGGATGAGCCAGTTTCCTGTAAAGAATAGACCAGCCCTGTGGTCTCTGCTACAACCGTCAACTGCTCCACTGTAGCTCAGAGCAGCCCTGGACGATGCCTACATAAATGGCATGGCTGTGTCCCCAGAACACTCGATTTACAGAAACAGGCTGTGGCCGAATTTGGCCCCGGGGCTGTAGTTTTCTGACTGACCCCAGTCCTGCACCTCGACGCTGTATTGTCCCCAACAGGCAAGTGAAGAAGAAATGTATCCAGCCTGGGCTACAGTGGCCCTTGGGGAGAACAAGGAGGGATTCAAGAATTTCCTGAGACTATTTAACACTAAAGGGGCAGGAGCTGGGCTCTAGATCATTCCAGGAAAAGGGCTTGGAGAGTGTAAGAGGCAGAAAAAGGCAGGTAGGGAGCCCCCCATCGGAGAACGGGGAGGCAGAGGTGCACGAGGAAGGGGCCCTGGGACACTTTTCCTTCCACGGGCGATCCCGTCTTGTGGCGATGTTCGCCAGACTCCAAGTGCGCCTTGCGCTTTCTGGAACTGCACCTTCCACCCATCTTCCTTTTGGCCGTCGGCCTCGCTGCCCTGGGCTCTGGCCTCCCGTGTGGTGTCACTGCCTCCCAGACTTTGTCAACTCGCTCTCAGAGAGTCTGTTGGCGCCAGCAGTGGGCACCACGTGGAGGGTGGGCACCACGGAATCCACAGGCCTGGGCCTTTCCAGGCCAGGAGGCTCCTGGGGGCTTTCCCGCCTTGGACCCGGATGAAGCTGTGAAGGCTTTGAAGTTCATGGCTGGGATGGGTGTTCCACAATGTGCTCCTCCCTCCTCCCGGAAACCACTCAGTGACGTTCAAATGTTGGGAAGGGGCTTCCCTGGTGGCGCAGGGGTTGAGAGTCCGCCTGCCGATGCAGGGGACGCGGGTTCGTGCCCTGGTCCGGGAAGATCCCACATGCCGCGGAGCGGCTGGGCCCGTGAGCCATGGCCGCTGAGCCTGCGCGTCCGGAGCCTGTGCTCCGCAACGGGAGAGGCCACAACAGTGAGAGGCCCGCGTACCGCAAAAAAAAAAAATGTTGGGAAGAAACAGTCCAAGAGCGGAGGAGGGAAGGAGGAGGGGGAACAGAGCGAGGACCACTGGGCACGGGGCCCAGACCTGGGGCGCAGCCTGGCTCGTCCATGGGTTTCTGTTCCTTTCTCTGGAAAGGGAGGGCTGGGACAAGGATCCAGGGACCAGCAGCATTGGCTTCTCCTAGGAATTTGTGAGAAATGCAAAGTTTCAAGCCCCACCTCAGATGCAGGAATCGGAATCTGCATTTTACCAAGAACCCGGGTGATTTATATGCACATTAAAGTTGGCGAGGTGTGAGATCAGGAGGTCTGTGAGGTTTTGTGGTGGGCACTATTGCTTCTGCCTGTCCGGCATGCGTTCCCCTGTCTTCTGGTAAAAGTACCCTGGTTTTCTTTTGGGAAATCCTCCCTTTCCCCACTCCCAACCCAAGCATTCATGTGGAACTGCATCCAGGGGTGGGTAGAGCACATGACCCAGGCCTGGCCACTCTGAGCATTAGATCCTGCTGGCCCACGGTCTCTGGGTGATTGGTTTAGGGAAGCCAAAGAAATGTAACAGCAGGTGAAAGAATGTAAGTTGGGAGCTGCTGGTGGCCATCTTGGTTCACCCAGGGCAACATGGGAAAAAGCAGAGTTGGGTGATGGTGAATGAGCCCTGCCACATTGTCTGAGCACCTGGATCCAGCCATACCTGAAGTGGGAATTCCCACTGGCAAGTAAGAGAGTTGGGATTAATGCAGCTCTACTGGTCTGATCTTAATTATAAATACGAGAAGGCTCTCCAGCGTCCAAGGAGAAGAGTCCATGTGTGTCTCTCTGTGCTGCAGCTTTTCCGTCCTCCCTCCAAGGAGCTTAGCACAACCGCTCACCTCACCAAGATATCGGGAGACAGGTTTGCAATAGGCATTAAGGAACAATCAGCAAGTCCTTACCAAGTGCTAACTGCGTACTAGGCTCTGGAAACATGTCAAGATATAAAATAATTTTTAAACCAATGTCCGGGCCTCAAGGAACCCACCCAGCACACATAACGGAAAATGTGTTTATGAAGCAACATGTGACAAAATTAATGCGGTCCAGAAAGAGTGTCTAAACACTGAGTGGGCGCTGGAGAGGGAAATAAATAGTCTCTCCATCTGGCCGGCTCTCCCGCCCCAGCCCCGGGGAGGTGCCTCTACCCACGTCGGGAGGAGATGGCAAGCAGCCCCGCCCATACGAGGACGCCCACCTGCTGCTGAGGAGAGCGAGGTGGCAGGTTCCAACCCAGTCCCTGGGCTCACCCACCCGCTCCCTGTCTCCCACCTTCACGCCCTTGCGAAGATGATGCCCAAGCTTCTGGCTGGCTCCCTGCTCGGCACACCACTTTACCCAGAGTGGGTGTTTCTAAGCGGCTGCTCTCTCCTGCCTACTTGCAAGTGCCCAGACCTGATACTCCCTTGCGGTATCGACCATATACTGGAACAGGGTTTAAAAGCCCTCATGCCTAAACACCCGTGTTCCGGTTTGCCAGCCCAAGGCCAGCGTGTTCTGTACTCAGCCACACTCAGCCCAGTGTCGTGCTCAGAGTTTTTTGTGTGTATCGCCACCCCTCTTAGCAAAGTATTCTAAGAGGTCTGCATTAACGCTTATTATCAGTTAGAAAAAAAGAGCAAGGCTGGGGGCTGCCCTGGATGGTTGCACAGGTTGTGCAGTATGTAAACGGCTCCCTCTAGAGGTGGGAGAGCTCTGAAGATACTGACAGAGCCAGCTTTGGGTTGGGGTGGGGAATAAATCGACCTTATTTGAGATGTTCTTCCCGGATCTGTCTGATCTCTTACAAATAACAGCATTCGCGTGCTGACAGTCTGTGTCAAGCAAGGTCACTGTGAAGCCTGATGCTTTATGGGTTGTTTCATTTATGGTCCACACTGCAGGGGTTTTCAAAACTCAGAAAAAAAGAAGAAAACAAAGGGAAGGGCCCCACACGCTTCACATTTTCACTCAGGAGCTTTCCTGGAGGTGTTTAAGCTGCCTGGCCCCCAACAGGAAAGCGGATATGGCGGCAGAGTGAGGACAAAGCCTTTGCTTTAATAACTGCAATGAACTTGCTTTCCAGGCCTTTAAGGAAAGCCCACCCCACAGTAAATCGCTGGAAGGCCAATCCCTTCACTACCAATTTAATGCTAAGAGCCGATGACGTTCATCAACTCTGACAGCATTTTGGTAAACGACGGCTCTGTTGATTAGGCCTCTGTCCACCCAAGTATTACAAGTCTGAGGAAGCCATAAATCTTCATCCACTGGTAGCAGCAGGAAGATCTAAGGCCGAGAAGCAGTGGGGGAAAAAAGGACAGCACCGACAAGAGCCATTTATCACCACCAGCCCGATCCACAGCGCAGGCGGCCGCTCGGAAGCCCAGCCCAGTGTCGCCAACTGCCTCCCTGGCTCCCCCAGCACTGGAGAGTCAGGGAAGGGTTTTACGGGTGGAGCGGTCAGCATCTCGCCCAGCATTTGGATGACTCTCTGACCTTCTGGCCCAGGTATCCTCAGGCCCGTGCACCTGCGGCAGCCCCTTCTATCAGGGCAGCTCCACCCAAAAGTGCTTCCTAGTTGGTGGGCAAGACCCTAAGCTGGCAACTCTATTCTACTGGAAGAGGCATCGGGCTTGGTCAGTGGAAAGGTTACGTGGGACTCAAGAGAGTTTAGGGGGCCGCTCAGAGAAACGGGCAAGGTGACAAGCCGGAGGGGGCGGGGATGCAACAGGGAGAAAGTGGTGCTGGCTGGGGGCTGGCTGTGACCGCTGTGTCCCCGGCTGACCCGGCCGCGGCCTGTGTGAACACACCCAGTGACTGTGCGGCCCCACCTGTCCCTCCTGCTGGGCACAGCACACAAGAGGACTGGGTCAGGGCTATGGTCCCTCTCCTGATGGGGTGGCTTTTGAGAACTGGCCACCAGTGGCCACTGGAGATTCTGCTGCCTCGGCCACTCTGCCTGACCTTGGCCGCCTCCTAGGGCAGTGGTACCCATCCGAAAGGATGGAGATAGAGAGACCGCCTTCCTCTCTATCCTTCGCACCCCCAAATCTGTCTCCATGTACTTTCCACCATGGAGAAATTTTCTACTTTACTCCACTTCTTGGGGCCAAAGGAAGCCCATCCGTCCCCTCTTCCTCTTGACAGTAACAGTGCAGCTGGCAAATCGAGTCTAGTTACTGTCCTGCCTCAGCCTCCTCGGCGAGAAGGTGGGGACCCAGCCCCTGCTCAGGGGACAGCTCTAGGGCAGGCAGGCTTTGAGTCGTCTGACCTGGTCCCCACCTCCAGTCCCGGCCGACTGAGGCCTGAGCGGGCGCCTCGTCAGGCTGACCGGCAGGCCAGGCCGTGACCCGAGTAACAAAGACCAGCTGAGAGACTCAGAAGGTCTCTCTCTTGGAAAATTTCAACAAACGAATACTGAGGGAGATAAAAACTGTGACCTGGAGAAAGCTGAAATGAGAAGGGGAAGCTGGGGGAAGGGAGCAGGTGCAAGGGTGGGGCTGGGGAAGGTTGGGAGAGAGAAAAGGCCCGTTAGGCTTACCGGGAGCCCTGCTTCCCAGCCCCCACCTGGTCCTCCCGTGCAAACGCTGCGGATGTACCCAAAACAGGAACCCAACACACAAGTCTCCTGCTGAAAACCCTCCAGGGGAGTCCTCACGTGTAAGATGAAACGCAAGCTCCTTTCTGGGGTCTTCTAGAGCCCCGACCCGCACACCAGAGCTGGCCTAGCCTGCCTCACTTACTGCTCTGACCCCAGCACCTGCAAGTGTCCAGTAGATGGTCCCGGAATGAATGAAGGACTGAACGAGTGAAGGAAGCCTCTGGAGTGAAGAGCCGCCCTCGGCATCTGCCTGCCTCTCAGCTGATTACAACGGTCACTACCGTTTACTGTCGGCTTCCTCTGTGCCGGGCACCGGTTGGCACGTTCCACAAACACTGGTTCGCTCACTCAGTCCTCAGCAACTACCCGCTGAGGAGGGTACCATTACCACTTACAGATGAGAAGACAAGCCACTTATCCAGGGCCTTACAGCCAGCAACTGGTAGAGCTGAGGTTTTGAACCCAGGCCGCTGTGCTCTTAACCATCTGGACTTGTCTGTCACCTGCCTCCAGGTGCTCCTACCTGAGGGAGCCGACAGCCCCTGCTGATGGACCGCCCGTGACACATACGATACACACATTCCTTCCCAGCAGCCCTGGGAGGCTTTATGGATGCTGAGCGCAAAGCTCGGAGAGGCCACGTGGCTGGCTCAGGGGCACACAGCTAGTAAGCTGTTTGTTTGACTCCAAAGCCCATTCTCTTCTACTCTCCAGGGGCCCAGGTTCAAATGCCCCAGTGAGCCAGGTGGGGAATGGCAAGGGGGAGGCTGCTGGGGATAAGAGAAGCAGCAGCCAGAGCACGATGACAAACTGCAGCTACCACTCGGCCTCGGCGCTGGGGCTCTAAAGGGAGTGGTGGGGACCACGGCAAACAGGGCTGTTCGCTGTCTAAACTGGGAACCGCCACTCGGCTGCCACGGATGGCTGCCTTCTGGGCGGCGGCCCAGCACGGGGGCCAGATCTTCCCGTTTCCCTAGGCAAGGAGGAATCGAACTTTTAAAACAATGTGTAAAATCTTTTGAATTTAAATGTTACCAAGTGATTAAGTCTTTTTAAACTGTGTGAGTCCAAAAACCATTATCTGGGGGGCCAGTTCAGCCCACAGGCTTCAAGCTGTTAACTTTCAGAGTCTACCGGACTAGCCCTCCGTATGTTGGAGAACAGCTGTTGCACCTTCCCCCCAGGATAAGCAGTGCCCATGTCTTCACAGTCGGTTCTTCCAGGGCAGGAACTGAGCCTGATTTTTGTTTTTTGTGTTTTTTTTTTGCGGTACGCGGGCCTCTCACTGTTGTGGCCTCTCCCGTTGTGGAGCACAGGCTCCGGACGCGCAGGCTCAGCGGCCATGGCTCACGGGCCCAGCCGCTCCGCGGCATGTGGGATCTTCCCGGACCGGGGCACGAACCCGTGTCCCCTGCATCGGCAGGCGGACTCCCAACCACTGCGCCACCAGGGAAGCCCTCCTGATTTTTGTTTTTTAACCCCAGAGACTTGCAGAGTGCCTGGCCCGCGGTAATACATGTCCGTTAACTTAATGGATGGCTTCTCTCATCATATGGCTCCCAGTCCACCCACCACCACTTCTGACGGTTCCCGGGTTTGTCTCACTCTGAGGGCTGGTCCCCAAAGGACTGTGTGTGGGTGGAACAGAGTCGACGCAAAGGTGGGGGGTGGCCCCCCAGCACCCATTCCGCTCTCCTCCAAGGGTGCCTCTCAGTTCAGTAGAGGCTGGAAAGCCAGACAGTGCATTTCCCTACCTCCCTCCCAGCTGGGGTCTGGATTTGACATGGGTGCAGCAGATCAGATGGCCTCATGGAAGGCAGGGACAGCAGAAGGAAGTGAGGTGGAAAGGAGGGGACACACGCTGGCTGTTTCTGTGCTAAGCATGTGGCAGAGGCCATGAGTGTTTTCATCCATGCCCCACCCTGGCTGGATGAGCTGTGAGCAAGGTCTTTCTTCAAAGTGTCGCTCCAGCAGACACAGCATCACTCTGAGGCCAACGGTTGTGGCACTGGCTTCCTGATTCCTGGATCACAGCTCAGGTGACACATTCCTGAGGCTGATCTCCACCTTCCCTCCTGTGTCCTAGGTAGCAGCTTTCCTGGTAGGTCCGCGTTAGGATGCTGGGTACCATTCCTGGAGGCCTGGCTCAGAGCCCATCCTCTCGCTGGATGCAAGCACCCAATTCCCTGCCTTCCATTCATTTATGCTTCAAATAGCCTGAGAGGTCTCTGTTGTTGGCACTGACTGACCCCTGACGGATGCGGTACAGAAGGCCAATTACAGCCTTCATGGCATCAGAAAGCCAGGAAATTAGCCATTAGGCCCTGTGAAGTGTGGGAGCACAGGGAGAGACTGCGGAGGGATGCTAATTAATCTTAGGCCAAGTCTTTAAATTGCACAGACTCTGGGGTCAGCCATTAAGTCACAGTCTAAGATGCAAATATGGCTCCTGATAATAGAAGGCACTCAAAACAGCGAGGAGAACTCTCTGAAGTGCGAAGTGGAGAAAGGCCTCATTATTGGGAAATTAACATTCATTGCTGGGGACAAAAGGAAGCCTCCAGGCTGTGTGCCCTGAAGGCCTTGCTCATCAGCATCCAGATGAGGCCTGGGAGTTAGCTGGCAGGAACACCCCTCCCCACTTCATCAGAGACCCACAGACGTCCCTGCAGAGAAGTGAGGACCACTGCGTTTGGAGTCACAGGTCCAGGGTGCAAACCTCAGCCTACGTCCTCCCTTAGCATCTATGGGAGCAAGTCACCTTATTACCTCTCTGCTCTCTGGGCCTCAATTTCTTCAGTGGCACAATGAGGATACTTACGTACCTCCAGGGTTATTGCAAAGATAGCGGATAAAGCGTAGGAAAGCATTTACCATAGACCCATACGTGTGGGCAGTGTGAAATGTTATAAAGCAGCACTTCCCAACCTCGGTGAACAAAGGATTAACACACACACACACACACACACACACACACACACACACACACACACACACACACACATATATACATATACGTATGTATATGTTGCTTAAGCCTCATCCTCAGACCAAGTGAGCCGGAATCTCTGAGGGTGGGGCCTGAGAATCCCAGGTGATGCGAATGTGCAGTGGGGGTCCCACTGGTCCCAAGTAAGGCTGAGTAACTGCAGGGGAAGGTGTCAGGACTGTATGAGCAAGGACACCGAGCCTGGAGCCACAGATCTAGATTTGAGTCTTGACTCTGCCACTTCCTAGTGGTTGACCTTGGAAAGCTCACGTAACTTTTCTGAGCTCTCGTGTCCTCAGCATCATGAAAAGAGGAGGGACTTTGGAATTTATCCTGTAGGTCTGCTGTGAGGGTAAAGGAGAGGAGTCACGTGGGAGCTTAGCTCACGCCTGGTACTGGCAAGCTGCCAGGTCAGCAGCATCGGTAGCAATCCGAAGAGCATCTCAGGTCTGTGGGGAGGGGTTTTGTCTTATCCACCCCCCGCATCCATGGCATCTAAGACCATGCCTGGCACATCACAGGTGCTCAGTACAAAACAGCTGTACGAATACATCATCATGACAGGGCTGTGAGTCTGACCTGTGATGCTCCGGACTGGGGCTGGGGTGGCTCCAGCCAGAAGGGAGGATCATGCCACAGAGTGGGCTGGAGGGTCCCCAGGGCTCCTTTGCTCTCCAGAGGCCAGTGCCACAGGCGGAGAAGGCACCATGGCAGTGCCCAGCCAGACCCAACCCCTGCCCGTGGGGATTCCAAATGCTCTGATTATGTTTCTATTCTCACAATAACCCTGCTGCTTATTCTAAAGTGTGAGCTGGGGCCACCGCCTTGCCTCTGCCCAGGGTTTCCACACCTGGTACCATCCTCGGCGCTGGACTTTGCTGGGGGCCGTCCGTGAATTGCGTCTTAAAGTTTCTTCAGCTTCTCGAAACAGGGTTTTTCGTCCGCAATCTGCACCAGAGATGAGGGAAAGAGACTTGGTGAGGCCCCGGTGACGAGCCCACACTGATGGTGGTTTTGTAACTTACATCTACAATGCCCGTCAGGGTGCCCAGAGTCTTGTATGTGAAGCAATACACTTTTGTAGCACTGTTTGTAGCCAAAAGGCATCAGAAAACAAGCTAAATGCCCAAGAAAAAGGGATGGGGTATCAGTCACAGCACCTCTGTGCTATGAAACAGTAGGTATGTTCCTGAACTGGGCAGGTCTATGTACAAAAGGAACAATCTCTAAGATACAGAAGCAGGGTACATAGGACAGGGCGCACAACAGACCAGCATTAGTATAAAAGAGGGGTGAGGGGAGAGAGATATATTGAATGAGTAAATATACTGCTGGGGACCCAAGTACAGAGATTCCTGTTATCTGCACCTCCCTGAAACCTGGACCAGGAAAGGCCGGCTTCTCCTAACTAGCAGGTCAGCCAGACTCCTCCCCCATGAAAGCTAGGAGAGTCCATCCCATTTCCCTCTTTGCCCTGGGGGCTAGGAAACGCATGCTAAACTCTAAGCAGAAATGCAGTGGCTCTCCTAGGGGAAGATTTGAAGACACCACTTTCTCCTTTTATCCCCTTGTTGTTGTATTGACTTTTATTGTCTATTAATAGCTTGGGATCTTACCATACCTGTGAGGCAATGAATTAGAACACAAGTCAAGATTATTGTGTGCTGGACACTTTACACTTCTTATGTTGTTTAATCCTCCTGGGAAGCCTGTAAGGTGGGCATAATTACTCCCATTTTACAGAAGAGGAAACTGAGGGTCAGAGAGGACCCAATTGCCAGAGGTCTCAAAGCTAGAAAGTGGCAGAACAGGGTTCGAACCCAACCCTGCCTTGTTCCAAATCCTCTTCTTGTAACCCAGTAGCACACTGTCCTCTTAGACAAAGTGACCCGCCTTGAAGGGCACTCTGGCATTCATTAGCCCCATTTTAAGGATGAGAAAACAAAGTCGCAGAGAGACAAAAATGGTTTCCCCAAAGCAATACAGCCAAACTGGTATCTGACTCCTATGCACTGCCATTTCATTCATTCAGCCACCACCAAATCATTTTCGGTGCCTATATGGGGCCAGCCACTGGGTCGGGTGCCTTCTAGGCCACTTCCCAGATTTTATTTCATGTGTCTTTTATTATAGGACACCTGAAATCCGCTTAAAGTCTGCAGAGTATGTATTAACTAAATTCAGACATGAACAGTGGAATCAATTATCACCGGGGTTAGGTACTAAAGTTAAGGCATAGTGAGTGAAAATCATGTATAATCAAAATTATCCTTGACATTTCCTTAAACGACTGGCACATGAGACCTAGGAAATGTAAATGCCCGGAATGGACTGCTCTGGCCACCTTTGCCCTGGGGGGGTGGAGGCCGAGACTAGTTTAAAAAGAAGTGGAAAAGGATTTCTCTCTCTCTCTCTCTCTCACTTTCATGTTCTTTCTTTCTGGCCAAGTGGGTAGAGTTAACTTGTATAGGTTAACTAGTTTCTGTGCATGGGGTGTGGCTCCACTGTCCCTAATTTGTCTGCAGAGCTGTTGCTGGCCTGTGCTCACCGTGAGTCCCCTCGGCGTGGGAGGCACTTCTGGAGAAGCTGGGGTGGACGGCTTTCCGAGGGGACGTCTTCAGTTCAGAATTGGCCCCGTTGACGTAGACAGAGAACCCGTGTTCCAGGTGCTCCAGCCTCAATTGCATGGGGTCCTTGGCTTTCAAATGCTTTAATATCCTGGAAGAGAAACGATTGCTGGCTTCTCATTCTAGGAGCCTGGGCCACCGCCCACCCCCATGCGGGGAGGGACCTGCTGCTCTGACAGCCAAGCGTCTCTAATCCGAGGCCGGGTGGCCGGCGCCCAGCTGTTCATCCGTAAACAGCCCTGAGAGGCCCATTACACACATGCAGGAGCAGCGACGGGGAGGCTGTTCCGGACCCTGCAGCGGTGTTTCTGCTTTTCATTCTGAGGCTCAGACATATGTTAGCAAAACCTTGGGCACCCAGCCTCGCCCCCAAGGTGGCTGAGACAAAAACAGGCGCGTGTGCACGCTGCTACACACAGCCCGGATCTCCAGGGATGATCCCAATTTCGCGCATCTCAACTTTGCGTGGATAGCAGCCCTTTGCTCCACGTGTAACAAAACGCGGTCTAAGCCTTTGTGAGAGAGATTGCACAGAACACATACACACATCAGGAAACGGCCGTCATCAGGCCAGGTGGGCTGATTTTTGGCTTCAGGAAATAAATGTGTTCTCAAACACTCCCCCCACCCCCGATATCCCAAATGTCATTATTTTATATTCTGATGCAGTTTAAAAATACACCAGTGCAGGCTTTGCTCAAGATTAATGATGTGATGATCACACCCTTTGGCTAAAAGGGTTTTGGCGTGAGCACGGCCGGGTCCGTTGTTCAGCTTTCTCTAAAGCCCGACCTCGCACCCTGGCTTGGTCCTTTTCTCCCCAGTCCTGATGTTCACTGCCGTAAACGGTGTGCAGTGTCCTCTTCGGAATTGCTCCCGTGTGACGCCAAACCCTTCAGCGCCTTTACAGACACTTTTAGGGACCCCGCACAAACCAGAGTTATTTCCGCACGAGAAGAAGAAATACAACCAACCAACCATCATGGCAACAAATGTGCATCCTCTTCAGTGATTAAGTAAGTTCCCACCAAATTAGCAAAATGTAAATTAAAAAAAATAATAGTAATGGCAATCACATAAAGGGTAGAAGGCCAAACCCTGTTCTAGATGCTTTGCGTATAGTCAGTTCTCATTATTCACAATAGTTATGTTCCATAAAGTTGCCGCAAACACTGAATTAGTGAATACTGAACCACTGTTCCTAGGGGAAAATACAGGATTTGGTTCCTGTGAGCCTCTGGTCACAACATTTTCATCAGCCGATCAATACAAAACCTTGCTTTATGTGTGTTTCTGTTTGAAGGCGCCTTATTTAATATGTACTTAATACAATAACACTGAACTCATGCCAGCAGCACTTCAACTCATGAGTGAAGGAAGCTTATGTAACACGTGTATTTTCTCCGTAAGGGACATCATAGCCTTCTTGGGCTTAGAAATAAATACGAGACACCACTTTACCCCTGTGCCAGGGGGGGCAGTTTAAACAGCAAAGTCATCAATGAAAAGTACAAAAATATAAAAAACACGGTGAAACGGAGCAGGACCCTATGGTCTATGCCCCCAGGTCCTCAGCCTGCCTTTTGCCTGTGGAAAAACTTTAGCCAAAGAATAAATTTCATCAGAGAAGTGAGAAAATGCAGAAACAAAGGAAAACAGTCCAACAAGACCTTTAGTTCCTTCTCAAGGGCTATAGGTAATATTCTGAGCCATATCCACTGAGCTGTCTTGTAGATACTGAAAGCCCCACCAGGTGGAAGAAGTTAACTACATGATGACAGGACTGTAGCCATGACATAAGCTCCCACAATTCCAAGAACTGGCCTCAAGGAAATGGGAACAAACCGACCCTGGAACTGAAGATTAACTGTACTTAAAACAATCAAATGATGCTGGTCAGACCACCGCAGGACCAATTTCAAGATGACCGTCAAGAGTTGACTGTTCTGTTTCTGCCTGTAGCCCCCTTCCTTTGTCTATAAAAGTTCTTGCCCACTGACTGTCAGTGTGGGGGGAGTTGGCCTTTGGTCAGAAGTCCGCCCTCCCCTCTGGTTGCCGGCGTCTGAAATAAAGCAAACTTTCCTTTCCATCAACCTGGGCTCTTTATTGGCTTTTGGGTGGTGAGCAGCTGGACCCCACTTTCGGTTACAACAGCACTAAGTAAAACGTGAAAAGGACACTTTACATTGTAAGATCTGAAACAAGAAGGCAGAGTGTTCCCTTGTTCTACCTTAGCTGGGAACGTGTGTGCTGGGCAACTAAAATTTTTTTGCCATCTGCATGTGCCTTTGAGTGACCACAAAAGCACTGCAAGTATTGATTTGGAGGTTACAAATAAATTTTAGTGAGTGGGTAAATTTGCAAATATGGAATCTGTGAATAATAAGGACTGACTGTATTAAGACTTTAATCTTTAGAACAACCCTGTGCGGTAATTACTTTTCTTAACCTCATTGAATAGATAAAGAAACTGGAGCACAGAGAGGTTAAGTAACTTGCCTAAGGTCACACAGCTAGTATGGTATCAGGGCTAGGATGCAAATTGAAGCAATGTGGCCCCAGAGTCTTCACCACAACAAAGGTGACTTATAAAGCTAGCAAGCTGAAACTGGCAAACTTAGACATTGCTGGAAACTCAGAAGACCTTCTCAGAAGTAATATGAAAATAGAGAAAATGCCATATGCTTGGTCTTTGCCCAGTAAGCAAATTGTTTCTGATCAGGAACAATGGTCAGCATTCAGTCATAACAAAACCATGAAAGCAACTCGAATGTCCAACACTAGGGAAGTGGAAGCCGGGATCTCATGCAGCTGTTAAAATTACGAAGAGTCTGTCAAAACATAGGGGATTATTTGTGATCTGTTCAGTGGGGGGGTGAAAAAGGAAGGATAAAAATGGTATATATGTGATAAGTGCAAAGTTGGAAAAAAGTGTGTTTGTGGACCCATAGTGGAGGGTGATAAATGTGAAAATTAAATCAGCTGTTGAGGGAGGGTGGTGGTATTACTGGTGATTTCTTTGTTTGCTTTTTAACTGTTTCTTTAATGGTTGATACATCCATCTTGCCAATCGTGGCAGGAACGTTTATTACAGACTGCTTATCTCTTGCCAGCCTCGGAAGCCTGGGAGATGCCTGATTGTTGGGCAACAGCATAAAACAGAAGGAAAACACAAGTAACTAAGAGACAATTTCCAAACACGGCAGTAGCTGCATTCTCTGGAGCAAACAATCAAAGGGCGCAGTGGGTACCAGCAGTCCCCGGGGAGGGAGAACAGGGAGCCCAGGGAGGGGCGGCACGAGGAAAATCTGACCATCTAGCCAGGGAGTGCCTGCCTCAACTTCCTTCTGGAGACCACCCTGTCTCCTGATGCTACCTTAATGGTCACGGTGGCATCCCGTTATCCAGGCTCTGCGGCTGGCGCTCCACACAGGTCTCTCTTTAAGCAGAGTGATTTATGAAAATGTGGATTCATGAAACTGATAAATGAGGAGATAATTATTCAGACTGTGAAAGGAATCACTAAAGGAACTCCCCTGCTGCAGCTGAGCACATCAGCAGTACACATGTGGCATCAAAGAAAGTGGGTGTTTTTTAACGGATAGCTTACTTTGCATAAAAAGCTGCCCTTAGTGTCAGGGATTCAGAAAAATCAGATTAAGTCCCTGCCCTTCCGGAGATGGAGCCCCCAGCCACCCGCTGCCCTGTCACTCTCTATTCCCTTACAGATTCTGTTTGTTTCACAGCACGTGTCTCCCTGCCTCATGCTATGGAATAGTATCTGTGTGCCTGTTTATTCTCCCTTCCTGCCCCCTGGGTGTGGGGTCCGTGATGAGTGTGAGGAACGGTGAGGAATACTCTCAACATTTCTGGAACTCAAGGTCTAGCAGGAGAGAGAAGGCATGGACGCGCACCCTAATACAGCCACCGTGTATCTAACCACGCCACAGGCATCGTTTCCGCTTATCTCGTAATGACCTTTGGGGTCACTTGTACAGAGAGCTCTTCTGTTCAGAAGAGGAAGTGGAGGCACTGTGAGTTAGAGCACAGGGTGTCACGTGAGGGACTGTGACGGGGGGTCGGGGGGGGGGGGATGTGAGATGCTTGACGGCTGGGCGGTTAGGGCACAAGCAGGGGTCCAGGTGGTGAGAGGACGTAGCTGAGCTCAAAGGGCAGGTGGCGTGTTGCTCACGGGCCTAACTGTGACCGGGTTTATGACCGAACCATCTCGGTCTCTAAGCGCCACAGTTACTGTGTGACTGTGGGCTGGCCACGTGCCTCCTCTGGACCTCATTCACCCCCAGGATCAACTGAGGGGTTCTCTAAGGGTCAGGCATTCAAGGATTATCTGGACATCATTTGAGAAGGCATGTTTATCATTAAAATGACGGTGATGACGATGATGATGATGATGATGATGATGATGGAGAAAGTATACTTGGACGGGTGGGCTTACTGTGGACCTCCAAGCATCTCGTCCTGCTTAATCCTTCACTGGCCCAGGGATTAAGTTCCTACCATCGATCTGTTTCATAGATGAATTTGCCCAAGGTCAGAGAGCCGAGGAAGCAGCCAGGATTTAAATTCCAGTCCATGAGGCTCCAGAGTCCGTCTCCCAGCCACATCATTGTGCCATTGCTTGTCTCCTCACCAGGCATCATGCCGCAGGGGCTCCAAGCAAGGAGAGTTCAGAGGAGAAGCAGCAGCTCCCAGGTGGGGGCTTCTTGGAGGTGGTGTCATTTCAGTGCAGCCTTGAAGGATGCAGAGGAGGAAGGCAGTGGTGCAAAGAGCCTGCCATTCCTCTCAGAACCTGGGGGCCCACAGGCTCTGTAATTTGTCTTCTAGGATGTCACCACCCCCACCCATGTGGCTGGAGGACAGAGCTCCGTACTGGAGGCTCTCCCATTTCCCAGCTTTCGTGACCTTGGGCAATTCCCTACACCTCCCGGGGCCTGTTTCCTCTTCTGTAAAATGAGACCAGGGATGCCTGTGGCTCATGAGGATGGAAGGGGATACCAGATGAATCTCCAGCTCAGAGACGGGCCTGTGCAAGGCCTGCCCTGGGTGCTGGTTCTCCCCTTTCTTCTTTCTGCCTGAATCTCCTCTTGGGGCAGTGGGTTCACCTCTCATATGGGTACGTTTTCCTATAAATTTCCCTCAAACAACCTTTTTCAAAAAGCAAATACTGGGCTTCCCTGGTGGCGCAGTGGTTGAGGGTCCTTCTGCCGATGCAGGGGACACGGGTTCGTGCCCCGGTCCAGGAAGATCCCACATGCCGCGGAGCGGCTGGGCCCGTGAGCCATGGCCACTGAGCCTGCGCGTCCGGAGCCTGTGCTCCGCAACGGGAGAAGCCACAGCAGTGACAGGCCCGCGTACAGCAAAAAAAAAAAACAAAAAAAAAAACAAATACCATTGCTGGATTCTTAGATCTTAGATCTGCCACATCTAGTGCGTATATTACAGCCCCTCTTGGCCGTTAGCCCTTAACTGTTCCTCATATCTCAGCCCTTTGATGATTCTGGTTGCATTTTCATGAGTCCTGTTGGCCATGATTACCTCTTTCCTGAAGCTGAGTGACTAGAATCACTAAGCACCCTCTGGGCGAGGGCTGTACGGGGTGAAACAGGGCGGCCACACCTTCTCCACTCTCCCCAGTCCTCTCCTGGAGCACATGACCACTTTCTGCGCTTCCGGCATAGTCACAGGTGGCCTTGTGCTCACTTGCCGCTGCCTGGGGAGTTCCTTGAGGGCCAGGGCTGTGTGGTGGGCACCTGTTCTTTTTGCCTGTCCAGCCAACTCTCCCCCATCTTCCAAACACAGCCCCTCAGGTTCCCCTTGGGAACCACTCCCCTCCTCCTCTTACTCCTCGTGGTTTGGGTGAGACTCACACCATCGCCCAAGTTAATGGGGTGGCCCAGGAGTGGCCAGGCAGACCCTGCCACCCCAACCAGGCACAGGGCGGCGATTGGCTCAGGGATGGGAATGGGGCCCCAGCCAAACCTACGGGGGCCCTCCTCAGCGCTTTTGCTGGAACTATTAGGAAAGATGTGTTCTCTTCCCCTCGAGGTGGGATGTAAGTGTGAGGCTTCCAGTGGCTGCCTTGACCTCCGTGAGGGAAGTACCTGCCTGAGATGATTCCAACATGAGAAAACAGAACTGAGAGATGGAGAGTGACTGATTTCAGTGACCCAGTTTGAGTGCCTGGATCCAACTATGCCTGAAGCCAGTGTATCATCCTGGATTTGTTAATTTCACAAGTCAGTACGTTTCGTTGTTTAAAGTCATTTACCTTGGGTTCCTGTCCCTTCAAGCAAAGGAGCGCTAACTAATACAGTCTGTGTCTCCCTCATTGCAATGTTCTCCTTCATACCAGTGGTAATGCTAGGCACTGAGAAGGTACTCAATGGAATCCTGCTGAATGAATAGAAGAATAATGTCACCAGCATCTTGTGGGCAGCTGTGTTCTGGGCAGATGTCTAAGAACTCAGCCCAGTGATTGCACACCCCCTTCTTGGGTCACAAGGCAACGCAGATAAGCAGCCCGGGTTTTCACCTTCCTCTATGCCCAATATAAAGTTCAGAGGCTGGTTTTCTACCCAGTCTTGTAACTACATTTCCAAATCAGTTTCAGTTTATTCCCACAAAACTTCTCCGTAGTGAACTTAGAGCCATTGGCAACCCTGGCAGGTTTCTCTCCTTTTGATTATTGATGACAATGTCAAACAAAACATAAATAAGAAAGTACGGCCCAGCTCCACCACTTCCTGGCTGCATGACCATGGGCAAATTGCTTGCTGTCCTGGTCTCTGCTTCCTTATCTGTAAAATGGGTGCAATAACTGTACCAATGGGGTTGAGGTGCCCGCCACACAACTGGCACTCCAGCAAAGGTGCCTTTTCAGGCTTCATCTGATGACAGCTCAGAGGCACTCCCACTCTTCAGGTCTCCATTTGGAGGTGTTCTAGCTCTACTTTCTAATTTCCTGTCATCAAGCCAGCTCTCTCTTGGTGACAACACATCCCCCAAATTTTATGGCAGCTCCATGTTGACATATTTTTTAATGGCCTTTGTGCTGCAACCTCATCTCTGGATCTGTTCAGCTGTGCTATTGGTCTGTGCCCTTTGATCACGCACGTATTGATCTCTCGATTAATGAGAAGCAATTTGCTCGTAAAGAACTATGACAGGGGTTTCCCTGGTGGCGCAGTGGTTGAGAGTCCGCCTGCCGATGCAGGGGACACGGGTTCGTGCTCCGGTCCGGGGGGATCCCACATGCCGCGGAGCAGCTGGGCCGGTGAGCCATGGCCGCCGGGCCTGCGTGTCTGGAGCCTGTGCTCCGCAGCGGGAGGGGCCACGGCAGTGGGAGGCCCGCGTACCGCAAAAAAAAAAAAAAAAGAACTATGACACTCTCCTCCTAGACAAGTCACATGTATATGATTCAATGATCGCGCCCAGGTGTTCAGTGGCACCATCCAGCCTGCCAGAAACTGAATAAAAACATTCTGTTCCTGGCATTAATGATGATAAAAACCCACATGGGTCTAATCAGCACAAGCCTGGGTTTGAGGCTGCCCCTGGGGTGGAGAGAGATGAGTGCAGAGCAGCTGGGCACATGGGATGTTGCCTGGCATTTCTGGCTGGTCCTGGAGAGTTGATCTATTCAGAAGTTCTCTATGGGGGGCGGGACCAGCTTGCAAGGAGGCATCTGGAATGCGGGCAGGTATTGTTGTCATAGATACTGGGGGTCTTAGTGGAATTAAGTAAAGGGGTGGGTAGGCAGGGATGCTAAACTCCTACAACACATGGGAAACTCCTGCACCATAAAAACTTGCCCCATGCGACATGCCACCGGGGCCCCAGTTGACAAGCACCGGGAATCCAGCCCATCAGACAAGGCTGAATTCACATTCAGAATAACAACCCACAGACTCTCTTAGCTACAGGACCCCAAGCCCAGCGCACGACACAAAGCCCCACATTAGTGCCCCTGTCCTTCCCCGTCCTGCAGATCTGTCTGGGGGGCCTGCGGAATTCCTCTGTTTGTTTTGTGCTTTGATTTGAATTCATTACCAACATTTTAAAACTCAGGAGACTTCACCACACAAATCCAGATTTCCAGCTTCTCTGGCCACCTTGGAGGATACGGACCCCTTGGCCCGTGAGAGTTCCAGGTGCCCACTGTCCCCACTGAGCCAGCTTCACTCCCTGACTGTCCCCTCCTAGCATCGGAGTTTGCAAACCCAGCTTTCTGTAAGGTTCCAGGCCTGAAGACAAAGCACAGTGAACTGCAAATGAACTTGCGCAGCCCTGCAAAGGCGTGGAGGACACGATACCCGCTCTCTTTCAAGCCAGACCACAAGCCTTGACCCCAGTCACTACACGTGGCATGGCTGCAGGCTTTTGCGAGAACCAGCACTCCAGAGTCAAAATCAGGACTGACTGAACTTTAAATGACATCAACCACCTTCAAACACAAGTGTAAAAGGACTCCTCCTTTATACAACAAGGCATGATTACAGGCTCAGATTTCCAGGGACCTTCAAAGCCTGTGAGATCACAGGTTGGCCTATTCAGGTGACTAATGCACAGGCCCTGCCAAAGTCTAGCTTTTCATGGCAAACCCAGCTTCTCCCAGAACCGGAGCAGGGAAGCGAGACGTGGCTCTGATGCGTCGAACAGTTTGCTACAGCTCAGTCAAAAGATGCAATTAAACCAGTGAATGGAGAAATAGGAACTGGGACGGCAGATATTATTCCAAGCTTCTGAGTGGAGGGTGACTGCATCCCATTCCTGTGTGAGACAGCCTGCATGCTGTTAATACATCTAAACAGAATTTTGATTTGGCTAATAGGAAGGGCAGCCGTGGAGCGGCTTCATCTTACCGGTTCCTCTGCTGGAGCAATATTAAATACTCATCGTGTTTCTCATCAAAGTCTGTCACCATGTCCTTAGTGTAACCCTGAAATGAAGAAACAGAGCGGTGTGATATCGGAATGCAGGGAAGCTTTACTGAAGCCTGGGTACAGCACACACCACACAGGAGGCCGAGAGGCAGAGAGGCTGACCTTGACGAAGGTCCAGCTCCCTGGGCGCATCACCCTGGTGACCCAGAGCCCCAGAGACTGTCTGATGGCCCACTGGGTCTTGAACATACACAACTAACAATCTACGAAAAGGACAAGGTCGATTCCCCAGCCTTGCCACTGTTCTTTCCTCCCATGTCCTATAAAATCAAGGACTCTGAGAAGACTTGGGCTTTACTGTTTTCTCCACACTCATGATTTTGTGATCTCAGTTGTCCTAACCAGATGGAACCCAGATCAGTTGTTTAAGAGGGGAAGCTCAGGCTTCCCTGGTGGCGCAGTGGTTGAGAGTCCACCTGCCGATGCAGGGGACGCGGGTTCGTGCCCCGGTCCGGGAAGATCCCACATGCCGCGGAGCGGCTAGGCCCGTGAGCCATGGCCGCTGAGCCTGCGTGTCTGGAGCCTGGGCTCTGCAACAGGAGAGGCCACAACAGTGAGAGGCCCACGTACTGCAAAAAAAAAAAAAAAAAAAAAAAAAAAAAAAAGAGGAGAAGCTCATCTTTCTCTTGCCATTGTAAGAAAAACGCATGCTTATTATAAACAGCTCAGTCGTTACAAAAATATATGACCCCCCCAAAAAAATATATGACCCAGAGAGTAAAGGCTCCTTTAAAGCAGACATTTGTGGTTTCCTGCTTCCTCTTCCGGCCACAGAACTCTGAATTTCTTCGGGGGAACCATTCGGCCCCCTTTTTTCAGTTCACTGGCTTCCTTAGATGCCCATGAAAGTTCCTTTGGTCTCCTCTTGGGTCACATGACCTTGGCCTTGGTCTCAACCATCAACATAGTTCTCCCCTCAGCCACAACGATTCACTAGTCTAGGGATGAGCCTGAGCACGGCCCTTTGAAAGTCAGCCCTGGGACTTTGCTAATACTCCTGGGGAAAAAGCTGTTCTCTTTCCACTGGAGTGCTAAAGTGATGAGACGCAGGCCTGGAATTGCCTGAGAATGAAGTCAAGAAAGAAGACAGCAGATCCCAGAGATGGAGAGGAGAGATTCCCAATGACATAATTTGAGCCCCTGGATCCACCCATGCCTGAAGAAGTACTGGAACAACTTAGTTATTGCTTTAAAGTTTCAGCTGAGTTTCTGCCCTTTGTAGCCAAAAGAATTATAAGTCATATACCGTAACCTGACCATTAGAGATAACCCCTATTAGAATTTGTTACAGCTTTATGGAGGGATAATAAATGTATAATAAACTATACATATTAAAAGCAACATGTATATACCAGTAAAACCCCCATTACAATCTGATACATATTTCTCTAGATGTTTTTCTTTGTTTACAATATACATATGTTCATATTTATAAATACACACACAAACACACACATTCTTTTAAACAAAAGTCGGATTATACTGTTAACAATGCTTTGTAATTTTCTATGTTTCTTAACTAACTTTTCGCCAAGGAGTGGATTAAAGGGACAATATCAGCTTCACTCTAGTCACAAGTCACAGGGATTAAGTGTTAAATGGCAAGTAAGACCTTTGTAAGAGAAACACAATTGGTGTGAAAATCCTAACGATTATCATGGGAAGAAGAAAAAAAAAGAATCTCCATCATTCTGTTCTTAGCGCCTCAAAATCTGGCCTTAACCCCACTAATCTACCAGAACTCTCCCCAAGGGTGACTCATAACCTCCTTAAGCAAATATAACAGCTCTTCCCAACTGCATCCTTTTCGACTGCTCCGGGCCATGGGGAGCTGTTCCCACCCATCCGTCCCCAAATTCCCCTCCTGTAGCTTCTGCGGTTCTGAATGAGCCTCCTTCCCTCCTGTGCCTTCTCTGGCTGCCCTTCTTCCTTGGCCTTGGACGTGGATGGTCACTGTCTCTGTCCATCTCACCTCTCTGGGTCTCTCTCCCTCTGTCTTCTCTTCTTCCGATACAAGGAAATGGGTCCCCTGGATGGGGAAGCCAGAGAGTCACTGCTAGTCCAGGGCTGACAGCCCAGTCCCCTTCTCTCCCCTTTTCCTATAGGACTCCAGGTTGTGGCCATCTGCTTCCCTCTTTCCCTGTCACCCCCACTTTTCCTCCCAGGCTCCCCTCTCTCTGGGCCACCTGGGGACAGGATGCTGTACTCCCGTCTTCTCTCACCCGATGTCTCTGAAGCCTCTGGATTTTCCTGGGGTTTTCCGGCTTAACTAATCTGGCCAATCAGGAAGTGGGGAATAATAAGAAAGGGTGATTTTATGAAATCATAAGAAATTTAAACAAACTAGCAATAGGTGTTCCTATTCCTATTTCCCTGGCTTCCTGAGATGCCCAGAGATGTTCCCTTGTCCTCCTCGGGACTGAGCCCTGCCTCACCTTGACTGTGAGAAAAGCACTGTGACCTCCGCCCTCTGGACAGCTGGTTGGTTGCGGGACACTGGGTCTGGAGAGGACTCTCAGTTCCTTCCACAACAACATGTGCACGATGCGGACAGTTGACGCAGCAATTCCATATACATGATTCTCCTTTGATCTTTGCAGCAGCCTTTGAAGTGGTTATTAGTACCCCATTTAAGATACAAGGAAACCCGTCCCATGCATCTCCCCGGAACACGGATCCTACTCCATGGCAATTTACATAACCATTTTGAGATATTAAAATGACCACTGATATATTATGGTATGCAATGAAACAGTCAATGACATTTTTAGATGAAATATGAGACTTCAGAGGAATCTCAGCGTGGGGCGGGCTGTCCTGGGCTTTTACCTCAGACCCTCAGGGAATACATTTATTCGCCTCTGCCAGCAGGGAGATGTCATAGGAAAGATTTGAAGAGCTCAGGCATATATCCAGCCAAACTGCTCACCAGCCCCGTGCTTCTCAAATGCTGATGTGAACACAAATCACCTGGGGATTGTGCTGAAATGCAGGTTCTCCTTCCGTAGGACTGGGAAGGGTCCCAAGCCCACACGTCTAACAAGCTCCCAGGCAATGCCCGTGGGCCACACTTAGCCAGCAAGGCCCTAGACCAGCCCAGCTTATTCCCCACTGTTCACGATACGCCCACCTCTAATCAGATCAGCACTGAACTTGAGCTGTGAAGAATGTGAGCTTTGGAGTCCAGGCCTGGCTCCAAGTCACAACAGTGCTATTTGTTTCCTTATCGATCAAATGGAGGTAACAATAGTGCCTGTCTGGTTGGATTTGTCTTTCCCTCACAGGGTCAAAGGTGGGTTGGATGCAATAACAATAAAAAAAACATAGCACAGTATCTGGCACTTGGGTAGCTCTCAATGAACGTTAGTTACATTTGCATTTATGGAGTTCCATTATTTAACTAGTACTATCCTGGCCCCTCCCCACTCCCAGCCAGCTCATTGCTATCCTGATGCCTTAATCATTCGATTCCCTTTCCCTCCAGCCTCCACCCAAATCCTCTCCAAGGCCCAGCTCAGCTCCCCAATTCTCCACGAAGCCTTCCCCTACCATTCTCACCCCCGCTCACTTCAGCTCATTTTGAAACCCTGCAATTAGTATTAAATTATATACAATACAGCGTGAAATCATATATAATTAAGTGCTACACTGTAAGCCTTTAACTATATCTATTGCTCACTCATTATCTGGGGATTTGGAGACCTGGAGGTGAGTCCTGAACTCTGCTACTTACCTTCTCTGAGCCTCAGTTTCCTCATCTGTAAAAAGGGAATAGTAATAAGGTCTACCTGGCAGGGCTGCTCTAAGGATTAACTAGGAGAAAAGTAGAAGTAATTTAGGATCCGTTTCTTTCTTCTTCTTATTGATTCCCCAGCTGGATTATAAATTCCTGGAGCACAGAACTGGGGAAGGAGGGGACCATCATGTGGGGAGCCTGGAGTCCTGGGTTCGGGTCTCAGCTTCAACAACATCCAGCTCCGTGATGATAACTGCTAAGGCTGACTGAGTACCCACCTGGCTAACCCTCACCCTGGTCAGACATCAGACACTACTTCTCCCCAGCACGGCATATTTCACTTTGCTGAGGCTTTATTTCTCAGGCTATAAAACGGAGGCATTAATTAATATTTAAGGCATCCCACAAAGGTGGGAGAAACTTAGAAAGCGCCAGGTTTATCATCACTGTGTTTCAGCAAACACTGATCAAGTGTTTACTGTGTGGCTGTTACCTATGCAATGAGGGTTTAACAAAAAACGGACCCAGCGTGCGTTCAGATTCCAACGTGCCTGTAGACAGTACCCAACCGCCAGCCAGGGGCCGATCTGCACAACCCCGCCCCCATCCCTGTTGTGTGCGGTGTGAACGGCACCCCCTGCTTTCATGTACCCAGTCAAGCAACACACACTGGCCAGGGGTCCCTAATACGGGGGATGGCCCGCAGCGGGCTCTGGGCACATCGATTCAACTGACTGCACAAGGGTACTATTCTGGGAAGAGAGTCCACAACTTTCATCAGATTACCCAGGGTGTCTGAGGCCAAAAAAAAGAGACAAGTGATGACAGCAAAATGTATAAAATGTGAGGCCAAGGATCTGAAGGAGGGAACAGAGGAGGCCCCTGAGGGCACGGCCAGGCCCCAATCCTCGGGAGTCACCTTCGAAGCGTAACTCACTAACTCACTCTCCCACTCCACGTCCAGTCCATCAGCTCCACGCGAAAAATACCATGTATCCAAAAGCTGACCACTTCTCCCCACTTCCCCGCTACCACACTGGTTCAGGACCCTTCACTGGCCTCCGGCTCCCGCCCTCACCCCTACAGTCCGTTCTCCTTTCTACAGCCGGGGGTCCTGATGAAAGGGAAGTTGAATCATGTCACTTCTCTGCTCTGGACTCTGCACGGGTCCCAGCGGCCACCAGGCCCTGCCCACTGGGCCTCCATCCACGTCCCTGACCTCTTCCCACTGCTCCACTGTCCTCCTCATCACTGCAGTACCCGCAACACCCAGCATGTGCCCACCTCAGGGTCTTAGACCCACCGTTCCTTCCCCCAGGTAAATACCCAGATTCCTCACCTCCTCAAGGCTTGTCTTAGATCTTACCTTCTCGGGGAGGTCCTCCCCAGCCATCCTATTCAAAATTGCAAGCTGTGCGTGCGCGTATGCGCACATGCGCGCACACGCACACACACACATACACGTACACACTCCCAACCGCTCACTAATAATCTCTACTTTATCTTATTCATCAAGCCTTTTATTTATTGGGCCATCCCCTGCACTAGAATGGAAACTTCATGAAGGCAGGGGCTGCATCTGTTTTGATCACTTGTGTATTCCAAGCCCCTAGGACATTGTCTGGCACACAATGGGCCCTAAATGAATAAATAAGGAGACATCTGAGCTGAGATTTGAAAGTTGAAAGGTTTGCTGGGCAATAAGAGAAAGGCATTCCAGGCAGCTGGAGCAGCACAGGCAAAGGTTTGGGGGCCTGAAAAAGCCTGAAACGTTCATGGATTGGCCAGAAGTGGGTTTGACTAGAGTGATGGGTGTCGGGGAGGCGTGAGTTAAGTACGGGAAAAGGTTTAAGGAATCTGGACGTGATGCGAAAGCAAAGTCCCACTGCCATTATTGTTATCCTTATCATCTTTATCCCTAATGCTGGCCCCAGAGATGGTGCAGAATTTTATCAATGGCCATATTATTAATTCTCTCTGGGGGAAAAAGAAATGGAATTGGAGAGAAACGCCAAGAATCAGTTATGCTTAAAGGAACTCGACAGAGTCTATATTTCAGGGATCACGTATTCCTCTGAGGCCAGAATATTGGAATTCTCCTAAACAGGGTTGATTTAGCGAGTACCAGAGCCTGAGCTGCATTAACGAGCAGCTTAGAGCATAGGGCTGGTTGCCAGGGCTGGAGGACATTGAGGACCTGACTTTGTAGGTGTCAAGTCCCAGTGGAGAAGAACAATAACTTGGAATGGTCTAATAATGAGCTGTGAACACACTGTGTCGGGGGCACCACAGAGTTCTTGAAGCACTTCCGCACACCTGACTGACTACTCCACCTGCCCTGCCCCTCCCCCTCCCCCAATGCCACATCTTAACTGAGGGATGATTTATGAGCGACAAGCGAGGTTACTGGAGCCCAGTCTTTGGGCCGCTTTAATGACCATTTATGATGCTCTCTGTGGTGCTTATTGTGGCTGTCTGCAATAATGCTATGCCCTGGGGTCATTATCCCCATTTTACAGAGGAGGAAACTGAGGCTTTGAAAGCTGAAGCAAATTGCCCAAAGGCCATGTTCAAGTGGAGATGGTGGACATTTGTTGTTTCTGTCGGTTTAGCATCTATTCATTTTCTTCTATTTACATCGTCTTGGTTTTCCTTTGGGAAACCACCTCTCCTCCACTCTCAGTCCATGTGGTGTGGGTGGAAATAACACTGCTGGCACTTCAAGGGCGAGCACATGACAGAGGCCTGGCCACTCAAGGCCAGGCTACTCTGGCTAGTCCGTTTCCCTGGCCATGTGACTGGTTTAGGACTAGGCACATGCCCAAAGCCAGGCCAACAGACTCAACCCAGGGTCTGAATGGTTGAATCTGCTGGAAAAGTCCGTCTTCCTCTTCCCCTGGAATTATTAGCTGATGTGAGCTGAGAGCTACAAGGGCCACCAAAAGGAAGAAGTCATTTTTTTTAATTTATTTTTTTGGGGGGAGTACGCAGGCCTCTCACTGTTGTGGCCTCTCCCACTACGGAGCGCAGGCTCAGCAGCCATGGCTCACGGGCCCAGCTGCTCCGCGGCACGTGGGATCTTCCCGGACAGGGGCACGAACTCGTGTCCCCTGCATCGGCAGGCGGACTCTCCACCACTGCGCCACCAGGGAAGCCCAAGAAGTTATTTTTTAATCAACGGATTAGGTTCACTATTATGAATGTTCTTCTATGTTCCATGAAGAGATTTGTCCAAGAGTGATAGCAACATAGAGGGAGCAGAACTGAGGACACAGAGAGACAGACCAGATAGGAAGTAGAGCTTCTTAAGCGTGTTCAACCCCCGTAACCAGCCCCGCGTGGAGCCAGCACTATCTTGGACTTTTAAGTCACAAGAGCTAATACATTCCTTTCTTTACTCAAGCCACTCTGAATTGTGTGTGTGTGTGTGTGTGTGTGTAACTCACACTTGAGTGAGTTCTCGGTGGTACAGTGGAAGAACTAATACTCAGAGGTGTCTGAATCTGAAGTCTGCCGTGTCCTACAGCCAGAGGAGCATTTAGTAGAGGATTAAAATAATTCCTTAATGAATATTCTCAACGATGGCCCTAAGCCCACAGAAAGCGACGATCCAAATGTATCTCACAGTACAAAACTCCTACTCTTCCTTCAAAACCCACCCCAGTGTTCTCCCAGTGATTCTGTTCTTCGTGTCCCGGTGCTGTATAGTAAGTCCTTAATGCATATTAGTTGAATGAAAAGGCATAGTTCTGAGTTTGCTTTTTGCGGCTTTTGCTGACATATCAGATGTACTCCCATCCTCAAAACAAGAACAATAAATACTCCGCATCTAGTATGCTTACATTGCGAGACCTAAAGCGATGGCTGAGACTGCCTCCTAGAGGTGGATCAAAACAACACAAACACTGAAGCAAAGGTTGGAGTGTCGCATGCCCTGGGTAGATGTGCCAATAAAAATCATATGCTATTCGCATACCAGGTAGATAATCCAAAGAAGACTTTGGCTTATTTCTCAAACACCTATGCACCATTATTTACTGCAACCAATGTACACCTTGAGATTTGATACTTAGTTTCAGGTTTGTAGAATATTGATGCAGAACCAGAATCTAGGGCTTCCTCCTGGTCTCCAGGACGTGGTACGCTGCAACTTTATGAAAATGTTTTTCTTCCACGGCTATCTAAAAAATCATTTTCAATACATAGCCGCTAGAAAATAATTAACGTTTCTTTGTAGTCTCAGAAAAGTTTCCTTGTAAGATGGCAATGTGTATTATAAACTATCTTTTAGGCTGGCAAATATAGATTTTTCTTTTTTTAATCTTGAATGAGCTTGCTTCAAAAAGGAAACTTTATATCAACGCCATAAATGGAAAATCATTATCGCCTGCCGTAAACCGAAGGCAAACAGAAATACGGCCCTGCTGAAATAGCACGTTCACATGCCACCTGCAGTGCTGTGCAAGTGTGCAAACCACGCACTGGGAAGCTCGGTGCCCGGAATTCCACGTCCACGCAGCCCCGAGAGGCGGGAGGCGCTGACCTCATCTCCCCAATTCATTTGTTCACTCAATATTTATTGAACACCTCTTCTGGACACACAGTGGGCACATCAAAGTCTCCACTATCATGGAGCTCACATTCTAGCAAGAGGAGACGAGTAATTTAAAAAAAAAAAAAAAGTAAATATATAGTATGTCAAATGATGCTCAGTGCTATAGAAAATAGGAGGTAGAGAAAAACAGAGGGAGTGGGGAGGGAGGTGCTATTTTAGCCGGGGGGTCAGAGAAGGCCTCTGGTGCAATGACTTTTGAGCAGAGACTGAAGGAAGTGGAGGAGATGAACCCCTATGGGAATCTGGACAAAGGGGGTTTCCAGGTGGCAGGAACAGCAAGTGCAAAGGCCCTGAGATGGGGGGCGGAGGCCATGGTGAGGACTCTGGTCTTACTATGAGGTGACCAGGAAGCTAGTGGAGGGTTTTGAGCAGACCTGCCATGGGCTGAGGCTGTTCCCACCGTCCACCCTGAGGAGAGCTTGGGAGGGGACGTAGGCCTGCAGGGCCCACTGGAAGCCCAGTAGTGTAAACAGCCTCTGACTGCTAAGGAGGGAACAAGGCACGCCTGCCCTTGAACTCCCAGACTGGTGCTAAACTGATTTAGGGCGGCTATTACCTGTCAGAGCCTCTAATCCCACAGCACCCGTCGCTTGGCCTGATGAGAGGAGAGAGGCGGCCTGGGTGGAATTTTCCCTCCAATCTCTGCCTCCACCACTTGATTTGCATCCGAGAATTTTTCCTTCTAACGGAGTGAACCTCTCACAGAGCGCATCCATCCCCAGGACCTTACCTATCACCTCCTGCCCAGCAAGCTGGGCTGCCTGAGTGGACGCTCTCCTCCCAGGGCTGCCCCCCCGCCCCCTAAAAGGGGAGCACTCAGGGCCCCTCCCCACTGATTCAACAAAGACTCCTTGAGCTTCTCCTATGGGTCGGGTGCTGCGCTAAGGGCCCGAGACAGAGATGGATGTAATCTGGCTCCACCACCCTCCTGACCTCATTCCCACCTCCTGCACCCCCCTCAGCCCAATAGCTCTTCAGGCTGTTTCTCAGAGAGGCCCCTTCCTCCTCAGGGCTGAGTTACTTGCTCTTCCCCCTGCCTGGATGGCTTCCTCTTGTTCATGGGCATGTGTGGCCCTTCTTGGGGCCTCTTCTGACTGTCCCCGGCCCTCGCAGCCTCCTCGACGTGGCAGTACTTCCCTCTTTGGAAGTATCTCTGTTTGTTTGTTTGTGGTTCCCTTGCTGGGATGCCAGACCCATGAGGGCAGGGCCAGCGTATTTGTGGAAAGGAAGGGATGAAGAGGAAGAGAGAGAGAGGGAGGCAGGAAGACAAGATCCCCGTCCTCAAGGAAATTAGAGGAGCAGCAAAGACACTGCTCTGAGGCCAGGGAGTAGGTGCTGTGCCGGGGGCGGTGGGTGGAGAGGACGGGTCCTTGGCACCGCTCCGGGGTGGGGCAGGCCCTGCAGAGGAGAGGACAGGTGCCGACGCTAAGGAGCTCAGAGGTGGACGGGGTGGGCAGGGCATCCGGGCGGGAACAGCGTGTGCAAAGGCCCGGTGCCAGGAGACCCTGGCAGCTCATCTCGGGGCTGGGGTGGAGAGTGGTCAGAGCATGCTGGTTGATCGCAGGGGAGAGCCCTGGCTTCCGACATTCCAGCCAGCTTAAAGCCCGATGAGGGACAAGGCCTGTTTGCGCCGATGACAGGTGCTGAGTGGTGGGGAAAGCCAGGAAGGGAGTGAAACGTTCTGCTCAAGTCTAGGGCGGTGCAGTGGGGCTCAGGGTCCCCATTTTGATGTTGTCTCACACACTAGTCGAGATTTCTGCCGTGTGAGATCCTGGAGATCCAGGAATGTAAAGGAGACGGTTCGCCCCCGTCTCCTCCCTGATCACGTGGAGCTGTGATCCTTTCCTCCCTCCCTCTGTCTCCCCTTCCCCCCTTTAGTTTGACTGAGCACCTCCTATTCCCCACGGGGACAAGTTCCCTTGCCTTAGGGAATGGACCATCTAGGGAGGGAGGCCAACTTTAAGCAAACGACCCCACCACCAAGGTACATCGTCAGCCATTTCTGGAGGCAGGTGCATGGTGCCTTGAGAGGTTTTCAATGGGAAACACGACTGTGGCAGGGAGGTGAGGTGACGCTCCATGGAAGGGTGACAACAAACACGATGTGAAGGACGAACAAGTTAACTTACGGGCGCAGAGCGGGGTGTGCTCTAAGCAAAATGAACGCACGTGTGAAGGCCACGTGGTGAGAGGGAGCAGAGAGTAAGAGTGAGACAAGCTGGGATGTGGGACCCTTTGCTGCAGTGCTGCAGTGCTTGCACCTGGACAAATGTCTCCTCAAGCTACAAATTACAAAGAAACTATAAGGGACTAAAAATAACTGCGTGCATGTGCAGTTGGGGCAAATTATAGACAAAAAGATACAGAAAGACCAAAAAAAGCCCCAACTGACACTTCTGAAGGGCCGGGAGCAAAAGCAGGGTACTGCGCATGCCCACTGCACTCACCACCTACGGGGTGGGCAAACCACCTAAGCCACGCCTCCGACCCCACCCCGGGACACACCGCTACCCTCACCCCATATAGGGTACCGGCTCCCCCCCCACCTTGGGGAGCAAGTAAGGGGAACTGTTACTTGTTCCTGCTCCTTCCAGTGGCTGCAGGGGCCTCAGTAAAGCCTTGCCTGAATTTCTTGTCTGGCCTCTAGTCAATTTCTATTGCTTGGGGAAGGCCAAGAACCCTGGTCGGTATCAAGAGGGACAAGGAATGACAGAGGGGCTGAAGCCGGTGGGCAGGGGAGCAGGGGTTGACTCAGGACTGAGCGGGCAAGACCACCATGTGGGCCACAGCAGGGAGTTTTTCCCTTAAGCCCAGACCAATGGGAAGCCACGTGGGGTTACTGGGGTAGAGGGTGGAGGTTGGAGTGAGAGGCAGCCAGGAGTGGGTGCTGTGGGTGTTCGGACAAGAGGTGTCAGCCACATGGAGGAAGCAGGGAGAACATGCTTCCAAGGTGAGGGCGGGGGACTTGGTGATGGGCTGGAAAAAGGAGGCGAGGAAGAACGAAGTATTGATGACTGTGCAGCCTCTGGCCTGGGTAACTGGAGGGGCGGTGGTACCATTCTCAGAGAGGTCAAGGCTGGAGGAGGGGCGAGGCTGAGGTTGGCTTGGAGCAGTCATGTGGCTACTCTGAGGCACCCAAGAGGCAGAGTTCGTGGACTGGCGGTTGGAATGTATAGGTTTGGGGTTCAAGGTGCATCGCACAATTAAGATGCCCCTTCCTCCCTGCTCACCATCCCAGGCTGGGTTACACCCTCCCTCAGCTGTGCTCCTGAAGCATCTTCACAGACTGTTCCCTGTCAGGACACTGATGAAAGCCACCATGGACATGGGCCTAGGTGTGTATAGTGGACTCTGTGCTATGGGCCCAGATCACCCACTCACACCCCAGCTGCTGGGAGCCGTGTCCCCTCCCAGAGAGAAGCCTGTCTTGCCAGTTATACCTGATCTCTGATACTGATTAATGACAAGGGTACAAAGACCCAGGCTCCTTGCCTCAACTGGGAACATCTCTGAAGGGCCACCCATCCCCACAGCTCCCTGTGCGGTCAGCAAGGCCGGCATCACAGTTCAGCTCCTCCCTCTGTCCAACCCTGCTTCCCTCATCCTCACGGGTGTTGCTCCTGAGAGCCCTCCCCAGTCAGCCTCCTGCATGCACATCTCCATCCCACAGTCTGCTTCCTGGGGACCGACGGCAGTTACTTGACCATGAACTCCCAGGGCAGGGCTGAACCTTGCTACATCTAAGGCCGTTGGTAAACGCAAACTGAATTGAATGGACAGTCCTGACTCAGCCAGGACTTCCCACAATGGTCCTGAATTCAAACAGGACAGACCCAAGTCCCCCAAAAATGAATTCCTCAGACCATGGGGCCCAATATTTAATTCTGAAACATGGTTGCTATGAAGGTGTGTGACATAGGTCCTCAATTTCCAGGCCTTAGTTCGACAGCTAAACAGCCAAGTTGGGTGGTCAGGACTTGGCTGTGAACCCAGGCACCTGGGTAAGAATCCCATCAGGCTCTTTGGAGTGGGAAAAGATACTTGTTCCTAAGTTTCCTCAGCTGTCAAACTGGGATGCCATCCTAGCGGTGTTGTTCATAATAGCCCCAAAAGTGGAAGCAACCCGGGCTTCTCTGGTGGCGCAGTGGTTGGGAGTCCGCCTGACGATGCAGGGGACGCGGGTTCGTGCCCCGGTCTGGGAAGATCCCACATGCCGCGGAGCGGCTGGGCCCGTGAGCCGTGGCCGCTGAGCCTGTGCTCCGCAACGGGAGAGGCCACAACAGTGAGAGGCCCGCGTACCGCAAAAAAAAAAAAAAAAAGTGGAAGCAACCCAACTGTCCATCAATGGCTGAATGGATAAACAGGCTGTGGCATGTCCCTACAATGGAATATCATCTGGTCATAGGAAGGAATGAAGCCCAGGCACATGTGGCCACACGGCTGACCCTGAGAGCATTATGCTAAGTGAAAGAAGACAGACATAAAAGGCTACATATATATGAGAGGTCCGAAATAGGCAAATCCACAGAGACGGAAAGTACCAGTAGATTAGTGGTTGCCAGGGAACGGGGGAAAGAGGAACTGGGAGTGACTGCTAACAGGTACAGGGTTTCTATATGGGGTGATCTAAATGTTCTGGAACTAAATAGCGGTGATGGTTGCATAGCTTTGCGAATATCACTGAATTGTACCCTTTTTTTTTTTATTTGCTGCGCCATGAGGCATGCGGATCTTAATTCCTCGATCAGGGATTGAACCTGTGCCACCTGCAGTGGAAGTGCGGAGTCTTAACCACCGGACCGCCAGGGAAGTCCTGGAATTGTACACTTTAAAATGGTGAATTTTGTGTAACATAAATTGTATCTCAATAAAAAAAGGCAAAAAAAAAGTGGAATGACGATTAAAAGCATCCACCTTATAAACACAAAATATTTAGAATATTGCCTGATGTGTAATACATGCTCGATAAATGTTAGCAATGAAGATGATGCTGATGAGAAATATTTCAAAGTTTCTAATTACAATGGCATAAAACCTGAACTTGGAGTTGACCCTAGACCCAGTTCCCTGAGCTAACCCTAAAGGCATTTTATACCACAAAGTTAACACCCGCCTGAAATTCATGCAAAGAAAAGATGACGTAACTTTTCAAAGGCTGCAACTTTCCTTTTCCCGTGTAGGAAGGGGAGAGCAGCTGGGTGTAGGATTCGGTCTGCCTCAGGAGTGGGACTGCAATCACACCCTCAGAACAGGCGCCAAGCTGGTGACAAACACAACCTTGGGCGTGCACCAACCCTTGAATGTGCCGTCGAGGGTGGCAGGCAAAGGATGCTATCAGGCTGGGGTCAGGATAAGGGGCCCACTGATGGAGGAGATGGTCTGCTCTAATAAAAATAGCATTTTTATAATGTCTTGATTGGTGTGTTTGTCAAAAGGGGATGACTCCAAGCTGGTGAGGAGGGCTAGGAATAGAAACTGGCTGACAGGGAAGAAGCCAGGCGTGCAGGCTGCAGGAGAGATGGTATTTCATTTGTGCTAATCTATTTTCAGGAGGAAAGGAAGGGATTGGGAGCATCTCTCCCAGCCCCTAAAGTAGCCTGTGTCCTCTCTGAATGTGGGTTCTTAAGAGCAGAACAGCAGCCCACAAATTCCCTTCTCGGCTTCCTGCTCGCTCCTTCCAACCCACAGCCTGCCACTGTGCTTTGCTCGACAACACACATCCCTGTGGCCTCCCTCATGAAAAACCTGCCACAGCTGGCGATTAAGGTGACTTCAGGGAGCAACAGCAGTCTCCACTAAACAAGACAAAAAAAACCCCGAACAGCTTCGGTCTACTCAGACCCAGCCATTTCACTCCTTGGAATCTATCAGAAAGACTCACACAGGTGCCGGAGGAGGAATGTACAAAATGCTAATGCCCTCCATCTGGAAAATGACTAAGTAACCCACAGTCTGTCCATAACATACCGTAACAAGTTTAGAAAAATCTGGGTTTGTTTGTAACACCGAGGATGGATCTTGAAGACACCGTTCAGAGAAGAGAGGCAAATGACAAGTTACGAAAGCACATATGACGCGTTCATTACGACACCGTTTTGTTAAAATACATACACTCCCCAAATACCACGTATATTTTATGGATACACTCGAATATGTGGATGTGCAGAGAAAGGTCTGGAAGAATGCATGCCAAGCTTGTGACAACAATTAGTCCAGGGGGGGAAGGCTGGGATTAGGGAGAGTTGGGAATTGGCACAAGGGACTCCAGGCTTATCCAGAGGGTAAAAAATATTTTCTTAAGGAAGCTGTTTTCTTGTATTACTTGCCTAACTAATGACCTCCATCCACCCATTTCCCTTCTCCAAAAAAGTAAGAAAAAAAAAGATCAATGGTTCCAACATTCCAGACAGATGCAGCCTGACATGACTTTTCCCCAGAATTCCAGATTCCCATACCCAGCTGCAGGTTCAATCGAGGTCTTAACAGGGTTTAAGCTGAATTCCTGATCTTCCTCCTAAAACCCGCCCCCACTCTCGTGCCCATCTTAGGAGATGACCAATCTCTCTGGTTTTCAGACCAAAACTTAAAGTCCTTCTTGACTCCTCCTCTCTCTCCTCCCCACTCATATCCTGTCCAACCACAGATCCAAGCGACTCCCTCTTCACGATGCTTGGGACCTGGCACCTTCTCTGCTCCTCCACTGCTGCACCCCCCAAGTCCAAGCCACTGTCACCTCCACAGAGTTTCTGCAACAGCCCTGACAGGTCTCCCCATCTGCCCTTCCCCACTGTCTGTTCTCCACATACAGACAGGGAGCGTATCCTGCTAAAATCGGGTCCTGGCCCTTTTTCACTGAAAATGCTCCCATGACTCCCCTCTCACTCAGACGGAAGCCCAAGTCCTTACTAACGGCCACAAGGCCCTCCACGACCTGGCCTTTGCCCCTCTCCTCGCCTCCCACCACCCTGCCCCTCATTCCCCCAGTTCGGCCTCCACCCTCGGGCCTCTGGTCTTTGCTGTCTTCTCTGCCCAAAGCTCTCCCCTCTCACCTCCTCTGGTCTCTGCCTGAGGACCTATGTAACATAACAAGCCGCCTAGCAGCCCCCATCCCGCTTCCCTGATTTATTTGTTTCCCTGCTACCCTTTATATTTTGCTCATTTATTTGCTTGGTGTCTGCCTCTAACCACTGGAACACAAGGGTGTGGATTTGTGTCTGTTTTGTTCACCACGAAATCTACAGGCCCCAGGGCAGTGCCTGGCACACAGTAGGTACTTGACAAATATTTGCTAAGTGGACGCATGAACCGATTACTCTATGCTGGCCATAGGTGGTCTACACATATTATCTCATTAAATCACCACCACAACAACTAACAAAGTAGGTGGTATTACCTCCATTTTACAGTTATAGAAACTGAGGCACAGAGAGTCACCAGGGAAAAAGTGGCAGAGCTGGAATCTGCACCTAGCTTTACTGGGCTCCAAAGTCTGTGCTTATCCTCTTAAGTATCAGTTCCCTCATCAAAGTTGTGTGTGAGTCCTGTGATGGCCAGCACTGAGGCATCTGCGGAGTCACCAAAGAAACAAGCAAACCAACCAACCAACCAAGGGTCTCAGAGCCCTGATCTGGGACATGGTGAGGCATTAGGTGGGTGCTTGAGCTGCCCCGCTAGAGACACAGGCCAGCCTTCACCACAGGCACCGCCCTGGGACCACGTGGCCCGGTGTAAGGAACAGAGCAGCAACAATACAAGCTTCAGCATCAGATAAACCAGGATTAAGTCTTGATTCCTCTACTTACTTGCCATGTGACTCTGGGCCTCCCTGTCATTTTAAAATGTGCAAATGTCATGGGGCAGGACTCTGGATGTCACCTGCCCCATGGCCACCAGGTCATAGCACTGAGACTCCTGGAGGTCATGTCCGGACAGTGTGATCCCACCACTGCCCAGGAGCAGGCACCTGACCCAAGCAGAGCCAATAATCCCGGGGAATTGGGACTAACAGGCTCAGGGAAGATCTGGCTGTTTTCTCAAAGGGGGAATATGAACTCAGAGTTGCTGGTGGGATTATGTTCTGCCAGGTGAACTGAGAAACAGAGAAAGCTGGTTTGCACCCAGTGAGAAGAAGGACACAGGTACTGACAGATACAAAGATAAGAGCCATAGAGAGAGGATTTTCTGGGACCTCAGGGGCCGCAGGCATGGGCTCACCACTTTTGACACCATTTTTGTCATCGTGCCACCCAGATGCATCCCTGCCCTTGGCTTCTGGGAAGCACCTACTCTTTAGAGCTTTGTAATGAAGTAACAGAGTTTAAAAAAATAAACTCCATCTTTAGCAGAACAGGGACTAAGTCCTAAGTAATACAAAGACTTACCTTATAGACTTGTTATAGGGAATAAAAATAATATATGAAAAATGCTTACCTCAGTGCCTGGCCTGTAAGTAACACCCAATACATGGTTGCTAATATTATTATTATAATCAAGCCACAGGGACAGAGTATTACAGGAACTGGACAAATTAATCATCTTGCCTAGTCATCTAAATTACTCTTCCCCTGAGGGGCGGCACGCCATGGGGTTCTGTCCTTGGTCGTATCCCAGGCCGTAATTTTAGCAATGCTCAGATCAGGCTGTTGAAGGCTGTTTATTAAGTCTGCAGATGATATTCAGATGGGTAGCACACAAAGCAAACTGGATGACGGAATCTGGGCTCAGATCAATTTCTACGGGCTAGAGATGGATCAAGAACAGGTTGATAAAATGCGTCACGGCCAAGGTAAAGGTCCTATACCAGGAGAGGCACTGGAAAAGTCTGCTTGAGAAAAGTTCACGAGACAAAGGCAGGGCTTTTAGCTAATGTGTTCAGTATGAGCTAACAGGGTGACGTGGCTGCCAAAAACGGCCACCACCACAGCAAACATGATGAGTGTGTTAGAAATTTTGTCAGCATCAGAGAGAAGAAGGGAACTCACATGCTTCCGCACCTACTGTGTACCAGGCCCCACCTTAAACACTTGACACGCTATTGCAATTGATACTTTCATTAACCTATGAGGGGGGTGTTATAATCATTGTTCCCATTTGACAGGTGAGGAAACTGAGGCTTAGAGAAGTGAAGGGACTTGACCAATGTGTTGATAGTAGAGACCAGAGTTAGTATTGGAACCCAGTTCTTATTAGAAAGTACACTCCATCTCCATAGTCTACATTGATCTGTTCATAGTTGGAATATTCAGTTTGGTTCTGACACAGTGTATTTTTAGAGAAAGATGAACTTGTCCAGATGAAGGTGACCAGGAAGGTGAAAACTCTAACAAGAAGTCACCTTGAGACTGAATCAAGTTGGGAAGACCAAGAGCAAGTTCACACATCAGCCTCTTCCACCCAAGTCACAGAAATGACACCGCTTAAAATTCATAAGAGCACAGGAAGATATGGGGGGGTGCTACTGGCAGCTTTAAAATGTTGAGAAACTCCTGAGAAATGGATGGCAGACAGAACTGGATTAATGAAAAGAAGCACAGGCCAAATCCGAAGCTAGAAAGGACTGCTGGGATAGGGGAAGGTGGTCTTAGGCTGCTCCAAACCTAGAGGCAACACATTCTCCAGGGAGAGGAGGGGGCCTAAGGTCAAAGGTCAAACAGACTGATTGAGAATGCCTGTGGGGATGCTAGGAAGTGGCCCTTGAATCCACCCAGCTTGTAGGAGCTGTGACTGTGGGTCTCCGGGACAGAAAGGCAGGATGTGTCCAGAAGGAAAAGGAAGATTCTGTGCTCAGAAGATACACTATTAGCATCACACTTCTTGTGGCAATTTCCACCCCTCTGTCCACAATCACTGGCAGCAAATTCGAGTAAAAAGAAATAGCATCCACAGAGAAGAAAACGGGATCAGGTTACATAGAAGAGCACATATTCACAAATCACCAAACATTCCAAGAAAACTCACACCATGAAAGAGAAGAGCCAACTCAACAAACGGAACTAACAACCAAAGAAACAGAGATAACGATGCAAGCAGAGACATTAAAAATACAATTTAATATTCTTAGAGAGATAAGAGAGGATGTTGACTCCATCAAACAAGAGCAACCTACTATGCAAAAGAATTAGAAATCATGAATAAAATATTTAATCATCAAAATAAGAAAAAAATCAAAAGTTAATGAAGAACAGAATAGATACAGTTATAGAGAAAATTACTGAGCTGGAAGATCAGGCAGAGGTATTTCCCCCCAAAACACAGGAAAAACACAAAGAGTACTGGCAAAAACAGCATAGGCTGTTAATATCCACTATTAGCAAGGTCTTAGAGAGTCCAGCATTCTCAAATATTTTTAGCAGGAGTATAAATTATTAGCTTTTCTTATGAGGCTATTTCTAGATTTCTTGCCACATGGGCCAAACAAATCCCTGTTGTTAAGCCAAGGGTCAGCAAATTATACCCCACAGGGCAAATCTGTCCCACTGCCTATTTTTGTCAATAAAACTTTACTGGAACACAGACACACCCATTAATTGACATATTGACTATGGCTGTTTTCATACCACAATGACAGAGTTGAGTAGTTGTGACAGAGACAGTGTGACCTTTTACATAAAAAATTTGCTGATCCCTGGTTTAGGCCATTGTTAGTTGGGTTTCCTGTTCTTTGCAGCCAAATGCACTCCCAACTGAAACAATGACTAGAATTGTATAAATAGAAAAAAGCCCAGAAAGATGAACATCCTACCGATAATAGGTTGTTTCTAGAGAGGGGAATTAAGTTGGGGTATGTTTGAGAGCAAAGTTGATTTAATGAGCAAACTTGAAATTTTAAAAATAATGACAACTAAATTATTTTTTAAATTTGCAATTTAATTTTTCTAATGAAAGAATAACTGAAGGTTTAATACCACAGTGGTAAAGAGTGAATTACTGATACATTTAATAACATGGGGCTTCCCTGGTGGCACAGTGGTTAAGAATCCGCCTGCCAATGCAGGGGACACGGGTTCAAGCCCTGGTCCGGGAAGATCCCACATGCCGCGGAGCAACTAAGCCCGTGTGCCACAACTACTGAGTCTGCACTCTAGAGCCCGTGAGCCACAACTACTGAAGCCCGCGTGCCACAACTACTGAAGCCCACGCGCCTAGAGCCCATGCTCCACAACAAGAGAAGCCATCACAATGAGAAGGCTGTGCACTGCAACAAAGAGTAGCCCCCGCTCGTTGCAACTAGAGAAAGCCCGCACGCAGCAACGAAGACCCAACGCAGCCAAAAATAAATAAATAAAATAAATAAATTTATAAAAAAACAAACAAACATGGATGAATCTCACAGATATGTTTAACAAAAAGACAAAAAAAGTGCTTACTGTGTGAATCCATTTATATGAAGTTCAAATACAGGCAAATCTATGCTATTAGAGCCAAGATAGTGGTTACTCTTGGAGAGGTGTAGTAACTGGGAGGTAGCATGAAGATGCCTCCTGCATTGCTAGGAATGTTCCATATTTTGATGTGGGTAGTGCTAACACAGGAGTATTCATACATGAAAATTCACAAAACTGTATGCCAAAGATTATCCCCTTTATTGTATATGTTATATCTCAATAAATAAAAAAAAACTGATAAAGAATAATAGAAGGTAGGCATTTCTAATTGTCTCTTACTATGATCCTAATCCTGAAATATATATAGTTGCATAGGGAAAAGCTAGGAGGGAAAAAAAAAAAAAGTAAGAGTAATTATATAGGTGGTAGGATAAGGACTAATTTTTGTAGCTTTCTGCTTCTTTTATTTTTCTACAATCAGCATGCATCAGTTCTGGAATCAGAAAGAGATTAAAAATGTCTAATGCTGGCCCCACTGAGGTAAATGCCTACAAATGTGACCCTGCCTCCCCCAGCTACCCCAGCTGATGGAACATTCTATGAAGGGGATCCAGTGGTGGGGCTTGAATAACAGCATACATTTAAACAGCACTTACGGGTATGGTCCTAAATACTTTATGTGTATTATTTAATTCTCTCAGCAACCCCATGAGGTGGCACTATGCTTTCAGCTCCATTCTGCAGACAGAAACTGAAGCACAGAGAGGTTATGTAAAGTGTCAAAGACCTCACAGCGAATTAAGAGATAGAACCAGGATGCAAACCCAAGCAGTCCGACCTGGACCCCTTCCCTACCCTTGACCAGTCTTGCCATTCCATCTCTCATGTGCCAAGCCATCTCCCAGGGCATCAACAGAGCATGAGCAGCCCAAAGAAAATTTTCTGAAAGAGCTTAGCCTTCTATATTAAAAACATAAAGGCAGGACTTCCCTGGTGGTGCAGTGGTTAAGAATCCGCCTGCCATGGCAGGAGACACGGGTTCAAGCCCTGGTCCAGGAAGATCCCACATACCGCGGAGCAACTAAGCCCACGAGCCACAACTACTGAGCCCGCGCGTGCCTAGAGCCCATGCTCCGCAACAAGAGAAGCCACCGCAATGAGAAGCCCGCGCACCTCAATGAAGAGTAGCCCCCCCCTCACCGCAGCTAGAGAAAGCCCGCGCGCAGCAACGAAGACCCAACGCAGCCAAAAAAAAACCAAAACCAAAAAACCATAAAAGGGCATCAAAGTAGTCATCCTGGGAAAAGAAATGGAGAACTTTGTTGAACTTTCCTACACCTATTTCAGTTTTTGTTTTGAAATACGTAGTGGGGGGCGGGGAGGGGCACATAATCTCTTCATTGGCCTCTAATGGGAATCTAGCCATCATTAACAGCGTTTAGCTGCAAGTCAGTGTCAGACTATCTCAGCCCATCAGGTGAGGAAACCGAGGCTTCCATTTATCTGGCAGTCACTGCCCTGGCCTCCCATTCACCCGCCCAGCTCTATGGTCCCAGGAGCCTGGGGTCCCCCAGTCTAGCTCTGAGCCGGCAGCAGGGTCCGTGGGGAGGAGAGGGGAGAGGCAGGGGCGTCCTGAGAGGGGCTGGGTGTCCCGTGTTTATCTCCCTCAACCTCACTGAGCCCTCAGGCACCTGAGGAGGAAGGACTGATAATGCCCATTTTACAGCTAAAGAAACTGAGTCTGGGAAGGGTGAAGAAACGTGCCTAAGCTCCCCCACCTGCCTCCATTTTGCCACGTGCACAGAACGTGCGGGATCAGCTGGGCCCAGTGCTTGCTGTGTTAACTGGGGCAGGTGGCCTCCTTGCCCTGAGCCGACATTCCTCACATGCGAGATGAGGATACTATCGCTTACCTCACCGAGTACTGTGAGCATGGACGTGAAAGCAATTCTTTATTTTTTAAATAAATTTATTTATTTTATTTATTTATTTTTGGCTGCAATGGGTCTTCGTTGCTGTGCGCAGGCTTTCTCTAGTTGCGGCGAGCAGGGGCTACTCTTTGCTGCGGTGCGCGGACTTCTCATTGCAGTGGCTTCCCTTGTTGCGGAGCACGGGCTCTAGCTGCGCAGGCTTCAGTAGCTGTAGCACACGGGTTCAGTAGTTGTGGCTCACGGACTCTAGAGCGTGGGCTCAGCAGTTGTGGCGCACGGGCTTAGTTGCTCCGCGGCATGTGGGATCTTCCCGGACCAGGGCTTGAACCCGTGTCCCCTGCATTGGCAGGCGGATTCTTAACCACTGCGCCACTAGGGAAGCCTGAATGCAATTCTTAACAATTGCGCTATTTGTCCGCTTTACCACACCCACTACACAGTGGCCAGGTGATGGACAGTGGCTGGGCTTTGCCTGCCCACCAGCCTTTCCCATTTCTTCTGGTAACTGGATCTTGATGGTACTTTGGGAAAACACCCCTTCCTTACCATGTGCTTAACGTGCGGACTCTCTTTTGCTGAAATTGCTGAGAGAATTGTAATAATGCCAGGAAAAAAGTAAGAGAAGAGGAAGAAGCCTCTGTCACGCACTCACTTACTACATGTCAGGCACCATTCAGAGTATCCCTGACAACCAGCAGAGGTAGGTGTTGCTCTCATCCCCATTCTACATATGAAGAAACCAAGGCTCAGAGGCAGATAAGCACTTAGGTCAGTGATGAGTCAGGATTCGACCCCAGGCTATCTGGCTCCAGTGCCTGTGTGGTTCTCCCCACTGCACCCCTGCACCCGTGAGCTATCCAGCCTCTATGCAGTCGGCCTGGAGCTGCCAGTGGCCAGTTTACACTGAGCAGGACCAGAAGCTGCAGAATGGCCACGTCTTGGAAGAAGGCAGGGTCAGAAGGACTGAGCCGGAGCGCCTGGATCCAGCCATTCCTGACGTGGTCCACCCCTGAACTTTACAGCTAGGTGAGGCAAAAAAGGATTCCCTGTTTTGCTGACGCTGGTTTGAGGAAGGCTTCTATCACTTGAACAGAGCCTAAGAGACACAGCTTGTGAATCCTAATGAAGTTGAAGTTCACAGGACCATTGGCTCTTATCAGACCCAGAGCAGTCACAGAGGAAACGGAGGCCCAGAGCGGGGAGAGTGAGTGTGCCTACCGTCAGCCACGGTGACTCAGGACTGGAGCCCAGGTGCCCTGGCACTCTTACAGCCCTCGTTCTGCTCCTCCAGAGGTGTCCCCAGACTGAGGAACGATTCTACGGGCGCATTTTCACCCTGGACACATACCTTTCATCAGTAATTTGCAGGAAACTTCTTCCTTCAGATAGTATCATTCTTTTTTCTAATCATATTCTGTATTCTATAAAGTGATTTGGGGGGGCGGTGGAGAGGTGAAGGGAGACTCAGGGCAATTTCATGCCTAAGATCTGAGGATATAGGAAACTTTGATGATGCTCTGGTGAAGGGCACAATGCTTATCCAAAACCGACTCAGGAAGAAGAAGCTGTCAACATTATCTCCTTCTGGTCACAAATTGCAGCTCTCTGATGGGTTTTTTTCCCCGAGTTTAATCTTCTGCTGGAAGCTCAGCTGATACCAGGAAGGTTTTAGACATGTCAATCTCCTCCCTGGCATTTTATCAGAAATTGATTCTCTTTGCTTTTCGAAGCTCAAGTCTTGGCCTTGCTGTTTAACTTGGGTTACAGGCACGGCATCTGTATACACGCTTCCTGCAGCTCCCAGCCTGATTGCAGGGGTCTGGGGGTAGGTGGTGATTCAAGGGCAAGGTAATTCTCACAGGAGGGATTATGTGCTGTTCCGTCACACCGAAGGGCTGAGGAACAATGGCCCAATCCGTGTCCTGCTTTTTTTTAAGAAAGAGTTCTCATCCACTTCCGACTCGGAAGGGATTAACGAGCCATTTTGCCCTCAATATAATACTTATTATAATACCAGTACTAAATTATAATACTCAACACTTATCGAGTTCCTAGTAAGTGCCAGGCACTGTTCAAAGTACTTTACACGCATCAGCTCACTGAATCCTTACCTCACCCCTAGGCTGCAGCTTCTATATTATCCCTACTCTTTTTTTCTAATTTTTATTTTATTATTTATTTATTTATTTTTGGCTGTGTTGGGTCTTCCTTGTTGTGTGCAGGCTTTCTCTAGTTGTGGCAACCGGGGGCTACTCTTCACTGCAGTGCACGGACTTTTCATTGCGGTGGCTTCTCTTGTGGAGCCCGGGCTCTCGGCGTGCGGGCTTCAGTAGTTGTGGCGCACGGGCTTAGTCACTCCGCGGCATGTGGGATCTTCCTGGACCAGGGCTTGAACCTGTGCCCCCTGCATTGGCAGGTGGATTTTTAACCACTGAGCCACCGGGGATTCCCTATATTATCCCTACTCTTTAGAAGAGGAAGTCAAGTCACAGACAGGTTCGGTATCTTGCCCGAGTGATGGCACGAGCCTAGGAATCCAGGCTGTTTGGTTCCAGGGCTCACTTGGCTATGATGCTTCGAACCCTGCCATGTGACTGCCCTACCCTGCAGAAATCAGAAGCTGTTCATGTCACCAGGGCCCCCACTTGTCCAAGGTCTCAAAGCAATGGAGACCAAGAGCACAAGAAGCAAAAAAACTGACAACGGTAACTTCGCAACTGGGAACACATTTGGGAGTTGGATGTAAAATGGATTTAGTTCTCCTCTGCCCAGAAATGTGAACTTTTTCCAGAAAAAGTGCAGATTTGGAATGTCAGCTGTCACATCAGACAGGCTCTTGTAATGCAGCACCATCAGCTTACATTGTCTTTTTTTTTCTCCCTTCCTTAAAAAAAATTTTTTTTTTTAACATTTTAAACAAAGCAGTGGAGATCTGTAAATATGCAAGGTGCAGCTCCTGATTCCCCCAGGAGACTGAAGCTGCAAGAACACTGAGAACTGAAATGAGGAAAGGGGAGGATCTCCAGGCTAGTGGCGTCTGAAGTTTACAAGAAGAGTCACCAGTCCCACTGGCCTCCTGCAATTGGCCAAGACAGGTGCTTGGAGTTGAGGGCCCGTGAGAGATGGCATTCAGAAATCGAGGTGCTGGACACGTCCCCAAGTCCTTCTCAGGACAATGCCCTGCTCCCACTCCCTGCTGAGGAAAGCGGGCTGGGGAACTACAGCAGAGGCCACTGAGTGTGGGTGCCTCCGCCAACGGTAGCCACACTTGAATCTGGCCAGAATGCTACCAGGTGTCTTGGAACAAAAAACTCTGCCCACCTCGTGCACTGCTACAAAACAAATCAGAAACACTCATCTAGGGCTTCCCTGGTGGCGCAGTGGTTGAGAGTCCGCCTGCCGATGAAGGGGACACGGGTTCGTGCCCCGGTCCGGGAAGATCCCACATGCTGCGGAGCGGCTGGGCCCGTGAGCCATGGCCGCTGAGCCTGCGCGTCTGGAGCCTGTGCTCCGCAATGGGAGGGGCCGCAACAGTGAGAGGTCCGCGTACCGCAAAAAAAAAAACAAACACTCATCTAAAAAGCATATCCCCTGTGATCCCTTAATTCTATTTGCAAGAATTAACTTTTGGCTATTCCTGCACAAGTGTACCGAGATGCCTGCTCTAGAATATTCTTTCCAGTACTCTTAGAGTAGCAGAAGACTATTGATAGCCTAGATTAGTCATTAACCGTCATAACTCGTGTATTTATGGACAGGCCCACGATCCTTTATATGTCATTTTTTTAGAAGCAAAACCAGATCTGAACTGACATGAAATTTAAAGTCTTGATTTACCCCACACAGTATGAATATTCTTATTTTCCTACAGATATATTAACATATTTGATTATAGAGTGCTGACCCAGGCCATACTGGGATGGTATTACTTTCTAAATTCTAAAAAAATGAAACACATTTGGTCTCAAAGATTTCATATAAAGGATTGTGTTTCTGTGGATTCACAGTGGAGTACTAGGCAGCCATAAAAAAGAATGGATGAGGGACTTCCCTAGCGGTACAGCAGTTAAGATTCCACACTCCCAATGCAGGGGGCCCAGGTTCAATCCTTGGTTGGGGAACTAGATCCCCCATGCCGCAACTAAAGATCCTGTCTGCCGCAACTAAGACCCGGCGCAGCCAAATAAATTAAAAAAAAAAAAAGAATGGATGAGATTTGTACTATAGAATGTTTTCTAAGACATGTTGTTAAGTGAAAAGAAAAATCCAGAACAATGTGTATTGCATGCTACCATTGTGTTCAAAGGCAGGAGGTAGGGGTAAGGGCAGAGGGGATAGATAGAATATTTCTGGAAGGACACAAGAAATTGATTTCAATGGTTGTCTCTTGGGAGGGCAACCGGGGGGCTAATGTTGAGTACTGTACCCCCTCAATGCCCTTTAGCATCGATTAGCCAGGTTGATTAGACTCTCTCTGTGGCCTCTGAGCTGAAAGAAGGAACAGCTGGGAGAGAGGAGCATAAAGACGACAATGAGGTACAGGGAGGGACCAGAGGGGAGCAGAGGCGTGTCCGTGGTGGCACACGGAGAGGTTGTTGGGATAGCCCCATCCCTGGAGGCACCCTGGATCCTGGCTTCCCTCCTTTGCTGTGTTCCCCTGAGAACCCAGTCTCCTCCTTTGCTTGGCAAGATGAAAGGCATCTCTAGTCCTTGCACCACAAGGCTCTGCTTAATAGCAGGAAGTGTTCGTATGTGTGCACGTGCACGTGTGCACACTTATGCGTGCGTGCAAAGGGAAGGCTTAACATTTTCTAGGTGGTTGAGTTAAATGACTTTTTCAGTCCTTTACAAAGTGAGCTCAACAGAGGAGAGTGCCGTCAGAAGCATTTTGCAGAATGTCCAATCAGCTGCACAAGGAGGCAGTCCATGATCACAGAAGGCCTTCAAAGTGGTTTACAGTGGGGGCCCCAGAGCTAGCCTGCCTGGGGCTCGCTTGACTAGGGGCGCACAGCCAGGAGCCTGGACGGCTGGAATGAGCCTAAAGTCCAGCTGGAGCAAGGGAGACCCCTTCAGTACTAAGTGAAATTGTGCTGCCTTTTCCTTCCAAGGCCGGGAGTTGTCTCTCTGTTAAATTCTAGACACTCTAAGGAATGATTACAATTATGTAGCAACCAACACTTACGGAATGTTTACTATGTGCTATGCTAGGCACTTTATTACTGCCCTGACTCTGTATACTGAGTCTCCAAGGTGGGAATTATCAAATCCGGTGTGAGGGGTCAAGAGACTCAGCCAAGGTCACCGGACAGGGATTTGAGACAGAAGCCCATTGTGGGCACTAATTCACAGAGTTGCCTGGGGCCTCCATGCCTCTGTGCGGTAGCAGAACATGTCCCCAGCGCCATGTCTGTGAGCCCCAAGGTGCCACGGCCATCAGTGTGGACCCTAGTGGGGGGGGGGGGTGATGAATAAAGATTTCTTCCTCCACTGCGGTTTCCTGGTTTTTTTCTTTTTTAACACTGTATAATAAATTTACTTTCTAATGATTTTTGAGTAAACTACAGTGACCACGATTTCAAAACCATTAATAATTCATGACCAAGGGCCAGAAACACTATATAATCTCTTGCTAGAGAAGAAGTGGAGAATACTTTTACCAGCTACTTCAAAAGTATATACCGACTTCAAGCCAACCATCAAAGGTACATTTTTTCAGAAATGACTGTAACCCTTCCAAAACCTCGGTTAAAGCCGCCTCTTCCAGGAAGTCTTCTCTCTCTCCTCCAGCACCCGCTGGGGCTTTACCTGGGTCTCCTCATTCTCTGCTATGATCTGTGCCTGTCTGTGTCTTGACGGGGCTTGAGAACCGAAGCATCCTTGGAGCAGGGCAGGCGTGCAGTGCGTGGGGAAGCACCGAGAACCAGGGGTTACTTAATAACCCGTAAAACGCTGCTTCTCATCCGTGGCTGCACATCGGAAGCACTTGGGAAGATTAAAAAATTCTGATGCCCGGGTCACACCCCCAGACATTCTGATTTAACTGGTTTGGAAAGAGGCCTGGACATGGGGGTATTTAATAGCTCCCCGGTGATTCTAACGTGCTGCAACATTTGTGAACTGTTGACATCAAGCACCCAGCACAGGGCCTGGCATCATGTGGGTGCTGACACCTGCTTGCTGTTGAGTGGGTGGGGGGTCGGGGGGGACAGGGAGGGTCCCATCAAAAGGGGGACATGTTCTCATCAGAAGCCATTGCCCACTGTTACAGGAATATTCCTTATAGGAATAAGGAAGGACTCAGTGTTGTCATTCTCCATTTTTCCAGAGAAGCCAGAAGTCAGCATTTTAATGTGAAATCTCCTAATTTTTGAATGCAGCTCCTAATTTTTAAAAACTGTAGTAGGGTATGGGCCAAAGAAAACACATCTTTGGGCTGAATGTGGCCTGGCAGGCTCACCGAGAACTTCCCATCCTCCCTTTGCTGTGCTGGCCCATGACCATGCAGGATGGTACCCAATCCCCACCCAGGATGGAAACTGCACATCCACCTGCCAAGGTGTGAGCTGGCCCGTATACCCTACCTCCGAAGGAACACGATGAGTGTCCTTGTCTGCCTGTTCTAACCAGCTTGTCTTTTCCTTGCCTTTCGCAAGGACAAAGCTTCCTCTATACCTGGCATCCTGTGTAAGCACAGAGGATCAGGAAGTGCAGATTTCACAGACGACGGAGGGGGGGGGGGGGGCGGTGGGGAAGGATGTGGAAAGAGGAGGTGGGTGGAAAGGCATGTTATAATATATCAGGATGAGCATCCTGGCAGCTTGCTATTAGTTTCTTTCTCTTGTTTTTCTAACCAAACGAAAGCCTTGTTAAGAAAGCACTCTCTTTTTCAGAGGGCGTGAAACCATTTTAAACATCTTTCAGGGTTAAACTCAGATGTTGTGATAAACAACCCCACTCGCCCTTTTTCCTCATTCAAGCATTTTTCAGAAGAGTGATCTGAAATGCTCTCGGGTGACTGGAATGATGGGAGTAGCCGGGAAAGCGGCAATTAGGGGAGTCCTGTTGCCAAGGAGAGAGAGGAGGGGAGGGAAAAAGTATCTCTGCTAGTTACCGGCTGCCCTGCTCCGTCATGTTTCCAGAGAATTTCTTAATGTGGATAAATCGGATGCTGTCATTCTGCAACCAAAGGCCTCAGGTTTAAACAATTCATTCCTGGCCTAGGGGGACTGGTCCCCACTCTTGGTTACTTTTTTTAAAAAATAAATTTAATTTATTTTTAATTTTTATTTATTTTTGGCTACATTGGGTCTTCGTTGCTACGGGCGGTCTTCCTCTAGTTGCAGCGAGCAGGGGCTACTCTTCGTTGTGGTGCAGGGCTTCGCATTGGGATGGCTTCTCTTGTTGCGGAGCACGGGCTCTAGGCACACGGGCTTCAGTAGTTGCAGCATGCGGGCTCAGTAGTGTGGCATGCACGCCCTAGAGCGCAGGCTCAGTAGTTGTGGAGTACAGGCTTAGATGCTCCGCAGCATGTGGGATCTTCCCGGATCAAGGATTGAACCCATGTCCCCTGCACTGGCAGGCAGATTCTTAACTACTGCACTGCGAGGGAAGTCCCTCACTCTTGGTTACTTAATCGAGGGAGACCTGGTGCCTGCAGGTCTGCGCTCACTCCCATCGCGGCTCCTCCACCCTGAGGTTTCTGGAAGGACTTTGTGGAGACAAGGACACCTGCTCCTGCCTCCAGAAAAACGCCTCCACCAGAAAGGAGTGGGAAAACCCACCCTGGTTCAGCTTCTAGAGTGTCCACTGGGGCTGACATGGAGGTCTTTGCGGCAGCATCCAAGTTCCTAAGTTATCTCCCAGCCCTCATCCCAGGCAGGTCGATTCAAGAAGGAGGAAAGCCACACTGGCTCTTCTGGCTACAGCTGAGAAAGGAGGCAACAGGAGACAGGATGAAAGTCACAGCAAAGCACACAAGGCCCTTTGCAAGCCAACCCTGACCTGCCTCCTCAGAGCTGTCTGGGGTGAGGCCAACACCGAGGAAGCAGAGCCATGAGTTGCAGACAGAAGAATCAAGTCTAGTGGCCATTTTTGAGCCGCTGGACCCAGCTGAGCCAGAGAAATTCCCTTTTGTCTTTGGAATCAGGTCAGTTTACAGTCAAGAGTGTGAGTACTTAAGTGTCGACGAATTTCAGGATTGGTTGATATTGATGATGAGCAAGAAGCCTTCACACTCCTGCTCCCATCAGCTGCTAAGTAAGACTCAAATGTAAACTCCCACAAGCTTGGGTCTTGATTGAAGGGCCCTTCAGTAATTCATGGGTCCTAACTGCCACTTCCCACCTCAGGCTCAATGATCTTGCAGCTTTCCTTATTCATATATCTCTGCCTTTGTATACTTATTTTTTAAATGCATTTATTTATTTATTTTTGGCTGAGTTGGGTCTCCGTTGCTGCGCGCAGGCTTTCTCTAGTCGCGGCGAGCGGGGGCTACTCTTTGTTGCGGTGCATGGGCTTCTCATTGTGGTGGCTTCTCTTGTTGTGGAGCACGGGCTCTAGGCGCGCAGGCTTCAGTAGTTGTGGCACATGGGCTCAGTAGTTGTGGCTCGCGTCTAGAGCGCAGGCTCAGTAGTTGTGGTGCAGAGGCTTAGTTGCTCCACGGCATGTGGGATCTTCACGGACCAGGGCTCGAACCCATGTCCCCTGCATTGGCAGGCGGATTCTTAACCACTGTGCAACCAGGGAAGTCCCATCTCTCTGCCTTTGACCATGCTGTTTACTTGGTCTGGAAAACTACTCACCCTCAAGAGTTGGTCTTTACATCCGCTTTTCTGCAAAGCCTTTCTTGATACTACTGGCAGAGGCAGGTGACCCTTTTTCCGTATTGAAATCCCACTCTTTGTCCCTCTCTCCCTGTACTGGCACTCTCACACTGTATTGTAATGATCTCATTGCACATCCCTTCCAACTACGCTGTGCACACCCTGAGTCAAGGACTGTCTCTCATCCATCCCTTAGTCCTGGCCCTGGTGCCCAGCACAGCGCAGGTGGGCTCAGTGCAGTAAATTTCAAAAATTTCAAGAATGGTAAATTTCAAGAATGTGGTATATTTCAATATTTTGTAGCTCTTCCCATTAAGAGGTAAGGCCTATTCCCCCACCCCTTGAACCTGCATTGACCTTGTGATTTGCTTTAAAGAACAGAAAGTGGCAGAAGTGACACCATGCCAGTGCTAAGCCTAGAGCTCAGGAGTTCCTGCGTCTTCCAATCTCATGCTCTTGAACCCCTGAGCCCCCATGTGAACAAACCTGGCTGGCTTGATGGAGGATGGGAGAACATCGGAGGAGAACTAAAGCACCCTAACTGATGTTCAGGCAGCCCCAGGGCAACACCTCTGTTAACTGCAGATGCATAAGTGAGCCCAGCTGAGGTCAGCAGAGCCTGGCCCATCAGCAGAACTGCCTGGGGAAGCTGAGCCCAGATGGCTGACCCTCAGAATCATGAACTAAATCTGTGGTTGTTTTGAGTCACTAAAATCTGGGTGACTTGTTACACAGCCAAAGCTAACTGATACATTCGGTAAGAGATTATTACTATAAGTGACACTGGGTTGATAACTCCAGTTGAGAATGAGAGAAAAGAATAGGAGATCCAGGGATACTTAATCACCAGCCCACTCCCTCAGGTCTCTTTAAATAGAGTTGCCTCCCACCTGCCCTCCCCAGCGACTCATTTACCTCCTTTTTCTCCCGAGAGCAGGACCGGCTTCTCTCAGCCTTCTTCAGAGTCTGACCTGTAGCTGTTCAAAAACAGAAACAGAGATTAAGGCTGTTTTAAAACAGCTAGTTTATCACCACAAAAGCTTTTTATTTGCAAACCTAATAGATGGGACCAATCACAATCAAGTGATTTTAAGAAAATGTAGCCTATTATGATAATGGGAAAATGGCATACTCTTGAAATAGACCAACGGCAATGAAATGGTAATTCACACACTCATATTACTTGACTATAATGAACAAAGCCTCCACTCTTTAATCTGGAACATTATCTGCACTCTGCAAGGGCTGACAGACTAGTTTTTCCCAGTCGGATTACATTTTTATTAAATTGGAGTTATATAAAATGCCTTCCACTGTGCACATACACATAACCTTTGATGAGTGTGTGCCAATACACTGCACCAGACCCCCAAACTCGCCACATAGGTGCTGGTGCAGATGTGAATTAGCAGTAATCACCTGCATTTCACATAATGGGGCAATTTCAGAGAGAATTGTGGCTTTTCTCGGAAAACTGGAAAACTAATATTGAAGTTATGCATACATTTCACAGATGGACATCAGAATGTTTAAGTATGCTGTTCCAAGTGCAGTTTTTACAACTTCAATGGAAGTGTCCATTATAAAAGGAATCCTTGGTGGGAAATTAATGGATCGCCTTGGTTTTAAAACATAAGATGCGAGCCTCACTGCACGTTGCCAGTGTGTCTCCCAAATTGTCCAGCTTCACTCTCAGGTGGCTATTTTCTAGAGTACCACAACCATATGTCCCATTAGCCAGGAGCACTCTGAAGGCAGCAACAAAAAGGCTTAGTGATGACTTATTGAGAGGCGAGAGATGGGGAGCGAATCTGAGAGGAAAGACGCTTGTCTTTGGATGCGGTCACTTGCAGAGGGGCTCACAGATAGTGATAAAGCTCAGGTCAAGGGATGATGCTCTTTCCAAAAATGTGAGAATAAGGGAAAGAGCAAAGGTCCAAAGATGAACTTCTGGCACTGGCCAAACTTGGGGCCAATACATAAGAGGATGTAGAAAAGAGGCAGCTGTTCATAGGAGACCCCAGGATGTACAGTATCATGGTATGGTAGACATCTTTGGGGGTATCTGCTCAGCTCATAATGACACCCTAGACTTCTCCCTTCTCTCTTTTCTTCCTCCCCATCACCACAGTGGGGTCCTGTGGCAGCCATGACTGTACATGACCCCATACCCTGAACTTCATATGCTGCACTGGGTATGGGCACTTGACCCAGTTGCAGCCAATCAGAATCCCAGCCCCTAACACTGAAATTGATTCTGAGAGAGAGGATAGAGGGCCAGAGCAGGGCTACCTCCATGTGTGAGCAGCCACCAGCCACTGGCCTTGGGGACAGACTAACACAGAATGCCAAGACAGAATGAACAGATCTGAAACCGACTGCACGCTTGCCTTTGTGTTCCACAGACACCCACTTAGATTAGGTTCTCTGTGTGTGTGTGTCTGTTGCCTCTTTTTTTTTTGCCTTAAGACAAAGAAGCTAGGGTTTAAAGATGAAAAAGAACCCCGGAAAAGATACCACTGTGACGGGGGATGTCGATAGTGGGGGAGGATTTACATAGGTGGACAGGGCATATATGAGAACTCTCTGTACTTTCCACTCAATTTCGCTATGAACCTAAATCTGCTCCATAAAATAAAGTTTATTAACTAAAAAAAAAAAAAAAAAAAGCCCAGGATTTAGGGATCAGGTGATCCGGGTTGTTGTCAATCTTATCGTGACCTCCTGATCCCTGATGCTCTAGGGCAGGAGCTTGGGTGGACAGCTCCCCCAAACCCTCATCCACACCTGCTCTGGCTGTCAGTCAAGGCCTCAGGGTAGGCCCTAAGGTCGACCAGAGAGGATGACATACCAGGTAGTAGGCCACGCAATGCAGAGCCAGGAGCTGGGAGGTGGGTCTGGAGCTGGAAGGGCGCAGAGCAGACTGGAGGGCAGGAATGCTGTGCTGACAGGCCAGGGTGCTCTAGCAGCAAAAGCAGTGTTGAGGCAAGTAAGATGTCAGCAGAGCAAGGGTAGGGAGCGGGAAGGAAACAGTGCTAGTTCGGGGGTGAACACGGCAGACCCCAGGGTCCGGCTGAGGCCCTTCCTGTTCTGGTCAGACTCATGCCTGGGGATCCAGTCCAGTGGATCGCTGACCAGTTATGAGATCTTAGATAACTCACGAGATCCAACAGGTTCTCTATGGGCCATATTTTCTTCCTATTTTTTTAAAATGAGGATTAGACTGAATCACCTCTGGGTTTGCTTTCCATCTCTAAAGTTCTTTTATACTAATAAAGAACAGTAAAAAAAAAAAAAGGATTCAGGTGAGCCATAAAAAGAAAATATTAATACAAAGAACAGAGAGCTTAACCACTGAAATTTGCAAGCAAATCTCTCTACTGGAGTTAATTAGAAGCTCCTTTATTCATTAAATTGGAAAATAATTTGCTTATTTTCCAATGAAGATAATTCACTCTAATTATGCACATTTGTTATTGAATGCCTCTGTCCTCGCCCCACCGAGCCCCTCTCTCCTCCAGGTAGCTCGACATGGAGACGACTCCTTCTCCCCAAGGACAGAAGCGACCAGGTTACACTGTGCCTGTCTACTGCACTTAGCTTCTCTGAGTAGCTAGCTTCCTACCTAGATCTCATTTTATCCTCACAGCGACTTAGGGAGGGGTAAGAAGGTGACATTAATATCAATATATGCTGCTTGCAAAATTAAGGGGGTGTTCCTCTGCATTTTGCAAGGTGACCTGCCAGCTTCAGCCAGGAAACAATAAATAAGGCCACATGTAAATACCACATGTACACCTCACTTTAGAAAACAGATGTGTGCCTGGGGAAAAGAAAAAGGGACTGCATGGAATTGTAAATATAATACCGGTCTCCCACTTAGGATTTCAGAGAGATTTTATCTGCACTTAGGATTAATTTTCAGTGGTTAGAAGATTCTGACACTTTCGTTTTACTTTCCTTTGGATGCAGATAATAATATTCATCACTACCATTTAGAGGGAAGTTGTGTCTTCCTTGGATGTTAGCTTCTGAAGTCCTCAGGCACGGGAAAATCAGTGTCAAAATTCCCCTTGGGGAAAAAAAAAAAAAATTCCCCTTGAAAAAGAGCCTTAAACCTCCTGTAAAGTACAGCCTCCAGGACACAGATTTTATATCCACTGTTGTTGACTAATGTGCATGTGTAATATCTGGTGCATTTGGAAATGCATGGTACATGGTAAAATACACATGCAAAATATAATTTTATGGTATTTCTAATTAAGCTATTGATATTGTAATTATTCCCTCTGTTTCTCATCTTGGGGTAGGAGGAGAGGGCGGGGGTGGGGATGGTGGCAAGAACCAGGCACTGAGCTCCTGAAGCTTAAACCCTTAGTTGATATAGCTCCACTGTACCAGACACCTGCTATGGTCCAGGTTCTATGCACAGGCTTCATCTCCTGCATCCTCACAGACTCTCCTTTAGATCAGGGGTCAATACACTTTTTCTGTAAAGGCCCAGAGAGTAGATATTTTTTTAGTTTATAGACCATAAAGTCATGAGGTTATAAGGTCTCTGGTGCAACTACTCAACTCTGCCACTGGAGCGTGAAAACAGCCATAGACAATATGTAAACAAATGGCTGTGTTCCAATAAAAGTTTATTCACAAAAACAGGCAGCAAGCCAGATATGGTGCCCAGGCTGTAGTTTGCTGACTCTTGTTTCAGGTGGACAGAGCTATTCCCATTAGAACAAGCCAATGAAGAAATGAGAAACAAACTGAGGGTGAGTGATTGAGCTGCTTACTCAAGGCCAGAGAAGGGTAGCTTGTAGGTGGTCAGGCTCAGTGTGCTCCCAATGGCCATCATCACCAGCACCAGCACCAGCGCCAGCATCACTATCACCAGCGTCATTATCATCATCATCATTACCACATGAGCTCACCTTAGTCAGGGTTTCTCATGTGCCAGGCACTGAGCTCCAACCTAAGTACATGAACCAACTCATGTACTCTTTTTTTTTAATTAATTAATTAATTAATTATTTCATTTTTTTGGCTGCGTTGGGTCTTCATTGCTGCACACGGGCTTTCTCTAGTTACGGCGAGAGGGGGCTACTCTTCGTTGCGGTGCGCGGGCTTCTCATTGTCGTGGCTTCTCTTGTTGCCGAGCATGGGCTCTAGGCACGCAGGTTTCAGTAGTTGTGGCACGTGGGCTCAGTAGTTGTGGCTTGCGGGCTCTTGAGCACAGGCTCAGTATTTGTGGCGCACGGGCTTAGCTGCTCCGTGGCATGTGGGATCTTCCCGGGCCAGGGCTCGAACCCGTGTCCCTTGCACTGGCAGGCAGATTCTTAACCACTGCGCCACCAGGGAAGCCCCTCATGTACTCTTTATAGCTACTTTATGAAATAGGTACTATTATTATCCCACTTGTCCAAGGTGGGCACGGAGACCCAAAGAGGTTAGGAAACTTGCCTAATATCACACAGCTAGCGAGTATAGGAGCCTGGATTTGAATCGGGGTAGTTTGGCTCCAGAGCCTGCACTCCTAACCACTAGACTACACTGCCCCTCCGTCAGGTTAAAGACAAGTCTGAGAAGGCCAGCATGTGCTAGAGAGGGAGTCTGACTTAAGGATTTCTTTCTGTGATGCAGCTTTTTAATGTACTTTGGACTCCTAGAGTAATTAATAAGGGGATTAGAACAAAATGATTCCCCAAGGGTCAAGGAAGATGGAGTTCCCCATTAGCCAGAAAACTGCCATTAAGTGCCAGATGTGGAAAGGCAGGTTGGCATTAGACACTCACGCCCATCCACTCAGGTACAACGCTCAGCCTTGGCAAGCAGGGCTGGGCTTTGGAGAATAAAGGCAACTCAGCGGAAATCCAAGACCATGCAGGGACCTCCCCATCGAAAAGGAGTTTTAAATGAAGAACTTGTTTCTCCCAACTGGGGTGATGGTGCTTCTACTAGGTTACTAAAACGAGCTTATTTCTCCTGTAGTCCAAATATAAGGGCTCACCCTGTTCTCATTTTATATATCTATGTAATTTAATTCAAATGGCAAATATCCCAGAGATGCCACTTAATCTTACCCATTGGATTGGCAAAATTCCAGAGGTTTGACAATGTACTGTTGGCAAGATCTGGGAAGCAGGCATTTTCGAGCACTGCTGGGAGAAATATAAAATGATACAGGCTCTGTGGAGGGGATCTTGGCAATATCTTCAAAAAGGCTTTTGGCAGTATCCCTTTAAGCTAGCAATATCACTTCTAGGGATCTACCGGGAAGAAATAGCTCCACAAATAGGAAACAAATGCATGCACAAGGTATTCACTGCATCATAATTTGCAATGGAAAATATTAGAAGTGACCTATAAGTCTATCACAGTGGGGACTGGCTGAATAAATATGGTGGATCCACACAATGGAAATGGAATACTGGGTGAAAGAATGGCAAGCTGGTAATATGACCATATGTTAAATGAACTCAAGGGGGAGACAGTTGACGTAGTATGCAATTTTTTCTCTATGAAAGAGGGAAAATAAGAATATATGCTCCTGGGACTTCCCTGGTGGTGCAGTGGTTAAGAATCCGCCTGCCAATGCAGGGGTCATGGGTTCGATCCCTGGTCCGTGGAAGATCCCACATGCCGCAGAACAACTAAGCCCATGCGCCGCAACTACTGAGCCTGCGCTCTAGAGCCTGTGAGCCACAACTACGGAGCCCATGCACCTACAGCCCGTGCTCTGCAACAAGAGAAGCCACCGCAGTGAGAAGCCCGTGCCACAACAAAGAGTAGCCCCCACCTGCTGCAACTAGAGAAAGCCTGCGCGCAGCAACAAAGACCAGATGCAATCAAAAATAAATAAAATAAATTTTTTTAAAAACAAAAAACACCTATAAAAACAGATTTCTCTAAAAAAAAAGGTACAAATGAACTTATATATAAAGAAAAGAATATATGCTCGTATTGGTTCTGTTTGTACAAAGAACCACCTGGAAGGCACATGCCCAAGAGCGACTTCTCAATGTAAACTTTTTCTATTGTTTTTATTTTTGAATGATTTAGTTGGAACTTCTTCCTACTCAAGAAACTAAAATAAACTTAAAACATTAAATGTGGGGCTTCCCTGGTGGCGCAGTGGTTGAGAGTCCGCCTGCCGATGCAGGGAACATGGGTTCGTGCCCCGGTCCAGGAAGATCCCACATGCCGCGCGGAGCGGCTGGGCGCCGGAGCCGTGGCCGCTGGGCCTGCGCGTCCGGAGCCTGTGCCCTGCAACGGGAGAGGCCGCGGCAGTGAGAGGCCCGTGTACCGCAAAAAAAAAAAAAAAAAATTAAATGTCCAAAAGGGCTAGTTCAGATTTTTTTTAAATATAGTGAGAAACGCTGTGGACACTCCCACCTAAGGTCCAAGGGTGTGGTCTGCGGAGGGAGACAAGGTAGCCGCCATGGACCTCGGACCCCGAAGCATGCTCGAAAGGACACAGTATTTTCGGAGAACAAGCTGCCTTCTTTAAAGAGATCAGTCTGTAATGTGTGAGAGTTAAGAATGAAATGATGACAAAATATGGTTTCTGGACATTGAAACAACAGTTTCTGAGCTAAGCCAGTAGGCTGGTGGTGACCTGCTCGTTTACTTGAGGGCTAAGTTTTTTTTTTATGAAACGTCTAGACAAGATGAGAAAGGAAAAAGAGAAAAAGAAAAAAAAGGAAAGGAAGATTGAGACCTGTCCAGATGGCTTGTCTGGAACTCGTGGTTTCCTAGTGTTTACCGGGCATGGTCAGGTTCCTCCCCAGGTGATAGTTCTTGGGATTCCCTCACTAGCATATGCAACAACAAAGCCGGAGGGAGGCTCAGAGGAGCAGAGTAACTTGCCCAAGGTCACAGAGCAATGAAGAGAAAGAACTGGGGTTAAGAAGCCATCAGCTAGCTGCTAATCCCGTGTTCACTGCATCCTGTGGCCCGCCTGCCTGCACACCTTCTTCACCTCCAGGAGTGCCAGAGCTCCAGGCCCACTGGCCTTTCTACGCCACTCCACACCCACCTTCAGCCCCATCCCAGCCTCCTGAACCTACAGCCTCTGCAGAGACACGTGTGGCAGGGTGGGGACAGGGCAGTCTGGCAAGCACCTGCCCAGCCTAAAGAGGAAGCACTATTTGTCTCCAGCTGCAGGTTTCCAGGCAGGAATGTGGGCTCAGTTTTGTTGGGTGAGATTTTTCCAGAGAAGTCCAGTTGTAATGAGAAAGCTTCTAATCTTTTAAATGTTGACAAGTAATTAAAATTTTTTTAGAGCTCTGGACAGGCCCAACAAAAGAGGCCTCTAGTTTCCAACCTAGTAGACAACTAGGCAGAAGATGGGAAAATCTCCCACTCCTCCCGTTATTTCCTTATCTCAATGCCATGGACCCTTTTTGGGGAGGGGGAAGGGAGACCTCTTTAAGGAAATATCATCATTAGAACAGAATCTATTAGACAAAAAGCATGACTGTTTGGGAGCCAAGTAAACAAACACTGGCTCTGAGACACATTTTTCTCTTCAAATACTCCATGTGCACCTCCAGGCTGGTTCTGGGCCTTTAAGTTACATCCTGTCTTCTGAAAGCCCGAAACAATATCCCTGTCACTCTTCCTTTGCATTTTCTGTACAACTCAAATTCCCAGGGCCCAGTTTACTGCCAAATTACCTGAGATAAACAAGTCATGCTAAGACTCTCTTTTCCTTTCCAAACCTAAACAGCAGCTGGCAGCTAGAAATGGTTATTTATAACCTGCACACCGTTCCGCGCATTTGCTTGGTTTAGAAATGCTTAGCCGTGCATTCTTCAGCCAGCTTCATAATCAGATGAGAGCCTGGGGACGATGCTGTGCGGTGGCTGAGAGGCCAGGCTCTGGGTCAGCCTGTCTCGCTCTGCCACTAATTACCTGTTTGGGAATCCTAAGAGTTCCAATTCCATTTTTAGGGTTAAGATAGTACAAGAGAAACACTTAGAACACTGCCCTGCACATAGTAGGTACTTAGCAGTTTCCTTCCACAGAAACAGCTGTTTGTGGATCTGAGGGAGTTCCGCTGAACTCTGCTGCCCAAACATATCCTGAATCTGCTCCTTCCTCTCTGTCACCCCTTTGTGTGCCCTGTCATCTTTCCAATAGCCACCTGGTAGGTCTCCACCCTCCACTATTGCTGGCTTTTCCCACTGCAGCCATCGAAAAATAAGGCCGTAAGTCCAAGTGATGACACCTGCCTGGCTGACCATCCACTGGTGTATTTCACTTTGTACATTTCCCTTTTCCCTCCCTCACATTCACACCTCTGCAGCCCCCAGTCTTTCTTCTGCTCCTTGGACTCAGGATCCATTCCTGCCTCCGGGCCTTTGTCCTCATCCCTCTAGGTCTTCTCATGCTGGCTCCTTCTCATCAATCAGATCTCAGCTTAAAGGGACCCACTTGCTCAGAGTGGACTAGCCCCCAATCCTCCCTACTTTAATCTTCTGCATAGCACTTATCTGATCTTTATTTGCTGATGTAGTCTGCCTGCCTCACTAGATATCAGCTTTGTGAAATCAGAGGCTGCTTGTCTGGCTTTTTTATCACTGAATTTCCCACACCTGGAACGGTGCCTGAAATGGAGTAGGCGTCTGTAGACATTTCTGAAATTGATGAATGAGTGAATGACCAAATTTCTGAATGGACAATGCTGGAAGGGCAGGAGGCATGATTATGAACTGCTGTAATGACTTCATCTTCTCTTGCAATGTGCTTTCCTGACCCTTTCCCCCTGCTCTTTCTGGGATGGTGAAATGAACTATGACAAAGTAAGTTTAATACACCATTGGAGCGCACAGCAACGAAGACCCAACATAGCCAAAAAGAAATTAAGTTTAAAAAAAATACACCATTGGAGATAATTGGAAAATATTGATTTTTTTCATTTGAAAGAGTGAAGATAAGTAAATGCCACACATCTGTAATCTAATCAGTGGTCTACGTGATGACACGCTTCCCAGGCTAAAATGGACTTTGATCTACCTCTGTATCCATCATACAAGTTCCCAAACGCACTCCCACTCCAAACCCCACCCAGCCTTCTCCTCCCACATCCCAGCTCCCCATAGAACACAAGTGAGGACACTGACCGCATTTGTGGAAATATGTGTATGTGTGTGTATATCCAAATTCAAGTATCTTTTGAGTATTTTCATCCCCCTCCAAAAAATGATCAGCCAAACAAGCTTGGAAAACATGAGACTGGTTCATGAGAGCCCCGGGATCCTAAGGAAGAAGATGCATTTGTTCCTCTGATAGTTAATTGTTACTGAGAGCCTATTAAGTGCTGGGCACCATTCTAAGGGCTTTAGATAGATGAATTCACTTGGTTCTCAGAGCAGCCCTATGGGAAGGTCCTACCGTTACCGAGTCCAAGCTCGCTCTGCTCGCCGCACAACAGGCCAATAAGTTGGACACGAGGTGTTGAGGCAAGGGGTATGACTTTATAAGGAAAGCCAGCAGACCAAGAAAATGACAGACTAATGTCTCAAAATAACCATCTTATGGGGTCTGGATGCCAGTTTCTTTTATAGAATCAGAGAGGGAAGTAAAGTAAAAAGGCATAATAGGGAGAGGTAGTGAGGAAGTAAGGTAAAAAGGGCCATCAGTCTTGCAAAACATCTCCTGGAATGGCCAGCTTTGGTGAGGGGACGTGTTAATTTCAGCCATTCACAGGTGGGCAGTGTCAGATTGTCTCCCTGTGAGCTGAACAAAGGCACTTTAGTTCAACATTCAGGCAGAGGGGCAGAGTTCCCTGAGTCAGGCCATTGTGTATGATTATAACAAAAGCAATGAAAAGCAAAGGTTAAAGTCAAAGAAACATCAACATGGAGTCCGATTTAGCTCTTCCCAGTTACACTCTATTAATCTCCGTTTTACAATTTAAGAGTCCAGGTACTGAGATGAAGTAACTAACGCCCCTCCCCCAGCCGGGATCACGTGGCTGGGAAGAGGAGTCGCCAGAAATCGAAGCCCTTTTTTTTTTTTTTCTTTTGCGGTACGCGGGCCTCTCACTGCTGTGGCCTCTCCTGTTGCGGAGCACAGGCTCCGGACGCGCAGGCTCAGCGGCCATGGCTCACGCGCCCAGCCGCTCTGCGGCATGTGGGATCTCCCCGAACCGGGGCACGAACCCGCGTCCGCTGCATCGGCAGGCGGACTCTCAACCACTGCGCCACCAGGGAAGCCCCTCGAAGCCCTTTTGACTAACTCCATGAGCTCGGCTCCTTCCACTCCTTTCCAGGGTGAGGAAGGCTCAGGTGAGCATCAACATGAAGAGAGGGAGAGGAGAGTCTAAATTCTTGGCCCTGGTTTTCATAGTTCCACTCTGCAGGCTTAAAATGAAATCTCCATCCCAGTGGAGGCAGGAGACAGAACTTCTGCTGCGCAGGCTCATTACGAGAAAGGCTTTGTGGTATGGGTAGGGGTGCCGGACTGAAAGCGATCTGAGCCTTGTTCACCTGCTCTTGGGCTGCCCATCGGGGGCTCTTAACTACACCCCGTGCCTCGGCCTCCACATCTGATAAATGACAGTGATCAGACTACATCCAAAGTCACTCGCTGGCTGAACCCAGCCCATATACATTTGTCTGGTCTCCAAACTGTTAAGAAAGATTTTTTTTTTTTCTCCCAGCCAACATTTAAAGCTTGGGAGATGATGTCACATTTAAAAATCCTGAGTTCTGGATTCTTTTGAAAAACTGAAAAATCTGTCAACACAGGACCTGCGTTCCTGTCTGGCAGCCATTGTCAGGAGCTGAGGGCAATGCCCACCAGATGGCATGGTGCCCTCCCATCCCTCCCTGTTCCCCGGTTGCCTCCCTATCACAGAGGTCAAGTCCAAGTTGCCGTTATCGGCAGGTCTGAGGTTTTTCCCTACAGTAAAGATGCAAGTGAAGGTTCATGTGTCCACGTCTCCAGCAAGAGTGAATCAACATCATTATCAAAAGTACTTAACACGTGTACTTCTCATGTGCCAACCCCTGATCTAAGGGCTTGGCAGCTACCAATGTATTTAATTCTCACAACAACCCTAGGAGGTGAATACATTTATTATCTCTATTATATAGATGACAGAGAGATGGAGGAAGACACGTGCTTCAAGAAATTAGTAGAGGGACTTCCCTGGTGGCACAGTGGTTAAGAATCCGCCTGCCAATGCAGGGGACACGGGTTCGATCCCTGGTCCGGGAAGACCCCACATGCCACGGAGCAACTAAGCCCGTGCACCATCACTACTGAGCCTGCATGCTGCAACTACTGAAGCCCATGCGCCCTAGAGCCTGTGCTCTGCAACAAGAGAAGCCACCACAATGAGAAGCCCGTGCAACGCAATGAAGAGTAGCCCCTGCTCGTCGCAACTAGAGAAAGCCCGCACCGAACAACGAAGATCCAACACAGCCAAAAATAAATTAATTAACTTAAAAAAATTAGTAGACAACATATTTCTTTAGGAAATTCCCAGATATGCAAAGTGTATTTAGGTGTTGAAAAGGCCCCACGCAAATCAGCATAATGAAATAAACCCTGGCCACTGCCGCCATTATATTACCTGCCTGGTCCCTGCAGGCTTCTAAACTTATGACCTCTCTACAGGATCCTCAGTGTTCTGAGATATATCAGCATTCCCCAAATGGGATCCTGGACTAGATCTGTCAAGTCCCTTCCAGCTCTAACCTTCTGTGATTTTATGTCGGTTCATACAATGTATCTAATTAGTTTGGGACCCTCTACAGTGGAAACACACACACACACAATGCATTGCAAGTTCACTTAGAGTTTAGAAAAGTGTTGTAGTCCGTGCAGGGGACCTGTGGTTGGTGACTAGACATCTGTGATATTCCAACTTCCTGCCAGGTGCTGCATTCACCTGTAACTTTCCTATCCCCTAAGGACATAAGTCAGGGGCTGTGTCTGGAGAATCCATCAGCTAAGGGTGGTCAAGGTATAATAGCATCGGACTCCAAAATAAGTCGGGAGGTAGGAGTGACAGTGGCTTTACTGGGATAGGGAATGGGGGAGCATAAGAATGCCAACTGAAAAGCTGAGGAAGAACAAAATAAAACTAGAGGCTCTGGGGTATAGTAAAGGTAGCTAGGCTAGAGTATATTATTAGGACTGCATTGAATTGCTGCAAAGGACAGAGTCTGGAGGAACCATACTTGTCCACCAGAGAAAGAGAAACCAGCTGAGGTCTCTGGAACTTGGCCTGGAGGCTTGTCTACAAGGGCTTTTTCTCTGCTTAATGGAGACCAGCCAGCAATTCACTAAGGAACAAATGGATTCATCTCTTTCCTGGTTACAATGTCAACCCAGCAAACACTCATGGGCATCTCCCTGTGCCAGTCCTTGGGCCAAGTGTTGGGCATGCAAAGGAACAAGAATGGGTCTCTACCCACAGAGAAGGAGAAAGGCGTGGAGCCCAGTACCTGTGATACAGCACCATGCCTGAGAGGCCACAGGATTCCACCGCGTGGGAGGAATTAAGACTGCAGGTGACGTTACTCACTGTAATCTACAGTGTGAAAGTGACATGAAAGAAGGGCACGGTTGGCAGGGAGCACAGCAAAGGCAAGGCAGGGAGGTGGGCAAGGATACGGGGTGCTCAAGAGACGGCCAGCTTTCTGAGGTGGCTTGGCTAGGGGCTGAAGTCACAGGTGCCTGTAGGGTCAGGCCAGTATTCTCAATGCAAGAAGCAGACACTTAATGACTGGCACCACCAGCCAGAAGGCTGACTCAAACTGTTATCACATGCCCAAGGTCAAGGGGGTGGCCACTGGGGCTGTGTAGGAAGGCAGGTCTACACAGCCCCAGGGCTAAAGCTCCCTTTCATCAAGAGACTGAAATGTCCAGGTTTTTATGGGAAATTATTATTTTTAAATGTGGGAAAACACATCTGTGGACCCAGTTCAGCCCAGTATAAAACCTCTGGGCATGAGAGTGGGTGGGTGAGTGTCTAAAGATGAAGAGGGAGACCAACAGAGGGATAGGGGAAAGGAGGGGGACTGCTTCCCCAGGGAAATTCTCCGATTAAAGGTGCTATGTCCACAGGGCAGTTGTTAAGGTTACAAGGGTCAGGCTGTTCAAAACCCCATGGGGTGGACTTCCCTGGTGGTCCAGTGGTTAAGACTTTGCCTCCCAATGCAGGGGTGAGGTTCCATCCCTGGTTGGGGAGCTAAGATCCCACATGCCTAGCGGCCAAAATACCAAAACCTGAAAGAGAAGCAATATTGTAACAAATTCAATAAAGACTTTAAAAATAGTCCCTTTAAAAATAGTCCATATGAAAACAATCTTAAAAAAAACCACAAAAAACCCATGGGTCACCAGTAGTCAGTCCAGTGGTATTAATGGATGCTTTTTTTTTTTTTTTTTTTTTTTTTCCGGTACGCGGGCCTCTCACTGTTGTGGCCTCTCCCGTTGCGGAGCACAGGCTCCAGACGCGCAGGCTCAGCGGCCATGGCTCACGGGCCTAGCCGCTCCGCGGCACGTGGGATCTTCAGACCGGGGCACGAACCCGCAACCCCAGCATAAGGCAGGCGGACTCTCAACCACTGCGCCACCAGGGAAGCCCCAACGGATGCTTTCTTATTCCTACAAGAAGTGCTCTATGAACAGCTCCAAGCTCCCCCTTCCAACCAACCGTGTTGCTCCTCGTAAGCCCCTCCTACGTGGACAGAGGAGCAGCCACAGGGTCAGACCCAGGAGGGAGCCGAGAAAGTAGTAGAGGACAGTGTCTTTTAAACCAGCCTAACGGGCAAGCCTCACCCGCAGACTCACTCCCCAGGTGTGAGAACCTAGCCACACACTGGCAGGGACAGGGCTGGGCTGGGTCTTTGATGACACACTAGAGTGTAGACTTTATTCAGCTGAGTCCTGCTTCTGCCACCAACTAGCTGTGTGGTGTAAAATGAGCACAATTACAGCATCATATTGAGCTGTCTGAAGGACCAAACTGGGTCTTCTACAGCAGAAGTTGGCAAACTTCTCCTGTGAAGGGCCAGACAGTAAATATTTTTGGCTTTGGGGGCCATCTGTTCCCTGTCACAATGAGTCAGCTCTGCCACTGAAATATGAAAACTGCCATAGAGTGTTGGTGTGCATTTGTATGCAAATAGGTGTGGCTGTGTTCCAATAAAACTTTATTTACAAAAGCCAGCAGTGGACCAGAGTGCTTTGGGTATGGGGAAGACCTTTACAAATGTTATCTTCCGGGGACCCCCATGTTGGACTATAGTTATCTGTTTATGTCTGGCTTTCTCACTCGACTATGAAGTTCTTCAGTGAAGAGAATATATCCCCCCCACACTTTTTTTTTTTTCCAGATTAAAACTAAAAGAACAAGTAAAGCACAGTATGGCACACAATGAAGTATGTAGAGGTTTTCAAAATTGTCCCAGTTAATACTAGAGCAGGACTGTAACTTCAAATGCCTTCAGCGGGGACTTCCCTGCTGGTCCAGTGGCTAAGACTCCATGCTCCCAACACAGAGGGCCTGGGTTCAGTTCCTGGTCAGGGCACTAGATCCTACAGGCCACAACTAAGAGTTCGCATGCCACAACTGAAGATCCCCGCATGCAACAACGAAGATCCCGCATGCCGTAACCAAACCCGGCACAGCCAGATAGATAGATAGATAGATAAATATTAAAAAAAAAAAAAAAAAGCCTACAGGGGCCCAGGCAGGTACCAGAGGCAATGAGGGAAGCCAGCCAGGTACCAGAGGCAATGAGGGAAGCCAGCCAGGTAGAGGCTGTGATGGACTGGAAAGGGCACCTCCCTTCTAGGGGGCAGATTCCACTTAGCTCCAGCCGAGGGAACTCTTGCCATGCAGAATTTCAATTCAGTGTTAACTTTATTGCTTTTTATTGAGATTGATATATCAACTTTACTGATATTTTAAAGAAAACACCATAATCAGAGATTTATGAGAAATCTCCCAATTTTTCAATGTTGACAACTAATTCAAAAAACTAAAAACCATTATGGGCCAAATAAATATGCCCGTGAGCTGACTCAGCCCAAGACTCTCAGTGTGCAACCTCTGATATGAAGACTTCATTTTAAAATTTGCTACATTTCTATTTTTTAGGGTTAAAAAATTTTAACTTACATGCTTTTGAAAAATCAACTTTAAAGAAAATTTGGAGAAGACTACAGTAAACTCCCATCTACACTTCACCTGGATTCAATCTAATTCATCTTGATATTTCTGGATCCCAGTGCACAGAAGGAGCTGAATGTGGTAACTGAAGAAATGCCCCCAAGAAAAATAAGCAAAACAGAGTGTGTGCCAAGTTCCTGTGAGCTAAAACGACAGGATGGAGTGAATGCTGAGGAACGGCAAGGGAAAAGAAATCAATCAGATAAAAGGATGGAAGCAAAGGAGGAAGAACCGACACAAAGACTACCTGGACCACATGTTTATTTTGCCTGCTGAATGCTTTCTATGTTTTATTTTGTTCTTTGTTTTGCTTGCTTTATTTTGAGTAGGAAGAGAAACAGACAAATCACCAGGAGCCCAGGTAAACACCACACAAGAACAGAAATGATCAGACACGGTGACTGGACTTTCAGCAAAACCTAACTAATTCAACCGTCACCCATTTTGCAGTTTGGGATTATTTAGACAAGCTAGGCTAAATTTCATCTTGGCATTATTAATTCTTTGAGAAAGTCTGCTAGGCAAATGAACAGTATAAACAGGGGAGACATTGAGTACTTGCTCTGGGGGGAACCAAAGCAAATGCCTAGCTTTAAAATCCTTTCTAATTATCTCCATGTGCTGAACTTTTGTCTAATTATTATGTTCCTGGAAAGCTGAGTAGAATTTTTTTTTTCTCGGCCATCTCATATTTTAAAAGCAATGGGGGAAATTCGACTTTGACATAAAGGTGAACATTTACATAGGCAGGAGACTCACACATTGCCAATTTACTTTCATGTAAATAAACCATGTCAAACACTGGGTTTTCTTTTAAACAAAGAGTGAGCTAATTGCAAAGATTATGATTCGTTAGAGAGCTTCACCATATTCCCTCCTTCCTCTTCTGTCAGCAATGCGGAAGAAGTCTGCACACTGGCAGGCAATGACAGCATCAGCTACCACATAGGTGCGCTTTTTATACGCCAGACTTGGTGTTAAGTGCATTCATGCATAGTCTCATTGAATTCACAATAACAGATTCACCAACGGATGGACACACAAAACAAGGTAAGCCTCATCATCATCTCCACTTTAGTGACAGGAAAACTGAGTCTCAAAGAGGTCAGAGTACACCCCTGGGATTCAAATCCAGGGCTATTTGGTCTGCAAAACCTATGAATATTACACCACGCCGCATCGCAGAGCCAGATAGAACCCGCCAAGTCAAACCCAACGGGCCAGAAAAAATGTTGTGAAAAGCTATGCTGACTAGGACAGGAGGAATAAACCAAACTACAATCCAGTCTGGGGATACTTAGCAGACATTTAAGCTTTTGTGGGTTTAGGAAGTAAACATCTTTCTAACAAGGCTGGACTTGGCTTATCTATCTAGTTGGCTAGAATCAAAATTCATCACGGTATGCCTCACTTTACCCAATAGATATATGCCTGGAAAATTGTGCAGAGATCAAAGTTTTAAAAATTGCAAAGGAAAAAGGGATCCTTTGAATGCTAAATCTAATCTTAGGGCAAACACTTTCTTAGAACAAATTTTTCCTTTTTGTAACCAATCTAAAAATGGACAAATTCCTCCACTGGGCCATAATGCTCAGGAGCACTGAGATGATAACAGAACTGACTGAACAGACTTCTTGAAAATGGTCTACAGCAATGTTTCTCAAAGTGTGTTCCACAGATCCTGGGAGGAAGAGGGGTTCCCAAGGACAAGTATTATCTTCATCATAATTCTAAGACTTTTTCATTGTGTTGGTATTTGCACTGATGATGCAAAAGCAACAGTAGGTGAAACTGCTGATAGCTTGAGTGGCTACAAGGCAGTGGCACCAAACTGTATCAGTAGTCATTATACTCTTTAGTGCCACGTGCTGATGATAAAACAAACAAAAAAACATTTTCACTTAAGAATGTCCTGATGAAAATTAAATAAAAATGAATTTTATTAAACCTGAACCCATGAGAACACATCTTTTAAATATTCTGTGTGAAAAAATGCAAAGTACATATAAAGCACTTCGGCTATAAGCCAAAGTACAACAGTTGATCCTACAAAACACTTGTGTGTTTAAGTTGCCAGCTGAAGTAGCCACATATTGTATCAAATGTCATGTTTACTTGAATGAACAACTAGTAGACAAACTATAGTTATTCAGACTTGAGTATCTGGCAGACATTTTCTTAAATACAAAAGTAAGCATGTCACTTCAAGAAAACAACTGATGGTATTTGTTGCCAGTGATAAAATTCAAGCTTTCAAGTGAAAACAAGTAGGAAACTTGTTTCCAGTACTTTGAGTTTAATAGCTTCCCAATACTTAAACTCTTTTTTTTTAAAAAAGGGATACTAAGGAATGTGATTTTTTGATATTGTGTAATGACATGCCATTTAATGTTGTATTTCCAATGTCAACATTTAGAAGATCTGCATAACTCAGTGAACTTTCCAATTGACAAATGCCTAATGTTACGGAATCATACATGGGTAAACTACGCAATCAAAGGGCGAGATAGACCAATGGGCTTTAATGTAACAGAGTACAAACAAAAGTTCACCAATATGGTTTCAGATGCCACATTGTGACTAACCTTTGAGAAATTACCACTTGCTAAGTTTCGGAATACTGTCAAAGAAGAATGTTTACAGCTATCTGAAAAGACAATTAAAATACTCCCTGTTCCAAAAAAAAATGTCTGTGTGAGGCCCCATTTTCTTCAAATATATCAGCCAAAATAACACAACAGTTTGGTTGCTGAAGCAGAAACGAGTCTAGCTATTTCCTATTAAACCAGATATTAAAGAGATTTAAGAAACTCTAAAACAATATCATGCTTCCTATTAACCTTTCTGGTGGGAAATATAGCCACTTTTCAATAAAAAGTATTACTTATGTTCAGAAGTAATGCATTTATTATTGCTTTTAAATGAGTTGATAAATGACAAATGTCTTAAGATTTTCCTGGCTTTAATTTCTGATATGGTAAATATCATAGATATAACACACACAAAGCTCTCTTGAGCTAAGAGCATAAAGGCATCCTGAGACCAGAAAGATCTGAGTACTGTTGTTCTACAGCAACATTACATTGACCTTTCCACTGGGCAAACTGGTGAATGCCATTTTATACTACCTCTGAAGTACAAAGGGCAAAGATGTCTTTTAAGCACATAACAGATTGTTCAATTAAAATTTTTTTTCCACACTGTGTTAAGCAGATATCACAAAGGAACAACATTTCCCAGAAGTTAGGGACAGTGGTATAATGAGAAAAATTATGTGGATTCTGGCCGACTCTTCCCATTTATAAAATGAGATATCAGGGTAGCCTATTTTTAGAATCATAGAATTCTCTGATTCTTATGGGGATCCCTAAATGATGGCCCACAGGCTGCATCTGGCCTTCAGACTGATTGGCCATTGTGGCATTTTGAGAAGCACCCCAGGAAACTAACTGGTTGGAGCTGAGTGAGAAGCTTCCCTTTCAGAAAAGAAATTGACTTTTAATCAGAAAAGAAATTGACTTTTAATCACAGCCCAATCCAGCCCACCAGACTTGCCCCTGCAAATATCTGCACCTGCAACTTCTGGAATGAAGGGCTTCTAAAATCCCTTTCAAATCTCAAACTCCCTAATTCAGCTCCAGAGACAGTGTCCGGGTTCCTTACTCACTCTGCCACTTGATGACTTTGATTTGGGGCAAAAGATACTTCACTTCTCTGAGCCTCGGCGTCCTCATTTGTAAAATGGGATAACACTGACCTCAAAAGACTGTTATGCAGTTTATCGAGCTGCTTGACAACATTTAGAGTTCCGGGCACTGAACAGTATCATTAACATCAAAGCACAGAAAGAGAGTCTCCCCCGCATCCTCCTTACCAAGTCCCATCTCCCAGTAGCTGCAGACTGCATTCCCCATGATAATGCTTACTTCCATACCAACTCCCTCCCGTATTCCACAGTTCCGTGCCCCAGGACACAAAGAACCCCACCCCCCACCTCTATTTGTCTTTCCCACCCTAAACCCTGACAAACGGAATATTTCCTGCCATGTCAGTAAACAAAGGATGTCACAGTCATCAGCAATTGCAGCCCTCGAACAGGAGCCAGTGAGCCCTGAGGGAACTCAGGAAGAAAAAGAATACCTGCCATTTAGCAGCCATCAGACTGCAGCCACTCCCTACATACTGAACCCAAATAGCTGAGGTGCGTATCAAAGGAATGATTTCAGAGAGCCCAGACTCTTGCATCTTCCCATACACAGAAAAGCGCTAAATGCCTTAACTTGGGATATCTGGTTTTCTTTAATTAACAATAATCTTTTGACGTTCACACTATCTGCCCTTTGTTGCAAAACTCCTATATATCCGGGCTCCCCCAACTTGCCTCCTCTGAGCAGTTCTCTCAGGATTACTTGAGATGCTGCCTAGCGGGGTTGAAGTTATAAAAACTCCCACCAAATGAAACATAACTCTCAACTTTTAGGTTGTGAATAATTTTTCAGTCGACAACCTTTACTCTGATGCCCTGGCCAGTACGGGGTTCCAACACAACCACAAGCAGCATAGTGACCAAATCACTGACCACTCCCCCCAGCCTCCTCTTCCCATCCCGGACCACTAAGGCTCCCTTTCCCTCAGACGGAGACCACCTTGGGTCAGGCAGTGGTGGTCCAGGGGTCTGTGGCCTAGGGCTCTGCCCGGGTCGGGGGAGCCCTCAGGAGGGATGGGAGAGTAACTGCCCGACCTCCCGGGGGGGCCCGCGGACACTCACCGTCCATCCCTAGAGGCGGCGGTTCCGGGTGCTCGAACCGGAAGCGGCCTCTACACTGTTTGCAGTTCCCCTGGTTACTGCGGGGTTCCGGACCAATGGCAATGGAGTTCCACGGAATGAACCCTCCCCCAAAGGGAGTGACAGCACGACCATGCTCTGGAACTCCTCCTCCGGTACCCGGATCCTCCCCGCCTCCCTGGCTGCCAGTCGTTGTGCGCAGGCGCTCTGGACCAGGGCCTTTGGCGGCGTGGTGCGCAGGCGCCCCGGTTGCTGCCAACTGGAGTAGCAATGGACGCACTGGAGTCGTTGTTGGACGAGGTGGCCCTGGAGGGGCTTGATGGCTTGTGTCTTCCCGCGCTTTGGAGCCGTCTGGAGACGCGAGTGCCGCCCTTCCCGCTGCCTCTGGAGCCCAACACGCAGGAGTTTCTGTGGCGGGCCCTTGCCACGCACCCGGGCATCAGCTTCTACGAGGAGCCTCGGGAGAGACCAGATCTCCAGCTCCAAGACCGGTCAGCGGCCTGGCTCTGCGGGCGGGCGGGGGCAGAGACCCGGGTCTGATGGAGCTGCGAGAGGGCCAGGTTCTTACGGGAGGGGAGAAAAAGGAATGGAGCGGAAGAAAGACCCGGAGTCTGATGGAGGCGCAGAGAAAGGCTGATTTGGGGGTCCCTCAGGCCTGGCAGGACCCAGGCGTCTGATGGAGTTGGGGGGGGTCACCTGGTGATGTTCCATTATGTTCGTGTGTGTTTGGGGTGGTGGTGAGCAAGACTGGGAGGATATGCTTTGTGTTTCAGAGAGTATTTCCTCCGAAGTGGAGCTTAGGACTGGAGCAGGCTGTTCAGCTCAAGACTGGAGACAGTTGAGTTCCACAGAACAGCATTCGTTCAGTGCTGGATTAGAGAGCCTAAGGCAACTAGAGTCTTCACGTCGGCAAGCTTAGCAACAACAAGAACAATAATAATAGCTAACATTTATTTAGTGCTCGTTATGGCCTCGTACTATTCTAAGATCTTGTTCCTGGAGTTTCAGGAGACTGAACCCACTTCATTCTCACAGTGACACTATGAGGAAGGTGCCCTTCCCCATTTTTTTCTTTTTTTGGCTGTGCCACAGGGCTTGCGGGATCTCAGTTCCCCATTCAGCACCGAGTCCTCACCACTGGACTGCCAGGGAATTCCCAGTTATCTTCCCCATTTTGCAGAGAAGGAAACTGAGTGATAGAGATTAAGTAACCCGTCCAAAGTTATGGATATTGTAAGTGACTGAGTGTGGACTCAACCCAGGCCGTCTGTCTCCCAAGTCTGTGCTCTTAAGCCATATTGTGAGGGTCGGGAGAGGTTCCCAGAGGTAATACTGTCTAAAACAAGACTTAAAGGTTGGATTTAGGTAGCCAGTTGGCAGAGTGTTCCAAAGGAAGAGAAGTACGTTAAGTTGGGTTGAAGTGTAGAACTGGAGATAGTGAATGAGGAATAATAGTTCAAATTTACATATATGCTTATTGTAAGCAGGAACTGTTCCAAGATCCTTACGTATAGCAAGTTATTTAAGTTTTACAACAACTTTAGGAGCTGGATATTCTTATCCCCATTTTCCTGAAGAGAAAATTGAGACGCAGAGAGGGTCATCAACCCAGAATCTGAACCCAGACGGGGAGAAAGTGGTACCAAGGAGGGGAAGGAGGGACTTTATTGGAGGTGGGGAGTGGTAGTCATAACTTTAGTTTTTTTTTGTTTTTTGTTCTGTTTTGTTTTGTTTTTTTGCGGTACGCGGGCCTCTCACTGTTGTGGCCTCTCCTGTTGCGGAGCACAGGCTCCAGACGCGCAGGCTCAGCGGCCATGGCTCACGGGCCCAGCCACTCCGCGGCATGTGGGATCTTCCCGGACCGGGGCATGAACCCGTGTCCCCTGCATCGGCAGGCAGACTCTCAACCACTGCGCCACCAGGGAAGCCCATAACTTTAATTTTGATCTCATCAGATCTGAGGCGTAGACAGTTGAAGGCAGGATTAGTGTTTGGGGGAAAAACGAGACTGAGGATTTGATGGTGAGAATTGTTAATATGCAAGCGATAATTGAAACCATAAAAACGGATGGAAGTACGAGAGGGATAACTAAAGAGATGTGGAAAGGTAACATCTTACCTTGTTACCTTGAGGGAAGCCTTGAGTCATTAAGTCCAAACTTGATGGTTTGGAGACCAGGCACTGGATTGGGGGGAAAACAAAAGGCCATGACTTGGGCCAGGAAGGTGGTTCTGGTTTCAGCATTCAGCATCCAGGGTGGATTCAGAGACTCCTAGGAAAGTCTCTTGTCTGGGATAGAGAGGCAGGGACGCTGCTTGTTAAGATGACCTGCGTTTGGAAGACAGGTGCGACCAGGTGATCGCACTTCCTCTCTCCGACCTCTGCCAGAGGTTGTCAGAAGAACACGCCAAACGTGTTATTTCTGAGGCTGAGCTGTGGTTTGATATCTGTGATCTCCCCCTTAGGTATGAAGAAATTGACTTGGAAACTGGCATTTTGGAGTCCAGGAGGGACCCGGTCCCTTTGGAGGATGTCTACCCCATTCATATGATCTTGGAGAATAAAGATGGCATCCAGGGCTCATGCCAGTACTTTAAGGAGAGGAAAAACATTACCAGTGACATCAGGACCAAGACGTTACAGCCCCGCTGTACGATGGTGGAAGCCTTTGGCAGGTAACTGATTTGCATCATGGGAAACTTGTGGGCATCTTCCTGCTTTAAGTTGGGGGTGTGGTCAGAGCGCCACAACTGGCGTGCCGCCCTCGTGCCCATCAGAGTGCGTCCGCCCTGCCCCAAGCCAGTCCTTTACCACTCCCCTCCTCTTGGGGCTAGTTTTGCTGGGGGCGGGGGTGGGGCGCTGCCTTTCTGTTCCCTTTGTGTCCACAGGCCGCCTGGCCCTTTGGGCAGGGCAGGCAGCTGTCATTTGGATTGGTGCCTTTCGCTTTCTTGTCCAGGCTGCGTCCTCTGCTGCCCAGCCGTACTTTTGTGAGTCTTCAGTCAGGGTCCCAATTTCCCAGGCTGCCTCAAGCCCCTCGCCCCATCCCCACCTCCCTTCCTACCTGACAGAACAGGGAGAAGCTTCCAGTGTGAGCTCTCCTAGTTGCCACCTTCTTCCTCAGCTTGCATGCTTGCCCGGATTTCTCTCCCCCTCCCTCACCTCAGGGGAGACAGGAAGCCTGGCCCTGCCTCGGGCTGTCATCTGGATGCTTCTCTTCCTCCGTTTCCCCCCGTACCTAGTGCTCTTTCCGACCTCTGTCAGCGAGCTCCTCTTTCTCCTTTATTTGCAGCTTTTTGCCTGTTGACCAGTACTTTCTCATCAGCCCATTACCGTGGCGCGTTCATCTTAAAACAAGATCTCTTGGCCTTGGATCCCCCGTAGCTGTGATTCCGTTGCTGCAGCCATGCTTCTTGGAAGAAACAGCTATACTCACTCCTTCTTCCTCTTGACCTCCCCTCCCCTCCTCTGGCTCTGGAGCTTTGCAGCTTCTGCTTCCTGACCCTCCCCCACCCGGCTTCCTGCTAGCTCAGGAAGAGCTCTCCCTGGTGACTGCACACACGCTCTCTTCACGCACATAGGCCTGAACTGGGGCTCCTCACACATGTCATTCCATGACCTTGACCACAGTTATCGAATCCCAGAGTAAGTGTTCCTTTTCTTGTCTTTCTCTTCGGTAGACTCTGAGCTCCGTGAAGGCAGATGCCATGTTGATTTATCTTGGCATCTCCGGTACCTTGCGAGGCGCTTCATCAGTGTTGGATAACCTATGTGATGACCAGGCTCAGCAAAGCGGGCCTCGGGCAGGAGTCCTAGAGTCAGCTACTGGGAGATGTTGGAGTTCTGATAGGACGGGAGTAAACCACCCTGAACACATTCTTAAAGCAGCAAATCAGCTCCCCTGTTTTCAAACTTTTCTCTTCTCAACTGACCTCTTCCGATTTAACGTAATGAGCCTGTTTCGAGACAGAGAACACAGGTCCTAAGTTTGTGACACACAGACACAGAAAAGTAGACTTTCTGTCCGTCACGTGTATTCACAGCCTAACATTCTTTTTTGAAGATGGACCATACAGACCCTGTGACTATGCAGAAGACTAATTATGGGTCACAGGCAATGTGAAAGAAGCTGCAGTTAAATGAAAATGTAGACGTGGCAATGGGCAGTTCCTCCTCTGTTTCCTTTTTGCCTCTTCAGTGGGAGCAATGAAGTCATCTGGTACATTGGGCGGCAAGGGGGGGCCAAGAGGAGGAACCGTCAGACTGAGCGATGTGACTGAAGACAGGCCTTGCGATTAGGCATCTGTATACCACAGACTGGGAGCAGTAGATGGTGGCTCTAGGCGGGAGGGGTTGGGAGCCCTTGGGCTCTAACATGGACCCTTGGAGACTCATTCCCCTGGGAGAGGGAGCTCCTCCAGCTGGTGCGTCTCGATGCCAAGGAGTGAGTGGGGATAGCTTCTCTGCCAGCCCACCCTTGTGGGATCTCTGGCAGGGCTAGGACCTGAGACAGTCTGCCCAAGATGGCCATGTAAGTCAGCAGGCAAGGCGCCAGGGTGGAGTCCCCATCTTCAGCGCCGTAGACTGTTAGACCTCAGCAGAGAAGTCAGTTTTCCCAGCTGCGACATCTCGAAGCACCTGGCTGGGAAGTGTTCTTGGCCTCTTTTTCGGGCATTATTTTTCACACACCAAGACAGTAGGAGGAACTCATGATTTGTCCCGAGTCTGGTCTCCAACAGGCTGCAGGTCCACTGATGACGCAGGGCACTGTTTTTGATTCTGAAGTTTGTTTTATCCATTCAGTTCAGTAGGCGAGTTCGTTCACTTAGTAGATATTTACAGAGACCCTGCTGTGCACCAGAGCCATTCTGGGCCCTGAGGATGTCTTGGGGACCCTGATGACAACCTGCCCCCTCTTAGGGCGCTTATTGCAGAAATGTGTGCCCCAGAAAGCGGCCATTTCTGAGAGTGCCAGGTGCTGTGAAGAGTGGAAATGGTCAGAGGCGGGGGATAGACTCTGGTTAGCATTTTCAGGAAGACCTGAGGTGTTGGTATCTGAGCAGTGGCCTGAATGGTGAGAATCAGTGGCCTGAAGACGTGAGGGCAGAGCAGCTGGGCAGAGGACCAGCGGGGCTGTTGTGGACGCAGGGCAGGGCCGTGGGGGTGTGCAGGACGGGCCAGGCCCTGGTTGGGAGTCGGGGGTATGGCCTGAGGGCCCTGGCCGGACGGGGAGGGCTCTGAGCAAGGAACTGGTGAGACTGGCTCTGTTCCCCCTGAACGCTCTGTGGTTCTAGGATGGAAACCTCCTTAACTGGGGGATTGTGAACCTCCAAGAATTAGCAGGAAATGATGGTTCACTAAGGTTCTGCTTTTTCATATTTCGATTTTCTTAAAAATCAATTACAGTTATTTCTTCCTGCGGTGGCTTCTGATTTGCAGGTGGCGGAAGAAACTGATCATTGTTGCTTCCCAAGACATGCGGTACCGGGCCTTGATCGGCTTGGAGGGTGACCCCGACCTGAAGCTCCCCGACTTCTCCTACTGCATTTTGGAGCGATTAGGCCGGTCCCGGTGGCAAGGGGAGCTTCAACGAGACCTCCACAGCACTGCTTTCAAGTGAGGGGATGCTTTGCTTCTCTGCTGTCAATGCTGGGGCTCCCTGATCATTGGGCCCTGCCACCTGGGCAGTCCCCACATCCATGGTGATTGGAAGCACGATGCTTTCTCATTGAAGAGACCCTGGAAAAAAGACCCAAAAAAGGGGACTCCCTGGCAGTCCAGTGGTTTAGACTCTGCCTTTCCATTGCAGGGGGGCATGGGTTTGATCCCTGGTCTGGGGAACTAAGATCCTGCATGCCTCATGTTGCAGCTGAAAAAAGAAAAAACAAAAAAGAAAGAGAGAGAGACCCTGGGGTGACCATAGAATTTATTGTCCAAACCGGACATTTTGAGAGTGGAAGGTGGAGCTGACCAGAAGGGACACCAAGGCAGTGGGCATAAACTGAGACCACCTGGCGAGCCAGAATGCATGGCAACCCTAGTTATTGGCCGCTATATGATTAGAGACCCATGTCTGATTAGCTCCTTGCTAATATAACCCTTACTGTCTCCTGCGCCAGCCATCCTTTCCCACTCCATTTCCCCTCTCCTTTACCCCCATCTCCCCATCCACCTCTTGGGGGTCTGGGGTGTGCCTTAGGCTGACGCACGGCTGTTCTTTCCAAGGCCATTGTCACATAGCAACTGTTCTCTCAGGTTGGCTGGATAGGAGGTGTGTGTCTCTGGTGTTCATGTCCTCCACACTGTGGGGTGAAAGCAACCAGCAAAGCAAAATGACCGCCCACTCTCTTCCTCTCCTCCAGGGTTGATGCTGGGAAGCTCCACTATCATAGGAAAATTTTGAACAAAAATGGGCTCATTACGATGCAGTCACATGTGATCCGATTACCCACCGGAGCCCAGCAGCACTCAATTCTCCTCCTCCTGAATCGGTTTCACATGGACAGGTACAGTGTGAGACACCAGAATGCTCCCTTCCCTCTGTCTTTCAGCCATGTGTATTATACCTTTAAAAAGTCCTAGAGGCCAAATCAGAATATGACTAGCTTTTAAAAAAAAGATGTTTACCACCTATTTTGGATTATGAGAATAAGTGTTGCTTATTTAGAAAATCCAGAAATTATATAGAAAAGAAGGGCAAAAAATGCCTATCGCCCCACAGCCCAGCAATAGGAACTGTTAACATTTTGGTGAAATTTGGGAGTGTAAAAATAAAAGTAAATAAGTCAAATTTGATTTGTTATGGTGACAGGGTTCTGTGGGTAGAAGAGAGAACAATGGACTAAGTCAAGATCTGTATTTAAGTCTTTGCTCCTGATTTGGGTACGATCACTTGACCTCTCTGAACCACTGTTTCCTCTTCTGTAGAATGGCCATGACAAAGCTTGGTGCTAGTTCATACGCAGTGAATATCTGTGCCTTCATCTATTCTTTCATTCATTGAAAGGCAGTAAAAATGGAGAAGTGGGCGTCTCTGGATCCCATATATCCTCTCTGCCCCTCCTCCAACACCCCCCCACCCACACACAGCTGGGGTAGCCCTTGGCTCCTTTAATAACTTCCTTTGGCGTCCATTAGCTTGTAAGCATTGATTATGACGTCCACTTCACAATAAAAATGCAAAGGAAGGGAAAGTCAGTCATGCCAGCGAAGTGAGAGATAGAAACCAGGGCTTCAGAATCAGAGAGGTGTCCTGATTACTGCAGAGGGCACTGTATTTCCAGGAAGAAGACCTGGGTTCACATTTTGTGCCTGAATTTTAGAAAAGCTTATCTTCTTTATGAAAGAATCCCTATCCTTTCTTACCAAGTGATTTATAAGGAAATATGTTGGTGCTTCCTAAACTTTAAGGTATTGTCAACTCAAAAAATATTCACAATCTAAATGTTTTATTCGGTGGGAATTTTTAGGACTTCAAGCCCAGGGCAGGTAATCTGAACGTCAAAAGATAACTGTTAAAGAAAACCAAGTTAAGGAATTTACCGCATTTCTGTGTATGGCAAGGTGCAAGAGTCTGGGCTCACTGAAATCATTCCTTTGATATGCACCTCAGCTATTTGGGGCCAGTATCCTGTGTTTTCACATCCTGAGTTTCCTCAGGGCCCACCATGGGGAGTGGCTGCAGTCTGATGGCTGCTAGATGGTAGGTATTCTTTCCTGAGTTTCCTCAGGGCTCACTGGCTCACCTTGGAGGGCTGCAATTGCTAATGACTGTGACATCCTTTGTTTACTGTTATGACTGGCAGTATTCCATTTATCAGTATGATCAAAAGATGTAAGGCATTTTAAAGAATCATTTCATGACAGTTGTAGCCACGGAGGCTAGTCTGTACGCTGCCACTAGGTTCGGTGACCTTGGCCGTGAGACTGAACCACTCAGAGCCCCAGTCTTTCCAGCTGTAAGGGACAAGCAGTTGGGCTGGATGTTCTCTGAGACCTAAGACCACGAGGTTCTGTAGTTTGATGTGTTGTCATTTAAATCTTGTCATCTTTAAAAAACAGGCAATCTTTAGCAGTAGGTCTGGAAAAAAATGAAGTGTTTTATATTTCTCGCAGGAGGAGCAAATACGACATCCTTATGGAGAAGCTCTCAGCTGTGCTGAGCACACGGAGTAACCGGACAGAGACACTGGGAAAGCTGAGGGAGGAACTGGTGAGCTGCCCCTGCCCGTGTCGGGGGCTGGATCCGTTTGTAACGCAGTGGGGAGCATTGTCAAGTGTAGATTTCAGTGCACCGCAGTTGAAAACCCTGTCATGGGCTTGACCATCCCTAGCTGTTACCGAGTCCAAGCCCGTTCTGCCCGCCGCACAACAGGCCAGTAAATCAGGAGGCGAGGTGTTGAGGCAAAGGGATAATGACTTTATTCGGAAAGTCGGCAGACCAAGAAGATGCGGACTGGGGTCCCCACAAACCATCCTGTCCTATGCCAGTTTTTTTTATAGAACAGAGCGGGGGTAGGAGATGAGGAAGTAAAGTAACATGGCCAATAGTTTTGCCTGGCTTGGCCAGCATCAGGGAGGGGATATGTTAATTTCTTTTGTGCAGCCATTCACAGGTGGGCAGGGTCAGATTGTCTCCCTGTGAGCTGAACAAAGGCACTTTAGTTCAACTTTCAGGCAGAGGGGCAGGGTTCCCTGAGGCAGGTCATTGTGTATGATTATAATAACAAAAGCAACGAAAAGCAAAGGTTAAAGTCAGAAACATCAACATGGAGTCAGAATTAGCTCTTCTCTGTTAACATAGCCATGAAACAAGCAGAACTTTGCGTTACAGAATGAAAAAGGGCTCAGTCTTTAAGTCCTTCCTGCTCTTGGGTGGCCTCCAGTTTTCCCGGGGATTTGCGCCAAGTCCTGCTATAAAAGTTCCTGTGGAATGGTGAATCTGAGCGTTTAGATTTACTTTCATAATCAAGCTTGTCATTTTGTTCCCAGTGGTTTTATGCTGAAATAACAGAGTGACTACTGAGAAGGAGGAGAGACAACACAGGGAGAAAAGCAGTTGTGGACCTGCTTCATCTTTGGGTCCAGGAACAGAGGCAGTGATGAAGTGAGAGTGGGAGGAAGAAAGCACAGGGGTGATGCTGCTTCCGGTCTGATTTGAGCCCTCCTCCGTAGAAGTTAGGAAGGAGCCATCACTGGAAACGGGAGGAAAGTATGACTGCCCTGTAGGTGGAACAGTAGGATTTGAAGTCAAGATTTGGGGGTGATCGTAATTAGTCCCCAAAGGAGCATGGCTTGGAGTCTGCTTGTAGACTCCAGGTAGATCCTTCTCGCTCCTCACCTTGTGCTGCCCCCAGGGGGCTCTGCTCTCTGATTTCACTGCGCTGAGGGAAGGGCTCTCGCCCCTCCTGCTAAAGGCACTGTATGCCCAAGTCTCTTTAAAGCAGAGGTTATAAACCAAAGCTTGTGGGTCGGATTCAGCCTGCACACTGTTAAAAAGAACTTTGACCTAGCATCTTTTAAAAATTGAGATTTTGCCTCAAAATCTAGGTTACCAGCTTCCCTGGAAATATCAGAGGCTCTGGCCAGCCTGGGCCCGTGGTCTCTTGTGATAGCACTTATCTGGAGCTGGCTGTGTGCTGGCCGCCCACCCCAGGCCCCTTCCCTCCTGTCACCTCTCAGACAGGCAGGCAGTGCCATTTGTCACTCTTTGAGCGCTGCTGTTCAGGAGGAGAGAAGTATTTCTCAGTATCTGAGTGTCTGTCAAGAGTGGGGAATAAAAGGTAGACTGATAAGGCCTCTTCCTGAGAGGCCCTAGTCAAGATGAAGGAAACTCCTACAAGCGGAGAGAAATATCTGCCCGCTTTGTTCTTTATATTGTTCGTCCAGCCCATGCAGACACTGAAGATCGAAACCCTCTGCCCTGCTGAGTCACTCAAGGGTAGAGAAACTGAGCATCTCAGGTCAAGCTGTGGACGATCTAAGTGACAAGATTTGACTGATAGAGGACACTGTTTATTTATTTATTCATTCAACAAATACTTTAGTAAGTATCTATTTGGAGTCAGAACTGTGTTTCGCACCACCATGGCAAAAATGAACGAGGATGACGGTCTTACACTGCCGCAGAGCAGTCTAATTGGAGGGGCTGACGTGTGAACACACACTCAGGCCAGACTGCTCCTTGGAAGGATGTGTTTGAGTTGCGTGAAAGGAGAGATGGGAAAAGCTTTGCAGAGCCAGTTCCAGTTGAGCTGGGCTTTGAAGATGAAGTCAGCATCATCCGGCAGAGGAGAGACCATCTTTCAGGCAGAGGAGCCGGGCTGGAGCAAAGGCGTGGAGCTGTGGGAGGTGATGGGTGTTTCCGAGGCTGGCAGTGACACAGGGGGCAGCCAGGCGGCAGCGTGCCCGGCGGGAGGAGTAAGAGACGTGGCTGGAAAGGAAAGTTGGAGCCAGATAAAGAAGGTCTCAAGTGCCAGGCTGAGGACTTGGGTTTCAGCCTTTAGCCTGGTGAACTGCAGTTTGAGTGTTGGGGAGATGAACTGATGGATGGGGAGGGGATTGGAGGCAGGGCGGGGAGGTGGGTGCTGTGGCCTCAGGTAGGGTGGGTGACGCCTTGAATTGTTGGTGATATTTGGGGGGTGGCACTAGCAGGACTTGGTGAGTGACTGAAGCCAGGGTGTGGGTGTCGGGCGTGGGGAGCAATGAAGGAGAAGGAGTCTGTTGTCTAGCTCAAGTAGCAACCCCTCCCTGGGGTGGACCAGAGCTGGAGGGCGGGTACCTGAGGGCAGGGATCGTGCCTGCCAACCCCCCACCATGAGGACGGCCTGGCCCACGGAGACGCCGAGCCCAGATTTGTTGAATGAGTGTACAATGAAAGTACAGAGTTCAGAAAGAGGAGTGAGTTTGCCTGAGATTGAGGCACCTGACAAATTTGATTTTAGGATTTATTGAGTATGAAGATCTTCTGGGACTTTGACTTGGTGATGTTTAGTCAGCAGCTGGAAATAGGGGTCAGAGAAGGCTGAGCAGGATTTAGTGAATAATTAACCTCTGGATGAGGTGGACGCCGTGAATGTGGATGCTGTCTTTTGGGGGGAGTGGGGAAGGCCACTTTCTTTAACTGGGCAGGTGGTGCGAGTCCTCAACGGTGGCCCCCCCGTAAGGGAAGGACTACGTCATCCTCCATCCTCTGGGCAGGTTATGTGAGTCCTCGACGGCAGCCCCCCATAGGATGGTCCAGGGCTCAGGGCCGTATGTTGAGGGCTAGGGTTCGATGGATGCGTTTCCATAGGGTCTTTCCACGACGCTGGGGGCACGGCTGGATTAACAAGAGGCGCCGTTTACCAGCCGGCGGGTTAAGTGAGCCGCATGTGAGCTATCTGTATTTCTTTGATAACAATATGTTCTGCTGCCCAGCAGTTAGCGTACTGGCTCCTCCGAGAGGAGATCACACGCACGTGGGTGGTGGCAGCGGCCCTCAGACATATGCTGCCTCTGTCTGCCCCAGAGTGTAAGAGGAACCCTGGGAGGAGCCGTGCACCACGCTTAGTCGCGAGTGCCTCCTGCTGTTCGGGTGGGAGCCTGCCTGGCTCTTCCAGTGGTGGCAAAATCCAATGCTAGTAGTGGCCAGGAGGGTGGTGTGGATTAGTGAAACAGGCCAAGTGTAAAATAATTTTTTGAGGGAGTTCCCTGGTGGTTTAGTGGTTAGGATTCAGCGCTTTCACTGCTGTGGCCCGGGTTCAATCCCTGGTTGGGGAACTGAGATCCTGCAAGCCCCGTGGCGTGGGCCAAAAAAAAAAAAAAAAAAAATTTTATATCAGTGTGGATTCAAGAAATATTCAACTTTCCTCTTAACTATCATGAGAGAAAAGCAGCACAAAAATGGTGGTAAACAGGAACTGACCTTCGGCCTCACCATGTAAGGGGTCTGATGGGCAGAGAAGGCCAGGGCGTCCGGGTCGGGCGTGCCTGTCTGGAGGGAGCAGCTGGTCCTCACCTCCCTCTGGCTGATGCTGGGAGGAACCGCAGGCCTAGGATTTGTTGCCAGATCCTGTTTTTCAAGAGAAGCCAGAATCTGTTTTTTTTTAAATGAACTCTCTCACTTTTCAATGTTGGCAAGTAAATTACTTTTTTTTTTTTGCGGTACACGGGCCTCTCACTGTTGTGGCCTCTCCTGTTGCGGAGCACAGGCTCCAGACGCGCAGGCTCAGTGGCCATGGCTCACGGGCCCAGCCGCTCCGCGGCATGTGGGATCTTCCCGGACCAGGGCACGAACCCGCGTCCCCTGCATCGGCAGGTGGACTCTCAACCACTGCGCCACCAGGGAAGCCCCGTAAATTACCTTTTGCAAAGAAAACGTGTAGATGAAAAAACACGGCCTGCACTGGAGGCTGCTCGTTGGTAACCTCGACAGTTAGGAGCGCTTTGGGTCATTTTGGTTGTGTTGCCTCCTCGCAGAAATGTGAGTGACGGAGTGGATGTACTCATCCTCATTTTGTTGTAACTTCACAGATAGACTAAATTTTTTTAAAGGTCTTAAATTTAATTTTTTCTCTTCCACTGCCTGTGAGAGGTGTGTGTACATATGTATGTATCTATTAATAATTAATAATACACTTACTTGTTTAAAAAAACCAAAACAAGAGGAAACGGTATACAGTGAAAATCTTCTAGTGCTGCCCCCATCTGCCTCATTCTCACCCCTTTCAGTGGGGAAATCTCTTTCCCCACTCATCATCAAATGGATGGTTTATAGGCTGCTGCAGACTCGTTTTGTTCCCTGGACAAGGTAGCTTGGCAGTATTTTCTCATTAGTGCCTCCAGTGATTCCTCATTCCAGATCGTCAGTTAACTCGGGTCCCTGCTCGTTCGTGTACGTGACCCTCCAGTAGTTTCAGACACCTTGCTCTCCCTAACAGCAGCGTTTCGATTTTGCAGGGGCTGTGCGAGAGGACGTTTAAGCGCCTGTACCAGTACATGCTGAATGCGGGGCTGGCCAAGGTGGTGCCTCTTCCCTTACAAGAGATCCACCCTGAACGTGGACCTTGCAAGACCAAGAAAGGTAAAGGCAGGCTCGGCTCCTGCCTGGGCTGCACGGACAGTCTTCACTTCTCCCCTCTAAGTGCCAGCCTGTCCCTCTTACCATGTTCTGCCCTGAGGTAGGATGGTTTCGCGTTATTTTTTCCACTCTATTCCTCAGCGCCTGGCCCAGGACCTTCTATATAAAAAGCGCTCGGGAAACGTTTGCTGAATGAAACCCATTCTGACTCCCAGCAAACATCTCTATATGGATGTCCCTCCAACATCTCCCATTCCTGGCGTCCAGAAACCGAAATTTATCTTTTCCTTCTTACGCTAAGCCAGTATTTTTTAAGTACCTGATCTGTGTATTGCATGATTGCATTTTCTAGTCCTGCAAAGTAGGTGGTATTATTACCATTTTACAGGTAAGATTAAAGTTAAGAGATGCTAAGTAACTTATATGAGGTTAAGCAGTCAGGAAGTGGTGGAGGTGGGATTTGAACTTTCTAAGAAAGTTAAACTAGGGACAATAGACTATGAAACTTTAAAAACCTTCCTTAGTCCTTTATTTTTCTCAGTTCTTGATTTTTATCCCATGCTGTTTAACTCCTCCTGATTAACCAAAGTTGTTTAAAAATCTTAGGGTCAGAGCTTTCAGTAAAATATGACAGAAGGAATAGATGCGGTTTTCTGCACTCTTCCAACTCCTTCCTGGTGATGATAGGCTATAACAGGAATAAACCTGCAAGTACAAAGAGACTAGGACAGGAAGTGACGGCAGGGAGAGTTGTCTACGTTTTTGTGCTCAAAGGCAGATGTACAAACGGTAACTGACCGAGCAGACTGGGAAAGCTGAATGCTTGTGTGGGGCAGTAGCCAAGAGTGGACACCTCAAACCTGGACACCTCAAACTCTGAAAGCGCCAGTCTGGATGGGGCTAGAGACAAGAGGATTGGTTTATAGTCTGTGAAGAGCCATTGCACCCCCCAGGTCCCCTCCCCTACTTGGCATAGCCAGGTAACAAGCCCTTTCCCACAAAGACAGAGGTCTGGACTTTGTGACTTAGCAGTCTTTCCTCATTAGTACCTCCAGTGATTCCTCATTCCTTGGACTTAACCTCAAGAGAAGATGCACTGGAGGCTTTTGAGACTCTCAGACATGAGATGCAGCTGGGGACAGGGTACAGTGCTGATAACAGGCGGTATGAGATAATCTCTATACACAGTGAGGTAGGAGTCTTCACTGCCTTTCCCCCTGTGGCTCCTAAAACGCTGGCAGCCAGGCTTACAGTCCCTAAAACCAGAGGCTGGAGGCTTCTTTTCTGCAGAAACTGACCAGTCCAAGAGAAAAGTCTTCTAGATCCTGAAATTTAGGGGATTCCTAGCAAAATAGCCAGCCTCTGCCTGCTCACCCTTCATGGAAGCCCACACAATGGCAGCCTCTCCCTTTCTCTTCCTGACTCTGCAAAGCACAGGACTTTTAATGTACAGCAGTATCTTAATGAAGCATTTTAACTTTTTTTTTTTTTTTTTTTTGCTGTACGCGGTCCTCTCACTGTTGTGACCTCTCCCGTTGCGGAGCGCAGGCTCAGTGGCCATGGCCCATGGGCCCAGCCACTCCACGGCATGTGAGATCCTCCCGCACCGGGGCATGAACCCGTGTCCCCTGCATCGGCAGGCGGACTCTCAACCACTGCGCCACCAGGGAATCCCCAGCATTTTAACTTTTCACCAAGCATTTGAGAACTCTAACATAAATGTAAGAGAAACTAACTTAGGAAATAGAACCAAAATGAGAAGCAGAAGAAAAGGAAAGGAGAGAAGGAATATATTGCGTCATGAAACCAGAGCAAGAGGCTATAAAGGAGGGACATGCAGAAAATAAAAAAGAGCTCTTGGAAATAAAAGAAATATGACTATTGCAATAAAAGATTTGGTGGAAGGAAAGATAGTGAGATAAAGTTGAGAAAATCTCCTGTAAAGAACAGAAACTCAAAAGGGATGGAAATAGGAGAGTTTTAAGTTGAAAATAAGAAGCTGAATCTAAAAGATCCAATGTCCACACAGTAGGAGTTCAAGTTCACAGTAAGGGGAGGGAGCGTGTGTGCAGGGGAGTAGAAAGGAGGAGATGACGGGAAATGACATGGAATTTTCCCAGATCTGAAGGATGTTAAGTTTTAGATCAAAAGACCTAGCAGATGTCTAGCATGATGAACATAAAGAAACCCACACCAGGATCCAACAGCCTGAGACTTCAGAAGTCTGGGGCTTGAAGAGCCTCCAGAGAGGAGACATCAGACTTCCCAGTAGTAACGGAAGCTAGAGAGCTTGGAGCAACACCGTCAACTTTCTGATGGGGATGGACTTTCACCCTGGAATCTTCCAGTCAATGAGGTGTGAGGATAAGGACCTCACACATTTTCGTACATGCGGATTGGAAACAATTCACCTCTGATCTTCCAAGTTCCCTTTTAGGAAGCCACAGGAGGATGTACACCATCAAATAACAGGCTAAGCTAAGAGACAGGAAAGCATGGGGCCCAGGAAGAGGGGGTCAGTGGAAACCCTGGAGAGATGATGAAGGGAAATCATGATGACAGACGTGGGGGCGTGGGGGACGGAAGTCCATGCAAAGGATCAGTTGCTTAGTACCTGTGAATGTGTGAAGGGAAATTTGTATGCTAGCAGAGAGTCTGAGTGTGAATTCGATATGGGTACAGAGAAAACCAAGCAAATGGAAAAAAGTTATTAACGCCAGGTAAAACTAAAAGGTGTGTAATTTTAAACAACTTAAGGCCTGTGTGCTTGACTGTGTGGGCATAGCAAGTAACCTGTGGAGACTGGCCTCACTAACAGCTCCAGAGAACGTTTGCTGGGTGAAGACAGACCACGGCATCCCCAACACTTGGCTTGGTGCCTGCAGGAGGGAGGTGGTGTGCTTGCTGAGTGACCGAGCTGCCAGTCTGAGGGAGCTGTGTCTCTTCCGTTACTTCTTCATGTAGTTAATGGAATCACTGCCCACCCTGTCTGCCTTCCCTGTGTCTAAGTCTTGTGGAGGAGATGGTAGTGCCCAGATATTACCACACAACAGGTGTATAAAAGGCAGGAGCCCCTGGAGGTAGGAAAGCCCCCCAAGAGCAGACTTCATCTTTGAGTGTCTTAAGTGCTGAGTAGATGTGTGACTGGTTGAATGACTGGAGTTCCTCAGGGGAAGGGGTGGGGAGCATCAGCCTTTAAGTAGACAGGAGACCAGGAAGTTCCGCTGGGCCCTGCGGCAGAAGAAAAGGCTTCAGGAACTGAGAGCTGTGCTGGGGATTCCCACCTCACATTTGACTTGGAAATATGATTATCTGAATGCTTAAAATGTCATGACCTGTGGATCTAATAAGCATTTTTATTTCCTGACCTATTGAAAGAAAGGCATTAAAAATAAGCAGATGAGTATTTTTTTAGAGTAAAGAGAAATTAAGAAAGAAATAGCCTTAAGTAACTTTTTTTGTTGGGCTCCTCCACAGCTTCAGGTCCTTGGAAATTCAAACTAGCCCCTTGAGACTGTCACACCTGAATGGACTTTTGATGCAAGACAGCCTGGGTTAGAATTCTTGTCCCGTCATTTCCTGTTGGGGAGTCCTTCAGCAAGTTTTGACCTCTCTCTGCCTCAGTTTCCTCATCGGGATTATCTGGAATAATATATCTTTCCAGAGTGTCGTGGAGCTTGCAGGTGACAGTGTACACAGAGCAGGGCCTTTGGGCCACCTCTGGCAGTGTATTTTGTTGGCCTCATGGTGTTTGTTTTAATTGTAGTTGATGGCATTTAAAAATCAGAAATTTCACCTACAAAGTCAGCCTTTCAACTTTTCTGTAGAAATAAAACTAGGCAACATTGAACTGCATTTCTTCAATAGCAACTGGTGAGGCAGAGAGGTGTGCCACCCTCTGTTGAGGGCACACACCTTCCGCATTCCCCTTCCCCATTCATTCAGCTGCTGTTTAACCCGCAGCTGGCCTCAGTCTGGGTATGTCGTCTGCCTAACCCTTGAAGGTGTGTCCTCATCACACCATGAGTGGTCCTGGTTTTCTGGAGGCCCAGTGCTGGGAAGAAGGATCAGCACGCCTCAGACTGGGTACTAAGGATGTCAGTGGTGAGGTTAAGAGGGCAAATACCTAAGACGATGAGATGACAGTCGGCGTTTTTAGATTGTCACGCACACGCGCAGTGAGCCCGTTTCTGACTGTTCAGGAGGCTCATCTCATCCCCGCATGGTCTTGTCACCACCTCTCAGGACAGGCCTGCCACGCTGTGTCTCAGCTATTTATCTGTGTGACTTTTTCCCAACTAAGCCACCCTCCTTGAGGGTGGTGGCCGCACCCCTCACATACTTTCTGTCCTTAATGTCTGTGCATTGTCTGCTGGAAACAGAGTAGGTGCTAAGTCAACGTTTAGCCAATTTAATTTAATTAGGTGCCCCTCCAGTGACTTTCCTGGAGCAGGAGACAAGGGGTGAGTGCACAGCTTTTTAGTCTTTTCTTGCCTTGAGCTGTGTCTTCCCAGTTTGCAAAATTAACATAAAACCTTCCCTCCGAGCTGTTATGGAGTAGACAAGACTTAAATAAAGATGGTGTATTGCTTCATGTAAATTTACAGGTGCGCCTGGATGTATATGAGTGTTTCTAAAAGGACATAAACAAAGAGTTTGGATTTCGGCATATTTCAGATGTGTTACAGAAAGCTGCAGTGATCTGTTTTGCAAAAGGCAAAAGTATCTTGGTAACGAAAACAGTCACCTGAACTGATGTGTTTTGCAAGTTTGGATTATTTTCTTCAAGTGTTTAGCAGTCGTTCTGTGTTTATTAAGTTGTGCTGAGAACAGAAGGGAAGAGAAATAGAAGTTAACTTTGTAATCCCTCGGAAAAGGATCACAGTCGAAAGCAGTTGACAGAAGTTGGGCTCCCTGGGGCTGATGACCGAGACAGGCATTTAGCGGGTTTCCCGGGTTCAGTGGCAAGGTGAGTCCAGCTGTGAAGAGGATGGGGTAGTACTAGTGTCTATACCTCCCTGTTTATGGTGTGGACTCTTCCCCCAAGCTGCTGCCCTGTGACTTTTCAAAAATAAAAAACAAGTTCAACAGGATTGCAGCACAAGATCAATATACAAAAATCAGTTCTATTTCTTTACCCTTGTAATGAACAGTCCAAAAATGAAATTAAGAAAACAGTTCTGTTCACAATAGTATCAAAAAGAATAAAATACTTAGGAATAAATTTAACAAAACAAGTACAAAGCATATACTCTGAAAACTACAAAATACTGACAGAAACTTAAGATCTAAGTAAATGGGAAAATATCCCCTGTTCACAGGTCAGAAGGCAACATTGTTAAGATGTCAGTACTCCCCAAACTGATCTTCAGATTCCACGCAATTCCTATAAGAATCCCAGCTGACTTCTTTGTGGAAATCGATAAACTCATTCCAAAATTCATATGGAATTAGAGGGTATGTAGAAAGCTAAAATAACCCTGAAAAAGAAGAATCCAGTAAGGGCTCACACATTGTAATTTCAAAACTTACTACAAAGCAACAGTAATCCAGACAGCATGGTACTGGCACAGGGATAGAATTAGAGACTGATGGAATAGAATTGAGAGTCCAGAAATAAACCCACACATCTGTGGTCAACTGACTTTCCAGCCAGGGTGCCATGATCATTCAGTGGAGAAAGAAACCAATCACAAAAGGCCGTGACTATGGGATTGCATGTAGGGGTGAGTCCAGATAGGACAGTAGATTAGTGAGTGCTTGGGGCTGGGCTGGAGGCACAGAGGGGTGATAGCTAAAGGGCTTGAGGTGACGAGAATGTTCTAGAACTGACTTGTGATGGGTGCACATACCTGTGAATATGCTAAAAGACCACTGACTTGTATAGTTTAAACAGGTGAATCGTGTGGCCTATGAATGACATCTCAATAAAGCTGTTAAAATTGCAATAAAAAATGGAAACCAAATCCAACAAACACTTACAACAGGGTACAGCAAACTAAATTATGATCATTAAAATGGCAGAAGGGGACATTTAAAAAGTTACAGTAGGATTAGGCTTCCCTGGTGGCGCAGTGGTTGAGAGTCCGCCTGCCGATGCAGCGGACGCGGGTTCGTGCCCCGGTCCGGGAAGATCCCACATGCCGCGGAGCGGCTGGGCCCGTGAGCCATGGCCGCTGAGCCTGCGCGTCCGGAGCCTGTGCTCCGCAACGGGAGAGGCCGCAACAGTGAGAGGCCCGCGTACCGCAAAAAAAAAAAAAAAAAAAAAAGCGAGATTTCTTTAAGTTAAAAGTGATAAGATTGATTAAGGGACTCTAGCTAAAATATGAAGATAATTACTCATTAATAATTAAGATGAATAAAATAAAAAGACCTTTTAATATGGCAAAAACTATTAAAGGCAGGAACTTAAAAGAGTAGAGAAAGGGGTAGAATCCTCAATGGCATAAATTCTGGGCCTTGGGTTACTTCACTGGGGTGGAGGCGGCTCTCCTGAGGGGGCACAGGCACCTGGAGGGTGCCCTTGTGGGAAAAGAGTCCTTTCCTCTGTGTCCCCCCACAGGAGGCAACACGGGCTCAAGCCTGCTGGCCGCTCCATCGCCCCCCCCCCCCCCCGAGCAGGGAGATGGGCCTGCCCGGTCTGTGGGGTGGAAGGAGCGGGCTGGCAACGGGGGGAAGGGTGGTGAGGTCTGGGGCAGAATTCTGGAGAATGAGAGGGGCGCATACTAGTAGATGTGCCTCGGAGGTGAGGGACTGGCGACCTTGTCCTTTGAGAACTTTCTGTGGTATGATCGAGGGATGAGGGGGGGAGGCTCCCCATGCTTGGAAGAGCCCGAAGGCAAGTGCTGGGACCTGTGAGCACAGGGCTGGCCTACAGGTGAGCAGGTATTGAAGGGTGACTGAACCTCTAGACCGAGGCCGTTTCCGCAGATTCCTAAACCTGTGTGAGCCCCGTGTGTGCCACTGTCAGAACCCGTGCTGCCTTGCACAGTTAGCCAGAGAGACCTTTGACTCTGATGGCTTGTCTTAGGGAGTGAAAAAGAGGAAGGGGCTAGGGGAGATTCTGCACTTTGTTAGCCATTTTGTGCCTCGCAGATTTGTGGGGTTCTTTGACTCTGATCCCTTTATCACCCCATCTTCTCAGTGCTACTCCTCACTGATAAGCAACTAAAGCACAGATCACTTGCCTAAGGTCACAGAGCTGGGAAGTGCTGGTAGGGGAATGAGCAGAGAAAAGTGTGGCTTTTGAGTCTGCGGCCATCAGGCCCCTCTGCGGCCTCCACCTCCTGAGAGGCTGGCCTGACTGACAGGAAGTGCAAGCAGGGTTGTGGGGAGGGGGGGCTGAAAGCGAAGGCGAAGGAAGGCGGCCTGGGTGGCCGGGGGCAGGAGACTCCTCCATCAGCCCTTCTTACACGCCCATCGGTAACTTCCCGTCATGCCTGCAGAATGAAAAATAAAACCTCTGCTGGGCTAGAGACCATCTGCAGTCATCTGCAATCTCCGTCCTCATCCTCATTCCCGCCTCTCCCACCAGCACCCCTTCCCAAATGGCCAGTCCTTTTCCACCCCTGTGCCTTTGCTGGTGCCCTTCCGTCCGCCTGGAATGCCTGTCCTCTTCTGCCAAGACAGTTTCTTCCGGATCCTTTAATGTCCCACCCAGACGGCCCCTCCTCTCTCCCTTCCCCTGCGTAGTCTTTGTTTGCCAGCTCTGTGGGTTTTCGAAGCAGAGCCCTGAGTGCATTATAGCCGATTTCTCTGTAGCCATCCATCTGGATAGTGTGCCCTGAGCACTTAACTCATTCACTCCCTTAGTCCTCACTCCCAGGTTAGTCTAGACACGTTGTAGAATTATCCCCGCCTTGTAGCTGAGAAGCCTGAGGCTCAGAGGTTCACAGCTTGCTTGTGGTAGAGCCGGAGTTCACGCCCAGGCCCGTGTGAAGCCCAGTCACCCTGTCCGAGGCTCCCTGGCCTCTCTCTCAGACACAGCCCTTTGCAGGGGTGGGAACCCTGTCTTGTCCTTCTTTATGTGTTCTAGGCGCATCACAGAATAAATGCTGTGAAATTGAGTGAAAGGCCCCAAGCAGCCTCCCGACATTTTCAACAGCGGTGACTCCGTCTGACACTTGAGCCGCCAAGCTCTGTTTTTCTGAGGTTGTGGAGATGATAACAGTACTGATAAAGCCGGAGCAAGCACTGTCCTGAGCGCTCTGAGGAAGAGGCTCTTCTTGTCCCCATTTCATAGCTGAGCAGCCTGAGGAACAGGGCTGTGGGATCGCTCAGCCAGTAAGGGGCAGAGGCGGGCTCTCACCAGTTCCATCGCCCTGGGCTTGGGCTGCAGCACCCTCCTCCGTCCTTCTGGGTGCTGCCCTGAATGCTGTCCTTGCATCTCTGGTTAGGCCTCTCTGCCGGTACCCAAGGCAGTCACCTCCTTAGAATGTCCCATGGGCTCGCTTATAGTTTCAGTTTCTCAGACTCTCCAGCCCTGACCAACCCAGCCCCATTCAAGTGTGTGTGTGTGTGTGTGTGTGTGTGTGTGTGTGTGTGTGTGTGTGTGTGTTGGTGGGGTGAAGGGGGTAACACTGAATTTACATAACTTCCGCTTGGCTTGCTAGTAGGACTGTCCCTTTGTCTGTGACCCTTTAAGAGGAAGTCTGTCCTGGGGCTCATCTGTTGCTCTTCTTCCTCCCGGGGTTGATCACAGTTCAGGGTACCCCTCTGCTAGGAGGCCGGATGAGACGTTTCACTGGGAACGTGAGACACACGGGCTATTGGTTCTGCGTCACAGCCGCCCTGGCTGTTCCTTTACAAGGAACTTTCTGAGAGAAATGTGAGATTCAGGCCCAACCATGTGGCCTAGTGTGGAAGGAAGGCCACTTGCTGGGTCCAAGGCCACTTAGATCACTTGAGCCCCCTGAGCTTCCGTTTCCTTTTCCTTAAAATGGTGGTAATAACTTGCAGAATTCACATGATGATTAAGTAAAATCGCCTCTGAAGGGACCTAACACAGCGCCTGGCCCATCCCAGGTACTCGGTACAGATTCTGTCCTTCCCTTCCTCCTTTTTAGATCTTCAGGATGTCTAAATTAAGGCACTTTTCATGCTAAGGTGGAGCCCTTCCTGGATCATTGACGCAGAAGAACCGCGTGGTTCCTTGGTGTAGAAATGCTGACCTTAGTGCATGCCACATGTTTCTGCGTGTGTAAAATGCCTAAAATTTTGTGTGTTTGAGAGCATGAGGGTGATCTGGCCGGTTGTATTTCTCCTCCCTTTTGTTCCTGGGAAGAAAAGCCCCGCACCCAGGGGTCCGTGGCCGACATCAACGGACCGCGATTCCTCCAGGGCGGTTGCAGGTAACCGAGGGGGCAGCTCAAATGGAGTGACAGGCCACGTTCACCTGCGTGAGTCTGCCGACCAGTCTCACTCGAGCCCCTTCTGCTTTGACTTCAGCTGCCTTGTGCTCTAGGACAATATCCTTAAAAATAGCAGGTATGAGGGACTTAATTCCCTGGTGGTCCACTGGTTAAGACTCCCCCGCTCCCACTGCAGGGGGTCCGGGTTTGATCCCTGGTTGGGGAACTAAGATCCTGCAAGCTGCGTAGCACAGCCAAAAACAAAAAGGCAAGTATGAGCTGAAGGGATTTTAATAAAAACAGAAATTCTGAGTCTGGAAAAAACTCTGGAACTATGGGAAATGCATAAAGATCTGGTGAAACGAGTTCCAGGTGGTCCCTTGGATCATGAAGCTCAGACTGCACTGTGCCCCGTCCTGTACCTGCTTTTTCTCCTGCGTCTCTCCCCCAGCCCCACGAGGCTGCCATTCTCATCAGCCCTGGTTTGCGGGTGAGTCGGTGGAGGCGGAGGGAGGTCGACCAGCTTGCCCAGGTTCCTACACCAGCTCAGGCAGAAGAGTCCAGATTCTTAACTACTGCGCAGGCTCGCTCGCTCTCACGCAAGGTTTTCCAAAGGAAAGATGCAAATGACATGGCCTGAGGAAAGGGAGACGTTGCCGCCATCAGTGTGTTGGGTGAATGACCAGGGCTTACCTCTCTGACGGATACAGAAACAAGTGCAGTTGGGATTCAGGGCAGAGAAATGAGCTGTGCGCAAGGACAGGCAGAGCTGCAGGCCCTGTGGCCGCAAGCCTCTCTAGGCGCCATCTGGATAAGTCGTAGCAGCCTCCTTCTCAGCCCAGCCTCAGATGCTGGAGCTCACCCCTTGCGATGTGTTGAGACTCGCCCTCCCTCCACTGGGTCACATGCTCCTTGTTGGTCGTGGGGCTCACGGTGCCCAGTGTAGTCGCCGGGAGCAGCCTGGTCCTCCTGCGTCACCCTCCGCCTCCCCCAGCCAGCGGCCTGCCTGCCTAGGCGCTTTCCTGAGCCCCATGCTCAGAACCAGAGCAGGAGAGAGTTCCCATGGGACCCAGGAGCCAGGTCACCCGACCGTGGGCCAGTTGTGGGGCTTTCCTGCCTGACAGGAAGGGACCAACCATCTTGAGTTCAGCTCCTGTTTGTCATGCCTTTGCACGGTGCTAGGTGCCGGTGATGCCGTTAAGAGCAACTGCTCTGTTAGTTGAGAGTCAGACAGCCTGGGTCACACCCTAGCTCCGCCACTTCACAGCTCCGTCGCTTTGAGCAAGTCGCTTAACTTTTCTGTGCCTCAGCTTCTGCGTCTGTGCAGTGCAGCTTACAGGGGCCTGCCCGCCTCAGATCATGAGATTTGACGGGTTAATTTATGTAACGCTCACAACACAGTGCCTGGTCCATGACTCCACGCCAGCCTCTGTACAGACGTCATCTCGGGTCTCGCTGACACTAACCCGTGAGGGAGAGAACATCATCATCGCATTTCACTGAGTGGGGAACAGAGAGCTACAAGTCATTGCCCCAGAGTTACAGAGCTGAGGTTGAAAGCCACATGTGCCTGACCCGGGAGCCCGTTTACCCCCACTCTCCTCTGAGCATCCTTCCGTCCTGGCTGTCAGCAGAGGGTGCAGCTGTGCTATCAGGAGAAGGCTCTGACGGGGGATGCAGGTGAGAACAGCACTGCCTGGGCATGAGGAGCAGAAGGCTGGTGGCCGAGGGCGTTTGCCTTTGTTGCCTTAGCGTCCGTGAGCGTACTAGCAGTGTTTTTCCTCTTCCACTTAGCTTACTTTGAGGACTGTTCTGTGTATCTTTTCTTGGCTAATTAGCCGGTTAAGGAAGTTATAAAAGTGTGGGAAAGAATCACAGTGGGCTCTTGCCTGAGAGCCAGTCCGTCGGCCTCCATAAATGCTGCATTGTGTCGCCCCTCACGCGGGCTGGCCCTTGCCCCGGGTCACCTGCTGTTCTCGGTCACGTGGGCATCTTTGAATTAGGGGCCGTATGTCATCAAAGGTTTAGGGCTTGGGCTTCGAGGCTGGACTGCCCAGTAAATCCCAGCTCCTCACTTGCTAAGGGATGGGAGTTTGGGCAGATCCCTTCGCTCCACACGTTCTCAGGTATGAAACGGGGATGGTAGCCCACCTCCTACGGCTGTGACGAGGGCTAACCCGTGTAACCCGCCAGGAGAGCTTAGATCAGCGTCAGGGGCCTGGCAGGCGTCCTAGGAGTGGTGGTGGTTTTATTGTTAGGAGAGGAGTCGCTCTGTGAGTACCAGCTTAGGAGTGAGAGGGGGGCTGAGGGGCTTGGGAGTAGCTCAAGGTAGAGGACAGAGAGGAAGACCCGGTGGCGAGGGGCTTGGCGGCCAGTGTCCTGCCCACGTGCTGGGGGTGCTGGCCACGGAGAACCTAGTCCCGGGCCCGGAGCCTTGAAATGGTTCTTACCCATTCAGATGGCCCAGGAGTCCCCTCGTACTCAGGTCTTCCCTCTTGGGAGGGAGAGGCCGGGGCAGGCACCGGGAGCGAAGCGCAAAGCTTTGGAAGTAGGAAGGGAGGACCTGGCAGGCGCAGAGGGAGCCAGAGGCAGGGAGGCTGTGCCAGACGCGGGCTTCATGTTTCTTCTCATGAAAAGTCGAGAACTGGGGGATTTTCTCTCACTGGCGGGAGTGGAGGGGAATCAGCGGGTGCCCGAGCCCTGCGGACCTTTGGCCCCAGGCCAGCCCTCCTGGAGGGTTCTGGTTGGTCAGCCTCTGCGGACCTGACTCTGAGGGTCAAGTCTCTGATATCAGGCCCCTGAGATGCTTTACTGCTTGTGAACTTCACTTGCAAACCACGTGCTGTGTCCCCCACCTACAGAGAATCCCCTGCCTGAGTTGGGGTGATGGGACTTGATCTGCTCAGACTTCAGTCTGTGCTGCCCTGATGTGGGTGTTCCACACACCTTCACAGCAGGGCCCTCAGTGGCACGGCTCCTGCTTAGGAGGCACTGGGTTGCAGAGACCAGCTTTCCTGCCACTGGTCCTTGCCCTGGTACCCGAGGATTCTGCACCTTGGTGTGCTGATGGACGCTGGTGGAGAAGCTGCTGATGGCCCTGCTGTCACAATTACTACAAATACAGTGACTTAACACAACACAAACTCGTTATTTTATCATCCTGAAGGTTGGAAGTCTGTCATTGGACTAAAATCGAGGTTTCGGCAGGGCTCTGCTCCTTCTGGAGGCTCTAGGAGAGGATCCATTTCCTGGCCTTTTCCAGTTTCTAGACTCTGCTTGCATTCCTTGACTCATGGTCCATTCCATCTTCAAAGCCAGCAGCGAAGCGTCTTCCAATCTCTCACTCTGATCCTCCTGCCCCCCTCTTACAAGGACTCTGTGATGTTATACTGGTCCCAGCCAGATATTTCAGGATAATCTCAAAATCCTTGACCACCAGCACCACGACAAAAAGCCTTAACTTAAATCATGCCTGCAAGTCCCTTTCGCCACGGCAGGTAACATATTCATAGGTTCCAGGGATGAAAGCGTGGACATGCTTGAGGGGCTGCTGTTCTGCCTCCCGGCTGTCAGTATCACAGGACACCATCTCTTCCGTATCAGAGACCTGGCACCCGCCTGAGTCACTTAGCCCCTGTCACAGGCTGCTGGGAGTTTGGGCAAGTTAGTTAACGCGTCTGTACCTCAGTTTCTTCATCTGTTTGCCTCCTAGGGTTGTCGGGATCAAAGGAGTTGGCACACGTAGTGTCGAGGTGTTTTTCCTTTTCCTTGTACCTCTCGTGTTACAGCCATAGGCGTGAGCTTGTTATTTTCCCCACACGGTGCTTCCGTGGGTTGAGAGCACCGGTGCCTTTTGATTGTCTGAAGGCAGGCGCTCGCCTGCAGAGCGTGGTGACTTGTCCGTGTCCTGCCCCTTAGTCCTGGTTGTTGTTTATATTCACAGAAGCTGGGTCTATCAAGAGTTCTGGGTGGACCTCTTACTATTGGCAGTTTTGCCTCCTTTTGAGTTATTTCTTGGGGTAAATTCCTACCCTTGGAATCATGGAGTCAAAGGCCTCTCGAAATGCTCTGGAAAGGTCATAGAACTTGTTCACACTGCTGCCGTACCTTAGTGGCAACGGGCATTGGCTTAAAAGGGAGAAGATGGTATTCATCCTTTCAGCAGTACCACCCGTGTGCCTGCTGTGTGCCAAGCACTATTCAGGGGAGCGGGGGGCGGTGATGGGAAAAGACAAGCACGTTTCCTGTAGTCATGGAGCTTGTCTGAAGCAGAGGCTGCTGTTTATTTAACAGGCCTCTCATTATTCCTTTCATTTGCATTTCTTTGTTCACTAATAATATGTTTTTTGTTTTTAAAGCAATTTTATGGAGTCAGTGTTCAGGTCTCGTGCCCCGAGGTGTGCAGTGTTAAACGTTCCAAGCTCAGATGGCCTGTGCGGCCTTTCTCGGGGCCTCCGGGTCTGCTGAGGCCGCCTCCCCCGGGGCCGCCCTGATTTGTCATCATGGAACCGTGTGCCTGTGTTCCCAGGGACCGACGTCATGGTGCGCTGCCTGAGGCTGCTGAAGGAGTTCAAGCGGAAGGTCGAAGACCAGGACGATGACGAGGACGAGGAGGCCATCTCCAAGGCCGTGCCGCCGGTGGACATCGTGTACGAGCGGGACATGCTCACACAGACCTACGAACTCAGTAAGTCCCGTTCTCCTACCTGCATTTACACAGGGTCCCCGAGCTTTGAGTTGAGGTGTGTTTTGGTCACATGTTGAAAGAGGGCCCTGCTGTCGAGAATGTCATGCAGCGGGAAGCCCCCTGGTCCCCTTGAGAGTTTAGGCTTTGGGGTCAGACTTGAGTTTGAGTCCTTGCTCTGCCCCTTGTGCGCCAGCTGAAGACTTTAGCAAGGTCTCCGAGCCTCCGTTCCCTCTTTAAAATGGGGATATCTCCCCTAGCACGTAAGAGGACTGAATAAGTAGGATTAAAACATCTGGTGTAGTGCCTGGTACGTAGAACGCACTAAAAAAATTACCTACTAATATTACTACTCAAAGATTTGAGTCACCTACCAACTTCTAAAACTGGTCTGGAATCATTGCAGCCTGGGGAGTGTTGTGATGAAGGGGGAAGAAACATGTCTCTGTCCATTCCTCCCCCTTCCCCTAAATCCCCTAAAATCTATGTAAGACAGCAGTGACCCAGTGCCATAGATGGCGTGGCCGCAGGTCGCTGTGGAGCGGAGGATGTCTAGAGCAGAAGGGGAGGGGCTGCAGGAGATCTGGTTCAGCCAGCAGGTACGAAAGCACCTGACGAATCAGCACAGCCTTTAGTGAAGGCTGTTTCCATCAATTCTTCAACATCTCTCAGGATCTGTTCCTCAGAACACAGTTTGAGAAATGCTGTCCTTAACCCTTTCGTCCCCGCTTTTAGCATGTTACTAGTTTAACGTAGGAACACATTCTAGTCACCTCTTTCAATTCTGCTGTTTATTTTTATGCATGGACAATACAGCAAAACTGCCTTTATCCAGATCGGTTTTGCCTGGAGGCCTCAAGTGTATGCCACATCAGGAAGTAAAGGGGAAGCTCCTTCTGAACGGTCCAAGAGTGTTGCCCCGAAGTCTGCCCTGTAGTATTTTACTGGAGGGACTCCCGCCCACCGCCACCCCACCAGGCTCCTTCCTGGAGTTCCCAACCCCTGAGTAGTCGAGTACATTTGAAAGGGCTCATTGGAGGAAGATACAGTAATAGCACAGCGTGTAGCAGGGCAGGAGCTGACACACCAGACAGAGCAAGTAATAGAGCACAGTTGCCTATCGGTCATTTATTACGGGACCAAATAGCATTATTTCCTTCTGTGGCCCCTGCTGGCCGGCAGCTGTTACGGGATAAGGCAGTAATCGGTGTCCGTAGTGCCTCCGAGTCTACCGAGAAGGACGGGAAGATGTTCTTCCTTAAACATTCCTTCGGTGCTTCTTAAAAGGCTCAGTTGAATTTCGCTGAGAAAGTTCGCTCATGTGGAAGCACACTTCCTGCTGCAGGATAAGACAGCGTCCCTGGAACTCGGTGGATCAGGCGTCGATTGCTTTGGCGTGGAAGAGGCAGATAGCGAGTGCTTAAAAATGAGCAATGAGTCGAGTGGTCAGAGTCTGGGGAGGGGGAGGGGGAGGGTGGGAGGAGGCAGGTGTCTTACTGTGTGTGTCGGTTTCCCCGCATTGAAATGTCTGGGAACGGACCTGACCTGTGCAGAACGGCTCCATGGTGGAGGCTGGGGTTCAAGTGTATTGTTTCACACAGTTGAGCGTCGAGGCACGAAAGGCATTTCCCAAGCTGAAATCCGAGTGGCTATGAACGTGGGAAAACTGGAAGCCAGAATGCTGTGCCGTCTCCTTCAGAGATTCAAAGTGGTCAAGGTAACAGCGTGAGTTCATTGTCTTCGCATGTGCACACAGCGTGGTTCTGAAGGGCTGTCTCGGACGTCGGGAGCCCAGGTCGGCCTTCCGTCTCGGCTGCCAGGGAGGGCGGGAGTGCTGAACGCAGCCCACAGGTGTGCCCCACCCCACCCCCACCGTGGATTTTGTTGGGTTTCGCTTTTTGAAAATTGAATGAGTTGTCAGCATTGAAAAGTCAGCAGGAGATGCTGCTGCCCAGGGAGCAGGCCCCCCACTCCCGCGTGGGGCGTCAGCTGAGGTGGCGCCTCCGACGGCGCCCAGAGACAAAGCGGGCACCCCCAGGCCTCAGTCCCAGCCCGGCCCTCCTTCTCACTTACGTTCCTCGCCTGGGTCCTGGGGACGCCGAGTCGGCCAGCTGTGTCTGGTGTCCCCTTTCGGGACCCAGACCTGCTGTCTCAGCCCGTTGCGCTTCGCTCCCTTCTTGCCAGCTTGTTGGCCGTTTTGCTGGAAAGCAGTGTTTCAGTTGAGCTAATGACTGTGCAGCACTTAGCACTGTCCTTGGCGTGTGGTTGGTACATGGGAGGTGTTACTCCTTCTGCCATGAAGGGCAGAAAGTCCCTTTCCCCTGTTGTAGGAGACAAAGGGGAGCGGCTGAGTGACAGCTTCAGCACCACGCCCCACGGCAGTGGCCGAATGGAGCTGGTGACCTCAAGGCCCCGACTCCGAGTCTGTGACGACAGTTAGGAACCGTCGAGTTCTGCTCACTGAGCGTCTCCCGTAGGCCTCGTCCTGTGCCAGGCCCCGGGGGTTTGCGGAAGGCCAGGTTAGGGCCCTGCCCAGCGGGGAGCTCACAGTCTCCTAGGGCAGACACACAGTCAGGATTGCTTCCTGTGGAAGCAGAACCCGAGGGATGGCGAGACGGGAGGACCCACGAGGGGCTGAGCTGGGGCCCAGGCGTGAGGTGTGGAGGAGACGTGGGGGAACGTGGGAATGACAAGGAAATAGACACCGCAGAAGCCCGGTCACCCGAACGCCTGGGTGTCCCGGCGTCCTCTGCAGCGTCTTAGACACATCTCACCCCCTCCAGGGCTTCATGGAGGACGAAGGACGGCAGCGAACCACCAAGTACATCTCCTGCGTGTTTGCGGAGGAGAGCGACCTGAGCCGGCAGTACGAGAGGGAGAAGGCGCGGAGCGAGCTGCTGACCACTGTGAGCCTGGCCTCGGTGCAGGAAGAGTCCCTGCTGCCCGAGGGCGAGGACGCGTTCCTCTCCGAGTCGGACAGCGAGGAGGAGGGCAGCGGCGGCAGGAGGAGAGGCAGAGGGTCACAGCGGGACTCGAGGTCCTTCTCGAACGGCAGTCTCAGGACTCAGCCTCACCACTCCACCTCGACCAAGGGTAGGGGTGTGCTCAGGGCGGGGGGTAGGGGGCTGGGCAGGGGGGTGCGCGCCCTCAGTCTGAGCTGCTGCCTATCCCTCCTGGCTCTGGGGACGTTCAGTCCAGCAGACACCTGAGGATGGCCTTGGTGCTGCCCTAACGAGGGACCTCTTGGTGTCACGTGCATCACGTAATCGTAAGCTTAGGAGATGCGTGTGTGGTCTGTCTCCAGGCTGCTGGCAAGTCATTTCTCCTCGGCAGATGTTTCGTTTGTTTTGCTTTTATTTGGTTGTGCTGGGGCTCCTTTTAGTTGCGGCTCGTGGGCTCCTTAGTCGTGGCATGCATGTGGGATCTAGTTCCCTGACCAGGGATCGAACCTGGGCCCCCTGAATTGGGAGCACAGAGTCTTACCCACTGCCCCAGCAGGGAAGTCCCCTTGGCACATGTTTTGTTTGTTAAGTTTTGACTATTAAAGGGGTGGAATTCCCTAAACTTCCTCTGTCCCTTTCCCTCCGACAATCTGTGTAAGAAGCCCTTGGAGTTTTAGTTTAGTTATGGAAGACTTTTCTTAAAACACGTGGAGGGTGGTGCTGGTGACAGATTTGCACATCGGGAGTCGGGGTCGGGGTCAGGAGGGTGCGGCTCGCTGCTCGCTGGTCCACTTCCCTCGTCTTAAACTGACCACATGGACTCCTCTGGCCTGTGCGGCTCTGGTCCGGCAGCTGAGCAGAAGTGCCCCTCTCGCTTTCCCCCTGCTGTGGCCGCGGTTCATCCGTTCTACGCCTGTCCTCCACTGCAGGGGGGTGGAAAGTCATCAGCCTTCACCCATTGAAGAAGCATCCGTCTTCCTCCCTGGGAGCTGCTGAGAGAGCCTCCCAGAGCTCTTTCAGGGGGGACAACCTCCTGGACACCAGCAGCTCCTCAGACCCCAGCGTGTCCTTGGGCTCCCACTGCATGGAGAGTCACAGCGGCGACATAGCCGTGATAGAAGAGGTCAGGCTTGAAAACCCAAAGGTGAGTGCCCACGGGGGAGGGCGTTTCCTCTAGGAAGGAGCCTGTGGCAGGTGGATGTCAGCCTTGGCTTTTCTGTGCTTAAGAATCACAGCAACAACAACAACAAAATCAATAATAGTAAAAGTGCCACACGCTCAGGCCGTGTAGGTGGGGGGGCCTCTGCGGTAGGAACGCAATGCACGTTGACACGCCACCTTCACGCAGCCCACCTTAGCAGAAACCACCTGCATATTATTTACAGGGTTTTAAAATTTCCAACAACGTACTCTTTCTACTGAAATTTATTTTGAAGGAAAAATGTGTATGGCTACTTTACATCAGTGATTCTCACTCTGGCCCGATTTTGCCCCCCGGGAGACATTTGGCAATGTCTGGAGATGTTTTTCCTCGTCACATCGGGGAGAGGGTGCTAATGGCATCTCGTAGGCGGAGGCCAGGGATGCTGTTAAATGTCCTAGACTGTGCAGGGTAAACCACAGCAGAGTTATCCAGCCCGAAGTGTCAGCAGTGCTGAGGTTGAAAAACCCTGCTTTAGATGAAAAGCCAACATCATTTGCATAAAAAGAAGGTGATCGTAAAATAGATCTGATAAAAACAAAACTTCCTTAGTCCATTCTGGTCAGACAGTGTTCTACTTCACACTGTTAAAGACAGTAGAATCAAACCAATACTTTTTCCTCAGTGTAATTAGAAGGATTAAAAGGCAGTTGACACAGGAATGCCTTTGTCATTATGTGATTCAGTTCACTCAGTGCTGTCCTTGGTCGCTGGAAGGTGCCTCAGATATGGCCAATGGTGCCTCAGTTGCCCAGCACAGAACACACTTGGGATCGGGGTGGCCTTTGATGCTGTTGCTGCTGTTTGGTTCCGGCTTCACAGCAACCCTGTAAGATGAAAGCCAGCTGTGGTCAGGAGGAGGCGACCAGAGCCTCTGGGGACTGAGGGACTTGCCTGCTCAGTTAATGACAAAATGGAGAGTGGAACCCGTGGGTGTGGAGTTCCCACCCTGCCCTGCTTCTCTGTTTCCGGTGTGGAAGCCTGAGCTTGGGTTCTATCCCTACAGCAGGAGTGATGGAGCATGGGGTGGGGGAGATTTTCTGTGGAATTTTCTAGAACCTTCTAGCTGTGTCCTATCATTGGATGCCATGACTCTTTATCAAGTCATGATTGGTCTTGTCTCCACCTGAAGCACCTGCCGGCAGGTGGATCCCAGCAAGCTCCTGAAGGTTTTCCCTGCCATCCTGGCCCTGCCACCTGCCTTGCACCTCCTCATCAGGTCCACGTGTCCCCAGCAACACACTCCCTCCAGGCCCTGCCAGTCCTGCTGCTAGCTTCCTAGCTCAGCTCTTCCTAGCTCAGCTCTTTCTCTTCCTCTTCGAAATCTGTCCCCAGAGTAATGGCAGAACCTTGTCCTCCTTTTGGCTCACTTGCTGAGAAGAGGGGCGTGAACTGTCCTGTCTGGAGGTCCCTTGGTGAAGCGTGGAAAGCAGGCAGATTTTCTCACGTGGTTCTCCTCCAAAATGTTTGCTTTGAAACGCAAGAGAGAACCAAAGTCTTTCTGCCACTCTTGGGCCCCTTGGATCTGTGACTCTTTCGCCCCTCGAGCCCTGCCCCCTTCAGGAAAGAACCGAGCCTCTTCCAGAGCACCGGTGCCAGCAGGAAGGTGATGGGACCCTGGCCCAAGGGCCTCCTCAGGCGTGTTCTCATTCTCTGGAAGCGCTTCTCCAAGCGAGGAGGGCATCCGGCAAAACTGGCCATGGGACCGCCAGGTGGCACTGAACTATGCTGAGTGATCGGCCAGGAGTGGGTTAGGGTTGGGCTTTCCTTTCCCTTCAGGGTGCACGTTTGGGCTTCAGCATCTTTGATCCAAAGGCAGATGGAACAGGTTCAGATTCTAAGTTCCTGGAAGCTAAAAGGAACCACGAAGAGAGAAGAGGGCGTTGCAGCAGGGGTGGGGGAGGGCACCCGTCCGCTCTCCTCTCCGTCATTCACTCGCCACTCATCGGAAGCCTGCCTCTGCATCTCCCTTATGTTCCCAGAGAGGCTGCCCGTGGCTTCCCTGAGGCGGAGGCAGAAGCGCGTCCTGGCGCACGTTCACGCCCCGGGACCCGGTATGGTGGTTTCGCCTCACTGAGCCCTGGTTTCCTCTTGCGTAAAATGGGGACCGTAACAATGAGGCGGTTGAGAGTTCTGGATGAAGAAGCCCCATAGGGTGACGGCAGGGGGTCGGCCCTCCGTCTGTGCATTTCCTCCCTTCCACGGCGGAAGAGCCAAGGAAAGACTGAGTGGATGCGGTCCCCTTCCCCGGGAAGGGCTGGAGTACATGCCTCTGCTTTCTGTGCTGAAACCAGCTGATCTTCATAAAGTTCTGGGCTCCTCTGCTGGCAGATGTCTGTGCCGTTACAAAGCACTGAAATAGTGGGGTGGTGGGATCCTATGGGGGCAGTAATCCTCTTGACTTTTCTTCTTGAAATATGGCGTAGAAATTCCGTAAAGAGGGAAAGCGTACCGGCAGGAGTGGTGCCTGGCCCCCAAACCTTGCTGAGTCCATAGTTTTCTCATGCTTTTGGTCCCTGTTCTAGGAGAGTGGCAGTTCCCAGAAGACTGGGAAGCACGGCCCAGGCCAAGACAAACACCATGAGACTTACCGACTGCTGAAACGCAGGAATCTGATTATAGAGGCTGTCACCAACCTCCGCTTAATCGAGAGCTTATTCACGTAAGGAGTAGTCTGTCTGTCTGTCTTGCATTCGTAGTAAATCCCACATCAGTCAGTCATCACCATCCGCAGAAATGACGCAGAGGCATTTGCATCTCTCTTCTGCTGTATAGATTCTCATAGGAGCCCTTTGTGGTAGAAAGGATTTGCAGTCTGTGTGGTTTGAAAAGTGTAGACATGAAGGAATATCCATACACTTGACAGGGAGAGAATGACGGGGCAGGAAACAGAGGTCACGGGGAAAGTGCATCTGCCTTGTTCCTTCCTTAGGAATTTGGTGCTCAGGAAGGGGAGAGAGGAGACGGAGGCAGCTAATAGCATCAGCTTAGAAACATTGTTATTAGTTCTCCAGGGAGCCTTTTGTTCAAATGAAATCTTTTATGAAAACAAAAACAAAAGGGACTGTGAATCTGTCCAACAGAGTGAAGTAAGTCAGAAAAACAAATACCGTATGCTAACACTTATATGGAATAAAAAAAAAATGGTTCTGAAGAACCTAGGGGCAGGACAGGAATAAAGAGGAAGACATAGAATAAAGAGGAAGACATGGACTTGAGGACATGGGGTGGGAGGGCGAAGCTGGAGCGAAGTGAGAGTAGCATGGACTTGTATACACTACCGAATGTAAAATAATTGGCTGGTGGGAAGCAGCTGCATAGCACAGGGAGATCGGCTCGGTGCTTTGCGATGACCTAGAGGGGTGGGATAGGGAGGGTGGGAGGGAGGCTCAAGAGGGAGGGGATATGGGGACATGTGTGTGCATATGGCTGATTCGCTTTGTGGTGCAACAGAAACTAACACGGTATTGTGAAGCAGTTATACTCCAATAAAGATCTATTAAAAAAAAAAAGGGACACCGGTGGAGCTTCTGTGTCCAGGGTGCCGTGGAGGCTCTGCTCCCTGGTTTGGTCCTTCTAACCCACTGTTACCACCACGTCCTGGGAGACATCCTTGGGCTTCTGGGCAGCCAAGGTCAAAGCCACTCGATTGGAAGGAGCCTTACCCTTGAGTCAAGGATGTGAGTTCTCTAACTAGGGGATGGGGAGACCGCCTGTGGATACTGCTGCCTGGGTCTCCTCTTCTGTGCAGGTGAGATGGAGCGAGGTGCTCCTAATATCCCTTCTGGACCTGCCATTCTATGAGTAGTGATACAGAAACTTCACCATAGTGACTCAGTAACATCTAGAGAGAAGATACACGAGGAGAGGGGTCAGAAGAGCTTCAGATCTGAGGGTGTCAACGGTGGTAAACTGGAACATTCCTTAGCTGGATGTTGAATTAGAATGGAGATTCAGTGAAGACAGATTTCCATCCCGGAGCTCAGTTTCTCCACCATCGTCTTGAATCATGTAATCTCTTTAGTTCCTGGTGAAAGGCTCAGAACGTGAAGCTGCTGTGAATGGTGGCTTGTCTTCAGCTAACTCATTTATCACAAAGAGAGATGATCTTTGCCATCTTAAGAGGTCATCCTTTCAGTGGTGAAACACCCTTTAATTCTCCCCTACTTTCCGCTGGATCCCATTAGGCAGGTGTCGGTTGCCTGGGTTTAGAAAGGCCTTCCATGTTGAGACTGGGAATATTAACGGCTTATTTTGTGACGCTGCAGGATTCAGAAGATGATCATGGATCAGGAGAAGCAAGAAGGTGTGTCCACCAAGTGCTGCAAGAAGTCCATCGTTCGCCTGGTGCGGAACCTGTCCGAGGAAGGCCTTCTGAGGCTGTATCGGACGACCGTCATTCAAGACGGCATCAAGAAGAAGGTAACCACACAGACCACTGCGCGTGCTGGGCGTTTTCTTACCCAGTTTCCCACATCCTTGTCCCTCGGTTGTTCCTTTGTTGCCGATAGTTCGGAATTTCCCATTATGCCTCCTCACTGGGGCAACAGGGATTATCTCCACTTCCTGTGGAAGCTGGAAGCAGAAAAGAGGAATAACCTGCTTGGATTGTAGAGCAGCCTGTGCAGCCCAAGGCAGGTGTCCTGCCCCACAGCCAGCCTTGAAGGAGAGGATGGTAATGGGGGCATCCAGGTTCAGCTAACTAGCACTGGGAGAAATTAAGCAACATTTAGAAGGTGGAAAATTTAGGGCTTTCCCTGGTGGCACAGTGGTTAAGAATCCGCCTGCCAATGCAGGGGACACGGCTTCGAGCCCTGGTCCGGGAAGATCCCACACGCCACAGAGTAGCTAAGCCTGTGTGCCACAACTGCTGAGCCTGTGCTCTAGAGTCCGTAAGCCACAACTACTGAAGCCCATGCGCCCAGAGCCTGTGCTCTGCAACAAGAGAAGCCACCGCAATGAGAAGCCCATGCACCACAACAAAGAGTAGCCCCCGCTCGCCAAAGCTAGAGAAAGCTCGAGCACAGCAACGAAGACCCAATGCGGCCAAAAATAAATAAATTAAGGTGGAAAATTTAGACTAAGCAGCAAAAACATTAGCCACAGAGCTCTGCAGAAACATATCCCAGAGGAAATGATGTCAGCGCTTCAATTAGCATGCATTGCCGGGTCGCCCAATGAGGACAGTGGATCTCTTCTTTCCCAATGTATCTGTTTCTGTAAAGTTTAAAGTTTGGGGCCATTCCCATAGCAACTGCAGCTCAGTGGCTTTGCACATATTCTAAGGCATAAATTTTTCAGGGTCAGAGTCATTTGAGATACCCGGCTGGGCGTTGGGACCAAAGGGAATGGTGCTGCGGAATAGGCATTTGTAATTTCCTGCCGTTTCTTCTGACTACGTTTTAAATCTGCCTTAAGAAAGCTCTGCTTTGATGTTTTGTTTTCTTAATAAGGTGGCAAGGTCATTTCTGGTCTTTTTTACTTTATCTTATTTTTTTGAGACCTATGAAATTTGAGAAACAGAGAGCAGTACTAGAAAATGACTTAAAAAACTCTGTTTCTACCATCCCAAGTTGGGCAGCTCATCAGTTGTTACATCTGCTGTGGGTCCCCTTGACATCGCCCCTCTCCCTTCCCCAGGCTGCCTGCCTCTCGTCCCCCTGAGCGTGGCAGGAGGTCCTGGTGCTGACCTCTCTCCCTGGGGGACAACAGCCCATCCGGTCAGCATTAATGCCTCTGATTTCTGTTGGTCTTCACAGAGCAGGTCTTTCCGACGTGCAGCCTCCTCAGGCAGTAACTGAGAGCAGGGAAATGAAATCTCCCCCAGCCTAGGAGTGGAGAGAGACTGTGTTTTTGTGGACATATGGACATCTGCCGTGTCCCCCATGCCTATTTGTTTTAGTTTTTGTTTTTGTTTTTGCGGTATGCGGGCCTCTCACTGCTGTGGCCTCTCCCGTTGTGGAGCACAGTCTCCGGACGCGCAGGCCCAGCAGTCATGGCTCACGGGCCCAGCCGCTCCGCGGCATGTGGGATCTTCCCGGACCGGGGCACGAACCCGTGTCCCCTGCATCGGCAGGCGGACTCTCAACCACTGCGCCACCAGGGAAGCCCCCCACCCCCATGCCTATTTGGTCACCTATCCATCGGTGGTACCAGAGGGAGTGGGCAAGCGGTGGGGATGAGGAGTGAGTGTCCCAGGTGAACACTGAGGGTCGATCAGTGTCCGGTACTGGGGGCCTCTTGCCAGGGGGTTACCACTGTCATCGCCCGTTTGCCAGCTGGAAGGGCCTCCGTATTGTACATCTGCCTCCAGAGTAAGCTTCAGTTTCTCTGGCACCCGGAGCGTGCGCTGCTGGCTGGCTCCCGCCGATCTGCTGGAGCCGTGCTGGCTGGAGTTGCTGTGTCCGGCACCCGCCTTTTGCCGTTGCTCCTGCGTCCTGCCCCGTCCATCGGACTCTTGGGAAGTGGGCCCAGCCGTTTGGCTGCGGAAAGTGGGGAACTAGGAGTGCTTTGTATTTGCTCCTGGCTTATAGATTCTCTGAGGTGTTGCCTAACTGTATCTCATTTGAACCTCACAAAACCACGAAAACAGTTGGCGGGGCAGCGGGGAAGGGTCTCCATTTCCCAAGTGAGGAGCAGAAGAGATGGAGCCTCGTGTGGCCTTTGGAGTCGCTGTCCAGCCATGGCCACCTGTCCCCCGTGACCCACCCTCTTCAGGCCATTTTGGGCATGAAGCCTGCTGGCCAGAGTCACTTGTTTAGAAAACCTTACCTTGCTGTCTCCCGGGGCCCAGGCCTCACACTCCCATCTGCTGCTCAGCACCTTGGAACAGCTAAAACGAAGAAGGCAGCCCTGGATCCCCCGTCACCTTGTTTAGAGACACAGCTGGCAGGAGTCCCCCAAGAGCACTCTCAGCAAGGGGAGGTCAATGAAAGCCGCTTACCTCTTCCAGATGGAAGCCCTCGGGATTCCCGAGCAGCTGTGGGAAATGCTCAGCTAGCAGGATGGGGTGTCGGGAGCAGCCCCCCAGGTAGCAGCTGGGACCAGTGGGCCATGACAGCCCAGCTGGGGGGCTGCAGGGCAGACCGCTGGATTTCCAGGGCAGGATTCCTAACCGGTCAGAGCGGCACGTTACGGATGGCGGCGCTTCCTGGCTTGGGCGCTTGAGGGGTCTTGATGCCAGCAACTCTAAGGGCACACTGTGTAGCGTTTTACTTCCCGTTTCATCACTGCCTTTTGGAAATGTCAGTGACAGCAGGTATAACCAGGGCTCCACCAGGGAACCGAGTTGTGGAACTAAGTCTCCCCTGGCACCTCCGCAGCCCTTTGGGACCCCCGACCTCTCTCCATAGGTGGATCTGGTGGTGCACCCGTCCATGGACCAGAATGACCCTCTGGTGAGAAGCGCCATTGAGCAGGTCCGTTTCCGGATGTCCAACTCCAGCACGGCCAGCAGGCAAGTGGCGGCTCCCGCGGGACCCACAGTGTGTCCCAACCTGAAGCAGTTTCCACAGAAGCCCTTTATTCATGCTTTTGTGAGATCAGTGAAGCCACTGGTTTGGGGTTTATGGTTCATGATCCTCTAGCCTCAAAAAGGATCAATTTCTGGATTCTTCAAGAGGAAAAAAATCCTAACATTCTTCTTTTTTTTTTCTTTTTTTAATTTTTATTTTATATTGGGGCATAGTTGATTAACAATATTGTTACTTTCAGGTGTACGGTAAAGTGATTCAGTTATACATATATATGTGTGTATGTGTATATATATATATATATATATATATATATATAAAGTTATACACGTATCTATCCTTGTTCAAATTCTTTTCCCATTTGGGCTGTTAGAGAATAATGAGCAGAGCTCCCCTCTGCTGACATTCTTAATTCTATGCTCTCTAAGAGTGTGGACAGAGTACTCCAAGTCATAGGCCCTATGACATGTGAGACTTGCATAGTTTATAATATAGCTCAGAACGATTGTGGTTGCCTTTCTGAGGTCTTCTCTCATTTTGTTCGTAAACCACCTAATGGACTGGCAGAAAGCTCGGTGGGAGAACATTCTCAGTTGGGTTTAAATTAGAGGTGGCGCCTGGGCTCGCAGATGTTGGTTTGTGTGGCCTGCCATGCCTTGGCCACAGGGGCTTTGAATCAGTTACCAATTAATTTCATGTCAAATTCCTGATTTCTGGCATCGATGAAAGTGTCAGCGGCCCCAGCACATTGGGCAGCCCTTCTCATGAGGTAGCAGCCGCCCCGTAGGTGGGGGTCCACTGTCCAGGTCACCCCCAAATGTCCAGTGCCCCGACACATTTTATCCGTTTACATCACCTGTTTGGCCCCTACAGGCAGTTGATTTGAAACCCCAGGGCCAAATTCTTGAGGACAGACCCTGTCCTTTCTCAGCCCTTGGTTTTCTAACATCTTATATTTGGACTTCAGGGTTAAAGCGCCCCAGCCTCCAGCGCCTCAAGGGGAAGCTGAAGAAGAAAGTCAAGGAAAAGGGGGCCCAAGAGGATCAGGAGACTCTCAGCTGAATGCTTCCTCTAAAGTAGAAAGTGGACGGGTGAAGAAGACTGATGAGAAAATGGGCATAACCCAGCTGAAAAACTATCACCCTGTTGTAGGTAAAAAGCAGCTTCTTGTCAGGGTCTGTTTGTGTTTCATGTCATCTTCTGAGTCACTTGGTGTTGCACATCCGAGCCCCGGGCTGCAGGCAGAGAGTCAGGTCTGAATCAACAGCTGGGGTTGTGGGGGGCTGGTCACGTGCCAGCATCAGTTTTCCTGTCTGTAAAATGGGGGTGATTCTTGCCCGGAGTACCTCACAAGGCTGTTGTGAGGCCCAGGTGAAATTATGCCAAGTCCCAACCTGAGGAATTGTTCACGAAGACTAACTCTTTCTGCTGAATACCCTTGGGCTGGAACATTCTGTAAACCACAGAAAATCTCTGCCTTTCCTGAGCCCACAAGCCTCTGGTAGTTACAGCCACTGACGGGTTTGAGCATTCATCTAATTTTCTGGGCTGCAGATCTCAAACAGGGCCGTCTCCCCTCACCCCACACCAAGCTGCTCTGACGTCAGCTTGTGCTGGGCCGGTGCCCACGGCCGGGCCTTCGTAGCTGGGGTGTAGTTGTAGTCTCTGGTCACAGCATGCAGCTGGAGGAGGAGGACAATGGTGACGGCCCACAGACTTCTGTCAGGCAGAAACGTCCTGGTGGGGGACCCGGCAACCCGGGGATTCTGAGCAGGAGAGGTCATTTGTGTGACTTCCCTTGCTGAGGGCTCCGGGCACAGGGACTTGGCCCAGACTCTTAAGGTGTCACATTTAGAAAGTACAGATGGAGGGAGAAACCTGCGCACGAGGCGGCACAGCGGAGCAGCACGTGCACCTGAGTGGACCAGAGGCAGCTGGGAGCTCTTTGCGCGGTGCAGGCCTGACGGCAGAGGAGGGGCCCTGCAGTCCCTTGTCCTCGCCACCCTGTTCCTATGCGTCCCTTGGCTCTCACCTGTCTCCTCTCACTGGGGAAAGTCAAGGAGCACTTTGTGTCAAAGAAATAAGCTGTTTAGAAGAACCTCGATTCTGGGATGTTTTGCACAGTCCCCATCAGCCTCAGGTCCTCTTGCTGGGGTCTGTCGTGGTGGCCCGCTGCCCTTTTACATTCTGGCTCACCTCCTGCACACTCCTCCTTCCTTGCTCCACCCCGTCACTCGGGCCAACCGGCCCTTCCTCCATTGTGCCAGGCACACCCCTGTCTCAGGCTTCTTGCATTCGCCCTGGGGGGCATGTTGCCCAGGTGTCTGCATGGTCCGCTGCCTCACCAACTCGAGGATGTCCCTTAAGGCCTCTCCCCAGTGAGACCTTCCAGGCCTCTGTAGAATTATAGCCCTCCTCTGCCTTCCTTGCTTTATTTCCATCTGATGTACTATCTTAGGTAGTTTGCTACTGTCTGCCCTTTCCCGCTAGAAAGTAAGTCCCGTGAGGGTGAAAACATTTGCCGTCTCTGGCCCCTGGGCTACAGTGGCACTCAGTAGTTTTTGAATGAATTGAACTCACTTGAATCTGGGGTTTTCAAGCATCGCCCTCCTTTCTTGCCCCAGTTCCTGGACTTGGGCGTTCTCTAGGGTTTCTGCCCAAAATGCCTCGCCTGCGGGTGATCCACATGTTTCTGTGGTACCTGATCTATGGGCACCCTGCCAAGGACACGGTGGAGAAGCCGGGCTGCAGCAGCGAAAGGAGGACGGGGGCCCCATCCTCCTCCGGGAGCAACCTGGAGGCCTCCTTGGATGCCCCACCCCAGGACACCCAGGATGGAGCCACCCGGGAGGGTGAAGTGGAGCTCTCCACGGAGACCGGTGAGATGCCCTGGGCAGGCAGGCCCCAGTGGGATCCAGAGGGGAGTCATGGTGGTTCCTTGTCCTTATGACCTGAACCGGCTGAGTCCCCTATTGCCCTGATCCAAACAAAGACATCATCCAAGCGTCCTGAGCCTCCGGGCTTCCTGCCTGACGAGGAGGGTGTTGCCCTAGTTCGTGGTGCGAGGGAACCAAGACCTACTGGGAGGCGACACCAGCATCATGACCGGGACCCTGTCTCAGGACTGACCCCTGTTTTCTCCCAGTGTACGTGGATGAAGCCTCGTGGACGCGCTACATCCCTCCCGTCCCAGTCCACAAGGACTTTGGCTTCGGCTGGGCTCTGGTCAGTGACATTCTTCTCTGCCTGCCCCTCTCCATCTTCACCCAGATTGTGCAAGTCAGCTACAAGGTACTGATGACTCCCAGGCTTTCTCAGGGGCTGGTCCCTCAGCTCCATACCAGAGGGCCTACACTCACCTGTCAAGAGAAAATGCTTGCAGTTGCCTGGCTGGCTGGCTGGCTGGGTGGCTCGATAGGTAGATAGATAGGTAGGTAGGTAGATAGAGAGAGAGAGAGAGAGGCTAGATAGATAGATAGATAGACGCGCTAGATAGATAGATAGATAGATAGATAGACAAAGAAAGAAAGAAAGAGAAAGGCAGACAGAATAGATTGGGTGGATGGATGGATAGATGGTGAGTCAAGGGAAATATTTCAAAGACTTGTTCTTCTAGATCAGTCAAAAGACAGACAATTAGGGTATAGCAATAAAATATATTTTTAGAAATTTGGTAAATACAGAAAAAGGAAGAAATAGAAATTACCATAGAAATGCTATAGCTTCATCACTCAGAGGTATCACTGCTAGTGTTTCTGGTGCATTTTCTTCTAGTCTTTTTCTTCCTGTGCCATGTTTGTATGTAATGCATGTGTATATATGTGAGGTCTTCCTTTTTAAAAAAAACTGAATTGAGACCATGCTGTATTTACTCTTTTATGATCTGTTCTTTCCGCTGAACAATGTATTGTATTTTCCACATCGTTGCTTTCCCTTGATATTAAGTACATCCATAGTGTTCCTTCTTATGCACGTACCCTAATGTATTTAACCAATACTCTATTTTTGGACATTTAAGCTCCGGTTTCTTGGTGGTGTGAGTGACATGTTGATGAATACTTTTTGTTAGATGTATTTGTGGGCAGCTCCAAAATTTTTCGTCTTGGGTTAAGGATAGAAGTGGAATCACTGGCTTTAAAGGCAATAAGCATCCTTCATCCTTTTTAAATTATTTAAAGATGAATAAATATATTCCCCTATTGTCCCCCAGAAATGTTTTAGTACTTTGCATGCCCACCAGCAGTGAATGAGGCCGCCTGTTTACTGTACCCAGCAGTGTGGCAGATGGGTTGGAGGGGAGGGGCGTCAGGACAGAAATGTGGGGGGTTTGGAGTGACAGGCAAGAGGGGGCTCTGTTCCCGTGGGACGGATGGCCAGATTCAGCGAGACCACAGCCTGGAAAGTAGTGGTGTTTTTTTCACAATTCTTGCAATTCACCCTGTCCTTGAGGGTGAGCTGAGCCTGAAAATCACCTCTCAGGTGGACAACCTCGAGGAGTTTCTGAACGACCCTCTGAAGAAGCACACGCTGATCCGCTTTCTCCCCAGGCCCATCCGGCAACAGCTTCTGTACAAGAGGTGAGGTCCCTGCAGCCGACTCGGGGCGGCCGAGGGTCCTGGTAGGCCCCTTGGAGTTACGCTTCTGAGTAATCGTTGACCAGGAAGAGGAAAGGTTTCTGCCTGCCAGGTTGTAGCGACCCAAGGTCATTAATTCAGCCACCTGTGCCTTCTTCATAAAGCACAGAGGCAAATGCAGTGTGGGCTGGGACATTTCAGTACTTGCTCTCAAGGTTCTTTTAGAGTAAAATCTGCCGATAAAGACTGCAGGTAATGAGGTGGGTCTTTCCTTCTGTTACTTTTACTTTCGAACTCAAGCCCCCCAAGTAGGATCAATGCCCCGTTGCCCTGGTTGGTGTTGGGATGAGGGTTCTGGGTCTCAGCACAGTTCAGGCCCGAGGCCCGTCCTCAAGGTCCCACAGGTCGAAGAGAGGAGAAGAAGCAAGTCACATCCCTCACCCCCGTGCAGACCCCCGACGGCAGCTGAGAAGCCGCCACCCCCTCTGTTTTCCAGACGTTACATTTTCTCGGTGGTGGAGAACCTTCAGAAGCTGTGCTACATGGGGCTGCTCCAGTTCGGGCCCACAGAGAAGTTTCAGGATAAAGATCAGGTAACAGCCTCCAGGCCCAGAGGAAGGCGGTCCTGACGGCTAAGCGCAGTTTCCAGACACCTCACCCGGTGCTGAGGCTGAGGCTCTCCCCTCACCCCATCCGGTGTCTCCCTCGTAGGTCTTTATCTTCTTGAAGAAGAATGTGGTCATCGTGGACACCACCACCTGTGACCCCCATTACAACCTGGCCCACAGCAGCCGGCCCTTCGAGAGGCGTCTCTACGTCCTGAACTCAATGCAGGACGTGGAGAACTATTGGTTCGATCTGCAGTGCGTCTGCCTCAACACCCCGCTAGGTACCATCCATCTTTACTGGGCTCGCTGTTTTCCCTCCTTTCTGTGGGATAGCGGGAGTTAGAGCTAGAAGAGACTGGAAGCCGCCTGCTGGTTTTCCGACTGTCCCCCAGAGGCCTGGAGTGTCCTGGAAGCTCCCTTAGAAAGGGCAGTGGTGGGCCTTACCTGGGAGGGCCACTAGCCCTCCACCCCATTGAGCCCACGCAGCTTCGCTTTTGTCCTTATTCTTTTGCTCCTTCAGTAGGTATTTATTGAACACCTTGTGTGTGTCTTTTCCCGCGCACGATCACACAGCAACAGGACTTATGCTGTCTTGGCGAAGACACAGCACACAGAGATCCAGAGTGTGATAGGAGCTGGGGAGGAAACACACCAGGTGATGAATCGAGGGTGTTTTACTGGGCTGGTCAGGAGCAGCCTTTCTGAGGAGGAGACTTTGAGCTGAGTTCTAAAGGGTGAGGCCGAGTCCGCCGTGACCAGAGCTGACGAGGAGCATCCCAGGCAGGTGCAACAGCCCCGAGTGTTGATGGAGAAACGGAAGAGGCCGGTGTGCGTGGGAGGGGAGTGGCAGCTGATGAGATGGAGAAGCAGGCAGGAAGCAGACTCCGGGGCCTTGCAGGACACGAGGAGAGTTTAGGTTTGTTCTAAGAGCAGTGAGAAGCCATTGGAGGTTGTAAGCCAAGATCTCAGGTCTTTCAGAGTTGCCCTGGCTGCTGTGTGGAGAACAGACTGAGAGGCACCAGAGTGGAAGCAGGGAGACCAGCTAGGGGCTGTGATTCAGGTCCAGGAGAGGTCCGCTGGTGATAGTGAAAGACAGAGGACAGGCTGGGAGGTCTTTAGGAGGAGGGACTGACCAGACTGTCCAGTGGGTCAGATGACTTGGGCTTTGAGTTAAGCCTTGGCTTGTTTTTTCTTCTCTCTCTGGAACATCCCGACCTATGTTCACCTTGCAGATGGCCACTCCTACTTCAAGCATTCTCTCTCCGAGAAAGCCTTTCCAGCATCTTTACTGTCATCTGATGTCATTCTGGGAATTCCTTGAGTATAGGGAATTTGGCTTGTATCCCCAGCGTGTCTCAGAGTGCCTGGTACATAGGTGACATCCCGTAAATGTTTGTGGAATGAATGGAGGGTTCGTAGAAGGCGTTAGAACCTCCAGTCTTGTGCTCTTTCCTCTGAGCCAGTTTTCATCAGTTCCGTTCTTGCCACCTGCCCCAGGAAGAAAAGGACGCCACATTGCATCTGCACCCGGGAGAGGACTCCCTCTCTTCCTTCTGTCACAGAGCTGGAAGATCAAGGTTACACTTGTATTTTTGCGAAGCAGGGGCCACATGTTTATTGGGTAGAACTGTTTAATGCCCATATGCTAATGAGCACTCGTAGAGGAACTTGAATGGGTCCAGACAAATTTTAGAAACAGTGCTTTGTAGAATCCTCTGGCATCAGCAGTGAGCTAGGCTTTTACCAGGGCAGATTTTAAAGTGCCCTAGCTCCCCTGCATTTTATACCTAGATAAAAATTTGCGAACCAGTATGTTATTTGCACCAGAGTTTTTCAGGCTTGACCACTGGTGAATTTCCATCCCTTCCCATGTTCGTGAGCCGAAATGTCGGGGGGCTTATTGAGTCCGTTAATCAGGCATTGACTGTCCCTTCATTCAACAGACATTTGAGGGGGTTCTGCCCCATCAATAATGAGACGTGAGGATCCTTTAAAGTGAGGCTCCCAGAGCATGAGTGCACACAGGCAGCACCTGGGGAACCCATTGAAATGCGGATTACTGGGCACGGTCCAGGGATTTGGATTCAGCAGCCCTGGGGAGGGCCTGAATCTGCGGTCTCCCACAGGCAGCTCGGTCTCCCACAGGCAGCTCGGTGGTGCAAGGTGAAGGTGAAGCATCGCCTGAAGTCCTCTTAGGTTCAAGGTCCATTCAAATGCATGACCTTGGGTGAGCTCTTTGTACCCTCCTGAGCCTCCGTTTCTTCATTTCTAATCTGGGAGCACCACCACCGCCTTGTGGGGCTGAGGTGAAGCTTGAACCAGACATCTCGCGTAAAGCTGCAGCTGGGAGGTGCAGGGCATGGACTCTCCCCACTGACCACGTTATGAGAGGCTCTTCGGTAGTCTGCAAATTATCATAGCCTTCCCTGGCCCGACACAAGCAACAGTTTTTTTGTTTGTTTGTTTTGTTCTTTTCAAGCAACGGTTTTCATCGTATTTTATATTTCCTTGCAAGAGATGCTTTATTGTGGAATCACTGAATGTAATTTCCCAACTAAGTTAATGCACCTCTCGGGCACTCAGGAAACGTCTGGCTGTTCCTGGAGCCCAGTGCGCCCAGGGAGACTGTGACGCTGCCTCGCACTGTCTAGATCCCCACCAGCCCGACCCTGGCAGCCACCAGCGTGTGCAGCCGTTTTCACTCGTCACTTCCTCTGTGCGACACGCAGCTCCCCGGGGCATCCCCCTGGAGGGAAGAAGGCGTGGGCTTTCTCTGGTTGCCTGCTCGCCTTGCCGCCTGAATAGAGTACAGGCTGCACGCAGACCCTGTTCTCAGGTTCACGACCAGCCTTAACTCTCTGCCTTCTGCATTTTGTGCAAGGAGGTCCACCAGTTTCAGACCCTCTCCCCTGGTGGGGAGCCTGGGCACAGAAAGGGAATCCAGTCTTCTCTTGCCACCCCGCGGCAGACCGTGGCCAGCAGACCGTGGCAGGAAGGTGTCCTCAGCGGGGCTTGTGTCTGGTTTCCTAGGCGTGGTGCGCTGCCCGCGCATCCGGAAGAACAGCGGCCCAGATCAGGGCAGCGATGAGGAGGGCAGTCTGCAGAAGGAGCAGGAGAGCGCCATGGACAAGCACACCCTGGAGCGCAAGTGTGCCATGATGGAGTACACCGCGTGCGTCCCCGCCCCACCCTGCCCCGCCCCCACACGCAGAGCCACGGGGGTCCTGGTCCTGCAGACTCTGGCCCGCCCCCCCATCGGGCTTCCCTGTCAGGCCCGGAAGCCTGAGTCTCTGGTGCCAAGGCTGCAAGTTGGTGGCCGTGGGTGCAGAAATTGGGAATTTTACGTAACAGTCTGGGTTTCTGACAAGCCCTTTACTTCCACCTGCCAGGTGTTTTTCTGGGAAGGTAACAGTTAATAATAAATGCCCCCTGCCCACTCCATGAGATCTCTTTTCACTTCCCAAGGAGGGCTTGTTTTCTGTTTATTTCCATCTCCCAGGGGCAGCCGTGAGGTCGTGGATGAAGGCTTTATCCCCGGAGATGGGCTGGGAGCCGCTGGGCTCGATTCCAGTTTCTATGGACACCTGAAGCGAAACTGGATCTGGACCAGCTACATCATCGACAAGGCCAAAAGGGTGGGCTTTCAGGACGGGGGCATCCTTCCCCGGGCCCCAACCCGGGGGGCTGCCATTGCTACTCACCTGCGTGTCCCTTTCCTGGCTCACAGATTTTGAACTGGCCAAACCAAAACTGACCAGAGACACAAATAATTACTTCCATGTATACTAAAGGCATGTCAGGCCCCTTAAATATCTGCCTGGCCTTTTTTTTTTTCTCCCCCAATGGATTCTAATTTATTCTGCGATGTGGACAAGTATGCCTTTTTAAAACAAAGAACAGAAAGTCTGTAAGACAAAGGTCACATGGGGAGGGGGTTCGTGTGTGATAGGAGGGTGGCAGTCCCCGCACAGCCTCTTCGTCAGAGACTCGTGCAACTCAGCGCTGTGGCTGCCCTGGGCTCCCCGGGATCCATGAAAGCTCACACTTTATCCGGTACCATCCTCGTCTTTTAGGAGACCACCGCGTCGGAGAACGGGCTCACGGTGAGGCTGCAGACGTTTCTGTCCAAGCGCCCGTTGCCTCTTGGCGCTGGAGGTACGTGGGCCAGGAGTTCAGCAGAAATAGACGTGGGTCCGTCTCGGGCCGACACGATCGCTGCACATTGGCTTTGGCTTCTGGCCTTTGCAGAGGTCATTCTGCAGCGGCGGTGTCCTGTGCTTATTTCCAGGCAACGGCAGGTTGACTGTCTGGGGAGAAGCGCGAGCGGGATCGGGGCTCTGTGCTGACAGAGAAGAGCACTTTGAGGTTGGCCGAGAGCCCACGCTGGACAGGAACCAGAAAGTGAGGGGTGGGAAAAGCCAGAAGCGCAAACGGCTGAAGAAGGACCCTGGGAAGAAGATCAAGAGAAAGAAAAAAGGTTTCGGGATGCTCGTTCGTGTTTGCCAGGCTTGCCTTTGCACGCACGGTCTGGCTGGGGATGGACAGCAGCCTCCCCGCAGCCCAGCCTGAGCTCTGCCTTCAGACTCGGGTTCCGTCTCCTTAAATTTGGAGCACTAACTCTGCGTGATCACGTTTTATTTTCCACACCCAGCCTGCTGACCGAGAGGGCCTCGAACTGACTCTGTACTTCCCCCTGCTTTCTCTGTCTCTGCATTGTGTAGAGCCTTTTCACTTAGTAACTCCCTCAGTTCAAATTTCTAATTTCTTCTCAACTGGGAAAAAAAAAAAACCTTGGCAAAAAATCCATAGCAAAGTCCTCATCACAACCAGCCCAAATCCTATTATTCTTTTGGTTTGCTTTTTAGTATCTGCCTCTGTGCTAATCAGGGCAAAGTTTAAAGTTATGTTGTGTTTTTAAATCAGAGGCAACATGGGTGTCACTTAAGCCTGCAGGATCTCTCCAGATCTCGTGAACCCATCGTGTGCGGTGCCTTAAAGATTGCCCTTTTGGAGTCTTCATTTGGGCGGTATTTACAGCGAAGGAGGGCAGCGAGGAGACCAGTGTCCGGGTTTTAGGCCACCTTTATATCACCTCAGTGGTGTGCGTGTTTTAACGGTGATCTGATAGCTGTAGCTATTTCAGCTGAGAACAGAATATCTTAACAGGAACCTGTTTTTAGTGGTTTATTCTGCTGGTGCCCAAAACAAATAGGTTCACGTCCCTGAAGCAGCCGCCTCCGTTTAGCCCGTCCAGATGCACAGAAGGTCAATTTGGCCCGCAGAGACCCGAATTCATTACAAGGCAAAATACGCGGTGGTGTCGATTTGAATGTAAATGCTCTTGCCCGCTTTCCTCCTGCCCTCGTCTGGAAGACACTCACTAAACAAACAGTCTTTGGGAGTTGGCACTAGCACATGGTAGCATATGGCGTCTGCCCGTGAAACTACCACCAGCGACTCCCCGAGGGGAAGTAACTTTGGGAAACCCAGTGGTTGAGAGCTCCAGGTTCCAATCCTGTCCGCTGCTTTCTAGGCTCTGACTTTGGGCAAGGTGCTGTATCTCTCTGTGTTTCAGATTCCTCAGCTGCCTAATGGGGATAATAATTGTATCCTTCTCATAGGGTTGTTGCCAAGTATTATTTTTAATTATAAGTGAATGTATGTGAAAAGCTTACTCCAGCGTTTGGCACCTAGTAAACATTCCGTAACGTCAGTGATCGTTATTATTCAGGTAGTAGCTACTTTGTGCCAGGTGCTGCGCGAGGTGTTTTATACCCAGTCTCGTTCACTCCTCAAGGCAGCCCCGTAGAGTGGGCCTTGTCGTCCCCACGCTGCGCCAGGGTTTGCACAGCATCTCTGAGGTCGCAGAGCAGGGAATGGTGGGGACCCACTTGTCCAGAGAGCGCACCCCAAGCAGGCTCCCTCGGCTTCTGTGCGAGGTGCTTTCAAAGGGCTCAGTGCCTCCAAGGGAAGGATCAGAGATGGGCAGATAACTAACAAGAGGCTGCGTCAGGCTGCTCAGCCCATCGCCATGAAATGTGACCAAAGAGAAACGACGAAAGGGGTAAAAAAAAGTCTGTCGGGATGGGCTGAGTCTTTTGTGATTAGTTTAAATGACTCCCCGCACGATGAGATTCTGATAACCAGTACCTTGGTGCAGTCTGACCTGCTGGGTAGGGACCCTTCCCCTCTCCACAGTGACAGCTCCAAACTGGTTATTAGAGGCCCCCTCTCCTCTTCCCCCCTTAGAAGAGCTCCCGGAAGAAAAAAGCAAAAGGCTGCGATACCACGACGAGGCCGACCAGAGCGCCCTGCAGAGGATGACCCGGCTGCGCGTCACCTGGTCCATGCAGGAGGACGGGCTGCTCGTGCTCTGCCGGATTGCCAGCAACGTCCTCAACACCAAGGTACCCGGCCCAGCGCCCCCGCCCCCTCCCAGCCTCTGGCCCGCTGATTTGCGAGTCCCTCTCGCTATGGGACCCACATAGGGAGGCTCATGCCTGGGACCTCTCACCCATCCCATCTACTCCACTTGGCCACTGGGAGAAGCATTTCCCAGAATCCTAGCAATGGATACACCACGCTCGTTTTCTTGTTTTGTTTTGTTTTAATTTTATTGGGGTATAGTTGATTTACAGTGTTGCGTTAGTGTCAGGTGTATAGCAAAATTAATCTGTTACACGTATACATATGTCCACTCTTTTTTAACTTCTTTTCCCATTTAGGTCATTAGAAGGTCCTGATAGCGGTTCCCTGTGCTATACAGCAGGTTCTTCGTAGTTATCCGCGCGCCCGCCGTGCTTATTTTGCACATCTGTTTCCTGGCTTCGGCCCCCGCGTCTATGTCTTTGCCTGGCTGCAGGCCACACGGCTGAGAGCCGTGCTCTCCCTCGCTCTTCACCAGGAATCTGACCCTTCCCTGCTCCCCGCCTCCCACCCTCATCTGCCTGGAAAACTCCTATTTATCTTTCAGTAACCGCTTATCATCTCTGGAAAGGCTTCCCTGATCCTGCCAAAGGGAAGCAGTTACTGCGTTCTCGCTCTGCCCCTTGGACGCGTACCTTTCACGCTGCTCCTTTGGCTTCTGGCGCCTCTTAGCCCACTGGAGTGGCTGCTTCTAGAGGCAGAGAGACTTCTTACTTGTTTTTGTAGCTGCAGCCCCTCGCGTGGTGCCTCCCATGCGGTAATCCCTCTGTCCGTGCGGACCAAGTCGGCGTGGGACGGTGGCTGTCCCCGGCTTCACTCCCCGCCTCCCATGCCATGCCGAGGCGAATGTCCCATCAGGCTGGTTCCCAGAAGCCACCCAGAGCGTGGGCTCTGCCAGTGTCCCGTCCAGGGCCCCTTCCAGGCAGTAATACCGCCAGGCAGAGTAGGTGAGGTGGCTTCATAGGAGCCCCATTTGTGTTTCCTGTTCTCAGCCACACCAGCCAAGAGAAACCCACTGAGAGGTCTGACACCCTGCCTGCAAGCTCATTAAATCCCTTTTCTGTATTATTATTGCCCCAGATTTTCTTATCCCTCCACCCCTTCCTAAATCCCCACCCAATCCCTTCTGCCAGGAGGAACCCGAAGGCGTGTTGCTGTCCCTAATACCTGGCCTCGTCTCATCACAGCACTGACGGGAGAGGCCTCTCCCCCGCCACCCCACCCCCCGCCCTCCACGCAGCCAGGGGAGCCAGGAGAGCCTTGCACGGACCCTCCACTCATTCGCTTCAACTTACACCAGATTCCTGGGCCCACTCCTGCTGGGGCGCTAAAGAAAAAACCCTGTCCTCAAGCCCCTTCCTTACCTGGGCTGTGCCTTCCTGCGTGTGTTCACTGAGAGAGGCTCCTGAGTCTGTGACTCGGCACGTTCCGTTTCCACTAGTGTAACCACAGGCGCCGTACACAGAGCGTTCTTGAGTGTACACGATGGATACTTAAACCTCTAAAACCGTCTAATGAAATGCATCTTCTATACTCCTGACCTCCTGTGGCGCATTGCCCTCCAGTCAGTATTACCCAGGCACCCTCCGAGCACCTCTACTAGTCACCAAAAGATACTCTTCCCACTGGACCTGGAGGATTTGTCTTATTCCTCTCTGCCCAGCACCCACTCGGGGCCAGGCACATGGTCAGTGCCCAGTAAATGCGTGAGGTGACAGTGTTGAGTGTCCGCTGAGGAAAGAGGTTCCACAGGACGTATTCCCCCCTCCTTTACATTAGTGACCCATAATGTGGGCTCCGAGGATACTGAGTTTGTGTCTTGGCTTGTGTTTAATCCAGGTGAAGGGCCCGTTTGTCCCCTGGCAGGTCGTGCGGGACATTCTGCACTCAAGCTTGGAAGAGTCTTTGGATAAAACATCCCATTCGGTCGGACGAAGAGCTCGCTACATAGTCAAAAATCCACAGGCCTATCTGAACTATAAGTAAGCCTCCTTTGAACTTCCGTGACTCCAAGACAGGGTATCCCGGTGCTTCTAGTTCACTCTTTACACTTCTTTCATCCCATTTGCTTAAGGGTCGGCGGTAAAATCCAGATAGATAAAGTCTGAGTCGTCCAGTAGCGCGTCAGTAGTCTGTTGGAGGCTGTTAGTGACATTGTCCTCGATTTGGGGGCTGGGTGTGATTCTGGGCACCTGCACATTCAAGGTGTTACTTACACTTTAGAGCAGCTTGCGAAGCAGGTGCTCCTTTGTTACAGGTGAAGAAACAGGCTAGGTGACAGCGCTGAATGTTACCTCTTCCCCTCACCTGAGTAGCGTGTGGTGAAAGCAGAGGCCTCTGCCCGTTTCCACTAGGGTTTCGACACTCCAGAGCAGCTCTCGATGTCTCCGTGTTAGTGGTCCATCAATGGCTCACTCCAGAAAGGAGCTAGACAGGAACGGGATCAATGGATCAAACGCACTCAGCCATTTCCTCAGCAGAGCTGGGCGTTCCCTAAAGACGTGAGGGGATGGCAGCTGGCCGGGAGCTGCAAAGCCTCCCCCATCGTCAGTTGCCAGGGAGGCTGCCCGCCGTCTGTTTCTCTCAGGGCCACGGTGTAAAGCCGTCCCCAGCCCCGTCAGACTCCTGCAGCTCCCTCCCCCTGCTGGCGTGGGCTCGAGTGGGGAAGCCCAGCGGGTGGTGTGGGAAGGTACCCGAGTGTTGCAGCCAGCATGAGGGGGAGGCCGGGAAGCGGAGCTGCTTCCACCAGCTGATGTTCGGGCCACGGGTCAGTGGGAGAGCTTGGCTCCGGGTTGATTCCGAGCCGTGCGCTGCCTGCAGTCAGCCAGATTGCAAGGAAAGCAGCCCAGCCCTGGACTGCAGAGGAGACTCAGCCCTCTGCCCAGGCTCCTCAGTCTCGGCGCTGCTGACACGTGGGGCGGCTCATTCTCTGTTGTGGGGCGTCCTGGGCACTGTGGGGTGTTTAGCAGCCACCCGCCCACACCCACCACCACCCTCACCCCCACCCCCACCCCCCGCCAACTGTGACCAACAAAAATGTCTTCACACGCCCCCCCGGGGGAGCAGACCACCCCGACGAGAACCACTGGGTTAGACACACCAAGGGGCCTTTCTGTGTGAAGCCACTTCCCCAGTGCATGGAAGACTCTTAGAATGTTCTGTCTGAAAGGGCTCTGATCACCTGGTCCAAAGTCCTCCTTTTTGCAGAGTGGAAACAGGCCCAGAGACAGCATGCAAGCTGGCTGGGGTGACAGTGAGCTGGCAGTGAAGTGAGATCTGGAAGTTGGGTTTCCTGGCCCCTGCCTGACGCTCTTCCTCTTGTCCTGCAGCAGCCGGGGAAGGGGGACATGAAGAGGGCTGCAGGGTGCGCAGGCCAGGTCTCCGTCCCCTGCAGCTCAGAGCTGTGGGACCTGGGACGGGGCATTTATCCCCTTAGAGGCTGTGAGCAGAACGATACCAATAGTATCCACACCTGTCCCACCTGCCCTGGCCCTTGGCTTCTGTGTGACCTCGGGGGCAGGGGCGGACCTTACGCCCCACTGAGCTGTGAAGTGAATGACAGTCTCTACCTTGCAGGCTGTTTATGAAGGAGCAGCTTCAGCTTTCAAAGTGCGCAGCTCCTAGAACCCAGCAAACGCTGGTTGTCTTTCCCTCCGTTTCCCTTTGGGCAGGTCAGGCTCTTTTGGTGCCTGGAGGTGTGAAGAGGTGCGCAATGGACAGAGTGCTGGAGGAGGCCGGAGCTCTTAGTACCAAACACCAGGGCCTGTTTTTAAATATAAGATCCTCTTTGACATAGGTCTCTCCTGTGGTCCTGGCCAAACCCCCGTGAGGGTAGGCGGGTGGAAGCTACTGTTCTCAGTTTGCACGTGGAGGACAGAAGCGCAGAGAAGTCGAGATGTGAAGCGTGAGCACAAACAGGCCGACCCCAAATCCTTCATCTTCAAAAGCTATAATCACCCAGCAGGCACATAAGCAGATCATACTTCGTGTTTACCCAAGGCCAGAACTGTTAGGACAGAAATCTTCCAGTGGTTCTGAACGTGGGCATCGTTACATTGCCCAGACTTCACTGTGGCCTGCTCTCCCCACAGGGTTTGCCTCGCCGAGGTGTACCAGGATAAGGCGCTGGTTGGAGATTTCATGAATCGAAAATGCGACTACGGAGACCCGAAGGTGGGCCCCGCGCGGTGGTCGGGCTCAGCCTGCCCTGAAGGCAGGGATTTCTAGGTTCTAGTCTGGTCCTCTGGGCCCCACAGTGCCTCTGCCAGCCTTGCAAACATGGGCTTTCCCCCTGCTCATTTGGGAAATTGACTTGTCAGTTCTTTGGCTGTGGCCCTCACTTGATCTGGGTCCAGCATCAGTTTTAAAGATGATTAGAATTTGCCATGTCTCTTTGCAGCGCTGCTGTGTCTTGGGTCTATTTTATTAAGAAAATAGGGTTGCTCTTCAGAAATTACAAACAGGTAGACTTCTGGAAAGCTCGTGGATAGGCCATGAGTTTTTTGGGTTTTTTTTTTAATTTAAAATTTTATTTTTATTTTTAGCCGCGTTGGGTCTTTGTTGCCGTGCGCAGGCTTTCTCTAGTTGCGGCGAGCGGGGGCTACTCTTCGTTGTGGTGTGCGGGCTTCTCATTGTGGTGGTTTCTCTTGTTGTGGAGCATGGGCTCTAGGCGCGCAGGCTTCAGTAGTTGTGGCACACGGGGTCAGTAGTTGTGGCTCGCGGGCTCTAGAGCGCAGGCTCAGTCGTTGTGGCGCACGGGCTTAGTTGCTCCGCGGCATGTGGGATCTTCCCGGATCAGGGCTCGAACCCTTGTCCCCTGCGTTGGCAGGCAGACTCTTAACCACTGTGCCACCAGGGAAGCCCGACCATGAGTTTTCTTTCTGAGTTTTCTGTGGGTGGGGCCGGGACGGTGATTGACAAGGAAGGAAGCTGTCTTTCCAGACCCAGGCTTCTCTGCTCTGTGGCTCAGAGTCTGCTCACCCCTCACTCATTGAGCTAACACCGGACTCCGCTGCGTGTATGTCCGGCCTTGCGCCAAGTGAGACCAGCTGAAATGGAGCCACAGGGCAGTGGGACGGGCAGAGAAGTAAATGTGCACCGCAGAACAGTACAGCCGCCCTGAGAGAGGAAAGCACAGGCCGCTGAGGTCTCAGAGGGAGAATTAGGAGTGCTTTTGATGCAGGTGATGGAAAAGAAAACATAACAAGGGCTTAAGGCTTTTTTTTCCCCATGTGCCAAGCAGCCTGGAAGTAGGCTATCCTATGCAGGTGCAGGAAAGCAGAGATGTCCTCAGGGTCCCAAGTTTATCCTGTCACTCCGTCCCCATCCCTGGTGGTCAGCTTTCCATCCTCATGCTGGTCACCTCATGGCTGCCAGGTAACTGCTGGAGCTTGGTCCTCACAACAGAATCCCAGGGCAAGAAGAAGTGGGGAGAGGGCCCTTGTACCAGGGAGGGGACAGCCTTTCCCAGAAGATCCGTCCTGACTCGCCTCGGGAAGCTGGGCAGGCTTCTCCCCACACCAAATTAGGGCTGGCTCCACTGCTAAGAGAGAACGGGATGAAGGAAGGAGGCGACCAACGGCATGTACTACAGAGGGCTTTTCAGATGTGTCAGCACTGAGCCCAGACTGCAGAGATGAGGGACCAGCCGAGGAAAGGCAGAGAAGGAAGGGGGGCGAGGTGCCCCATGGGAGGACGGCAGTGAGAGGCGTCAGGGAGGAGTGTGAACTTGTCCTGTAGCACCGGACACCGGGCGGCAGGGTGACGGCGTCGGTTTGCCGGCCACACCATGGGGGATGAGTTGGAGGTGTGAGCCTGGGGGTGGCAAGGCAGTGAGGGACCACGCTGTGATCCAGGTCTGCACTGGGATGGTCGCAGGTTGGGTACAGAGGAGGAGGGGTCTGGTTTGGGGTTCAAGGTTGAGCGTGGCGGTGGAGGCCGACTTGCACAGGTGAGTCACAGAGGGACAGACCTGGGCGGGGGGAGGCGACAAGGGGACGCAGGCCTGCTGATTGGAGGAGACTGCACAGGACACGTTCGGGGCTCCCATCCGGGGCTTGGGGGAGAGTGCTGGCGGCGCAGGTGTAAGGCTCTCCACCTCCGAGTGAAGTGGTGAGCACCTGTCGCCTTCCTGGGGGACTGGGGAGGCAGGAGGGCACAGGAGACGGTGTTTCTGTCAGTGTCTCTGGGAGGTCGCTGCCGAGGGAGTTTGCTACAAGATTTTCCCTCAATGTGTCTTAGTGAAACCTCCATTCAGGGAGAAAAAGGGCTTAACATCTCATTCTCTCATGCTGAAAGGTTTGTGCCAGCGAGTTTAAAGAATTTGTGGAGAAGCTTAAAGAGAAGTTCAGTTCAGCCCTAAGGAATCCTAACCTTGAAATCCCAGACACGCTCAAGGAGCTGTTTGCCAGGTAAGGTTCCCTTGAGAAGGTTCTGTGTGAACTTTGGGGCAAGAGGAAAAGTCACCGGCCAGGACCGCCACGGGCGTGTCCCCCACCAGCCATTCCACTTGACCTTGCAGCGAACCCTGCACTACCCTTGACTCTGGATGCCCTCGTCTCCTCTCATGGGCGACTTGAAAATGGGAGGCACTGCCATCCCTCGCGCCCCACCAAGTACTCCCTTCCATTACAGGAAGGCCCTGCTCTGACTTAATTCTGGCTTGCTCAAGTATTTGAGTCCTTTTGCTATGATTGCTCATTTTAAGCACGAGGAAACTCTGAGGTGTACTTAACTTCCCAAGGTCACAGTGCTAGTGAGCCCCAGGCCAGGATTTGAGCTTAGGTAGGTCTGACCCCAGAGCCCCTGCTCTTTCCAGCTCAGCCACTGGGCATCTGGAAAAGAACATGCTTGGGTTTGAGCCCAGACCTGTGAAACTTGAAAATCTTGAGGGCCGTGAACCAGACCTATTTCCGCTGCTTCATCTAAACGTGAATTCCTTCTCTTCACCATCCTCATTAGGATAGTCACTCTCGCCACTGTATTTCCACATTTCTTCCTGTAGAGACAACGTCCATCCATCAGGTCCCACTGTGAACTGTGTGGTACCTTTTCAGTGAGCTGTCTGCGTTTCCGTTGGGGATCTCGTCCTTTCATTCACCCAACAAATAGTTGATGTCGTGCCCACCGTGTGCCAGGGCCAAGGAGCGATTTGTAGTCGTTTGCCTTTGCCACAGACTCTTCCCCAGAACCCACAGGTGGCATGGTTTCTCTTCAGTCTTGAAGATGTTTCAAGTGGCCTGTTTACCTATGTATAATTTCTGTCCCCACATATTTTCAATAAATTTGTGGGGCAACTTTTAGTTATGAAAGGAGACGTTTAAGAGTTTTAAATAAGAGTTCATGACCCATCTAGAGGAAAGAAGAAAGTTCCAGCTGTAACAGTTTACCACTGAACTTGATCTTGAGCATTCGGGCAGGCAAAGCAAAAAAGAAGATGGTTCCAAATATTTTCTTGTTTGGCCCAAATCAGGTCACGTTTTTCTGAAAAGGTGCTTTGTCTTGTTCCTAAATTTTAGGAAGCATTTACGATTGCAAAGATGAGTTTTGACTTTAGTTTTGTAGAAACCAAAGAAATGTCTCAAATAGGTGGCCATGTTGTTTTGTAGAGTTCTACGATTTACTTCTATATTTATTTGCTTGGTATGAACACAGTAAAACAATATTACTTGGAGCTCAGAAAAGTAGGCCGGGGGTTAACCTGTAATCCCATCACGTGATACAGCTATGCCCTGTGGGGCGTTTTCTCGCCACCTTCTTCCTTACGCTTGTTCTTCATCCTGTGTGTCCTCCTCCGGTAACACTTAACAGTCGCTCCCTGTGAGTTCACGTCTCCTTGTTGCCTCAAAATGGTCAGTGAACGAACATTCCTCATTTCCTCAACCCTCATTCTTGCAACACGCTCAATTCGATGGGCAGAACGTGGTGTTTTCTCATTTTAATTTACATGTACATGTTTCAGTTTTAGGGACTTTACTGTTTTTTCCGCCACGTTAGCCAGTCAGTAGCCACCTCCCGCGAGCATCCCCTTGGCTATGGAACGTGAGCTGGGCTCCATTCACAAGTTCTTCTGTTTCCTATGCAGATACCGAGTTTTGATGATTGGAGATGAAAAAGACCAAGTCAGGAAAGAGGATGAACTTCATAGGCAAGTACCGATGGACCCAGTGCCTTTTCCTAGGCTGCTCGACTGGGTTGTCTGCAGCCTAGCACAGGGTCATCTAGGGCCGAATCTAGCCTGGCGCCGGTTTCTGGAAATAAAGTGTCATTGGAACACAGCCACACCCATTGCACGTGTAGTCTGCACTGCTTTCACGCTCTCAGGGCAGGGTTGAGTGGCTGCAACAGAGACCACTGGGCCCAAAGAGACTGAATTATTTATTATTAGGCCCCGTGCGGGGAGAGACCCCTCACCCCGCCTGTCACTGGCCCAGCCTGAGGACGGGTTGGGGAAGGGGTTTGAACTCCTAGCCCATGAACCTCCCAAGCAAAAACTCCCTTGGGACTTCCCTGGTGGTCCAGAGGTTAAGACTTCGCACCGCCCCCGCAGGGGGGCGCCGGTTTGACCCCTGGTGGGGAAACTAAGATCTGACACGCTGCGCAGCGCGGCGAAAAGTAAGAAAAAAAAAAAAAGAAAGAAAGAAGCCTCAGCCTTTTCTTTCCATCTTGGGTAATCAGTATTCAATTTGATTTTTAGCTCTGTATTCAATGAAAAGCCTATTCTCGTGGGAGAAACAGTTGTTTAAAATTAGACAAACAGAAAATCTAAGCACTAACCACACGTGTTAGTTGTCATGAGAACCCATTTCCAGGTTATGTCACCCCTTGCCCACCAGACTGAAACTTTTTCCCTGTGAAAACGGACCAATCAGTAAGGCATAAAAACCATCATTTCTTTTGTTTTGGTTTATGACTAGTTTGGACATTCGTATCACTTTTGTGAGATTCAAAACTTTTTTGAGACCGAACCTACCCAAGCTGAGCGGTGCCCTGCGGCCTGCGGGCTCACGTGGCCCCGTTGCCTCGTCTCTTTCAGCGTGGATGACATCCACTTCCTGGTGCTCCAGAACCTGATCCAGAGCACGCTGGCCCTCTCGGACAGCCAGATGGAGATCTACCAGTCATTCCAGGTGGGTGTCGGGGGCGCAACAGCGGCTTCACAGCAGTGCTCTGGAACTCGGGCCCTTCCCAGGCCGGGCCGTGTGAGGTTTCCACCGCTTCACTTCACCGCAGGGCCTCAGAGGACCTGATTGCCCCTGGGACTCTAGCCCTCACGCCGTTCATCTTTTTTTTTCTTCTTTTTTTTTTTTGGCCGAACCGCGCTGCTTTTGGGATCTCAGTTCCCCAACCAGGGATTGAACCCAGGCCACAGCAGTGAGAGTACTGAGTCCTAACCCCTGGGTCACCAGGGAACTCCCCTGTTCATCTTTGAAGTATGGGCACAGGATCTGGTGACCTCCAAAATCCCTCCCAGCGCTGAGGTTTTGAGTCTAATGTGGAAGGCAGAAAATTAGGCAGAAGAGGAAATGAACCTCTCAAAAGAGCTGAGAAAGTAATTGGACTACACGGCATATCTTTTCCAATTATAACGGACAATTGTCAACGTATTTTGATTGCCAGATATCGCCCAGTGGGAAAGCTGCCTTTCTGCAGGTGTTGAGTCATATCTCCTGAGAACTTACTAGAACTGTAATGCTGCTTTATTGTGGCCGAATGAGGATGAAAGAGAAAGGCGGATCTCACTCAGCCCTGCACTAAGCGTGGGAAGTACTCTTTTACAGGTGTGAAAACTTGAGGTTCAGAGAATAAAAAGCCCATGCCCGAGATCCCAGAGCTCATCCGTCTAACCTGAGACTGTGTGGCTGCAAGCCCCCAGCGGAGGGGCCCACTCCCCGAGCCTGCGCTTCCCTTGTTTCTAATGATTGCAAAAGTGTGTTCCAAGTGGAGCCTGTCTACTTTCGTATTTAGTCTCTAAACCCAAAACTCAGCTCTTCAAGCCAGTTTGGGACATGAGGGAGAAAAAAATAAGAAAACGAAAGGCTGGTGTTATTTCTCATCCCACTGATCTGTCTAGATGGGTGCTGTCCCAAACTTTGCGGGGATGCTTCCGAGTCAACTGGAGAGCTCTCGTGGCACGTGGGCCCCGCGCACCACCCCACAGTCTGCAGTCAGGAGTGGAGGGGGCAGGACGCTGACGAGCTCTCCTGCCCAGCCGGGGTTAGAGCTAGCAGGACCTCGGGGGTCGGTCCAACCCCCATCACACGAGAAAGCCCAGCCCCCAAGTTATGGCAAGAGCCTGGTCCCTGTGTCCCAGCCAGGGCCGTGGCCTCACATTTCCTTCCTCTAGCTCCATTTCCAGTTTGGGTCTGAGTGGTAGGGATGGTGCCAAGGGGCTGTCACTCTCCCTGACCACCCAGGGTGTGGGAAGTCACGTGAGAGAGAGCACCTGAGCCCAAGGAGGACACAGGGCCCTTCTTCAGCGACCCCCTCCCCCTGGCAGCAGGGAGTGGGAGGTCATTAGGGATGAAGTCGGGGGAATTCCCTGGTGGTCCAGTGGTTAGGGGTCCACGCTTTCACTACCAAGGGCCCGGGTTCCATCCCTGGTCAGGAAACTAAAATCTCACAAGCCACGTGGCGTGCCCACCCCCCACACCCCCAAAAAAAGAAAAGGGATGAGGTCAGAGGTCACCCGGGATCCTACCAGGCTCCCTGCAGCCCCGAGCTTCCGGGAAGTGTGCTGCAGGAAGGTGGACGTCACAGGCACCCCAGATGGCGGTAGTTCACTGTGTCTGTGACAGCCCAGCCTCTTGGGAGTCTTGACAGGCTGTGCCACACTCCCCACTCACTGTGTGTGGTCTGTGCGCCCCTGTTCCACGCCAGCGGCCGTCTGGGGAGTGTGCCTATCCTCGTCTCCACATGGAAGAGACAAGCAGAAGGTGCAGGTGTTTCACAGGAAGCTGGATTCAGCTTCCACTTCCGCTTGGGGGGAAGCAGTGATGACCTGACGGCTGCGTCCTGCTTCTTCCCTCCGCCCTGCTCAGTCTTTCCCCATCAGCCTGCTAGTCCGTGCACCAGGACGGACGTAGAGTTGGTACCTGGAGAAATCGAGGGCACTGTGCGCACCTCGGACTGACAGGACCCAGTATGTGCCCAGACCCCACTCTGTCTCCGGGAGAGCCACCCCCATGCTACCCCAGCACCCCAACTGACCACCACTTGACTCCCAGTCCCCTGGCCACTGGCTCGAGGATGAGACCTCGTTCTCTCCCTGGTCCCGCCCCTCCCAGCAGTGTGGCCTCGGAAGATCCCTGGAAGCCGGTGAGCCTCAGTCTCCTGTCACCCTCGGGTCCCGGGGTCAGTGCAGCAGAGAACTTGCTAAGCCAGGATTCTCAGACCATGCCTGCAGGTTTTCTTGGCCAGTGCTTTGAACTTTCCTGGAGGCTGGTGTGTACTCGACATTTGCTGTCAATTGACTGAACCAGCGCTGTTCGGAAAACTGGAGTGACGGGACTGCCGGTCCCGCAGTCCTCTGAGTTGCTGCCCCTCTGGGCGGGCTCCACATCTGCGAGCCAGGGAGCCATGGCGGCGTGGCCCACGGGGGGAGCCTCGGCACCCAGGACCCGACACCGCCCTCCGTTTTGCCCCATGCTGGGTGCCAGGTGCCTGCGGGGGCAGCAGTACGAGTCGGGTCTGTGTTCCTCTGGAAGAGAGTGACAGTGAATAAACAAATGAGATCGTTTCAGGTAGACACAGTTACTATGGGTTAATGTAATTGAGTTGACTGCAGAAGGGCAGGACGGAGGAGGATTTGGCCTTTGAGGGGAAGTGTGTGAGCTGAGAGCTGAATGTTAGGAAGTCAGCCACGTAGAGACTGGGGGAGTGTGCTGTCCGAGAACTGGGAGCGGGAAGTGCAAAGGCCCCGAGGCGGCAGTGCCTTGGCTTGTTCAAGAAGCGTAAGGAAGCGGGTGAGGCTGGAGGGTGGTAAGCAAGGGCTGCACTTACTGTAGGAGTCAAGGCCAGGGTGGTGGACCGGGTCCTACTCACGGGGGTCTCGTCAAGCCTAGTGAGGACTGAGAGTTCCCCCTGCAGACAGATGCCATCGGGGCTTCGAGGCAGGGAAGGAACGTGTGGTCTGATGTAGGCATCGAAGGGCTACTTGGCTGCTGTGCGGAGTGGCCGGGCTGGGGGCAGGGGGCCACGGGAGAAACGATGGTGGCGTGGCCCAGATGGTGGCAGTGTAGATGGCGCAGACCAGATGCGTCTGGGAACGTATTTTGGGGGTAGAGCCCAGCAGACATGCTGATGGGTTAGGTCGTGCTAAGGGATACAGTGGTATCAGAGATGATTCTGCGTCAGCTCCCAGCGTCTTTGCAGCCAGAGAAATAGGCATCCGCCTTTCTCTGCAGTTGCCTGTTCTCTGTACTCTCTGAGGTGACGTGAAGGTGGGTGCAGGCCGACCGTCGGGATGCGGGCTTCCTCCGGGCTCTCCCCCACCGCCAACCGCTTCCTCCATCAATGATCAGCTGTGGCTTTGTGCGTCCACATCTGGGTCTTGCCCCCGCCGGCTGGAGAGCCCTGTTCACGCACAGCCTGCTGTGTTACAGACGTTCCGCCTCTACCGGGAGTACAAGGACCACATCCTGGTGAAGGCCTTCGTGGAGTACCAGAAGAGGAGCTTGGTCAACCGGCGCCGGGTCAACCACACGCTGGGCCCCAAGAAAAACCGTGCTCTGCCCTTCGCGCCCATGTCCTACCAGTTGTCCCAGACCTACCACAGGTGAGCACGGGGAGGGCGGGGCCTGTCTGCGGAGAGGAGCACAGGTGAGCGGAAGTGATGGGCGTCCCTCTTCATCAGAGAGCAGGGCGGCCTGGGCCTCGCGAGACACAGCCTCTGGGACCAAGTTTCTCATCAATGTCTGTCCCCCCTTCTATGGGAATAAGGTTAATGCTTGCCGTATTTTGTGTTGGGGTATTTTACCAATTTTGTAGGTAGTTTGTTTCCCTTTTTCCCATCAAATTGGGGAGTTTCTAATAATTAGACCAGCTAAAGTGCACCCTCCCGGCTGGGCATAACCTCGGTCCTAATCTTCACGGCTCCGAGCTGTACCAGGCCGCCTGCCTTACAGGCTCACACACTTCATTTGGAAGCCATCGTGTACTTTTTGGGTTTTTTTAAGTTGCTCTTTTTATATATATATAAATTTATTTATTTATTTATTTTGGGCTGCGTTGGGTCTTTGTTGCTGTGTGTGGGCTTCTCATTGCGGTGGCTTCTCTTGTTGGGGAGCACGGGCTCTAGGCACGTGGGTTTCAGTAGTTGTGGCACGCAGGCTCAGTAGTTGTGGCTTGAGGGCTCTAGAGCGCAGAGTTGGTAGTTGTGGCACACGGGCTTAGTTGCTCCTTGGCATGTGGGAGCTTCCTGGACCAGGGCTCGAACCCGTGTCCCCTGCATTGGCAGGCGGATTCTTAACCGCTGCGCCACCAGGGAAACCCCATCATGTACTTTTTAGACCCAGTTTGCGGCACGTCAGCAAGAGGTTGTTACAGGGTCTGGACAGAGGCAAGGGCTTGACTGCAGGCTCCGAGTGGAGACTGTGAGATCAAACACACGCATGTCCCTTCTCCTCTGTAGGGGTTCAGGGCTTGCCTTGTGTAAAGATGATTACAGAAAGCACATTCGTCTTCCCCAATTTGGTACCGCGAGGCCTAGGGTGTTGGGTTAGATGAAAAGGTGCAGCATCTTCATCTGAGATGGAAAACAGGGCTTCCAGGGAGAAGCCGGTGTGTTTAGTGTTGACGGCGAGGTTTGAAGTGCCCTCAGCCCATCCGCACCAAGGCCTCCAGCAGCCCGTCCGCACCAAGGCCTCCAGCAGCCCGTCCGCACCGAGGCCTCCAGCAGCCCGTCCGCACCGAGGCCTCCAGCAGCCCGTCCGCACCAAGGCCTCCAGCACCCTGTCCTCAGAAAGGCCCTTCCCTTCTCTTTCTGCGTAGGATTTTCACGTGGCGATTTCCGAGTACCATCTGCACAGAATCATTCCAGTTCTTCGACAGAATCCGGGCTGCCGGCAAGTTGGACCAGCCTGATAATTTTTCCTTCAAAGACCAGGATAATAACGACTCCACGAGCGACCTGGTGGCATTTTCTTTGGACGGCCCTGGAGGACACTGTGTGGCCGTCCTGACCCTTTTCTCTTTGGGCCTTGTTTCCATGGACGTCAGGATCCCAGAGCAGATCGTTGTGGTGGACAGTTCAATGGTGGAGAACGAGGTCATTAAGAGGTAAGAGCCAGGGCAGCCACTGGGCTGCTGGTCTGAGCACCGTCGGGGGCTTTGGGAACCATCATTTCCTCTCAGGCTGTGGCATCTGCAATTTTATTTCCTCCGTCATCTGGTTTTTATTCTCAGCAAACACGTGCTGCGTTTCTCTGCGTTGTGCTTGGCATTGTGTGGGTATCGGCAGTGCCTTCCGGGAGCTCCCGGGTCGGGGCCTCACGGATCTGTGAACCAGGGATTCCAGTACGGTGTCCAGTGCAGCACCTTCTGCTGGTGCCTCTGGGCGCCGGGGGAGCCAGAGGAGGGGGTGACTGGGCCACACCAAAGAGAAGGACCCAGAACAGTGTGGCACGGAGGGTGGGGTAGGCAGAGCAGGGGGGTCGTTAAAGGTTCCTTGAGGCTGTAACAGCTGAATTGGGACTTAATGGAAAAGCAGGCATTTTTGGACAGAGACTAGGAAGGGCTTCCAGGCCGAAGGGACAGCCCTTGCAGAGACACAGGTATAGGGACGTGGGGTGGGGGGCGGGTATGGAAGGTGGACGAGGGAGATGAATCTGGAGCGCAGTCTGTGCTGACCTGACCTCACAGCCGGATGCCAGGGCTTTGTCTGTGGTCGGAGCGCCGCTCTCTGAGGGGGCGGCCAGACCAGCAGAAGGCTTGGCTGGGCTCCGTCGTCCAGGTCCGTTTTCTGCTCCTAGCCTGGGAAAGGACGGCGCCTTGGAAGAGGACGAGGATGAAGAGGAAGACCTGGACGAAGGCTCAGGGGCCAAGCGCCGGAGCATCGAGGTGAAAGCCCGCCAGGCCTCCCACACCAACTACCTGCTGATGAAGGGCTGCTGCGCCCCCGGCATCGTCAGCAACCGCAACCTCAACCCCAGCGACAGCATCGTGGTGAACTCCTGCCGGGTCAAGCTCCGGCTGCGCTGCACCCCGAAGCCCACCGGGCTCGGAGCCGCTGGTGAGTGCCCCCCCCAGCTGCCTCGCGGCCCAGACCTGGGGCTCACGGCCAGGCTCCCAAGGCCACGTGCGGCAGCCACCACTGACTGAGCCAAAGCGGAAAGCAAAGGAAAAGCCCTGCTGTCCGCAGCCGCCGGCGCAGAGGGCGCGAGTCCTGAGTGGCCCGCTCGGGGAGCCCGGGCTGTGCCCACCGTGTGGGTAGCGCTCACCATGGTCTCTTTGCCTGAGTGTTGTCTTTCGACCTCTTGCTGTGAAAGACGAGTATTCTGCTTATATTCATCATCTCATCTCCTTTACTTCCAATTTTTACACTTTTCTGAGTTCTTTCTGTTGATTGCCTTTGAGACGATAATGACTTGCTTAAACCTCCATTCCCTGCACCCTTAATTTCTGGCAGTCTCTCCTCCCTCCACGTAAAACGAGAATATTAGGGCCTCGTCCCTGCACTTCTCTTCCCCTTTCCTACCCCTTTCCTGCTCTGTCTGACTTGCCTTTATTTTCACGTGTTGAGGTGTTTACCTTCACAACCACAGTCAGTATTCTGTGCTGTGTCAGGAGCTTGGCCCAGGCAAAAATGTGATGACCTGTAGCCTGTGGTCTGAGCAGAGACACCTTGTACAGGAAGCACCAGAAACCAGCCGTGGCTGGTGTGAACAAAAGTCGGGACTCATGGAGGGGTCCCGGCGTATCTCACGGGGTCTGCGAGCCGTGGACATGGGAGCATCAGGAAGGGTGGGGCCCGGGCAGCCTGAGTGGAGGGCCACCCCGCTCCCTCCAGAGCTCTAGGGTTCTGGCTCTCAGACCCCAGCCCCGCCTTTGAGCCCTTCCCTGTGAGTCTTGAACGAGAGAATCATACTGGCTCTGGGGATTGCGTGGGCTGCAGTCAAGGGCCCAGGGCGGCATGTATCAGGCGCCCGACTGCCAGGGGCCCGACCGTGTCCACCCAGAAGGCAACCCCTGGACATCTGGGGAGCAGTGAGTCGGTGTGGGAGCATGACCTGCCTCGGCATCGCCTGTACACTGGTCTGGTGGGGGAGGGGCTTCTCAGGGCTGATTCTGGTCCTCCTGGTCTCCACAGTCACTTCTCTGGAAGAGCTGATGGTGGGAACCTCCTGCCTCCCTGACACATTCACCAGGCTGATAAACAGGCAGGAGGACACCTGCAGCTTGGAAGAGTTCGCCCACCAGCTGGCGCTGTCTGGGTACAAACCCAGAGACGTGGCCGCCGCCCTGGAAGTCCAGGGGGCCATCGCAGCGGCCGGCTGCTTCGGGGTGGACAGGGAGGAGTTGCGCCGAAGGTTCTCCGCCTTGGCGAGGACAGATGGGGAGCGCTCCCGGACCTTCGCAGACTACGTCCAGGTGAGCAGTGCTCTCAGGCAGCCTGTGGTAGCCAGACCAGAAGTAGCAACTCACGGGCCAGACGCACGCTGCGGGTGGGCTTGGCTTGGGGCACGTAGTGGAATTTTTTCAAAAGCTGGATTCGTTGTCAACATTGAAGACAGGAGATCTTGCCTGAAATATTGCCAGCTTCTCCTGAACGTTAGAAGGTCTGGCCACTCTGGGCCCTGCTTCTTCAGCACAGCTGGCCGGAGCCCCCCGCAAGCCATGGGCCTTGTCCTCCCCAGCTCTCTGCTGTCTCCAGGTACCCTGCACCTGCTCCACAGTACTCACCACTTTGTTAGCGCAAGTCCACGTGCCTGACGCGCAATGAGGCCCGACAAGCCGAAACGTCGGAGTTTGGAGGGGAGAAAGGTTTACTGCAGGGCCCTGCAAGGAGACAGGTGGCTCATGCCCCAGCAAGCCCCGAGCTCTCTGAAAGGTTTTAGCAAAGCACTTTTAAAGGCCAGGGGAGGGAGAGGGGTCTCAGGGTTCGTGATCAGCTCGTGTACAGTTCTCTGATTGGCTGATGGTGAGGGAACAGGGGGGTGTCCCAGGGGTTAGTTAACATTGTCAGTCCTTAGGTGCCAGTAGGTCTGGGGACTGCAAATTTAAATTTCTTCCATTTGATGGGGTGGGGGTGGGGTGTGTGGTTCGCCTCTGTAAAACAACTCAGGAAAGTGCACCAGATACTGTTACCTGGGTACTTCAGAGAGGAGCTAAAGCAGAGGATGTGGGGGAAAGGCCTGCCCCACAAAGGCCCCGTAGGGTCCTGCTTGGTTACAGCTTTCCCTACCCGGACCCATTTTCATCAGTGACCCTTGAACCCGAAGAATGTGAGAAGAGTTGGACCTTTTAGATCAAGTGCCCCGGGACCTGGCTTGCCCTCCCGCGTGTCAGTTGTCATCGATGTTGTGTGTTACTGATGTTGCGAGGTGCCTGCCTTGCTGTGTGTTCTTGGGGCAGCGGGGAGGGGGTGGAAGTCGATACTTGTCATTATCAAAGGAGTTCTTACCCATACAGGAAATACAAGAGGGCTGTTGAGTACCTTTCACTTGGTGTTGGATTGTTCTTAAAACTCATGGTGCCTCTGGGGCCCTGGGAGGGAGGGTGAGGATTTTCCCCAGGCCCCGGTGCTGGAGCCCAGGCAGCGGATCCCACTGGCTGCCGAGAGGCGAGGGGCCGGCAGCTCCCTCTGTTCCCTGGTGTCCAGCACGGGGCCCTAGTGGCGCGTGCGCAGCTAACCCTCCCCAGACCCGCGTGATGTGGGCGTGAGTCCTGCGTCCAGGCTGTGAACAGGGGCAAACTCCTTGAATCTTGACTTGTGGGTTTTTTAATAAAAAAGAAAAAGATGTTGGTGAATCCCCGTGTGCTGCCCAGAGTTGGTGCAGCTCATAGATAAGAACAAGGACGTGGGAAGAGGGCGTGGTGAACGAGGGAAGGAGTCACTGTCCTTCACTTGGGAATAATTATGGCTTTTGCAGAAGAACTTGGTAACCCTTGGGGTGTTAAGTCTAGGAGGAGCTGGCCAGGCAGAAGGAGACTTGGAAGGTCACATCAGCTTTGAGGGCGCAGGCGGAGCCACCTGTCCTGAAGGAGCTGGGCTGGCCGCTGCTCAGAACGCTTAAACACCTCAGGCAGGGGAAGGGGACCCCGATGACCCTGGGGATCCCTACAGACGCCGTGTGTCTCCTGCTTTTCCTAGGACCTCTTAGAGCAGCAGCAGGTGCTGGAAGTCGGCGGCAACACCGCTCGCCTGGTGTCCATGGCCTCTGCCGAGCCCTGGCTCCTGCACTCGGTGCGGCTAAAAGACAAAGAGGAGGGCGCTGACCCTCAAAGAGAAGATCCCCAGGCCAGACCCCCCGAGGGGCCTTCCAGCGAGGACAGCCCCTCTGAGAGGCAGGCATCACCTTCTCAGGGCCCCCTGAGCGCCAAGAGGCGTGCCAGCTGGGCCGGTGCAGATGTGGACAGCCAGGGCGGGGGCGCCGACCCCGAGAGTGCCCCGGAGCCCCCCACAAAGAGGCCCACACTCCAGGACGTGCGTTTGGCCCCCAGCCTGGGGCCCAGAGCAGAAGAACCAGAAACCCAGGTGCCCGCCCTGCCCACAGCTCCTGAGGACACAGGCATGAGGGAGCCTTCCCCCAGAGCATCGGAAGGCAGGCCAGAGGACCAAGAGGGTGTCGGGGTACCCAGCTCCCCAGGCCGAGAGCAGCTGAGCTGTCAGGCCCAGCTTCCGGAGGGCCCTGAAGACCCCAGAGGTACCAAACCCTGTCCCCCACACCACCTTGCCCCACCCGCCCATTCTCTATCACGGGGCCCGATGGGCCAGGAACCTGCTGCAGCCACAGAAGGGGCCTTTACATCAGCTTTTCACGGCCTCAGCTTCGAGGGGGAAGCTCTTGCCTATTGACACTCGTATCTCCACTAGAGGGCAGAGGCCTCAGATGCTCCTAAATGACCTGTGAATCATGAGGACAGGGCGCTCTTGGTTCTGGAAAGAGGTGTTTCCTGAAGCATCCCTGTCAGGAAGCAGAAAGGGGAGGGCTCTGGCCTCCCCAGGGGCCTGGCAGGTGCCCCGTTTTCCTCTCCCATGCTATAATCCTCTGGGATGTCTTTGCCCAAGGGTTTCACACCCCCAGCTCTGCAGTCAGGGCTTTCGGCGCTCGCCGCTCCCCGGGGCGGGGCGTCCTCGTGCCCTGAGCACGGCTGCACACTTGCACCCTGCCACCTGTCCCGTGTCGTCCTGGGCACGCAGGCTTTGCCCGCCACGCCCCGCCGCCCCGGGGTGAAGGCTCTGAGGAGCGGGATTGCTGTTGCTTTGTTCACTGCTTTATCCCCAGACCCAGAAGGACTTGCGGGATGAATGAGGGAGGGAGAGGTGGGCCTCACCTTCTTCAGTCTCCCACACCCTTTCTCTCTTGACAGGTTTGGCGGACGGTTCTGCGGCCGGGGGCCTCTCCCAGGCAGCGTGGGAAAGGTGGGTGTGCTTCGGACTCAGGTGGCCTGGGCCGGGGGGAGCGGTGAGGGCCTTGGGGGTTGTCCCCAGGGTCCAAGATCAGTTATTACGTGAAGGCCTTTCACAGAGATCTGTGTGGCACAGGGGTCCGGGACATGGGAGGGACTGTTGGTCCCGCTCCCTGGGGGGCCAGGCAGGTGCTCCTTGCATGTGGTGGACGAGGGCCAGCATGCTGACTGCTGGAGCGCCCGGCCCGTCGGGAGCAGTGGGTGTCACAAAAGCCTTTCTGGCGAGGGGGCGCCTGCCCCAGTGTGTACATCACCCTCAAGTTGGCGGGGCCGTGCTCTCCCAGCTTAGATGTCGCCCCCCGCCAGGGCCCAGTCACGCGGTCAGAGCCAAGTGTCCAGCTACCCTGGGGCTTGTCTCACGCTGGGACCCTGTGTGTCAGACCAGTCACTGGTTAAGCTTTTAGCAGAAACCTTCTAAGGAAAGTGTGTCTGGAACCCCCTTATACAGCACAGAAGTAGAACTTTTGAGTACAGACCTGAGAACTTGGTCAGAAGGCGAGGCAGCCAGTGGCCCGGGTCCCAGATGGAGCTGGTAAATCCAGAGGTCCTAGCACTTCCCCCGCCCCCATCCCCCTGCCCCCGCCAGTGTGTGGTGATGTGGGTCCGGCGCTCGTGGGCAGTGGGGCTGGGACCCCGTCTGTCCAGATGGGGGAGGGGGAGGTGGAAGAGCAAGAGGGAGACGGGCCCCAGCCCTGAGCCCCAGGCCAGGCGCCGGACCTCGCTGAGCCTTGGTGTCCCATCCCCGGAGCTGGGACCGTGCGAGCCTGACACCCGTGTGCCCACCCCGCAGGGACTGTGAGCGCATCCGCTTCATCGGGCGCCCGTGGCGCATCGTGGACGGCCGCCTGAACACGCCTGTGATCAAGGGCATGATGGAGGGCATGCTGCACCACATCATGACCAGGCCCGGCGTGCCCGAGAGCTGCCTGCTGCAGCACTACGAGGGCGTCCTGCAGCCCCTCGCCGTGCTCGAGCTGCTCCAGGTGTGACTGGGTCCCCGTCCCCCACTGCAGCTCCCTCTTCCTGGGTCTGGGCTTGAGTCTCAGAGGGCCAGGGTTGGTGGGCGCATTGGCTGAGCTCGAGGGTGTGGCCGCCACGTACAGGCTTGGCCCGCGGGGGTGCACTGGCCTCCTGGCAGACAGCCAGGCTCCTCAGAAGAGCCTCGGGCCCCAGGTGTCCCCCGCACTGCTTACTCCCCACGCCCCGTCAGCCCCACTGCCCTCTGAGGCCGCGGCGCTGGCCGAGCCCCACGCCCGCTTCTGTCCTCCTGCCTCTGGCCTCTGTGCCCTTTAGCGCTGCTGGCGCCCAGCCTCCCACATCCCCCACCCCTGCCCTGGGTTCCTGTCCCCAGGCCGTCCCTCACAGCACCCTTTCCCAGCCCCGAGCTGCTGCCCAGGCCTACATGTTGGCGTTCCCGGGGTCTTGCCTCTGACCCTTTCTCTAGACCAGGGCTCAGGCTCACAGGCCCACAGGGACAGGTGAGTAGTGAGTGACAAGCCCCCGTGGGTGGCAGGATAGCTGGAGACGTGCTCGCGGCCTCCTGAGGGCCGCTCAGCCTGATGGCCGCCGTGCGCTCCGGCCCTGTGTGCCCTGGGCCTCCAGCTTTTCCACAGAAGTGGAAACGGGAAGTTCAGTGTGAAATTCCCCGCACTTTACAGCAGGTCTGGGCCAAACAGAACCCCATCTGGAAGCTGGCCTGCAACCCCTGCTCAACACAGGGCCACTGTACAGATGCTGGTCACGCGCTTCTCTCTCTTGCCCTGGGTTTTTGCCTAAACCCCCCTGGTCAATCCCTACTCATCTCTCAAGACCAGGTTCAGGTGTTTGTTCTGGGAGCAGCTCCGGGCACAGAGGACGTGGTCCTCGAATGCCCCTGTGAACCGGTCTGTCTGTGTCATCTGCAGGGCCTGGAATCCCTCGGCTGCGTTCAGAAGCGCCAGCTGAGAAAGCTCCCGGCCGTCTCGCTCTTCTCTAAGCCGGCGGGCGGAGAGGCAGAGACGCCCCCCAGCCCGGGCGGGAGCCGCATGGTCTTCTACGAGCCCACGCTGGACTGCACGCTCCGCCTGGGCCGCGCCTTCCCCCACGAGGCCAACTGGAACAAGTGGGTCCACTTCTGAGCCTCCTGTCCCAGCGCCGGCCCTGAGGAGAGGATGTTCTCTCCTGGGGGTCCCACGTGTGCGGTGCAGCCTGGGGAGGTCAGGGCACGGGGGGGCCCTGCGTCCCACCCGCTGCACGGGGACACTGTGTGCCCAGCCTGCGGCCCCGCCTGTAGTTCCTGGCCTGGAACTCTGGAAGGAAGGCTGCCCGCCCGCCTGCTCCCAGGCCCTTCCGGGGCTGCCCCGAGGACTGTGCTTCGTCAGCCCGGGGCCTGGGGGAGAGCTTGGAGACACTGGTCCCGCCTGCTCTCCTCCTCGTGTTCCCGATCTCTCTGGAACCTGGGTTGTGGGGAGCGTCCTCCAAGGGCTTCCGAGGCGAGGCTGCCCAGGCCCCGAGCCTTCTGTACGGACATCCACTGGCCAGTGAGGGGTCAGGATCTGGGGGCCGTGGGGGTCTGCCCCATCCACGCAGACCTCGCGTTCCAGATTCCAGCCACCCCGCCACGGAGGACTCTCCCTGCTCCCTGGAAAGCCCTTGTGGCCTGAGGGGCAGGGCCTCTTGGGGCCGTGTCACAGAGCAGGGCTGGGTGCCCCACTGCCGAGGGCCCGGCATAGACTTGCTCCTCTCCAGGCAGCACCCCTGACCCCTGGGCTGGGGCTGAGCCTGCGACCCACCTGCAGGCCTCCTGCCACCTAGGAACGGGGAGTCCCGGCAGGTTTGGGGTTTGTTTTGTTCTTTCAACCTGTTATTAAGAAAAAAAAATCCCCTGGCATGTATTTATATATTTTTTAATTAAAGCGAAGTAAAATGCAATTTGTTGTGTGTGTTATCTAAAGAATCTTTGATCCCCTGGGGGCTCCTTGTTTTTCAACCTCGGAACAGCCGGGAATAAGATGTTGCCTGTAAAACCGAAGAGTCGGGGTGCTGGGCACAGCCTGACCGCCTGCGGCTGCCTTGGAAGCCCGTCCTCCCGCTCAGCTGGGCCCGTGCCTGTCCCTAGACAGGCGTCCGGCAGCACCCAGTCCAGGGCAGGCCTGCCGGCCAGTCGTGGCCCACAATGCCAGCAGGCCGCAGAGGTCTCAGGCCTGGGGCATGCATTTGGCCCGTGGCTGTTCTCTTTAGCGCACACTTCTTTTTCTGTTGTTTTTTTAGTTTCCAACGTTTTTTTAAAATTGGAGATTTCCCATTTTTTAAAAATCCAGATCTCTGTCTTCTCTTGAAAGATGAGAAACCTGGTAACACTGCCTGTGACGGTCACACGTACAGGACCTGCCCCCCTAGTCACCGCCGCTGCACCCCCAGGCCCGGTCTCAGGCCCATTGCAGCTCGCCTCTCTCACAGCCTGCAGCTCCTGACCTGGCCCAGCTAGCGGCCCTGTGTTTCCATCCTCCCTCTGCCAGGCGCCTGGTCCCCGGGCCAGACTCCAGAGTGACGGGGCGGTGGGCAGGGGAGCGGGGCATGAGGTCTAGGGTCTTGAGGGTGAACCCCCCTAGCACAGCCAAGACCTGGCCAAGTCTTAGCATCATTTTTACTCAAGTGTGGAAAACTAGCATCTGGGGGGATGTTCTGAGATCAGGTAGAATAGTGGATGTGATCTGCTTTGTAAACACGTGCCGATTGTGTGGGAGTGCGTTGTGTGGCAGGAGCAAGGTAAGGTTGGTGTTTTAATTGAAGGATAGCTGATTGACAGTGCTGTGCCGATCTCTGCTGTACAGCAAAGTGTCTCAGTTACACACATAGAGACATTCTTTTTCTTATATTTTTTCCGTTAGTTTATCCCAGGAGATTGGCTAGGGTTCCCTATGCTTTGTAGTAGGACTCTGTTTTGAGGATCCATTCTTTTTTTTTTTTTTTTGTCCCGCTATGTGGGCCTCTCACTGTTGTGGCCTCTCCCATTGCGTAGCGCAGGCTCAACGGCCATGGCTCATGGGCCCAGCCGCCCCGTGACACGTGGGATCCTCCCAGACCGGGGCACGAACCCGCGTCCCCTGCTTCGACAGGCGGCAGGCAGACCCTCAGCCACTGCGCCACCAGGGAAGCCCTGGGATCCATTCTTGATGTTCGGGTCTCAGGGCCTTGGTTTTCTCATCTGAGAAATGGGGATGGAATATCCCCCTCACAGGAGGGCCAGAGGAGTTGAAGAGCGCCAAGGGCAAGCCCAGCTCAGCCAAGTCTGTTTCCTTTCTTGTTCCCCCAGTTGAGGGGCAGTTTGGGCATGTGTATGGGAGATGGGACATAGGGATGTGGGGGTCAGCTCTTGATGCTGAAATCTCAGCCTCTGTGCACAGGCGCCAAATTGAATCTCGGAAACAGAGATTTGGGGGAAGCAGAAAAGAATAGCTTTATTGCTTTGCCAGGCAAAGGGGGACACAGCAGGCTCCTGCCCTGAAAAACTGTATCATGTCCCAACCCGGGAGGATTTGATGAGTTTTATCAATGTTTCAAGGGTGGGGTTGCTGTTAAGATTAGGGTGTGTGCAGATCTGGTCTCAGGTAATCTTGTTGATGAGCTTCTCTGGTATGAAAAATGCTGACATCTTCCATTTGTTGGGTTTCAATTCTATAATAAATAGCTTAAAGACACTGATATGTGTATCCCCTGAGGTGGAACCAGGACCCTGCCCCCAGGCTGCACTATTGTTTTGTGGCTGCCCCTCCCTTGTCTTTGCATCCCTTTCCTTCCCGGATTAGTGACTGTTCCAATCTGCCCTTTGGAACTCAGGGAAGGTCATGGAGGCTGGAGTCTGTTCCCTACAAGAAACGGGGGACAGGGGACTTCCCTGGTGGTCCAGTGGTTAAGACTCCGTCCTTCCCCTGCAGGGGGTGCGTGTTCAATCCCTGGTCGGGGAACTAAGATCCCACATGCCGCGGGGCGCAGCCAAAAAAATAAAGAAAAAGAAAGCAGGGGATAGAAAAGCTTCCGTGCCCAGGAGCCCCACAGGGTCCTGCTCGGTTTCATTACTCCTTTTTACTTACATAAACCATGAGTCAATCCATTCTCTTTAAACACTTAAAACATTACAGATATGATTTAAGCCTCCAGGCTGCTTTCTCCTGCAGGCCTTTTCTCTTCATTTACATACCTTTTACGCTCCCCTGTGATGACACTTTACATAGTGACACCGCTCCGGCTGTTCACCCTGCAGTGTCCCTGGCACATCTGTATCCGCACGTAGAGAGCTACACGCTACGTAATCTCTATGGTGGGAGTCCTGGCACTGAGGTCCTGATTTTATTCCCTCTTCACTGAAATTGCTTCCTGGTTTCCCCCACTGAGCATCCTCCTGGCTGCCTTCTCAGGATCCGCCTCCCTTCCTCCTGGAGCTCAATCAGATCTCGTTCAGTCTGCTGCTGCTGCCAGCCTCCTCCCACGTCCCCTCCCTTCCCTCGCAGCCTCCTTTCGCCCAAGGCCACCCAGGACCCTGGGCTGAGTGAGCTCTGTCCTCTGACTATCTGACCACCCATCCTTCCCTTGGGCCCTTGACCCACTTATGCCGGGAACTTTCCAGATGTGCATGTGCATATATGTGTTGTGTGTGTGAAGTATGTGTGTACATGTGTGTGTGCGCACACACATGTGATCTCCCTGCTTAGTGTGGTCTCACTGCCCACACTGCCCACTGCCCAATGCGGGTCCACCCACCCAAGGAGTAGAATTCAGCCCTTGTTGAATTTTAAAAAGAACCTACTAAAAATAATTATTAATTAATTAATTAAAAAGAACATACTGGTTACCAAAGGGGAGAAGGAGAGGGGGAGGGACAAACTGGGAGGTTAGGATTAACAGATACAAACAACTATACGTAAGACAGGTAAGCAGCAAGGATTTACTGTGTAGCATAGGGAATTATACTCAATATCTTGTAATGACCTATATGGAATATGGAAAGAAAAAAAAAGACACGCAAAAACCCCAGAAAACGAATCACTAGGCTATACACTTGAAACTAACACAGTATTGTAAACCAGCTATACTTCAATTTACAAAAAAGAACCTACCCGTTCACCTTGTGTCCTCATCGCCACATTCCCACCGCATGGAGTTTCTGTGACAGTTGTGAAGCCACCTGACAGCGCAGGCAGATGCTAGTGGAGCCCCTGGACCGCAGCGCGGGGAGGGCACCGCCTTCAGCCGGCTCCTCAGCCAAGTTCCAGTGGTCACCAGCAGGTGGCAGCAGCAGCCCAACATCTCCGTTTCCTGCTGGTTCATCTGGGTCTCCAGATTTCTGTAGCTCGCTGTCTATCCACGTTTAAGGTTGAGATCAACAAAAGCTTGCTGGGGTGGGGGGGACTTGGCCACAAAGATGATGATAAAGTGACAACATTTTCAGAGCACTTGCAATGTGCCACGCTGCTCTCCACACTTCACACATATTAACTCTTGGTCTCACAACAGCCCTAAGTATGTCCAATTAATATACCCATTTCATGTATGAGGAAACCAAGGCACAGGAAGTAAAATAATTTCTGCAGGTTGGAAGCTAGTAAGTGGGTCTGCTGGCTTCCCAACTCAGGCCGTCCAGCCTCAAAGCCCTCCCCCTTGACAGTTCTTTCTAGGGATGGGGTTTGCTTCGGGATGGGCAGCCAGCATGATGCTGAGAGACCCACAAAATGGCAGAATGCAAAATTTCTTTTCTGGGAACATCACTTTTTAGGAGGAAACCCCTCACGCCTGTTGCCACTATAGATGAAGGAAGATCCCCAGCTGCCCCACAGTGTGAGCAGCAGGGTGGGGGGGAGGGGGGTGTCCCTTGCTCCATTCACAGACTTCAAGGAGGCCCCTATTTTCACTTTCATGTCCCATTCTGGGCCATTTCCAAGTCCAAGGGCAAGTGGGTCCCTCCTGGTTTCAGTCCCCTCCCTCCCCTCTGCCCACTTCTTTGTCAGTCACAACTCTGCCTTTGACTGATTCATTCATTCATTCAGTATTTGTTGAGCACCTGCTATGTGCCAGGCACTATGCTAGGCTCTGAGACCGAGTAGTGGATAAAACAGACAAAATCCCTGTGCTAATGGGACAGACAGTAAATATGATAAGCAAGTAAAAGACATATGTTAAAAGCACAATAAATGTTATGGAAGGGGCTTCCCTGGTGGCGCAGTGGTTGAGAGTCCGCCTGCCGATGCAGGGGACACGGGTTCGTGCCCCGGTCCGGGAAAGTCCCACATGCCGCGGAGCGGCTGGGCCCGTGAGCCATGGCCTCTGAGCCTGCACGTCCGGAGCCTGTGCTCCGCAACGGGAGAGGCCACAACAGTGAGAGGCCCGCGTACCGCGAAAATAAATAAATAAATAAAATAGATTAAAAAATGTTATGGAAAATAATAAAACTAGGTCTGTGGGGTGCTGCAGTTTTGAGTAAGGAGACTAGGGTCGGTCCCACTGCGAAGGTGACATTTGAGCGAAGACTTGACTCTGCTTGTCTTCCATTCATGTGTTGATGATTCTTGACTGCAGGTGACCCCCTGTCCCATCCCCTTCATTGTGGAGAGTTTATACGCCTTTCTCCTTTGTTCTTGGTGTCATGATCTCCCCGGAGGGGAAGTACACGCGCTCACTCTGCCATCACCCACGGAAGGCCCATTCTGGGTTTTGTTTTTGTTTTTTTTCAGCCGTGCAGTGCGGCATATGAGATCTTAGTTCCCTGACCAGGGATCAAGCCTGCATCCACTGCAGTGGAAGCATGGAGTCTTAACCACTGGACCGCCAGGGAAGTCCCCTGTTCTGGGTTTTGATGGTGCATCTGGAGGGACCACAGTTGGGGTGGGCTGTGACGGGCTATCCTGCATGCAGTGCCGGCAGCGGCCCAGGCAAACCGAGTCCCCAGATGGGTGGGAGGAGGGGGGAAGAGGCTCTCCCTCCAGCAAGGGGCCAAAAAGGAGCCGAGGATGCAGAGTGGAGAGCAGGACTCCGGGTGACTGGGCGAGTCACTGCCCCTCTGGGCCTCTGTTTCCCCAGCAGTAAAATGAAGGGCTGGGTCCAATTTGCACCCTCTCCCTTCTTCCCTAAGTAGATGGTCCGGGACACCCAGAGAGCATCCAACGCTGAGACTTTGCAGTAGCTGATGGGGAAACGTCTGGAAGCTAGAGTTCTTGGGTTCTTTAAATCCTAGCACAGGGCAATGTCAGCTTCAGGGTATTTCTCTGGGAAGGAGACTGGAGAAGGGCTGGGACCACAGCCCTTTCCTCGTCTGACCCAGAGGCCAGCTGAAGGCGATGGCAGAGAAGCACATACACAGTTAATGTCCCTGTTCTCATCCTCCCTTTTCATCCCCACAGTCAGCCGAGAGGCTGACTCCTGCCCCACATTACAAAAGAGGAAACTGAGGTTCAGAGACAGCGAGCGACTTGCCCAAGGTCATTCATGATACATGATGGAGCCTGGTCCTCAGGTCCCTTTGAATGTGCTCCTTCCTTGGGATGGGAGGACAGTCCTCACTGCAGGGATGAGATGAGAATACTGTCTACTACAAGTGACAAACCCATCTCAAACATGCTGAAGCAAAAAAAGGAACCTTACAGCTCATTGATTCAGTCAGGATAGGCTGGGTTATGCCGTGGAAACAATCAGCCCCCAAATCTTAGCAGATTAGAATAAAAGATTTCTTTCTTGCTCACAATACGTGTCCATCACAGGTGAACTAGAAGTTCTGCCCCACATCTCCCCACTCGAGGCCCCGGGCTGAGGGAGAAGCCACCATCTCACACATCACTGGTCACCGTGGCACAGAGGAGCACTCTGAAGGGCATCACGACGGTCAGTTCCATGCTCTGGTCCAGAGGTGAGACTTACCACTTCTGCTCACCACTCATTGGCCAATCCTGGTCATGTGGTACCATCTGACCACAAGACGGGGCAGAAGGCCGAGAGCTGGACATACTTGGTGAACAGTATGACTTCCATACTCGGGTACCTCGAAAGTCCAGGGGGAATGTAGTTTCAGGCATGGCTGGACCCAGGAGCTTAAGAGGATATTACCAGGAGTATACGCCCACTTCCCAGCTCTGCTTTCCAGTGTGTTGGCCTCATATTAGGTGAGCTGTTTCTTCCTGGTGCCCCCCCGCCTCCCCGGTCCCACCACCCAGCAGCTCCAGGCTCAGTCTAGCCCTGCAGCTGAGCAGTCCCAGCAGGAAAAGCGTACGGACCAGCTTGGTCACATGTCTGAGCCTGAACTGGCCCTGAGGCCGGGAGGATAGAATACTCTCTTGGCCAGGCCTGGGTCACTCCCAGAGCTGGGGTCAGCCACCCCAACGATGCTGTGAGGGCAGCACAGGCACCCACAGGTGTTTGCTGAGAGTTTCTTCGCCCCTGACCTAGGTGCCTTCCAGCAGAGCAAGGTGAGGACAGCTGGACTTGGGATCAGGAGCCCAGAGTCCAAGTTCTGACTCTGACATTTAATTGTGTGTGACCTCAGGCAAGTCAGCGGCCCCTTCTGCACCTTCATGTGTCAGATGGATACCCTGCCCCTTGGAGCCTGCAGATGGAAAAGGGCTGGGTCAGGAACAGAATGTGGCATCCTCCTGCCTCTGAAGACAGGGTCATTAGCAATTCTGGCCTGGACTCTGGGTGACAGGGAACTGCCTTCCCCAGCCCCATGTGTTCAGGGCTCAGTCACCCCTCCAGGCCTTCGCTCAAGCTCTTCCCTCTGCCTGAGTAGCTGGTGTCCCTAACAACTCCTATTCATTTTTCAAAGTCCAACAAACACCACCTCCTCCCTGAAGCCCCCCAGGGCCTTCCTGCTGCCTGTCTGGGCTCCAACCCGTGGTGTGCCGGGTCTGCCTCATACCAGCTAGGAGAGTTGATTGTAAACATCTCTTCCAACCCCATGTTTAAAGCCATCAAGTTGGTAGCTTGAAATTGACTGTGGTAAAAGTGTTCACACCATGGAAATAAGCAAACACTGCAAATCAGGCTTTATTGAGGGCCCACTAGGTGCCTGACGGGGGGTAAAGCCGTGAACAAAAGAGGCGAAGTTGTTGCCTTCATGGAGCTTAGGTTTGATATTTCATCCTTGTCTCTAGCAACTGTTTATCTCCATCCATCTATCCAACTGCTCTTCCTTCAAGCATTTCACCATCCTTTTATCCATCCATCCACCCACCAATGTGCCCACTTGTCCATAAATCATCCATCCACCCCGTCCTACTAATCTGGCCTCCCAGTGGGCCAGTTCCTGTCTCCGTTCTGCACCCACATTTATGAGCTGGGTCCCCTTCAAAGACAGAGCTGGTGAGGAGCCACGTCTGGCCCAGGCCAGAGCCCCATCCCCCTGACCCCCGGCCTGGCATCAGCCAGTGTCCCAGGTGTCCCCTCCCCCTACTCCCTGGCCCAGAGCTGTGTGTGCTGGAGAGAGAGCTGAGCTGCTTCCACGGGGAGCCTGGGGCTCACGGGGTGCCTGGAACCTGTGGCCTCCTTGAGGGTGTGAAAACCACAGCACACCTTGACCCAAGCGTCTCCAGGGTGACGGTGGGGGATGGTGAGGGCTGCTCACACCTGCAGGAGCTGCGGTTTCACACTTGAGCTCCCATCCGAGCCTCACGCCTTGATCCCAGGTTAACAGTCCCACTATCAAGACCACCAATGTTCTAGAACTTTCAGAACCGAAGAATCCTGTGTTCTCTCAGTGACTTCTTCCAACATCCCCTTTTACAGAAGAGTCACAGAGAAACCATCAGCAGGGTCGACAGCTGAGCCCTCGTCCAAAAGCAGAGACAAGCCAGGGCTTCAGGCATCACCTGGCATGCAGCCTGGCCTTTGGGGAGGACCACAGGCCAGGCAGGTCCAGGCCAGGGTAGGGATTCCCCTCAGGGCTCTGAGAGCCCGCGGCTGAATCAGACTCTGCTCCTTTAACCCTGCTTCCCGGCCTCGAAAAAGCAGCCTCTGAAGGTGAGCGCCCTTAGGAGGAAAATGATCTCTTCTCTTTCTTTCTTTCTTTCTTTTTTTTTTAAGTATGAGTTGTATGCAATACCCAGCACCAATATCGAGCTCCTGTCCAGAGCTGACGTTCAATAAGGTGCCTTCAAAACGTCACAAACAAGTATTTTCTCAGCATCTTAAATTCACATTTCAGCAGTTTCTCCGACAAATCATCAAAAAGAACTTGACTTCCTCCAATTCCCCGGGACAAGCAAGGAAGATGCCAGGGGATCAGGACCACCGTGTCATTGCTGCCGAGTCCGGCCTGCGGCCCTCCCCAGTGTGAGTGCCAAGGGGAGCGTCCTCTCGCTGTATCCCAGCACCTGCATGTACTCAGTAAATGTGCTCAATAAATATTTCTGGGGTGCATAAAGGGAACAACAAAATGGGCAGCAGGAGGCAGAAAAAGAAATCTTGGTTGGTGAGGGGCTGATTCTAAGAAACTAAGCTGATTTTAAACCTGGAATCCCCCAAGTGCCCCTCCGCAGGTACCTGGGCTGTGTCTGGTTTCTCACTCCCACCCACCTCCAGCACAAGCCTTGGTCCTGGCCGCAGAAGGAAGGAAGCTGACGTTTTTTGAGAGTCTGGGCTGCACCCTGTACATGGGCGACCTCTCCAATTTCTCCCCAGGGTAGGTCAGGCCGCCCCCATTATTAAGACAGGAAACTCCAGCCCAGAGAGGGGGAGTGACTCACCCAAGGTGGCACAGCCAGGAGGTGTCAGAGTCAGGATTCAGACCCAGGTCCACTGGCTCCCCCCAAAATCTTCCCACCCCCAGGGTCACTGTGGGCTCGCTTGGTCCCCTTCCCCTCCCCCTGAAAGGCGATAAGGAACAGTCTGGACTTTGTGCGGCTCTGCAGGCAGGACCTGGGGGGCTGGGCTTGGTGTCTGTCCCAGGCAGTGCCCTGGTCTCGGCACGTGACCTGGGGGTCACCCACGTGCCTCGGAGGGAGGGAGGCTGTCATCACGTGCCCACAGACACACGTGCGGCTCACACTCGCGCACGCAGGAAGCTCACGTCGGCACAGACACACGAGTGGCCTTGGGAATACGGCAGAACCACGGCCGAGCTCCGTGTCCACAGGCACGCAGGCCACTCACACGCGCAGCCACGCCAGCGGGCACCTGAGCCCCAGACGTGCACTGTAAACACGAGGCTCAGGGGTCCCAGCCGGGAGACCAAGGGCTGCAGGCCTCGTTACACCTCAGCCCAGGTGACCCTGTCCGTGGCTCGTGGCTCAGTGGCATGGCCAGCTCTGGACGGCCAGTCGGCCTCACTAGCTGGCCTGGGGCCCAGGCCCTGCAGGTGGAGGGGCCATGACCACCCACTGGCGGAGGTAGCTCCTGGGGGGCCCTTCGTCCCTGGGGCTACTGAAGTCATGCTCCACGGGGCTGCCGCAGTCAGAGTCCACAAAGCCGCTGTCAAACGTGTCCATGTCCAGGCCAGCTGGGGGTGAACCTGCCTCGCTGTCCGACACCCCTCGGGGCGACCCGCCATCCCAGGGCGGCCCGGGGGCCCAACCCTCCTCATCCTTGAGGTGCAGCTTTATCCTGCCAAGCAGGCTGCCCAGGGGGTCCCCCGGCCCGGCAGGGCCACTGGCTGAGACGCAGCCACAGGATAGGACTGTGGCCCCCGTGCCCGGAAGCGAGTCCTCCGTGCCCGGGCCAGGCTCCAGGCTGGTGTCCAGGTTCAGGGCTGGGTAGCCGTCATCCCCGCAGGTGCAAGGCCAGGTGCACAGCCCCTCTGCGTCCACCACGGTCACCGTGTCGATGGATACCAGGCCGTATGGCCGGTCCCTCTCCTGGCTGTGAGCTGAGCTGCCCAAGCTGCCGGCGGTGGAGTGGGCTGGGCCCCAGGAGCCCGGCTCAAGCACCCCGTCGGCTTCCACCAGGTCTGGGGGCTCTGGCAGCTCTGTGGGCACCAGCCCCTTGGCTGCAGTCTGCGGTAGGCACTGGCTGTGCATCTCCAGGGACAAGGGCACCCCTGGGCTCCAGGATCTCAGTTCCAGGCTGGAAGCAGTGAAGGGGGTGCCCACCCATTTCTGCGAGAGAGAAGAGGAGGGAGAGTCATGGATGGGATGGGGGACAAGGGGTGGCGGGGGAGCATATCAACAGACAGACACAGAGACAAGACAGACGGCAAGAGAGAAAGAGACAAAGACTCCAGAAGATAAAGAGAGAGATGGGGGTGGGGGGAGTTGAGCACCGTGCTGTGTCCCTATCCAGGGACAGTTCCTGTCGCCGTCCCGGCCTCCCTGGGCCTCAGTCTCCCTGCCTATAGCAGGGAGCTACGGCCCTCAGCAGCGTGCAGGCGCAGACAGTCTGCTGCTCAGTGGCCTGGGGTCTGTATGGGTGTGGGTCCAAGATTCCCCAGCTGCGGGGACGAGGGGCGGGAGGCCCTGAGAGCTGAGTGACAGAGCCCTCACCAGGCCTTCTGTTTTACGTCCTCGGGGAGATTTCTCGAAACCACGCATTCTTCTGTTTGTGTCCTCACTAGAGTGGACACATGACCAGGGGAGAAGCCCCAATTCTTCTGGTCACGGCTGTGTCCCCAGAGGCTCACACAGTGCCTGGCACACAGTAGGCACCCAATAAATGTATATTAACTAAATGAATGAATGGAGTGGATCAAGGGCCAGCCACTCAGAATAGATAAGGGCTGTGGGGTGACAATGGACTGAGGCAGCTGTCCCTAAACTTTAAGGATCCCCCTGCCCTCACCTGCCAGGGGTCCCACTCATGACACAGGGTCTCCATCCAGTTGGCAGGGAAAATCCCTGAGAACCAGAATCTCCCAGTTTTGAGCCTACTCCATCAGAAAACTCCTCTCAGAACCCTGCTGAGGCCACTACCACTGATTTGAAGTCACTTCTCAGCTGTGTGGCCTTGAGCCAGTTACCTACCCTCTCTGTGCCTCAGTTTCTGCATCTGTAAAATGGGCCTGCTAATAGTCCCCACTCCACAGGGTGGTTGTGGGGATTAAATGATAAATTAAATAACATCTGTGGCGCTCCTAGCAGGGTGCCTGGTGCACAGCAAGTGCTGTAAGAGTATTGGTAAAACAAACACAAAATAGATGTGATATTTGAGCTTCAGGGAAAGTGCAGAGGAAAGAGGAAAGGGTTTATCCAATGTGGGCTGCAGCCTAGGCTCCTCCCCTGCCCGGCTCTGAGCCTCAGTCTCCTCGTGGTTCCCCTGGGATGGTGGAGCACACACCCTCCCCACTTGCAGGGGCTGCTAAGAGGATGAAAGGGTGGAGGTGAGACAGCGCTCAGTGAGTGCCAAGCAGATGGCATGTCGCACTTCCTGACTTCCAGACTCTGCTGGAGCAGATGGGTCACCACATCCTCTCTGCGGTGACTGCCGCCACCGGGTGGGGGGTGGTAAATAGGCACAGAGAACCCAAGGGCGATGGCGCTGGTAGCGGGGGTTGGGGCCTGGATGGGGCTGGTGTATTTTGCAGGCAGGGCCATATCCTTCCCAGAAGCTGCTCCCTCCCCACCTCCATAGCAAGGGCTTCTACCAAAGGACCAGGAGGCCACTTCGTGGCTCAAGGGACCACCTGGCTCACCCTCTCTCCCAGTTTGACTCCTTGGGCTGGAAAATGCTGCAGGATCTTGTTTAATTCTTATGCCAACTCTGCCCCACTGGAATTATTTCCTGCACTTTGCATGTGCAGAGACTGAAGCCTGGTTCCAGCCCGGGTCGGGAATCTGGGTGCCCCAGGCCTACAGGGTGGGGCTGGTGGTCTAGATGTGTGGGTGGAAGCAAGCTCCCAGAGTGTGAGAGGCTCCCAGGGGCTCATCATGTGGTGGGGACACTCACCTTGAAGTCTCCGCTGTGGCCCACGTACAGGGGCTGGAAGAAGGGCTCTGGGCTGGGCACCTGCACCCACACATTTTTCCATAGCCTGGAGGGCAGAGACGAGGTGAGCCCCCCGCACCTCCCAGAGGGCAGCCGGGCCTCCCGCTCAGAGGCTCCCCAAATGTGTCCTGCGGGAGGCTCAGAGCCTCCAAGACACACCCAGGCCCCTCCCTTCCGCCCCTCTGCCCCAGGCCTCAGTGTTCACATCTGTAAAATGGGGCAGCGAGTCTCCTGAAGGTGCTCCAAGTTTAAGGGCTTGGCTGCCTGTTCTCTGCTAAGCCAGTGCTGGCCCCTGAGCCGTGACTTCCTCCTCCACCACCAGGGATGAGCCAACAGCCAATTCCATGGGGCTGTAGGGAGGGGTCAGGAAGTGTAGGCACAGCGCCAGGCACCCCAGCACCCAGAGACTGGTCTGCAACACCCTCTGTGATTCGCAGGCTTCTCTGCCTGGAACAGGGTATGCAGGGCCCCCGCCCAGTGTCTGCCACTTAGCAAGGGCTCAGCCCCAGCCAGCAGCATGCACGAAGGCCAGGGGAGCTCAGGTTTTATCAATGTTTTTAATCAGCATCAGCCCTTCTCTCGATGGCCACGTTCAGCAGAAACCCCATACATAAAGAGATAAAGGCAAAACCTCTGGTTCTGAAGCAGGATTGTCAGGGGGGTTCTTCCACCAGCCCTTAACCCCCACCTGGCGGCCCCTCCTGACCCTCAGGACTCAAAGCTTAGAATTCACTGGACAAGATCACAGCTGAGGTCACTGTTATGAGCACTTCATAACACTTCTCCTCCACTTCACTGCTGTGTGACTTTGGGCAAGTTCCTAGACAGCTCTGTGCCTCAGTTTCCCCATTTGTCAAATGGAAGTAAATGCCGCGTATCAAGCTCATCTGGCTGCTGTGAGGGTTAAGCATGTGCTCTACACAGTGCCCAGTTTAGTATCACCATCACTGTCATTACTATTGTCATGGTGACAGGTGTGTCCTCCGGTCCCGGCCCAGGCTGAGCCCCTCCCTGCCACCCTGTTCCCTGGCCTCACCTCCAAGCCTGATGGATCTTCGGGCCTAAGATGACAAGGACGAGGCATGCGAGGACCAAGATGGGAAGCAGGTGAGGGTACAAGTCTCCCTTTATCTCTGGGAAGGAAGAAAACACTGGGTGAATTTGACCAACCTCTACGAGAGGCCACCTGGGCTGGGTGTGGAGGGCACTGGGTCTGGGCTGGAGTGGAAGTGGGTGGGAAGGCTGCTGGTGCCTCGCGGTGGGATGGACCTGGCTTCAACTCCTGCTCCCACCCCCACCCTAGGCAAGTGATTTCATCTCTCTGAACCTCAGTTTTCTCATCTGCAAAATGGGGATAATAATTCCCACTTCACAGATACATTAGGAGGATCAAAGGCCCCGCCAGGAGAAGCACCTGGCACCCAATGCAGGGCCTGGCGAGCAGGGGCCCCAGAAATGCTGTGGAACAGCTACAAGGGGATGCATGACTGAGTGGGAACCTTCCAGCCGTGCTGAAAATCTCAGGGCTCAGGGCCGCTGCACTAGGACAAGATTTAGTACAAGGAGTGGGTGTCCATCCCTGCTTCACATCTTACCTTCTGGCTGGGTGTGAAAGACGACTGGGTCACTCCACTCGCTCCAGGTCCCCTGGAAGGAGGAGCCAGGCTGGGGCCCTGCCCGCACCTGCAGCTCGTAGCTTGAGCCTTTGTGGAACTCCAAGGGCAGGAGAGAGACGCTTCTCGAATCCACTGAGATCAGCTTTCTCCCTGGACTCTGCCAACCCAGGGAAAGGATGCGCTGGGTTAGGACCGCCCAGGCCAGCCCCCGCCTCCAGCAGAACCACCCTTTACCAGCCCCCAGGAAAGGGGTGGAGTTTCTCCTGGCAAGTCTCCACCCCCTCCACAAGAGTCAGTCTGAGCTCTGGCCACTCCGGTGTGGGCAGCACAGAGCCGCGGGCGCTGCCCTGGCCTTGCCTGTGATACAGTGCTTTGGTCGCTTTCTCTCTGAGCCCAGCTCAGTCACTCACAGCCCCACAGGGGACCCTGCCTGCTGGGCCTGGGAATGTCCCGGGAAGAGCAGTGGCCGTTCCTGGGCATGTTTAGCTGGCAGCATTCCAGACTTCGGACACTTCTGTAATTCTTCAACAGTGGCTACTTTCAACAGTGGGCATTTCTGGGCGTCTTTAACGACAGGCGTCTTAGCAATGGGTACCTCTGGAAGTCCTCCACTGGGGATGGTCTAAACTATGGCATTTATGAAAATCTTAAACTGGGACCATTCTAAAGGATGGATAATTCTAGAACACTTCATCTGTGACTGTTCTAAATAGTGGGCCATTCTGGAACTCTCCAACACTCTAAACAAAGAATGCCTCTAGAAGCCTTCACCCCGCCCCAGTCCTCTGAGGGTCTCACCAGAGCCCAGGGGTCTCCGAGCTTCCTGTACCGCAGCTCATACTGAAGTTTGCCCTTCAGCGCGTACAAATTGTAATCGGAGCTCCAGGAGATGTTATAATGTCCAGAGAAGGTCACCGTCACATTGAAAGGGGGAGATGGCTTGACTTAGAGGAAAAAGCCAGAAAGATAAAATGGGATGAGATTTTGCAGCAGCTGAGAATGATGCTCTCCTTGATGAGATCAAGACTAATGACCCTGAATGACTTGGGGTAAAGCATCCCCTGTCTCTGGGCCTTAGTTTACTCATCTGAGAAATGAGAGATTTAGATGAGTCTAAAGTGGGGGTGCTACGACTCAGGGGGGCAAGAATGCAGACTGGCGTAGCCGGGGAGTGGGCGGAAACCAACGACACCCACTCATTCTCCATTTCTTTTCTAAATGATGGCATCATTTTCTTTTTACGCGGGCCTCTCACTGTTGTGGCCTCTCCCAACTGTGGAGCACAGGCTCCGGACGCGCAGGCTCAGCGGCCATGGCTCACGGGCCCAGCCGCTCCGGGGCATGTGGGATCTTCCCAGACCGGGGCACGAACCCGTGTCCCCTGCATCGGCAGGCGGACTCTCAACCACTGCGCCACCAGGGAAGCCCGAATCACTTTATTTTAACTCTAGCTTCCTTGAGAATCAAAAGACTGTAATTAGCATCATGCTAATTAATTAGCACCAATTATGCTAATGATGGAAGTTACCACCTCTGAGTGCCTGCCGGGCTGCTCTACAGCGAGCATTTTGACGCCCGCAGGGGCCCTGAGAATTCGATGTGACCGTTGTCATCTCCCAGACATCTTCTGGAAAGTGCGTGAGCAGAGATCTGGGCCACAACACCACGCCCTCCTGGGCTCTGTGATCCGGCTTGCCATATGCCCCTGTCTTGGGGATCTTAGCTCCTTGGGACAGAGGTTTTGTTCTCCAGGTCAGTGCTGTGTCCGCAGCTCCTAGGACAGAGCCGGCACACAGCAGGCCCTCAAGAGATACTTGTTAAACCAACAAATGAACCTTCCAGGGATTCCAAAAAGGAACTCTGAGGCTACGGACGACTCAGCACCAAGGCCTGCGATGTTCAGGAGGCTGCGGCGAGGGCTTTATTGTCATTGCTATTTCAGCGATGGGTCCTTTGGGACTGGAATAACTGCTAAGCCCTCTCCTATTTTCCCCAGGCCGACGGAGACCTGGTTTTCCACTTCCCTGTACGTCCTGGGCTGGGTGGTGAGGACCACAGCTGGGGATCAGGGATGGGGTCAAGGATGGGGGCCCAGAGCCCAGGAGGGGGAAGGGAGTAGAACACTGCCCCCTGGCTTCAGGCCCTGGCAGGGAGGGGGAAAGGGAGAGCGCCAGAGAGAAATGGGACTTGGAGCCGCCCTGCGAGGTGGAGGGGCCATGGAGCAGTTCCTTCTCCTCTGCAGGGCAGGGGGAGGCTTGCAGTCTGCCCCGCTCACTGAGAGGGGCAAGGGGGCGCCCCTGCTCCCACGCCTGGATCTGCATGGCTGAGTGACCGTGTGCGTATGTGTGCATATGGGCGTGTGTGAGAGAGCGTGGGCCTGTGTCCAGGCTGGCTAGGCCCAGGGCTGCTGGGACACCCGTGCATTTGTCCAAGGGTGTATTTATGAGTGTGCGTGTGAGAGACTCTGGGTGTGTCTGCGTGTGTGTGAACCTTCATTCACACCTTGTGCAGTGTGACACCCACTCAGCGAAGTGGTGCAAACCTGGACCCCCTCCAGGTGACAGACACCCTCTCACCCCCCTGCCCCACCACTGGGAACCTAGGGCCAAAATCCCCCAGAGATTCCTCGCAGAGGCTGGGCCTTCCCGAGGAGGGCAGGACTCTCTTAGCAGTCTGCATTTGCATGCCTCTGAGCACGGGCTTCTCACCCCCTCCGTGGAAATCCCACTTTGGGGACACACACACACACACACACACACACACACACACACACTAAAAGCTGCCTCCTGGACCGGCCCTGGGTCTGGACCCACAGAGACAACTTCTTCCACCAGCCAGCACCGCCCCTCCACCCCGCCCCCGGCCTGGAGGGAAATTCCAGGCCTCACTGGAGCTAATGAATGGGAGAAAACTCAGGGAAGTTTTTCTCTTGGGACTCAGTGTCCCCACTTGCCTCATAATGTAGACAGAATCCCTAAGAGTCAGGGTTAAAAGGGCCCTCACTCTGCAAATAGGGAACTGGTCCAAGTTCACAGATAGGCAGGGCTGAACCAGAACTGAAGGCCGAGATCCTGGGTCCCAGTCCAGCTCCTTTTCATACCGCGGCTGCCTCTCTTTGGTTAAAGCTCAAACCTAGTTATCAACCCGTCACACCTTAGTAAATATCGGTGCACCTACAGAGCAGAACTCTAAGGGGAGGTAAGGACATAGGACAGGTCAGCTATGATGGTGGGGGAAGGGGAGCCGTCTCAGGGACCATGTGTCCTCCTCAGCTCTGGGGTCCAAGGGATACTCACTGCTTTTAGCCAGGACAAAGCTGCCGCACTCCTGGGAGTGATTGCCCGAATGGTCTGTCATGTTGACACTGAAAACGTCGTCGGCCATGTATTGGAGCACATCCATGTGGCACGTGTACTCTGCATGCGTGGCATTGTGGGTGGACCAGCAGAGGCTGCAGGAGGTGACCTCGTCCTCCAGTTCTCCATATGAGTCTTGCCTTCAAGGACAGAGCAGCCGGTTATGGCTGGAAGCCAGCGGGGCTCAGGGCAGAGGGCCAGGACCCCAGCCCAGAATCTTGGGGCTGGGAGGGAGTTGAAGTGGTGCCGGGGGTCACCTGGTCGAATTACCCCTTTCCCCGGGAAGATACTCCTCCCCTGAAGTAGCCCTGATGGATGGTGTCCAGGCTCGGCTTGTATGCCTCCAAGGGACTGGGAACTCACTACCTCATTTAAGGACAGCAGCTTTTAACTTTGGAAATTTGGGCCATTCTTGCCTGGACTGAGCCTAAAGCTGTCCCTGTCAGTTCCATCAACTGTATCACTGTCCTACAGAAAGGGTGCTAAGCATTTCAGTTCTCCTTCCTGACCTCCTCTGTCCAACATCTGCTGAATACCTAATAAGTGCTTGTGCTCAGGGCCAAGATAAGAGCCAAATGAACTTCATCCCCTGCTTTGGGTGAACTACCAGGGAGGCTATTGGTATAAGGTTGGGGGAAAATGCTCTGGCTTTTTAACTGCCAGTGGGCAGAAACAGTGGGTTTTGAAGTATGTATAGGAGTTCACCAGATATTTATTTCCCTACCTACATCTTCAGGCTGTGAACATGACCACCCTTGAAGGCTAATATGGATGTGTGGACTCAGTTATTTGCTAAATATTTGCTGGAATAGAAACTTCTGCTGAATAAAGTCTCTCTAAACCTCTTGAACAGCAGCCAGGAGGATCTTTAAAAACTGCCTGTCACCCCCATGCCTAAAACCCTCGGGTGGCTTCTCATCACCCACACAATAAAAGCTGGCCCTGGGCTTCCCTGGTGGCGCAGTGGTTGAGAGTCCGCCTGCTGATGCAGGGGACGCGGGTTCGTGCCCTGGTCTGGGAAGATCCCACATGCCGCGGAGTGGCTGGACCCGTGAGCCATGGCTGCTGAGCCTGTGCATCCAGAGCCTGTGCTCCGCAACGGGAGAGGCCACACAGTGAGAGGCCCGTGTACCGGGGGCGGGGGGCGGGGGGGAAGCTGGGCCTTGCTTACCTCTCATCTCCTTTGCTTGTTGTTCTCTCTCACACTGGCTCACTCTGCTCTGGCCCCACTGACCTCCTCGCTGTCCCTCAGACTCATTAGTCTCTCCCTACCTCAGGACCTTTACACTTGCAGTGCCCTCTGCCTGCACTGCCCTTTCCCCAGCTCACTGGCTGCCTCCTTCTCACCCAGAAAGGCCTGCCCCGACCCCCCTGGCTAAAGCAGACCTTCTCCCCATGTCACTCGCTTTCCACCCAAGGCTCAAGGTTCCTGGACTTTAAAGCACTCATTATTCTCAGGAAGCATCCTGTTGGTTGTTTTCGTTTTTCTTGTCTGTCTCCCCAGCCACTCCCCACCTGCAGTAAGTCAGCTCCGGGACCAGCTGGGACCTGGTCTGTCTTAGGCTCTACTGGGCCCCCAGTGCCTGCAAGTGTCTGGCAAGAGCTTAATAAATATGTTCTGAAGAAGTAACTGAATGAACGAATGAATGGGTGATGACAGAATGAAAGCCAGCTGTTCTTTATCCTGATCAGCACGTTGACAAAAACTCTCCTTGACCAGGCTCAACTCAGGCTCCTCAGAACTCTCTCCTCGACGAGGCCCTGACTTTGGGACTCCCAAGCTCGTCTCTGCGTTGTCTAATGTTAGCAAGAATCCTGCTAAGTCATTTTAGCCAGAATCTTCCATCCTTGATATCTGATCGAATTCCTCATCCTCCACCACCCCCAGGTGATGTGGGCTCACCCTGGGCTTCCATTAGCAAGAATCCTGTTAAGTCAGTTTAGCTGGAAGCCCCCTTACCCCTGATGTTTCCTCTTAGTATTTTTCCATCCATTGACCTGCTCCTTAGCTATAAATTCCTAATTTTCCTTGTTGTATTCGAGTTGAGCCCAAGCTCTCTTCCCCACACCAAAACCCCACGCAGCAGTCCCTACACCCATCATGATGGTCTTTTTTTTTTTTTTAAGAATCCCTTATATATTCTTTTTTTTTAAATAAATTTATTTACTTATTTATTTTTGGCTGCGTTGGGTCTTCGTTTCTGCGCGCGGGCTTTCTCTAGTTGTGGTGAGGGGGCTCTCTTCATTGCGGTGTGCAGGCTTCTCATCGCAGTGGCTTCTCTTGTTGCGGAGCACAGGCTCTAGGTGCGTAGGCTTCAGTAGTTGTGGCACGTGGGCTCAGTAGTTGTGGCTCACGGGCTCTAGAGCGCAGGCTCAGTAATTGTTGCGCACGGGCTTCGTTGCTCCGTGGCATGTGGGATTTTCCCGGACCAGCGCTCGAAACTGTGTCCCCTGCATTGGCAGGCGGATTCTTAACCACTGAGCCACCAGGGAAGCCCGATCATTACGGTCTTGAATAAAGTCTGCCTTACCATTCTTTAACAAGTGCAATGAAAAAGTTTTCTTTAACAATAGGGACCCATGAATCTTGGAGTCAGACTGCCTGTGTTTGAATCTCAGCTCCACCATTCACTGGCTGTGTGACCTTGGGCAAACTGCATAACCTCTCTGAACCCTAGTGTCCTCGTTTGTTAAATGGGAGTAATAATTGTGAGGATGGGAAGTGATGGTTCATGTGAAGTGTAGCAGGATGCCGGGCATGTATTCAGTGTTCAAAAAAATCATGTGGCAGTCTGGTCATCCTGGGGTCTCAAAACCACAGTCTGGCCTGTGTGGGCAAGAGAGTATGGTCTTTGGAGCCCTGCTCACTGGACAAGTCTCGTGAGTCCTGCATGGACATCTGTAAGGTAGGCACAGTGATTCCCAGCTCCCAGTCCCAGATCACGGTCAGTGATTCTCAGCTCATGGTGAAACCAAAAGCTGTCGGTGGAAGGGCTGAGAGAGCCCCCGGAAGTGGCAGCCATTATTTTTATTGCTAAACTACCTGCCAGGCACACAGTAGGTCCAACTCCGTCTGTGGCCTCTGGCAGTCCTGCCCCACCCCAGCCCTCCAGGGCTACCCTGAATCGCATCCCCGAGGCTGGCGAGGTCTGGCCACTTACCAGGTGAGGGTGAGCGTGCCAGGGTGCGGGGCCCTTGTCTTCAGGATGCAGGTGACCGTCTGGATGTAATCGGTGTAGCAGACGAGGTCTGAGCAGCCCCAGGCTGGAGGGTCAAGGGACACAGAGACCTTGGTTGGGGTGGGGGCTGGTCGGGGTCAGCAGAGCTGATCACCCCCTCACCCCCTTGAGGGCTGGAGGATGACGGGAAGCAGGGGTCCCAGAGCCAGGATGAATATGATGACCCTAGGGCCACTAAGATTAAGGCCTGGAGCAAGGGGGTCCTTGCCACCTAAGAATTCTATTTTTGAGCCCCCAAAGTTGCGAGGTTGGCTATGGAGACAAGACTCTCCTAACGAGAAACATCATAAACTAAGCGGGTCCCCACCCAGCGCCCTCCCCACAAGCCCTGTGTCCAGACACCAGGTCAGCATCCCTCCTGGCCGGCCTCCCTCTCCAGGTGGTGTGTCCTGAACTCCCCGGTGGCTGGGGGAATCTGCACATCCTGCGAGAGGGATTCGTGTGGTCAGTGAGAGACCACATGCTCCCTCTGTTCCCCGCAGCTGGTCCAAGACAGGACATGGACCTCGGTGACCCGGCAGTGCTTCGAGGGAGCAAGAAACCTTCAGAAAACTGAGAAGCCCTTGGATACCTTTGCCAAGATGTCTGTATTATCCTACTGCCCAAACCATCACCACCACCACCAACCAAGTGACACAGGTATGGTCCCCCTCAGGCAATTTTATTGCAAGATTTAATACTCTCCCAACTCCATCGTTAATTGCTTTACTTTGTTCTAAAAATGTTTGACAAAATCCAGTTAATAAGTTTTAGTTTAGTTTTGTTTTGTAAGATCAAGTGCCAACGCTGCTATTCCCCCTGCCTCCACCCCCCACTATTTACCAGAAATTTGTTCCTCTTTTAAATGGATTCATTCTTAGTGGCTTTTTCCTATTTTTCCTTGACTAATGAAGACCCAGGGGTTAGCAGTACATTCCTCCTGGGTCTCCATCTAGGTCAGAAGCTGGATTTGTAGTCAAGAACACTGTCACTGGAAACATCCTTTACGTCTCCTCCCATCACATTTAACAAATGAGAAAACTGAAGCTCTGAGACTGGGCCACACCTTTTGTCTCGCTCTTGGTCTGGGCTCAGGAGACCCAGGAAAGGCAAAATCTAATCTGTGCTAGTTCTTCACCTCCACACACATGGCGGACACCGCTAATCGATCATGGCCCTCACTCCCTTGGGTGTGGCCTCAGAATCCTTCTCAACACAGTTGAGTGGCTCCAGACAGCCACTACCAAGGGATCTGAGATGTGGAAAGGAATCCTGTTGGAGGAGGAAGTTTCCCTCGGGGAGGAGCACGGGGCCTGTCGGTGGACACAGAGCGGCCCGTTCAGATACTTTGCGGAGAAAAGAGGACTGATTTTGGTAGGACCAAAACCCAGGTGGCTGTGTCCTCTCTGAGTTCATCGTATCCTAGTCGTTCTCTTTCAGGGCTCCAGAACTTGGAGAGGAGCTGCCTTTCCTAGGTAGACTCAAGGCCACCAAGGGACAGGGTTTGTCCCGAACTTGTAATGAAACATTGGAGAGGGGACAGTAGTCCCTGAACTAGTGTGGAGGTGGCATCAGGGACCAGAGGGAGTAAAAACCCTGTCACCGGTCACTACCCTGAGCCCTGCGCAGAGAGCCCCCGGGCCACCCCCACCCCGCCCAGGGCTATCACAGCGTGTGGGAGGCAGTGGGAGCCGTGAAAAGTGCACACGTGACTTACACGTGCTCTGAGTCGCTATTTGTAAGCTGGAGACACTGGCCCCTCGGACGGGGTGGGGAGGTATTTAGATGGTATCACGCCAGTGCAGCCCAGGCGGCCTGCGTGTGGCACTCACCCAATGAAAGCAGTTAAGACCACGGGAATCAGGCAGATTTGGGAACCCGTCCCAGCTCTGCCACTGCCCGGCTGTGTGGCCGTGGACCTGCCTCTCACCCTCTCTGAGCCTCACAGGCTGTCGGCAGAAGGGAATGAGGATGCTCGGCCCCCGGGACACAGCAGGGGCTTGTTATTTGTGCTCACGGGGTGGGGAGAGGCAGCGGGTGACCCAAAGGCCCTTTAGAGGCTAAGACAGGATTCTGACCACTCAGAAAGGGAAAATAAAGGAGACTGACATCTGTTTCCTGATGGAGCTATTTGAGGCTTTGGGTCTTTCGGTAAAAACCGGAGTGAAATGCTTATGAGTCAGCACAGCGGCGGCTGAGGGCACCCCTGTCCCCGGGCCAGCTCCCATTCGAGCCTGTGTGCTGTGTCCCACCTCCTCTGGGAAGGCTTCCTGGATCTCTCAGCCCTGACTGCGCCCCCAAGTCTAACACCTGGCCTTTCCCTGCTCGGGTCTCGAACATCTCTCCCTCTGACTGCAACATCTCCTGCTCCTCCGGGGCTTCCTTCTAAGGCTTTGGCTGCTTTTGTCTCCACAGCCACTCTCCCCACCCAGGGAATATGTGTGCTGGCAGTGGATCCAGTGATTGTTGAGAAACATCTGCTAGGAGATGAGGAGAAACTGTGGTTAGATCACAGGCAGGACTTCCTCACGCTGAGAACTGGGAGCCAGCCAAGGCAGAGAGAAGAAGGATGAAGTCCCTCATCCTCCCGCCCCGCTTCCCTGGCCAGCGAGACGTGGAGACCGGGACTCACTTCTGGACAGTGGAGCTCTCTGGTGGGATGGGCTCTAGCTAATGCAGAGATGGCTACTGGACTTGCGCCGGCCGCAAGTGGACAGATGCCACAGACTCTGACCCTGTGGCCTCTACCCTGCCCTGGAGCCCACAAGGCCAGCCCGGCCGCTCTCCACCCACATACCACGGGGCAACTACTTACCCCCCTGGAGCATCAGCAGGAGCAGAGGGGCAGCCCAGCCGCAGAGCATGCTGCCCGCCGGAGCCTGGAAGAGACACACAGGGAGAGGGTGGGCCTGGGGCCTGGGGACCAAGGGACCCTGAACATCCTCTGGTCCCCATCCCTCCTTTGGAAGACTTGCCTCAGTTTCTTGGATTTGCTTCTGAGAAACAAGAGTTTGAGGAGCCTGAGGCTGCCCCCAAGGATTCCTGTCCCTTAGAAGTGGCTTCTTTGCCCCCTGGATCCCTACCCGCTTCTCCCCGCTTCTGCCTGGGCCCCCAGCACCATCACAAATGAGGAGGATGAAAAGGGGGAAGAGCTCACTGCTGGTCCCCCCCTGCTAAGCCTGTTGATGTAGCACGACGTGTGCACGTTTATCCATCTAGATAAGAAAGAGGGAGGCAGGGAGGGGAAAGGGGCTTGGCGGGCAGAGATCTTGCGTCCTCTTTCTTACAAAACCCCCATGTTGATGTTAGCCCAATTAATTGGCTTCTTAATGAGTAGCAAATCCAAGATTAGCCCACAAAGGAGACAGTTCCTGCATACCTAAGATAAGTTTAGCCCAATAGCGAGGGTTCCTACCCAAATACAGAGCTCCCCCGGGTTAGCCCACCAGCAAGCATGGGGGAACCCAGCTTGACCACACGAAGGTGCCCTGGACACCCTGATCTGCATGAGATGAAGAAGAGACCTCTTTGGAGACCAGAGCCAGCCTGTCCAGGAAGAGCGGACTTTGGTACCTTGGGCAGAAGAACAACCCACCAGGCTGGCAATGCCAGGCTCTTGCTGGTACTTTGTCCATTGCCCCCCCAGCTCTGTGTCTACTTGGGGAGGTACCAGCCAGAAGCCAGTGGGTCCCAAGAACCCTACCTAGATAGATCCCATGGACAGGTGTGTAGCTGGAACAGGAGCCCAGAGGGCTGACCCGTGCAGGGACCAGGTCACACACATGGCTTCTTCCGGACACCATCCCTGAACCCGGCTTCCCCCAGAGCCTACTCTGGCCCCGCTGGGAGCTTCCTCTGAGCTCCCAAATAGGTCACCAGGCAGGCAGTGGTGCAGGGCACGGACAGGTTCAGCTGCGTGGCTCTCGGCTGGTCACATCCCCTCCCTGAGCCTTAGAAGGAAAGACGGTAAAGCCTGCTTCCAGGATTCTGGTGAGGATTCAAAGCCTCCATTTATAGAATCACTGGGCCCCTGGCATAGCCCCTGGCACACAAACACTCAAGAAACAGTGATGGATACAGGCTTTTAAAGCATCAGAATGGACGGACTCCCTGAGTGATCTACCCAAGAGGTCCCCAAATGTCTCATTTTCCAAAAGTTGGCCATATTTGTAGATCATGTGCACTATTATTTATTTAATATATTTTCTATAAACAGACCCTATTAAAAATTTAACTCCAACTTCAACCTAAGCAATAATGCACATAGTTGTGTATTTTTTCCCCATAGCTGTGTATCATTCCCCAGTCAATGATTGTAAAGCATTTGAAACAGTGCCTGGCATATAGCAGATGTTATATAAGTGTTTCTTAAACAAAGCAATCAACTTACCATAAAACAAAATGCAGTGAAATGTAAAAACTAAATACAAGGATAACAAAAGACAGTAATTGAATTTTAGTGAGATACTATTCCCTGCTTAAGACTCTGATGGGGCTTCCCTGGTGGCTCAGTGGTTAAGAATCCGCCTGCCAATGCAGGGGACACTGGTTCGAGCCCTGGTTCCGGAAGATCCAACGTGCTGCGGAGCAACTAAGCCCATGTGCCACAACTACTGAGCCCGCATGCCACAACTACTGAAGCCCGTGCCCCTAGAGCCTGTGCTCTGCAACAAGAGAAGCCACTGCAATGAGAAGCCCGCGCACCGCAACGAAGAGTAGCCCCCCCTCGCCACAACTAGAGAAAGCCCGCACACAGCAACGAAGACCCAATGCAGCCAAAAATAAATAAATAAATTTATTTTTTTAAAAAAAGACTCTGATGAGTTGGAGATCTAGTTTGCCTTTGTTTAAAAAGGGAGATTAAAGAGTATTAGAGAGGTGTTGAAGACATACTAGCATCAAGCTGAGATTCTCACCCCCTCCCTCATCAGAGGATAGAAAGAAATTTGAAAAAGGTCTCACTCTCTCACTAGGGGGTCCAGGGATATTTAACACCATCTTAAACAAGCCACTCAATTCTGGGAAACATCAGCCTTGAATGATGACGTCTTCTCCTGTTTCCACAGCACCAAGTAGGAACACCTCCCGGTCCCACTACCCTCCCTGCCCTGAATCCACCCCTTATGGGGCTTCCCACTCAGTTGACTCCTGAGGGCAACAGCAACTTACTCCCCACATGCACCCAGACCAGCAGGTGTGCTTCCTGAGTGAAGGACAGAGGGTGCCTTGCAGCCTCCTACAGAGCAGTGAAGAACACCTGGCTTGGAGTCTGCCAGGTGCCAGCTGTGTGACCTTGGGCAAGTTCCTGACCTCTCTGATTCTCTGTTTTCTTATCTTTGTTGTAGGCACTAAATGCATTATTGCATGTGAAGCATTCCAGCGCAGTCCTGGATGGGATGGAGCCCTAAATTGGTGCTTATCCACCAGGCTCCAGTGCCTAGAAATGATTTCTGAGGTTGTGGTCCTTCAGACTAAAAGTTGGCCAAATTTCAGGAGAGTCTGGGGATGTGGAGAAGATTGGGGGGAGGAAGTCAAATGGAAGCAGGTACTATGGAGAACGCAAAGTGCTTAACTTCACAGTCAACAGAGAAATGCAAATGAAAACCACAATAACATGCCATTTAAATTTTATCAGATTAGTAAAAACTAAAGGTCTGACAACATCACGTGTTGCTGAGGACACAACGTAATGGGAACTCTCATTTACAGCTAGTGGAGATGTAAATTAATACAACTAGTCTGGAAAATAGTTTGGCATGGTCTAATAAACTTGAACAAGTGTTTACCCTAAGACCCAGCAATTCCACTGTGAGGTATACTACCAAGGAAACACTGGCACGTGTGTACAAGAAGCATAGGCAGAAATGTTTATAGTGGCATTGATTTTAATATTGAAAAACTGGAAACAACCTAAATATACATAAGCAAGAGAATGGAAAGATAAACTATGGTGTAATCACTCCATGTGAAAATGAATCATAGCTTCACACAACAAAGCAAATGACTCTTACAGAAAAGCAACAACAACAACCAAAAACCAACCAAAAAACCCACGAAGCAAATGACTCTTTCTGAAGCAAAAGAAAGATTAGAAAAGAACACAGGCATAATAACACCATCTGTGTCACACTTAACACCATGTAAAGCAGCTCTATATATTGTTTGGGTGAATATACATGTGTCCTGAATATAAAGAGAAATCCAAGGGAATGAAAAACATCAAATCCTGAATAGCGTAGATAAGGAGGGGATGTGATGAAGTGAGGGTCTCCAGGGGTCTCAACAGTTTGGTAAAACTGAGTGAAGCTACCATGGGTGTTGATTATGTTTTTCTTTATACCTTTTTGTATGTCCAAACTATTTCATAACATTTTAAACGTAAGTGAATCTTGGATTTATAAAATAAAATGTGGCCACTTCTGGCCATGATAGAGCTGGTATCTGAGTAACCCTCTTACTAAGAACAACTACAAGAGGAGAAAAAAAACCCACTAGAAAGCATGAGAAAGCAACCAAGTTAGATAGTACTTGAGAGGCCAGGGTGCCAGAGAGAAGGAAAATGTATTGAAATTCTGCATGCAATGTCCCCTCAAATAATTTGCCAAGTCACTGCAGATGAGTTACATTCCAGGAAAGCTAGCAGAAAGCATCCGGTAACAGGCTAAAACGCTAAGAAGAGATTTTGTCAGTTTCACAATGCTAAGGAAAGAATCAGAGTCTAAGAAAAATGGGCCCTGATAAATACCCAGTTATTCAGGAAAGGCTATGTCTTGGGAATAAGAAAAATCAGAAATAGTTCAGTCTTCACTGCATCAAGATGATCTGCCTATATGCCATATGTCTGCTAGAAAAAAAAATTAAAACCTATCTGGAAAAACTTAGCTTAATCTAAAGCCTCCATACTTCCCATACACAATGTCCAGCATTGAATTAAATTGATAAGACAAACTAGAAAACAGTACCAAATGACCAAAAGCCAAGAAGATAAAACCAAAGCAAAACCAGAAACAGACCCATAAGTGATTCAGAAAATGGCCTTATGAGACAGGATTTAAAATAACTATGATCAGTATGTTCAAGAATTCCACCAGAAATATGGCATCTGTTTAAAAGTAGAAACTCTAGAGCTGAAAAATGCAAGAATTGAAATTTATAAGAACTTAATAGATGGATAAAGGAACAGATTAGAAAATCAGAAGATAGGATTGGTGAACTGAAAGACTGGTAGAAAATGAAGATTGAAGCACGCAGAGAAAAAATGTTTAAAAATACAGAAAAGAGCAAAAGAGACACATGAGACCTTGTGAAAAGGTCTAACATAAATGTATTTGGAGTCAAGAAAAAGAGGAGAGAGGATAACTCAGAAGCAATAATAGAGATACTGGTTAAGAATTTTTCAAAACTAACAAGAAACCTTAAGCTACAGATTCTAGTTCTACAACCACCCCTCCCCCGCCACCCCAAAACAAATACAAAGAAAACCACATCTAGGCACATCATAGAAAAACTGTTTTAAAAATTAAAGACAAAGATATACTTAAAATCCAACTTAGAATGTTATATCCAGCAAAAATATCATCAGAAAAAGTAGGGTAGCTCAATACGATAAAGGAATCTACTAAAATCCCACAGTTGATATCATACTTAATGATGAAAAATTGAAAGCTTTCCCTCTAAGATCAGAAACAAGACAAGGATGTCCACTCTCATGATTTTTATTAAACAAGGATGTCCACTCTCATTGTACTGAATGCCTTGGTTCTAGCCAAGGCAATTAGGCAAGAAAAAGAAATAAAAGGCATCCAGAATGGAAAGAAAGAAGTGAAGTATTTCTGTTTGCAGATGATATGATCTTGTATATACAGCATCCTAAAGAATCCACACCAAGAAAATAAAATGAAACAAAGCAAACAACCAAACAAAAACTATTAGGACTAATTAGTGAATTTAGCAGGATTACAGGATACAAGATCAATATACAAAATCAACTGTATTTTAATAAACTAGGAATGAACAATCTGAAAATGAAATTTTAAAAGTGATTTCATTTACAATAACATCAAAAAGAATAAAATAGAAATTTAACTAAAGGAGTGCTAGACTGGTACACTAAAAACTATTGTACAGAACATTGTTGAAAGAATAATGGAAGATCTAAATAAATGGAAGGATATCCCATGTTTATGGATTGGAAGACTTAATATTGCTAAGATAACTCCCCCCAAATGATCTACAGAGTCAAAGTAATCCCTATCAAAATCCCAGCTGGCTCTTTTGCAGAAATTGACAAGCTGATCCTAAAATTCATATGGAGATATAAGTGGCCAGAATAAACAAAATGATCTTGACAAAGATGAACAAAGTTAGAGGACTCAGACTTCTCAATTTCAAAGCTTACTACAAAGCTACATTAATCTACACAGGGTGGTACTGGCTTATTTATACACATATAGATCAATGGAATAAAACTGAGAGTCCAGAAAAAAGGTCATACATTTACATTCAATCGATGTTTGACAAGGGTGCCAAGACAATTCACTGGGGGAAAAGAATAGTCTTTAAAATAAATGGTGGGGGGGCTTCCCTGGTGGTGCAGTGGTTGGGAGTCCGCCTGCCGATGCAGGGGACACGGGTTCGTGCCCCGGTCCGGGACGATCTCACATGCCACGGAGCAACTGTGCGCCACAATTACTGAGCCTGCACTCTAGAGCCCACGCGCCACAACTGCTGAAGCCTGTGCGCCACAACTACTGAGTCCATACGCCGCAACTACTGAGCCCTCATGCTGCAACTACTGAAGCCCGCACGCCTAGAGTCTGTGCTCAAGAGAAGCCACCGCAATGAAAAGCCTGCACACCACAACGAAGAGTAGCCCCCACTCGCCGAAACTAGAGATAGTCTGCGCACAGCAACGAAGACCCAACGCAGCCAAAAATAAAATAAAATAATTAAAAAATTAAAATAAATAAATAAAATAAAATAAAATAAATGGTGCTCATACAACTGGGTATCCACATGAAATAGAATGAAACTGGACTCCTATTTCACACCATATACAAAAATCAACTCAAAACGGATCAAAGACCCAGTACGAAGAGGAAGAAGTATTAAACTCTTAAAATAAAATACAGGTGTAAAACTTCAGAACCTTGTATTAGACAGTAGTTTCTTAGACATGAAACCAAAAGCACAAGCAACCAAAGGAAAACAGATATATTGAACTATTTCAAATTTTAAAACTTTTGTGCTTCAAAAGACACTATCAAGAAAGTGAAAAGACAATATAAAGAATGGGAAAAATATTTGCAAACCATATATTTGTTAGTGTTCAGAATACATAAAGAACCCTCAAGATCTAAAAGACAACCCAATTTTAAACTGTGCAAAAGATCTGAATAGACATTTTTCCAATGAGATATACTAGTGACCAATAAACACATGAAAAGATGCTTATCATCATTAGTCATTAGGGAAATGCAAATAAGGACCATGGAGTGACACCATCTCACACCCACTATTTTTAAAAATGGAAAATAAAAAATGTGGGTGAGGGTATAAGGGTGGAACCCTTATACATTGCTGACGGGAATGTAAAATGGTGCAGCCACTATGCAAAACAGTTTTACAGTTTCTCAAAAAGTTAATATAGTATGACCAAGCAATTTGACTCCTAGGTATATAGCGAAAAGAATTGAAAACATATGTTCACAAAAAGACCCTTCTACACAAATGTTCATAGCAGCATTACCTATAATAACTCTAAACTGGAAGCAACTCAAAGGTCCATTAGCTGATGAATAGACAAACAAAAGGTAGACTATGCATACAATGGAATATTATTCCACCATAAAAATGAATCAATTACTGATACATGCTGCAACATGGATGAACCTTGAAAATTTATCCAAAGTAAAGAAGCCAGACACAGAAAGGCACATATTGTGTGATTCTGTTTATATGAAGTGCCCAGAACAGGCAAATCCATAGACAGTTAGTAGATTAGTGGTTGTCAAGGGCTAGAGCGTTGGAGGGAGGGGGAATAGGGAGTGACTGCTAATGGGTATAGGATATTTTTGGAGCAATAAAAGTGTTCTGCAGTTAGATAGTAGTGATGATTGCACAAATTTATAAGTATACTAAAAACTACTTAATTGTATACCTCAAAAGAGTGAATTTTATGGTATGTGAATTGGATCTTAATTACAATTTTTTTTAAATGAAGGCAAAATAAATCTTTATTTTTTATACCAAAAAAAAAAAAAAGCTGAGAGGATTTGTCACCTGTAGATCTGCATCAAAAGACATATTAAAGTGAATTTTGGGGGCAAAAGGAAAATAATCTCAGATGGGAAGCAATTTACTGTAGGAAAGAATGAAGAGCAATAGAATATTATAAATATAAATAATACTGATTGCTGAAAATAATAATGATCATATCTTATGAAGTTTAAACAATATGCAGAATTAAACTACATTACCATGATACCCCAAAGATAAGAAGGGGTGAATAAAGTTAAAGGTCACTGTATTGTCTGGGAAGTGATAAAAATACTAATATAAAGGTAGACTCCAAAAGAAAAAATCAATTACGCATGCTGTAATCGCTAAGAAAAACACTAAAAGAGCTACAAAAGAAAATATAACAAACTAATAGACAGGAAACAGAGATTAATAATTTTTAAAACTTTATTCATCTAAGAAATGGAACAAAGAAGGAAAAGGAACAAAGAATAGATAGGACAAAAGGAAAACAAATAGTAAGAAGTTACACTTAATCCCAAACACCTCAGTATTTTTATTAAATGTATGAACTAATCACTGAAATTAAAGACATAACCTTGAAACCAACACTTTGCATTAAAATAAAGTGAAATTATAGTTTAATCTCATAAATATACTTACAAAAATTGTAAACAAAATATTAACAAATCAAATCTGATGATATATACAGAAGTAAATTATATAGCCTTATCACATGAGGTTTATTCCAAGAATACAAGGGTAGTTTGACATTTGAAAGTCAGTGATCTATTTCACCACATAAACAGAATAAAGAAGAAATTTTATACGATAATTTAATAACTTTTAATACGACATTTAATAATTTGCAACACTCATTCATGATTTTTAAAACACTCTCAGGAAACCAGGAATAGAAGGAGCGCTCTTAATCTGATAGGGAGCACACATGCATGCGCACACGTGCACACACACACTATATACAACTAACATCCCTAATGGTCAAATATTGAACACTTTATCCTCTAGGGCAGGACAAATGTAAGAATGTCTTGTACTGGAGGTCCTAGTCAATGCAATAAGGCAAGAAAAATAAATAAATTTATAAATATTAGAAAACTATAAGGATTGGAATGATATTATCTTTAAAAGTCCAGATACTTAACAGATAAACTGTTAGATAATAACTGTTAAACAAGGGCACTGAATTTGAGACTAATATAAAAAATATATTTCTAAAGATCAACAAAGTTGACAAACCTTTAGCTAGACTAAGAAAGAGAAGATTCAAATAACTAAAATCAGAAAAGAAAGATGAGACATTACAACTGATGCCACAGAAGTAAAATTGATTATAAGATACAACTATGAATAATCATACAGCAACAAATTTGATAATGTAGAAGAAATGGATAAATTCCTAAAAACCTGCCAAGACTGAATTATGAAGAAATAAGTAGGCTCTAAGTGGACTGCAAAAGCAACAAAAGCAAAGATAGGGAAGTGGGACTACATCATAGTAAAAAGCTTCTGCATTGCAAAGAAAACCATCAACAACATGAAAAGGCAACCTACTGAGTGGGAGAAAATATTTGAAAATTATATATCAGATAAGGGACTAATATGCCAAATATATAAAGAGCTCATACAATCTGATTTTAAAATGAGCAGAAGATCTGAATAGACATTTTTCCAAGGAGAACATACAGATGGACAATAGGTACATAAAAAAAACGCTCAACATCATTAATCATCAGGGAAATGCAAATCAAAATCACAATGAGATTTCACCTGACACTTGTTAGAATGGCTATTATCAAAAAGACAAGAAATACCTAGTATTGGTAAGGATATGAAGAAAAGGGACCACTTGTGCACTGTTGGTGGAAATGTATTTGGTGCAGCCACTATGGAAAACAGTATGGAAGTCCCCCAAAAGATTAAAAATAGAACTACCACATGATCCAGAAATTCCATTTCTGGGTATATACCCAAAGGAAATGAAATCAGTATCTCAAAAATATAGCTGCACCTCTATGTTCATTACAGTATTATTTACTATAATCAAGATATGGAAACAACCTAAGTGTCCTTCAACAGATGAATGGATGAAGATGATGTGGAATAGACATACAATGGAATATTATTCAGCCATGAAAAATAATGAAATCTTGCCATTTACAACAACATGGATGAACTTCGAGGGTATTATGCTAAGGGAAATAAGCCAGACAGAGAAAGATAAACACTGTATGATCTCTCTTATATGTAGAATCCAAAAATAATAATAATAAATAAGTTCATAGATACAGAGAACAGGTTGATGGTTGCCAGAAGAAAGGAGTGGGAGGTGGGAGGAGCAGGTGAAGGGGGTCAAAAGGTAAAAAGAAAAAAAAATGTGGTGCATTACTGAGCAAAAACAACAACAACAAAAAAGCAGCAAAAAAATTTTTTTAATGTATGTACTTGCAATGAGAGTCTTGTTCAGTGTAGTTAAATTTCATGAACAGACTATTACTCCATAAATCATAATGTTACACCAACACTGAGTATTGCATTTATTCTAGCTTTGCCTATGTCTTTTCATTCAAAGAGTATGTCAAAAGTACACAAAAACATGTTTTCAGCAATTTTATAAAGACTGAGTAATGCTGCAGAAACTAAAATATATTGCAACTTGAATACAATGCATTTTCTCTAAAAGCAATGACACAGCTTATTAAAATATTCACTTTGAACTTTATATCACCATCACTGAAACTAAGGAGAATTTTAAATCATAAAATAAACTATCAATTATAGAGAGGATATTAATTTTACATAGCAATGTATGATTCTGACAAATTTACCTTTACAAAGTAGAATGTAAATTAAGTAACTTTGTAGAAATCAACTGATACGTGATTCAGTATCAACATTCATATGTTGATACTGAATACTAATACTAATTTTGACCTCTATTTTAAGAAGAACCAACTTTGTTTCATTTTAAGAAGTCATAAGCCACACTGCAAAGTTTATGTACTATTTTCCTTATTTAAGAAAAATTTTTTTAAGTATGGAGAAGTAGAATATGTGGGAAACAAATCATACCTCTTGTGTCCTGGTATCTTCCCAGATAGCTTATCAAAAGGGAAATAAATACTTGCACAATTACCTTGTTCATAAGTCTAAAATCTACAAAAATATGCATCAGGCAATAATAGATTAATATACTGAGGTGTCAGATAAATTGCCAAATGTTGATGAAGATAGCTTGATTGATGGAGTAAACTACCTTCATTAAATTGGGGTATGTTTTATTGTTCTCAAAAAAGGTGACAATAATAGGTCACACTGTAATTCCATTTTTTTCTCCAGTGGAAGTACCTTTTGAATTTAGAAATTTTTTCACTTATAAAAGACACAAACAGGGCTTCCCTGGTGGCTCAGTGGTTGAGAGTCCACCTGCCGATGCAGGGGACACGGGTTCGTGCCCCGGTCCGCGAAGATCCCACATGCCGCAGAGCGGCTGGGCCCATGAGCCATGGCCGCTGAGCCTGTGCGTCCGGAGCCTGTGCTCCACAACGGGAGAGGCCACAACAGTGAGAGGCCCGCGAACCGCAAAAAAAAAAAAAAAAGACACAAACAAAAAGACAAATTGAAAAACAAGAATGGAAAAGAAACTGAAATGGGAGATTATATCTATATCTGTTATAGTTTCCTTCATATAATTATATATTTTATATAATTGTATATAAATATATAATATGTTAAACTATGTATACAATTATATACAACATATATAGAGAGAACTCCTACAAAACAATTATAAATAAATAACCCAGAACTCAATTTGTTTTTAAATGGACAAAAAGCTTAAGCAGACACTTCCTAAAAGAGAACATCCAAACAGCCAACAAGCATGTTAAAAAGGCTTAAAATCATTACTTATCAAAGAAATGCAAATTTATATCCCAATATGATAGCACTACACATCAGCCCAGAATGACTAAAATGAAAAAAACATTTCCAAGTGCTAAAAAGGATATGAACTAATCAAAACTCTCAATCTCTACTCAAGTTTCTCTGAGGAGTGTACAACCACTTTGGAAAACTTCTGCTGAACAGGAGACCCAACAATTCCGTTTCTAGATTATGCACCAAAGAGCAAAATGTACATGTACATAAGCAGACGTGTACTGGAGTGCTCACAGCAGCATTATTTACCTCCCCAAACTGGAAAGAACCCGAGTTCTTGGTTCCCCTGTATCTTCTTTCGCTCACCGATGATTCAGGAATGAGACTCATTCAGATCCTTAAGCCGGTCATCGTTTCCAATGTGACCCAGGTGGGGACTGGGGTTTGAGAGTGAACAGTGAGGGGTGTGGTAAAATTAAAATGGCCCGTTTTCCATAGGGACCAAGACGACATGAGGTTGTTGAAGAGGGACTCCCCAGCGGTGCCAGAAACAAGACCCAACAGGTCACCAGAAGGGGAAGTGTCAAGACTGAGGGACTTCCCGAGAGGGAACACAGAAGAAAGGGCTCCTAGTTTGTCCCTGGTCTCCAAGGACTTCTGCTCACCTGCCCTCCTCCTGCCCTCCTCCCTGACCTCCCTGCCTCCAGCTGTGGCCCCTCCAGCCCAGTCCTCATTCCAGCTATGTCTCTCCACGGCTCCCCACTGCCCTTCAGAGAAAGCCCCAAATTCCTCAGCCCAGCATTCAAAACATGTCAGGATCTGCCCCCCAACATTCCCTTTGCCCCTAGTCTTCATCCCGGACTCCAGGTTCTCCAGATCCCCGACATCTGGACATCTTCACAACATCCCCATTCATCTGGTTCTCACACCTTCGCACGTGCTCTTTCAGCCACCGGAACTGTCTGCTTCCCCTGGCTGTCTACCAGCTTCCTACTCAGGCTTCAAAAGCCAGTTCAAATGTCATCTCCTTTGTAACTCTTTGGCCTCTCCAAGGCATGAGTCACTCCTTCCTCTGGGGTCCGTCCTTCCACCAGAGCACACTGCTCATGGTGTTTTTGGCAACATTCTGAGCAATTTCTAGGCGGGAACCACGTGTTGCTTGGTTACTGCTGAATGGCAGTGGCTAACCAGTGCCTGACAAGACAGTAGGTGCTCAAAGCATTTGTTACGTGAGTGACTAAACACAAGAAGATGCTTTCCATCATAATGGATTTTGAAGCTTACCCTCAATGTTGAAACCCATGTAGACTGTACACTCCAAAGATAAATCTTATTCTTTTTGACTCTTCTTTCTTGAATTCAGCGCACTGAAGATCTGTATGCACTTGATAAGCATAAAGGCTCCAGAGCTCCAACATTCTCCCCCCACCTCAGGGCCTGTGCACACGCCACTCCTTCTACCTAGAACACTTTCCCCCTCTGCTTCTTTACTTTCTTATCCTCAGGTTTCAGCTACAGTGTTGCCTCCTTAAAGAGGCAACCCTCTCTGTCTAAAATGCGTCTCCCCTGCAGTTCTGGGTGCCACACACCCCTCTTTGTCTGTCTCCTTCTTGGCAACTGTAACATTAGGATTCGTTTAGCAAATGTTCCTGGTTTTGTGTTCATGACCTGTCTCTATCCTGAAGCACAGGCTCCCAGAGGTTGGGAAATTTACCTATTTTGTTCACGCGGCATCCCTAGCGCGGAGAACAGGGCATGGAACATAACAGATACTTAACAAGGAGCTGACGAATGGTGAATGAGTGACAGAGGCTACAAATTGCTGTGTCCAGTCCTACAAGGAGCAAGCCCCAAGGCAGCCCCCAAGAGGTCTTGGTTTCTCCATCCACTTTGTCACTGTCCTCAGGAACTTCCCCCCACCCGGGGCAACACCCTCAGTTCCCAGGGTCTGAGTGACCATGACCGTTGTCATCAGATTAGCAGCAAGAAATTGTCATAGAGGGACGTTGGGTTGCCCAGGGTCACACAGCGAGTTCTTAAAGCGGAGTTCTCAGGCTGGGGAAGAACCAGCCTTGTGGCCCTGGATCCAGAAGGAGGCTCTGCCTCTAACTCATAATGGGACCTTGGGCTCTTCTTTTCTCTGGGCCTCAGTTTCCTCATTTGTAGAATGGGGGCAGTGGCCCTGGTCTGGCTGAGGGAGCGTAAGGCGGGTGCAGGGCACACTGTAGGTGTGCGAGTATTGCAAGTTGCCTTTTACATAGTTTGGGGCGGGGGGCGGTGACAAAGGGTGGGTTGGGGGTGTCTGAGGACAGGTGTGCCAAGACCCTGGGATGACAGCTTAGTCAGTAGGAGCTGAACGTGAGGGGAAAGGCCTGCCCAGCCTGTCCCACCTCTGAGCCTGTGGAACCTTTTAGTCCGTCTCTCTCTCCCAGCCGGGCCGTGAATCCCTGTCCACGCAGCCTCTCCAAGCCTGACTGGCCTTTCCCTGCAGGAACTTCTCCAGCCTGTGCAACCTCCCCCAGCTGAGGCGCATGCCCCACTCCCAGCAAACTCTTCCTTCCTGTGCCATCTCTATTTGCCCTTCACTGTGCTGGGCAACCCCAGCCAGACTGTGCAGCCTCCCTGGGCTCCGGCAGCCACACCTCACCCCAGCCCCACTTCCCCGACCCCCTGACCAGGAGGGGCTCGCTGTAAGGCAGAGAAAAGAGGAGGCTTCAGCCAGGGCTGCTTGAGGTCATGAGGGGGGGCTGGGGGGCTGGGGCGGGGTGGGGGGCAGGGCTGGCGACCTGCCCTTTATCCCATCCTGGCCCAGCATGCCCCCATCAGCCTGCCCTGGCCCTGGCCCAAGTAGACTGGGGGTTACTGGTTCAGACTGGAGAAAGCCTGCAGGCCCCCGTCCCAGGCTACATCATCAAGCCCTCTTGGCACGTGAGGAAATAGAGGCCCAGAGAGGCCCAGAGCCTTGCCCAGGGTCACAGAGCGAGGAGCGGCCAGGGCCCGAGCAGGGAGCCAGGCTGGTGCACTTGCCCCACCTCACTCAGGACGATATGAGTGGCCAGATCCTTCCTGGGGGCTGTGAGGACCCGCAGGCCAGGGCCCTTTTGCAGGTGGCCTGGCCATCGGGGGCCCTCAGAGGGACCTCTGCTCACACCCCGGGGAATATTGTCAGGTTGTTTCAGAAGTTCCAAGTTTACTCAGAGCTCTCATTTGAGCTGTCGTAAAAAGTCCCTATGGCCGGGCGCCAGGGCGAGAAGTGGGGGCGGTGCCACCTGTGAGCCATGAAGCGGGGGCTCCTCTTAGCCCCCCTTCCCCTGCCCCTGGGGGCTAGGGTGCCGCAGAAGGCACGGAAGGGGAGAAGCGGGGGAGGAAGGGGCTGTGATGGGGGGAAGACCCCCCCCGCGAGAAAGTGTTCGCTTGTCTTCACAGCTTTCTTTCCTCTGCTTGTACATGACTCCCTGGGTGACCCTAGGAATCCCCAGCCCTCTCAGAGCCTCAGCTTCCCCATCTGAGAAAGGGGGGAGTAGAATCATCACAGAATGATCGCTTATTGAGGGCTGAGGATATGCCAGAAGCTACACCAAGTGTCCTGGGTAATAACAAGACGATTATCACCAATGACATTTAAAGTAAAACACAGTAGCTGCTGTTTCTCGTGAGCCGCTGCTAAGCTCTTTCCCCTCAAAATGGCACTGGCTCTGTCTGTCTACCACCGAGTCCCCAGGACCTAGGACAGTGCTCAATAAATACACATTGAATAAAACCTCACAGCAAACCGAGATAGGCATTCTTATTTCCATATAACAGATAAGGAAACCAAAGGTTCAGAGAGGTTAAGTGACTCACTCCAGGTCACACAGGTACTACGTGATGGAGATGGTACTCGAACCTAGGTCTGACTGTTTTCAAAGCCCCAAATCACAATCGGTAGTGTGGTGATGAGCCAGATCCAGGGCTCCCCAGCTGACTGTGGAGACCTCCCAGCTGTGTGGAGAAGTTGAGCCATCATTCTGGCCTGCCAGGGTTCTCAAGGCACTGGCTCCCCTCGCTGGGAGGAAGGATGCCCTTTCTTCCTTCCTTCCTTTCATTCATTTATTTATCAGGCCCCAGGGTGGTCCTGATGCTGTGGAGAAGCTGGTCCCTCCCAAAGTTTCTGGTGGCCTGCTTTACTTGTTCTATCTTCTCTTAAACTGGGCCCCTCCTCCAGCAAGCCCCCTTCCTCTGCCTATAAGCCCCTTTGGGCTCCAGTCCCCACCTCCAACCCCTTTCCCTTCCTTGATGGGCAGGCGGGAGCCTGCAGCATCTGGGGCACATCCTTTGTCTTGTTCACCTGCCTCTCCTGGCCCGGGGTCTTGGCCACGTCCTAACATAAGGGCTCTTAGTTTCCTCCACCGCGGGGATGTGAGTATCCAGACTCCCTGCCAGGTGTGGGGCAGACAAGACTAGGGCTTCTGCTGAACCCACCATGGGGAACAGGTCATCGTGGCTCCCGCTCTGGGGTCTGCCCAGCCCCCTTGATCCAATGCCCCTCTCAGAAGGTGCCCCAGGACTATGACTCTTGCTTTTTTGTTATCCTGTCCAGCAGGTTGCCACCCTGGGGTTCCAAACCCAGCTCTGCATCTTATGGTCACAGCTGACCTGAGGCAAGCTTCTCCTCACTGAGGGGCAGTCTCCTCATCTGTGAAATGGGCTGAATGAGGCCACCAGCCTCACCTGGTGTTGTGAAGATGACGGGAGAGCTTCACACGCCTGTTGCATGCTGAGCGCTGGCCCCGGGAGGACCAGAACCCAGGCGGCGCAGGGAGGTGGGACCGACTGCACGTTCCCGAGTGTGTCCCTGCACCTTCCATGGCTCTTGGAAACTGGTCTTTCTCCTCCACAGGCTCCAGCCTCCTCATGATGCAGACTCCCTTCCTGGGCAGGACCCCAGCCAGCAGCTTTGATATTTTCATTCCCTCGAATCCTCACAACCAGCCCTACAAGGACGGAGCTGCCATTCTCCCCATTTCACAGATGAGAGAACCGAGGCTCCACGAGGCTAGAAGAAGCAGAGAAACTTGCCCAAGTTCACCCAGCCAGGAAGCCGCATGGCTGGATTTTGAACCCGCCAGGTTTTCCCCACTCTACCATGTGCTTCTAAAACCCCCGCACTTTCCCCCAGGGGAAAGCAGATGTCCTCCCAGGAGCAGCCCCTGACTTTTTAATGCCCCACCTGCCCTGGGTCCTCTGCATCCTAAGTTCCCCTCCAAGCATTTACTCACCTGCTCCTCTGCCAGGAGTGTGTCTGCCTGTTTCTTCCTTCCCCCTTTTTTCCCCAAGTCAAAATTCAACCCATCCTTCAAGGCTCAGCCTCCCTGAGTCTCCTCATTCCCCTCTCCTCCGCACACACAGAACGGATTTGCCTCTCAGAATCAGCACATCCGCTGTGTTTTCAGGGGAAAGATGAGGAGATAGCATGTGGAGGGCAGGACCAGCCTCCAAGTCACCTGCCGACCCTGCTACGTACTGGTTGAGTCACCTTGGGAAAATCACTCTACCTCTCAGAACCTGTATTTATCTGTGAAATGGGCACACCAACGCATCTTAAAGGATTTAGATAAAATAAAGGAGATAAAACACAGAACCTGGTACAAAGTCGATGCCTCCCCACTTCCCCAAACAGACCCCGTCACACTCATGCCCACCCCTGCCCGGCTCAGCTGCCCAGAACCATGGTGACTGTCACATCATGTTCAGTCTGGAACCAGCTTTCCCTCCCCAGCCCCTGCCTTTTGGAGGCTGGTTTCCACAACCTCAGGGGGTCATCTCAGCCATGCCTATGCCTCTGCCTCTATGTCCCTGGGGCCTCTTGAAGACCCATAGAGAGGCACGCCAGGCAGGTGAACTGTCCCCAGGTGTGATGAGGCCACAGGACCCCTGCACGTCTTCCTGGGCAGAGAAGGTACCTCCCCCCCAACGCCCCCTCCAGAGCGGTAGCTAGAGGTGAGTTACCTGCTGTCCTACTTCTTTCTCAGAAATCCATTCTCTCTGTGCTTCGGGCAATCCGGTGGGCTCCCAGGGGACGGCAGCTGGGCTTGGCGTGAGGGATGGGGGTCTGGGAGAACAGGCAGGGGACTGGGGTGGGAAGCTGAAACCTGCCCCAAGTCACCGACCAGACAGCACAAGACCTGTCACCCAGACGGACGGCAGCTGGGCTCCGGGCAGGCGGGCCACGCAGAAGCAAAGGCAACCATCAGTCACGTCCCAAGGAGGTCACACACGGACAGAAGACAGAGGTTGCTGGGCAGGGACCGGTCAGCTGCATGGGGGATGGACTGACAGCAGCCAAGGGCTGGCCCGCCAGTCAGACAGGAGAAGCCAAGCAAAGAGGTAGCTGGCCACCCAGGCAGACAGACAGACAGCCGTGTGGCTGTCAGTCACGCGCAGGGAGAAGCAGGCAGACAGTTGGACCCCGAGCCCTTCGGTCGCTCAGCAGAGAGACTCCAGTGGGTCCGCCAGAGGCGGTGCCTGCCAACCCAGCCCCACCGCGTGCTCAGGGTGGGGAGGAAGGGGAGGATGTGGTGAGCCGCTCCCCAGGCCCCGCCCACAGAGCAGCCGGCTCCTCCCCCAGGGAGCGAGAAAGAGGTGGGAGGGGGCCCGGCCCCAGGGCAAGGCCCACTGCTCACCAAAGGTCGCCCGCTAGGAAGACATTTGGGGCCACCGGCGTGACGTTTGCCTCCTGCGGACGGGTGACAAGACCCCCACAGGCCTCACAGTCTTGACCTTTAAGGCGGGCAGGGGGGCGGTGAGCCGCCGCTTCTCCCAGCTGTGGAAACTGAAGCTCCGAGGGGGGAGGAGGTGGCACAGCGAGACCCGCGAGGTCCCCAGGGGTCTCAGCTCAGAGAGAAGCATGAGAACCCAGAGACCTGCCCAAGGTCCCATGGAGAGGCAATGGCCCCTCTTCTGGAGTTTGCACGCTGGCCGGCTTCACTCCTCTCGCTGCCTGCCTGGCCCAGCAGAGGTCTGAGTTCCGGACCCCCTCCCAGACTCCCTGAGCCTTTTTCCTTTGAATCCGGCTTCCTGCTGCAATGCTGCAGGGAGCAGGATGCTGTCTCCGTGCCTTTGAGAAGACAATCCCTTGGGCATGTCACATCACCCCTCTGAATGCCTCGCTTTGCCCGTCTGTCAAATGGGGAGACCTAGCCGTTTTACACATGGGAACTCAGGAAGAAAATAGAGAAAAGAAATTCTCAAGAGAATTCTTGTCTTGCTGACAAGCCAAGGGCCCGTGAGAAGGTCAGATGTCTCTTGCAAACATTTATGAAACCTGGGAACAAAATTCAGCAAGTTCACACCCAGCAGCCTCAAAGAGCTGGTGCCACCACAACTGCTACTATTAGTATCTTGCATTTTTTAGGCACTAGGTGATCTCATTTATTCTACAAACCCTGTGAGGCAAATAAGATTATGACTATTTATGTTACAGTGGGAGAAACCAAGGCTTAGAGGGGTGACATGTCACACTAGCCAAGAAGTGTCAGAGCTGGGATTTGAACCTGGGTCGATCAGATTCCTAAGGCTGTGGAAATGGGCCCAAACACTTCATCCTTGAAATGTTACCAGGGTGGATGGGGGCTGTTTTGTGCTGTTTTAATGACACAGGTTGGCTCAAACACACATGCCATCTCTCCCCAGCTGACTCATTTTTGGGAAATAATTTGCAGCTAAGCCACATGACCGCTCCAGAGAAAAAGAGAAAGCATCTTGTTATTTATTCTTTTTTTTTTTCTTTTTCTAGTTGTTTCTGAGGAACTTGGTACAAATTCCCCTGTGGCCGGTTCAAAAGATGTTTGCCCTAAAGAGATTCTCTTCCTCACAACCAAAATAACTTGTATTCTCTGGAGCACGTTTCTTGAGAGGAAACCAGCTTTTCTTTGTCTCTTGATCTTCAGGGTGAGTTTTCTGATACCATGGATGAAAGATCAAGAGAAGGAGTAGTTAAAAAAAAAAAAAAAGAGCTAATATTTGCTGAAAGCTGATTCTGTGCCAGGGTTTTAAGGACTTTAAAGGTGTATCACCTCACTTAAACCTCAGAATAACATGAGAAGGTAGTTATTATTACCATCATCGACATCATCCCTATTTTACAGATAAGGAAACCAAGGCTCAGAGAGGTTAAGTGACTTGTTCAAGGTCACACAGCTGATGCTGGTGGAGATGAGATTTGAACTCAGTCATTTGGGCTCCTGAGTTTACATTCTTGATCACTGCACTACACTGCTTCTGGATGTATGTTAACCCAGGGATATTCAGTCCCTCCTCCCACCCTCCCTCCCAGCTGCCTGCCTTCCACCCACCCATTCACCCACCCACCCCCTCTTGCATTCTTCTACCCATGCACCCACGCAGCCCAACCCACCCATTCTCTCCTTCCGGCCTTCTACCCGCCGACATTGAACATGCCCTTGGCTAGGTACTGGGGACATTCTCCAGAAATACACAAGAGTGGTGGCCCTCATGGAGCCTGTATTCTGGTGGGGAGAGACAGACAAAAAGAAGTAATGGACAAACTAAATGCAAATTATACTGTCATAGAAAACAGATGAGAGGTCTAGGTAGTGACACAGAGGGGGCACCCTGGATGGTAAGAAATACCCCAGCCACAGGGGAAGCATTTTAGGCAGAAGGTCCTGCAAGTGCAAAGGCACTGAGGTGGGAGGGAGTGTGGCTCGCTCCAGGAACTTGGGAACAGTGTGGGGAATAGAGTGAACAAGCAAAGGAATGCTAGGAGACGGAGTCGTGGAAGTCCCACATCCTGCACACCACCTAGGACCTTGCAGGATGGGGTGAAGGAGGTAGATTTGGCTCCAAGGGAAAATGGATGTCATCCGAGGTTTCATCAGAGGAGTGGCTTAATCCAATCTACATTTTCAAAAGAGTGCTCCGGCCATGATTTAGGGAGTGGGTAAGATGCAGCAGTGGCAACTTAACCCTTTGTGTTTAAAAAGTAGATGCTTTTGGAGATGGAAAGTTGACAGCTGCCATGTCCTTTGGGGTGAACCTGAGTCCCCTTAGAAATAGATCTGTGTTGAGGGAAGGGTCCCTTAAGGGACCCCTCTAGGTCAGTTCCTGTCTCGCGAATGTGGCCCAGGAGGTCTCAGAAGAGGGTGAAATAAGATCTCTCAACACCCTCTCAACACCCCTGAGTATTTAAAGCTGGTCAGTGGGGAGGAAGTGGTTAAATTTGCATTTCAGCCAAGGGGACTACTGGGAAAAAAATAATTGACACAGCCCCTCCTTCAACCCATTTCCTCTTTTTTATTTTAGCAGTTTTATTGAGGTATAATTTACACAGCATAAAATTCACCCATTGTAAGTGTACAATTCAATGATTTTTAGTAAGTTTACTGAGCTTTGCAACCGTCGTCACTGCTATCTAATTTTTTGAACATTTCCAAAAAGGTCCCTTGTTCCTGTTTGCAGTCAATCCCGTTCCCACTCCCAGCCCCAGTAATCTCCTTTCTGTCTCTACTGATTTTCCTTTTTCTTTTCTGGGTATTCTGTATAAATTGAATCACGCATGTGGTCTATTGTGTCTGCTTTCTTTTCTTTTGTGTAACGTGTGTGAGTTTCTTCTGTGTGGTAGCATGTACTTCATTCATTTTTATGCCCGAGTAATACTCCATTGCACAGATATGCTACATTTGGTTATTCCGTTCATCAGCTGGTGGAAGTTGGATTGTGTTCACTTTATCTTTATTACGAATAATACGGCTATGAACATATCCGTGCAAATCTATGTGCAGACCTGCATTTCAAATCTTGCGGATATACACCCAGGAGTGGATTGCTGGGTCATTCTATGTTTAACTTACCGAAGAGCTGACAAACAGATTTCCACAGCAGCCACACCATTTTACATTGCCACCAGCAATGTATGAGAACTCCAATTTCTCCACGTCATTGCCAACACTTACTATTTTCCTTTTTTTTTTTTACTAGAGCCATCTTGGTGTGTATAAAGTGGTATCTCATTGTGGTTTTGCTTTGCATTTCCCTAATGGTTAATGGTGTTGAACATATTTTCGTGTGCTTGGTAGTCATTTATACACCTTCTTTGGAGAAATATCTATTCAAGTCCTTTGCCTGTTTTTAACTTGGGCTGTGCTATAGACTGTCTGTTCTCCCCCATAATCACATGTGGAAATCCTACCCCTCAAATGTAATGGTATTAGAAGGTGGGGCCTCTGAGAGATGATTAGGTCATGAGGGCAGAGCCTTCATGAATGAGAATAGTGCCCTTATGAACAAGACACTAGAAAGATAAGTTACTCCTTCTGCCGTGTGAGGACACAACAGTCTATAAACAAGGAAGCGGGCTCTATCGAATCTGCTGGCACCTTGATGTTGGACTTCCCAGTCTCCAGAATTGTGAGAAGTAAATTCTGTTGTTAATAAGCCACCTAGTCTACTGGATTTTGTTATAGCAGCCCGAACAGACTAAGACAGATTGTTTGTCATTTTGTTGTTGAGTTGTAAGAGTTCTTTATATATTCTGGATACTAGACCCTTATCAGATATATGATTTGCAAATACTTTCTCCCATTCTGTGGTCATCTTTTCACTTTCTTATAGTTTTTAATGTTTATGAAGTACAATTTATCTCTTTTGTTCTTTTGGTGCCCATCCTCTTGGTGTCATGTCTATGAGTCTATCACCAAATCTAAGGACATGAAGATATACCCTTATACCTTCCTCTAAGAGTTTTATTTTGTTAGCTCTTATATTTAAGTCTCTAATCCACTTTATATTGATTTTTGTATATGATGTAAGGGTCCATGTATGTAGATAACCAGTTGTCCCAGCACCTGCTTGTTGAAGAGACTATTCTTTCCCCATTGAATTGTCTTGGCATCCTTGTCAAAAGTCACTGTCCATACATGCATGGATTTATTTCTAGACTCTTGATTAAATTCCATTGATCTCTATTTCTGTCCTTATGCCAGTATTACACTGTTTTGATTACTGTAGATTTGTAGTAAGTTCTGAAATTGGGAGCTTGAGCCCTCCAACTTTGTTGTTCTTTTTAAAGATTGTTTTGGCTATTCTGCGCCCTATGCAATTTCATATGAATTTTAGGATCAACTTTTCCATTTCTGAAAGAACAAAAGGTTATTGGGATTTTGACAGGGGTTGCACTGAATCTAGATGTTGTTTTGAGGAAAAGTGCCATCTTAACAATGCTAATTCTTCCATTACATGAACATGGGATGCTTTTTCATTTACTTAGATCTTTAATTTCTTTCAGCAATGTTCTGTAGTTTCCAGTGTATAAGTCTTTCACCTCCTTGGTTAAATCTATTCCTAAGTGTATTATTATTTTTGATACTATTATATATGGAATTGTTTTCTTGATTTCCTTTTTGGATTGCTCATTGTTAGTGTATATAAACACAGCTAACTTTTGTGTTAATCTTGTACCCTGCCATTTTGCTTAATTTGTTTATTCACTCTAATAATTTTTTGGTGAATCCTTAAGGATTTTCTAGCTATAGTATTATGTCATCTGCAAATAGTGGTATTTTACCTCTTCCTTTCCAGTTTCTTTTATTTCTTTTTCTTGCTGAATTGCTCTGGCAAAATCCTTCAGTGTGATGTTGAATAGCAGTGGTGACAGCAGGCACCCTTCTTTCTGATCTTAGGGGAAAAGCTTTTGGTGTATCATTCATCATGTGTGATGTTAACTGTGGGTTTTTCACATATGGCCTTTATGACATTGAGGGACTTCCATTCTATTCCTAGTTTGCTAAGTGTTTTTTTTATCATGAAAGGGTATTGAATTTAATCAAATGCTTCTCTTTTTTTGCATCAGTTGAGATCAGCATGTGGGTTTTCCTTCATTTTATTAATGTGGTGTACTACATTGATTAATTTTTTGTTGAACAACCCTTGGATTCCTGGGAAAACCCTACTTGGTCATGGTGTATAATCCTCTTAACATGCGATAGGATTCAGTTTGCTGGTATTTTGTTGAAGATTTTACATCTGTATTCATAAAGGATATTGGCACATAATGTAGTTTTCTTTTCTTCTGCTGCTTTTATCTGGCTTTGGTATTATAGAATGACTTAGGAAGTATTCCCTCCTCTTCTATTTTGTCGAAGAGTTTGAGAAGGATTGATGTTAATTCTTCCTTAAATGTTTGGTAAAAGTTATCAGTGAAGCATTTCTGACTCTGGACTTTTCTTCGTTAACAGGTTTTTGATTATTGATTCAACTATTTTTTTCTTATGTATCTGTTTAGATTTTCTTTCCTTTTTTTTGAGTCAGTTTTGGTAATTTATGTCTTTTTAGGAGTCTTTCCATTTCTAAATGGATAGTTAGGTTATCTAATTTTTGACATACAATTTTTATTCTCTTATAATCTTTTTTCTGTAAGGTTGGTAATAATGGCCTCATTTCCACTTCTAATTTTAGTCTGTTTCATCTTCTCTTTTTTGCTTAGTTCAGCTAAAGGTGTGTCAATTTTGTTGATCTTTTCAAAGAAACAACTCTTGGTTTTGTTGATCCTCTTCACTGTTTTTCTATACTTTGTTTCATTTGTCCCCACTTTAATCGTTTTTATTTCCCTCCTCTGCCAGTTTTGGGTTTAATTTGCTCTTCTTTTTCTAGTTCCTTAAGGTGTACAGTTAGGTTACTGATTTGTAGTAACAAATGGTGGAGGCCATTCAGATATTCTCTCTGGCCCTTTCCCTCCTCTCCTTCTGGGACTCTTATAAATCATAGGTTGTTATACTTAATGGGGCCCTACAAGTCCGTTAGGCTCTGTTCACTTTTCTTCACTCTTTTTTTCCTTTATGCACCTCAAACTGGATAATTTCAATTTGCCTATCTTCAAGCCACTGATTCTTTGTTCTACCTGCTGCAAATCTGATGTTGAACCCCTCTGGTAAATTTCTCATTTCAGTGTTTACTTTTCAGCTCCAGAATTTTTATTTGGTGACTTTGTATAATTTCTTTTTATTAATATTTTCTATCTGTTCATACATCATTCTGGTTTCCCTTAGTTCTTCATCCATGGTTTCCTTTAGCATTTTGTGCATATTTAAGACACCAGATTTAAAATCTTTATCTAGTAAGCCCAATGTCTGGATTTCCTCGGGGACAGTTTCTGTCGTTTTCCTTTTTGGTTTGTGTTTTCCTATCTGAATGGGCCATGCTTTCCTATGTCTTTTATGCCCTATTGTTATTGTTATTGTTGAAAACTGGACATCTTGAACATTGTAATGTGATAACTCTGGAAATTAGATTCTCCCCTGCCCTTCTGCCCCAACAGGGTTTGCTTTTGTTGTTTGCTTTGGCTGCAGCCATCCATTTGTTGAGTGACTTTTCCAATCTATTTTTGCAAATACTGTATTATTCCTTGTTGTTGTATATTCACTGAAGTCTCCACTGCATTCCATTATCTTGGCAGTCAGCCAGCGATCTGATAGAGATTTCCTTAAACACCTGGAGCCAAAATGAATAAGGCACACAGAACAAAAACTACTTTCTCAATCTTTAGAGATTGGCTGGGACACTTCTTCAATGCTTAGCCAGGCTGACCATAACTGCACTTTAGCTTTCACTTTAGCGTTTCACCTGCTTGTGAAGAATCCAAAGATTAGCCAGAGGTGCAAACCTAGGGTCTTCTCAGATCTTTTCTGTGCTGCATTCAGCCCTGGGCACATGCATTGCATTCCAGATTCCCTGGTATATGTGGAAGCCTTTCAATGCCTTTGTATTTTCCTCTCCAGCCTCCTCCTTCCCAGGCTTTTTGGTCTGTCTGTGCTTGCTCTGTCCATCACCCCTTGCCCCAGTTGGGCAGTATATGTCTTTAAATTATTTCAACAGACACTACCTAGGAAGCAGCTCCAGTCTTGAAAGAGTTTCAAAGGGGGGGCATGACGAAGGCAAATGCCCAAGGCAGTCCCTCAGGAAGCTACCAGACAGATCAAAAGGTACAACCACAATTCTTTGAGAACAAAGTCTGTATTGCCCTTTCCTGTTCTAGCAAATCACACCCAAAATGCAGACCACTGTTCCCACCCCACCCCCCCCACTCACTGAGCTGGGGAATAGGAAATAGTAAGCAGATAAGCAAAAATGCCACAATACATTCTTAGCAAATACTGAGTCTCTTTCTTCATCAAGGAGGCCCCCTGGTTGCTTTACAGTTTTGATTAGATTCCAGAAAAAAAGTTGATTCTGACAGGTTTTGCCAGCTTAATGCTTGTGTCAGTGGAAAGACTGAGCCTTGAAATTCTCTACATTTTAAAGTTTATTAAAGTGCAATTTCCCAATTATTTGTCCCTTCTGTGGACTGCACTTTTGGTGCATGTCTAAGAGCAATGTGCCTAGCCCAAGGTAACAAAAATTCTCCTTATGTTTTCTTCTAAAGGTTTCATTGTTTTAGTTCTTATGATTAGCACCATTGTTCATTTTGAGTTAATGTTTGTGTATAGTGTGAGATAATCTAAACTTATCTTTTTGCGTGTGAATATCCAGTTGTCCCAGCATAATACGTTACAAGGATTATCTTTTCCCCATGGAATTACCTTGGCACCTATTAACTATAAATGTATGGGTTTATTCTGTTCTCTCTATTCTGTTCCATTGCTTTAAGTCTATCTGTGTGTCAGTACCACACTGTCTGGATTACAGTAGCTTTTTAAAAAATTTTTTTTATAAACATCTTTATTGGAGTATAATTGCTTTACAATGGTGTGTTAGTTTCTGCTTCATAACAAAGTGAATCAGTTATACATACACATATGTTCCCATATCTCTTCCCTCTTGCATCTCCCTCCCTCCCACCCTCTCTATCCCACCCCTCTAGGTGGTCACAAAGCACCGAGCTGATCTCCCTGTGCTAGGCGGCTGCTTCCCACTAGCTATCTACCTTACGTTTGGGAGTGTATATATGTCCACGCCACTCTCTCACTTTGTCCCAGCTTACCCTTCCCCCTCCCTATATCCTCAAGTCCATTCTCTAGTAGGTCTTGGATTACAGTAGCTTTGTAGCAAGTTTTGAAATTGGGAAGTGAAAGTCATGCAACTTTACTTTGCTTTTTCAGAATTGTTTTGCCTATTCTGGTTCCTTTGGATTTCTGTATAAATTTTAGGATTAGCTTGTTAATTTCTGCAAAAATATCTGCTGGGATTTTGACAAGGATTGTGTCGAATCTATAGATCAATTGGGGGACATGTGCCATCTTAAAAATATTGTATCTTCCAATCCATGCCCATGAACTAGCTCTCCATTTATTTACATCTTTTAAAATCTCTCTCAGGCACCTCCTTCCGCATCCATTTCCTTTTGAGGCCCAACATTGTAGGTCTCCTTTGATGGACCAAATGGTCTGCTGAGGACTCTAGCCAAGGAAGGGCAGGAGGTGTTACACTGAGAACTCACCATAGCAGAAGGTAACGTCTAGAGGGTGGTGGCAGGAGGGCTGGGCTGTACACACATGTGGCTGAGACTTGGAACCATCTTTTCATTCTGTTACGCTGTTACAGTGGATTTATTTCAAGAGCAGTGGCTGAACATAAAGGTAAAACTAATAAACGGTGCCCCCAGTTACGAGTAACACAGAAGGGAAATGATTATCCTGCTTTCAAGACTCACCTTGGTGTGTTTGAGGCTGTGGACCAAACAGGACTCTCATTCAAGCAGATGATGATAACGTCTTAGAATTTTCTAAATCTCTTCCTCAAATTAGTCTCCCTGGTGGGCTGATCAGATTGCCCAGCCATGGATCACATTATTGCTGTTTGAGGCAGGAAGGATGTCTTGGTTGGGTTCCCCCAGAAGCAATTTCTTTTTAATTAATTAATTAATTAATTTTTGGCTGCATTGGGTCTTCGTTGCTGCACGCAGGCGTTCTCTAGATACGGCGAGCGGGGGCTACTCTTCGTTGTGGTGCGCAAGCTTCTCGTTGTGGTGGCTTCTCTTGTTGCAGAGCCAGAAGCAATTTATAAGACAAGGATTCAAGTGCACGTGATGGATTTGAGAGGTGATCCCGGAAAACATCTGCAGGCCAGTCAGCAAGTGAGGCACGGCCGGGCAGGAAGCCAACAGGGAGCTCTAAGAGCGGGTTAGTACTGTGGCAACTGGAACTTAATCCAGTTAACTTCTCCAACTTGTCCCAGACGAGGAGCAGGGAAGCCGGGGTATTTCTTCACTAGGACCCCACCTGCCATTAGTAGAGGGCTGCTTCCAGGGGCAGTTCAGCTGCCCTCCTGTGTGTACCTGCAGTCAACAATAAGCCTTCGGGCTACTAGTTGCAAGTATTTGCAATAAGAACCCCTCAGTGTGTAGAGCTGAGATGATGAGAGTGAGGCTCCAACATTGGCTGCAGGGCAAATGGCAGCCACTGCTAATTGCCTCCCAGCTTCCTTCCTGCCCTTCTTCCTCATATTAGAACCACAGTGTAGAGAGACTGGGGAGTAGAAGGACATGTGCTCACTCCCTCTTGCGACAGCACCGGAATCACAACTAATTGCTGAACAATCATCGACAGGAGGACACGGGAACTCACCAAAAAAGATACCCCACATCCAAAGACAAAGGAGAAGCTGCAGTGAGACAGTAGGAAGGGCACAATCACAATAAAATCAAATCCCATAACTGCTGGGTCGGTTACTCACAAACTGGAGAACACTTATACCACGGAAGTCCACCCACTGGAGTGAAGGTTATGAGCCCTACGTCAGGCTTCCCAACCTGGGGGTCCGGCAATGGAGGAGGAATTCCTAGAGAATCAGACTTCGAAGGCTAACGGGATTTGATTGCAGGACTTTGACAAGACTGGGGGAAACAGAGACTCCACTCTTGGAGGGCACACACAAAGTAGTGTGTGCATCGGGACCCAGGGGAAGGAGCAGTGACCCCGGGGGAGACTGAACCAGACCTACCTGCTTGTGTTGGAGGGTCTCCTGCAGAGGCGGGGGTTGGCTGTGGCTCACCGTGGGGACAAGGACACTGGCAGCAGAAGTTCTGAGAAGTACTCCTTGGTGTGAGCCCTCCCAGAGTCTGCCATTAGCCCCATCAAAGAGCCCAGGTAGGCTCCAGTGTTGGGTTGCCTCAGGTCAAACAACCAACAGGGAGAGAACCCAGCCCCACCCATCAGCAGTCAAGCAGATCAAAGTTTTACTGAGCTCTGCCCACCAGAGCAACAGTCAGCTCTACCCACCACCAGTCCCTCCCATCAGGAAGCTTGCACAAGCCTCTTAGATAGCCTCATCCACCAGAGAGCAGACAGCAGAAGCAAGAAGAACTACAATTCTGCAGCCCGTGGAAGGAAAACCACATTCACAGAAAGACAGACAAAATGAAAAGGCAGAGGACTTTGCACCAGATGAAGGAACAAGATAAAACCCCAGAAAAACAATGAAATGAAGTGGAGATAGGCAACCTTCCAGAAAAAGAATTCAGAGTAATGATAGTGAAGATGATCCAGGACCTCGGAAAAAGAATGGAGGCAAAGGTCGAGAAGATGCAAGAAATGTTTAACAAAGACCTAGAAGAGTTAAAGAACAAACACCTAGAAGAATTAAAGAACAAAAAAACACAGATGAACAATATAATAACTGAAATGAAAAATACACTAGAAGGAATCAATAGCAGAATAACTGAGGCAGAAGAATGGATAAGTGACCTGGAAGACAGATGGTGGAATTCACTGCCACAGAACAGAATAAAGAAAAAAGAATGAAAAGAAATGAAGACAGCCTAAGAGATGTCTGGGACTACATTAAATGCAATAACATTCACATTATAGGGGTCCCAGAAGGAGAAGAGAGAGAGAAAGGACCCAAGAAAATATTTGAAGAGATTATAGTCGAAAACTTCCCTAACATGGGAAAGGAAATAACCATCCAAATCCAGGAAGTGCAGAGAGTCCCAGGCAGGATAAACCCAAGGAGAAACACGCCAAGACACAAAGTAATCAAACTGACAAAAAATGAAAGACAAAGAAAAATTATTGAAAGCAACAAGGGAAAAATGACAAATAACATACAAGGGAACTCCCATAAGGTTAAGAGCTGATTTCTCAGCAGAAACTCTACAAGCCAGAAGAGAGTGGCATGATATATTTAAAGTGATGAAAGGGAAGAACCTGCAACCAAGATTACTCTACCCAGCAAGGATCTCATTCAGCTTCGACGGAGAAATCAAAAGCTTTACAGACAAGCAAAAGCTAAGAGAATTCAGCACCACCAAAACAGCTCTACAACAAATGCTAAAGGAACTTCTCTAAGTGGGAAACACAAGAGAAGAAAAGGACCTACAAAAACAAACACAAAACGATTAAGAAAATGGTCATAGGAACACACATATCGATAATTACCTTAAACGTGAATGGATTAAATGCTCCAACCAAAAGACACAGGCTTGCTGAATGGATACAAAAACAAGACCCGTATATATGCTGTCTACAAGAGACCCACCTCAGACCTAGGGACACATACAGACTGAAAGTGAGGGGATGGAAAAAGATATTCCATGCAAATGGAAATCAAAAGAAAGCTGGAGTAGCAATACTCATATCAGATAAAATAGACTTTAAAATAAAGAATGTTACAAGAGACAAGGAAGGACACTACATAATGATCAAGGGATCAATCCAAGAAGAAGATATAACAATTATAAATATATATGCACCCAACATAGGAGCACCTCAATACATAAGGCAACTGCTAACAGCTATAAAAGAGGAAATCAACAGTGACACAATAATAGTGGGGGACTTTAACACCTCACTTACACCAATGGACAGATCATCCAGACAGAAAATTAATAAGGAAACACAAGCTTTAAATGACACAATAGACCAGATAGATTTAATTGATATTTATAGGACATTCCATCCAAAAAGAGCAGATTACACTTTCTTCTCAAGTGCACATGGAACATTCTCCAGGATAGATCACATCTTGGGTCACAAATCAAGCCTCAGTAAATTTAAGAAAATCGAAATCATATCAAGCATCTTTTCTGAGCACAACACTATGAGATTAGAAATCAATTAAAGGGAAAAAAACTTAAAAAACACAAAAACATGGAGGCTAAACAATACACTACTAAATAACCAAGAGATCACTGAAGAAATCAAAGAGGAAATTAAAAAATACCTAGAGACACATTACAATGAAAACACGACTATCCAAAACCTATGGGATGCAGCAAAAGCAGTTCTAAGAGGGAAGTTTATAGCAATACAAGCCTACCTCAAGAAACAAGAAAAATCTCAAATAAACAATCTAACCTTACACCTAAAGGAACTAGAGAAAGAAGAACAAACAAAACCCAAAGTTAGTAGAAGGAAAGAAACCATAAAGATCAGAGCAGAAATAAATGAAATAGAAACAAAGAAAACAATAGCAAAGATCAATAAAACTAAAAGCTGGTTCTTTGAGAAGATAAACAAAATTGATAAACCATTAGCCAGACTCATAAAGAAAAAGAGGGAGAGGACTCAAATCAATAAAATTAGAATTGAAAAAGGAGAAGTTACAGTGGACACTGCAGAAACACAAAGCATCCTAAGAGACTACTACAAGCAACTACATGCCAATAAAATGGACAACGTGGAAGAAATGGACAAATTCTTAGAAAGGTATAATCTTCCATGACTGAACCAGGAAGAAACAGAAAAATATGAACAGACCAATCACAAATAATGAAGTTGAAACTGGGATTAAAAATCTTCCAAAAAACAAAAGTCCACGAACAGATGGCTTCACAGGTGAATTCTATCAAACATTTAGAGAAGAGCTAATACCCATCCTTCTCAAACTCTTCCAAAAAATTGCAGAGGAAGGAACACTCCCAAACTCATTCTATGAGGCCACCATCACCCTGATACCAAAACCAGACAAAGATACCACAAAAAAAGGAAATCACAGACGAATATCACTGATGAATATAGATGCAAAAATCCTCGACAAAACACTAGCAAAAACAAAATCCAACAACACATTAAAAGGATCGTACAACAATGATCAAGTGGGATTTATCCCAGGGATGCAAGGATTCTTCAATATATGCAAAGCAATCAATGTGATATACCATATTAAAAAATTGAAGAATAAAAACCATATGATCATCTCAATAGATGCAGAAAAAGCTTTTGACAAAATTCAACACCCACTTATGATAAAAACTCTCCAGAAAGTGGGCACAGAGGGAATCTACCTCAACATAATAAAAGCCATATACGACAAACCCACAGCAAACATCATTCTCAATGGTGAAAAACTGAAAGCATTTCCTCTAAGATCAGGAAAAAGACAAGGATGTCCACTCTCGCCACTGTTATTCAACATAGTTTTGGAAGTCCTAGCCACAGCAATCAGAGAAGAAAAAGAAGTAAAAGGAATACAAATTGGAAAAGAAGAAGTAAAATTGTCACTGTTTGCAGATGATATGATACTATACATAGGGAATCCTTAAAATGCCACCAGAAAACTACTAGAGCTAATCAATGAATTTAGTAAAGTGGCAGGATACAAAATTAATGCACAGAAATCTCTTGTATTCCTATACACTAACAACTAAAGGTCATAAAGAGAAATTAAGGAAACAATTCCATTCACCATTGCAAGAAAAAGAATAAAATACCTAGGAATAAACCTACCTAAGGAGGTAAAAGACCTGTACTCAGAAAACTATAAGACACTGATGAAAGAAATCAAAGATGACACAAACAGATGGAAAGATATACCATGTTCTTGGATTGGAAGAATCAATATTGTGAAAATGACTATACTACCCAAAGCAATCTACAGATTCAATGCAATCCCTATCAAATTACCAGTGGCATTTTTTTACAGAACTAGAACAAGAAATCTTAAAATTTGTATGCAGACACGAAAGACCCTGAATAGCCAAAGCAGTCTTGAGGGAAAAAAACGGAGCTGGAGGAATCAGACTCCCTGACTTCAGATTATACTACAAAGCTACAGTAATCAAGACAATATGGTACTGGCACAAAAACATAAATATAGATCAATGGAACAGCATAGAAAACCCAGAGATAAACCCACACGCCTATGGTCAACTAATCTATGACAAAGGAGGCAAGGATATACAATGGAGAAAAGACAGTCTCTTCAATAAGTGGTGCTGGGAAAACTTGACAGCTACATATAAAAGAATGAAATTAGAACACTCCCTAACATCATACACAAAAATAAACTCAAAATGGATTAGAGACCTAAATGTAAGACTGGACACTATAAACTCTTAGGGGAAAACATAGGAAGAACACTCTGACATAAACCACAGCAAGATCTTTTTTGATCCATCACCTAGAATAATGGAAATAAAAACAAAAATAAACAAATGGGACCTAATGAAACTTAAAAGCTTTTGCAAAGGAAAGTAAACTACAAACAAGATGAAAAGACAACCTTCAGAATGGGAGAAAATATTTGCAAACGAATCAACGGACAAAGAATTAATCTCCAAAATATATAAACAGCTCATGCAGCTCAATATTAAAAAAACAAACAACCCAATCCAAAAATGGGCAGAAGACCTAAATAGACATTTCTCCAAAGAAGACATACAGATGGCCAAGAAGCACATGAAAAGCTGCTCAACATCACTAATTACTAGAGAAATGCAAATCAAAACTACAGTGAGGTATCACCTCACACCGGTAAGAATAGGCATCATCAGAAAATCTACAAACAACAAATGCTGGAGAGGGTGAGGAGAAAAGGGAACCCTCTTGCACTGTTGGTGGGAATGTAAATTGATACAGCCACTATGGTGAACAGTATGGAGGTTCCTTAAAAATCTAAAAATAGAATTACCATATGACCCAGCAATCCCACTACTGGGCATATACCCAGAGAAAACCATAATTCAAAAAGACACATGCACCCCAGTGTTCATTGCAGCACTATTTACAATAGCCAGGTCATGGAAGCAACCTAAATGCCCATCGACAGATGACTGGATAAAGAAGATGTGGTACCTATATACAATGGAATATTACTCAGCCATAAAAAGGAACGAAATTAGGTCCTTCGTGGATGGATCTAGAGACTGTCATACACAGTGAAGTAAGTCAGAAAGAGAAAAACAAATATCATATATTAACACATATATGTGGAACCTAGAAAAATGGTACAGATGAACTGGTTTGCAGGGCAGAAATAGAGACACAGATGTAGAGAACAAACGTATGGACACAAAACAGGGAAAGTGACGGAGGTGGTGGTGGTGGTGGTATCAATTAGGTGATTGGGATTGACATATATACACTAATACGTATAAAATAGATAACTAATAAGAATCTACTGTATAAAAAATAAATAAAAGAAAATTCAAAAATTCAAAAAAAAAAAAAAAAGAACTACTGTAATTCTGGGCAGCCCAGCTAACAGATCACTTCCCAGCCTTCCTTGAAGCTAATGATAAGAATGTTCAAACAGAGCTTCTGAGAGCACCCTTTGGCCCTTCTATTCTTCCAGTTCCTCCTTTCTCCTGCCTAAAGTGTAGATATGATGGCTGGAGCTCTAGCAGCCATTTGGAACCAAAGGGAAAGACTAAGAGACTCACAGAGAACTTGGTGCTGATATCACAGGCCATGAACCAATGTCAGTAGTTACTTGCCTCCAGGCTTCACATTACACAAGAGAATAGACCCTTAAGTAATTGAGCCACTGTGGTTGGTCTCATACCATTTGAATGTAATCTGTAACCACACAGGGGGTTTGAATGACTATCAGAAAGAGAAAGGGGCTTATTTGTATACCCAGACTGGTGGAACAAGTTATGCCAGGTACATATAAAAATATTGACAAAGTTGGAATGAACCAGGAAGAGAGGGTTGTATTAATAATTTATAAAACATTGATATCATGGAATACTCTGCAGATATTAAAATGGGAAAATTAATTTGTATATAAAATAGATGATATAGAAATAGATAGCTTATATTATTTAAAATCAAAAGATGTAATAGATCAAGTGAGAAAATCAGGTTTTGTGAGTATAAGTACCACGTGCAATTTCAGAGTCATACCTTTATAGGGAGGTGTCTTATACTTTTAAAATCTTTTAAGTTTTTAAAAATAAAAAAAGACTGGAACACTTCTACTGGGAGCGCTGAGCTGCCAGGCAAGACCTCTAAGAACCCTGAGGCGGCCACGCCGTGGGGAAATCCAGCTGCACAGAGAAATCACGTATAGGTTTGCTGGTCAGCTGTCCTGTTTTTGAGTCACCCTGACCCAAGTGCCAGACCTGCAGGTGATCGAGCCATCAAATGATTCCAGCCCCCAGCTGGTAAGTTACCCCCAGCCTTCAAATCTCCCCAGCTCTGGGAGTTCCCTGGTGCTCTAATGGTTAGGATTTGACACTTTCACTGCTGCGGCCTGGGTTCAATCCCTGGTCAGGGAACTGAGATCCTGCAAGCCGCGTGGCGTGGGCAAACCAAAACAAAAAAATCTCCCCAGCTCAAATTTCAGATACCATGGAGCAGAAACAAACCATATCTGTTGGGTCCTGTCCAAATGCCTGACCCACAGAACGTTTGATCGTGACAGAATGGTTGTTTAAAGCCACTAAAAAATGAAAATAATAAAATAAATAAAGGGAGGGAATGTAACCTGCCATTCTGCCCCCTTTCTTTCTCCTGATCCCTGGAATGTGGGCATGGTGGTGGCCATCTCGGAGAATGCAGACATGGAAAATATCCTAAGGATGGCAGAGCAGTAAGATAGAAGAAGCCTTGGTGCCCGGGTGACTTTGTGGGGCACCACTCAGCCCTGGACATCTCTGTCCATGTAAGAAAAAAAACACTCATTTAAGCCACTATCATCTTGAGTTCCTGTTGCATGCAACCGAACCTGTATTTGAACTAATATAGATACAGATTTGCATACAGATGTGGATGTAGACATAGCGGTAGATATAGATGCAGATAGAATCCTGACTGATGGATAGATGCCCATCAGGGGCTTGTTATGGAGGAAAAAAGATAAAACTGACACTGACAACGAACAATCTCTCATATCCTAGAAAATAAACTAAACAAATTTTATTACTCGGGGCCTGTTACTAACAACATTATTCCAGTTGCAGTAGTAGAAAACCAAACCAAGCAAGCTTAGCAAACCTGGGAATGTATTGCAGCAGGTGGGCAAAGCTCAGAAAGGGATTCTCTCCTACTGCAGTCGGGCTTTCTCTGTGCAGCATCTGGAGACCCCAAACTCCCAACTCACCAGCTCTGCAGTCAGAGTGGAAAGGAGTAGATTCCATGGACTCCAGCCAGAAAAACCCCAGGGAATTATTTGCATTGGCTTGGACTGAATCACAAGCCAATCTGTGTGCCAGTCTGGGGTCAAGGATGGCTCAGCTGGAGTAACCTGGCCATACCTGCACGAGTCACTGTGACCAAGAGGAGGGAGGCTCTGATTGGGTCACTGCCAACCCATCGCTGTGGTTATCACAAAAAGAAGGGGGTGCGGGTACAGAGTCATGTTACACAAAGACAATAGCCATCACATATACTGATATTATTGCTAAGGACTGACCTGCATCCCCTCCGCCCCACCAGTTCATATGTTGAAACCCTTATCCCCAATGTTATACTATCTGGAGACAGAGCCTTTAGGAGGTAATTAAAGTTAAATGAAGTCATAAGGGTGAAGCCTGAATCTGATAAGACTATAGCTTCATAAGAAGAGGAAGAGACACCAGAGCACACACACACTCTCTCTCTCTCTTTCTCTGCCTCCCCAACTTTCATGAAGACTCAGCAAGAAGATGGCCGTCTGCAAGCCAGGAAAAGAGCCCTCACCAGAACCTGACCATGCTGACTTCCTGGCTCAGACTTGACCTCAGACTTCCAGCCTCCAGAACAGTGAGAAAATAAATTTCTGTTGTTTAAGCACCCGCTGCCCCCACCCCCGCCCCTGTCTATGGTATTTTGTTACGGCAGCCTGAACCGACTAAGACATATTTCTCTGTATTAGTCAAGGTTCTCCAGAGAAACAGAACCCTGACTGATACAATTATTAATAACAAAATTGTTTACAGTTTTAAGGAACTTACCATCTAATAGGCCCTGTGCTAAGTTATCACTTTATTTATTCATTTTTGGCTGCGTTGGGTCTTCATTGCTGTGTGCAGGCTTTCTCAAGTTGTGGCGAGCGGGGCTACTCTTTGTTGCGGTGCGTGGGCTTCTCATTGCACTGGCTTCTCTTGTTGCAGAGCATGGGCTCTAGGAGAGCGGGTTTCAGTAGTTGTGGCTCAGGGGCTTAGCTGCTCCGCGGCATGTGGGATCTTCCTGGACCAGGGCTCGAACCCATGTCCCCTGCATTGGCAGGTGGATTCTTAATCACTGCACCACCAGGGAAGTCCCTAAGTTATCACTTTTAATATCTGCATTTTAGACTCAAGGAAATGAAGGTGCAGGAGATTAAGCAACTTGCCCAGGATCATAGGGCTAGAAAGTGGTCAAGTCAGGATTTGAATCTGGGCAGTCTAGCTCCAAGTGTTAATGGGGCTATATCTAGATGGTGGGAATTTTTATTTTTAATTTTTTGTATTTTTCTGTACTGATTTTTTTTTTTTGGCTGTGCCATGAGGCATGTGGAACCTTAGTTCCCCAACCAGGGATTGAACCCATGCTCCCTGCAGTGGAAGCGTGAAGTCCTAACCACTGGACCACCAGAGAATTCCCTGTATTGATTTTTTTTTTTTTTTTTTTTTTTGCGGTACGCGGGCCTCTCATTGTTGCGGTCTCTCCCGTTGTGGAGCACAGGTTCCGGACGCACTGACTCATCGGCCATGGCTCACGGGCCCAGCTGCTCTGCGGCATGTGGGATCTTCCCGGACCGGGGCACGAATCCGTGTCCCCTGCATCGGCAGGCGGACTCTCAACCACTGCGCCACCAGGGAAGCCCCCCTGTATTGATTTTTAAAGTGATACATTGCTTCTGGAATCTGAGGAAAATAATGAAGCTATTTCCATTTTTGAAATTAAAAATGGAAGGTCACAAAGCACCTGCATGCTGGAGAGAGGGCACGGCAAGAGGGAAGGCATTAAAAATTTATAGAGATGTGAGTAGTGGTCCTTCCAAAGACACTGACCAAGGATGAGTGTTATATCCTTTACTTCAAGTCAACTAGTCGATTTCACACGTGCGAGTATTAGAACCACTGAAGCAACATGCGCTTGGGGGGTTTTCCCAACATCAAGAGTATGTCATGGCCAAGAGAAACTTGAGACACCCTGAGGCTGCCTTAAGAGAGGTGTGGTGCCCAGAACAAGGGAGGTGAGCCTCACTGTAGTGGCCACACCTGCAGCCTATGTCTAGTTCTGGCCCTTCGTTTTAAGAACATTGGTGAACTGGAGTATATTCAGAAGAGGCAACCAAAAAGGTGGGAGGGGTGTGAAGAGGGTCTGAAAACCACGAGGGAGCAGAGGTATTTAGCTTGAAGAAGAGAAGATTCAGGGTGCGGGATGTGAGAGCTGACCTTTAGGTCCAGACCAGCGCAGTCAGAGCTGCCTAATTACAGTAGAAGGTGAACTTCCTGTCCCCGGTCGTATGCAAACCAAGGCTTGGCCACCTGTTGTTGTGGGTGTATGTATGGTCAGATTGATTGCATGTGTGGTTGGACCACAGGGCCAATAAAGCCTCCTTTCATGCTCAGTGTCTCTGCGGCTCTCATTTTTGGAAAGATGTGGGAGGGCTTATCCTGGATGGAGAGTGTTCTGGACTGAATGTTCGCGTCCCCGCAAAATTCACATGTTGTAGCCCTAACCCCCCCATGTGACTGTATATGGAGATGGGGCTGCTAAGGAATTCATTAAGGATTGGATTTGTGTCCTTACAAGAAGAGGCACCAGGGAGCTCATTCTCTCTCCCCCTCTCCACGGGCCCTAAGGAAAGGCCACGTGAGGATGCCGTGAGAGAGCAGCTGTCGAAGCGAGGAAGCGGGTTCTCACCAGGAACTGAATCAGTCGGCACCTTGATCTTGGACTTTCCTGCCTCTGGAACCGTGAGAAATAAATTTGTTGTTTAAGCCCCTTCGTCTGTGGTATTTGTTGTGGCAGCCAGAGCTGATTAAGACAGAGAGTTACTGCAGCAGCTACACTAACAGGGTTGAGGAAGAGTTACCCATCTCCTTCCTTCCCTGTAGCTTCTGATTTTTCTCAGTTAATAGAATAGAACTTCCCTCACTGTCGATGGTCTCAAGTCCAGTGGGAAAGGGACACGCAAGACTAAAAGTAAAGCACTTGGGATGGTGGCATTCGATGAGTATAAGACTGACTTAAATAGTTGTTGTTAGTAGTAACAGTATTTAGGAGTAGTGCCTTTTTACTTTTTCTTTTTCTTTTTTAGCTTTCTGGTACTAGCTTACTCCTCTCCTGGTAATTGTGTTCTGATTTTTTCTGTCTCTCTCCCCAGGGGAGCACATGACCCTGTCCTAAACCAATGTATTCTATTCTCCAGGCCACATTAATTAATCCAGTGAGAGTGTGTGACCCAGTCAGAACCAATGAGACTCCATGAAACTTTTGATGAGACAATTAGGGCAAAGACTCCAGACTTGGAGCAGAGAGGATGAGCTATATCTGCAGTAGCTGGAGTAGCTGCAGATAGCTCATGGCCACAATGAGAGAACTTGCAACAGAATGGAGTCAACATACAGGAAATGACCAAGAGATAAACTGAGTCGTCAGGAATCAGAACACCTGGATCCAGCTATGCCTAAAAGTCAGACATCTTAGTGAAATGAGACAGTAAGTTCTCTTTTGGTTTCAGCCAAAAGAATCAGTATTCTTTCACTTGAAACTGAAAGAGTCTTGACAGATACATTACTGTGTGCCCTAAAAGTGTTACAATGATCGTCTGTATAAAGTGCCATGGGAACAGAAAAGAGGCAACTACTAATTACATGCCTGGACTGGGGTGGAGGGACTGTCCAGGGAAGGCTTCTCAGAGGAGGGGCCACTTGAACTGGACTCAGAAGAGCAGTTCACTATGTTGAAAAGATAGGAGAGGCCATTCCAAAGGTTGTCAAAAATGTGGATGGGGAAACAAAGAAATACACCTCTAAATTACCTAAGGGACAATGAGAAAAATCACAGTGGGAAATTAGAAAGCATTTTGAACTGAACGATACAAAAAGTACATATCAAAACTTGTGGGTTGCAGCTAAAACAATACCAAGAGGGAAATTTGTAGCCTTAAAAATTCATAAATTAGAAAAGAAGAAAAGCTAAAAAGGAATGTTTCAAACATCCCTCTCAAGAATTGGAGAAAGAGCAGCAAGATAAATGCAGAAGAAAATAAGAGAAGGAAAACAGTCAAGAACAGACTGAAAGAGGAAGGAAGTGTGCCCTGGAGATGAGCAACAAAGCCCCAAGCAGAGACACAGGGTATTTGCGGAATGAGGGCCCTGGTGTGGGTGGACAAGAGGGAAGTGGTGAGGCCATTGACTGGAGGGAAGATGGTACCCAGAGCCATAGAAGGTCCTCAGCAGGGTAGTGGGCTGGGGACACATCAGGCCCTTGGAGACTGTCTACACATGAGAGGCCTAGGCCCAGATGCCTGGGCCAATTGAAAAGGACAAGAAAAGCCACAAGGATGTCAAGTTCAGTTCCACAGAGGAACCAGCCTCTGTCACCACAGCTGCCTGCTGCTAACTGCCACCCTAACACAGACTCACTTCTCATTCAGGGAAGGGCTCCCAAATCCCTCAGGTGGTCTCTTAGGGGCGCTGGAAGGATGGGGGAGCCGGGTCTCTCCACCTCGGTGCTGTAGACTTCTGGGCTGGATGATTCTTTGCCGTGAGGCTGTCCTCTGCCTCGTAGGATGTTAAGCAGCATCCTGGGCTTCTAGATGCCAGTAGTAACAACCGGAAGTGTCACTAGACATGGCCAGGTAGCCCCTGGAGAGGACCCCTGATTTGGTGTTGTAGTGGGAGCGGTGTTGGACCCACAATCTTACTGATGACATCGCAGGTGAACCTCAACCCTTAGGGCCGAGAGAGCCTGGGCGGGCCTCCTTCTTTTAAGCCTCTACACCCCCACCTGCAGATGGGAAAATAACGAGGATGCAATGAGGTCACCACGGCTGGCCGAGTAGGGGCTAAACAGACAGCAGGGGTTATGATTATGCTTCTCAGTGATAATTATTCCACCTGCTCCAGGCTGAAGGGGGTGGACTGCAAGTGCGCCTGGGTTCCCAGCACGGCCTCAGCCCAGGGTCATCCTTGCCTTCTCGCTTTCTTTCCTCACCCTGAACCCATGTGTCAGGAAGTCTTGCCGGTCTACCTTCAAAACACACCCAGACTCCAAGGTCAGCACCTGCCCTGAGCCGCCAGCATCCCTCACCTGGATGATCACAGCAAGCTGCTGCTCATCGCTCTTCCCACTTGTGCCTTCAGACCTCCCCCACCCAACACATCCTGTTCTCCTCCCTGCAGAGTAGTCATTTAAGACAAAAATCTGGGGGCTTCCCCGGTGGCTCAGTGGTTAAGAATCCGCCTGCCAATGCAGGGGGACACGGGTTCGAGCCCTGGTCCGGGAAGATCCCACATGCCACAGAGCAACTAAGCCCGTGAGCCACAACTACTGAGCCCACATGCCACAACTACTGAAGCCCGCGCGCCTAGAGCCCGTGCTCCGCAACAAGAGAAGCCACTGCAATGAGAAGCCCGTGCACGGCAACGAAGAGCAGCCCCCGCTCGCCGCAACTAAAAACAAAGCCCGCGCGCAGCAACGAGGACCCGACGCAGCCAAAAATAAATATATAAATAAATTTATGAAAATAAATAAATAAAACAAAAATCTGATCTCGTCACTTCCATGTTGGGGAAGTGTTTGGGGAAGGCCCCCCAAAGCCTTCCTGTCATTTGTAGAATAAACCCAAAGTTCTGGGACTAGCCTGTCGGTCAGGTGGTTAAGACTCTGTGCTTCCAATGCAGGGCGTGCGGATTCAATCCCTGGTGGGGGAACTAGGGTCCCTCATGCCGCACGGGGCGGCCAAAAGAAACAAACAAATAAAAACCCGAAGTCCTTAGGGAACCAGCAAGGCCCTCCGTGGCTGGTCCCCACCACCAGGGAATTCATCTCCTCGCCCCCTCGCTCTCTGCTCCGGACACTCTGGCCTCCCTGCTGTTCGTGGATCACAGCATTCCCTTCTCGGGGCCTTTGCCCAGGCTGCCCCTCCACCCGGAACATTCTGCCTCTCCCACCTCCAGATGCGTGCGTGGCCCATTCCTTTACTCCCGTCAAGCCAGTGTTCAGACGCCCCCACCCCTCAGCGAGGCTTTCCCTGGCCTCCCCCGATGGCAGCTCTCTGCCCTTCTTTCCCTCACCTCCCTGGCCTGTTCACTGCCACCCGGCCTCACTCAGTGTGCTCATGCCCATCTCCTGGCTGTCTGTCCCCACAGTAGACACGCAACTTCATTAGGGCCGTGGTTTGTCTGTTCTGTTCACTGCACAGCCCCCCGCCCTCAGAGCAGTGCCTGGCGCATAGTAGGTGCTCATGAAATATTTGTCGAGTGATTGCATGGGTATTTCAAGGCCCTCCTTTCCACCATCAGCCCCATTCCACCCCCACTTTCGACTCATCCCAGGCAATAGGCACCCCTGCCATCCCCGAGTCAGGATGGCCTGCAGATGACAAGGTCCTTTCAGCCTCAAACACCACGTGTGGCTCCCAGGCCTCTGCTTTCCCCTCCAGCTTCACCTACCACCTCACCCACCTCACACTGTGTGCCCCAGCCAGGTCAGGCTGTTCCTCCAGGTTTTTGCCTGTGCTGTATCCTCCACCAGATGCCCTCTCGCCCCTGCCATCTCCTGGTAAACTGGTTTTCGTCCTTCAGATTTCACTGGAGATGTCACCTCCTACAGGAAGCTTTCCTTGATGCCCCAAGACTGGGTGAGTCACCCCTCCTCTGGGCCCATGCTTCCCTCATCGTGCTGTGAGCCTCACTGCATTATTGGGGCTTTTCTATGTGACTGCAAGTTCCACGTGGGCAGGAACCGGTCTTGGATCCCCCAGGGCCTAGAATCTTCTGGGACTCAAGAAATGTGATTCAAGTGAATCAGTGGATGAATGAACACTCTGGATTAGCCTCGGAGGTCACTTCCTGTCCTCCAGCCCCTCCCAGGGCCTGGGCAGGAGTGAAGGAAAGTCCTCATCCTCCTTAATCACACTGATCGGTTGACAGTCTCCTCTGATGTCTTCTGAGGTACGAAGTTCCCCTCCTGAGCATGATCGCTCTTTTTAGACCCCCGAAAGTCACCTGGTTCTTTCCATTTTATGGCATTAGTGGAAGATTCCGGCCCAATGGACCTCTCATGGGCACGCCCAGAGCCACTCCTAATGGAATCACCGTGAGCACATCCTAGGACCACTTTTTCTCAGAGTGAGCTCCTCGCCCATCGTTTCATATCTTCCTCCCCAGAGCCCAGTGAGCTGGCCGGGCAAAGACTGATCTCTCCAGGCTGGGAGGATGGAGTCAGGTGACCAAGGAAAGACCAAGTTCTGCTCCTCCGAGCGGGGAGGAAGGATGGCTGAGGAGAGGGGCTGCAATGATGAGAGTCCAGTTTCCCCCCACCTCCACCCTGCTCCAATCATCTTAGACCGAAGCCTGATTATTTCCCTGTAACCCACATGCAAATCTTGGTGCCCAGCAGAGAGGGTTCTTATCTCGCTATGGCTGAGGTGGGGGCAGGTTGGGGACACAGATGTGTTCATAGAGCCATGTGCAACACACCACTTAAAACAGTAGCAGGCGGCATGACTGGGACTCACTACTGGCATTAGTGGAAGATTCCCACCCAATGGGCTTCTCATGGGCACGCCCAGAGCCACTCCTAATGGAATGAGTGCCAAGGGCTAGTGTCTTAGTTAGTCCCCCAAATGGCTCCAGGAGACAGCTGCTATTCTCACCCCATCTCACAGATAAAGAGCTGAGGCACAAAGAGTTTCAGTAACTCGTCCATGGTTGCTCAGATGGACGAGTTATGAAATGAAAGGAATTTGAGCCTGGACAGTTTGCTAACCACCGCCCCATCACCTTTCTCACAAAAGTCCATGCACACCCCCATGTGTACATCTGAACAGCTCTCACATACACACACGTGCACATGAAATCACACCCCTGCTCACGCACCCATGCGCACGTGCAACCTGAGGTCTCAGAAGTAGATTCCCAGCTATTGGGAGATGCATCACGCGTGGTCACGTGGGCCGGTGAGGACTCAGCCCCCTCTCTCACGCTCCCTCTTCAGGCACATTCACACACAGGCGTGCACAGCCCTGTTCACGTGGCTGTACGGAAAGCACACAACAGCCCCATCCACCCATGTTCACCCGTGTGCAGGTACACACACGGTCACGTGAACACAGGCACATATGTGTGTACACGTGCACACTTGCATAAAAGCAAATACTTATTGAGCATCTACTATGTGCCAGACACTGTGCTGGGGACATAGCAGTGACAAAAACAGAGTTCCCGCCTTCCCCACATGTGTAATGGATGGGGGGGGTGGCACGCGCCTGTGTAGACATGCACGCACCATGGTCAAATCAGACAGGTCCTGGTTATTGAGTGTTCACTCTGCAGAGCTGAGCCTTCCCATGCATCAGGGACTGTGCGTACTGTTCCCCACATGTGCACACAGGAGTAGACCCTCTCGCTCTCTGCTGGAGCCACAGGGCACAACCTGGGTCTTGGCAGGAGGTGGGTTGTGCAGGCGACAGAGACCAGCATTATTTTCAGCACCCTTTGCGGTCGGAAGATCCCCAGGCCTCTGTCAACCCGCCTGAAACCAGACCACGATCCAAGTGACAAATCCACATGCATTTGCTGACGTGCCCAACCCCACCTGTGTGTGTGCACACGCGTGTCAGCCTCCAGGGCCTCCCACCCCACCAAGAGCCGCTGCCCCAAAGTCCCCAACCTCCTCCTCTTCCCCCATCTTGCACCGGAGGGAGCCGTGGCCCCGAGTCACCTGGGTCTTCCAAGAGGCTGCGCACACAGGGAGGAAGGGCTGCAATGACTCTGCTTCCAGGCAGCTGTGGTGAGTTTCTGCAAAGACTCCCTTCCTCAAAGAGGCTCCTCTTTACTGAAAATTCAGGCTGCCGTGGTTTCCCCACATTCACATGGGGAAAAGGTCAAACTCACAAAAGTATTTACCAAGAACCGTCAGACAATCAACAAGCATTTACTGACAGCAGCAGTTTGCAGGCTAGGCTGGGTGCAGCAGGGAAAGGGCAGGAGGAAGCAGCACAGGTCTTGTCCTTCAAAGGTCAGGGGCCACGAGGGAGCCGTGGTTAGCCGTGGGGGGAGGGGAGGAGGGGTCCAGGCAGAGGGAGCTGCACGCGCAAAATCTAGTTGTGGGAAAGCATGTCCCGGTGAGACTGAAACAAGCGTTCTGTGGTCCCCCCAAATAACAACGGGGGCTGTGCCGGTCAGCCATCAAAAAGCAAACAACAAAAACCTGGTGTGGGGCTTCCATGGTGGCACAGTGGTTGAGAGTCCACCTGCCAATGCAGGGGACACGGGTTCGTGCCCCGGTCCGGGAGGATCCCACATGCCGCGAAGCGGCTGGGCCTGCAAGCCATGGCCGCTGGGCCTGCGCGTCTGGAGCCTGTGCTCCGCAATGGGAGAGGCCACAACAGTGAGAAGCCCACATACCGCAAAAAAAAAAAAAAAAAAAAACCTGGTGTGTGGTGTTTGCTGCTTTCCAGGTTGTAAATATTCCCACCCTGGCCACTTTCAAGCTACCAACATGATGTCACAGAATGCAGGGCTGAGTAAAGATGACACAGCTGCTCTCTGGAGCTGGTGCAAACCAGCCTTAGGATGCCCACTGGTCCACAGCCTTCTCTTCCCAGGGACACATGGAGGATGCAACCAGGGCCTTGGTGCCCAGGGCAGGGCAAGAGTCTCAGTTAGAAGCGCTCAGGGATGAGAACAAAATCACTTGTTTATCCTTTGATGTATATTCTGATATGTCCTTTCATGAACTCAGCACCCGCCCCATGCAAGACAACGGGCACCCCAAGATGTCTCAGATCATCCCTACCTGTGCTGATGGGGAAGCACAGGTGTAAGGAGCCTGGAGGAGAGGCACCTAACCAAAGTCTAGGGAGCCAGAGGACTTCCTGGAGGTGGGGGCATCTAAGCGGAAAGGTGACAGAGTAAGGCAGTGAGTAAGGGGTAGAAAAGAGTATTTCCAAGCAGAGGAAACAGCATGTGCAATGATTTAGTGATCTCATACACTTCTTGGTTAACCCAGAAAAAGTATCCTGTTTAATAGACTTCTTAAATGAGCCAGTGCTCATCTAAATGCTATGCAAATCTTCACTCATTTAATCCTCAGATGACCCTAGGACATACTTAGTATTTTTAGCCCCATTGTACAGATGGGACAACTGAGATGAGAGAAGTTCAGTCAACATGCCCGTGATGGCTGGTTTGCTCTGCCTCCCCACTCTACTGCCTCTAAGCATCTGAAGTGGGTGTGGCTTGGGGAAATTTTAGGGAGTACCCAGACATGGCAACCAACTGTAACTTTAGTTTGGGGTTTAATTAATTGTCAGAGTGTGGGAAATGATCAGTTCAGCTAAAGCATACCACCCCCACCTGCCCTTCACACACAAACAAGGTAAGAGTGTTATCCATTGTGGAACTGTTTACCAAGGATGTCCAGCAGTCAGTCAACAAACCTTTTCTGGCATCTTCACGTCTTGGCCCCGCCCAGGGCTGGGATGTTTGGACTGAGCCCTTGTTCACTTTTTGTTTTAATATTTTATTTATTTATTTATTTTCACTGAACACTTTGTCTGAACCCGGCCCTGGGCTGGGGGCTAGGAGACACAGAAGAAATATAGTTTCCGCCCTCAAGGCAGTCTAGTCAGAGAAACAGGAGTAGTAATTTTCTGTATGTTCAAAATAGTCCATTGTTAAAAACAAAAAATAAAACCGGCAATCATAAGTGATAATAAAGGGATGTATATAAAAGAGAGAACAATTCTGCCTTGTCTTTAGTGAAAGATTCTGGGGAAATGCCCACTGTAACTGGGTCTTAAAAGATGACGTTTCATCAGTGGTATCAGGGGATGTGCGGAGGGAAAATTGGGAGTGACTGCTAATGACTTGGGGTATTTTTGCGAGGAGGGGTGTGGTGGGTGATGATGGGATTAGATAGCAGTGATGGATTCAACACTGTGAATATACTAAAACCCAGTAAATTGTATATTTTTAAGTAATTAAAATGGAGAATTTTATGCTATGTGAATTCTATCTAAACAAAACAAAACAAAACAAAACAAGAAAACGCTGTTTCAAGCAGGAGCCCTGTGGTTGCAAGTGACAGAACTAGCTTTTTAAAATGGGTTTACTGGCTCATAAAAAGATTTTTTTTGGTTCTGACAACCCCCTGGTCAGGTTTGATTAATTTGCTAGTGCAGCTCACATGGCTGAGAGAAACATTTTATTTACTAGTTTCTCATTTATTAGGAAAGGATTTAACTCAGGAACAGCCAGATGGAAGAGATGCATTAGGGCAAGGTATGGGGAAAGGGCACAGAGCTTCCAGGTCATCTCCAGAACTAGCCAATCTCCCAGCACCTCCAAATGTTCACCAAACCAGAAGCCCCCAAACCCTGTCCCTTTGAGTTTCTGTGGCAGCCTCATCATATAGGCTCGAATGATCATATCATTGGCCATTGGTGATTGAACGCAATCTCCAGCCCCTCTCCCTTCCCAGGAGGTTGAAGGGAGGGACTGTCAGTTCCCCTCTAATCACAAGGTTGGTTCCCCTGGCAACCAGCCTCCATCCTTAGGGGACCTAGGGGCTTCCCAAAGCTCACCTCATTAACATAACAAAAGACATTTAATGCTCTTGTCGCTTAGGAAATTCTGAGGGTTTTAGGAGCTCTGTGCCAGGAACAGGGACGAAGACCAAATATATATTTCTTATTATAAGTCGTTATATCACACAAGGTCATGTGTCTGGGGAGTAGTATGGGCTGAAGGAATGAGAAGGGAGGAGCCAGGAGCCAGGCTGCAAAGGGTTTGGGCTCTGGTCTGTAGACCCACATCTTCCAAACTTTTGTCCCTCATCCACACTGCCACAGTTTATTTCTTCCAGATGTACGTGTTTGTCCATCACTTTACAAAAATTAATTAATTTATTTATTTTTGGCTGCGTTGGGTCTTGGTTGCTGCGTGCAGGCTTTCTCTAGTTGCGGCGAGTGGGGGTTACTCTTTGTTGCGGAGCACAGACTCTAGGCGCATGGGCTTCAGTAGTTTGTGGCACGTGGGCTCAGTAGTTGTGGCTCGCAGGCTCTAGAGCGCAGGCTCAGTAGTCGTGGCGCACGGGCTTATTTGCTCCGCGGCACGTGGGATCCTCCTGGACCAGGGCTCAAACCCATGTCCCCTGCATTGGCAGGAGGATTCTTAACCACTGTACTGCCAGGGAAGCCCTCCATCACTTTAAAACTTTTTCTTCATATTGACTTACTTGTTTTATTTAAAGAATTTTATTTTTAGAAGAAACATTGTCTTCATCACAAATGGAAAACCAGCCTTCCTTTTCATAAACAGAAATGAACTATAAAAACAAAAACAATGACACCAAAAACGAATTATGAAATTCTAGCTAGATACTGTAGCCTGTGGAAGGCTAGTCAGATGAAGAGAAAGAGAATTGAAAAAGGGATCACTTTCTCGATGTCCTTTTACCCCACACCCATGTTCCACTTCAAATCATCTTAGGGACCCCAGGGGTTTGTGTCCCCCACCTGGATTACCCCAGGGGTATGTGTGCCACACTTCTGGCTAATGCAAGCCAGGAGGTACCGTGAGCAGGAAAGAGAGATGGGGTGCTAGGAACAGGGTGCCAGCGCCCGAATCTCGGTAGAGAGGGAGGAGGGCGCTGCCTGGAGTAACGCTCACTCTTTCGGTTTAGCAGTTGAGACCAGGACCCGGAAGGAGACAGTGTGCGGAGGATAATGAAGAACTTAGCTGAGGATACACTGAGTCTGAGATGTGGGCACATCCACGTGGAGATCCATTCATTTGTTCAGAGTATTTCTTGAGCACCTACTATGTACCACACTCTGTTCTAAAGCCCCAGGGTACAGCAGTAGACCAACCAACCCCAAATCTCTGTCTCCGTGAAGTCTACCTTCTAGTGGGAAAGGCATGGGAGACCTGATGAGAAATCAAGGACAATATTTCATACAATATATCATAACTGATGTCACACTAGATAGCGATGTTTACTACAGGGGACATATCTGGGTGGGAGATATGGAAATTGAGATACACCCAAAGCATTTGGCTATATGGGTCTGGAGTTCAGGGGAGAGATCTGGGCTGGGGAGACATATTTAGAAGGCATCATTCATTCATTCATTCATGCACTGAACCAATGTCTCTTGAGCACACTCTGTGGGCCAGGCACTATGCTGGGTGCTGGACAATACAGTCCCTACCCCATGAAACTCTGGTCTAGATTTAGTAAAGGTTGTGGTTGGCTACGATCTGTATGGACACAGATAAGATTCCCCGTGGGGTGTGTGCGTGTGTGTGTGTGTGTGTGTGTGTGTGGCCCAGGACAGGCCTTGAGGATTCCCAACATTTCAGGGAGGGCAGAGGAGGCCTGGGAAGGGAGCCTGTCCAGGAGCAAACAGCCTGCAGCAAGAAAACCAAGAAGGGCAGAGCCTCAAGAACAAGGGAGAGGCTGGTGCCAGGGGACGCTAGGGAGTGAAACAGGCCTGGACCTGGTAGCTGCTGTCCGTGGAAGCAGGCTCCAGGCAGAAGTGCTTCTGTGCAGAGACGGCTGAGGAGTGGGTGTGCTCTAAGGAAGCGGAGACAGAGAGAGGAGACTGCTTTCGAGAACTGTGTCTGGGGAGGGAAAGAGAGACAGAGACAGAGAGAGAGAGACAGAGACAGAGAGAGACAGAGAGACAGAGGCAGAGACAGATAGAGACAGAGACAGAGAGACAGAGAGAGGGCAAGTCGGAGGCTGGTGGAAGGAAGCTTTGGTTGTCTGCAGATGGAAGGGACCAGGACAGCTATACGTGGTGATGGGAAGAAGCCTGCACAGGGAAAAAGCTGAAAACACGGGAGTGATGGTGTTTGGAGGTGGAGGGCTCAATCTTGAAGAGAAAGAATGACTCCATGTCAGGAATGGCTACGGAATTTGAGGGGCTCAGGGCAAAATGAAAACTCAGGGCTTCTTCTTCAAAAAGTACTAAGAATTCAAGATGGTGACTCTTGGTACCTGGATGGGGGGCAGGCAAGAGGCTCGCTTCGGCTGAGTTGCAGCCTCTGGCCACCCGGCAGACACACCTGGGGTGGGAACGGTCACCGCCATACTCTTCACCAAGATCCCATGAAGTGAGCAACCGACCTCCACCCTCCCTTGTGCCTTCCTTGTGTCCAGCCCCCTCCAGTGGATACTGGATGCAGCGGGGAAGCGGGAGGCCAAGTAGTATCTAGAGGGCCAGGGGGTGCAGGAGCCGGTGGCTATGACCCTCTCCCAGGGGGGAGGGCAGATGGTTGGAGGTGGGAGTTTCGAGCAGAGACTCCAAGCCCTTGGCGCATGCCTTACTGTCCCATGGGGCTTCCCTTACAAAGCACAGATTCAGAAATAAAATTATTAAGAATTTCAGGAAAGGAACCTCACAGCATCAAATTCCAAGCACAGGGCCCTGCAGCACTAGTGCCCTGGTGGCCTGTCCATGAAGTTCAGCCCTGCCCCACGTTCACTTTAACAAGAAACGGTGGATGTGACGGAGGTACGGAGCAGGCAGAGATCTGACAGAACCCTCCGGAAGTGGAGATTGAGTGGCAAAAATGAGGGAGAGGATGGTGATGGGTGAAGGGCTTGAGGAAAAAGAAGGCTGGGATGTGTCCAGATGAATGAGGAGTATCTGTGGATTCGTTTCCTATTGCTGCTGTAATAAATGCTACAAATCCAGGGCTTGAAATACAAAAATGTATTATTACCTTATAGTCCTAGGGTCAGAGGTCTGAAACTGGTCTCACTGAGCTAAATATCAAGGTGTCAGCAGGGCTGCATTCCCTCTGGAGACGCGAAAGGAGAGTCTGTTCCTAGACTTTCCCAACTTCTAGTGGTTGCCTGCATTCCTTGGCACCTGGCTCCTTCTTCCATCTTCAAAGCCAGCAGCGGAGCATCTTCAATTCTCTCTGACTCTAACCCTCCTACATCCTTCTTTCACTTATAAAGACTCTTGTGATTATATCAGTCCATCCACGTAATCCAGGATAATCTCCCATCTCAAGGTCAGTTAATTAGCAATTGAGATTCCACCTGCAATCTTGATTCTCCCTTGCAGTGTAATATGTCCACAGTTTCCAGAGATTAGGACGTGAACGTCTTTAGGGGTCCATTATTCTACCAACTACAGTCTTTAAGGCTGCTTTATGACTTTAAAGCTGCTTTGTGGCTTTTCTTGTTTAAACCAAGAAAATCTACGTGGTTTAAACAAAAGCATGTTTATGGTTTATTTCAGAATCCAGAGGTCGATTTGATCACTTGATGATATAATCAAGGACCCAGGCCCTATTTTTACTCTCACTCTGCCCCACTCAGAGCACTATCTTTCTTCTCCTAGCTTGTCCCCTCATGATCACAAGATGGCTGCCAAACCACCAGACATCACATCCAAAGCAGAAGAGAAGGTGGCAAAGGGGACTTCCTTAACACTGCTCTCTTTGACTAGAAAGGAGAACTGCGAGCTTTCTCTGTGGTTCCATGGCAGAGAGGAAGGACAGACAGACCAGATATGTTGACCAACTCAAGCTGAATTTACCAGCTGGAAATCAGGAAATGCCATTTCCCAGATGGGGTGGTGTGTCAGTGTGTAAGAGTGAGGGGTCCAAGTGGCCAGAGTCAGAGATCAGTCTATGGTTGGGGTCAAAGATTATTCTGTTGCCAGGGCTAGGGGTCAGCAGGTGGCTGGGGTCCGTGTGCAGCTAAGATCATGAATAGGTCCACAGCATGGGTCAGGAATCAGTCTACAGCTGGGTCAGAGGTCATTCTGTAGTTGGAGTCAAGTATCAAACTGGAGCTGGGATCAGAAGTTTGTTTAGTGTTTCTCTCTCTCTGCATCTTGGTCTCTCTTGTTTTGTTCTCCTTCTCTAGAAAGACCTGTCTTATATAATATATATGAATATATGATGAGAAATGCATGACAGAAACCTCTGCAAAGATACAAACACTGACTCTGCACATGGACCATGTCTAGAAGGGATGTGGACACATACACAGTTGGTGGGGTGATGCCATCGGGACCATTTCTGTGTCGGATTTCTATTGGTCCAGTCTGTCCTTTTCAAAATAAAGTGACATTAAATTTAGAATATTATTATCTCCTTTAATTATGTTTTATGACACCCACAGACCCATTCAGTATAATAACAATAATGCTAGGAAACGCTCGGACAGCACGACTATGTGCAGGCACCATTCTGAGCCTTATGCGTATTAACATATTTAATTCTAACAACAGCTCCATGAAGTCAGTACTATTATTATTCCCATTTTACAGAAGAGGAAGGAAGCACCGAGGGGTTCCATGACTGGCCCTGAGCCACACAGCTGGTCCTCGGAGCACCCTGAGTTCTGAATGTATGTCAAGCCCTTTGCCAGGTGCTGGAGGGGATGGAGGAGAAAGACAGGGATGAAAGAGAGGAGAGGTCGGGAGGGTGGAGGTAGCCCAGGCCTAGTTTTCTGGGCTTTCTGGGCATGGTACCTCCATAGGCACAGAGGCAGGCGCTGGGCAAGAGTGAGCCACTAGGGGGCAGCAGGGACCAGTGAGCTGGTCTCCAGCCAGTCTGATCTCCACTGGCCAGGCGTCCTCAACTCGTTAATAAAGCTGGAAAAGGGTGGGATTTTGAGGAAGAACTGGCACTGTCCTGCTGCTGTCAGGAAGCTCAGGCCAGTTCGTCACAAGAGCAGCTGGGCATCGCCTGGCCTTCACCCATCAAGACATCTGCTCCTCACTCCACCACTGTGGGCTGCAGGGTACTTCTCTTATCCATCTTTGATGGGGAGGAAACTGAGACCCAGAGTGGTCAACACCTTGCCCACAGTCACACGGCTCCGAATTGGCACAGGCAGGTTCAAACCGAGGCAGGATGAGTGCAGAGCCTTGCTTCTCTGAGTCTCAGTGTTCTCACCTGTAAAAGCGGTATAAGAATCCAGGCAAACGGCAGACAAGAGTGGTAAGGAGTCAGGGTACGTCATGGAAAAGTCTCGCACAGAGGTCTCTGGCTGCTGTGAGGATCCGGTGAGGTCATGCCTCCCTTGCAGCGGGGGCTCAGAAACTTCTTGCTGTTTGTGCTGTTGTTTTTTTAATCAATAACTTTCGTGGGAAAATAATGTCAGGTTATTCAACAGGATGTTAACGGAGATACACCTTCAAAAACAAACATACACATTTTGGGACCGCCCACGAAATGCCAGGTGCTGGGGAGGGGGTCAGGATTTCCGGTGTTTTTCACTTTCCTATTTATTAACCTAAAACGTTTAGGTTTTCCCTGAATCGGAGAAGGCTGGCACGTGCCGATTTAGTAATCAGAAAAAATTGGTAAGTAGGGGTTTTGTTTTAAAAAAAAAAAAAAAAACTAAAGCGGAAACGACCCCCCCATCCTGCCACCCCCACCTTCTGGAAAAATCTTTGTAAAATTGAGGCGGGGGGTGTGCGGGGCTAGGGCGGGGGGACTCCGAATTCAATGCCTCTGGAGGTCTCCTGGGTTCTTCTGAGACCTTCCAGTCTCCGGCCGCGCCCAGCCCCCTTTGGTGCTGCTACCCTGGGGAACCCCTCCTGCTCTCCACACCTCTGGTGCAGACCGGCGAGGGGCGCTGGGAAACTCACGCGGCCAGCATCTCGCTCCGCCCACACCTGCCGCCTACTTCCTACTTGGTGGGGCGGTCCCCCGCTGGTCCCACCCGATCCATTAGACCCCGCCCCTCAGTAGCTCTGGGGCAAACGTTTGATGCAACCTGTCCCTCCTCTCTCCTTTCATCTCTTCGGACCCTATCCTCTCTCCTCCACGCTGAGGCAATTGCTAAAGTTGTACCTTGGACTGTAATGATCTAGCCCTGTCCTCCTGTCCAATACCAATAATGTAATCACTAGCCACTTGGGGCTATTTAAAATTTGGGGGGGGCTGTTTCAATTTAAATGTTAATTCAATAAAATTAAAAAATCAGTTCCTCCGTCACACTAACCATATTTCAAGTGTGTAATAGCCACACATGGCTAGTGCCACGGTATTGGACAACGTGAAAGCTCTCCATCACAGCAAAAATTCCTGTTGGATAGCGTTATTCCGGACACTCATTTGTCTTGCTATAAACCCCTTCCTAAGGTAACAGAGCGGGACCTTCTGGGGCCTTCTGGGGACAGACCCCTCCCCTGTATCCTCTGCTGTAGCTCCTCTATGAGGTATTGATATCTAGATAATAGCATCTGATGCACATTTCCTCAGTTGTTTTTACAGATGCTAAAACCACCACTAAATGGAAGAAAGTTAACTGCTTGATACTGATGACCCCAGACCTACTGGCGCCTAACAATTGATACCTCACCATCAACCAATCAGAAAACCGTGCACGAGCTGATCACACACCCTGTGACGCCCCCGCCTCGCCCCCCCCCCCCCCCCCCCCGCCCCCGACTCACCTGGCCTTTAAAAATGCTTTGCTGAAGCCCTTTGGGGAGTTCGGGGTTGAGTACAAGCCATCCACTCCCCTTGCACGGCCCTGCAATAAACCTTTCTCTGCTCCAAACTCCGACATTTTGGTTTGTTGGTCTCACTGTGTGTCCGGCACATGAACTTGCATTTGGTAACACTAAGATTGTTCCTTGAACCAATGTTCTCTCTCTCTTTTTCTGATTCCCTCCCTAAAAATCTAAAATAAAACTTTGATCCACTTTCATAATTTGAGAAATTTATTTTTGTTTTAACAATTGCTGTCAGGGAGTAATTATATTTGAATGAAGGAGTGACTCGCCAGGCTTAGTCTGGGGAAGCCCTGACCTTGAAGGAGTAGGCAGAAACCAGAGAGCATGGGGGACTGAGGCGGGCGGGCATGAGCTGGGGATCTCCCATGTCAGGATCAACTAATGGCAGTGGGAGTCATCAGGGGCTTACCAGGGAGATTTGGAGTGTCTACTGAAAAAAAACAAAACAAAACAAAAAGCACACCGTAAAAGCTGAGAATTATGTTTTATTCAGGGACGTTACTGAGAACTATATAGCCTGGGATACAGCCTCTCAGCGCTCTGAGGAACTGTTCCGAAGAGGTAAGAGAGCAGCCTGGATCTATAGGAGTTTTTGCTGAAACAAAACAAAACATGTAGTAGAACGTCGAAAGATTGTTGCTAATCACAAGAAAAAGCAGACATCTCAAGTTAATGATCTTAGTGCTTTTCTGTTTGGGAAGATGCGAGAGTCCGGGCATCTTAACTGTCTAGGGCGCGTATCCTGTTTTTCTCCCGAATTCCCTTCGGGGCTCACTGTCCTGGGGCAGCTGCAGTGGCGGAAGGCTTGATGGCGGGCACTATGTTTGTTTACCAGAACGCAGACACCATTCTTTGTTGACTGAAACGGCAGGCAACATTTTGTTTGTTTGGTTGGTTTTGGTCCACGGGAGGAAGCCCAGAGCAGTCGCTGAGGCTGAGAATTCTAGATTTCTAAGCGGGTTGTACCTTTTCACTCTTGTTACCTGTGCCCCCGCCAGGTTGGAGTAAACCCAGGAGATGATGAAGATGATGATAATGTAGACTATCTTCAGGACAACGCTCCAATGCAGATTTTATTATCCTTCTTATTTTACAAATGAAAAAAATGAAGACACAGGCAGGACAAAGGAGACAGAGAGAGCAGAGATGGGGGCTGGGAATTCACACCCCGAAGACCCTTGGGTTCCCTGCCTAACTTGGAGACATGCCTGGGAGGTCAAGATCAGATTTCAAGGGGATTTTTAAAAGTCTTTTATCAAAGAAATTCCCAAGGAAGACCCTGGCAGCTAGCCACTCCCCCGTGCTAATCAACACATTTCTGGTGGAATTCACTTCACCCCTGAGTGAGAAGAGCAGCAAGGAGGATTTTAACCACCCCCATCACTGTTGTCAGAAGGAACCTTAGTTCTCCACTTCTGCGAGGTGAGAGGGAGTCCTATTGGAGGAACATCTCCAGTGCCTCCACTTCCTCTCCTGGGCTCCTGCTTATAGATGGATTACGTTTGGGACTGGAGAGATTGAAGAGAGATGGGTGTCTATTGGACCATGTTTCTCAGTGGGTGGGGCTAATGTGCATTTAAGCCAAAATATAAATTCCTCACTCCAGTCCCCCATCCTGCCTGACCTTATCTCTCACCACTGTCCCTGGCTCACTGCGCTGTAGCTGATCTTTCTTACTGGGAACACGCCAAACTCCTTGTGCCTCAGGGCCTTTGCACTTGCTCTATCCTCTGCCTGGAATGCTCTTCCTCCAGTCCATCCTGGTTCTTCTAGTCACTGAAGGCTCAGCTCACATGTCACCTCCTTAAAGACCTCTCCACTAACCCCCCCATCTCAGACTCCTATTTTTTCCTTTTGTCTTTTACATTTCTGTCTACCCCACTGAACTGTAGGATCCAAGAGGGAAGGGACTTTGTGTCACTCAGTTTCCTCACATCCAGCACAGTGGCTGGCCCATAGTAAGTTCTCAGTAAACATCAGTGGGATGTGTTTCCCGCTCTCTCCGCTTCCTCCTTCCCTGTGTTAAGATGGAGAAGGGGGTTGGGGAAGCCAGAACGGTGACCTCTCTCCAGCTTCCCTGAACCTGGGAGGGTGGGTTGAAATCTGGATAAGAGATGGGAGATGTCTCTGCCTAGTTCTCCATTCTAGTTTCCCAAAGCCCGGCGGACTCTGTAATATGAGCCTCAGCTGACAAGTTGGGTGTCTTCCTCCTAAGATCCTGGGGATAGAATAAGTCAGTCTCAATTCTGTTGGACTTGCAATCCAACCAGCTCTCCAGCACTCACCCAAATATATTTTCTCTGTTGGCTGCTTGGTTTTTTTAGTTTTTATTTTATTTTTGGCCACCCCGCGAGGCTTGCGGGATCTTAGTTCCCCGACCAGGTATCGAACCTGGGCCACAGCAGTGAAAGCACCGAGTCCTATCCACTGGCTGCTTAGTTTTAAAATTTGATTTTCTGAGATGACCCGCAGGCTAATCAGAGCTGACAATCGAGTCAGTGCCACGCTGTACATGAGATGGCACACCATGGTGGCTGGGAGCTCTGCAATCAGACCTGGATTCAAATCCTGGCTCCCGGACTTCCCAGCTCTGTGGCCCTAAGCTAAACCTCAACCTCTCTGGGCCTGCTCCCTTATCTGTAAAGTTGGGATAATAACCTGCTCGCTAGAGCTGTGACACAGTCAGCGTACGACACCAAGCAAATTGCTTGGCCCTAACTAGTTATTTTTATTGTAAATTATTATATTTTATTACAAAGAACTCTTGAAGACAAAAGGTCCAGAGGGCTAGTTCAGGTTCTGCCACTCACTGTGTGACGTTGGCAAGTCCCTTTTCCTCTCTAGAGCAGTTTCCCTCATCTGCAAACCGTGGGTGTGGGGTGGTGACTCAGGCAGCTAAAGGGATAGATTTGGGCTCAGCACAAAGGAGGCAGTTCTCACAAACATTAGGCTGCATGTGAGGTAGTGAGGTCCCCGTCACCTCTGTAATGTATTACGTAAGATGCCAGAGCAGGAAGGAACCTCAAACAGCCGAGCCCTTCATTTTGCAAGCGTGGCAGTCAGGGCGGCTACCCAGACACAGAGTGATCGCAGACAAAGGAGCTTAAGATCCCCTGCCTGCCTGTCTGAGGCCCACTCCATACACCGACCGCCCAGATGTTAAGCAGGGATCACCTACAAAGAGGCTGAGCAACGGCTCAGCTATGGGTCTGCCACTAGCTGTGTGACCTTGGCAAAGGGGCAGCTGCCAATCACAGCCCTGTCCACATCTCCACGTGCCCAAAGCTGCTCCAACACCGCTCCTCCCCCACCCCCCCAGCTCTCAATCGGAGGAATTTTTCCTGGAGCAGCTGGAAGTGCTGGGGAGTTGCCCCTGGCAGCAGCCCTCCACCAATGACAGATGGGAGTTGGTGGACAGCTAGCTCCCCACCTCTAGGCATGCACTGTGCCTGGCTTGCCCAAGCTCCCCCGCGGCGTGACGCACCTGTTGCCCGCGCTGGCACTCTGTGCGATAACACCTTTTATTGCCTCCTGCCCTTCCCTGCCTCCTTTCCCCGCTCTCCAAGCAGGGCTTCCTGGGATCGCCACCTATTTCAACAAACTGCAGTTGAATCCTGGTCTCAGGGAAACCCAAGAAGACCGGAAGTTACTTAACCTCTTGGGTTGGTCTCAGTACCTCTGGATGGGAGGATTCTACGAGTTAATAGAGATAAAGCACTCGCAACAGTGCCTGGCAGTATGTTTGGTTAATAAATGGGGTGGGGAGGGTGGGGAAGGAGGTAAAGAACCTTTATTTATACAAAACTCCATCCCCTCCCATTCTACCCTCCTCAGCAAACACAAACACCAGGTGATGAAACAATTTTTGAGATGCACACAAACAATGCACATTACTCAACCTGAGGTCGGGGCCGAGGTGCAGGTGACGTGCCTGGTGTCGGCATCTTGGACGCCCAGCTCGCTGGATCAGGAGACCTGAGCCACTCCCTCTGAACCACCGATGCCAGCGACGGCACGCATGGGGGCACACGCCGGCCCCAAGGTCACCAGGCATGCTTGTTCTGGGGATCCAGTGATTAACAGGAACCCCCAACCTTACAGCTGTGTGGGAAACTGGCAGCACGCCGTCACTGCTCGGTAATCACAATTTTTCATGTCCTCGTTAACTCCACTTGACTAAGCGCCCCTCCGCAGCTCAGGCTCTGCTGCCAGTGTCAACCTCTGTTAAATGAACAGGCGTCTCTGGGCAAATGACCACCCTTTCTGGACCTCAGTTTCCCAAGGCCTCCCAAGTCATTCTCCCATTGGCTTGGTTAGCTTCTAGGCTCAGCATCCGATCCAGTGAGATGGTGGCAGCTAACCCCAGGCCTGGGCAAGACACGAGTAACAGAGCAACTCGGTGGACAAAACACACCTTGAGCGTGACAGCGATAGTCCACTGGGGCAGCTGTGGACCCGTGAAATGACCAACAGCTCATTCACAAGCCAAGGCGCCCGGGAACCTCCTGGTCTCTGCAGGTGCCTCCACTCCCATGGGACGTGGCGAGCCCGGGCCAACGTTGGGAGCCGGGGACGGCCGGTCTCCGTAGCCCCAGTGTTGGACAACTTCACCACTTCATAGCAGGGTTCCCTGAGTCTTTTGGAACCCTGCCAGCCGGGCTGCCTTCTGGAGGGAGGCATTTCGCAGTCATGGGTAAGGCCCAGTCCTCGCTTGTAGACTCCAGCAAGAAGTGGGCACGCACCTAGGAAGCGTCCGTGCACGTGGGCCCTGGGGAAAGCATGGCCACCACCGTGGAGGTCTGGCTTGAGCTCTGAGCATTGTTGGGGGCAGTTTGGAAGAACAGGGGGGACTTACCCTCCTCTGAGACACCCAAGGGTGCTAGGGAGGCCGGAGAGAGGCTGGCCTCCAATGGAGCCCCACCGAGCTGGGTGTCCAGGGCCCTCAGGGGGCTCACCGGGGGTGAGGACCCGTCCCCACGGCAGCAGCCACAGCAGGGGCTGGCCTCGATGTGGGCCTTGCCACGTTCCTCCTGGCCGTGGCATTGCTTCAGGTGGCCACACAGGTGGCAGGTGAGGGCTGAGTAGACAATGCCATTGCCCAGGTCATCCCCGGGGGGGTCTGTGGTTGGCTCCGGGGATAGCAGGGCCTTCTGGCTGTCTTGTTCCTTGACCACTGGCTCCAAACCAGGGCACTCTGGGGTGCTGCCTGGGAGGAGTGAGTCCTGAGGGCTGTGAGGGGGTTCCACGTCCAGTCCAAAGGTGAACAGGGGGACGGGGACTGGGGCAGGGGCTCTGGGGCAGCCAGCAGTGAGGCTCTGGAAGGGCTTGTAGCCCCCCTCCCCACTGCTGGGCTCAAGCCCAGATGTCCCCGGGCAGCTAGCGGTGCCAGTGAGCACGCTGGAGAAGGCCTTGTAGCCAGCCTCTCCGCAAGGGCCAAAGCCCTCCAGCCCGCTGTCCCGGGCGCCGCCCTGCTTCACCGCCTGCACAAACTCCCGGTAGCCACTGCTGGGGGCCGAGGCGGGGCCCGGGGCTGCCCTGCACTGGAGGACGCTCTGGCGCAGGATCTGCTCCCACGTTTCTGGCTCAGGCTGGGGGGCGGCGGGGATGCTGGGGTCCACTTCCCCCAGGTGTTCGGCCAGCTGTGGGTCTGAGTCAAGCTCTCCAGGGCCTGAGGACTGGCTCAGGAAGGTGCTGAAGTTGCGGTAAGTGGGGTTGTCTGCGATGACGCCGGGCATCTCTGGGAAAGCCAGCCTGGCTGGGCTCTGGGTTGGAGGACTTGACTCTGGGTTCAAAGGCTCCTTGTCCTCAGACGATGCCTCCTGGGGCCCCACACTTGGGGACGTGGCCCAAGGCCTCTGAACACTTGGATTTTCTAAAGGTGGAAGAAGGCAGGACTCCTCCAAGCCCTGTGGGCTAAAGCCCCCAACCTCGCCCCCGAGAAGGTCCAGGAACAGGCTCTCTGTCAGCCGGGCTGCGATGCCCTCCCTGCCCTCCTGGAAGCTGCCCCCGCTGCTGTCAGGTGATGGGCAGAAGCTCCCTTTATCTTCCTCCACTTCCTCTTCTTCATTCTCCACTTGGGCCTCAAACAGCTCCACGCACCGAACCAAGCTGATGCTCTCTGGCCAGAGGATTGTCTTGTTGACCTCCATGGGGTGCCATGCTACTTTTCCAGGACACTGGAAAGGCTCATTTCTAGCAGCCTTGGAGGAATCTTCATCCCTTTCCATGCCATGCTCCAGTAAACAGGGCAGAAGCTTGGCAAGACAAGTCTTCCAGTGTCTACAAGAGCAAAGTTCGATCAGGGTTCAGTTTCTCCACTTGAAAAATCTCCTATTCATCCTTCAAAGCCCAGCTCAAAATCACCCTGGACTGATGTTGAGACAGGCTGGGACCCAGGACCCTTTGCTGTAGTGCTACGATGCTTGCAAGTGGACAAACCTCACCTCCAGCAACAAAATACAAAGAAACTATATGGGACTAAAAAATACTGGCTGCAAGCGCAGTTGGGGCTTGTACAAAAGATACAGAAAGGCCAAAAAACGCAACTGCCACTTCTGAAGAGCCAGGAGCAAAACCAGGGTACTGCGCATGCCGCCTGCACTTCACACCGCCAGAGGGGTGGGCAGGACACCTAAGCCACCCCTCCGGCCCAATCCCTGGACACACCCCTACCCTCACCCCACATCAGGAACCAGCTCGCCTGCCCCCCTCGGGGAGTGGGCAAGAGAACCTGCTACTTGTTCTCCAACACCCCCCAGCCCCTCACCTACCCCACCCCGCCCCATTGCAGCAGGGGCCCCAGTAGAGCCTTGCCTGAATTTCTTGTCTGGCATCTAGTCAATTTCTCTTGACTAGGGAAGGCCGAGAACCCTGGTGGGTGTCAATGTCTGCCTGTTGCAAACACACTTCCAGACTTTATAATCAATAATCTATCAGTCCACCCTCACTACTAGATTGGGAACTCCTTGAAGGCAGGGCCTGTGTCTTACTTTGGGATTTCTGGAGCCTGGCATATAATACAAACTCAATCTATTGAATAAGGAGAAGTCTTTGTCAGGGATGATGGTATTTAAAATACCTATCAGGGGTAGGATAGGGAGGGTGGGAGGGAGACGCAAGAGGGAGCGGATATGGGGATATATGTATACATATAGCTGATTCACTTTGTTATACAGCAGAAACTGATACAACATTGTAAAGCAATTATATTCCAATAAAGACGTTAAAAAATAAATAAAAATAAAATACCTATCAACACCATAGCATAAGTAAGGGCCAATTAGAATGGCTGGGGAGTCCTAGGGCTGGGGCAGCATCCTGGAGTCCCCTACTGTGCTAGGTATAAACCCTTCAGTTATTGGATTGTGGGTAGGTTCAAGGGGCCCTGAGAGAGGGGTTAAGGAGGCCAGGTGGCATATTCAAGGGTCCAGGATAGTGGTCTCTGCCCACCAGTGTGCCACTATGTCAACAGTTTAACAAGTGGTACAGCTGCCCTGCTTGTTACCCCCATCAGGCTTGCTCAGGACAGACTGGGCATCCCAAGGGGGTTCAGTATGTACCTGACCCCCAGTGAAGCTCAGGGGACTCAGCCAGCAGCTGACCTACCCAGACCACCCCTCCCCCTGCTATCCCTTGAAGTCTAGTGTCACAGGACAAGTGCTGAACAACAAGGAAGATAAGGCAGACTCTCAAGATGGGGCCCACCACCCCAATTCCATCCCCTTCCAAATCCACATAGGCGATGACCCAAGTTCATATACATACGGGCACTTGGCTGGTTCCTGGCCTTGGGACCGCTTCCCCCACAGTGACACCTAAAACATAGAGACAGCCAGTGACACAGAGCCGAGAGGCCTGCCGGCCCAGCCTATCGTCCAGCAATGCTCAGCACATGTTTGCCGTGAGAAGACTTTGAGTCTTGACATCACACAGGTCTGAGGTCTGATCAGGTCACTCCCCCTCTCTGAGCCTCAGTTTTCTGAGAATTAAGGAGGCTGCACTATTAAGTTGCTGTGGCTGATGGCAAAAACGGCCACAGTCTCTGAAGCTCCTCCTATCCCTGAACCTGGCATGGCTGTGTGACTTGCTTTGACCAATAGCATGTGGTGGAAGTGATACTGTGCTAACTGGGTCAGTCTGCTGAAGGATGACAGACACATACATGGCTTAGTAACCTCCATGGCCCCAGATGTGTCAGCCACCTGCCAGACCTGCGAGTGAGACCACTGGTACAGGCCCAGCCAAACCCAGGATCCTTCCACCCCCACTGCTGAGCAGAGCCCAACTACAGACTTGCAGAAGCAAGAGCTACATAAGTGGCTACTGTTTTAACTTTCTAAATTTTGGGATGATTTGTTACACAGCAAAATCTAACTGATACATAAACGACACTATGTGCAGGACGCTGTAATATACACTTCATGTGGATTGTCTTGGTGAATTCCAACACCAGCCCTGTTATAACCACTGCTATAACCCACACAAGAAAACTGAGGCTCAGAGAAGTTAAGCAACTTGTTAAGTCTAACCTGCAGGTAAGTGGCAGAGCCAGGGTTCAAAGCCAGTACCACTGGACTCCAGAGCCTGCTACAGGGTCCCTGGAGAATTGAGGACACTCAGACCTTCTGTTCTAGACGGGACCTGTATCCCCGCCTCCCCCTGTCCTAGAGAACCCTGATGGCACTAAGGCAAACCCCACCTGGCCATCGCATTGGGGAAGCTGACCCCACCGGTAGCTCAGGGGTGGTCACCTGGTTGGTCTCAAGTATTCCCACTCCTTACAACTGAGTGGTTTAGGAAAGAGGCTGTGATGTAATTCAAGCCAATGAGAATGGAGAGATTTGCTAGTGTTTTGGGGGGCAGTTTCCTGCTCCTAAGAGGAATATACAGAAAGCCTGTCCCCTTCTCCCTCTCCTTTTGGCCTCCTGCTCTGGTACAGGTACCTTGCCAAGAGATGACATGCCGATGACCTCAGGGATCATCTCCTCCCAAGGGAGGGAAAAAACCAACCCCAGAGGAACCCCTGTCTCCCACCCAGGCTGAAAGAACAGTCATGGAAGCCAAAGGGAAGGGAGTGAAAGCCTCTAGCTGCTGACTCAACCTACCCTGAAACCTTCCTGACTTCCCATGTGCAACCCCCAAAGCCAAGAAATATCCTGAACATCCCAGACATCTTGAGTCGTATTTCCCTGTACACGTAGTGCACAGCATCCTTACCAACCCCCTCTCCTACCTGAGAATCCTGGATGACAACAGCCACGAGGGGGCTGTGGGCTGGGTTGGGAATTTGGTCCCACCATTCTTTCTTAATCCTGAAAAAGAAAAGGACAAGATGTTGGTCCCTGTATCACTAACAGGTTGACGTTCCTCCCATAAAAATTATCATAGTCACCAAGACTTATCAGGGGTCAGAGATCATGTCGATAGGTTTTTTGGCTGTCTCACCCTCACTCCGTGAAACAGGTTCTACTGCTAACCCCACTCTACCGATGAGAAGACTGAGGCCCAGGGAGGTGAAGTGACAGCTGGTGGGCAGAAGAGCCGGGTTTGGGCTCCAGCATCCTGCTACCCAGAGTGGAGTTCCTAATGTGGCCGCCTCTGCTCCAGAGGGAACAAGTTCCAGGGAATCAGGAGACACTCAAGCTGCAGAGAGAGAATTCTGGGTTTCCCCTTCAACAACCTTTACTCTGGAGCAGCTGAGGATAAGGTGCTGGGGAGAGGCCTGGGATGGCCTGAGAGGCTGAGGTATTCCTTCTCCCTTCCTGGGTCAGCCTGGAGCCACGGAGCATCAGTGCTGGGAGGGAAGGTCCTCAGACACCCCCTGGATTAGCCTCCACCCACTCCACTCAGTCAGTTAGCACACATTTATTGAGTACCTACTATGTACCACTCACTGTGCCAGGCCTCGGGGACACACAGTGAACAAGACAGGCAAAACCCCTGCAGAAATGATTATGTGACATCATTCATTCCTGGCGATAAGTGCCAGGAATAAAAATAAAGAAGATAGGGACTAGAGAGGAATAGTGTGATCCAGGAAGGCCTCCCTGAGGAGGTGACTTCTGAGAGGCAACTGTAGGTGGAGGAGGAGTTGGTCTCGGTGATGCCTGGAAAAAGGGCTTTCCAGGCAGAGAGCACAGCGAGTGCAAAGGCTCCAAGGGAAGATCTTGCTTGGGGCGTTCAAAGAACAGCAAGGTTGGAGCACTGGAACACAGTGAGTAGGGGTAGGGAAGACAGACGATGGGGAAACTGAGGCTCAGAGAAGGAGAAAGACCAGCCCAGGGGGGCTCAGAGGCATCAGCAACAGACGTGGAGAGGGGACCTTGCACTCCCTGCACACCTACTGTGTGCCCGGCAGAGTACAGACACTTGCTCACATCAATCCTCAACCATCGCCATCCTTAAGTGGTCACCTGGGGCCCGCTCGTCCCATTTCAGAGGTGGGAGGACTGAGGCTCTGAGACTCCATGATTCCAAGGGCTCAAGCTCACTGGAAACAAGGCTCCTTCTGTCCCCCTACACCGAGTGATCGAGGAGTCCCTTAGGACTCTTGGGACTGATGAAATAGGGACCCAAGGCTGAACAGAGGTTCAGAAACGTGGTCACACAGCTACGAAGCAGCAAGGCTAGGATCTGAACCCAGGTCTGACTCTGCAGGACAATCATCTAGAATTCCTCTGTCTATTGCCACATTCCTTCAAGTGTCTGGGCCATACCCTGGGCATGATCCATCTCACTTCTGCCAAAGGAAGGCCCTGCCCCCAGCTCCTGCCCTGGCCAGCTCCTTTGCCCTAGTCAGGTCTCAGCTCAAACACCTCGTCAGAGCGGCCTGCACTGGCCTCCCCATCCAAAACAGGCCCCCTCGCCCTGGCATATCTCCTTCAGCGCAAGGATCACTATGGAAAACAGCCATGGTTACTTGGTGGCCTGGCATCTTGTGCCTCCCCAAGGACACAGGGTCCCTGTCGGTCCCAGTGCCTCGCACATAGTAGCTGCTCAATAAATATCTATCGTTGAATGAAAGGGCTGCAAGCTGACAGATCAGAGGGGAAATTCCCACCCACTCCACACCACAGGGGGCTGGCTTGGCAGCCTCCTGCACAGCTCAGGACTCACTTGATGATGCTGACATAGCAGGACAGGCAGACAGCCAGGATGACGACGCAGGAGATGCTGACGCCCAGCGGGAGGCGCTGCTCCAAGGTCGCCTCGTAGTCTGGAAGTGGAGGGAAGCCATGAGCTTGCATCGCGCTGCGTCCAGCCTGGTCTCCATTTCCCAGAGCAGGAGACTGAGGCCTCGTGAAAGCATCCTCCAAGACTCTGCGTGAGCTGGCCGCTGCATCCCCTCCTACTCCCCTCTCTTGCACATGGAGCCCTCGCCACATTGGCCTCCTTGCTGTCCCCTGTTCCTCCAAATCTCGGGGCCACCTCAGGATCTTGAACGTGCTGCTTTCTCTTTTTTGAAATAAGTGAGGTCAAGGGCAGAGACTCTGGAGCTGGACGGCCCCAGTTCGAAGCCTGACTCTGTCATATACTAGCTGGCGACCCAGGACAAGCCCCTCACTCACTCTGTACCTTGGTTTCCTCTCTGTGCAACGGGGTTAATAACTACTTAACTCATAGGGTTGTTCTGAGGATCGTACGATTTAATATACACTTGACGCCGTGCCCGCACGTCCATTCACACAGCTGGCCCCCTCTCCTTGCTGACTGTCAGGTCCCAAAAGTTCTCCCTCACACCCTCTCTACTGTTGCCTCCTCCCATCCCTTTCCCCTGCTTTATTTCCTTCCCAGAATTATTGTCCTCGGGATCTAGATCTCATTTATATTTTTGTTTACTTGTTTATTTTCTGTCTCCCCCTCTAGAATGTCAGTTCCACACGAATAGGGATTTTTGCCTATTTTGTTCACCACTAGGCCAGCACGTAGTAGGAACTCAAGAAATATCTGTGGAAATAATGAGTGTCCAGCACATGGTATCTGTCCCATACAAGTTATTTCCCTTCCCTTCTCCTGGTTAAAGGAAGAATCAAATCAATTTGACAAAACTTTCCTAAGCACTTACTGTGTGCTTGGCACCATGCTGGGCAATGGAGATACAGACAGAGAGCAGATACTACCCATAGAGCTCACAGCCCGGAGTGGGAGACAGGTGGTCAAGAGGTATCCATGGAACAGGATAGGCGATGCTGAGAGGGGCGTGTGGTGGGTTGGGTTGAGGTACCTGCCAATCACCACTGTGCCCAGCACTTTGAAGAATCCTTCCTTCATTGAATGTTCACAACAGCCCTTCCTTCTCTCCATTGTACGGATGATGCCCGAGGCAGCCTCCACCACGCAACAGCTATCTCCCCTTCTTCTTTGCTAGGCTGCAATGTGCCTACCCTGAGGTTTGGGCCAATCATGGGCCAAAACTAGTCCCCTTTTCAGACATTTCAGTTCCCAGCCTCCCTTGCAGTTGGGAGAGGCCACGTGACAGTCCTGAACAATGAAAGGCAAGGGAAAGGCCACCAGGACTGGAAATGTTTTTGTTTCATGATAAAAGATGCACGGGATACACTCCTTGTGGCAGACTTCCATTTCCTTTGGGTCTTGGGCATGAGGGTGTGTGCAGCAGACAACTTGGGGCCATGAGGTGACAAGGGTAAGGATAAAATGCTACCATGCTAGGGATGGCAGAGGGAAAGAAAAGACTCTGGGGTGATGTAACTGAGCGGCTGTATGAACCAGGAAGGTCCACTGGCAAGACTTCATTTTAGGGGAATTCCCTGATAGCAGTCCAATGATTAGGACTCCGCACTTCCACTGCAGGGGGCATGGGTTCGATCCCTGGTGGGGGAATTAAGATCCCACATGCTGCGCGGCCAAAAAAAAATAAAATAAAGACTTCATTTTATGTAAGATAATTCAATACTCTTTTGCAAAAGTGTGATAAAGTCGCAAAGAGCTGTTTGGAGGATGCAGCTACCAGGTGAGGGACTACATTTCCCAGAATCCCTTACAGCTATGTGTGGCCATGTGACCAGCTCCACCAATAGAGCTTGAGAGGAAGGGATGTGTGTCACTTCTGGGCTAAGACTTTTAAGAAGCAGGTGTGGTCTCCCCGCTCTCATTCCCTTCCTGCTGGCTGGATGCAGATGATGGCAGGTCCACAGAGCAGGGATTCTTAACTTGGGGTCCACAGACCTCCAACATGGTTGCCGTTAGGATTTAGGGGTCTGGGAACTTGGAGGGGAAAGAAATGATATCTTTGTTTTCACTAACTTCTGAAACCTGGCATTTCCTCCCATTAGGAATAGAGGGAGCAAACCACAGTAATAGCAGCATTAGTTACTTAGCCCCCATCAGAAGTCACAGCTATTCTCAAATCACCTGACAGCTGCAGTAGCAGGAAATACCATTTATGTTCATCTACTTTGAAATTACAGTATTTATGACAACTACCACTAGATCCTGTTTTTAATGTGTTATTAAAGAAGCATGTATTCCTAGATAACAAGTATATTTTAAAATCTTTTTATAATCGCATTTCAATAAAATTAGGTTTCCCTTGAAGGTCTATGTATTTTATTTGATACGTTGAAAAATATTACACTGGCTTGTGGTTGCCAAGGGGGGAAGGTGGGGAGGAGGGATGAATTGGGAGGTTGGGACTGGCATATGCACACTACTATATATAAAATAGATAATCAACAAGGACCTACTGTACAGCACAGGGAACTCTACTCAATACTCTGTAATAACCTACATGGGAAAAGAATCTGAAAAAGAATAGATATATGAATATGTATGACTACATCACTCTGCTGGACACCTGAAACTAACACAACGTTGTGAATCAACTATACTCTAAAATAAAATTTAAAAAAATAAAAATATTATTCTGAGATGAGGTCCACAGGCTTCACCAGACTGCCAAAGGGGTCCATGATACAGAAAGGCTGAGAATCTCTGTCCTAGAGAATGACGGAGCCACAGGGAGGAAAACCACCTACCAATCAGCAAAGTTCGTGTTGAATTGTTATGTGAGCAAGAAACATATTTCTACAGTGTTAAGCCGCAGAACTCGTGTGTTTGTTACCGTAACCTACCCTACCCTGACCAGTACACCACATCAGTTGGTAATTCCGTCACTGCAATTAGAGCATCCTGTGATATGGAAACCAGATGTTTGGCTTGGGGAAGTCTCTGGCCACAGAATGAAAGTGGGGAACAGAGATGCTAACTGCTGGGAATTCCCTGGTGGCCTCGTGGTTAGGATTCCGGGCTTTCATTGCCGTGGCCCAGGTTCAATCCCTGGTTCCGTGTTCAGGGAACTGAGATCCTGCAAGCCACGTGGCGCGGCCGACTGCTCAGGACTCCCAGCAGGATACTCACAGTTCAGCCACTTGGCACTGGGGCTCCACTCACTCCAGGTGCTGTTGTAGCTCTGAGCCCAGGCCTTCACCTGGGCGCTGTAGGAAGCTCCAGACTTCAGGGTGCTGGCTGCAAAGCGGAGGGTGGGCCCCTTGTAGGTCACGTTATAAATTCTGAACTGGTAGAGGAAAGGGAGCCATTAGTGCACCGAGTCTGGGGGAGGGGAGTACCAGCTCCCACCCGGGCTGCTGTCCTTAGCTGACCCCACAATGTGTAAGAGCCACCAGCCTAGGTATTTGGTTATTCCTCCAATTTCAGGCCCTTGTTTGTCACTTCCACAACTGTGACCAGAATCGAGCAGGATGGGTCAGGGAATCAGCCCTTATCCTGACCCTCACTCCCACCCTGATCAGCCATTTTGACGTGACTGGGGCAAGTCGATGAACCTTTCTGAGTTTTAGTTTCCTCATCTGTACAATGAAGGTAAGAGTTCCTACTGCCACTTTCTGGCTGTGTGACCTTAGATAAGTAACCATAATTTCTCTGGACCTTGATGTCTTCTTCTGCAACATGGCGATAATAAAAGTGCCTACCTCCCAGGGTTTCTGTGAGGATTAAGTGGGTTAACACAGGTAAGCACTTCGGACAGGGCCAGGCATGTGGAGAGCATGAGAGTGATCTTTCTGAGGCACAGACAGGGTCACTGTGTCCCTCTCTCTCCTTCAAGGTCTCTCTAGAGGCTCCAAAGTCAAGCCCAAACACAATGGCCCATCATCTCAGTCCCGCCCAACCTAGCCCCAACTGGGAAGGAAGGTTCAAGATCTGTTGTTAAGTGAAAAAGGTAACATGAAGATTAGTATGTGTTGTCTGTTGCCTTTCATGTTCAAAATATAGAGGGAGAAGGCATAGTGATGGTGGCAGACAGCCTCATATGGCTCCGTGACCCCACCTTGTATCACGCCCCTGTGTAATCCCCTCTCCTTGCCTAAAGGGGCAGGGGGACCTAAGACTTGTTCCTAACCAACAGAATATGGTGAAGGTGATGGATACATAGGGACTACGTGGATGTGATTCCATTATGCAAGGCTGTAACTCCAACTTGCTAGGAGACTCTCTCCCCCTTGCTGGCTTTGAAAAGGCCACAAGGGAAGGAACTGCGGGCGGCCTCCCAACAAAGGTCAGCAAGAACCCGACGCTCTCAGTTCAAAGCCCACAAGAAACTGGATGCTGCCAACATCACAGGAGCTTGGAAGCAAGCCCCTGGCCAACCCCTGCGTGTGCGGCCTTGTGAGACCCTAAGCAGAGGACCCAGCTGAGCCGTGCCCAGACTCCAGACCCCCAGAAACTCTGGGGCAATAAATATGTGCTGTTGAAAGCAGTTCTGTTTGCAGTAATATTATCATGTAATAATAAAAACTTCACAGTGATGAAGGAACACACACACATTTGCTCGTACAGGCATAGACTCTCTCTAGAAGGACACACATGCCCCCACACCCTCTGCCTGCTCTAGCCTGGCCTTCCCCTCCTGGCAAGAGACGGGGAGCAGTGGTCAACCTCTGGGAGAGGTACTGGAGATCGGGGTTAGGAGAGAAACATAGTTCCTTTCTAAGTCCTTCGGTAGCCTTTGAATTTTTTACTTCATGTGAATATTACTTTTATTTTTAAGACTTTAAAAAAATAAAAAATGAAGTAAAGTTTGGGTTCAGGATGGATTCTGACAGCACGACAGTGGCCTGAATCCTCTGCCTGGGCTTCTCCCCCAGTGGAGGGTCCATCCCTTCGCAGCCCCCCCCTCCAATCCCCCACAGCCCCTTCCCAGCTCCTGGCAACACTACTCCTGCTGGCAGGTTGGAAGCACCTGGGGGCAACGGTCTGGTGTAAAGGGAGCCGAGGGGAGGTGTGCACAGCAAGGAAGCAAAGTCCTAACAGCTTGCTGGAGAAACTGGAGGGCAGCTGGAACTTTCCAGGGAAGCTGGGGACAGGGTGGAAGTGACAGGAGGAGACCAGGGCAGGGACAGAGGACACTCTTACTGCCGGTGTTCCTTTCTTTCTAAATCGCAGTAAACAGGAAGCAGCAGCTGGATCTCGTTCACTGAAGGAATCACACACCTTAGAGAGGTGTAGGGAATTGGGAAATGGTTTACTAAGAAACAAAAAAGAAATTGAGCTTCCGAGGAATTACTTGTGGTTGGTGTGTTTTTTAACAAAAAAGGCCAGGTGTTCGGGAGACCATTCTGAGAGAAAGATCCGGAAGAAGAGAACAGCACAGGTCCCTCAGTCCAAATCCTGGCTTCAAATCCCAGCTTGGCCATTTCCAGCTGTGGGACACTGGGCGAGTCATTCCACCTCTCCAAACCTCAGTGTCCTGGTCACTAAAATGGATAGACAAACACCTTCCCACCTGCAGGGCTTTCCCAGTCATTAGTGATAATACACATTGAGCCTGGCACAGAGTAAGCACCCGCGACATTATCATGAACATGGCATTCATGGCCCTCAGTAAGCTTGTGGCCTCATTTTCTGCCTTTTCACTGTACACACTCCCACAGACCCATAATCCTCAGAGATGCCATGAATTTTCATGCCTCCAAGCCTTGGCTCATGTAGTTCCCTCTGCCTGGCCTACCATTCCCTAGCTAGAGAACTCCTATACATCCTTCACTGCCCAAGCCAAAACTCTAACTCCATTATAGAACCTCGTCCAGAAATCATCCAGGACAATGAGCATCTCCATCTCCCAAATTCCACAGCGAGTTTCTAATATTTTTAGAATTGATCCCACCAGTCTGAGCCACAGGTGGTGTCTGCAATACTGGAGCAAACACCCAGCATCTACACAATTGGGGTCAGGTACCGAAAGCTCAGGGCAGGTAAGCCTCTGCCTCCAGTTCCAGGGTTAATTCTCATTGGTCTAAACCAATCACGGCTATTTCATTCCCTAGCCTGTGACTGGTTAGAGAGGAGCACGTGGCTATCTCTGGCCAATGACTAATGAGGGGAATTCTTCAGGCCCGGTTCTGTCCCTGGAAAGGGAGAGACGGGGGAAGGGTGTCTCAGGAGATTCTGCCCCACCAGCAAGAGAAGCTGGACCTGGAATTCTGAGGCCTGAGGCAGCCCCGAGCACCTACATGACCATTAAGCCATAGCCCAGGCACAATTCTGTCCGCTGGCTGGAGTCTGGTGCTGGGGCCTGAACCCAGCTGTGTTTCAGCCAGCCCAGTCTCTGTTTCCTCTTCCGCAGAACCTCCTTTGGGGAGCCACCCCTCCTTCATTTTCAGCCCATCTGGTTTGGGTGAGGCTGACCTGACCTGCTCCAGAGGTGGGCATGTGACTCAGCCCTGGCCAGTGAGAACACTGCACCAGCACCCCGTCTCCTGCCCACAGCCTGCGACAGGTTCAGAGAGTGGCATGTGATCCCAGGCAGATAACTGATCATTGGCCCCAGGACTTTTACTGGGACTATCTGGAGAGAAGAACTTTTCCCACTGCGGTTTTAAGATGCAGGCCTGGAGCTGCTAGTAGACGTATTGGCAGCTACATGAGGGAAGAGCCTGCCTAAAAGTGAAGCCAACATAGAATAAAGCAGGACCAAAGGATGGAGATTCCTGGAACCTGGATCCAGCCATGATAAGCAAATAACTGATATTCCTTTGGGCCCTATAGGTTGTACCCTTCTCTCCCCTCCAGGCTATGCCCTGAACGAAGCCTGCACAGGCCCAGGAACGGGAAGGGGATTTACTGACAAAACTGACCCTGTGTCTTTCCCCAGCGTCTGTGCCAACCACCTCTTCTCGACTGCTCTGAGAGCCTGGCTGCCCCACTCCTGCTTCTACACCACATCCTGGCCCAGTGCCAAGGAGGAAAACCACACCTGAGAGAGAGAAATCAACACCTGCCACGCCCCCGGCTTGGCCAGGAAGAGAAGAAGCAGGGACGGAAGCTGATGTGACAGCTCAAGATGTCAGGGGCCTGCTCCCCGGCAGCCGAAGCCAGGCCAGCCTGGGTCCCGGGACACGAGGGCATGGCTCCCAGCAGACCCTCAACAGTAACAGGCCAGGGCGCGGGAGGGAGAGTCAGATGGGATTTCCAAGGCCTGTGGCACTCAGGAGAAAAGGAGGATGACGTTGATGACAGGGGAGCCTGTCTGTGTCATATATTGCCTGCTCTCCACAGCCCTATGGGATGGGTACTCTTGTTATCGCCACGTTACAGATGGGGAAACTGAGGCACAAGGAGGTTCAGCAAAAACCTCAAGATCATGCAGCAGGTGGCAGGGCAGGTACTGGAACCCAGCTCTGTAGGACTCTGAGGCCCCTGGTATTCACATGGCATCCCTGCAATGGGAATATTTGAGGGGAAAACATGGGTGGTTGCAAATGGCCTCCACCCCCAGTTGCACCTAAAATAGTCAGGCCCAGCCACCCACTGTGTAGCCCCTGTGATTCTTTACTTCATCGTTTCCTACAAATCAGCTCTCCCTATTTTAAAAATGTCAATACATTCGTTTTTTAAAAAAGGAACATCATAAAATAAAATAACAGAATAGAATAAGATAAAATAAAATGGAACCTCACTGCCACTGCTATGACTGGAAGGCAAGTACGAAATGCCATGAGCATCTCATAAAGGAAACGCAATCAAAACCACGTAACGGCATGAAATTTCGGCTGAACTTGTTTTCTGGGGGAAGGCTCTGAGCCTGCAGCCTCTTCTCTTTGTTAAAGAGAAGGATTAGTAAACCGATCAGCTCAGCTGAGATGCCTCCCCTGACAGTCAGGGTCGGGCAGGAGCGCGGGCGTGGAGTGACCGTCTCACCCTGGGATTCGCTCATTTAAGTGTGTTTGGAGGTATCACCTAAAATCCCAAGTGTCCCGCCCCCTGGGGAACAAATGTGGTCCAGAGTCCTTCTTTATAGATGAGGAACAGTGCCCGGAAATAAACTCCCCTATGTGCACGCTGGGAATCAGGGGCCTGGAGCGGCGGAGGGCCTGGTCCTGGCATAGAGCCAGAGGAGAAGCTGGGGGTCCAGATCCCCAGGGTTTGCTGTCCAATCGCGGGTCACTTTCCCCATCTCCCACCCCAGAGCCTGAGTCTCGACCCGTCTGAGTCTCAAGAGGTCACAGAGAGACCCCACAGGGCGCCCACTCACATCCGTGGGGTCGTTCTCATTTGAGATGTTGATCAGGTAGGTGAGCTCGGAGTATAGGTGATTCTCAGGAGGGTACGGGTTGTTCCACGTCAGCAGCCACGTGCGGGAGATGTTGGCATGAACAGTGAGGTTTCTGGGCGCCAGGGGTTTCACTGCGGAGAAGTGGTGCCTGGTGAGGGGCTGGGCTGGGCGTCAGGAGGAGGCCCGGCCCGGCCTGCAGACCATTTAGATTTTCAGTCAACGCCACCTCCGCAATACGTTGATGGGATACCACACAGATTTCGTCGTGGTGGAGAATTAAAACCCTGATACCGATTCTCACGTCGCTAAAATCCACTTTAGTGGTTGTTAACTACATTTCCACAGTGACTGCAAAATGCATAAGCGAAGTAACCCAAACTTTGGCCTTTCTACCTTTAGCCTTCACTCTGTTGGCCATCTCCGTGCTCTGTATTATTATCTACCAAGTATTTTTCTTTATTTTGATTCATGTGTTTTAAAACTTAGTCTCTTTTAAAGCAATCACATCCATGAGATCACAGGTATATTATGAGCATTAAAATCAACACACACATGAAAACTCTTTCAATTCATGGATTCGTTCCTGGGTCAATTTAAATCACCCCCCCCCACACCCTCCAACTCCGGGTATGAGTAAGCCCTTCCGGAATTGCTGATGGAGTGGTGACTACTGTGAGCTCTGCGAGAATACTGCCTCTGCTGTTGAGGAGCTGTGTGACCTGAGGGCAGGTTACTTGCCTTCTCTGAACTATGTACGGTGTTTTTCAATTGCAAAATAGGGATAATAACTGTCTTTTGGAAACTGAGGCTCAGAGAGGTAACATGACTTGCCCAAGATCATACAGCAATAAGTAGTGTTTTAAACTCCTGTCACTACACCCCGGCAAGCTCTTGGGGAATTCCTGCGGGAACTCTGGGTACCAGGATGAGGTCTAGGCTGTCTGAAGAAGCAGCAGCTGAACAGTTGACAGAGGGCAGAAGGACGGTTCCCGGTTCAGTTTCTGATCTGCAGCAAACATGCCTTCCACCAAATATGCCTCATTCAGCACCCCGATCTGGGCACTTAAACACAGGGCGTTGAAATATCTGAACCGAAGGGGTCCTGACGTACTGCTGAGCCCAGCCCCATTTCAAAGATGGGAGGACTGAGGCCCAGAAAGGGGCCACAACCCCATCAGGGGTTGGAGGCTGCTTGAATGGCCCCCTCCCCCAAGGGGAGCCTGCCTTCCCCGCCCTGGCGATGTGGGAACAACTGCAGCCCCGCCCTATGCTGCCCCGCCCTGCCCCGCCCTGCTCACCATGCTCGCTGGGCTTGAAGGCGCTCTTCCACAGCAGCTGCTCCCCAGCCCACAGGTCCAGCTGGTAGGTGTCCACACTGACCACGTTATCCATATGCATGTGGCACACGCACACCGCGCCAGCTCTGTTCTCGGGGACACACGTGTGGTTTCTGCAGACACAGATGTTGCATTAGGCTGGTCATGTGACCCACGGGCATCCCAGGATACACCTCAAGGAACCACAGGCCCTTCCAGCTTCCTGGTCACCCTGCCTCAAGGACCAGATCTGGGAACTTGGGAGCAGAGTGGCCAGGATGCAATGGGGACAGGGGCCTGGGACCGCCTCCCTGCGGGCCACAGCCCCTCACCACACCCACCATGGACTCTTATCCGCCCCTGACCCCAGCCTTGGACCCTGAAAGCCAGCAAAAGGGAAGAACCCACAGCATGAAAGAATTTGTAACAACATACGTGTCTGTTCCAGCACCCCTCTGGTAGCACAGTTTAGCCCAGTACAGCGGACTGTGGCTCGGCAGGCACATACCCTGTGCCCCACAGCCTAATCCTAACGTGTCACCCAAAACAGCCAACCCCGTGTCTCATGGACTAGGCCAGGGGTCAGCAAACGTCTTCTGTAATGGGCCAGATGGTAAATATTTGGGGCTTTGAGGGCCATACTCTTGCTGTTCCAACTACACAACTCTGCTGATACAGCACAAAAAAGCCCCAGTCATAGACAATACGTAAACAAATGGGCATGGCTGTGTGTCAATAAAACTTTATTTACAGAAACAGGTGGTAGGCCAGATGTGGCCCATGGGCCATAGTTTGCAGGTCCCTGGTCTAGGCCAATGTATCCCATACAGAAGCACAGCTGGTCCACCTTAGTATATCGTGGCATAACAGCTCTGTCAGTGTGGCCCACATCAGGTGTGCTGCATATCCCAACGTGCTCCACAACTGTGTGCCTCGTGTACTGGATCATGTCCTGGAGCACCACCTATACCACTGGTCACCCCTGTGTACCATGGATGATCCCAGTGAACCACCTGGAAAAACATATCCCAAGTTCCATGGTCCACCAACCATGGCTGTGAACTCCACCGCTAACACTGTACCCCCAAACAATGGCCTAGCCCAGAGGTTCTCAAAGTGTGGTCTGGGATTCCACTGGGTCAAACTGGTTTCATAGTAATACTCTGACATTAGTTGCCATTTCCACTCTCCTTCTCTCACAAGTGTACAGTGGACTTTTCCAGAGGGTACACGATGTGTGATGATGGGCCGTTGCTCCAACAGCCTGTTGAATGTGAACTTGTGGGCTGTTGTGATTTAAAATTTCTGTTTTAAATTCCAATAGGGGAAATATTGGTAGATGTGAGCTACCCAGACTAAAGCTCTGGGGGTCCTCACTAATTCTTTTCTTTCTCTCTTTCTTTCTTTGGTTGCACCGGGTCTTAGTTGCAGCATGCAGGATCTTTAGTTGCACCATGCGAACTCTTAGTTGCAGCATGTGGGATCTGGTTCCCTGACCAGGGATAGAACCTGGGCCCCCTGCACTGGGAGTATGGACTCTTAGCCACTGGACCACCTAGAAAGTCCCTTAATCCTTAAGCACACAAGAGAGTCCTGAGATGAAAAAGCTTGAGAACTGCTGGTCTAGTCCAGGATTCCACCACATCCACATGCCACGTGCCTTGGTGACACTGAGCTTGGAGCACCGTGACGCACTCGCTGTGTCTTACACACGCTGCACCCCAGGGCACCTCCCCTCTACCATGCCCAGTAAGCCCCCGTGAACCGCATTGAGCACACGCACTCCGGGGTACCAGGTGGGCCAGGCGAATTCCGAGGCAAACCCTCCCCAACTCCCGGTTTCAGCCCAGGCTTACTCGAAGTAGAAGAATTTCAGCTGGTAGAAGAGGCGGAGCTCAGCTCTGCAGTTGGTGGGCCGGGCCATCTCCCACTCACAGGTGGAGATGTTGATGTAGTCGGAGAAGCAGGTGGGCCCCTGCACGACCCTCATGCTCCCTGGGGAGACACAGGAGACCTCTGAGCAGCTGGAGCCTGACGACCAAGAGGGATGGGTTGGAAACCAGCCCAAAGAGACCAAGGGGCCCATCACAAAACAACAAAACCACTGTCCGAGGCACGGTCCTCACAATGCAGGGGCCAGGAATGGGGCTCTGTGAGCTTCCCAGCTGGCACTGGGGTGATGCCTGCAGCTGAAGAAATACCCTTGGGTACAGGGTCCATCAGCGGAGACAGACCAAATGCACCTCTATAGTATGCAAATGCAACTACCTGCCCTTGGCCGAATTAAAGGAAAAATATGTCAGTCTAAGGGTAGCTATCCCACCATCACAGGCATCTATCCCACGGCGTGAGCCTGGTGCATAAACAATCAATACTGTAAAGGTTTGCTGAATGAAGGAAGGAATGAATGAATGAGAGATGGTGACTTACCACAGCCTGCCGCCCACACCAGGATCAGACAGCCCACCGAAAACGTGAGCCCAGAGTGAAGCCACCCCATTGGGAGATCCTACAGCGCCTGCTGGGAGCAAGTGAGCCCGTTAGCGCTGATTCATGATTCCCACGGCCCCCATCATGCCAGCCGGCCCCCATCATGCCGAGCCCAGCTTTCAGAGCTCACCTCCAGATACAGCCCTCCCCCTACGCCGCATGCCCCCTCCTCCCGGCCCCGCCTCCCTCTCCGCCAGGCCTGCACCTGCCCCCCTGCACACCTTTACTTCCTGCTGCTCTTCAAACATACCACGGATTCACTCTCACCCCCATGCCTCTCCTCTCCCTGTCCTCATTGATACTCTCTCAGTCTCTGTCTCTGTCTTCTCTCTCATTTGTTCATCTTATTCATCCATCTATTCATAATGAATAAATGGCCCCTTAATACTCCAGTGTTTATTAAGAAAAACAAGGACAGCCGCCGACATAGCTACAACACAACCATCCAAACCAGGAAATTAACACGGATGCATTACCGCCAGCTGATGCACAGACCCTGTTTCCCTTTTGCTAATTGCCACAGCAATGCTCTTTGTAAGTCCAGGATCTGGTCCAGAATCATGCATTGCATCTGATGATCATGCCATCCCAGTGCCCAGGTCTTGGCGTCTAAATACTATTCTCGACTGACAGGAACCAGGGCTCCTCGGAGAAACAGCTGACTCCAGGAGCAGGGAAAGTACAAGAAAAGCCTGGAATTCTTGCGCCAGAAAGTAAGGAAGTACTCCACAAATGATGGGGACCGCTTGAAAAGACATAGGAGCCAGCTAGGATGGATGCCCACTGGCCCAAACGGGCACAATTAGAACCTCACAATGAATATTATAGTAACCAGCCGCAACCCTCAGAGTTAAAATAGGGGTGCAGGAGTCTACGGCGATAAAGATGAGTAAGTGGGGGGAAGGGACAGCTCTATTTCACCACAGCAGGCTCCAAGTATCTCCCCACAAGCTCACATGAATTAACTTTACATAATTCACATACAATACTTGATATATGTAATTGTATAGAACCTTATATACAGAAACCTGGCAGATACCACCTTAACCAAATGGTCAGTGTCGACATGGCCAGGAATGGGACAAACCAAGGTCATGAGCTTTCTGAAAACAATGCCCTTGGAAGAACACAGTATCACTTCCCTGGGGTCCCTGCCCCCAGTGTACAAATCACATGGAAACATCAGACAAGCCTACACTGAGGGGCAGTCTATGCAGGAAGCGGCCTAGACTCTTCCAAAAGTGCCCTGGGGGCAAAAGGCAAGGAGAATGGGAGATGTTCTCCTTTCAACTGTGTGTCTGTCATCCCGAGAGCCTGTGCTTGTCTTGTGCACGGCCAATCTCCTAGTACCTACGGCAATGCCTGGCGCGCAGCACGTGCTCAGGCAAGTCTGTCGAATAAATTCACTTTGGACATGATGTGGGGCCGCTGATGGGCTCAGCACGGGGCTGGAAAGCTCTCCCTAGGGGGAGACTTGGTATCCACTCAAAGTCTCAACTGGCCTTCCTGGCAGAGCCACAGTGAAGACCAAGGAAGGAGGGGTGGGGGTGGGGTTTGGAAAACAGTGATGCTGGTTTCCTCTGCCAAGTCCCAGCAACCTTCCTTCTTGTGAGTTCACAGACATCCACAGCATCCTGTGGCAGAGATGTCAAAGGGGTCACTCTAGCCCCAATTTCGAAGAAAGAGAAACAGAGAGGTCAAGACGCGTGTCCAAGGTCACACAGCAGAAAGGCTACCGTGGTAAAGTGCTTTAAAAAGGTGTGGGGGAGTGAAGCAACCCCCCCAGGGTAGATTAAATCATGACATCTACAGCGGTCAGGGTGTTATCTTTGATCTGTTTTGGAAGGCACATCCAGACGTATGCATGTGAACACACACACCCACACACGCACACTGACTGGTTTCACAGGGATGGCAGGTGCTGCATCTCAGGAGAAACCGCGGCACAGATGTGGTGGCGACAAGGCCTCTCTGAACATCACAGGGAACGAAGGACGAAGGTGCAGAGAAGCAAAGGAATTAAAAAGAATAATTACCAAATGATCAGGGTGTAAGACACATGGCAAAAGGAAATAATTTCAAGTCCACACCCTGACATGTAGGGGCTGGGGGGGGGTCTTGGGGTCACCTGCCCAGCCCAAGTGGCAACCTGAACAGGGGTGCCTGCCGAGATCCCATCTCTGACATGTTGCCATCCAGTTTCTGCTTGTACTCTTTCCATGGATGGGGTGGTCACCCCTAGGTCATTTTTGAGCAGAGCCTGACTATTGGAAACAGCTCCCTTATGCTGAACCAAGCATTTGTGTAGACAAAGTCCTGCTTATTAAGTACTCACATGTGCTTGACCTTTTGCCATGTGCACTAGAGTTATTACCTTATTGACTCTGCCCAAGAACCCTGCAAGATGGGTTGTTATTTCCACTTTCTTCCTAAGGGAACCGAGGCCAGAGAGATCAAATAACTTGCCCATCGGGTCCCACAGCTGGCGAGAGGGCAGGGCCAGAGTCAGAATCCAGGTCTGCTGGCTTCTGAGACCAAGGTACCTTTCAATATACCAACTCCAGTTTCTCCTAGAACCACAGACTGAACCCAACAAGATGGAATGAAATGGGCCAGGAAGAGTTGGTCAACCTGCTTCCTTCTAAACATTTTACATCGATTAATTCAATAATCAAAACAGCTCTTCTAGGGCTTCCCTGGTGGCGCAGTGGTTGAGAGTCCGCCTGCCAGTGCAGGGGATACGGGTTCGTGCCCCGGTCCGGGAAGATCCCACATGCCGCGGAGCGGCTGGGCCCGTGAGCCATGGCCGCTGAGCCTGCGCGTCCGGAGCCTGTGCTCCGCAACGGGAGAGGCCACAACAGTGAGAGGCCCACGTACCTCAAAAACAAAAACAAAAAAAACCCCAGCCAGCTCTTCTAGCATACAATATTTACCAAAATATTTAAACATGCCAAGTTTCTTTCTAAACATTTTACATACAATAATTCAATATTTAAAACAGCCCTCTTCAGTAAGTACTAGTATTTTTTCCCATTTTTAGAGGAGGAAATCAAGGCTCAGGAAAGTTAAGTGACTTGTCTGAGGTTACAGAGAGGTGATAGTCCTGGGGGGCAGTCGGGCTCCAGAGCCTTGGCTCTTAACCACTATCTGTGTTTAGATCCCAGAGTTCTCTATGTTTTGGAGGTCCCTGACCCATCTGAACCTCTGATGCAAACTCCAAGCTCTGTTTCCAGAAAAGTGCACACATTCAATTTTGCATTCCGTCTTAGCGGTTCAGACACAACGGCTCCTTGAGCTTACTGAAGCCCAAGTAAGGACTCCAGGTCAAAGCCCCACCCGCCCCCCAGGCAATGAGCGGTTTTTGAGGGTCTTTGAATAGGGTCGTGGCAAGGTTTTTCCAAGACCCAGTCTGGGGCTGGGGAGAACGCTGAAACGAGGGGGAGCCGGCAGGGTGGGGGGCAGTTAGCAGTTGCTACAAACGCGAGTCTCTTCTCCATGATGAAACCAGAGTCATTTTCAAATTGGAAACCAGGCCATGATCTGTCTGTTCACTTCACTGGCCTCTGGCCTCTGGTGAAAGATGTCTTCACCCAGGGGTCGGGTTGGGGGGGGAGCACAGAGCCCCAGGGGTCCACAGCCCATCCAAGAGCAGCATCTCTGAGTCAGAATCAAATCCAAGCCCCGGAATGAAAGCAGCCAATCGAAAAGGCTACATGCCGCTTGATACCCTTTATGTAACATTCTTGACATGATCAGACTATGGAAGTGGTGAATAGATTCGTGGTTGCCCGCACGGGTGGGGGGGGCAGCAGGGAGGGAGGGAGGCACGGCTATAAAAGGGCAACACAGGGATCCTTGCGATGATAGGACTGTTCTGTATCTCACTGCAGTGGTGGAGACAAAAACTGTACACGTGATACAGTTAAATTAATGAGAAGCAAGCTAACAAAACGAATAAAAATAACATGTGCGTGCGTGTGCAAACACGCAAACACACACGCAAACGAGTACCAGTAAAACGGAGGCAATCTGAGGAAGATCGGTGGTTTCTATCAATGTCGATACCTTGGCTGTGATACCGAACTATAGTTTTGTAAGATGTTACCCTTGGGGGAAACAGAGTAGAGGGGATCTCTCTGTATTATTTCTTACAACTGCGTGGATTAATCCTTACAACAATTACCATAAAATAAGAAGTTTAAGAAAATGCAAAAAAAGAAACCAACCCAAACCACCCAAGCCCCTCTGATGATCTGGCCCCCGGAGACCCCACTACCATCCCCTCCTATTCCCTCCCTCGTGCTCCCTCCCCCACGAGCCTTCTGTCCCACTGGCCTTCTGACACACCCCTGTCCCTTTCCTCCCTCGCACCCTTTACACCCGGAAACACCATCCAGCGAGGGCACCCTCTGTTACTTCTCATCACGGCACCCGGTTTATTTCTGTCATACACTTATCACCATCTCTCATCATATGTCTGAGGTTATATAGGTGAATGTTTATTTTATTTCAGTAGGTAGATGGCAAAGATAGAAAGATTTGACTGCAGAAATGTTTTGAACTTCCCCAGATCAAAACACACCGTAAAGAAAAAAAGCAAGCAAGCAAAAGATTAGCAGAAAGTGGCAATCTACGTTACAGAAAGTGAAGGGCCTTAACATATAAAGTGGTCTTACAAATCAGCATGACAAACATTCCTTTAAGTGAAATAGCCGTGGTCATTGCTTTGTCCCCTGTGCCTAAACAGTGCCTGACATGTACACAGTATGTGCTCATGAAACATCTATTAAATCAATGATTGGTTAAAATTCAACAACAATGAATACAATAATCTGTTTTTAAACATGGAGTACGTACCAAGCCTTTGCCCCTAATAACTGTCATTCATGTACAGTACTTATTACGTGCCAGGCGTGGTTCTAAGTGCTTATAATATATTAAGCAATTTAGTTCTCACAACTTTATGAAGTAGATGCCATTAAAGTCCCCATTTTAGGGCTTGCCTGGTGGCACAGTGGTTAAGAATCCGCCTGCCAATGCAGGGGACACGGGTTCCGAGCCCCTGGCCCGGGAAGATCACACATGCTGCGGAGCAACTCGGCCCGTGCGCCACAACTACTGAGCCTGCGCTCTAGAGCCCGTGCTCCACAACAAGAGAAGCCACCGCAACGGTAAGGCCGTGCACCGCAACGAAGAGTAGCCCCCACTCACCGCAACTAGAGAAAGCCTGCGCGCAGCAACGAAGACCCAACGCAGCCAAAAATAAAAAAATAATTAAAAAAAAAAAAAATCCGGGCTCCCCTGGTGGCGCAGTGGTTGAGAGTCCGCCTGACGATGCAGGGGACACGGGTTTGTGCCCCGGCCCGGGAAGACCCCACATGCCGCGGAGCGGCTGGGCCCGTGAGCCATGGCCACTGGGCCTGCGCGTCCGGAGCCTGTGCTCTGCAACGGGAGAGGCCACAACAGTGAGAGGCCTGCGTACCGCAAAAAAAAAAAAAAAAAAAAAATCCTCATTTTAATGATGAGGAGATGAAGGCATGGAGAGGCCAGAGCACTCGTTTGTGGTCACAGAGCCAGGATTTGAACCCAGGCAATCTCACTCTAGAATCCACGCACCACTGCCTCTCAGAATGTCGTCCCTGCAGCCCTGGCATGTGGTGTTATTAGTCCGATTGGCCAAAGAGGAAACTTGAGGCCTACAGAGGGCAAGTGACAAAGCCAAGTTCATGGAGTGAGGAAGGAGCAGAGTGGGTGAAAGCCTGACCAAGAAAAGAGCAGAAGCAGACAGAGTGGGAAAACACTCCTGCTGACCGGGAAACACACTTAACTCACTCTTTTTATTTGCGGGGAGATGAGTGGCGAGTCTTGAAATGTCAGAAGCCAGCAGCGGCACAGAAGTGACCCAGCGGGGCTCCTCCTGAAGCCAGTGGGGTGTGCAGGCCTCCGGGTCCTCTCCCCTCTCTTGGCTGCAAACCGACGTGGAGGGGGTGGGAGGCTGGATCAGCAGACAGGATGCAGCCGGTCCTCTGACAAGAGGCATGTGGATAGGAAGCCCGGGACAGCAGGCGCTGCGGGTGACCTCCCTCTGGAGCCGCTGACCCCTGAAACTCCACAATCTTACGCTGGCCTGAAGCGTCTGCTGAGCTGGTCTGGCAGGGGGGGTAGGGATACACTTCTCCACGGGTCAGCAGCCTTCCCAGAACTGCCGTCCAGCTAGGGTTCCCAGAAGCGAAAGCCACATCACCAGCCCCACCCAGGATAGTGAGGAAGTCCGGCCAGGGCCCCAAAATGGCCTGGGCTCTGCCTGCCTGCCCCACCCCCAGCCCAGAGAGTGGAGGGGAGGGGCGGCAGCAGCAAGAACCAGACACCTCGGCCAAAGAGCCCACCAGGCTCCCCCCGCGCCTACTGTGTGCTTCGCGTCCTCACCCCCTCGCTGGGGCCCCATGTATTCTTGCTGCAGGTGTTTTCTCAGCACCTACTGCGTGCCAGCTAGGACAGATGTGGAAAAGGCCATTCATTCATTCAGTCGTGCCTTTTTTCCTTCTTTCCCTTAACAAATATTTGAGTGAGGAGAGAAGCTACTGGAGGATTTGGGGCACAGAGGTGAGACTTCAAAGGCTCCCTCCGGCCTCTGGGGTCAAGGGCAGACGCAGGGACCCATGAGGAGGCCACTGGACTAGCCCAGGCACCAGGTGCCAGGTGCACCAGGGTTGTAGGGAAGAAGAGGTAAGAAGAGGTTAAATTCTAGATCTGCTGTGAAGGTAGAGTCAACAGGCTTTGCTGACAGAATGGAGTTCGGGGGCTGGGTCAGAGAAAAGGGGACAAGTAGGGGTCAAGAATGACTCTGAAGCTTTCGGCCGGAGCCACTGAAAGGATGCAGGTGCCACCCACCAAGATGGAGTGGGCTGTGGGAAGGACCAGCGTGAGGTCAGGCATCACCAGATACGCAAGAGGCTGTTGAGGACATGAGGAGGGGCGAGGAAGGGCCACCTGGTCCTACAGCGTTGGTGGGGGGCCAGGGGGCAGGTAAATGAACAAGAATCCTCCAGGGGAGGGACGGCGGCATGTGGAGAGGGAGGAAGAATGTCCCCCAGAAGGCATGGTGGGCTCCGTGAGGGCAGGGGACGTGCTCCATCTTCTGGAAGCAGAAAGCCTAGCCGGTGCCCCGCACAGAGCAGGTACTCAATAAATGAGCTTATGTACTTTACTTTATTCTGACTTTTACACTTATACAGTGCTTCCTTCATGCCAGGTACTGTTCTAGGATGCTTTAAGACCCCGTATGAGATGAGTACAATTATTAAACCCATTTTACAGATTCTGAAGGATCCTAAGATAGGGAGGACGCGGCCCATTTCCCATCCTACAAGACAGGCCCTTGGCTGCAGTGAGGGGCAGGGGTCATAGGGGATGAGAGCAGTGCAGTCAGAAGGGCCGGAAGACAACACTGTCTACCAGGGGTGGTAAGCGATTCAGACTCCTTCCTCAGGGCAGTAGGGAGCCACTGAAGGCTATTGGGCAGGAGAGGAGCTGCTTTCCAGAAAGCCCACTCTGACCTGCGTGTGGAGAACGAGTGCAGGAGTAGCTGACAGAAGAGGCGGTGCCGCTCGACCTGCAGAAGAGAAGCCAGGCTCTAGCTCTGTTTGGGAGGTAGACGTGGCAGAACTTGGTGATGACTGGTGGCTGGGAGCTGGGAGCAGGGAGGTGGCCTTGGGCTGGAGCACGGGCGGATGGACAGTGGCGGGTGCCGGGAAAGGCATGGTCTTGCTGCGGAAGACCATGCACTTCACCATACTGTGGACCTGGTGAGTCCAAGTAGGCGACGGGCCCCAAGAGGCAACCAGGAGGCAGTATGTCCTAGCGGCCTGGAGCTCAGAAGGAAGGCTCACGCTAGAGACCGGTTTGCAGGTCATCAGCTGTGGCTGAAGCCCGCGGGAGCTTGCAGAGTGAGAGACACAGCCTTGTCTGAGAGGGGAGGGAGGGGGCTGGAGACCGTGAACCTCCTTCGTGGGATTCGGCTGGGCCAGAGCCCCAAGGGGGTGCACCATCTCCGGGACATGCTGGCATCCTGTGCTAACAGCCACCTTATGGCAATGTGGACGCTCACGTTGGCTGCGGACACATTAAGTCCAAATGTCCACGGGAGGGGCAGCCGGGTGACTCCATCTAGGATTCTGGAAGCCACGCCCATCCTCAGAAGGTACCAGTGCCCCCAGGGAGGAGGCTGCGCCTGAGGACCTGAGTGCAGACGTCACCTGCTCAGGACCAGCGGCCAGCCTCCTTCACTCTGCAAGCCCTTCTTCTGCTTTATTTCTCTTCCTGGCACTTACTCCTCACTGCCTGTCACACACGCATGTGTCCTGTGCACAGTCCAAATCCCCCAGAGAACACCAGCTCCTACAGGCTGTGCCCACCCTGTTCACTGCTATAGCCCTACAGCCTAGCACAGCGCCTGGCACACAGTAGCGGGGGGGGGGGGTCCATAGATATTTGCTGAATGGAAGAATAAATGCACGCACTCCCCCTGGCTGTGTGCAGTGCGGCCTGGCCAGCCATCCCTGATGGAGGCAGGGATACAGCTCCCAGAGCTGGCATTTTCTGCCTCTTACTGCTGGATAAACACTGACCAATTCTGGCTCAGTCTCCTCTGAGCCCAAGGCAGGCACCACACCGATCTTGGCCACCCCAAGAGGGGAGGGGGGAGCTGATCTCCAGAGAGCTGGTAATTGGGGCGTTACCCTGATTACTGCTCATTGCCCTGATACACAGATACAAGATGTCCCGGCCCCAAGATGCTGATTAGAGTTTGGCTGTCTTAGTGACAGTCACGGCTCCCAGTTCGCCTTCTTACTGAGGTCACCAGAAGTCACCATGATTGCCCCCAATTCCTTGAGTCTTTAGAGACCATGCCCTGGGCCCTTCTGCCCATAGGTTCCACCCTTCCCCAACTGAGGAACATGGAAGGTGCAATTATTATCATTCCCTTTGTAGACATGGGGAAACTGAGGCCCAGAGAGGTCCAGGAACCTGCCTAAGGATGCACAGCTAGTAAGAGGTGGGCCTGGGAATTGAACCCAGATCTTTTGGTTCTGGAGTCACAGTACAGCACCTGGCATGGAGGAAGCAGCCGTAAATTCACTCCTTTTATACACCTCTCTGTTTGCTCCTCCCAGCAAGCCCCGTGTGGAAGATGTGGTTAAACATTACCTGCACAGAGGAGGAAATTGATGCTCAGGGGAATTCAGAAATAGTCTCAAGGTAACGAGGCAGGAAGTGATGAACTAGAACTTGGCCTCCACCACGACCACTGTTTGCCCAGTCCTCACAGGGAGCATGTCTCAACAGGGACCAGGACTTTGGTCCCTGGGCAAACACAAAGCAGTCAGCACAGATAAGAGCTCCCTGTTCATGGTCTGTCTGCAGACAGGCGGGGGTTGGGATGGGGCTGTCCCTCGAGTTCTTTCTGTTGTCTCATCCTTTATCATTCTTGGCACGGTCAGGGACACGCAGATGTGTGGGGACACCCACATGGGCAGGGACCCCAGAGCATCTAAGATGCGGAAGCGTAACTCTGAGCCTAAGCACAAGGACTCTGCACTGACTGGCTGGGAGACCTTGACACACTGTGGTCCTCTCAGAGCCTCAGTCTCCTTATCTGTGAAATGAGAGCTGAACCACTTGCCTCCTGGGGCGGTTGAGGGGAGGCAAAGAGACCATGGCTGGCATAGCTGGGTAGAAGAGGCTTAGGGCAGTGCTGATGGAGCAGGCAGCAAAAGCTCGTCTCCAAACGCCAAGTACAGACCCTGAGTACATGACAGCTGCCATGACAGCACAGAAGGGTCTCAGAGTACAAGCTGAGTATAGGAAGCTGGGCTTGAAAGGGCAATACTCATTCCATTTATATGAAGTCCAAAAGGACACAAACCAATCTTGGGGTTAGTGGTCAGGAAAGTGTCCTGGGGAGGGTGGGGCGGGAGAGAATCTTCTGGGGGGTGAGTCACGCTTTGTTTCCTGATCAGGTTATACACGCTTGTGTTTACTTTTTGAAGCCGGGCACTTGTCTGCATGCACATTGCAATAAAAAGAAAAAGAAAAATACGATGGGTGAGAGGGAAGGGAATAGAGCAGAGGGTGCACAAGGCTACTGGAGTTTGTCATCGAAGGTCTCAGAACAGCCAGTTCTCAGAGCTGGTGGATCCCCAAAGACCCCGGAGTCCAAGTCAGCTAACACTTCAAGTTCCCCTAGGCCTTTGCCATGGGGCCATCAACCCTCTAGTTGCCTGCTTCCAGCAATGGGGCGCTCACTCCCTCCGGGGGCAGTTCCCAGCTCCCAGCCACCTCTCACGGCCACGGAGGGTCATCTCCCCCAACGTCAACCAAATATCTAAGAGAATGCAGATGCATGACCTCAGTGAGTAGAGAGGGGGCAGGTGGCGAGCACATGTCCAGTCCTAACAGGTACCCGCCACTCTGCTTTGCACCATGTAAATGAAGACCTAGGGGTCACTAGGGTGCTCGATTTTTCACAAGAAGCTAGAAACCCAGATTTGTATGTATATTACCCTGGTTTTTAAATGCTCAATTTTTAAAAACCACACCCCACATTTGTGGTCCCTCTGTGGCTTACAACCACCAGGTGATGTCCTCCTGGGTGAGTGGGTGTCCTGAGACACCAGAAGACCCCCAATGAGAGGAAAGAAGCAACAGGTGAGACCCCTCCCCCGCACCTTCCCTAAGCTCCCTAAGCTCTGGCACTCCCAAACGTTCCTTCCTTCTGTCCCCGTGGGATGCGGTTGTTATGGTGATGAGAGGGAGCAAGGCTGGAGACACGCCATCACCGCCTGCCCTCCTATGGCCGAGCAGTATCATTTGTCAGTGAGGAGTTCCAGAATTTTGCAAAAGCCCCATTGCTTTCCTCCTCAGGGGGTGCGGACGAGGGGATCAAAGAGCAGTCCTTACACCCCCCCAGCCCTGCCCCACCCTCCCCATATGAGCCACAGACTCCCCACTTCCCTTGGGCTGTTTCCTCTGCCTCTCAGTGCCCTCCTCCTACGCCACCCTCTCAGGATGTCTGATCAAACGCTACTCTTTCCTCCCCCCACCTCCCAGCTCTGCCTGTCCCTCTGTCCAAACATCATTTCCATTCTCATAAAGAGTGAGCCGTGCGCATCATATTGCTCCATTTCCAGACTGAAAGTCCTCCAGGCCAGGGACTGTGTCTCATGCACGTCTCCTTGCGAACGCAAAGGCAGCCAGCCAATGATGGCGAAACTGAAGTCGTTGGCTGCCTCATTGTGGATGTGTTCCCTCCTCCAGGCCTTTGTACATGCCATTCTCACTGCCTAGAATGCCGGCCAGTGTTTACACCCAACGACTAGTATGAGTACAGGGATGTTTACAATGCCTTTCATATTCACTATGTGTTGTTATTTTCACAAAAACCCTAAAGAGGGGCAAAGCGAGTCATATCCCCATGTCACGGTTTAGGAAATTGAGGCCCAAAGAGGGAAAATGACTTGCCCAAGATCACTGAGCAAGTGGGTTGCAGAGCTGAGACTAAAATGCAAGTTTCTTTTTTGTTTTTTTTTTAAACTCATGCAGCTACCAGACTGGGGTCAAAGAAAAGTCCTTGGACGTTAGAGGGGAAGAAAAGAAAATAAAGAATTGGAAAGTTAGTCAGGAAAAATGCAAATAAAGATAACAGGTATACGATATTAATACTGAATAAAATGGATTTTAAGGCATCAAAGTATTACAAGAAAGGTAGCTGTTTTATACTGATAAAAGGAGCAGCTCACCAAGAAGGTATGAAAATCATGAGCCCTCTTCTACTCGTATCGTATATTGTTTATAAGCACCTAACAACATACCTACAAAAACGAAGCAAAAAACTGAGAGGAGGCCAGAGAAAAATGAACAGATCCTCTATCATAGTGGGAGATATATCAGGTAGAGAAAACTACATAAAAACAGAGAAAATATAAACGATATAATTAGTAAGCGTGAACAAAATATATTTCTAGAACTTTAACCCAACAAAAACACACGTCCTTTCAAATGCAAGAGGAACAAACAGAAAAAAAATGGACCAGAAAATCCTACAAAGACGATCTCGACAAATTCTCCATCACTGATATCATAGGATCTACAAATATTGACCATTATGCAATACATTCAGAAATCAACAATCAAAAGATAACTTAAAATATTCCATCTACCTTAAAAAAATTATAACACACATAACACTTTTAATCAAAAGGGAAATTATAAACTCTAATAGTTAGCAGTGAATGACACTGTGTAACGAGACCTGTGGAATGAAGCCATAGCAGTACTCAGAGAAAAAATTATAGCCTGCAGTTGATTTATTAGAAAACAAGAAAGACTGAGAACGACTGTTAGCCTCAAACAAGGAACCTCAGAATGGAAGAAACCTTAACTGACAGCAGCTCGTGTAGAGGAGAGAACTGGAGGGTTTAGCTGACAAGTTCAATAGCAGCCCCAACTGGGGTGTGGCCACTACAGAGTATGATTGCAGGTGGTATCAACAGAGGTATGGGCTCCAGATCGAAGGAGGTGAGAGTCTCCCTCCTCTCTGACTGGGCAGGCTTTGGGGGAGGCAATGGTTTCTATGTGGGACTCTGACCAATTAGATCATGCCCAAAGCCAGACTGAAGAGGAAGAATGACTGAATGAATTATGGCTGTGTCATCTGAATAAGAGAATCACTGCGCTGGGATGGAAGAGGATGCTTACTACCTCCAAGGGGTAGAAGCAAAGCCAGAAAGCAAAAGTTCCTGGAAAGCTAATTTGGCTAAATCCCAGGAAAGATATTCTCCCAGTTAGAGCTGTCCAACAGTAGAATCTGGTTTCTAGAAGGCCTACTCCCCATAAGCAAGACTGTTGGGAAGCTGAGAGTCTGCGGGCTTGGAGGGCTGCCCCCGCAGAGATCTGGCGTCCCTCCTCTCTGGAGAAGTTCCTCTTAAAAAGACAAAACACTCTCTTGGCTGCTTCAGGAAACCCTCAGGCCTTCCGCAGTTCACCAAAACAGCTCTTGGTGACTGTGCTCCCTTATTTCTAACCTAGAAACCTACTTCTCTTAAACTCTGCTCCTTGGGCTGGATGGCTCAGAATAGTAGTTAAATGCATAGGCTTCCAGCCCTGGATTTGAATCCAGATTCTGCCCCTTCCAAGTTGTATCACCGAGTAAGTCTCTTCCCTGAGCCTCAGTTTCCTCCCCAGGGAACTGGGGAGGCACCGACGCATCTACCTGCCTCCACGACCCTCAGCCCCACCACGTCCCCTCTGCTTTAGGGTGTCTGCCATGCTGGGAAGATGCTCATCAGTAAAATAATCTGTAGAATGATCTGGGCAATGATTGGATCACCTGTGACGTCGGTCCTGGCCTGACCATGTGCACAGGGCTGCTGGGCAGATCGATGGGAGGTGAGCAGTTCCTACCTCGTAGAGTTACTGTACAAGTTGAGTGAGACAATGCAGGCCTCTGGCTGCTATTGGCCTGCCTGACCTCTCTCCCCAGGCCTCTTCAACTTGCTTCAACTCCAGCCAACCACATCAACTTCCTCAGGGCCTTTGCACTTGCTGTTCCTTCTGCTGGGATCACTCTTTCCCCAGATATCCACGTGTCTATGTCAGGTCTTAGCTCAAAAGTCACCTCCAGGGCTTCCCTGGTGGCGCAGTGGTTGAGAGTCCGCCTGCCGATGCAGGGGACACGGGTTCGTGCCCAGGTCCGGGAAGATCCCACATGCCGCAGAGCCATGGCCACTGAGCCTGCGCGTCCGGAGCCTGTGCTCCGCAACGGGAGAGGCCACAACAGTGAGAGGCCCGCGTACCACAAAAACAAACACAAAAAACACAAAAAAGTCACCTCCACCACTAGATGGTCAGCTCCATGAGGGCCCTTGTTGCTGCATCAGTCACTGCTGTGTCCCCAGCCCCAGCAAGCTTGCTGAGTTGAGTATAAGCAGCGACCCCCACGCTGGCACTCAAGACATGTGCGCGCCTGTCACTTTCAGCTTCGCAAACTGGCTCTGCAGGCCGGAGGCTGTTAGTCCCTTCACAGTCCTGTTGCTTAGAACACCTCCTCCCTCTCAGGAAAGCCGTCCCACCAAACCCTCGAGGGCCAAGCTTCTCTTCCCCTCACCCGGACCCCCCTCCTCCCTCTCTCTCTGGAGGGAGGGGGAGGGGGGACTCAGATGCCAGCCCAGACGGTGAGCATCCCCAGACAGTCGCAGCTCCCAGGCCTGCTTTGGTGAAGACTTGGATTTCTTAAGTGACGTCGAGAAGATGAGGAGTCCCAAGGGGGCCCCAAGAATGAAAATGAGTCAGTCGGAGGCAAACCCGAAACCTCAGAGGCATCACCACTTCTTGGAAAGGCGAAGATGTGTGCATTTAGACAGAACTGTGCACGCAGAGCGGGGGCAAGCAGCAGGCCCGGAAATGGGGCCGGTCGGGCGGACGAGACCTTTTCTAGCATCCTCTCTGGTTCCCTCCACCTGGCCCGCTCCTCCAGGGTCTCTGCCCCTTGTCCTTCTAAATGTCCCTCCTCAGAGAGGCTCCCCCGACTCCACCCCCACACTGCTTCCAAGCACTGTCACTATGTGACACGATACTGCAGGTGCCTGTCATCCTGGGTGAGATCCTGGGGGCCAGGTGTGTTTCCGAATTCAGAATTACTCAGATTAGAGAAAGGTCATCTTGTATAAAATACCACCCATCAAAACCACCCCTGCCCGCCATGGGGCCCAAGGAGCACACTGTGACCAGTCACATGAACATCTCTGCAGCGAGACACACGAGTCTTCACACCAAGGGGAGAAAGTAAAGCCTCCAAAGAGCCTCGCATTTAGCTCATGTCAGGTCTTGCTTCCACCCGAGTGATGAGAACGCTTCCGGTTTCCAGAGCTTGTGGATTTCCAATGTTAGATAAGGAGTATAGATCTGTGTATGTTTGTTTGTGTACTGCCTGTTTTCAGAACTAGAAGTCGAACTCCAGGAGAGCAAGGACTTTGTCCAGTGCTCTATCAGTAGCACCTGGCACCTTGCCTGGCACACAAGTACCCAATAAATATCCGAAGAAGAAATGAATGAGGAAGCCAGGCGCTGGATGTGAAGAAGTGACTCTGTCCTGATTGGGGAGAGAAATAGCAATCACGGGGCTGTGGGCAAGGTATCTCCAAAAATCATCTCACGAATACCGCCCCCTCCCCCTACAAACACCCATTTTACTGACAAGCAAACTGAGGCTCAGAGAGGTTAAGCAACTTCCTCCAGATCCCACAGATAGGAAGAACAGCAAGCTGACATTTGAACCTGGGGCCCCTGTCTTCAAGCCTTTTCTCTGCCTCAGGGTCAGAGAAGCAGAATGACTTGGCTGGAAGCAAAGCAACAGGGGTTACGGCCCATCAGATGCAGGGTCCCCTGGTCTCTCTAGGTCTCTCATCCTCCACTGGGGTTCTCCCATCCACATTCTTGCAAGGGCAAATTCGTACAACATCTAGGCAAGCGTCGGCCTCTCTTCTAGCCGAGCCAAGGGAAATCTGGTCAAACAAGACTGGTATGTCTCCACGGTCCTGAGGACTGCTCCAAAAGGTGTCCCTCTCGGCCACCCCAGCAAAGTGGCACAGTGGGAAAGGACAGAGGTTGGGAAGGAAAGCAGGTTTGAATCCCTCCATCTGTCACTCTTAGATGTGCTCTTAGATGTACGACCTTAGGCAAGGCCGCCGCACACATCTCTGAGTCTTGGTTTCCTCACCTGCAAAATGGGCAGATTAAATGCCATCCAATGGGGTGCATTTATTTACTTAACAAATATATAGTGCTTGCTTCACACTGGGCGCTGTTCTGTATGCTTGGCACTTATGAATTCAGTTCATCATCACTACAAATGGTATAAAGTAGACACTATAATTTCACAGATGGGGAAACTGAAGTCTTGAGAAGTGGCAAAGCCAGCATTGAACCTGTGCGATCTGGCCCCAGAGTCCATGCTCTTAACCTCCAAGCTATATTTCTCGACAGCTAACAACAGACATGGATACTGACTGTGGATGTGTTGTGTTGGAAACTGTGCTAAGGAGCTTATAAAACATGATGTCATTAGCACTCACAGAAGCTCAATTTTACAAACGTGAGGAAACGAAGCACCCAGGGGACCTCTGTCCCTGCCCCACTCCCAGCTGCCATCAAGGGCAGTGGACATTTGATCCCAAACTCTCTCCTCCATCCGGGGGGTAGGGATGGGGGGTAGGGGGGTAGAGAGAAGGGGGTCCGGGAAAGGGTCTCTCTTCTCATTTCCTTGATACTTCATTTCAGCTCCTCTTCTGAATCTGAACAGCAGGAAATTGTGAATGCCTTCGGGGACAGCATTCCTGCCCCTCCCTCGGCTTTCTGCAACCCTGGGCTTTGCTGTACAAAACACATCAGTTACTCAGTCACTGTCCAGAATTTGGAAAACCTCAGGTCATCCCAGACCTGCTGGTAACTGGGTGTATTGTAACCAGCGTGACTGGTTAGTGGTTTTCCCTCCCTGCGGCCTTCCCCCAGCCTCCCTCTAGATTTAGCTCCAGAGGTCCACGGTGGGGCCCAGGAATCTGTATCGTGATTCTTATGGTTCAGGCAAAGGTAAAATACACTGGCCTACACTCCTCGGCATGGCATTCAAGGCCTTTCACAACACTCCCCACCTTTCCATCCAGCACTGGCTTTTCCCCCCGCTCCCTGAACGACCTCCTAGCCTTTATCCATGCTGTTCCCACTGTTCAGCATGCTGTTCCCTCTCATTCTACACCTACCAAGCTCTTCTCCTCCTCTCCCAGGGCTGGCTCAGAGGTCCCTGCTCCATGAAGTCCGTCCCACTGACCCATGAAGGTTGATCACCCCCTACCTGTGCTTCCTCCCTTCCTCATAGCTCTCCCCAACCGCCCCCCCGAGAGGGAGCTCCTTGAGGGCAAACACCAGTGCCCTGAACAGCACTCAAGCAGTACCTAGTGAGTGCTAATGAGTGAATGAATGGCTGGGGTAGGTCACCCCTCTTTGTATACCTCAGCAACCTCATCTGTACTCAGGGTGGGGCTAGCTGAGTTCAAGTGGCCTTTGTAGGACTCTGGAAACCCCTGACTGTGGGGGAAACCTGGACAAAAGTAAACCTGAGCCTCAGTTTTCCCACTGGACTTAAGGATTTTAATAAAGGCACTGCTGTCCCAGCAAATGCCTGGTGATCCTAAAAGGCCGCCCATAGGGGAGGAGTTGCAGGGGGGCGGGGGTCCTACCTCGCCGCAGAGGGCAAAGGCTGGGATTCAGGCAGGGTAAGTGCTGGCCTGGGGGTGATGTATGAATCCCAGCAGCAGGCACCGTTTGCTGGTCCCCAGACTGTCCTGATTACAAGAAACATAGATTTTGTTCAAGAGAAGAAGAAGAAGGAGAAGGAGAGGAAGGAGAAGAGGAATCTAGATTCCTGGGTTTACTGAATCTGAATCTCACCAAAAAGAGCCTGAGAAACTGCACCTTAAGCGAATCCCCTGGAGAATTTGTTTCCGGGGTAGTTTGACAAATGTTGACATATGGAGGGCAGTGGGCTCTGGTGCCAGAATGAGTGCGTTGGAATCCTGCTCTGCACTTTTTTTGTGGGCATCACCTTGGGCAAGTCATGTAAGCTGCCTGTGCCTCGGCAGTTCTCATCTGCAAAATGGCCACAATAAACACAAAGCAGCGACCAGAAAGGTTATTTTGAACTTTAACTCAGAATACTTTCAGTGCTCAGGGCAGGCCCGTACAACATAAATCCCAGCAAATGATCGCTATTATTGGGCCCATCCAATACTCAAATAAGGACAGCAGAGGTCGAAAAGGCCTTGTTTCACCAGATTCCTCTATCCAAATCCTCACCGACCTCCCGTGCGCGGGGTTGGGAGTGACTGCCCAGAGAAGACGGGGGAGGTTGGTGGCCCAAGACCTGCCTCCCCCCACGCTCACGACGTTCCCAAGCCCCTTCAAGGGGCCGCCCCTCTGACGTGTCGGGGACGGGACGAGTTTGGGGCGTGCGGGTGTCTGAGCATCAGCCCTAACCTCCCCAGCCCCGCTTCAGGTGCGCTGGGCGGAACGCACGGAGGCTCCGCTGCCCCTCGCGCGAAGAGGAGCCGGCAGGTGAGCAATCCCCACTGGGGATCGGGAAATCCCGGGGTCCCCGCCGCCTGGCGTCCCGCCGGCGGCCCAGCGCTCTGTGGACCGCCGCCGCGTGCCCGGGCCGATCCCCCAGCCTCCCACCCGTGCGCGGGCCCCGGGTCCTACCTGTGTGCTCCTGGCCCAGTCGCCGCTCCAGCGCCGGAGCGGGAAGTGGGAGACACCCCGGGCGGCCGTCCCAGCCTTGGCTGCGTCGGGCGGGGCTTTCCTAGGCCGCCTGCCAAGCCCGCCCAGCTTCCTGCGCCCCGCCCCGCTCCCCGCCCATTGGCCTGCGCCGCCCCTCACCGCCCCGCTCACTCCGCGCTCCTCGGGTCGCCCTCCCGGCAGGGGCGCCGACGGTCACAGCTGAGTCCCTGTCCCGGTCCCCTCCGTCCCCGCAGTCCAAGGAGCTGCCTATCTCTCCCGGAGGCGATCCCAGCGCCCGGGCCCCAAGGCCACTGGAGGTCACACCCCAGCGGGGAGAACTCCGCAGGGCTTCCCCTAGCTCTCAGAATAAAATCCCAGCTCCGGGTGGAGCCTCCGGATTTGGCACCAGCCGGTCCCACCGCCCCTGCCCCTGCCTGTCCTGCTGAGACCCCTCTCTGCCTCTCTAGGCACAGGGGGCAGGTCCGTTAAGGGTTGGGGGGCTGGGCATCTTTAATCCTGCTACTCTTCCCCGACAGCCCAACTTCTGCTGGATGCGGACGTGTGTTCTTCTCTTCAGCAAACGTTTTCTGAGCGCCTTCGATATGCCGGGCTCTATCAAAATGTAGATTGTAAAAAAAAAAAAAAAAAAAATGTAGATTGTGAAACAACTCTTCAATCAACAGTTAGTACCATCTGGCAGACCCCTTTCTAAGGCCATGCATATATTAACTGACAGCTACCCTGTGAGGGAGCTATACTACTGTCCCCCAGTTTACAGATGGGGAAACTTGCTCAGAATCATGCAGCCGGTGTGGGATTCCAACCCACGCTCCATGGACCACTAATCACTGCACACCGTAAAAGCCCTATTGGAGCCCAGAAGGTAGGGAAAAACAGTAAATGAACAAAGTATTTCAGGTAACAAGAGATACCAAGAAGAGAGTAAAACAGAGAGAGACTTATCTCCTCCTGGAGGAGGAGACGTTTGAGCTTCTAGCCTGAGGGGGATGGGGGCAAGACTAGTTTAGAAAGTGAGAACAGCAAGTGCAAAGGCCCTGGGGTGGGAACCAATTTATCATGTTGGAGGAATTGCCTGAAGGCCAGGTTGGCTGGAGAGCCTTGAGGAGGGGAGAGGGGAAGAAGGTCAGGTAGGAGGTGTGCAGACCCAGGCTGGATAGTGCTGGGGTCCCCTCCTAAACATGAAATCTTCTTTTGCCCCGTCTTTGTGTCTCTGAGTTTGTGCCAACTTTTATCTGGAGACAGTGGAAGTCTCACTTTGGGAATGTGTGGTCTGGGCTGTCTGCCCTCCTGGCCTCCCGAACTGGGCTCCCACCCTGTTTTCTGCATCTTTAAGTCATTCTTCACTCTTCCCTCGCTTCCACCAGACCGACTGCGTCTGCGTCTGCGTACGAACCCCACTGCTTACTGTCGGACTCTGGGTGAAGTGGCTCGTGCACTGTGCCTCAGCCCCCACATCTGCAAAGTGGGGGTGATCACAGGCCCCACCTCATAGGGTCTGAAATACATGTGATGAGATGCATGAAAAGTTCTTGGAGCAACGCCTGGCACATAGTAGGCGCTCAATAGATGTTCGCTGTTGTTCTGATCAGAAGGAAGATGAGAAGCCAATTCAGAGCCTGCTTCCTCCACCTGTTTGCTTGGTTGTGAAATGGGGGGTAAAAACAGCACTGAAAAGACAGGAAAGGATGGGGCAGATGTGGTTGGATGTGAAGACATTTGGGAAATCTGGAGAAAGGGAATATGGGAGTTCTTTGTACTTGCCACTTTTTTGTAAGTCTGAAATTATGTCAATGTAAAGCATTAACGACCCGACGCAGCCAAAAAAAAAAAAAAAAAGAGTTAACGAAAATAAGGCATCGTCCTGAAGCCTTAGAAGGATAATACATGTAAAGTTTGCCCTCTCGCATATAGCTGCACTATTTGGATGCCTGCCTGAGCTGTCCAAACTTTGTCAGTGGCTGCTCTGTGTCAGGCCTTGGAGGGGGAGTTGGAGGCCCCAAAGCAGTAACAACTCAGGCCCTCAACACAGGCGGTTGCCAAGTTCGGCCTCAATACGAGCTTAGCTCACATTACATTACTTGTTTTTAATCCTGTCTTTCAGGTTTAAATTGTTTTTTTTAATTGTAGAACAGTTGTAGATTTTACAGAAAAATTGTTAGTACAGAGAGCTCTTATAGTACCCCCTCCCCTGTGCATAATTTCCCCTATTAGTAACGTCTTGCATTCATGCAGTACATTTGTAACAGTTAGTGAACCGGTATTCATACATTATTATTAACTGAAGTCTGCTCTTTACATTAAGGTTAAAGCTCGCTTTCTTCTGAGCTGTTCTGTGGGTTTTGACAAATGCATAATGACATCTATCCACCAGGACAGCAACATAAAGAAGAGTTTCACCTTCCTGAAAATCCCCTAGGCTTCACCTCCTCCTCTCCATGAACCTTGGAAGCCACTGATCTTTTTACTGTCCCTATAGTTTTGCTTTCTCCAGGATGCCATATAGTTGGAATCTGACCGTATATAGCCTCTTAAGACTGGCTTCTTTCACTTAGTAATATGCATTTAAGGTCCCCCCATGTCTTTTCATGGCTTGCTACCTCATTTCTTTTTAGCACTGAATAATATTCCATGGTCTGGATGGACCACTCCTTATTTAGCCATTCACCTACAGAAGGACTCCTTGACTGCTTTCAGCTTTTGACAAGTATGAATAAAGCTGCTATAAACACTTGTGTGCAGGTTTTTATGTGGACACGTTTTCAACTCCTTTGGGTAAATACCGAGTGTGATTGCTAAGATCATATGGTAAGAATACATTTAGTTTTGTAAGGAGCTGCCCAACTCTTCCAAAATGGCTGTGCCATTTCGCATTTCCGCCAGCAGCGAATGAGAGTTCCTGTTGCTCTGCGTTCCTGCCAGCATTCGGTGTTGTCAGTTTTGGGGATCTTAGCCAGTGTAGTAGACGTGTAATGGTAGCTCATGGTTGTTTTCATCTACAAGTTCCTTAAAGATGTATTATGTTGAGCATATTTTCATAAGCTTATCTGCCATCTGTGTATCTTCTTTTTCATCTGTCAAGATCTTTTGCCCATTTTTAAATAGGGTTGTTTGTTTTCTTAGAGTTGAGTTTTTAAAAATTCTTTGTATATTTTGGATACAAGTCCTTTATTGGACATGTGTTTTGCAAAGATTTTCTCCAAGCTTTGGCTTATCTTTTCATTCTCTTAACAGAGTTTTTTGTAAAGTGGAATTTTTGACTTTAAATGAAAGTCAACTTATTAAAAAATGAAAGTCAACTTATTAAGTTTTTTCATTCGTGGATCACGCTCTTGGTGTTGTTATCTAAAAACTTATTGCCAAACCCACATCCTAGATTTTCTTCTATGTCATCTTCTAGAAGTTTTATAGTTTTGCACTGTACATTCAGGTTTATGATCCATTTTGCATTATTTTTTGTGAAAGGTAGAAGGTCTATGTATAGAATCCCTTCCTTCCTTCCTTCCTCCCTCCCTCCCTCCTCCCTCTCTCTTTCTTTTCTTTCTTTCTTTCTGTTGTCTGCCTGTCTGTCTGTCTCTGTCTCTTTCTCTCTCTCTCTCTCTCAGCTCACACTTGGGATCCTTGAGCTGACATGTGAGAAGTCCAGCTACCCTGAAGCCACAGTCCTGGAGAGAGAACATGGAGAGAACACAGAGAGACAGAGAGAAAGGCCGGAGGAATCCCAGCTGTACGGGACTTCCCAGCCCAGGCCCAGATGTGAGCAAGCGAGCCCTCACATGTTTCCAGCTCCCATTCCTTAGCCATCCCAGCTGACACCAAGAGGAACAGACATGAGCCGAGCCCACTGAACCCTGACCAAATTGCAAAGTCACCAGCAAAATGAATGTTGCTACTGTTTCAATCTGATGCCAAGTAGCACAGAGACAAACTGTCCCCACTGAGCCCGGCCAGGTTGCAGATTCATGAGCTAAATAGATGCCACAAAGTTTGGGGATAGTTTGTTTTGCAGCCATTGTACCTTGAACTGCTGCAGACCTACAATACTCACCTCTCACGTTCTTGCTTGCCAACGGAACCCAGGCTTCTTCAGGGCAGCGATGTACCCTCCCTGAGGCAATGGATCATGATTTGTTTCAGCCAATCATGACAGTCCCGTTCCAGCTTTCCTAGCCTCCCTTGTCCTATGGGTGGCTGAGTGACCCAGTTCTGCCAACTAAACACACATGGAAGTCTGTATGTGGGGGAGTGCTTCCGGGGCAATGTTAGTATTCCTGATAGAAGGGGTCTCGCGGCTGTGAACACAGACCATCCTGCCGCCAGGAGGGAAGGCCGAGACAACCGCAGTGCGGGAGTCCTTATGTCTGCGGGCTACGGAAGCAACTCCAGCAAGGGCCAATATCTGGAATTCTTGTAAGGTGAAAAGAATTTTCCAGACATGGGAGCCCTGACATCTTTGAACAGCTGAACCGCAGCAGCTGTGGTCTACCTCCAGACACCATTTCTCCACAGGAGAAATTTTGACTTTTTGTCATTTTGCAGTTTTGAACAGAGCAGATCCAGGGGGTTTATTTCAAGAGTTGGAGCCATCTGGGGCCTCCAAGCTGGCCTGGCTCACCTGGTTTTGGGGGGTGAGGACCAAGGGATTGATGACAACCCTGAACCAAGCTCTGTGGACATAGCCAGCAGACTGTGTCAACGGGGCTGAGGGCTGATCCCTTTTGCTACCACCCTTGGGGCAGAATGACATCCAATCAAACCTCAGGTAGCGCAGGTTCGATAAACAGGCTTTCTTCTAAAAGAAAGGAATGATGATGACGGTGGTGATGATGATGATGGTGATGATGATGACGGTGATGGTGCTGGTGGGGATAATCATGGTGGTGGTGCAGGGGATGTTGATGATGATAGTGGTGGGGGTGTTGAAGTTGATGATAATGATAAGGATGGTGGTGGTGATGGTGGTAGTGATGAGAGGATGATGTTGAGAGCTGACATTTACGTAGTAGTGTGGCCCTATGTACCAGACTCTGTTGTAGGCTCTTGTCATATATTAATTAATCCTTACAAAAACTCTTGGAATTAGGTACTATGATTAGGTCCATTTACAGTTGGGGAAAAGACACAGAGAGGGTAAGATACTTGCTCGAGATTGCATAGCTGGTGAGTACTGAGTGAGCACACTTCCTCAGGAGAGAGAAGCTCCTCTCAGGAGCCTAACTGACGTTGCAACACTGCGCTTGTTGCAATATGCTTGATTTGCCATCTGGGAGGAATGTACACAGAGCTTAGTGTTCCTGGCTGAAGACCAGTACACTCCTGCCTGCTTACTTCACTGATGTCCCGGGACAAAGGAAAAAAAGGCCTGAATTATACTGTCTCCAGGGTTGCCTTCCTCCAGGCCACCACGGACTCAGCTGTCAGAATTCACAAAGTTAAATCTCTCTCTCTTTTGGTTGAGAATCTCCCTGTGACTCCTCATTGCTTAATGGTTAAACCAGAGTTTCTCAACCTTGGCGCTATTGACATTTTGAGCTGGATAAGTCTTTGTTGTGGGGAGGTGTCCCATGCATTGTAAGATGTTTAGCAGCATTCTTGGCCCCTACCCACTAGATTCCAGAAGCCTCCTGCCTGTTGTAGCAACCAAAATGTCTCCAGACTTTGCCAAATGCAAAGTGGGGTGGGAAGTGGTGGTGGCCCCAGACATGGAACCACTGGGTTAAAGGAAACAGGCTTCCAACCTTTAAAAGCTAATTTGACCACAGGACTCTCAGGGGACCCTCCCATCAGACAGCGGGCTTCCCAAGGGTGAAGACCCAGCCTTACTTGGCTTATTTCTCTTCCCCTGAGGTTGATCTGTAGCTCAGAGCAATGAGGACTCAAGAGATAGTAGTCAAATTGAGTACAACCAGATTGTGATCAGGGGTAAAAGGCTACAAGCAGGAAGCGTGGGGACTACCAGGGAGGGAGGCATCCGAAATGGGTCCTGAGTGCATCTCTGAAGAGGAATGAGCTGCAGTGGAAGGTAGGGCAGCATTCTGAAGGAGACAAGAGGGAAGGTGGGCACCCAGGCAGAAAAAGCAGCACGAGCAAGGGGTGGAGGTGTACAAGTATATCTCAGGGAGTGCCGGGCTGGGGCCAGCAATGCAGCTTGGGGCCATATTACAAAAGGTCTTGAACACCAGCCCCAGGTGATGTGGAGCGTCAAAGGATTCCAAACCAAGGCAAGAGAGGTTCAACCATGGGTTATAGAACAATCCCTCTGGCAGCTGCATGGATGGTGAATCTGAGGGAGACACGGCTGGTGACCAGCTAGGGTGTTGCAATAATGCACATGAGAGCTGAGGCCCAGCAGAGGGGAGAGCAAGAGGCAGAAGGATTCTAGGCATGGCAAGTGGCAGTGTCTTCCTGTTTCATTGTGGATAAATCCTAATCCTTTCCAAGAGTGAAAAAGCAAATATAAAATTTCCGGCCCATAGTAAGTGATTAATAATATGAGCTTCCCCTTCTCCATCTCTGTTCCCTGGGCTGGCTGTGCTCTTCTTGCATTCCTCAGCCTGCAGAAACCACCATCTTTTTTGAAGGCCTGACATGTCCTCAGTGGAGAGGTCTTGAGCTTCCCAGACAGGGTACCTCCTCTGTATGCCTGTGGCCACTTACCCAATGTGCTTGTTCAGGAGTTTTGGGCACCTTGTGATTTTGTGCTTGTTTTCTCTATTAGATGTGAGTTCTTTGCGGGCTGTGACTCTGTCTGTCTTGTTCATTTACTCTGTGAACCAATATTTATTGAGCACCTACTATGTGCCAGGCACTGTACTATGTACTGGGATACAGCTACAAACAACAGTCTTGTATTTCCAGCACCCACAGAGCACCTGCTGAGTGAGTGAGTGAATGAAGGCGTGGACTGTGGGATCGTTGACGTGGCTGAGACCTACAGAGCTTCGGTGAGTCACCCTCGACTGCCCAGCAGGAAGTGACCAAGGAGAAGCTGAAGCCCAGACAGTTAAAGAACGTGGAAACCAGCTCTCGGCACACTGGGGCTCCACGTCCAATGCTTTCCTGTGATGTCTCTGTGTTCCCTGAGTGGCCTTTTGCTGGTCCTTGAGTGCCATCTGTGTCTTTGGTCTTTAACTCAGCTTACCTCTGGCTGGGTCTTTTCTCTTCTCCTTCGGACACTCAGACATACCTCTTGGGAAATGTCATTCCTCCAGACTGGACTCATTTCCATTCCTTGGAAACTTGCCATGTGCCCAGTGCCATATAATTAATTGTCCCATTTAATCTTCAAACAACACTGTGTATCCCCATTTTATAGACGAAGATGTTGAAGCTCAGAGAGATTAAGTAACTTGCCCAAGATCTCACAGCTAGCAAGTGGTAAAAATGCACAATACCCAATATCCCTCCTACTCCACAGCCTGTGCCCTTGACCACTCTGCTATACTTCCTCTCTGGGATTCTATCTGGGAGGTATATCAGTGGGCTTCTTTGCCTTGAGGGCAAGACCCAGACCAAAATGAGCCAATGACTCTCCTGCCTATGACCATCTCTCCATGCACATGTGCATTCACACCCTACACACCCACTCCCATATCCACAGTCACAGAATTAGCGTTATTTTGGAAGATGCGGGGCCATTCTGGGACAGAGGTCACAAAGATACGGCTATTACAAAAATAAAAATAAAAAAAGATAAGGCTATTATGTCATCCTCATAAAGACAGTTGTTTGCCTCAGCATGTCTGGAAGGAAGTTACAAGGATGAAAGGACTAGTATGGGGCATGGAGAGAAGAAAGTTGAAAGGCTAAAGTCTCAGGGTGATTGAAGGAGGTTATAAAAAATGATGGTTAAGAAATCAGAGATATACAGGACAATAAAATATGCAGGAATGGGGCCTTGGGAAAAAACAGGCTGGTTTATTTAAAACCCTGTCACCCAGAACCCTGGGGTTTATTCATTCATTCAGTGTATATTTATTGATGCCTATTATATGTCATCACATCCTAGGAGCTAGGGACTGCAAAGGCGAATAAGACATGGTCCCGGTCCCCAAAGAGCTTATGGTCAGCTGGAGGAAAGCATGACCAAGTAATTAGGGTACAATGTTATACCAGTTCTGAGAGGGAAGCATGAAAACAGAAGTTTTCTGGAGGAAGGGCCAAATGTGGAACATCTGATGGGTGAGTAGGCGTTCTCCAGTTTAAACGTGAGTGGGACGAGGTGGGGAGAGTGACCCAGGGGAAGAAACAGAATTTGCAAGGTTATTAAGAGGAGACCAACTACTGGGGTAATTGATATGAGATAAAAAAAAGCTGAGGGGACAGGGAGAATGACAAGACAGTTGGAAAAGAAACACAGGGTTCTGGTCCAGGAGAATAGTAGCTTTTAAATCTTTTTGATTACAACCCACAGTAAGAAATGCATTTTCTATTCTGGCCCGGTACAATCACACACACACATGCACATGCACACGTGTGTGCATGCATGTGTGAAACAAAGATCAACAAAGCAATATTTTGCACTGCGACTTGCCATTCATTCTGAAATGTTGTATTCTGTTCTATTTTGTTTTTCAAATGTTGGTCAGGGGTGAAATAAGCTTATCACAAAATAGTACACATCGTATGATTTCATTTATATGCAATTCTGTAACAGACAAGACTAATCTAATCTACAGTGGTATAAATTAGGTCAGTGGCTGTCTGGGCTGCAGATGGGGTGAGGCAAGATTAAAAGCAAAGAAGTGAAAGAGAGCTTTCTTAGGAGATGAAAATATTCTGCATCTTGATTAGGGTGGTGCTTACATGGACACATGCATTTGTCAAAAATAAATACATAAAAATAAATGCATGGGAGGGAACTTTCTGGGGTGGTGTTGATGTTCTATATCTTGCTAAGGAATTTGCATTGCACAGGTGAATGCATTTGTCAAAACTCATCAAGTGGTACACTTAAGATTTGTGTATTTCATTGTATGTACATTTTATATCAAAAGGAAAAAAATTGTGGGCAATTAGAGAACTGTAGTTGATGATATGCAGGCTGAAGTGTTAGAAGAAAATATTCTGGTGTTGGCAACTCACTTTTTGAAATGCATCAAAAAATAAAATAGATTGGTGGATGGATAGAGGAATGGAAATATTTACAGATACGTGATAAAGCAAATATAAAAAACTATTAACACATGTCAAGACAATTCAATGAGGAAAGGCCAGCCTTTTCAATAAATGGTGCTGGAATAACTGGATATTTACATACAAAAGAATAAAGTTGGGGACTTCCCTGATGGTCCAGCACGTGAGGTTCCACGCTCCCACCGTGGGAGACCTGGGTTAGGTCCCTGGTCGGGGAGCTGGATCCCACATGCATGCTGTGACTGGGAGTTCGCAATGCCACAACTAAAAGAGTCTGAATGCTGCAACTAAAGACTCTGCATGCCGCAACTAAGAAGTCTGCATGACTCAACTGAGGGATCCCGCATGCCGTGACGGGGATCCCGAGTGCTGCAGCTGAGACCCAGTGCAGCCTAAATAAATAAATATTTTTTTAAGAACCCAAAAAGACAAAAGAATGAAGTTGGATCCTTACCTCACATCATATACAAAAATTAACTCAAAATGGATCTAAGACCTAAATGGAAGAGTTAAACTATAAAACTCTTAGAAGAATACATGGATATAAATTTTCCTGACCTTGGACTAGACAATGATTTCTGAGCTATGACACAAAAAACACAATCAACAAAAGAAAAAAGAATAAGTAAGTTTGACATCATCAAATTTAAAAGCTTTGGGGCTTTAAAGGACACCATTAAGAAAGTGAAAAGATAATCCCCAGAATTGAAGAAAATTTTTCAAAATCATATATCCGATAAGAGACTTGTATCTAGAATATGTAAACAACAAAAACTTGCACACAACGGCATTATGCATAATCCCCAAAAGGTGGAAACAACACAAATGTTCATCCACTAAGAGTGGATAAATAAAATGTGCCCTATTCATACGAGGGAATATTATTTGGGAATAAAAAGAAATGAAGCACTGATACAAGCTACAACATGGATAAACCTTGAAGACATTGTGCCAAGTGAAAGAAGCCATCTGTGAAGGATCACATGTTGTGTGATTCTATTTAGTATATACGGAAGTTCCAAAATAGACAAATCTGAAGAGCCAGAAAGTAGATTATGTTGCCCAGGGTTGGAGGTGGGGATGAGACAGCAGGAGACTGATGGTTAAGGAGTACAGGGTTTCTTCTTGGGGTAATGAAAAGGTTCTAAAATTGATTGTGGTGATGGTTTGCACGGATCTGTGAATATAGTAAAGCAATTAAATTATACACTTTAAATGGCTGAATTGCATGGTTTATGGATTTTATCTCAATAAAGCTGTTTAAAAATGTTAATGTAGACATAAATGAAACAATTGATAAATTGCACTTCACCAAAATTAAACACTTCTGCTTTTCAAAAGATACTACTAAGGAAATAAAGAGGCAAGCCACAGATGGTAAGAAAATATTTGCAAACTATGTATCTAATAAAGGACTTGTATCTATAATATAAAGAACTCTAAAATGCAATAAAAAACAACTCAATTCCTAAAAATGGGCAAAAGACTTGAACAGACATTTTACCAATAAATATAGACATATAGCAAATAAACACGTGAAAAGATGCTCAGCATCATGTCATTAGGGGTTTAGAAATGAAAATCACAACGAGATACCTCAACACACATATTAGAATGGCTCATATTTTTATATTAATTTTTTTTAAATATATCACAATTCCAAGTGATAGTGAGGATTGAAACAACAGGAATTCTCACACCTTCTGGTGGGAATGCAAATTGATATAGTCATTTGGAAAATAATTGGACAGTTTCTTATAAAGTAAAACATGTTCTACTATACGACCCACTTTTCCACTCTGAGGTATTTATCCTGGAGAAATGAAAACTCAGGTTCACACAGCAATCTGTCTGCAAATGTTTACAGTGACTTTATTTGTAACTGCCAAAAACTAGACGTCCCCCAGCTGGTGAATGAATAAATGAACCTCAGTACATCCATATGATGGAATGCTATTCCACAATAAAAAGGAAGAATCTTCTGATACACACAACACTGTGGAAAAATCTCCAAAGTACTATGTGTTATGAAAGAAGCCAGACTGAAAATGCTACCTACTGTATGACTCTGTTTATATGACAGACTCTAGGGAGAGAAACTAGACCAGTGATTGCCAGGGACGGGGTGGGAAGCTGGGTCACTGCAAAGGGGCAGGGGAGAATTTTTTGGATTGAAGGCACTGCTCTGAATCGTGATTGTGGTAGTGGCTGCTTGACTGTATTGGTCAAAACTCACAGAACTGTGCACTAAAGTAGGTGAATCTTACTGTAAGTAAATTATACCTTAATCTAAAATTTTTTAAAATATGTATTAATGGTAGAATCTAGATGGTGGGAATATGTGTATTCATATCTTCTTGGTATGTTTGAATAAGTTCAGTATCAGATGTTTGGCAAAAACATCAAAAAGATATTAAGCGATTGATAAAAATAAATAAATGTACGCATGACCAAAACAAACAATTAATTACACAAAAAAATAGTGAGTCATTTCACCCTTCAGATCTTAAATAATAAATTAATAATTAAAGCATTAGAGGTCATGACCCACTAAATTGATTTTATAAGCTACTGATGGGTCGTGACCTGCAGTTTGAAAAACACTGCTTTAGACCAGGTTAAGGCACTTAGGGTTTAATCTGAGAGAGCCTGGGGAGACTGGGGCCTCCAGAAGTGAGCAGAGCTAGGCGGGTTCCCCACTCTGGGACCAGGGCCAGTTGGAGGTCCTGGGCAGTAGCTGGAGCCTGTGCCCAGCTCAGAGGGAAATAGCTGTCTGCTGTCCCCAGGGAAGCTGGACCACGGACAGAATCCTGTCTCCTGCATCAGAGAGCCCGCTTGAGGTGACAGCAGAAGGCAGTCAGCGTTCTCGAAGTCATCTGGGTGGGTGAAAACCACAAGGCTCTCATCCACCATCTGGACTGGATTGGACCCTGGATTTTCACTCGATGCTGGATGGGAAAAAGTTCTCCCATTCTGACAGAGATTAGCTTTCTCACCAGCCTTGTCACTGGGCATACAGGTTCAGGCTTAATTTAATTTATTACTAAAATCATGTTTCCTAACTTCAAGACAGTTGTGGTCAAGGAAAAATGTATCTCTATTATATGTGATTTTTATATTGGAGTTACAGTTAATTTCAATTTGTAGAGGTGTTCATGCATAAAAAAAATGTTCTTCTACTTCAAAGTGCAAGTTTGGAAGCCCTCATTCAAAGTCATTTCTGCAATTTTAAGAGCTGGGCTTACCTACCCACGGTCTTGGAGCTCAAGACAAAACCCTGGTGTCTTCTTTACCAGAGTCATCACCTGAGCTCTGCACCATTTGCCCAACGCTCAGAATATTCACAGTCCCGGAGAGGAGCAATGCCTTTCATACCTCTTTGCTTTTCCATAGATGTTTTTCCCTCTCTTGTTCCCCTGGTGAAACTCCTATTCGTCCTTCAGTACTCTGCTTCACCTGCACCTCCTCTGTGGCGATTTTTCTGGATTCCTTCTCCTACAGCAGAGGCAGTGATTCCTTTTTTGGCATTTCCATCTATCTGCGCAAGCAGCTGTAAAGTCAAGCTGGCTCTCTCTTTGGATGAACGAAACGCCACAGGAATTTGTTGTTCCAAATAAAGTTGTCTGGTGCCGAGACCTCATGCCCCAGAGTATAACAAATTACTCTAAGTAGCTGCTTGGACTCTCCCAGCCTCCAGGTTGAGACAGAGGGTGGAGGCATGTATGCAGTGCAGACACTTACGGAGAACCCTCTGGGCTCTGATCTACAAAAGGCACCACAGAGGGGATCCTGTCACCTCCCTGTGCACCATGAGGCAGCATGGCATCGTCACACAATCCCCAAAGGCCCGCACCCCCTCCTCCCAGTTGAGGAACTCGCTGCTTCTGCCCATCTCCCCCAAGCTCTTCCCTCTGTTCCCTTCTTCCCTGGGAGTTTTCACTGGAAACACAGCATGGTCTTGCTTGCCTGGGGGGGGCGGGCAAGGGATACCGAGGCCAGACAGTTTCTTACTAACTCATACCCTGTTACACATGTATCAGCGCTTACTCACCACGTTACAGTGATTTATTTCCTGGCCTGGACCTTTCTCTGAACTGTGAGTCTTCTGAGGTCAAGAACAGTCTCACTGACCTTGGTCTCCAAATGCTCAAGAGTGGGCTTTCTCATTGTGTCACTGAGGCAAGTTTTTTAAACTTCTCTGAGCCTCAGTAAAATGGGCCCAATCTTATAGTAGTTTGGTTGGGATGAACAAAGGTAATGCATATTAATTCCTTAGAACAGTGCCTGTCGGGTACCAATAACTCAATTAATATTAGCTGCTATTTTTACTTGTTATTCTTATTATTGTTACTTGTTGTGGGTGTTTGGTTGCCTACCCAACAGTCATTCCCAGCTCCTTTTTTTCCACTTTAGAGACTGAAAGTGCAAAGTACTCATCTTCCCAGCCTTGCTTGCAGCTGGGACAGGAGCCTGTGCCCCAATCTTGGGCAACAGGACTTGAACAAAAGTGTGCAAGAGGCTTCTGGGAAAGATTTTCCTCTCTGATAAAAAGACAGTGAGATAGAGACCTTGGACAGTATCATAGAGAGAGGTGACGCTTGGAGCTGTGGCAGCCATCTTGTGACCACGGGGGCAGAGGCAAGGATAAAAGTCAACATGCTGAAAATGTCAGAGCAGAAAGATGCAAGGGTCAGGGGCCCTGATGACATCTTTTTTAAAAGTAATTAATTAATTAATTAATTTTTGGCTGAGTTGGGTCTTTGTTGCTGTGCACGGGCTTTCTCTATTTGTGGGGAGCTGGGGCTACTCTTGGTTGCAGTGCATGGGCTTCTCATTGCAGTGGCTTCTCTTGTTGCGGGGTATGAGCTCTAGGCGTGCGGGCTTCCGTAGTTGTGGCTCACGGGCTTTGTTGCTCCATGGCATGTGGGATCTTCCCAGACCAGGAATCGAACCCGTCTCCCCTGCATTGGCAGGTGGATTCTTAACCACTGCGCCACCAGGGAAGCCCCATGACATTGTTGAGTTGCTGCCCCAACTCTGGAACTTCCTATCTTAGAACACTTTGTTAAATTGGATCTGAAATGTCCTTATTATGAGGGCTACTTTGAGTTGGGGATTCTGGTATGAGCAGCTGAAAGTATTCCATTGAATACATTATTACAGAAATTTATGCTCAGTAACTGTTGAAAGGAAGTGGCAGTGCGACTCCTGGGGCCCTTTCAATGAACACCCTCTACACTCCAGCCTCCACTCCCCCACCCAGATTCACATTAGCACAAGAGCTGACTGCCAATCGAGGTCATAGATGGGTGATGCTTCTTGGTCCACTAGTACGTGTGTTGGCCTCATGGGCAGTTCTACAGTGTGTCCATAGGAGAGTGGGTGGACGCACAGCAAAAGAAAATACAGACGGAAGGGAGGAACCACTCACAAGTGAATAATCCAGATTCCTCGGGCTTGGTTTGTGCTCAATCTGATCACACAGCCTTGTTCATTTTATCCGGGGGCATCCCATAATCAGAATTGTAACATGGGGGTCAGCCTGTCATGGATGGGCAAAGAAACCATTACCTATCATCACCTTGTTATGACTATTTCTAACTTAGTTTCCGTACGTTATTCATTTTATTGTATTGGAAACTTTGTCTCTCTTTTGCTGAGAAAAGGGGTCGGTGGGGAGACAGGGGTTATGTTTCTCTTGTTTCTGGTTAATTTTGTGACTAGAAAAAATTTCGTGGGAAAGACAGATGCACAACCTATCTACACCACAACTACTGGTCCCATGGTGATGCAGGATGTTACAGCAATAACTGGTGTGTGCCTTGTACAGGTTTATTTAACACTTGGTGTGGGAGTCCCATAGGTCAAAAACTAGCTAAAATTTTTGAGGAGGGGGGGATCATACATTTTAAGGATGTGATAGGTCTGCTATAGTTAAGAAATATCATTTCTGTGGCAGCACTTGTCTCCAGCGCTTTCTTGAGCTGCCGTGTTCTCTCTTTATGTCACCACAGTTCTGTGTGTGTGACTATATTTCATCTCCACACTTACAGAACTTTGTAGGGTCACAATGGCAGCTTCAACACAAAGGCCTTCTTTCTCCAGGTCCCACGCAGTCTCCCCAACCTCTGCAGCTGCCCGTTCTTCCTCAAATGTTCTCCTGTGTTGATTTATAAGATTCCACACAGACTCTCTAATCACCTTTTTCTCTTTCCTTTCTTCTTCCTCAAATGTTATTCCTGAAATGTTCTTCCTCAAATGTTCTCCTGTGTTGATTTATAAGATTCCACACAGACTCTTCCTCAAATGTTCTCCTGTGTTGATTTATAAGATTCCACCCAGACTCTCTAATCACCTTTTTCTCTTTCCTTTCTTCTTCCCTCTAAATTGGATCATTCACCACGTCCTCTTCTTTTCCCTCTAGCACTCTCCTTGTTCAGCTCATTTACAAACTTACTTTTCCCTTATCGGATACATACGTGCCCGTGATCAAAGCTTCAACCATGCATAAGGATGTAAAGTCAGTGAATGTTTTCCCCTGGATCTAGTCCCCCACCCCCGACCCGCCCAATCCCTCTTCCCAGAAGGAAGCTCTATGAGTATTGAGATGTGCATTCTTGTACAAACAGAGACATAATTTGATAGTGTGGTTTTGACCACAACTCTATGTTGATAATTCTGTCTCTACATCCGGCCCTGCCAGTCCTCCGTGTCCCAGTGTTTCACGATCCCCATCTGTGTGCGTTTCCCCTGTTGCTATCTCTCAGACCTCTCAAACTCCATGCCTAAGACCAACTCATCATCTTTCTCCAACTTTACTTCTCCTTCTGTGTTCTCAGCCTCAGTTAATGGTGTCACCATCCAATTAAGCAAGCTGGAAATGATGTCACCATCTTTGACCTCCCCCCGTCTGTCGGTCTCTCTCTTTCCCCTTCTCTCTCATGAAAGACAGCTGTAAGCCACCATGGTCTGCCCACTCCACTCCTGGATTCATTTTCACATCTGCCCTATTTCCCTCTCCCTGCTGCTTCTGCCCTTGTCCAGGCCCTAACTCCCTCTCATATGAACTAAAGCAACAAATTGCTTTTTGTTGCTGGTCGTAGCCCCTGTATTATAGCCTACCCAGCACCCCTTCTTCTCTCTCACTTCATTCAAGCTGCCATGGCCCATGCCTAAAGAATGAATCATGACTGACTGAAGCCAGAAACAGCAGTCCTAACCCTCTTTGACAGATTCTCACTTTCCTGGGCTCCTTTGCACCAAGAGGTGGTGATGTGATTCAGTTTTGACCAATAAGACATACAGAGGAAACCTGGAAAGAGGCCCATGAAGAGAAAGACCTCTGCTCGCCCTGCCCCCTCCCCCCAACCAGCACCATCATTTTCATTTATGTTTTATTTTTTATTATTTTATTTAATTTAACATTTTTGGCCATGCCATGTGGCTTCTGGGATCTTAGTTCCCCGACCAGGGATTGAACCCGGGCCCACAGCAGTGAAAGCACAGAGTCCTAACCACTGAACCGCCAGGGAATTCCCTCGTTTATGGTTTAGAAGTTTAAACTCTTTAGGCTGACATTTGAGGCCTAGACGACCTCACTGCACTCATCTTTCTTGCAATGTTACCCACTTCTCACCACATACCTTATGCTGGAGGCTGGGAGTAAGACGGCCAAGAGTAGGTATGTCCTCCATGGTAGCTGGTCTCCAAAGACGGCCCCCAATGGAGCCTATCTCCCAGGATCCACAGTCTTGTGCAGCCCCCTCCCACTCTGAACCTGCACGGGTCCTGTCAAATACTTTAATTCTTCGATTGCAGAGGGCCTGATGCTGTCAGTCTGGGTCAAGACGGCCCAGCAGATTCCACTGTTACATCCTCAGTAGCCCTAAGCCACGGGATAAGCAATCCAACCGCGCTGAGACCACTGCGCCCGAGGCAGTGTAAGTGAGCCCCAGGAGAGGCCATGTGGAGGAGAACTGAGAATCTCAGTCAACACAGAAGACCAAGGTGCCCAACTCGTGTTGGAGGGTGAGCCATTCCCACCAGCCTCCACCCGCTTGTGTCTCCTGAACTGACACCCAGTGGAGCAAAGACAAGCTGGCAAGATGGGGTGAAAAAGTAAGTGAAAATCACTTCTAGTCAGACTCAACTAGTCTCCTCTTTCTTGCAGATGATACTACCCCTGCATCCACACTTGGCCTAGATTCGGTTTCCTCCTCATCACGTTTATCCCATCCTCAAGGCTCATCTTGAATGTCACCTCTTTAAAACCTCTCGATTATGTCCACCCTGAATACTTGGGTATTTGGATCAGCTCTGGAGCAGGTGTGTGTTTTTGCCCACCTGCATGCACCCTCCCTTTCTATTGTAACAGTGCACCAATTTTGTTTGGATGGATGACCCCTCCTTCCTTTTTGGTGAAACTGTCAATCAAGTTGTCCACTCACCTCTGCCTTGGGTGGGACATAAAACCTGACTGGGGCCAATCAGCTGCTCTCTCCCTCCAGTACAAATCCTGAGATGGGTGACATGAAACCCCAAAGGGATGGCAGCCTGACTGCATCCTCATAGCTTCTGCCAGCTGGGTCCCCCAAGCTGCTCTCATCCCTGTTCAGTGCAAGAGTTGATTCTTCAGCTTTTTGTTTGTTATTTGCTAGGATGAATGCAAAAGTTGAATGAAAATGAAAAATTTGATGAGTCAACTAGATACATTCTTTTCAATCTTGGCTTCCAAATCTATTTTCAAGTGAGTTTTAATTAAGAGATTAAAAATATGATTTTACCTCTATTTTTATGATGATGGTGGCAATATATATGTATATATATGTTTTCGATCATATTATAATTGATTCAAACTTCAAAAATTTATTAAGTGCTAAAGAATAAAATACTTTTGAAACATCAGAACAAAAATAATATTCACTAAGCTCTTAATTCATGTCAGATACTATATGTAGGGTTTTTTGTTTTTCATCTCCCCATCCCACCCCTCCCCCAATCCTGATGTCTAACACTGTATTGTGGACAAAGAGAGAAGCAGCAATTTGGAAATATTTGTCTATCATTCCCAAAGGAATTAATAATTTTCAAATCAGAATAAAAGTGTCCCAAGAGGTTGCTGAACCCATGAGGAAGAACCATGGAGAAGGAATTCTCCACTTTTCTTCCTTTTAAAAGAAACACATGTAAAGTGAAAATGATTTACAACCTGTTCCCAGTGAGAAAAAGAGAGAGAAAATGCTTTTGTTGGAATAACCTTTAAGAGCCTGTGCCATGGGACGTGTGAATAAATTTAAATGTTTTCTAAATCAGTCCTGCTCAAACTTTGATGTGCTCGTGATTCAGCTGGGGATCTTGTTAAAATGCAGATTCTGCTCCAGTAGGTCAGGGTGGGGCCTCAGACTCATGCTGTGAGATGTCCCACAAGCTCCCAGGTGATGCTGATGCTGCTAGTACATGGACCACCTTGGAAGAGCAAATGTAGAATGTTCCTTATGTGATCAGAACAGTCACTGCAATTCAAGAGCTCTCAAAAGGCTTACTGGAGACCACGCTGGATTTGGAGTTTTGATCAGCTTGCCCTGAATTCAACCTTTGATAAGTTTTCTTTTTAAGTCAGTTAGGAAATCACTATGACCTTGAATCTTATCTGAAAATCACTCAGACACAGGCAAAAGAGAGGCCTGAGAAAGTAGGTGTATCAAATTCTAAATGTGTTCACTTTACTAATATTTAGCTTTCTTATTATTATTTGCCACTTTTCCAACATTTATTTGCTCAGGCCAGGGGACGTTAAAAGAAGGCAATTACAAGAAGAGGTTAGGACTGCTGGTAGCTTGACAGAGGGAAGAAGATGGAAATATTGTAAACAGCTGATGCTACAGTTACAAACTTGGGGTATTTCATGCAAAGGCAAAAAGCCCTAGAAGTAGTAATTGTCCTCAAAAGCTTCCCTGTACTCATCAAGAAAAGTCGTTATTGGCTTAAAATCGCAGATAAGTATTTTAGAATTATTAATACAGAAAAGAGAAAACTTTTAAAATGTTAGTGTATGAAGGGATAATCTAGTTATATGGAAAATTCCTTTCTGTATAACAAATCTTGGATGATGCTAGATAAATATGGCTGTAACTAGATCCCAATTTTTATAGTGTCAATTTCATTATATCTAAAATCTTCATGATCACAGACTCTATTTTGAAAAATAATATTTCTCATGAATATAAGACATGCTTTTCGAGAAAAGTTGGAAAATATAAGAAAGTGACACGAAAAAACATTTACCCGTAATCCCCCCAATGAGGGATATCCACCGATAATATTTTAGTATATATTCTTCTAGTTCTCTAGTTTTCTCTTTCTCTGAAAATATTCTGCATCGTGTTTTTTTTCTGACCTCAAGTATTCTTTGAAAACATGATTTTCAGGCTGCATAATGTTCTGCAGAATTTTAACTTATGCCAACCATTCTCCTTTTTAATTATATGGAGACATTTAAATTGTTGCTATTTTCCTCTGATGGAATTAAGGCTATGATGCACTTCTTTGTACATTAACCTTTGTGTGAGTCTCTGATTATGTCCTCAGATTCCTAGAAGTGGACTTATGAGGTCAAAGAACATGATATGTCTAGGCTCGTCATGGGCACAGCCAAATTGCCCTTTATGAAGATTGAACAGTCTACACTGTCCAGCAACATGCACATTTCCCAGTCCACTGTTGGACTCTAAATAGGGATCATTTTTAAAGCTGACCTTTGGGGGCTGTCTCCATCCTTCTAAGATAAGGGATGAGTAGAGGGGAATCACTTTCCCTTTCTGCTCCACAAATTCATACCCATTACCTCCACCAGATCAAACTTCAAATGTAATGAATCTCCAAATTATGTGAGTAACAGATGCTAACGAGGACTGTCATGAAAAAACGAAAAGGGTTTAACCTTTCTACTTTCTTCTCCCTTTATTGCCATGTACTTTAAAAAATTAAAATGTGGTTTTCATTCTTTTTCTTATTTTCACTCTTCCTATTAGAAATTTTAAAAAAATACAGAAAAGAGAAAGAGAAGAAAAATGACAGTCATCCATTTTCCCACCATCCAACATTAACCACTGTTAAGATTTTGGCACATTTACCTCTATCCCCTTTGTTAAAGGGGATGTTTGCAAAATTATACAAACTCTATATATGAATATATGGTTTTATTATTTTAAGATTATCATATTACAGATAAACCTCAAGACTTCTTTATTTTCGACCTCATCCCACACCCCTTCCCCCTTCCTAGAGCCCCTCTAGTAACAGTTTTGTGATAATATTTCCAATCCTTAAAAAGAAAATACTTTTATATGCATATATTTATCTATTGGAAATATAAACTATTCCCATTATGCATTTCATCAATTTTGCATAAATGCTAATCCTGTTGCATCCTTTTGTATCTTGCTTTTTTCCCACGCCATTCTATGCTTTTAAGATTCATCCGCGGAAATACTTGAGTCAATTCATCCTTTTTACTGTTACACAATTATCTATTGCACGTGAATATTTTGCTTTTTCATTTCCCTGTTAAAGATGTTTTCTTTTTTTTCCTCTATTGCCAACACTGTGACAGCAAACCTCCTGAAGAGCCCAAGGGAAGCTTTCTCCAGTTAATTTCCTAGAAGTGGAGCTGACAGATGAGCTTTTTCTATTTCAGTAACACCAAATTGCTCTCCAGAGCAGCTATAATATTTACAACTCCACCATATACGTACCAGAATACTGGTCTCCTCTCACCCTTGGCAACGTTTTGTCATTCTTATGGGGGAAAATCGGTATCTCTTTGTTTTTATTTCCAAGTAATAATAAGGTTGAACATCTTTCTACACATTTTGCAGCCATTTGAATTTCCTCTTCTGGAAGATACACTGGGAGACTCAGTTTTTGCAACCATGTTTGTACTATAGATGGAGCTGACATTTTCTTTAATTCTGCTGTTCTCATTTTGGTGTCAAGTTTAGACTAGCCTCATAGAATGTGTTGGATCGACTACTCTATCTTGCTCACATTCCAGGGCAGTTTGTGTGATACAGTTTTGTTCTGTTTTTTGTTTTTCGCATTTTTTGTGTATCACTCCAGTAAAATTATCTCGGTCTAGGCATTTTGGCAGTTGGAGCCAGTCTTCTATACTACCTTTTCAAGTTCATTGATGATTGTTCATCTACTTCTCTTCTTTTTGGACCAAGTTTTGTAATTTTGTCAAAAATTACCTTTTATCTAGGTTTTCAAATGTATTGGCATAAAGTTGTTCATTATGTACTCCGATGTTTTCTAACATTTTTATTCTATCTGGTGTCTCCTCTGCCATTTATAACATTGCCTATGTGTATCATTTTCTTGATCAGTCTTACTAGGAGTTTGTCTATTTTATTTGTCTTTAACAGAACGTCGGGTTTTGATTTCCATAATCAACTTCATTTTCTTTTGTTTTTCATTTTACTCTTCTCATTTTGCTTTTGAAAAGTTGCTTTCCCTTTTGTTGTCTCTTCAGTTTTTATTTTTCTACCTCTTATATGCAACACTTAAATTTTGTTTTCTTGCTTTGTAATAAGTACCCTTAAGGCTATAAATCCCTCCTCTAATTGTTGTTTTAGTTAGATCCCACAAGTTTTATGTCTCACAAGTTTTATGTCAGGCTTTTATTGTCATTCATTTCTAAATATTTTATAATTTTTTAATTGGTTTTCTTTTCAAGCCGTGTGTATTCTTCAGTTACCAAATGTATGTTCTTTTTCTTTCTTTTTTAAAAATTAATTAATTTATTTAAATTTTGGCTGCATTTGGTCTTCATTGCTGTGCGTGGGCTTTCTCTAGTTGAAGAGAGAGGGGGCTACTCTTCACTGCGGTGCGCAGGCTTCTCATTGCAGTGGTTTCTCTTGTTGCGGAGCACGGGCTCTAGGCGCGTGGGCTTCAGTAGTTGTGGCATGCAGGCTCAGTAGTTGTGGCTCGTGGGCTCTAGAGTGCAGGCTCAGTAGTTGTGGCACATAGGCTTAGTTGCTCTGCAGCATGTGGGATCTTCTGGACCAGGGCTCGAACCCGTGTCCCCTGCATTGGCAGGTGGATTCTTAACCACTGCGCCACCAGGGAAGTCCCTGTTGTTTTTGTTTTAAAAATGTATTATAAAAATCTTTCAAATACAAAAAGATATAAAAAAATAATATAATGAATACCCAGCTTAAGAAATAAAACTCAAATGTATGCTGATAATTTTCAATTTTACTTTTCATAAGTAAAAGATGCAGGTGATAAAAAAACAAATCACTTTGTCTTGCTGGCCCCCTCCTGAGAAGCAACTGCAGTTACTAATTTAAGGTGTATTCTTGTGAGTTGAATAGGTTTCTTTTTGGCTCTCTTTTTGTTGTTGATTTTTCATTTTACTTTGTTGCGGTTTGTGAATACAGTCTGTAGATTCTTTGGAATTTAAGCTTCCTTTGCTGGGCCAGTGCATAGTCAATTTCTGTAAATGTTTCAACTGTGTTTGAAACGAACAGATGTGCTAATGTTCTTTGTCTAAAGTACAAAATTGATTTCATCACTTCCTCTCTGAGAGCTTCTGTGGTCCTCGGGTTAAAGACCCACTGCCTTAGCCTATGATGTGGTCCCAAGCTTCCTCTTTAGCCAAGCCCTCAGTTACCCTCCTTTGATACAACACATTTACAGACATGTAGCTCTTGTATCTTTTAGGGTCAACTTTCAGAAGAAATGCTTGAGCTGTCAGAGTTGTCCTGTAGCAGACAGTCCAATGCCTGACAACGCAAAGGTCCTATTAGATAGATACTGAGTCAACCAGAGAATGGGCTGTGTTCTGAGGATGGAGTCAACCAGAGAACAGGACAGTCACCCAGTGGTGGGTTACTCACTCCCTCATCATGAACTCTAATCCTCACTCACTACTTGTTCCTCCTGAACCCAGCCTGCCACACTGAGGCCTCTGGTTGCAGTACCCTCCACGTCAATTTCTCAGCACTTTCCCTCCTCCCTCCCTCTGCCTGCCCACCATGGTGGATCACTTCAAAGGCCCTCCCACCAACGCCTCCAGTTGCTTTGCCTTCTAGAATCAGTGGCATATGCCCAACCAAGACCCACCCCAGGATGAATCCACACTTAGCTTCTGCTCTGAGGCCCCTGACACGCGAATGGGAGATTGTGTGGGGGGGGGAGGGGGGGAATGGGGGGGAGGGGAACCGGGTAAGCGACTGTCCCGTCTACACATTTAAGGTTTCAACCTTCGCTGGAACCTCACTTTTGCACTCACTTCGGCCTCTGTTCCAAACCTTTTGACCCCCTCAAGTCCCCTAGCATCTCCCCAGCCCCTTTATTCAGCAGAATGATAGTTTGCTAATTTATGGAGAAAAGAGAAGACATCAGGGGTGAGCCTTTATTTAAACATTTTCACTTCCTTTCCTTCTGTTTCAGAGCGTCTCTCTTCCTCCTTAAGATAAAAGTAATCCTGTCTCCGTATGTCCTTGACCCCATCCTCTCCTGTCTCCCCTGTTTTTATTCTACTTTTCCCCTCTGCTCCTGTGTCTCCCCTTCCCAAACCATCCTTCCGAAAAGTAGTCAGCACCCCCGACCTCAGCTTCCGTGCATCCACTCCTATTGGAGGCCAAGCTAGCTTCTTCCTCTCTCTATGGGCTCTAACTGGCCATCAAATTCTAAACTCGGGTCACATCTTTCTTGCCCTGTCCAGAGCGCTGAAGATCCCGACCACTCCCTGCTTCTCAAAACTCTCTCCTACCTATTTTGCCCCTGATACCACTCTGTTTTGAATCTCTTTCTGGTCTTTCTACCTTCTTTCTTGTCCCTTTGATCCTGAAATGTCCCCAGCGTTTTCTACTCGTGGTCCTCAGTTTTTATCCCTCCACACACCAGGAAAACACACAATTCATTACGAAGGGGTGCAGTCTCTACCAAGCTCCGAACAAGCACTGCCATGGGAGAATGCTGGCTGATTGCCACTACAGTGCCCCATTTTTCAAGAGCTGTCAGATACCCTAGGGTTTTACGTGAAATGCCTCAACTTTAAATATAGGTTATGAATTGAAAGTTTGCCAAAACTGTGCAGAGTAAATAAAACATGGATGGTCTCATTAGGGCTGTTCTTTTCTTATTCGACTGCCCCTAGGACAATTTACAAGGTACTGTATTAGTAATGGAAGTTCACATTTATTGAGGATTTACTATGTGCCAGACACACCTCTGAGTGGTTTGCATGTATTAACTCATTCAATCTTCACAACAATCCTATCAACAAAGTGCTATTATTATCCTGCTTTATAGAGGCAGCAAACTGAGGCAGAGAGCTTCAGTACTTTGCCCTGGGTCTCAGAGATTCTGAGTTTAAGAACCAGGTTTGAAGTCCAGACAGTCCAGCTCCAGAGCTCAAGTTTTTAACCACAGTACTCTGCTGGTTTCCTCCCGCAGTAGATGAGAAAACTGAGGTCCAGAGAGACTGAGAAGTTGCCCAAGACCACAGGAGTGGTAACCGGCCAAGTAGGGACTTGAAGATATCATCACAGGGATTGACACTTGCACTTTCTACTGGTCTATAATTAGTTACCTGTTACCTGTTGCCCCTGCTAGACTGCACGACCAGCTCTCAGACCAGGGACTGGAATACAAACGTTTGTAAAATGAGTGCCCTGGAGACGCAAAACAGTCCATTCACCTCTGTTAATAACTTCATTTACTTCTCACAACAATGCCCAGGTAGGACAGTAGCTAACATTTAATCAGCACTTCCATGTCCCATTATCTCTTAAAACCTCACAAACACACTATTTCATAGGGACTATTATTATCCCTACTAGACAGAAGAAGAACCTGAGGCTCAGTGCAGCTCCATGACTTGCCCAAGATCTGGCAACTAGTAAGTGACAGTCAGGATTCTAGCGCACGCTATAAGACAACACAGGCCTCTTTCTTGACCATGAGGCCACACTGTCAGTTCTACAGATGGGAAAACTGAGGCCCGGGACGGGGCACTAACTTGTGCCCACGGAATCGCGCCCATTGAAGAGGGCATACTGCATTCTTGCTCTTCCCCCTTTTGGGCCGCGTAGTGCCACTGCGGAGCGGGAGGCGGAGGACGAGAAGCGGAAGCCCTTTCCTGTAAGGTACCGAGAGCCGCTTAGATGCGCTAACTCCCGCCCTCACGGACGGATCCCGCGATTCCAAGGCAACGGCGCGGGCTGGAGAACAGGAAGTGAGTCACCCGGTGGGAGGGACAAATCTGCCACAGTCACCAATGGGAGCGCCGCGTCCGCGTTAGCCCCGCCCCGAGGGAGGGGCCGAGCCCGCCTTTTCGCCTTCGCCGCCGGCAGTGTGGGCTGTGCTTGAGCGCTGTGGTGGGTAATCGGGGCGCGGGGGCGCGAGGCTGACAGGGAAGGAAGAGTGTCGCTCAGGAAGGCGAGGGGCGGACGGCCGGTGGGGGGGTCAGGCCCCGGGGGTCGGTCCGCGTGCTGTGCCACAGTGTGGCTCCGAGGCCCGGGGACTGGGGCTTCTCAATTCCTGATGGGGAAACTGTGGCCCCGTGAGGGGCGGCAGAGCTAGGTAGACCGGAAGCTCGTCCATCACACGCAGACAGACATTTTAAAAACGTAATATGAGGTGAAAAAATACTTTAAATCATAATATTAGTTGAAAAAGCAAAATACAAAATTCTGTCTAAACTGAATACGTAAAATAGGGCCTTCACTGACCACCCTCTTAGTCTCGCCGGCCTCTGTGCTTCCCCTCTATTTTGGGTACAGAACTTCTTACTTTGTACAAGTCCACAGCCCCTTATTTTAAAGCCCTGAGGCTGGATGTGTTCAGAATCCCGAATTTCTCGGATTTTCGAAAGGTAATATGGCGCATATATTATATGTTCTGTCATATCTTCAGCGGGGTCTGGGGCAATGTCTTGTGATCAAATACATTACTTTTCTCACAGCTAAATATGTGCATATTTACGCGAAAGGGGTAAACAACAACCATAAATAGTCTCACCTTAGGTCAGGTTTTGAAACTTAAAAGATTAGTTTTGAGATCTTTCGAGATTTGAAAATTGCAGATAAGGGATCTGGATCATAATTTTATCGTTCACTCATATTTCTCACTAATTCGGACTGAGGCTGCCACAGTTCCTCACCCTGCTTTTGTATGGTCACTTCCCTGTCTCCATCACTAACGCTGTGTCGCCTTGTGCCCTCTCAGCCTCAGTTTCCTCATCTGTAAAATGGGGTCAGTAATGCTTTCCTCATAAGGTTCTGGGGACGATGAAATGAGACTGTGAATGTGGAACATTAATACTGTGTCTAGCACTTGGCACAGATAGTTATGTTTGAGATTTGCTTATTCCACAAATATTTCTATTTTTAAATTATTTGAATGGTGATACACCCCCCCCCTTCATAGAGACTACTGACTTCTCTGCATAAACAAGCCTATAAGTATCTTTCACCCTCATTTTCCCACCCCTTTCTCCCAAATTATAGCATTGTATACTGTTCTATACCTCCTTATTAACATTTATTTTGGCTGTTCCTTAACATACTTATATAATTTTCTTTTTTTTATTAAGATAAGTTACCCACCTATAAAAATGTGTGATATAAGTTTGAAGAACAAAAGTACAGTGAACACCATCCACACACCACCAAGTTAAGAAATAGTACATTGTCATATCCTCAAAGCCGCCACTGAATCATTTTCTTCCCTCCCTACAGATAACTACTGCCCTGAATATTGTGTTATCATTCCCTTGTTTTTCCTTGTACTTTTTAGTATCTATGTATCGCTCATGAATGCAGTGTACGGTTTTGCTAGTTTTTAGATTTTATATAAATGGGATCCAAATATATATTTTGTGTGACTTGATTTTTGCACATAACATTACATTTATGAGATGCATCCATGTTACTATGAGTAGCTCTACTTCATTGCTGTTTTGAATTCCATGGTATGATTAGAAAGGCTTTATGTAGGTGTTCTTCAGTTGACTGACACTTATACTGTTGCCAGATTTTTGCTATTACATCATGCTTCATAAACATACTTCCTGGGGTAAACGTGGAAGTTTCTGTAAGGTATATACCTAATAGTAGATTTCTGGGGATATCAGATTTTTAGTGGTATCAAATCAATGTCTGAAGTGGTTATAAGGGCTTATACTCTACCAGCAGTGGATGAAAGTTTCAGCCTCAGCCATTCTTAAGAATGTATGCCTTTCTGGTGACGGGTAAGATATTAATCACTATGGTTTTAATACTCATTTGCCTGATGACATTGAACATTTCTTTATGTATTTATTAGTCATTTGTGCATTCTTTTCATAAATTTTCTCTTGCTCATTTTTCTCTTACATTGCCTTCCCCTTACTGATTTGTAAGATTTCTTTATATATTCTGAATCTTTTGTGTGTGGCTTAAATGTGTTTCAGATACCTTCCAGTTTGAGCTTGTCTTTTGTCTCTCTGTCTCTGTCTCTCTCTCCCCCACTTTCTGTATTTTTGATGAACAGAGGTTCTTAATTTTAACAAAATCGGATTTATCAGTATATTCTTTTATGGTTTGTACTTTTCATATCTTTTAAAGAAATTATGCTTTCCCTACCTTTGGGTCATAAAGATATACTCCTATATTGTTGTCTAAAAGTTTTATTGTGTTTCCTTTCTTATGACCTTAATCCTCAAGAATTGAGTTTTGTGCATAATGTGAAGGAAGGGTCTAGTTTTATTTTTTTTCACATATGAATAATGGGTTGTTCTGGCACCTTTCATTGAAAAGTCTGCTTTGATCTGGAGTTCCATTTCTTCAACATACCAAGTATCCATATATGTATACATTTCTATTTCTTTTTTTTTTTTTTGCGGTATGCGGGGCCCCATTTCTATTTCTTAGTTGTCTATTCTGTTCCATTGGCCTTATTTGTCCATTTCTGTACCATTATCACCCATTATTCATTACTCTACCTGTATAATAAGTCGTGGTACCGGGTAGGACAAGTCCTCCTGCCTTTATCTTCTCTAAGAATGTCTTTGCTGCTTTGCCTTTACATTTTCTATGTAAATTTTAGAACCATCTTGTCAAGTCACACACAGACATGTACACAAAGCCTGTGAGGATTTTGATTGGAATTGTATTGATTCAATTGCATTGGATCAGTTTGGATTTTAAAGTGATTGCTTTGAACATTTCATCCTTAAGTGTTATGTGTGCTGTGGGTTTTTGTAGAAGTTTCCTTCTATTCCAAGTTTGTTAAAGAGTTTTTAGTATGAACAAATGTTGGATTTTATCAACTATATTTTCTGCATCTATTAAGATGATTGTATGCTTTTTCTCCTTTCTATTAATGTGGTGGCTCACACTGATTGGTTTTTCTCTCCCGCCACAGCTTTATTGAGATATTATTGACATATGACTTTTTTTTTTAACATCTTTTTTTTTTTTTTTTTTTTTTTTTTTTTTTTTGCGGTACGCGGGCCTCTTACTGCCGTGGCCTCTCCCGCCGCGGAGCACAGGCTCCGGACGCGCCGGCCCAGCGGCCACGGCCCACGGGCCCAGCTGCTCCGCGGCACGTGGGATCCCCCCGGACCGGGGCACGAACCCGCGTCCTCTGCATAGGCAGGCGGACTTCCAACCACTGCGCCACCAGGGAAGCCCTTTTTAACATCTTTATTGGCGTGTAATTGCTTTACAATGGTGTGTTAGTTTCTGCCTTATAACAGAGTGAATCAGTTATACATATACATATATCCCCATATCCCCTCCCTCTTGCGTCTCCCTCCCACCCTCTCTATCCCACCCCTCTAGGTGGTCACAAAGCACCGAGCTGATCTCCCTGTGCTATGCAGCTGCTTCCCACTAGCTATCTATTTTACATTTGGTAGTGTATGTATGTACATGCCATTCTCTCACTTTTTCCCAGCTTACCCTTCCCCCTCCCCTTGTTCTCAAGTCCATTCTCTAGTAGGTCTGCGTCTTTATTCCCATCTTGCCCCTAGGTTCTTCATAACCATTTTTTTGTTTGTTTTTTAGATTCCATATATATGTGTTAGCATACGGTATTTGTTTTTCTCTTTCTGACTTACTTCACTCTGTATGACAGACTCTAGGTCCATCCTGCTCACTGTAAAGAACTCAATTTTGTTTCTTTTTATGACATTTGATGGACTTTCAGATGTTTAACCATTGCTGGGATAAATCACAATATATTGTCCTTTTTACATTGCTAGGTTCGGTATGTTAACATTTTTGCTTTGTTCATGAAAGATAACGGATTTTCATTTTACCTTCTTTTGCAGTCTTTGTTAGGTTTCAGTGCCCAACTTACATCAGCTTCATCAGATGCTTTGGGGATGGTTTGTTCTTTTTCTGGCTCTGGGATAGTTTATGTAACATTTGAAATGATTTGTTTCTTGAATGTTTGGTAGGATTTCTTGATAAATCCATTGGGACCTGAAGTGTTCTTTGTGGGAAGATAAATTTCCCATAAAATGTCTTGAATGGTTATGAAATTGTTTAGGTTTTTAAATTATCTTTAGTCAGTTTAGAATGAATTTCCTATGACTTTGTACATATTTAAAATACAGCTTATTTTAAGTTGTCTATAATATCTTTTTAAAATGTTTGTGTCTGCAATTAGTTACCCTTTTTCATTCCAAATATTATTTATTTATAAGTTTTCTGTCGGAAAATCTTGTCAGAGGTTTGTCACTTTTACTAAGTGCCTTCAAAGAATAATTTTGGTTTTATTGATCTTTTCAGATATGCACTTATTTTCTATTTCATTAATTTCTGGTCTTTATTATTTTCTTTCTTTAGCGTTCTTTGGATTTAATTTGCTGTTATTCTTTTTATAGCTTCAGATGGCTGTCTAACTCACTAATTTTCACGCCTCCCTCCCCCCCCAAAATATATATTTATATATAAACATTTAAGGCTATTAATTTCTCTCTACTGTTTTAGTTGCCTCCCACCAATTTCTATGTGTAATATTTTATTTTCAGTTCAAAATATTTTCTGATTTCCATTAACAATTCCTTTTTGATAAAGGATTAAGAGTGTGTTTCTTAAATTTTAAACAGTTTTTCTACTTTTCTTTCTGTTTTCTGGTTCCCACCTTTATTGCATTGCAGTCAGAGAACATGTTCTGTATGAGACCAGTCTTTTACAGTTCGCTAAGACTTGCTTTCTGACCCATATGTGGCAATTTGCAAAATTGTTCCAGGTATGCTTGAAGATTGTGTATTCTGTAGCTGTTGAGTACAATGTTTTATACATGTCCATCAGATTAAGTTTTTTGTTGTGTTTTACAAATCTTCTCTCTACAACATTTTTTTGTTCATTTATCAATGATGGAGAGGGATATCTTAGAATCTCCCACTATGGTTATGGATTTGTATGTTTATTTTTGTAGGTCTGTTAACTGTTTTGAGGTTCTGTTATTATGTGCTTAAATATTTAAAATTGTTATGGCTTCTTTGGAACTGAACCTTCTTATCATTTTATGGGGACCATCCTTATCTCTAGTAATGCTTTCTGCCTTTAAGTCTATTTTGTGTCATATTGATATAGCCACATCAGCTGTCTTTTGGTTAGTTCACAGAGTGTATATTTTCCTATCCTTTTACTGTAAATTTTTTGGCATTCTTATGTTTTAGAGGTAACTTCTATGTCATATAGCTAGGTTTTATTAATGATTCAATTTGACAAGTTTTTGATCTGGTTTGACAGCCTGGCTCTGTCATCTACTTAAAGACCCTTAGTTTGGAAAGCCTGAATCTCCAGAGTTTCTAGGGTAAAAGTCCAAATTCCTCAGCCCAGCGTATTCTGTTCTTGTGTCTGGAACAATCACTGGCAAATAAGGGGTACTCAATACCTAAAAATAGAATGGATGAATGAAGGTACCTGATCCTAGTGATAGGAAATAGACTTGGCAGGACTTGGGGACTGGCTGGATCTAGTCAGCCTCAGAGGAGAGGATGATCAGGGTTTGATGCTCAGGTCTGTGGTGTCTGTATGTCTGCGTGGACTGTAACACCCAAACCAGATGATTCTCGAAGAGGACTCGGGGGGAGGAAGGGGTTGAGGAAGGAGGAGATGAGTCTGGTTTAGGATTGGTTGAGGTTGAGATGCTGGTGAGATATTCTTGAGGAGAGCTAGCAGGCAGTCAGAGAAGCCGGTCATGAGATGGTGCATCTTCCCAGCTCTGAGGCCCAGCTGATGATGCCATTTAAAAAGAGCAGTAACTAGCCTTTTTGCGTATCTCCTAGAGCTAGTTCTTGGCAAATCCTTGGTAGTCATATCTCATTTAAACTGCATTTTATTCTTTAAAGATCGTATTATCCCCATTTTATAGAAGAAAAAACTGAGATTAAGCATATTAGCTAAAAATGTGTCTGTGTTATATTTGCTTAAGGTAACAGCGACTTTCGTATAAGATCATGGCATCACCTGAAGTGGATGTTAAAACCTCAGAATTTCAAGCCCCTCTGCAGTCAGAACCTCCAGAAAAGACCTGGGGGTCTGCATTTTTAATACGCAGGTTAGGTGATTCTTAAGATCAGGCGGGTCTGGCAGGCACAGGTCTCAAAGCTACCTGTCTAGTTCTCGCCCTCAGGTCTTAGCTGCTGCACTGCGCCACCTCTCTGTGGCAGGGGCAGGCTTTTTTTTTTTTTTTTTTTTTTTTTTTTTTTGCGGTACGCGGGCCTCTCACTGTTGTGGCCTCTCCCGTTGCGGAGCACAGGCTCCGGATGCGCAGGCTCAGCGGCCATGGCTCACGGGCCCAGCCGCTCCGCGGCATGTGGGATCTTCCCGGACCGGGGCACGAACCCGCGTCCACTGCATCAGCAGGCGGACTCTCAACCACTGTGCCACCAGGGAAGCCCGGGGAAGGCTTTTTGATCAGGGCTTGTGCAGTCCTTTTATCAGCTCTGATCTTTGTGGAAAGTTAGCGTTTTAGTAGAGAGCAGGAGATGTTGAAAAACACCTTGCAGTCCTAGCATGACAGTTGTTTTATTAGTGGTTTGGGAAAGGAGAAGGAAACTAGCATTTATTAAGTGTTTACTAGTAGTTCTCTAAGCAGTGAAAGTTATTCTGATTTTATAGTGAGAAATGGGGCCTCAGCTAAATTTATCCCAGGCCATAGATCTGGTAGGAGGCTGAGCCAAGTTTCAGACCCAGAAGTCTACTAGTAAAAATAGCTCAAATTTTTTTTTTAGTGTCTAGTCTGTTACCAGGCTCTTATATGTATTTTTTTATTGAGGTATAGTTGATACACAATATTATGTAAGTTTCAGGTGTACAACAGAGTGATTCACAATTTTTAAAGGTTATACTCCACTTATAGTGTTATAGGCTTTTATGTGTATTTACTCATTTAATCCTCATAGTAATTCTAGTGAAGACATTTCTATCACTATTCTCACTTAACAAATCAGAAACTGAAGCACGTGGAGGTTAAGTGTCCCCGTTTCACACACCTCCGTGGTGGAGCGGCCTGTGAATCCAGGCTTTCTGGCTGCTTCCAGAGTCCATACTTCTCACCACTGCCCAGTACTAATTTGCCTCACCCCTGACTCGTGTCCTTTTCATCTTTGTACTATTCAGCGTGATGAACTAGATTTTAAAAACCATAACAAACTTTTATCTGTTAATGTAAATTGGAACGGACCGTGGAACGTTGCTTTTGGTGCTCAGACATGACTGGATTGCCTTTGCTTCTTTTTTAGTTCCTCCATCCGTGCAGGGCAGCACGAGGAGAATGGACGTCATGACTGATGTCCACCGGCGGTTCCTGCAGCTGCTGATGACTCACGGCGTGCTGGAGGAGTGGGACGTCCAGCGCTTGCAGAAGCACTGCTATAAGGTCCATGGCGGTGAGTATCGTTTCCCTGTTCCCAGGCTGCTCTGCCACCGTGTGATCAGGGACTAGTGACACTGGACTAACACCATGTACCCAGTCAACCGATACTGCCGACCTGGGCGTTCAAGTCTCTCACCATCTCATGCCAGCCCACCTTTCTCATCTCATCTTCAACTTTTTATTTTTTAAAAGTAAATCTGAAATTTAGCCCAGTGGCTAAGAACTTGGACTCTGAAGCTGGATAGTCATGGTTCACACCAAAGCTCTAGCACCTTCTCCAGTCCAAGTTGCTTCATCTCTATAATGAGGATAATCATTTGTACTTCATACCTGGGGTGGTTCAGAGGATTAAGAGACATAATACATACAAAACACCTGGCACAGAAGGCGCTGCATTGGCTATTGATAGGAAGAGGGCACCTTAGCACAGGGGTGAAGGGCACAGCCTTGGACTTGGCCAGATCGGTGAAGTGCCATCCCTGCCCTGTGCCAGCTGTGGGCATTGGGAGCATCTTCTCAGTGGGTTGTCGGGAGGGGTAAGTAAGATAACACATGCGGAGCACTTAGAGACAGGGCCTGGTTTCAATAACTGGAGGTAGCAGTAGAAGCAAGAGGATCCATTTTGATAGATCAGTGAAATCAATGTTGGTAGATCTTACTGACTGAGTGTCAGTATGGGTAGATCTTGTTGAGTGAAAAAGAAAGTTGATAAATTATACCTATTGTATGATGTCATTGTGCTAAGTGTTTTTGTAAAACTTCACGATCTTTATTGTTCATGAATACATACATCTGTGTGTAAAAATATAAAAGTGGATTCTAGAAGGATGTGCAGTACACCATAAGTGTGCTTGCCTTTGGGGAGAGGAGGCGTGGGATCGTTTTGTCACTAGAAATCAAAGGATACTTCATCATTACCCTGTTTTGTTCTTTTATTAAAAAAAAGACAAACATGGCATTGTCAGCATAGTCTAATGGTTGTCCTTCTGACTGATTAACAGGAATTTAAGTATTTGTTTTTTATTCTATGTTTTTGTCTTTCTGTATTTTTAATTTTCAAAAGAAGTAGTCAGCTAAGTCGAGAGGGGTGGGGAAAGGTGTGGGAGGGGCCCTGGGTGCACCGGTGAAGGGACCCAAGACGAGGTGACACATTTCGAGAACTGCAGTCTGTGGCCTGACAGAGGCAGAAGCCAGATCCCTAGGAGCTGAGGGGGGGAGGGCAGTAAGAGGGAAGACAGTGAGGAGAGAAGCAGTATCTTCCTGATGTGCAGAAGAAGGAAGACTTAAGAGGGTGGCATGTAGAGAAGAGGCAGGGTTTGAAGCGGCTGCTCCAGTGAGGTGTTCACGGGAAATTCTGGGAGCTGGATGGCGCGCATCAACAAATTAAAAGCTTGGAGGGGCCCTACAGTAAGGAATCCTTTTAAACTCTGTTTAATCTTCTGTCTCCAAACTTAATTGACCTACAAACCTTGGGAAACTCTGGACAAGAACATATGCCGTGTGGGAAGAGAACAGGTTCTTGTGGTACGTAGGTTTACAGGTTATGAAGAGCTCATAATTGTACACCATAGTAATGGGTTTTTTTTTTTAAATTTAATTCTGTGGATATTGCAGACTTCTAGAAGGATTTGAAGCAGGAGAGTGACATAATTATTGCTGTGTTTGAGACTCTCCTTCTGCTGAAAATATGTTTGCTCTAACTGCCTGTACTGTGGTGGATTGGGGTCTTTGGTGAGAGCCTCCTTTATGGAAAGGGAATATTACATCTGTCAAGCTACCTTCTCTTGCTCTTTAAAAAAACACAGCAGGACTTTAAACCTGGCCCTCAATGTCCTTTAGTGATGGGCAGAATCATGCTTTTCTTAATTTTACCTACGTGACAGTTCCTTTTCCCTTTTAGTTTCTCATCTGAGTCCTGAGTGTGAGCTTTATTGTTGAGGGGAAGTTTCAGAGCTCACTGGAAGGAGCTGTATGATGCCTGGGCACTAAGAATGAAAGTGGTTTTGCCTTTATTTGACCTTTAAAGTTGTCATGACCTAATTTAGGAAAGTCCTGTAAAATGTGTCTAGGAATTGATTTATTCTTCACACTTTATGTACCATTTCTGTGCATCAAGATATGGTTATGGCTAGGGTAGTCAGGATAGAACTATAGGTGTTTTCTCCCATCGTTCATTAAAAAAAAAAAAGAGAGAGAGAAAAGCTTGTTTCCAAGTGTTAATGTTATTTGAGAGATTTTTAAACTGAGGGATGATAGAATGAAATTATCTAAAATTAAGTAAAAACTTGTAAGACCAATATTATTAATCTCCTATCTTTTGAAGAGATTCCTAGGAAATTCCCCTTTTACCAACTAGAAAAATATTTAGGTTCCCAGAGAATGATGAAACAAAGGAGTATTTGAAACTGCAAGTTTCAGTTTCCCAGAGCATTTGTCCCTTTTGTCAAAGCACTTCCTTTTCTGGGCTCTTGCTTGGGCTCTCCTTTTACTGTCATTAGGGGAAGACCAATTTCCCACATCTCTGGCTAGTGAAGAATTCCAATTTTTTTCTGATGTCCTGGTATAAAGCCTTGGCCTTTCTTCCTGGCATTGGAGCACCTTAGATTTTGAACCAGGGCTTGTGTACAAGCATGTGGCCATCCAGCACCATTTCCTGAGACTCTCCAGTGGGCCAGGCCTCTGTGCAAGAGATAAACTTGACACAGAGATAAACTTTTGCTTCGCCTTGGGTTTCGTGAGTCAGACCTGGAATCAGACACGGAATCAGATGATTCCAGTATAAGCCCCCTTGATGGGAGTAAGTACAGGAGGCCTGGGGAGTGGTGGTTAAGAAGACTTGGATTTGAGGATTTCCACTTTAGACCAAGATAGGGTAACAGGGACTAATTTACCTTCCTGTCTGAAACAATAAAAAAATGGACAAAAACATGCAACACCGGTCATTAGTTAGTGAAGGACAGTGATCTCTTGAGAGGTAAGCATGAGGGTTTTTCCCTCTTGACACCAAATATGCATTTTTTTTTCCCAGCACTACCTCCCCAGTTCTCTGGACACCAACTTGAGTGTCCAAGAACTCAGTTCAGTTCTGACACTACCTACCTGGAGTTAGAGTCAGATCCCACCAGTGAGGGGCTTAGTCCCACAAGACTGCCCCTACTTACGATGCCAGTCTCAAGTCCTGGGCCACCCATACTTCTGACTGGCTATAAATCAGGGTTCTCATGATGCCCTCCTCAGGTTCAATACATTGGTAGAATGGCTCATGGAACTCAGGAAGACACTTCACTTGCATTTGCTGGTTTACTATAAAGGATACAACTCAAGAACAGCCATATGGATAAGATGCATGGGGCAGGGGTGGTTTGGAGCCTCCGTGCCCTCTCTGGGTGTTCTACCCTCCTAGCACCTGGATGTGTTCACCATCCCGGAAGCTCTCCAGATCTCAACATTTAGGGATTTTTTTAATGGGGGTTTTATCACGTAGTCATGATTGATTAAATCATTGGCCGTTGGTGATTAGCTCAGTCTCCTCTGCCCAGAGTTGTGGGATGGGGCCGAAAGTTCCAGGCATGTAATCAAGGCTTGGTCTTTCTGGCAGCCAGCCCCCATCCTGAAATTGTTTAGGGACCTGCCAAGAGTCATCTCATTAGAACAAAAGACATGCCTATCACCTTATCACTTAGGAAATTTCAAGTGTTTTAGGAGCTCTGTGCCAGGAACCAGGGACAAAGAGCAAGTATCTTTCTTTCTTTCTTTTTTTTTTTTTTTAACATCTTTATTGGGGTATAATTGCTTTACAATGGTGTGTTAGTTTCTGCTTTATAACAAAGTGAATCAGCTATACATATGTCCCCATATCTCCTCCCTCTTGCGTCTCCCTCCCTCCCACCTGCAAGTATCTTTCTTATACCACAGGGAGAATTGGGTTGCGCCCTACAGTTGCCTCCGCTCACTGCTGTGAGAGCACTTTCAGACCATGGCACAGGGGAAACCAGGCAGAGCTAGACAGACACTCTGAGTTGAGATGGAGCTGAGAGTTCAAGGAGATGAAAGCAGCTAGGGTTTGTAGGACAGAGAACTGTACTGGAAAAGAGAGATGCACAGAGAGAAAAGTAGAGATCTGTAGAGTGCCCCTCCACCCCCATCAAGGATCCAGCTGAGAACAGATCAGCACGGGAACTACCTGAGGCTGAGGAAAGAACCAGTTGAAAGAAAGAATTAGGGAAACAATGTGGCATGTTCACACGGGGCTGGGAATAGTGCCTATTGCAGGCCCAAAATGGCTTCCCTGGTGAATTCTACCAAACATTCAAGGAAGAAGTAATACCAATTCCACCCTCACTCTTCCAGAAAATTGAAGAGAAGGGAACGCTTCCCAACTCATTCTGTTAGGCTTGTGTTATCCTGATACTAAAACCAAAGACATCGCAAGGAGAGAAGACTAAAGACCAAGATCCCTCATGAATGTAGATGCTAAAATTCTAAACACAGTTTTTGTCAATCTCATTCAGCAATATATAAAAAGGCTGATGTAATATGACCAAGTGGGGTTTACCCCAAGAATGCAGGGTTGGTTTAGCATTTGAAAATTAATCAATGTAATTCACCACATTAACAAACTAAAAAAGCAAAACCATATGATCATCTCAGTAGGTGCAGAAGAAGCATTTGACAAAATCCAACACCTACCCTGGCATGATGAAGCAGAAGTTTCTTACAGAAAATGAAAGCGATCCTCAGGAGCAGGGTGTAAGCAAGATAAACAGGACCTCAGGCGTTAGAGCAGGAGAGAGGAATCAACAACTGTCTGCACAGAGTTGAAAAATCCAACATCTATTTCTGATTTAAAAAAAAAAAAACGGGCTTCCCTGGTGGCGCAGTGGTTGAGAGTCCGCCTGCCGATGCAGGGGACACGGGTTCGTGCCCCGGTCCAGGAAGATCCCACTTGCCACGGAGCGGCTAGGCCCATGAGCCATGGCCGCTGAGCCTGCGCGTCCGGAGCCTGTGCTCCGCAGCGGGAGAGGCCACAACAGTGAGAGGCCTGCGTACCGCAAAAAAAAAAAAACCCCTCAGCAAGTAGGAAAAGAAGGGAACTTCCTTAACCCAATATAGGGGATCTATATAAAACTACTGCTAACATATTTAATTGTGAGAAACTGAATACTTTTCCCCTAATATCAGGAGCAAGACAGGAACGTCCATTCTCATCATTTCTGTTCACCATTGTACTAGAGGTTCTAGCCAGTGCACTCAGGCAAGGGAAAAAAAAAACCCACATTGGAAAGGAAGACGTAAAAGTGTCTATTCACAGACATGATCATCGTAGAAAATGTGATGGAATCTTTGAAAAAGCTACTAGAACTAATAAGTGGGTTTAGTAAAGTTGCAGGATACAAGATATACAAAAATCAGTTGCATTTCTGTATGTTAGCAGTGAATCATCAGAAACTGAAAAATTTTTTAAAGCACCATTTATAATAGCATCAAAAATATGAAGTACTTAGGAATAAATCTGACAAAAATTTGTAAGGTCTGTAAACTGAAAACCACAAAATATTGCTGAGAGAAATTAAGGAAGATCTAAATAGATGGAGAGACATGCCATGTTCATGGGCTGGAAAATTCAGTATCGCTAAGATATCAGTTTTCCCCAAATGATATATAGATTCAACTCAGTTTCAGTCAAATTGAAACCACTAGGTGGCGTTTCAGGGAGGTCTCCGAGGAGCTCCGGTGCTTTATGTCTCAGTGCAGAAAGAATTCAGTGAGAGGCAAAGTGATAGATAAGAAGTGATTTATTAGAATAGGACGCTTGTGAGGTTACAAGCAGCCGACGGGCAAGAGGGTGCCGTGTGCCGAGAACTTAGTGGGCCACAGTTTTATAATCAAAGGAAAAGTGGGGAGGGGGTAAAGGCCACCCTCTTCCTCATTCTAGAGTAGAGGTCAGGCTTCCATCATCAGCTCCTCCTACAGGTTGGCCGGGGGAGTTTTCTTGTCCCTACTTGGTCAAGCCAGGACTGTCGTGGCACTATGGAAATGAGCAAAAAGGCGGTAACATATGCTAAAAATGCTAAATCATCTCAGGTTTTGGTATAATGTCACCTTTTCCTTATATTTTTGTTTTTAGTACATGCAGAGGAGTGTGTCCGAGGAATCATTAACTTACTGAGTCAGGATATGGGTAGGATGTGGGTCTCATGCCACCATTGTTTTATTGTTTTGGGGTGTGTCTCATACTTCTGTTGCATGGTTTTGTTGCTAAGCAAGTCTGCTTTCTTGAGTCATCATTAACTTCCAGAGGTCGCCAATACTTTTTTCTTTACTTACAATCCCCTAGCGGGATGAACTGTTTAATTATAGTAAGTCCCCTACATACAAACGAGTTCCATTCCAAGAGCGCGTTCTTAAGTCCAGTTTGTTCGTAAGTCCAGCAAAGTTAGCCTAGGTACACAACTAACACAATCGGCTATATAGTACTGTACTGTAATAGGTTTGTAATACTTTTCACAAAAATAATACATAAAAAACAAACAAAAAATAAAGAAAACATTTATAATCTTACAGTACAGTACCTTGCAAAGTACAGCGGTGCAGTACAACACCTGCCACACAGGCGCTGGCGTTGAGTGAACAGGCAAGAAGAGTTACTGACTGGAGGAGGGAGAGGAGGTGGGAGACGGTAGAGCTGAAGGATCGTCAGCAATAGGAGATGGAGGGCAGGCTGCAATGTCACTCATGCCTGACGCTGATGGCACAGGGTCTGGTTCCTTGCTGGGTTCAATTCTATCTACCCTCCTGAAAAACCGATCCAGTGATGTCTGGGTAGTAGGTCCTTTTTTCTTGTCATAGATGACATGGTAGCACTGGATTTCGTTCTGAACGGCTGCTGAACCTTCGTGTACCGTGAAGTCTGACTCCCAAGAGAGTTGGCAAGTAGTTATGGGAAGATTCATTAGTTCAATTTCCTAAAAACAAAACAAACATGGAAGCCTGAATTTTGAAGCCTTCGAAGGAGGCCCACGTCCCCTTGGAAAGTAGGTATTCCTGATGATGTTGTCGGGGAATGGTGTTGCCCAGCTCGGGGTCTGAGGGGGCCCTGAACCTGAACCTGACTCTGGGTTGGAATGTGTGTCATTGATCATGTGGTTTTACTGGGCAGAAGCAGAAAGTTGCCACAGCCCACAGTTTCATAGCAACGAGTCTTTCAGAGTTACCCGCCTTGTTAAACTATTTTGGGGCTGGTCTTTCTGGTTCTGTTTGGTTGAACAAGTTGGGTTTTAGGGGATCATTGGGTCCAGCCTCCTCGTCTTACAAAGCAGGAAGCAGAAACCCCTGGGAGTCTGGTGTGCTGTGTAGCCCCTTCTCACACAATGACTCTGGGCCCCAGCACTGCCCAGTGCTGCCTTCTGAGTCAGTGCGCGATTCTTTGAGGGCCTGCCTTGCCTGAAGCTCCTAGGGTTTTTAAATTTATTGATTGATTGATTGATTGATTGATTGATTGATTGCGGTACGCGGGCCTCTCACTGTTGTGGCCTCTCCCGTTGCGGAGCACAGGCTCCGGACACGCAGGCTCAGCGGCCATGGCTCATGGGCCCAGCGGCTCTGCGGCATGTGGGATCTTCCCAGACCGGGGCATGAACCTGTGTCCCCTGCATCGGCAGGCGGACTCTCAACCACTGCGCCACCAGGGAAGCCCTAAATTAATTTTTTTAATTTGAAGTAGTTCCAAACTCACAGAAGAGTTGTAAGAATAGTACAAAGAACTTTTTCCCCCCTGAATCATTTAAGAGTAGGTTACCAATCTGAAATTCCATCACCCCTACATTCTTTAGGGTGTGTTTCCTTCTAGCAAAGACATTCTCCTGAATAACCGCAGGATAACCATTAAATCTGACATTAACATTGATCCATCACTATCATCTAGTCCACAGACCCCATTGGTGTTTCTCCAGTTGTCCCAATATTGTCTTTTTTAGCAAAGGATCCACCCCAGAGTCATGTGTCACATTTAGTTGTCACATACAATTTGTCCTCAGGACAAATTAGGTAGAATATCTGAAATCTTAGATTAAAAAATTAAGACTTAACATTATTTCAGCGAGCAGAATAAGTAATATGACATTCAGGCAAAACACCAGTGAACTGAAGTGCATGTACCAAAAATAGATTAGGGAACACAGTGTCAGAGGAACATTATGGATGATAGATATTTTCCGTTCTTGTCAAACCTCTCATCTGCCCTCATCCTAGCTTTGTTTTCCTCCTGCGGATTTACATGACCGCATCTGCGCTGTTGTCTCTGCAGGCCTCAGGGCTCAGACTCATCGTTGGGTGGCACGTGTTAGTGGTGAGGCAGTGATGCTGTCCACCTTTCAGTTTAGTATTCTATCCTGTATCTGCAGTCACGTTTATACGCACCTTCTCTTTCCAAGGAGGACTCAGCGATGATTAGATGCTGGCTCCAAATAAGTTTTCCTCCTGCTTTTAATGATTTCATTGTCCATTTCTGCCCTTTGGCCGTGATGAACAGTTAATAAGCATACCGCTGTCAGCCTGCTTGCCTTTTCAGTTAATCAAGGGGGATTAGGCTTGTGACCATAACTGAAAAGTGGCATAAAATTAGCATGAAAAGTAACATCTCAAACGCAACTTGATGAATTTTTCAACATACAGAATTTCATAACAGGCAGTTGTGATGTGCTCAGACCAGAGTCTTTGGGTTCTGGAAGCTCTGCAGCCACGAGGAAACAAACTCTTGTGGCTTTCACATCTCTGGCTCTTGAAGGACTCACTGGGTCCAAGTTCCAGCCGGCCCTTGATGACTGCGGCGCAGGAACCCAGCGGGGAGATGGTCCCCAGCAGTCCTTCTAGGCCAGTGCGGATCTGCTGAGCCGGGGCCTCTGTGTGCTCCACGCTCTCCCAAAGCGTGGCCTTCATTTGCTCCAGGAAGTGTTTCATACTGGCTCCCAGCCACAAGGGAGGGTGTGTGGGTGTGTGGGAGGGCTGGGAGTGGATTCTTCAGCAGGATTACCACACACTCCACTGGCAGGAATAGGGAAGCCATTTCTTGAAGACACAGGTTCAAATCAGGGACTTGGGAAAGTGTGTTTTTCTTCACTTTCTGAGTCTCTGCTTTCTGTTTTATAGAGGAGATCTTACCTACCTCATGGAAAAGTCATGAGTGTTAAACAGGAACTTAGGTGAAGTGCCTGGCACAGAGTACTTCCTGCTCCACGTCCAGTGCATGCGCCTTGCTGCCCCTTCCTTCCTGTATGTCCCTCCCCCTACCATCTACTCTCAGGTCCCGGGGCTGGGGGTGGGGGTGGGAACTCACCTCAGAAGATCCAGGATGTTGGTAAGTAGGGTGATAGGAATTGTTATGTAGACCATAGGCTGCATTTCTCGCGCTGGGATTTTCTCAGAAATACTCGTGGAGGGAGATCACGAGTGCAGGTGCTGAGTGGGGGTGTGAGTGACAGGAAGGCCAGCGCGGCTGAGAGTAGAGCGAGGGGGCACACGGGAGCCACTGGTGGCTTCCAGGTTGGCAGTGGTGGTGCGGGTATCTGGCTTCACCCTGGCTGCATGTGGAGGACGGGTGGGGGGCTAGGGTGGACGCTGGGAGGCTGGAGGAGGCTGTGTCGCACTCCAGGGGCGAGGCGCTGGGGACTCAGAGGAGGGCTGCAGTGAGCCGGACGAAAGCGGCCGGAGTCATCCTTCCGATGGCACCACAGGCCTGCCCGTGCCTTTCAGCCACCTTCCTCACCCCTGCCGGGAACGGGGTGCTGAGCCAAGTCCCACGTGTACAGAGTGTGGACATCAGTGAAGGCCACTCAGATGAGAACAGGCAATGGCTGTTTATTCAGAGCTTGCTCTGACAGGGGGACTTGTGTTTTGGAGACTTGCTGGCAGGCAGAGGAGTGGGAAAGCTGTATAGAGGAACAAAGGGAAGGCTTCAGCTGTGCCCTGATAGGAGGCCGTGGGCTCAGGAAGCTGGAGGCGGACAGTCTAGAAGCAGGACAGGCTGTGATTGGTTGCGGGAGCACACCTGGCTTTCTCAGGTTGGTCCTAAGTTGGAAGCAGGGACAGAAATTAGGGAAGCTGTCAGTTATTAATCAAGACCTGTTCATTTTTTTTTTTTAATATAGATTATTTTATTTATTTTTGGCCACTTTGGGTCTTCGTTGCTGTGCGCGGGCCTTCTCTAGTTGTGGCGAGCAGGGGCTGCTCTCCATTGTGGTGCGTGGGCTTCTCATTGCAGTGACTTCTCTTGTTGTGGAGCACAGGCTCTAGGCGTGTGGGCTTCAGTAGTTGGGGCACTCGGGCTCAGTAGTTGTGGCTCCCAGACTCTAGAGCACAGGCTCAGTAGTTGTGGTGCACGGGCTTAGTTGCTCCGTAGCATCTGGGATCTTCCCGGACCAGGGCTCGAACCCGTGTCCCCTGCATTGGCAGGCGGATTCTTAACCACTGCACCACCAGGGAAGCCCAAGACCTGGTCATTTTGAGCCAATTATTACAGAGCTTATGGCTGGCTTCCTGAGCTGGTTGCTAGAGATAGTGGTCTGACCTCCTACAGGTCTAACTTACAGGTAGCAGGCTGGCTTCCTGGGCTGGTTACACTAGGCGGTGGGTTGGTTCCCTGGGCTGGGTGCTGCAGATTGTGGATCAGAGCCCTGTTTCTATAATGTTTATTGTCCGTTTGTACATTCAGTCTCTCAGAAGAATGTGTGTGACACAGTCTGCTCCTTTGAGTTGTTTGCAGTCCAGCTTCTGAGAAACCACAACCGCTTATCCGGTGGGTCAGGGGACGGAGTGGCCTCTGCAGTCACCGTGTCTCTTTATGGCAGGGCTCCAGCCTACACCAGAATTTGAAAACTGGTGGTGTGTCATTGGGATCTAGCTTACAGTCAGAGCCCTGAGCTAATCTCCGTTGTCACAAGACGCTACCATTTTTCTCTTTTTTGATTCAGACTCCTGGGGGTTAAGGCAGCAAGTTATGTTGTTGAGTGTCGAAATATTTTTTTAACCGTTTATTATGGAGAAAGAAAGGTAGAGAGAATAATACAACGCAGCCTCATGTACACATCGTCACCCAGTTAAAATGATAACTCATGACTGATCTTGTTTTATCTGTGCTCCTGATTACTTACCCCCGTATCATTTTGACACAATTCTCAGACCTCATTGCATATCTGAGTAAGAATTTTTTTTTTAAATGAATGCTCAGGTCCTTTTGTCACTGTGCCAGACTGAAGGCCAGATGTTTGTTTTCTGACCTGGACTTTGTCACTTACCGGCCCTGTGGTCTTGGATAAGTCCTTACGCTCTCTGACCCTTGGTTTCCTCTTTTGGAAAACAGACTGTACCACATACTGGCTCCCCTTGGCGGTCGTTCGTGAGGGTCTGATGAGATCCTGAGGGAGCAGAACTTTAGCACGTAGTGATGTGACATACAGATGGAGAGAACTCTTTGTCTGATCTGTCTGCCGCATGAGAGACCGCTGTCCTTCTGTCCCTGCGCTTCCCAGCGCTGCTCACTAGCCGCACTGTGGAAGTGCCGTTGTCAGCTCACATACCTGAGTGTCGAGGGGACCATCTTCCCCAGGCAACTGAGGTGAAAGCCCTAGGCTGGGACGCAACCCCCCACACACCTCTCTGGCCCAGTGTGCCTGCCTGCCAGCCTCTCCCAGCCCAGGGGTCTGCTCTCGGGCCTGATGTGGCCTAGTGCCCACGTCTGGTCCAGGGCCTGGGCTGCCCCGTCCTCAGTGCTCAGGAGCACAGCCCGGCTGGCCCCAGCAGATGAGAGAGCTCTCATGGGGCACGTTGGCCCATAAGTGGTTTGGTCCCCTGGGGTCTTATTTTTTGCTATTATTTCCTCTGCCTAAAATAGTATTTCCTCTGCCTAAAAGTTTTCTATCTGTGGTGCCTGGTTTAGAACAAAACTATCTGTTGCTCAGAAGTTAGGGCGGCAGACTTCCTGCTGCCCAAGTATGCAGTGAACCCTGGGTTCCAGTAGGCTTCCGGGAAGCAGAGACTCTGATTAACAAGAAGAGGTTTGTTGGTTAAATTAAAATTTATTTTAAAAGAAGAGGAGGTAACAGTGGTGGCCAGAAAAAAACGACCTCTCAAAATGAATTGAACCAGCTCTCACTCCTCAGAGAAGTGTCCCGTTTGCTCAGTGCTACCCCAGCCAGTCCACTGCCCTGAGTCCCATTTTTTAATTGCCCCAACAGAAGAAGGGCATTTCCTGCTGAAGAAAGAGCTGTTCTGTCCTCTCCTGAGTCCTTGGCCTTTAGTTTAGCTCCTCCCGCAGCAGCTCATGTGGCCCCCGTGGCCTGGCTGAGTAGTCAGGGCTGGAGGAATGATGGATGTTGGCCGGGCACAGCCCCTGTACGTGGCCTTGGGGCACAGCCCTGTGGCGTCAGCACCGCCTCTGGCGTCTTTCCCAGGCACTGCTCAGATGCTTCCTGTCTTTCTGTATTGGCTGAGTCCCTCTTTGTGACCCTGAAGGCACAGTGCCAAGTTCTGGAGGAATGTAGGTGTGACCTTGGTGGGGTCTGGGGTAGGGAATGTTCCCAGAGGACACTTGCTCTGCTCCACAGAGGCTGTGTGGCTTCTTGCCCAGGAGCTTGGCCTGGGCTCCATTTCCAACGCTGGGCGAGTTGTTTAACCTCTGGTATGTAAAGGTGATAATAACAGCTCACCTTATGGAGTTAGTGTTCTTGCAGTGATGCAATGAGCCAAGCTAATGAGCAGTGCCCAGCACATCCTAAGGTGATGACAGCCCCACATTTACAGGCCTGTTGTGCTCAGCCCAACAGTAGCAGCCTCACCACACTCCGTAAGAAAGGCACAGGTACACCCTGCTTACATGGAGAGAGAACACAGGTGGCACCAAAGATCTACAGACCCTTGCTTGCTTCAGCCATGGTGCTAATCGTCCTGGTTAGGGTGTCTCTTTGCTCTCTGAGAAGAGGCAGCTGTGGTAGGTCCAGGGCCTTGTTCTTTACCTCTTATAGCTGGTCATCCCATGTTGCTGACTGCTGGTCATTGGTGTGGAGGGACCCAGCCTCTGATCCAGTTCTACCTGTAAAAACTTGGTATTTTGATACTTACCTGAAGCCTGTCTTTTTTTCTCAATTGGTTCGGGATCTGAAGGGAGGAGTAGGTTACTCGTTAGTTCTCTGAAGTCCCTTGAAGTGGTAGAACCAAGACTGGAAATAGTTGTCTCAGAATCATGTGATGTGGTCTTTATCTCACGCACGGCATCATGGCCGTGGACTCATAGGATATTGGGGCCAAATGGATCCTCGGACACTGCTTTAGGCCACTTTGTTCCTACAGATTTGCCAACTGTAGCTTTTCCACCATGGGCTCCAGGAAGAGGGGAGGGAGAGGGGGCAGAGCAGTGAAAATTAGCTGGTTTGAAGACTTGATTTTGGGAAGCACTGATCTGGTGTTACCTTGACACTTAACGGGCACATCAGGGATCTTGGTAGCAAGCAAGAGTTCCCAATTCTGGCCAACCTGAAAAGGAACGTATTGGGAGGCTGTTGGGAAAGGAACACACGGGACTGACCGTTGGCTGGTGGCCAGACTGGGGAATGGGCCAAAGCCCCAGGGCACCAGGCACAGGAAAGCACAGCAGCACCTCACGGCCAAAGTCACCCTCCCCCTGCAGCGACTGGGCTAGAACCACCTTCCGCCATCCCTTTGTCCCTTGCTCAGACTGAGAGGGTGTCTCACAGGCTGAGCACGGGTTCTGGCCCACTGTTGGCTGACCTGGGACCTGGCCCCTGCAGGTTCCTGCACTCTGGTTTTCTGCCTATGGGATTTGTTTTCCCACCAGAATCACACAGATGGGGTAAAGGAAGACTCTTTGGTAGAGTCTATTTAGGGAGTGGGGCAGCCAGAATTGGTACCTGGAACAAAGTGTGATGGGGAAGGAAGTGCTTGAGGACCGTGGGAGGACAGAGACAGAGCGCGGAACCCTGATCCTTTGTGGTCAGGGCAGGCCTGCACAGGAAGGGACGTGTCTGGGACGCCAGACGGTCAGAAGCCTGGCTGGTTGGAGCAGGCGTGGTGGAGAGAGGGTTGTGGGGAAGTGTTCTCGATGTGTGAGGTTGGATGTGAGGTGGCGGGTGGCCTTCAGGGATGAGAGAAACGGAGAGGCTGGCCTGGGGGCCCACAGAGGGGCGGGGCGGAACTGGGCTGGCCGTGCTGCTGCCTCTGTGGCCCCAAGAAGTCCAGTTAGGGTGGGGGTGTGGCTGAACAGGAGAGCAGCTTATTCCCAGGTAATGGTGCAGCGCAGGGCATCTGTGGGCAGCACAGGCAGGTCCGCCCAGCAGAGGGCTGTGGCTGAGCCCCCGAGAGGGCCGCTGTGCGCTGGAGCCCACGGGAGCCCCTGAGTAGGCGGCCGGCTGCTGCAAGGTCAGTGGTAGGAAGGGCTTTTTTTTTTTCTTAAATTGAGAACATTCATGTTTCTGAAAAGTGAGGCTGGACAGCAAACTGGAGGTGGTAGGAGAGGGGAAAGCTCAGGGCGGCTATTAGCTCATCTCCGTGCTGACAAGGAAAGTCCGAGGTAGCAGAATGCTTTTGATCTGCCCACAGAGTACGTTCTTCTGAACGACACCCAGGAGAGGCCTTTTCAGTGGAAAATGTGAATTGTTGCTTTCAGGGGGATGTGAGACTTGCCACTGCGTCACGTGGGACGGACGGGCTGGCTCCCGAAGCAGAGGCCCTGTTGGTGGGCAGGAGATGGTTCCTTGTGCCTGGGGGCCCCGCGCCTGAGTTTCCCAGGCTTGAGTCGGGTGCTTGCCGGGGGCCGAAGGGTCTCCAGCAAGCCGGGCGCGTGGCTCGTCCGTGGTAGCTGGCCCCACACACCGGGGCGAGATGCTTTGCATGGTGTGGGAGCGGAGGAAAGCACAGGAGCACTTCGTGCTGGGGCAGCAGAGAACAGCTCGTGGAAAAAAGTGCCCTGCAAGTTGGCTTTCGTAACTGGTCGATGGGAGTGAGGAGGAGGGCGCGTGAGCAGGGCACGGAGGCAGGAAATGTGACCGTGTTTCACTCCTCTGATCATGGTGTTTCAGCAGCTGTGGCCAGATTTCATCATCACGCTACCGTTAGGATTTTTGCCACGTCCGAGTACCACCTGTTTATTAATACGAATTTTTTCTTTAATTGCTTTCTTCCTCATCGTTTTTTGTTTTTTTGGTCACGCCACGTAGCTTGAGGGATCTTAATTCCCTGACCAGGGACTGAACCCGGGCCACGGCAGTGAAAGCTCAGAGTCCTGACCACTGGAGTGCCAGGGAATTCCCTAAATTGCTTTTTTTTCTTTTCTTTAACTTAAGCAACTTTAGTTGTAAAGGAAGATTAGATCCTGCCTGTGATTCACGTATTAGTATTTCTGTCCGGGTCTTTGTCTTTAGCTTTTCTGGGCCTCCTCAGCAGACGCCGTGCCTGTGTCACAGCTGCCGACTTTACGTGGCTGCAACCGCCATTGCCACCAGTGTGATCGTTTAGTTTTTTAAACTTTCATAATATTTAGCTATACAAGGAGCTTACAAGTACCTTTCTAAGAAGCCAAACAGATAAAGTTCAAGTGCCCTGGGATGACCTCCTCATTTTAGTTCCCTTCCTAGCAATGGCCTTGTTCATCAGTTTTGTGGGTAACCTTCCTGGCCTTTTTCCTGCATATTGTTTTGTTGGTTTTATTATTGTTTTTAACATAATGTTATATATTGTCTGTTTTCCCGCTATTTTTTTCTTACAGTGATTTTTCTAAGGCACAAATCTTTTGAAATTAATTATTTTAATAAGTGAAAACAGTAATACATACGTTTGGTTTAAAAAAGTCTCACAGTACAACAGGGTGATTCCAGGACCCAAGGCTGACCATGTCTCTCCTGTGCTTCCAGCTCTGAGAGGCTCCCATGTCCCACAGGAGGAAGGGCACACGCCCCCTAGCCCGTGGGGCCCTGGGCCATCTGCTTCCTGCTGCTGCCGCCGCAGCCCTGCCAGCCGTCCTTCTTTCCCCTGCCAGTCTGCTGTCCATCTACCCCAGCCCCCTGCGGTGCTCCCCGGGCTCTGTCCATACCCCCTCCTCTGACAGGCTGGTGGCCCTGGAGAGGGTGCTGCTGCCTTGTGCGTCACCAGGGGCAGCACGAGGTGGCTGGCATACAGGTCAGGGGCTGTGGCCGTGCTGTCAGGGCTCCCCACTGCTCGCTGTGCCTGGCAGTGTAACGCTGGGTGAGTGAGCCCCCCTCTGCAGGCAGGGTGGGTTCATTACTGCGTGAAAAGTGCTCAGATCAGGGCCTTCCCCGGGGTGGGTGCTCCGTGTGAGCTGCTGTTCTTACCCTGTCATCGTTATTCTTCACTGTCGCAGCCCCGGGCCAGCACAGGTGTGCCTGTGTTCGATGTGTGTTTGGATGTCGAATAAAGGGAGGAAGGATAGAGGTGGACCTGACGCGTGCATGAGGACAGGCAGGGGCAGAGGCTCTACGGAGGAGTCAGGCTGTGATGCCCACTGCACTGAGGTGCTGAGTGGGGACAGTGACAGGGCGGCAGGGAACTGGGGCTGGGGAGGAGGCCGAGGGCTGCCAGCCAAGACAGGAAGACCTCAGCAGGCTCAGATGCCATTTCCCAGGCGTTTGTACTTCACAGCGCTGTCTCTTTGCTCCAGGAAGAAAGAAGCCACAGGCGTTGGCGCTCACCCAACAGGACCAGGGCCTCCACCCATTTCTGGCTTTGCTGTCCCGTGTTCAGGGTGATGGCGGGGTTGAAACAAGCTGCACTTTTTTTGATGGAGCACCCTCCCCCTTTTTCGCTTTTGCCTGTTTATTTCCAGGCACTGCTACCGTAGAGAAGTTGGAGGACTTCATCAACAACATTAACAGTGTCTTGGAGTCTTTGTACATCGAGATAAAGAAAGGCGTCACGGAAGATGACGGGAGACCCATTTATGCGCTGGTGAGTGCAGACAGAGCCCCCTGGTGGATGTGTGAGGGACCGCGGTGGAGACAGCCCCGTGCCCTCCTTACTGGGGCGAATGCAGGTGCACCCGCCTCACCAAGGGCTTGGAGGGAGAAAGGGATAAGATGCCTTTTCATTTAGAACAAGACATAGAAGCTGGGAAAAGCAACAACGTGCATGGCCGCTAAGGACTGAGACATATTTGGGGCCTCCTGTTGTTTTCAGGTTTTCCCTCCCAGCTAGGGGAGGGGGTGAAATACAAACCCCCATCCTTGGCTCGGGAACCACCTTAGGCTGTCAAGGGAGATCAGGCTCCTACCCACCAGGCCCACACAGAAAGGGGCTCTAGCCCAGGGTTTCCCAAACGTTGTCCATGGAAGAAAGGGTTATAGAATCAAATAACATGGAAATGCTGGGTCAAATCGGTAAATCAGATTTATTTACTGCCAGACTTCCCAGTGCCTTTTGCATTTGAAGCTCCATTAGCATGCAGACAAGTTTCCTGAATTTATCTGAGTTTGGAAGATATCGCACGATCTTGGGAATTCTAAAATCTCTGAAAATTAGACATACTGACTGAGCTATAGGTTTAAGCCTGTAACATAAGACCGGTTACAAATTTATCCCTGTGGCCCACAGTACCGGGACACAGGTGCTCCGTGACTGGCAAGGCAGGGAGGGAGGCAGGGAGGGAGAGAGCGCCAACAAGTGAATTAACTGACAAGTGAAGGGCACAGCCTGACCCTCACGCTGACTTATTTTTTAGGTGAATCTTGCAACAACTTCAATTTCTAAAATGGCCTCAGATTTTGCAGAGAATGAGCTGGATCTGTTTAGAAAGGCTGTAAGTACAGTAACTCCCATTGCCCAGCAGCTGGGCTTCTTATAGGAATACCTGTCTTTCACTGGAAATGGAAACTGCAATCTTAGAGGGTCACCACTGCTGCCCGAGAAAGCCCTTTGCAGGGGGATGTCACCAAGCGCCTCGCCCAGAATTCACAGCTGCCAGGCGATTGCTGGTTGCCACGGCTGCCTAGGAAAGAAAGGCTGGTCCGGGTTTGACCCCAGCTGGGGTTTGACCCCAGCTGGTTGAGCAGCAGTGGGCCTCCTGGGTGTGTGATGCAGGTGAGCAGGTGTCACTGCCTGGTACTGTGGCAGCATCGCCTGGGAGCTTTTGCTAGAAAGGCTGAATCCCAGCCCCCACCCAGGCTGCTGAATGTGACCCTGCATTGTAAGAAGGTGCCCCCGACCCGTTTGCACAGGCACATTTGTGAAGCGCTGCTCTGCCTGCCTGGCTTTGGAGTTGTTCCCCCAGCCACCTTGTCACGCACCTGGCTGAGCACCCGGTCAAGACAGTGGTTCTCAGCTCTGGATGCAACGTAATAACTGGGGAGGTAAAAACAACGCAGACGTTCTGGCCTCAGGTCTGTCGAGTCCAAGTCTCTGAGGACTGACCGAGTCCTAGAATCATTCCTTCCTAAGTCTCCCCTGGGGACGATCAGCAGCCAGGGTTGAGAACTGGGCTCTAAGATGCCAGACACACCTGTGTGTGCAGGAAAGCTGTCTTCCCAGTGGCTGTGCCCTGCTGTGGGCAGAAGTGTTAGGGCAGTTGGCGGCCGGCCGGCCGGTCTCTCGCGGCCCTGGGTCCACAGTGCTTCTGCAGCTCCCGAGCGTGCTCTCGCGGCCCACCCTGCTCTCCTGCCCTTCCCGACTCCAGCCTGCCACTCAGACCAGCCCTGATGGCCTGCCCACCTTTGAGTAGGAGGGGTGCTGCCCCGTTTCCTTATTCATTCATTCCTCAGCTTCTCCATCTTCAGGGAGGTGAAGTGACCCTTCTTGATTTGGGGGGGCATTAAGGTCATTCATTTGGGATGGTGTTACAGGAGGGACTTTTGGGTCAAAACTGTTTATGGCTTTGGATGCATATTATTAAGTTATTTTCCTGAAGAGTCCTGCAGTTCTGTCTGTGATAGGAATAGTATAACTGCACCCCTGCCAGAATTGGTATTATTGCTTGAAAGTTGTTTGTGCCAGTTTAATAGATGAATGTGGTATCTGTTTCTTCCAGTTGGAACTGATTATTGACTCAGAAACTGGCTTTGCATCTTCCACAAATATTTTGAACCTGGTTGATCAGCTTAAGGGCAAGAAGATGAGGAAGAAGGAAGCCGAGCATGTTCTGCAGAAGTTCGTACAAAACAAATGGCTGATTGAGGTACTTCGTGCCGTGGATTTTCCAGCTTGGCTCACTTTTTAGAATGAATCACAGTTTTTCCTCCAAAACCATATTGTATCTAACGGACGTCTGTTGAGCCAGGCCCGTTTGGGTCCCTTCTCTGCTTTGAGGCCCACAGTGACCCTGCGAGGAGGACTGGAACCTCCTGTTCACTCACGTGACCCGGGGGAGCCCCAGCTGGAAGCGGCAGAGCCGTGGGCCCCAGACTCTGCTCCCAGACAGGCCACGTAGTGTGGCGCGCAGGAGCACGGCGCTGGCGTCAGCCCTGGGCCTGAACCCTGGTGGCGCGGGTGCCCCCGCGTTCCTGTGGGGGTGGCGTGCGCCCCTGGGGGCGTGGCGAGCGGGGCGAGCCGCCGTGTTGGTGCCAGTGCTGGGCCCTCCCGGAAATCGCCATCCCCGTCCTGGTTATCGTTGCCAGCGTCATGTTACCCAGGGCCAGCGCTGTGGGGTTCTTTCACTTAGATGGTGGCCCTTAAACAGCAAAGGGGACGTGTAGATAAGCGTTTGGAGAGGAGCTGTAGGAATCTGAGAGGTTCAAGTTTCTCGACGCCCCGTGTCTAATTCTGTTGGCTGGAGCAGTCAGATGTTTCAGTTCTTTTTCCACAAACGCACCACCGTTTACAAGAAATGCGAGTCAGACAGGCTCAGCGCTGCCTCGTGCACCACAGTCCTGCCCCTCGGGGGCCTGTGTTTGGGCAGGACGTGCCAAGACAGTCCCTTAACTTCCTCATTTGGTGGGAGGCCGCTGCTGTGGTGACATGATGCTTCACTTCCTTTTGGGGTGGAGCTCACCTCTGGAGTCCTGGCGACAGTGTTCTGAGTTACTGATCTCAGAGGGTGGGCGGGCCCTGGTAGCCTGACCAGAAACGTTCAGTGCCTGAGGTACTTGCCTGATGGGAGGAAATGTCTGAAGAGGCCACGGCCGCGAGGGCGGGGCGAGGGGGAGCTGCCAGCATCTCTGGGCGTGTCTGCGCAGCACGTGCTTGGGTCCTCGCAGCCGCCCTGTGAGGGCGGGGAGCCCCTTAGCTCTGTTTTGTAGCTGAACCCACTGCAGCTCTGTGATCTGGGTGAAGTCCCACACCCGGCAAGTGGCAGAGCCACGTTCAGGCCCCAGCTTGGGTGACTGCAGGTCCCCATCAATTGCTTTGTCACAGTTCTTCTTCCTCTCTGGGGTGGATTTGGCGATACGGAATGTTCTCGGGCAGCTCGGGTCATAACTGACCATGCTGTGTCCTCGGGCCAGGCTTTCTAAGGCTGGGGACTGTGACCTCATCGTTGTACTTCATCACTCCTGGAGGTACTACTTCCTGAATGGCAACCGGGTGGGTAGATGAAGTTCCAGGGGAACAGCATTTATCTAAAACTCACCCCCAAAATAATACAAGAAATCCTCGTAGATTAGGAAATAGCAGTATTCATACGGGACTGTGTGGGTACGAACACCCGTCGTATCCCCCGAAGCTCGCCCTCTGCTGCCTAGGCGCAGCCTCTGTGCCCGGCTCTGGGCCCCAGGGTGGTCATGTGTGTCTCGCACATGCAGGTGCTGTCCCACCACGGTGCAGGGCTGTGCGCCCAACTTTACCGGCACTGATGCTTTGCTGCCCAGAGCAGGGACGACAGAAGGAAAGGACGCCTCTGGGGTCCGCTGGACTTGCCTTGGGCCCTGCCTCCTGTGCTCTCTGCTTCTTCCTCAGTGAAGTGGAGGTGCTGGTGCGTCCTTCCAGGGCTGGGGGTTCCCTGAGCGCTGGCCTCCGCAGCCCCGACGGCCTCCGGGGACCCCCTGTGCTGACTGACCCCTCCAGCCTCGTGTGGACAAAGGAACAGACCCGGGAGGAGGGGGAGGGCATGGTGGTGAGACACCCCTAGGGTCCTCCTCTGGCCTTGCCAGTATCTCTGGCGGCGGCTTCTCGCCTCTGAGCCTGTTTCCCGTCTGAAGGATGAGCACGGTGGTGGCACGCAGGTGTTTGTGTAGTGAGGGCGGAGTGCTTTCTGAAGTGGTCGGCATGGGCGTGGCGGTGAGTTCTGTGGCACTTTTCGAGGAACAGCTGAGGGGCTGCGAGGTGAGTGCTGGCCAGTTCCCCGACCAGTCTTCCTGGGGCAGCACCTTGACCGGAGGGACCATGTCTGAGTCTTAGCCTCTCAGAAACGGGACTTTCCTCAGAAGCCACGCTGCGGGGGAATGTCACCTGGCGGCACTTTTTTACGAAAGTACCTGGAGAGCCCTGCCCGGTACCCTGCGCCCGGTACCCTGCGCAAGGCTCCGTCCGCCCTGGCCTTGCACAGGGTACGGAGGTGCTGAGGCACCTGTGCAGCCCCTCAGGGGGCCCCGGAGTAGGGAGTGGTCAGGGTCAGCAGGCGAGCCCCAAGATATGGAGGAGGCCTCAGAGAAAGCACGGATCCTTGGAGCTTGGGTGTCTGCTGGCAGCTGCATCTCTGCACACACCCTAGGGACCAGTCCCCACCGCAGGATCCCAGCTCAAAGGATGGCTGTGAGGCCTGGGAGATAACCTGGGTTTGGGTCTTCCTTGGAAATCCAGGGCAGGCCGCCTGTCCCAGTGACGCGGCCCCGAGGATGAGTGGGGTCATGAACAGTGAGCACTGGGCAGTCTCAGGCCGCTAGAAGATGTTTAGTAACTGCAACTCGAGCCTGACTCTGAACTTGAACTTGCTCACCCCAGCCTCGGGCGTTCCTCCTTGGGATCGATGCAAGGGTCGATGCAACTCTTCCCTTAGACGTTTATCACAGCACTGCCGAGCGCTGGGCCTCGCATCACGTGCTGGGGACACAGAGTGAGCAAAACTGGGCCGGCCCACGGTCTGGGGAGGGAGCCAGAGGTCAGCCCCGCATCTCACTGAAGTAGAGTTACAGATAGAGAGGAAACAGGGTTTTATGACAGCGCTAACAGAGGAACCTTCCCTCTGCAGAGGAAGTGACACTCAGCTGAAGGCTGGATAGAAGGCACCTGGACTGGGGGTGGGGACCATGGTCCAGGGCAGAAGGAGCAGCCTGTGCCCGAGTGGGCATGGTGGGCGCAAGGAGCTGCGGCTGGGCGCTCTGGAAGAGGGGACAAGGTGCGCCTGGAGGTGGGCAGTAAGGGGTTTGGTTCTTCAGCCTAAGAACGGCGGAGCATCACAGGGCTGGGCCTCGCAGAGCTCAGGTCGCTGGACAGGGTTGCAGAGGGGCAAGGGTGGGCCCAGAGGGCAGTTAGGAGGGTGAGGGTGGCCGTGGAGATGGAGCGTTGTTACGGACTGGGGAGCTTTTGAGAAGGTAGCAGCCACAGGACCCAGGGCAGCCTGGGAGGCCCGCCCTCCCGTGCCCAGCACCTGAGGGGCACAGAGCTCCTGTCCGCTTCCTGGCTGGCCCGACAGCCTGCGGCACGGGACACCAGTGCCTCGTGCCGGGCCCCCGTCCACTTGTTTGAGTCCCTGGGCTGTGTCCTGCCTGCCCGCCCTGCTCTCCACGGTCAGCGCTCCTGCTCTCTGACTGCGCCCATTTGCTGTGTCTCCCTCTGGGTGGTGGCCCGCCTACCACTGGAGGCCCAGAGTGAATGCACTTCCTGGCTGGCTTACGGTGGGGAGGGGGTGTGAAGTGGGCCCCGCTCGTTGCAGGCGTCAGGTGGAGAAGAGCGGAGACACGAAAGAGTGCTGGGCTGACCCAGCAGCCGCAGGTTCCGGTAGTGGCTTCTCCTGAGGCCTGCAATGTCGGCCTGCCCACCGGCCCCACCGGCCCTCCAGCGCCCTTTGCCCAGGAGCCCCACCGGCAGCTCCTCCTCCCCCAGCGCGGGCAGCGGAGAGGAACGAACACGGTTAAGAGGTTCATCTCCTGCTTCACTAGTCGGCTTTCATGAATAAACGTCCGTGGGCCTCTGTGACCCCTGCCTCTGCCCTGTGAGCTGGCCGTAGGGTAGTTACCGCAGCCAGGTTTTCTGTACGTCCTGGCTTTCCACCGTGTCTGGTTGGGGGAACCGGGAGGCCCTACCAGCCATGCCACCCAGCCATGCCGGGGGCCTCCCTGGACCGTCTCCAGCGTTGCCCGTAAAGTGGCGCGGCTGGAAGTGATCACGGATGGTCCCCTCGGAGGCTCCAGGCAGCAGGGCTGGGGGCACCTGCTGTGCTGCTCCCTGGGGGTGGGGCTGGGGGGCTCTGGGGAGGAGAGGAGGAAGTGGGCGCTTGGGTAGGGGGTGGAGTTCATGCTGTGGGATCACTGCCTCCCTTTCCCGGCCTCTGTCCTCATCTGGGGGGCTGGGCAGGCCTCACACGTGGGGCTGCCGTGCAAGATCCATGATTCCGTGAAGGCACAAGGAAGGCGCCAAGAAGATGCGGGGGCGGGGGTCCTTGCCTCGGTTTCCTTTTAGGTCTTACCTAAGTTTTCCCCACTAGAGGCTCTGCAAGAGGCCGGCGTGGATGCCTGTTGACTGGGGTTGGTGAAAGCCTGTGCGGCGAGGGGCGTGTGGCCCTCTCCCCGTTTCTGGGCCTCGGGCCATGGGAGCAGAGATACAGGGTGGGAAGAGGGCCAGGTGTGCCAGTTTCGTAAAAGATGCCTCTTCCTGTTGTGTCCCTGCAGAAGGAAGGGGAGTTCACCCTGCACGGCCGGGCCATCCTGGAGATGGAGCAGTACATCCGGGAGACGTACCCCGACGCCGTGAAGGTCTGCACCATCTGTCACAGCCTCCTCATCCAGGTACCACAGGGCCGGGGGCGGGCACTTTCTAGAAGGCCCCAGGCCTTCCTCCAGCATGAGCAGAAGATGGGCGTCTCCGCAGAAGTGTCTGAGGATGAGCACACGAAGGCCCGCCTCTCCTCCCTGGTCCCTCTGTTCTCGTCCCAGGGCTCTTTCTACTTTTTTCCAGATAAGGCTCTCAGAGGTCTTCTGTGTGGTCCATATTATCTCAGCAGCTGTGTGGTGAACACCGTTCTGTCTCAACCATGGTTTCCCTGTCATCTGTTTTCCCCTGTGTACTTTGTAGGGCTGCAGAGCAGAGCAGCTGGACCGGTGCTGGATGTTTGTGTTTCCTTTTTATCTTTTTGCGATCGTCACCTACACCGGGATAGGCCTCTTTGCACGTCCATCCTTGGGCACCTGGTGGTTTTCTTGGGTTGAATTCCTGGGAGTGGAGTTTCTGGAACAGAGTGCACACACGACTGTTGAAAGCTTTGCTCCACGTTGCTAAAGTGCCTTCTGCAAAGCGGCCGTCCTCACGCCCACTGCAGGACCCACACGTGCTGGGAGCCTGGGACTAGCCTTGCTGCTCCAAGGGCCTGGCCTGCCGCCCTCGCTGCCGCGCTCCGGCCTTTGGAGCCTTGAGCTTCCTCCCCGTGTGCTCATTCATCAGATTCTTTACTAAAACTCACTGCACTAAGTTAGACTTACGGGTTGTTCTTATTATTAATCTGGGGCCTAGAAGACAAAAATACTGAGCCTGCGGGACGTTTTCCTTGCAGTTTCCTGAAGGTTTATGAACACGGCGGGCTCCACAGCCATCACCTTTCTCATTTCAGGGTCAAAGCTGCGAGACCTGTGGAATCAGGATGCACTTGCCTTGTGTGGCCAAGTACTTCCAGTCCCATTCGGAGCCGCGCTGCCCCCATTGTAACGACTACTGGCCCCACGAGATACCAGGTTCGTGTCCCTAAGCCGCTGTCTCCTCCTGGCCTCTGGGCGGCTGGGCTGCGAGCGTGCCCGAGTTGTGGTGCATGGCCCTGAGGGGCCACGGGGGGCAGGGAGGCAAGGTGCGCCAACAGAGCCGCCACGTGTGCGCAGGACCCGAGCTGCACATGCTGAAGCAGCTTCTGCTGTAAGCTGAGGCCAGCTTTTGCTTGCCCTGTTCCACAGGGCTCCCTAGACCCTGGTAGACATCCTGAGGCATGTGAGGGTCTGGTGTAGACGAGGCTCTCTCCCTGGCAGCTGTCTCGGGAGGGGAGGTATAAGCGGTGTCCCCAGCTCCCTGTTTATCTGTCAACTGGGACTAATTCTGCCTTCCTGGAGAGTAGAATGTTCCATAGGACAGAGTCCTTGGCACACAGCCGTGGCTGTGGATGGCAGCCGGCCGCACTGTTCACAGTATTTTCTGGCTTTTCTGCGTACAGAAGTCTTTGACCCCGAGAAGGAGAGGGAGGCCAGCATCTCCAAATCGAACAAAAGGTCCTTGTGATCCAGGCAGCACTAGCCGGCCACCGCCTTCAGGGCAGTGACCGGCACGCCCCGTTTGGAAGAGAGGCATCAGTTTCGTGTTTCACGTGATTCACCTCCCTTATCTTTTACATTCACTTGTTAACAGGTTTGGAATAAACTTACTAAGCAGCCACCTCGGCCTCGTCTGTGGTTGGGTGCCCCCCTTTCCTGGAGCTCACTGAGAGTTGGGAGCCCCCCGGCTTGGGCTCCGGAGTGAGGCTGGCAGAGCTCCTCCCGCCCAGCACCGTCCGAGGCCACTTGCTCAGGGCGGCTTTGCCTTCGGTCCCCAGCTGTGGTCACCCATCCCACCCACACTGGCCGGCCCGACTTGGGCTTGTGGGGGCCTTGGCCCCCCCGACGCCCCCCGGGCTGCACCCTCCTTGGCCCAAGACGCACCAGCCTGAACGGCATCACCCACCGGCTCCAGGCTTCTCCCGCGGAGTCACCTTCCCACCGTGCCAGGCGGCCTGGCACGACCCTGCTGACTGCCCTTGCCCGCGGGCCTGGGCCACGCGATGGGGCCCCATGTACCGCAGCCCCTCTCGCCTCCTACCTTCCAGGGCATGGCATTTCTTTCTGTCCCTGAACGAACCATCGTGTTCCTCACCGCCAGGCCTCTGCACACGCGTCTCCCCCGCCTGCCTGCCCTCCCCTCGTGGGTCCCGCCCTTGCGGGCAACACCTGTCCACCCTTTAGATCTTAGTTAGGCTGCCACCACCTCCACTCCAGTCCCCCACCTCCCCGCGTGTCTCTGACCATCACACTTGCCGCACTATTTTGACTCCCTGTCTCGCCTCCCTTCCACCCCAGAATCAATCAGGACCCCTTCAGTCATGACAGCAAACCCAACTCAGAGTGGCTTAAACAAGGAAGGACTTGGCCAGAGGGGGTCCTTTAGGAGAGGCTTGACTTAGTGGTTCCAGTGATGTCACCAGGCATCCTATTTCTCTCTCTGCCCTGTTATCATGAGTGTTGGCCTCACGCTGGCGCCTAAAACACGGTCTTCCAGCAAATCCAGCCTCTTTCTTCAGGGTAGCAAAATGGCTTCCATACTTGCAGGCCTCGCTCACCCAGGCCCCGCCGTCAGGAGGAAGAGGGCGGGCCTCATTTAGGGGCTCCCCCATCCCAGCAAACATCCAATCTGGATACCTGTGGGGGAGGGTGGGATAGTCCAATGGGCACTCTCGGCCTGGGCCACCTCTGAGCCGTGAGTAGGGCAGCCCCTCCCGAGCCACGTGGCTGAGGAGGAGGTTCTCTAAGCAAATTGAAGACGCTGTTACCAGGGAGAGAGGGAATGAATGTGGGCGCCCAAAGGGTGGGGTGTCCTCCACCCGTGCGGCAAGGACCCTCTGCCCGATTCACTTGCATCAACCCACTGTGGGGCGGGACCCGGGTCCGGCCTGGGCCCTGAGGCCCACCCCCAGGCAGCGAGAGGCGCTCAGCTGTGCGCCGGCCGGGCCCCTGGGCCAGCCTTCTGAAGGCAAACACAAGCCTGGGTGAAGCCCTGCGGGAGCCCCGACTGGCGGGCGGGCGGGTGGGCGCAGCTGTGCCACCGAAACCAGCCCCAGCCAGCTTACCCAGAAAGGGGTTTCTTGGGAGGGTCTGAGAAAACATGGACCCTGGGCTCGGGGATTCCGGCGGGGAAGACCCACTCCCGGTCACGGTGGGGACTGCAGCCACTGCACAGCAGCTCCAGCTGTTCTGTTCGTCCTCCCAGTGCGCCCTCAAGATGCAGGTGCAGGAAGGGCTCCGGGTTGACACACCCTCCAAGGCTGCATTCCCGGGAGGAAGGGCATCCTCCACAATGCTGTTCCAGACAAGGGCGAATGGAGGCCAGGGCCCAAAAGCAGAGCAGCACGCCGTGGCCCTCCTGCCTGTCCGGGCAGGTGGCTGGGCGGTCAAGGCCAGGCAGGGTCACACCACGCAGGTGTCAAGGAAGCTCTGAGCACCTGCTGCTGGGACACTGCCCTCCTGCTGCCAGTCTCCCCTGCGGTGACGCCAGCACGAACTTCCTGAGGACCCCTTGGCACGGCCCAACCAAAGCCCTAACCCCAAGTTCCAGAGCACTTGCCTGGCACTCAAGGCCTTGGTGATCCGGCCCTGCCACCCCCGGGCACAGCCTGTCTCCCACCACTCTGCCCTCCCACTGGTGCCCCAAGCGTGTCACTCCAGGGATTACTGGACCGGGGACACTGACCGCTCTTCCGGCCTCCAGTCTCCCCCTTTGGGCTCTTCTCACACGGCAATGTGATCAGCCCTCGTCTCTCCTTGCTTAGCACCTTCATCCCTCCCCCCGCTGCCACAGTCCAGGCCCTGCCCTCCCCATTCCCTCAGCGCCCTCTGCTTGTGCTGCACCAGCCCCTTCCTCTCTCCCAAGGCCAAGGCTTTCCTGCCTCGGGGCTCCTGCACCTGCTGCTGGGAGCACCGTCCTCAAATCTCAGTGTCAGTTCTGGACTCCAGGTCCTTCAAGGTTCTACTCAGACGTCAGCTATGAAAGTCACGTCCCCAATCCCTCCCCTGTTGCCACATTCCACCGTCACCCTCTTCTCTTGCCTTCATGGCACTTACCACTATCCGCACTACTTATTTTATTGTCCGTCTCCTCTCCGGACCCCCCCAAGAGCATGAAACACAAGGAGGGCAGGGCCCCCATCCTGCTCGATGCCGCGCCCTGCCTGGCACAGGACTCCGGTGTTGAGCAGGCCTCTGCAGCTCCAGTGGGTGGGTGCCCGTACCTCCCCTTGGCCCTGCGAGCAGCTGGTTGGCACCTTTCTTCTAAGCCGCCTTCAGTCTACACCCCTCAGAGCTGAAGCCAGCCCTCCAGCGGGGATACTAGCAAGATGGGAGCCTTGCCCGGAGAGCAGATGAAGATTTCATCTTCCCATCTGACAAGGGACACTTGCTCGAGGCGGCCAGGCCTCAATATGTTTTAATGAACGCTTCCTCTAGTCCCTAACTTCAGAACCATGACATTACAGGAGAACCGCTTTTCGTCAGGAGTGGGACCTGCCAGCTGGGATGGATGGGGTCCTAAAGGCTGGGCCACCGTGGGAGCTGGAGCCGGGGAAGGAGTGGGCGTTATGCAGGCAGCCCTGGAGTTATGGCTCGTCTGCAGCCCGTCTCCTCACTGATGGCGAGCCTGTGGGCATGGTGGCATCCCTATTTTATGCCTGACTGCCTTCAGCGGCGTTGATATTTGCTATAAATTCTTCATATGAAAAATGAGGTAAATAACTATCAATAATGCTGGGTAGGGGAATAAACGACCTCACAAGCAACTGCTCACAGAGCCCACAATTCCTTTCTAAACAGCTCTCGTATTTGCCCGGGCTCACCCACGGCGTCAGACCCACGGCCACCCTGCAGCTTTGCCCATCAGCCCCTCCTCTTCCCTGCTGAGAATCAAGCGTATGTTCTGATGATCTCTCTGCTCAAAACGCTGAAGCCCCAAGACCTACATGATAAGGTTCAAATTCCTTGGCCTGGTTACAGAGGACATTAGTAGCTAGTTTTAGCTGCCCATCAATGCTTCCCACCCCCCTTCTCACAGTAACTCAGGGGGGGCCTGCGAGCCAGGCCCCGCCAATCAGAGCAGCCACTCCCTGCCCCACGGCATTGCCCCAGAATGGGCGAAGGTCCCAGGCCCAATGGTCAGAACCTTCCCTGAGGTTTCTGAGCTGTGGGTAGAGGTGCTGGGATCTGGAGTTGACCTGCTGGGGCCATCTTCTCCCCCTGGGAAGAAGGCTACCTACAAGAGGGAAGAGACCGAGGCCAAGGTCAGACCAGCAGACATGAGGTGGCCACGGAGGGAGAGAGGCCTGGTGGGTAGAGGCATGGCCCTGGGCCGCCTCCGCAGCTGTTCCTGCAGGTCTGTGACACCCCTGCCCCCAGCATCCTTACCTGGTCAAAATTCAAACAGAACCACCCATGTTTTATACAAACAAACGTGTTTATGGAAAGTCTGAAGCCTGGGCCTCTCTCCTGGCCTAAAACCCTCTTTCAGAGAGGAGTGGTCCCGGGCGATGGCGGCAGCAAGGGGCAGGAGGGCCGCCAGGTGGTTCCTGGCTGCTGGGAGCGTGTGGAGTGGGAAATTCACCAAGCTGGCAGGGCTGTGCGCTTCCCTGAAGGCAGGTTACACTTCAGTAACCAAGCCAGAAACTGCCCCAGGCTCCCCACTGCCCATCAGAGGCCTGAGCTGAGCACCCCCGTGACCAGGCCATGGCCACCCCGCTCCAGAGCCTGCGGGCCATGGCTGTCCCGACAGGCCAGTATTTACAACAGTAATAATCAGGAAGGCTGGTGACAGCGCCTGAGGTCTGTAGCGCAGCTCTGCCCACACCACGTCCCCAGAGCCCTCTGTGGTGAGGACTAGCGCCGCCCTGTTCCCCAGATGGAGACACAGTGGAGTTCCTTGCCCCACATCATGCAGCGGTTAAGCGACAGGGCCAGGCTTGAATCCAGGCAGCCAACCTCAGAGCCCCGGAGCTTCTGTGCAGGTTGTGGGCCGGGAATGTCCCTTTGGGGTCCCACCCGCCTGCCTCTGCTGCCCACACTGGCCTGGGCACCCCTCGCCCTGCGTGTGCCAAGGCGAGGGAGTCCTTAGGCGCAGGCCGGGCCGGGCACAGGGCGGAGGATGTGTGACCACGAGCGCGTCTGCTTGCCGGGCACCCTCCTCTCGGGCTACGACCACCAGAAGCTGACCGAGAAGCTCAAGTCCAGAGCCCGCACGTAATGCCAGTACTTCACCGGGATGAAGAGGATCTCTCCCGGAGACAGGATGCAGGACAGGAATGGGGCCTCGGCAAACCTGGGGAACTTCTCCACGTCGGGATTCTCCACGTCAACCTGAGGAAAGCGAAGGAAGTCACTGGCCTGCTCTCAGAGACGGGGTGTGGAGGAGGGGAAACGGTGGGTCCCACCGGGTCCTCCAGGCCCACCTGGCTCGTGTTGTGAAGAAGGTGCGTGTCATGAGGATACAGGGCCTCTGACTCCTGCGGGGAGTATAGCCGGATGTATTTCCTGCCCATCACCTGCAGGGAAGAGAGCCGCCCTCCTCAGCAGGTGCCCGGCCGCCCCGGCCGCCCCGCGCCCAGCACACGCGTCAGGTTAGGAGTCACTGCCTGCGCTACTGTTGCTAACAGGCCCTCGACGGTGGCACCGCGGTCTCAGTGCTGCATGTGTGTTAACTCTGAGCCTCAGCACACCCATCCCAGGTGGTTTATCCTTTCCCCGCATTTTACAGGTGAGGATATGGAGGCACAGAGAGGTTAAGTGAATGGCCACGTTCGCAAGGCTGAGAGGCGGTCTGGCTCCCGGCCCCTCTGCTGCCTCTGGGGACCGGTCCCCGGGCTGGAAGAACACTCTCACTTGTCAAACCTCTCTTCCTGCGACGGAAGGTGGTTTTATAACAGGTGCCCCCCCCCCTTACAACATACACGCACGCACGTGGCGCGCTGCTCTATCTGGGTCTCCATAAAACCACCCACTGGCTGAGCAGGTTCCCCGTATTTGGAGGGTTCTGGCAGGAGAAGCTGGCCTGGTTCTGATGGACGGCAGGGGAGAGGCAGCCGTCGGGGCACTTGCTCCATCCGGAGATGGCGCCCGGCCCCACTCTGCCCTCAGGAGGCGTCTGGGAACCCAGACGATGCAGGAGCCATGTCTGGAAGCCGCCCCGACCAGGCAGAGGGCCCCCCGCTGAGGCCTGGTACCTTTCTTTCTCTGTTTTCACTCTGTCCACGTCCCTGTCAGTGGTTCATCTCTTTAGTGTTTAAATGTGGACAACGTGGCCAGGCCGCGTGTGGCTGGGCCAGGAGGAGGGGGAAGGCCGATGTTCTGAGCAGCTCCAACCTGGGCTAGGAAGTTCTGCTGGGGATCCTGGTGAAGCGGGGAGATGGTGCCTTGGGGACCGAACCAGGCGTTGATGGTGATCTCCTCTTCCTCCCCGGCGCCCAGGCAGCAGTAATCGGGGATGCTGATGTCCTGCTTCAGCTCCGGGATCTGTAGGGTCAGAGCAGACGTGGAGGTTCAAGACCAGGCCTGTGGGACACAGCAGCCTAGAAGTCCACTGACTCTCCCAGAAGGCCGATACACACTCTCTTCTTGTGTAATAATATGACTGTAGCCACATTTTACTGTATAGGAGTTTAAAAATCAATTCTAAAAAGTAAATACATAATTGCTAGGGAAGGGTTATAATTTTATTTTCAGATTTCTTTCCACGTCATATGCATTTTAACTTTGTTTCCTTTTCTTAAAAACCTGATACCACTGCTTTGTACCTAAAAATAAACCAGCTTGCAATTTTCTAATTTTAGAACATCAAATTAAAGAAAAACAAAAAGAAAATGGGACTGAGCAGTTAATGAAATCTCTGGAAGGGAAGATTTTCCAAAATTTCCTAATGGTAAAGCAATCACACTTGGTACATTTAAGAGAAGTTACTTAATACAAAGATGGGGAGTGAAATGGGAACCATCTGAACTGTGTAAAGGAAGGTTAATGTAGAGAGTGCACACAAACTGATAAGGAAAAATAATAAGGATCCCAATACATAAGGTATACAAATAAGAAAAGGACAAAAAGCAGATCACACATAAAGATGAATTAGATATAAAGAAGGGTTTCGGTCTCATTAGCAATAAACATTGTCATCATTTCCCACTGATCAAATTAGCAGAAGTTGAAAAAGTGGTAACACACAGTGGTGGTGAGGATGTGGTAAAGGGGGCACCCTCATGCCAGGCTGCTGGTGGCATCAAGCAATGTGGTCAGGACTTCCCTGGTGGCACAGTGGTTAAGAATCCGCCTGCCAATGCAGGGGACATGGGTTCGAGCCCTGGTCCAGGAAGATCTCACATGCCGCAGAGCAACTAAGCCCGTGCGCCACAACTACTAAGCCTGCGCTCTAGAGCCTGCGAGCCACAACCACTGAAGCCCACGGGCCTGGAGTCCGTGCTCTGCCACAAGAGAAGCCACTGCAGTGAGAAGCCCGTGCACCACAGCAAAGAGTAGCCCCCACTTGCCGCAACTAGAGAAAGCCCACAGGCAGCAACGAAGACTCAATGCAGCCAAAAATAAACAAACAAACAAATAATAAAAATTGGGTTAAAAAAAAAAAGCGACGTGGTCAAGTGTGGAAGTCTTAAAACCATTCATGGACTTCGGCCCAGTTGGAAGTGAGCTTGTGCTGCTCCTTTGCGTGGCGGCATCAGGGGCCTCCGGGAGGCTGTGAAGTTAGGGCTCCCGAGGAAGCTGCTCCAGGACAGGGAGCTAAGCTGACCTGTGGCTTCCAGGGGCCCTGGGAGGCCGAGCCCCACTATGACTGAGACCAGGGGATAGGACAGGCCGGTCTCTTGAGATCACGTGGCAGGGGCCTGATCAACTTGAATCCCCCTTTTCTTTACTTAGCAAGAGAGGACAGGACTCAGGACCCACGAGTCCTCACATGGGGACGCCTGGGCAAGAGGACACAGCCCACCTGGCCCCATCACCTCCTGCCCCCCTGTAACTTTGGACCTGCAGCTCCTGAAGGCTGGCACATCCCCAACTGGGGCCCCCCGGTCAGGACAGGGACCCCAGCTTCCCACTGGCTGTGGTCCTGACCCCGAATGACCCAGGTCTTCCCTGTTCAGGGCACACACCCAGCCCCTGACCTCGCCTCCCGCCCAGCACTGCCCGTTCTGGGCAGCTGTGGCGTAAGGCCTGGCCAAGACCACATCTGCCGAGTCCCCCAGGATGCCTCAGCTCCATCTAATGAGTGGTTCGGGTCCCAAACTAGGAGTCTTCCTGGGCTGCTCCCTTTCTTTCGATCTCTGCACGCCCACCACGTCAGGTGCTGGCAGCTCACACACGTCCTAACCCCGTCTCTCCACGCACGGCGTCAGCTCTCCCTAGACCGCTGCAGCAGCCTTCTAGTGGTCTCCCTGCTTCCACACCTGTCACCCCAACTCCTCCCCAGACAGTGCCACAGCCATCCTGGAAATACTTCCCTTCACATTAAGAAAACCATCCTTCTTCCAGCCCTGATCTCCCTCTCAGGCCCCATCTGCCACTTCCCTCCCCTTCATGCGCTCGGCTCTGGCCACGCTGAACTCTCCTGCCCCTTGAAGGTGAAAGTTCACACCTGCTGCTCTCCCAGCTGGCATGGCGCTTGTCATGTCCTTTTAGACACGAGAAGAAAATAAAATGCAAGTTGATGACAGGGATAAAATACCCACAATGCTTACAGTTGACAACTAGCTTGCATCCAGAACATATATAAAGGATTCCTAAAATTCAAAATAAGACGACCAACAACCCAATAAAAAAGAAATGGGCAAAATATTTGCCATGTGGCTGGGTACCTACTGCTCATCTTTTGGGCTGTTGCTCAGACATTACCTCCCCAAGACCCCTTCCCTGACCATCAGATGGAAAGAGCCCTTGCCCCGCCCAGCCTCCTTTGTAGGGTACATTTCTCCTTTCCTTCAAGGCGCTCATTACCATCAGATACGTGTGTTTTTCAGGTCCACGGGGCAGGAGAGCGACTGTCTCCTTTGTCCCTGCGTCCCCAGGGCAGGGTTCAGCGCCCGTGCACAGGGGCCTACAAAGCAGCCATCTGCCGCCCGCCACCAGGGCCACAGCCTGGGCCACCCCCCAAGTACAGAGCGAAGAGGAGAGCGGGGGATGAGGCAAGGGGTGGACGGAGGGCTCCCCAGGGTGAGCCCTCCTCTGAGCGTTTCGGCATCCTAACTGGACGGCTTTGAAAGCACAGGATGAATCTGATTCACGCTACACTTCACTTTGTTCTGTTTTGTTTGCATTTGAAAACAAAGTCTCGTTCTTCTCGTTATGAGGACTATACATACTCATTATAGATGATTTGGAAACCGCAGAAAAGAGAGGGAGGGACCCCCTCGCCCTCTCGCCCCCCGCAGACAGTCCCTGTTCACCTTCTGCGGCCTTTCTTCCTGTCCTTTGCCAACTCAGCTGTGGCCATCCTGCACAGCACTGCACAGCCCCATCTCCTCACTCCCCACGAGCCAGACGGTCCTGGTTCCTGCCAGCACTTCCCCAGCTCTGCATTTGGCGGCTACGGGCCCCACCTGACGCAGGTCTGGGTGACGGGTGATGCTGGTGCCATTGATCTGGGTGCGGCCCAGGATGGACCCTGCACCTCTAAAAGCCAGGACGCTGGCGCTGTCTGGGCCACACCTGGACGGTCTCAGGGGAGGATGTGTGACGGAGACAGAGCTAGCGCAGCCTGCCACCGTCCCTCTTCTTCCCCTGGGCGCTCTCCTTGCATCCCCCGGCGCCCCTGTTGGATTCTCCCGGGAATACCACCTCGGAGTGGGAACCCTCCAGCTCACAAACGTCCCAGGCTCCTCGCCGTCTTGGCCTGGCCTTCAAGGCCCTGCCAGCTTGGCCCCAGCCTCCCTCTTCGGCTTCCCGCTCTGCTTTTCTGACCAAACCCTCTCACGCTGGTGGACGCGCCCAGCACGTGGGGTTCGTTCTGCCCTCCGACCCTGGCTCATGAGGCGCCTCTCCCTGGGACTGGCCTCAGCCTCGAGCCCTGCTCCTCCCCTCAGCTCCAGCCCACGGCCCCCTCGTCTTTCAGTCTCCACCAGTTCGTCCTGAGGGTCCTCCATCCAGCCAGTCAGGGTACCCAGAGGAGTGGAACCCGGGCCCTGCCACAGCACACAGGCCCAGGTGCCGGGAGCCTGCCTCGTAAGCAGACGACCGAAAGGTGGTCAGGGCGGCTCCAGGCCCTGCCCAGGGAACTCTGTGAGTCCAGGTCAGCGGCCACTCGCTCGTTCTGGGTCAGGTCACAGCCTGCCACCCTCACCTGGGGGACCTGTTCCTCGGTTCTGACCACACCTGCCTGGGCTTTAGACTCCATCCCCTGGGGGCCATCCTAGGGCCTGCTCTGCTCCCCTGCTGTCCGCTGGCGAGTAGGGCACGGGTAGCGGCACAGGGGCCTCCCTGCTCACCGCAGGGGGCAGTACCACTGGGGAGCAAACGAGGCTGCGACCCCTTTCCAACCCTCCGGGGCCAGCGCCTAGGAAGGGAGGTGGGAGGAGGGGAGAGGGTGAAGGGTAGAGGGGCTCGGACTCACCTGGTCAAAGAGCTGGTGCTGAGCAAGGTACCCGATGTCCTTCGGCTACTCCACGGGAGAAAGACCAGAGGCGACACAGAAAAGCCCCGTTAGTCGTGGGACACCTCCTCAGAGCTGCCCGTGTGGCTGGCTCTCAGCACCCTGTCCTAGGCGTCACCTGGAGGGCCCTCGTCTCCGGCCTGCTTGGTACCCCCTCCTCCGACCCGGGGGCGAATGTGATCCCTTGCCAGCCAGCAAGACTGGGCTGATGGGGGGACTCAGATCTGGCCCTGCCTCCGCCCTGAGTAAGTCACCCTGAGCCCCGGGGCTCAGGTTTCTCACATGAAACGTGAAGGGGCTGTACACACATAAGGATTTTTTTAAATAAAAATGGAATCATACAATCTATATTACTGTGACGTCTGCTTTCTTCATTTAGTGATATACCATGACGACCTCTTCAGGTCAGTACACGCATATGTGACTCACTCCTTTGATGCATGCATGCTTATAGACAGGATGCATCATTATTCATTCAACCATCCCCCTGCTGGTGGACATTAAGGTGGTTCTGCCGCGGTGCTTCAATAAACAGCCGAATGCTCTGGTCCTGACGTTTACATGCTTCCAAGAGGAGAACAATGCAGTCAGGGAGTACGTGGATTTTAAATCTCAATAGCTTCTGCCACGTTGTTTTCCCAAGCGTTACATCATTTACAATCTCACCAGCAGTTAATGTGAGAGTCCACTTTCCTACAACTGCCTGCACTGGAGATGACCATTTTGTGAAAATTTCTACCAATCAGATGAGTTCAAAGATCAGTGTTTTACAAACCGGGCTCCCCGACGCTCAGGGGTTCTTTGAAGATGCCCGAGGGCCTCTGCAAGGGTCAGATGGGGGCGGGGCAGATGGGATGCTGGGCACCACTGACCCAAACTGTGGCCAGAGTGGCCAACAGGTATCAGGAAGAGGAAGACACCCAAGGCCCTCACTGTAAGAAATGACAAAATGGTGCAGCTGCTTTGGAAGACAATCTGGCAGTTCCTCAAAAGGTTACACACGGAGTTACCATCTGACCCAGCAATTCTGCTCCTCGTATACACCGAAGAGAAACAGAATCACACGTCCGCACAAAAGTGTGTACGTGAATGTTCACAGCAGCATTTTTCATACTGGCCAAAAAGTGGACACAACCCAAACGGCCATCCACTGAGGAATGGACAAACAAGATGCGGTCTATCCATCAAAGGGACAGTATTCGGCCCTACAAAGGCACGGAGCACTGGTACGTGCTACGACAGAGATGAACCCTGAAAACGTTATGCTAAATAGAAGAAGCCAGACACACGTCGTCACATATTATATGATGCCAATGATGTGAAATGTCCAGAATTGGCAAATCCATAGAAACAGAAAGCAGATTCGTGGTTGCCTGGGGATGGTGGGGAAGGGGATATGGGAAGTGACTACTAATGAGTACGGGGTTTCCTCGGGGTGATGAGAATGTTCTAGAATTAGATAGTGGTGATGGTTGCGCAATCTTGTGAATATACCAAAACCCACTAAATTGTAACCAAAAAAACCCAAACAAAGAAAAAAAACCTCCAAAAAACAAAGGGCCTGAAATGGGAACCTTATGTCCCGCCTGCCTTTCTCGTGCTGGCCAGCCTACTGACCACAGGCCCTTAAAGAATAGCTTCTTGACTCCTCCAAAACCTCCCCTGGCGACACATGGAAGTTATTTGTCCAAATGTAACGCGTCCCCTCCCTCCTAAGTATTAGGGGACAGGAGTCAAACGACACACCTCATTCCTGATGTACTTGCTGATGAACTCATCGACAGTCATGAGCGTCTGGGTCCACTCCTCGTCCGTGTACCTGGACCCGACCTCTACTGGGACGGTGCGGCAGCCAGCGATTTCTTGGATGTACTCCAGACTATTTGGAAAACAGGGATTGGCATCGCCATCGTATGCTAACACCCATTGGGTGCCCTGCTAAATGTGCTACGCTGGTCTCCTTTCATTGGCACAAACGAGGTGGAGGAAGACCCAATTCACTGCTGAGGAGACACAGGTGCAAGAGAGGCGAGGTCACCTGCCCACCTGGCGCTGGGCAGCTTTGCAGATACAACCAATGAATCTGGTTCTTGCTGGGCAGCTCTATTTCCCTGCTTGCCTAGCGCCTTTCAACTTCGCTCTTTGCTCGCCCTGTCACAAGCAGAGATCTTCTTCGGGCCAGTGGAGGACAGTGCGGGGTGGTGAGGGGCCTGGGTCCTCACCTCCGGTGGCCTGGTGCCGAGTCCAGCCCTGCCTGTCACCCACCAGGGGACCTGTGGCAAGTTCCTTCACCTCTCTGAGCCCTTGTTCCCCGTTTGCAAACTGTGGGTAATGACAGTGCCCGTCGCACAGGAACCAGGGAGGGGACAATGAGGGAAGACATGGCATGTGCCCGCCTTGCGTGGTCAAGCACACAAGTGTCAGCGGGAACCACTCCCTCCGCAAAACCACTGCCACGAGACAGCCTGGCTCCATCCACCTGCCTGAGACACGCCTCCTCATTTCAAAATTAGGCTACTGTCCAGCTGCCTGATCTGACCTCGCCACCATGAATCTGAGGAGGGACTGGAAACAGATATGAGGAGAGAATAAACACAGGAGCCCTTGGAGCCCACGCAGAGGGGGTGGGGCTGTCTTGGGTTCTTTTTTTTTTTTTTAATTATTTATTTATTTTTGGCCGCATTGGGTCTTCGTTGCTGCTTGCGGCCTTTCTCTAGTTGCAGAGAGCGGGGGCTACTCTTTGTTGGGGTACGCAGGCTTCTCATTGCGGTGGCCTCTCCTGCTGCGGAGCACGGGCTCTAGTTGAGTGGGCTCTAGTAGTTGTGGCTCACGGGCCCAGTTGCTCCGCGACATGTGGGATCCTCCCGGACCAGGGATCGAACCCGTGTCCCCTGCATTGGCAGGCAGACTCTCAACCACTGCGCCACCAGGGAAGCCCTTGGGTTCTTATTTCTACTCTCAAGGCTCAGGAACCCCTAAGAAACTCCACAGAATTCCTGAGATCCTGCAAAACTGCATAATGGACTTAACATTGGACTTCCATGATGCACTCCTTAAAAACTGCTTAGGGCCGGCAAGCTGTAGAAGCTAAGAATCTTACAACCTCTGGCATCGCTTCAGAGCACTGTGCCTTTAATGCCTGTTTAGCCCCTCGGCCATCCATCTCACTTCACTGCCAGTGAAGTGTCTGTGGGGCTGTATTCACCTGGGGATGGGAGGAGGAATTTGGGGGTCTCTGGGGATGCTAAATTGGGAAGAGGAACCACACCGCCCTCAGCAGACACCCACCTCCACTTCTTCATGCACGGCCAGTGGTTGGCCACACCTTCCAAGACCACAGGCCTCCCTGGATCCAAGAAATGCTTCCTGAAATACTGGAGGGATGGACAGTGAAGCCGGGGCACCGTGCTTTCTGACGTCATATCTGGAATCGGAACGTGGTCATTCCTTGCTTTCTGTTCAAAATTAAAGACAAAACAAGATGGCAACAACTGCAGAAAGGCCAAAATTCGAGGCATTCCACTAGGAATTTGCATCAATGGTAGTAAGACAGCTGAGGTGTCATTAGTAACAATAATAACAGTTAACGTTTATTGTCAGTTTTACTGCTGCTACTGCGACTACTGACCTTTCACGATACCAAGATGTTTTCTTCTCTACCGGTTCATTTAAAATGTTTGTTTAATTATAAAACTAATATATTGCTTTCATAGAGGAAAACTTACTATCCCAAACTCCACCATCTAACATACAAGGATTCTTCTCATTACTGTATGTTCCTTTCCCACTTTGTCCACACATATGCATCTCTGATCCACTCTAAGATTCACGATGAATAAGCAACTCTGCCTCTTCTGTCCAATAATTTCTCTAAAGTAGTTTCCATGCTGCCACTCAGTCCTTGCAATGTCTTGAGTGGCTGCCTCATCATTTACTTAACCATCTCCCAGCTGAGGGACCTGAACAAGTTACTGTCTCTGAGCCCATTTCCCCACACGTTAAACCCCACTGGGTGACGAGACCTCACACGTAAAGCACCCAGCACTGCCGCCTGGCACCTGTCACCTCCCTCTGCTCCCCCTGCTGGACCCCAGGCCCGTTCTCAACACTCACGCAGTGGCGGCAGCGACAGCTAACATTCTTCCCTGCAGGCGATGTGCGAGGCCTTGTATTTGCCTCTTCTTTTCTCACTGTCCCCAGTGTAGACTTTGACTTCCCTGTACTCCCTTGTCAGACAGGCCTTCCCCGACCACCCTGTCTGAAGCAGCCTCCCCCCCTTTCTCACCACCTGGGAGAAGACATTCTTTCACAGCCTCACTAGAATGTCAGCTCCAGGACGGGCGTCTGGACCACGCCCTTGGTTCCCGGCACATCTGGGCCACCGCTGGGGCTCAGTAAGGCTGCCGAGCAAAGCCCCTCCTACAGGCAGGGGAATGGAGGTGGCACAGGCAGCAGGGGGTGGCACAGGAATGTGAACCCAGGCAGCTGCCTTCAGAGCCTGAGCTCCCACCCCCTTGAATGTATACACTGCTCCAGACCGCGAACACCACCTTGGCCATGAAGCCACCGCCATATCCCTTGGGACAGCCCTGGCCGGGGCAAGGGTGGGTGCAACCCCTGGGTCCAAGGGGACAGATATTTGTCCCTTGATCCGCACGTCTGCCCGACCCTCTGAAAGGTCCACCAACACCCCATGCCCTTGGCCCTGTGGCACCCTTGGCAACACTGGGTGTTGTATAAAATCTCATCTGATAGTTTCAGAGCCAAGAACGGCTGCTTTGTTTGTTTGTTTGTTTAAACCAGAGGTGAGGTTGGACATTTCCCACATGTTTAACAGATCTGTTTCCTCCTTGTGAACAGTCTGTTCGTGTGTCTGGTCTCTCCACCTCCTGGGGCCCAGATTTTTCTGTTCCCCTGTTGATTTGTGTAATTCTTATACAATAAAGATATCTCCTCTCTGACAGCTTTGCTGCAAATTTCTCTTCCCTGTTTATAGGCTCACTTTTTATTTCAGTTACATGTATGGTGTATTTATGACATCCATTTGCATTATTCTTATAGAAAAATAATGCTCACTGTAGGGAATTCTGAAAACAAGAAAATATTTAGAAAAATGTCGAAAACACCCCGTAACTCCCTCACCCAGTGTCCAGTACAGTCTCGGCCCTTTTTTTCCGGGGGTCAGCACTCTGCTACTTCACAGATAAGGAAACTGAGGCTCAGAGGAGGTGACTGACTTGCCCAGAGGTGCTGTGAGTGGGTCCGCCTGTCAGTGCTGGGATGTGAAGCCTGAGGAAACCACCCTCAGTGACTCACATGCACTTAAACACCAGTGAGGACACGGCCAAGTATCTAAGGGGCAGGACCGATTAGTCACGTGAGTTGTAGTGTCTCATCCAAACTCAGCAGCACAAAGACAGAGGCAGCCAGGAAAGTGGGTGACACCTCAGCCAAGGGGCCAGGAAGAAGCTGAAAGAGAAGGGCTCCCGCTGGCTGCAGGGCTCGGCCACACAATCCCTCTGAGCCATTCCTCTCAGGAACCACAAAGCTTTCACCCTCCTGCTCTCCCCAAGGGGCACGGCTTTTGCACAAACTGGGAAAAAAAAAAAATTGAGACAAGAGGCTCTTCCATTTCCAAATCGATGGAGATGCCATTTTTCAACCAGAGGGGTCAGCACGCCAGGGGCTTCAGCCCAGGGGAGAGCTGACCTGTGACTTCTAGGAAAACAGGGCTGATGGATTTTGTTGGGTGCGGTCAGTGGTGGTTGCCCACCCCCCCGCCCCCGGATACCTTTATGCCAAGCGGCTCCTGGCTCGGGCCGGGGGCGGGCCTTTTTCCAGAGAGCAGGTGCTTCTGGAGGACGGCAGTGACTTTAAGGAGGATGTCCCCAAGGATGGCCGCCCCCATCAGCAGGCCCATGTCGCAGGCTTTCAGGGCGGCGGCCACGGAGGCAGCATCCCCCGGCGGCGCGCACAGACACACGGCTTTCAGGAGGCAGCTGAAGGAGTACACCTGCCGCCAGCCCTTGTCCACGTGCTGCCAGGGCCCTGTGTTGAGCTTCTCCCAGGAGTAGTCGAGCAGCGCCTCGCAGGTCTGCAGACACTCTTGCCTCCTGTCCCCGTAGAAGAGCTCAGCGGCTTCCTGCAGCAGTGTCACCACGCTGCCCTCCACCTTCTCTCCCAGCTCCAGCTTCAGCTCCTCCTTCGTGCGGGGCAGGAGTGCCCAGAGGGCCTCCCAGAGCGTGCCCGGCCCCGCCATCAGCCCAGCCGGCTCAGTCCGATGAGTGCTGGGGGGAAAGATAAGTTACAGCAAAACACCACGTTGTATGCCTACATATTTACAGTTCTACATTTTCATAAAATAAGACTGGGGGAAAACAAGCTAGATCTGTGATGACATCCAGTGGCCAAAATGTCAACCACTGAAATTTTAAAAATATATAAACTATTTTCCTAAGAAAAGAGAGAGACTGAGAGAGAGACCACGCACAGACCTGGACCCCTATAGGTTACCAAGCCTTCCGGACTTGTCCCATGTAACACACATCTCATCTGCACTGAGTCTTCAACAATGGTCTTCTCCGCCCTGTGAGGGCACCTGTGAGGGCAGGGTCCCTATCTGTCTGGTGTCACCACTGCATCTTCAGGGCCTGGCGTAACACTAGGCACACAGTGGGTACCGGACCCATATTTGTTCAGAGAGTAACATGTATTATTCTTGTCTGAAATGCCTCCAACACCCCTCTTCTCTGGCAAACTCCTATCCAACCTTTAAGGCCCAACTTAAATGATCCCCTATGTGAAGCCTGCCAAGATGCTCTGAGAGTGTTTTGGGTTTGAATAGCCCTTGAGCTTCTTGCAGAGTCAAGCTCATAGTAGGCACTCAATTAGGACTACTGAAAGAATGAGATCTTAACGTCTCTGGAGGAAACCTGGAAATACATAAATCCTATACGAAAAGGTTTATCACAGTTGGTGCCTTTAGTGACTTTAGCCTGCACATCATATACAGATGGCAGGCCAGTCTCTAGGAATAAGTACTAACATGTGAATAGGTTCTACTGCTCAACTTACGGTGATTTATCTGCACTACAATGTTGTAGGCATTATACTAACAGCTGCCATATGCCCTGTCTCATCTGATACTAAGAAATAGGGACCATCATGCTTCTTGCAGAGACTGCTCTACGCTGGGGGTCAACAAACTTTATCTGTAAAGGGCCAGATATCAAATATTTTAGGCTTTGCAGGCCATACAGTCACTGTTGCTACTACTCTGTCACTGTAGTGTGAAAGCAGCTTTATACAGTATGTAAACAAATGGGCATGGTGTGTCCCAATAAAACTTTATCTACAAAAACAAACTCTTGCTTTAAGCTCACCAAAGCCCATTCCATCTTCTTCCTGGGCACACAGTTAGACTCCATTTCTCACTTGTAATTAGATGTGACCACAGCACCTTGTTCCAGTTAATGAATGGAAGTGACGCATGCCCCTTCCAGGCCTGGTCCATAAACACTTAAACACTGTATGATCCTCCACACCTTCCCTATCCACTGGCTGGAAGCTAAAGACTCTGAGGCCTTAGGGGATGGCAGAGCCATAAGACAGCCCCCCAACTAGGAATATCCACACTGGAATGCTTCCGGAGCAAAAGCTAAACTTGTGTTGTGTTTAGCCACTACGGTGTTGATGCTTGTTGCAGCAGTTATCCTGCCCTGAATGAAGCAGTAACTTCCTTCTATTATTGAGGAAACAGATGGCAGAGAACATAGTAGAGGGTATTTGTTGAGTTCTGGTGGCTCAGAATCCTCTTCTCTTTCTTGACAACATACCTCCATCTCCTTCTGAGAAATTCCATCATACCCACTGAGATCAGTCTGGTGGGATGTTGCCAAGGGGTGGGTATGTGACCCAAGCTAGACAATGAGTTGCCTCCTTTGCATGTGAACTTTAAGTAGGTCAGCTTGACCAGAGATAGCTGGCATTTCATTTTGTCCTAGTGGCAGTTTCTGGACCAGACTATTCTTGCTAGGGCCTCACAATTATTGTCCGCAATTCCTAGGATGCACTTTAGTTCTCGTCCTTTCCAAGCCCAGGTCTCCAGCTTTCCGTCGATTCTGTGGGCCCCACAGTCTCCCAAGAAATTTCTTCTTGCTTATGTCAACCAGGGTTTCTGTGGTTAATAATAAAAGAACCTTATTTGACCCTTAAAAGTAACTGACACTCAAGAGCCACTGGTGGATGGTGAAGGCAAGAACGAAGACTTGCTGTGATAAAGCCCCATCACATGCTCCGCTTCTCGTGAGGGAAGAAAGTCACCCTAAGGCGCAAGAGAGCCCAATGATCCCTGCTTGCTGTTACGAACACGCTTATCTAACCCCCTTAAGTACGGGCAGGACCTGTGATTTGAGTGGTCGGCAGAATAACGTCCCCCAAAGACGTCCACATCCTAATCCCCAGAACCTGTGAGTCTGTTACCTAACATGGCAAAAGGGACTTTGCAGATGTGATGAAGAATAAGGGCTGTGAGATAGGATTATACTGGATTACCTGGCTGGCCCCAACCTAACACAGGAGTCCTTGAAAGGATCCTTCCTGGCTAAAGTCAGAGTCAGAGGGAGACGTGATTACAGAATAGTTAGACAATGCAATGTTGCCAGCTCTGAAGATGGAGGAAGGGGGTCCCAAACCAAGGAATGTGGGTGGTCTCTAGAGCTTCCAGAAGGGAATGCAGCCCTGCTGAGACCTTGATTTTAGTTCCATGTTTAAATTCTAACCTATAGAACTGTAAGCTAGCAAATTTTTGTTTTAAGCCATCACGTTTGTGATAATTTGTTATATCAGCGATAGAAAACGATTATTACTTGCCTCTAACCAACAGGTGTGTAGGTTTGGTATGTGTAGCTATTTACTTTTTGGTCTAAGATGGCAAAAGTGACGAGATGCCACTTCTGGGATCAGGTCATATAAGACTGGACCTTCCATCTTGCTGGCAGACTTTCTCTACTGCCTTCTTGGTTTGCACGCATCGATGAAGCAAGTGGCCCTGTTGGAGGGGCCCATGTGGCAAAGAACTGAGGGTGGCTTAGAGCCAACAGCAAGCTAGGAACTGAGGGCCTCAGTCCAGCAGCCCTCCAGGAACTGAATTTTGCCAACAACCACAGGCACTTAGATCCTTGTCCAGCTGAGCCTTCAGATGAGAGCTCAGCCCTGACACCGTAACTGGAGCCTTGTGAGAGACCCTGATGTAGATGACCCAGCTAAACCCTGTCCAGACGCCCAACCCACAGAAACAGAGATAATACACGTGTGTTGTTTTACAGTCACTAAATTTATGGTGATGTGTTACGCAGCAATAGATAATAAACACTCCTACCAGATTTCCTGGACATGCTGGGACTCCATCTATAACTCACACCAAAGAACAGGAGGAGAAAGCATGGTTCCCTTTAGCTCTAATGTGTGTGAACACGTTAGCAGTAGACAGAGAAACAAAGATGTGTGAGGGATGCTAGAGATATGGTCCCTGAGGGTGCTTCGGACAAGCCATTCCTATTGCTGGGCTCCATTTCAGCTCATTTCAGCAGACAGAATACTTGCCTCATTTCACCCCCACAATGACCCTACGAAGCTGATAAAGTACTTACAAAGGTTTGCTGTAAAGCCAGGAGTGCTCCAAGCGCTTTATATATACTCTTAATTCTTACAGAAACTCTCTATTATCATCTCCATCTTACAGATAAGGAAGCTAAAGCAGAGAAGTTAATGATGTCCCAAAGCAATTCAGCTAATAAGAGGTGGAGCAGGAATTTAAAACTCAGGCAGTCTAGCTCACAAATCCATGATCTTATAAACGAGGGACCGGAGCCACAAGATCACAAGCCAGCACATGATAAAGCTGCACATCTGGGTTAACTCTCAAGAAAACTCTGAGGAAGGAATTATTCTTCTCCCCATTCTACAGATGAGAAAACCCTATCACTTCACATAAGAGAAGGGTGTACCCTTCTCGCTTGTTATTTTTGAGGTGCCTCTTCCTGGGCCTGTCCTAAAGTAAGTGCAGTAATTCAGAGTTTTTCTCAGTTCTGCAGTCTATCCCCAGCACCGCTTTCGAATTTTATTTGTTCCTCACATACTGTGAAGTGGACAGGGGTGTATGTGATCATTTCCCCTGCAACCCCACCCTCCGATTTTGCTGATGAGAAAACTAAAGTCCAGAAAAAAAAGTCCAGACCACAGTCAATCGATTGTGCAGAGACAGAACTGAGATTAAGCTCAACCTCAGTGCCCTTCCGTACGCGCCATGTCAATGCTCCATGTTTTTTGGTTTTTTTTTTTTTTTTCTGTGCCACGCGGTTTGTGGGATCTTAGTTCCCAGAACAGGGATCAAAACCGGGGCCTTGCAGTGAAAGCACGGAGTTCTAACCACTGGACAGCCAGGGAAATCCCAATGCTCCATGTTTTATGTACATTATCTAACATATCCCTCACAATTCTACAGTGTGAGGTTTTACAGATGAATGAAGTGAGAGTTGGGAGATTAAGCAACTTGTCCAAAACTTCACAGTAAGTGGCAGTGTCCACTCAGACACTCTTCATGTTCGGGCATGAGGACTGCATCAGCTTTTGCAGCTTTAGATCCCAGCTCAGTCCCGGGTTCACAATGGATATCCTTCCCAGCTGGCTTACTGCATGACAGGACTCAGAGAGCCTGAGTGGCCTGGCCCAAGCCCGACAGGATGATTTCTATCTCCAGCCTCCTAGAAGATTCATAAATGTCTTGTGTTGGTCTCGTTAAGAGCTTCACAGTGCGGGGCTTCCCTGGTGGCGCAGCAGTTAAGAATCTGCCTGCCAATGCAGGGGACACAGGTTCGAGCCCTGCTCCGGGAAGATCCCACATGCCGCAGAGCAGCTAAGCCCGTGCACCACAACTACTGAGCCTGTGCTCTAGAGCCCACAAGCCACAACTACTGAGCCCAGGTATTGCATCTACTGAAGCCCGCGCACTCTAGAGCCTGTGCTCTGCAACGAGAAGCCCACGCACCGTAACGAAGAGTAGCCCTTGCTCGCCACAACTAGAGAATGCCTGTGTGCAGCAATGAAGACCCAACACAGCCAAAAATAATAAATAAAAATTAAAAAATTTATTAAAAAATACTATACTAATATCAATAAATAATATATTTTTAAAAAAAAGGTTCACAGTGCAGACTTCCAGCATGGTCTTATCCACTAGCCACACGCAAAGCAGCACGTGGACCCACCAACTGGCCTTCCTGGGTGGCCTCAATGCTCATCCCCTGAGTGTCTCACATGAGTCTCATAAAGCAATTTCGAAAAATCTCACCTTGAGCGTGCAAAAGGCCTCAGAGGCCTCATATCCTGGCTTCTCACAAAGGTCTACAAAAAGGCCTCCCAGAAGACGACTGTTTGCCTTAATACAAAAATGGCTTCTGCTAGGGCCTATGTACCAACTTTGTAAATTGGTCTCTTGGTGGCCTTAGAAAATAGCCTCCTGGAGGGTTTCAAATGGGCTATAAGCTAGTTCCCTGGGACAGATTTTAACCTTTGTAAACTGGCCTCCCAGGGTGACCTTACAAAATAGTCCCTCGCAAAGGCCTCACAAAGCCAGCTTCTAAGGTGGCCCCACGTGCTGCTTTGTAGAATGACCTCCCAAGGTGGTCTCTGGTTTTCATAAACTGGCCTGGTAAGGCGGCTGATGTGCTGCTTCGCCAGCTGGTTGAGGGGAGGGCCGCAGGTTGATGGCCATGTGGCCCAGCCCTCTGGGAGAGAGGGCCTCCAGCTGGCTGTACAGAACAGCCTCTTCGTGGCCACATAAAATAGAATCCAGAGTTCCTCAGTGAACGTCTTACAACAAAGCCTTCAGAGAGACTTACGCTGATGCTGCACGACACAGCCTTTCAGAGGTGAGAGCTTCGGGACGGCTGTGAGTTCATTTTCAAAATGGTTTTACAGGTTGCCTCTGTGTTAGCCACCTGAAACGGCCCTGTGCATCTCACGATTGATCTTAAACACTAGTCTCCCGGGGGGGCTTACAATTGCAGCCTGTAGCAACCCGGTGAGCTGCCATGCTGGCCACCACCCACCTGAGTAGTCTTATGTATGGCTTGGTTCCATCGGCCTCCCAGAATCTTTCATGATTTGGCCTTTTAGTTGCCGAATCACACAGCCTTCCGAGGAGGAGCCACAGCGTGTTACATAAAAGTCTTCCAAAGTGGCCTCATGACCTGTTTTAAAAACTGGCTTCATTACATATTGGGCCCTCGTCTGAGGGCCAGGTGAAGGCTGGACTTTGTCTTAGTTGTACAAACCTATGTTCCATGATTCCTGTTAGCCATCTGAAACGGCCTTATAGGAGCAAGGTCCTTCCCTGGCTGGGTGAAACACCTTCTTGTCAGCTGTGTGAAACAACCTTCCAGAGGAGCTGGCCTCATGTGGGCTGTAACCAGCAGCCTTCAAACAACCAACCAGTTGGTACGGCCTTCCACTGAAGGTCAGGCAGAGGCTACATAACGCTGCCTTTCTCAATGGCTTCACGTCCAGGCTTTACAAATCAGGCTTCCAGCATTCCCCACACATTAGTCTGATAGAAAGGTTTCTTGACAATTGTATCAAGCAATTTTCTGGAGTAAGGTATCAGCCTGAGTAGCCTCATGGCCTGGCTTTACTGATTTGCTTCCCAGAGTTCCTCACTGAACTGCCTTTTTTTAATAAAAGGTTGTATTAAACGAACGAGGCTTCCAGAGGAGGGAATCAAGGGTAAACTGTGTGAACAGTCTTTCAGAGTGGGACTGCAAACTGGCCTTTACACTGGCTTCCCAGAGCTCCACGTAAAAGGGATAAGCAACTTGCATAAACAGCCTTCTAGTAGGTATAGGTGGATTAACTACGGAATTTATCATACAAACCAGGATGCTATATATAAGCCTTTTATTTATTTAGCTTGGTAAAATATACGTTTTTCTTTTGCAAAATCTTTTACTCTCATCATTTTTGCCAATGTTTTTTTTTCACTGTTTGGAACTGCCATTTCTGCACGTAGGAATTTCATCTTACACAAGTTGAATACTGGAAGTACTGATAGTAGTTTTCAGGGACAAATCATAAACTGGCATTATTCCAGGCACATTGAGACCCATGGTCCCCATAATCACAGGCCATGTGAAAAAGCCTGAGTGGCCTTGTATCCTCACTTTAAAGTCAGTCTCCTAGGGCTAGACAGGTATTGGTCTTAAAAGACTTCTTCTTGGTTACATAAGGCTTTTTTGAAGGGGGTGAGGGTAGAGGTGAATTGCCTTTTATAAAAGGTTGTATTAAATGAACAAATCTTCCAGAGGAAGGTCTTGTGTCCTGAGTGGTCGTGTGTCCTGGCTTTGTAAACTGACCTTCTGGAGTGCCACTTGTCTGTACCGGTCTCATGACATGAGACAGCTTCCACAGGAAGCTCAGGTACAGGCAGCATAGAATTGCTCTTCTCAGTGGACTGTTTGTTGGCATAGGAAATCATCTTGAAAAGGGGGTCAGACCAAGGTTGTACGAGCTAACCTCTCAGAGTGGCTTTTGTCTTGGCTTTATAAACCAGCCTAATCTGAACTTCATAAACGGCTTCTTGCTGGTTACGTTAAACACCAAGAAGCCAACTACAGGCTGTAGACAACAGCCCGACTCAGGTCCTGACTTCATGAATTCACCATCCAGATAGAGGGCATTATGTAAGCTGGCCTTTGGTTGGCTGTTAGTTAAGTAGGTTCCTGACGTTTATAAAATAAAGCCTTCTAGGAAGCCACCGCAGTCATCCCAGAATTCTCTTAAGTTATCTTTAAAACTCTAAAGCGCCTCCCAGAATACGTCGGCCTCAATCTGGCTTTCTGGGACCAGGCTGCCCAGTCTTGTAACGAGCAGACAGGATCGGGCTTGGGCCGTCGGTGTGGCCCCAACACCTGCCCACCTCCTGCCCCTGGATTTACTCCAAACTTGTTGGGCACGGTGACCCATCTCCGCTCAGAATTAACCCCTATCGAGTTAGACACCGCCGTCCTCCAGGCGGCCACATGCACAGGGCCCACTGGGTCCCCCACGACGAGCGGGCTGGGCGGGCTCTACGTAACCCACCAACCCTCCACCCCGAGGTCTCACACCTTTTCCCTCCCCGGCGCCTCCCCCGGGGCTTCATTTCCCTTGGTCCACATTTGGGGCCCAATGGTTTAAGCGTGCCCAGTCGACCTAGCTCCAGACCGACAAAAGACGACTGGCCCGGGAGGGTCAGCCGGCAACCACCTGCCACTACAAACACGGCGGAAATCGGAAGCCTCGCAAGTGCATTAGAGTCGCATCAACGCGACACCAAGAACCGCGCAGGGACACGACAGCCTAGTCTCACGCACGCGCAAAAAGAAACGACTGGCGTAAGAAGCGCACCACGCACGCGCAGGGCCTTCCTCCTACCCCTGGAGGCGCTGGAGTTGAACGGCTAACCTGCGTTCTCAGAGCGCATGCGCTACCCCAGGTTCTTGCCCCACCCCCCACCCCCACCCCCCCACCCCCCCACCCCCACCCCCACCCCCCGGCTCAGTTTCGCTGCTTTGAAGGGCCGCCCTGGGCTTCCCAAAGCGCACGCGCGAGACCGTCCTTTCCTGCTTCACCCCTTCACGCTACGCCTGCGCAGTCCTCCCCTCTCAGCCCGGCCTCCCCGCTTCTAAGGAGCCAGAGCTGCCCGCCCTCTCGAGTTGCTCAAACTCACCTGTCTCGAGTTCGGACAGTGTCGAGTCGTCGGAGGCCGGCGACGACTTTTCCTTCTGGACCGAATACTCCGGCTGTCTCCGAGTAGTCAGAGGCTTGCCCGAGGAGTATCGATCACCAAGGCGTGCCTAGAGGAGCGCCGAGTGATCGATGCCGTGGCCCCGCCCCGCCCCGTTTAAAAGCCGGAGGGTGGAGCGACGGCCTAGGCTTGGGCTTTCGCCTCGGTTTCTGTTTCCAAGTGGGTAACACCTGCGATTGCCTCTGTAACGATAACTTCGTGTACAATCACATCTACCATTTTATCTAATCGTACAACTCGGATTTTTCTCTCTGTTTTAGAGAGCGGTAAATCGAGGCTCAGTGAGATAAAGTGGTCAAATACTCGTACTTTCGGAAAGTCGCAGATCCTGACTTTTCGAAGTTCACCCCCAAGTGCTGCATCCACGGCCTGTGCGAGTGAGGAGGACTCAGGGTTTCAGTACGGAGTGGCGGGCTAGGAGCCAGAGTCCGTCCTTCTGCCCCTGCTAGCGTGGTGCTGAGTGGTGTGGGCGTCACTGGGGGTTTTGGTTTTGAGCACACTCCCCATGGTCTCCAAGGACTAGGCCCTTTGAAGCATTGAACAGAGGCGATAGAAAGTTCTGCTCATACTGCGTTTGGAATCCACGTGGAAATAGGAGGGAAATTTATTTACTGGTGTTAAAGAAAAATTTATTTGTGGTATTTGTCAGACTTTATTCACTGGGACTGCTGCGATGGGAGGGGCGGAAGTGTTGTGATAGGGGAGAGCGAGGGAGCACAGCTCTGAATACAGCAAGGACAAGTGGAGATTGATAGCCAAGGAGCAGGATCTGGGTCAGTGGTTGGAAACTTATTAAGAGGAAACATAATGGGTAAGGGGAATTCTGGCTAAACCAAGGTCCCAGGTTTTTTGCTGATGGCAGGCCAGGGTGATAAGATATCAAGGGTGAAGGATAAGGATTTTGATCAGATATGAAGGGTAAGGGATTTTTGCTAAACTGACCCAGCAGAATTCTTGCTAAAACTAGACAAAGCAGATCAAAGACGGAGCCCAAGGGCAAGGTGTAGTTACAAAGAGGTCTCAGAAGAGTCCGACCAGAGTTAAGTTGAGGAGAGAGTCTTTGTCACTGGTTACCAGAGATGTGTCAGGCATTGTCTGGGCCCCCTAGACTCCTCCAAATTATGTAATTCTCTTCACAAGCCTGTGAGGTGGAGATTATCATGTCTTATTTACAGTCAAGGAAACTGGGAATTCCCTGATGGTCCAGGGGTTAGGACTCTGTGCTTTTACTGCTGAGGGTCCAGGTTCAGTCCCTGGTTGGGGAACTAAGATCCTGCAAGCTGCGTGGTGTAGCCAAAAAAAAAAGTAACTGTACTGTCAGGGAGACTGAGGCTTGCTCAAGGCCAATTCAGCTGATCAGTGGATCTTGGGTACTGTGCTGGTACCAAAGAAAACACACTGAATCAACTTACCCAGCCCTCCCAGATCTCACGGGTGAGATTCACAAATATTTATTGAGCATTTACTACGCACCAAGCACTTCCGAGGTACTTTTAAAATATGAAAATTGTAGATAGTACTATCATAATTATCATCCCCAGTTGGGTGATGACAGCGTTGAATTTTACCTGAGCCCTGTGCTCCTGGCAACAGTGAAGGTTAGAGGAAGACCCCTTACCCTTTTTTGTTCTGGAAAGGTACTTGCTGCAATGAACCACCATTCCTCCTGTGACTTAGGGGAACTCATGGATGCCCACTTCGTTTACCTATGACAGGGCCAGCCACAGAGCCTCCAAATCCCTGTTCTTTGCCTCATAAGTAACTAGCTGAACTGCTTGTCTCCACCAATCATTCTGAGCAAAATTCCTGTGTGGATGAGAAAAGTGTTGCCTGCCATCAAGCCGTCAGCTACTGTAGCCACACCTACCGGTGCACCCTGAGGAGAGTTCAGGATGGAGAAAAACAGGATACCGGCCCTTGATAGTTAAGATGCATAGCAAAGGAATCGTTTTAATGAGCCCAGACTCTTGCATCTTCCCAAACATGGAAAAGCAGTGAAATCATTAACGTGAGATGTCTGATATTTGTGATTAGCAGTAATCTTTTGCTGTTTGACTACATAGGTTTTGTTTGTTTACAAAAACTCCTATATGTCTAGGCTACTCCCTTACTTCTTTGGAACAGTTCCTATCTGAGAGGCTATATGCTGGGCTGGAGTCCTCAGTAATGTCCCCGAATAAAACATAACTCTCAGTGTTTAGGTTGTACATTTTTTGTCGGTTGACACTTTTTTTTTTTGGCTTACAGGATCTTAGTGCCCCGACCAGGGATTGAACCCGCAACGTCAGCAGCAACAGCATGGAGTCCTAACCACTGGACCGCCAGGGAATTCCCTGTTGACACTTGTTGACTAAACTTTGGTTAAATTCTCTCCTTCCTCCAGGCCCCTGAACTTTGGCCCACTCTCAGCCTGAGCCTGCAGACAGCCCCTCCTGAGAATAGACCAGCCTCAGGATAAAACACTCCCTGACCTCCTGTCCCATCATGCCTCCCTTTCATCCAACCTCCCGGTTCCTTCTTGCCTCTTTTTCTCCTCTTATAAAAGGAAAATTCTTTTGCCTAATCCTTGAGATGCTTGCAGAACTATGGTCACAGCACTGTCTCTGTTACAATAGCCCCTTTCCCCCTTTGCAATCATCCTTTCAAATCAAAGTCTCCCCTTACTAAGTCTGATTTTGTTTTTTTATTTGACAGTGAATGGACAGAGACTACAGTGTGTGTGTGTGGGGGGGGGCACTTGGCCTCTAAGAGCCCAGACAGGCCCCACTGCAAGGACCAAAGGAGATTCGAAACCAGGACCCCCTGATTCTAGAAGGACCCTCTGATTCTCTTCCACAATCAGGAAAGGGGTTCTGGCCTTTAACATTGAGTGTGAAGTGCTGCCAGCCAGGCAGAGAGAAACAGCCCTTCTGCCAGCTTGTTTGTGTTTTCAAAACTGGCTGGTTGAGATGAAATACAGGCACAGATGAAATGTTTTTAGAAAAGAAAAGAACGACAATCTTTCACCATGGGGTTTCACTTTCTGTAGTCTCCTTGCCAATCCACCACCTCCCCTCACTCCCCCGCCATCAAGCTGACAGACCCATCTGAGTGCTGCAAGAGGCACTGAACAAACAAAAGGAGTCATTTATGTCCGTGTTCGTGATTTTTCTCCATTTGATCAACAGCCTGTAACTTTAATATATCCAAGTGTGCTGGGAACGTTTGCGGCTTAATTATCACATTTATTTAAAATACACACAAACAAAACTCCAAACTGGAAAACAACATTTAGCTTGGCAACAGAAGAGATGTTTAATTTACTCCAATTGTTTAAAGATGATGTGAAAACCGCCCACATACTGGCTCTTCCACTGATTGGTTGAGTGACCTAGGGCTGGTCAATTACCTATTCTGTGCCTTCCTTCCACTTTGGTATGTTATCCTCACTGCCTCAGTTAGTGAGTCTAAGATGATCTTAAAAGTCTGGGCAGGAAAAAACATGGTGTTTTGTTGAGTGGACTCCACTGGGATGGAGGCAAAAAGTCTCTGACGTCCAGTCAGACAGACTGGTCCACGTATTGCCTCTCTGAGCCCTAGCGTTCTCCTCCAGGAAATGGGTAAGAGAACCTACATCCCAAAGTGGTGGTGAGTATTCATAAGACAGCTGTACATCTCAAACTATACCCCCTATTCTCTTGTTTGTCCCAGAATCCATACGTTCCAACTTCCCATTTGCCTACTGGTCCAGGCCCCGGTTCCTGTTCCTTGTTTCTGTCAGGCTTGTGACTACTTTGACCGATGGAATATGGCAGGAGTGACGCTATGGGACTTCTGGGGCTGGGTTTTAGAAAATAACGCAGCTTCTGCTTTGTTCCCTGGAACTCTCAGGAGCCTGGAGCACCCATGTAAGACGTCTGACCCCCCTGAAGCCCAGGTACCAGGTACTTGAGTGAATGAGCCTTCAGAAGGTTCTACCCCCAACCATACAAGTCTTCCCAGCTGAATCCTGGATGTGACGGAGCAGAGACAAGCTGCCGCTGCCGCGCCATCTCCCACCCCATCGAATCTGCAAGCAGTTATAATGGTTATTACGTGTACGAGCTTTAGAGTAGCTCAGGATTAAATAAAGGGAAGGGGGGTAACTCAGATACCTTCCACGCAGAGGGGGTGTTCCAGGAAGAGAAAACAGCCTGTCTGCAGGGGGCAGGGCAGGAGAGACCATAGGGGTGATTTAGAGCAAAGATCCCCAAAGTATGGGCGCTCCTACCGGTGATACAAGGGCTGCCTGGGGAGGCATTTTCTCCCACGCCCGGGAACGTTGAAGTGTCATCGTGGCAGTCATTTCATCAGGAATGTCTGCCCAGTTTGCACATGTATAGGCAATGACATCTTGGTCACAACCACCACCGGCTCTACGGCGATTACATGATGACATAGTCTGCAAGAGGCATCCTGGCTTCAGACGTTAAATGTGAAAAAGAATATGCATCTTAGAATAGATAAAGAGGGGTAAGAAAACAGTACGATCATTAGGGGTTGGCAGAATATGGGAAAACTGGCAAAGGCCTTTCGCGAGTGGGAGCCTCTTGGGAAGAACTCACGATGTGCGGCTTGGGTGAGCGTGTGGCAGGGGGCCAGGGACGTGGCGGGGGGGTGGCCCTTTCTGGCCATCTTTACATTCGGCTCTGTAGTCAGTACCCGCCCGAATCAGGTCTTGCTGCCTCCAGGCCCAGCCCCTGGCTTTTTACATCTCCGGTAGCCCAGGTATCCCATCCGATAACCTGAAGAGGCCTGGGGTCTTCCTGCGCTGTCTTCCTCTAGCAATTTCAGTGCAGACTGAAAACGGGGTGGGGTGGGGTGGGTTGGGGAAGAAGCTTGAGATTCTGGGCTGTCTTCTTTCTGGGGGGGGGGCCCCTGCACCGCGGGGCATGTGGGATCTTAGTTCCCCGACCAGGGGTTGAACCCGCGCCCCCTGCATTGGAAGCATGGAGTCTTAACTGCCGGACCGCCAGGGAGGTCTCTGGGCTGTCTTGAGAGGGAGCAGCCTGGGCTCTGCTCCTCACAGAACGTTGCAGTTGCCACCAAGACGTCTCAGCTTGGCTGCCTTTTTGCCCTGCTGTGCCCCCGCTGCAGGGGGTTTCTGGGAGCTGCGCCCAGCAGCAGATAATGCCTCTGAGGATGAAGCAGAAGGAAGAGTCAGGATGTCCTGTCCTCGCCCTGTGTCCATCCCTGTGTCCATGGGGAGAGGCCATCATCCGCGAGCAGAGAGGGGGCAAATATAGACAAAGAGCTTAGTTGATTTTCCCCAGGGGGACTCGAAGGGCCATTTAACATCATCATCGTCATCATCATCAGGATTGCGATTACCATTGTTTTCAACAGTGGTGGTTCTGGAGACGTTGATACTAAAACTCCATTTTATTTTTTAATTAATTAATTAATTTAGCTACTGGCCATGCCACGTGGCTTCAGGGATCTTAGTTCCCCGACCAAGAATGAAACTTGTGCTCCCTGCAGGGGAAGCTCGGACTCCTGACCACTGGACTGCCAGGGAATTCCCTAAAACTCCATTTTAAAAATAAGAAAAGGGAAGCTTGAGGCAGTAACCCTCCCAAGGTCGCACAGTTGCTGGGGCGCAATTGTGCCCCAATCCTCTAGTCCTGGCTGGTTACAGAAACTGCAGGAAGACACTTTAATTGCTCAGAGCCTCGTGTTCTTTAAAGAATCAGACCAAAGCTTGGGTACCCCAGACCTTCAGAAGGCTTACATCTAGTGAAGGAGCTGGAGAAGCTTGGGGTGAAAGTGATCATTGATGCCCATTAGGGCAATTCCACGAATATTTTCCTGAGTCCTCTGATGAACCAGGCACTGTGAGGCTCTGGCAGGGGTGGTGGGGATGAAGCTGCAAAGATGAAAAGGCATATTTTATGTTCTTGGGAACTTAAACATTAACAGGGAGAATAAAAATAAGGACAAACCCTAGCACATATCATCATCATTGATTTGTATCAGACATATTTTGGTTATAAATTATAGAAATCCAACTCAGATGGTCACATTTACTGAATCACATGACAGATAATCCCAGGGATTGTTTTGGCTTCAGGCAAGGCTGGACCTAGGTGCTCAGATGGTGTTGCCTCATCTTTTGGCCTCTCTTTTTTCCTCTGAACTGGTTGGTTTTATTTCTAGGCAGACTCTCTTCTTATAGTGGCCCCTGGCAGTTCCAAGTTTACATCCTAGTATTAGCAACTCCAGGGGAAATAGAGTGCTTTTTCCTAAGAGTTGTAGCAAAAGTCCTGGAGAAGACTTCCATTGGTCTGGCTTGTATCCCTGTATATATGCCTGAGCTAATCACGGTGTAAAGTCGTTGTGATACTGTGATTGGCCATGGAAAGGTATGAGTTCCCCCTTAACTGAGAGTGGAGGTTGAGCAGTTCTGCTCTCAAAAATTGGGGTGCTGTTACTGGAAGAAGGAGAGCAGATGCTGGGCAGGCAAAACCCATGCATAACACAACCTCAGAGGTAGAAATGGCCTTGGTGTGCCTTATCCAATACCCTCACTTTATAGATGGGAAAACTGGGAGACCCTTCAAATCCCATCTCTGCCACTGGGCAGGCTCTGAGAAATCTCTTTACTTCCCCGTGCCTCAGTTTCCTCATCTCTAAACTGGCTAGAATAATGACATCATAGGGTTAATTGGAGGGACTTCCCTGGCGGTCCGGTGGTTAAGACTCTGCGCTCCCACTGCAGGCACAGGTTTGATCCCTGGTTGGGGAACTAAGACCCCGCATGCTGCGTGGCATTGCCTATATATATATATATGTATGTATATATACGTATATGTATGTATATGGGGTTAATTGGAAGGATTAATTCATATGACTGTTGTAACACATTTAGAACAGCGTAACATTGGGTGCTCATCTTTGCTCACATCCCCAGGATTCCCCCAGAGTCCTTCACTCTCTTCTCTGTGTCTCTGAAATACTGCATCCATCCCTTTGCTCAAATCCAGTATTGTCATCACTTGTTCTTACTCTCATGGAGCTCAGTTTCTTCCTCTGGAATGTGAGTTCTTCAGGAGCAGGGACCAGGTCTTGTGAATCGCTGTTCACTGCCCAGCACCTAGCAAAGGTCAATACATATGCGTAAAAAAATCCATCAATCAATCAACCAACCAACCAATCACCAAAGTTGATTTTGCAGACCAGTGGTTCCATTTATCTAACGCTGCCTAACAAACCACCACAATCGATTAGAACAACATTTATTTTGTGCCCAGATCTACAACTTGCGCTGGGCATGGTGGGGACAGCTTGCCTGTGTTCCACCTGGTGGCAGCTGGGGCAGCTAGAAGGCCAAGGACTGGAGACATCTGAAAGGCTGCTCACCGACATATCTGGTCCCTGGGCTGGGAGGATTCAGGCAGCCGCTACACAGTCGCTGCAACGGGATGGTGTCAGGGAGATGGACTTCTCCATGTCAGTACAGGACATCTAAGTTGTACGACCCAAGAAAAAGAGTACCAGAAGGAAGCTGTATCACCTAAAAAAAAAAATCAAAACAGTTTTAGAAGAGCTCTAGATTTACAGAAAAACTGCCGAGATAATATAGACAGTTTCCATGTACCCAACACCCAGTTTCTCCTATTCTCTTAGGTTAGTGTTGTACGTGTATCACAATTAATGAACCGATATTGATACCTTTATATAATTAAAGCTCATACTTTATTCAGATTTCCTTAGTTTTTACCGAATATCCTTTTTCTGTCCTAGGATTCCATCTAGGATACGACATTACATTTAATGTCCTTAGTGCCCTGGGGCTGTGACAGTTTCTCATACTTTCCTTGTTTTTGATGATGGTGACAATTTTGAGTCCCTCAACTGGGATCTGTCTGATGTTTTCGTCATGATTAGGCTGGGGTTATGGGTTTGGGGGGAGAAAACCACACTGGTGAAATGCCCTTCTTATCACATTATACCAAGGGTATATACCGTCAGCATGACTGATCACTGTTGATGTTAATTTTGATCATGTGGTGAGGTGGTGATTATTAGTTTTCTCCACTGTAAAATTACTCTTTCCCCCCTTTTTCATACTGTATTTTTGGGAAGGAAGTCACTAAATATGCACAGCCCACACTTAAGGAGTGGGGAGTTGGGCTCCACCTTCTTGAGGGCAGAGTATCTAACATAAATTATTTGAAATTCTTCTGCATGGGCGATTTGTCTAGTTTCCCGTATTTGTTTATGTATGCAATCATTTATTTAGATCAGTATTGACTCACTTATTTATTTTGTGCTAGGGTATGTTCTTTTTCGTTGCTTGAATTGTTCTAGCTTTGGCCATTGGGAGCTCTTTCAGGTTGACTATTGTGTCCCTTTCATTCCCCTCCTCGTGCGTGTGTGAGCGTGCGTGCACGCGCGCACTTCCTTACCTTTAGGCACTACAAGATGCTCCAGACTTATCGTGTTTATTTCCTGCCTTTGTCTAGAATCAGCCATTTCTCCAAGGAGCCCTGGTTCCTTTTATTGGAGAATGGTACTAGAAACCAAGATCTGGGTGTTAGGTGGGCTCATTGCTACTGGGGTGTATCGCCTTTTTAAACATAGCCTCCGAAGTCATGGATTTCTCTTCTGTCATAATCACAGCCTTGCTCAGAATCAAGGGGAGAGAACACAGATTTCCCGCTTGTTGGTTGAAGGTCTGTTACCGTCACATCGTAAGAGCTTATGAGACGGGATATACTGGTGCCATCGTTTTTGGAAAACACCATCTGTCACGACAGTGATTCTGCTACCCGCCCAAGGATTCTTATTTGATTTAAAACATCTTTCACCCCTGTTTGGTTTCTATTTTGCTTCAAAGAAACTCTTTCCACGGTGTGGTTTTTCTTGACAATGGTTTTAGTTGATAGAGGGACATACATTCAATAACATTGAGCCACACTGTGAGACAATCATTGCCTTCTCATTACCCTCCTAGTCCTTTCGTTGGGGTCAAGGAGAAAGTCTCAGTTTGGTGCTACAAATGGAGCACTTGTAACACTTGCTCATTTCTTCTCTTTTTTAATGTCCTGGCTCAGAGCGTTCTTACAACACAGCCTTCTGGGTAGAATTTAAGCGTATTTATTTATTTTACTCTGGCAGTCACTCTTTGCAGCAGAGACAGTCACTGCTTACCAGTTTGCATGCGCCCCCCTCCTCCCCCGCCCCCCTATGTCTCAGTCCCCTGCACTCTGGCAGGGCCTTGTGACTCTCTGTGGCTAATGGGCTGTGTGTGGAAGATTTAAAAGCCTGTGAGCGACCCTCCTGTTCTCTCATCGCCTGTTCTCAGATGGCATTGCTGCTTCTGCCTGACACTCATTGAGTGAGTAAAGCGGGCCTCCTGCCAACCCACTGTGGAGATGCAACACGTGTCGTGTGAAACTTTGCTCTTGGGATCAACTGTTATTGCTGCATCGCCTAACCTTTCCAGACTAATAAACGTTAAATAGAGTGAGTGATACTGGATTTTCATTTACATAATGATGCAAAATTCACCAAAATAAAAAGTGAATTTGTTCGAAGAAAAATAAGTGAATCATTTGCTAGATGATACCCAGATATGGTGAAAATCCTCAGGGCAAGGACTCAAATGAGTAGCATTTGGGGAAATACTGCCATTGTTTTCTCAGCTTGCTCTCTGCAAGGGACCTCTGACCTTTATTGGGATTGGCCAGAAAAAATAAATCTCTGTTAATTCCCATTTGTTCCCTGTATGTCCTAGGGCTTAAACAACAATGACTAGAATCTCTTCATTAAAACTGATTAGTCAGAGATTACATGAAAAGATCTGAATTTTCAATTTCGTTTTAGAGCCAAATACCTTGACTGTTGGGTTCCCCAGACACTAATCAAGGGTATAAACCTGGTGAGAGGGAGCTTTTCAAGTCTTTCTGTTCATGGGGTGCTCTTTAAAGGCAGAAACAAATGCAAACTGACTCAGAATGAGAGACCACCCAAACACTGCTGCGGAGAGGGGAAGGATGGAGCCCTTTCCAACTCAGTGCCACCAGCAGCCAGCCATGTGCTGATTAGAGAGTAATTGGGTCTTGGCACAGTGATTTGCATGTTGGAAACTGCTAAAATATTCAAGTACTTGACTGTGTCTCTTCCAATTAGATGTAATAAATGCAGATTTGGGTGGCCATATGTTTTATTTTGATGTAATGATTTTAACCTTTATGGAGTGTGTGTGCGTGCGTGCGTGCGTGCGTGCGTGTGTGTGTGTGTGTGTGTGTGTGTGTGTTTCTCTAGGGCTGCCTGATTTGAGATAAGCTGGTATTTTAAGATGCAATGTGATTCACTTATTAGAGACTCCTTGGGATTGTAAGAACAGGTAGTGTTAGCCTGTTCAAACTAGAAAGTTTGAATCCTTCTGCTTTTATTTATTCCCTCCGTCCCTCCCTTCCTTCCTTCCTTCCTTTCTCCCTTCCTCCCTTTGATTAGTCTCTCTAAGCCTCAGTTTCCTCATCTGTAAAATAGGGATAATAACAATACCTATGAGAATTTTTATGAGGAATAAAAAATATCTTTCTTGCAGATGAGGCATATAGTACAGTGTTTGGCACATACAAAGTGTTCAATAAATGATAGCCATTATTTATTTTTTTAAATAAATTTATTTATTTATTTTTGGCTGCTTTGGGTCTTCATTGCTGCATGTGGGCTTTCTCTAGTTGCGGTGAGCTGGGGCTACTCTTCGTTGCGGCGCGCAGGCTTCTCATTGCGGTGGCTTCTCTTGTTGCGGAGCACGGCCTCTAGGCGCATGGGCTCCAGTAGTTGTGGCACGTGGGCTCAGTAGTTGTGGCTCACGGGTTCTAGAGCACAGGCTCAGTAGTTGTGGCGCACGGGCTTAGTTGCTCCGTGACATGTGGGATCTTCCTGGACCAGGGCTCAAACCCGTGTCCCCTGCATTGGCAGGCGGATTCTTAACCACTGCGCCACCAGGGAAGCCCCCATTATTATTGTTATTATCAGCTGTGTGTCTCTTAGCAGGTTACTTAACCTTTCCGAACCTCAGTTTCTCCATTCATTACTCCAGATTGCTGTGATGTCTGAAGGAGATAATTAGATATTATTTTTATTATGTGCTCAGTGAATGAAGGAAGGAAGGAAGGAATTTTGGGACTCATGTATTAGTCAGAGTAGGATCCCAACAGTAACAAACTACCCCAACATTTTGGCCAGACACAGTAAGTTTATTTCTCCCTCTCACTGCATCCCAGTGTAGAGGCACAAGGAGGCTCTGCGCCGTACAGTCATCTGGGGACCCACAGTCCCTCCAGCTGAGGCCTACCCTCTGCAGGGGCCTCGAAGTCCTCTTCCTTCCGTCCATGGATGGGAAAGATGGTGGCAGATCTCATGTGGGAGATTTTTATGGGCCAGGCCTGACAATGGTCACTTCTGTTCTGCTTCCAGTGGCCTCTCAGTACAAAGCTGGCCACAAGGAAGGGTGGGAGATGGTCTAGCTATGTGCCCAGGACAGCAAAGAGGGTGACACCTCACCCCGGATTAAGGTTCCTAGAAACCACAAAGTGAGGACCGCCAACTGCGTCTGAGACTCACAATGTAATAACAAATGATCTGACTTGATGTCACAACAAGTTGAACAGGCAGGGGAAGGTTGGAAGGAGGGGAAAGGAGAGAATCACATTCAGAACAACAAAGGAGCCCTGCGTCTCTGCTATGGCTCTGAGTCCCACGTGTTGGAGCTGTAAACTGTGTCCATACCCCCTCATCCCTCCTTCCGTCCTTGGTCATTTCCTCCTTGGGAATCCATTAGGAAGCTCCGTCATTGTTTTTCTGATTTCATTCAAAATGCCACCAAGACACATGCTCTGCAGTCTGCCACTTCAGTCCTAAGTGGGGCGTTTTTGCTAGATGGATTGATTTTTTAAATGACAGCATCTGTTTCCTTGTACACATTTATTTATAATTCTTCCCTTGGCAATTAGAGCGGGGGAACCGGTGAGCGGTAACCAGCTGTTTGAATTAGCGGGAAGGCAGGCAGTGATTTGATCTGTGAAGGAGTACCAAAGCCCTGGACAGAAGCAATAAAAACGAACAGATGCCTCAAAACAGACCACCCCGGGGAGGGACTTGTAAATCACGTCACTGCTGGCCCCAGAGATGGCAGCTGAGCTGGAAAAGCCCATGAGAGTAGGGGGCTCTGTCTGGCCTTCCCTGGGACTCAAGGGGGTTGATGGGTATATGGGGGAGGGTAGCAGAGTAGCTGAGGGGAGTGGGCCTCGGCAAGTTGGACCCTCTGCTGAGTTCCCATTTCACTCAGGGGGAAACCCAAAGTCCTTACCATGGTCCACATAGCCCTGCTGATGTGGCCCTACTCTCTCTCACTCCTACCTGCCTCACTTGGTCTGTTCAGCCACTCTGGCTCCTTGCTGCTTCTAGAACATTCCAGGGTCTCCCTGTCCTCAGGGCCTCTGAGGCTCCAGCTTCCCCTGCCTGGAGCTCTCCAACTCCATCTCCAGTCTCCAGGGCTCTCTGCTTTCGCATCTGTGCTCCAATGTCCCTTCTCAGAACCTACTAGTTAACACTGCAGCTCTAGCCTTCCTCTCCTCTCTCCGCTGGTTTGACTTTCTCCCCAGCACTCACAGCTTTTCTAACGTGACATGCATTTTAAATAAACGTTTATTTTCTGTCTGCTCTGTAGAAGCTTCACAGTGGCAGGGACCTTGCCTATCTTGTTTCCTGCTGAACTGTGCTTGGCACATAGTAGGTGCTCAGGAAATATTTTCGACTCGATGAAAGGATTTACTTTGGAGGGACACATTGCCCTTTTCACTCTCCTCCTCTGCAATTTCAGGGGGAGGTGTCACAGAAAGCCCAGGTCACCTAGGGTGGCGCCCTGGGGACACCAACCCTGTATTCTCCAGCTCTGTAGCTCCCCAGGGCCTAGCCCAGAGCTTGGCACACAGTAGGTGTTTAATAAATTGTTGTTCTATAAATAGTTATTGAGAGATGACTGAATGGCCCAGGTTGACACTCATCAATGCTCGGGCAAAAACCAAGGCATCATCCAGAGTCTTTCTTCTATTTTATTGTTGTTGCTGTTGTTATTTTTTATTATTATTATTTGATTCCTTTGCCCAACACCAGAGAGTCTGACCAGCAGCACCTCTGAAATATACCTTTCCTGCAAGCACCAGTCTCCTGATCCTCCCTGAGTGCCGCGGCCTGGGCCACCGTCACCTCCCACCCAGGGGACCCATCCCCGCTGCTACTCTTGCGCCCCCTACTGTTTGTTCTCCAAACAGCAGCCAGAGTGAGCTCATAAAACTGTCAATCAGATCTCACCCTTCGCATGCTCGCCACCCTCCCAAAGGGGCTAATACCGAAATCCAAGCTGCGGCCACCGTGGTCCTGCACACGTGTCCGGTTCTTCTGCCCTCCCTCACGGCGAGGCCACACTTGCCCCCTGGCTTCTTTTGAATATCCCTCAGAGCCTTTGTACTTGCTGTTCCCTCTTCCTGGAATGCCTTCTCTCTGGTTGGTTCCATGCTGCCGGCTCCTTTATCCTTCAGGTTTCAGCTCAGATGTCACCTCCTCGGAGAGGCCTTCCGGGACTACCCCATCTCAACCAGTCACCCATCCCCTCCCCCTGCCTCACGGGGAGGAATGGCCTGAATCCCTTGAGGTTCCAGGGACTTCGGTCCTCTCTGCTCCGTCCCCTCCCCCCACCTCCTCCCATCTGCTTTTGTACACGAAGCGGCATCTTATTTGGATCTATTACTTTATCTTTTTTGTTGTTCCACCTGCCTCCAGTTTCCCCTTTCCCTTCTCATCAAATCAGGCAGCTGTTATCTCAGGGGAGGATACAGGAGAAGGGGAGGAAGAAATAGCCCATAAGCCTTTCTAGGCTTTTCTTCTCTTTCAGGAGAATTTAGAGTGCTCTCGGAGGAACCAAGAGGCTGCTGGGGATTTGAGGCACCTCGGAACCGTCTTGGAACAACGGTGGGGAGAACGGACCCCCTCCCCAGGCTGCAGAGAGACTTCCCTTGGCTGACGCAGGGGAGGGGTGAGAGGTGAAGGGCTGGGGCCTGAGTACCTCCCTGGTCAGGTCCCGGAGAGGAGGCTTCCTCTAAGGCCTCCCCTTGGGTTGAATCCTACCCACAACTATGCTTCGTTTGGCCCATGAATTGTCTTAATTTTTTTTTTTTTTTAGTTATTTGTCCATAAGAGACTGGATATTTCAAAATTCTCTTGAAAATTCAGGTTCAGATTTGCAGTTTCTCGTGAAAAAGAGATCCAGTCGCCCTGGGCCTGTGCTCCTGTGAGGCTGCCCCTCCCCACGGGTGAGCCTGACACCAACTTGCTACTTCCCGAAGCCCCTACCTCTTGCCGCTGTGTCACAGCCAGTCTACCTGGCTTCTTCTTTCAATGACTAGTCTGGTCCCTGGGGGCATCTGAGTTCTCAGGTTCCGGAGGATGGTGCCAGAGACAGCTTGAGCGAAGTTTCTGGGGCATGTTCTGGAAGCTACAGAGAGTTTCTGCTTCTGAAGGGGTCGTGTGGTCAGGAAGGATGGAAACCCACACAGACAGTGACTGACCAACACTGGCTGTAACATCTTGGCACCGCGGAACCCCAGAGCCGAGGCCCAGTCCCAGAAGGGGGCGGGAAAGTCAAGCGGACTGAAGTTTACTCTAATGCTTGCACGGCAAAACGAGGGCAAGCGTCAGAGATTCAATGGGTTGCAGAAGAATTTAAGAAACGAATATATTTCTTGAGCAACCGTGTTTGTGGATGAGATGCGGGGCTGCTGCCACCCTCCTTCAGGCTCCAGATTACCCCCCCTTCTATGACATTGACTTTCAGTCAGAACGGACCAATTCTTATCTCCTCTTTACTTAAGGAGGGAAGGGCTCCAGGGTCTCTTATTGGGAGAAAGCCTTTAGGGCTGGGCTGGAGTTGACCTTGCGACCCTTTTAGGGAGTTATCACTCCCGCTGGGCAGGCAGGTCTAGAAGAGTAGGAAAGGCCTGACTCATTTCATGCCTCTTGGTTGAGCCACGTGCAAAAGCCGCTCTTCGTCAGCTGCTCCTGGCCCTGGGCTTTTCTCTCCCTCATCTGCTCTGCTGAGACTGGCAGGTGCCAAAACTTACAAAGAGTCCCAACCTGCACTTCCATGTAGAACAGCAAAGCATCATAACTTCTGGGTTATGACCAAGGGGAACAACTTTTTCCGCCAGCTAAGGTGACACGCGGCAGTTGGCATTTGAACAAGCTGCTTCTCAGGACCAGTAAGAGAGAGTAAGCGCCACCTCGGAGCTATCAACTCTCAGAGAGAGAGGAATCGCTGCAAGCTTGTGACTTCCGTTATTCAACTGGTATTTCCCTCGAGGTGAAGGGAGAGGTAGGTTATTTATTTAACAGGGCACTTGTTAAGTGCTAGGCACAGCACCCTTTACTTACTGCTTCAACAGTGCTTTGCAAATGTCAACTCAATTAAATCCCCACCACAACCCTATGAGGTTGGAGCTATTGTTATCCTCGTTGCACAGTGGGGAAACTGAGGCACAAACCTCTAAATAAATTGCTCAAGGTCCCACAGCTGGTGAGTGACAGAGCTGGGATGCGGTGGCCTGGCTTTAACGTCTGTGCTTCTAACCACTGTCCTGTGCTTAGGGTGACCAGCTGTCTTGGTTTTCCTGGGACCGAGGAGGTCTGTCCCAGGATGGATGTGGGACTTTGAGTGCTAAACTTAGGACAGTCCTGGGCAAAATGGGACAGTTGGTCATCCTAGCTAGGCTGCTTCTCGAAGATGAAAGGTGGTTGATGGTGAAGATGGAAGCCCCCTTCTCACCAACCTCTATTTATAGGTTTTCCCCAGTCTTGTAAATAAACTATGCCAGGCGCTGTGTTGGGGGGTAGAAAGGGCAAACATGGCCCTGTATTCCTGGAGCTGACTCTCCTCTGGGAGAATCGTGACAATGAGACAAATAATATATTGGCTACTTTCAGATTGTAATGGTGCTTTGAAGGGAATGGAGTGAGAGACAGACATCTTTAGAGAGAAGAGTCAGGGAGAGCATCCCTGAGCAGGTGGCCTTGGAAGTACAGGTATCCCCCATTTTTTGAAAGTTTGCTTTATGCCACTTTGCTCTTATGAAACACCTATATTAGGACCTCTATTTGCTAACTGACAAAAATCCAAGGAGGGCTTTCTCTTTTATGAAAAAAAGGTGAAAAGTGAAACTAGCGTTCAGTGTTTGCTTTGCAGCGAGCCATTCATGACACAGTCATGCAGCCCTGTCAAGCTCCTTCCTGGGAACCACACTCAGCATCTCGGCATCAAGCCACCGTAGCTCTGAACTGGGCCTGTGAGCATCTGTGCTTTACCTTGTTTTATTGTGTGCATCCGTGAGCAAGATGTGTCCTAAGGTAATTGCTTCTTTGCTTTATGCCATTTCGGCTTACAAAAGGTTTCATAGGAATGCTCTGCTTTCAGATAGCAGGGGAATCCTGTAACAAGATGTGGCTATCCAGGGGAAGAATGATCCTGGCAAAGGGGATAGCAAGTGCAAAGGCCCTGAGGTAGGAACAGGCTTGGCTTGCTGAAGGAGTGGCAAAAGCTTGGGGAACAGCAGGCAGTGGGCAAGAGATGAGCGTGAGACATGGCTGTTGGTGATGAGGAATCTGGATAATATATTAACAACAGGCAGCCACTGGGGGATGTTAAGCAGAGAAGGAGCTGGATTTGAGTTGCGTTTTGCAGTAGTGGTTCTGGCTGCTGTATGGAGAAAGGACAGAGAGGGATTCAAGGGGAAGCAGGGAAGCGCATTAGGAGGACATTTGTCTTCCCAGTCCAGGCAGAGGTGAAGATGGTGTGGACTAAGGTGGAAGCAACGGAGTCGGAGTGAAATGGGTGGATTCGGGAACTATGTTAGACATGGAGAGGTGATATTTGCCATGGTTAAGAAGCGGAGTTGGAGGGTAAAGACAGGCCCCCACCCCTACTGTTGGCAGGACCGGGGCAAGAGCACAAATGCGGACCCCCATACATGTCTAATATTTAGAAGTCAAGCTAACACCATTATTAAGTGAAATATATCCTGCTCTCCAGTCCTGGGAAACACCTTCTCTGTAGGCACCTGGAAGCCAAGTTTACATTAGGACTTCTGCGACTTCTTGGGGTTCTGTGCCAGAATGTGGTGGCCATGGGAGACTGGGGCAGTGACCTCCAAGGTGTGGGCTCCTTTTTTGCTGGGTTATAGAAAGGGAAACATCAGGGATGATGCCTGGGGTTTTGACTTGAGCAAATTTTATTCCAAATTCATCCTCCGTTGTGGCGGATTTTTACTTATACTCCCCTCCCCCAAGGCTGAGTTTCTTACTTTTTTTTCTTCTCCTTCAAGACTGCTTTTGGAAGTTTCATGCAGACAGGCCTTTTCTACTGACTGTGATCTCAACCAGTTTCTAGCCCTCTTTGAGCCTCAGTATACTCAGCTGTATATTGGGACCACTGATACCTTCTTGCTACCTACCTGCCACCTAGTGAGTGAGAGGATGCATGTAAAGTGTGTGTGGCAGAGACAGCTGTACATCCACAAAAATCCCTTTCTTTTTTCCTCTGGGCACGTAGCCTGTATTTCCTAGTCCCACTTGCTGTTAAATGTGGCCATGTGACTGTGTTCTGGCCAGTGGAATGTGGGCATAAGCGATGTCCTACTTCCAAGCCAGGACTATTATAACCTCCCCCCTCAAGATCCTTCTTACTCTTCCCCTGTCTGCTGGCTGGGTGTGAAGCTCCAGCGGAAGGCTCTGATACCTTAGAACAGGGGTTGGCAAATGATGCCCCATGAGTTAGATCTCACGTGCTGCCTGTTTTTGTAAATAAAATTTTATTGGAACACGGCCATGTCCATTCATTTATGTATCGTCTATTGCCGTGCATATGTGCTCTAATGGCAGAGTTAAGTAATCGTGATAGAGACTCTATGACTCACAAAGCCAAAAGTATTTACTGTCTAGCCCTTTATAGAAAAGTTTGCTGACCCTTGCCCTAGAAGATGGCAGAGCCATAAGGTAGGAGAAGCTAGGATCCCTGAGTAACCACATAGAAGGCCTCGTGCCTGCCAGAAGTTGCCATGTTGGACTGATTCTCAATGAGCAAGAAACAACTGTTTATTGTGTAGACCTCTAATATTTTGTGGATTGTTTGTTAAAACATCTGGAATTACTTATCCTAACTAGTGCAATGCTTGGTACACAGAAAGCAAACAACAAAAGATATCTTCCTCCCATTCTCCATCGTTTTACAACTCTCCGTATACTATTGTATTTGGAATAGCTCAGAAAAATGAGTTGGGCTTCCTTTAGGCCTTCTTTCACCTCTGAGCCTTTGCACAAGCTGGTCCTAACCCTTCTGCCAAGAACGTTCTTTCCCCATTTCTTCACCTCACTGTCTCCTACGAACCTTTCAGGCCCTGAGGTAGCACCACTGCTTCCAGGCACCATCCCTTCCTCCTGTGCCCCCCAGGACTCGGTTGGGTGCCTCTGTTATATGCTCCTAAAAAACCTTAGAGAAACAGGATAGCAGAGTGGTTATGAGCTGAGATCAGGTTCGGCCGCTGGGCTTCAGGTCCTGGCCTGCCACTTAAAGCCATAAGACTCTGGGCAAGTGGCTTAACCTGTCTGTATCTCAATTTCCTTATCTGTGAAACGGAAATAATATGATCTATCTCATCGTGTTGTTGTGGGAATTAAATGAAGTAAAGTGCTTGGAAAAACATTTGACACCTTGCCGGGGCAGAGTGCGTGTTAGATGATGGTATTACCACCATTCTTATTGCTGCCTCTACCGGAGCAAGGATCCCACACTCCTCCTGTGATGACGCTTTTCCACAGGACTCTGAGATAACTTGATGGTTAGCAGGCTCTCAAAACGTTGTGATTGGATGAATGAGGGAAATGGTGGCTGGTGCCCAATCCTCTGGGGCTTGGAGTGTAGGTTTTTCAGGCAAAGCTGCCCTGGGCAGTGCCTGGGAGAGGGTGAGGGACTAAGTGAAGCCGTGTGTCCTGAGCAAGGGCAGTGTGTGGTCAGAGGAGATGGGCTATAAGCCATGGAACACAGCTGTTAAGGCTCTTTGTTGTAAGACCACAGAAGCCACTGCAGCAATCTTAAGTTGAAGAGGAATAACAAATGATTTAATAGAGCACAGAATTTCCAGAGGGCTACCGCCAGACTTGAAGGCTATGCAGACAGGAGGAACACTTAAATTACACCACCAGGCTGCTCTGATGTGGACCCTCTTCCTGCCATCCCCAGCCAGAAGCCACCCGGTCATACAGGGGTCCCACTCTAACTTCTGCATGGCTGCTCTGAAAGCAGGATGCCTCTCCTGTGTGTTTCCACGGACAGATGGCACTGGAGAGCGCACAGAGTCTGTGAGAGAGCTTCTTTTTTTTTTTGCAGTACGGGCCTCTCGCTGTTGTGGCCTCTCCCATTGCGGAGCACAGGCTCTGGACACGCAGGCCCAGCGGCCATGGCTGACGGGCCCAGCCGCTCCGCGGCATGTGGGATGTTCCCGGACCGGGGCACGAACCCATATCCCCTCCATCAGCAGGCGGACTCTCAACCACTGCGCCACCAGGGAAGCCCCTGTGAGAGAGCTTCTTGATGCCAATCTCCCTGCCCCAAAGAATTCTGGGGACCTGACCCTTTATTGAAGCCCCTTCTATTTATCTAACAACAATGGTGGATAATAATACTGACAACTGACATTATTGAATTCCCACGGGACACCAAACAATGAGTCATGTGTTTACAGCATTGTCTCCCATCATCTTCACAACAATCCTGGGAGATAGGTGCTGTTATGAGCTTCATTTTACATATGAAGTCCCCGAGGCTCAGAGAGGTTAAGTAACTGATCCAAGGTCACACAGCACAATGGAGAATTCAAATCCAAGTGAACTCCGGAGCCCAGATTCTTGCCTGCCACATCATCTTGCTGTCTTTACTCTCCCGGAAACCTACTTTGTGATTTAGACAATGGAGGGAGGGCATCTATGCATTTATGAAACCTGGTCTGGGCCAATCTTCCCCCTAGGAAGGGATTTCCGCAGGGCCTGTGTTGAGATTGTACATTCCCGCTGAAGTGGTGGTGGTGGGAGGGATCCCTAGCCTGGGGGACAATGAGCCTTTTGACCTCCAGCGACCAAAGGGAATGGAGCTAAGCTCCTGTCAGCAAGGCTGATGACATCAATGCCCCAGGATACTTTTTCCCTTTTCTCCCTTCTCCATCCTCCTTTATCTTCCTTCGCTTATCGTTGTCACAACCTCCATCACCACCACCATCCTGTTATAACCATCCCTCTTCACGATGCTCCACCGCTCTCACCACTGGCGGCCCACTGTCCTGGTTACATTATGACCATAGCAGTGACCATCACCCATGGCATCATCACCATCTCCAACCATCTATCAACCGCTCCAACTATCACCAAACTATCAGTGCTACCATGTCTGCCATCAATATGACACCTTCATCACCATTGCTATCACCATTGTTAATCCCACCAACACTGCCCCCATCACCATCCTTATACTGTGAGCCTATTTGCCATTATCATTCACCACAGTCCACCACTGTCACCACCACTTGACGCTACTTGTCACCAAATCACCGCCACCGCCACCACCGCGTTCATTGTCACCATCACTCATATTTTCATCACCACCAACACAATGCAGTACAAGTTAGATACTTTATGAATCTCTCCTGTATTTTAAGCTTGTGTTAAATGCCAAGGGGTAAACATGACTAAGAAGGGGAGTGTGACTCATGTCCACCATCGTTATCATCATTAATTTTGAGTGGAACCTCATTAATGCCATATTAACCTCTATCCCTGGCTAAACAGTTGCTTTGAACAGAACAGCATCTTGTAAAATTTGTGCGCTCACCCGATACAAGAACATGTCCCAGAACCCAGCTCCCGCTCCCCCAGCCCAGTCCAGCCCATGGATTTCTTGTTGGCTTTGCCTGGGGCCCATCAGATAGGACATTTCCCCTGCCGCCATCCTTTTCCAGGCCTCTTCGTGCCTGTCTGACTAATTTAATACTGGACTTTAATACTTCTCAGCCTCAATATGGTGATATAATTGTTACCACATGTTATGTGGGTTTTATAAGCTTGAATTAAATGTCACTTGGTTGAAAGCAGAAGATGGGAGAAATCTGTTTCCATCACCAAGTTCGTGTGAGGCTGCTGGAAGGCTGTTGTCTTTTGGAGACTGTGTGGGGATTCTGGGGAAAATGATCTTTCCTCTGAACAGGCCACGGAGAGGGAAGAGGCGCCTGCAGGCCTTATTTTGGCCCTAAATGACCAGTCAGAAGGAGGTAGATTTCGATCCATTTCAAGAGTCTGGGGTTGATGGGTTGGATATGCTTCACGGACTCTTCTTGACCCTCTGCGCCCTCACCCACCCCATCACTCCACCTGCATTGTACTCTGATACTACTTCCCAGCTGTGTGATTGTGGGCAACTAACTTGACTTTTTTTTTTTTTTTTTTTTTTTTTTTAGTGGTACGTGGGCCTCTCCCGTTGCGGAGCACAGGCTCCGGACGCGCAGGCTCAGCAGCCATGGCTCACGGGCCCAGCCGCTCCGCGGCATGTGGGATCTTCCCGGACCGGGGCACGAACCCGTGTCCCCTGCATCGGCAGGCAGACTCTCAACCACTGTGCCACCAGGGAAGCCCCCTAACTTGACTTTTTTTGTGCTTCAGTTTCCCCAACTGTAAAATTGGGATAATAATACACCTACTTGTAGTGAAGGTTTTATGAGATCACCCGCCTAAATCCAACACAAAGAATTGATCCACAGTCACGGTCATGGTAATAGTAATTGTACTGGCACCGACACTCATGCTACTAATTATAACAATAACTAGTGGGTTTAGGGGCTGATGACTCAATAGCCCTGTGGCCATTCTAAACAGCTTGAGTGAGTTAAAAATGGTCATTTCCACTGTGTCTGTGGTTCTCACAGGCAGGCAGCTGATTTTCTTGAAGGGGGCTTGGAAGAGGCAGTGCAGAGATTTGGGTTTGATTCCTGGTTCTGCTACTTACTAGCTGTGTGACCTTGGGCAAGTCCCTTAACCTCTCTGTGCCTCAGAAGTTGTAAAATGGGGATGATCAAATGACAGCCTCATAGAGCTGTGGTGTTGATGAAATACCCAGGTGCTTGGCACGAGGTCAGTGTGTGATTAGTGTTTTTTGTTGTTATCATTGTGAATCAGTCAACCAAACAAATGTGTCCCTGTTTCCAGTGGTTTCTAAGTGGATTCAGGCATGTTGAAATGTGTCAGGAATGCTGATGGGGGTGGATCCCCCATCTGTGTTTACATGAGGGCTGAGACATCTGGAGAGCAAACCCTCAGAAGCAGCAAGAAGCGGGGCCTGCACCCACGGCATCCAATTTAAGGAGACCCTCACTCCCAGGCGCTGGTCCCACACTTCCACGAGCCTGAGAGTAAGCGCCTCCTTAAATTTTGCATCCTGAGCCCTATACTTGTCTCACCCCTCCTGATCCTGGTAAGAAGCTAGACTGGTTCAGCTGCTGCAGTGGTCAGAGCAAGGCCAGGATGCTGAGCCCAGACTTTCATCATAAGATCTTATAACAGCCACTAGCAAGAGCAAAAAAAAAAAAAAAAAAAACAGAGAGAGAGAGACAGACATTGCTACAGTGAGGCAGTGAATATTTGTCTTGCTCTGTGATTTCTTTTGAACATCTTTGGGAAATTGTCTTTCTTCGTAGCCCTGCCTCCTCAAGATAGAAGTCAAGGGATGCCATCTGGCAGCCCCCCTTGCAACCTGGGTGTGGACCAGGGATGGTCTCAGGATAGCAGGAGGAAGGTCCTGGCAGGGGCGCCATGGGTCCAGCTCCAGCAGCATGAGGGGCCACTGTAGGGTCTTTGCTAAAATACCTTTGCAGTGTCATCTGAGGACCCTCCCTGGCTTGGTAGGCTTAATTCTCTAGCTTCTCTGGAGACTCAGTGAATGTTGCTGATAAATGCCTTTATTTCCTCAACCAACTAGAGTGGAGCCTGTTGCAGGCACCCCAAAGCCCTGACCAGCGTTGACATATGGAGTCTTCAAGGAAGTGATGGGCTGGAAAGGCCTGGAGCTGGGAAGAGGACAGACACCCACGTGCTTTTTTCTCGTGCCTCTCATCTCTGTTTCTCTCTGGCCCCGAGCACAGATGAGGTTTCTCAGATTTTTGGTTCATTTTTGCAAGTTCCAGACCTCACAGAAAATAGACCCAATGTCTCTTGGCCTCAGCATTGAATTTTTTGGGAGAAATTCATCTGAACGGCCCAGCTTGGGTCAGCTGCCTTGTCCCGTTGCTGTGTCCAGGGAGTGGGGTTACATGAAACAAACGCTCTTGCTGGATCCGCTCCCTTTAGCGGGAAGTCTCCTCGGGAAGGAGACTTTGGGGGGAGCTGTGCACGTATCCCCAAGAATCTAACTGTAGTCAAGAAGTTTCTATGGCTGGAGCGAAAGAGGCCACTGAGACTTTTGGGGGGCTCCGCCCTGTGGGGTTGGAGATGGCTCTAACTCAAAACAGAAAGCTCTTTCATTCTGGAATACACTGGGGCCCAAGGGGCTCAGACAGGAGGCTGCTGTAACAGTGAATTAACAAAAAAATCCATTTGCCTCCCCTGCTTCCCCCTCCCCGACACAGGGCACAGAGCGGTGACATCTGGAGGGCTGGGGATGGTGGGGACATTGGTGCCTGGCAAGGCAGCAGCTAGGCTGGGCTCAGATCTATTTGTGAGTATATGTGAGTACCTTGGGTAATCCCATAAATACTGCTGATGGAGAAACAGGGCTCTGGAGGCCAAAATTCTTGTCAAAGCAGGTAAATCCCCGTCACTGCCATTAATCAGGCAGGTGGGCCTGGGGACCCCCAGGTTAGATGGTCATTAGCTCAGCACCCTCCCAGGCACCAGCACCCCTTCCCACCCCATGCAGCCATTTCTCTTTATATGCAGAAATATATGCAGAATTCAAAGTGAGAGGAACGGAGGACCTTGGGTTGGTTTTACAGAAACAAAGTGAGATGTAGTGTTTCACAGAATCTAGACTTTCTGAGGGAGAAAATACAACACTGTTATGAAGAAGAGGCTTAACTTGTGGGAGCTCATAACACGCCCATATGGAGACGGCCCGTCCGTATGGGCCATACAGGTGTGACGAGAAGCACCCACCCCTTTCCCTTCCCACCTGGGGTCCTACCTGCTGGAATGGGAGAGTGTGGAGATGTCTCCTCACAGCAGCTGCCCCAGCCTTGTCTTCCGTCCTGTTCTTTGCCCACCAGGCCCCCTCTTCTGTCTCTGGGTCTCCAAGTCAACAGTTGCCTTCTCCTGCCTCTGAATGTTGAACTTTGCTGAGCCTTTTCCCTGCCTTTGTTCAACTGGAACATTCCTATCATTCTTCCAGACCTCTCCTCAAGCTTCCTCTCTGCACGAGACACTCTGGGTTGCCTTCCCAATATCCATTCCCCCTTCTGATAACAGAACCCATATATATATATCAACAGGATGCTCCCGGCCGAAACGCCTTCCCGACCTCCCTTGCAGGAGGCCAGTCCTGTGACGTAGGCATTGCTCCCCTCTCCAGTGTTGTCCACAGAAGCATGATCACAGTCTCAGTGACGTCCCCTGCAGATCCGTAGTTGAGATGTGGTGGTGTTTGGCCAGGATCTGGGATACTTCAACACCCTGCCTCTCAACCAGCAGATGGAATGATGATTTTGGAATCAGACAAACTGCTTTCAAATGTGGCTTCTGCATAACATAATCATTGGGTGACCTCTGACTGAGCCTCAGTTTCCTCCTTTGCACTGGGAACAACGCTGGCATCTCAGGCTGTTGGGAGGGCTGGTCCAGGGTATAAACTCCACAAAGATGATACGCCCACATGACAGGACGGGCACACAGTAGGTGCTTAACATATTGGGATTGAGTGGATGAGAGGGCAGGCCTCAGCAGAATGATTGGTCAGGAAATCTTATCAAAAAAACTGAATGGACACCCAGGCCACCTCTGGGCTACAGGTTCCTGTGGGGGACACGGGGAGGGCAGGGGAGGGGAAGAAAGGGTTAAGTGTTGGGGTCCCTCCCCCAACATTAGAGCAGATCGGCTCTGATCAGATTTATGCAAGGGATTCATTCCTGAAGCCATGCATTATTCAAGACTAAATTTCCCAGAGGGATAAATGCAAAGCAAGATCTGCATTATTTCAAAATCTGAACATACGGCAAGTCTTTATTAATATTTTTAAATCGCCGTTTTCCAAGTCACGTAATGCAAATTTTCATAAAATGGGACGCGCTGTTTCAGGGTTCTGGACAAGATTCGGTGGGCAGGAAGTTTTCTGAGGGTTAAACAGTGATACTCTATTCCTGGCCTCCCAAATGTGTGGGCGGGGGCTGTAACTAGAGGGGAGGCTGATCACAACCCTTTGATATTAAAAGCCATTAAAGTACCGAGGTCAAAGAATGATTAAGTTCAACAGAATTAGAGCTGATTCAAAGTTATTCCTAGGGAGCAGTGTGAATTACTGAAAAATTAATTGGTGTCTTTTTTCCTCTTTTTCCTCAACTGCTTTAGGCTCGTCAGAAAGGAATGAGAGGAATGTTTCTTCCCATTTCCCCAGGACCTGCTGCAAAATCAGAGGTTCCACACCCCCTGAGAGCAGAAGGGCAGAAGGCAGAGGGCTGGCTGAAAACACAGATTCCTGGGCCCCAGTTCTGGGGTGGGCCCAGGACTCTGCATTTTAAACAGACACTTCAGGAGACTCTGATGTGGGTGATAGGAACCCTGGGTGTCTGAGGCTCCCTGGAGTGGAATTTAGCTGCATCTGGGATGCAGAGGTGCAAGGGGCTGGTGCTCGCAGGGGAAAGAGATATTTTGGCCTCTGGGACTGGGTGAGGAGATGCTGAGGTTCTGAAGGTGGTGGCCCTTGCAAAGGGCCCTCCAGGTGGTAGGTCGTCAGTGGGGTGGCTCCATGAGGGCTGTGGAAGCTGGACTCTCAGTCCTGCAATCTTGGGAATGGGGTACCTGGGGCCCGAAACAGGCCTGCATCACTGAAGAGAACCCTTGATGGGCATCTGTCACCCATCCCAAAGAGCAGTTGTTGGTGGGGGCATAGTGCATGATGGTGACAACGTCAGTAGCAAACATTTATCAATCGTTCACTAGTGCCAGGTCTCATTGTATTAAATACGCTAAGTTATAGGTCTCAGTATTACTCCCATTTTACAGATGAGGACACTGAGGCACAACTTGCCCAAGGTCACACTGCCAGTGAAAGGGAGAACTGGGATTTAAATAGAGGCCATAAGCCATAGAGTCTATTCTTAGTCCCTGTGCTCTACAGCCACAAGCAGTAACTGAGGGGATGATGATCACAAGACCTGAAAACTGAATCCTTTCTAATTATTTTGGACCAAACCCTGGAATCCTTGTATGATCCACAGAAAGGAGAAGACTCCAGAAATTGACTACTATTGAATTTATTATCTAACTAATGGGGGTATGACTTGATTTAGACATCTAAAGAAATGGGGCATATCTTCTATTTCAGGAGTTATAGAACAATTCATACCTATGGCCCCAATAAGAATGTCACAATCATATGCTTGCCTTTTTTTTTTTTTTTTTTTTTGCGGTACGCGGGCCTCTCACTGCTGTGGCTTCTCCTGTTGCGGAGCACAGGCTCTGGACGCGCAGGCTCAGCGGCTATGGCTCACGGGCCCAGCCGCTCCGGGGCATGTGGGATCTTCCCGGACCGGGGCACGAACCCGCGTCCCCTACATCGGCAGGCGGACTCTCAACCACTGCGCCACCAGGGAAGCCCAGCTATTCTTTCTTTAAGGTCTTATATCACTCAGGTGAGGAGAGACTACCTTAAGGCATAGTAGTGGAAAAAGGAAGCATCTACCTGAGTGCTTCTGTAGAAGTGGTCTGTATGACCCACCAGACCAGCCCAGGGTGGCCATCCTTAAAAAGCCAGAGGAGACCCCAGGTTACCTCTTACCACGCCAGCCCTGGGAGCAGTACTTTCAAGAGTAAGAATTGAGAGAAGATGGAGAAGGAGGTGTGTGCGCGCACGCGCCTGTGTGTGTGATGTGGGGCCTTGGCCTGATACATTAATGGGAGGAGGGAGAGGAAAGGGGGGCCTTGAGAGCCCGCTTGTGGCCGACTCAAGTGGTGAATGAACCCCGGGGCCCAGGCTGGGTGCTAACAAGGAAAGGAAGAGTTGCCGGGTAGTAGGTAGACTACAGATTTGGGGAAAGAGACCACTGCCTGCACACACACACGTGTGTGCACACCTGCTACAAGGGACCGATTTCTTTAACCAAGGCTGCACAAGGCAGTCCCCAGAGTGGGAGCATCTTCTCTTGATTTCTCATGCCCTCCCCTGGTTCCCTCCATGGGACCAGTTCCTGTGTCCCTCTCCACACAGGATGGTTCTTTTAAGGGATGAGGAGACAGCAGAGTTCTGCTGTGATGCGGACCTTCCATACCTGGACCGACAGCTGGGGAGAAATCCCCCAACAACCCGGGCACCCTGTTAAAGGGCTGTTTACACCTTCAGGCTCTGGCTTTGGAGCCAGGCTCACTGGTATCCTCAGCCAGGGGCAGAAAGCAGAGCCAGGACTCAGGCTCTCCTGAACAGTGTGTCCACCTCCACCTGCCCAGGATGCAGGGGGGTCCACCCCTCTGCAGTAATAGTGGTTCCCGTGTATTGAGAGCTTAGTAGGTGCCAGGAACTGCCCTCACTTGATCTGATTTAACTCTCACAACAAACCTGTCTAATGTGTGTTCTGAATACTCAGTAAATACTGGTTGAATGAAGGGATTAGCCCTTTGAATTGGATCTTATTATTCCCCTGGTGGCTCTCTCACCTTGTTTCCTACCACTCTCCTGCTCACTCTGTTCCAGACACACTGGCCTCCTTCCTGCCTCAGGGCCTTTGCATTTTTGTTCCTCTACCCAGATGCTCTTCACTCAATATCCATGTGTCTGGCTCCCTGTCCTCCTTCAGGCTTTACCCCAATTGCTCCCTCTCAGCAGGGCCTTCCCCCAAACACCTTATTTAAAATTACAACACCCCCTCCCTCCTTCCCCTACCTTATTTTCCCCCAAACATGAATTACTTTCTCCCAGTCTATACATATTCTTCCTGATTGTGTTCATTGTTTGTCTGGTCCACTAGGATCTACATTCCTTCAGGCAGAGATTTCTGTCCGACTGATTCATTGCTGTGTCCCAGGTACCAGCTCAGACTAGGTGCTCAGTACATATTTACTGACTGTATGAAAGAATGGATGAGTTTCCTTTTTACAGAGGCTTTGGAGAATGAGCTGATCACTGTTCAAGTCCACATGGCAAGTAGGTGGCAGAAGTGGGATTCAAGTCCAGGCTGGCTCCAAATTGGAATGTAGGGCTTGATCCCGGAGGAAGTGCTGGACAGGTCTTTTTAGGTGGGTTATGAGGCAAGTTGCCCTTGAGGTGTAGGGGAGGAAGAAAATGCTTTCTTCCTCTACCCATCTTAGATTCATTGTCTGGGGCCCTGTGAATTAGACCCACAAGAGATAAACAGAAGTTTATTAACATGTACGTCTAGCATACTCATGGGAGTGTCCAGTGCTGAGTAACTCAAAGGAGTGGTCAGGACTTGGGCTTACATAGCATCTTAACACAGGCACAATATAGTGCTAGAGTGACATGAGAAGGAAAAGGACTTTGAGTTTCTAGGGCAGCAAACTGTGGGGAGGTAACTATGGGGAAACTAATGGAAGATGAGAGCTAGTTAGTAAGGTTTGTTGTGTAGATTCCTCTAGTGTCATCTCCATGCTCATAAGATTCTAGAGTTGTCTCCAGTGATTAACTTCTGTCCTTCCCGGTAGAGAGTAGGGACACCTTTACAAATTTATGTTCTGCTTTTAGGCAAATAGGAGAAGGATGGAGAGATTTTCTTGTATCTTTTTTTTTTCAGTTGCCTTCAGCTCAAAAGAATCCTTATGCCAAAATGGCATATTTTGGGGTGGCATATTCTGCCACCCTTCAGAGGCAAAGGGTTTTAGTGGCTGAATGTTGCAACTTGCATACAAGCAAGTTCAAAGACGCTCCAGCCAGCCTGCCAGGTAACAGCAGGTAGCCTCAGGTGGCTGCAGGTAATGAGAAGATGCTTTGGGATGGGGGCCTGCCCTGTACATTATCTTTGCTGTTATTTTGCTTCAAGGGACAATTGGTCCCTTATAGCAGATGTGCACGTGTGTGTGTGTGTGCGTGTGCGTGTTAGCCAGTTTGTGGGGATGTCTGCATATACAGCCACCTGTCTGAGAACCCCTTCCCATTGTGGACCCTGTGGGCTGTACAAAGGAACCCTGGGAGTGAGCTCCGGGCTTTGTCCACACCAGGGCAATTATGTGGGTAATTGTGCCAGTGTGCCCATTAGCTGACATAATCAGGGAGTGAATTAACATCAGCTTTTCTGGCTGCATTTTAAAGGCATTATTTAAATGCTCTTTTTTTTTTGAGCCTATGCACTCTTCAGAAATTAAATTTAGACCATGATTTTATTACCCTTTTTATTTAATTTATCCTAATGGCTGCATTCAAGCTGTGAACCAGCTGTTGACTTTGAAAAAACATTGTTCCATTTGAAGGGAGCATTTTAAAACTTAATGTAATGGCTGTAAGTAATCACTACAGCAATTACAAACCCCAGCACTGTGCGTCATAAGGGACACAGGGGGTTTGGAAGAATGCTCAGGTGGGCAGAGGGATGGCTGGGTCAAGAGGCAGGGATGCAGCTTTGGGGGAGGGGGAGGGGGGAGGGTGGTACGCAGGAACCTGCAGACCACACAAGCCTGCTTCTCCTCCCTGGGCTAGCTGGGGCCTGGGCACGTGGATCTGCTCAGCCCCTCGCTCCTGCTGGCCTCTCCCCAGCCACTTCATCCCATCCGACGCACGTCTGTGCTCCGTCCCCTGCTCCTTGCCAAGGACAGAGGAATATAAGAGGTTCCGAGTTCAGACGGAGTTCAGGGGCTCAACCTGGACATAACCTTTTCATTAGTTCCTTTCTGCCTTTCTATTTATTCATCTACTTGTTTATTCAATCACTGTGGGAGGTTGCAACAAAAACGGGCACAAATTCTTCCTATCCCTGTATCCAGTCCCTCTGTGATGCACTTCTTCCACTAAGAAGTGAAGTCTACTCCAAATTGCGGATTCGAGCTCAGTTATGGGATGGCCTTTGGCCAATGGGATGTTAGCAAATGCGGTGCCAGCTGAGGTTAGTCCCCTCGTGCTGCCCTGAGACTCCACGTGGAAAAGCCCGGGCTAGCCTGCTGGATGAGCAGAGACGACGTGGAACACGGTTGAGCCGCCCAGCTGATGGTAACCAGCTTGCTAACACGTGGGTGAACCCCCTTCGACCACGCAGCTCCAATGAGCCAGCCCAGTAAATCTACTGAATCCATGAGCTAAATACAGTGACTGTTGTTTCGAGCCACTACATTTAGGGGTGGTTCTCTATGCAGTAAACGTAAACTGAAACAATCACTCAGCAATCATTTCTCTGGCGCCTAATCTTTGCCAGGCGTTGCACTCAGCTGTGGGGATGTATAGCCCGGGGGTGGGCTTGAGATTTGGCCAATCAGAACACGCCATTCCTCTGATCACAGCTTCCTTTTGGCCGGTTACCTCTTGCCTGGGGTGAACCATGCGACTCTCTTGCTCTGCCCTGCTCTGCAGACTGCAAGGTCTCTGCATTCCAGACGCAGCTCCAAGTCTCTCCTTAGCGCCACCCTCAGATGGGCAGTGGGCACTGCCAGTAAAGCTTAGTGGTTGAGAGCATCAGACTAACAGGAGGTTCAAGTCCTAACTTCTCTACTAACCACCATCTACTGTCATGAGCTGGATGGTAGAGTCAGACTGTCTGGATTCCAATCCCACCTCTGTGACATTAGGTCACAGACACAACCTCACTGGGCTCTAGGTTCTCTATCTGCAAAATGAGAGATGATACTACCCCATTCATAGGACTGTTGTGAGGATCAAAAGAGATAGAACCTGCCACGTAATAAACACTCACTGCAGGAGAGACTTCCTACCATCACTCTCTGAGTCTCCGGTTCTCCATCTTGAAATGGGCAGACATCATGCTACCTATTCCTAACAACCACCTGAGGATGGTGTAAGGATGAGAAATGATGAATGCATTTCAAGGATTTACCACTGGGGGTCACACATGGAATGTGCCCTATAGATGGCAAATATCATTGTTTTTTGCTCTTAGTTATTATCAGCCAAGCAAGGGGGAAAGCTCTGGGCTGAGGCTGGCTTTCTACCTCCTAGCAATGAGCACTCAGGGTGCTTCAGGTAGCTGTCCTCCCAGGACATATGTCTTTGCTGGAGCGACAATGTGGCCAAACTGACTTACCATGTATGTGGGTTATGATCTTTTCTTCTCTGGCCTCAGTTTCCTTATATTTAAATCGGAGGATTTCAGAGAGGCAAATGGTTTTAAACTTTGTGCTTTCTATAACCGATTGGTAATGTCTGTCTGGAACCATGAATGGAGATCTCACCACATCGTGGCCTATCAGGAAGAAGTGTCATGATGGATTAGTGATGTCTGCAATGTATGTGACGTGGGAGGATGGAGTGTATCTGCCGACCTAGACTAGTAGTCTCTTAGGCGTCTCTTGAGAGTACTAAGATTCAGTCACTGTGTGGATTTCTGACCTGACAAGTCTATATATCAGCTTTCATGTTGTGGGTGCTTCAGTGTGGAGCTCGGGGTGGGGAATGAATACTACTCATCTTCATATTCTTAGGACCTAGCGAGGAGGTTCACTCCTCAAATGGCCTGGAGGAAAGACCATAGACTCTGTGGTCAGAGAAACCTGGAGTTCTATCCCAGAGCTGCTATTTCCCAGCCGTGTGTCTGTGCAGTGGTAATCACCAGTGCTGTTTGCCAAGTATTCTGGAGCTCCCATTTGGGGGGAACTAGATAGTATTGTTGTAGGATCATGTGATTAGCTCTGACCAATGGGCTGTGAGCAGAAGTGAGATCCCTCAGAAACGTTTCTTTCCTTTTTCCATGATGACCAACAAAAATGTTCCAGATGTGCTTAGCCATCACCTGGACCCCAGAGTGAAGGCTGGTCTCCCTGGGAAGCTGAGTCTGAGATGGAGATTAGCACACATGAAGTTTACCAGGTAATGCTCTTGGGATCCACACTCATGGATGAAGGGAGGAAAGCAAGAGCTCTGAAGCTGGGGTGGTCCTTCAGAGATGTCCCAAGTTGGGGCAATGGTCTGAGCTTTTATACCTTCATATCAATCACTCACTGAATGTAAGTTACCCCCAGGAACTTCTGTCTTTCCTGGTCATAAAATATTTATAAAGGCATACTTTAGGGAATATAGTGAATATAAAATTTAGGATCACAATATGAAGCAATTTCAATCCTCTCAAAAAGTCAGCCTAGGGCTTCCCTGGTGGCACAGTGGTTCAGAATCTGCCTGCCAATGCAGGGGACACGGGTTCGAGACCTGGTCTGGGAGGATCCCACATGCCGCGGAGCAACTGGGCCCGTGAGCCACAACTACTGAGCCTGCGCGTCTGGAGCCTGCGCTCCGCAACAACAGAGGCCGCGATAGTGAGAGGCCTGCGCACCGCGATGAAGAGTGGCCCCCGCTTGCCACAACTAGAGAAAGCCCTCGCGCAGAAACGAAGACCCAACACAGTATAAATAAATAAACACATATAATAAAAAAAAAAAAGTCGGCCTAGTCCACAATGCTCTGCAGATGTAAGGCCACTGGTGAGACTCGCTGAAAGCAGTTAGACTAGTAGAGGGGGCTTTTATGCACATTTATAACTAGATCATCCGAATGCCTCTTCTAAGTGCAAAACCACCCATTACACCAATGCAGCAACAATGCATCCGTATTGTTTTCATTAGTAGTCAAATTGCATAGAACAGCAGAATAAAGCACAGTGGGGCTCACAAAATGGGCTAAAATATGAACCTGTCCTTGTAAAACACACACTAGGAAGGGAATGCAACCTTGGAGGCGGTGGAGCTCTTCAGCTGAGAGCAATTCCCGCAGAGGGAGCACAGCTGCGGGCTGAGGGCAGCGCTTCCAGCAGCTGGAGAATAGCAGTGGTGCCCGCTTCTTTTCTGGGGGGAGCGCCACATGGCATGTGGAATCTTAGTTCCCCCACCAGGGATTGACCCCGTGCCCCCTGCAATGGAAGCGTGGAGTTCTAACCACTGGACCACCGGGGAATCCCCAAGGAGCCAGCTTCTACAGCCTGTGAGAACCAGTTATTAAATGTTCAGGAATTTGGCGAGTCAGTTGCCAACCATAGTCATCATTAAAAATTAAATTACATAAATGTATAAACACATTTTATTAAAAACAAAGGTAATAAATACTCAAGACTCATCACTTCCTAATTGTTTTATTTTATTTTACCTGAGCTCTTGAGCTGATTTCCATCATTGTATGGTGGAAATACTGCACAGCGTGTGCTATCACGCAACTGCATTCAGTGACCTCGGCAGCTTGAGATCCACCCTAGTGGGAGTATTTATACCACAGAAACTGGCAAATGCTACAAATCACGGCTTTTCCCTTTGTTTGGTTGATTGTCTAGACTGGAGAAAGTGATGGAGAAAAGGCAGACTAAACTAAATGTCACTGGTAGCTGTTACATTGTGAATAGTAAAAAAAAAAAAAAAGTCAAATAACAGTTGAATTGCAACTATAGGTGGCTGTGGATGTATGAGTTCAATAAAGATCAATAAAAGCATTCTGTGAGAATTATTGGGCTATATGGAATTGACAATAAAAAGTATTACCTATTTTATTATCATATATAAACAGTACACTATACATTCTTCATATCAGCAAAATTTGTAATAAATGTGTGTATTTATATTTTTTTCTCCCAGAGAATTATTATTAAACATTTACCGACACATCACTGGGGACTAGGTCCTTCATCCTCTAAGGGGCTATCTTGGGGATGAAGCACAGTGTCCATGAAAGAAGGTGACATGGAGCAGAGTCGCTGCCGTGCCTTGTTGGACGCGCAGCTTGAGAAGGAGATAGTTTACTGCTCTCTGATGCTTTATGACTGGGATTTGGGGGACTGTTTTTTACACAGCATGACCTAGCCTACGCTGACTGATATACTTGGGTAAGGCGCTTAATTCTCTGGGCTGCAGTTTAGTTTCTTCACAATAATACCTCCTTGTAGGATTTCAGAGAGAACCAGAGGCGAGGTCTGTATTACCTTTGGCATCCAGTAGGCACTCTGGGTAGTGCTTTTTATTGATAGTAGTGTCTTAATAAATGATTATTTATCTGATTTAAGATGTGCTTGAGCCAATTCATACAAGTCATCTTTGGATAAGTGGGACGAGGGTACAGCTTTCTGTCTCTCTGCTTCTCTCGGTATCTGTCTCCGTCCTCTCGACCCCTCTTGGTGTCTTTCTCTGCAGTTGTGTCTGGCTCCATCACCATCTAGGGGACAGAACCGAAGGCCACCAGTCCCAGCTGGGAAGGCGGCACTTCAGGGGTCCTGGAGTGTTAACTGCACAGTTACTGTCGCTACTTTGTCCCCGGGTCTTCTGAGTGGAGTAAAATGCCACCCCAAGAAACAGTGGCAGAGGAGGGCCAGCCATAAAGGTTAATGTCCTGAAATAGCTTGGAGGCAGTGGTGGTCGGCAGGAAGAACAACTTTAACATAAAATAAAAACGGATGGATTGATCACTACAAAGCCTGGCTGGACCTCACATAGCCTCCAGCAGCTAAGCAGAGGAGGGGGTGGAGTGCAGACCTCAGCCCAGAAGCTGTGAGGGACAGCCTGGCTCCCTGGGTAATTCTACTGTGCGGCCAGGATTGAAGACTTCTGATTCGGAGGCCAACTTCACACCAAGCAATTATTGAACACCAGCCGGGTGTCCTACAATTCAACTCAATTCTGACACTATCTACCTGGAGATAGCATCAGATCCCACAGGTGAAGGGTTCAGTCCTACAAGACTGCCCCACCACAGACACCAATCACAGTCCAGGTTGTCACCAGACTGGCCATAAGCCAGAGGTTCCCAAGACCCCCTCCTTAGGTTCCATTAATTTGCTGGACCTCTTACAGAACTCAGAGAAACATTTTACTTATTAGATTGCTGGTTTATTGTAAAAGGATGTAACGCAACAACAGCCAGATGGAAGAGATGCTCAGGGCAAATCATGGGGAAGGGGCTGCAGAATTTCCGTGCTTTCTGAACGCACCACTCTCTCCAAACCTCCGTGTGTTCCCCAACCCGGAAGCTCTCCGAATCCAGTCTTTTTGGGTTTTTATGGAGGCTTCCCTACGTAAGCATGATTGATTAAATCATTGGCCACTGGGGATTGATCCAACTTCCAGCCCCTCTCCCTTCCCCCGAAGGTCAGGAGGTGGGACTGAACAGTCCAACCCTCCAATCGCGAGGTTGGTTCCCCTGACAACCAGCCCCCATTCTTGGGTGCTCTCCATTATCTCATTAACATAAACTCAGGTGTGGTCAAAAGGGGTTTGTTATAAATATCAAGATACTTTTATTGCTCTTATCACCTAGGAAATTCCGAGGATTTTAGGAGCTCTGTGCCAGAAATAGGGACAAAAGTCAAATATAAATATATATCTTATTATAAATCACAATATCACAGGATTCCTAATCATTTTAGTTGGTACACGGATCACCTTTGAACTGCACTGGATTGTTCAACAGGAATAACATGTCTCAGAGGAGATTGTGCGGATTAAATGTGATGCATTTAATAACTTACTAAAGGTCCGTCAGACGGGGACTCATTAAATAAATTACGGTATCCATAGCTATTTATAATTATGAGACAGATGTACACATGTTGTTATGGCATATTCTCCAATAAATATTAAGAGGAAAAAGCCAGATGGTGAGAGTCTTGATGGTGTGTCTCCCTCTGGAGGTGGGAGGAGAAGCTGGGGGAGCTGGATGCTTGTATATTCGTGACTCTCTAGAAGGGATACCCCTGAAACTGGTCCAGTGATCACCTGTGGGGATTGAAAATGGGGACTGGTTGACTGAATTAGGTGGGAAAGTTACCCTTTGACTCTGTGCCCTCTGATACTGTTTCACTTGATTACCATTTATATCTCGTACTTCTCCCTTTATTTGTTAATAGCAGAGAAAAAAAAATCCCTGGGAGATTTGGATACCCGACCAGGTTTTGGAACCACCACCATCGTCCAAGACACCAGCCCAGTCAAGTGCAATGTCAGTATTGAGTCTGTGAAGATCCCAGGTGACCTAGAAGTTATTTATGAGGTAGTGGGGGCTGGGTCCCCGTAAGAGGACTCCAAAACACTATGGATAGGAATGACCTGGATAAACGGCAGAGGTCAAGGCTTTCAAAGAGATTGGTTGCACACCAGAAGGACAAAAGGAACCTGACAGTGCAAGTGTAGAATTTTTCGGGCTCATTCTGCGTGGCAAGGACTGCAGTGGGTTGTTAAGACACAGGAGACTTGAGAGTTTCCCTACTGAGTTCTGCCTTGTTTTTTTCCAATTCTGTCAACTATTAGGTCGCCCCAGTGTTATCATTGGGCCCCCGAGACCCTAACGTGTCAGAACTCCCCTTCACAGACCCTGCAGCTGTGCGGATGTGGATCCAGGTGGGTCCCTTGGTGCCCAGAGGCCCCTGGTATTTGGGCGCCCAGATCTTAGGCCGGCTGCGGTGGCAGTGGAGTTGGGATTGCTTGAGGCCAGGGGCTCGGGGACAGTTATGTCTTCATGACCCCTTTTATGTGCCAGGCTGTGCTCCCCTTGACTCCTTCGTCCTGACTTTGGGGGTCAGTCTTTTCATCTTCCTGTCCTGACCTTTCCTGAGACTCCATTCCTTCAGAAAGCCCTTTCCCCATTCTCCAAGGGAGTTGCATGTGAGAACTTCCACGTTGCCTCACTCAAAGCAGCCTCCTGAGCCTCTGGGAGAAATGGTGCAGAAGATTCAGGATTGGCAATCAGGCCCCAGGACATTGGGCCAAAACCTGCCCTCAAGAATTAAGGTAGTTAGTTCCCTGGTGGCCTAGTGGTTAGGATTCTGGGCTTTCAGTGCCGTGTCCTGGGTTCAATCCCTGGTCGGGGGAACTGAGATCTCACAAGCCATGTGGCACGGCCAAAAGAAAAAAAAAGACATTTATATAAACAACAAGGTCCTACTGTATAGCACAGGGAACTATATTCAATATCCTGTGATAAACCATAATGAAAAAGAATGTATATATATATATATATATGTATAACTGAGTCACTTTGCTGTACAGCACTAATTAATACAACATTGTAAATCAACTATACTTCAATTAAAAGAAAAGAATCAGGGAAGTGTTCTGGGGGACAGTGAAACTATCTGACCTTGTCTTGCTGTGTACATAGCTGGCCGCAGGGTGGGGCATCGGGGTCTGTGTTGGGGAGTTTGCCTGTCTTGTCAAAGGCACCTGGTATGGGTGGTGTCCTCAAGGCATGGCTGACCCCATTTCCTCATCAGGAAAACCTGAGTAACGCCACCACTTACACAGCTGTGAGTGAAAACGCACAACAGAGCATCTGGCCGCCCATAGATGGTGCGGGCAAGTGTTCGTTGCCTCTGGATGTGGGCGGGTCCTAGCAGGAGAGGGCGTGTCCCTGAGCTGCAGACCTCGCAGGGACTCCACCCAGGCACACACAGTCTGTTTCTTCTCCAAACATCCTGACCTGGGCAGACATCTGGGCTGAGGTGGGCCCTGCCGGGATTGGAGAAACAATGACTGAACTCGTGGAGGCTGCAGGGAGAACAACCCTTGTTGGGGACTGGCTGTACCAGGGTGGGTGCTGGGGACCTGTATGGGTTCTCGGATAACTGAAATTCCTGTGGACCCTTTGTAGCACCAAATGCCTAGAGAGTCAGCCAGGTGGATCTTCGGAGGCTTAAAAGACAGAGACAATGGACAAACCTTTTCGATGCTGAAGGTCACTGCAACACCACTCAGTCTGATCCCTCCGTCTTCCTTTGCCCTTTTCTTCTGGCCACAAATTCTGGGCCATCTTCCTTTGGGTATGCAATCTAGGGTCTTGCTGACCTCACGAAAACCCTGTAAGAATTTAAGGAGGCATACAGAAAGCCCTAGAAAAGAAGAACTGGGAGCTAGTCTTGGCCCTTTCCTGGACTCAGTGGTCAGAGTGGACCACTGATAACTGATTTTCTCCCTTCTGGTTCCTTCAAGCTCCATGACCTTCAGGCCCCATCAAAACTCATGGGTGTGAATAAATTCCTAAATAGGGAAACCAGCAACCCAACGTATCCCCTTAATTGTGTAGACCTGATCTAGAGAGATGAGTCTGGAAGAGAGATGAGTCTGGAAGAGCTCAGGGCAGAACCTCATTTAATATGGACCCTATAGTTTTCCTTTTTCTGAAGTTTTGGAGTCAGGGACAAGCTGAGCAACTTCCCCCAAGCAGCCACAGAGAGAGTAAAACCTCAGCCTCACCCAGCAGGAGCCGCCGCATTTGCATGCATCGGAAGCAATTTTTGTGAATTTAATTAATCACAGTTTACATGCTAATAACCCTTGAAATATTTTTATGGGTAAATAATGGATATTCCCTGCTGTGGGGGGAATTGCTGGTTCCAGTGCTCACTTATAGTTTATTTCCCATTGAGTGATTACAGCGTGAGAGTGATACCTACCATCGTGATGGGAGAAGAGAGGTGTGATTTTTGTTTCATGGATGAGGCCGGGAGAAGGTAGGATCTTCCCTAGTAGGTGCTTGGTGTCAAGATGGGGCAGCCGGAGTGGCCAATGCTGAATGTGGCCACTTTCACGTCTAGGTTTTCTGGTTATAACATCTTGATTATAATTCTATTATAGTCATCATCATCATAATCACAGCTGCCACTACCACTACCACTATGACCATGATCTCCTCTCTAACCAGTTTTATCACCATCACCACCACCATCACCTCCATCATCACCATTAACATCAGCACCACCATCACCTCCATCATCACCATCATCACTCCTTAAACCCGTTTTATCAATACCACACCGTCACCGCTGCCGCATCACCACTTCTATCATCTCCATCATCACTATCATCATCACAGTCACCACCACATCATGACCAGAGCCTTCAACACCACCGTCAGTATCAGCATCATTACTACCGTAAGCACACCAGCTCAACATTCATTACCTTTCTGTACCCTGGGGATGCTATTCCCTCCCTTCCTTGGATCCTGGTTCTCCTCTTTCCCTCTCCACACATCCTCACCCTTCCACATCTAATCAATCACTAAATCCGATTGATTCTCCCTCCTGCATACCTCTTCAAGTTGTGTCCTCATCTTTCCTTATATTTCTTCAGTCTAGGTCCTCATAATTTCTCAGCTAATCTCCTGCAAAAATGGTCTCCCTATTTCTATCCAACGTAGTGCCAGAGTATCTTTCTAATATGGAAATCTGACTTCTGTGATTAAAACTTTTTCTCATTACTTCATTGTTATCAGCGATACTTCAACTCTACTATATAAACTGTTTTAATGGAAAACATTCTATGGACCCCACACCAAAGTGCGGCATAAATAAGAGAGAGTACTTGTACCTTTCTGACCAATTGCTTCAGCAGCACTCACTTGCCTTATTAGTAGGGCACTTATCACTGTCCTCTTAAGTTTCCTTCCTTGCCCCCCCACTCCCTGGAATGCTCTCTGAACCTCAAAAATTTTTTTAGTTCACAAGGAGATATGTCTTCCTCCAACCCAGACGAAGCAAGAGCAGGAGCCTGGTAGGTCCACTGCTGCAGCTGCTTCTTCTTACCGCAGGGGTCACCGCTGAAGATAAATTCTGCACAGTCTTGTGGATGATTTGTTCTGTGGTTACACTGGGTTTAGTTTCTGGGTATCTGTCAAGAGAAGGTGTTCTGACTCCTTCAGTGCTATGCTTGGCCAAGGCCCCAGGGTTACATCTCTATGGTCAATGTTGTCACTTCACATACACAGTCACTCTTTGGGTAAGAGGTGGACCCAGGGGCACTGGTTTGGAGTCAGTTCATAAGTATTACCTCATGCTTCCCCTCTGACCTAATTATTAGACAATTAGCTATTATTTGACTCATTCAAAGCTCTTGTTACATCTTGAAAGAAGTCCACTTGAAGGGCAACTTGCTTTGTACCTATCCTTATGCTGCAGGCTACGCTCAGTGATGAAAAATGCCTTCTATTCCTAGTCATGCTATCTGTAATTGACAGCCTCTTTAAGTAAAGTTGAGGGAGGAACCCAAAGGTTTGATGTTCTTCAGGACGGTCCTATTGTACTCCTGACAGTGGAACATAGAGTACACTCTGCTCACACATCTTTTCTTTCTTTTTTTGAAAATTTATTTTTGGCTGCATTGGGTCTTTGTTGATGTGTGTGGGCTTCTCATTGTGGTGGCTTCTGTTGTTGCGGAGCACGGGCCCTGGGGCATGTGGGCTTCAGTAGTTGTGCCATGTGAGCTCAGTAGTTGTGGCTCACGGGCTCTAGGTGCATGGACTTCAGTAGCTGTGGCACATGGGCTTAGTTGCTCCGCGGCATGTGGGATCTTCCCGGACCAGGGATCAAACCCATGTCCCCTGCATTGGTAGGCGGATTCTTACCCACTGCGCCACCAGGGAAGTCCTGCTCACACATCTTTAAACATGGTCTGGAGATGATGTAGGAAGAGTACAGGATTGGAAACAGACAGAAATCATTTGTATCTGTGGTGGAAATCAGCTGCATTTGCCTGCCCAGCATCCTATTGCTTCTTCAACTCTCACAGAACCTCAATTTTCTTTTCAGGAATCACCCTTCCCCCCACTGTCAGTCCCTGTGGCTTGGGCAAGACTGGTCTTACCTCTGTTCTCAAGGGGTGAGAATCTGACCGAGGCCTGGCCAATCACAGGACTGAAACTCGCCAGCTACAGTGATTGGTTCAGGGATCAGCCGTGACTCAGGTAGGGCCAATGAAAGCCTGACCTGAGATTTTTTGCTAGAACGATGGGAAGAGAAGCACTGCCTTTCTGTTGAGAATGCTAAGCTGGTAGGATGTAGGCTTGAAGCTGTTGGGATTCTATCGTAGCCACCAGGTGGAGAAAGCCTGACGGAGAATGAAGTCAACTCTGCAGGGAGCAGAGCCAAGAGATAGAGATGGAGAGATTCTTGAAGATTTTGAGTACCTAGATCTAACTGTACCTGAAGCTAACATGACTGATGGTTTTTTCATGAGCCAGAAGATACTCATTTTCTAGTTAGGTCTGTCTGAGTTGGGCTGAGTTTTGGTTACTTGTCATAATATAGCTTACTAATTCGTCTCCTGAGAACCAGTTTAAGAGGGGTCTCACTAGTGAAAGATACTAAGACAGACAGGCAAACAGGCAGATAGATAATCTATCATAATTAGAGACTTCTTTTCACCTCTTTACAGGGCAGAGCTGCACCATCCCTCCTTGCTGGTTGCTTTGCTTGTGTCTGAGGCAGCCAGGGCAGGGTGCCAGTACCAGGCAAGCTGCAAATATTACAGAACATCTGGGGAAAACGGTATTGTTCCCAATTTATGTTTTTGCTTCCCCTCCTGTCTCCTGCCTTTTTGCTTTTATTTAAGGCTGTGTTCAATGTTGTAATTACTTTTTAAATTGGTCACGTCTGTGTCTCGGGTGCATGGCTTCCCTCTGTTGCTGGGCCTGGCACTGTAAATAAACCCTGGTACTTTGGCTGGGAGGCGCCTGCTGAAATATTGCCCTAAATAAATAAAAGGCAGATTAGATATTGGAAAATAACTTTAAATTACATTTGAATTCTTGAGGAATTACATCTTACATCTGCATTTAGGACAAATGAATTCACCATGAATAATATGTCTGGAGTGAGTGCCAATGGAGGATAGCAGTGTGGGGCAATGGGAGGAGGGAGAATAGGATTAGATCTCTCTGAGGATAGTGAGGCTTAAAAGAGATGGGGCTTCTTAAGGGATGGTCATGGCAATGGGTTTGTGTGCGTATACATCCTAGGAGACCTTGGGTATGCCTGCTGCATCTTCCAGAGAGGCGGGGCTCCTCCAAAGGAAAGTTGCCAGGTTAGTTAACTGGGTTAATTTCCTTGTGGATGGAAGGGGATGCTGACATCACTATGTCCCTACTATCTACTGGGTACCTCACAAACATGGAGGCAGTGTAGTCACCAGCTTTGGGGACAGGAACCTGGGTACAGATGCTGGTTTTGTCACCACCACTGTTGACCAGCAGATAGACCCTTGTCACCAGGAGACTTCAGTCCCCTGGCTTGTTGCTGAGGAATTGGGGGCAGGGAGGGTTATATGTCTTAACAGCAGGGGCTTTGGCATCAATCTGACTTGGGTTCAATCCCTGTTCTGACACTTCCTAGTGACACTTCCTAGTGTCTTTGGGCAAGTCACTTACCTCGCCAAACCTGCTTCTTCATCTGCAAAATGGAGTTCATAACAGTAGTAACTTGTCTCTCAGAGTTGCTGGAAGGATTAAATGTGATAATAAATATTACTTGTTCAGCATAACTTCACTCATAGAATGGTAATATTATTCAATCTTGTTATCTTACAACAGCCTTGTGTAATTAGATGTTAAAACTGAGGTTTCAATTAGGCACCAGGATAAGACAGATTAGCAATTTCAAAGTGAGGTGCCAATTCTCTGTATGCAGACTTACAAATAAAATAGTTGGAAACATGTACCTCAACTCTCAATCCCCTTTTACCTACTTCAGAAATAGAAAAGAACTGAAAATGAAGAGGAAGGCAAACAATTTGTGAGGAAGATATCTTTACAAAAAGCTATCCTGAGAGCCTTATTCTTTCCCTGTCTTAAGGAGTTAAAGGCGCTATTCTCTTCATTGTAAAGCTAGAGATAGGTGTATGGAGTACAACAGTAAGACTGGTATGTGGAGAGTATTAGTCAGGATAGGACAGTCTTTGATGCAGTAACAAATAAACCCAGAAGTCTCAGTGGCTTAATCAAACTAAGATTTATTTCCTGCTCAGGTTGAAGTCTGATGCTGTTCTCTTCCATCTTATAGCAGTGCTGTCTAGAATACTTGGCCCTCAAGGGAGGAGAGCTAGAGGGTGGAAGCCTCTGAGGTTCTTAACCATCTCAGTCCAGAAGGGACACATGGCAATCCTGTTCACTTCATTGGCCAGAACTTGTCACATGGCTTTAATCCAACTGCAAGGAAGTCTGGGAAACATAGGAGCACCTGGATGTTTGGTGAGTACTACCATTTCCTAGGAGCTCTTCCTCTAGGAGAGCTTGAAGGGGTTTAGCCTGCACTCCCAGAGTGTTTCAGGGCAATGGATGTGTGGCTGTTTCCAATGGACTAGCCAAGCGGGGGAGCCCTCTGTTCTAGGTGCTGGGTTACATCCATGAACAGAGCACCAACGACTGGTCTTGTTAGACTGCAATTCTAGTGTTGCTTCCTTGGAGAAGGACAGTCATGGTCAGAAGAGCCACGGGACCTGGGGTAGTTTTCAAACAGGGCAGGGGAAGATACCTCCTACTGCATGAAGTTTAAAGCCATGAAGACAGCCATTGCACTTGTCAGGAGGGCATTAGTCTCCCAGGTTTATAGATGAGAGAACCGAAATCGCCCGAGGTCACACAGCTAGAAAGTGGCAGAAGCAGAACGTCCAACTCGGGCCTCTCTGACTCCGAAACGCCTCCTCTTTCCATGGTATAACCTAACTACCTCCTGAAGCCTTCTTCCTTTTTCCAGGAGTCTCACTCACCATGCTATAAAAGCTCGTCCCACCCTGCCATCCTACAGCCCTTGAAGATGGGTGCAGAGGAAGAGGCAAAGGTCAAAGACTGCTCTTTCCTTGGAAGCTTAGAGACCCAGAGCTTCCTTTTCCCCACCCCCATCATAAACACCTACGACCTGAGGACAGAGGACCATGTGAGTCAATGGAACACAGATAGCCATCTGGGTGACATGTCCTGTGAGGTCCTGTTCCCTCGCCCCATTCTGGACCAGAGGAGCCCATAGCTGGCAGGGGTCATGAGAGGTGCAGGACGGCTGCTTTTTACTCTCCTTACTTATGTGCCTGTCACTGTTCTAAGCACAAATATTAAATCATTTGACCCTCAGAACAACCCAATGAGGCAAGTCCTATTTCTAAACTGATTTACAGAAGAAGCTGAAGCACAGAGAGGGGAAGTTACCGGCTAGGGCTGCATGGTGAGGGAGGGGGCAGAGCTAGGATTCTAAGCAGGCAGTCTCCAGCCTCCTAGCCACTCTGCCATCCCACCCCTCTGCCTCTGTAACAGGAGCTGTCGGGTCCAGTCCAATCCTCTCATTTTTCTGAATTGGAAATGGAAGGACCTAAGAGGGGTGACAACCTGCCCAAAGTCCCACAGTCTGCTAGTGTCCTGACATCCATTGGGGTCCCTTCCCTGTACCCACTGTGGATCAGGTCAACTTTAGGATTCTGGGGAGGAAGACCAGAAAGTGCTTCTTGGTCAGTTGACGGCGTTACTGCTGAAAAGTTGTAATTGACCTTGTACCAAGAAGCACATAGAGACAAATACCTCCTAGAATGTGGAGAGGAAGCTTCAGTAGGCTGAGCCTAGGGGTGTCTGGCTGGGGAGATCCTGTACCAGATCAGAGCATCAGGGTCCAGTCTGCGGTTGCAAGCAAAAGAGAACGATATATGCAGAAAACACATGCTTCGTCAGAAGGGTGTGGAACTGCTGAACCGTCATAGCTGCTTGGGGGTCTGGGAGGCAGAGCCTGGGCAGCTTCACCATCAGGATGAATTAGCTGTACCCACTTTCCATCCGGTGTCACTTCATTCAAGATTCAAATTCTTGGGAGAGAGAATCTTATTGGATCATTTTAGGTCACATGCTTATCCTTGAGCCAATCACTGTATCCAGGTGCATGGAGCACCCTGACTGGCCAGGCTTGGGTCATGTGCTTATCCCTGGACCAGGGAGGGTCAGGCTTGCCAGAGTCTCATGGAGCAAGACGGGGAGGTTAGTATCCCGTCCCTTCCTCAGGGCAGGACTGAGTCAGCTACCGGAGCATCACCACAGGACCTTAGTGTGAGTTAGGAGAAGGAGATGCCTGTGGGCAGGATCAGCCCTGTGAGCTCAGGGCTTGGTAAGCAGAGCCTGCATGGATGCAGACACTTGCCCTCCAGACCAGTTAAAGCAGATTGTCTAAATGTCAGCATCTTTCCTTTCCTTTCCTCTCCTTTCCTTTCCCCCTCCCTCCCTCCTTCCCCCCTTCCCCCCTTCCCCGCTTCCCCGCTTCCCCCTTTCCCACCTTCGCCTCCTCCTCCTTTCCTTCCTTCCTTCCTCTCTTTCTCTCTTACAATTTAATGCCTTTTACTGTATTTACAGACTTGTGCATCCATCCCCACCACCAACTGAAAAGCACTTCCATTACCCCAAGAAGATATCAATGCACCCCTTCACTGTCACTCCCAAATCCCCCCACCTGCCTCCACCCTCCACCCTAGCTGTAGGCAACCAGTAATCTACTTTCTGTCTCTATAGATTTGTCTATTCTGGACATTTCTTATAAATAGAATCATATAATATGTGGTCCTTTGAGGCTGGCTTCTTTCACTTAGCATAATGTTTTCAAGGCTCATGCATGTATCAGTACTTCGTTTCTTTTCATTGCCGAGTAATATTCCATTATATAGATATACCACATTTTATTTGTCCATTCATCAGCTGATGCAAATTGGGATTGTTTCCACTTTTTGGCTATTATGAATAATGCCACTATAAATATTCCTGTCCAAGATTTTGTGTGGATCTATGTTTTCATTTCTCCTAGGTATATACTAGGAATGGAATTGCTGGGTCACATGATGTCTTTATGTTTAACCTTTTGAGGAACTGCCAGACTGTTTTCCAAAGCAGCTGCACCATTCATACCAGAAGGGCAAGAGGGTTTCTTACACTTTGTTTCACACAACCACCAGAACTCATTGGTATCTGTCTTTTTGCTTATAGCCTTCCTATGAGGTGTAAAGTGGTATCTTACTGTGGTTTCAGTATGAATTTCTCTGATGGATAATGATGTTAAGCAACTTTTCCTGTGCTTATTGGCCTTTTGTATATCTCCTTTGGACAAATATCTACTCAGATTCTTTACTCATTTAAAAATTGAGTTATGTTTTTATTGTTGAGTTGTAATAATTCTTTATTTAGTTTACATACAAGTCAGACATATAATTTGAAAACCCTTTTTCTCATTCTATGGGTTGTCTTTTCACTCTTTTGATGATGTCATTTGAAGTACAAAGTTTTTAATTTTGATTAAGTCCAATTCATTTAGTTTTTCTTTTGTTGCTGTGATTTGGGTGTCATATCTAAGATCCCAACTCAAGGTCACAAAGATTTCATCTTATGTTTTCTTCAAAGAATGTGATAGTTTTACAACAACTATATAGTCTTACATTTGATAGTCTTACCTTTAGGTCTTTGATCCAGTTTGAGTAATTTTTTATGTGGTGTGAGGTAGGGGTTCAACTTCATTTACTCTTTTACGTGTGGATATCTAGTTGTCCCAGCACTGTTTGTTGGAAAGACTATTCTTTCTCCCTTGCCAAAAATCAACTGCCCATGGATATATGGGTGTATTTCTGAACTCCCAATTTTATTCCATTGATATTTATGCCAATGCCACACTGTCTCAACTACTGTAGTATTGTTGTAAGTTTTGAAATTGGGAACTGTTAATCCTCCAACTTTCTCTTTTTCTTCCAAGACTGTAAGATTGTATTGCTGATTTTTTGACTTTCCATATGAATTTTAGTATAAGCTTATCGATTTCTAAGGAAGCAGCCAGCTGGGATATTGATGGGGATCGCACTGAGGCTATAGATCAGTTTGGGAAGTCTGGCCAAAATGGCAACACTTAATCTTCTGACCTATGAACATGGGATGTCTTTTCATTTATTTAGGTCTTCCTGAATTTCATTCAACAATGTTTTGTAATTTTCAGAGTATAGGTTTTACTCTTTCGTTACATCAGTGCTTTTTAAAGCTCCTTTGGTGATCCCAGTGTGCAGTCAAACTTGCATAATGATTTCAGTAGCTCACATTCCTTCAGTGCTTTTATTCCAGACTGAGGTTCAGGGAAGTGCAGGGTATAGCAGAGCCAGGCTTGAGGCTCAGATATGTCTGACTCCTGAGTTAGGCTCTTTTATCAACATCCACCTGTTTCTCAGAAAACACACCTGGGATTGTAACTGAACTACAAGGGATCCGGGGCCCTCAGAGGATTCACTAAAAGGTTTGAGGCTTGGAAAAGATACCCAAGTGCTCCCACTGCCTTCCAGGGTCCCAAGTGGGTGTCCTCCATCTCTTCTTCTAAGTGAACATATACCTCTTGTATTAATTCCATAAATATTTACTGAGTCCCTCCAATGTTCTAGGTGTGGCACTAGGCGCTGGGGCTCCAGCAGTAAACAAAAAGACTGCCTTGTGGAACTAACACTTTTATAGGTGGAAATAGTCAAAAACCTAAGCCAACAAATAAATGAGGGGGCTAATTTTGGACTGGTATAAATCCAGTGAAGGAAATGGATTAGGATGTGTGATATTGTGCGATAATGAGAAATATATATATATTTGGTCTTTGTCTTCACTTCCTAGCACAGAGCTCTTAAAATCCTTATAATTTTCTGAGTGATGGGGGGTGATAGGTGCATCTTTTGTCGTAATATTTGGTCTTAGTCCCTGGTTCCTGATTCAAGAGCTTCTAAGACCCTTGGGACTTATGATAAGAGTGTTGTTTTATATGCTAAGAATGACTGGGGGTGGTGGCCTAGATACCTTCAGAATTGGGGCTGGTTGCCAGAAAGACCAAGGCATGATTAGAGGGTTGGAACTTTGAGCCCCACCCCTTGACCTCTAGGAAGGGGATGGGGCTGGAGTTTGAGTGCAGTCACCCAGCGCCAGTGATTTAATCCCTCGTGCCTGTGTAACGGAACCTTCATAAAAATCCTAATGATGGGGTTTGGAGAGCTTCCAGGTTGGTCACACATCAAGGTGCAGGGGTGGCGATGTGCCTGAAGAGGGCATGGAAGTCCATGGACCACCCCTCCACCACGCCTTGCCCTGTGCATCTCTTCCACGGGCTGTTCCTGAGTTGTATCCTTTATAATAAACCAGTAATCATAAGTAAACAGTTTTCCTGAGTTCTGTGAGTAATTTGACAATTAGCCAAACCCAGTGAGGGAGTTGTGGGAGCCCCTGACTCATAGTCAGTCTGTCAGGAGTACAGGAGGCCCGTGGCTTGCAGTTGGGGTCTGAAGTGGGGGCTGTCTTGTGGGACAGGACCCTTAACCTGTGGGGTCTGTGCTAACCTCGGGCGCTTAGTGTCAGATGGTGTTGAATTGTAGGACTCCCAGCTGGTGAGTGGAGAGTTGCAGAGTTGATTGTTGGTGTGAAAACACCCAACACATCTTGGTGTCTGAGGTGTTTGGAGAAAAAAACACTTTAGGGCGTGTGTGATAGGTGGTTAAGAAAAGTCTCCCTGAAGAGTGCCATTTGGGCGGAGACCAGCTGTGTGAAGACCTGGAACAGTGTCCCAGGCTGGACGGAATGGCAAATGCAGCGGCACCAAGGAGGTTCCCAGCTTGCTGTGGTGGAGGGACAGGAAGAAGCCAGGTGTGGCCAGAGTGCAGTGAAGAGTGAGAAGAGGATGGAGAGCCAGGTAGGGGGTAGATCTTGAGGGTCTTAGCATCCGTTGCTGTCCAGACAGGAAACAGACGGCACACTCAGGGAGGTAAGCGATGAAAGTTTAATGAGGGGACTATTTATGGAGGTTGGGTGGGGTTGAGGGAGACTGATTAGGAGGCATGAGGCACCTGGGCACCAGTAGCAGTGGGGCCCTTGTTGCCACCCTAGCCCTGACGGGGCCAGGGAGGAGCAGTGAGGGGAACCCAGAAATAGTCATGGCTGTAGGAGACCACCAGTGGCTCTCATCAGACGGACCCAGCCATGCCAGCCCACGGCCAAGCAGAGAGGAAGTGGGAATGATACCGCCTCCCTCCTTCCCACCCCCATCTCCTGCTGGCACCTCCAGAAGCCAGAGGGTAAAGGTTGATGTTGACCCTTCAGGTCAGCCTCTGGGTCACTAAACAGTGTGGGGAAGGATGGAGAGTGACCTGGGGACAAACAGAGAAGATCTAGTCCAGTCGTGGAAGGGGTGGTCCAGTGTCCATTTTATTCTGAGTTCAATGAGGGGCCACTGCGGGGTCTAAGATGAGGAGTGATCTGATTTGGGATGAACTTGACCTCTCTGGCTCAAGTTCTGGGGAGTGGATTGGGTGGGGAGGGCCAGGGTGGGGAGCACAGTTTGGGAGGCTCCTCTAGTTGTCCAGGTGGCTGATGACAGTAGATTGGACCAGGGATGGAGTGGTGAGGATGCAGAGAAGAGCATGGGCTCAGGGTTATATTTTGAGGTGAAACCCATGGGGTGGATTGGGTGTGGGGGAGGGGTAAGGCCACATGAGAAAGGAGCGTGAAGAAGAGAATAATGGACGACTCAATTTCAACCTCACTTCAAGCTCAGGAAGCTCACAGCTATGTGTGTGTGGAAACATCACCTTCTGGATTTGTTCCCTTTGCCTACCCTCACCGCTTCACAGGGAAAGGGGATTTAGAGGACCTCCTTAGGACAGCCCAATGTGGCAGTATCTTCTTAACAAGTGAAGAATTCAGACATCAGAGAGGTTAAGACATCGGCCCAAGATCACACAGCAAGTAGGTGATAGATGGGGATTTGGAGACCCGGGTCTGTCTGATTCAAGAACACGCTGTGCAGAAGGAATTGGATGGGGTCTCTTGCCTTACACTTTAGCCACAAACCAGAGAGAGGCTGCAAGCCCGTCAGCAACGTGTGCACGTTGTTAGGGACGCCTGAGGGGATATGTGACTGTCTGCTGTGTTCAGGAATTTGGGCAGAGCAGCAGACCCAGCAGAAGCTTTTTAGTTTTTTTTTTTTTTTCCATTATTACAGAATTGAAGAACAAGGAAGGGAACTAACATTTACATGCTCATTCATTTATTTCTTCATCCTTTAATTAAAAAAACCTATTCCTGAATTCCAGGCTTCTTGCTGGGCAGGTTTCTTGCATTATTTATTGAATCCCCAAAATGAACCCAGCCAGGGTAGGCCCCCTGCTTCACCCCTGTTTCACAGACCTGAGGAAACGGAGGCTCAGAGAGGGGAAGTGACTCGCTCAAGGTAACACCTCCACCTCCAAGACATTTCCCACTGAGTGTAAGGCCTGCTGGGTGGCAGAATGTAGAGTGCAGTGGTTAGAATCATGGTATTGAACCCAGGCTGTCTTCATTCAAATCTTGGCTCTCCTTCTTTAGAGATGTGACCTCAGTTTCCACATCTGTAAAATGGGATTAGTAATGGTATCTATCTGAAAGGCTATTGCAAGGATTGATGGGGATGAGGCATGCAAATGACTGAGCAGAGCAAGGGCTCAGAACACTGACTGTCACTGGGATCTCTCTTCCCCAAACTAGTGTCAAGTTCAATGCCATGAGGTAAACTCTTCAGCCATCTCTGGGCTCCCTCACTCAGCAAGTACCAGATCAGCTCTGCTCCCTTCCCTGAAGTGCTGCCCGGCACCCAGCCCTGGGGTAGGGGCACAGGGATGGGAGGACAGGCTCTGCCTTCAAGCCATCACGTGGTGAGGGGGACAGGTGCAGACAGAGGCATGCACCTCAGAATCCAAGAGGTGCAACTGCAAAGCTGGATTCAAACAAGGGTACTGATAGCAGTGTTCCGCTTCCCTCTCCCCCAGCCTCTTCCTAGTGCATCACTTGTTTCATTCATTTCTCAGCACTTAGCATCCAAAATCATCTCGTGCATTCCTTGGTTGATTAGTTTGTTTCCTGTCTTTATCACAAAGTACCCCGCCCCCCGCTGCCCCCCCGCCCCCGCACTGTCCAGCACTGGGCCTGGCATCTGCAGATGCTCAATGAATATCAGCTGATTGTATGAACGAGTCGTTAGGTGAAATGAAGCCTCATGTGTCAGTTCTCTGCCTCTGGACACGGTGGAGGAGGCAAGAGACAGGTGGGGAAGAGTTTGTGGCTCAGCCCCTGAGCTCCCTTGCCCCCTGCACACAGCTTGTGTCATCAGGGATACTGTCGGGGACTACAGCCTCGGGCCACCTTGGAGGCCGGCTGCCAACACTCTTCCACCAGCCCGGGGGGCTGTCTGAGATTAGCTCCTGGTGTTCAAGGGGGACATTTCGGGTGTGAGGGTGGGAGGGAGGGTCTGGGCCACAGACTGTACACAAGTGGCCTTGAATAAGCCTCTGGAGGTCTCAGTGTATTTGTTGGGTGAGAGGGGTGATAGCATCCATTTTTAGCAGTTACCGTAGAGCCCTTAAGCCTGTGAGCCCTGGGTGGAACTTCATGGCTTAAAACCCGGGTGTTGCCACTAACTGGCTCTGGGCCCTTAACTCCTCTGGGCCTCAGTTTCCTCTCGGCGAAGTGGGGATAAAACCAACCTCATGGCTCCCTGCGTTTAAAATGAGCCCACATATAAAAAATGCCTGGCAAAGAGGAAGCCCTCAGTCAACGTTAGCCACGGCCTTTCAAGGGTTCTGGGCTAGTCTTGGCGATTCCACTGACCTCGGCCACCGCCAAGCCTCGGTGCTGTTCCTCCGTGGGACCCTCTCTTAACTCAGCAGGTTCTCTGCAGAGACTTTCCAAGGTCTAGCAGTGGCCGCTGGGCTGCAGCAAAGAGCTTCCCTCAATGCTTCAAACGTGACTCTTTAAAAACAGGGAAAAACCTTTCCTGGATTGTTGCCTGCGGCAGACACAGTTTAAAACTTAAACCATTTCCTTCTCCCACCCCCACCTCATTATCCTTTTTCAGGAGGAGAGAAGAGAAAACCTTTTCGGGAAAAAGCTACGGGAGACGCTTCTCTCTCTCTTCCCTCCAGCGGATGCCAGGCCTAGAGATGCTAAAGTTTGCAGCCGGCGCCCGGCTTGCCGGAGCGAGGGACTTAGCATTTAGGGCCAGTTGCTAGGGAACGCGGGCGGCTCGGAGGGTCCCTGGGGAGGGTGGTCCTCGCGGCGTTCCGTCGCCGCCCCGCGCTGCAGCGCCCCGCGCCGCCGCTAGGGTGCAGCAGGGCCCTGCGGATGCGCGGCCGCCCGATCGGCGTCGCGTACGCAGACCACGTCCCGGAAGGGGCGAAGGGATGCAAAAGGCGGCGGCGGGGCGGTGACCCGAGTTGGCTCAGGGCTGCGGGGGCCGCGGAAGGCGCCGGCCTGAGACCTCGGGCTGCTTCTGTTACCCTAGCGGGTTTCCGCGGGGGATTGCTTCCAGGACCTCCGCGGATACCAAAATCTGCGGATGCTCACTCGAGTCCCTTGTATGCAGTGAGGTAATACAGCTGGCCCTCAGTATCCCCTGGTTCAACCAAAATTTGACCCGTGGTTGGTTGAATCCGCGCATGCGGAACCTGCGGATACGGAGGGCCTGACTGTACTTCCTTAATTGACGCATTCTTTCTTCCTTCATTGCTTCAACCCCTGCATACTACTTTTCTTCACTCTCTCCCTTCCCGGCCTTTCTTCTTCCCTTTTCCGTTCATTCCTCCCTTCCTTCTTCCCTCTCATTCTTTCACCGCCCGCCCACCGTCCATTCGTTCTCTCCATCCATACCTCCATCCATCCATCTTTTCAACTTCCTCCTTCCCTCTCTCCTTTCTCACTTCCTTCCTTCCTTCTGGATTCTGCAGTTGGACTACAAATTCCACCTCTGGCCAAACGTGTCTGGGCAAGTTGTCAACGTTTCTGCATCGTCCCTTCCGTATCTGGGCAGCGAGGACACCAGCACCAGCTTCACGGGCCTGCTGTGAGGATGGGGTGACGGTCCACAGAGGAGCCTTGCCCAAGGTTTGGCACCTGGTGAGCGCTGGATTCTCGGAGCGTCGCCTCCCGTTCCCTCGTTCTCCACTTAGGCTGCTCATTACAATCACCTGGGGAACCTTTTGAATCGATTACCTGGTCTTCTCCAGAAATTCTGGTGGGGCCCCTACCCTGGTAATTTTTGACAGCTCTGTGGGCGATTCTAATGGGCTGCTAGGGTGGAAACCAACTGGGAAGACTTTTTGATTGATGCCTGCTAGTGCCAGGCTCTGTGCCAGGTGAACCCCCGGGGAGCTGGGTGGGGCGGGGACTTATCTTGCCCTCCCCCAGTCACCTGTCTCCCTTCCTCCCACTCCCCTCGTAGCCCCAGGCTCCAGCCTCCCTGCAATGCTCCTTCTTTCTTCAAGGAACAGGCACATTCACATCTCCAGGCCTTTGCATACACAGCCGCCACCCCGCACCTGGAAAACAGCTTAGCACCTGGGCTGATGCCCCCTTCCCAGCCACACACCCCAGGCTCACACATCCCCACATCTGCCGTTTCAGTGGCCTGTGTTTCTATCTGTCTTCTCCTGTGTGTGGGAGCTTCTCACGGGTGAGGTCTGGATCTGATTCTTCTCTGAGTGTCCCAGGCCTGGCGTGGAGTGGGCACTGGTATAAGTTTATTCATGGATGTTTCTGCTGATTGAATTTGGTTTTGATCAAGTCCTATAAGCAGACACATCACCGTCACCAGCAAATCTGACCTCTCTCCCTGTACCCCCTGTGGTTCTTCTCCTGAGAGGGGGAATAATAAGATCTTTGGGTCCAGGAATATTTATTAAAAGGGAAAACGTCCCACCTCTAGCTTCGTAAAGACTTAAGGTGTAGCCAGAGCTTGTAAGCTTGCCAAACCCTCCCCACTGACATGTGTTGTTTGGCATACATAGGGTTAATTGTTTTCCTAAGAAGTAGTTGCTGACATTTAAAAACTGGCAGATTTCACACCTTCTTGGGAAAAACGGAGAGCTCTGCTAACATCCTCCCCTCCTTCCCCGTGGGCTAGAGCAGGACTGACCTTCCATCAGACTAGGGGGAGCTCCTGCAGTTCTCAAGACTCCAGACAAGGGCGGGGGAGCCCCTGAGTTCTCAAGACTCCAGGTCCAGGTTCCTGCTGACATTACCTCCCCTCATTCGAGGCGGGGAGCTCTGCTGCCGTTCTTCATTTTATGGACGAGGAAGCAGAGGTCCAGAGAGGCCTGTGCACTTGGCAAGGGTCACAAAGCAAGTGTTTGGAGGCACCAGGGCTGTCAGATAGCAGAGACGTAAAGAAGGGGTGATGAGTGATTCTGAGGGTCTCTTCTGGGGAGAAAATCATGAGAAGGACTTGGGGGTGGGATGGGGTGGGGCTGGGACTGTTTCACCTGAGAGAAGAGATGCCTCAGGGGTTGATGTGGGGCAAGCATAGTCGTTTCCAGGTGGGAAGGGTGTTCTGTGTGACTTCAGGAGGTCTCGATACATCGCAGCTGGTATTCACTGAGTGCTTACCCTGCATCAGGCAGGACGCAGTGTGTGTGTCTCATGCATCATCCGTCCGTCACCCATGCCACAGGAATAGACACATTCATAACCCTCCTTTTGACATGAAACAAAGGCTCAGAGAGATTTAGCAAATTGCCTAGTATCACTGTGCTCGACTTTACTGCAGGCACAAATATTTTGGTCTTTTCTCCTTCCTGCCTACACAGACAAGAACATTTTCCAGTCCCCTACATTAGGCAGGGTCATGGGACTAGTTCTGGCCATTGAAATGTGGGTGGAAGTGATGGGTGTCACTTCCTGGCTGAAGCAGGGAAATGTCCTTCGATAATTATGGAGTCCCACCCCCCCCATCACTCCAGGTGATGGAACCATGTGTTCTAGGCAGTTAGCATGTGGAGGACAGTTGCCCTGACACGTGGTCCTGACCTTGAGTAGATTTGTGTGAACACAACCCTTTATTGTGTTAAGCCACTGAGATTTGGGGATTGTTTTTTACTGCAGCAGATCATAGCCTACCCTGATTAACACAGGCAGACCTCAAAGATATTGCAGGTTTGATTCCAGACCACTGCAATAAAGTGAATATGCAATAAAGAAAGTCACACAAAATTTTTTTGTTTCCCAGTACATATACAAGTGATGTTTCCACTATACTGCAGTCTAAGTGTGCAATAGCATTATGTCTAAAAAATGTACATACCTTAATTAAAAATACTTTTTTGCTAAAAAAAGGTAACCAATCATCTGAGCCTTCAGTGAGTCATAGTAGTAACATCAAAGATCACTGATCACAGATCACTATACAAATATAATACTAATGAAAAAGTTAGAAATAGTGTGAGAATTACCAGAATGTGACACAGAGACATGAAGGGAGCAACCGCTGTTAGAAAAATGGTGCTGATAGACTTGCTCAACTCAGGATTGTCATAAAACTTCAGTTTGTTAAAAAACACAATATCTGGGAAGCACAGTAAAATGAGGTATACATCACACAGCTAAGACGTAGAGTGGCTGGGAGTTGAAGCCATGCCTTTATGACCCCAAACTCTTGTCTATTACATTGGAAGCAGAATCAGGGAAGGTGGGTGCAGATTCCACTGATTCAAAGACACGTGTTTTCTCCTCTCCATGAAAACATGTTTCATCTTATGAAATGGCATTTCACAATTGTTAGCCTGATGGCAGTGTGATGCACTTTCCAGGCAAGTTTCATTGCCTGGAAACTTGTGGCAAGATTTTTTAAAAAGTGGCAACATCAAAACTTGAAGAATGAATGTCTGCTTGAGATCAAATCTCAGGGACAAAGGTGGAACACTCTTTTAAGAGATGGTGCATCACCTAAGCTCTTGATGTCCCAGAAGATGATATTGTGTGAAAAACACAAACATCAATGACTCTGAGTTGAAAAGAGACTCACAAAAGTCAAATTCTGAAGGCAAAGATGTTGTAGGATAACTTGACCAATTTATTTGGCTCACGTTTTCCATTTTTTATAGGCACCATAGTGATATATGATAAAAATCTACATTTAAATACGTCTAAGAGAGCCCTTTCGATACATATAAAATAAAAATTCTAAGTGCTAATAAAGCAGTATGTCTTGGTTTAATTGGCCGTGTTCTTTCTTTCTTAGTGGTACATAAAGGTGCACCGTACAGTCAATGGCATCTTAGATTTGTTGAAATATGGTCCCCGTTGGTTACAGGAGGCAGAATTTGCTACCACCATTAGCTGCCTGGGTGTGTGTGCGGTGGGGAGAGTGTCTGGACCCCCTGCAGAGCCGGCTAGGGTTGGAGGAGCTGGCATCATCCTGGGGGCTCTGTTCTCAACGCCCCTTCTCTGCCCGAGGAACCTGGCTTTGACTTTCTTCTCTGCAGATTCTCTTTGCAACAGCTCCTGATTTATGGCTGCTCAGCGGAGCTGACAGAGTTCAGGATAAACGCAGGCTCCACAGAGGGGATGAGGAATCCTCGGAATGAAATAAAGAGAAAGAGAGAGAGCTCTCCAGGTCCCTTCCAGGGAAATCAAGTGAAATTTCTGGAAGGAAGACAAAGACAGCTGGCTGTGCTCAGAGAGCAACCCTGTCTGCGGGGCCAGACTCCTCTGGAGGGTGAAAAGAAGAGGGGCAGGATCTACTGGTCCCAGTCCCTCCCCTCCCCCATCCCTGCTCCCTCATCGCCCTACCCTGACCACATCAGTCAGGGCAGACTGTGTACTGCCACAGTAACAAACGTCGCCCATCTCCATCTCAGTGGCTCCGAGTCACAGAGGTTTCGTCCTCCCTCATGCTTCGTGTCCCTCATGGGTTTCTCCTCACTCGGGACCCTGGTGGACAGCGCCTCCACCATCTGGGGTGTCCCAAGTTGCCCATTCGCAAGTGACATATATCCCTCCCACTGACATATCATGGCCAAAGCAAGTCACACAGCCACAGCCAATGTCAAAGGAAGTGCAATCCTACCACATAACATAAAGCAGAGAAACTGAACATCTCTGAACAATCATGGGAACCTTCCCATTGACCACATTCCCATGCCTGACCTTGTCCCCCTTTCTAGCCATGCCCTTGTCTGTAACCACTCTCATCACCGGCTGTACTCCATCCCTCAAAGTCTCCACATCCCTGATCATGTCCCCGTGGGTGAGACTGTATTTGTGAGACTGTGTGTCCTGGCATTTGCTTCTGGAAACGCAGAACCATGTCTGTTCTTCTCCTCTGGTACCTATCCCATCCGCAGTACCACTTACATCCATGGCTGAGAGTCCTGCTGGTCTGGGAGCTCTTTCCACGGGATGGTGGTCATTCATTCTGTGCACTTCCTCCACCCCCACGCCCAGCACAGAGCCTGGCACAGAGGAAGTGTGCATGAGAAGAATGGGTATTTAAGTGAATGATAGAATGAGTCTTTGGAAGAATGAAGCGCTTCTTACCCCAGGGAGTCCAGACCACTTGAGCCAGGACCCTAGTCTCTGCCCATTGACTGGCATTGTCAGAAATGCCCGGGAAAGGCGAGTGTGCATGTGTGTGTGTGTGTGGAGGTAGAGGGTGTGTGGAGACCCCCGTACTTCAGACACACCCTCAGAGGCTGTGCTGTGGCTGGGCTGGCAGGAGGTGGGTTGGGGTTGCTGGACCTTCATGTGTCATCAACACAGCTGTTCAGTCTAGACCAATGGTTGTCAACCTCCCTGCCCCCCTGCCATGACCCACAGGGCAAATGACATCCACAGGAGTATCTTGTTATAGGCACACCTAGCCTATGATCTGAAGCACAGGTAAGACAGCCTCTGGGCTATATGCAGTCCTCAGTGACTGGCTGTGAATCCACTGCTTTCTTTCTCTGTGAAAGAAAGCTGGTCAGAAAGCAAGTGAGTGAGAGTAATTTTTTACAGTGTTTTTGTCAGGACATTTTTTTGGCTGCAAGTGATACAGAACCAGTTAAAACAGGACTGTGCAAACAAAAGGGAGTTTATTTGCTTATTTATCCAAAAAGTCCAGGGTAATGACTTGAAGCACACCTGCATCCAGGTGCTCAAGTGACGTGGCCAGGTGTCTGTCCACGTGTCTGGATGAGGGCTTTCCATTCAGAAGAACAAGCTGACATTTATTGAGCATCTACTTTGCTCTAGGAACTGTGCTAACACTTTGCATCATGTTCTGTCACCTTTAATCCTCACAACCCTGTGAAGTAGGTTCTAGTATTACTTTACAGCTGAGAAAACAAAAGCTCAGAGACATTTAGTAACTTGCCGAAGTACACACAGAGAGTAAGTGGCAGATCCAGGATTAGATCACTATCTGTCTGACTCTACAGCCTATACTTTTTTTTTTGGTGCGCGGGCCTCTCACTGTTGTGGCCTCTCCCGTTGCGGAGCACAGGCTCCGGAAGCGCAGGCTCAGCGGCCATGGCTCACGGGCCCAGCCGCTCCGCGGCATGTGGGATCCTCCCAGACCGGGGCACGAACCCGTGTCCCCTGCATCGGCAGGCGGACTCTCAACCACTGTGCCATCAGGGAAGCTCCACCCTATACTCTTAATCCTTGTCATATTCGTTTTTCCAGCTTGAGACAAATAATCTAAAAGACACTCATGCCAACCACTATATCCCTGACCCTCTCGCTCAGATCCCAGGAGGCAGGTTCCCTGAAGGATAACGTTTCAGACCTCAGGAACCACAGGTTAAAAGGACTAGAGATGCTAATTTTCTCCTGCATCCATCCGCCTTCTGCAAGAAACTTCCCTCCTCACAGCCCTGGGTCACCTTAAACTGCCGTCATCTATAATAAGTGACTCTACCCTTTCTCTTCCCAGTCATGGCTGATCGGACCGGCAGTGGCCATGTGACCTGAGGACAGCCAGACTATAGGTTGGCTCACCACCTATCACTTGTGTGGCCTGGATGGGCTTGGCCAATCGGATTCTCTCCTGGAATTTGAACAAGACTCAGAGGGGAATTCCCAGTTGGTAGTGGCAGTTGAACTTGAATGCAAAGTGGATTCCGGGTTGGAGCAGCCATTTTGGACCCCTGAGTCAGAGAGGAAGCCAGGTAGTGGAGAGAGGAGGTCACGGCAGCCGTGTAAGGAAGAGTAGAGGTTCCACAGAGAAGTGACTTCCCAAAGGTGAGTAGCTTCCAGGTGGCCTGTGGCTGCCTCTCGGCTCTGCTTTCTGATTTCAAACATGGTACCTGCACTTTCCAGAACCCTGGTATGCTTTCCACACCTCCCTGTGGATTTAAGCATTTCCTTTTCTCTTCTTCAGTTTAAAGGCACAGGGAGTTTAGTTGACATAAATTAGATGGAGTAAAAATTAAGTCAGCAAATAGTTATTGAGCTTCAGCTCTGTGTCAGGAGCTGTGCCAGTTCTGTGAATGAGATGGGGTCTGTCAGGGGACATGGACCCATTCCTGACTTTAAGTTTCCCTGGGGGCGTTGCACCTAACCCAGAGTCTGTCTTGTCTATGCTCTGATCACAGGCTGGATATATCCCTGACAGGATACTCCTGTGGACGTCATTTGCCCTGGGGGTCATGGTGAGGGCAGGGAGGTTGAGAACCACTGATCTAGACTGAATGGCTATGTTGATTTGGTGACCCCCTCTCTCGGGTCTTTGTGAGGCAAAGAGGTTGGATCAGATATGTCTGAAGGCCTTTCTAGAGCAATGACTTGGGGAAGAAAGTGGGCTTCCTTTTTTACTCTAAACCCACAATGGCCACGGCTTTAGCAGAGAAAGAGACAGGAAGGTGCAGACTGGCCTTAGGGTCCTCATGGGCCTGTCCTATGCTTGTGCCGCTGTCATCACCATGCGGGCTCTTGGGGTGTTCAGCCAACGTGAGCACTTTTCTCTGTGGATCCAGAGGTAAGTTCGTGGTCTCTCCTGGGTGGAGGGAAACAGATGTGCCACTGGGCTGAGTCGTCTCTCTTCTTCTTTCCTTCATGACTTTTTCTTATTTTCAATTACACACATTAAAATAGTGTATAATTCTACTATATAAAATATAAAATAGATAATCAACAAGGACCTACTGTATAGCACAAGGAACTCTACTCAACACTCTGTAATAACCTATAAGGGAAAAGAATCTGAAAAAGAATAGATAAATGGATATGTATATAACTGGATCACTTTGCTGTACACCTGAAACTAACACAACATTGTAAATCAACTATACTCCAATATACAATAAAAATTTAAAAAAGAATAAAAAAATAGTATATAAAGCACACACAGAGTTTAAAAAGTAACTGTAAAATAAAGACCCAGGTTGAGAAGTAGAACATTTCTCAGTACCTCAGAACCTCCTAGGTGCTTTTCCCCAGTGACAATTTCCCTCCCTTTCCAAAAATTAGCGCCATCTTGAATTTTGTGCTAAGGTTGAATTCGTTTTTACTGCTGTCTGGTATACTGTTGCGTGAATGACTGCAGACCATGTATCCGTTCTGTTGGTGATGGACACATGAATTGTTTCGTTTGGGGGGACTAGTTTGGCGGGACATTCCTATTTATGTCTCCTGGCACACTTGTTGAAGGGTTTATCTAGGTATGTGCCCGGGAGTATGACTGCTGGATCATGGGATTTTCTTATGTAAAACTTGGGAGGTAAATCCAACCTGTTTTCAAAAGTGGTTATACCAAACACCCCACCAAGAGTGTCTGAGGATTCCTGTGATTCCACATCCCTGCTAGCATTTGCGAACGTTATTTTTTGTTTGTTTGTTTTTTTGCGGTACGCGGGCCTCTCACTGCTGTGGCCTCTCCCGTTGCGGAGCACAGGCTCCGGACGCGCAGGCTCAGCGGCCATGGCTCACGGGCCCAGCCGCTCCGCGGCATGTGGGATCTTCCCGGACCGGGGCACGAACCCGTGTCCCCTGCATCGGCAGGCGGACTCTCAACCACTGCGCCACCAGGGAAGTCCGCGAATGTTTTACTTTAACAATTTTGTGCATCTGTTTGGTGGGAATTGAAATCTCGTTGTGGTTTTAATTTGCGCTTTTATGATTTGCAACTTTTATTATTTTGTTTTCAATTCAGTAGTTTAGTTTTTTTTTTAATTAATTAATTTATTTGGCTTTTGTTGGGTCTTCGTTGCTGCGCGTGGGCTTTCTCTAGTTGCGGCAAGCAGGGCTACTCTTTGTTGCGGTGCACGGGCTTCTCCTTGCGGTGGCTTCTCTTGTTGCACAGCGCGGGCTCCAGGCATGCAGGCTCAGTAGTTGTGGCGTGTGGGCTTAGTTGCTCTGCGGCATGTGGGATCTTCCCAGACCAGGGCTCGAACCCGTGTCCCCTGCAATGGCAGGCGGATTCTTAACCACTGTGCCACCAGGGAAGCCCCAGTAGTTTAGTTTTTTAATGAAGATTTTATGTTTTTAGAGCAGTTTTAGGTTCACAGCAAAATTGAGTGGAAGGTCCAGCGATTTCCCAAAGACCACCCCGCACCATGAACAGCCTGCCCTGTTATCAACATTGCCCACCGCATGGTACATTTGTTACAACTGATGAACCTACATGGACACATCATTACCACCCAGAGTCCACAGTTTACATTTCTTGGTTCACTCTTTGTGTTGTACATCCCATGGGTTTGGACCGGGGGATTTTTTTAAAACACAGCTCAGATCCTGTCTCACTTTGCTGAGAAACTTCCACAGGCTTCTCACTGCACTGGGCCTTGTCCTTTCTGTTTCTGATACTTCCTGGGCTAGAACACTCTCTCCTGAGCTCTGCACACGACTGGATCCTTCGGTTCGAATGTCGTGTCCTCACAGACATTCTTCTGATCAAGGCTATCTAAAGGCAGCCAACTCCCCATTCCTGTTCTAGTTCTTCTTTTAAAAAATTTTCAGAGCTGAGCCTAATCTGTAAATTTCCTATTTCTTGTCTGTTTTTTCTTTTTTTTTCCCGTATTTCTTAAATGTGTCTTTCTTCCCCCATTATCAGTCCCCTCCCCCACCCGCCATGACCTTGTTCCATACCGGCACATGGTAAGCACTCAACACACATCTGTTGAATGTTGAAATGATACTAGGTTGTACCAAGAGTTTTCTGTGTGTCAGATTTGCATCTTTTAAATTATTAGTTATTGAGGTAACATTAGTTTATAAGATTATATGTTTCACGTGTACAACATTGTATTTCTACTTCCCTGTACAGTACAGTGTGCTCACCGTCGAAAATTTCGTTTCCGTCCGTCACCATACAGCTAACCCCTTTACCCATTTCACACTCCCCCCTCCCCCGCCCTGCTGACCCTTCGCCTCTGGTAGCCACTACTCTGTTCTATGTATCTACGTGTTTGTGTGTTTGTTTTTGTTTGGTTGGGTTTAGTTTACTTATTTTTATATTATTAGTTGTTTGAGTTTCCTCTTCTGGGAAATTCCTGTTCATGTCTTTTTTCCCCCACTTTTTTAGTGGGCTTTGTCTTCTTACCAATTCATAAGAATTCTTAATACAGTTTGAATAACAATCCTTTGTTGATTTGTTTTGTATGCTGTAACTGTCTTCCCTTACATGCATGCATTCTTGAAAAAAATTCAAATATGGCTAATACTAAACTTCCACTTGAAGTCCCCCTCAATCCATCCCCCTTTCTCCCCAGAAGTAACAACTGTTATCATTTAACTGTGTTTTCTTTCAACCTTCTTCTATGTATCTGTGCACACACACATGCACATACATTCCTATAGGAATACATTATTTTCTTCTGTTTGTTCCCATACAAATGAGATTATACTATATGCATTAATTCTATAACACTCTGATTTCACTTACTATGTCTTGGACATCTTCTGTCTGTGGTCATTCGTCTGGATCTATCTCTTTTTATCTGCTTCATTATATTCCATAATATGATTGTATTATTTTAATTTAGTCATTCCTATATCTATAGACATTGCACTGTTTTCAACTGTTTGCTCTTACAAATGATGCTTGTGGTGACCATCCCTATTTTATGCCTCCTTGGGCCCGGATATGAGTATTTCTCTAGGATACTCACTTAGCAGTGGCTAAAATAATATCCGAATTTCAGATTTTAACAGGCACTGTCAGATTGCCCTCCCCAAAGCTACCATGTTTCATTTCTAGCAACAGTACATGAAAGTACCCATTTCCCTACACTGTCACCAACCCTGGCCACTTTTGATCTAATTTTTTTGTCCCTTTGATAGGTCTGAAAGGGCTTCTCTTTAATTTCCATAGATCCTTGCTGGGCCGAGGATCTTTTTGTGTGTTAGTTGGTCCAAAGTCTCTGCTATGTGTGAGTTGCCTATTTATATACTTTGTCCATTTTGGGTTGTTTTTCTTTTCTCTCTCTCTTTTTTTTTTTACTTGTCAATGGATTTTTAAAAACATTTTTAATTGAAGTATAGTTGATTTACAATATCGTGTAAGTTTCAGGTGTACAGCACAGTGATTCAGTTATACATACATACGTATATTATTTATATATATATATTCTTTTTCAGATTCTTTTCCCTTATAGGTTATTATATAATATTGAGTATAGTTCCTGGGCTATGTAGTAGGTCCCTGTCAGTTTTCTATTTTATAGTTTTGCTTTTTCTTGTTGATTGATAGATATGCATTATTTTGACAGTTAAATGTGTCAGAAAACATTTCTCTGCCCACTGGAATTTCAGTCCTGTGGAAAACTTTTACTTAGTTTAGTTCAATCTAGCAATTTTCCAAGGGGTCTAGTTCCCGGACCAGATAAGTCTGAGAGCGTTTAGCGAAGTGAGCTACCCCAACCCAGATTAGCAGTGGCTGCCTGGTGAGCATAAGTTGCTGGCAGCTGCAAGGCCTGACCCACACATGCCCAGCTGGCTTCCCCATCTCTCCCTAAGGATGGTGGTTGAGTGTCAGATGCCTGGAGTTCAGTTACGGGGCAGGACGTCTTGGCATGTGGAGAATCACCACGTATTGTGGGCCTACTCTGTCTGAGTCACCATACATATACCTCCCCAATCCCTACAGCTGCCCTGAGAGATGCACTCTGTCATCCCTACCATATATAGATGAGGAAACTGAGGCTTAGGGAAGTGAGTTTCAGTGCTTCACAGTAACCACGTAGTGGGGCCAGGATTATTCAAGTGTGGCTTTGACTGACTTGAAATCTCACATTCCTACCCTTGCAACATGGCGCCCCTGTTGAAAGGGTCGGCGGTAGCAGGAGTTGCTGATATTCCTACTGTTATTACTACCACTGTTAATACTACTACTCTTAGAACTACTAGCAATTCTTCTTCTTCTTCCTACTACTAGTACCATTACTATTATAAATGTATTAATTTGGTAAACTCTTTTAAATTTTATTTTATTGTGATAAGAACACTTAAAGTGAGATCTATCCTCTTAACAAATTTTAAGTGTACAAGACATTATTGTTGGCTATAAGTTTAACCCTTGGCGAACTGTCCTTCAAAAATGAAGGCCAGATAAAGACTTTGCCAGCAACACGATAGCATAAGAAAAAAAGAAGCTTGTTAACTCAGTCAGCTCTGTATGTGTTGTATTCTGGCAAACAAAGGAGCTCATGGTTTAGTGGCTGATGATAAAGTCAGTAGTTTTTTGAGCTCTGCCTATGTGCAGGCACCATGCTTGGCACTTTGTGGACAGTGTTTCATTTAGTTCTTACACCCGCCCTGGGAGTTAGGGACTGTTGCTCATCTTCTGGTCTTGGCTCACATGTCACCTCCTCCGAGAAGCCTTCTCTGACCCCTTGTATGAATGGATGCCCCTCCTCCTCATTCCTGTTGTCTTCATCCTCTCACTCTGTGGGTTTCCATTATTGTTCCGGTCACATGTTATCCTCATCTGTGGGTTGATTGTCTGCTCCCCTGCTAGACCAAAAGCGACCTGTGTCTATTGGGTTTACCATTGTATCACAGACACCCAGCACAGCATCTGCCACACAGTAGGCAGCCAGTCAATATTTGTGGAATAAATTCCCATTTTTCAGATGGGGAAACTGAGACTCAGAGAGGTGAGCAACTTTCCCAAGGTCACCTTGCCAGAAGAGGCAGAAGTAGGACTCAAATCCTGGTCCTTCTGACTCTAGGGCCCCAGTTCCCATTCACTGTACTATATAGGAACTCCCTGACTTGGGGGCTGTGTCCTGGCTTTCTGGGATGCCACCGAAGATGTGGTCAGGTCAAAGTGCTGCCTCTTACCTGGCTTTATAAAAGCCATCTACCTGGCCACATCTGGCCTCTCACAGATGGTGTTTTGGGAGTCACTATGGGCTTCAAGAGGCCACTTCCCCAGGTTCAGGCTAGCAAGGGTCTGTTTGGGATGATTCCACCAACTTTGCTGATATGCGAGGACACCACTCACCCTAACTGTCTTAGCCTCTCAGGGCCAGAGAGAACTTTAGAAAGTAAAGCCTGAGTCTTGGCCAGTGAACATCTTAGCAACATCCAGCATCCGACCCATGAGGGTGGGTGCCCATGATGCCCTGGTGCTGCCGTGGGCTGGGAAGGAAGGGTTTTGCTCTAGACACCCTGACTTCTCTGTTCTTCTAATGAGCCGTGCTCTCTTACCTCAAGGTCATTGCATAGGTTTTGTCCCCACTGTCAGGAACAGCACTCCACTGCCATTCCCACTTCCTTCCCCTGGAAAAATGATCCATAATCATTTACTGGGTCTCAGCTTAAATGTTGCTTCCTTGGAGAAGCCTGCTAGGGCTGTCCAGGTCAGGACTAGGGATGCTCTGATGTGTGTGTTCTCATGGTGTCCTGCACTTTCTCTTGGACCTACTAGATTCCAAGAGAAGTAAACCCCTCTTGCTCACCACAGTAGCTGCAGCACCAACTCGACGTCTGGTGTATAGTAGGTGCTCAATAAACATTGGTTGTGTGAGCATGGGATGTTTCTGTCAGGATGCATCCTTCTAAGCAGAGGTGACCAAGATCCAGTTTGCTTTCTGCTTGTTCTAACTGGTGTCTTCAACCACCCTTTTATGGACTGAATTGTGCCCCATACCCAATTCATATGTTGAAACCCTAACACCCAATGTGACTGTATTTGGAGATAGGGCCTTGAAGGAGATAACTAAATTAAATGAGTTCATAAGGGTGAGGCCCTAATCCCATGGGGCTGACGTCCTTATAAGAAGAGGAAGGGACATTAGAGTTCTATCTCCCTTTCTGTGCGTGCCAAGGAAGAAGGTGGCCATCTACAAGCCAGGAAGACAGAAACCAAAATTTCTGATACCTTGATCTTGGACTTCTACCCTCTAGAACTGTGAGAAAATGCATTTTTGTGTTTAAGCTACCCAGTCCGTGGTATTTTGTTATGGCAGCTGGAGCAGGCCCAAGACTGATTATTTCTCTTCAGGAAACCAAGGGCCGCTCCCCAACTCCTTGCTCTAGCTCTGTCATCTTGGTTTATCAGAGGCTCTTTCTCAGGGATAGCTGGCCTGGGGCCAGCGACGATGGCCAAGGAGAGCAGAGCCATCATCAATTCCCACCTCTGGAGCCCTTGCGGCCTGGGAAATGCATTTCCTGTAAACCTCGTTAGGGCCAAATACACAGCAATGTGCACTAATATATTCAGCTAACTATTTAATTGGACTACTGGCAACAGTCTCAGAGGAGTCAGATTGAATAACAACAGAGTATGTCTAACCATCAAGAAAAAATTATAGCGTGTCAGCACGTAGGCACTGCAAGAGCACTGCCAAGTCTGTTACCAACGCGCATCTACCCACATCACTTTCTTTAGGTGGGGACCTTGTTTTGCTTTTCTGAAAGAAATGCTGCTTTTAATTATGTTCATTTTTAGAACACCACAAAATATTCACAAGAGACCCCAAATACACTAATATTTCTCCCCTTAAACTGCCTCCTTCAGGACTGACTGCCCTGTCCTTTGTAAGGGAGGCTTAGTCCTGTTCGGAAGAGCAGTGAGGGAACCATTTTTTGATCCTCTGGACTCCTTCTAGCAGCAGACATAAGGGTCCAAAGTGTGCCCCATGGCACTGGTTAGCTCAGCCCCTGGAAACACCACCTGCACAGCCTTTGGCCAATTGTAGCACACCCTACTTGGAGCCACCAGCACAGCCCCCAACTCCATATCCAACTAAATACCAAGTCCTGTTGATTCTCCCTCTCTTTGTCGGACCCACTCAGCCAGCCTGATTCAGAACTGCTGTGGTGGACAGTTCCCTGCTCCTGCCCCAGGTCCTGTGTTCTGTGAGGTCTCTGCGTTCTCCAAAGCTGTGCTGGGCAATAGGATGGCCACTCCCACATATGACTATATAAATTTACGTTCATTAAAATTAAGTAAAATGAAAAATTCAGTTTCTCAGTCACACCAGCTGCACTTCACGTGCTGAGTGGCCACGTGTGGCTGGCTAGTGGCTACCATATTGGACAGCATCAATGTAGAACATTTCCCTTATTGCAGAAAGTTCTATTAGACGACAGTGCTTCACAGCCTCCAAAGGTCGCTCGGCTGTGTGTATATACTACTCAGATGTGTGCGGACCCCTGGGGGCCGTCTCCAACCAATGGGGGATGAGAGTTGGTGGATAAATTACTCAGGCTCCCTGTCCTCCAGTGGGCCAGTTCTGTCTCCGGTGGGCAGTTTACTTGGTTCTTCAGATGGTTCCCAGTGAGACTGAGCTCCAGGTGCCCACAGGGGGAATTTGCTCCTTGGCATACCCTTTATAGGTTCGTCTCCTTTTCTTGCCTCCCTTTCCCACCTTCCTCATGGTGCTTCCTGAGATCATCTCCCAAATAAACTACCTGTATCCAAGTCCATGTCTGTAGTCTGCTTTTAGGGCAGCCCTGACTATGACACCTTGGATTTGTAAATTTCTCTCCACTTCAGTGCATCTGCCTCAGTGCAGACCCCCATCTTCTTTTATCTGGACGATGGTGACAGCCTTCTTATCAGTCTTCTCACCTCCCTTCTTACCTTCTATCAGTTTTCCACACTGAAGCCAGAGGACAAGACAAATAACACAAATATGAATCACCTCACTAACCCCGTGTTTCAACCATTTAATAACTCCTTGTTATGCGCTGAATTACATCCCCTCCCCCCAAATGCATGTGTTGAAATCCTAATCCCCAGTAGCTCAGAATGTGACTGTACTTGGGGATACCATCTTTAAAGAGGTAAAGTTAACATGAGGTCATTGGGAGTGGGCCCTAATCCAACATGACTGCTGTCTTCAATCAGAAGAGATTAGGACACAGATACACAGAGGAAGGACCATGTGAGGACACAAGAGGGCCATCTACAAACCAAAGGGAGAGGCCTCAGAAGCAACCAACTCTGCTGACACCTTGATATCACACTTCTAAGCCTCAAGAACGGTGAGAACATAAATTTCTGTTGTTTAAGCCACTCAGTCCGTGGCACTTTGTATTATGAGCTGACTAATACACCCTTCATTGTCCCAAGGACAGTGTCCAGATTCCTTAAAGCGGCTCTGAAGACTGGTATTATCCAGTCCTAATATACGCCCTCAGCCTCTTTCTTCCTAACCCTGAGTAACTGGAGTGTAGGTTAGTTCATTCAAAGCCAAGTCATCAAAGACAATTTGCCCCAAATTAGTCATCCTTCTAATGGTCAATTTGCCAAAATTGTGAGGAAAAGCCTTAAACTGAGTCTAGGTTTAAGACTAGGGCCAGCACTAGGGTGAGGTAGGGGAGTTTAGAGGGTTTTTTTTTCTTGTGGTTAAGAACCATAAATTAACTTTATATTTTGAGATAATTGTAGATTCACATGCAGGTGTAAGAAATAGTACAAAGAGGGCCCATGTATACCCCTTTCCCATGTTCCCCCAATGGCAATGACTTCCTTAACCACAGTACAAATCACAACCAGAACACTGACATTGCTATGGTCCAGATACAGAACATTTCCATCACCACAAGGATCTCTTGTATTGCCCTTTCTCTGGCTACCACTAATCTGTTCTTTAGTTCTATAATTTTATCATTTCAAGAATGTTATGTAAATGGAATCACACAGTATGTAACTTTTGAGATTTTTTTTTTTTCCACTTAACGTAACACTTTGGAGATTCATCCAAGTTGTTACATGTATCAATAGTTTATTCCTTTTTGCTGCTGAGCAGTATTCCACTGTATGGATGTACCACAGTTTGTTTATCCATTCACCAATTGAAAGACATCTGGAATGTATCACTATTATGAATAAAGCTGCTATGAACATTTGTATACAGGGTTTTGTGGGAACACACATTTTCATTTCTCTAGAATAAATGCCCAGGAGTATAACTGCTGGGTCATCTGGTAGTCACATGTGTATTTTTATAAGTAATTGTCAGACTGTTTCCCAGAGTGGCTGTACCATTTTACATTTTCACCCACAGGTATGAGTGATCCAAATTCTCCACATCCTCACCAGTATTTAGTTTTGTCACTAATTTCTATTTTAGCCATTCAGACAGGTATGTAGTCTTGTAATTTTAATTTGCATTTCCCTAATGGCTAATGATGTTGGAACATCTTTTCATGTGCTTATTTGCCATCTGTATATCCTCTTCGGTGGAATTTTTGTTTATCTCTTTTGCCCTTTTTCTAATTAGATTGTTTGTTTTCTTATTATTGGATTTGATAATCCTTTACATATTTTAGGTTTTTGTTTTTTTTTTCTTCGGTACACGGGCCTCTCACTGTTGTGGCCTCTCCCGTTGCAGAGCACAGGCTCCGGACGCGCAGGCTCGGTGGCCATGGCTCACGGGCCCAGACACTCTGCGGCACGTGGGATCTTCCCAGACCGGGGCACGAACCCGTGTCCCCTGCATCGGCAGGCAGACTCTCAACCACTGCGCCACCAGGGAAACCCTACATATTTTAGATACTAGTCCTTTGTTGCATATGTGGTTTGCAAATGTTTTCTCCCAATCTGTAGCTTGTCTTTTCATTGTTTACAGAGTCTTTCACAGAGAAAAGGGTTTTTAATTTTTATGATGTTCAATGTATCACTTTTTCCATTTTATGCATTGTGCTGTCTTTCCTCTATTATTGTCAATGATCTTGATTTCTGTAGTTATATAATAAGGCTTGAAATTAGGTAGACTTATTCCTCCCACTTCATTCTTCCTTTTCAAAATTGTTTTAATTATTCTGGTTCTTTGTCTTGCCATTTAAATTTTAGCATAATCTTGTCTACATCTACAAAAACTCTTTCTGTGATTTTGATAAGAATTGTGTTAAAACTGAATATCAAATTGGGATGAACTGATATCATTTCTTTGTTGAGTTCTTCCAATCTGTGAAAATGGTATTTCTCTCCTTTTATTTACATCCTCTTTGATTTCTTTCATCAGTATTTTGTAGTTTTCAGGATAAGAGTCCATACTGTATGTATGTTATTATATTTACACTTAAGTATTTCATTTTGAGGGGGAGAGGGCAATTGAAAATGGTATAGTATCTTAAATTTCAGTGTCTATGTGTTCATTACTAGTATACAGAAATGCTAAACATTTTTGTATGTTTACCGTGTGTCCTGCAAACTTAGCTAAACTTCCTTATTGGCTTAGGAGTTTTTTCTTTTTCTTTCTTCTTCTTTTTTTAAAGACTCCTTGGCATTTTCTGTGTAGATAATCATGTCATCTGCAAATAGGGACTGTTTTATTTCTTCTTTTTGATCTATATGCATTTTATTTCCTTTTCTTGCTTAATAGCACTTGTTAGAAATTTTAGCACTATGTTGAATAAGAGTGGTGAGAGTGGACATCCTTGATTTTTTCCAGAACTTAGGGAGAAAGTATTAGGTCTTGAATCATTAGGTATAGTATTAGTTATAGTTTTTTTGTAGATGCTCTTTATGAAGTTGAGGAAATTCCCATTTATTTATAGTATTCTCAGAGGGTTTTTTTTCAAATCATGAATGAGTGTTGGATTTTGTCAAATGCTTTTCTTTATCAACTGATATGGCCATGTGATTTCTATTTGTTAGCTTGTTAACACAGATTATGTTGATTGATTTTCAAATATTGAATCAGCCTTGCGTCACTTGAATAAACCACACTTGGTCAAGGTGTGTCCTTTTTTCTTATATATTGCTGAATTCTATCTGCTGATACTTTATTAAGGGTATTTGCATCTCTATTCATGAGTAATAATGATCTGTAGTTTTCTTTCTGTTGTACTGTTTTTGTCTGACATTGGTGCCAATGAAATACTAGCTTCATAAAATGAATTGGAAGTGCCCTCTCTTCTATTTTCTAGAAGAGATTGTGTAGAATTATTATTACTTTTTCTTTAAATACTTGATAAAATTCTCCAGTGAAACCATCTAAGCTTGGAGACTTCTTTTGGGGAATTTTAAAATTATAAATTCACTTTTCTTAGCAGTTCCAGGTCTATTCAAATTACCAATTCCTTTTTTTAAAAAAAATTATTTTATTTTTTTTTACATCTTTATTGGAGTACAATTGCTTTACAGTGTTGTGTTAGTTTCTGCTTTATAACAAAGTGAATCAGTTATACATATACATATGTTCCCATATCTCTTCCCTCTTGCATCTCCCTCCCTCCCACCCTCCCTATCCCACCCCTTCAGGCGGTCACAAAGCACCGAGCTGATCTCCCTGTGCTATGTGGCTGCTTCCCACTAGCTATCTACCTTACGTTTGGTAGTGTATATATGTCCATGCCTCTCTCTCGCTTTGTCATAGCTTACCCTTCCCCCTCCCCATATCCTCAAGTCCATTCTCTAGTAGGTCTGTGTCTTTATTCCTGTCTTACCCCTAGGGTCTTCATGACATTTTTTTCCTTAAATTCCATATATATGTGTTAGCATACGGTGTCTGTCTTTCTCTTTCTGACTTACTTCACTCTGTATGACAGACTCTAGGTCTATCCACCTCATTAGAAATAGCTCAATTTTGTTTCTTTTTATGGATGAGTAATATTCCATTGTATATATGTGCCACATCTTCTTTATCCATTCATCCGATGATGGACACTTAGGTTGTTTCCATCTCCAGGCTATTGTAAATAGAGCTGCAATGAACATTTTGGTACATGACTCTTTTTGAATTCTGGTTTTCTCAGGGTATATGCCCAGTAGTGGGATTGCTGGGTCATATGGTAGTTCGATTTGTAGGTTTTTAAGGAACCTCCATACTGTTCACAGTGGCTGTATCAATTTACATTCCCACCAGCAGTGCAAGACGGTTCCCTTTTCTCCACACCCTCTCCAGCATTTATTGTTTCTAGATTTTTTGATGATGGCCATTCTGACTGGTGTGAGATGATATCTCATTGTAGTTTTGATTTGCATTTCTCTAATGATTAATGATGTTGAGCATTCTTTCATGTGTTTGTTGGCAGTCTGTATATCTTCTTTGGAGAAATGTCTATTTAGGTCTTCTGCCCATTTTTGGATTGGGTTGTTTGGTTTTTTGTTATTGAGCTGCATGAGCTGCTTATAAATTTTGGAGATTAATCCTTTGTCAGTTGCTTCATTTGCAAATATTTTCTCCCATTCTGAGGGTTGTCTTTTGGTCTTGTTTATGGTTTCCTTTGCTGTGCAAAAGCTTTGAAGTTTCATTAGGTCCCATTTGTTTATTTTTATTTCCATTTCTCTAGGAGGTGGGTCAAAAACGATCTTGCTGTGATTTATGTCATAGAGTGTTCTGCCTATGTTTTCCTCTAAGAGTTTGATAGTTTCAGGCCTTACATTTAGGTCTTTAATCCATTTTGAGCTTATTTTTGTGTATGGTGTTAGGGAGTGATCTAATCTCATACTTTTACATGTACCTGTCCAGTTTTCCCAGCACCACTTATTGAAGAGGCTGTCCTTTCTCCACTGTACATTCCTGCCTCCTTTATCAAAGGTAAGGTGACCATATGTGCGTGGGTTTATCTCTGGGCTTTCTATCCTGTTCCATTGATCTTTCTGTTTTTGTGCCAGTACCATACTGTCTTGATTACTGTAGCTTTGTAGTATAGTCTGAAGTCAGGGATCCTGATTCCTCCAGATCTGTTTTTCGTTCTCAAGATTGCTTTGGCTATTCGGGGTCTTTTGTGTTTCCATACAAATTGTGAAAGTTTTTGTTCTAGTTCTGTGAAAAATGCCAGTGGTAGTTTGATAGGGATTGCATTGAATCTGTAGATTGCTTTGGGTAGTAGAGTCATTTTCACAATGTTGATTCTTCCAATCCAAGAACATGGTATATCTCTCCATCTATTTGTATCATCTTTAATTTCTTTCATCAGTGTCTTATAATTTTCTGCATACAGGTCTTTTATCTCCTTAGGTAGGTTTATTCCTAGATATTTTATTCTTTTTGTTGCAATGGTAAATGGGAGTGTTTTCTTGATTTCACTTTCAGATTTTTCATCATTAGTGTACAGGAATGCCAGAGATTTCTGTGCATTAATTTTGTATGCTGCTACTTTACCAAATTCATTGATTAGCTCTAGTAGTTTTCTGGTAGCATCTTTAGGATTCTCTATGTATAGTATCATGTCATCTGCAAACAGTGACAGCTTTACTTCTTCTCCTCCGATTTGGATACCTTTTCTTCTCTGATTGCAGTGGCTAAAACTTCCAAAACTATGTTGAATAAGAGTGGTGAGAGTGGGCAACCTTGTCTTGTTCCTGATCTGAGTGGAAATGCTTTCAGTTTTTCACCATTGAGGACGATGTTGGCTGTGGGTTTGTCATATATGGCCTTTATTATGTTGAGGAAGGTTCCCTCTATGCCTACTTTCTGCAGGGTTTTTATCATAAATGGGTGTTGAATTTTGTCGAAAGCTTTCTCTGCATCTATTGAGATGATCATATGGTTTTTCTCCTTCAATTTGTTAATATGGTGTATCACGTTGATTGATTTGCGTATATTGAAGAATCCTTGCATTCCTGGAATAAACCCACTTGATCATGGTGTATGATCCTTTTAATGTGCTGTTGGATTCTGTTTGCTAGTATTTTGTCGAGGATTTTTGCATCTATGTTCATCAGTGATATTGACCTGTAGTTTTCTTTCTTTGTGACCTCCTTGTCTGGTTTTGGTATCAGGGTGATGGTGGCCTTGTAGAATGAGTTTGGGAGTGTTCCTCCCTCTGCTATATTTTGGAACAGTTTGAGAAGGATAGGTGTTAACTCTTCTCTAAATGTTTGATAGAATTCGCCTGTGAAGCCATCTGGTCCTGGGCTTTTGTTTGTTGGAAGATTTTTAATCACAGTTTCAATTTCAGTGCTTGTGATTGGTCTATTTATATCTTCTATTTCTTCCTGGTTCAGTCTCAGAAGGTTGTGCTTTTCTAAGAATTTGTCCATTTCTTCCAGGTTGCCCATTTTATTGGCATAGAGTTGCTTGTAGTAATCGCTCATGATCCTTTGTATTTCTGCAGTGTCAGTTGTTACTTCTCCTTTTTCATTTCTAATTCTATTGATTTGAGTCTTCTCCCTTTTTTTCTTGATGAGTCTGGCTAATGGTTTATCAATTTTATCTTCTCAAAGAACCAGCTTTTAGTTTTATTGATCTTTGCTATCATTTCCTTCATTTCTTTCTCATTTATTTCTGATCTGATTTTTATGATTTCTTTCCTTCTGCTAACTTTGGGGTTTTTTTGTTCTTCTTTCCCTAGTTGCTTTAGGTGCAAGGTTAGGTTGTTTATTCAAGATGTTTCCTGTTTCTTGAGGTAGGATTGTACTGCTATAAACTTCCCTCTTAGAACTGCTATTGCTGCATCCCATAGATTTTGGGTCGTCGTGTCTCCATTGTCATTTGTTTCTAGGTATTTTTTAATTTCCTCTTTGATTTCTTCAGTGATCACTTCGTTATTAACTAGTGTATTGTTTAGCCTCCATGTGTTTGTATTTTTTACAGATCTTTTCCTGTAATTGATATCTAGTTTCATAGCATTGTGGTTGGAAAAAATACTTGATACAATTTCAATTTTCTTAAATTTACCAAGGCTTGATTTGTGACCCAAGATATAATCTATCCTGGAGAATGTTCCATGAGCACTTGAGAAAAATGTGTATTCTGTTGTTTTTGGATGGAATGTCCTATAAATATCAATTAAGTCCATCTTGTTTAATGTATCAGTTAAAGCTTGTGTTTCCTTATTTATTTTCATTTTGGATGATCTGTCCATTGGTGAAAGTGGGGTGTTAAAGTCCCCTACTATGAATGTGTTACTGTCGATTTCCCCTTTTATGACTGTTAGTATTTGCCTTATGTATTGAGGTGCTCCTATGTTGGGTGCATAAATATTTACAATTGTTATATCTTCTTCTTGGATCGATCCTTTGATCATTATGTAGTGTCCTTCTTTGTCTCTTCTAATAGTCTTTATTTTAAAGTCTATTTTGTCTGATATGAGAATTGCTACTCCAGCTCTCTTTTGGTTTCCATTTGCATGAAATATCTTTTTCCATCCCCTTACTTTCAGTCTGTATGTGCCTCTAGGTCTGAAGTGGGCCTCTTGTAGACAGCAAATATATGGGTCTTGTTTTTGTATCCATTCAGCCCATCTGTGTCTTTTGGTGGGAGCATTTAGTCCATTTACATTTAAGGTAATTATCGATATGTATGTACCTATTCCCATTTTCTTAATTGTTTTGGGTTCGTTATTGTAGGTCTTTTCCTTCTCTTGTGTTTCTTGCCTAGAGAAGTTCCTTTAACAGTTGTTGTAGGGCTGGTTTGGTGGTGCTGAACTCTCTCAGCTTTTGCTTGTCTGTAAAGGTTTTAATTTCTCCATCAAATCTGAATGAGATCCTTGCTTGGTAGGGTAATCTTGGTTGCAGGTTTTTCTCCTTCATCACTTTAAATATGTCCTGCCAGTCCCTTCTGGCTTGCAGAGTTTCTGCTGAAAGATCAGCTGTTAACCTTATGGGGATTCCCTTGTGTGTTATTTGTTGTTTTTCCCTTGCTGCTCTTAATATGTTTTCTTTGTATTTAATTTTTGACAGTTTGATTAATATGTGTCTTGGTGTATTTCTCCTTGGATTTATCCTGTATGGGACTCTCTGTGCTTCCTGGACTTGATTAACTATTTCCTTTCCCATATTAGGGAAGTTTTCAACTATAATCTCTTCAAATATTTTCTCAGTCCCTTTCTTTTTCTCTTCTTCTTCTGGAACCCCTATAATTCGAATGTTGGTGCGTTTGATGTTGTCCCAGAGGTCTCTGAGACTGTGCTCAGTTCTTTTCATTCTTTTTTCTTTACTCTGCTCTGCAGTAGTTATTTCCACTATTTTATCTTCCAGGTCACTTATCCGTTCTTCTGCCTCAGTTATTCTGCTATTGATCCCATCTAGAGTATTTTTAATTTCATTTATTGTATTGTTCATCGTTGTTTGTTTCATCTTTAGTTCTTCTAGGTCCTTGTTAAATGTTTCTTGCATTTTGTCTATTCTATTTCCAAGATTTTGGATCATCTTTACTATCATTATTCTGAATTCTTTTTCAGGTAGACTGCCTATTTCCTCTTCATTTGTTAGGTCTGGTGGGTTTTTACCTTGCTTCTTCATCTGCTGTGTGTTTTTCTGTCTTCTCATTTTGCTTATCTTACTGTGTTTGGGGTCTCCTTTTTGCAGGCTGCGGGTTCACAGTTCCCGTTGTTTTTGGTGTATGTCCCCAGTGGCTAAAGTTGGTTCAGTGTGTTGTAGGCTTCCTGGTGGAGGGGACTAGTGCCTGTGTTCTGGTGGATGAGGCTGGATCTTGTCCTTCTGGTGGGAAGGTCCACGTCTGGTGGTGTGTTTTGGGGTGTCTGTGGACTTATTATGATTTTAGGCAGCCTCTCTGGTAATGGGTGGGGTTGTGTTCCTGTCTTGCTAGTTGTTTGGCATAGGATGTCCAGCACTGTAGCTTGCTGGTCATTGAGTGAAGCTGGGTGCTGCTGTTCAGATGGAGATCTCTGGGAGATTTTTGCCATTTGATATTATGTGGAGCTGGGAGGTCTCTTGTGGACCAGTGTCTTGAAGTTGGCTCTCCCACCTCAGAGGCACAGCACTGACTCCTGGCTGCAGCACCAAGAGCCTTTCATCCACATGGCTCAGAATAAAAGGGAGAAAAAGTAGAAAGAAAGAATTAGTAGAGTAGAAAGAGAGAAAGAAAGAAAGAAAGAAAGAAGAAAGGAGGGAGGGAGGGAGGAAGGAAGGAGGGAAGGAAGGAAAAAAAGAAAGGAGATAAAGTAAAATAAAATAAAATATAATAAAGTTATTAAAATAAAAAAATAATTAAGAGAAAAAAAGAAAAAAAATTAAACAAAAAAAACGGATGGATAGAACCCTAGGACAAATGGTGAAAGCAAAGCTATACAGACAAAATCTCACAGAGAAGCATACACATACACACTCACAAAAAGAGGAAAAGGGGAAAAAATCATAAATCTTGCTCTCAAGTCCACCTCCCCAATTTGGGATGAATCGTTATCTATTCATGTATTCCACAGATGCAGGTACATCAAGTTGATTGTGGAGCTTTAATCCGCTGCTTCTGAGGCTGCTGGGAGAGATTTCCCTTTCTCTTCTTTGTTCTCAGAGCTCCCAGGGGCTCAGCTTTGGGTTTGGCCCCGCCTCTGCGTGTAGGTCGCTGGAGGGCGTCTGTTCTTCGCTCAGACAGGACGGGGTTAAAGGAGCTGCTGATTCGGGGGCTCTGGCTCACTCAGGCCGGGGGAAGGGAGGGGCGCCGAGGGCGGGGCGGGCCTGTGGCGGCAGAGGCCGGCGTGACGTTGCCAGCCTGAGGCGCGCCGTGCGTTCTTCTGGAGGAATTGACCCTGGATACCAGGACCCTGGCAGTGGCGGGCTGCACAGGCTCCCCGGAAGGGGGTGTGGAGAGTGACCTATGCTCGCACACAGGCTTCTTGGTGGCGGCAGCAGCGGCCTTAGCGTCTCATGCCCGTCTCTGGGGTCCGCGCTTTTAGCCGCGGCTCGCGGCCGTCTCTGGAGCTCCTTCAAGCAGCGCTCTTAATCCCCTCTCCTTGCGCACCAGGAAACAAAGAGGTAAGAACAAGTCTCTTGCCTCTTCGGAGGTCCAGACCTTTCCCCGGACTCCCTCCCGGCTAGCCGTGGCGCACTAACGCCCTGCAGGCTGTGTTCACGCCGCCAGTCCTCTCCCGGCGCTCCGACCGAAGCCCAAGCCTTAACTCCCAGCCCCGCCCGCCCCGGCGGGTGAGCAGACAAGCCTCTCGGGCTGGTGAGTGCCGGTCGGCCACGATCCTCTGCGCGGGAATCTCACCGCTTTGCCCTCCGCACCCCTGTGGCTGCGCTCTCCTCCGCGGCGCCGAAGCTTTCCCCCTCTTCCACCCGCAGTCTCCGCCCGCAAAGGGGCTTCCTAGTGTGTGGAAACATTTCCTCCTTCACAGCTCCCTCCCACTGGTGCAGGTCCCGTCCCTATTCTTTTGTCTCTGTTTATTCTTTTTTCTTTTGCCCTACCCAGGCACGTGGGCGGTTTCTTGCCTTTTGGGAGGTCTGAGGTCTTCTGCCAGCATTCAGTAGGTGTTCTGTAGGAGTTGTTCCACGTGTAGATGTATTTCTGGTGTATCTGTGGGGAGGAAGGTGATCTCCGCGTCTTACTCTTCCTCCATCTTCCCGGAAGCCTCCTACCTATTTCATTTTGAGTGAGTTTAGGTAGTTTGTGTTTTTCAAGAAATTGGTTCATTTTATTTGTTACCAGCTTTCTGGGTGTAGATTGTATGTGTTGTTTGTACTATTCCTTTTTTATTATCCTTTTGATGTTTGCAGGGTCTGTAGTGATATTGCTGTTTCATTCCTAAATTTGGCAATTTGTATCTTCTCTCTTTTTGTTTTGTCAGTCTTCCTAGAAGTTTATCAATTTTATTGATTTTTTTAAAGAACCAAATTTTGTTTTATTGATGTTCCCTATTGTTTTTGTTTTCAGTTTTGATTTGTTTTTATATTTCTTCTGCTTTCTTTGGGTTTATTTTGCTCTTTTTTCTAGTTCCTAGATCTGAGAGTTTTACTCTTTTTTCGTGTAAGTATTTAGTGCTATGCATTCTCTCTCAACATTTCTTTATCTGTGTCCACAAATTTTGTCATACTGTGTTTTTATTTTCATTCAGTTCAATATATTTTTAAATTTCCCTTGAGACTTCCACTTTGACTCATGGATTATTTAAAAGTGCGTTGTTTAGTTTTCAAAAGCTTAGGAATTTTGCTGTTCTACTTCTGTTATTGATTTCTAGTTTGATTCTACTACACCCAGAGAACACACTCTGTATGATTTAATGCTTTTAAATTTATTGAGGTTTGTTTTGACGCCTGGAATATGATCTATTTGGGTATATGTTTTGCGAGCACTTGAATGTGTATTATGTTGATGTTGGGTGGAGTGTTCTATAAATGTCAACTAAATTCTGCTGGTTGATGATATTGTTGAGTTCTTCTGACTAGAAGAAGATTTTGTTGATTTTCTGAATAGTTGTTTTATCAGTTGTTGAGAGGGGGTGTCGATGTCTCCAATTGTGCTCGTGTATCTATTTCTCCTTTCAATTCTATCAGGTTTTGCTGTATATATTTTGTAGTTCTGTTTGGTGCATACATATTTAGGATTGTTATGTCTTCGTGGTAGATTCTTTTATCTTTGTGTGGTGTTCCCTTCTGTCTCTGTTAATTATTTTTGCTCTGAATTATACTTTATCTTGATTTTTTAGTTAAAATTTTCAGGATGCATATATTTCCATTCTTTTATTTTTAACTTACCTATATTGTTATATTTGAAGGGAGTTTCTTGTAGAGAGCATGTAGTTAGGTCACTCTGACAAACTCTGTCTTTTAATTGATATATTTAGGCTACTTATATTTAATGTAATTACTGCTGTGTTAGGGCTTAAGTTTGTCTTTTCATCTTTTGTTTTATGTTTGTTCTCTTTTTTCATTTCTCTCTTTTCTTTTTCCTGCCTTCCTGTAGGTTACTTGAACAGTTTTTAGAATTCTATCTATAGTGTTTTTGAGGATGTATCTTTTTTTTAGTGGTTTCTCTGGGTATACATTATCTATATATGTCATTTATTTTACAGTCTACTGGTGTCAATATTTTATCAAGTGAAATATAGAAAACATATATGTATGTAACATATGTATACGTGTGTTTATATATCCTGTGTTTATCTCTATTTCAGACAAAGGTGACTGTATTGCTGATGGGGTGGTTATGTAGTTGATTCTATATTTATGTGTTATAGAAGTTTTTTAATTAATTAATTAATTAATTTTTGGCTGTGTTGGGTCTTTGTTGCTGCGCACAGGCTTTCTCTAGTTGTGGTGAGCGGGAGCTACCCTTCGTTGCAGTGCGTGGGCTTCTCATTGCAGTGGCTTCTCTTGTTGCGGAGCAAGGGCTCTAGGTGCACAGGCTTCAGTAGTTGTGGCTCATGGGTTCTAGAGCTCAGGCTCAGTAGTTGTGGCACACAGGCTTAGTTGCTCCACGGCATGTGGGATCTTCCCAGACCAGGGCTCGAACCCGTGTCCCCTGCATTGGCAGGTAGATTCTTAACCACTGTGCCACCAGGGAAGTCCCACAAGTTTGTTTTTTTAATTGAGGAATTATGTGTAGTAAAGGGCACAAATCTTAAATGTTTAGCCTGGTGATATTTTTTTAATATAACCACCACCAAGAAAAAGATATAGAATATTTATAACACCCTCGGAGGTTCCCTTGTGCCCTCTTGCAGTTGATACTCCCCAAAAATAACTCATACTATGGTCTCTATCACCATGGATAAACTTTTTTGTAAACAGAATCCTATAGTATATACTCTCTTGTGTATGGCTTCTTTTGCTAAACGTTATTCCTATGAGATTCATCGATGTTGTTATGTGTGGCAATATTCATTCTTTTTTCACTGCTGTACAATATTCCATCATATGAATGTGCCACAATTTGTCCATTTTACTGTTGGTGGAGATTTTTTTTTTTCCAGTTTGGAGTTATGAACATTTTCCAGTTGGAGCTGTGGTCATTTTGTACATTCCTTTTGCCGGAGGTAGCAATCATTTCTCTTGGATACATACCTAGGAGTGGAATTGCCAGGTCGAAGGGTAGGGATATATTCAGCTTTGGCAGATACTATCAAAAAATCTCCCCAAATGGATGTGCCGTTTTACACTCCACTAGCAGTGTATGTGAGCTCCCGTTGCTGCAGAGTCTTGTCACCATTTGGTATTGTAAGGCATTAATTTCAGACATTCTGGTGGGGGTGTAGTGGATTCTTAGTTCGGTTTTAAGTTCCCTAAGGACAGAGGCCCCAGACGCAATGTTTCTACTAAGCCACACCCTCCCTGCTGGCCACATCTGATTGGCCCAGCCAATCAGATTGTATACCTGACAGTATGCAGGGCCAATCAGAATTTGGAATTGAGACGTAAGCGTTGCCAATCAGGCTGCTGAGACCTTGAAAAAGAGCTCGAAAACCAGGGAGCCATGCAGTGTCCAACTCTATCCGCAGAAAAACCAAGAAAGCAGGTTTGCAGAGAGAGGAGAGGGAAAGAAATGCAGGAAAGGACAGGAAGAGGAGATATCGGAGTTCTGGAGAAGAAGCAGACATTGAGAGAAGCGGTGCTTCTGGCCCGTGAGGCTCTGCTAGACCCGGCCCGGGGTCCTGCATCCTGTGAGAGCCCGCCTTGTGCTCAGTAAGCTGTTCCTTTTCTCCCTCACTTCCTCCTTTTGCCTCAATCCCTTTTGAGTGGATTTTTTCCCCTTGCAACTAAAGAGGCTTGAAAAAGACGTGTTTTCTCTGTTTCCTTTCTGTCCTTCCCCTTTTCCTTAGCAAGTCTTTTTGAAAATGTTAGCCTCTTGCTCAGCAGAGGGAAAAGGACAGGGGGGCTGGCATTTGCTGGTCTCTCACTGTGTGTCAGTCTCGTCATGGGCACACAACCCCATGGGGGAGGGACTGGCATTACCCTATTTCACAAATGTGGCAAATGAGAGGCAGAGAGGATAGGGGTAGTTCAGCTGGGGACGCCATCCCAGGCTGGCCTGGCTCTGCAGCCTGGGTCCTCTGTTCAGCCAGGCTCCAGCAGCACCACCATGCCCTTTGTCCATGATTGAGTCTGAGTGTTAAAGGTGGCGCACACACGCCTTTTGTCACTGCTTTTAGAGTTTGTCTCCTGCCCCTCCTCCCACCTGCCACCAACGAGACCTGGGCGGTCTAGGCTGTATTACAGTAAAGGAGAGCAGTCCCTACGGGGGCTCCAGAGATCTCCCCACTTCCACTGTCACACCAACCGAATTTCATCTCATCCATATCGCCCTTCCATCAGTGCCTTGTTGCAAACGCTCTTTGAAAGTAACATAATTTGCTTCCAGAAACTTCTTCCTTGTATGCAACTAAAATCCCAGTTGACACCATTGTGTCAAGATAGAGAATGTACTGGCCATGGAGTCATATAGACTTGAGTCCTAATCGCGTTCTCCTGAGCTGTGCACTGTGGAACCACGGGCCTCTCTGAGCCTCAGTTTCTTCATCTGTAAGATGGGGATGAGAAATATTACCCCGTGGAGTTTTTGTAAGACTTAGATAAGTGAAAGTAAAGTGTTTAGCCTCCCTCTTGGCACATAAGCGACCAATACATAGTAATTGTTTTTGCTTTCATTGTAGTTTCTTTTGTCCTGGGAATTCCTGATAACAGGAAACTGTCAAGTACCTGTTCTCTACGTGGGCTTAATGTTCTCCGTCCGGCTGTTGCTGCAGCCGAACACCCCCCTGACCCCCTTGAAATGCCTCATCAGCAAGTCCAGCCTCTCTCTGGGATTTTCGGGTTAGGATCACTAGCTATGAGGCCTTGGCTTGTTGCTAGATGCAGAGACAACAAATATTGCTTTAGAAACATTAATAATTGAGAGGTTTTTCAGCAGAGAATTGGCCAGCTTTAGGGGAATTGAAAATTAAGGCTAAGATACTACCTCAAGCAGATTTCCTGATGAATAATTCATGAAGCCAGTGCCTACGAAGACCTAGAAGAGAAAATACCTTCTGTATTTTCTGTCCTCCCCACCACTGCCACCAGCCACGCCGTCACCTTGACTTTTTCCTGACCCCTCGGTGGGGGAAGGGACATTTGAGAAAGTAAATAAGAGCCAAGAACACAGCAGAGTCCTGATTTGAGTTTTCATTGGAGTTTTGCCTGCATGTTGCTGTGTGATCATTGATAAATTCTGTCCCTCTCTGAGTAGAAGTCCTGCCATCTTTGAACTGACTCTGATGCTTTGAAATCCACGTGATGGAAGGGACTTTGAGCACCCACTGAGGCCTCTGTTTCCAGGGAGATCTGTACCCCAAAGCCTTTGTAGGAAGGGGTTTATTCCATTTACAGACCTCCCTCCTTTCTTCCTTTAGCACACATTTGAGTGGCTGCTCTGCGCTAAGTGCTGGGGATATTGCCCCCACAGAGGAGAAAACTGCCAAGGAAGTGGACAATTACAACCCAGGAGACTTGGACAAAGATGGAGCAAAGCAGAAGGTCGTGAGAGTACAGGGAATGGACACCTAAATTCAGCCTGGGGTGAGATCAGGGAAGGTGCAGGGGACACCTGAATTGAGTCCTCTGGAGAGAGTTGGGGAGGAAAAGAAGGGAAGGAGGGTGTTCCAGATTGAGAGAAAATTTGTAAAAATCCCCAGAAGAGAAGGAAAGGTACTTTTGTGGGGACTACATGGGGTCATGGGCTTGTGCGGGAGGGGTTGGAGAAAAGGCTGGATCCTGGAAGGCATCAAGGTCAAGTTAAGGCATTTGCATTTGGTCTTTACCCTGAGGGCAAGGGGGAAGCCATTGAAGGTTTAAGCAAGGTGCTGGAAACGCGATTGGATTTGTTTTAAAAAGATACTGGGACTGCTGGCTGGAGCACTTGGTCGTTCTTGTTTTCTGTAGTTAACCCTCAGGGCATTGGTTTAAACACTTCTCACCCTGGTCAAACTGATTGCCTGTCATCCTTTGCAGGAAAAAAATCATTCTTTATGTCTCTAAAGTCTGTCCAATCTCAAGCTGCCTTTTTGTTTCTGTTCATCCATTACATCTGTTCTCGGGGGAGGGGGTGGGGTGTGGACGGGAGGGAGTTTGTGTGGGGTTCCCAAGAAGGACCTCCACTCACTTCTTTTGCCAACTTGTCAGCTCAGACGGGACACTGCCAAGTTCAGTGTGGGAAGCCAGCCAATCTCCAAGGAGAACCAGCTTCATAAACCAGACTTATTAGAGTGGAGGTCAGAAACTGGTGACTCCTAGGATAAATCTGGATCTATGGACATGTTTTGCCAGAACAGTGTGTTGTTTGAAAAAAAAAAAGGAAATAATCATTAAAAATCAGGAGATTTCTCACAAAAAGTCCAGTTTCCAATTTTCTGGAAATAGCAGACTCGGCAATACTGGCGCCACCTTCCTGCGAAGCGGCCATTGGCTGGTGCTAAGTGGTAACTTCTCCTGAGACAGGGCTCGGCGGGTCCCAGTTCACCCCAGTCCCGACTGTTCCCTGTCACCTTCCTGTCCTGAGGCTGATGGCAGCTTCTGTCTGTCATGATCCCTGCACCACATTTTTCTTCTACCAACCAAGGAAGAAAGTGAGCCTTTTTTTGATATTACATCTTAATCAAAAACAGAAAAAAAAGTCAAAGATAGACCTAGAGGGCCATGTATTTCCAGACAAATGGAAGAGCACATATTTCTTGATGGAAATAAAAAATAAGTACTTGATACATAAGCCAGATTTCTCTATCTGGGTTGGAAGAGTCCAGCCTGAGATGCTGTGACAAGTAACGGGGACTCCTGTGGTCCCTCGCGCTTGGCTTGGGCCTGGGCCTGGCACTCGTGGGTTTTTGACCCCTGGTTTGAGCCTCAGAGGACTGATGAGACGTGGTTTCAGAATCCCAAGTGCCAGAACCATCTTTTCCACTGTTCTTCCCAGATCCCTGTGGCCTGGGGCTCCAGGTGGGGGACAAATGGCTAGGGTCTTGCCCACTGCCCCCCGGCTGTGCAAGCTCGGCCTCTATCTGCGCACGTGTCTCCTTTCTTTTGGGGTGGGGTTGGGAGAACGGATTCAAGTACTTTTACAGATATATATAAAAGCCATTGATCTAGCAGAGCCCCGTCATGTAACTCTGGAGTAAACTCAGGCCAGAGAAGGCGACTGACCTACCCGTTGTCACTGCGTGGTCTGAGTAGAAATGGCCCGTCCCTCCCTCGCCTGCCTCCCTGTCTTCCCAGACTGAGTGAGGGCCTCACGCCGCCTCTGGCTCCGTCATCTCCTCTGCTGCACTGTCTACCCATCTGCCTCTCCCTCCAGCCCAGGGCTGCAAACTCAATGGCTTACAGGCCATGCAAAAAATAAGTTTGGAGTAGAGGGACCTCTGCGCCAGCAGCTTGCGGCCAGGTGGGAACGTGGCCAGATCTCAGGCCGACGGCCACTTGGATCTTTAAGTGAAATCTGCATGCTGGTGCTTTCTGACTTCCGGCCCAGGAGCAACCGGAAGGCAGAAATGGTCTCATTCTGGTTTGGTTCTCTGACATCTAGCCCAGGGCTCAGCGCCTAGTGAATACTGAATGTGTGAATGAGTTGAATTCCGTCTTTCCTCTTCAAGTTCTTATTTCATCATTCAACAGACATTTATCACCATCTGCTCTGTGCCAGGCCCTGAGCTAAGGGCTGGGGTTGGAGGTGGGGTGGAGGGTGGGAGGTGGGCAGAAAGACATGTAAACCAGCAACTAGCGGGACACACCCTGGGCTGGGAGCTGCCTGGGAGGAGAGTCAGGCCAGCCCCAGGGTCTGCTGCAGAAATAGTCACCATTTATTGATGGCCGACCGTGCATTGAGACAGATGTGCTTGACACAGATTACCCTGGAGGTGCTATTTCCATCCCATTATACAGGTGAGAACACTGAGGATTAGAGAGGTTAAATTGCGTGTTCCGAGGCACAGAGCTGGTGTGTGGCAGAGCCGAGACTTGTGCCCAGGGATGCTGAACCCCATCTGGCCTCTAAGTTGCTGTGAATTCTAGGATTAGAATGAGGCCACCTTGTGCTCATACAGCTGATGTGATAGGAAAGTGAAGGATTTTCTTTAGAAAGAAAGGGATTCCAGACAAGTTTTCGTAAACCACAACTGACAGTCCATTGAGGAGAGCAGGTGGTCCTAGGGACTCATAAGAGCCCGAGAGGTAAGTCTGTCAACAGTCACTTTTTTGACCTTGCCGGACTTGGTGTGTGCGTGCGTACGTGTGTGTGTGTGTGTGGGGGGGGGGGGGGGAGAGAGAGAGAGAGAGAGAGAGAGAGAGAGAGACTTTCAACCTCCATGGCTCTCACTTTTGACCTTTCGTGTTTTAAGAACTAACATTACAGTCGAGGTTTGACAAGTTTCCACTGGCTGGCCTTGCAATGCTCAGATTCAACTGATTCATTCAAAAGTATGCATTGAGCACCCACTGTGTGCAAGGCTTGGCTCTAGGTGCTGGGGACACAAAGATGCCCCGACTGTGCAAAGGCTGTTCTGGGCTCTGGAGACCCAACGAAGAGCAAATTAGAGCCAGTCCCTGTCCTTGTGGAGCTAAAGGCAGATTTTGATCAAAGAGTCACAGGGAAGGGTCAAGTTACAACTTGAATGAAGTGCTGTGACCGGGAGGGGCACGGTGGCCTGAGAGCTGCACCAGGGGCCAGGGAAGCCTCTGCCAGGGGAGGGACGCGTGAGCTGACTCTGCAGGAAGAGTGGGCAGTAACCAAGTGAGGGGCGCAGAGAACATTCTGGGTCCCAGACTTGCTGGTGCCGAGGCTCAGGGCGAGGGAGTCTGAGGAAGTGAAGGCACCACAGGGAGGAACGGATGAGGCCAGAATGGTCAGCAGAGGCCAGCCCCGTGGAGGTCACGGGGAGAATTCTGTTCTTTATCCTGAGAGCAAGGGGCCAATAGCAGAGCAGTAGCAGCTGGCTTTATCTGTGTAACAAACTAGCCCCAAAGATAACAGCTTCAAAAACCCACTTTAGCTCAGGAGCCTGTCGGTCAGCAGTTTGGCTTGGCTCAGTGGGTGGTGGTTCTGGTCTGGGTCAGGCTCAGCTGATCTGGGCTGAGCTTGTCCATGTGTCTGTGGTCCCTGGTGGGTCACGTGGGGCTGGTTGGTTTATGATGGCCTTGACAGGGACGGCTGGGGGGCCTGGGGATTCTTTCATCATGTACCAGCCTGGCCCAGCTTGATCCCGTGATAGCTGTGGAGAGTGAAGAGTGTGTGAGCGGAAACTGCAAGGGCCCTGACGACCTAGACTTGGAACTGCAGAGCATCACTTTCTGTCGGTCAGAGCAGATCACAAGATCAACCCAGATTCAGGTGATGGAGAAATGGACTCCTCCTCTTAGTGGGAGGGGTTGCTAGGTATTGGGGCCATTTTCGCCAGATACCCCAAAGGTGTTAAGTGAAGGGTGATGTTATTAGAAGGTAAAAAGCGGAGAATTGATCGGGGGCAGTTTGTACCTCAATATCCATTCCTTCCTCCCCTACCAGTAACAGAATGCCAATTTCATTTCTACACATTGCTTCGTAGAATAAAGACCAAATTTCCTCACTCTCTTATTGCTAGGCATAGCCCTGTTGTATGGGACTTTTAGGAAGCCTTTTTTAAAAAAGAAGGGCCAAGCTTTTCTTCCCTCCTTCCTCCCCTGCTCTCCTCGATGTGTTGGACGGAGATGTGTTGGTTGGAGCTTGGACAGCCATCTTGGACCATGAGCACGAGCGTCCCATCCTAAGGATGGCGGATGGAGATCTGGAAGGAGCTGAGCTCCTGATCACTGTGTGGGGCCACCATGCCAACCTGACTGCCTGCCTGGCATTGCCACTAGTGACTCACAGCTGTCCCTTCTCTGGAGAATTGCTCTTAGTTGGATGGGAGCTATTCCACCAGGGAGGTTATGTTCCCTTCACCCAGGCATGGAGGCATGAAGGGCCCTCCCCCTTTGATTGAAGGTGGGACCAGCTCTGAGTTGCAGTTGACACTGTAGAACACCGCCCCTTGCCCCCCTCCCACTCCCTCCCCCTCACCATGAGATCAGCCTGAGGCCGGTCTCCAGGCCCTTCCCTTCCCCAACCTGCTTTCCTCCTCCCTTCTCCCTGGAACAAGAACCCCCAGCTCAGGCTCTGCTTCTAGGGGACCTGACCTTGGATGCCCTACTCCCCTTCCCTGCCCATCATGAGCCGTGGACTGAGAATCCGGCTTACCCAGCAAGCTCCTGGCTCAGAGAGAACCATACTCGCCAGACTCCATCCATTTTACCCACTGGTTTTGGAGTGGGCAGAGGAGGAGAGGTCAGGAGCTTGAATCCAACAGAACAGGCACATCATAGCGTGAAAGATGACCTCCTTCCGGGCAAGGCTGGGGGACGGAGGCCAAGGGAGCACAGGGGAACAGAGGTCCTGGATTTGGTCAGCATGTGAGGCCCACCAACCTGTCCTGCCTGCCCACTCCAGGCCTGTTTGAAGTCTGAGGGCTGCCGCGGTCTGCTGGACAGACAGCATTTGTAAGCAGCTCTCTCCCCAGCCCAGTTAATAATTCAGGAGCCAGCGCCTGCAGCCGACCCATCATTCCAACTCTGTTGCACCCTGAACGCCGAGCTAGTGGACAGGAAAGAAAAAAATCACTGGGCCCACATGAAAAATGATCCTCACTTCAAGTGCTTGCTGTGTGCCCAGTGCTGGGGTGGGAGGGAGCTGGGCCAACACACATCTGCCGGGCAGACAGTGAGAGGAGGAGGGAGCTGTCCTGGGGGCTGGGGCGCGCACAGTAAGCGGTAGTTAACTTTTGGATCCTGAGCTACAATTGTTTTTGGACAGTGGGCTGTAGTCGCTGGAGAACGGGCCTTGGAGGACCCAGCTCTCTTCCTCTGATTCAGCCATGCATCCTTCACTCACTTGCCTGCTCACTCATTCATTCATTCATTCATTCGGCGATCACTGGTGCCGCTGACAGGGATGGGGCCTCAAGGATGTAGATGGGGTGGGGCCGGGAATTCCCTGGCAGTCCAGTGGTTAAGACTCGATGCTTTCACTGCCGTGGGCCCGGGTTCAATCCCTGGTCAGGGAACTAAGATCCCACAAGCCATGGCACGGCCAAAAAAAAAAAAAATCAGATGGGGTGGGAGTGGCGCCTCCCCTCAGGGAGACAGACACATCCAGTGGGAGGCATCATATTTAGGGGCCTGAGACAAGAAACAGCTGGCTGGGGGCCCTGTGTTTGGTGTGGCCTGTGGCTGGGTTTGCTGGGGGCCCGCTGAGTCCAAGGCACAGAGGGGAGGGTAGAGAGGCCAATGGTTAGAATCATGGACTCCGGAGCCACACTGCCTGTGTTCAAATCCCAACCCTGCCAACTAACCCACACAGTGTTAGTCTTTCTGGGCCTCAGTTTCCCCATATGTAAAGTGGAGTTAATAATAGGAGGCTGAAACAAACTTCCTCGTACTGTTACGATAATGAACAGGGAGCTAGATCATTAAAATGAAAAACCGAAGCGCTAGCAAATACGAAGCTCCGGTAAAGCAGAGCTTCCTTTGGAGAACGAGTTGGCACTTTCCTGCAAAGCGAAGCACGCTCACATGCCTCCCAGCCGTCTTCTCCTAGGCATTCACCCAAGTGAAATGATAAACTTACGTTCATTCGCGCAAAACCCGGTACATAAACGTTTATTAGCCGATTCATCACCTCCCCAAACGGAAACAAGCAGAATGCGTCTCGGCCAGAGGACTGGTAAACCATGGACGCTACTCAGGACGAACACAAACGATGCTGGTGGGTCACAAATGGCATCAGCTAAGTGAAAGCAGCCAGGCTCCAACCGTGCGATTCCATGTACGTGACATTCTGGAAAACTGTAGGGACAGAAAACTGGTCAGCGATTGTGGAGGTGGGAGGAGGGACGGATACAAAGGGGCATGAGGGGACTTTGCGGGGGATGATGGAACTAGTTGGTATTCTGGGGGTGATGGTGGATCACCATGACTGCATGTGTGTGTTTGTCAAAAAGCATAGAACTGTACAGTAAAAAAGGGTGAATTATATTGTATGGAAATTACACTGCATGCAAATCATGGCAGGCAGAGGGAAGAGTGTGTGCAAAGGCCCAGAGGCTTGAACTCAGGTTTGTGACAGCACCTAGAGGGTTAGGAGGAAGTAGCCGGAGCTGAGGTAGGGAAAACATATTTAGGTCAGTTTGTGAAGAGCCAGGAAGGTCAGGGAGACTGTCCTCCAAAGGGGTGCTCATGCTTGAGGGGAAGGAACCCACCCGTCCAGACACGTGGCACCCTCAAACCCAGAAAAACTCACCCCTCCTCAAACCCAGCTGCTGAACCGTCTTGACTCCTAAGCAGATGCTCTATTAAGCAGTCTCATTTGGGCCTGTGAGTGAAACAAGGCAGAAACCACTGTGCCCATTTTACAGATGGGCAAAAAAGGGAAGGGAACAAACAATGTCTATTACTAGCCAGGTACTTAAAATACATTTTCGTGTAATCCACGTAACCATCCTATGCATGTGTGAAATAGGGGTGACTGGTCTCATTTTCCATATGAGCAAGCTGAGGCTCAGAAAGGGTGAGGATTTTGCTTAGAAGTAGCAGAGTTGGTAGCTAAGCCCTACTCCTTCCACGGTTCTTCAGTACGATCGTGGCCCACTGTCATGGTAGCCGTGCCTGGAACGCACACAGACTCACACACACACACACACACACACACACACACACACAGCCTCTCCAGACACCTTTTGTTGTCTTTGGTGCCCCCTCAGCTTTCCTTCTGGTACCCAGTGGATGTCTTCATGACTGTTCTGGCTTCTGTCCCTCCGAGGACACACTCATTCCCTCTCCGCCCCCGCAACAGAGACATGGATGGACGTCAGGGAGCATTTGCTCCTGGGAAGATCCTGGCCTGAAGCTGTCTGGAAACAGTGTTCAAAGTGAAAGTGTGACGCTTCCTTGGGTGACGCTCCTCAGGGATGGGGCCCCATTGATGCAGTCATCACAGTTGTCCTCTCTAGATGCTCCTGGCTCCTGTGGGCAGCGCGTGCCACAGAGCGTGCTTGGGACAGAGCTCCCTGGATAGCGCCCGCTTCAGCTGGCTCTCGACGTGGACATTCCCATCTGTGGTTGGTGGTTGTGTCTTCTGAGCTTATCATGGTTGGTGTTGGTTGTAGATGGTGTTCCCCACTTAGGATGGTTTCATTGTGGAACAGTTGTCCCCCCTGATGAGTTTGTGCACAGGTGAGCCCACCAACGATGGTTCTCAACAGAGATGGTTTTGCCGTTGAGGGATGCTGTTAGGGATGGCTCGTCACGGGGGTTCACAGGACTGATGTTATTGCCACTGGTGGTCTTAACACAGGTGGACCCAGCACTGACGGCTCTTGATCGTATTCTTCCCAAGAATGGTTTTCAGTGTAGATGGTCTCATCATCCGTTGCTGATTCTTGGTGCAGTTGGCTACGTGTGACTCTTCTGCTGATGGTTGTTGCTGCAGATAGGGTTATCCATCGATGATTTTGACAAAGTGTGTACTTTTTAAAGGTCTTTCTTACTTCTGTTGGCAGTAACCACTCTGGGTGAAGTCTGGGTTTTCTGGGTCCTCATGTCTGCATTTTTCGAGGTCCTAGTGGCAAATCTTCTCATAAAGGGATCACGGCCAGAAGAGGTGAGAACCACTTTCAAAGAGGCCTGTGGCCTCTGCTTTGCCAGGTCAGGAGACCTGGCCATGCATCCCAGCTGAGGCCCTTATGTGCTGTGTTTCCTCACGTCACTTCATCTTCTGAACCGCTTACTCCTCGCTGAGCCACTTGTGAGGACTGCAGAGAATTTCACAGTCGGGAGTCTAACCTCAATTTTTCCATGGCCCTGCCTGGTGGAGCTCCTGCTCTTAGCCTCATCCCACGTCACACCCTACCCCGTCCTTACCTCGGATACCCAGCCACACTAGCCGCTTTCTTATTCCGAGCTCTTACCTGCCACAGGGCCTTTGCACTGGCAGTTCCCACCGCCTGGAATGCTCTTTCCTTGGTCCCTTCAGGCTTCAGCTCCAGTGTCACTCATTAAGCTTTCCCTGGCCTCCCTAAGAAGATCCCTCTGTTATTCTTCAGGCCACATCCTAATTTATGGGCCTTGTGGCTTTAATTATGATTTGCGATGATTTTTACGTACTGGTTATTTATTGCTGTTGGTTCCCTCTGCTGCAATGTCAACCTCATGAGGGCAGAGATTTTGATTTCTTATTTTCTGCTCTGCCCCTGATACCCAGCCTAGTGCCTGGCACATAACGTAATAGGTGCTCATTAAGCATTTACTGAGTGAGTGAATCGACAACCTTCAGATGTACATTATAACCACGCAGGGAGCTTTTCATAAGTGTTTGGATTGTTGAGGACAGTGGCTCTCCCTTGGCTGCTCCTCAGGATCACCTGAGATCACCTGGGTCCCACTCGCAGCGGTTCTGATGAATTGGTCTGGGGTGAGACTTTGGCATCAGAATTTTGAAAAGCTCTCCAACGTGATTCCAACGTGCAGTCAGCATTGAGAACTGCTGTGCTGGGAGAGAGGCTTGGCTACCTGTGCTTTTTTGTAGGTGATTCTGTGTGCAAATCTGATTAAGTAGTACTGTGAGAACGCCAAGCGTGACACTTATTAGCAGATGTTCACTGAATGACTGAATTGAGAAATTCATTGACCCCCCCCCCCCAAAGCGTTCATAGGTGGGTTTTAAGGACTCGGGGAATTCGTTGAAATTGTGTACAGAATTTGCACTGAGCTACAAGTATGCTTTTTTCTCCCCTAAGGGAGGAGTCACAGCTTTCATCAAATTCTCCAGGGTGTCCGTGATCCTCAAAAGATCAAGAAGCACAAAGATTCAATGCAACTCTTGCCTTACACTTGGGAGAGGGATGGCCCTGGTGCTTAGCCTGACTGTGATGGGTCTGAGAGGGCTGGCTGGCTCTGTTTGGGATGCAGGGTGAGGGGAGAAGGGAGGTGCTCCTTGGAGAGTGAGCGGCCCCGCCCCTTGGCAGTCAGCAGGGCCAATCACCACTGTCGTGTTTATTATGAATTCCTTTCCCATTGCCCGGGGCCATTCAGCGTCCCTCTGCTGTACACAGAGGCATCTCTTTTGCTTCGGAAATTCTGATCCTTCCGGGATATGAGGGCATCTCACGGCTGTCTGACTTCTTGTTCCCACAATCCTGCATTCCCCACCAGGGACTGGCAGGGAAGGGACAGAGCAGGGGCTTGGTGGTGATCCAGAGGAAGGGGCGTGGTGGGAGCCAGCTCTTGTAGGAACCAGGGACAAGGTCTAGCTTTAGGGGGCGGGCAGGAGGGAGGCAGGGGCGGACACCGAGCAGGTAGTCTGGGGCTCGAGACTGTCTCTGTCCCTTCACGAATGCAAAACAGGGCAGGTGCACCGATGCTGGGAATTAATGGTGAGCCTGTTGGGACTCACATTCCCTCCGCTTCCCGCCCCACCTGCCTCAGGTACTCTGCACTCTGGGCCTGAGGACTGTAGGGAACACCTGGGGATGTGTCCAGGGTAAAGGGCAGAGAGCACGCCAGTGAGCAGAGCGCTCTTCCTTTCTAGCACAGGTAACTTCAGGATTGGTACCTGCGGATGCAGCAGGACCACGTGAATAGCCGGGGCTTGGCTCAGCATCCTCCTTCTGAAAGTCTCTCTTGGTCCCTATGCTGGGGCCGACCAGTGCATCCCCGCTGCCAGGCTGCTCTGCCTGCCTGAGCCCGGGGGGGGGGGAGAGCGCCAGTGAGGGCAGGGCTGGCCCTGAGTTAGCACAGCAGGGCCGCCTGCGGAATGTGGCCACCGCTGATGGGTGATGGCCTTTTGAGCAAATTATTCCCTCACGTTCACAGAGAGGAGGAATTATTGGCAGAAAATGAGGACATAAAACCCTGTGGGACAGGGAGATCAGCTCGGTGCTTTGTGGCCACCTAGAGGGGTGGGATAGGGAGGGTGGGAGGGAGGGAGACACAAGAGGGAGGGGATATGGGGATATATGTATACGTATAGCTGATTTACTTTGTTATACAGCAGAAACTAACACACCATTGTAAAGCAATTATACTCCAATAAAGGTGTTAAAAAAAAAACAACCCTGTGGGAGCTGGGCACCTTTTGGGGCACTGAGTGCCAAGCACTCGGAAGCTGTCCCGCAGATTGGTTCATTTTTAATGATCTAGGACTATAGTTTAATTCTGTTTAATTGAAACAACGTGACGTAATATCTTTCATTTGGACTTAAAACTGCACGGCGCTGAGGTGGCTCCCAGCATCCTCCGGGCAGCACGTTCTGTCATTGATGCACATTCCCTCTCTCTGGCCAAATTTAAAGGGAAAGGCTGCAGCCTCGGAAAGGAGAGATCAGCAGAGAATAGGCCACATCAGTTATTAAGGAATGAAAATGAAAATGAATTCATTCTTTCCTCCGTTGAATGAGCAGCTGTGCTTGGGTCTCTGTGATCCATGAAATAGGCTGTCAGGAAAATAGGAAATGGGCTGCGTTTGAACTTCACTGGTTGATTCTGCCCCATTGCCTTGGAGACTGGTATCACTGCCCAGGGCAGGGGCCAGGGGGAGGAGGGGCACCCACATTTACGGGGCACCCACTGGATGCCAGACGCATGGCTTCATCGGTCCTGGGTCGGGGGGGAGAGCATCATTATCCCCATTTTTCAGATGAGGACAGTAAGGCTCGGAAGGATCCAGGGGCTTGCTCCCGGTTACTCAGGCGCAGATCCCTGCTGCAGTTTGAGGTGGGCAGCATTACGGCTGGGAATTTGGCCTGAAGAACCTCAAAGCCTCACCCTCCCCTGGGTTCAACGTGAAGTGTCAGCTTTCCACACCGTAGAAATACCCACTGCCGCTGGATCGTGGTGAGGGGTGAATGAGGGAATGAACTTCATGAGCTCAGCACAGGGCTCCATGCAGAGCGATTGCTCACAATTGTGACCCTGGTTATGAACTCCCACCTTTCCATTCCTCAGATGGTAGAGCGTGAGTGAAGCCTGGAAAGCAAGTGACTTAAGTGCCCTAAGACCTAGTTCAGGTGGCTGGTGGGTCTGGGTTCTGCCCCTCGGACTGGGCTGGGAGTCCCTGTTCTTCCTACTATACCAGGAAGTAGAAAGTCCGGACTGGGGAGGGGGTTTTGAGATGTTTGCTATGGACTTTTCCCCTTCTCTGCTTTATATCTCTCCATAACACCCTCCACCAGCCTTATATATTTGACTTGGTTATTGTGTTCATTGTCTCCTAGCCACTTGAACATTTACGTGAGGAGGGGTTTTGACCAATTCCTCTCTGTATCCCCAGTGCCTAGCACCAGGGCTGGGGCTGGGGTGAGGCAGTAGAGGCAGGTCCTGCAAGGACCACCTTAGGCGTAGGTCCTTAGATCCTGTCTTTAGTTAAACATTTGATATTTTGTTCATTATATATATATATATTTGAATTAATTTTTAAAAAGAAATTTATTTATTTTATTTATTTATTTTGGGCTGCATTGGGTCTTTGTTGCGGTGTGTGGGCTTCTCACTGCGGTGGCTTCTCTTGTTGCGGAGCACGGGCTCTAGGCACGTGGGCTCAGTAGTTGTGGCTCACGGGCTCTAGAGCGCAGGCTCAGTAGTTGTGGCGCACGGGCTTAGTTGCTCCGCGGCATGTGGGATCTTCCTGGACCAGGGCTCGAACCTGTGTCCCCTGCATTGGCAGGCGGATTCTTAACCACTGCACCACCAGGGAAGCCCCTGCATTAATTCTTATTTTTAATAATATTGTATTAAAATATTGATTATCTTGATGCCTGCGTTTTTTGGTCCCTCTCTCAAATTGTGCCCCTGAGAGCCTCGCTTGCCTCACCCTAGTCCCAGCTCTGCCCAGAAGGGTGCCTGACACATAGTTACATTCAAGAAAGATTTGTAGAATGAATGATGCCCTACCATGTATCCAGGCTCATTTTCTGAGTCCCCAGAGAACATATTGTCTTCCAGTGAGTATTCAAGGGTCTTTGTATCTGAAGGAAGCTAGAACCCTAAACAGCTGCTGTTACTTGGCTCCATCCTTTGGCGACAGCTGAGTATTTCTGATAGTGGTGAGCTAAAGAAGAAGGGTGTGCCCCTTTCAGGATCTGACGGTGGAACTAATTAGAACTCAGGTCTCTAAAACTGCCTAATGAGGGGATGAAATGCAAGAAATCTACTGGGCTCTGAAAACCTATGCAGAATTTCACGCCATCATTAGAGACCGGCTGCACCTTTCCCTCTCCTGGTTGTTTCTTGCAATTAAAAGCCACACGGGGTTGTACTGACAGTCGTTAGTGTAATGAGATCTGGCTGTGCAGCGCCCCTTGTCCACTTCTTCCACGGCCAGCACACCTGGGCTGAGCCAGTCGAGTACAGCTGCCATACCTCTGATGCTCCATTTCAATGAAATACCAGGTCTTGCCTCTGAAACCAAAGCTGAGGTTTCATCAAGTTGCATTGTCATAATTAAGGCAGGAGTGAGAAATAACCTCCTGTATAATTTAAAACGGTAAAATTATTGATACCTTTTTCAGCCTCAGCTTTAAATCTTAGCCACCAATGACTCCCCTATTAACAGACCTAATTAAATCCATTTCTCAGGACGTCTTTGGCAAATTCCATTTTAGCAAAACTGAAGGAAGTTTAATTTGATTTGTCTCTGCTCCCCAGAGCTCTCCTGTAAAAATGAGGGCAGCGTGGACGCTCGTCTCTCCACGTCTGATATTTATTAATCCACTCAACAAATATTTATTGAGCACTTACTACGTGCTTTGGCATCAAACTATGGGAGGAGGAGGAAGCAGTGAAAAGACAAGTTCCTATTCCCATGGCCACAGGGGACTGGGGATCATTCATTAATTCATCCATTCAGTGAACCTGTATCGAGCCTGCTGTTGGAGTGATGAAAGACCCCCTATGAAAGTCACCACCTATTTGAGGTGGTGAGACAGTTAATAATCAGCGTGGTGAATACCAGTGCCCGCAACTCATCCCTGACCACATACGTCATAATTTCTGGAGGTGGGGTCGAGGCTTTGGTATCTTGTTTTGAAGCTCTCCGGATAATGCTAATATTCAGCCAGGTTGGAGTCACTAACGTGCAAAGTGGTGAGAGGTGTGGCTGGAGAGGTGGCCAGGAGCGAGGTCATGCAGGGTCCTGGAATCCTGTTAAGGGATCAGAACCTTATCTGAGGGCAGTGAGGGTTTCAAGCAGGAGAAGGAGGGCCTCCTATTTGTGCTTCAGAAGGAATTACTCTGCCAGCGGTGTAGAGGATGGGTTGGATTGGGATCACCGGAGTCAGAGAAACTGGCAAGGAGGCTATTGCAGAAACCTGGGCCCACGGTCATGATCATGGAGATGGAGAGGACAGAGATTCAGGAGGCCAGATCGACACGACTGGGTGGTGAATCATGTATCCCGACCGAATTAGGGGAAGCAGTTTAAGAGGACTCCAAGTGGGCTGGGTGACTGGTTGGATGGTTATGACATTAACCAGAGAGGGGCGGGGAAAGAATGATTTGGGTTTAGGACATGTTGGAGAGATTTGATTGGCAGCTGGAGTTGAGATCTGACCCTTGGAATTGTGCTCTGTGTGGGCGGAGCAACTGGAAAGTCAACTGGGACGCAGTTGGAAGGTATCATCCAGGGAGAGTGTGTAACCTCAGAGGAAGAGGAGAAGGCCAAGGGTGGTGGGGCCTTTAGGAATCTCAGCATTTAAAGGGCAGTTGTAGTTCTGAGGAGCTGAGAAAGAACTTGATGAGGAATGGCAGAGAGGTAGAAGGAAAAGCAGAGAGAGAGTGATGTCACGAAGCCGAGGAAGGAAAGAGTTCTGAGAAGAGAGTGGCAACATGTTGAAAGCTGTGCGGAGGGCAAATAAAATGGAAGGCCTCTTATATATTTAGGAAAAAACAGTTTTGACGGGACATTGGGGGTGGTAGCCAGACTGCAGTGGGTTGCAGAGTGAATGGAAGAGAGAAGAGTATAGGTGTAGGTGCTGGTCCAAGAAAGGGAAGCAATAGAGGAGCAGTATCCAGAGGAGATGTTGGATTGGGCGGACACGAGACAGGATTAAGTGCAAGTAGTTTATTTTGGAGGTGATCCCAGGAAACACGAGTAGGGGAGTGAAGAAGTGAGACGTAAAGGTAAGGAAATCAGTCAGGGGTGTGCCAGCAAGCAAGTAACCACTGAGGGAAAATGGAACTTAATCCCATTGGGTAACTAGAGAAGGCAATTCAGAACGTGCACCTGAGTTACTGTCCGCAAGAGGCGAGGGAGCTGGGGTCTTTATCCACCAATTCCCACGGTCATCGGTTGAGGACTCTTCCTCATTGGTTGAGGAAGCATTAATTTCCAGACACTTGGCCTGCCGTGTGCATGGGGAGAGTGGGCTCTGGCAGCCAGATGAAGCCCTCAGGCAAAGAGACAAAGGTGGTGGCAGTGGGAAGTTGGATTGGAGTGATGCCAATAGTAAAAAACTGAGGGGACAGGATCAGACACCAAGAGCATCTGCTCCAGGAGGGATTTAGATTTTTCCAGACTGAAAAGAATCCGTCATGATTGAATGGTGAGGATGAATAAGAAGGAGGGGCTGAAAAACAAGTAAGAGGGGATAACTGATGGAGAGTGGTCAAGAAGAGATGGAAGCTATAGAGAGTAACGTAAGGGGAGGGCTTGGTTGCCATGATAGGAGGTTGTGGTTGATAAGTAGGAGACTGGGATTCAAGTTCAAGCAAAAGTTGGCACTTCATAATCACGGGTGTGGGTGGTCGAAGTGGAAGGAAAGTGAGGTCCATTGGAGTTGGAGAGGTTGAAGATGTTGACTGGCTCATTCACAATGGACATCAAAGTCCCCAAGGACTTGGGAGTGGAGAGAAAGACTAATTCAGCTGCCAAAGTTATTACTGACTATTAAAAGCCACCATGTACCCCAGTCCCACTCACAGGGTAAGGTGAACCAAGGGGGTGTGTTGACCACTGGGTGCTGGGCCAGGAAGGAGAAGCTGAGAAGAGCTTCTGAGAAGAGCTGAGAAGCTGGTACCAAGAATCTCCAATCCAAGGGGTAGGCAGGAGGCCTTGGACCAGAGATGGGGATAGGACCTGGGGAAGCCAAGAACAAGTTGGGAAGCCAAGTTCAAGATTAACCAGGGTACATGGTGCAGGATGAAGGCTCTGGATAAGGAGAGGAAAGAAAGGCTCATGCTTCTTGGAGGGACACGGGTCGGCAAAGATTGGACAAAAAGTACAGGGTACTGACTCTGCTTAGCTTTCCCTTATTCCCTGAGGCTTTACACCTGCTGAATCCCAGGGCCTCATGGAGTCCAGTTAGACAACCACTGATGAAAGGAAGTGAGTTCAACTCTAGGGTCAGATCAACCCGGGTTCAAATCTCTGCTCAGTCTTTTCTAGCTGTGAGTCTTGAACAAGTTTTCGCCTCTGAGGGTAGTCGAACCTACATCCTGGGATTGTTTCAAGGAAGAAGTAAGTGTGATCGAGTGGCATATCTCTGTTCTTGTTGCTCGAAGAATCATACTCGGAACATTGAGATGACACTAAAAGTAAGTGCTCATGAAGGAAAGTTACACAGGGCTACAAATGTGTTATATGGGCGCCTGACCTAGTCAGGAGATCAAGGAAGGCTTCCCTGAGGAGGTAATGTTTGAGCTAAGATCTGCGGAATGAAAAGGAGTTAGGTAGATAAAAGGAGAAATGGGATCAGTCTAGGAGGAGGAGACAGCATGTGCAAAGACCTGCGGCGGGAGGCAGTGTGGCCCATGTTAGTAACTGGTTGCCGTGGAGAGAGTGAGGGGGAGCACAGAGGAGCTGCCAGCAGGAGGCAGTCCGGGCAGGGCCCGCTTCCTCATGAGAGCAGCCAGCACTCAGAGTTTCAGCAGGAAGACACCTGGGTCAGTTTGTGGTTGCTGAATAAAGGGGGCCCTGCGGGAGGAAGTAGCATAGATCAAGGCGGGGGTGGCGGGGCAGTTGTGAGGTTGCCGCCTTCATCCAGGAAAGGGGCACAATTGGCCTGGAATAGGTGCTAAAGATGGAGCAAGAGACAAGGGAGTGGATTTGAGGGATGCTCAGGAGGAAATACACCAGACTCTAATGGATTAGGTAGGGGAAGGGATTGTTTATAGGGAGAGAGGTTAAGGATGGTATCCGCATTTCTGGTTGTCCAGTTAGTTGCCAACCTAAGAGTCATGCCTCCCTTGTTTTAAATGTCACGACCCCATGTTTGGAGGATCCATGTGCTCAGGCTGGGTTTCTTGCCCAGGCCCAGGTCACAGACCGTGATTAGCTTAGGCCACACATGGCCCCTGACCATCCCATTCTGCCGTAGTTACTGACGGAGAGGAAAGCGTGTGCCCAGTGGAGCACAGAGATGGCAAGTGAAGCCATGGGTGTGGATGTGATGACTTTGGGAGATTTATAATGAGAGGAGATGAGGGCCTACTTCCAAGTCTTGAGTAACTTCAGTATTTCACGGCCAGGCACTGGGGAAGGACTCTGCAGAAGGAACAGGGGGAAGAGACTGGAGAACCATGTGACTGTGGTGCCATGAAAGCCAAGGGGAGGAAGAGCCTCAGAAAGAGTGAGTGAGCCTGTTTGCAAGAGCCAAGACACGGAAGCAGCCTAAGCGTCCATCGACAGAGGAAAGGGTAAAGAAGGTGGCGTACATATACGCAGTGGAGTATTACTCAGCCATAAAAAGAATGAAATAATGCCATTTGCGGCAACATGGATGGACCTAGAGGCTGTCATGCTAAGTGAAGTAAGTCAGACAGAGGCAAATATCATATGCTGTCACTTATACGTGAAATGTAAAAGACAGTACAAAGGAACTTATTTACAAAACAGAAACAGACTCACAGACTTAGATAACGAACTGATGGTTACCCAAGGGGAGGAGAGTGGAGGGATAAATTGGGAGTAGGGGATTAACAGATGCACACTACCATATATAAAATAGATAAACAACAAGCGTTTACTGTATAGCACAGGCAACTATATTCAATATCTTGTAATAAACTATAATGGAAAAGAATTGAAAAACAGGAATGTATATATCCGAATATATATCGGAATCACTTTGCTCTACCCCTGAAACTAACACAATATTGTAAATCAACTATACTTCAATTAAAAAAAAAAAGAAAAAGGGAGTGTGCTATAGTGCTGAATGTTGCTGCAACGTGAGACAAAGGAAGGAGTAAAATTTTTATGATTCTCTTATTTTCCTGATGAGGAATTCGGAGACCAGACATAGTGAATACTTTTATTATTCATACAGTGAGTTGGTGGCCCAGCCTTCTGTGTCAGTTAGCTCATGCTGTGTAAGAACGAGCTCCAAAAAGGAAGTGACTCAAAACCACAAAGACTTATTATTTCTTATGAGTCTAGAGTTTGGTTGTGTTCTGCTGACCTGGACAAAGCTTGGCTGATCTTGACTGGACCTGTTCATGGTCAGCTGGTAGCTGGTCTAGAAGGGCCTCAGCTGGGACAGTTTATCTGTGTTCCACGTGGTCTCATCCCCCAGCAGGCTAGCCCAGTGGTAAGGTCCAGGCAGAGGAAATAGCAGGTGCAAAGGCGCTGAGGTGAGAGCAAGCTTGGACGTTTGAGGAAGAGTAAGGAGGCCAGCGTGGCTGAGAGAGCATGCCAGGGGAGGAGCAGTGGAAGATGAGAACAGAGAGGTAGAGTGGGTGGGAGGTGGGGGAGAGTACCATGAGCATCTTGTAGATCATGGTAAGGATTTTTGCTTATACTTTTATTATTATTAGACTTACCTTCTGCTGTGTTACCCTGACTGACTCCAGTTTGGATTCTACTCTGTGGCAGTGGTTTTGCATTTTAACTGGCCACGTTGATGCGGACTTTGCTTCTCCCCTCCCTGTGCTGACATTTCCTGCATCCTGGTCCCACTGAGTGGTGCAAGGCAGGTCAGCGTCACTGGTCCAGAAATCACAAACACTTGCTCCTAAAGCCCCATCCTCCAGGACGGGAAGTTATAGCCCACAGGCCAAATCTGGTCCACTGCCTGTTTTGGTAAATCAAGTTTTATTGGAATGCCGCGATGCCCATTCATCTACCTACCTGTCTGTGGCCACTTTTATGCTACAACGGCAGAGTTGAGTAGTTGTGACAGAAACTGTATGGCCCACAAAGCCTTAGATATTTATTATCTGATCCTTGAGAGATAAAGTTAAACCTTCTGGAACTTAAGAGGAAATACTTTCAATTCCCTCCTGCTTTGAAGGGTGGGGAAGTTCAGGTCTGTGGATTTGCCTGTGGGCAGAGGAGGTGTAAAAGCATCCGATCCACACTGTGCTCTGATTTCCAGCATCTTGCCCCCTTCATCGCTGCCCACCCTGGGCTGACCTGCAACCCTGCTCCAGGATATAGTGATACTTCTGATGTCTTAGTCCTCTTGGGCTGCTATAACTAAATACCACAGACTGGGTGGCTTAAACAACAGTTTTGGAAGCTGGGAAGTCCAAGATCAAGGTGCCAGCATGGTCAGGATCTTGGTGAGGGCTCTTTTCCTGCCTTGCAGATGGCCACCTTCTCACCTTCTCTCTCAGAGAGAGAGAGAGAGAGAGAGAGAGAGAAAGAGAGAGAAAGAAAAAGAGAGAGAGAGAGAGCGCGCGAGCACACTCTGGTCTCTTCCTCTTCTTTTAGGGACAGTAATCTCATCATGGAGGCCCTACCTTCATGACATCATCTAAACCTAATCACCTCCCAAAGGCCCCGCTTCCCAATACCATCACATTAGGGGAGGCTTCAACTTATGAACTTTGGGGGAATAATATATTCAGTCTATAACACTTAACATCTCTTATCTTTCTACCTGTGCCCCTCTTGAAGCTAATGAGGGGGGAGCAGGGCCATGTCGGTGATGGGCAAGAACCCAGTCTCTGGAGTTAGGCATACCTGAGTTCAAGTTCCCTGTAATCTTGGGGGGACTCTCAGAACCTCAGTTTTCTCAGCAAAAAGAGCTAATAATACTTCCCACCTCTTCACGTTGCTGGGAGGACATCGTGGGCATCACCTGTGCAGTGCTTAGCAGTGGTTGGCAAATAGTAAGTACCCTGTTTTAAACTGTGACTACAAAAGGAACGTGAGGAAACTACCTTTCTCTCCTTTCTAGGAAAACAAGAAAACCCTTTGGCAAACAGAGCTGGGGAAATCAGCCAGTCCATATTCAGTCCCCCTCTCAATAACTTCTGCATATCTGGGCAGGATACCTGATTTCAGAAAAGCAGAAGAAGAGAGAATCAATATCTCCAAGCTTGCAGCCAATAAAATCTCCGAAGTGGCAATTTCATCTTGACTGTGTCTGCCCGAATCACTAACAGTGAGCTCAACACAAGGGTGGTGACGAGCTTGGGGGTGAGGGAGGCTCGTGAAAATGACCGATGTGGATATTAATGATTTAATCTTCTGACGTGGCGCGGCTGCCTCTGAACATCCCATTCGTCAGCCTCCAGGAAGCCATTAGGAGGAGGCTGGATGAGAAGCACCGGGGACGGAGCAGGGATGTGGTGGGAATGAAGACGAATCGTGGAGCACAATATTGATTTGCCTTGCCTGGAACGGCTGCTTTCTGTTTGAAAATACGGAAAGCAAATTAATGAATAAATGAGCCGGCTCGGTGAACTGCGCTCCCCTGGGAGCCCTGGTGTTTAAGCCACATATGCCAACAGGCTCTGAGCAAATACAGGGAGAGGCGAGGGCTTACCGAGAGGGGCAGTGTCACTCAGCCTGCCGGTCTGAGGATCCCGCCCGGGAAAACTGTGGGAAGCAGTGGCAAGTGTCCTGAAATCAGGCAGATTCTTGATCAACTTTTGGCTCTGCCTCCTGCTAGCTGTGGGGCCCGAAAAATTCATGCAGTGTCTCTGAACTTGAGCTTCTCCGTCGGCAGAAAGTGGGCAGAAAGGGATCTACGGGCGGACTCAATTAGATCGTGTGCGTCTGATACTGGCTCTCCCTCCTATGCCGATATTGGGCGCGTTTTCTGACCTCTCTGCACTTCAGATTTCCCTCCTATCACACGGAGATAGTAACACCTATTCCTGGGACACAGGGCTAAAAAATGGAAGCTTTTATAGCTACTCTACATTCCACAAACCTTGATTAAGCACTTATTTTGTGCCAATTACTACCTTAGGTGCTTAGGGTAGAACTGTGAACAAAACAGAGTAACATCCCTTTGCTCATAGAATTTATTATTATTTTCCCTACGGATGTCCAAACGTTCCAGCACGATTTGTTGAAAGAGTACCGTTCCTCCACCGAGTCGCTTTTTCACCTTTGTCAAAAATCGTTGTCTGTACTTGGGTGCAGCTATTCCTGGGTTCTCTGGTCTGTTTCCTTGATCTATGCATCTGTCCCTCTGCTAGTAACACATTGTCTTGATTACTGTACCTCTATAGTAAGACTTAAAAGTGGGTAGTATGATTCCTTCCACTTTATTCTTCTTTTCCAACCTTTTCAAATCCTAGTTCTTTGCCTTTCCATATACATTTTAAAATAGACTTACCTATATCTTTCAAAAAAAAATCTTACTGGGATTCTGATGGGAATTGCAGTAAACCTGTATATCAATCTGGGAAGAATTGACATCTTTACTATGTTGAGTCTTCTAATCCATGAACATGGTACATTTCTCCATTTATTTAGATCTTTGATCTCTTTCATCAACATCTTGTAGTATTCAGCATACAATCCCTGTAATATTTTGCTGGATTTATTCCTAAGCATTTAATTTTTCTGAGCAATTGTAACTGATAAGTAATTCCAGTTTCTACTTGTTCATTGCTAGTATATAGAAATTGAGTCTTGTATGTTGGTCCTGCATCCTGTGACCTTGCCGAACTCGCTTCTTACTTCCAGAAGTTTCTGTGTGGGTGGATTCTTTGGAATTTTCTACATAGATAATCATGCCATCTACAAACAGGGGCAGTTTTAATTTTCCCTTTCTAATCTGAATTTATTGTTATTATATCAGAAGTCCTGCACCCAAATGCCTAAAGGGGCTAGCCTGGCGAAGACTGTGGCAAATGGGAGCCCATGCCCCAGTCAAAGGGGGCTCTGTGAGTCCACATCTTCAGACTGTTAACGAATTTTGACGTGACGTTTTTTGATATTTAAATGTTGGTAAGTTATTCAAATATTTAGACCCTTTTCAGGTCAAACAAAACATACCTGTGGGATGGACTGAAGTTGCACCGGTTTGCAAGCTGGCATAATAGGCATTCCTTAAACAGAAGCATCTGTTCCTGCTGCCTGATGTCTCAAGTGGGCAGGTTCCAGGGATGTGTTGGGAAGCACATGCTGTTGACTTGCCTCAGGTTTCCAGGGTGCGCGAGAAGGCCTCTGACGACGAAGGTTAAACTGCATTGGAAAGGTTGTCTCTGGGATTCCCGTGGCTTGGAACCATTGGGCTGGGCACTTCAGCCCCGGGAGGAGACCCCGGGATGTGTGGCTGTGGAGTAACCGGGCTGATGACGTCGTGAGGGTGGAGTCAGGACTGGAAAGGTCAAAACCTGGGAAAACTACAGAAAGTGTCTGAGTTGTCTGGGTGTAAAATGGGAGAAGTGGTAGCGGGGAGTGAGTAAGTAAGTAGCATCTGTCATGTGCCACATGTGCTGGGTGCTTCTCTCCCCTCCCCTCCCCTGCCTTCGTTCCTCCCTCCCTCCCTCTGTTCCTCCCTCCCTCCCTTCCTTCCATGCAACATATTCAGGGTCCACTCTGTGCCAGGCACTGTCCTAGGTGCTCACCTTTCGCTTATTCCTACACAGTCCTGTAAGACAGGCATCGTTCCCTCCACTTCACAAATGAGGGAACTAAGATTCAGGGAGGTTAAGTAACTTGCCTTTGACCCCAGATCTGACTTCAAAGGCCATATGCTCTTTGTACCATATGCATCCTGATATCACCCCACAGGTACAACACATACCTCTGGTGTATTCTGACAATCTTTGGTTCCAAGAGCTCCAATGGGGTGGGAGGAATGCAGCAGGAGCAGAATCCCAGTGACTGCTGAATCCATGAGTCAGGCAGATTATGACCTGAGTTGTCTGTACAATGGCATGAGGCATCAACCATTGGGAGCAGTAGCCCTGGGAGGATGACCTGGGACCAACAGCCCTCTATAGCTCACCTACAAAGAGACAAGAAGATCAAGCAGTGCCCTAGCATTTAAACAGTATTTATTCTCATTCATGGTGTGATTAGTAGACAACGAAGGAAGCCTGGGTACGGGGCTCAGAGCGGCTTTGTCCCTGATCCCGGATGAGACATTTAACTCCAAGACCCACTGGATGGTCTGGGAAGAGCTGCTGGGTTACACTGCGCCTTAGTCAGACCTGCCTGAAACAGGCAATACTGGATCTTGGGGGGAGCTGGTGGCGCTCAGGACCCTCCTCAGGATCCTACTCCTGTTCTGATTTCAAAATGCTTCCCCATGGGTGACTAAGCAAACAGTGGGAACGGAAGGGAGGAAAATGGCTTGGGAAGGAGTCTCTTAGTCAGGGCTCTTTGGACTACAAGTCTCAGAAACTCTGACTTTAACTTACTTAAGCAAGAAAAAGGGCCAGAAGTGCCAGGGAATAGAGGCTGCCTTCAGGCAGAGCTGGATCTAGAAGCCCGAACAGTGGCTTCAGAATATGTCTCCATCTGTCATCTCTGCTTCCCTCTGCACTGGCTTCTTCCTCAGCCTGTCATGGCTTCCAGCACCTCTGGAGTCACATCAGTTTTAATGTCAGTGGTCCTGTGGAAAGAGATGGCCTTCGTCCCTGAGGTTCCAACAAAGGTCTAAGAAATCAGGCCTTGCTGGCCTGGCTTTGTTCATATGCCTGCCCTCTGAACCAGTCACTGACAAGGACAGGTATGGAATGAGCTGACTGGCTGGGCCTGGCTCACATGCCCCCCACTGGATTTAGTGGGGAGGAGTGGGGTCAGCCTCAGTTGAACCACATGCACTGGGAGAGGAGGACGTGGTTCCGCAAAGGGAGCTGGGGATGTTGCTCCCTGGGGAAAATACATGCTGGACACAATCTCCTCCCTCTTGGAGTTAATGGGAATGTTATCAAGGTCTGGCTTATAAGGGACTGGGAGTTGAAAATGTTCTGTGATCCAGGGCCTTTGTTGCTTGCCCCTTTGCTCTGTACAGTCTATTTTATTTGTCATGCTCTCTGCAGACAGGCTTTCTCTGCCTCTCTGCACACATCGCTGTCATACAGGTTCCTATCCCAAATGTCCATGCACGGGATGAGCTCACATCGACGAGTGTTGAGTCCCGATTCCCAAGAGGTTTGCAGAGTGTCCTCTTCTAGTGCCAGCGCCCTGATTTTCCTCTGGGGACGGCCTCATCCTTGCCCCGCCACCGAGTCCATGCAGTGGAGGCAGGAATCTTCCCTTCCCCCTACACCTCAGCTCCAGGAATGAGCCTGTGATCCCGGCAGGGTCAACCAGATATTCTAAGTCCTGTGGCCACTGCACACTTTTTCAGGGATGGTCACATGAGCTAGGTAAGGTCCTCACCTTGGGCTCTCGCTGGGACTTTTGGGAGAGACACATTCTCTTTGTGCTGAGTTGCAAGGGTGGTCAGATATTAGCCTAGACCTGCTAGAGGTCACTCGTGGCACTGAAGGATAAAGCCATTGTAGATGGAAGCAGAGTCAAGACCGAGTCTCAGTAATATTTTTTTTGAGCTTCCGGATCCAGCGAAGCCTGGGGCTTTTCCCTCCTCGGGCTTTTGTTGACGTGAGCTGATGCACTACCATTTTGCCCAGGCCAGTCTGAGCTGGAGGTCTACCTTTTGCCATCAAGAGTCCGTATGAATGCACAGAGAGGGTCTGATGGTGCCCCTCCAGTTGGCTCGTGGGTGTGCACGTCAGGTACAACCATGTGGTACAACATGGCTATGGGGGGAGGGGCAGTTTTCAGGGTGGAGGTTTGTCACCTGGGTCAGGCTTGCTGGTTTGGGGGACGTCGGCAGCTACGCAGAGAGAAGCACAGCTGGGTGGACCAGGCCGGGCTTTGGAGAGGCGGGATCCCTGTGGTTATACACTGTCAAGCATCCTCCAGGCACATGTGACACTCAGCCCAGGGCAGCTAGACTTATTCTAGCTCCGTCCGCTGGTGAGATGACACTGCCAATGTGGTCAGACCTGGCTCAGGGCCTCGACTAGAAATGTGCCCGCAGCTTGAAGACCCAAGGATTGGAAAGGCATGCCCATGCCGCAGCCCTAGAATCCGACACCTCCTAGGGATGCAGTGAGAGGCCCGGACAACACTTGGCGGGTGAGCTGCACACCCACGCACCGCCGTGGACACACCCGTGCATGGGAGGGGCCCTGGGGAATTTCTTCAGCCTGAGTGGCATGTGGGTGCTCCCTGGTCTGGCTGCCAGTGCTGTGACTGGACAGCTTCGGGTCCACCCTCAGAGCACCCCATCACTGGCAAAGAAGTGCTACTCATAGCCTTTTCTTTTTTTTTTAAATTATTTATTTTATGTATTTATTTTTGGCTGCGTTTGTGTCTTCGTTGCTGGGCGCGGGCTTTCTCTCGTTGCGGTGAGGGGGACCTACTCTTCGTTGTGGTGCGTGGGCTTCTCATTGCAGTGGCTTGTCTTGCTGCGGAGCACGGGCTCTAGGCGCCCGGACTCAGTAGTTGTGGCGCACGGGCTTAGTTGCTCCGGCAGCATGTGGGATCTTCCCGGACCAGGGCTCAAACCCATGTCCCCTGCATCAGCAGGTGGATTCTTAACCACTGTGCCACCAGGGAAGTCCCATTAATAGCCTTTTCGTTCTATCCCTTCCTCCCTCTGCCTGGGTGTCCATATGGACAATTAGGAAAAGACAATTTAATACTGAAGAAATTAATTGCATTTGCCAAATGGGCTTGAAACAGGCTGTTTCTCGGTCAGCATAACAGATGACAGTACTCAGAAAATGAACACTGTTGACTGTTGACACAGTTGTCTCTGGCTGTGGATCAACTGTGATTTTTTTGGAGAGGTAGGGGGTGGAGAGCAGGGAGTGGAGAGAGACCTTTGCCTCCTCGGCACATGCTCCGTGTGGGTTGCTGTCTCCTAGTTCTATCTTTAGTAAGACTAGCTACTCGCTGTTGAGAGCTTCCCATGTGCCTGGTATGCACAAGGCATCATTTTTAATCTTCACAACGTTTGTGTAAGGAAGGTGTTAGCGTCTCCGTTTCACAGATGGGGAAACTGAGGTGCAGAGATGGGACTTAGCTGAAACCTATGCTTTTTCCTAGCTCCCCACTCTGGAGTATGGATACTCTCAGTCCTTAGAGGTGAATCCTATGTCCCCAAATTGTCCATTAGGTCTGGGGAGGCAAAAGAGTGCAACCAGTTAAGATTCCAGACCCTGGAGTTGGGTTCTCAGGGTTCAAATCCTGCCTCTGATACTACCTGGATTGTGCTGAATGAGCTGTGTTGCTTCTCTGAACCTAAGTTTTCTCATGTGTAAAATGGGAAAAGAACAAATGGACTTTCCTCCCAGGATTATTGCGAAGATAAAGGAGATGATGTATGTAAAGCACTCACATGGCAACCCTGTAGCAAGTGTTAACTTTCATTACCCTGAGCGGGAGGGACTGGTTGGTTCAGGAAGGGACTGCCTGGGGCAGGAGAAGAGTGAGGAGCACCCAGAGGACTGTGGCGGATTAGACTGCCGTTCAGAAAATATTCACACTCCATCCCTTGATGTCAGGCTTGGTCATGAACTTGTTTTGGCCAATGGAATGTAGGCTGAAGGAACAGCATGAGAGTTCTGAGCCCAAGACTTAAGAGGCAGCATGCATTTCTTACCACTCTGTGGGCTTCTATGCCATGGAACAAAGCTTTCCCCAGACAGTCACTGCCTCCCAAGTTTGGCCTCAATATGAGACTCATGGAGCGGAGCTGCTCTGGCCAACTTGCAGTCCTGTGAGAGAGACAGAGTAATTGCTATTTTAAGCCACTGATGCAGGTGATGCTTGTTACACAGTATTTTATGGCAGTAGCTAACTGATACGTACAGAGAAGACAAGATTAGTGGATATATGATCTTGTCTGTTCAGCATCTTTTGGCTGGACTGCCCCTCTCCCATTCTTGGCTCATGTGGACCACAGCAATAGCCTCTAACTGACCCCACCTTTGCCCCTTACAGTCTATTTACCATCCAACAGAAAGAGTGAGTCTTTTAAAACATAAGCCACATCAGGATACTCCTTGCTCATCTCTCTCCCATGGCTTCTCGTGGTGCTTAGAATAAAATCCAAACTCCTCCCCTTGGTCTCCAGGACCCTATGTGATCTGGCCCTTGGCTACCTCCAAGACCTCATGTTCTTCTATTGTTCCCCAATACTCTTGCTTAAAAATAGTGGCTGACCTGAGAAAGAGGTGGCCCCAGGAAGGTGAAGGTCATCGTGGGGTTTTTCTGAGGAAGAGAAACTGGTCACTTAGTGAGGTTAAGGCTGTCAGTTGATGATCAATCCGTCTTCCATCCCTGAACTAGTTTCTTCACATCTTGCTGTGGGAGAGATATACTCAGAACCCTCAACCCCCTTTATTTCAGTACTCTGGCATCTCTAAGTCCTGCCCCTTACTCCCTTGGCCTGGGTATTCTCCAGGAGGGGGAGCGCAGTGGATCCACTGCCCTGGCAGCGATGGGCTGTATATAGGGATTCAGGGTTGAATAATGGTGTTCCTCTACACCCACTGGTACACCAAAATGAGCCGGGCCCAGAAAGCAGAGAGAGGCCCCTTCCCATTCACCTGGGGGTCTCTGGTGCAGGCGGTGGGGGGCATTGTCTTACCCAGGAGGCAGAGTCCTGGATGGGGCCCAGGAGTTCAAGACTCATTTGCTGAATGATCTTGGGCTAGCTATTATCTCTGTGGGGATCAGTTTCTTCTTCTGTAAAATGGGTACAAGGTGGAGTGAGCTATTCCCGATCAGTGAGCAATAAACCCCTAAGAGAATCTGATTCAAGGTATAAGCTATTGCCCCAGGCATGGGTATATGTGCATGTGTGCCTCTGTGGGTCACTGAAAATTTATATATAATTTTAGGAGGTTGTGGGCCTCTTGGAAGCTTTTAATGGACTGTGGGTTCAGAAGTTCTGGCCTACATGAAGAACAGCACTGTGACTCTAACTGAACAAAGTATTTGGAGCCAATCTGCATGATATTCAGTTTCTCCCGACCACTTGCTAGCTGTGTGACCTTGGCCAAGTTACTTAACATCTCTGTGCCTCCATTTCCTCATCTGTGAGAGGGCAGTGATGAGAATACCACCCAATCCGTAGGTTGCTGAGAGGAATGTAGGCGACTTGTGTGTACATGGCACACAGCACAATGCTTAGTACATAGTAAGTGCTCACAAGTCACATGATCTTTCAGATGTAACCACCTAGGACCCAGGAAGCTTCTCTCTTCTTGTTTTCTAGGACCCTTTCAACTTCTCTCTTCCTGTCTCAAGCCTTGCTGGGGATCTGTTTGTCTCTCTTTGTCTCTTCCTGGTTCTAGGCTGGAGTCTTACAGGAACGATTCCCCTTCCTGACTCTGCCTCCAGGCAGGCACCCCTGCTGCTCCCATAGATGCAGGAGTTAAGTGGATCCGGGAGACAACGTGAGCTGGTCCCCTGCCTCTGTCCCTCGTGCTTCTCTCCCTGTTTTCCCTTCCTGCCGCTGCCTATCTGCCCGTGGTCTCTGCTGCTGCCTCTGGTCTCAGCCACGTTCTCGCTGACTCCGTCTCCATCTAATAATCATCATAGCTGACAGGTGGAGGGCCCACCCCATGTCGGGCCCTGTGCTATGTGCTCTGTATCATTTATTCGTTAAATCCTCATAACAGCTTTATGAGGTAGGTACTGTTTTTTATTCATTCAATAAATCTTTATTAGGCACCTGGTATGATTCCAGACTCTTGTAAGGGCTGGTGTTCAAGGGGTGAGCCTATCACACAAACTCTGCAGGAGCTGGTCTTCCAGCCTCTGGATGAGGAAACTGAGGTTTAGGGAAGTTGAGTGATGTGTCACTGGTAAGGGGCTGCGTCACGCCTTGCGTGCAGATCTCTCTAAAACTAGACTTTGGGCAAGACCTAAATCACTACGTTAGATGTCCTCCCATAGGGCTCACAGCCTGGTCAGGAACAGAGATAATTCAATACATAAAGTACAGGAGGATCAGTGCTGGCACAGTGGCATGGTGGCCAGAATAATGGCCCCCCAAGTCCACATTTTAGTCCTGGAAGCTGCAAATGTGTTACCTTACATGGCAAGATGGCAGATGTGGTTAAACTAAGGATCTTGAGCTGGGAGATGATCCTGGATTCTTTGCGTGGGCCCGGTGTCATCACAGGGGTCCTTATTAGAGGGAGGCTGGAGGGTCTGAGTCAGAGTTCGGGAAGGAGATGTGACAACGGAAGTAGGGGTCAGAGGCATACTGGAGGATGCTACACAGCTGTCTTTGAAGATGGAGGAACAGGCCACGAGCCAACGAATGCAGGTGCCTTCTAGAAGCTGAAAAAGGGAAGTCGCTGGAGGAAACAGATTCTCCCCTTAGAGTCTCTAGAAGAATGCAGGCCTGCTGGTCCCTTGATATCAGTCCACTGAGACCCATGTCAGATGTCTGACCTCCAGAACTGAGGTCATTTGCATTATTTTCAGCCACTCAGTTCGTGATAAATTGTCACAGCAGCAGCAGGACAGTAACACGTGGTTGGTTCATTATGGCAGGCAACACAGAAAAAGGGCACTCAAGGGCCTGCTGGCATTCTTCTAGAAGCAGCAAGAGGAAGCCAGGAGACAGCTTCCAACACCACCCACCACCAGGCTCATGGGCACACTTCCTACTTTCCATGTCACCGAAGCCAAGAATGTTGCCGAGCTTCCTGTCACTGTAAAACAAGATCCCCTTCCCAATACATGCTCCCGTTTCCCTTTGATCCCCACCCTTTGGTGTCCTCACAGTTCAGGCTTCAGTAACAGTCTGTCCAAAGTTTAGTCTTTCTCTAGCACGTGGCTTGGCATCCATCCCACCTCTGTCTTTTGCTTCATTCCAAAGCCTCTCCCAACTTTTTCTCTTTCTTCTTTTTTTAAAATAAATTTATTATTTATTTATTATTATTATTTTTGGCTGCGTTGGGTCTTCGTTGCTGTGCGCGGGCTTTCTCTAGTTGCGGTGCACAGGCTTGCTCTAGTTGCGGCAAGCGGGGGCTACTCTTCTTTGTGGTGCGTGGGCTTACTGCGGTGGCTTCTCTTGTTGTGGAGCACGGGCTCTAGGCGCATGGGCTTCAGTAGTTGTGGCACATGGGCTCAGTAGTTGTGGCTCACACGCTCTAGAGTGCAGGCTCAGTAGTTGTGGCGCACGGGCTTAGTTGCTCCGCGGCATGTGGGATCTTCCCGGACCAGGGATTGAAACCATGTCCCCTGCATTGGCAGGGAGATTCTTAACCACTGTGCCACCAGGGAAGTCCCTCTCTTTCTTTTATTGAGGTATAATTGACGTATAACATTATATTACGTTCAGGTGTACCACAGACTGATTCGGTATTTGTATATATTGTGAAAAGATCACCATAGTGAGTCTGGTTAACACTTGTCACCATACAAAGTTATACAATTTTTTTTCTTGCGATGAGAACTTTCAAGATCTGTTCTCTTAGTTATTTTCAAATATACAATGCAGTCTTATTAACTGTTATCATGATTCTGTACATTACATCCCCAGGACTTGTTTGTACCTTTTGAGTCCCTTCACCCATTTTGCCCACCCCCATCCCCTCTGCCTCTGGCAATGACCAATCTGTTCTCTATCTATAAGCTTGATTTTTTTTTTTTAAGATTCCATATATAAATGAGATCATATGGTATTTGTCTTCCTCTGACTTATCTCCCAGGTACCAAAATCTGTATCAGGTATTAATTCCTGCACAACAAATTACCCCCAAACATGGAGGCTTAAAACAACCACCATTATCTTAGTTTGTGGGCATCTTAGTTTGGCTTAGCTGGGTCCTCCAGCTGAGGGTGTCTCCTGAGGCTGCACCTGAAGGGTCCCCTTCTGAGCTCGCTCCTGTGGCTGTTGGTAGCCTCAGGTCTTTGTTGGCTGTTGGCTGGAGGCCTCAGCTCCTTACTATGTGGAGCTCTCCATAGGGAAGTCCTTACCGTGGCAACATCCTCTCTCCAGGGCCAGAGCTCCAGAGATGGAAGGCACAGGCGTTGGCAACCTAATCTCAGTAGCAACACCCCACCACCTTTGCCATATCCTGTTTGTTCTATCTGGTCACTAGGTCTGGCCCACGCTCAGGATGTCCCATGAAGGCATGAACACAGGTGGTGGGGGTGATTGGGAGCCATCCCAGGGGCTTTTTTTTTTTATCACCAGAGGTGTGCCGAGGTGCCAGGGACCACAGATGAGGGGCTGGGTGGGTGCTGGGTCTATGTGCCTCACATTATACATTGGGAAACTGAGGCATAGAAAGGCTAAGTAATATGCCCGAGGTCACTCAGCTACTGGCAAGCGGTCTAACCAGGCTTGGGACCAGGCACCTGGCTCCTAAGCCCTCATTCTTACCCCCCAGACTCTCCCCACTGTGTCCCCCTAGGGAACTCTTCTGCCTGCCGGCCTGGTTTGGTTTCATTCTGTTTCCTCTTTTCCTCCTCTTCCGCCACCTCCTCCTCTTAAACATCTGCCTTTCAGCCTGTCTTCCCCACTGTGTTCTCTTTTGCTTGTGATGTTGGCCTCTAGTCTGTCATCCTGTCCCGTGTGTGTCTTCCTCTCCTAGTCACTCCTTTGCGCTTCTCCTACTACTTGCCCCTCCGTCTGTCTGTCTGTCTTGGTCTTGCTGTCATCTGTTCTTTGTTTCCATGACTGCCAGTGTCTGTGTGTCTGTGTGTCTGGTGTGTCTGTCTCTGTCTGTCGGCCTTAGATTTTGTCCATGGGTCCCTCTGTCCCTATCTCCCTTTTCCCAGTACTCACCTGTCTGTCATATATCTTTGTCTCTTTTTGAACCCATTGCTTCATTTCCCCCTTCCGCCTAGATCCTTCTCTGTTTGTCCCTCTGTATGTAGCGGTGTTTTTCTATCTATATTCTTCTGGACTCTGCCCATCTCCTTTCCTCTCAGGCCGCAATGAGCTGCTTCTGGTTTTATCCAGTTGGGCCGGGGGGAGTTTTGATTATTTATGACACTATCACATTAATTATTATCTTTATGATAACATAAAAACAACAGCCTCTGAGGCCCTACCCACCGGCGGGCAGTGCCCAGCAGCCTCATCCTCCTGCCATGTAGACCGATGGGACCTCCTGCGTCTATTCATCAGGCTTTGATACTCTTCTCCTTGGAGACTGTCGGCTCCAATGTTACAATCACAGCAGTATTAGAATAACAACTTAAAACCAATCATTTTTATGGGGACACACACAGTATAAAAAGACCTGCCTATCTGAGGACACATATAACATCAGCAGCTATTGCCCCATAAAGCTGTCATTTAGAGAAACATCTCGGGGAGTCCTTGAACACCAAGTTTAACCAGAGAGAGAGAGAGAGACGGGGGAGAGAGAGAGAGAGAGAGAGAGAGGGAGAGGGAGAGGGAGAGAGAGGACTTTGCAAATCATTTTTCATGGAGGTCTAGGAAAAAAAATGTGAGAGATGGATTCCATAGGGAGCCAATGGATTGAGTTAAATGGCTGAGGCTCAGCCCCAACTGGAACTTGGCATATGTCTCCTGAAATTACAGAGGAGGCTTAGAAAGGGGCATGGGCAAGGGGACCCAGCAGGCATGGCCTAGCTAACTTCCTTCAGTTCCCATTCTAGGCTCAATTTCTCTGAATCAGACCCTTAGATGAAGTTTCATGTGTAAGATTTTTTTTTAAATTAATTAATTAATTATTGGCTGCACTGGGTCTTCGTTGCTACACACGGGCTTTCTCTAGTTGCGGCGAGTGGGGGCTACTCTTTGTTGTGGTGCCCAGGCTTCTCATCGCGGTGGCTTCTCTTGTTGCGGAGCACGGGCTCTAGGCACGTGGGCTTCAGTAGTTGTGGCGCGTGGGCTGCAGTAGTTGTGGCTCGAGGGCTCTAGAGCGCAGGCTCAGTAGTTGTGGTGCATGGGCTTAGTTGCTCCGTGGCATGTGGGATCTTCCCGGACCAGGGCTCGAACCCGTGTCCCCTGCATTGGCAGGCGGATTCTTAACCACTGTGCCACCAGAAAAGTCCCTCATGTGTAAGATTTTTATTAGGAAGCATCCTCCAGGGAAAATCAGTAGGGGAGTGAAGGAGTGAGACGGAAGGGAAGAAAGAAGTCAGGGTTGGCATCAGACAAGGTCCCATGGAGTGAACCTTGGGCTCAGTTCCATGGGGCAGCCCTGGAGGCAGTGTAGGTGACACCTCCTCTCTGGACCAGGCCTGGGGAAAGGCAGCCAGAGGTCAGAGGCTTCCACGGGGCAGCGGAAATGAATCCCCAGCTACTTCTGGCTCCTCGTGCACACAGGTGAGGTGGCTTCCGGCAGCCTGGAGGCCATCCTCCAGCAAAGAGGTGCAGGTGCTGGCTGTCGGGATGGAGGCACGTTGGGAGCTGGTGTGGATGGTAAAGGGGACCCAAGGGGTGCAGATGGAGGGCTGACAGCACCGGCCATGGGTCCTGGGCAATGCTTGCACCCAGTGTCAACACCGGGTCTCTGCTGCTTCAACTCCACTTGGGAATGGGGAGGAGGTAGACCGATCTGGGTTCCCTGGGTTGATGGACCCTTGACTCTGGTCACTGGGGAGGACTTTCTTACCTCCAAAGAGACTGGTTCCTGGTTGTCCCTGAGGCTCCTGGGTGAGTGATGAACTTCTTAAGATGCAAGCCCTCAGGAAGAATAATTTCACCGACCAGTACTCGCGATAGGATCAGCTCTTTAGAGATTAAACGCAGCAGGTGTAAGCCTTGAGCTCAAATCAGAAACACCCAACCGGACAGACAGTGGAACCAAGAGCCATATTTTAGCAGCAGCTCTTCTAGAAACCAACCAACCAACCAACCAAACCAAAACCTTGACTCCTAATATGGCAGTGGGAGCAGAAGCAGCTCTTACGGGGTCGGGTTATTCTACGGTGCTTTTGTGTAAATTAGAGCAAGTGCCCCCTGCTGGGTGGAGGGAGCACTGCAGCGCATGGCTTGATGCGTCAAAGGCAACTTTCTTAAAAAGATGTCTTTTTTTTTTTTTTTTTAAAAGATGTCTTTTTGGACAGTTTCAGCTACATGCCAGAGCGCAGGATTTGATGAGGGGAGTGAGCGGTGGAATTCAGTCCTCACTCCCCTCTATGTTGGGTGTCATTGCGCAGTGCGTTCACTGTACAACCAGACTGTACGGGACAGCCCTGAGCTTTTAGATGATGGTGGGCTCAGCACTACAGGCAAGGAAATTGAAAACAGTGCACTTCGTGAAGGCTGGGGCTAGGTCAGGATCACCCACCACCGTGTCCCCTCGCACTATATACAGTGCTCGGTACAGGGTAAGCATTTAAAATAGTTCCTGTTGAAGAAATGAATTTTAAATGTCATAGCTTGTTTGGCATATCACAGTCCATAAACGTTTGCCAGGTGAACGAATGGCTCCTCCTGTCAAAAGTCTCATGTGAACTTCCGCGGCACTATAGGAGGAGAGGCATTACAGCATCCAAGCTTGAGTAAGTCTGCCTGGATTCAAACCTTCCACTGATTGGCTGTGTGATTTGGGGCAGGTTAATTCTGCTCCCTGTGCCTCTGTTTCATCATCTGTAAAATGGGGATAATAAGAGGACCTGCTTTCACAGGGTTTTTACGAGGATTGAAAGAGTTAAGGTGACATGCTCAGCACAGCACTCAGCAGACAGTAACTTCTCCACAAAAGTTAGCTGTTTATTATTATTATCACCATTGGAGATGACAGCCCCCTGGTGCTCTGTGCTGGCCAGACCTCCTTGGAGAACAGTGTCACCTCTGGGTGTCACATTCTGAAAGAGATAATGACAGCTATCTTGGCTATGAAAGCCCCACAGGAACTTTCCAATAGATAAGTGTTGAAGTATATAGCACAGATATTGTTCAGACAAGGAGTAATCTAGTATGGATAAGACGATTTTTAGTAAGCTCTTCATCTATCCTCTTTCCACTCTATTCATTATGGCATAAACTTTATGCCTTGAAAACTTCACTGAAGAAGCTCCCTTTTACCCCCAAGAGTCCCTCAGTATTTGGAGGGGAGGGACCCAGAGGCCCAGAGATGATGGATCTGCCAATCGGCATAAAGGCCCACGGATTTACCCATTCGGCACAACCCATTCCTCCAGGGATTGGTTCAGAGGTGGGAACGTGGCCCGTTTGGGGCCAGTGAGGTGGGAGATGATGTTGGTTGGGGGTTTCTGGGTGGAGCTATCTGGAGACACGTGCTCCCACCCCCTCACCCCCTTGTGTGAGGAAGGCCCTGGGAGCACCTGGCAGCTCTCTTGTCCCTACCTGGGGATCCAGCCTTGATTTGGAACAGCCTCCATTGAAGGCAGGGAGGACAGTTGGTCTGTCTTGAGTGACAGTGTTGAGTTCCTGGGTCACCCACCTGTGAAGCTGCTCTCCCTCTGGCCCTGTCAGTCCTGCTCTTGTCTTATTTCTTAGCTAGTTTGAGTTGGGTGTTCTGTTACCTGCAGGAGGATGGCTCCCAGCTGACGCACTGGCTATTCTTTCTCTGGAATGTTCCTTATGGTGTAAACCGTATACCTTGATTTCATCAGGGTTCGGTGTTTTGAAGCTTTAAAGCCTCCTTTCTTACATCTCATATCTTCCTCTGAATCACCTGTCCCCCGAGTCAATAAAGTGGATGGCTAAACATGGGAGTAGGGGGTGCGGAGGGGGGAGAAAGGGTTCCAGGAAATTGAGGGGGGCAAACATGTGTTGAGATCTCAAAATATTAGCTACCACGTTGTGTGTGTGCCAGGCACAGCACTAAAAGCTTTATCTGCATGGTTTCGTTTAATTTTCCCAACCGCGTGACAGGTTGCTGTGATTATCCCCATTTACAGATGAGGAAACTGAGGCCCTGGATCACTTGCTCAAAGTCACACAGTCTGGCAGGTAACCTTGTTTTGTGTTGAACCAGCTGTACCCCAGCCTGGGAGACAGCACCAGCCAAGAAGCGTGCGAGGCCCTGAAGATCCACGTGGGAATCGCACACAGAGGAGTTTTATAGACAGTTAAATCTGTAAAGATTGGCCAGTGTGTGTACTTAAAGCTGTGTGCAGAGGTAAATGCCAAGTTTTCTCCCATCTCCTGAAGAGCTTTTAAACCAAGGGGGGTGGTCTCACTGGGCTGAACGCTAAGCAGGCCAGTTAGGGCCAGGAGGAGTGGGGCTGGGGGCCAGGAGGTGGCTGGGAGAGGGCACAGGGCTGCGGATGGCCAGCCCTCGGGGGCCTGTGTGGCGGAAGCAGCCCGGGCTTTGCAGTCACTGACCTGACCAGCGCCTCCCTTCCCACGCAGCAGCTCTGTGACTCCAAGCAAGCTCCGCACTCTTCTGAGCCTGTCTCTCCATCTGCACGGTGGGGACAAAACATGGACCACCTGGCGTTGCTGCCAGGATTAGATGGGATAATGTCCAAACTCTCCTCATGAGTCATGTACCCCACAGCCTTTATTATCTGGTTTCCCTACCAGCCAAACACCTGGGGGTTGGGAGAGCAAGATTGGAGAAAGCGGCCAGAACTGAACTCAATATTCTTCGAGTTTCCTAGAAGCCTACAACATCTGGGGCTAATCTTTCCTAACTCTTTGGGTGACCTTTTCTGAGTGGTGTGGTAGAAACAGAATTACTGAAAGTCATCCACTCGCTTGCCAATAGACTCAGTTACTTAGCGTCCTTGACCTCATGTGCCTGTATCAGTTATCTTGTTGTAATGCTGCCCCAACATCTGACCCAAAGTCGGTGACTTGCAAACACAACCCTTTATGATTCTCATGAATCTGTGGGTCAGTTCGGTGATTTGGCGGTTCCGGGCGGTTCCGGGCTGGCTTGGCTGCCCAAGCATCTGCAGTCAGCTGGCGGATCAGCAGGGGGCTGGCTGATGCAGGATGGCCTCAGCTAGTAGCCTGCACGTGTTCTCCTGGCAGAAGCAGGGCAACAAGGGAGGAAATCGAAATGTACAAGCACTTTTAAAAGCCTCAGCTTTAGTTGTTTGCTGCAATCCCATTGGCCAAAGTATTGATAAGTCCAAAGGTCAATCCTAGAGTCGGGTGGGAGGACATTGACAAGGGGCGTGGATAAAGGGAGGCTGGAATGACTGAGACCATTACAGCAGTCAACCTACCACATGCCTCCTGGAAGATCCCAGGCCCCGGACCTCCAACTTGCCCTCTTATTTGCCATTGAAAAGGCAGAGAGGAAGCTCACTGAGGCTCTTACAATGGTCCTGCTTCAATTTCATGATCTCCAGCCTCAGTTGCACCCTCTGTGTTTCCTAGAAACCCTTAATCAGCTCTTTAATCTCCCATTCCCGTCACAGATGTAGCTTCTCCCTCAATTCCTACCCCTCCTTCACCCCCTCCGTCTTAGCAAATGATCTTTTATCTCCTAGTTCACAGAGACGATAGAAATGGCCAGAAGAAAGGTCTTTCAACTTCCTACTTCCTTTCGTTCATTTGAACTTATTTATTTTTTTAATCGAGCACCTACTGTGTTCCAGGCACTGCTGATGTTCAGTGAGGGATAGGACAAAATCCTCGGCCCCAGGGAGCTTGCATGTGGATGGAGGAAGTCACAATAAACAAGTGAACGAATTAACGCGGTGACTTATGTAGAGATAAGTGCTGGAAAGAACCGAGAAATAGGATAGGCATGCCTGGCGTGTGCCCACACTCGGGACCGCATTTAGGGGGATGTGACTGTGGAGGTGGGGCATGAACGCTGAACCCTGCTCTTGGCCAGGCGCCTTTGAAACTCCTCACACTAGGGATGGAGCGTGCGTCTCTGCCCTTTGGCCTTGGGACTTGCTTTGGCAGAAGCGACGGCAGCCGATTCTGGAGCACAGATCCTAGAGTAACGGTGTGTTCTGCTTGTTCCTTTTGCTCTTCGGCATTACCACGCCCCAGGAGACAGAGACATGGGGCAGACCCTGCCAATCACCCAGACCCAACCTGCAGCCTGTGCCCAAGCCCAGCCTGCGATTTCGTGGTCTTTGTTTTTACAGCAATAGTTGATAGATACAGTGATATAATCAAAAGGTTCAAAAGTATGAATCTCTCCCTTGCTCCTGTCGTTACAACCCAGTTTCCCTCCAGGAGACTAACCCAAATTGCTAGTGCCTGTGGATCACCCCGGAGAATCTTATGCACACGAGCAATTCCATGGGTATGTGGTCTCACTACACACTGTTGGGTGCCTTCCTTTTCTTCACCTTGTATATTTTGGAGATCATTTCATATCAGCACACAAAGATCTTCTTCAGTCCTTTTATCGCCATATGGCATTCCACTGGGTGGCTTTACCATTGTTGATGTAACCAGTCCCCTACTGGTGGACGTATGGGTTGTCCAATCTTTTACAATTTCAGAGGAGGCTGCAGTGCCCACTTTGGGGCAGACACATCATTTCTCACACATGCTGGGGTATCCATGGCATAAATTCCCAGAAGAAGAATTCCTTGATGCTGGGCACACGCACTTCTAACGTTGCTGGATGGAGCCCCACTGGTCTTCGTAGAAGGTGTCCAGTCCATTCTGGGGCATGCTCGAGTCTTTCCATCTTAAAGAAAAAATCCACAAAGACTCAAACAGTAACAAGAGACCTCAAACTGCCCCATCACCACTTCTTCCTTCACCTTTGCCCTGTCGTGTGGACTCCGCAGCCACAGCCTTCACCAGCTGTGTGTCCTGGGGCAAGTTACCCAGCCTCATCCCACCTTACTTTTCTCATCTGTATGTTAGCACAGCAATGGTACGTGCCTCCAGGCTTGCTGCGAGTAAATTAACTGAATTAAGGAATTAATACAGATCCGCACCTGACACCTAGTATCAGCAAATACATGTAATATAATGATGATGATGCCAATTCAAATTCCCCTTCTCCATTTGCACTACGTACATGTCCCTTTATGTATGCAACCAATCCCCAAATCCCAAGTCCACCTACTAAATTTTAATAACTCATTCCACATGTTTCCAGTTCCTCAAGCATCACCCTCATTCAGATGACAGGGGAATATGCTCTTTTTGCTCCACATTTTGTTCTCTGAGCCCAAAATAGAGCCTGGCACGTAGTAGGTGCTCAGTGAGTAATAGAAGAAGAACGAACGAATAAACAAATAAAAGATCTGCTTTCCAACCCTGCACCTGCTTCCTGCTAGCTGTGTGACTTCTGGCAAGTGAACAAACCTCTCTGATCCTTCACAACAGAGTGAGAGAACAGACATGAAAGCCCTTGCCTTGTCACAGTCGACATTTACTTAATACTGACAACAAGGTGTGTCTGTCCACAGGCTTCTGCCCTTGTTGAGTCTGTTTGCTCAGAACACAAATATTTATTGAGTGCCCTTTGTGTTTCCAGGCACTGGACAAGGCACTGGGGACAGGGCAAATAAGATCCTGCCTTCCTTGGTGTGAGCTCTAACTGAAGCTGAGGTTGCAAGCCTCCGGATAACTGCACACAAGTTCTCTTCCCGAGGGCAGGAGAGGGAAGCTTCCAGCTCTCTGGACCATGGCTTTCATGAAAACCTTTCCCTAAAGGCTTTCAGCTTTATCTGCTTTCCCTTCCTTCCTTGTTCCCTTTGCTTTCATTTTCTGAAATGAGAAAGCAGTCTGCCTTTTTTCTGTTTATCCTGCCAAAGCCCCTTTGGGTACCAGGAGGCTGGCCTTTGTAGGCGAGGCAGCTTGAGTAATTTTTTTCCAGCTAAGCTGGAAGTTTGGGAACAAGTTCTCAGGAGGAAAGGACGGGGCTTCCAGAGGAAACCTGGGTATGAGCTTGAGTTGGGAAGGGATGCTTAAAAGGGAGAAACCCATCGGGATAGGAAATGACGTTTGGCTTTGGAAGCTGGGAGACCCCCGTTGCCCAGGGATGGGGGCAGGCAGGTGCCTCTGGGGAAGGCCCAGGGTGGGGGGAGGAGGGTCAGGCTGGAGGCAGTTGACAGTAATGGGGGCTGGTGCCTGGTGCCTTTGTGTGGTGCAGAGCTCTGAATGTGCGCCTATCTAGGCATATTCCATGTGCGTATTCCATGTGCGGGTATGGCTCTGTGACGCGTTTTCTGAGTGTACGTTTGGTGTGATTTGCATGATATGAACCTTTGTGGCTGCGTGTATGTGGCTCTGATGACTGGCTTTCTCACGGATGTCTTCACTCATTCATGCAGTCAGCAATCTGCAGAGCGCCAAAAGCTGCATCAGGGGTCAGGGTGTAGGGGGGGGAGGGAGGAGGGCGAGGGGGAGGGAAGGAAGAGGGAGAAACAGAGAAAATGTATCTGCTGCTCTCCTAGAACCAGAGTAGAGTGGGGAAGACAGACAGAGACCCAGAAGTGACAGGGATGAGCGTGATATTGCACTTGGGACGGCGTGATGAAGTGCAGGCACCTGGCACTGGAGGGGCACCTGATGCGGGTTCTGTCTGAGCCCGGGGGGTCATGCATGGAGATACAAAGGAGGCGTGGGAGTTATTTCGGGGAAGAGAAGATGGATTTGAGTTATTACTTTTTACTTTTATTTTTGGACCTCGGCTGCACAGAGGTGAATTAACCACACTTCTCGTTTGGTTTGTGGCACGTCAGTGGTCCAGGCAATTAATGTTATGTTCATAACATTATGAACGTATGTATGTTCTCTTTACCTCCATCTCTCCTCCCATTTCATTGCTCCCCCAGAGGCAGCCACTTTAATATATTTTAAGTGAGTTCTTAAATCAGGATGTATTTGGGAGAAATATATGTTGATTTTTAAGTGTGGGTGTTTTTTAATGACAGAAAGAGCATCATGCTATATTTCCCCTCAACACTACGTCTCAGAAATCTCTCCATGCTACTTTTTGCTCATTTGTTTTACTCCATCTGACTCCTTCCTAGTATCCATTCCCCTAGTGATGGGCACCTAAGTTAGCCCCCATCTCATGTTACCATGAGCAAGGCGGTGACGAACATTTCCACGTGTGTCCTTGCATGGATCTGGGTAAAAGTCTGTCTTAATATAGGTTCCTTTGAAAGCAGCACCAAAGACAAAGATCTGGGCATTTACTTCCTTTAGGAGGTGATTCTAGGAAGCACAGATGAGGGAGGATGGATTGGAGACACATCAGTCAAGTGTACTTTAATGAGCTGGTTTCCTGTGTGGCCACCCGAGGCTTACCACCCCTGGGACCTCCAAACCACTGAAAGTTGGTCGCTTAGTGGGTCCCCAGAGGAGACAGAAAGGCCCCAGTGGACAGCAGTTTCCCATCCTAGCTCTTGGCCTCTGTCCCTTGCCTCTGTTCTTTCTTTCTTCCTTCTTTCTTTACCTTCATCTTTCTTCTACCAGGTACTATTCTGCACTCCAAGGATACCACAGTCGACACACAGAGGAGGCCTGGGCTCTCATGGAGATTAATTTAAGGTCGTTTCAGACTGTAAAGGTGCTATGATGAACATAAGACACGGTAGCAGACTAGAGGGGTCTGGGTGTTGCAATTCAGATGTGTCCATCAAGGACAACCTAGCCTCTCTGAGCAGGTGACCTCTGGGTTGAGGTGAGAAGGACCCAGCCATGGAAAGGTCTGGAGGTGGAGGGAACAGTTAAGTGCAAAGGCCCTGAGGTTGGAACACGCTTGTTCTATTTAAGAAATGACCAGGAGAGGAGAGAGTATGCGGGAGAGTGAGATGAGAGGTCAGAGAGGAGAGCAGCCGCCAGATCACACAGGACCTCACCTACCTGATAAACCAGCTGTTGCTGGGCTGATCTATTCTCCTGGGAAATTCCAGCATTCATCCTAGAGATAAACCAGTGGTTGCTGGGCTGATTTATTCTCCTGGGAAATTCCATCATTCGTCTAGATGCAGAACAAAGGGTCTTTAAACCTCACCAAGAACGTCATGGAAGGTTACCCCCAAGAACAAGAAAAACACTGTACAGGGACTCTGTTGCCCCACCTCCCATTCATGCTGGAATCTTGCTATCGCCTCCTTCACAGACGGCCATTCCACCCCTGCTTCTGCATCTATAGTGAGAGAGGAGCTCACGCCACACCCATTTCAGTCATTTAGGACTTTTTCGGTTGCAAGGGGTGGAAAATACACCAAAGCCGCTTAAATATAAAGGGGGTTTGTCCGTTCCTGTAACAGAAGAGACCAGGAGTAACTTCAGGTATGGCTTGATCCAGTTTCCAAATGACGTCATTTGGATTCAGACTCTTCATGGCTGAGTTCTGCTTCCTCTGTGTTGGTTCCACCTTCAGACTGACTTTCTTTTCTTGGAGCAGCATAATACAGCTCTTGCTGCACCAGTGATCTGAATGAAAGTCTCGTGCCTGCCCCGGAATGGTTTGGGCCACATGCACGTCCCTGAGCCAATCCCCTCGGTCACCTGATTGATGGGAGCCCTGGGCTCCTTCATTCTCTTACATCTGCTGTTTAGTAAGAGACTTCTTTTTCCAGCCACCAGGCAGATGTACTTGCTTATATTGTAGCGATGTTAACTTAGGCACAAATGTTATGCTTGAGGCGTGTGCCTGACTTCTAGCAATAATATTGTTGAGAATCAATGAGCTGTTGAGGCTGACATTGCAGCTCAGTTGCTCCCTATTCCGACCTCTTTGATGTCACCCCAGTGTAGGGCCTGGGGGCCCTGTTACAGCCTCACAAGCGTGAACACGTAGGCTTTCCACTTGTATTGCTGGTGTGGGTGGTGGAGCCACGGTTCCTTTCTCTGTGGTGTTTGGCTGCAGTAGTGTGCTTATTGTCCTGAAGTTTTCTGTCTTTCCAGGCTGCCTTTTTCCTGGTTCTTCGGCTGGGAGAGATCAGGCTTTTGTTAGTGTTTATTTTTGTTCGTGGCGTTTGTTTTTCCGGTTGCTGTTTCCTTCAGTTCCAAGTCTGAGACACAGGAGGCAAAGAGAGAACCCGGGGAACTCACTCTTGTGTTTTTCCTGGGGTCCCAAGTTCCCTGACCAGACTGTCTTCTTCTCTTCACCTTTCAAAGTCTCCTTAGGTTTGTTTTATATGTAATTTCCAGGGTTTTTGTTTGTACTTAGTGGAAACGAAAGGGGAAAGTGTGTCTAGTACATCTTCCTGGAAGAAGAAATCTAGCTACCGTGACTTTGAATATTTGTCCCTTTATTCTGCCTTCATGTAAGAGCTATCGATTGGTCCCAGCCTGGCCACTGGAATGATCCCAAACCAATTCAACCCATCTTCTCCATGACAGCCCTTTGGATGCTGGGAGACTGTGGCCATGCCCCATCCTTCTTCTTCAGGCCAGAGACTCTGAGATTTTGTATCAATTGCTCAGAGGTCATCAGTGTTCCAAACCCTGTGTTGTGTAGGTCACCTGATGTTTGTCTGTGAATGTGGAGAGGAAGAACACAGATACTATCTCTGTCTCTTTTTGGTTCTTTCACATAATTATTTATGTATTATCTGCCCCATCTCCCTTCTGGCCTCATCTACTCCACTCCTTGAATCGGACTCACTCCCTTCCAGCAACACTGACCTTAAACATCCTAAGCACATATCTGCCTCAGGGCCTTTGCACTTGCTGTTGTCTCTGCTTGAAAAGCTCTTTCTGCAGATATTTTTATGACCCCTCCCATCTATCTGCTCAATTAGGCCATCTTTTTAATAGAGAACTTCTCTGACCACTCTCTATAAAGTAACCCCCTCCCCCAGGAGTCTTCCCCTGCTTTACAGTTCTCCAAACACTTACACTGTTCCCTACAAACTACGTGCTTGTTTCCCCCCCCCTTTCCCTTCCCCCTCAATTTATATGTTGAAATACTAACCTCTAATGTGATGGTGTTAGTAGATAGTGCCTTTGGGAACTGATTGTTTAGATGAGGTGATGAGGGTGGGGCCCTCATGATGAGATTAGTGCCCATGTAAAAAGAGGAGACACAGGATCTCTCTCTCTGCTCTCTGCCATATGAGCATACAATGAGAAGATGGTCATCAGGCAGAGGGTTCTCACCAGACACCAGATCTGCCTGTACCTTGATCTTAGACTTCCCAACCACCAAAACTGAGAAACTGGTCCTTTGGGAGAGATCGGTCTGTCTGTCATTTAAGCCACTCACTCTATGGTATTTTGTTATAGTGGCCCGAACAGACTAAGACATCCTTTGATATATCCTTTGATATCCTTTGACTAAGTACTTACTGGTTTGCTTATTTACTGAATTCACTGGAATCGAGAGGGCAGGGACTTTATTTACAGTGCCTGGAACACTGCTGGGCACATAGTAAACACCCAATCAACATTGCTGAATGGCTGCGTACGTCCTATCAGGCACCGTGCTAGGTGCTGGGGATCTGAATGAGAAAGACCCAGTCCCTGCAATTGTAAAACCCACAGGGCTGGAGTGGAAGTTGCATATGAACCAGCTAATCACATGGATAATTAATTGCATTGAAATGCCATGAAAGAAAAATACAGGGTGCTGCTATAAGAGCATCAAATAAGGGGCATCCAGCCAGTTTTGGGGTTTCAGTATAGCCTGCTATGGAAAAATGATAAACAGGAATTAGACTGGTGTGTTGATAAGGTTATTGATGTGACTTATTTATACAAATTAAATGTATTTGATTATAAATGCACACTTATACAAATTATTCATCCGGCATTTGCTGAGAACCTACTATATGCCAAGCACTGTCCTAAGCAAAAAAGAAGATAATGAATATCTATTTACTCTGCAGGCCAATCCTGTCCCTGAAGCCACCAGCTTGAAATCGACCTTAGCTTTGCTATTTCTGACCTCATAGGCTGAGACTTCTCTGCCTTGTTTCCTCCACTTAAAAAATAACAATAAATAATAGTACCTACCTCCTAATTGAATGAGTTATTTTCATTTTATATATGGAGGGAATAACTAATTTCCTGAGATCCCAGGCACAGGATTCAATCCCTCGTCTGCCTGATGCATGAATTCTCATCCCCACTCAATGCATTCCACAGAAACACACCTCACCCCTAATCTATTGCTCTAATATTTATAACAACACAGACACAATTCATTTTTCTGCTGCTTCAATGAGTCACGTCCTGATACTTTTGATTTCTAAGAGCAAAATGCCACCTCATTTTCTATTATCTGCCTGAGCCCAAGTAGCAATCCCCAGGTCTGCTCTTTGCCTGGGTGCTTTTCTCTTTTCCCATGCCTTATGGCCCGTGCTGCCTGATATACAGCAAAATGGGTTTGTGATTTAGGGGCAGAAAAGGTTAACTCTAAATAATGATCAGAAAGTTAAAATATAGAGCCAGAATGTTGCTTTAGTTTTTATAGGTTTTAAATAATTTCGCCTCCTTCCCCGAAGGATTTAGCATAATTCAATGAGAAAATTGCGTTCGGATCCTGTGGGCTGCTTTGACGTGACTGAATTGCAATGAGCAGAAGAGATGCAAAGTGTCTTTCCGGCAATGAACCTGACAGAGCCATGAGCTTAGGGAGGAATGACCCTGGGGAGTGTCCTGGCTTCCCCAGACTCCTGGGTGTAGTCCTGGGGGCGGGCCAGCTGGCAAGATGGAGCAAAAGATGGCAGTGACAGGTTCTTGTGCTGGGTCAGGAGGAAGACAGATATTGCATCCCTGCAGAAGATTGCCCTGGACCAGGGCAGCCCAGAGAAAGTTGATCTTCTCACATCTCCTTTTGTGCTTTGGCTGTGCACTGCCACCTTTGCAGGAGTGGTTAGATCCCATCCTTGCCATTTACAAATATATGAATTAGGATTGCATCTGGCTGCAATGCACAGGAAACTAACACTGGCTTAAGTATATTGGGGTTTGTTTATTTATTTGAAACAAGAAAAACGTATAGGCTCACACTGGTCAGAATGGCCATCATCAAAAAATCTGCGAATAACAAATGCTGGAGAGGGTGTGGAGAAAAGGGAACCCTCCTACGTTGTTGGTGGGAATGTAAACTGGTGCAGTCATGATGGAAAACAGTATGGAGGGTCCTCAAAAAACTAAAAATAGAGTTGCCATATTATCCAGCAATCCCACTCCTGGGCATATATCGGGAGAAAACTCTAATTAAAAAAGATACATGTACTTTTATGTTCATAGCAGCACTATTCACAATAGCCAAGACATGGAAACAACCTAAGTATCCATCGACAGATGAATGGATAAAGAAGATGTGGTAGATATATACAATGGAATATTACTCAACCATAAAAACGAATGAAATAATGCCATTTGCAGCAACATTCATGGACCTAGAGATTATCATACTAAGCGAAGTAAGTTGGAAAGAGAAAAACAAATACCATATGATATCATTTATATGTGGAATCTAAAATATAACGCAAATGAACTTATCTGTGAAACAGAAACAGACTCACAGACAGAGAACAGTCTTGTGTTGGGAAGAGGAAGGATTGGGAGGTTGGAATTAGTAGACGCAAACTATTATGCAGAGAACGGGTAAACAACAAGGTCCTACTGATAGTACAAGGAACTATATTCAATATCCTGTGATAAACCATAATGGAAGAGAATATGGAAAAGAATGTATTTATGTGTATAACTGATTCACTTTGCTGTACAGCAGAAATTAACACAACATTGTAAATCAACTATTCCTCAACAAAATAAATTTTAAAAAAAAGACAAGAAAAATGTATAGGTATTCCCAAGTGAGTGCACAGCTCAGAGATGCCATCAGGGACCCAGAGTTTGCTTTTTGCTTGTCAGCATTACTGTTGTGCAGGTTCTGAGTCACAGGGTTGGTGTGAGCAGTAAATTGAGTTAATATATGTAAAGTCCTTGGTATAGTTCTTGGTACATGGTAAATGCTATCTAAATGCTTTTGTAATCGAGAAGCTTATTTCAGTCTGATATTTCTTTACGTGATGAATCAGGACTGTTTTTCTGTGTCAATAAATAGAGATCTGCGTCATTGTTTTTAATGGATGCATAATGCTACGAGCTATCCATTATTGTTGACTGGATCCCCTATTGTTGGATATCTAGGTTGTTTCCAGTTCTATAACTATCCCTGTTCATAAATATTTATACACCAATCCAATGATTTCCTGTGGAAAAATTCTCAGAAGTGGAATTGCTGTAGTAAGTGCTTGCTCTGAGTGTGTGTGTGTGTGTGTGTGTGTGTGTAGTATGTATGGTCAGAAGAGGCTGGGGCAGGTGTGTAAGTTACTACTCTTGGTTCCTCTCCGATTTGACCTATTGGCTCAGTGTTTAGTTTGGGGTCCTAAAGGGCATTGTCTCTGTCCACACAAAGCCTGGCTCTGACTTCACTGCAGTCAGGACCGCTAGTCCCTATTGTGAGGTGTTTGGACTCCTCAGAACAGGGTTCAGGCAGCCCCCTCTGCTCCTTGGCCTTTCTTACTCCAGTGGTCCCCAAAGCCGTTTCCTTTAACCAATCCTGAACCAACACGTTCTGAAGCCAGGTGATGTAAATCAGTAGATATATGACTTTTTCATAAGATGAACTCCTAAGAATAACAACTGCTAATATCTACTGAATGCCTGCTACGTGCCAGGCGCTCTGCTAAGCACTTTACAGGCACTGGATAATTACGGCGCTCTTAGGAGGTAGGTCATATTGTTATTCCCATTTTTCAGCATGACTGAGTGATGTGTTCGAGGTCACAGATTGAATAAGAGGTAGATCTGGGAACTCAGAGCTTGGCTTTTGGCTTCTTAACCTTGTGTCCTCCTGCGGCTGTCCTAGGTGACCATCCAATGCCTGGCCAGACCAAAGACCTCAATCTGCATGGCCTGACACACTTCTAAAAGGCCTGTGACACGCTGGGCACTGTGCGATAATTCATGTGGATGTGCTCTTGCTGCGTCCCCAGTGAGTCTGTATAAGTGACACACTCAAAATGCCACTTTTTACTAGGTTTTCTAAGGGAGAGATGGGTTTGGGGAGTTTTAATCTCTAATTGAAAGGGATATATTTGGGACATTCACTTATGCCAAATGAAGCCTTTGTGTACCGTGGAAAATAGAAATCCCTGTGACCCAGCTTCACTGCAAGAATCCTTTCCTGTGATGCGCCTCAGGATCCAACTACTCAGACCCCCGGGGGGTTCCCAAGTGGAACCTGGCAATGGCTTGATTTGCTGCAGGCTACACGATGTTGGTTAACACAGTGATCATAACTGGGGAATCGAAAGGTGGGTGTTAATACACGGAGACTCTGCACAACATAAATCCATTTAAAAAGCAATTCACCTATGGTTAGTGACTAATGATAAAATGATAAGATGATGCTGTGGCATGGATAGCCTGTTACCTTGGAGAGATGTGTGTTCTGTTCGCCTTTGCATAGTATGGGATTGTCACTGGGAAGCAGCTGCTTCATTTTCCTGTCTCCCTTGCGCCCAGGCATGATCACGTGACTGGATTCACCAATGGAATTTGAGCAGACCTCATAGCGGTCCCTTTTGGGCTGGGACCTTAAGATGTAGGTTGAGCCTTCTGTTTTACCTTTCTCCATGTCTGGTGGGAAGTGGAAGGCTCTGAGGACCTAGGGGATGGTGGAGCCATAAAATGGAAGGATCCATGAGGGGGAAGGAGCCACAATGCAGAAGGAGCCTGGGTTGCTGATTCACTGAATACGGTGTTACCAATATGCAGGAACACCCACATCAGGCTGTTACATATGGGAGGGAAAAGAAGTTCTGTTAGAGTGAGCTGCTGAAGTTTGGGGGTTATCTGTTACATCAGCTAGCATTGCTCTAAAGGATTCATAAGCCTGTTGGAAAAATTATTGGGTGAGGATGTTTCAAGTGGCAAATGGCAAATGATAAAAATGACTTGGAGCTGGCTTTATGGACGGCTGTTTGCTGGGGCCTCAGAACTAATTCTGGTCGTTAGGGGCTAAGTAGGTTTTGAGCATTCAGTTTCAGTGTGGGAGACGGGTTCCCCACGCTTCCACCAGGCCATTCTCGGGACACCAGCTGGGTGTTGTATGATTTAACTCAATCCTGACGTTATCTGGCTGGAGGTAGCATCAGAGTCCACAGGTTCAGGGTTCCATCCTACAACACTCCCACTCACCTTCACATGCCCCGACACAGCTATTTCAGATGACTGCCACAAGTCCAGGTTGTTATAAATCAGCTCACGGATTGGAGGTTCCAGTAACCTCCTAGGACTTCAGATGCCAATCACAAGTCCATGTTGTTAACCTGTACTTCTGACTCACTGGCTATAAGTCAGAGGTTCCCAGGACCCTCTCCTCTGGTTCAATTGATTTGCTATAGTGGCTTATAGAACTTAGAGAAACATTTCACTTATTAGATTAACGGTTTATTATAAAAGGATATTCTATAACTCAGGAACAGCCAGATGGAAGAGATGCTCTGGGCAAGGCATAGGGAAAGGGCGTGGAACTTCCATGTTCTCTGATCCCACCACTCTCCCCCAGTCTCCACAAGTCCATCAACCTGGAAGCTCTCCAAGCCTTGACCTTCTTGAGTTTTTATGGAGGCTTCTTTACATAGTTATGATTGATTAAATCTTTGGCCATTAGCGATTGATTCAACCTGCAATCCCTCTCCCTTCCCTGGAGGTCTGGGGGCGGGGCTGAAAGTTCCAACCCTTTAATCACACAGTTGGTTCTCCTGGCAACCAGCCCCCATCCTTAGGAAATGTCTAAAGGTCGCCTCATTAACATAACAAAAGACTCTTTAATGGTGCTCCTCACTTAGGAAATTCCAAGGGTGTTAGGAGCTCTGTGTCAGGAACCAGAGGCAGATGATATATATATATATTTTCTCTCACAGGGATAGATCCTTCTTTGGGTGTGAGTGGGGGAGTGTCATGTCCAGTAGATGTGGGGTCTCAGTGCAAGTTTCGGAGAAATGATTTCAGGAGGTGCCACAGGGGTGAGTGCAGGTCACAATTTAGAGAATGCAGAGGTCAACCATTATCAAGTCCAAGGAAACAGCATCATTCTTACCTGGAGGATAAAGGCAAGAAGAGCTTCAGAGAAACAAATACAACCCCAGAGCTGAGCAGGACGAAGCCAGAGTGTCCAAGGCGATTAACAGGGAGTGAGTGACAAGCATCGAGTTAATTTATATTGGCCACCAGCTATCTGGTGGGCCATGGGAGGCTTGTATTCAACGCATGGAATGGGAGGGCTATCAGCATCTCCTCCACACAGGGATGGGAAATGGGGGAGGGGCTTGGATTCTCCAGGTCGGGATCTGGTGTTACAGGGAGCTGGAGAATGAAATGAGAGCAGATAGTGGTGGGCCTTAGGGCCAAGCAAACCCTCCCCACTGCAGCCTGGGGCTGCAAAGCCTTCTGAGGTGTGCGTACCTCTGCCATTTGTTACCTGCCCAGCAGCCATTTCTCCATCTTCTGAAACAGTATTCTGATTTTCCTTTGGGAAATCGTCTTTCTCATTCTAAATCCTATTGGTTCAGGTGGGACTAACGCTACCTTCTTGTCCCAAGAGTTGGTGAATGACCCGTACCTGACCAATTGGCACATCACGCATGCTGGCTGCAGTGTTTGGTTCAGGGGTGGGCACGTGACCTGAGGCAGGCCAATGGAAGCCACTGCTGAGACTGGTACAGAACCTATTGGAAGAGAGGTTCTCTTTCCATCAGGGTTACTGAGCAAGGAGAAGGAAAGCATGGAGGTGCTACTGGGCACATTTACAGGGGAGAAGTTGCCTGAAGGTGACAGCAACACAGAGAGAGACACAGGTTCCTGACACAATCCTTTGGTACCTGGATACAGCCGTGCCTGAAGCCAGACTTCAAAGTTACCTGAGCCAATCCATTTCCCTCACTCAATGAAACCATTTTAAGTTCGTTTCTTTCAAGTATAACTGAAAGAACCCTGGCTGACTTCTGGGTTTCTCCTTCTACCCTCTGCCCTCTCGGGGATTACTCTCAGCCTCCTGCCCTCAAAAAAAAAAAAAAAAAAAAAAGGCAAATAAACCGTTATGGGAAAGGCGTCCCTCCATCCATTTTCAAGGTGAGCAAGTGTCCTTGGGTGTGCCCTCAATTCCCCTCCTTTACTTATTCCTTCTTCCTCTCTCCTTGGTGAAGATGGTGGCCTTTGTACCTTTGAGAACCATTTAATCCCTATTAAATCCCATCATATATCAGCGATCATACCTGTTACAAGGCAGGTTCTGTGCTTCATGCTGCACATACCACGTCTCACCAAATTCTCACAGTAGTCCTGGGAGGGAGGTTTTCTTACGCCCATTTTACAAATGAGAGGAAGAGACTTGCCCACGATCGCAGAGTGAGTAGGAGGCAGTGGGTCCCAGGTCTGGGGCAGATCACACAGACAGAAGGACCATGCACTGAGCCGGGGTCCCGCCTTCAGGGCAGTTATTTGCAAATGGTGAGCAGGGAGAGAGAGTAGCGAAGGTCCCTCCACGTGCAGTTTTCCTCCCCTGGGACCCTGGTAGGGGAGCCTGGAGGTCATTCCCACCCCTGCTGAGCTCTAAGCCCCACCCGCCTGCAAACAGGGAGTTCTTGCTGTGAGAAGGCTGCCAAGAGCAGTCACGCATGACTCACCACTGGTCTCCCAGGCTTTCAGGATTGTCCTCTTTAAAAGAAGCCAATTTATTTTTTATTCAAAATCCATATGAAACAATTGAACAATAAAACTGTCAGCTTCACTGTCTCTTTCAGCAGGGAAACACGATCACCTCCGAAATTAAGCCTCCTCCCGCCTTCCTTCCTCCCTCCTTCTCTCCTTGCCTCCCTTCCACACTTCCTTCTGTAAATATTTTTTTGAGAACCTACTATGCGCCAGGATTTGTGACAACTTCAGATGTTCCCTTCACATACAGTCGCCTCCTGAGATTTACGTTTAAGGCATTTGCTGATTTCCAACCAACATTGGCTCTCGTCCACTACAGGGGTTTCAAGTCAGTAACCTTTAAAAGAGGAAGGGTTTAGAGGGCAAACTTGGTTCTGAGAGCAGCTCTGTGGTTCATAACCTGTGTGACCTTGGACAGGAGCACCCTATCTCTGCTCCTAAACGTCCGCTTTTAGACATTATTATGAAGATCCTTGTGCTGCGTACAGCCCCGTCTCTGGAACGATCTCTAAGAGGAGGTCTTGGCCTCGATTATCATTCATCGCCAGTGCCTGGAGCAGGGTGTGTCACCAAGTAGGTGCGCAATGCATTTTCGGTGAGCGAGTGAATGAATATAGGCACGTCTGGGTTGGGATCCTCATTCTGGAAGTCCAGAGACCCTAATCCTAACCCTGCAGGGATCCCCAAATCCAGAGCCACGGGGCTCCATCCCAGGGGCTGAATTCCATCAGCAGTTTTAAATCACGGTGGGGGGGTATAACACCCAGGATGGGAAACTGCCGTGAGACTGAGCGGGGCTTGGCTGAGCTTGGGTGGGAGGGGGAAACAGTGGGGCTGCTGCTCACGTGTCACTGTGGCCCTCCCAGCCCCATCAGCTGGGGCGGGGGCTCTCTCTGGAGAGAAATGCAACCTCTGCAGGTCACATCTTTATGCTGGCCCAAGGCAAGACAAGGAACTGCCTTCATCTGAGCTGGGAAACATAAAGCCCCTTTGCACCATTGATGAGCTTCTGCCAGCAGCGTTTATGGATGTCATACGTTATTGACACTGCCTCCCCCGCCCCTGGACCACTGCTGAAGGGCAGAGCGGGCTCTGGGGTGGGGAGGGAGGCTGATGGCTCCACAGACCTGCCAGACTGGGGGCCTTGTCTTAATGCGCTGCAATCCACCTGGTCTCAGGTGGGCTCTGGTGGTAACAGCCTGGATTTTTATAGTCCCAGGGTTCAATTTTGGCTTTATCGCTGCTTATTTCATCCCTCTGGTTCTCTTTTATCTCATCACTACAAAGGGAGGGAATCCCAGGATCGGGGATTGAGGGGAGGATTAGGTGAAAGAAGGCACTCAAGGAATTTAGCACAGCCCCGCAGTCCAGCACACGATGAGGCCCCCAATCAATGGAAGCTGCGTTATCACGAGAAGGGACTCTTAAAAATAGATACTATGTGCAGGCCAGGGTCGATAGCCATGTGAGGGGGCAGCTCCAAGGCAGAGTGGTCATTAAGACTCTGGGCCTGGGTTCAAATCCCAGTTCTACCACATACTAGCTGGGGTGAGCAAATTTCTTGGTTGCTTTGTGCCTCAGTTTCCTCAACTGTAAGATGGGATAGCAATAGTGCCTACCTGACTGAGTTCAGGTTTGCAGTTCAGTGAGTTAACTATAGAGAGAGCTCAGAACAGTGCCTTGCAGGCACTAAGTAAGGGCCATTGGGGTTATTAAGTTTCTCCCTCTAGCCCTTACATCGGTACTTTATCTGACTCTTTCTTTGGCATGGATACTTTTTTAATATTATAGGACCGAAATTTAGCCATGTCTTACCTCCCCTCTGTGATGGGGGTTGGGGTGATGGGATCTTCGAAGTCCTTGTGACCGATAATAGTCCTCCAGAGATGTGCACATCCTAACCCTGGGAGCCGTGAATATGTGACCTTACGTGGCAGAAGGGACTTTGTGGTTGAGATTAAGTGAAGGATCTTGAGACGGGAGATTATCCTGGATTATCTGGGTGGGCCCGATGTAATCACAAGGGTCCTTATAAGAGGGAGACAGGAGAGAAGGAGTCAGAGAAGGTGATGTGGTGACAAAAGCAGAGGATAGAGAGACACTTGAAGCTGTTAGGCTGCTGTCCTTGAAGATGTAGGAAGAGGCCATGAGCCAAGGAAAGCAGGCAGCCTGTAGGAGCTGAAAAAGGCAGAGAAACAGATTTTTCTCCTAGAACCTCCCGTGGAAACACAGGCACCATCACTGGAGGACTTCTGACCTCCAGAACTAGAAAATAACAAAATTGTGTTGCTTCAAGCCACTAAGGTTGTGGTAATCGTTACAGCAGGGATAAGATGTGAATATAGTTGTGTAGCAAGAAGGGCGATGTACACCCCCTAATCCCTGCAGTGTCAGTGTGATGAAGTTTTGGGGAACCAAGTGGGCCTGGGTCCCTCCCCCGATTCGCTGTGTGAATTGGATGAATTACGAGGCTTCTCTGAGCTTACTTTTCTCATCTGTACAAGGGGAATCATTATAGTTATGGGATGAAAACCCAAGATGCTGAAGGTACAGGCTTCTCAAGCGGGGTCTGGCACACAGTAGGTGTTCAGGGGGGAGATGCTCCCTCACCTGCCCCATTCTTTGGCAGCGTAAATGGAGCTTGTCCCTTCCCTCTGCTCTTTGGTGACCTCCAAGAGTGAGCATGTGGGCAGAAGTTTAGCCTGGGCAGCTGGAGGAGGAAGTGTGTGTGGAGGACCAGGACCCCAGGACCTAGACTATTATCTGGTGGAAGTGAGCACACAAAATTTTTTTTCTATTTGACTACTTTCTCCTGGTCTGATTATTTACAGTTCACTCTTGTGTTAAACAGACCCACTCTAGCCTTCATACTGATCCTTCAAGGTCTTTTCACCACGGTCTTAACCACAGTTCTGTCAACATGGTAACTTAAAACTTGTTGCGTAGGTGGCTTGTTTTGCAGAACGTGAATTTATAGAATAACTGACCCCAGAAATTTCCCCCAGAAAGGTCACTGTTGCTGGCCCCTCACACTCATTCATTTGTTCAACAAAAATTTATTGAGTACCTACCATGTGCCAGCCGCTAGGTGCTAGGGAAGTAGGATTTTTTTAGGAGCTTAAATTCTGATGGACCGAGACACACAAGAAATAGGCAGAAGTAATTCAACAGATTGGAAAATTTTAGATTTCAGTAAGTGTTATGAAGAAAATAAAACAGGGTGACGTGATAAGCATGCTGCTTATCAGAGGGAAAGAGCTCTCTGGGGAGGATTTTTGAGCAGGTACCTGCAGGAAGCTGTCCCGAGCTGGGGGCTGTCACAGGCCTAATTAATTCCTGTTGGTGCTGTTGTCAAAGGGCCCCTCCAGGGCTTCGCTGGTGGCGCAGTGGTTGAGAGTCCGCCTGCCGATGCAGGGGACGTGGGTTCGTGCCCCGGCCCAGGAAGATCTCACATGCCGCGGAGCGGCTGGGCCCGTGAGCCATGGCCGCTGAGCCTGCGCGTCCGGAGCCTGTGCTCCGCAACGGGAGAGGCCACAGCAGTGAGAGGCCCGCGTACCGCAAAAAAAAAAAAAAAAAAAGAAAGGGCCCCTCCAGTGGGTGAATGGGAATTTGCAGTCTTGCCTCAGCATGCTGGGTCCAATCAGGCAGAACAGGCAGGAGCTATTAGGAGGTTGGGGCAGCCTGAAAATTGCCTCTCCTGGGAGCATCCTGGGGCCCGCTCCTGCAGGGTTAGGACTGGGCGGTGCTCAGCCTGGGAGGCCAGGCGGTTTTTCAGGGTCTGCTGCTCATGTAGATGCCAAAATGATGCAACCATTCTTTGAGGGAATATTCTTGACCCACAGGGCCTACGTCTCGCTTCTGGAGGAGCAGGACGATCAGGAGGTCCAGGTGACCCAGACCTCATATTCCCAAAAGATTTAACGATCCACCCATGGTGGGGGTTACAAACACAGGCACTAGAGCCAGATGCCCTGAGCTCAAATCCCAGCTCTGCCATTCAGTGGCTCTGTGACCTTGGGCAAGTCATTTGGCCCTTTTCTGCCTCGGTTTTCTCATCTGGAAAATGGGGGTGATGACAGTACCTAAGATTGTTATGAAATTTAAATACATTACTACTTTAAAAGCTCTGTCGTGAGCTCTTCCTGACACATAATAAATGCTGGTGTGTAGACATGCACTTGTGTACACACACACGTATTTTAAAAAATTTTAAATTGAAGTATAGTTGATTTACAATGTGTTAATTTCTGCTGTACAGCAAAGTGATTTAGTTATATGTATATATACATTCTGTTTTCATATTCTTTTCTGTTATGGTTTATCATAGGATATTGAATATAGTTCCCTGTGCTATACAGCAGGACCTTGTGTATCCATTCTATATATAATAGCTGACATCTGCTAACCCCAGCATCTCACTCTATTTCTCCCCCAAGCCCCTCCCCCTTGGCAATCAGAAGTCTGCTCTCCATATCCCTGCATCTGTTTTCGTTTCATAGATAGTTTTATTTGCACACACATGTATTTTTGTTAGAGAAATATAATTTAAATTTCTGACATCACGTCCAAAGAAGACTTACATACCATTACATTCAGGGATCAACCAACAGGTTTGAAAAAAGTCATTTATTCTCCAACTTTAAATTTATGTCCCATACCTGGACCTCACTGCCCATAGGGAACATGGAATTGATAATACTCCCATAATTACCTTATGAAAAGTATAATTATATTGCTTTGCCTTTTTTTTTTCCGGAGGGTGTTAAAATGTTAATATGTTCACTGGAGATGTGCTGTGACTCTTGTGAGATTTTTGGGAGCATCCTTGTACTTTTTTAATATGTCAAGAGCCTCAAAGAATGGCAGGGGCCCCTCCCAGCTTGAGGAGGTGGCCGGGAGCTGGAGAGAAGGAGGAGGGGCAGCGGCTGATGAGCCCGTCCCAGCTCCAGCACGTGGGCGCGACTTCTCTTATTACTCCCACGGGGGGAAGCAATTACTGCAGAACACGTCGGTTCCCTCCGCTGTGCTTTTCAATCTTCAGTAATTTCCGCACTTTGTCATGCCACCTGCAGCCCCGTTAGTCATGTCGTAGCCCGAAACGCTGTGTGGCAGAAGCAATTACTGCCAACGTTGTCACACTGTCAGGGTGTTTGTTACCCCACCTGTCGCCAGGGCCCACACCAAACACGTGGCCACCTGCTGTTTCTCACCTGCCCCCCTCCCCTTGCTCCCTCCCACCTGGTCTCAGGCGCTTGGAGAAGTGGGACGCAGCCTCCAGGTGCCGGGACGGACGCCGAGGGCACCTTGCCTGGCTCTGCCTAGCTGCCCAGCCACCTTGCCTGGCTCTGCCTAGCTGCCTGCCTGCTGCCCGCACCCTGAACCAGACTAGCCCAGCCTTGGGGAGATTTGGGGATGTTATGGGCCAGCTTGAGTTTGGGAGTCAGAGAGACTTGGGTTCCCATCTTGGCTCCTCCACTCAGCCTTGAACAAGTTACTTTTTTTTTTTTTTTTTTTCGGTACGCGGGCCTCTCACTGTTGTGGCCTCTCCCGTTGCGAAGCACAGGCTCAGCGGCCACGGCTCACGGGCCCAGCCGCTCTGCGGCATGTGGGATCTTCCCGGACCGGGGCACGAACCCGTGTCCCCTGCATCGGCAGGCGGACTCTCAACCACTGCGCCACCAGGGAAGCCCCCACGTCCGTGTTTTTTTATTTACAGTTCTATCCCAGCAGCCAGTACAGTGCCAGGTACATTGCATGGCTCGGTAATATTTGTGGGAAGCATGTCTTATTACAAGTTTGCTTATCCTGCCTCTTGTGAAGAGGATTCACAGGTGATAAAGGTACAGTGTTATTCAGAGTTCTGGCAGGAAATACAAGGCACGCTGAAGAAGACAGATGAGGGCAGTTCATTGAAGGGGCTGTGTAGAGAGGCCTGGGCAAGGATACGGGCAACCTGACTAGCCACAGTGGGCAGCCATAACTACCCCTAGACCTGAAAGGTTTACCAGAACCCAGAGGGAGCTGTAGGCAAGGGAGAGGCTCACTCAGCAGGGCCAGTGACTTTAATTAGAAGAAGTGAAGAATAAATACTCTGCCCTCTGATGGCCTCTGAACACCTCCCATCAGGCAAACTCAGTCTAAACTAGGGAGCGAGGGAGTTAATTGACGCACACCATAGAAGTTAGGCTTCTGGCAAACTATAATTCAAAAAGATATGTGCATCCCTATGTTCATAGCAGCATTATTCACAATAGCCAAGACATGGAAACAACCTAAACGTCCACTGACAGATGAATGGATAAAGAAGATGTGGTACATATGTACAATAGAATACTACTCAGCCATAAAAAGAATGACATAATGCCATTTGCCGCCACATGGAGGCAACTAGGGATTATCATACTAAGTGAATCAAGTAAGACAGAGAAAGACAAATACCATATGATATCACTTATATGTGGAATCTAAAATAAGGCACAAATGAACCTATCTACAAAACAGAAGCAGACTCACTGACATAGAGAACAGACTCGTGGTTGCCAAGGGTGCGGGGAGGGAGAGGGAGAGATGGACTGGGGGTTTGGGGTTAGTAGATGCAAACTATTACATTTAGAATGGATAAATAGCAAGGTCCTACTGTATAGCACAGGGAACTATATTCAATATCCTGGGATAAACCATAATGGAAAAGAATATAAAAGAGAAAACGTATATGTGTATAACTGAGTCACTTTTCTGTACAGTGGAAATTAACACAACATTGTAAATCAGCTATACTTCAATAAAAAAAAAATTCTGGGACTATATCTGAGAAATCTTTAGAACTACAATGGAATGCTGATTCTACAACGGAAAGAAAAAGTAGTTAGGCTCCTGGGACACAGAGAGGATAGAAATGGGTGGGGTGAATTTTGAGGGACAAACAGAGAACATTGGGCACAAGCCCTGTGACAGTGACCTGCTCCCCCAACACGAGCTTGTGTTCCAGGTGCTGACATGAGCACAGCCCTTGAAGGTGTCATTCTAAGGAGGTACAGACTGGAAGGGCAGCCTGAATCTCAGAGATGGCAGACACAAGAGAAGCACCCCCATTAGTAATACAGGCAGACATCACCGACCCCTACTCACACGCCTGGGTCCCAGTGACCTGCCGCCAGCTGGCACCCCCTCCCAGGGTGAGAGCAATGATCAGACATGCTTCGTCACTTGTCACTAGTCTAACCTCCTCGCCACCAACTTGCCAGGGACAAGGGAGTGGCATTTATAACACAGTGGATAATTATTCTTCAAACGAATCAAGCTATCAGGGAGCACCCTGGCTGAATAAATCAAAGCAGAATGAGGGCAGGTTTCATAGAACTGAGTGGCTACGGCTGCCCTTTGTGATAGATTCGTGCGAGAGGTCTCTTTTGTCACCACCCAACATTTATAAGGGATGCCTCCTCTCCATGGCTTTCAGCAATTTCCCATGCCAAATGAAGATAAATGTCAGATGAGCAAACAGCCTTCAAATTGCTGTTGAAAATATTTTGAAAAACCCACGAAATGCCAGGCCTTTCTCCCTTCCATAGAGATTCTATTTATCTCCTGAGAAATGTACCCACTCTGCCCTGAAGAAACTACTATTCAGTGAGGTGGGGAGGTAGCACCCAATTGCTGTTTCTAAGGAGTTGGCAATGCCTAAGTGATAATCCCTCTAGCCAGGTGAATTTCCATCCAACTAATGTCAGCTGACCAGGCTCCCAAAAGGATGACATCATTCACTGTTTATTGAGCACCTACTAGGTGCCAGCCATTGTGTTCAGCAGTGGACCAAATGGGCAATATTCTCACTCTCCTACAGCTTAATTTTTTTTTTAATTTATTTTTTATTGAAGTATAGTTGATTTACAATGTTGTATTAATTCTGCTGTACAGAAAAGTGACTCAGTTATACACATTCTTTTTTATGTTCTTTTCCATTATGGTTTATCCCAGGATATTGAATATAGATCCCTGTGCCGTACAGTAGGACCTTATTGCTTATCTATTCCATATGTAGTAGTTTGCAGCTACTAACCCCAAACTCCTAGCCCATCCCTCTCCGTCCCCTGCCTCCTTCCCCCTTGGCAACCACAAGTCTGTTCTCTATGTCTGTGAGTCTGCTTCTGTTTTGTAGATAGGTTCATCTGTGCTATATTTTAGATTCCACATGTAAGTGATATCTTATGGTATTTGTTTTTCTCTGTCTGACTTACTTCACTTAGTATGATAATCTCTATTTGCATCCATGTATCTGCAAATGGCATTATTTCCTTTTTAATAGCTGAGTAGTATTCCATTGTATATGTGTAACACATCTTCTTTACCCATTCATCTGTTCATGGACATTTAGGCTGTTTCCATGCCTTGGCTATTGTGAGTTGTGTCATACAGCTTACTTTTTAGTATGGGGTATGTGGGGAGGCAGATAATAAAGGATAGATGTTCTGTCAGAGGGTGATAAGTGCTGTGATAAAAAGCACAGCAGAGCAAGAGGGATGGTGAGGGATAGGGGTTGGAGGGCTGCATTAGATGTTACAGGGAAGGCCTCCTTATAACATTTAGGCAAAGACAAGAAGGGAATGAGGGAACGAACCAAGAAGATATTTGAGGAAGAGAGTTACAGGCAGAGGGATTGGCATGTACAAAGGCCCTGAGCACGGGTGGACCTGGTGTGTTTGAGTGGCAGCAAGAAAGCCAGCATGGCCATAGCGGAGTGAGCGAATGAGAGAGTGGCAGGAGAAAGGGTCAGAGAGGGAGCTGGGGGCTTATCAGGCAGGAAATGTTAGGCTGTGCTAGGACTTCGGATTTTCATTTGAGTGAGGTTGGGAGATATTGGAGAGTTTCGAGCAGAGGAGTGTCAGGTCTTATTCATGTTATATAGTATGATTTCTCATGTTATATAATATGACATTATTTCATTCTTTTTTATGGCTGAGTTGTATTTCATTGCATATACGTATATACCACATCTTCTTTATCCATTCACATGTCGACGGACATTTAGGTTGTTTCCATGTCTTGGCTATTGTGAATAGTGCTGCTATGAACGTAGGGGTACATGCATCTTTTTGAATTAGAGTTTTGTCCAGGTATATGCCCAGGAGTGGGATTGCTGGATCATATAGCAACTCTATTTTTAGTTTGGATCCTCCACATTCTTAAACACTGTTCCATGAAGCTTCCCATGAGGGGCCCGTGTTGGCATTAATCAGGAGAAGGGCACGACAGGAAGGAGTGTGTTCCAAATGGTGGGTTTATTTGGACTTTGATGGAACTTTAAGTAGATTAATGTGAGTGTAGAATATGCATATTCGTTCATTCATTCATTCACCAAGTATTCTTGCAAGGTTTTGGGGTTGAGCATCTTGGCAGGAGCTGGTTGCTTTTACTAATATGTGATAGGAGTCGTTTTGGCAGAGGTTATGAATAAGAACTTCATTTTGGACAGAGCATATTGCAGATGCCTCTGAGAACTCCAAGAAATTCCAGTGGGTAACTCGATATTCAAATCTAGAGCTTGGACATATATATGCCACCTACTGTCATGGGGTTAATGATGTTGTCCCTGTTCTTATGTCCCCTGCAGACATTTGGCTCCCATGTCAAGGTCGTGTCACCTCAGTCTGTGGCATCAGAAGTGAGGTCAAGCATATATAATATCTGACCCTTTCCTTAAATTTCAAGGTTGATCTACGTCATTTTACAGATGTGGAAACTGAGGCTTGGGGAGGAAGGGACCTGCTCAAGCTCACACAGTGTGTTAGTGGCAGAACGCTCACCTCCTTTCTCTGTGCTTAGGTGATTTCATAGGTCTCTGTGGCAGTGGGAGTAGGCACCAGATTCTAGGCACAGTGGTGGCTCTAGCAAGTGGACCTTGCCACTTAAACACAGGCCCTTAGTTTACTGTTTCTCTGCTCCTGCATCTTTACACTTCATCCCACTGGTGAGTTTCATAAGCTCTTAGATTTTCAGAAGTGGAAGCCCCTTGGGAGGTTAACTTGACCAGGCATACATAACATGGCACCTGTCCCACCACTGCCCATGCCAGACATCGCCAGTCAATCTCAGAACTCCTGGTCACCAAGTCTTAAAATCACCCTCCACCTAACATTCTAGGTAGTTGAAATTCCAGAGTAGGCAGGTGAGTGAATCCTGGACAATTGCTTTGTGCGTGGAGATTAGGTTCCTAAGCCAGAATGTAAGGAGAAAATCATGGAGAGCTAAAATTTTGGAAAAGTATATCAAATTGCTCATGAAGTACAATGCCTGTTATTTTGTGTACATTGTGTTTTTTCTCAATGAGTACGACTCAGCCAATTTTTCTCCTAACTTTGGTACAGATGATTGTTTCTTTGTTGGGTACTGGATGAAGGAAATGAGCGGCAATTAGAAGCCATTCTGTGATATTTACCTTGAATCGCACAGGGAAAATTCACAGGAATGGTCCTCCACTGTGCCTGCCATCTCTCTTCCAGAACAATCCTGCTCTCTGACTCTTTCTCTTTGTTTTCAATAACATAAGCTAATGTTAGTAATGCCAGTAATGTTAGTAATGCTTCCTATGCATCTGATACTCTTCTAAAAGCTTTACATGCATTGATTTTATTTAATGCTTGCGTCAATCCTATGAAGTGAGTATTTTTATTAACCCCACTTTTCAGATGAGGAAACTGAAAGTCAGAGAGGCTAAGTCATTTCCCCAATGTCACACTATTGGTGAGCGGTAGAGTCAGGATTTGAACCTTGAACTTTTGGTTCCAGAGCCTGAACTCTTTATGCTGCCCTACCTAACCCTAACCCTAACCCTAACCCTAACCCTAACCCTAACCTTAACCCTAATCCTAACCCTAATCCTAACTCCAGGCTGAATGGAGGTGCTCATTGCACTGGAAACTAGTGGTGACCTCAGACTGGAACCCATATCTTTTGTCTCCCCTTCTCAGGTTCTTAACATCTCTCCAGATCTTCCTTCTGGCCTGGCTTCCCTGCCCTCTCTCTGGGGGCTGCCACACTTGCTGACTGTGGCATTCATCACCTGTCATCCATCCCAGTCTCCAGTGCTTTGGTTAAACATGTACTCCAAGACTCCAACCTCATTTCTCCAATCCATTCAGAGCTTTATTGATCTTGCCTGACATTTGCTTCTCTCAGATTCTCAGCCCCATGCAGCTGGACAAATGGCCTTTGCACCTCTGTGTCTCACAGGAGCTGCAGCTGTTTAACCAGCTCAGGGCTCTCAGTTAATGGAGAAGGCATGGGGGAGGGGAGGGGATTGCCATGGTGGGTGGGAAAGGGGCACTGACCTCTGGGCATCCCAGAGTTCTCTCCCCAGGGACTCCTAAAAGGCATTGATCTCAGCACTTTATATTTTCAGAGTAGCTCTCTCTGAAGTCCTAGAAGACCCATGCAGTGTACCTGTTATTCAAGGGCTGCAGAAGAAGGGATCAAGACGGGACCTTCATGCCTTTTGGGGTGAAGACAGGACAGCAGATTCCTGGGGAACAGTAAGACTGAGATGTTTGTCTAGACTGCCCAGGAGTTGTTATTTTTGGGCTGGTATCTCAGTGTTTTTCCTGGGCTCTCTGATGAATGTATCCTTGGTTTCCCAAAGCGGGGGACGTAGCAGAAGCTGAAGCATTTTGTGGCCCTGGACGGGTGAATGGCTTCTCACTGCCAAACAGAAAGAAATGGCTGTTCTCAGTTAGGTTTTCTGAAGTCAGATCTTTTTATCTTAATTGAAGTATAGTTGATTTACGATGCTGTGTTAGTTTCAGGTGTACAGCACAGTGATTCAGTTACACACACATACATGCGTATATATGTATATGCATCTGTATATAATATATATACTTATATATTCTTTTTCAGATTCTTTTCCAATTTAAGTTATTACAAAATATCGAGTATAGTTCCCTGTGCCATACAGTAGGTCCTTGTTGAAGTCAGATCTTTGATAAGGCTTTCTGATTGTTGGCATTCAGGAAACGGGTTTGGTTTCTGAGAGATATGGCTTGAAATAACAGTGGGTGTTTGCCTGGCATAGATCAGTTTTTCAATAACAATAGCAGAGAACACTTCCGTAGAATGTTTGATGAGCCACATACAGTTCTCAACGTTTAACTCTTCACAGTTAACATTAACTTGCCTAATACTTACGGCAACTCCGTGGGGTAGAAACCATTATTCCCCCCGCTTGACAAATGAGGAAGCAGAAGAATGGATTGTAACACCCTCAGTTAGGATTCACACTCCAGCGCCAGGTTCCCGAATTCGCGGTCCTATCCAAACCACCCAAAAAGCTCTTCTGCCTGTCGCTGTCTGTCCTGCTGGTTGTCACTGTTGCTAACCTGTCACTCACGTCCACCCGATTTGATGAATTCCTTTCGTTTCATTAGAACCCCTAACCGAGACCCCCCTCGGGGGGGAGGATATGGCAAAAGAGTAAAGAATGTTCTAGAAACAGTTTGTTGTCTGGTTCTGGAGACACATTTAGCCCAGCTCAAGCCCAAGTCTACAGAGGAGAAAAGGCAGATTATGGACTCCATATGCAGATCATTTGTTCCTCTATTCATTTATTTAAGTAAATAAAAATTTTTCCATAAGTATTTGTTGAGCACCTACTATGTGCTTGGCTAACATGACTATTAGCTTAGCCACTCAAAAATATTTGCTCACTCAAGGAGAGAACAGAGCGGAGAGGCAGGGACGCCACAGAAGGGGTGATGTAGCCTCTGACTGCGTCACCAGGGGCCCTGGTCTCCTGGTCTGACACAGCATTTAACTTGTCCAAAGCTGAGACCTATGTCCACGGTCTTTGGCCCATCTCTCTGATCAAAGCCCTTGTCCAAACCTAGTTATTTTTCAGGCCTCTGAAAACTTTGACTTGTGCTCTGTGGTTGGAAAGCTTGAAGGCAAACAGGATATTTCCTTGCCCTGGGGTAGGGGATGCCCCAGGCCCCTGGTACATATCCATCTGGGAGACCATTAGGTGTCCTCTCCATGTGTGCCATATATGCTGGTAGAGCTGGTTGTGCAAACAAAACAAACACGAGACCTTACTAGCCATTGATCCTAGGATGCAGATAAGGGCAGGAGCTGTGGGCCAGGCTGTTTGGGTTGGTCTCACCTCTGCCTCTTTCTGACTGCTTGATTCTGAGCAAGCTTCTGCACCCACATCAGACTGTAACATGAGGAAGAAGCAAACGTTTGGTTGTGTCAACCCCCAGATATTTTAGGGTTGTTATAGCCATTAGTGAGTAGTCCTGTGATGAGTGCAGTAAAGGTGGAATGTTGGAGGTTCAGGGAATGCTGTGTGGGGCCATGCGCGGGGTGGGGGCGGGTGCTTCAGGGAATGCTGTGCGGGACGATGCGTGGGGTGGGGGCGGGTGCTTCAGGGAATGCTGTGCGGGACGATGCGTGGGGTGGGGGCGGGTGCTTTGGGACTGCCAGGGCTTGAGAGGGATTCTGGAGGTGGAGACAGTTCTACCTGGTGCTCTTGCTGTGGCCCGATTCTGGCTGATGGTGCCCTGTTTCCTGCCCATCCCTGTTAGGTGGAAGGTTTATTCTTTGCTGCCCTCCCTCGCAGAGGACAGCGGTCCTCATCTGAGCCCGAGGGACAGCAAGGTTTGCTCCAGATGAGAGGAGGTTCTGAGCCCAGACAGTGGGGAGTGTGAGGGGTGGGTTTCCGGCCTTTCTCATGGGGGCACTGGATCCCCTCCCCAAGCCTGCACTTACAAGGAGAGGCTGCCCTCTCTGGTTGCCACCCTGCCCTCTGTCCTTCCTGTGAGCCCCGTGAGGGTCAGCGGGTAAGAGCCTTCCAATGAGGCTGAACTCTTGATCAGGGCTCCCAGGGGGTCTTGAGAGTCACAGGCCCACATGGGAACTCGAGCGGCTTTCTAAACTGAGCTGGGTCTTTCTGTGTCACCGGGATGGGGGCCATCCCTTCCTCTTGAGCCGAGCTTCCTGTTCCAACTTCCTGTCCCGACTCTCCTTGGAGTGGCTTCTGTGCCCTCAGATTCCAAGCTACGTGGAAGCCGTTCAGCCTCAGTTCTCTGATGGGCTTGAGAAAAATGACTTGGTAGATGATTTGGAGTTTTCTCTTTTTAGGGTGAGAGACTCCCTGTTTGGGCTGACTACACTGACGCAGAACCTGAGAAGTAAATTTTCACATGGAATTTTCCAGTCTTTAAAAGTTGGCAATTAATTAAAATGATTCTAAAATACTGCAGGCTGCTCAAAGCATGTCCCTTGGCCAAATCCGTCAAAGCTATCAAGGGTCAGAGAAAGCACAATAGAATTGGGTTTTAGGTGTGTAAAGAGCAATGCTAATGAGGGCTGCAGAGCACCGAAGTGGAGTCCCGGAAACGTGGAGAGAAACCCAGAGGGTGATTGGGAGTGATTAACAGCTGGAGTCCTTTGAGGGGTTCTTTGGGGTCCACAGTTTGACCTGAATGTTCCTCGGTGTCCCACTGGACACCATTCATTGGTGGCTGGGCTAAGCTGAGCAGAAGTGGCTGAAGAGGGGAGACGTGGTTTTGATGTGAACAGACCTAAGAGAAGCCCCTGGGCCTGCACCCCCTTTCCTCCAACACCTACCCTGGGTTAGAGCCTCTTGCCTGCCCGGGTCTGTGCCTCTTGTCCTCACCCCCAGTCACTGAGACCCAATAAGACAGGTGTCTTCCTGCAGAGAGTGGCAGGGAGACTTTACAGCCCTTCTGCAGAGAAATAAAACACTGCCTTCTGTTCAGGCTTCTCATCCTACTGGCCTCCCCCTCATTCCCCCAGAGATGGGATTTTGAGTGATGAGGGAGGGTTGAGGGGTGGGTAGGGGCGGTGCCAGGGATCTAGAGAAATAGCGATATTCAAAGAGACACGAGAGGACAGAAGGAGACAGACTTGGGAGAGCTAAGAGCCACAGAGACAGACAGAGATAAAGATGAAGAGAGAGGGCTTCCCTGGTGGCTCAGTGGTTGAGAGTCCGCCTGCCGATGCAGGGGACACGGGTTCATGCCCCGGTCCGGGAAGATCCCACATACTGCAGAGCGGCTGGGCCCGTGAGCCATGGCCGCTGAGCCTGCGCATCCGGAGCCTGTGCTCCGCAACGGGAGAGGCCACAGCAGTGAGAGGCCCGCGTACCGCAAAGAAAAGAAAAAAAAAAAGAGGAAGAGAGAGAGACAGAGAGAAAATGTAACAGAGAGGTAGAGAAAGATGGATGGAGGGAGGGGGGACAGGGAGAGACAGAGAGACAGACAGAGATAGACAGAGACAGAAAGGAAGACAGACAGACAGACAAAGAGATAACTTTCTAGGGACCAAGACAAAACTAGAGGGAAAGAAAACTATGGAGTTGGGAGAGGCAAACCGAGAAGACAAGGAGGTGATGTGGAAATAAAAGAATAATCCAGAGAGACAAAGCAGAATGTAGTTCAGGTCAAAGAGGGGGGCGACAGAGAGGCACAGAGATGGAAGCTGTGAGACAGGAAGAGAGAGCTCCAGATAGGATGCAGGGATCTGGGGAGCATGCCTATGGAAAGGGGTAGAGAGGGGAATTGATATTTTTTGAGGACCTCGTATGTCAAGGTGGATTCCATATATATTTGTTGATTACAAATATTTATTTTTTTTCTTGTTTGACCCTGTGACAGCCTCCTGGGCTAGAGACATCATTGCCTTTACTTTAAAGATGGGGAAACTGAGCTGTCACTTGGCTAGGAAGTCAGTGACCTGGGGCTCATCTGACCCGACCTGCATCCAAAGCCTCTCTCTGACCTCAGACATAGCAACCAACAGAGGGGAGGCCAGGCCTTGCTCTGGGTCCTTGGGTTTCCGACCCCTCCTTTTCCCTTTTGATTCTGCCGTTGCAAATCAGGGCTGGAGATGGTTCTGGTAGGGCTTGAGGCGGGGCTGGGGGTGGTCACATTCTTCAGGGAGGGAACGTCTGGAAGGATTTTTCTTCATCAGGGCAAGAGGATGTTTGACGCCTGCAGAGACGCCTGAGCAACCTCATTCCAGAGGTTAGAGCTTCTAACAGTCTAGATCCGACCTACTTCTAGGTGACCAGCTGGCCAGGACCAGTGCCATTCACATGGAATCCTTCTTTCTCCAACTGAGGCTCCTTCTTGCTTGATCACACTCCTTGCTTGACACTGGCACAAAGATCTGTCTCTCTGGAAGTTTCTCCTCACCCCGCACAGAGGCCAAGGCAACCAAAGGGAAGGTGAGTCCCTTTGGTGTTTTGCTGTTTGAGTTACCTCACAAGTCCTGGCTCTCTACAAAGGCAGTCTTTGAACAAGATTCAGATGAGAAATCTCTACAGTCCTGTTAATCAAATAATAGTCATCTCTCTGTATCCGGCGGGGATTGGTTCCAGGGCCCCTGGGGGATACCAGAATCTGCAGATGCTCGAGTCCCTTATATAAAAGGGGGGTAGTATTAACATATAACCTACACACATCCTCCCATGCACCTTAAATCACCTCTAGATTACTTCTAGTATCGAATACAATGTAAATGCTGTGTAAATAGTTGTAAGTACAATGTAGATGCTATGTAAATAGTTGCTGGCATGCGACAAATTCCAGTTTTACTTTTTGGAACTTTCTGGAATTTTTTTTTCCCTAATATTTTTTGATCCGTGGTTGGTTGAACCCACGGATGGAGAACCTGTGCATATGGAGGGATAACTGTACATTAAAAGGAAAGTCTGTTTCTTCTGAGGCCTGATTTCTCGGGGGACACTGGAGACTGAGGTCCCAGGGATCACTTGGGTGTAGGGGTTGATTCTTCACCCATCGTGGAGGTGGCCTTCCATCTGCTGGCTCTTGGACTCCATTCTGTGCTATACTGTGAGATCCCAGGGCTCGGATGGATGGGGTGGGATGTTTTCCAGAGTGGTTAAAGGCAGGTAAGGAGGGCAGAGAAGCACTGGGGAAGAAGACCGGAAGTCAGGTGTGAGGGGTAAGGTGATGCCACGACTGCCCATTTTTCCCTGAGGGCAGAATCTGGGTAGGGACCAACAAAAGTTGTTATGGAGTCACTTTGCAAGGGTCAGAGAGGTCGGGAGATGGGCGGGGGCTCCTTGGATGGAAGCTTCTTGGATGAAGTTTATGGCATGGGACGGGTTGATGGACTGAGGGTGCAGCATCTTCCTCCCACCCACTGGATTTTCATTCTGGGACATTCCCTGCACAGCAGTCCCCTCACCCTTGGACTGACAGCCTGGGCTTAATATTCAGTCTTTGCTTCCTCTCTGGGTCGCCATTAACAGCCAGAGTCTTTCTAGCTTCCCTCTCCTCCTGCTCTCCTTTGGGGCACTGCCCAGACAGCTGAGCTTCATGGAAGAGGGGAGGGCGGTCACACTGGGGTTGGGGGGATGACACGGGGGTTGTGCAGAGGATGGACTTCCCTGGCTGGGCGTTTCCATCTCTTTGGAAACCTTCTCTTTGGTCACAGTTCTGAGCCCCTCAGGGTGAGGCTTGTTGGGGAGGACCAGCCATCTGCCCTGAAGAGAGCTTACCCAAGGGATTTCCAGAAGAGATGAAGCCATTCGTCCAAGTTAGAAGCTGCCACCCTTGGTCAATACTGATGCTCGTGGAAAGTGCATCCAAGCATATTTATTTCCCTGGGAGTGACGAGGTTGAGAAAAGCCAGCTGTTGGCACAGGGAGACCCCCCCAGATTGTCCGCTGGGCTGCAGCTGCTCACGGAGCCCACAGCAGCTCAGCTGACCTTGCCTCTTCCTTGGGAGATTTGACGGCGATTCCCTTCTTGGCTGCAGGAGAAGTGGAGCCAAGGGGTAGGACCTGAAGGAGGGAGGACTCAGGGCAGCCTTCCGGTGAGAGGTGAGGTCAGGACTCTGCAATTCAAGGCTGAGAGAAGCAGGGTCAGTGTTTCTGCTTCCCTCCCAGGGTCCTGACCTGAGTTAGCCAGGACTGGGACCGCTGTGAAGGCTGACCCCAGGGGAGCGCTTCTGACTCAGAAGAGCAGCTTCCTCTCTCATTTTGGTGGGCCGTTGGGTGAGCCCCATTCAAGGGGCAGACGGAGGACTGCTTCCCCACACTGGGAGCCTGCACAGTGGGGATCAGTGCTACTGTCAAGGCGAAGGTCTTCAAAATCTTGTCTCCCCGCCTCTCCTTTGATAAGAGAGATAAATGGGTATGTTCAACTGGATAGGCTGATTGTGGTCATAAGCAATCCTCAAATGCCAGCGGCTTTAGTGAGACACAAAGATTCCTTACTCACATCAAAGTCCAGTAGGGGCTGCACAGGGGCTCTTCTCCATGCCGTCTGTCAGGGACCCAATGTCCACCAGTCCACGGCTCTGGACTCTTCTGCCTTCTCAGCTCAGACGGATGAAGAGAGTGAGAGGATTGCGTGGGAGTTTTTGGATCAGGCTGGGAAGTGGCACACAGCAGTGTGCCCACGTCCCTCGGGCTAAGGGTTTTACCCTAGGAAGCCTTTGCCTGGCTACTGGGGAAGGAAGGCTGTCTCCAGGGATGCACACCTAGAACCACTGGTCAGAACTGGGCCACATTGGTGCCTTTATGTGCAAAGGAGATGGTGAGATTCATGTTTTAGCTGAGCACCTTGCTACCCTGGACAAAATCTGTGCTTGGATGTGTGTGTGTGTGTGTGTGTGTGTGTGCATGTGTATGTATGTGTGTAGGTGTATGTGTGTGCATATGTGTATGTGTGCATGTGTATATATATTGTGTGTATGTGTGTGTGTGTATGTGTGTGTGTGTGTATGTATCTGTGTGTGTGTTTGCGTGTGGTAGGCACCTAGTCACAATCACCACAGCTGCCCAGACAATAAGTCAGTGGTGGTTAATGGCACTGGGTTTTGAGCCAGACCCTCTTGGCTTTGAATCTGGACTGTACACCACCCAGCACTCTCTACACTGCTTGGTTTGGGGGTCAAGGGAAGAGAAGCTCCAGCTGGTCCAGCTGGCCTATGTCCAAGAGGTCTGAGCGGGGTGCCCTCTGCTTGGAGGCTGCCCCTCCACCCACTCCTTTGCTAGCATCCCTGGCTGTGGCATTTGTGCAGGGTTTGGGCATCACCCTCGGGGTGGCTCACTGCAAGATTAGTCAGAGCATGTCAGAGTTGCAAACGTAAATATCTAGGGGTCCAGGCTGATCTTTCAATAAACACAGTGGTGCAGTGGATGGCTGTGACTCAGGCTCCACTGAGGGTGTCTCCAGGGGAAAGCTGGGTATTGCCAGATTTTTGGAAATGTCAGAGAAGCTGCAAGTGAAAACTTTCATGTGCACTTTTTTTGAATGATAGCAACGAATCACCTAAAACTTACTCAGCAATAACTTGGCCCAAACCAAACATCTCTGCAGGAGGACTATTTCCCGAGGGCTGGGTCCATCTCTGTATGAGGGAGGGGCCTGGCTGACACAATGACACCCTTCTGGGTGTGCAGGAAAACAGAGCTGAATGTTAAATAAGCACCCGCTAATTACCCTGAGAATATTTATTGAGGTTTCCACACATTGTAATAAGAAATTATTGAAACATACATCACCCACCGAGCTGTTAATCATTCGTAAATATATTTTAAAAACAGCAGTCCATTAGTATTTTAATTTAGCCTGTCTCCAGGAGAATTTGTGTTGGATCAGACAAATGTTTTGAGCTTCAGAGCCAAGGGAAAAATTCCTCACCTAGTTAATCTTTATGTTCCCCTCTCAGGGAGGAAATGCCGTCTGCACCAGCAAGAGGAATGTTCCCCCGGGTCCGGTATTGATGGAGGAGCTGGTGGGCAAGGCAGGGAGGCTGCAGCTCTGGAGAGAAGGCAGAGTGGGTCGGGGCCGGAGTGCTGGCTGTTGGCGACTCCCCTGCCGGTCACTGAAATGCACAACTGTACAGCTGAAAAGAATGACAGCTTATGTATTGAACCTCAGTGATCACAGCAGACTTTCTTTTCAGCTTGGATGGCCTGCTCAGAATTGTTTACTTCCCTTTCCTGTAGGCTTCCTCCCTGTCCAAAGGGTGGGTTCAGATGTCATGCTTCACGTATGCCGCATACACGTGGGGCCAGCCAGAAGGGGACAGACCCAGCGATGGTGAGCGGGCCTTTGCCTTGGCGCCACCAGACAAGCCTCCCTTGTGGACCCCTCTCCCCATCAGCTTACCTGTTCATTCAACAGACACTTATCCGGCACCCATCACGTACCAGGTACCGTTCTGGGCGCTGGAGATACAGGGGTGAACCAGGAAGAGAAGGTTTTACTTTCCGGAGCTTACATCCCAGGTGTGGAAGGCAGACAACGGACACTTCAACAGTCAGTAAGCAAGTGCGTTTGGGGGCCTGAAGACGCTGTGAGAAAACAGAGCCGGGGTGATGGGGGAGGGTGACTGCCAGAGCCGCGGTGAGGGTGGTGAGGGAATATCCGAACTCGGACTCAGAGTCCATATTTTGATTTGATAGGTGGGGAGGGAGAAATGGATGATACCTTTGAAGTTTCAAAAGTGGAGGAGATGATGAGCCATTCATTCCCTGAGCCTAGGAATTTGAGGGAAGGAGCAGGATCACGCAGAAGGGATGCTGACCTAGTTGGGAGCATGTTGAATCCGAGGTGTGTATGTGGCACTCAGGAGAAAAGCCTCTGCTGAAATGCCCCCTCCCACTCCCAGCTACAGCAGACACGTGTGATGCTCTGAGCCGCATCCCCTCGGCACCTCTGATGTCAGCGCTGGGGGTGTGGCCAGTGTCCAGCCAAGCTTGTGCTGCTGTCTCTTCCGTGCCAGCCTCAGTGGGAGGCACGTCAGCTCAAGGCAGCTGCCACCAGGAAGTGGTGGAGGGGAGTTCACATCGCTGGGGAGACCCTCAGTCAAAGGAGGATGAGGGAATTTTCTGGCGGTCCAGTGGTTAGGACTCAGCACTTTCACTGCCATGGTATAGGGTTCAATCCCTGGTTGGGAACTAAGATCCCGCAAGCTGCCCAGTGTGACCCAAAACAAACAGACAAACAAACAAACAAACGAAGGAGAATGAGAGGAGGTGGATAAAAGCCTCCATCTTCCCATTCTCTGGGAGGGGGGCAGTTCCAGGGAACATTCTCCAGGGTTCCTCAGAGGATCTCCAGTGGAACTGAGCCTGGGTGCCCACAGCATCACCTGCTATCCAGTGTACATGTCAGTTGGCCTTTCTCTTCACTCTGCCGCCACTCTCTCACTCCTGCTTTCTCAAAGAAACCTCTCAAACTCCCTGCGCTGAGTCCTTGTCTCAGTATCTGCCTTCGGTGGTACCCAAATCTGGACAGACTCTTTACCAGTTCCCGAGGGCACACACGTGAGAATGTACGTCATGGTGCTGGCTGACCAGGCCGCAGCAGATTTCCCAGGAAGAATGGGAGGCATGAGAACAGAAGAGGGAACACTAATGCTTAAAAGGCAGGCAGAGGAAGAAGAGTGGGTTTTCCTAAAAACACACAGAATGAACAAATCACCCAAGAGCAAACACCGACAACCGAATACTTAGGGGGAAAAAAACCCAAACCTCATCGTCTTTCTCTTCTTTTCCCTTCTTTCTTATCCTTATCGTAGCTTCTTAACCTCTTTGAGCTGTGAGGTCACAAGCAGTTTTCAGAGGAGTTTTTGCATCCCTGGCACAGTCTTACTGGGGCTGTTTTCTTCGGAGACCCCATTGGTCTGCAACCCAGTTAGATTGCTTTGGGTATGGTGTGTGTGGTGTGAAACCCACCTGGAACACCACCTTGATCAGGAAATATCCCTGGCTGATTTCCAGTCAAAGTCATCTCTTCTTCCTGTCAGTTTCTATCTCAGTCAGCTCTCACCACAATCATGATGTATAACAAACAGCCTCCAAACTCAGCAGCTCATAAAAATAAGCATTTGTTTCTTGCCCACGTACTTGCAGGTTAGTGGTGGCAGCCCTGCTCCCCATGTTTCAGGTTGGAAGGGCAATGGCTGGGTGAGATGCTTTTCTCGAGAAAGAAGTTGGATGCTCCCAGAGGACCAGCAGAAATGTGCAATGTTTCTTAAGGCCTTGGCTCTGAATTCACAAACTGTCACTTCCACTCACGTCTCATTGGGCAAAGCAAGCCACACATCCAAGCTTGATATCAGTGTGCAAAGAAGCGCATTCTTCTCGTGAGGATGTGCGTGTATGTATGTAAACAGATATTTGCTGAACATTAACGAACCACAGGTCCCACAGCACATGATCTAAGCATCTCTTGCGGAGTTTACAACATTCTGCTCTCTATTACGTGCATGGCAGTTGCGTGTATGCTCTATCTCCCACCCACCCTGTGAATTTCTTCCAGGCAGTATTCATATGCAACCACTTTTGCTACCTCTCCACCCATCAACCTAGAAGGGGGATACTACACATAGTAATATGTGGTCAGATTCTAGGTATATTTTGAAGGCAGAGCAAACAGGATTTGTTGACAGATTGGGTATGCGCTATGTAAGAGAATGAGGGAGATGGTGATATTGTTTTTGACCTGAGCAATTGAGAAAATTGAGTTGCCCTAGACAGGGGGGAAATTGTGGGAGGAATTGACGCTCAGAAAATGGAAGGTCATGAATATCTATTTTATTGCTTCCAGAAGTGTGGGACGCTCTATATTTATGGGTGGAAGGGACATGATACACAGACCCAAGAACAGTTAACATTGAATCAAAGAGTTAGAAAACTATTTATCTTTCAATTCTTTTTTTTTTTTTCTTTTTTTTTTTCTTTTTTTGCGGTACGCGGGCCTCTCACTGTCGTGGCCTCTCCCGTTGCGGAGCACAGGCTCCGGACGCGCAGGCTCAGCGGCCATGGCTCACGGGCCCAGCCGCTCCGCGGCATGTGGGATCTTCCCGGACCGGGGCATGAACCCGTGTCCCCTGCATCGGCAGGCGGACTCTCAACCACTGCGCCACCAGGGAAGCCCTATCTTTCAATTCTTTATTGACTCTTTTGATTAGTTAAAAAACAGTCTCGGTTTGGTGTTAGTGTGTCTTTAAACACCTGCTGATCTCCCTTTTTGGAAAAGAGATTATGCTGCAGGCTTAGAGACTTGGGCTGGCAACAATATCTAGCTAGATTTAATAATGGCATTTTCTTTTCATTGTATTTCTTTTTCTGGGTAACTTCTCTGTATGACTATTGATTCTGGTTCATTTACAGTCTAGATATACATTTCCTTTTAAAAATGAATTTACTTACATTAAAATGGGAATCAATTTAGCACAAAAAGGTTTAAGTGAATTTATTTATCCATTCATTTGGAAAATATTTCTTGAGTGTCAGCTATTTACCAGACGCTGTCTTGGGTGTTGGGAACATAGCGGTGAGTAAAAATAGACAAAACCCTGGGACATGGTGGAGCTTTCAGTCTAGTAGTGAAGGCAGAGACAAAGTAAATAGGTAAAAGGAGGGTATTTGATAAGTCCTAAAGAATAAGGAAAGCAGAAAAGCTGAATTGGAAGTAATGTGCTGGTCGTGGTACAATTTAAATAGGGTGGGCAGGAAATGCTTCCTGGAGAAGGTGGCATTTGAGGAAAGATCCAAGGAATCTAGCCACACTGGTCTTTAAGAAAGTGTATTCCTGGCAGAGACAACAGCAGGGACAAAAGCCCTGAGGCCAGAGCATGCCTGCCATGGTCCAAGAGGAGCACGGAATCCGTTCTATGTGGAGTGGAGGGAGCTGGGGGAGAGTAGTAGAACATAAAATCAGAGAGCTAGCGAGGGGGTGGCATCATGCAGGGTCCTGGGGGACATTGCTGGGAATCCAGCTTCTACGTTGAATGTAGTCAGATTCTGGGAATATTTTGAAGGCAGAGACAGCAGAATTTGCTGACAGATTAGATATGTGCTATGCAAGAGAATGAGTGAGGGCTTCCCTGGTGGCGCAGTGGTTGAGAGTCCGCCTGCCGATGCAGGGGACACGGGTTCGTGCCCCGGTCCGGGAAGATCCCACATGCCGCGGAGCGGCTGGGCCCGTGAGCCATGGCCGCTGAGCCTGCGTGTCCGGAGACTGTGCTCCGCAACGGGAGAGGCCACAACAGTGAGAGGCCCACACACCGCAAAAAAAAAAAAGAATGAGGGAGATGGTGTTTTTGATCCAAGCGATTAAGAAAATTGCATTGCGCTATATACAGATGGGGAAATTGTGGGAGGAGCAGATGGGGGTTTGCATCAGGAGTTCCTCTTTGTTGTGTTGACTTTGAGATGACTGTTAGACATCCCAGTGGGGTTGTTATGTAGACTCCTGGATATTGAGGTTGGAGTTCATGTGGTAGATCCCAACCAGGGCTTAAACACAGGAACCATCAGCATTTAGATAGTGTTAGAAGAACAGACAAGAGACAGAGGGGGGCATAAAGCTGGGGTCTCTCTTCTTGCCTGCCTGAGGCTAGACCTGCATCTGTAGCTCTTTGCTCTTCTAAGGTCTGGGCCCCAGATATGACAGGTGCAGATGACACAAGGCTATTTTCTTAGTGACTTGGGAAAATATCCCCATTTCCTGTGGTCCCAGAAAGGGCAAAGAAAATCTGCTTTGAAAAACCATCACTTCAGCATAATCACTCTGCATACCAAGCTCTGCACGTTAAGCTTTTCAAATTGATCTGTCCTGTCATTTTGACTCCCTAAACCTTGCCTTTTTCTTTACATAGTTCATATTTCCACTGGGAAGCAGTTGTCTGAAGCCTGAACTATGTATGTCAAAACATCCTGTTAGGGTTTTCTGAGGTTTCTGATGTTGGGACTCTTCAGGGCATTTGGTTTCCAGATCAGAGAAGGGAAATTTTCTTCCTGTCATTAGGTTATCACCGCAGACCGGGTCTTGACTGCTTCAGGTCTTGGGACCAGAAACAAATGCCGAAGATCTGTAATGGTTTCTGCTATAGAATGTGAAATTGGCTTAGCCTGGATCTTGTGAGGACAATTTAAAATAATAGTGATAACTACCATCAAATGAACACTGATTTTGCCAGGCTCTGTTTTGTAGCAGATGCTATCGGTGCCTTGCAGAAACCCTACCCTGGCTGCACACCCACTGTCCAGCTGCTAACAGCTCACATCTGTCCCCTTGGCTGGACAGCTGTCCCCCCTCACCTGCCCCTGCCAGCAGCTGATGACCGACTGACCCAGGCTGGCCACCTCGCCTTGATTTGGGACTATCTCTGTGCTCTAGAGCTCCCTGTGGGATCAGGCTGAAGCCAGTCTTGGGGTGAGATCATATCCTTGCTTTTCTCTCTTCCCTCATCCTACTCTGCTTCCCTCACTCCCCTTCTCTGGAGAGAGCTCCCCATCTCAGAAGACCGTCTCAGGCTCTGTTTCTGGAGAACTCAGCCTAAGACAAGTGTCTGATATATTTCATATCATCTAACCCTCTCAACAACGCTTTGACATAGTAGTATTATTTATTTACAGACGTGGCTGTGAAGGCTCAGAGAGGTTAGGAGCCAGCCGAGGGTCACGTGGCTGGACAGGTACAAGGGCCAGGAGTCAAATCCAGCAATTGTTCTAAAGCGCGTGCTTCTGGCAATTACGGCGGCGTGTCATCTTTCTAAATGGTTGATCTCAGATATTTTGAACATCAAATGTTTTCTTCCTTTCTCTTCTTTGGGGGTCAGAAATGTTAAGCAGTGTTGACTGGAGGGCCAGGGACTAGTTGTCTGTGGTGACAGTGGGCAAAGGGATAATGGATAGCTGGGCCCTTGGGGAGGCAAAGAAAAGTCATTGATCAGTGTATGTAGTTATGTCGTACGTATTCTGGCCCGAAAAAGTAGATGGCCTTGGACAACCCAAGAACCACTCCCGACTGGTTTTGGAATATAGTCAGAAATTCCCAGCCATTTGTAAGTCACTCACATACTCACTACCGCTTCTCCTAGACTAGGCCTCAGGAGACAGAAATATTCATCTAGCTTCTGCCACTAATTAGCAGGGTTTTCTTTTGCAAGTGTTCTAACCATGCTGTGTGAAACAGTGTTCTCATCTGTAAAATGGGGGAAATGACTTCTCCTCCGTCTTTTTTTTTTAAATTAAATTAAATTAAATTAATTAATTTATTTAACATCTTTATTGGAGTATAATTGCTTTACAATGGTGTGTTAGTTTCTGCTTTAAAGTGACTCAGCTATACGTATACATATGTTCCCATATCTCTTCCCTCTTGCGTCTCCCTCCCTCCCACCCTCCCTATCCCACCCCTCTAGGTGGTCACAAAGCACCGACCTGATCTCCCTGTGCCATGCGGCTGCTTCCCACTAGCTATCTATTTTACATTTTGTAGTGTATATATGTCCATGCCACTCTCTCACTTTGTCACAGCTTACCCTTCCCCCTCCCCGTATCCTCAAGTCCATTCTCTAGTAGGTCTGTGTCTTTATTTCCGTCTTACCCCTAGGTTCTTCATGACCTTTAAAAATTTTTTTTCCCTTAGATTCCATATATGTGTGTTAGCATACGGTATTTGTTTTTCTCTTTCTGACTTACTTCACTCTGTATGGCAGACTCTAGGTCCATCCACCTCACTACAAATAACTCAATTTCGTTTCTTTTATGCCTGAGTAATATTCAGTTGTATAAACGTGCCACATCTTCTTTGTCCATTCATCCGATGATGGACGCTTAGGTTGCTTCCATGTCCGGGCTATTGTAAATAGAGCTGCAATGAACATTTTGGTACATGACTCTTTTTGAATTTCGGTTTTCTCAGGGTATATGCCCAGTAGTGGGATTGCTGGGTCATATGGTAGTTCTATTTGTAGTTTTTTAAGGAACTCCATACTGTTCTCCATAGTGGCTGTATCAATTTACATTCCCACCAGCAGTGCAAGAGTGCTCCCTTTTCTCCACACCCTCTCCAGCATTTATTGTTTATAGATTTTTTGATGATGGCCATTCTGATCGGTGTGAGATGATATCTCATTGTAGTTTTGATTTGCATTTCTCTAATGATTAATGACGTTGAGCATTCTTTCACGTGTTTGCTGGCAGTCTGTATATCTTCTTTGGAGAAATGTCTATTTAGGTCTTCTGCCCATTTTTGGATTGGGTTGTTTCTCCTCCGTCTTTTATAAAATCATTGTCTGTGCTTGACAAACTACAAGTTAATTGCTCTCTGCAAGAGAGGATTATGATTGGTGAGTTTTCTGGGTGAGGAGAGGGTCCAGGTCCCCTTGTATAATTCCCAAAGTGTACACTGAGGGCTTCTGCCGCCTGGCGGGCCAGCCTGTGTCTCAAAATGGAATGAGATGCTAAAATCATTGAGATGAGATGTGACTAGCATAAACGTAGGCGCACGCATTTAGGTTCAAAACATCCTCAGCTCACCTGCTGGATGGGAGAGGGCTGGAGAAAGAACAATGCATGCTTGAAAGGATTTAAGAGTTTTTGACTGAGAGCAAGGTCAGTATCAGCCAATAATGACGATGTCGTTGTGCTTGTAAGGCCGTAAATAAGATCCTCACTTGCTTTAAGAGAAGTAGGGGATGCATGGCCTCGTTCTGCTCTAGGGGGATGAGATTACAGTTGGAGAATAAAATGATAACGACGAGAGCTTTTATTTATTGACTGCATATCATCCCAGGCATTGTGTGTGCTAAGCGCTTCATGTGCGTTACCTCCTTTAATTCTCACAACAGCACATGGGCCCCCAAACTGTATTTTTTAAACTCTACATATGAGGACACTGGGGCTTAGATAAGTCACTTACTCAGCTCCCAACAATACGTAAGTTAATGTCCTTAACCAGGAAGAAATGGTTTTCAGTCCAAGGGCCATGCTCCACCTCGAGTTAGGCAGTCATGTTTACGAGTCATGGTCAGATTCAGAAAATACCAGAGTTCACTGCAAGGAGTAGAGCTGCTCTGCAAATCTTTTGATCCAGGAACCCCTGTGTTGTTGCTACGTATGTGGACACGTATATACACATATGACTGTATTGGTTTGTGATAAAAAATGTATTTCTTACCATAAATTATAGTTTTAAAAGTTTGAACAACACCAGGCTTACACTCTACTCCTTGCTTTGGGTTTCCCGCTTTAAGTGACATGGGTGGACATAGAGATGGTCATACTGAGTGAAGTAAGTCACAGAGAAAGACAAATATCTTATGATATATGTGGAATCTAAAAAATTGGTACAAATGAACTTATTTACAAAACACAAACAGAGTCATAGATGTAGAAAACAAACTTACGGTTACCAACGGGGAAGGGGGGAAGGGATAAGTCAGGGGATTGGGATTGACATACATACACTACTATATATAAACTAGATAACGCATAAGAACCTCCTGTATAGCACAGGGAACTCTACTCAGTAGTCTGTAATGACCTACATGGGAAAAGAATCTAAAAAAGAGTGGGTATACGTGTGTGCGTAACTGATTCACTTTGCTGTACAGCAGAAACTAACACAACATTGTAAATCAACCAGACTCCAATAAAAATTAATTTAAAAATAAATAAAAACTCGCTAAGAGGGATAGGAGCAACACAGAGCACATCCGGAGGAGGGTGACGAGGACCATGGGGGATGGGATAGATGACCAACCCAGGTCCCGGCCCTACTCCCTCCAAGACTGGAACTTTCCCTTAAGGGTCCATTTCCCAGGCCTGAAGACCATACTCAGCGTCCTTTTGTTCTAATTTTATTCAGTTTTGTTTCTCTCTCTGCAGGGAAAGATGCAGTTACATTGCTCAGAATTTCAAAGGAGTCAATAGTGACTTTCTAATTTAAGGCTCACGCAAGGGAAGTGGGATAGGCCGGGGGAGCAGAGGTGGCCTGGGTGAACCTCTGCACCATGGCTTTGGGGTCTGGCCTGGTAGTCCGAGAGGTTAGGCGCTGGTCGATGCCGGTGACTCCCTTAGGTGTTGGTCATGATCCATCAGGACATTGTTTAGGTCAGGGGGAGGAGTGTGAACAGGGGAAGGCTGACGGCAGACACGGCCAGGACGTCACATGCTCCACGGCATGTGGGATCTTCCCGGACCGGGGCACGAACCCGTGTCCCCTGCATCGGCAGGCGGACTCTCAACCACTGTGCCACCAGGGAAGCCCTGTTCTTTTTTAACATCTGCATAGTATTCCGTTATACAGTGTGTCCTTAATTTGATGAACCAGTTGTCTTCTTGATGGTCATTTGGGTTATTTCCAATTATTTTGCTAATGATGAACCTCTTTTTCTACTTAAGATATATACACTTTGAATTTCCCATATAAGATAGGTTTCTATCTCTTGAAAATTATTTGTATTTGGGAAACAGCTAAGAGTGATTTGTCAACAGCTTTGTCATGATTGTTGTCAAAAACATTTATTCGGCAATGAATGTTCCAGACCCTGTGCTCAGTTCTGAGGTTATAGAGAAGCTCAAGTCCATCCACACACCACTGCGATGAGGGTTTTACGTGATAATGACCATAAGAGAGGGGTGAAACCTCTGCTCTGGACATCTGATCTGAGCTTTAGGTAATTAGAAGTTGTCCAGAAAAAAAAGAAAGAGAAGGACATTTCAAATATATGAATTAGAGCTACAAAGCCAGAGAGAAGTGAGAGAGCATGCCATGGTTCGGAACTGGCAAATCACAGAGCTTGGGTCTGAAGCAGAGAGGAGCTTCCGTGCGCAGAGGAGAGTGGATGCAGCAGGAAGTTGCCAAGGGCAGCCAGGACCAGACTGCAGACTCTGTGCTGAGAAGTCTGAACTTGGAGGAAGGAAGTGATAACTGAGGTCATGGGCTTTGGAGTCCAGCTGTGCTCTGATCTTCGCCCCTGTGGCAACACCTTCACAGCAGTGCCTTTGGTCCTGGCAAAGAGGACTGCAGAGGGCTGGCTCTGGTCTTCCTCCGACCCTGCCCTCTGTGGGGTGAGGAAGCAGGGGGTCGAGGGGCCATGCCTGCCCAGAACCCACTCTAGACCATGCAACTTTATGATTCCTGTTCAAACATCCCCTAACCTACTTCGAGGGTCTGCACGAACCACTTTGCTGAGCCCATCCCCCTGAGAATGCATCCTGCTACTGGTGTGAACATTCCCACTTCTGAGCAGTGCCCAAGGTGTGGCAGTTTTCAGGGGATATGGATGAAGCTTTGATGGGCAGGCTGGGGTGTCCACACGCGTGTGTGATGAAGCCCCTTGATGTATGGGATGGAGCCAGTATGGAAAGAGAAGGACCCTGGGCTGTGGGCTCACAGCTTGCCCTTGCCAGAGGGCTATAACTGTCAAGGGAAGGCTCATTACTTCAACTGCCTGCTTCTTAGTTACCTCTTCTGTAAGGTGGACTAACAGTAGACTTTATGTCACAGGGATTTTGTGCAGATTAAATAGGGCACCAGATGTACAGTGCTAGCGTAGTACCTGCCCAGCATTCAGCAAGTGCTCAATAAAGGCTTACTGTAGGCAAAGGGTTCTCTGGGAGGCTTTGCAGCTGGGTGGCATGTTGGATGTGGGATGTTGTGCGGAGATGGACTAGGGGTGGGGAACTAAAGACAGGGAGATCAGTTACGAGCCTAAATGGTATGATACGGAGAGTTGATGGGGAGGCGGATGTAGCCTTGGCAGTGGGGCTGGAGAGAGTCAAGGGACATTCTCAGGCCATCAGCCGTTACTGGAGTCGGGGGTGTACAGTGCCTTTCTGACGGAGCACTAAAATCAGCATTTGTTCCGTCTGACTCATCGACTTCCAGCACCAGATCGACCTGGGTGGTTTTGCTGAAATGCAGATTCCCAGGTGCCAGTGCAAGCATCATGTGTCAGAATCTCTGGGGCTGGGACCCAGGGGTGCTTATATGCACATCAATTTGTGAACCACTGACAGAGAAATAAAGACAAGCTGGTGACTAAGGATTGTGGATTAAAATCTGGAATGACATTGAAAAAAAGGAGATATTACCTGCCTGGAAGAAAGGAACTATTACCTACTATAGACCAGTTGTTTTGGAGAAAATGTCTTTCCAAACTTGAGCTGAAGGAGAAAAAGAATCAGAAGGTGTTGGCAACAAAGAGGCTGGAAGCCATGGCTTTGAAGGAGGCTGTGTGTGTGTGTGTGTGTGTGTGTGTGTGTGTTTGTATCTAAGAGACTGCAAATCGATATTCCATCTCCCTTGGAGTTTACACAGCTGCCCACAGGGCGATTCCTGACTCAAGGGTAAATAGGACCATATCACTCGGCTGGAGAATAATGAATTTTCTAGATGGACCACACATCCACACGATGGGCCTTTCAGGAGACAACGTTTGGGGGAGAGCTTGTTCTTCCCTGCAGAGAAGTGCACTCACATACTCCCGTCCCCCTCTGGCCAGTTCTAGGACGTATGTGTCCCGTGAGTGAGTACTTTTGTGCAGGAGAACATTGTGTTTGAGAGAGATCCCCTGCAGTCAGGTCGGGGTTACTGGTATTTGTGGACTGATTTTTCTATCCACTGGACTGTGATTACCTTGAGGGCAGAGCCGTCTTGTATTTGTCTCATCACGTCACCTGTAACCATCAAGACAGGCTAGGTGGTCCTGCAACCACAAACCACCCTGGACCCTCAGTGGCTTTTGATGACAAGGGCTGATTTCTTGCTCACACTATGTGTGTGTCCATCACGGGTGACGCTGGGCTGGGCTCCATGTCCCTCGTGCTCTGGCCTGCAGGCTGATTGATGGAACTTCTGGGCTGTTGCCAGTCGCCAAAGAAGTGGGATGGAAACATGGTGGATTTCACACGGGACCTTAAGGCTCTGCCTATAAGTTGCAAGACACTTCTGCTCACGTTTCACTGGACAAAGGAAGTCCCATGGCTCCGTTTAAGTTGAAGGAGTTGGGGAAGTTCAATGTACTTAGTCTTTCGAAGGAGAAAACCAGAAATATTGGTTAATGGCGAGAATGACTGCCACACCGTCGTGACAAGCTAACTAGGGCTTCGAATAGTGTGGGCAAGTGGATGAAATGCGCTTGTCTTGAATCCAGAGCTAATAAGAACAAAAAGCACAAGGAGGGGCCTGGCTAGGGTGTCCAGAGCAAATCTTATCTTTGTCTGGGTGTCAGTTCCCGTATTTGACATATAGGACCTATTGGCCCTTTAAGTTTTGTTTCTGTCTATAAGCTGGGCAGGCATTTACTGAATGGTCTGGCATTTCCAGCTCCATGACTTGAGTTCTGAATACTCTTTAAGTCTTCCAGCGAAGTGTCTAGCAACCCAAGCCAACCACTTGGGGCTGGCTGTCCAAAACCACACCAGTGAAGTTGACCATGGACATCCCAGGTGCACACAGCTGGGAAATCTGAGCAGGGACACGGATTGGCCCTCAGGCCCCGACTGTTTCCACCACAATGTGAAAGCCAGACTAGCAGAGCCGTGAGTACGGGCTCTGGGGTCCGATGGCCTGCTCTCAGCTTCGGCGGTTGCTGTGTGGCCTCAGGTAGGCGACATTTCCTCTTTGTCCTCGGTTTCCTTTCTTGAGGGTTTTGGTGAGGATTAGGTGAGTTCACTTGTGTAAAGCCCGTGGCATTGTGCCTGACACACACTGAATGAGGGAGGATGGATGCTAAGCTGTGATCATGAATATTACTATTTGTTCCTTTCCACTGGGATTCCCGTGCCTCTAGCGTGTTTTTCCATCTACAATATAGAGATACAATTACCTCACAGGATGGTTGTGAACCTTCATTGAGACTTCAGATCAGTGGAAACGCCTTACACGATGCTGACTCTTGATCAGTAACCGATAACCAGGCATTTCTTCTCCTGATCCCTCAACTCACTCACTGGGTGACCTCAGGCACATCACTTTATCTGCCTGTGCCTCAACTTCCCCATCTGTAAAGCAGGCATCGATATACCTGCAGTCACATGCAGGGATTCTGAACCTCTGCTTTTAAGTGTGCCTTAGCCCCTTCTCCAGTATTTCTGACCACAGAAGAGGAATAACAAGGGAATATTTCCTTAAGATTCAAAGCTGCAAGAACCCTAGAAATACTGCTAAGACCTGATAGCTAGTCAGCATCTCCAGGTCTGCATTAAGCAGTCCTTCTCACCTTTGCCTAAAGTCAGTCCAGCAGTGTGCTTGCCTTCCCTGCCTCCAGCCTCTCTCCTTCCAATTTCTTGGCATTACAGACAGAGTGATCTTTCTAAGACATCCACCTGACCAGGTCACTACCAGCTCAAGTCCCTCCAGCAGTTTCACTCGCCCTCAGGATGAGAACCAAGCTGTGTAGGATGGTACACAAAACCCTTCACAAGCAGCCCCTGTGGGATCTCCAGTCTCTTCTCTCCTCCGCACACTTCAGGAAGCTCTGCTCCTGCCAGACTGTACATTGTCATTCTAGCCAGCCTCTGTATTAGTCAGGGGTCTCCAGAGAAACAGAGCCGATAGGATATGTCCTATTGGTTCTCCCTCTCTCCAGGCTGGACACCCAGGAAAGCTATGTTCATATATAACCTTGTGACGCTATGGGCTCAACCAGGGCTTCTTGAAAATGTAGGTGACCAAGAGCGAGAGTTAGGAAGAGAGTCATTCTTTGGCCATTCTCCTGGCAGGGTAGCTTCTGTGCCCCTGTGGGCTCAGGGTGACCACCAGTGGGCATTACAGTGCTCAGAAGAGGGCCTGGGAGAAGCGTATTGGTACAGAAAAGGCTCTCATTGGCCAAGGACCTCCCTTGAGGGCTGATGGGTGAGTGACCTCCTTCTAGAAAACAGGAGAACCTGACAGGCTTGAACCTCGCACCACTACCAAGCCGATAGCTCACTAAGTAGCTGTGGCAAACTTTCAGAAGAGTCTGATTGTTCCAGGAGCACTGGATGTGGCCATCTTTACCTAGATGTCATCGCTAGTCATGGCTTCTCCTAGGGGAAAATGTGTGTGTGCGTGTGTGTATGTGTAGTAAAAGAATTACTCTATTAGGAGCTGACTTTGGTGGACAATTTGTGTAGGGCCCCCTGACTATAATTGATGGGAGGGAGTGGTCTCCCCTCAGTTCGTACACCCATCCTCACTTGGATGAGTTTATCGTAAGTTGTGCAAAAGTCATCCGTTCCCGGGAGGTTCGTTGGAACGCTCCATTGGTGACGTGGCTGCTGGGGCTTAGACTGTGATGTCTTGGTAATGGCACTGCTGGTGAGTGAGGACAGGTTTCCTTCTCCATCCTGAAGGCAGGAGAGATCCCCCCCTAGGCTGTCGCAGGGTCAGAAGTTGCAGAATCTGTGTTCCAGGGCTTACCCCATTCCTGGTTCATTAGTAGGTAGAGAACAGAAGCAGGACCAATGTCGGGGCAAGTGTCAGAATCTTTGGTAATTATGAGGGATGTTTCGAATGGAGAAATCAGAGGAAAGACCAAACTCACTGCTAGATGAGCAGGTAAGGGCTCAGGGCACCAAGAGTAGGGGAACTTAGGTCCTCTGGGTGGTACAGCTGGCACAGACAGGCTGATTAGGGGAAAAGCAGAATTGGGAGGGATCTCATTCCTTGGGCTGCACTGTTCTGTTGGATTCCAGCTAGCATAGGCTGAGCTGCACGATAGGCTTTATGTAGAAGAGGCGGAAGAGGTCTGTGTCACTCGAGGTGACAGTTTGGGGTTTAGGGACATGTTTCCTCTTTACTCCTTTAGCACTAACCTGCTCAGAAGAGAGGATTTGATTGGCTCAGGATGCCGTCGTGTATCATGAGATGCCCCTCTTGGACAGAATTCTTTCCAGGTCACCTGCCCAGCCCATGTATGATGACCATTGCCTTGTGCGTGAGTCCAGCCAGGGAGAGCCGTGATGTCTGGTTTTACTTGAAAGCACATGGTCCAGAGAGGCTTACGTAAGAGGCAAATGATAGCAATATGTTGAAAAAGAGTGGCCAGAGGGCTTCCCTGGTGGCGCAGTGGTTGAGAGTCCGCCTGCCGGTGCAGGGGACACGGGTTCGTGCCCCGGTCCGGCAAGATCCCACATGCCGCGGAGCGGCTGAGCCCGTGAGCCATGGCCGCTGAGCCTGCGTGTCCGGAGCCTGTGCTCCGCAACGGGAGAGGTCACAACAGTGAGAGGCCCATGTACCGCCAAAACAAAAACAAAAACAAAAAGAGTGGCTAGAGAGTGTCCACTCCACTTTAGTCAATTTAAATTTTACAGGTGAGTCCTGTACACAGTTTCGCAGTGGATATGTTTCTGAAATGCGAATGGACCTGATTTTATCATGTTCCTGCTCCTGAAACTGATGACTGGCATAGCATAAAAGCAACAGTTAAACCATGTGGCCTTGTGTCACATGGTTGCCAGTTGAATCTCTTGATGATAAACACCGTGAAAGATGCAAGTGAAATCTTTGCTCATAAGACATTAAGATCACCTGGAAACAGCTAGAAACTTTAGTTTCCTGCATGGGTAGAAGATGCTGCCTAGCACAAAATGCCAAATTCCACAAGAAGGTGGTGTGGTTTCCGGATGAGAGCAGCGAGGACGGCCCCTCTGAATTGACGGGGGGAAGATGGTGGCAGCTTGATAACTGGTTTAGTCCCCTGGGCCCCACAGCAGGCACACATGTGCCCCCAAATCTCACTAACACAGTCCTGTGACCTTCTTCTCCTGGTCTCCCTATCCTCGCAGTTCAAAACCAGCCCATAAAATGGGGGCCATTAGGGTGACACGAGAGGCTGAAATTGGGGTGTGATTATAAAATGTTTCAGTGGAAATAAAAAATAAGGATATATTTTATTTTATTAAATTTTAGTTTTTGTTTTTTTTAAGCTAGGCTTGAGGCATTGTCTGTCCAGGTCCTGTTACAGAACCAAACTTGGGTCTGCTTGTCTGCACGCAGTGAAGCCAATCTGCTGACACCGGGTTGTGGTGAAGGAAAGTGCAGCGTTTATTGCAGGACACCAAGCAAGGAGTCTGGGCAGCTAGCGCTCAAACCCCCGCCCCCCCGACCACCCCCCATGGGTTTTAGGAAAGCAGTTTTAAAGGCCAGGCGAGGGGGGCGGGTAGCAGGGTAAGTGCAACATTCTCTGATTGGTTGATGGTGAGGTAACAGGGTGACAGGGCGGTGTCACAGGGGTTCACACTGTCAATCCTCACGCTCCAGTAGGTGTGGAGGCTACGTGCTCAGGGTCATCAAGTAGTTAGCGTCTTCCATTTTGTGGGAGTTTTAGCATCTGTAAAACCACTCAGGAATGTGCACCAGATGCTGTTATCTAGGTACTTCAGAGAGGAGCTACAGCAGAGGATAGGGAGGGGAGCGGTCTGCCCCTGGAAGACCCCACAGTGTCCTGCTCGGTTACGGTCCCATAGAGCCCAAAGCTGTCATGAAGTCTCTTCACTCCAGCTGTCATGTGCGCAGGTTCACTTCCATTTTCTCTGTCTTGTGTTGGGGCAACATGTGGTCACAGCTACTGAGGGGAGAACTTGGTAGTGGTGACAACTTGATGACATGGGAAGTGTCAGGGCCTTTATATTCAAATGCTTATGGGGTCCAGACAGTTAAATGAATGAACTGAGCCAGGCAGGGACTAAGGCATAGGAAAAGGTACTTGCCCTTTGCTACCTGAAGGGGGCAATACCCCTCAGTTCCTGCCAACTGAGGCCACGTAGATATGCAGGTGAGATGTAGCCAAATCTTATTTTAAGGAAATCCAGATTTGTATGTGAAATTCACCAATTCTTATTTTCCAAAAACATCGGCCCTACCAAACAGAACGCGACTGTGGGCCACATGTAGCCCACGATCACTGGTCTTTGCTGTCAGATGTTTGTGAACGTACGCAGCTCAACACCTGGCGTGAAGTTACCCTTCAGCATCCTTGAGCTCTCTGCCTCCCTTCCCTCTCCAGAAAGGTTTGTATGATGAGGAAGGAGAATAAGATTAAGCCCAAGATGGGTGGAGGTTGTCTGTTTGTTGTCTCAACGGGTTGAGTCTCATCATTAAATTTTCCTGAGCTGATGGCTTTCTGTGGAAGAAATACCAGCCAAGCCCGAACACCCTGAAAGCTCTATTAATCTTTCTGTAACCCCATTAACACTCACTGCATATTTCCTGTGAAAAAGGATTGGAAATGACCAGAGCCCGCAGCATGGAACTATCTGTCATGTACGCAGCAGCCGGGGAAAGGCCGTGTTGGCACACGATGGGAGGACCGTCAGAATACGCTTCCTTTGGAATTGTTAAAGGAGGGGGGACAGAGAGGGAGAGAAAGAATCACTTGACCCTGGGAATCTTATAATTTGACAGTCATTACAATAGAGTCATCTGTACTTTGCCATCTAGAGATATCTATTACCTTGAACCTGGGGGTAGATGCCTGCTCCCCAGGGGAACTCTGGAAACAGAGATTTATTTGTGCAGCGATAATTGAAGAGCTCATTTGATTCCAGTGTGGCTCTTTCAACCACAATCAGTTTCACGCCCCATCATAAATAATGGAGGTCGCCCAGGCAGCCAGGCAGGGAGGGAGGATCATTCCAACAGCATCAACAGAAAGGGACAGAGCCCGTGACAGCATGTTTGGAGAGGGTTTGAGTGGCAGGGTGTGTGGTTTTTTTTTGTTTTGTTTTTATTTGTTTGTTTTTAGCAGAACCTTTTTTTCTCCCCCACAAATGGGAGAGACGTTCAGACATTGCATTATTAACTGCATGGGGAGCAGCAAGATCACATCAGTGGACTCAACGCTCTGGCAGCTCCTGGGAGGGTATATGCTGGGACAGGGCAACTTCTCCAGCCCCCTTAGGCACCAGGCTTGCTTCTTAGGGAAGCCCTATTGGTGGAGGAATTAACAAGTGGAGTGCTGTAATTGGCAGAGTTTCAGGATGCTTCAGGTTAAATGCCCTGAGGCAGTGTGAGGGATGGCTGTTTGAAGTGTGAATTGGATGAGAATAGGGAAGAAAGGGTAAAAGAAAATAAAAAAATCAGTTCTGGCTGCTTTACAGAGATTTTCCATTTCTACTGAAATGAGATGTAGAAATTTTAAAACTTCACATCTCTGGAAGACACTGACTTAAATACACCTCCCAGTCTGGTCCTCTTCCCCTGGCTCACACAGCTGCTGGTCCTCTGGCATCTCTCTCCTGCCTCAGGGCCTTTGCATGGGCTACTTCTTTTGCCTCACTCCTCTTCCCTCTCTTCACCTGGTTAAGTCTTACTCAACCTTATGCTTCCAGCTTAAATAAAATTTCCTCAAGGCTATCTTCCAGACCCAGTTGTATGTTCTCATAGCAACCTGTTCCAGTCTTTCAGAGTACTGGTCACAGTTGAAATTAAATAATCATTTGCATAATTGTTTGGTAAATATTCACTTCCCTCTCTAGCCTAAAAACCTTCTTCTTGGGAAGCAGGGCTAGTGCCAGTCTTGTTCATCATTGTATTCCCAGCCCTTAGCACAGCAGTTGGCATACAGGAGACACTAAAGACATGTTGATGGGTGAGTGCATGCTTGCCAAGAGAAACCGGAGGATAGCCCCTTGGAGCTGCGGCTGTCATGTGCACCTGTGTATTCTTGTAACCTGGTGGCTCAGCTGGTCAGGAGAAAGAGGCAATAGGAATCAGTGGGGCTTATTTAGGACAAAAAAAATCTACTTTTGCCTGGCTTCCAGGGTGGTGGTCACCACTTAACAACCAAGGTCCAAAATGGGCTGGGCACTGGGGTAAATGCAGAAAGTGGTACCCAGTTCAGCTGGTGGCAGTACCATCGTTCTAGGTGATTGGTCTATTCCGGGCAGACAGATATTCAGACATGGGAGACCAGATTAAGCCACTATAAGGGGGAGGGTAGCAGGGAGGTGGGCCTGAGACTACTGGCTTGATTCTAGAGCAGGATTTAAACATCAGAGATATATGGAGGAGGGCGTGGGGGTCAATCAGAAGAGCTTAAGATCCTGGGAGCTCAGGGGTACGTGGGGGGTTGTCCCTATCCTGGGGGATGGAGTTGGAGCAGCAAGGTTAATTCCAGAACTGCTGATGGAGATGGGATTTCTAGTTTCTACGTCCTGGCTGCGTAGAGCTCGGGGACCCGAGTGAGGGTGTAGAGACTTGGAGGTCTACAGGGTTTCCCCTTCCTGCACCAACAGATGCTGATTTTGGTTTGAGTAGCCGTACTGTAGTCTCTTCCCCGGCAGCATGGTGATTCTGCACTCCCGGTCTCAGGGGGAATCACATGACCCAAGCCTACGCCAGTCCCATTGTCTCAGCGATTCATTCAGGGATAGGCACCAGAGCCAAGTCAGGCCAATCAGAGCGAACTAGAGCTACTGAGGAAGTGGATTACACTCTCCCACTGATTTAAACATGAAACTAGAGCTTGGGCTGCCATCTCGTCCCAACAGAGAACCTGATTAAGAATTTAAGGGGAATGCAAAGCGAGGTGAGGGATGGAGAGGTTAGGGTCCTAGCCATATCATTTGAGCCCCTGCATTTAGTTCTGTCTTAAACCAGCCCAGAAGCCTTAGGTTTTCAAGTTCCATGAATCGTTAACTCCCCTTTTTGGTAAGGATCCTGTTTGAAAGAGATAAGCATGAATATTTCCCCTATTTTAACCCCTTCCTATCCTACCCGACTCATAAGAGCTTATAAAAATCTATTTTAAAAAAAATCTATTTGAACCCCTGCTAATGGTTCTATCAAGCAAGTGAAAGTTCATGGAATCATAGGATGTCAAAGCTGTTAACATATCGTCTGCTTTCACAGCTTAACAAATGGGGACATTGAGGCAATAGAGAGATGTCCTTTACTTTACTCAATTAGGTCTTCACCAAATATTTACCAAGAGTGTATTTGGTGCTGGGCCCTGTGCTGGACAATGGGGGTGCACAAATGAAGAGAATATTATTCCTGCACCCAATAAACTTCTAACAGGTGGTGGAAATGGCGAGTGAGTCAACAACTGCAACGAGCTTTGGTATATGATATGACAACGATGTTAATGTTGTAGGAACATCAAGGTGGGGCCCCTAATTCATCCCGGGTCATGGGCTGGTCTCATGTTTGAGCTGATTTTCGGAAGATGATAGGAATTCTCAGGGTGGCCTCAGTGTGTAAGGGCATTCCAGGCAAAGGAAAGAAAAAACACAAAGGCGTGGAGGTGAGAGAGCATGACAGGAACCTCTAGGGAATACGAGTAATTTAGTACGACTGGCAGGTAACATGTTGACTGTTGGGGGTGGTGAGACATGAGCCTGGTAGGAAATAGAAGCCCGACCACTGAGGGACTTTAAAGATAGCTGAGAGGTTTGGTGTTCTAGGGCAATGAGGGGTCATAGGAGGGATCCAATCATGTAGCAGGTGTGAATCTCAACTCACAAATTCGAATGTGCACAAAAAATCGAATTCTTTTGTATAACTCAACTTAATTTCTGAATCTGAGCCCTCCCATTTCAACATTAATCCCAATCATTTCGGGGGGGCGGTCCTCTAAGGAAGGTCCCTGAGATGATCTCATGTTCTGGGGTCTTACATGGTGTCAAGGAATTTGGGGAAGTCCATTGGTCTTCAGGCAGTCTGTCCACTCTTGACCAGTCATGAGGATGACGGATGATGAGGTGTCCACCATCTTCGCATGAGTGACCCCTGTGTTCCGGCGGCCATCAGTGGCCAAGCTAGGCGTGGGAATATTTTGCAAGCTGTGATCATGGCTTCCTCCAGACACACCATGCAGACCTTTCTTACTTGGATTTTGCTGTCAGTCCATTAGTGTTGTCAGGAAGTAGGCTTCAAGTCACACGTGCTCCGGGGTCCACCAATCTCTCTGCTTTCAGTACCTCTCTTTTAAGCTGGGGGAAATGCTTTTCCGTCATAGTTCTCACTTTGCCTTTGCCAGTAAACCCCATTTTCCTAAGGGCTTGGGCTTCTTGGAACATAGAAGACAGAGGATTGCAGGAAAGTTTTGATTTTGGTCCTGCTTTTCCTGCTTGAATAACGCGGGGGAAAAGAAAGGTGGAAATATAAAGAGCCCAAACAATGAACATTCCAAAGTATTTCTTTTCCAGAGACAATCCTATTCAGATATTAAGTAGTTAGTGCGGAGAGTATGTTGGTGGGGGAGAGTTGTGTGGTGGAGAGGCCACTGAGATCTACACACGGGATCTGAGCAAGGGAGTGTGTATCGTGACCGTGGGCAAACTGCTAGAGACCAGGTATTGCTTCCTGAACCTTTACTTGTTCATCTCATTGAATCCCCATAGCAACCTTGCGAGACTGGTATTTTAAACGTCCATTTTACAGATGAGTAAACTGAGTGGTTGGCAGAGTCAGTATTCAAACACAGGCTTATCGAATGACATGCCTTCCATTGCCCCTTGGGAGCCCAAGTCTTGCACCCTTTTCACCCCAGAAGGGATGAGAGACCGCCCAGCTGGTGGGGAGGAGGGATGGAGACCAGGTTTGTGTTTGTGCACATGGGTGTGCCCATCTGCGCACGAAGGCAACCTTTTCTCGACTCAAATGCCAGAAGTCTATACCCTGTTCCCTACCTGAACTCGTTCAACAAGTGAATTCAAATTTATTTATATCTCTGATGAGTTGGTTGGTGCCAGTGTGTACCACCATCAGAGGCAGAGGTTAGGTGGCCTCTGAGATGAGCTACCTGTGTGTTCTCTTTCCAAGGGGAGGGAAGGGGAAGGTACTGCTAACATCTGTTTTTAGTCATCAAATGCAACAGTGGGAAATCTGCTGGGGAGAGCTTGGCACCCAGCCTGGAAGGGCACAGATATCCAGACCTCTGGCTTGTCACCCTGTGATTTTCCCCAGCTGCTTCTAACAGCCTGTGTGATATTTGGGTTTTCTGTTTCCTGAGCGTCGCATGGTCTGGTCTCAACAGAGAAGCCGGAGGAATTCCATGCAAACCCGAATCAGATCTCACTCCTCCTTTTCTTAGAACACTCAATGGCTCTCTATTTTGCTCATGGTAAAAGCCAAGTCTTTACACTGGCCTGCATGGCCCGGCACAGTCCAGCCCCATCTCCTACTGCCTTTCTTTCACTCACTCCGTTCCAGCCACGCCTGACGCCCTACTGTCCTTTAAACCTGCTGCATACCCTCTACCCAGGCATGGTCCTCTCTGGTCCCTCTACCAGGAATGCTCCCCTTTCATGACTTGCTTCTGCCCCACTTTCAGGTCTTCATCAGGTATCATCTTTGCAGGGAGGCCTTCTCTGACCACCCTGTCTAAAATTGGAACTCCTTCCTCAGCGTGACCTTGAACAGGTCATTTCTCCACTTTGGTCCTCTGTTTCTGAGGCATGGTCTAGTTGCAACCTGTGCTTTGGAATAGTGAGGGTTCTGTAAATGACAGCTATTATTAGCAGCATCCTCGCTTAGCAAAGAGGAAGGGAGAGGCCTTCTTCCCCATCAGCAAGTGAAACTGAGCCAAAGGCAGGATGGGTCCCAGGTGTCCTCTGTCCCAGCTGGGATCTTCCTAATCAATTTCTCTCCTGGAAATTGAGGGAGACCTTGGTGAAGGGAAGTTGGGCCAGAAAAGAATAAACTCATTTCGAGCCAGACGTAAGAAACATCCTTGGTTCAGGTAAGTCCAACATCCCCGACTCTTTGTCTCTTTTCTCCTGTAGCTCTTTCCGCTGGACTTGGCCACAGCACACACCCTCTCCCAACGTCCTCTGTTGGCTCCACCCTTTGGGCAGGAGCATCTTCCGGAGTGGGCCTGGTGGAGTCCCTCACAAGACATCAACTTCTTTAATGATCAGTTACCATAATGACTAGCGGACCTAGAAGAGAACCGCCTCTGGAAGGTTTGCATCTGCCCATGTTTCCTTTTTGTTCATCATTTTCAACATGTTAAGGATGTTTTAAACCAATATACATGAGCGCCTCTTTTATCTGCTGAGTATTAATGTTGCTGCATTTTTAGGAAAGGTAGGATTATATTAAATCCTCGTGGGTGTCTTTCCTCCCTCCTATTTGAATACCTTTATTTGTACTTTTAGAATGGCTGAATGGATGCAAAAGCGCTCTATGGGGGCTGGATTTTTAAAATTGTGGCCAAATATCTGTAACGTAAAATTTGCCATTCTAATCATTTTTAACTGTGCAGTTCTGTGGCATTAATTATATTCACATTTTTTGTGCAACTATCACTAACATCTGTCTCCAGAACTTTTTCATCTTCCCCAACTAAAACTCTGTAACCATTAAACCTCAGCATCCCCTTACTTTCCTTCCTCTAGCCCCTGGAAACCACCATTCTACTTTCTGTCTCTATGAATGCCATTATTCTAGGAACCTCATAAAAGAGGAAACACGCAATATTTGTCTTTTTGTGATTCCTTTATTTCACTCAGCATAACGCCTTCAGACTTCATCCATGTTGTAGCATGTATCACAACTTCCTTTTTAAGGCTGACTACTAATCCATTGTATGTATACATCACATTTTGTTTATCCATTCATCTGTTGATGGACACCTTTTGGCTATTGTGAATAATATTGCTATGAGCATAGATGTACAAACATCTGTTCAAATTCTTGCTTTCAGTTCTTTTGGGTCCATGCCCAGAAGTAGAATTACTGGATCATCTGGTAATTCTATGTTTAAGTTTTTGAGGAATCACCATTCCGTTTTCCACGGCGGATGCATCATTTTACATGCCCACCAGCAATGTACAAAGCTTTCAGATTTTTCCACATCCTCACCAACACTTGTTATTTCCTGTTTCTTTGATAGTAGCCATGCTAATGGATGTGAGGTTATCTTATTTTGGTTTTAATTTCCGTTTTCCTAATGATTAATGACGTTGAGCACTTTTTCATGTGCTTATTGATCATTTGAATATCTTCTTTGGAGAATGTCTGTTTAAGCCCTTTGTCAAGTTTTTAATTGGGTTGTTTGTTTTTCTGTTGTTGAGTCATAGGAGTTCTTTATATATTCTGGAAATAATATTCTCCCATTCCATGGGCTGCCTTTTCATCCTCTTGATAGTGTCCTTTGAAGCACAAAAGTTTTAAATTTTGAGAGTCCAACTTACTTATTTTTTTCTTTTGTTGCTGTGCTTTTGGTGTCATATCCAACAAATAATTGCCAAATTTAATGTCATAAAATTTCCCCCTATGTTTTCTTTAGTCTAAGCGTTTTATACTTTCAACTCTTACATTTAGGTCTTTGACCCATTTGAGTTAATTTTTATATATGGTGTAAATAAGGGTTCAACTTTTTTCCCCCCATATAGCTATCCAGTTTTCCCTTTACCATATGTTGAAAAGACTTTCCTTTACCCCCCCCTTAAATGGTCTCGGTACCCTTGTTGAAATCATTTGATCGTATATGCAAAGGTTTATTTCTGGGCTCTCTATTCTAATCCATTGGTCTATATGTCTGTCTTATGCAAGTACCACACTGTTTTGATTACCATGGACATATAGTAAGTTTGAAACCAGGAAGTGTGAGACTTCCAAGTCTGTTCTTGTTCAGGATTGTTTTGACCTTTTGGGATCTCTTGAACTTTAGGATGGACTTTTATCTACCTGCAAAAGTGTTGTTGGGATTTTGATAAGAATTGTATTGAATCTGTAGGTTACTTTGGGTATTATTGACATCATATCAATATTAAGTCTTCCAGTCCATAAACATGGAAAGTCTTTCCATTTATTTGTGTCTTCTTTAATTTCCTTCAGCAGTGTTTTGCAGTTTTCAGTGTACCAATCTTTTGCCTTCTTGTTAAGTTTATTCCTAAATATTTTATTTTCTTTCTTTTTCTTGCTCTGGCTGGGACTTCTAGTGAGTATTTTTTGAGATGCTGGATATGTTTTGTGCTTTCTAACATGGTAGCCAGTAGTCACATGGGGCTACTGAGTACTTGAAATGTACCTAGTCCATCTGAGGAAGGAGCTGAAGTTTTAAATTTTATTTAATTTTTATTATTGTAAATTTAAAACTAAATAGTTACACATTGGCTATAATAAAAAAATGAACAAGTGTTGGCAAAGATATGAAGGGATTGAAATGCTCATGCATTGCTGGTAAGAATGTAAAATGGTGCAGCCACTTTGGATAACAGTTTGGTAGTCCCTCTGAGAGTTAAACCTAGAAGTACCCTATGATCCAGCAATTCCACTCCTAGGTATATACCCAAGAGAACTGAAACCATACATTCACTCAAAAACTTGTGCATGAATGTTCACAGTAGCATTATTCACAATAGGCAAAAAATGGAAACAGCCCAAATGCCTATCAACTGATAAATGTGGTATAGTGAAAATGTGGTATATTCATAAATGGAAATTGTCATAAATGGAAATTAATCAGACATGATAAGAATTGCAGTGCTTATACCTGCTACAGTGTGGATGAATCTTGAAAACATTAAGTGAAAGAAGCCAGACATAAAAGACCACATATTACAGGATGTTGCTATTTGTATGAAATGTCAAGAACAAGCAAACCAGAGAGATGGAAAGAAGATTAGCAGTTGCCAGAGCTGAGGGAGGAGGGAATGGGTACAGGGTTTCTTTATGGGATGATGAAAATGTTCTGGAAATAGATAGTGGTTATGGCCACACAGCCTTGTGAATATTTGAAAACCCAGGGACTTACACATCTTAGAAGGGTGAATTTTACGGTGTGTGAATCATATTTCAATTTCAAATATAGTCACGTGTGACTGGTGGCTACTGTGTTGGACAGCACAGGTCTAGATCAATCTTGGGGATCCCTTCCTCTTGCCAGTGAGCAAGGATCCATTCAGGTCGTGAAAACAATAGGGGAGCGTTTTGGTGTTCTTCTTGAGAAAGTCTTCCTCACTCTTAAGAAGGAGGCCCAGGAAGAGGTGCTCCCTTTTCTTTTCCCTACATTGTTTTCTTCATTCCCTCCATTTTTTCCCCTACGATGTACTGGATATTGGAACTGCGGACACCATCTTGAGTCCACGAGGAGAGCAGAGTGGGGAAGATGGAAAACACATGGGGTTTTTTATGGTTTCATTGAGCCTTGGATCATATAACACCTGGGGCCCATCCTCCTACTCATACAACCTTATGAGATTATAAATTGTCTTACTGTTTAAGCCATTTTGAGTCAGTTACTTGCTGCTGAAAACGTTACTGATACAGTTATGTTCCCTCACGCCTTGCTGTTTATCACCACCCTCCTCCTCATTATGACATTGGGTGGTAGTTCGAGCACAGGTACAGAGATCTTCAAGACTGCTGCTGGGTGCGGAGGAGTTCTCCTTAATGGGGTTCTCTCTCCACCTTAGTAACTGTCAGAGAGAATAGACAAGCTATTAATAAATAGCATTTTCACCATGCTTTACAGCTCTCAAAGGTCCCGCACATCCTTTATCTCAGTTGACCTTCACCTAGGTGAAGGTCTTTGACCCATTTGAGTTAATTTTTATATATGGTGTAAATATATAAAATATATATGCTACAACCTAGCAAGATGGTCTGGGCTGAGGTCCTTACCCCATTTCATGAACAAGAAAAATGAGGTTCCAATGGAAATGACTTGCCCCAGGTCACCCAGGAGGACATGGAGAGGCAGATGTTCAAACCCAGGTCTTCAGACTTCGGTTTTAGTATCCCTAACCACAATGTCCTATTTGGAGCAGACGTTGGGTGGTGGTGTTCGATTTTTATTCATTTCTCTACTCATTTCCAGTGGGGAGGACTCTGCAGTCATCCTGCCCTGTAACAATTTCATGACTAGCAAGGCTCCTTAGGGCTCAGCCAAAGCCCACGTGAACGTTCACATGCCAGGAAGCACACTTAGGGATCTGAGTGGTCATCATCTTGGGCTGTAGGAATCTTGTGTCCTGGCCTCTAAACCCAAGACAATGGGGTGGCTGGGACATCACTAGGTGGATTCCACCACCACCGTGGTTTTTGTGGCATTTGAAAGGGCAGAGGGCTGGGTGTGATTAGGCTGGTCCAGCGTTGCTCATTAGCCCAGACAAGCAGCAGACGTGAGGGACAGCCCTAAAGGAATGATCATTTCAGTCTGGATCCCAGAATAACTCTGGCTCTCAAATAAAACCAGGAAAGGAACCCAGTGCCTGCTCAGATCCTATGCTCTCCCAGCTCAACTGTCTTCAAGTCCTATCTATACGCCTAAAGCCCCCATGAGCCAAAGATGGCCTTACTGTCCTTCTTACTGAGAACATGCAAAACCCCAGATGCCATGCATCTTCCCAGCTCAAGTCTTTCCTCTGAGAATGTGGTACAAGATGTCTGGAGGACAGCAACTTCAATCTTATCGTCATCATTGTCACTGTCATCATCAATGTCATCTCCAGAGCGTCATCAACAGCAATTAGAATATCAAGAACCAACACTTACCAAGCACCCTATGTGCTCAGTGAGTGGCTAGGTACTGTACACACTTTAACTCATTTGACTTCTCACAACAGCCCCATGAATAGGTTCTGATGTTATCCCCAATTGATAGAAGAGGAAGCCGAGCACAGAACATTAAGTGGCTTTGTGGAGTCATACAGGACTCCTGCCTGGAGTTCATGCAGAAGCCAGAAATGTGAACCTGGGCCCCTCTGGCCCCGAGCCTGAGTTTTATGCTGCCTCTCCAGATGGAAGCAGAAACAGTCATGGATTGATCAATTGATCAGTGAATCAATAGAATCGAAATCCAGCCCCTGTGCCACAACATCCCACGTCCCTAAAGCCTATGGTCAGGGATGGGAACGTGAAAGAAAAACTGGCTGTATCTGCAGGACAGCATTGAAAAACAGGGACTGGTTGTGTCAACTGGGGAGGACTGACGGTCACATGAGATAACAGAATCCAAGGAGGATGGTCCAAAGTGAACCCTGGACATTTGTCAACCAGGACCAGGGGTGTTCCTCGCCCAGAGGGAGCAGCTGGGGTCAAACCTCCTTTCTCATGGAACGCGTGGCTTCCTCCTCCCAGAAGAAGGAGCTGTGTGCAAACCCAACTTTCCATGGGTCTTTCCCAGAGAGCACCAGAATTCCTGATGCCAGGCTGTGTTTCCCCACTGCCAAGGCTGCGCTCACCCTACGCTGTGAGAAGGGAGAGTAACAGTGGGGGTGGGGTCCTTCCCCAGAACGTAAGCCCACAGAGAGGGTCTAGCAGAGCACCTTGGCCTTGGCACACATCTGTCTGAGGACGATGAGAGGCCCGGGGAACCTTGGCCCCTCTTACCGACCCCGGTTTCTAAGTCTCCAATAAAGCCATTCTATGTGACTCTGTGGAATTCCCTGAAGGTCCTGGCACCTGACAGATGGCGACCACAAATGGACCCCCCTCACTGACGAGCACGTGGCTACGTGCCCGGCACATAGTGAGCCCTTACTGTCAAATCGTGCCAGTTGTCAAGGCGTCGCCGTGATCGTGATTGTCGTCTCCACTGTGAATGTGGCCGTCGCCACCCGTCTCGGCCAAGCATCGCACCGGCCCTTTCTTTCCTCTGCTGGAGGGGATCCTGCAGCCCGGAAAGGGGCAGGGGCCCTTTAAGAAACTGGCCCTCCTGCTTCAGTGCTGCATCAAAGAAATGTCAAGAGGCTGAGTCTGCTCCCGAATGTAATGTGTCCTGTCAATCAGGCGTCAGACCGCAGACCTGCAAGGCCCATTGACGGAGACCCAAGAAGATTTATTTTGTCTCATTTAATTGCCCTTTTTGCTTTGTAAACATAAAGGTTGCAGCTTATGGTCTGACAGCTAGAGTAGCTTTTTTTTTTCGAGAAAAAGATAACATTTGCGTTCTTAGAAATGTTTTGCTCAATCCTGTCTAATAGTCCCTCGCCCCCCACCCTTGCCTTGTGCAAGTTCTCTGAGTTTTCTTTAGGAAGACCCCAGCACTGGTGTCAGATGGACCCCCGTGACCCGTGGCTATTCCTCTCTGGCTTCAGTTTCTTCTTCTGTGAAATGTGTTGGGAGAAGTCACTGGGGCAATGCAGTTGGAGTGGCTGAGAACCAGCACTAGGACTGAGAGCTCTTGGGTTCAAATCGCAGCTCTGCTGCTTGCTAGCTTTGTGACTTAACCTCTCTGTGTCTCAGTTTCCCTCTCTATCAAAAGGGGATGCTTGGGCTTCCCTGGTGGCGCAGTAGTTGAGAGTCCACCTGCCGATGCAGGGGACACGGGTTCGTGCCCGGTCCGGGAAGATCCCACGTGCAGCGGAGCGGCTGGGCCCGTGAGCCATGGCCGCTGAGCCTGCGCGTCCGGAGCCTGTGCTCCGCAACGGGAGAGGCCACAACAGTGAGAGGCCCGCGTACGGCAAAAAAAAAAAAAAAAAGAAAGAAAAAGGGGATGCTTAAGGTAACTAGGAGGATTGAATAAGGTAATGTGAGTGAAGCACTTAAAAGAGGGCGTGGCCCATAGTAAGGGCTGCGCAACTGGGTTTCTTTAAATTAGCAGATGCTCTGTGCTTTGCTCATGCCTGACACATAATAGGGAGCTTTTATTATTTTCTTCCAGATCAAAGGTTACAAAGAGACTGCCCAAGCAGTACTTTATTTGTTAGCATTTAGCAATTTGAGGACTTCAGTTGCGATATCTTAACGCTTTCTGCAGAGGCTGCACAGGCCTAGCCAATGCAGACTGCGTTAGTGGGCGGGGCCGGCAGTAGGAAGGGATGGGGCTGGCTATGCCCCAAGGCAGGCTCTGGGCCCCTCGCAAGCAAAATATGCCAGGTTGAAGATGTGTGCAGCACACGTGGAGATGTGCACGTGTGGGCATGCCTCCACATGGGCACGTGCACATGCAAACACAAACGTGTGTACATACCTCATGCACAGGTCCACATGCAAACAGATGCTAAACATTTACGTATAAGCACACACATTCAAAAGGGCACCACGCCCAGGCGAATGCACACACATGAAAATTCACATGCGTACGCACTCAAACACCCCAAACCCATCCTTGGACTCACACCCAGACCCAAGGACAAAGTCACATGTATCCATCCGTGCATCCGCACACAAGCACACACTTGTCTCCCGGTGCTGAGGATAGTGGTTTGTTCTCATCTGATGGCAGAACCCACTTCTTGTCCATTTGGGGTAGAAAATTGGAGAAATGATGACTCTGCTTCGTGATCGCCAACCCTGGTGACAGTGTCACGTGATGGATTTTTAAGGATGCAAGATTAGAACAGTGCCGACAGAACTAGGGGCACAGCTACTTAGGCCGAAAGAATATGAGCCACCAGTGGAGTTTTTAAGAGTCATTTATGTGACTGGAGACTGGTACAGGCTAATGATTTTGCTTCCCTGGGCTCCTACCCAGCGGCGAAGCTCAAAAACTTTCCACAGCTCCGTCTTGCCTTAAGATTCAGTGTAGAGTCATGAACTTTGTATTCCCCTTCCTTCACTCTTGGTTCTAACCCATCTTAGCTATTCCTCATTATGCATATAATTTTCCAGCTATTCTGTGCAATTTTCTCATTCTTTAAAACACCTCATTCGTTCATTCCCCATGTCTTTGACATACTCTGACATCTGCCTGGCAAGCCCTTTTTCTCCTTTCTCATTTTTCAAAGCCCAGCAAAAATGTCACTTCTGGAAAGACTTCCACTTGACTTGCTTGACTTAAATCCATTCATTTATTACCAGCCGACTCTGTGTTAGGCAGTGCGGTAGGGATTTAAAGATGGACGTGACATAGTTCAGGTCCATGTGGAATCTCCAGAGTTAGCCTGAGGGGCACTTTCACCATTGTAATGAAGTATTTGCATGTATGTCTTCTTCCCCAAACAATGAGCTTTTTGAAGTCTAGAGCTGTGCCTTTTATAACCATACCACGCGGCTCTTGCACAGTGCCTTGCTATGTAGCTAGTTAATTGTTTCTCCTCAAGCAAAGGAGGAATCGATTATCATAACATACAAATGACAGTAACCTGCAAGGAATCTAAGGAGACTCTTTGGTGTTAAGTCTTCTAAAGCGGGAGGGTGGAGATGACCTTGTGGATGATTTTAAGGGCTACGCTGTGATGGCGCTGGTTGGTGAGCTAAGAGCAGTCTGCAGAATGTTTACATTCCTGTGACCATCAGGCTTCAGTCAGCCAGCAACACGACTGGGGCCAGCCTGAGGCGGGCAGTGGGAGAGGGGTGGAGGAAAGTGGATGAAGACTGAGAGCGGTCAGGATGAGGGAGACTGATGGGTGGGGTTCGATAGAGAAGGAGGGTAGGGTGGGTTTGGTCTCTGCTTGGATCACTGAATATGCAGAGGTATCATCACTGAGATGGAGAGACAGGAGGACCAGGTTTGGGAAGCAGAGGCCTCTTTCTGGGAGGAGGATTCATGTCAAGTGTTTCATTAGGAAGTGATCCCAGAAAAAACTGGTAGAGAAGTAGGAACCTAGGGAAGGGAAGGAGACCAAGCAGTGGTATGATAAGTAGCAAAGTCCAGGGCAATGGTTACTCAGACCCACAGGGGAGCCCTGAAGTTCACGCTTCAGAGGGGTCCCTGTCATGGGCAGGGGACCCGGAGTATTTATACTCCTGCACCTGTCAGTCTTTGGTTAAAGAATGCCCTCGGTGGCGACATCAATCCCTGGGCACTTCTGGCCCTGTGCACCTACAGGAAAAGTCTCTTCTGCAGCCTGTGTGCAGCCCTCCAACAAAGCGACGCTGGTGCTGGCTGTCGCGTGTGGAAGCCACGGGAGGACGGCATGCCCAGAACAGCCAGTAAAGGGATCCAGGGGGTGTGGGCAGAGCACTGATGTGGCGCGTGCAGAGTTTAGTTCGGGGCATACTGAGTTCGGGTTCCATGCGTGATAGGTCATCTAAGTGGAGATTCTTATTAGTAAGTTGGATATTCATCTATCCGTCCATTCATTCAATCAGTATTATAGAGTGTGTACCATGCGCCCAGCCTGTTGTAGGTAACAAGGCTCCGGAAAGACAAACGCTCTGTCTCAAGGAAACTCCCACTCCAGCAGCAGAGACAGAATAAACAAGTGAATTTTAATGTCAGGCGGTAATAAATGCTAGGAAGGAAACTAAGGAGACTTGTCTTTAAGGAGGTGATATTTGAGTTGAGGCTTTAATGAAGGGAGGGAACCACCCCTGCCAACATCTGGGGAAGGAACATTCCAGGCAAAAAGAACTGAGATGCTTGGAGTGACTGCAGGGCCGCAGTCACTCTGGACCTGTGCACTTGGCATTTCTTCAGCCTGAATTCCTGTTGCCTAAAACTCCCACCTGATCCCCCCTGCCCCCAGCCTGATCCCCCTTTCCTAGGCCAGCTCCCAGTTGTACTTTCGATCTTGGCCTTGGGGAGGTCTTACCTGATTTTCTAGCTGCTATTTTATGTCCGCCTAGCACCAGAAGTTCCTCTAGCACCTATCCAGTTGAAATTCATTACTTATTGGGGTAGTTATTTGCTTAGTCTCCCATCCACCTCTCTCTCACTGGTTTATAAACGCCATAGGATAGACAGTGTATTTATTGAAAAAAATAAAAGGTACACTATGCCAGGGATCTTAAAGAGTAAAACAATGGCCAAGGATCGTTGTCTTTCCTCTACCCATAGATACTCATCCATCTTTCCACCCAACTGCTCATCCATCTGTCCACCCTTCCATGTATCCATCCATCCATCCGTCCATCCACTCTATCTAGTAGTCATTCAGGATGACAGGCTTCTAAAGATTTACTATGTATCAGGCGCTCGGTAATCACCGTGGAGTTTCATTTGCACATTCATTGATTCTGCCACCCTTTCAAAATTTATAGGAGATGCACTTATTTGCCATCACAGGACAAGTGGGCAAATATCTAAGTCCTATCTGAAGGAGAATATTGAAGTGTCAAAATGTGAGTTTAAAATATGTTTTCGGTCAAGAGGTAGGGGGCAGGGTGGGACACAAAGCTAAAGGGTTGATACGTCAAACCTGTGAGGTTTTCATCAAGGAGAAGAAACTGCTGGTAAAGCGCAGGCAGCCTGAGCAGCGTTAGAGCTGGGCGTGTGCAGCTCCCTGCAGCGGGCAAGCCAGTTCATCTCCGGGGGCTGGGCCAGGGCTCCAGCGCTTAACCTTGCTCGTGGCCATGTGATGGCAGCAGCTGAGGTCACATTAGTTCCAGCCCTCTGACTACATTTCTGCCTTTGTTTCTTTAACTTGGACTTAAGCCCAAGTCATTTCGGGCTAGAGCCCTGATCTTCTCCAAGGACTCCATTTCCTATATTCCTAAACTCCTCGTGGGGGGTCCTGCTCCCCCAAAAGTGACTCCCAAGTCTCTAATAGAGTCGTAAGACTCTGATCACCTGAACTTCAGTGTCACCCTGAGGTCTCCTTCTCCCTGGGTGACCCCAGGACATCCTGGATCGAGTGCAACTTCAGTCCTAGACCTTGTCCCAACTTGGTCTTTCAGATGGGAAGCTGAAAGATGGTTCAACCATTTCAGATGGTTGGAAATGTTCCCCAAAATTCCTTACTTCACTAAATAATTCCTACGTTGTGGAGTAGTTCGGAGGATTCCATGAATTAACACATGTAAAGGGCTTGTAACAGTGCCTGGCATGTCATACCCAATGGTATTACTCTTGCCGTTGCTGTTGTTATCAATCTTCCAGGACACAGTGCTGTAAAGCAGAGTGCTTACCCCAGAGTCACGAGCCCTAATTCTTCCCAGGCCCTGTGATTTGAAGTAAGCCCCTTAATACCCCTGGATCTCAATTTCCCCATCTGAAGTCAACCCAAAGGCCTCTTTAACTTGCCTTGTTTTACACCGGCTTAATTCCCAAAATACTGGAATGGTGTATCAGTTCACTAATACTCTTACAGCAGTAAGTAATTAAAAAACAACAATCAAATCGATTGAAGCAAAAGGGGATTTTTTTTTTTTTGGTTTACAAAATGACGTCACTAGGACTACATTTCCGTCCTCTTCTTGGCTTTCCTTTTCTCTGTATTGGCTTCCTTCTCAGGCAGGCTCTTCCCAGGTGCTGGCAAGCTTTGGGTTTTCAGTCTTCCATCCTAGTAACCACAGGTGGAAGACAGTGGTTTTCTTTCTTTTCTTTTTAAATTTAAAATTTTTATTTTTTTGAAAAAAATTTCCAGTTTTATTGAGATATAATTGACGTACAGTCAGTGCCTTTTTTCCCAATCATCTATTAAAAATCCCAGGATTTGCTTCTCCAGGACTCAACTGGGCCATGTGCCCACCCCTGAAACTATCACTGTGACCAGGATGAGGGTGGTCCACGTTGCATATCAAGCCTTGAAGTTGATGATGGGAGTGGGTGCCATTAGCCTCAGCTGATTGGGAGATGGAAGGGGCGGAGCCCCACAGGCAAACTGGAGTACTGTACCGGAAGAAGGAGGGATGGTTGCAGGGTAGATAAAACAACAGATGTCTGTAAAAAGAGCACGTGAATGAAGCGTGCCCTGCCCTGGCCCTGGCCCATCTCTCTGGAACCTTCCCTCATCCCATTCCCTGAATGTGATTTTCTTTTTCTCAGCTTCCCTTCTTTTGCCAGAACATCTCTTACCCTCATCTGTTTACTGAGCAATTTTTCACACTTAAGAATTTCGGGGAACTGATGCTCATCGCTACAGGAAGAGTTCGTTGTTCTTCTGCGCTCCCGTGATGCTGTGCTTTGATGTACAACGTGGAGCCTCTGATGATGTAATGTGACTCCTTATTTCCATGCCTGTCTCCCCTACTAAATCGTGAGCCTCGGGGACAGTGACTGTTGCGATTTACCTTTGTAGCTCTAGTGCTTGGAGTCATTGTGGTGCATAGTAGGCACTTAATAAATGTTTCTTGCATTAAAAGGATTCAATCAAGCTGCAATTTATCTAAGCCTTGCCAGTGTTCCCCCTCGCACATCATTTCCCTGTGTCCTAGAGGAGGGCGGGAAGATCAATGTGACAATATTACAAAGGCCTGGGAGAGCAGGGCAGCCAGTGAATACGAGGTTTTGTCATTGGTGGCATATTGCTTATTGAGACCCTGGCACATTGCGTCTGCCGGGGGGTTGGACAAGAGGATTGGAAGGTCGTGATCAGAATGCCAAAGTGGAAAAAAGTTCGGTTGGCAAATGCTGAAGACATTGGCTAAAAAGCCCATAAAATTTACATTGGATTAGCAGGTGAAAGATTATGTGACCATTGCAACAATTCCTTCTTGGCATATGAACATCTCATTTATAAAAATATTGATTCCACTTCTTCGGACAAAATTGATTAATTATATTTTGAGAGAGAAAAATCGTTTCCAGGTCTCTGCAGGGGTTGCCTTGTCTCATCTTGTGGTGTCCTGGTCCCCAGACTGCTGAATAGCCTTATTTTTCAAGACTGCAGCTTCTTCCTGCCTGGAAATGGGGGCCCACAGTCTATAAGAAAATAGGAAGAATGTGTCTCTGAGAATTTCTTAGGCCAGCTGTGAAAATAAACAGTCTAAGCATAGAATATCAAAGTCTTAAGAATAGAAAGCATCTTGGAAATTATCTAACTTAGGGGTCCTTGACTTTCAAGTCTTACAACCCATCAATCATTGCATTTTAGGGGAGGATGGGCCAGGAAAGTGGAAAATCCAAAACACATTAAAATTCTACTTTCCTGTCATTAAAAGCCCTGTGAGTGTTCTCTATGGAAAATTAGAACACTATAGAAAAAAGAAGAAAATAAAAAATGGTCTTCCATTATCCTGTCACATTAAGAAAATCACTGTTAATATTTTAAAGTATGTATTTTCAGTAATGCTTTTTTTTTTTTTTTTTACAATATTAGAATGATTCTCTACACATTACTTTGTAGCCTGGTCTTTCATTTATTATGAAACATTGTGGTGACTTCTTGCCGTTTGCCTTTTACAACATGATTTTTAATGGATGGGTAATATTTTTTCATATATTTGTATAATATTGTCTTTATCCATTGTTGGATATTTAATATGCCTCTAGTTTTCTTGTTTTGCTATTTAAAAACCTAATGTAATTAGCATTGTGACATATAAAGCTTGCGTGGGTCTCTGGATATATCCTTAGGCTATGTCTCCTTGAGGGGGAATTGCTGGAGCAAAGCCTGTTCCAATTTTCAGGATTTTGATATGTGTTTAAAACTGTCTTCCACAAAATATGCATCCATTTATACTTTTGCTAATAGTTATTTTCTTGTGCCCTTGCTGAGGCATGATATTAGCATCATTAAAAAAAAAAAGCTGCCAGCTTGATAGCCAAAGAAGTGTCTCATTTTTCATTGTTTCTTTTTATAAATGGCTTTATTGAGATATAATTCACATACCATATAATTCACTCATTTAACATGTACTCTTCAGTGTTTCTAGTATATTTATAAGGTTGTGCAGCCATCACTATAAACTAACTTTAAAACATTTTCGCCCCCTCAAAAACAAACCCTGTACCCATTAGACTCATTCCTTGTTTCCTCTCTCCTCCCAAGACAAGCACTAATCCATTTTCTGTAACTATATTTGCCCATTCTAAATATTTCATATAAATTCCACTTCATATATATTCTAGAATCATACATTATATTGTCTTTTGTGACTGGACTGTTTTTTCACTTAGTGTAATGTTTTTAAGGTTCATCTGCATTGTAGCATGTAGCAGCACTCCATTCCTTTTTACGGCTGAATAATATTCTATTCAATGGATATACCACATTTTATTTACCCATTCATTAGTTGATGGACATTTGGGTTGTTTCCGCCTTTTGGCTATTATGAATAATGTGCTATGAACATTCATGTAGAAATTTTTCTGTGGATGTATGTTTTCATTTCTCTTGGGTATAAACCTAGGATTGCAATCACTGGGTCATAGGGTAACTCTGCAGATTCAACTTTTTGAAGAACTGCTAGGCTGTCTTCCAAAGCAACTGCACTCTTTTACATCACTACCAGCAATAAACGAGGGTTCCAATTTCTCCGTATCCTTGCCAACACTTACTGTCTTTCCTTTTTTTCAGATTTATTTTTTATTGAGGTAACATTGGTTTATAACATTATATAAGTTTCATGTCTGTCTTTTTGATTACAGTTATCCTCGTGAGTGTGGAGTCGTATCTCATTGTGTTTTTGATTTGTATTTCCCTGACGGCTAATGACATCGAGCATCTTCTCATGCACTGGGCGGCAATTTGTATAGCTTCTTTGGAGACAGTCTATTCAGGTTCTTGTCCATTTTGGAATTGGGTTATTGTCTTTTTATTTTTGAGTTGTATGAGTTTTAAATGTTTTGGATAAAAATCATATATATCAGATATATGATTTGTAAATATTTCCACTCAAATTGTGAATTGTCTTCTCACTTTGTTGATGATACCCTTTGCAGCATGAAGTTTTAAATTTTTATGAAGTCCAATTTATCTATTTTTTTCTTTTGCCTATTGTCCTTTTGGTGTCATAGCTAAGAAACCATTGCCTAACCCAAAGTCAGAAAGATTTTCTTCCATGTTTCCTTCTAGGAGTTTGATAGAGTTGGATCTTACATTTAGGCCTATTGCATAAAAAAGTGAGTATCGAGGTTGCATATTCACAATTTGTCTTTTGTGAACTTTCTGCTTATTTGCCTTGTTCATTTTCCCATTAGGCTGGTTTTTATCTTACTGATTTTCATAAGTAATTTATATATTGGTTGTTGGCACTTTGTCTTATTTGCTGCAATTTTATTTTCTGGTTTGTATTTTGCCTCTTAATTTTGCTTGTTGTGTAAAGTTACTTTTAAAAATTATTATTTTTTAACCATATAATAAGCAAAGAGACCAGATTCCTTGTTATAGGGATTTAAAAAAAAAAAAAAGGATTTCCTCTTTAGGCCACATCTGTGACTGAGCTTGTGCCTGCATCACAGGATTGTGACCCTCCCACCATTTCCTGGTAAAGAATGGGTGATCTCAGATTACAAGCAACTAATAAAAGATGGAAATTTGGAGTTGTGGTCAGGAACATAGACTTTGTCTCAAGACATAGTTTGGTTCAACTCCTGGTTCCCATATTTACTAGCTGCATGACCTTGGGTAGAGTATTGACCTATTTGAGTTTATTTTCCTCATCTGTAAATTTGGGATGATAATCCCTTATTACAAAGTTATTGTAGAGAGTCACTGAAGGAGTACTTGTGGTACTGACAGTGTGACTGATTAGAAACCTAAAGACAGTCCCACTGGAAACATCTAGAAGTGCTGAAAATAGTTAGGTATACTTTTAAATGAAGAAATGAGTTTGCAGACAATAAAGGGGATCCTTAATTGGCTGAAAACTAGAAGAATAAGCATGTAAATGGGCAGTGTGACCATCTTGGGTGGGGTGTCAATCTTAGCAACTTGGGGAGGTGGGTTTTAATATCCAGCGAGGACAAGAGACAAGGTTTTTAGCCACACAAAACCTTGAGGTGGGGTGTTGAGACTGAGGCCACACCTATAGTAAAACAGAACCCTTAAAAAGGCTGCATCTTCTGAGAGAGTAGACAAAAAAATCCACCTGCCAGTAAAGGGGCAAGACAACAAGTTTGTCTATTTCCATCTGATGTCTGGGTAGGAAGAGTCCCTGTATATCTTCAAAACCACAGGCTGGCTGTTCCTCACATACATTTGAGATTCAAATTTATACTGAGAATACTCAAGCTGAGAAAATGAAACAGCAGTCTCAGATTTTTCTTTTCTGGAAGTTTTTACTGACTATGGAAGAAGAGAGAACATTCTCCACTCATTTCTGTGACAAAACATCGACACCCAAAGCTAACAAGGACAGCATAAGAAAGCAAGATTACAGGCCAATCACATGGGTGAACGTAGATGGAAAAAGCCCAAAGTTTTATCAAAAAAGAACTCATCAATACATTAAACAGATAATATGTAATGTCTGATTTGGCTTTATTCCAGGGATGTGAGTTTGGATCACATTAGAAAGTCGATTAATGTCATTCATCCCATTCACAGATTAAAGGAGAAATATCTTGTGATAATTTCAGTATATATAGAAAAAACTGATAACATTTCTTAGCAAAAGAAGAATAGAAGGGAATTTCTCTTAGACTGCTATAAAAATATTCTAAGAAACCTTGCATTTAAAGAAAAATTGAAGAAAGCATTCCCTTTAAGATCAGGAACAGGAAAGTAATATCTATTGTCACTACTTGTATTCAGTGTTGTACTGGAAGTCCTAGACAGCACAGTAATGTGAGAAAAGAAATAAAAGCTATAAAGATAGAGATGAAGAAAAATTCAGTATTCCCAAAATGGTATGATTATGTAGAAAACACAAAAGAGTCTACAGATAAATTCTTAGAATTAGTAAGAGAATTTAACACAACTCTTGCACAAAAATTTAATCTATAAAAATAAATGGCATTGGTAGTTACCAGCCATCAATAGGTAGAAACTGTAATAAAATATGTACCATTTATAATAGTATCTATAAAGAAATAGAAATCTAAAGATTTGTAAGAAACCTTTAAGGAGAAAATTATAAAATGTTATTGGAAGATGTTAAAGGAGACATAAAGCGATATTTTATGCTCATGGATAAGAAGACAGTTTCACAAAGCTGCCAGTTCTTCCCAAGTTGATCTGAAAAGTCAATGCTATTCTCATTAAGAGTCCAACAGGATTTTTTTTTCTTTGTAGCATTTTATGCTAATACTAAATTTTATGGAAGAGTAAAGGGCTAAGAATAAGATACCCATAAAGGGGAAAAATGAGAGGAAACCTGGCTTACTTCATATTAAGAACTAGTATAAAATTATTGGTTAAAATCATGAAAAAGCTGTACTAAGTAAGACAGTGTAACAATGAGATGGACGAGTCATTGTATCCCTCCCTCATACTATACACAAAAGTAAATTCCAGCTGGGTTAAAGATTTAAATGTGAAAGGCAAACATAACATCTTTTAGAAGACAATATTGGAGAATATATTTGTGACTATGCATCAGGGAACAATATTTTGAAAACAATATGTGGGAAGTATAAATCATAAAGGGAGAAATGAATAAACTTGACTGCATAAAAATTCCTGTTAAAAAAACCAACACACAAAGATGAGAGTTAAAATAAAACCCAAAATCTGGGAGAAGATATTTGCAACAAGATTGGTAAAAGATGAGTATTAGGCAAAATAAAGAACTACAGGTCAGCATGAATAAGACAAATAATCAGATTGAAAAATGGATAATCAACTTATAAAGGCTATCACAGAAGTGGAAATACAAATGTCATTAAACACTGAAGAAGATGGTCAACTTCATTAATAGTCTGAGAAATAAAAATTAAAACAACCATAAGATTTCATATCATACTTCCTAATTGGCCAAACTCCCCCCCACCAAAAAAAAAAAACAAACAGACAATATCAGTTGTTGGTGAGGCCATGATGGCAAATCTTACACGTTTCTGGTGGGAGGATAAATTTATAAATTTATAACTGCTTTGGAAAACACTTTGGCTTTCTCTGATAAAGATGATGGGCAGCATGAGTTGCATACAGGAATGTACGTAGCAACCCCTTTTAATAACAGCAGAAGGACCGGAAATACTTATCAGCATTGGAATGGAAACGCAAATTTTGGTACATACAATGAGATTCTAAACAGTAGTGAAAATGGACTACAGCTACAAGTAACAACAAGGATGAATCTCAAAAACATAATACATTGAGTGAGAAAAGCAAATTGTCAATGAATAATACAGTATGGTTCTATTGATTTAAAGTTCAAAACCCATGAAAAGGGCTTCCCTGGTGGCGCAGTGGTTGAGAGTCCGCCTGCCGATGCAGGGGACACGGGTTCGTGCCCCGGTCCGGGAAGATCCCACATGCCGCGGAGCGGCTGCGCCCGTGAGCCATGGCCGTTGAGCCTGCGCATCCGGAGCCTGTGCTCCGCAACGGGAGAGGCCACGGCAGTGAGAGGCCCGCGTATCGCAAAAAAAAAAAGAGCATGAGATGTAATATTTTTCATCCAAAAGCATCAAGTACCAAAATCCAAGAGCAAACATACATAACGGTGAAATTTAAGCGGCATTTTCTTTGGAGCTGGCAATGGAACAAGTATGCCTGCATTTCTGCTTCTAGCCCATATTTTTGCTACTTTAAAAAACAGGTTTGTTGAAGCATAATTGATATTTAGTAAATTGCACATAAGCTTGGATATATGTGCACACACATGAAATCACCATCACAATCAAGATCATGAACATGTTCCTGACCCCTCGAATATTTCCTTGTGCTTTTTGTAATTCGCCCTCCTGCCTGTCCTTGCCTGCCATACATCCCCGACCCCAGGCAACCACCGATCTGCTTTCTGTTGCTATAGATTGCTGCTCACTTTTAACGAATTCAGTACCGATGAAATAATACAATATGTGCCTTTTGCATCTGCCTTCTTTTATTCAAATAACCGCCTTAAAATCTATCCATGTTGTATCATGCATAAGTAGTTCACTCCTTTTTATTGCTGGGAAGTATTCCATCCTGGGTATACCACAGTTTGTTTATCCATTCATCTGTTGAACATTTGTATTGTTCCCAGCTTTGACTATTTCAAATAAAGCTCCTGTGAGCATTTGTATACAAGTCCTGTATACACATGTGCTTTCAGTTCTCTTGTATAAATACCTAGGAGTGGAATGGCGGGATCACAAGTAAGGTGTATGTTTCACTCTTAAGGGACTGCCAGACTGTTTTCCAAAGTGCCTGGAGCCATTCCACATTCCTATATTCCCATTAGTGTATGAAATTTCCAGCTGTACCACATTCTTGTCAACACCTGGCGTGGTTAGTTTTTAAAATTTTAGACATTCTAATAGGTGTGTACTGGTATTTCATTGGGGTTTCATTATGTTTCTCTAATGACTAATGATGTTGAGCATCTTTTCATGCTTATTTGCCATCTCTATCTTCTTGGGTAAAGTATCTGTTCAAATTTTTTATCAAATACTGCTTTCATTTTGTTTTCTTATTATATGTTCTGGATGCAATCTTAAAAAATCAAGAATGTGATTTGCAAGTAATTTCTCTGTATTTTGTCTTTTATTCTTTTCATAGTCATTTTAAAAGCTTTATTGAGGTATCCTGTATATATCTTGAAATTCACCTATTCTGAGTACAGAACTGAATTATTTTTAGTACATTTACACACCTGTGTGATAACATCACAATTCAACTTTAGAATATTTCATCACCAATAAAGATCCCTTCTGCGTATTTGCAGACATTCCCTGTCCCCACCGCTAGCTCCAGGCAACCACTAATCTTATCCTGACTCTTTGGATTTGCTTTTTCTGGACATTTTATATAACTGGAGTCTTACAGTGTGTGGTGATGGGTCTGGATTCCTTCACTTAGCATAACGTTTCTGAGGTTCATCTACGTTGTTGCATGTATCAGTAGTTCATTGTTTTTTATTTCTGAACGGTATCCATCAGTTGATGAACATTTGAGCTGTCTCAAGTTTTGGGCTATTATGAATAATGCTGCTGTGAGTATTTGGGTTTAAGTGTTTGTCCAGATATAATCTTTTATTTCTCTTGGGTAGATACCTCGGAGTGGAATTATAGCATGTTATGTTATATTTATGTTTAGGGGCTTCCCTGGTGGCGCAGTGGTTGAGAGTCCGCCTGCCGATGTAGGGGACGCGGGTTCGTGCCCCGGTCCGGGAGAGGATCCCACATGCCGCGGAGCAGCTGGGCCCGTGAGCCATGGCCGCTGGGCCTGCGCGTCCGGAGCCTGTGCTCCGCAGCGGGGGAGGCCACAACAGTGAGAGGCCCGCGTACCGCAAAAAAAAAAAAAAAAAAAAAAAAAAAATTATGTTTAAATTTTTGAGGATCTGCCAAACCTTTCTTCCCTAAAGTGGCTGCATCATTTTACATGCAATAATTTGGGGTTCCAGTTTCTTTATAAGCTTCCAAATAGTTGTATTATCTGTGTTTTTGATGATTTCCATTATAATCAATGTGAAATCATGTCTCATGGTGCTTTGAATTTGATTTCATTAATTGTTCATTATATACAACATCTTTTCATGTGTTTATTGGCCAATTGTATATCTTCTGTGGCAAAATGTCTACTCATATATTTCGTACATTTCAATTTCAGCTGCTATTTCTTCAAATATTTTTTATTCTCCATTCTTCCTTTCAGGTACTCCAATTTCATGTATATCAGGGAAATTAACATTGTCTTACAGCTCACTGAAGTGCTGTCTATTTTTTAAAAGCCTTGCGTCTTATTGCAGGTAGTTTCTTTTACCGTTTCTTCCGTTTCACTAATCTTTTCTTGCGCCATGTCTTGTCTGTTGTTAATCCACCCCATCGAGTGTAATTTTTCATCTCAGCCATTTTAGTTTTCATCTCTAGCAGTTGATTTGGTGGTTTCTCTTTGTTCCATGTGCTTAATTAACCTCTTCCATGTTTTCTCTAGCTTCTATTTATAAATTCCATCAGCTGTATCTGTTCTGCATCGCTTTTGATTAGTTGATTATTTTCCTTATTATGGGTTGTATTTTCTTGCGTATTTGTATGCTCAGTAATTTTTGAGTGCCACTTTTGATTTTGAATTTCACCTTGCTGTGACTAGATATTTTCCTTTCCGATGACTACTTTGAGCTTTGTTCTTACGTGTAATTACGTTACTTGAAACCTATTTGATCCTTTTGTGTCTTGCATTTAAGCACTGTTAGGCAGGGCCAGAGCAGCTTTTAGGGCTAATTGTGCCCCACCACTGTGACAAAATCCTTCTGGTACTCCACCCAGTGCTCTGTGAATGATGAGGTTTTCTGGCGTGGCTGGTGACGATAGGCATTCTTTCCTGGTCTTGTGTAGTTCCTGAGTATTATATGTCTTAATCCTTTATGGTGGTTCTTTACTTCACTTTGGGGAGGGGGGGACGGTTTGTCACATTCATGAGCTGATCAGTACTCAGCTGAAGACTCACTGGGGGCCTTCCGCAGATTTCCGAAGATCTCTGAATAGCCCTGTGAACTCTAGCCACATTGGCCTTCCTAGTCTCTCAGCGCCATCTTCTTATCTCAGGTGGATCTCATTCTGCCTGGGGTCACCACCCCCTCATGCTGCAGCCTGGAAACTTTCTCCTGGCGGTAAGCTGGGCCAATCCAGAGCCTACCTGGTTTGTTTCCTGTCTCTCAGAGGTCACTGACCTTCTTTGACTAATTCCAATATCTTGAGAACCATTGTTTCATAAAGTTTTAAATGACTTTTTTAGATGTTTCTAAACATCTAAAAAATGTGAGAAGGTAAATCCAATTCCTGTAGCTCCATCTTGGCCAGAAAAGGAAGTGCTTCTATTCAGTATTGAACTGAAGGAACAATGATAGTGTAACAAAACACACACACACACACATACCTGCACACATACACACAAAGAAATAAAAGGTATAAGATTTGTAAAGAAAGCAATGAGGCTGTCATTATTTGAAGTTAATGTGATTACATAGAAAAATGCTACAGAAAAAAAAAGAAAAATGCTACAGAATATAGTCATATTAATAACAAATATAAGAGTTCAGTGAGTTGCTTAATATACAGAAAAAATCAATATACAGAAAAAAATCAATTGTGTTCTTAAACACCAGTCGAAACAATTAAAAACAGTAATTAAAAAGATTCAATGTACCATAACGACAAAACCTATAAATTAATTAATATCCAGCAGAGGACAGACGCAAAATTTGTGGAGCAAAATATAATATCCTTCTGAAAAATATATGAGAAGACCTAAAAAAATGGGAAAACCATGCTGTGTTCATGGATCAGAAAAATCGCAGTTCAGATGTCAATTCTTTACACATTTAGCTATAAATTTATGCAATTGATATTTAAATATCCAAATGCTTAATATTAATTATTTTAGTGGAACTTCACAAGAAGGACCATAAAACCGGTGTGGACAAGTAAAGGCTAAGAAGATCACGGCAATTTTGAAGGAGAAAAATAAAGAGAGAACGTTTCCTTCTTTGACATCAAGACTCACTGTGAAGTTGCTCTATCAGTAAGTGTCCAGTCAAGGGACAGAAATCACACCAGCTGTTTTAACAGAGTTTAATATAAGGAACTGTAAACCGGTTGTAAAATTGTTGGTTAGGTAAATAAAAGGCAATAAAGGACACAAAGATAGCACAAAGACAGCAACTACAGGAATTACTTACAGCTCTGGGACTAAGGGACAAAGGAAAATGGTTGGAATGATGACTTTTGACTGAATCTCTGTTGGGAAATGGTAAATAAGTTATGGTTTATTCACTGTAGGATATGATATCACAGTTTGGATGAATGAATGAGACTCATGTATCAATACAGATAAATTAAGAAAAATATGTTTGAAGGAAGAACAAGTTTTAAAGGCTATTACATGTAATATTTTAAAACATGCAAAAATTTTAACATATACACATATATGTATATTACACGCATATAAATATACATATATAATTTAGTATATGCTTATATAGAAAAATTCAATGAACATTAACATATTTGTGGTTCATTCACAGCGATTCAGTATTAAGTTTACCTCTGAGATAGGACAGAAATAGAGAAAAGAATAAAAGGTATTGATGAAGAGGAGTTTACTAGCGTCTGTAACATTCTGTTTCTTTAAAAAGTGTTTGAAAGCAATATGGTGAAATGTTAACATCTGTTTAATCTTAGGGTATATGTGTCTGACACATTATTTTCTGTGTGTTTGAACAGAACTAGGAAAAGGAAAAGGTTAAATGAGATAATGTACCCAAAGCACCGAGGTGACATGGGGTTATTATAATTGTGATTATTGAACTGACTGCCCCAGGTCATGGCCGTTGGATGCAGAGGAAGCCGCATGTCACATTTAGGGTTGGTCGTGCTGGCTGAAAGAGACAGAATCCTATAGGATTTCAGAAAACTGTCACCCCTAGGTCCCTCTGCTACCTGGTAGCACCACTAATTTAGGACAACATTGTCAATGCTGAAATGTCGTTTTATAGTGGAAACTAAAACTCAGAGGAGAAGAGTAATCGGTGCACAGGAGCCCAACCAAATAGCCTTTATCACGGAGCTGCGGCCACTTTTAATTTTACCTCCCAGTTGTCTTTCTAGCCAAGACACAGAATGAAAGATGGAGCTGCTGTTGGAATCAGCCAGATGTGAGTTTGAACATGAGTTCACGTTGCATAGATCAACCCATTCTTCTTCTTAAAGTCTCAGTTTCCTTAACAACGAAAATATTGGGAAGATAGGAGTGAGTCCATGGGGATGCTGTGGAGCTCTGTGGGTTAGCACACCGTAAGTCTCCAGGCTTACAGAGGCAGTCACTTCTGGCCCACCACTTCGCCTTCCTTGGTGGAGTGGACGACCCAGTGGATTATCTACTCTCCTTTCTTCACCAGAAGAATCCCAATTTCCTCACTCATTTTCTGTCCTTCAGTCAGCATATATCACTCTGGCTCCAGAACCGAACCTGAGACCCAGAACCGAGACCCAGAGCTCCAAACTGCACCAATAAATTGGCCCTGGAACTTTCCAGGAGCTACTGGAAAAGAGAAACACTCTTTCCATTAGGGCTTCCGAGCTGGTAGGATGTGAGTCTGGATCTTTTGTTAGCTACCTCACCATCCTGAGAGTAGAATCTGCTAGAGAGTGAAGACAGCACAAGAGAAAAAGATGTAAGAGACCAGGAGATAGAGTTCTTATGACATAGTTCAAGCTCCTGGATCTAGCCGCACCTGAAACCTGATTGGACCTTTCAGTTACATGAGCTAGTAAGTCCCTCCCCCCCACCTCTCCCTTGCTTCCTTTTTTCCTTTGTTTTGTTTTGTTCCCTGTAGAACAGCAAATGATCTAACGTCTTCAAGTTATGCCTCCTGGATAATCTTTCCTGAGGGTCAACGCCTAACTCTCCAGCTATGGCATAAGTCCCTTTCATGCAAAGTATTTAGGGGGACATAGAGCAAATTCTGTTCTGTAATTCTTTCGGCATGCGAGAGCCAGGTGGTGATGCTGCCGCATTAACCCACAGTGCAGGCAAGCATCTGCAGAGTCTTCTAGCTGCTTAGATGAGACAGCCTGACGGATGGCAGGACTCCTGGTGTTCCGTTAGCTATTCTGGCAGCTGGAACGCACAGGTAGAGAAGAATGACTTGCCCAACTGAACTGTTCCCAGGTCCTTTCAGCCATAAGTGCAGATTCCTACAATTTTCAGAGCCAGCTTTATTCCAGCCCATCACCTGGCTGGTTCAGGGAAGAGGCAGCTTTTCTACCAGTAGGATTCAGAATTATTTTGCTGTCACAGCCAGGTGACTGTGTCCGAGATGAGCCCTAGGTACGTGCAAGTGCAGCCTTTCTGTGGCGTAGAGTGGTTAAAGTATGGGCTTTGGAGTCAGAAAACCCTGAGGCCCATAATATTCTTTTCACTACATACGAGCCTTGTGATCCTGCCTCTCAAAGCCTTGGTCTCTGTATCTATAAAATGTGGCAAATAAGAGTATCTACCTCCTGGGGTTGTAGTGAGGGTTAAAGAAAACCACATGGTAAAGCACTTAGCACATGGCCTGGCGTGCCTCAAACATTATATTAATCATCATTATAATACTGATAATAACTGTCTCACTTTTCTCCACTGTGACTATAGTGCTTCCAATCTGTCTGTTCCCAAAGGTCACAGGTAGAACCCTGAAATTATGGAAAGGGCGAGTGGGCTTGTCCTTGGGGGTGGCAAGAGGGGGGAGGGAAGCATATAAGCCCCATTTCAAGCCACGCTAAGAGGGCCGTCTGGGGGGTGCAGCATATTTCCCCAGGTGAAGGTGAGGGCTGCTCTATGGAAGAGGAGAGGGGATGCCAGGGACAGAAGTAACCTCTCAGGATTGGCATTCTGTCCCCATCTAGGTCACAGCAGGCCCAGTGGGCCAATGGCAACCCTTCTACAGCAGGTCCCTCTGCCAGGACCTGTGCATCAAATGCTCTGACAGAGCCCTTTGTTCTTGTCACCTGCAGTCAAATAACCCTGGTGCAGAGGGAGTGAGAGCTGGGCGGCAGCATCAGTTTCCCCAGAAATCCTATCCCGGCGTCGCTTGGTACCCCGGGGGCAGGGGAAGCTGGGTCCTGGTGGTTCAGGGAGCAAAATGGTTACGTGTCCTGGTTGCGTGGTGGGTACAGATCTCATCTCATCACCTTAGCAATGTGAGACATAGAGTCTAAACAATTATGTGGCTGAGCTTGACTCGGATGGTAGGAACTGAACCTCGGTCAGGTGGGCGTCTTTCTTCTCCCAGGGTCTTGCCCAAGTCTGGAAGTGCCCAGATCTCAGCGGGGTTCGGTGGGAGCGCGGAGGAGGGAGCATTTGGACTTGGTGCTGTCATCTGTCTGTTGGTTCCCCTGTGCTGTGTGTGGTCCCTTCTGCTCTGGTCTTTGGTCCCTACCGGTTGCTGCTGTGTCTTTTTTCACACCCAGCTTCAAGTCTGCTTTAGCTCACATCTTTCCCCGCCTCCCTTCTCTCCATCCAGGGTGCATGGGAACATTCTGTGGTCCTCATTCTGGGTGGGGTCACAGGGCCTCCATCATAGACTGCACACAGGTGGTTTTTCTGCTCTCACGCTGGCTTGGTGTAGGGAGATCAGGGGATCCTGCTGTATTCTGGGACTTCCCTCCTGGGATAGACAGCATGGTTCCTCTCTCTTTTGGGGTCCCCACAGGTATCTTGGGGTTCTGTAATTTTCTCAACCATTACTCTGAACTTGGCCTTGGGGGAAGGGCACATAGCCCCTTCTCATTCACTCACCAAAGTCACACTCTTTTACCCTCTAATTCTCCTCTCTCTGCCAAGCCTGCCAAATGTTTATCTGGTCTGGGAGTGTGTCTTTGTATGCTTTTGAGATGCTTACCTTACTATACGTTCATCTAAGGTCTTTCCACTCTCTGGTCTTTGTGCTCAGATCTGCCAGAGCTCCGACATCCCTCCTCTGAGGCAGGATGTTGGACACCCTCGATGCTCTGTGAATGGAGGAGGCCTCTCTGGGCCGCAGGCATTTCTAGGAATGGAGGAAAAAAAGGTACACATCGATTAACATATCAAAGCTTTACTCCCCCAGCGCCTGAAAAAGGTTTTGGCACAGAAGGAACTCCTTACTTCAGCTTCACGCAGATGGTTTTCTTTGGAGATCAGTTCCTGGACCACAGTTTGGATTTTTGGGAGAGGAGGATGGAAAGTTTTATCTCTTTTTAAAAAAATATTTATTTATTTGGCTGTGCCGGGTCTTAGTTGTGGCACGCGGGGTCTTCGTTGCTGCGTGCGGGATCTTAATTGTGGCGTGTGGGCTCTTAGTTGCAGCCTATGGGATCTAGTTCCCTGACCAGGGATCGTACCCAGGCCCCCTGCATTGGGAGCCTGGAGTCTTAACCACTGGACCACCAGGGAAGTCCCAGAAATTTTTATCTTAAATGATGTAATTATAATGTTGCATCCCTCAACTCCCTAAGTCACCTCATGCTCTACCAGACGGGTGGGCGATACATTAAAAAAAATGTTTACCTGTGATAATTAATTAATATTATTTTTTAAATAGGGCAGCACATTTTTGGAAACACAGTTATGGCCACAAGTCCACTGATGTAGGAAGCCAGAGACCCACATCCAAATGTGTTGCTAATTTGCTGGGTGACTTGGGTGCATCTCTCGCTGCCTCTGGGCTTTCCTTTCACCATGAACAAGAGGAGGAGGGTGATAAAAAATCACCCTGTAGGGTTGTAGCGTGGACTAGGTGAGAACTGTGAGCGCGCCACGAAAAATGTGAAAGAACAATGAACAGTAACAAAATCTGGGGACGCAAATGGCGAAGCTGACAGGTAGGAGTTACTGCAGGGAAGAAAAACATGCGTTGCTTCCGGTCATTTTCTTGGATAAGGTGAAGGGGCCAAGTTGTGAAGTTAGGCTCGCTGGATTTGAATGCTAGACACCACATTTGTGATCTTGGGCGAATTATTTACTTACTTTTGGTATATCATTTCCCCTACCTGGGAAGAGGCTTTTACCATAGGGTCTACTTTCTGGAGTTACCATGAAAAATCAATGAGATAATTGCATGTTAGTGCTTAGATGCATGCCTGGAACATAGTAAGTGCTCAATAAATATTTATTAGCATTTGGGATTATTTATTAGCATTATTTAATGCATTAGCATTATTTATTATTATTTATTAGCATATTATTTATTAGCATTAGCATTTGAGGGTTCAGCCCCTGTGAATGCAGTTTTCTGTATTAAAAACTTTTTTACTTTGAGTAAAGAACCGGATATTTTCTGGCCTTTGATCCTCAGACTGTTTCTCTCTTCAGAATCTGTTTTTCCAGCTCCCTGAATATTAGCCTATTTAATTCCCCACAGTACTTGGACCTGACACGTGAGGACCACCCCATCTCCCTTCCTCTCTCTTGAGTCACAGCCCCCATTTGTCCCTCTGTGTTCCACTCTGGACCTCAGTCTGCCCTCCCTGCTTCTCTGAGACTCTGTTACTTTCCTCATGTGAGACTTTGCCAGGGAAGGGGCTGCATCGCTGATTTCTTGTGCGTCAGTTTCTGAATTTTCTTCCTTGAAAAGGCCAAATTATCTGCTGAGAAGCCCCAGCCATCGGCCGACAACTCCATCCAGAGTGCTTGTGGTTGCCCTCAGTAGTTTAAAAACAACCCTCCCATCTGGCCCTTTCTGTTGAGTACTTGGGGTGGAGACGGGAAAAGCTTACCAAACCCATTTCCTCTTCCTCCTGGGGACACAGCTGGGTCACATTTCCCCTCCTCCCTTGCGTGTGGCCATGTGACTGAGTTCTGCCCAATGAAATGTGGGCAGAGCGATGGGAGCCACTTCCAGACCAGGTCCATCCCACCCTCTCCTGGGAGCCTGTCCAGTCTCCTTCCCCTTTTGCCAGCTTGAGACCGATGAACACGGTGACTGTGGGAGGCAGATCTGGAGATGGCAAAGCAGGAAGGAAGCTTGGAAGGAGGCTGAGTTCCGGGACACTCATGAGGGATTGGTAGACAGCCAGGAGCAGCTGCCTTGGACTGAGTATAAATGTCCCTTGTGCCAAGCCACTGATGTCTAAGGGGTGGTTCGTTAGAGGAATCATCCTGAGTCTAGAGAATCCACTTGCACTGCCCGAGATCCAGCAGTAATCCACTTTATCTTCAGTAGCCCCTCCAAGGGTCTTCCTCCCCCAGCTCTCTTTCCATATGGCTTCCAAAGCAATAATCCAAATAACAAAGGCTGACCACGGTCACGCACGCACGTCTCTGCTTGAAGAACCTTCACTGATGCCTACAAGATAAAGTTCAAGTCTTTATTAGCTGGCCCTTCCTGCATCTTTTATTTTATCTCTTATTTGTCTCCTCAGTGAACCCTGCAAAATCTTAAAAAAAAACAGAGCACACTAAAATATGATTTCCATGCAACAGAGAGCATAGATGTTACTTATTGCATAAAGAATTGGATACAGGCAATTACTATGACACAGGCAGGTGAGTTTGGATTTCACTGAGTTTAAGGAACAGTTGTGTTTGTAGAGGTCAGCGCATTCATACACCCAGACCCCGGCTGCCTTTGGGCCCACCTATTTATAACATTTTCTATTAACAAGTTTTACAAGAGATGGCATATGGAACACATGGAACCATGGTCACACATAAAGACGTCCGTGGGAGTGATACAGAGTGGGTGAGCCTAGTCACTGCTTACTGCTTTAGAAGAGAATCTTTAGGCATCCTTCTGCTGTTTTCCCATTACCTGCCCTCTGCTACAACCATTGCAAACACCCTTCTATTTGTCAAATGACCCAGTCCTTTTCACGCCATCGTGTCTCTGCGTGGGACACTTTCCCTGTCTTACCCTCCAGGAAATGCCCTAGTCATCCTTCAGAGCTCACTGAGGGCTCACTCTTTCTAGCTAAGCTTCTCCAACCTTCTGGCTCCCTTGCTCCTAAGGCAGGTTAGTCATGAATTCCTCTAGCTTAAAGCTCTTGGTGCAAGCTCTCCAGTTAGAACATTGTGCGGTAGTTATCTGGTTGTGTATCTGTTTTTCTCACTAGACGATGAGCTGGGAGGAGAAGAGTATTATTGTTTAAATAGCATATTTACATATACGAAATACATATAAATGAATACGTGTGTAAGCAGCAGGTACTCAACATGCACAGATTGACTCATAAGTAGGGGGAACAGGGAGTCTGTATGTCCACATGCAATTCAGCCAAAGTGTTGGCCACAGGCTGGTGATGAGATCACTTATGTTTCCCCTCACCCCTTCTAGGAGGGCCATGGATGCGACATGAAAGAGGAAGAAAATGTATTCTGAGTGGTCCCAGAGGTCACAACTGGGACCAGTAGCTGGAATGATCTGGGGCCTAATGTCGGTTCCGTTAAAGATGACAATTTCCCCTCTTCACTAAAATACACTAAAAAAAATAAAAAAGCAACGAAGACATGTTTTAAACATCAGAGAAGTTCAGATAATAAAAGACATATACTATGTACCTACCAGCAAGTTGCATCAGATGTTGACATTTTGCCGTATTTGCTTCAGGCCTCTTTGTTAAAGAAACAAATGTTACAGATAGCGTTAGAGGCCCCTCCCTCCCCCCTCCCTCGCCCCTCTCAGAGGCCACCACTGCTTTGTGGTGGGTGTGTATCCGTCCCATGCACGTGTTTGTACTTTTACTAGAGGTAACATACATTATTGTTAAATGAATATTTACACATATGAAAGATATGTAAATGAATAGATATGTGTGTATAGTATCATATTGTATGCACCAATATAGTGTTTTTTTAAGACATCCTTTCAGTTGCATGTAGATCTAAAGAATTTATTTGAATGACTGCAGACTACCACTACTGTACAGATAAACCCTTTGCTGTTTGCCTACTTAGAGATACTCAGTTCCATTTTTCACTGTGATAACTAGTTCTGAAAAGCACGTCTTTGTTTATGCTTCATCGTGTGCACAGAATAACACATTCTAACCATAGAACTGGCTGCTTCCAGAGGTCAAGGGCTTCCAGTCCCTGGAGTTGATCACGGGGAAGCTTATCAAGGAATGTTATAAAGGGGTTTCCTTCACTGGTTTTTAAGTTGAATCTGATGATGTGTAAATTCCCTTACAACACTGAAGCTGGAGGTTTTCTTGAGTTTGGGAATATTAAATAAGCATGTCGTGGAGTTTTCTTTGAATTCTAGGGTCACAAGCCAAGTGCAGTAGAAGCTAATCATGGAACCAATGATTAGAAGGCCCTTTAGCAGCCCACCTCTTGGTGGGTGTCTCCATGTTGGAACTGTCATTATTCTAAGCAGTTTTCATTAAGTCATTCAACAAACATTTATTGAGCACCTATTATGTGCCGGGCACTAAGTGTTAGGCATATGTAGTGAAGAAAACAAGGTCTCTCGTGGAGTTTATGATTGCAGAGAAATATGTAATATAATGTTAGGTGCCTTTATGGGCTGAATTGGGTCCCCCCAAATTTGTATTTTGAAGCCCTAAGCCCCAGTACCTCAGAAGAAGACTACATTCAGAGATGCAGTCTTTAAAGTGATTAAGTCAAAAGAGGCCATTGAGGTGGATCTTAATCCAATCTAACCGCTATCCTCATAAGAATAGGAAATTTGGACACACAAGGAGAGATGAGGGCACACGTGCACAGAGGAAAGGCCACGTGAGAATACAGTGAGGAGGGGCCCAGGCCTCAGGAGAAACCAAATCTGCCGACACCTTGTTCTTGGACTTCTAATCTCCAGAACAGTGAGAGAACAAATTTCTGTTGTTGAAGCCACCCAGTCTGTGGGCTTTTGTTCCGGCAGCCTAAGCAAACGAATACAGCAGTTGCGGAGAAAAATAAAACAGAAAAAAGAGATGGAAAATGAGGAGGCTGGTATTTTATGAGGACGGTCAAGAAAGCACTGCCCTCGGAAATATTTCATCAGATCCTGTGATGCTCTGCACTTTACAGATGAGGGAATGTGAGCTCAGAGAGGTTAAATGCCATCCACAAAGCCACACAGCTGGGAAGCAACAGGGATTCAAACCTCTGTCTTTTGATTCCATATTACTCTTGTGTTACACAGTGCTGTGCTGCTCCTGTTTTTTTATTTAAAGGGAAGACTAGCATAGAGATGATGCTTCACAGTTTATACATTATTTTCATCCATACTCTCACATTTGATCATCACAGCGAATTTATTTATGTAGGAAGATGATCTCCCTTCCTTCCCCTCTGCTCCCCTGCGCCCGCCCCCCTCCGCTTTCTTATCATCTTTGTTTACTGAGGCTCAGAGAAGTTAAATGATTGGCCCAATCTCACAGCAGCAGAGTAAAAGAGTCAAAGCTAGAACTGAATTCTACTCCATTGATCTTTCCATTTTGTAAGAGAAAGTGTTTCCTCTTCAGACAAATCCTTGATCGGCTCCTGAAATTTACATCGAGCTACAGCCCTGTATTTACTCTCCTGAGAGATATCCCACCTGGACACCCGGGTGATCGGCTGGGCCATTAGCCTCAGCACAGTAAGCCCATTTCTCGGAGGCATCAGCCCTTCTAGCTCCCACAGCCCACAAGACCCTGCATGGCCCATCAAGCCTCCCGCCGCAAATCAACCTAACTGTGGAGAGTTAATTCGTCTAACTATAAAGGGCATTCAATAAGTGTAAAACAAAACTAATTGGTTCTCTTCCATACAAATTTAATCATACCATAAAATGGGATCAATGCAAATAAAAACCATTGAGCAGGTTAAGTGTCGAGGATCCATAAAGGGGGAAAAGCTGTCCGTGCACATCATCCTAGGAATTGAAATCTGGGCGCGTAGTCACATGTGCATTAATCATCTCGCACGCGGCCAGAGTTGACAATAGCTGGGCTGTGTTGGAGGGACACTGCAAACGTCCTTCTTTTGTGCCGATGGTGCGGAGGAGATGATTTCCTCATTGATTTGGGGGCGCATTTGTTATCAGCTAATACATTCTGGATAATATTCATCAGCTGCCTGTTTCCTGCGTGTGCACGCCACACGTTGCCTGCAGGTGCTGCCGGAAGTGTTCTGGCGCTGACTGCCCTCATTGTAGATAAAGAGGCTGGGGTTTGTGGAATGTCCTTCCTCAAGGGTTAAATAATGCAGAGGGGGAGGGGTGTGGAGACCTCTTCTGTGCACAATTTATTCGGCGGAGGGTGGGGGGAAGCTGGGAAGAATGGCGACTTCTAAAACATCAAATCCAATCCTTCGTTCTATTATTACCCCTTACTGGAGGGGCAAATGAAGGCATTTATACCACTCACCTTTGTTCGTCTATCAGATGGATTCTTGGCTCCTTTCCACCCTAGGTGGAATCACTGGAATTACCTGGAAGCTGAGCCCTGTTCAGACTCTGAGGGGAGCCTATCAGGACGGGTCCCTGGGGAAGGGCAGCCCTGCAGCCAGTCTTACTGCCATAGAGTATGTGCTCCAGACTTCTGCCCAGGGAGGTGCCTGTCTTTCTGTTTTGCATTCTGATCAAAGCCCTTGCGAAGCTCACACCAAAGCAGACATTCCGCTGGAACCACGACATTGCTACCTGTGAACTCTGAGAACCACCATGACCTGGAATGGACTAGGGCCACATGCCATGTATCTGGACCTCTTTGATGTAGACCTTGTCGTGGTTGTGTGCTGAAGTCAACTTTCTCTTCCTTACCTCTCCTTCCTGCTTCTACTCCCCATTCCCCAAGGTGGCATAAACTGTGAATTGCCACTAAAATCCGTTCTCCTCTTCTCCCACAGCCACAGAATCACAGACGGACGTGGATGCCCAGCCAGGGACCGCAGTTCCAAGCCTCCCTTGCAATTAGGTGTGGCCATGACTGAGTTCTTTTCCAAGGGAAGGTAAACAGCTGTGATGTGAATGGTAAGGATCAGTGAGACCTTGGAAGTGTTTGAGAAGGAAATGTCACCATCATCCTGGGCCCCTGAATCTCAATGTGGAGCAGAGCCCCTGCCCATGTGAAATACCTTCCCTAGACGCACAGTGTAGGGGAGAAACTTCTATTGTATTAAGGCTATTATATATTTGGGTCTATTTGTTACAGCACTTTTGCTGCTTCTAACCAATACATTCCATCATGCCTTATCTCTGTAGGCATGTCTAGTGTATGTCTTCAGGTTCTATGCAAACTAATTAGACCTACTATCTACTGAGATTTTACTTCTTTGATCTCATCCATTCTTCACTTTCCCACTCCCAATGGAAATAGTTTTCTTTTTTTTGTTTTTTACCGACTTCAACATTAATACATGCTTATTGTGAAAACAGACAATGAAGACTTGCACAAAGATAAAGTTTCACTCACTATTATTACACCATCCAGAGGAAACTACCCTAAATCTTTTTCTTTAAACATACACATCTGCATAAAATATTTTTACTGAAGTATAATATACATGAAGAAAAGTTCACATATCATGAATGGACAGCTTGATCAATTTTCATAAGGTGAATATACCCTTGTTACTGGCAAGCATATCAAGAAACAGAACATTCTTACACTCAAGGAATCCTCCTTTTTCCCTGTTCCACTTGTTACCCCCAAAGGTAAACATGCTCTTTTTTAAAAACCAAAAATTTGACTAAACATTCTTTGCAAACTGATTTTTAAAAAGTTTTTAACATACCATGCATTTCTTTCCATGTCAGTGTATATAGATGTGCATCAGAATCATTAAAAATTAATAGTATGCCCTTTAATTAATGTATCATAAATGTTGTGAAGTTTGTCTTTGGAAGGGTCATCCCAACAGAATGAGTGCTCACATCCGGTTTTGCCTTCTTGTCACCTCAGCAGATAAAGCTGTGGATGTAGAGGCACCTGCAGAGGTTGACATCGGGGGTCAGGAGGGAGGGGAAGGCCCAGCATACGTGGAGGGCCTGTGAAGTCTAGGCAAATAGTCTGTGTGTGGTGGTAGTGGTGGCAGTGGTGGCGTGTGTGTGCATTTGTGTAGTGATGGTTGGACATCCAGGGATGCACTAGAGAAGCATCCTGTCACTGAGAACCCACTTAGCTGGGAATCCAGGAGAACTCTGGTCCCTGCTGGGAATCTGGCAGGACAGGGAAGCATCCTCTCCCAGAAGTATTCTGAATAATTAGGGAGGTTGGCTAGGCTGGAGCTGAAGAGTGAGGAAAGGGAAAAGGCAGGTCTGAGTGTTTGGAGGATAGATTCCAAAATAGAAACACAATCTATGACCACATAGGTGACAGCCATCCCATATCAATTCTGAGACTCAGCATCCTGATCTCTAAAATGGGCATCCAAAACCTACCTCAGTTAATGGCAACTTACCAGTAACGGACTCAGAAACATGGGAGTCAGAACCTCTTCCTGTGGGGAGGGTGCTCAGGGGATGGGAATAATCACATATTAGCATCAACGTGGGAGCTCAGGTCTCAGGATTTCTCTCCACAAAACTTGTACACCCCAGGGCCTTTGTACTTGCTATCGTTGTTGCTTGAAACACCCTTCCTCCAACTCCTATTTATCTTTCAGATTTCAGTTTAAGTGCTATTTCCTTTACAAAGCCTTCTGCTCCCCACACTTGCCCCAGACCAGATTAAACTTCTACTAACCCCCAAAGCTTCTATTTTCATCATGTATCATTGTTTGTTTAATGATCCGCTCCCACAACCGTCCTTGGTTAGACTGAAAGTTTGTTGAGCATTATTTATGGCATGTAGTTGGCACTTAAAGTTTGTTGAACAACTGAAGGAATGAAGAGTTTGGGATACCTTCCTGAAGTCCATCAGGGATGGTGACTCTAGGTCAAGTTCAGGTGATGGCATCCTAGAAGGATTTGAATTCTTCCAGCCTCAAGATTGGAATTGGGGCTGGGTGAGCTCATAAATGAGGTGTGATATCTGGAGTCCTGACCCGCCTCCACAGCTGGGTAGACAGAGACAGACAATGAGGTGCACTAATCTTCCTGGATTCTCTTTCTTCCAGAAGAGTTGAGAAAGGTCACACATTGGGTCCTTATTGGTCCCCCCAAAGAAGCCCATCTTGTACATCAGTGGCTCCCCAGCCACTTACGCACTGCCGACTCTTTCTAGTCCTGGGTCTCTGCTTCTGATTCTCTCTTCTGCTTCTGGGAATCTGCTTCACCCTGAGCTGCTGGGGCTCTGCCTTCTTCCCTATGATTTATCAGCACAACACCTGTTGCTGTTCTACTCTTTCATTTGTCTGCTTTCAATAATTATTTAAGCTTTATTAGGTATGTATCAGGTAAACTGTCAGCTTCTGAAGTTTGCTTATTGTAGCCAGAGGTTGAGAAGGGCAATTTGTATGCATCTCATAGCTCACACGGCAAATCCTCTCTCTAGATTGAAATTATGATATGAACATGATGTTTTATGAGATAATAGAAGAAAGGTTCCAAATTCTGGGGTTTGATAGATATTTTTTTCCTCTGAGCTTTCCTGAGAAAGAAATACGTGTAAGCAGCTCAAGTGGCTGGGTATTGGCAAGGAGGGTGTGGAAATGTCCTCAGTATGGGGAGTCAAGAAGGAGCAGATGAATGCTCCAGCTCAGATGGCCTTTATTTATTTTATTTATTTATTTAATTTTCCAACAGTTTTTAATGAAAATTTTCAAACAGACTGAAAAGAAAAAAGATATATATATGTGTATATATATATATATATATATATAGGCTGCGTTGGGTCCTTGTTGCTGCATGCAGGCTTTCCCTAGTTGCGGTGAGCAGGGGCTACTCTTTGTTGTGGTGCACGTGTTTTCATTGCAGTGGCTTCTCTTGTTGCCGAGCACAGGCTCTAGGTGCGTGGGCTTCAGTAGTTGTGGCACACGGGCTCAGTAGTTGTGGCACGCAGGCTCAGTAGTTGTAGCTCGTGGGCTCTAGAGCGCAAGCTCAGTAGTTGTGGCACACGGGCCCAGCCGCTCCGCGGCATGTGGGATCTTCCCGGACCAGGACTCGAACCCGTGTCCCCTGCGTTGGCAGGCGGATTCTGAACCACTGTGCCACCAGGGAAGTCCAAAAAATAATTTTCAATGAATACTATATAATTATCACCTATATTCTACAATCAACATTTTAGAATACTTACTTTGTCATATATCTATCATCTATCCATCCATTAATCTTATTTTTGATGCATTTCAAAGTCTATTACAGACATCAATGTAATTCACCTTTAATTACTTTAGTATACATACCATTAACTAGAGTTTACTATTTGTTTACAGTTCTTTTTTGGGGGTGTTATTTACGTATAGTTAATGCACTTATCTTAAATATACCATTTGATGTGTTTTGACAAATGCACATGTCTGTATAACCCAAACCATCACTCCAGAAAGTCCCCTCATATCTCTTCCAGTCAATCTCTGCACCATCCCCATTCCCTGCAAAAGGTAAGCACTTTCTGATTTTTTATTTTTTTTACCATAGAATTGTTTGCCAGTTCTAGGATTTTACATGTGGAAGCATAAGCCTGCAGTACATACTTTCTTGCATAACGCTTCTTTCACGTAGCGTGTTTTAAAGCCTCATCCATGCTGTGTGAGTCAGTAAATTATTCCTTTTGCTGGCTGAGTTGTAGTTCATTGAACCAATATCTCAGGTTTTGATTACTCATTCTCCTGCTGATGGGCACCTAGACTGTTTTCAGTTTGGGGAAATTATTAACAAAGCTTACCTAAACATTCTATACAATAGTTCTTGTGCACATATGCTTTCATTTCATTTGGGTAAACATCCAGGGATGAAATTACTGAGTCATGGGTTAGATGCGTGTTTAGTTTTATGAAAAACTGCCAGAACTTTCCAAAGTAATTGTACCTTTTTTCATGCCCATCAGCAACATCTGAGAATCCCAGTTGCACATCCTCATCAACAGTGGTGCCGTCAGTCATGTCAGTCATTTTAATTTTAGCCATTCACATGGGTGTGCAGTAGTTCTAATTTCATTTCCCGAATGACTAATGAGGTTGAGCATCTTTTTTCATATGATTATTGGCCATTCATTAATCTTCCTTCGTTAAATGTCTGTGCAAATCTTTGCCCATTTTTATTGAATTGTCTGTCTTTTTATTATTGAGTTGCAGGAATGATGTATATATTCTGGACACTAGTCCTTTGTCAGATATATGTTTTGAAGATCTTTTCCTCAATCTGTGGCTTGCCTATTCGCTTTCTCAATAGTGCTTTTTGATGAGCAGTTTTTAATTTTTATGAAGTCTGATTTAACCATGTTTTCTTTTATGGTTATTGTCTTCCTTAATTCTGTCTAGGAAATCCTGGCTACCTCCAAGTCACAAAGATATTTTCCCAGTTTCTTCTAGAAGCTTCTAGAATTTATGATCCATATCAAATTAATTTTTGTATATGTGTAAGGCAAGGGCCTAAATTCAGTTTTCCATGTTAGTATCCAGTTCTTCCAGCGCCTTTTGCTGGAAAGACTTTCCTTTTCTCCATTACAATGACTTGGTGCCTTTGGTGAAAATCAAATGTTTATAGATATATGAGTCTATTTCCAGACTCTCTATTCTGTCCCACCGATCTATTGGTGGATCCTTACGTCAGTTCATACAGTTTGGATTAATGTAGCTTTTATAATAAGTCTTGGAGACAAGTACCATAAGCCCTCCAACTTTGTTCTTTTTTAAAGGGTTGCTTTGGATATTCTAAGTTCTTTGCATTTTCATATAAAATTAGCATGTCAATTTCTTTTAAAAAAATCTGTTGGGATTATGATTGGGATTTCAGTAAATCTAAGGGGAGAATCTAATTTGGGAAGACTTGTTATCAATTTTGAGTCTTCCAATTCATGAATATGGGCTATCACTCCAGTTATTTAGATCTTCTTCTTTTTTTATTTTTTTTAACAGTTTAACTCATTTATTTCACCATCAGATGGGCTTTAAATTCATGAGGTGGAGTACAAGCCAAGTTAAATACCACTGAGCTCTCTAGCTCCTTGAACTCTGCTGAAGTGGACGATTAATCTGGCTGTAGAGCACCAAAGGGGTTGTAACAGTGTAGGTGAGCAGTAATGTCCTGAACCAGAACAGAGGCAGTGGAATGGATTCAGAGGGCAGAGTGTTTGAAGGGGGTAAAAACCACAGGGCTATAGTAGCATAATAGGAGTTGTACAATCCTTTTTATTTCTGTTTCTGGTTGATACAGCAAAAAGAGGTAGATACTTTTATACCATAGTTTTCACAGGCAGAAACCGAAGCCTCAAAAAGTCACAGATGAGGACATCTATTGTTTTTGCTAGACTGGCATCCACTCTACACACACTTTGGGTAACCGAAGCCAGGTTTTCTTTTGGGGAAATCACCCATCCTCCATTTTCAGTTCATGAAATTGGGGTAAGATTGATGAATCCTCCAGCTCTAGAAGTGGGCATACGACCAGGTTTGGCTGATGGGTACAGATTAGTCCCCTGACCAGAGTCACTTTTCATGTGTGGAATGGCCCCCTGACCTAGACCAGCGCAATGCCACTAAGTTCTGGAGCTTTGCTTAGGAAGATTGTGGGAGAGAAGCCCTTTCTCTGATGGGGCTTGAAACAGTGAGGTTGTAATATGTGTAAGACTGGGGCTGTTGGGGGCTTCCACAGGGGAGGGGTGCCTAAACTGAAGCCAGTGAAGAGGAAAAGAGAATTAAGAAGAGATGGAGATCTAATGACATCTAGGCCTGGACCTAACCATTCCTCAAGAGCCCACATCTGTACCTTTCAGTTACATGAAACAGAAAGAGCTTATATTATCATCATTATTATTACTGTTATTATTTCCTTATATCATTTTTTTATTGGAGTATAATTGCTTTACAATGTTGTATTAGTTTCTGCTGCACAGCGAAGTGAATCAGCCATACGCATACACACATCCTCTCCCTCTTGGACCTCCCCAGCCCCCATCCCACCCAACTAGGCCATCACAGAACACTGAGTTGAGCTCCCTGTGCTATAGCAGGTTCCCACTAGCTATCTATTTTACACATGGTAATGTATCTATGTCAAGTCTAATCTCCCAGTTCATCTCACCCTTCCCTTCCCCCCCGTGTCCACATGTCCATTCTCTACATCTGCCTTTGTATTCCTGCCCAGCAAATAGGTTCATTTGTACCATTTTTCTAGATTCCACATATATGCATTAACATACGGTATTTGTTTTTCTCTTTCTGACTTACTTCACTCTGTATGACAGACTCTAGGTCCATCCACATCTCTACAAATGACCCAATTTCATTTATTTTTATGGCTGAGTAATATTCCATTATATGTATGTACCACATCTTTATCCATTCATCTGTCGATGGGCATTTAGGTTGTTTCCATGTCCTGGCTATTGTAAAATAGTGCTGCAGTGAACATTGGGGTGCATGTGTCTTTTTGAATTATGTCAGAATGGCCATCATCAGAAAATCTACAAACAATAAATGCTGGAGAGAGTGTGGAGAAAAGGGAACCCTCTTGCACTGTTGGTGGGAATGTAAATTCTCCATATCACTATGGAGAACAGTATGGAGGTTCCTTAAAAAACTAAAAATAGAACTACCATATGACCCAGCAATCCCACTACTGGGCATATACCCTGAGAAAACCATAATTCAAAAAGACACATGTACCCTTATATCATTTTGAGTAGTATTTTCTATCACTTAACCAAGAGCCTTGATCAATACAGTCCTTCAGCTAGAGCAGTGGGAATGGAGGGAATGGTGAAAATGATGATTTGTGGGAGCCTTCAGATCTGAAAGTCTGCACTGTCCCCACTGTGTATGTTGAGGGGGAAACATGGAGAAAAAGACACAACAAAGAACCTCACGCTGATCACAGAAGTCACCTGGAAACCAGGGCTCAAGGCAGGGCACCTGGGACCAAATTCTGGCTCAGCAGCTCATCTCTGAGTGACCAAGTCTTCAACCTCCCTGGGCCTCAGAGCCACATCTTTACTTGGGGACATTGATTTATGGTTCTTTTTTTTTTTTTTTTTGGTGAGAATCAGAAATTACAGCCATGCTTTGTAATGATAAGATCTGTGAACATGCTACTGATACTGTTACTACTTTTATTACGACTCCCCATCGCTGGGTATCACAGAGAGGCCAAATGCCTACCTGTCCCAGGTATCAAATTCAAGCAGCAGATAGGTTACTAGGATTTATGGTCTTCAGGAATCTTGATGAAGGGAGTATATATCTCTGAGGTAGTGACTATGAGCCTGGAGCCTGGTGTTTGAATGTATGTTAACCCGCTAGGTCCCGCTGCAGCTGTGCTTGGTTGATTGACTATCTGCATTTTACCACTTGGGAGATGCAGATCATTATTCAAAACCACACACGGGACCAGGGGCAGACCTGGGTCTAGAGTCAGTTCCGTTGGACTCTATAGATCCCATCTTTCCACTAAGGGGTTCTGCCTCAGGATTCAGAAAAGTAGTAGGAAGTTGACAGAAAGAAGGAAAAAGATCTGGAATGAGAGATTGTCCTAAATCTGGCCTTAACGGAAAAAGACAAAGTATGGCTGTGAAATCCTCAAGTGGGTAGAAGGCCTGGTTTGATCAGGTGGATTGACCTCCTAGAATCTTGACTTTGTTAAAGCCCATTCATTTATTTATTCATTCAATTATTTATGGAACATATATTGAACATCTGCTACGTGCAAGACCTTGGACTAAGCTTGTGAAGATGAGTTAGTCACTGTCTCTTCCCTCAAGGAACTCCATCTGCTAGGGGATGTATTCCTGCAAATACCTTACTCTAGTACAATGTCATAAGTTCTAAATAGGGCTGTGATCAAGATGTACATCATAGGAACTGAGTAATAGAAACTAATCTGAAATGAAATCTTGAAAAGCTTTTAAACAGGAGGAGGGGCATCTGAGCTGGGTTTTGAAGAATACATAGGAGTTCGTCATATGCGCAAGGTGAGGGAACGTGCATACCTGAAAGAGGGAACAGCCTGAGGAAAGGTAGAGAGACACACATGGTTGGAGAATAAGTAGTTGTTGGAGCTGGTTGGAGCATGGGAGGTGGGTTGTGTAGGAGATGAGCTTGGAGAATTCGGCAGGGCCAAAGGACGAGTAAACACTAAGATGGAGTCTGGATATTATCCTGGGTGTGATGTGTAGCCTTTGAAGGAGTTTAATCCTGGAAGTAACAAGGATAAATCTGAATTTGCAAAGCTGGCCCTTGCTGCTCTTGGAGGGTGGATTAGAGGCTGCCAAGCTTGGGGCAGGGAGGTCACAGAGGGGGCCACTGAACTCAACAAGGGCAGTAACCGCATGGACTTGAGTTAGTGTTTGAGAAGCCGCTAAATGCAAGATTTGAGGCCCAAAGGGCCTTTCACAGCAGACCTCTCTGCTTGTACACTGCCAGTCTCACTACTTTATAGCTTCCTTCTATCTCTGAGTGTCCCAGAGACCATTCTGAAAGGTGTGGTTCCCCTTTCCCCCATTCGTATCTATGGGCTCCTGGAAGGAAGAGATAGAACATCTAACTGAAGGAGGCTGAGAAGACTAGCCAGAGAGGGCTCCCTCCTGCAAGAAGGCTGTGAAGATAGGGGCAGTTTCAGTGGACCCCAACTCAAGTCGAGGAAAGGAAATCAAAGACTCTATTATCCTTACCTGCATGGAGAGCTGGAAGAGAAGAGATCGAAGGCCAGATTCCTTCTGCCTTGGAATTCTCTTTGGATTCAGAACAAAACACATGACCAGCGACATCCAGATAAGACCTCAGACCATCTAGGCCAGGGGTCAGTAAATATTTTTTTCAAGGGCCGGATAGTAAATACTTTAGACGTTGCTGGACCTAAAGTCTCTGATGCGATTACTCAGCTCTGCTCTTGCAGCGTGAAAGCAGCCACAGAAGACACATAAATGAATGAGCTGGCTGTGTTCTAATCACACTGCATTTATAGAAACATGGGGTGGCCCTGTAAGCTATACAGTTGTGCCGAGAACAGGAACACTTTGGAGGCTTAGCCCAAGTCATCATTCTGCCTTAAGCCTGGTGGGCTCCGTCAAGCCCCAGGGGAACCTCTCGCTCCATGGTTCCCCCTCCCATTAAAGCTGTCTGCAATTTTCCCAGCATGTCTACTCCGTTTCTATGGCTGGCCTCAGTCCCTGATGAGCAAGTTCTTTTCCCCATGGGTCGGTGGTGGTGGGGGGCTAATTTCCATCTTGCTCCTCAACCATTTGCTTAGAACTTTGGAACCTAGAACCACAGGTTGGGTACTGATTGCCCAACATCAGGTGCCGTATTGTCTGGATCATCCTGAAATCCTGCCTCATCTGAGCAGACCCTTTCGACAGCATCATATGTGCAAACGCTACATGGGACTCTGGTTTCAGCTTTCCATAGGCAGGTCAGGGACCCCAGGTGGATCCTGTTCTGTTCTCCTCTGAGTCTTCCACTTAGAGACCTCTCCCTCCTGTCGGAGGCCAGGCTGCCAGGTTGGGGGCTGGGTTGGGAGTCACCAGTCTGGTAGGCGACTGGGGGTAGGAGAAAGAGCAGATGGGAGGAGAAATCAGGAGCTCCTGGTCCAACTGAGGCGTATAAATGTCCTGGCTGCTGTGAAGTGTTTTAAATGTTTTGACAATCCCCAATCCATCAGAGCCTTTAATTGGGTTTTGACTGAGTTGTTCTATATGTAAATACCAGTTACTGGTGAGGTTGTTTATAGCCAAACTGTCTGTTTATGCAAATTGTGTTCCAAGATCGCAGTGGTTTCATTGCAGGATAAAAACATTCCCTTTATTTAATGCCAAAATCGCTCCCTCCTTGGGCTGGGGTTTGTTTTCCTCTTTGACTTTTAAATACAGCACAGCAATTTGGTAAGCGGGAGGAGGGGATACGGTTCCCATCCGGCTGAGGCCACAAGGCCTCCCAAAGAGGCAGGCAGTGAAGCTGGCAACTTGGCTTTCACAGATTCACGGTGTGCTCTCAGCTCTCTCAGCCCAGCATCCCCCCAAGGTACATGTAGGCCCTCGTTGCCCCTCAAAGCAGCCGTGTTTGGGCAGTTCTTACGACTGTAAAGCTGTCCTTGATAACGATTTGGAATTTGCCCTCTTGAAACTGACCCTCCGTTTTCATCAGTCTTCCAGGATTACCTCACTCCTCATTGCTCACCTGGATGATGAGAATAGCCTCTCTCTTCCCTTGGATAATCCCCTCAAAGCCCAGAGTGGACTTTTGGGAACACAGATCTTTCCTGTCTCTCTGCCTTTTGCCCTCAAGATAAAACCCATGGTCTTTCAGGTGGTCTATCTGATGCTCTGTGATCAGGACACATCTTTCATATCCTTGAACCCTGAACTCCAGCTTTACTGAGTCGCCTCAAGGCTTTTATCCCTGGCCTCTCAATTGCTGTCGAGGAAATAAAATGTCAGACTGGTGCCTCAGCACATTTGTTCATATCAGTATTTACCAAGTATACCAAACTTAACCCTGGTGATACGGCAGTGACCAACACAGAGAATGGCTCTGCCCTCATGGAATTTATCTTCTCGTGGAGCGCATGTACAAATTTCTGGCTTCCAGTCTCAGCTGGTGAACGCTTCCTCCTGCAGGACCACACTCAACACAAGTTCAAGCCTTTCCTCTTAACGAGCTCACCGCCACCATTTTCCCCTCCCTCAGCAAACTAACCATTCTTCTGTTTTGCAAAGAAAATTATAGTCAGGAGGAAAAACTCCCTCATCATCCTTTGCTTCTCCACCTGAACCCCACGCCTTCTTCCATCATTCCTTTTGCATCATTGCCTTTGTCCGTATAGCTCCTCATGCATGGAGCCTGGATATTTCCTTCTTATCTTTCAAGATTCACTCAGCATATATTCAAATTGATGACATTAATTTAAAGATGACAGATGATGTGGAGTTGCTTAAATAGCTTTTCATTGGCAATGTGAATATGGTATTGACAGTTTTAGGGAAAGGTTTTTTGAGTGTATTGTCAGTGTTATGATGGAAAAAATCTTTTCAAATTCTGACAACTGCAAAATTCTTTTATCTGCATCATGATAGTTAAGACTATGAACTTGAGAAGCCAACATGAATGGGTTAAAATTCTGTTCCTACCATTTATTAGCTAGGGACTCAGGCAAGTTATTAATATCCCTGTGCCCACAGCTTCCTTATTTACAAAATGGGATGATAATAGATACATCACAGTGTTGCTATCGTGATTAAATCATCTTATAAAAGTAAACTTTTATGAGCGTTTGATGTTTTCATGGGTATTATACAAGAGAGGAAACATCACTTAGGATAAAACGTTTTTTATTAATCCATCGCTTTTTGTACATTTTTCATTAGCCAGGACCACTTAAGGAAACACAACTTTAAACCGTAGTGATCCTTATACAAGCATAAACTCAGGCATTAACATTTTATGATAGCACCTCTAGATGAGATGGGCTCATCTCTCAGGGGATCTGGTGTCTGCAGTTTTGCCTTGTAGTCACTAGATGGAACTACTATTAGTTGAACCAGCTGGACCTTAAGAGTCAAGAAGTTGAGAAAGCTAAGGTTAATTGAATTTCTCCAAGAATAATAACCCACAGGCAAGTTTGCTTATTATAAAATGAAATAAACTCCTTCCTTAAAACTTTGCTTAAAAAAGATTCTTTCAGACTTTACTTGTCTATTAATATGTCTTCATTTATCACTAGACTGGGAAGTCCACTAAAGGTAGGAATCATGTGTTTTCATTCCTGTTTCTTTACTGCTTAGTAAAAAGCCTGGCAAATCTTTGGTCTCATTAGATATTTGTGGAATGAATGAATAAATGAATGAATGAGTGAGTGTCAAATGGGCTCTTGTCTAAATCATTCAGGGCTTCAAACTTTGGTCAAGGCAAATTAATTCTCTATCTAGAGGTATAGCAGGAATGCCCATTCTGAAATGGCCACCCCTATTTTGATCTCATCATCTTGGTGGAATTTACTGCTTTGTGACATTGTCTTATTTATTATGTTCTTATGTGCTATCATCCATCCCCTGTACTAGAATGGAACTCCACAGGGTCAGAATCTTGTTCACACCTGAATCTCTAAGAACTAGCTCAGTGCCTAACACACTGTTGATGCCAGATACATGTTTGTTCAATGAATAAATGGCCTTGCTTTGATAGTGGGCAGCCTGCAGAGGGCCTTGAACACTGAGCTACTCTACAAAACAAATTATGGGGGGAGGGGGAGAAAGAATGTTCAGGACAAACAGCCTGGCTGGGTCTGGGTCAGGGCAGGCTGAGGCATCTTGAGGGGAGAAGACAGATCTTTGTGTGCCCATTCCTTATTTGAAAGTTTTGGAGGAGAAGAGCTGGTAAGCCCATTGTAAAAAGTCTAATGTGTGGGTTGGCCCCCCAGCAGGTACTCATGACGTTTGTAGTGCTAATGAAAGAAGGCAAATAATAACAATCACAACAATCATTGAGGCTTACTTTGGTTTACACACTATTTTAAGAACCTTGTTACATTAATCTCTGCTTCTTTGCTTTGACCTTCTCAGGTGCATACCATTATTAAATCCATTTTGCTGATAAGAAAGAGAGGGTACATATGCATGCAATAACTTGTCTAAAGTCACAGAGATAGAAAAGGGCAGGCTTGGACTCCAGTCCCTGCGCCTTTAACCACCATGTTCACCAATAAACCCCACATCATTCTGCCTCCTCCTGTCAGCAGCCAACACCCCTTCTTTCCCCTTCTGGGCTTGTTTTACTTTACCTGTTACTCATCACACTCCAGCCAGCTTATTTGCCTTTTGTGTTTTGAACTCAAGTTTATTCTTGCTTCAGGGTTTTTGAAATGGTTATTACATTTGGCTTTAAACTGTGCTGTGTTTGACCTGATGATGTTTTTATCATTAAGAGATTCCACATAGAAATCTGAATATCCAGGTTAACTTATAAAAGAAATCACAGGGACTTCCCTGGTGGCACAGTGGTTAAGAATCCACCTGCCAATGCAGGGGACATGGGTTTGATCCCTGGTCCAGGAAGATCCCACATGCCATGTAGCAACTAAGCCCATGCGCCACAACTACTGAACCTGCGCTCTAGAGCCCGCGAGCCACAACTACTGAGCCCGTGTGTCACAACTACTGAAGACCACACACCTAGAGCCTGTGCTCCACAACAAGAGAAACCACCACAATGAGAAGTCCGTGCACCACAACAAAGAGTAGCCCCTGCTCACCGCAACTAGGGAAAGCCCACACACAGCAAAGAAGACCCAACACAGCCGAAAAAACGAAAACCAAAACCAAAACCAAAAAACCCCCAAACAAACAAAAAAACAAAAACACAGTATGTGGCAACACAGATCCTGCATTTCCATATGGCAACCGTTAACTGATACTAGGCCACTTAAGATGAAACAAGCACTTCACTTAACCACAGTTGCCACCCTTCCCTATTGCTCCACCCAGGCTCCTTTGCTAGTTTTTGTTACTTTCCTGACCTCTGTAGGCATCCAATGTTTTGAGTCCTACTTTACATCTAGTTCATCTACTGTGTCAGAGACCTGAAGATACAGAGAAGACTCTTTCCCAGAGCTGCCAGTTTTACATAAGATCTCTGATGCATTTCTATCTCCCTTGGGGGCTCAGAGGCAAAAAAAAAAAAAATAGTATCTTAGAATCTTGTTAACATTCACATTCTACTTCGGTAGGTCTGGGATGAAGCCTGAGGTTCTGCATTTTAAGGAGCTCCATGGTGGTACCAGTGCTGCTGGAAAAACAAAGATTAAAAGAAATGTGATACTTCTTGGGCTTCCCTGGTGGCGCAGGGGTTGAGAGTCCGCCTGCCGATGCAGGGGACACAGGTTCGTGCCCCTGTCCGGGAGGATCCCACATGCCGCAGAGTGGCTGGGCCCATGAGCCATGGCCGCTGAGCCTGCACGTCCGGAGCCTGTGCTCTGCAATGGGAGAGGCCACAACAGTGAGAGGCCCACATACCGAAAAAAAGAAAAAAAAAAAGAAATATAATATTTCTTATTTTTAACCCATTTTTAAAAGTTGAAAAAAAATCCTTGCTGCTTCCTTTTTCACTTTTTGATTGTGAAATAAATTTTACTAAATAGTTATAATTGCAGACACTCGGAAGTCTCAAGTTAAATGCTGCAAGGGCCTGAGAGGTTACCTGATGCAACAGAGAAAGGCCCAGAGGCCCAAAGAAGGGATGTGCTCAAGACCACGCAGGAAGTCAGAGTCAGGCTTCAGACCGTGCTCTTTGATTCTCTGCCCACAAATCTCTGTACAGCAGGCTACAGACTGCAGGATCAGAGAGGAAGCTGGGAGCAGTGCATCTGTCCCTGAAGTGGGTGCAAGGCCCCCAGGATGCCTTCATGAACAATGCACAGTAATTCCCCTGTGCCCACCCTTGTATTCATCAGGGAGGTCACAATTATCTTTACGCTCTGCCTGGAGGCGAACTGTCCAGGTAGCCTCGTTAAGAAGTTATGTTTAAAAGCTGGACTAAAGCTGTAGGTCATCTATAATCTACTAACTGTTTAAGAGTGTATATCTTAAGGCATCTGGAAATTACAGGGATATTTCATAGTCTCATTTGGGGGCATAGGCATGGTGCTAGCTATGGGTAGATCTGTTTTGCTTGGGAAAAGTCAGGAATAAAGAAAAGCCTGGAAAATCCAACAACTGAAATGCTGAGTGGTGGAGGGCAGTGCTGGGTGGAAATATCTGATAACCCAAGCACTGGTGGTCCTGTAGGAAAGCAAAACCGAGACGGTAGGTGGATTGGAGTCAGATCTGAGGTTGGAGGCCATGGAGACAAATGATGGGGTGATTATTATAGGAGGAATCAGGACAGCCCCAGAGTATATGGGGCACAGGAACTAAAGGGTCTGGGTCAAGCGCCAGGGAAAATGGACTGACCCCATTATGCTGGTCTTTTTCTTTGTTTTTTAAAAATTTATTGATTTATATAACACCCATATGGTAAAAAACAAAAAGAAAAATTCAGACAATGAAAGAGGTAATACATTGAAAATAATTCTCCCCCAGTGTCTAATCTCCCACTTCCCAGCCTGCCAGCCCCAGAGGCAACAGCTATGTTCTGTTTCTTATGTACCTCTCAAGATATATTACATGTGCACGTTTATTTTTACACCTATGGAAGAATGTTATAAACTTTGTTCTACACGTTTTTTCCTGTGTATCAATATATCATACATCTTGAATATCATTTCATATCAGTACATAGCAATCTCCCTTATTATTTTAACAGCTGCATTGTATTCTATTAACATATAGCACTGTAATTTATTTAACCTGCCTTTTATAAATGGTTGGCTGTTATTTGCAGTCTTTTGCTATCACAAACGATTTTGCAAAGAATATCTTTCTACAACTGTCTCTACATCATGCATGCATATATCTGTAGGATGACTTCTAGAAGTGAAATGACTGGGTCAAGTGCGTATCTGTATTACTCATTGTGATAGGTATTGTCAAAATTGCCCTCCAGGGAGACTGCACCACACTTATACTCTCACCAGGCATGTATGCTAGTGAATTTCCTCACACCCTGGCAAACAATTTATCACCAAATATTTCGGGGGCTTTAAAAAATTGAGGTATGCTTCATAAACAGTGATATGCACAGACCTTCACTGTACAGTTTTGACAGTTGCATAAACTCTCACCCCAATCAAGACAAATTCCATCACGCCAGAAGGTTTTTCTCAGGCCTCTTTCTAGCCAATTTTGTCTCCTGCTCCAAGAAGCAACTGCTACTCTGATATTTATCACCATAGATTTTTGTTTTTGAGCTTCATATAAATACGATGTGTTCTCTTGAGTTTGACATCTTTTTTTTTTTTTTTTGCCGTACACAGGCCTCTCACTGTTGTGGCCTCTCCTGTTGCGGAGCACAGGCTCCGGACGCGCAGCCTCAGCGGCCATGTCTCACGGGCCTAGCTGCTCCGCGGCATGTGGGATCTTCCCAGACCGGGGCACAAACCCGTGTCCCCTGCATCGGCAGGCAGACTCTCAACCACTGCGCCAACAGGGAAGCTCAATGTTTGACTTCTTTTGATTGATTTAAGGTCTGTGAGATTCATACATGCTATTATCAATGTTTGTCCCTTTTCATTGGTAAATCGTATTCCATTGTGTGGCTATATCAAGATTTGTTTGTCCATTCTCCTCTTGAAGGACATTTGGGTGGTTTTCAGTTTGGGGCTGTGGTAAGTAAAGCTCTCAATAACATTCTTGAACAACTCTGTGTGGACATATGTTTTTGTTTCTCTTGGGCACATGTCCAGGGGTAGAATTGCTGCATTATAGTGTAGGTGTATGTTTTATCATGTAAAAGACCACCAAACAGTTTTCTGAAGTGGCTGAACCATTTTACACTCCCAACAGCAATATGTGGTGTTCTCAGTCTTTTACACAGGGATCATTATATTGGGTGTGAGGTTTTATCTCATTACTTTAATGAGTATTTAACGCATTTCAATGAGTTTTAACGTGTAATTCCCTGATGACTAAAGATATTGAGCACCTTTTCATGTGCTAATATGTCATTAATTTATCTTCTTTTGTAATGTCTGTTCAAGTCTTTTGACAATTTTTATCGGGTGGTTTGTCTTTTATTATTGATTTGTAGGAGTTCTTTATGTAGTATGGATACTATTTTTTTGGTCAGATATATATTTTCGCCCAGTCTGTGGCTGACCTGTTTTTTAATGATATAACTTGATGAGCAAAATTTTAAAATATTGATGAAGTTCCATTTATTTTCTTTCATGGTTAGCCCTTTTTCTTTCCTAAGAAATCTTTGCCAAAGCTGTGAGATTGTTCTCCTATATTTTCTTTCAGAAATTTTATAGTTTTAGCTTTTAGGTTTCTATCCATGATCCTTCTTGACTTGATCTTTTGTACAGGGTGTGAGATAGAGGTCAAAGTTCATCTTCCCCCCCATGTTTACTCAGTTGTTCCAGTGCTATTTGTTAAAAAGCTGTTTCTTTCCCCCACTGGATTGCTTGGGCTCCTTAGTAAAGAAAAACAACAACAACTGACCGTGTAATTATGGGTCTTTCTCTGGATTCTGTCTTCTGTTGCAATGATCCTTATTCTAATGCCATAGTCTCTTGATTACTGTAGCTTTATTATCAGTTTTAAAGTCAGGTTGTGGAGGTCCTCCAACTTTGTTCTTTTTCAAGATTATTTTGCCTATACTAGGTCTTTCATTTATACACAAATTTAAAAATCAGCTCATCAGTTTCTACAAATGGGCTGCTGAGATTTTGTTTGATTTTGCATCAAATCTATTGATCAATGTACAGAGATCTCATCCTAACAAATTAAGTCCTCCAGTCCACCAGCCTATGAACATAGTATACCTCTCCATTTATTTAGGTCTTGTTTAATTTCACTTAGCAATGTATTGATGTTTTGTAATTTTTTTAGCACGCAAAGGGTTCTTGCATAGCATTTATTTAATGTACTTCTACGTTTTTTTAATAGTTTTCATGCTATTAAATATTTATTTAATTTTCCAATTATTTATTGGTATTATATAGAAATATAATTGATTTTTTAATAGTCAACTTGTATTTAATAATTTTGCTAAATTTTCATATTAGTTCTAGTAGCTTTGGGGGTAGATTCCTTTGGATTTTCTGCATACACAATCATGTCAAATTGAATAAAGGTATCTTTACTTCTTTTCAATTTTTGTATCTTTTATGAACTTTTGCCCAACGTTGAATAGAAATGGTATTTTGGACAAAGTATTCTTGACTTACTTGCTACAATGACCTGGACAAGGCCTATACTTCTAGCAGCCTTCATTTTCTCATCTATAAAATGGGGATATATTGGTTGGGGTTTGGTTAGAAAAACATTCATCATGCTAGGTATTTCAAATGGAGAAGATTTAATACAGGGGATTGGTTACACAGGTGTTAGGAGCCTAGAAGAGTGAAAAAGGGGAGGGAAAGTATCCTAAATATTAGAAATGTAGACAGCAGTAACTGTTCCTTAGTGCTGGGTAGGAAAGGCAAGAGGTGATGCCACAGCATTTAGGTGCTCGTGGGAGAATACCTGGTAGGTGGGCCTCTGGATCTTGAAGGGAAGTCCTCCCCAGGAGGTCCTCACACCTTAGGGGACACCGGGTCACTGGTGTTTACACGTATGGGGGCAGTAAGTGACAACTCCTGGGAGTGGCTAGAGCCTTGACTGTCCTCTGCTGTTGCAGAGATGCTGCCAGAAACTGGAGAGAGCGAGTCCCTTCTCCCGTTCTACCGATCTTTCAGCAATGCCTCCTTCTGGCAAAACCCCAAAGGAAGCCAGGCATCAAGGAATTCTGGGATATGAAGTGTGAAGACAGCCAGCCCCACAATGTCAGAGTAGAGCAGAGGTTGGCAAAGAACAGCCCACAGGCCAAATTTAGCCTCCTTTCATGCGGCCCACAACTTAAGAATAATTTGACATTTTTAAATGTTGAAAATAATCAAAAGAAGAATAATACTGTTGACATGGGAACATTATGTAAAATTCAAATTTCAGCGTCCATGAATTCCAGCCAGGTTCACTGGTTTATGTGTTGCCTATGGTTACTTTCGTGCTACAGTGGCAGTGTTGAGCCTTTGTGACAAATACTTAGGCCCGCAAAACCTAAAATATTTAGTATTTGGCCCTTTACAGAAAATGTGTGCAGTGTGGTTTAGAGAGTGTTTTGGGGGCTGAGAGATAATAAGTAAGATAATAAATGACCCCTTGCAGAACAAAAATGATGACTGAAGGAGTTAGTATGTATAAAGTACTTACTAGAGATTTTTAACATACAGCAAATACTTAACCCATTATGAGCCTGTGCTGTGTGTCAGACACTAGGCTAGGTTTTGGGGTGCCAGAGATGAATAAGGCATAGTTATGACTTCCAGGAGATCCCAGCTTGGTAGAGGTGGAAATTGGGTAAGAAAAAAAATCAAAGCAATATAAGAAATGCATTATTAATATCCTACTGTTTGCCCTTGCTGTTCTGGGCTGCAGGAGAGACGCCACAAAAATAAGGCCTCAGGCATTTCCTGTACTGGAACAGAGATGTGGTCCCACCATAACCCCCCATATACTGCTAGTGTAAATATTTGCCTTAGGACCTGTCTTTCCTCTAAAATGAGGAGGCCATCTCCATATCTCCAGAGTCTTATCTATTATACAGTTGACAATAGGCACCTGTATATATGTGTGTTGAACGACTGAAAGAACAAATTGGGATTAAGCAATGTTCCATTCAAAAGGCACATTCTCATCTAGTCCAGTCTCTTCAAATGGAGAAATTGAGTTTCAAAGAGTTTATGCAGCTCACCCTCTGGGTGGTTGGATTAAGGAAAAACCTGCCTTTTCAGAGCAGGTATAGCCTCATGCCAAGGCACATGGCTTGGTGGGCAGAGCTCAGACCAGAATTTCAGCCCTTGCTCACCCCTCTTCAGCTGGAGGCCTTGTGCAGTACATAACTTGTCCCAACCTGCCTGCATCAGATCTTTCTCCAGTGTCTGCCTCCCTGCACCCATAAGCCTCTAGTTTCAATTCCTCTGCCTTTTCCAAAACATCCCTTGAGGTGCAGGTGGGTGGGGAAGATGATGTATTTACAGCTTGGTGTTTGAGAAAGATCCCATAGTGAAAGGGATCCTAAATCTTTCTGCAATTGGGCCGCACACTAGTCACTTCCAGGTCCTGGGGCTGGCAGCTGGCATGGCTCTGAGTAGCCGGCTGTCACGCCCTCGCATACATATTCCTGTTGTCAGAATTAATAAGGCACAATTGCCTGGGGCCTTGTTACCCAAGAATTAAACTTTGGATTTTTATCGTGCAACCTCGAGGATGCTTTTATGGTATCAGAAGTGTTTGGACGTTAAATACTGCTAATATTCATCGCTCCCACATGGGTGCTTCACATTCTGCTCCATTCCCAGTGTGATTAAGGAATGAATTGATTTGGATGAGATCGGCACGTGCTCTTGACAATAAAATGATGAGTCCTTTATGAAGCTGTGCATATAGTGGGCCTGCTGCTGCCCTCGAGGCTGGTAGGTGGGAGCTCATGGGCGTTTGGCACCAAGCCCAGATCACAGTGACACTTGCCTCTGGCCAAAGGAATCTGTAGATCCTCCAAGCGCCTTCAGAGTCCAGCTCTTCCTCCTTCCAATTCCCTCCCTCTTCCCTTTCTTCGTCCCTCTTTCTCTCTCTCTTCCTTCCTCCTTTCTAATTTATATCTTCCCTTTCGCAAATTTCTACCTAACACGCTCTCTCCCTTCTTTCTACTCTTCCCTCCATCCTTTTTACCTCTCTCTCTTCTTCCTTCTCTCCCTTCCCTGAAATCTTATTAAAACACCAACTTTCATTCTCTGCCTTAAATTTCTAGGAATCCCTTAACCTCACTTGAGCCTGATGCTTTTCTGTTGGGAGAATTTCGTTCCCCAAAACAGAGGCCCACTCACACTGGCCCACCCAAGAGGGGTCCTAATAAGACAAACACGTGGAGTTGTAAGGAGACCAGAACCTCTTAATTCTAGCACAGAGCCTCTAACAGGGTCAGGCCTCGTGGATACAGGCCTTGGATAGGACGGAAGTTCTGGATTTCAGGTGCCTGCAGGTTGTGGTGAGAACATGTGATAATGTTTACTGAGTGTTTCCTATGTACCAGGCACTGTGCTAAGTGGTTTATAGATCACTGACTCCAATGGGAGAGACAGGGGCTCAGAGAGGTTGCCTGCCTTGCACTATGGAACTCAGCAAGTTCCCAGCAAGACTGAGTGGGAACTCAAACTCAGACAGCCTTTCCCACCTGGTAGTCCATGTTCTATGGAGTACGTTGACATTAACCTAACTCATATACACTCAACCTACACACGGTTCATCAGGGTGCCATTGGCCCCATGTCAGCCTCATTACCGTTCAGATCTTCTCCCAGTGTTGGCTGGCAGCCTCTTCCAACCTCCCTTGTCTCCATGTGAGGTCATGTGACTCTCTCTCCCTAATGGAATGTGAATAGAAGTGATGTGTATGAATTCTAGGTCAAGGTGGCTAAGAAGTGGATGTGCTTTTCCTCTCTTTTCCCTTCTCTCTGGGGGCAGAGGAACTTTGATTCTCTAGGGGCTTGTGGAGGTTAATATGCAAGAAGCTTGGGTCCCTGCATCACCACTCGGAGGAATGCTCCCCATGCACCAGGGTATCTGAAATATCACATGAGCAGGAAATGATCTCCCATTTCATTCAGCCTCTGCCATTTTGAATTTATTTGTTACAGCAACTGGAGTTACCTGAACAAATACAGTTTGCAAACCCCACATAGGAGGATAGGGTTGTTGGCAAGGGATCTCAAGCAATGCTTTATCCATGACTCGGGACCTCTTGCAGATCAGACAGCAAGGACACCGGCAATGACCATGATGTAACTCATTACAGGCAGACCTTTGCACTCCAGTCTTCATACACTGCCCTTAATCAAGAGTGATATGAGGCAAAGGAGGGAGATGCAGTTGTGGAGGAGAGGGAATTGCTTTCCTGTGAGAGAAGGGTCACAGCTAGGTTGCCTTAAGGGAAATAAAGTGATATTCCTTTTCTTTCTGACTTTGAGGATGGAAGCTAATACCTATTACACTAAAAAAACAAGCCATGTCATATCACTTCTCTGCTTGAAACCAGAGGCTTCTGAGTTCACTCCTAATAAAAGCCAAAGTCCTTACTTTGGAAAATAATCTGCTCCCCTCTGCTCTTACCTCCTGTCACTCTCCTTGCTGTTACTTTTACATGTTCCTGTCTCAGGGATTTTGCATGTGTTTCTTCTGCTTAGAATACTTCTCTCACAGCTATCCTCATGGCTTTCTCTCACCTCCTTTAAGTCTTCTCATGTATCATCTTTCAACACCATCCCTACCAACTCTATTTGAAATGGTACCTCTTACCCCACCCTACTTTCCCCTAATATGTTATCAAACTTACTTGTTTACTCATTGTCTCTTCACCAGATTGTGAATTTCATAAGGCGAAGATATTTTATTTTTGTTTACTATTGTACACCGGATCCTGGGATAGCGTTTGGAATATCATAGGCACTTCACAAATACTTGTTGTCTAACCACATTCTGTCCTATATTGAGATGCTGTTCAGTGGCATTGCTGTTGACTGAGTTTTCTTAAAAAAATTATTTATTTATTAGTTATTTTTGGCTGTGTTGGGTCTTCGTTGTGTGCTGGCTTTCTCTAGTTGCAGTGAGCTGGGGCTACTCTTTGTTGTGGTGTGTGGGCTTCTCATAGCAGTGGCTTCTCTTGTTGCGGAGCACAGGCTCTAGGCGTGCAGGCTTCAGTAGTTGTGGCGCGTGGGCTTAGTTGCTCCGCAGCATGGGGGATCTTCCCAGACCAGGGCTTGAACCCATGTCCCCTGCATTGGCAGGTGGATTCTTAACCACCGTGCCTCTAGGGAAGTCCGTAGTGGAAAAACTTTGAGTTTCTCACCATTATTAGCTGTAAGTTTTCTTTTTTTATATATGTTCCTTATCAAGCTGAGGAAGTTCCCCTCTATTCCTAAGTTTATGAGAGTTTTTATCATGCATGGATATTGGATTTTGTCAAAGGCATGAATGGAAATGATCATGAAAATTTTTTTCTTTCGCCTGCTGATTTGATGAATTACGTTTACTGATTTTTAAATGTTGAACGAGCCTTCCATACCTGGGATAAACCCCACTTGGTCATGGTGTATAATTCTTTTATACAGTGTTGGATTTTACTTGCTCATGTTTTGTTGAGGATTTTTGCATCTATGTGTATGAGTGATGTTGGTCTGTAGTTTTCTTTTCTTGTAATGTGTTTGATCTTGGGGTGTAGTAGGGTAATGATAGCATGATAGAATAAGTTACGAAGTATTCCTTTGGCTTCTATTTTATGGGAGAGATTGTGGAGAATTAGTATAATTTCTTCCTTAAGTGTTTGGAAGAATTCACCAGTGAACCCACCAGGGCCCGGTGCTTTCTGTTTTGGAAGGTTATTAATTATTGACTCAATCTCTTTAGTAGATATAAACCTATTCACATTACCTGTTAATTCCTGTGTATTTTTTGGCAGATTGTGTCTTTCAAGGTACTGGTCCATTTCATCTAGGTTATGAAATATGTGGGCATAGAGTTGTTAATAATATTCCTTAATTATGTTTTTAATGTCCATGAGATCTGTGGTGATGTCACCTCTTTCATTTCTGGTATTAGTAATTTGTGTCTTCCCTGTTTTTGATTAGTCAACCTGGCTAAAGGCATATCAATTTTACTGACCTTTTCAAAGGGCCACCTTACAACTTTGTTGATAGTCTCTATTGATTTTCAATATTCATTTTCAATTCATTTCTGCTCTGATTTTAATTATTTATTTTCTTCTACTTACTCTGAATTTAATTTACTTTTCTTTTTCTAGTGTCCTACAGTAAAAGCTTAGATTATTGATTTTAGATACTTCTCTTTTCTGATATATTCAATACCATAAATTTTTTTTCTAGGCACTACTTTCAGGGCGGTTGCTGTGCCTGGGTTTCTGCTCAGTAAGTTGTGATTCTCTGTATCAGCCTGTCTGTTTGGGGGGCAGCAATTTTCCCTGTGACCTTGTGTCTCTGAAGAATTTAGGAAGAGTTGCTGATTTCTCAGTTTGTTCAGCTTTTTACTTGTTGTTAGAATTGAGTGGTGATTTCTAAACTTCTTACATGCCCAGCTAGAAACCAAAAGTCCATATTGTTGAGAAAAAAAAAAAAGAAGAGGAATAGAATTAGTGACCAGTATTTAAAAATGAAGTAATTCCAGTTAATAACATCCAATCATTTTCTGGCTTCTCTAGAATAATTGGACAACACTACCCTTTATTTCTCCCAAGTTTGAGTTGAATAGCAAGTTGAGTTGATGCTTATCTTGGCGGGACATATGTTGTCCGGTTCTCCATGATCTATTCCCAGCATGGCTCATCCTCTTATTTTTCTTACCTTAGCCCTGGAGTCATTTGAGTTTGTGATTCTTACTTTAGATTTTGCTCTTCTCCCAGCCCTCCCCTCTCTGACCTGCCTGGGTTTATTGTTTTGTATTTGGTCTCATAATTGACTCCTAGTTCTGAGCCATATCATGACAGATGTAGCACTCCCTCTCTCTCTAGTCCAGATCTGGTGTCTTTGATCTCCCTTGTGAAGCTAAAAACAGATCAGACTGTGTTTCTCCAGGCTTATCTCAATTGGGCTGGATGACTGGGCAAATCAGAAGGTTCTCACATCAGGGCATCTGCATATTCCTGGCCCCTTTACCTCTCCCCACCTCTCTCCTGAGCAGGGTCCTGGGGTGATGGGTGGGGCACCAACAACACATCTAGGGTCCCTATGACTGTAACGATCTGCTTGCTCCCTGCCCCTGCAAACCTCTGACCTGCTCAGCTGCAGCCACTTAGCCCCCAGCAGCAGCCCCATGGTGACTCAGAGCTCAATGCAGACCATGCTCAGAGAAGTATCGGGAGGTCTTGGCAAAAAGCCTCTGGCCCCACTGGACAATCCTGGTGGGACTGCATCATAGCACAGAGACTGCTGGTTACTCTGAAATCAGTACTTTCTCTTGGACGTACTTTGGGGGAACACTTGTAGCATCTTGCTGGAGGCTGATGAAAACAAAAGCAAATAAAAACAGGGAGAGATAAATCAGGTGGATGGCTCATCTTCTCCAATTGGAGGAAAGGAACATGAGACCCCAGTGTGCTCAGACAGAAAGAGATTAAAAGAGTCAACAGCCTCTCCCCTCCTTTTCCATCATGTAAGGCAGAAATGACAGTTGCTGACTGAATAATGGTGGCTAAACAGGGTAATCCTTGAGAGGGCTGAAGAGGGATTTAATCATTGCCTGCTAGTTCCAGCATTTGAGTAAAAAGGACAGTTACTAATCACCACTTCCTCCACTCCATTTCACTCCTTTTATCATCATTCTTTCTATACAGGTGGTGGGAACTCTAGCCCAAACTGGAAGGAGAATGGTCAGGGGATTTGTCTGGCTTCAGGTATGGCTTGATTCAGATGCTCACATAATGTCACAAGATCTCTCCTCTTTCTTGCTTTTACTGTTGGATCCATTTTCAGAGTCTCTACCTACATGTTGGCAACATGGCTCGATCCTCCCATCCTTCCAAATTCAAGTCCAGTGAGGAAAAAAAGAGTATCTGCAAAACCAGGTTGATGTGTGGAGTGTTAATCACAGAGCAACAATATTTCAGTACAACAGAGGGGCTCTTTGTGATTTATCTTTTACTGCATTTTTATAAAGAGCAATATATTTTCTTATTTCTTTCCCTTGTTACCATAGCAATCTTTCCTAAATTAAATATGTAACCAGTTACAAATGTATAGAGGGATTCTCTCTTCCTGTCACCTAACAGAGTCCCCAATTCCACTTTGATTAGCCCAAGATGGGGCACATGCCAACCTCTGAATTAATGGCTATAGTTAGGGGGATTTGGTTGGGCTAAATGGCCAGTTCTGGGTCACATGCCTCAGCCCCAGAGTCATGGGCAAGGTCCCACACAAAATGGAGAAGGGAGTGAATGAACGCTGATATTCCCCAAACGCCCGTTCCCTGTGATCTTTCATTCCATTTATCTCCTGCCTGCAACAACCTTTCTCTCACTAAGGACATCAGTGGTTGTCTCAGTTGGTCTGGGCTGTATAGTAGAATACCATAGACTAGGCAGCTTATAAACAACAGACATTTGTCTCTCACCATTCTGGAGGCTGGGAAGTCCAAGATTAAGGTGTCAGAAGATTTGGTGTCTGGTGAGAGCCCACTTCCTGACTCATAGATGGCCATCTTCTCACTATGTCCTCACATGGCAGAAGGGGCAGGGGGTCTCTCTGGAGTCTCTTTTATAAGGGCACTAATCCTATTCATGAGGGCTCCACCCTCATGCCCTAATCACCTCCCAACTGCTCCACTTTCAAGTACCGTTGCATTGGGATTTAGGATTTCAACCTATGAATTTTGAGAGGGCACAAACTTTTAGTCTGTGGCAGTGGCCTCCTGCCTGTGAAATCCAGTGGATAATTTTCATGCATTATCTTAATGAAATTCCCTGCAGAATTGGGCTCTGATTATATTTTAATATTTTCTCCACATTCCAAGGTCTCTCTTTTCACTTTCCTTCCTATTTTACTAGCTCCTCCTTTTATTCCCACCAATTAAATATTTGTTGTTATTTCCCCGGGTTTAGTTCATAGCCCTTGTATCCATTAGAAATGCATTCAGCTTTAAGTGACAGATTGCTTGAGGAACAGTGGCTTAAGCCATAAGGATACTCATTGTTTCCTTGAAATGACCTTGGGTGTCTTAGAGCTACCCAGTGGTGTCATTAAGGACTCGGGCTCTTTCTATGCTTTTTCCTCAACATTTTTAGCTTGTTAGCTTTTCCCCTATACTTGTCAATCTCATAATTACAAAATACTGTAGTGATGAGCATTTTATTGAGTTTAAAGCAGGGACAGTGATGAAGAACAATGCCAGCATCTCACTCTGTGAATCTGCCCTTTTACAGGTAGGACAAAACCTTTCAAAAATCCTCCTGGGAAAACTTTCCTTTCACCTTATTGGCCAGAACAGGGTCACATGTCTATCCCTGGCTGCAAAGGCAGCAGGGAAGGGGGTAGTCAGTCAGTGAAGTCTGCCACCCCACACACTGCCCCTGAACAGCCCTCTCCGTCCCCCAAAGCCTTGGCTGCCATCTTTACACTAATGCTCCCAGATTTCAGTTCAGACCTTTCCTTTGAGATACAGAACAGTGGAGGTCAGACCTTTCTAGCTGGGTAAGTCTTGGGCACTGTACGCAGTCCACATGCTCAGAGCAGAACTCAACGTCGTCCTCAAGTGTGTGCTTCTTCCCACGTTTTCCAGCATGTCCCACATTTCTGCCACAAATAAAAACCTAGATGCCGTCTCAGTCCTTGTCTTGCTCACCCTGCTCTTGCTGTGAGGGATGGAGTCATTTTCCCAGTGTTCACACCCTCCCAGGTTTAAATTCTATATCTGTGCTCTTGGCCACATGACTCTGAGTTCTTCCCAGTAGAGGCAGAACACATTGCCCCACCCCATCCATGTTGGGCGTGGCCTGGAGCGGGGGTGAGAGTGTCGACTGCCCATTCTGGGCCAAGGCTGGACACTCGCATGTTCCCGAGTGTTCGCCTCGCTCAGGTGATTGCTACCGAAATCTTGGTCTCTGTACACCAGTGCTGAATCGAAATCATGGACACAGAGTTTTGGGTGAAGAAGAAAAGAGTAGCTTTATTGCTTTGCCAGGCAAAGGAGGCCACAGCAGGCTAATGCCCTCAAGACTGTGTCCTCCCTGAAAGCGTTCAGTGAGTAAAACTTACAGTGTTAGCTCAAAATAGGGTTCTTCATAAGGATCGGGGCAGGTGTGGGGTCTGCATTCTTCTCTTCTCATGGAACATTTCAAAGCCGTCAAGGCCAGCATCGGGAGGTCGAGAGATGGGCTCTGGTGGTCTTTGGGGTTATTGTACAGTGACCTTCTCTTCTGGAATGAAGAAAGCTTCAAAGAAGAAGAATGTAAGGGATTGTTTCAAAGAGGATAAACACCGGGTGCCTGATATAGCTTTAACTAACAAATGAGTTACTCTAGGCTATTAGGTGCAAAGGAATCATTAACAAAAGAAGGAAAAAAACATATGGAAAGAGGGCGTGCAAGTGAAGCGTAAGGCGATGGAGACCTAGCTAGTCCAGTCGGTTTTAGCTATAACATGATCTGCCATGAGAAGGACGTGCTCCAGGTGGCTACAACCCCTTCCGTCTGGACCCTGAACGAACCCTGGAGCCTGAGCCAGGTGTGAACTGAAGCCGACCTGGAGCCTGGAGCCAAGTGCAGCCTACTTACAGCTTGCAGCAGAGCACAAGGACAGCCTAGATCAGCCTAGCTGCAGTCCCAGGAGCATGAGAATAAATGCTTTTTGCTGTAAGCTGCTGAGCGTCGAGCTGTTTGTGTTATGGCGTTATTGGGGCAAGGGTTCACTAACACAAATGCAATGATCCAACCCCAGGAACACCTTTTTTTTTTTTTTTTTTTTTTTTTGCGGTACGCGGGCCTCTCACTGTTGTGGCCTCTCCCGTTGCGGAGCAACGGGCTCCGGACGCGCAGGCTCAGCGGCCATGGCTCACGGGCCCAGCCGCTCCACGGCACGCGGGGTCCTCCTGGACCGGGGCACGAACCAGTGTCCCCCGCATCGGCAGGCGGACTCTCAACCACTGCGCCACCAGGGAAGCCCAGGAACACCTTTTATGTTCCTGCTTCATCTGTCCCTCTCCCACTGGTCTGTTCTATCTAACCGTCAAGCCCCAGCTAAAATATCAGCTGGTATGACGTCTTCCCCGCCCTCAGGGTGCTTCTGGTCAAGCAGAAAACAGCTATTGAAGAGTAACTATTCGTTCAATGTTGCAAGTGTTTAAAAAGGAAACTAGCTTGAGCACAGAGCAAGGAACCTGCACCTGTTTTGGGCTGGGGGTCCCGCAGGGCTTCCTGGGAAAGTGGTATTTAAAGCAGAGTATGGATGAGAAATAGGATATGGCCAGATAAAGTGGAGAGGCAAGAATACTTCAGGAGGAAGAAAGAGTTTGTGTGAGGACCCTCAGGGCAGGGAGTGAGGTTGCCGTGAGAGAAGGGAGGACGCCCTAAGGTGGAGCCAGATCGGGGTGTGGGGGGGGGACCCAGGGATCCAACATTTGTCCTAAAGGCAACCAGAAGGTTTTAGGTAGGGGCATGCTGGAGACTGGGTCATGAAAGGCAGAGCAGGTCTCTCCCTGGGATCCCACAGTAGTTTTAGCTCTGTTATCACATCTGCGTCCCTGCCTTGCAGCTCTGTGTTTAAGCATGGTCCTTCTTTTGAGACTGTGAATAACTCCAAGAGAAGGATGGGGTGGCCGGTGAGTGCCCCCCACCCCAGAGCACAGGCACGGTGGAAGGAAGAAACAAACACAAGGAATTAATATTTAAGAAACACAAGCTTTGTGCCAGGCACTGGTTTGGGTGTTTCACCTGCTTTGGGAGGCAAGAGGGCAGAACTTTGACAAGGATGGAGGAGGGAGGGATGAAAGAAGGAAAAGATCCATCGCTCATTTTCCGATTTACCCTAAGGACGAGATCCAGCCTGCAGCCCAAGAGATTCAGATTAGATGTGAGCAAGGTCTGCTCCACGGACAATGCGGGATGTTAGACGCTTGAGTGCATTTTCAAGGCTGGAGGAGAGTTTCCTCCTCTGGCAATTGTAAGGAGTGAGCCCAGTTCTCGTGGGGACTGAGTGGTGAAGTGATTGTGCCGAGAGGCAGGGGCCAGGCTGGTGGTCCTGTGGAGTCCTCTCCCATCCCTTTCTGGGTGTGACTCAGATGCCCTGGAAGTAATTTGTCCACAAGTGCTAGGAAGAATCTACTGGGCTATTTGGGGAAGGATGTCTTGCTGAATTCAAGGTAAATAATGGGCATCAGGTGCCACCTGAAGGCCAGGTAAACTTGGGGAAAATTTCTTAACCTAATTTGCAAAATGGGGCTTAAGCACGATGACTCTGTAGCGTTGCTGGAGGGAGAAATATGTCACATGTCTTACGTTCAGTGACGGTTGGGGGTCTTTTCTGTGTCTAGTGACCTCTTTTGGGAATGAGGGCCAGATCCATGCCCTTGACCTCTTTGACAGTCTCTGTCTCCTATTCCTGCTATCAGAGAGGAGGGAGGGAGAGAGAGAGGGGGAGAGAGAGAGAGAGAGAGAGAGAGAGAGATCAAGTGTGCTCTGAGATAATTTTAATATTTCCCCTTTCCAGAGGGAGAGAGGGAACAGAGCATCTTTTGTTCACCTCCATGCCGCTGCGCTGTGATATAGACTTTCAGAGATATTCATGTTGTGATTTATTCAATTCTTTTTCTCCGCTGATTTTAATTAAGTTCCTGAGCTGTCTCCAAGCCTGGGGAGCGGGAACAGAACATGAAACATTGAGAGCCAAATGCTTTTCCTTTGCAATTGAGTTTTTCCGAGTTCTTAAAGTGCTTCACGGGAGAGGTGAGAGGCGTCCAGAGGCTGAGGCATTTCCTGTGCTCCATCAGTCCCTAAATAATAAACATAAACATTAAAATCCGGTTAAGAAAAATCACAGAAGTCATTACAGCTTGGTGGCTGATGGGGACTTTGATCAAATCTTTTACGCAATTTCACAGTTTCTGGGGGAATTCACTGAGCTGGCATTGATCTTGTTCGTGCCAGATGGATTGTTTTCTCCCAGCAGCCACGGTGCGGAGAGCACAGGACCTGCCACCTCCCAAACCAATTTCATCTTCGGATCTAAGTTCATGTCATGCTTTTTAAGGGCGATGCCGTGGCAGCTTCTGGACCAGTTCCTTGGATTCCCATCAGGCACAGCCCACACCGGACCTCCAGCGGGCCTTCCCAGAGATATGGAAAGTCAGTGAGGTCCCAGAGCCAGCCTCTGATCCCTGGGCCAGAGGAAGGTCACTCAGTAGGATCTAAAAGCCAGATGGCTGACCACCGGCCTGTGGTCAATGTTGTGGAAATGGTAAGTTTGAAAATGCAAATGCTTTTGGAGCCGGCCTACAACCTAAGAAGAGAAATAGCCCGCGTATGGACTTTGGCAAAATGGTGGATCCAAGCTGGGTCTAAAGTGGGCAGCCCTTTAGGCCAATAGTTATCACGTGGGAACCCTGGCTTGCTGTGGCCAATGTCCTGAATTTTCCAAAAGCCAGAAACAAGGACTTCGAGTAATACGAAAATTTAAAAAAAACACCCAAATCTTATATTTAAATATTGAAAACAAATTTCCAAACATTTAAATCACTTTGCTGGTCAAACAACATACATCTGCAGGCTGGAGTGTAGCAGTGGACACTGGTTTTCAATCCCTGACATGTTGGTGAAAAGTGAACGCTTGGAATCAATGTCCAGGCACCATCACCTACCAGCTGCATGACCTTGGCACGTATTTTAACTTCCGAGGCTCCACTTATAAGGACGGTACGTAGAGCACGGTGTACTCACAATGTAAAGAGCCTGGTGCACAGTATGTAACCAATAAATGCTATAACGGTTGCTGTCATTGTCATTGTTAGCTTCTTCTTTATCATCACCATCACTGTGATATGGTGATTTATAATACGATATATATATATATATATATTTGGTTACGTTTCTGTGTTACTGTTTCTGTTCTGTTACTGTGTCCCTGTTTCTGGCCAAAGAGCTCCTAAAACTCTTGGAATTTCCTAAGCTATGACAGCAAGAAAGGTGTCTTGAGTTATGTTAACGAGGTGACTTTTGGGGGTTGATGATTAGTTGAGCCAACCTTGCGAGTAGAGGCTTTGAACTTTCAGGCCCATCCTCAGACTCCAGGGAAGGGAGGGGAGGGGCTGGAGATTGAGTTCAACCACCAATGGCCAGTGATTGAATCAATCATGCCTATGTAATGAAGTCATCGTAAAACCCAAAAGGACTGGGTTTGGAGACTTTCTGGGTTGGTGAACACATGGAGATTCAGGGAGAGTGGAGCTCTTGGAGAGGAATGGAAGGTCTGCACCCCTTCTCACATACTCTGCCCTGTGCCTCTCTTCCCCCTGGCTGTTCCTGAATTAAATGCTTCTGTAACTCACTGGTGATCTAGTAAGGAAAATGTTTCTCTGAGTTCTGTGAGCCACTCTGGCAAATTGATCAAACCCAAGGAGGGGGCTGTTGGAACCTCTGGATGTATAGTCAGTCACAGTGGTAAGTCCGAAGCCCAGGTGACAACATGGACTCCAGATTGGTCTCCAAAGTGGTATGTGTATGCACAATGGAATACTACTCAGCCATAAAAAAAATGAAAGAGTGACATTTGCAGCAACATGGCTGGACTTCGGGAGTATCATACCAAGTGAAGTAAGTCAGACAGAGAAAGACAAATATCATATGATATCACTTATATGTGGACTATATCTTGTAATAAACTTTAATGCAAAAGAATCTGAAAAAGTATCTATATCTATGTCTATATCTGTATCTATATCTGAATCACTTTGCTATACACCAGAAACTAATGCAACTTTGGAAATCAACTACAATTTAAAAAATAAAAGAAATGTGAAAAAAATCATCATGTTGTACACCTTAAACTTACCCAATGTTATATGTGAATTAAATCTCAGTAAAGCTGGGGAAAAGAGAAATGTGATGAAACATGCAAGTTTCACATTAGACTTACTGGATCAGACCCTGGAAATGGGGCCCGGTGATCAGTTTTTGTTTTAGGATGATTCTAAATTCGCATAGTTGTAAGGAACAATGCAGAGAAATCTTTTGTATACTTTTCCCAGTTTTACCTCAATGGTAACATTTAGCAAAACTGTGGGCTGTGCCCCCTCCTTTGGGTGGGACATTGGGGCATTGTGCTGGTTAAGTGGCCTGAAGCTCAGAGGAGTGGCCTCAGCCCAGTGGGGGAGCCCAGGGAGCAGTGGACCTGGTTTTTAATGAGATGACTCTGGCCCAGGAAGCCCAGCGAGCAGCCCTGTGCCCTGGGGTGTCCACTTAGAGTGTCTTGAATTAATTCTGGGCTGCAACCAGGTACTAGAATTGAATTATTGAGACACTTACTTCTGGACACGGACAGGAAAATCTTGGGTAGCTTGAGCCTTTACGAGAGCCCCCCAGATTTAATTTTGGGTGTGTGTGTCAGCTCTGTATTTTGTTCTTTTGGGAAGGGGCTAAGGGCTTGCAAGGAAGACAGGAAAGGTAAGTTTTGTTACGGGATGGAAGAGGTTTCACACGTGGGGCATCCAATCTTCCACTGACTGGAGTACCTTCCACGCCATTGGACTAAAACCATGCGACACAGAAGTCCTTATCGTTTCCAGTTCACATTTTGGGAACATGAAAACAGAGACCAGGGTGATGAAAACATGAAAACAGAGACCAGCCCAATGCCCAATTTCTAGGGATGTTAGAAACTGCGCCATGTGACCCCTGAAGAACTAGTGGAGAGCTGAAGAATCAGCTCATCTTAGAAGTCAAATCATTGATCTTTTAGGTCCCCTGGATGGGATCATTTCCTGCAAATAAACCCTGTTAGCACATTTGACAGATACTTGGAATTTACTGGAGTCATCCCGTTTTCCCACCCAGCCTTGCCCCTCCTCTAAACCCATGTCCTTTCCAAATATCTTATTGTGCTGTGACACTCATCTCTGCCCCCATTTAATAGGTAAAGTAACTGGGGTCCAGAGAAGGTAGGTGGTGTGCCTGGGCTCACACAGTGGGGAGCATCACAGCCAGGATTTGAAACTGGGTGGGCAAAACTCTGGAGCACAATGCTCTCCCGCTACCATGTGGCTCCTCCCCTTATTAGAAACACAATGTAATTAAGTGCTCGGGGCTTGCCATAATTCAAAATACACTACACAGCAATCTACCCAAGACACCATTCATAATGGAGCAATGACAGGGGAACTGCCCTCCTGACAGGTGAGAGATTCTATCCGTCTGACTCCATCATCACCATTACTCGCGCTGTATCTCGATTATCTCCCCCGTAAGACGTATTTACAGCAATATTAAAAGGGAGAGGAAGGGATATATTACGTTCCTTATGTACTACATATATTACATGCCCATGCCCATCACGGCCCAGATGATGCCAGACAAGGCGGGCTGCGGTGATAGGAGCAAAGTCATTCTATCAGTTTCAAACGGGCCAACTACCTCCCCATGTGATGGGAGAGATCAGCATCATTGTCAACACCCCCATTTCATAGAGGAGAACACTGAGGCTCAGAGGACTGAAATGATTTGCCCTAGGTGCCCCCCGTCTTGGACTAGTGGAGGCAAGACTTGGCCCCAGACCTTCTGATTTCATATCCCCTGAGACCCTTATATTACAGATGTCTCTGGGGATGTGTTCATTCATTCCCTCATTCATTGATTCATTTAATATCTACTGAGTGCGCACCTACCGCGGGCTAAACGTGAGGTGCTGTGAGGATATTGTGAAGGAGACCACCTACACTCCCTGGTCAGAGGGACCAGAGCAGGGGTCTTGCCCAGGTTGATTTTCCCCAGGCAACATTGCACAGAGTCTGGAGACATTTTCGGTTGTCACAATGAGAAGGATGCTACTGTCATCTCCTGTGTTGATGCCACATAAGTTGCCAAACACCCTACAATACACAGGACAGCCCCACAACAAAGAGTTATCCATCCCCAAATGTCAATAGTGCTGATTATTGAGATGCCCTGGCCTAGAGCATATTGAAGAAGACAGAATTCATCAAATTATTCCATTCAGGAGGGTGTGGTTACAAACAGAGAAACAAGAAATGTATAAACATCAACAGCCATTGCTTTTATAGCGCACACTGCCAGGCTTGGCTCCAAGTGCCTTTACCTCTACTAACTTAGTCCTTAAAACAACCCGGTGGGATTGGCATTATTGTCATCTCCAATTATATAGAGGAGGAAACTGAGGTTCAGAGAGGTTAAGTACCTTATCTAGTGTCACACAGTCAAGGAGGGACTGGGACTTGAATTCTAGGCTGTTTGACACCAGCTTCCCTGCCTTTGGCCACTACCTTGCACTGCCTCCTTGTGAGACAAAGGAACTTGTCCTGGTTTGGGGTTGAGGGATGCTCTGTGGAGGAAGAGACACATGATATGAGATTTAAGGAACACTAGAGCATAGGGGAGAGAGGGAAGAGCATTTCACTCAGGCGGAACAGCATGGGCAAAAGCCACATGGCAAGAGGCATGGTTGGGAAAACGATTGAAAGTGACTGTGATAGGAGAGCAGAGGTCTGGGGTGGAGATGAAGCTGGAGGGTCCAGCAGGGCCACAGGCTGGGTTTGCAGGGAGGGTGTGTTCTGAGCAGAGCAGTGGCAGGGTCTGACTTGGACTTTGAAGGTCTGCTCTGGCTGCTCTGTGTAGAGGGGGGCCTGAGTACAGAAAAGGACAAGAGAGGAGGCAATTGCAATGCAAGGAGACTGGGCTGGCATCACTGGGCTGCAGAGAAGTGGACAGATGTGAAAACTATTTAGGAGGCCAAACTGCCAGGATGTGGTGATGGACGGGGTGTTGGGGCAGGGTGATGGGTAATGCATTGATCGCCACCGCATGCCTGACCTACTTGTGAATTAACCCAAAGATTGCTGGTGGACAGCCCTGGAGACTGCTGGGAAGGGCTGCTGGCCTTGCCCACCCCTCCTTGAACCTGAAAGCCCCTGTCCCCGGTCATGGTCCCCGCTGCAAAGCCCAGGAGCAATCATCATTGTTGTCTTGCTCTGTTGACAGCCCTCTGCCTGTGCTTTCAGATGCCTCTAACTCACAGATAATTAATGTCAGCCAGCTGTCACCACACCCTGGCTAATCACAGTGCTTGGGGGTAGGCACGCTGGTCGATGAGCAGCCCAGGGATCTGTCAGCCCCAGGAAAGGGCGCGTCACTTGCCCAGTCACTGGAGAGAGTGCCGTGAATTTAAGCACACGCCTGTTTGCTTGAGAGGCACTGGCAGTCTCCCTCCCATGGGAGGCAGATGCTCAAGGTCATGTCTGCAGGTCCAGGGACCCAGGCTGGGCAAAAGGAGAGGGAATAGGTAGGGAGTTTACTCCTGACGGGTGTGGACACAGCCCCTCCCCTTTCCTACGTGTAAACCACAGTGGCTTCTATTTCAGGCTCAGTGCTGTGCTCAAAATTCAGATAATTAAGTGCGTTGGCACAGCCCTGAATTGCTTTCGCAGTCACACGAAGACACTTGTAGCTCCCCAAACACTTCAGCCTTTGCTGAATTTCTTTGCCTTCGTCTGGGCAGTTCCTTCTGCTCGTTGCAGTTTCCTGAGCCCCCAGTTCCCACCCCCACTGGCACATGAGCCATGAAGTTAAACTCGTTGCTCAGCACTCTTTTTCCAAGGAGTTGGTGTCAGCCCCCGTGTTCCAGCAACACATTGTGTAAACTTCTAGGACATTTATTCATTCATTTGTTTGTTTGTTCATTCATTCATTCACCAGATCAGCATTGAGTTCCCATTGAGCACGGCTCTGCGCAAGAAAAAACGGTGATCAACAAGGCGGACACGGTCTGCGCCAGGGCACAGTCTGCAGGGCAAGGCGGCAGCGTTAAGAATGATGCAAAGTGTTGTTAATTACAGCGTCATCAGTTCTTCTTTCCACGTTGCATTTGTGTCTCTGTTTCCAATTCTAGGACTCTGACTCCATGGGAATCTCTCTGAGGTCAGAGACTGTCTGATTTATGTCTGGGTCTTCGGTGTCCAGCACAGTATATTCACAGTGACTATTTAATGAAAAACAGTGAATGGAGTAAATGAAAGCTGGATTCACACACCCAGGACAATGAATACTTCTTCATCCAGAGAGCTGCCTGCCATCCCAAGCTACCCAAGGTACGTTGTGATGTGTCAACACAGTCATTTGAAGGAATAGTTGGGCACATCGGATACAGCCTGGGCAGGGGAGGGTCCCTCTTTTGGAGGTCTGGTTGCCCAGGCAAAAACTCAGAGACAGCCATCTCAAGCATCTGTTATATGTGTAGCACTGTGCCCAGGGCACGAGGGATTGAGGCTTCCCTCTGAAGCTGAGTGGCAGGCTGAACTCTGGGAGACAGGAGACAGGGCGAGGGCAGCAGAGACCCTCCAGTTGGTCTAGGAAGCTCCAAGGAGCATCAGCTTGCCCACCAGTGCAGTGGAAGGAAACTAGAGGGGAAGAGGCAGTGAGGGAGTCAGCTCCCCATCTAGGAAGGTATTCAAGAAGATCATAGAAGATGCCTTGCCCGAGATGCTGCATTCCCAGTTGGAATAGGCAATCTGAAAGAGCTATTGGGATGGGCTAAGTGTGAAACTCAGCAAGCTTCTGCCGTGGGTCTCATAGGGAAGGGGACTTGGGGTATAGTTAGGAGCCCTTGTCTCAGAATCAAACAGACTTGTATGATTAAATCCTGGCTTTAACCTCTTAATAGTTGTGCAATAGTGAGGAAGTCATTGAACTTCTTTTTTTTTTTTTTTTTTTTGCGGTACGCGGGCCTCTCACTGTTGGGGCCTATCCCGTTGCGGAGCACAGGCTCCGGACGCACAGGCTCAGCGGCCATGGCTCACGGGCCCAGCCGCTCCGCGGTACGTGGGATCTTCCCGGACCGGGGCACGAACCCGTGTCCCCTGCATCGGCAGGCGGACTCTCAACCACTGCGCCACCAGGGAAGCCCCCATTGAACTTCTTTGATCCTTAGTTTTCCCCTTTGTAAAACGGGGGAAATGACACTTACATGATAACACCTGCAAAGTATGGTGTACGGGCTTGACAAACGGGAGCTACCCATGCTGTTTGTAAAAGATCAAAGGCCAATGCAGGAAACGGACCGGTGCCCAGTGGATGGGGAAGCGGGGTAAGGAAGGCTGCACATGCTGGGTTTGGGGCAGATGGCACCTGGGGAAAAGCCATAGCAGGAGAGGGGTGCCAGGGCAAGGAGGCACCAGGCACCGCCCTGCAGAAGGAAGTGAGTGGGTGAGGGCTGGCTGAGCAGGGCTCCTACTGAAGGACGGGCAAGCTCAGGCTCCAGCTCTCAACTCATCTTGAATCCCCATTAAGGGGATGGCTTCAGGGCCGACGTCTGGCTTCTGTTCTCTTCCAGCTCTGGGTGCTTTGTGCTTCTGGGGTCCCAGTTATCAGCAAGAGTGATTCCTACCTGTTCATTTGTTTCACTTCCTTCTTCCCCTCTGGTAGAAGGCTCCTCATTCATTTGCTCCCTTTTAAAGTCAGTCGACAAACCCTTCTGAGAACTGCTTTCTGGCTGACTTCTTGCCTAGGGCTTCTAGCCTAGGTGCTGCAGAATTGCAACAGAGATGGAGCAAACAGAGTCCCTACCCTCAAGAACCTCTAGCCTGGAGGTGGAGGCAGAAATGTGGCAGGGGACTGTCATACAGTGTGCCAACTGACACGGCAAGTACAGCCACTATAATATAGCTAACACTGCATGTTCATCGCACGTAAGTTACCTTATTGAGTCTTTGCTACACCCCTTGGGGGGAGGAGTTGAATCTCAGAGAGGGTAGTTCACATTTCCAAGGTCACACAGCCCTTATCGGTCAGGTCTGCTTGACATCCATGTTCGTGCTCTTAACCACTATGTTATGCAGCCTCCTTATGTCTCCTAATTCATTCGATAGATGTTTATAAAGCTCCTACTATGTGTTGGGGACCATAATAAAGGCAGATACTACAACAGAGAACAAGGCATCTCCTGTTCTGTGCCTATGGGGAGTATACATTCCGACCAGGGTTCTTTGGAGCACAGAGGAACTCTTCTTGGGTGACATATTCACAAAGAAGGTGGCATGTGAATTGGGTTCTGAAGCATCTGCAGGAGTTTTCCTGGCAAAATATGGAAGTATGTGTGTGGGTGCGAGGTTGAAGAAGTCATCCAGGAAGTGGAAATAGCAAGGGCAAAGGCCTGGAAATGTGTTCCTAGAATAATGAGAATTCCTCCCTCCCTGCTTCTCTCTTGTCCTTCATCCTTCCTTCCTTCCCTCCTTTTTTCTCTCCTTCCTTCCCTTTTATTTCTGAATGGGTGATATTTTCACATAGTTCAAAAGTTTAAAGGCAAAAAAATGTGTATAGTGAATATCTTCCTCCCTCTCCATCCCCACCTCCACCCATTCATTTCCCACCCTACTCCCCCCCCCACACCCACATATCACCACTTTCTTTTGTCTCCTAAGCATCCTTCCAGAGTAGCTTTACGCAAATGCAAGCAAATATAAATAAGTTTTCTTATCTCCCCCTTTTATTTCACAGAGAACATGCCTACTACTCTGAAGAAAGATGAGAATTTAATGCAGCTGAAGCATAGCTTTGGGGGACCTGGGAAGCAGGGAATAGTGGGTGGAGATTTGGTTGTGAGGGGCCTTGAATGTCATCCTAAAGACCTTTCGAGTGTGGGCATATTCTAGGCCATTTCTCAGATTTTTCTCCAAGTCATGACACTTTCAAGGAAACTACAAACCCAGCCAGAGTTATCAGGAGCTGTCCGATTGACTTGATTAAAAACAAAACCACAGCCACAATCCACTCCCACCCCCCCCAAAAAAAATTAAGAAAAATGAAACTCAAGGCAAAGGTAATCACAATGAATTTGTATCACACCGGGAGCTAGCTGCCTCTCTTGTTTTCTCCTTCATTTATTTTCTGGAAAACATTCACTGACTCATAGAATAGTTCCCTTCCCTCTGTCAGCAACCAGCCCTTGGAACCAAATTGCTGGCTAAAAATAATGTATTTTTATTAAAAATCACTTTAAGTTGGTACATATTTCTAAGACAAATTCACATATGGATAACCACCCAGTATTGCTTGCTATAGATAAGTGATGAATTATTTTAATCAGAAGTGGGTTTATCAGCACTGCAAAAATAAATTTATGAGATTTTTCACAATCTGGTTGTCTTTTCTGATTCTTCGTGTTTATATTTAGTATTCAATGAAGACTAATCGTGACTATTGGACATTCAATAAAACTTCCCCAAAGCAGATTCATCTCGCCCATAATAAAGACTGACATTTTCTCCAGTCATTCTGGGAAATGTTTCCAGTCTCTACGTACAAAACTAGATGGGAAAATACATACACAGAGACTTTCCTCCCAAACACCAGCAGTCATCTTTGGCTCTGCAGTAGAGGAGTGCATTGCTGTGTTTAGTCAATCATCATCCAACACCCGCAGATCTGATGCTCACGGTGGCAGCCACTGCATAGAGGGAGAGAGTACTGAACGATTCAGAAAGGGCTCAGCCCTGCCCTGGCTCCCCGGCCAATTTGACTTGCAGCAAGAAAGACCTTAGTAGCCTCTTACTGTTAACTGGCTATGCTCAAAACTGAACGTTGTTTTATTTCATGTCCCAGAATGAAGGTTCTCTATGGCATTTGCAAGCAAGAGTCGTAGGACCAGGGATACGGGAAGAGCTGGTCATCAGGAGACTGTCAGTTAGGGGACTTTTGACTGTAAGCAACAGAAGCAGATTCAGGCTGCCTGAAGGCATAGATCATGGTACAGGGACATGACATTAAATGTCAGTGAATAGCTGAGCATATAATATGGAAATCTCAGTTGGTTCTTGTATGTGGTTAACACTTCTCTAACTTTTCCTCATCTCTCTAATTAACAAGGAGAGTGAATCCCAGGCTTTTTCTGGCAATGATATTGAGCCACAATAACAATGCTAGTTTTCATCGTATTTACGGCTGCTTTTGGCTGGTGGAAAGTTATACCAGTTTTTCATTTACAGTAGTGATCTCAAGTGTCCTTTAAAAATATATTTATTTGAGATAATGAATGAGTCAAATTAGAGGTAACGTATTGTTCATAATAGAACAGGGAGTGAAAGAATGGTAAAAACCATGAAAATTGCAGTCAGTTGAGTAAATAGATCTTATTCACATTGGTTTCTCTAGCAAAGAGGTGACTGAAGGGTTAGACAAGAAAAGGAATCTATTTTGTTCTAAGGATTTCAGGTATCTTACATAAATTAATTGAACTCCAACTTTAGCTTATTCAACAGATGAGGTCAATATCTCCCCTTGTACATTTCCAAGTTGCTAATGGAAAGGTTGCCTGGGACAGGACCAAGGACAGAGCACTGTGACCCTCCACTACAGACCTCCCAGTTCCACTCTACTCAATTATTAGCGCCTTTGGCCAGGAGGGTATGACTTGTATGGCTTCTCATTCTAGGGGCTCATGAGAAGAAAGGGTCTGCTTTCCAGGGCTCTGGCTGCCTCTGGAATCTAGTGGACCTGACAGAGCCCTCCATGCCTTCTTTTTCCCGATAAACCAATATCATCAGCTTTTGTAGATCAAGACATTGCTCTGTGTTGATGGGGCTAACATTAGCAGCTGGGATTAATCCGTTTTTTTTCCCTTTCCATTTATTTGGAGGATCTCATTAAGGCAGGTTTCCTTCAGGAAATTGATGCTTTAATATTCTGCGTTGTCAGCTGAGGGCCTGAATTTTATTTCTTGAATAACATTTAATTAAATGTGCAGGCTCCCTTTCCCTGACGCATCAGTGATCACAGTGCTGGGCCCACCTCCATTGCTCTTTGGAAAATCAGCAGAAAGCTAAGTTGCGGGTGGGGGGGCGATGTCCTGCTGAAAAATAAAGTTTAATGCCTGTACCTCTGCTGAAATTCGGGCCCAGGGTCCTGCTGACGCAGGCTGCTTCAGGTGCCTCGACTAAGACGCAACCACTTTGTAAATGCTGGTTCCTGGATTGTAACCTGCATCGTGTTCAAGAGGTATCCCAGAGGGGGACTCCCCTAAACCAGGAATCAACAGACTAGAACCTGCTAGCCAAATCAGCCCACAGCCCATTCCTTAAAATAAAGCTTTACTGGGATATAGCCACGCCCATCCATTTGTGTATTGTCTATGGCTGCATTTGTGACAGAACAGAAGAATCCCAGACCCTGTGGCAGGGCAGTAAGGAAGGACCAGAGCATCCTCTGGCCAACCCAGGCTTGTCTTTTTTTTTTTTTAAGTGTTCTCTTTTTTTTTTACATCTTTATTGGAGTATAATTGCTTTACAATGGTGTGTTAGTTTCTGCTTTATAACAAACTGAATCAGTTATACATACACATATGTTCCCATATCTCTTCCCTCTTGCGTCTCCCTCCCTCCCACCCTCTCTATCCCACCCCTCTAGGTGGTCACAAAGCACCGAGCTGATCTCCCTGTGCTATGCGGCTCCTTCCCACTAGCTATCTACCTTACGTTTGGTAGTGTGTATATGTCCATGCCTCTCTCTCGCTTTGTCACAGCTTACCCTTCCCCCTCCCCATATCCTCAAGTCCGTTCTCTAGTAGGTCTGTGTCTTTATTCCTGTCTTACCCCTAGGGTCTTCATGACATTTTTTCCCCCTTAAATTCCATATATATGTGTTAGCATACGGTATTTGTCTTTCTCTTTCTGACTTACTTCACTCTGTATGACAGACTCTAGGTCTATCCACCTCATTAGAAATAGCTCAATTTCGTTTCTTTTTATGGCTGAGTAATCTTCCATTGTATATATGTGCCACATCTTCTTTATCCATTCATCCGATGATGGACACTTAGGTTGTTTCCATCTCCAGGCTATTGTAAATAGAGCTGCAATGAACATTTTGGTACATGACTCTTTTTGAATTCTGGTTTTCTCAGGGTATATGCCCAGTAGTGGGATTGCTGGGTCGTATGGTAGTTCTATTTGTAGTTTTCTAAGGAAACTCCATACTGTTCTCCACAGCGGCTGTATCAATTTACATTCCCACCAGCAGTGCAAGACGGTTCCCTTTTCTCCACACCCTCTCCAGCATTTATTGTTTCTAGATTTTTTGATGACGGCCATTCTGACTGGTGTGAGGTGATATCTCATTGTAGTTTTGATTTGCATTTCTCTAATGATTAGTGATGTTGAGCATTCTTTCATGTGTTTGTTGGCAGTCTGTATATCTTCTTTGGAGAAATGTCTATTTAGGTCTTCTGCCCATTTTTGGATTGGGTTGTTTGGTTTTTTGTTATTGAGCTGCATGAGCTGCTTATAAATTTTGGAGATTAATCCTCTGTCAGTTGCTTCATTTGCAAATATTTTCTCCCATTCTGAGGGTTGTCTTTTGGTCCTGTTTATGGTTTCCTTTGCTGTGCAAAAGCTTTGAAGTTTCATTAGGTCCCATTTGTTAATCTTTGTTTTTATTTCCATTTCTCTAGGAGGTGGGTCAAAAAGGATCTTGCTGTGATTTATGTCATAGAGTGTTCTGCCTATGTTTTCCTCTAAGAGTTTGATAGTTTCTGGCCTTACATTTAGGTCTTTAATCCATTTTGAGCTTATTTTTGTGTATGGTGTTAGGGAGAGATCTAATCTCATACTTTTACATGTACCTGTCCAGTTTTCCCAGCACCACTTATTGAAGAGGCTGTCCTTTCTCCACTGTACATTCCTGCCTCCTTTATCAAAGATAAGGTGACCATATGTGCGTGGGTTTATCTCTGGGCTTTCTATCCTGTTCCATTGATCTACCTTTCTGTTTTTGTGCCAGTACCATACTGTCTTGATTACTGTAGCTTTGTAGTATAGTCTGAAGTCAGGGAGCCTGATTCCTCCAGCTCCGTTTTTCATTCTCAAGATTGCTTTGGCTATTCGGGGTTTTTTGTGTTTCCATACAAATTGTGAAATTTTTTGTTCTAGTTCTGTGAAAAATGCCAGTGGTAGTTTGATAGGGATTGCATTGAATCTGTAGATTGCTTTGGGTAGTAGAGTCATTTTCACAATGTTGATTCTTCCAATCCAAGAACATGGTATATCTCTCCATCTATTTGTATCATCTTTAATTTCTTTCATCAGTGTCTTATAATTTTCTGCATACAGGTCTTTTATCTCCTTAGGTAGGTTTATTCCTAGATATTTTATTCTTTTTGTTGCAATGGTAAATGGGAGTGTTTTCTTGATTTCACTTTCAGATTTTTCATTAGTGTATAGGAATGCCAGAGATTTCTGTGCATTAATTTTGTATCCTGCTACTTTACCAAATTCATTGATTAGCTCTAGTAGTTTTCTGGTAGCATCTTTAGGATTCTCTATGTATAGTATCATGTCATCTGCAAACAGTGACAGCTTTACTTCTTCTCCTCCGATTTGGATTCCTTTTATTTCCTTTTCTTCTCTGATTGCTGTGGCTAAAACTTCCAAAACTATGTTGAATAAGAGTGGTGAGAGTGGGCAACCTTGTCTTGTTCCTGATCTGAGTGGAAATGCTTTCAGTTTTTCACCATTGAGGACGATGTTGGCTGTGGGTTTGTCATATATGGCCTTTATTATGTTGAGGAAATTTCCCTCTATGCCTACTTTCTGCAGGGTTTTTATCATAAATGGGTGTTAAATTTTGTCGAAAGCTTTCTCTGCATCTATTGAGATGATCATATGGTTTTTCTCCTTCAATTTGTTAATATGGTGTATCACGTTGATTGATTTGCGTATATTGAAGAATCCTTGCATTCCTGGAATAAACCCCACTTGATCATGGTGTATGATCCATTTAATGTGCTGTTGGATTCTGTTTGCTAGTATTTTGTCGAGGATTTTTGCATCTATGTTCATCAGTGATATTGGCCTGTAGTTTTCTTTCTTTGTGACATCCTTGTCTGGTTTTGGTATCAGGGTGATGGTGGCCTCGTAGAATGAGTTTGGGAGTGTTCCTCCCTCTGCTAAATTTTGGAAGAGTTTGAGAAGGATAAGTGTTAGCCCTTCTCTAAATGTTTGATAGAATTCGCCTGTGAAGCCATCTGGTCCTGGGCTTTTGTTTGTTGGAAGATTTTTAATCACAGTTTCAATTTCAGCGTTTGTGATTGGTCTGTTCATATTTTCAATTTATTCCTGATTCAGTCTTGGCATGTTGTGCATTTCGAAGAATTTGTCCATTTCTTCCAGGTTGTCCATTTTATTGGCATAGACTTGCTTGTAGTAATCTCTCATGATCTTTTGTATTTCTGCAGTGTCAGTTGTTACTTCTCCTTTTTCATTTCTAATTCTATTGATTTGAGTCTTCTCCCTTTTTCGCTTGATGAGTATGGCTAATGGTTTATCAATTTTGTTTATCTTCTCAAAGAACCAGCTTTTAGTTTTATTGATCTTTGCTATCATTTCCTTCATTTCTTTTTCATTTATTTCTGATCTGATTTTTATAATTTCTTACCTTCTGCTAACTTTGGGGGTTTTTTGTTCTTCTTTCCCTAATTGCTTTAGGTGCAAGGTTAGGTTGTTTATTCGAGATGTTTCCTGTTTCTTAAGGTAGGATTGTATTGCTATAAATTCCCTCTTAGAACTGCTTTTGCTGCATCCCATAGATTTTGGGTCGTCGTGTCTCCATTGTCATTTGTTTCTAGGTATTTTTTTATTTCCTCTTTGATTTCTTCAGTGATCACTTCGTTATTAACTAGTGTATTGTTTAGCCTCCATGTGTTTGTAGTTTTTACAGATCTTTTCCTGTAATTGATATCTAGTCTCATAGCATTGTGGTCGGAAAAAATACTTGATACAATTTCAATTTTCTTAAATTTACCAAGGCTTGATTTGTGACCCAAGATATGATCTATCCTGGAGAATGTTCCATGAGCACTTGAGAAAAATGTGTATTCTGTTGTTTTTGGATGGAATGTCCTATAAATATCAATTAAGTCCATCTTGTTTAATGTATCATTTAAAGCTTGTGTTTCCTTATTTATTTTCATTTTGGATGATCTGTCCATTGGTGAAAGTGGGGTGTTAAAGTCCCCTACTATGAATGTGTTACTGTCGATTTCCCCTTTTATGGCTGTTAGTATTTGCCTTATGTACTGAGGTGCTCCTATGTTGGGTGCATAAATATTTACAATTGTTATATCTTCTTCTTGGATCGATCCCTTGATCATTATGTAGTGTCCTTCTTTGTCTCTTCTAATAGTCTTTATTTTAAAGTCTAATTTTGTCTGATATGAGAATTGCTACTCCAGCTTTCTTGTGATTTCCATTTGCATGGAATATCTTTTTCCATCCCCTTACTTTCAGTCTGTATGTGTCTCTAGGTCTGAAGTGGGTCTCCTGTAGACAGCAGATATATGGGTCTTGTTTTTGTATCCATTCAGCCCATCTGTGTCTTTTGGTGGGAGCATTTAGTCCATTTACATTTAAGGTAATTATCGATATGTATGTACCTATTCCCATTTTCTTAATTGTGTTGTGTTCGTTATTGTAGGTCTTTTCCTTCTCTTGTGTTTCTTGCCTAGAGAAGTTCCTTTAGCAGTTGTTGTAGGGCTGGTTTGGTGGTGCTGAACTCTCTCAGCTTTTGCTTGTCTGTAAAGGTTTTAATTTCTCCATCAAATCTGAATGAGATCCTTGCTTGGTAGGGTAATCTTGGTTGCAGGTTTTTCTCCTTCATCACTTTAAATATGTCCTGCAAGTCCCTTCTGGCTTGCAGAGTTTCTGCTGAAAGATCAGCTGTTAACCTTATGGGGATTCCCTTGTGTGTTATTTGTTGTTTTTCCCTTGCTGCTTTTAATGTTTTCTTTGTATTTAATTTTTAACAGTTTGATTAACATGTGTCTTGGCATATTTCTCCTTGGATTTATCCTGTATGGGACTCTCTGTGCTTCCTGGACTTGATTAACTATTTCCTTTCCCATATTAGGGAAGTTTTCAACTATAATCTCTTCAAATATTTTCTCAGTCCCTTTCTTTTTCTCTTCTTCTTCTGGAACCCCTATAATTCGAATGTTGGTGCATTTGATGTTGTCCCAGAGGTCTCTGAGACTGTGCTCAGTTCTTTTCATTCTTTTTTCTTTATTCTGCTCTGCAGTAGTTATTTCCACTATTTTATCTTCCAGGTCACTTATCCGTTCTTCTGCCTCAGTTATTCTACTATTGATCCCATCTAGAGTATTTCTCAGTTATTGTGTTGTTCATCGTTGTTTGTTTCATCTTTAGTTCTTCTAGGTCCTTGTTAAATGTTTCTTGCATTTTGTCTATTCTATTTCCAAGATTTTGGATCATCTTTACTATCATTATTCTGAATTCTTTTTCAGGTAGACTGCCTATTTCCTCTTCATTTGTTAGGTCTGGTGGGTTTTTATCTTGCTCCCTCATCTGCTGTGTGTTTTTCTGTCTTCTCATTTTGCTTATCTTACTGTGTTTGGGGTCTCCTTTTTGCAGGCTGCATGTTCGTAGTTCCCGTTGTTTTTGGTGTCTGTCCCCGGTGGCTAAAGTTGGTTCAGTGTGTTGTAGGCTTCCTGGTGGAGGGTACTAGTGCCTGTGTTCTGGTGGATGAGGCTGGATCTTGTCTTTCTGGTGGGCAGGTCCACGTCTGGTGGTGTGTTTTGGGGTGTCTGTGGACTTATTATGATTTTAGGCAGCCTCTCTGCTAATGGGTGGGGTTGTGTTCCTGTCTTGCTAGTTGTTTGGCATAGGATGTCCAGCACTGTAGCTTGCTGGTCGTTGAGTGAAGCTGGGTGCTGGTGTTGAGATGGAGATCTCTGGGAGATTTTTGCCATTTGATATTATGTGGAGCTGGGAGGTCTCTTGTGGACCAGTGTCTTGAAGTTGGCTCTCCCACCTCAGAGGCACAGCACTGACTCCTGGCTGCAGCACCAAGAGCCTTTCATCCACATGGCTCAGAATAAAAGGGAGAAAAAGTAGAAAGAAAGAATTAGTAGAAGTAGAAAGAAAGAAAGAAAGGAGGGAGGGAGGGAGGAAGGAAGGAGGGAAGTAAGGAAAAAAGAAAGAAAGTAGATAAAGTAAAATAAAATATAGTAAGATAAAATATAATAAAGTTATTAAAATAAAAAAATAAGTATTAAGAGAAAAAAAACGGACGAATAGAACCCTAGGAGAAATGGTGGAAGCAAAGCTATACAGACAAAATCTCACACAGAAGCGTATACATACACACTCACAAAAAGAGGAAAAGGGGAAAAAATCATAAATCTTGCTCTCAAGTCCACCTCCTCAATTTGGGATGACTCGTCCTCTATTCAGGTATTCCACAGATGCAGGTACATCAAGTTGATTGTGGAGCTTTCATCCGCTGCTCCTGAGGCTGCTGGGAGAGATTTCCCTTTCTCTTCTTTGTTCTCAGAGCTCCCAGGGGCTCAGCTTTGGATTTGGCCCCGCCTCTGCGTGTAGGTCGCTGGAGGGCGTCTGTTTTTCGCTCAGAGTGGAGTGGGTTAACGGAGCAGCTGATTCGGGGGCGCTTGCTCACTCAGATCGGGGTCGGGGGGGGAGGGAGGGGCACGGAGGGCGGGGCGGGCCTGCGGCGGCAGAGGCCAGCGTGACGTTGCAGCAGCCTGAGGCGCGCCGTGCGTTCTCTCGCGGGAGTTGTCCCTGGATCCCGGAACCCTGGCAATGGCGGGCTGCACAGGCTCCCCGGAAGGGGGATGTGGAGCGCTACCTGTGCTCGCACACAGGCTTCCTGGTGGCGGCAGCAGCAGCCTTAGCGTCTCCTGCCCGTCTCTGGGGTCCGCGCTTTTAGCCGCGGCTTGCGCCCGTCTCTGGAGCTCCTTTAAGCAGCGCTCTTAATCCATCTCCTCGCGCACCAGGAAACAAAGAGGTAAGAAAAAGTGTCTTGCCTCTTCGGCAGGTCCAGACTTTTCCCCGGACTCCCTCCCGGCTAGCCGTGGCGCACTAACGCCCTGCAGGCTGTGTTCACGCCGTCAACCCCAGTCCTCTCCCTGCGCTCCAACCGAAGCCGAGCCTCAACTACCAGCCCCACCCGCCCCGGCGGGGCAGCAGACAAGCCTCTCGCACTGGTGAATGCCGGTCGGCCCTGATCCTCTGCGCGGGAATCTCTCCGCTTCGCCCTCCGCACCCCTGTTGCTGTGCTCTCCTCCGCGGCTCCGAAGCTTCCCCCCTCCGCCACCCGCAGTCTCTGCCCGCGAAGGGGCTTCCTAGTGTCTGGAAACCATTCGTTCTTCACAGCTCCCTCCCACTGGTGCAGGTCCCGTCCCTATCCTTTTGTCTCTGTTTATTCTTTTTTCGTTTGCCCTACCCAGGTACGTGGGGGGTTTCATGCCTTTTGGGAGGTCTGAGGTCTTCTGCTAGCGTTCAGTAGGTGTTCTGTAGGAGTTGTTCCACGTGTAGATGTATTTCTGGTGTATCTGTGGGGAGGAAGGTGATCTCCGCAGCTTACTCTTCCGCCACCTTCCCGGAAGCCTCTCCAGGCTTGTCTTAAGCTGAGTGCTTGCTTTATGTCAAGCATTCAATATACTTCATTTCATCTCAAGCATTCTTTCAACACATACTTATTGAGCACCTACTTTGAGTCAGACATAGTTCTAGGTGCTGAGGTTGAGATGCTGAACAAGACAGTGGAGGCCCTGGCTTTATCTGCCACAAGAGAAAGACGAACAATAACCAAGTATCCAAAGAAATATATAAGCAAGAGAGTTTCGGACAGCAATATAGATCCTGGAGAATATAAACCAGTGTGAGAAAGCATGATGGTGTGTATGTATGACAGTGTTGAGAGGTGGTCAGGAAGGGCTTCCCTGAGGAGGTGACATTTGTGCTGAGATGTGAATGATGAGTAGGAGCCAGACAGAGAAGGATCTGCAGGGAGAGCAGCCCAGGTGGGGTTGGGGAATCAGCTGGTGCAAAGGCCTGGTGGGAATGGAAAAGAGAAGGATTGAAGTCAGGGGGGGTGGGGAGGCACCCCTGGTGCAGGGACATATGGGATTATGCTGCCAGGCTGCCGAATTTGAACTTTATTATAAGTATAATGGCAAGCCTGGGAATACTGACCTAATCTACTTTTAAAAATTCACTTTCCCTTCCATGACATAGTAATGAGATTGGTATTTTTATTATGACACCCTTCCTGTGGCATTTTTTTGCAGTTTATAAAAAGCTCTTTTGTTTTCTCTCAGAAAATCTTGCTCAGGATTGTCAGAAATGTGAGGGTACTTGCCCAGGCTCAGCCTGTTCACGAGTGGCAGAGTTGGAGTTTGAACCCAGCTCTGTTTGACACTGAGGCCAGCTCTGTCAGAGCCCCTCTGGGCCAAGGTGCGGGCCTGGTGGGAGAGGACAGAGGCTGCGTCATGCTGGTTTCTGGAGACTGTGTGGACTCATGGATGTCTCACATAATTCTGAGTCAGTGTGGTCCAAGCCTGTTGGCCTCCCATTCCTGGGCTGGGCACCTCTAAGCACGTCAAGATATCTGAACCTCAGTTTCTTAAATCTGTAAAATGGGTGGATAAAGGCTCCTACCTGGAAGTGAATGAGATGGATAATGTACCCAGAGGGTCTGAAGCATATATATTTTTAGGGAATATCGATATCATCCTTCCTCCCCTGCCCTGACTGTGGAAGGGGCAGGAGGAAGAGGGGGAGGAAGGGGGGGAGGAAGAGGGGGAGGAAGGGGGGAGGAAGAGGGGGAGGAAGGGGGGGAGGCATGACACTAAAAGCACTATCCATAAAAGAAAATAATCAATAATAGGACTTCATAAAAATTTGAAGTGTGCTCTTTGAAAGACATTGTTAAGGGAATGAGAAGACAAGCTACATAGGAGGAGGAACTATTTACAAATCACACATCTGAAAGGGACATGATCTAGAATAAGCATGGAACGATCAAAATTCAAAAATAAGAAAATAAACAATCTGATAATAATGAGCACACACTTTAGCAAAGACAGACAGTAAATAAACACATGAAAAGATGCACATCATTTGTCATTGGGGGATAATCAAACGCCTACATTTCAAAAGGCGTGTTAAATATTGGTAAAGACATAGAGCCATTGGGATGCTCATACACTGTTGATGGCAATGTTAAGTGGTTGGACTTTATATTCCTGTGTATCTCCTAACAAGCATATGCTCATACAGAGGCTTTTACATGTGCATTCACAGCATTTTTATTTGTCATCACCATCAACTGGTGAACGGATAAACAGATTATGATATAACCATATCACGGTATATTCACATACTACTATTCAGCAGTAAAAATGAACAAGCTATTGATCCATGCAGCAATGCAGTTAAAAATAAAAATTGTGTTGAGTGATGTATTTAAAATGATGAAAGGGAAAAAACCTACAACCAAGAATACTTTACCCAGCAAGGATATCATTTAGATTTGAAGGAGAGATAGAGTTTTACAGGTAAGCAAAAGCTAAAGGAGTTCAGCACCACTAAACACAAATAAACTCAAAATGGAATAAAGACTTAAATGTAAGACCTGAAACCATACAACTCTTAGAAGAAACATAGGCAATACTCTCTCTGACATCAGTCTTAGCACTATATATATATAGCTGTCTCCTCAGGTAAGGGAAAAACGCAAAAATAAACAGATGGGACTACAGCAAACTGTAAAGCTTCTGCACAGTGAAAGAAACTGTCAACAGAAAGAAGGAAAACTCTGCCTACTGAATGGGAGAAGATATTTGCAAATATTATAGCTGATGGGAGGTTAATATCCAAAATATACTAAGAACTCGTACAACTCAATATCAAATAAACAAACAACCCAATTTAAAAAGTAGGCAGAGGACCTGAACAGACATTTTTCCAAAGAACATCAGAGGGTCAGCAGACGTATGAAAAGATGCTCCTCAGGGAAATGCAAATCAAAATCATAATGAGATACCGCCTCACACTTGTTAGAATGACTGTTACCAAAAAGACAAGAAATAACAAGTGTTGGTGAGGATGTGAAGAAAAGGGAACCCTTGCTTACTGTAGGTGGGAATGTAAATTGGTTCAGTCACGATGGAAAACAGTGTGGAAGTTACTCAAAAAATTAAAAATAGTACTACCATATGATCACGCATTTCCACTTCTGGACACTTTTCTGAAGAAAACAAAAACACTAATTCAAAAAGATGTATGCACGTTAGGTTCGTTTCAGCATTATTTATAATAGCCAATATGTGGAAGCAACCTAAGTGTCCATCAGTAGATGAGTGGATAAAGAAGAAGTGATACACACACATGTGCACACACACACACACACACACACACACACAATGGAATACTACTCAGTCATAAAAAAAGGTTGAAATCTTGCCATTGTGACAACATGGATGGACCTGGAGGGTATTATGCTAAATGAAATAAGTCACACAGAGATAGACAAATACCATATGATTTCACTTATATGTGAAATTAAAAAAGCAAAACAAATGAACAGACATAACAAAACAGAAACAGACTCATAGATACAAACAAGTGGTTACCAGAGGGGAAGGGGTGAGGGGTGAGTGAAATAGGTGAGGACGATTAAGAGGTACAACTTCCAGTTACGAAATAAATGAGTCATTAGGATGCAATGTACAGCATGGGGAATATAGTCAATATTATTGTAATATCTTTGTATGGTAACCAGACTTATTGGTCTGATCATTTTGCAATGTATAGAAGTATTGTTATCACTATATTGTGCACCTTGAACTAACATAGTGTTTGTAGGTCAATTATACTTTAGTTTAAAAATTATTAAATTTAAAAAGAATATACAATAACTTATTTATTGTGGTCTTTTTCTGGACAGGAAACTGGGAAAACTGGGGTTAGGGATAGACAGGAAGCTCAGGTTTACTGCATATGGACTTGTAATTCTGATCTTTTTTTAAAATTAATTAATCAATTAATTAATTTTTGGCTGCATTGGGTCTTCGTTGCTGTGCGCAGGCTTTCTCTAGATGCAGCAAGCAGGGGCTACTCTTCATTGTGGTGCACAGACTTCTCATTGTGGTGGCTTCTCTTGCTGTGGAGCACAGGCTCTAGGCACGTGGGCTTCAGTAGTTGTGGCATGCGGGCTCAGTAGTTGTGGCTCGTGGGCTCTAGAGCGCAGGCTCAGTAGTTGTGGTGCACGGGCTTAGTTGTTCTGCGACATGTGGGATCTTCCCGGACTGGGGCTCGAACCCATGTGCCCTGTATTGGCAGGCATATTCTTAATCACTGCGCCACAAGGGAAGTCCCCTGATGTTTTTACTTTACACAAATATAACCGATTTTTTAAAGTATCCCCCCCCCCCCGCAAAAAAAAATCAAAACCATAAAAGTTAAAAAAAAGACTCCAAATTAGAATTTGCCTGGGCATGCTCACGTTTTCAGCTTATTTTGGTGCAGGCTTTCGCATATGTGTTAGTTAAACTAGGCTGTACTGTAGTAACAGACCCAAACATGTAATGGATCAACGCATTAGATGTGCATTTTCCATTTATGTAGCAGTCTTGGTTGAGCATTCAAATCAGCAGGGTGGTTTCTCTGTACATAATCAATCAGAGACTCAGACTGTTTCCATCTTGTGGCTTTTCCTTCCCTTAAGATCTTAGAACTAGTCTTAAGCATTCAGCAGAAGGGAGGAAAAAAGATGGAGAAGCAAGCATGGGAGGCTTTATGGACTAGACCTGAAGTGGCTCACTTTACTTCTCTCATTCTGTTGGCTTTAACTCATTGCATGGCTACACACTGAAAGGGAGTCTGGGAATTGTAGTACATCTGATGCATAGGTGGAAAGAAGATGTGTTCCATGTATAGCCAATAGTCTCTAACAGTTTTAGTGCACAGTCACACTCAGAAATATTCACTGAGTCAAGCTTTTCAAAGCCTCCTGCAGGAATGAAGTTCAATGAATAGTCTGAGGTCCTCTCAGCATTCCTCATGTCCTTTCCCAGCATCTGCTCCCTGTACCCAGCTTTCTGACCTCTCAGTAGGGGAATGGTAATGGAAGCAGCATCTGAAGGCATAAAGAACACGAGGCTGAAAGGCAGGAGGTCTGAGTTCTAGTCCCCATTGTAATTATCTGAGTCTTGTTTCTTTGTAATACGGAATGATGACATTTTTATTCCTAGAAGGGTTTGAGCTCTGCCTTATTATTGATAGTTCAGTCTTTAGTGATAGGTGAGGAGGGGGGAGAAATCTAGGAAGGGAGGAAGAAGCTAATGGAAAGAAGGAATGGAGGAAGGAATCGTATTTTTTTTTGAGAACTTACATGTGCCAGAGATTCAGTTATTAACTTCATATGCATTAGTTCTTTTAATTCTCAAGACAATGCTGTGAAATGTCACTATTGCAAGATCCAGTTTATAGGTGAGCAAACTGGATCTAGAGTGCTAAAGGGACAGGGTCACTTGACTTCCAGGGTCACACAACTAGGGTATGACGGAGCTGGGATTAGAATCCAGCTATTTATGACTCCAAACCCTGTGCTCCAAGCCAGTAAAATGCAGCTCTGGGGCTTTCTAGTAAATCCATTCTTTGCCAGAGCTTTGGATCACAATCCTCTCCCTGCTCGTAAACACATCGGTCCAGAGAGTTGGAGGGTCCTCCTGCTATTCATTTAAAATTTTGGAGGAAATAGGTTTATGACCTCAATATATTTCTCCCTGTTAAATGTTACAGCTTCTTTGAGCTTTGCATTTGACTTAACATTGCTTTATGGTTGGTTTGGGGTTTCTGCAGTGAGTTTGGCTGGGGTCCTCCAAAGGTGATGCTGCCCACTTCTGAATTCCCTTTCCACAATTTACCCTAAGTCTTGTTGGGTCTATATCTGGATCACTTAGGGGTTGCATCTTAAAGCATGTAACAGAAAACTCAATCACACTTACCAAACAAAGAGCAAGCGACAAGAAATCTGGAGGGAGTCAAATCATGGCTTAAGCAGCTCTAACATGATCACTGTCTCACACTCTCTTTCATCTCTCCCATTCTTAGCTTATGGAATTTGGCTTTAGGCTTATGACTTCATGGTCCCAAGATGGCTGCCACACCTCTTGGCAAGACATCAGATTTCAGGCATGACATGAAGGGAAGATGAGAAAACTAAAGCCAGTCAAATCTGTTTCCTTTTCAAAAGCCCAGAAACCTCATCCAGTGTATTTATTTATTTACTTGCCATGGCTGAATTACGTCACCCTTATCTGCAAGGAAGATTGGGAAGTGAATATTTTTAAATACACACCTTGCCAACCAGAACATTTCTGAGATTATATTAGTAATAAATAAGTGGGTACTGGAGTAGGCAACTATTGGTATCTGCCACAGTCTTCTAAATATCTTTTATATGTGTCCATTTCCCTTTATCTGCACTGACACTCCAGGCCAATATTATTTTTTTCTTGGACTCTGAAATATCTTCCTGGCTTGTACTTCCACTTTCCCTCTTAACTCCCCCTTCCTCCCACTTAATCTGTTCCCTATACTGTGGCCAGAGAGAACTTTATAGAACAGAAATCTGACCATGTCATTCCCCTGAAGGATAATGTATTGAGTTAGTACTATGCATTTTATTTTTATTTTTTTCTGCTGTTAAAGAAAAAATGAGAACTATTTGCCTCCCTTCTTTTTTTTTTTTTTCTTTTCGGTACGCGGGCCTCTCACTGTTGTGGCCTCTCCTGTTGCAGAGCACAGGCTCCGGACGCACAGGCCCAGCGACCATGGCTCTTGGGCCCAGCTGCTCCACGGCATGTGGGATCCTCCCAGACCGGGGCACGAACCCGCGTCCCCTGCATTGGTAGGCAGACTCTCAACCACTGCGCCACCAGGGAAGCCCTGCCTACCTTCTTGAACTGATGTGTAAACAGGGTCTGAAGTGAGTCTTAGCAGCCTGGGGCTTCTTTTGCTTAAGGGAATATTTAGGAGCTGCAACGATGCTTGGTGCCTGGAGATAGAAGGAGCCTAAGTTGGGAGAGAATTTCCCAAAGATTGGGGTGAAGAAGGGTTTTGGGGTTCTGCTATCAGAACCCTGATTCCTTGTGGTACCCTTGGGAAGCAGATGACTTAGAAGGAGGATGCCACATGGTACATCTAGGGACACTGGGCTCAAATGCCGGGGCACCAGCCTTGGCAAAGACCTTATCTCATAGCTTTGGGAAAAACATAGCCCTGGGCTTAGTTTAATACTTTTGTGTCATCATCTGAAAATTCTTAATAATCTTCAAACAAGATTATTATTTTGCACAAATCATGTAACTGGTCCTGATGTCAGTGACAAGTGTGACCCAGAAGCCTGGATGGTGTAAGCCTCCGGGAACATTTGTACAATTTTTTGAGGAGTTGGAGTAGAAGCCCCAGTGATAACTAAGACTGAATTTCCTTCCAGGTGAGGGGTCAGAGTCAGATTTAATTTGATTATTGAAACAAAAGGGAAATAAGATGATATTTCTTGTGCCTGAGTATGATGGTGATGTGAAATTCACACCTATTACACCTTCAGAGGTTCCTCATTTTGCTCAGGACACACTCCACTTCCCAAGAGTCTGTGGCAGAGCAGTCTATAGAAAGTCAAGACTAAAACAAAGTTATACAAAGTTGCCATCTTGTAACAGGGAGAGGAAACTTTGTATGAGAGTTTGGTTCTCCCAGAGGAGGAAGGGCTGAAAGATGAAAGGAGGGGAAGTATGTCCTGGGGACAAAATTTGCACCACTTTTCCCTACAGGAAGCTCAGGAGGAGAGAGCAAGTCTTTGGCCAGATTCTGAAGGCAAGGCACTTCAGAGCTTCTCCCCTCTGAGTGGCTCATGCGTGTATCTCTGAACCAATCACCGTGGCCAGGGAAATAAGATAAAGCCAGCCGTACCCATAGACATTCTGGGTATAGAAACCAACCAATCATCTTTTTGCTTACTCTGGTTTGTGTTGGGTTTTCTATTTGCAACCGAAAAGGTTGCTTCACCTGGAATACAGGTCCCAGAAGTCCTAGTTCTTTCCACTGAATTCCATAAAAATAGCAGTGTCTTCCCCGCTATTCACTGGTTCTGATTAAGATTGACCCAGCAAAGAGATCAAGGCCGGGAATGACCTTTACCCCTCCGTCCCCCTACTCAAGGATCCTGGAGGAAATGGGGGCATGGATTCCTCCCTTCTCAGTTCTTAACAGCCTATTCCAGTGAATAGAATTTCTGTCTGATTTTACCATTAACAGGAAATACTTTAAAAGATTTAAAACATTTAAGTAGGTTAATTCTTTTCAAAAAGAACAGTAAAGTTTTAAAAACTGCTTCCATCAGTAAATTTAAAATACAATAAATAATTTAGGGGTCAATTTTCCCTCCACAATGAAGAATTAAGAACCTTCAGTCTCTCAAATAGTCTCTTTAAAAAAGCTACAAATTCTTTCTCTCCTTTCTCTGGCCTCAGACTTGGCACTTGGGCTTGGGGTTGGGCTGCTGGTCATGTTTTAGCAGCTGAAATTCCTTTCCAGTAAGAAACATTTTCTTTTAATTGCTTTTCTCCATCCACCCCCTCCCCAGCGATATTCAAATCCTCCATTTTTTTTCCTCTGTGAGCAAAAGAGATGAGGTATTTATGGCCATTTTGCAGATGCAAAAACTCAGTGAGATTAAGTGACTTTACCAGGCATGTGGAATAATCTGAGTCAATTTACTCCTCCTAACAGTAAATAAAACAATCATACTTATTTTCTCTGAAGGAGACTGATGTAGCCTCACTGTACAGGGTCAGATCAGTCAAGGGTGAGTGGGAAACGTAGTTCACTTCTAGGGAAATGCAGAGAAGTAAACATGGGGACTTTGAAACAGGGCCAGGCAGGGCTGGGAGCAGAAAGTAATGGTGAGGCAACCAGGGTCTTCCTACAGTGAGAAGCCAGTGCTTAGTGTTGGAGTCACAGATGGAGGAAATGCTGTTATCGGAGCCCAGAAAAATCTGGAGTCAAGGAAGAGCCAAAGCAGATATACTCACTACAGCTTTGACAGCGAGTTGAACTGACTCTGCTCACACAATTCCAGTGTCAAGGAACTCACTGCCTCTAGTGATCTGTCTCCCATCTGTCTGCCTCAAGTTTCCTTCTTGGGTTGCACTGGACTGTCCACTCTTTTTTTTTTTTTTGCGGTACGCGGGCCTCTCACTGTTGTGGCCCCTCCCGTTGCGGAGCATAGGCTCCGGACGCGCAGGCCCAGCGGCCATGGCTCACGGACCCAGCCGCTCCGCGGCACGTGGGATCTACCCGGACCGGGGCACGAACCCGTGTCCCCTGCATCGGCAGGTGGACTCTCAACCACTGCGCCACCAGGGAAGCCCTGGACTGTCCACCCTTGATGACTGCTGCTGTATTTCCCCTATTTCTCTCCCATCTTCCTTCATCATTCCTGCAGCACCATGAGAATCAGGTCAGCTTCTGCAGCTTCTGGGCCAGGCAGATGTCACGGAGTCCCGTGGCTCCCTCCTACACTGACATTGGCCCTGTCGCTGACTTTGCACCATGGTGGGCAGAGGGAAGAGAGAGGGAGGAGATGAATGAGGCATTAGCAAGGTGGGACACATTCAGCCTTATCCCCCGTCAGGGAGGGACAAATGTTCTGGAAAAAGGGTAACAGAGGAACTTATCCATGGCCTAGATACCACTGTTGGAAATTAACTTTCTTGCTCAGGCAGCAGGTGATTAGATGAGAACATGCGGTGTATTCTTGGAGGGGTTGGTGTGTCCTCAGAGGAGGGGGGCTGAACAGAGAAGCAGATGCAGAAGGTTCTCTGGTATTTTGCTCCTGTTACCTGGTGTAATTAGAAACAGAAAGGTCTCCTCCTGCTTCTGCTCCTAGAAAGGTTATCATTGCTACATTTCCTGGGCTCTGCCTCAAGAATGCCTCCCAGCAGGTGCTTTCTGTACCTCCTGTTTTCAACCCTTGCAAAGGATTTTATTCCAGAGATTTGCATCTATTTGGTGGTGATGGGGGAACATGGAGATGTGGCCCCCTCGCCGCTGAGCACTGGGCGGATAGCAGGACTGCATGTTTGGCGTGCGCAAGATTCCAGGCATGTGGTGAATAAGGACCAGTGAACTGTTGCCACTTCCAGTCCCATCCATGGACAGGGCTGGGACAAGTGTGGTGTGAGCAGAGGCAGGACACTCCTACCATGGCTGCTTGGCATGTCCTGGGCCTGACAGGATCTGCCAGACATTTCAGGATTTGGACTCTGATTGCAGTCCCCAGCCCCCTCCCACCCAGCAAGAAGGTGCTAGAACTATACCCTTGGTTTCCCACCCACTTCCCTGTAAACCGCTCACTAGAGCCTTGTTGTTCCTGCCACAGCTGTGTCGGAGCTGTCAGGTTACTGCCCTGCCTCTATCTTCCTCTCAGTCTGTGGAAAGAAACCAGTGAGGCTGCGTGGGTGACTGGGGCACATGTGTGTGACATGTGTGTCTGTGATGTGTGCGAATGTGAGTGGTGTGTGTGTGTGTGTGCATGTGTGTACAGCAACCTCACAGACTCTCTATATAGTTTGCTACACTTGTGCTGGGAAAGTGCACAGGGATGTTTGCATCTACACAAATAGCTCAGAAATGTTATGATTTTTGAAGTCTTCTTTCTGTTCCACATGGATTTTCTGCTTTTCTTCTCTGCTGTTGACTACCCAACTCTGACTTTTGCCTGCTGCCACCATGCCTGCTTCTAGGATACCCACTGCCAAATTCACTTACATTATCTCTGAAGGAAATAAGAAAACCAAGTTGCTAGAATTCTGTGTAACACATGAGCAAAGTCTTTGAGGGAGAGGAGGGACTTGTGGCATGAATTTTGGCTTCCTGGAGAACTTTCCTGGACTCTCTGGGTCACCTGAGTTCAGATAAGTGATGGGTGTCAGTGACCAGCTCATAACACACGACCCTTGTCCTAGAACAGATTATGTAAAGTTCAATACATTGAAGAGGAGTTATTTGCTCAATCGTTGTCTCTGACCCGTTGCAGAAGGGATCGCCTTCGGGTTCTTTTGAGCAGGATCTTCCTTGACGTGCGTAAAGACTCATTTACACAGAAACCAGAGGCAAAAATACCTAAAGACAGTGTATTACATGCCACTGGCTCAGATATTCTTCAGAGAAGGAGAGAAACAATCCAGACCAGACCAAGAAGATTCCTCAGGGCTGGTAGGATAAACACTAAAACCTAGGGTTTACTCTTAGGATCCCCAGGAAAATGCTTTATACCCAGTCCCTTATTTCCAGAACATCATCTGCAATCCATAGAATCGTGGACACCAGGCACCCAGTCAATCCGCTGCCTCTAAGGTAGGGTCCTCACACATGAAAAGCTACTGCTGAGGTTGGTTCCTCCCCAAGAGCAGCCCCTGAGACAAGGATGTGGGTGCATGTAGTTTATCGGGGAGGTGATTCTAGGAAGCAGTGACGGGGAAATGGGGAAGAGAAGAAAGTCAGTAAAAGTGTATCATCAAGAAGGCTACTTCTGTGAGCAACTGAGGCTGAGTCCCAGCAGAGAACTCTGGGAGGCAGTGTGGACTGCCCTGCCCTCATCTCAGCAGAGGGAAGGGATCTAGAGCAGTTGTCCATCAGGCCCCATCAGTCGTCAGTGAGGGGCTGCTCCTTTAGGGGGATTAATGTTCTCTGTGCATGCACAGAAATGGCGTAAGGCGTGAGTGGTGAGTGGATCTGGGCAGAGCCCTTCAGAACCTGCTACAACTATTTTTCTTTTGACTGTCAGTTACGAGCACGTTCTCTTGCCGTGATTTTCCAGTTTCCCCCAATATCCCTTTCCTTAACCCAGTTGTGTTCAGGCTTAGTGGGAGCCTTGCCCTCTTGTCTTATATTTCTAAAGTCGCTGAGGTTTTCGTCTGAGGATGCCCTCTCCCCTCAATTCCCCAAGGGTAGTCTAGACATCGAATCCTTAGTCACCAGCAGCTGTAACCTCTGATATTAGTGCTGTCACTGTAGCGCTGGTATCCCTTGTGCCACGGGGAGCACTGAGCTCTCCTAAGCCCTTGCTGCAGAAGTCTGTGAACCTATGGGTTCATATTTAGCCTGCAGACAGTTTTGTTTGGTCTGCAAATGTCTTAAAATACTTGAAACCAGTTGCCAGCATTTCCAATGTGTGGGATGTTCATACAAACTTTGGAATTCTGGCTTCTCTTGAAAAACTGCAAGACCTAGAAATGTGGGAATCATATTTCCACCTGGTATCAGTGGGCTGGAGCTAGTAGCAGCTGCCCCCCCGCCACCTAGTTGGGACACGTGTTTTCTAGGTGGCCAGTTTCCACTGGATGACCAGACCCACTTAGATTGCTTCCCTGGTCTCCATGGGCACTTGAGCTTGCTATCCCTGCCCTGCCTTCCTTGGCCCCTGCTCTGTTGCCTCTGCCTCATTTTCCCTGCCTGTGTGCTCACTTGTCTACTGGAACTGGATGGCTGTCTTGTCTTTCCATCCCTTTGTTTTCTTTCTAATCTTCTCTCTGGATTTTGCTGGCCTCTTCTACCTGGGGTGTAGGAGTGTGCTTCTTGTTTTCTTAACTGTTTACTGAAGTTGTGTTATAAATGAACAGAAATTATGATCTTCCCACAAGCCAGACTTTTAAGTGCCACCTGCCACCTGGGCTCCTGCTGCCTTTATCCACTAATTACTGTGGGCAAGTTTGGATTTTGATGCCAGCCAGACTAGAGCCCAAGACAGCAGGGCACTTGGGATTATGTATATTAGACTATGGGTCTATGTCCTTGGGAGATGCACTAGGCTTGTACCTATGTCTAGAATTCTCCATTCCTTCCACCTCAGGCTTCTCCACTTCCCATCAACTCATGCTGCTGAAATCCCAACATGCTTTGCACCTGGATCCAGTAAGGTTGCTAACATTAAATATATTATAATTGTCACCCTCATTCCAGATGGTTTTGTTGCCATGGAATTCTGTGAAGGTGCAAACCATGCAAGAATTCTCTTTCCTGGTCGGAGCCCAGCTAATTAGATCTGTTCTGAATCCAGTGTTAGAAAAGACATTGCCAATCTAGCAAGCAAATATCACTTTTCTCCACCTTTTATGATAAATATTGGTTTTTTCTTCTCTGTGCCTTTTTTTTTTTTTTTTAATAAAAGAAAGGGTAGGTATTGGGAGGAGGAAGCCCAGGTGATCTGGAACTTTGAGTACCATTTGTTTCATTGATTACCACGTTTGAGGTAGAAAGGAGTGAAGGCAGAGAAAGTGATTTCTTAAAGCTGATTCATGTGTCTCCTTGGACAATGCAAACTACACATGATCAAGTTCTTTTTTGATAGAAAATGACTGATACAAGGACAGAAACAGATGAGTCACTTATTTTTGCAAGTTATTAGCTGGATAGAGTTTGTTAGAACTACAGTGTCATAGAATCTGAAAGTTGACTGCGACCCAGCCCTGCTTTTGCAGAACAAAACAAAACAAGCAAACAAGAAAACCTAGCTTTAGTGAGAGGAATAGAATCTCGTGCAATCATTCTTAGTTAAGCAGGTCAGGATTCGTTGACAGCCAATATATGGCAGCCCTGGCTGGTGGGGACCTGAGATGAAAGTTATAGAGTTTATCCCCAAAGACCTGATTTTTCAACCTGCGGGGCTGAACAGCAGTGTGGTGGTGTGGTCACTACCCAGGATTTGTGGCCAGACCTGCCTGGATCACATCCCAGGCCTGCTTGTCTCCTGGCTCCCAACTTTGAGAAATGGATTCAAGCTCTCTAATCTGATTTCCCTGATCTGTAGAATGGACGTAGTAATGTCTTCCTTTGAGGATATGTCATGAGCTTCAAGGATAATTTGGGTAAAATGCTCAATATATAGCAAGTTCAGTAACTAGTTTTCAAAGTAATTTCCATGAAAAGTGATATGTGTTGGGAGTGTAATGGAGGGGCACCTAATCCATTTTGGGGAGTCTGGGAAGGTTTCAGGGAGAAGGGGATAAAAACGAAGGCACTGCAAGCAGAGCTGTGAGCATTGTGGGGGAGGAAGGGAATGTTTGATGAGAATGAAGGTTCTATTTTGTGGAGGAGTAAGGAAGGGGCATAGAGGTGAGGGAATTAAGCGCGAAGTGGTGGCAGAGCAAGACATCATTGATGGAACAAAAGAAAGATTTGAGGGAGGAGGACACCCGTTTCCTGATCTGGGTCCCTGGGGGATCACAGTTCTGCCCATGAGAAAAGAATTGCAGGGCAAGACAGGGTGGAAGAAAGGTGAGGATTGCGGCTGTCACGTGGGCTTTGTGGTGTTGGTGGGACTTCCAGCTGGAGATGCCCAGTAGGCAGTGGTGATATCCAGACAGAGATGAAGCCTTGGGTTATGAGAGAGTCCTCAGCACACGGATAGTGGCTGAGGAAAGAGGTGAGGACAGGACCTCACTGAGGAAGGGGCCAAGTGAAGAGGGAAAAGGACCCTTGATAGAACCCTGAGGAACCAGATGTTTAGGGGCTTGGCAGAGGAGGAGAAGCCAAAGGAGGAGAATGAGGTGATGCTCAAACCAGAAGATAATGTATTCATCCATGATACTGAAAAGTCGGGCAATTATCAGGCTGTAGACATCACTGGAACCAGGACCTAAAATGCAATACAATACAGTACAATACAATAAAGGTAAAATAAAATTTTCTTTTTTTTCTTCCTCCTCTTCCCCTTCCTTCTCCTCCTTACCTTTCCTCTTTACCATCCTTGTGCTGACTACATACCTTGCGTACGTTTCATTCGTGAGGTGGCAAAGGTGGCCTCAGGTTTTCATCATCCCACGTTTCATCCCAACAGACAAGAGTGGGATTCACTTACCCCATCACAAGTCCCAGGTTGACTCTTGGGTCTCTCGTGCTTGCCTGACTAATCAGGTCACCCTGGATCTTATACCCACCATGGATCCTGGGAGCGAGCACAGCACCACCCAGACCCACAGACTGAAAACGAGTGAGGGATAATTCTAAAAAAAGCCAGTGAGTAAAAAAGGATGCTGGCCCGACAAAAACACAAGATGTCTTCCCGAAGAGTAAAAAAGCCATCATCTGAAAGTGAAAAATTGGCTGAATCTAGCATTATGAGGGTCTGACCACATTCTCCTCTATTTCCTCATTTTGCTTCAGACCATGAACAACTTGTTCACAGACAGGTCTGGATTGATGGGTGTTTGCAGACCAAAGGACAAGGCAAGGACCTTAGCTTCTTCCAGGAGAGAGTGCTTGTCACTTCTCTATTTTCATAAAGAGAAAAAAAAAAAAACCCTCCAAGTCTTTACACTGTTGCAGAACAAACATAACTGTGACTCATGTTTCACAATTTATGTAGCCGCTTCACATGCTTTTGACAGTTCTATCATGTTTTAGATGCTGCGAAATATTTGTTTTCCTCTGTGAAGCTGGGGTGGTGAAAATCCACTTGCTTCTTGATTACTGATGCTCTGTGCTAGGGTTTCCCAACCTCAGCCCTGTTGACATTTTGCGCAAGAGAATTCTTTGTTGTGAGGAGCCGTCCTGTGCCTGGGACGATGTTTAGCAGCAGCCCTGGCCTCTACCCACTAGATGCTGGTAGTGAGCTCCCAGTTGGGACAAACAAATGTGTCTCCAGACATCACCAAGTGTCGGTTGAGGGGGGAAGTTTCCCCTGATTGAGAACCACTGCTATGCACTTTGGTTTCTAGCCATGTGTTGTGCTAGGAAAGCAATACTTAGACACGAGGAAGGGCTTGGGGATAAAAATAAATCACGAAAGAGGGATACCTCTGTACCTTTCACAAGGTGACCTTGATGAGGTGCATCTTGAGGACCATCTGCCACAGTCCCTTACTTTTCTCTCTCCCAGATTTCAGGAGAAGGAAGACACAGGAACCTCATCCGGAAGCAGAATAATTAAAATCTAGGTCTAAATGAGATGCTTGTAATATAATAGGAACCAGTTGGAGCTCTCCAGTCAGTGAATGGAAGAAACTTGCTGCTTATAAATAGCACAATTGGCAGCCAAACCCCCCGAAAAACACTCATCATGCCCGTGTCAGAGGAAGATGTGTCCCATGCTTTAGACGCTGAAAATAAATACCGTGAGTCGAAAATAAACGGCATTATTAGCATAAAGGGAGTTCCTAATTAACTAGTAATCGTCCATTACTGCAGCCTTCAATTCATTAAATTGCATAATTACATAAAAACTCAGTTGATGCTTGATTCAGTCAGTGTATCTGGTGTTGTCTCCTCAATAATTAGTTCGATAATTGTCAGTTTGACAGGGCAATTAAAAATGTTTGAAGACATTGTGTCAGCTTCCCCGTACGAGACTGCACTCTGTAGGACGCTTCTAGGAGAAACCTTCCATCTGGGCGGCTTGATGGTTCCAAGCTCCTGGGACGAAGAGAAGGAAGGGCTGGGGGCTGGAGGATTTGCAGCTTTCTGGAGGGAAGTTATTCTATCTGGGTGAACTGAGTATCTTTATGGGAGTGGTCACAGCTTTAACTGCTGGGCTATGGGAGACGTGGAAGAAGCATCAGGAGCTGTATACGAATAAGTGGGAAGGAATCTGATTCTGGGTTTGACTGTGCAGGCATCAATATTCAGAATGTTGGGTCCAGGGTGTGAGGGCCGCAGCATGAGGTTTTCAATGTCAGGCTGGCTGAAAGCATCCTGGAGTTCCAGTCCAATTTGGATTAGGCATCCATTGGTGGCTAGTTGCATTGGAAAGCTACCCCTTGTAGGAAGGAGGTGACCAGCGAAGGCTGTATGTGTGTTATGTTATGGGGGGTGGTTTTAGCTGGTCGGCATGGGTTCAGGATTCCCAGGTTTGTATGTTTGTGTCGGTGGCGAAGACTATAGTTTGCTAAGTTCTTAGTGTTCAGGACCCACTCTAGGCACAAAGATAGCAGACCTGTGACCACAAAACTAATTCAGGTCCCTACCTCCCTGGCAAAGCTGCCTCCTTGGCCCCTTCCCTGGTCGGAATTTGCTCAGGAATGAGGGAGGACAGCTCCTAGATGGGTCGATCACCAGCCATCCTGCTGAGCTGTGCTGAGGAGCCCCCAGGTCATTTGGATGTGCTGGACTGCACATGGTTTAACACCTAATTATTCTGGTCTGTGTAGAACTGAGAAAGCCCAGCTGAAGGGTGAACCTTCTCCTCAATTTGGGAGACGAGGAAAATGTCATGAAACCCCTAGGTGGCTGGTCCCAGATTTCCTTTGCTCTCAAGTCCTATTTGCTTCCTGCCTGGCTCTCTAAAGCTAAGGAGGAAGGCGAGCTTTTCTCTCTTAGAATCAGCTGCAGATGGACATGTTGATAAGACAGAGAAGCAAACCACAGGGGAAGGCTGCATTCAAGGTAGCATTCTCCATGGCAGAAAGGATGTTTAATCAAACATTCCACATCCTTGGACCATGATCCAGTTAGGTCTTAACTCCACACAGCAGCCCTCCTTGTTTTTGGAATCGGGTTGAAAGGAGGACTGAAATTTCTACCCATATTTTATTCTCTCCTATGATCGATGTGGTCTTATCAACCAGAGCATTGACCAGCCAGGTGTGTTGCTGCCCCTTCAGGGAGGGAGACGGATGGAACCCTAGAATAGTCTTACCTGCTCTTTTGTGGGATTCTTCTCCAGTCTTTACAGCGAACCTTATATGCATGTCAATGAGTTGAGTGTTCATGTACTTCGGTGACTCTGTCTCAAGAAGTCTCTAAAAGTCACCAGTTGGTTAGTTCAATTAAGGCCACTCCACAGGTACTATAGAGAAGAATAAGGAGGCCACTCTCTCTCTAGGGCTTTTCAGTCAGAGGTACACTCAAGATCCACCCGTGAATTTTCTAAAAAAAATAATGCCTGTACCTCGCTCTAGACCTGCTGAATCAGCATACGAGTATACGTGAACAAAACTTTAAATTTTTAAGTTTAAAAGGAAAAAACTCTTAAAATTTATTGGTATTCATAGTCTCCTTCCTGTCCCACTAAGTATCTGACCTTAATTACCCCTCATTCATTCTCAGCCTCCAGCTCTCTCACTAGGTGAGTCTGGGTCCTTTTGTATAAATCAGGGTGATTATGAAAGAGCCAAGAATTTCTCTATCAATGTCTATATCCATTTTCTATCTATCTATCTATCTATCATCTATCTATCTATCTATCTTCCTATCTCTATACAAGACATAGATCCTTACCTGTGCAAGAAGGAGAAAAGATAGGAGTCTATGGAGATAGATTATGGAGTGAAGGGGATTTTTGGTAGGAATCACCTTTAACTCACATTTTGGTCAATAGATTGTTGTTTTTTTTTTTTTTTTTTTTTGCGGTACGCAGGCCTCTCACTGTTGTGGCCTCTCCCGCTGCGGAGCACAGGCTCCGGACGCGCAGGCTCAGCGGCCATGGCTCACGGGCCCAGCCGCTCCGCGGCATGTAGGATCTTCCCGGACCGGGGCACGAACCCATGTCCCCTGCATCGGCAGGCGGACTCTCAACCACTGCACCACCAGGGAAGCCCTGGATTGTCATTCTTTGAGGGGATAAATGTGCAGTTTCTATGGGTCAGCCTGAGTTTTGATCTTGGCCCGTTCTTAAATCATTCCATGCTGTAGTCCCACAGTTTGTCCTCATTTAAAAACTGGAATTAGCTCATTCTTCCTACAAATGATTATTGAATATCTTTATGTGCCAGGCATTGTTTTAGGTGCTTGGGATACATTGCTGCATAATGCAAACCCAAATCTCTATTCTTTTGGAAATTATATGCTTATATGGGGAGAGAGATAATGAGTAACAAATATAATAAATTAGTAAATTAAGTGCTATGCTAAAATAGAGCAGGGTAAAGAAAATGAGAAGGCCTAGCAGGTGGGATGTAATTTTAAATATTAGAATATTTAATTAGATATTAAAAGTAGAGTTATTTGAATAGGCCTTATTCTGAAGGTGACATTTGAGCCAATGAATTGAAAGAGCGGAGTGAGTTGGCCATGTGGCTATCGGATGGGGGTGCCACCCAGGAAGCCAGGAAGCCCTAACATCAGAGCACATTGAAGAAACAGTGAGGAAGCCAGTGAAGCTGAAGTGGGGCGAGCAAGGAGGGCATTAGGAGGTGAGGTTGGGCAGGTCATGGGGAATTTAATCATACAGGGATTTGTAGGCCAAAATAAGGAATTTGGCTTTTATGCTGAGCGCAGTCAGGAGTCATCGGAGGGTTTTATTGATTGGGCGTGGGGTGGATATGCTATGACTTGTGTTTTAAATGGATCCTTCTGAGAAATGCATTGTCAAAAACCTTTAGGAGGGCATGAGGGAAATCAGGGAGACCAATTAGAAGACCGTTACAGTAATTTGGGCAAGAGATAGCAGGTGACTTGGACCAGAGCTAATAATGGTGCCTATTTCATAGGGTGGTTGTATGGATTAAATGAGATAATGTGTGAATGGTCTTAGAATGATGCTTTGTGTAGTGTAAGCATGTAACAAATGGCAACTACGATTATCTCAAAGTGACCTCATGTCAAGCCTGAGCACATGGAGCCCTAGAATCTATTTGGGTTTTAACTCCTTTCTAACTTGAGAAAAGTTTTCCAGGTGATTCTACTCTGCATTTCAAGGTAATAGTAATGATCCGGGATGTTTGTACAAATTAGGCTCAGCTATATAGCTGTGCAAATTCTCCAGAGAGAGTTATACGATGTTCTTGAAATAACAGAATGGCCGAATTATAATAGGATATTAGCAATATAAGATGCACACTATATTTCTTTACTTTATTAAAGCTAACACTATACATTTTCAAAATAGTCCTCTTTTTCCAGGGAAGCATCAAAGATGCAACTAATATACGAAGTCATTTCTCCTACCCCCTAACCTTCTTATTTTGCTTTTGTCACACCCAAAGTTGCCTCACCCTGATATGTGGTAAGATTCTGATTGCCTTATTGGGCAGCTGGAATCTTACTATTTCCCCCTTTGAACTGATATTATCCCTTTAGCCTCCTAAAGTTAGATACTCCAAAATCCATGTCTCTTATATACTCCAGCTTTCCAAAGTTTTGGAACTATTAGGACCATAAGGTGAATACAGATTTCCTTGTACAATAGAATCGTTCTCAGAAAGGGGAAAAGAAGCTATTTCCAGACAGACTCTAAGTGCTGCTAACAATTTCCCTCTGATTGCTGTTACCAACCATAAGTTATTTTTTTTAAATCTCATTTTTATTTGAGGGCAGCAACCAGATGGGAAAAACAGAGTAAGTGAAAAGAGAAGAATATTTTGGTTTCAGTACATTTGGGTCAATTGTCCAGAGTTGACAGGAACCTTGTGAACTTAAAACCCAAGCAAACATCTCTAATCAAAAGATTGATTGTGACATCACACTTCTCATTCCAGAGAAACATTTTACCACCTGTCTGCTTTTTCTACTGAAATGTGTAAATTGCATACTCCTAAAGATGAAATTGGATAATCCATGTAAGGGCTTAGAAGAGTGTCAGATACCTAGTAATGCTCACTCAGTGCATATTAGCTATTCTTGGTTATGAGTCTAGCCACGTTTGGAAATGTGCAACGGGGATGCCTCCGATTTCCCATCTTCCTTTTGACCCTTGTCTCTCATATTGCGTATTTTTTATATTTAAAATGATCTTTTCCTCTGTCCCCTGAACTCATGGCATCCCAATGCCAAGCTGTGTATGTGAGCGCTGTCCGAGGTCCTGGCCCCCAGGTCCTCCGATTTCAGGGCTATCGTTGGGTGACGCGTTCCCAGTAGGCACTTCCTTGGATTTCCCGAGGGTCAATTTTCTCTATGACTTCTTTTACTTTACAACTTTGTCTCTCTTAACTTCTGAATTTCTCAGGCCTCGGGAAAGCTTCCTTACTTAGATGTGAGCATGTACACTCTTTGTGGCCAGCTCTTTTCCTGTGCAGAGTGGTTCTTCTCTACTTCCTCTGACATTCCAGTTCAGTATCCCTCTGGCATTCTACTTCTTTCATGGGACTCCTGCTAGGATTTCAAAACTAAAAGCTGCCTCTCAAATTGGCCCCATCTTTCCTATCCCACATGCAGGGCTAAGGCTGTTTGCTGGAGCCTATTAGGATCTGCCGCATCGGCTTTCCCTTTCATTTCTCTTTCCTGCTGTTTCTTCTCTAACTACAAGATAAAACTTTTTTTTTTAAATTAACTTCATTCATTAGAATGCTCCTTTCAAAGTCCAAGCCATGGTTTTCTGTTTGCCTACTAGCACTGAAGACTTCTCCTCTGCTGACTACATTTTTTTCCAGGTTCCTGGGCAAACCTGCCCTCTGGAGCCAAAGTGGTACAAGAACTTACCGCTTTATTTCTGTTTCATCTCTTGGGTTTGAGATAACTCTGTTGAAAATTTAACAGCAATCACAACCACGATATCAGGGTGCCGTCTGTTGCTAGTTACGAGCCAAGTACTGAGTTAAGCACTCTGTGGTAGGCAGTTTTGGCCCTGCTTTACAAATGCGGACCCTGGGGGTCAGTCTAATAGAAAAAGAGATTCTGCCTACAATAATATCCGCATTCCAATTTATCCATTTATTTATAAAATCTTCCACCCTGTGTGCTTGAACCTACCCTGTGGATCACCCAACCCCACCATCCTGAATAAGGGTTAGTAGTGTGTTAGCTCCTCAGATGTGAATAAAAGCAAAAAAAAAAAAAGAGAGAGAGAGAAGGAGGAGAAGAACACGAGGTAGGTATTTCCATGTGGTACACCCCAAATCCCTAGCTCCTATTCATAGTCCTGGCTGGGTTAAAGTGAACCTAGCCTGGGTAGGTTACAAAGGAATATGGTTGATCACACTATAAGCAGTGAACAAGATCTCCCAATTGAGATCTAGGCTCTCTCTTCAAGGGACTTTGCCTAGGACACAGATGTGAGACCAAATACAACCCTTCCTTCTGCTGAACTGCACCAGATATTAGCATGATAGGGATCTCGCAGAGATCCACAATTGCCAGTTTTAGTCTGCTGCCTCCTATGGGTGATGACATCCTTCCTAATTCCATGAGGTGCATGATCTATATTTCACAGAGTCCAAGTTCTGGCCACCACCTGACAAACCAGGCTAGACAGTACTGATAAAAATAATAGGGGTTCTGATAGAATGCAGCTAGGGTGCAGGGTGTCTGCCTCTTGCTCTTACAATTCTGTTGCCTCTTCACAGGATTCCTGAGAGGTCATTACACAAAAAACAATATCAACAACACACAAAGCATTGCTTTGCTCTTAGGGGACCCAATGGCCCCCAATGGGCAATATCCAGTGGGAGGATCTTAGGAAGAGTTGGAATAATAGAGAAGGTAGCACATTCTAAAGAACTATGAAGGTTTATACTGCCTTCTATACAGAAATACCAGTGTTATCACTGGCTGGCCCCCAGCCTTGAAACGAGTGCACTATATCATGTACATGGACGAAGGTGAAGAGAGAGAGAGAAAGAGCCCATAGCATGGAAGCATGAAGCAAGAGAGAAGAGAGATGTCTGTATAGACATCACTGGTTTTCACACTTTGGTGTGCATGAGAATTGCCTTGGGAGAATGTTAAAAATACAAATTCCAGAGAGACAGTTTAGAACTACTGAGTTAGAATCTGTATTTTTTTTATATCATTATTGGAGTATAATTACTTTACGGTGTTGTGTTAGTTTCTGCTGTACAACAAAGTGAACCAGCTATATGTATACATGTATCCCCATATCCCCTCCCTCTAGAGCCTCCCTCCCACCCGCCTATCCCACCCCTCTAGGTGGTCACAAAGCATCAAGCTCATCTCCCTGTGCTATGCAGCAGCTTCCCACTAGCCATCCGTTTTACATTTAGTAGTGTATATATGTCAATGCTGCTCTCTCACTTCGTCCAGCTTCCCCTTACCCCTTGTGTCCTCAAGTCCATTCTCTACGTCTGCATCTTTATTCCTGCCCTGCCACTAGGTTCATCAGTACCATTTTTTGTTTGTTTGTTTGTTTTTTTAGATTCCATATATGTGCGTTACCATACGGTATTTGTTTTTCTCTTTCTGACTTACTTCACTCTGTATGACAGACTCTAGGTCCATCCACCTCACTACAAATAACGCAATTTCGTTTCTTTTTATGGCTGAGTAATATTCCATTGTATATATGTGCCACATCTTCTTTATCCATTCATCTGTTGATGGACACTTAGGTTGCTTCCATGTCCTGGCCATTGCAAATAGTGCTGCAATGAACGTGGTGGTACATGTCTCTTTTTGAATTATGGTTTTCTCATGGCATATGCCCAGTAGTGGGATTGCTAGGTCATATGGCAATTCTATTTTTAGTTTTAAAGGAACCTCTATACTGTTCTCCACAGTGGCTGTATCAATTTACATTCCCACCAACAGAGCAAAAGGGTTTTCTTTTCTCCACACCCTCTCCAGCATTTATTGTTTGTAGATTTTTTGATGATGGCCATTCTGACTGGTGTGAGGTGATGCCTCATTGTGGTTTTGATTTCCATTTCTCTCATAATTAGCGATGTTGAGCATCTTCTCATGTGTTTGTTGGCCATCTGTATGTCTATTTTGGAGAAATGTCTGTTGAGGTCTTCTGTCCTTTTTTGGATTGGGTTGTTTGTTTTTTTGATGTTGAGCTGCATGCTCCTTTGCCTACAATATATTTCTCTGTCTTCTCATTTTGTCTAATTTACAGTATTTGAGGTCTCCTTTCCTCAGGCTGTAGGGTCATAGTTCCTTTGGCTTCTGTTCTCTGCTTCTGGAGGTGAGGTTGGTCCAGTGGCTTGCATAGGTTTTGTGATGGGAGGGACTGGTGCCTGAATTCTGGTGGGTGGAGCTGAGTCTTTTCCCTCTGATGAGCCCGGCTGTGTCAGGTGGTGTGTTTGGGGTGTCTGTGAGCTTAGTATGACTTTAGGTAGTCTGTGTGCTGATGGGTGGGTTTGTGTTCCTGTCTTGTTTGTTGTTTTGTGTCAGGTGTCTAGCGCTGGGAGCTGCTGGCAGTTGGGAGGAGCTGGGTCTTGGATTCAGATAGAGCTCTCAGTGATTAATCTTCCCTGGGGCCAGGGATTCTCCAGTGTTCCAGCATCCTGGACTCTGTGCTCCCACCCCAGAGCCCCAGGCCCGGCTTCTGGTAGAGGGACCAAGACCCCGCTAGTCGCTCATCTCGGCAATAAAGGGGATTAAAAAAAAAAAAAAAGACTAACAAACCCCAGAGGAATGGTAAAAAGTAAAATCAAACAGAAAGAGAAACAAGGAAACAATCACAAACACAAAAGAAACAAAAACAGAACCAAATAAATCAAAAAGCAAAAGAACAACCAGTCAAACAAAAGAACCCAAGAGCGAAATCAAACAATTAAAAAGAAAGCTGACAAAACCACAAAACCAGAAAACAAAACCAGAGCAGAGTGCCCGCTGAAGAATGAAGCAAGGAAACAAAAGAAACCCACAAACAGGATTTAAAAAAAAGGAAAGAGAAAGAGAAAGGGGAAAGAAGACAGAACGACAGCAAAGTAACATCGAAATAGAAATATATCAAAAAAATAGGAAATATCTTAAAGAAAAAAAAGGACAAAACCCCAGAGAAATGGTAAAAAAAATCAAACAAACAAAAACAGAAATAAGGAAGCACACACACATAAAAGAAACAGAGTCAAATAAAATAAAAAGCAAGAGAAAACCAGACAAGTAGAAGAACTCAAAAATGAAATCAATGAGGATTAAAACTAACAAAAACACACAACCTGAAACCAAATCCAAAGCCGTGTGCCAACCGAAGAATACAGCAAGGAAACGGAACAAACGGATAAGATGATTTAAAATAATAATAATATAAAAAGGAAAAAACAGAGGACCACAGAAAAGCAAAGGAGAAATGGAAATATTTTAAAAAAGAAAAATATGTGAAAGAAAAAGAAGACGAAAACATAGGGAAAAGAACACAGAACAACAGAAAAGCAAAGTAAAAGTAGAAAAATGTTTAAAAAATAAAAATAAAAAATATGTTATAAAACACAGAGATCCCAAAAGACTAAATAAAAAGAAATTAGAAAAAACAACAAACAAAAAAGAAACCAAAAAAAAAAGCCAGAACCAACAACAAAATGAATCAAAACATGATAAAATTAATAGTAATAATTATGTTTCCCTGGGATCTCCACTGTAAGGGCCCTTGCACACACCGTGAGCCACAGCCCACCTCCGCCTCCCCAGGAGCCCCTCCTCTGCCTCTGGGCTGGTCTCTGGACCTGCTGTGGGCCCTGTGGGGACCCCTCCGACTCTGATGTGGCCCAGTTCCCGCGTGTGCTGCCCCCAAAGTCCACAGCTGCCAGAGCTGGACCGTTTTCATTTGTGGGAACACTCATTGTCTACTCAGATATTCCATAGACACAGGGTCTACCTAGCTGATCACAGGGATTTTACCTGCAGGTGGTACAGATGATGGAAAGATTTTCGATCTTCTTCCTTAGTCACCCCGTCCCTGGGGTCCAGCTTTGGTTTTATCCCTACTTCTGTGTTCTGTGTGTGGTCCACCCACAGGACTCTGGGCCTGAGGCTGCCTTGGAGCTCTTGGGTCTGCCCTGTGAGGACAGGGTTGCAGACGTAGTATGACTGCTTTGATCAGGGGAGCCCCAGCAGCACCAGATGCTCAGGGAAGCTGGCAGCCATGGGCGCAAGAGATATGGCCCTGGTGAGGCCCTTTCCTGGCACCCGGCATAAGACGTGTGAGGGCTGGCCCTGGCCAGGCTTTTCCTGGCGCCTGGCAGCAGGTGCATGAGGGCCAGCTCTGAGGGGGCTTCTTTTTATTGCTTGGCAGCCAGCACACAAGAGCCAGCCCTGAGCGGGCTTCTTTTATTGTCGTCGGCAGGTGCCAACATGTGGGGAGAGAGAGGCTACAGCAGTGGCTCCTCCCGTTGCGTGTGACTCAGCAGTCGTGCCCTGCTTCCAGGGCAGTCCGATCTTCCTCCACAGGCATTCCCTGCTGTGGATTTCCTCCCTCCCGACCCCCAGTCCGTCTCCCCACAGCCAACAGCAGTTCTCACCCCAGGCCTGTTCTCCAGTCCCCACGCACCAGCTCCCAGCCCCTTGCACACCTGTGAACACACGTCCCAGTCTGGGACATGTAGGGCTGTGGTATAGACCATCTGTATATTTCTCACTCTGTCCTGTCTGCCACAGATTGGCCGCTTCACCCTCTTCCAACAGCCTCAAATGCTTCCCTTCTGTCCCAATCGATTTCCCCGTCGGAGAGGGGGTTTCCCGAATTTGGGAATCTCTCCTCTTCTTCAGTTCCCCTGCCCTGGGGTGCAGGTCCCTTCCTGCTTCCTCTCCTCCTCCTTCTCCCTTCTTTTTTTCTGTCCTACCCAGTTATGCAGGGATCTTTATAGTCTTTTCCGATGTCCTGAGACACAGGCTGGTCCACCAGGTGGCAGAAGCCCTCAGTGTACACTTTGGGAATTATACAAGGGGACCTGGACCCTCTCCTCACCCAGAAAACTCACCAATCATAATCCTCTCTTTCAGAGAGCAATTAACTTATAGTTTGTCAAGCACAGACAATGATTTTATAAAAGACGGAGGAGAAACAACCCAATCCAAAAATGGGCAGAAGACCTAAATAGACATTTCTCCAAAGAAGATATACAGACTGCCAACAAACACATGAAAGAATGCTCAACATCATTAATCATTAGAGAAATGCAAATCAAAACTACAATGAGATACCATCTCACACCAATCAGAATGGCCATCATCAAAAAATCTAGAAACAATAAATGCTGGAGAGGGTGTGAAGAAAAGGGAACACTCTTGCACTGTTGGTGGGAATGTGAATTGGTACAGCCACTATGGAAAACAGTATGGAGGTTCCTTAAAAAACTACAAATAGAACTACCATACGATCCAGCAATCCCACTACTGGGCATATACCCTGAGAAAACCATAATTCAGAAAGAGTCATGTACCAAAATGTTCATTGCAGCTCTATTTACAATAGCCAGGACATGGAAGCAACCTAAGTGTCCATCATCGGATGAATGGACAAAGAAGATGTGGCACGTTTATACAACTGAATATTACTCAGCCATAAAAAGAAATGAAATAAAGTTGTTTGTAGTGAGGTGGATGGACCTAGAATCTGTCATACAGAGTGAAGTAAGTCAGAAAGAGTAAAACAAATATTGTATGTTAACACATATATATGGAATCTACAAAACAACATAAAATAGTTCTGACGAACCTAAGGGCAGGACAGGAATAAAGACTCAGATATAGAGAATGGACTTGAGGATACGGGGAGGGTGGAGGGTATGCTGGGTCGAAGTGAGAGAGTAGCATTGACATATATACACTACCAAATGTAAAATAGATAGCTAGTGGGAAGCAGCCGCATAGCACAGGGAGATCAGCTCGGTGCTTTGTGTCCACCTAGAGGGGTGGGATAGGGAGGGTGGGAGGGAGGGAGATGTAAGAGGGAAGAGATATGGGAACATATGTATATGTATAACTGATTCACTTTGTTATAAAGCAGAAAGTAGCACACTATTGTAAAGCAATTATACTCCAATAAAGATGTAAAAAAAAAAAGAAATATAACAACAAAACCCTTACCGCTAAAGGCTGTGTGTGGAACAACCTAAATAAGTGTTCCGTTTTTAAAATTAAAAAAAAAAAATCACTGCTATTTGGGATTATCTGTCAATCACAGCAGAAACTAATCGTAACTGATTGTATCGTACAGTTTTTGCTGCATAACAAACCAACCCCAAAACATAGTGGCTTTAATGACAAACATGTATTCTTTTTCTTACAATTTTATAGATTGTCTTGGTGGTTCTTCTGGTCTGGATTGGCGTGACTGATCTCTGGGTGTGCTGGTGGCTCACCTGGGACTGGATGAACTAGCACTATAGCACTCACATGTCTATAGGTTGGTCTCCATGTGAGCTGGGGTGGTGTATGTGTGTCTCATCATCTAGCAGGCTAGTCAAGACTCGTTCATATAATGGTTGCAGGGTTTGCAAGAGCGCAAGAGAGGACAATTCCCACTGCACAAGCACTTTTCAAGTTTATGACTGCGTCATTTTTTTTTAAAGGTTCTACCCCTCATTCCTTTTTTTTAAAAATTAATTAATTAATTAATTTATTTTTGGCTGTGTTGGGTCTTCGTTTCTGTGCGAGGGCTTTCTCTACTTGCGGTGAGCGGGGGCCACTCTTCATCGCGGTGCGCGGGCCTCTCGCTGTCGCGGCCTCTCTTGTTGCGGAGCACAGCCTCCAGACGCGCAGGCTCAGTAGTTATGGCTCACGGGCCTAGTTGCTCCGCGGCATGTGGGATCCTCCCAGACCAGGGCTCGAACCCGTGTCCCCTGCATTAGCAGGCAGATTCTCAACCACTGCGCCACCAGGGAAGCCCCCGACTGCATCAGTTTTGCTATGGTTGTATTGACCACAGCAAGTCATGAGACAAAGTTCAGAGTCAGTGTTTGAGGGAGCAGCCCAAGGCTCTGAATACAAGGAGGCTTGAGCAGATTATAGGTTACTTTAACAATCTACCACACAGGTAAAAGCAGCATGCTATCTTTATGAGACGCAGAACCGTTCCCAGGTTAAAACAACTTACTCATGGCAGAACCGGGGCTAACTCCAATTCCAGTGTTTTTCTAAAATAGCATAATGTTTAAGACCATGGGCTCTGAGCCTAGACTTCTTGAGTACACATCCTAGTTCCACCACTTACTAGATTGGTTTCCTTGGGTAAGTTTCACTTCGCCTCTCCATTCTTCTGTCTCCTCCTCTGTGACATAAAAATAAGGAGACGGTTGGGATATTATGGGCATTAAATGAGTTAATGTATGTATGGTGCTAAAAATAGTGCTTGGCACATAAATAGATGTGCATAATAATTGCTAATATTATTGCAACAAAGGTACCAGTCCCATGTCCTGCTGTCCCCAGCCCAGATCTGTCCTACCATGAAACATGGCGGGGGGGGGGGGGTGTGTGGTTACTAACAGCTGGCAACAATTTTAGATGCTGCCTTCTTTACTTACTTGTAGAAGCCATTGGCACGAACAGATATGTGAGTCCTTTTGTAAGTGAAGATATTTACCCACATGTGAGGTGCTGTTATTTTTACTATTAGAGCTCATGCCTCTGGGATTTCCTTCAGACTTAGATTCTAGTTAAATTAGAAGATGACTGTCACTCCAGCACATATCTGGCCAGAAGGGTGTGCCCAGGGGTCTCCCCCGTGAAGCTTTCTTGTCATCTCCATTGCCCGGTGGGCTCCGGTGCAAAAATACAAGGTTAGGGGCTCAGCAACTGACTGCATAACATCTCTCATCTTTGCAGCATTGCCTTGGGAAAAAAAAAGGACGAAACAGATCTAACTGTAGGTAATTAATTCTCCTGGTGATTTTCTGTATGTGCATCTGCTTCGGTGGCTACATTTGTTAATATCAAGCGATAGGGATTTCTTTCAGAGCAATTGTAATAAAAATAAAAAAATAGGAAAAGAACATTTTTGAACCACTAAGCTGGCCGCCCTAAATCTCTGGCCTGTTTGGTATGTAAAAACCTTTCGGCCAGCATGCATTTTTTATGAAAAGATTGAAAACCCAAGAAATAAAACATGGGGTGCGTGCAGAACATCATTATGTAAGTAGCCAGTCCCTGGGGAGCAGTGCAATTCAGGGGAGCACCAAATCAGAAGCCCTGAGGATGAGCAGGTGTCCAGGAGGATTAGCTGAGCCCACGAAGTGCTAAACAGTGGTTAGCTCCTGAGTAAGGCTGTGTAGAATAAGAGAAACGTTCACCTTCACCCAGGACTCTAAATCAGCCTGCCATGCCCATAGCTGGTGGGCAATCAAGTTCCTGCAACCATCGCCCTAGTCTAAGCCATCAGTTACTACAGCCAAGGTCACTTTCTAAAAAACAAACCCAAACATGTAGAAGGGCTCAGTATCATCAACATTGATTTCTCCCTCATGGAAAGTCCAAAAATGGGTGTTCCTGATGGCAGGCAATTGTCTTCCAAGTGGCTATTCAGGGTTCTCATCTTTTATGAGTGGCGGCTTCACCCTGTTTGGAATCTGGCTTCCAAGGTTCACATCTGCCTGGAGGATAATGGAGGGGAGGGTTTTATGAGTTTTATGAGTCTGGCTGGGGCTGCACTATTTATTCTCACATTTCATGGGTTAAAATTCAGCCACCTGGCCACACCTAACGGTTAGTCTGGAAATATTGTCCTACTGTACATTCTGAACTGTACACCGCCCCTGCCCCCCCACCCCCGCCAAAGAGGTAATACTTTCGGCAGGTGCACAGCCAATCTCTACCACTTCGTGATTGCATTGTGTGTACTTCTGCCTGAGACAGTCCATTCTGTGCACAGAAGCTAGAGTAGTCAGTTCAGTTCTCAACTTCAAGGATTTCTCATTGCAATGAGGATAAAACCCACCCCCTTCCCATGCTCTCAGAGCTCTGCCAAGTTGAGAACCTGCCTACCTCTCAGACCCCATATCATGCCCTCTCACCCTCGATCCAGCTGGCCACTCTAACTTCATACATATTCTGAAATAACACATGGAGATCTTTCCTGTCTGGATACATTTTTTAAAAGTTAATATATTGGGCTTCCCTGGTGGCGCAGTGGTTGAGAGTCCGCCTGCCGATGCAGGGGACACGGGTTTGTGCCCCGGTCCGGGAAGATCCCACGTGCCGCGAAGCGGCTGGGCCCGTGAGCCATGGCCGCTGAGCCTGCGCGTCCGGAGCCTGTGCTCCACAACGGGATAGGCCCCAACAGTGAGAGGCCAGCGTACCGCAAAAAAAAAAAAAAAAGTTAATATATTTTCTTTATTTTTTCCAGCTTAAGGGCATATAATTCACGAGTAACCACTGTATATATTTAAGGTGTATAATGTGATGAGTTGATACCCATGTACGTTTTGAAATGATGACCTCAATCAAGCTAATTAACATATCCGCCACCTCACATGGTTGCCACTTGTGTGTGTGGGGAGAACACTTAAGATCTTCCTCCTCAGCAAATTCCAAGTATACAATACATTATTATCAATGATAATCACCATGTTGTACATTAGATGCCCAGAACTTATGCATCTTAGAATGGAAAGTTTTTACTCTTTGGTCAACATCTCCTTATTTCACCCACCGCCCCAGTCCCTGGTGATCTTCGCTTCTGTGAGATCAACTTTTTTAGATTCCTCATATAAGTGAGATCATGCAGTATTGGCTTTCTGTGTCTGGCTTATTTCACTTGGCATAATGTCCTCCAGGTTTAGCCATGTTGTTGAAAATGTAGGTTTTCCTCATTTTTTATGACTGAATTTAATACACATATATAATTGTTATTTATCCATTCATCCTTTGATGGACACTTAGGTCATTTCCACATCTTAGCTGTTGTAAATAATGCTATCTCTTTGAAATACTGATTTTATTTACTTTGGAGATATACCGAGAAGTGGGGTTGCTGAATCCTGCAGTAGTTTTATTTTTAATTTTTTGAGGACCTCCATACTGTTTTCCATAGTGTCTGCAACCCATTTACATTCCCATCAACAGTGTGCAAGGATTCTTTTTTTCTCTATATCCTCACCAACACTTGTTATCTTTGGTCTTTTTTTTTTTTTTTTTTGCTGTTCTTTTTGCACAGAACACCGTTCTCCTAGGGTCCATGTTTCTATATTATCTGTTGTAGACAAAATGTCACTCCCTAAGAGACACTCTCCTGAACAGCCTAGGATGGCCAGCTCCTCCATTCATTACTCCCCATTACATCACTTTTTATCTCCTTTATAGAATTATCACACTCAGGAATGATTTGGATCATTCAGGTGTTTGATTATTTATTGTCCATATCCTCCACTAGACTGGGAGCAAGGACATTTTCTGTAAAGGGCCAGATAAGTGTGTTTGACTTTGTGGACCACACAGTATCATCACAGTTACTCACCTCTGCTGTTGTAGTGGAAAAGCAGCCATAGACAGTATGTAAATGAATGTGCTTAGCTGTTTCCCAATAAAACTTTATTTACAAAAAGAGATGATGGCACAGGCTCTAGTTTGCTGATCCTTGCGTTGGAAACATAAGGTCCATGAGGACAGGGACCTTCTCTGTTTTACTCATTGCTGCATCCTCAGTGCTTGGCATGGAGATTGGCAAATAGTAGGAACTTACACAACCCCATGTCCGAGGGTTTTGACTTGGCTGTAAGTCCAATATTGGGAAAATAACAAGTATGGAAGGACTCATGTCCCCCAAACTTAGAGATATTTGGTGTAGCACACACTGTAGGTGGGTTTATTCCTATTCCCATTCCTAACCCCTTCTCACGTGCGTTTCTGAGCCAAAGATACAGGTGAGCACACTTCTTGATCTTTCTAGTCAGTCGCTCTTCACTTACGCATGGTCATGTGAATAGTGCTGGTCCATGGTACTTAAGCAGAAGTCTACTGAGCTGGGCTTCTGAGGAAGCATTTGCTTTCTTGAAGAAAACAGACAGACTTGATCATGCATCCTTTTCTTTTTCTCCTTCTTTCTGACTGTGATGCAGATGTGATGCCAAGAGGTAGGGCAGCCAGCTTGTGGGCATAAGATAAGAACGCAGTACCAAAGCTGACAGGAGATAGAGGACTGGGTCCTCAATGTCACTGAGTGGCTGCACCAGCCCTCGAATTCTCACTGGGTTTCTTGTTTATTGAGGCAACTCAAGCCCTTACTTGTTTAAGTCACTGGGAGTTAGGTTTTCTTTTGCTTGGAGATGAATATATTCCTAACTAATATGCTTGATAACGGTTTTTAGGCCAATAGTCCCATTCCCCCACCTTTTTTCTCCCTTGCAAAAGCATTGTTTCTCTAATCACCTCTTTCCTTTTTCTGACTGTTCCTTTCTTGTTCGTCACCTGTTCAAGTTCCCAGCAGAATCTGGGGAGAAGTAACTGCAAAACTGCTCAGTCTTAGGAAACATAACCCCGTTAAGGCACCATGTAGATTTGGTAACATGGACAGCATCGCCTACCTCCATCCTGCCCTGTTTTTGCACAGCGTATGAGAGCTTAAGCTCCGGTTCTTCTGACTCTGGGCTGATTCAGATGGCATCCTTTGCAACCACCTCCTAAAGTTTCAGCCCTTTAGGACTCCACCCCTGCCTGGAGGCTGCAAATATGCTTCTTTGGCTAGGTCCAAGCCTGCTTTATAGAAGAGAGAGGGGCATGTGATTCTTAGAAAAGGCACTTAAAAGTGGGCCACTTTGACATCTTTATTAGAACCTTTCCTCAACAGAATAGCAAGCGAATAGGAGGCCCGAGATTTCATTGTCATTTATTAATTTATGAATTCAACAGATATTTATTGGACACTTATGTGTGTGCCTGTACTCCGTACTTGATGTTGGGGATATAAAAATGAAAAAGCTATTCCTAGCCTAGAGATGCTTACAGCTGAGAGTAGATGACAGACGCATAAACAGATTCTTCCAATAGGATGGGGTAAGTGCTATGAAGGAGATACCCAGAAGAATGCAGGAAGAAAGAGGAAGAGTAGTTAACTCTGCCTGGTGGTTTGGGGAGAGAGTTGTGGGTCAATTTGAACTGGACTGAAGTTTAAATCCACTTCAAACATGGACGGTTTAGGTAGGGTCATTCCAGGCAGAGGAAAGAGCATGTGCGGATGTCCAGAGATGTGAGTGAGAAAGGAGTATCCGAGGATGTGTGAGGAGGCTGGTATGAACATAGCATGTGTTACTGGGAGGTGCTGGAAGGACCACTGACTTTGGATGAAGCTAGAGGAGAAAGCAGGGGCTGGATCAGGCTGGAGAGCTTGGACCTCATCCACAGACCCAGATGCATCCTGAGCAAATAGGCCTGGAAGCATAAATAACATGGAGGAAGGTCTCCCTGTCTCCACTCACAATATCAGTTTAAGTATAAACACAACACTAGGAAAATGAGTCTCTGGAGGTAATTGAGTTTGTACTTATTGTACTATGGGCATCACCAATGTAATCACTGACTTTCAATTCACAAATCCTATTTGTTGTCCCCTTTTCTCTAAGACAACAATATATAATGTATTCTACTTACTCTTGGTAGCATAAACAAATCGCTTTCCCTCATATTGCCCTTTCACAGATGGGAGTGTTATTGGATATGAGGGTGTTTAGGTAGCAGTATAAGGATTGATCGTGCCTGAGAAATCCACTGTGCTTTGGAACTCACACACACACACACACACACACACACACACACACACCCTACAGGGATTGCCAACGCATGAAACACACACACACACACACACACACACACACACACACACCCCCTACAGGGATTGCCAACGCATGAAACACACACACACACACACACACACACACACACACACACACACCCTACAGGGATTGCCAACGCATGAAACACACACACACACACACACACACACACACACACACACACACACCCTACAGGGATTGCCAACGCATGAAACACACACACACACACACACACACACACACACACACACCCTACAGGGATTGCCAACGCATGAAACACACACACACACACACACACACACACACACACACACACACACCCTACAGGGATTGCCAACGCATGAAACTTCCTGCCAGCTGATACCTCTGGGCAACACTAGTAGAGAGCATGTTGAGTAGGGCAACATCCAAGACCCCACGAGAAACCAGAGCTTTTTATGCAGCTCAAAGGGCTTCCTTGTCTTTTGCTACCCCTCCCTCCCTTACTTTATGAGCTTGGCTAACCTTGTCCTTGAAGTTCAATCATAATTTGGGATTTGCTGGCTCAGGATGGCTGCAGTGGTTGGGGGAATAGACCAGAAGAGCTCTAAAGTGATTTGTAGTTCCAGGTGGCTAGGATTCTGAGTTTCCAAAGTCATGATTTTAGAATTAGTGCCACGGAACTCCAGGAAGCTGGACTCTGAAGCCTCTAGAAGCACAACATGTCAGCAATGGGATGGAGCCCCTGAAGGCAAAGTCTTTGGCCTCTTGATTCACTGTCATCACAGAGGCAGAACCAATGGTTGGGCATCTCCCAGAAGCAGTTGTACTTGGAGGCTTTTAGAGAGAAATTAAAGTACTGTTGGCTAACAACGCCTAATTCTACACCAGCAGGAAGGTCACTGATGCGCCAACACCAAGTCAGGCATCCTACTGGCAGTCGGAATGATTGGGAGCCAGTTGGGGGTGGGGGTGAGCATATACTGATTTTGTAGGTCTTATTTCTCAGCTGCTACCTCCTGTGGTTGCCATGATTCTTGTTCCTTTTTACCCTGTGCCCTTAAGGGGAGATACCAACTAGTCCTCTTGGAAATAGATTCTGTAGCAATCATTATAATTTGTGGGCACTTGCAGGTATAGAATTGAACCAGGAGCTCTTCCTACATAAGTTCATGATGCAATCATGGAAAGGACATTGGAGAAGGAGAATTAGAATTTCAAAGTCTACTGCTACGGGTGTGGCCTGAGGCAAGCCACTTCTCCCCTCTGGGCTTCAGTGTACCATCTGTAGATTGAAAGTGTTGGATTGAATCATGGTGGCCAACTTAGGTGTCAACAGGGCCAAAGGGATAACACAGAGCGATGAAGCAGGCTGGTTGCACGGGCTGTGTGCTGTGTGAGTTGGCCAGAGGAGGCGGGACTACAGGACACAGGAGAATGTGAACAGCCCTGTCTCAGCTCCAGCTCACCGTCTCCATGCAGGAATGCAGGCCCAGAATTCAGACAGCTTCTGGTTTTTCAAGAGGGTCCAGGAATCTAGATTTTACAAGAAACCTTTACATTTTTAGGTGTCATCATAAGATTGTTTGAAACACTGAGAAAACTAAGTAACCTTATCCATTGACCAGATTTCAACCCAGGGGCCCCCAGTTTCCATCCTCTAGACTGGCTAGCCTGACTTCTAAGTCTATTTTTCTGTGGCCCAGTGATAGTACTTTGCCAGGGATGGACTTCCCACCAAGAGATTTGGTCACCTTTCTGTGGTTATTTCAAAACTAAGCTCTGTTATTTAGCTGAGTGATTTGAGCAAGTCACTTCTTTCTTTCATACGATGGAAAACAATGAGATCTATCTCATGGGGCTGCTGTGAGATTGATGGGAAGTGATGTCTCTGAATCGTCCTGCTCAGAGTATAACCATGAGTTACCTCTCCTCGTCTTCTTCAGCCCTTCCTTTTTTTGAATTTCATTCACTCATTTAGTCACTCCATAAATAATAATTAGGCACTTACTGTAGGACAAAGCACGGTGCCAGGTGCTGGGAATACAGTAGTGGACTAGCTAGACAGACTCTCTGAACTCTTGAAAATATTAATCATAATGCAGATAGTTGTTATTTAATGCTAATTATGTACCAAACACTACGCCTAGGGCTTTATAAGCATTAACCCTTTAATACTTGTCATCACCCAATAAGGTATCTACTTTCATTCCTACTTTGCAGATTAGAAAAACATGAGACCAGAAGAGAGAGCAATTACTTGCTCCAGGTTACACAGCTCATAATGGTAGAGCTGGGGCTGGAACCTAGTTCTGCCTGACCTGAAGCAGAAACAGCATGGAAGCTGAGGCCTCTGATGACAGGGAGTCGTGTGGGCACCTACAGGAATGACTGAGGCGGCAGAATCTCTGCCAGACGCAGAAACATCTTTCTGGGCTTCTCCACTTAGCATCTCTCAGTGCTTGAAAACTGTAAATAATCTATTGAAAAGAGATCATTTGGAGGCAGCAGAGAGAAAGGGCAATCCCTTACTGTGGCATTAGAAGAGAGGTACCCTTCCGTAAAAGGAAGTGACCCACGATCTTCCATCACCACGCTTGTGCCTCTTGAAGAATTTATTCTTTGGGACCAATGGTTCCATGCCAAAATCTCTGGGCCAAGTGATGGGGGAAAGGGGGCAGGATGGTCTAGTGGTCAAGCCTAGGGGCTCTGGCATTGACTGTTGAAGTCTGATGAGGACTTGACTTTTTCCTGCCTTGGTTTCCCCAACTGCCAAATGGACTTCACAATAGTAGAGCTTATCCCTTAGAGTAGTTGGGATGGCTGCATGAGATAATGACATGGAATGCTGAGCAGGGGGCCTCCACCTAATGGATACCCAGCAGATATTTGCCGATTAAGGAATCTGGAAAACCCCAGATCAGACCCATCTCCCCTCATTCAGCAATGTCCTTTGAGCACTTCTTATATGTTACACACACATAAGCAGGGATCATCTCATTTAATCCTCCCTATAATCTTGCAAGGTAAGAAACTGTTTTCACAGATGAGCTCTCCACATCATTGAAGTTATCAAGCTGTGTTCTTTGAAGGGGCAGGTGGGTGTCATGGAACGCCACCCCACCCTCAATCCTGCCTCATGGCCTTCTTCTTCCTGGAATGCTTTCACTGCAGATAGTCACAGGATATTCTCTTGATTCCTTCAGATTTCTGCTCAAAAGTCACCTCCTTCAAGAAGCCATCCTTGACCTCATTGTAATATAGCACCTGTGTTACCCCTTAGTCCCCTCACCCTGTTTTATTCTTGTTCGTAGCACTTCATCATAGCTGATATGTTATCTGTCTAGTGATCAATGTTATCTATCTCTCTGTATCTATCATCAGTCTATCTTATCTATCATCTGTCTATCATCTATCTATCTATCTATCTCCCTACCATTTCTTGTTTGACTTCACCAATAGAGCTGCAGCTTAGTGAAGGCAGGAACTTTGCCATGCTTATCCAGCACTATAGTCTCAGTGCTTGTGTCTCAATATATAGCTGCTCAGTAAATTAATTGATACATGGATGGATAAATGGATAGATGGACGGACAGATGGGAGAACAGATGGATGACTGGATGAGATGAGTGGCTGAATGAATGGATAGATGGATAGATGGGTGGACAGGAGAGTGGGTGGATTGATGGATGAAAAGCACATGGAATTCTGAGTCAGATGAGCCCTGGACCAAACCCTGGTTATGTCTCTCGCTTTCTTCTACTCCATGCATCCCATTTCTATGCCTTTCATTGGCATCACTTTGAATGTTGTCAAATCATTAAGCAAGTAGAATGCCTCATTATTTCATGAATCGCATCTTGTCCAGTGATTTGAGAACTTTGTTCTGGAAAACCCTATAGCTTTACAGAGGTGGCTAAGAGCCAACATCTCACCCTGGGCTTCAAATAGAGCAGCCCCTTTTTATCTGTCATAAACATGCAAATTTTCCATGATATTTCAGTTGATTAAGAGAGGTAGACTGCTATAAAATGAAACACACCCTGATATCCAAATACTATCTAACTCTTTCATTTTATGGGTAATGACATTGTCCCAGATATCTGAATTTACTTCCCCCAAAGTCTCATGAGGATTAATGTCATAATCAAGACTTGGATTAAATGTAACTCCAAGCCCAGTTGTCTTTCCATGGTATAAGTCACTCATTCATTATTCAGTCACCTGATACACACTTATTGGGCACTAACTCTATCATGGAGCCAATTCTCACATCTCAGTCTAGGTGCTGGGGATATAGAGATGAACCAGACAGGGAAGTTTCCTGCACTCTTAGAACAGCCAACAAACAAATAATTAAACCAGATAGTTTTGAATATTAAACCAAAGAAAATCAGAGCAAGTTATGTGGAAGGGTGGTGATGGTGACAGTGGTAGGAGTTCCAGGAACCCATCCTGAAGATATCTGCTCCAAGTGGACGTAACTCAGCTGACCTTTCTCAGTGAAAAAAGATTTCCTTCTCCCAGGATATAAAAACAGTTTGAATAAGGCCCCAAACTCCTACTCATCCCATTTACTCTCCCCATCTAGTTCTGCAAAGCCTTACCAGCAAACTAGCTCTCAGGAGCCCATGTTGATCAACGTAGCACATGCATTTTGCTGCTTGGTAAGTCCAGGATCTGATATTGATGTACCACCCCACTGACATGTATGATTTGTTGCTCAGTAATCCCAGGACTGGATTTTTATCAGCCTCACTACCTAATTTCCAACTTCTGCTAGACTCTTTTCCCATGAGTTGATGCTTGGATGAAACAACAGTAAATTAAACTAGAAAACACACATACATGTAGTCACACACACACACACACACACACACACACACACTTCACTATTCGGAATGAGTCCATGGTGCAGATAGAACTGGGGAGCATTTGAGCATGTCTTCCATTGGTAGGAATGATAGTAATAAATGTGTGAGAGAGATTATGGGATAAAAGGCTGCTCACTGGAAATGTAGGCTTGGAGAGCTGTTGGCACTACCATTTGGGGGACCTTGAAGCAAGTCTTTTTAGAGAAATTAGAAACATAGCTGATTCTGTGCCTTCCTAGATCATATTGGAGATGCCTGAATTTTTTTTTTCATTAAAAATTTTTAATTTTTTAAAATTAATTTATTTTAAAACTTTTTATTTTATATTGGAGTATAGTTGATTAACAATGTTGTATTAGTTTCAGGTGTAAAGAAAAGTGATTCACTTATATGTATACAGGTATTTATTCTTTTTCAAATTCTTTTCCCATTTAGGTTATTACAGAGTATTGAGCAGAGTCCCTTGTGCTATACAGTAGGTCTTCGTTGGTTGTCTATTTTACATATAGCAGCGTGTACATGTCAATCCCAAACTCCCAATCTATCCCTTCCCTCCACCCTTCCTCCCTGGTGACCATAAGTTTGTTCTCTAAGTCTGTGAGTCTGTTTCTGTTTTGTAAATAAGTTCATTTAAAAAAATTCTGCATAGAAGTGATATCATATGATATTTGTCTTTCCCTGACTCACTCCACTTAGTATGACAATCTCTAGGTCCATCCATGTTGCTGCAAATGGCATTATTTCATTCTTTTTAACGACTGAGTAATATTCCATTGTATATATGTACCACATCTTCTTTATCCATTCATCTGTCGATGGACATTTAGGTTGCTTCCATGTCTTGGCTATTGTAAACAGTGCTGCAATGAACATTGGGATGCAATATATCCTTTTGAACCATGTTTTTCTCCAGATATATGCCCAGGAGTGGGATTGCTGGATCATATGGTAGCTCTAATTTTAGTTTCTTAAGGAACCTCCAGACTGTTCTCCATAGTGGCTGTACCAATTTATACTCCCACCAACAGTGCAAGAGGGTTCCCTTTTCTCCACACCCTCTCCAGCATTTATTGTTTATAGACATTTTGATGATGGCCATTCTGGCTGGTGTGAGGTGATATCTCATTGTAGTTTTGATTTGCATTTCTCTAACGATTACAGATGTTGAGCATCTTTTCATGTGCCTCTTGGCCATCTGTATGTCCTCTTTGGAGAAATGTCTATTTATGTTTGATAACCACTGGATACCTGTCTTCTGAGATTCAGTTTAGCTTGTTGCTCAAGAACATTATACATAACTCAGGAGACACTCATTAAGCACCTACTGTGTACATAGATGCCTGGTGAAAAGGGAGGAAAAAGAAAAAATACAATTCCTGCTGTCAAAAACTTCTCTGGAAGATGCACCATCACTGAGTTAAAATGATCTGCGGTGTGGCTGCTAGAGGGCGCTTGCTGGTGCAGTACATCCACTGAAAGGTGCACAGAGTGGCAGTTATGCCCTTGCCCTTCATCCACACAGACCCAACTCCAGCCCCGTCCTGCACCTGCTCTGGAGCCACTGCCTCAGGAGACAGTGCTTTCTCTGCTGCTCCCACCTGGATGCAGCCTCTGGACATTGGTTACACCTCAACTGTATCTCACCGTATTTGGTTCTTAGCTAGACGTGACAGAAACTGAACTCCAAGTAACTGAAGCACAAGATTCTTCACATACAGCATTGTTATTCTTCAGGCACAGTTGAATCCAGGAGCTCAGATAATGCCATCTGGGCTCTGTCTTTAGTATTTCGTTGCCTTCACTTTCAGGAAAGCTCTTTTCTATGGGTAGACAGGGCAGTTTCAGGTTGATATCTCCCCAGCTCAGCAACTTCAGGGTAAAGGAAGCTGCTATTTTTATGTTATTCCAACAAGATCCCGGGGTTGAATTTCATTGGACCAATTGAGTCACATGCCCATTCTTGAACCAATCACTGTGGCCAGAGGAAGGGAATACTCTGATTGGTCAAAGCTGTGACGGGCTTCTGCCCTGAAGCTGGATAGTGAGGTCAATCACTCCCATGTCATATGAAGTCATAGGGGGTTATGGGTAGTTCTGCAAAGTAAAACTCAGGTTCTGTTACCCAAAGAAGGGGAAATAGATTCTAGAAGGGCAAAAATACTCAGTGCTCATCTTACTGTCTCATGACGTGTCCCACATCCCGCCTTGTGTTATAGCTATTCTGCTTATCTGCCCTCCCAGCTAAAAGCTTCTTCACACCAGAACTCATATCTGTCTCTGTCTCTGGCTTGACCCTGGGGAGTACCTTTCACATGACAGGTGCTCAATAAGTATGGCTATAATAGAATAATATATACCCAAGCTTTCTTTTACTTGGTTTGATGTAATGACTTTAAGCATCCCTGTGTGGAAGGAAATGCTCTTTTCAGCACACCTTTCCAACATATACATCTTCATGTGAAAGGCAGAACTTTCAGAGCTTGTGCAGTTCCTGGTTTTTATGATTAACAAATAAAGGTGAACAAAATCAATGAATGTGTCAAAATTTCGGAGGCTTTGATGTCTCAGACTCATTGGGTAAATGTTTCCATTGAATGAAACAGATTTATCTTTCCATTATATTTCCATTGTTCATAACTGTCTGTCATTTAATAGATCAAGCAGGCTGAGGCTTCTGTGGAAACTGAATACTGAAGTGGGAAGAGTGGGAGGGTAGGAAAAGCTTTCTAAGCATCAGGAAAGCTTGGAATTCAAAAAGTTTAATTAAAATAAGACATAGGAGTCTTATTAAAATAAGACAAGAAAGTTTTTGTTAGAGGGATTTTGACTCAGCTTAGGAGAGCTGAAGTCAGATGAAAGGGTCTTGTCTAGGTGTAAGGAGGTTTGTTTCCTTAGAGGGATCACCAGTGGGTTAAAGAGAAACCCCAACCCTGTTTGGGGAGAGTATAGTTGATTTACAATGTTGTGTTAGTTTCTGCTGTACAGCAAAGTGATTCAGTTATACATATATATATATACATTCTTTTTCATATTCTTTTCCATTATGGTTTATCACAGGGTATTGAATAGAGTTCCCTGTGCTATACAGTAGGACCTTGTTGTTTATCCATCCTATATATAATAGTTTGCATCTGCTAATCCCAAACTCTCAATCCGTCCCTCCCCTCCCCACCTCCCCCTTGGCAAGTCTGTTCCCTATGTCTGTGAGTCTGTTTCTGTTTCATAGATAAGTTCATTTGGTTCATATTTTAGATTCCACATATAAGTGATATCATATGGTATTTGTCTTTCTCTTTCTGACTTACTTCGCTTAGTATAAAATCTCTAGGTCCATCCATGTTGCTGCAAATGACATTATTTCATTCTTTTGTATGACTGAGTAGTATTCCAATTTATCGATATATCTATATATATCTCACATCTTGATCCATTCATCTGTTGATGGACATATCTAGGTTGTTTCCATGTCTTGGCTATTATGAATAGTGCTGCTATGAACATAGGGATGCATACGTTTTTTTTTTTTTTTAAAAGTTGTTGGGGGTAGGAGTTTATTAATTAATTAATTTATTTTTGTTGTGTTGGGTCTTTGTTTCTGTGCGAGGGCTTTCTCTAGTTGTGGCAAGCGGGGACCACTCTTCATCGCGGTGTGCAGGCCTCTCACTGTCGCGGCCTCTCTTGTTGTGGAGCACAGGCTCCAGACACGCAGGCTCAGTAGTTGTGGCTCACGGGCCTAGTTGCTCCACAGCATGTGAGATCTTCCCGGACCAGGGCTCGAACCCGTGTCCCCTGCATTAGCAGGCAGGTTCTCAACCACTGCGCCACCAGGAAAGCCCCAGCATGTGTCTTTTTGAATTATAGTTTTGTCCAAATATATACCCAGGAGTGGGATTGCTGGGTTGGGGATAGCTCTTAAATTTGAGCATTGGGTTAACTACATAGGAGTTACTTACTTGTCAAAAATACCGATTTCTGGGCCCACTCTTGAGATTCTGATTCAATATGTATGTTGAGTAAGATGCAGAAATCTGGTGAAGCCACGTGTGAGAACCTCTGTACGTGGGCAGCTGCTGACCTGCACCTGCAGTGCATTGTGAGTAGAGCTGAGTATCTGGAGTTGGCTAGATCGGGGTGAGAATCTCAGCTTTGCCCCTTATTGGCTGGGAAGCCTTGGGTAGTAAGACCCGATTCAATTCAATTTTCAGATGCTCAGAAGAAACGAAGATGAGCACAGTCTTGACCTCACGGGGTTGTGTGAGGATGAAAACAGGTACAGCACGTGGCAGAGTGCCTGGTATAGCCCACACGGCCAGTGATGATTAAATCCCGCAAATGTTATGCCACCGACACAGGGGCCACTGGTGTGTCTCACTTTAAACAAACTGCTCTGTAAGGGAAATTAGCAATCACACCTTAATACTACTACTTCTACTAATAAGAACAAGCGTTTATAAAGTGCCGTATGCTGGACCCAGTTCTAAATGCCATCCAACCATTAACCCATTTTATTCTTGCAACAGTCGCTTAAAGCAGAGGCTATTATTATTCCCATTATATATATGAGGAAACTGAGGCATATGGAGATTAAGTAACTCTCCTTTGCAGACGACTTCTCCTTAAGAGCCATATGTGTGGCAAGAAAACATCTATGTCCAGAGAGAATGTCTTTTGGTCTAGCAGAACTGGGGTGGGAACACAGTTCTTGGGGGCAAACTTGCAGTGTGAAATAAATCCAGTTTAACTGCCTGTGTAGGCAGGCATTTCCAGCTGGTCTCTCAGCTTCTCAGATCCTTGGGTGTGGCTTTTGTGAAGAGGTCTGATTATTCTGTACATTCATACCTGTACAGCTGGTGACTTTTAGAACATCCCACCCTGAGATTCCCAAGAACGTAATCTGGTCCAGAGGTAGCACAGCTCAGCAGTGTGCATCCCTGCTGGTTTGCAGGACTGGGCTTCCAGGGGGTCGGTAGAGGAAATGAAGTCTAGCCGGTTGCATGATGCCTCTGTCCTAGTCTAAAGGGGAGCCACACATCAAAGCACTCCTTGCGAAGGCAGTGCCCGGGTTTCCCAGGCAGCCCGAACACGTGTGCTGTTGGCTGCACAAGAGAGGCATTTGTTTCCTTGGAAATCGATTACCAGGGCCCATTTAATGAGCTGTTTGCCTCATATCAATTCTGATCAACATGCCTTTGGTCTTGCTTCTCTCCCTTGGCTCACAAAGCAGGATTTGGGGAGGGGAAAGCAAGTTCCCAGACCCAGGACCAAAGGGTGGTGTCTCTCCTCTCCTTCCCCCCACTCCCCAGGTACAGAGACTCTTGTCAGTGTCTCCAATTCCACCATCGTGATTCATTCCTGTGGACTTAAAGACCATCTTTGGTCTTTTCCTTCTCTATTACTTATTAGGTTTCTTGTAAATCATAAAAAAGATTTCATATCCACTGTAACTAGACAAACAATTCAAAGGGGTTCAAAAAAGAAGTCATTAATTTCTTCTAATTTTTCCTCCAACCGCTGAGAAAACAACACTGGCTATCTGTTTTATGTCCTGCTATAGCTTGATTCAAGCTCATAAAACATGTACAAATATGTACACATTTGTAGGATTGTTTTGGCTCAACTTGGATCCTATTATGTACACTACCCTGCAGCTTCACTTATCACACCAGAAACTCCTGCAGATACATGCTTAACTCAACACATCTTTTAAAATGACTGCATAGTATTTCACAGTTTGGTTTTACATCATGAGTTCAACCATTCTCCTCCGGACTGACATTTAGGATGTGTCCAGGATATTTGTGTGTGTGTGCTTGACACTAAACAGTGCTGCAATAGACATGTTAATGTTTTTGTAGGTACTTTGATTTCTGTAAAATAGAGTAACCTCAGTGGAGCTTGGTACGTCAAAGGGGATATGCATTTTTATTATGACGGCTGTTGCCAGACTAATTCCCAAAGAGCGACTAAGACTTCAGAAAAAAATAAAAAGACTTCCAGCAGGAATTGGGGAATGCTTGTTTCCCCATACACACGCTAGCACTGGGTATTATTAGTCTTTTCTTATTTTTGTTAATCTGACTGATGAAAAGTGGAATCTCGCTGTGGTTTTGCTATGAGTTTCTCTGGGTAATAAAGACTGTGCACATTTTCATATAGTTTATTGTATTTTGGCCTTCAACAATCTCTTAATATGCAAGTATTCTTGAAAGGTGTTAATGCTTTGCTCACAATTACTTGTGAACTCAGAGTGTGGTCTTCCAAGAGGAGCATTACAATCAGGAAGCAGGAATAAAGAACCCTTCTGTATTTCAGCATCTGTTAGGAACCTGGATTATGTCAGTGTTGGTACCCTCTTGTGATATTGTGCAATAGTTTTGCAATATGTTAATGGTGGTGGAGACTCAGTAGAAGGGACACAAGATCTCTCTGTAGTATATCTTACAACTGCATGCATCTCTGCAAATAAAATAAAATAAAAATTAAAAGTGTAACTAAAACTTTTGGTTAGGATCCAGCTCCATCTGGTCTAGTGATATTTGCCATCATTTAAAAGATTATGTTTTTAACACAAATTTAGAGAGGCTGTTGAAGGTCAGATTTTTTGGATAGACCCTTCCTGACACTGGCCCCCTAGTTTCATTGGCAACCACCCCATGAGTGACATAGTTCTTATGGGGTAGCTGTCTAATTGAAGAGATGAAGTGAATGTAGTTTAGAAGAGGATCCTATCACTTGAACTTTCACTTCCCAGAAGACCCTCTTTAACAACTGCATGACCTGGAGAAATTTTCATATGTGCCCAGTACAACAAAAATTTTTTAAAACGTTGATTCAGAAGAAAACATAGGCAGAACACTCTATGACATAAATCACAGCAGGATCCTTTTTAACCCACCTTCTAGAGAAATGGAAATAAAAATAAACAAATGAGACCTAATGAAACTTAAAAGCTTTTGCACAGCAAAGGAAAGCATAAACAAGATGAAAAGACAACCCTCAGAATGGGAGAAAATATTTGCAAATGAAGCAGCTGACAAAGGATTAATCTCCAAAACTTATAAGCAGCTCATGCCGCTCAATATCAAAGAGGCAAACAACCCAATCCAAAAATGCGCAGAAGACCTAAATAGACATTTCTCCAAAGAAGATATACAGATGGCCAAGAGGCACATGAAAGGATGCTCAACATCACTAATCATTAGAGAAATGCAAATCAAAATTACAATGAGGTATCACCTCACACCAGTCAGAATGGCCATCATCAAAAAATAAATGCTGGAGAGGGTGTGGAGAAAAGGGAACCCTCTTGCACTGTTGGTGGTAATGTAAATTGATACGGCCACTATGGAGAACAGTATGGAGGTTCCTTAAAAACTAAAAATAGAACTACCGTATGACCCAGCAATCAATCCCACTACTGGGCATATACCCTGAGAAAACCATAATTCAAAAAGACACATGCACCCCAATGTTCATTGCAGCTCTATTTAAAATACCCAGGACATGGAAGCAACCTAAGTGTCCATCGACAGATGAATGGATAAAGAAGATGTGGCACATATATACAATGGAATATTACTCAGCCATAAGAAGAAATGCAATTGAGTTATTTGTAGTGAGGTGGATGGACCTAGAGTCTGTCATACAGAGTGAAGTAAGTCAGAAAGAAAAACAAACACCGTATGCTAACACATATATATGGAATCTTAAAAAAAAAAAAGGTTCTGAAGAACCTAAGGGCAGGACAGGAATAAAGACACAGATGTAGAGAATGGACTTGAGGACATGGGGAGGGGGAAGGGGAAGCTGGGACGAAGTGAGAGAGTGGCATTGAAATATATACACTACCAAATGTAAAATAGATAGCTAGTGGGAACAGCCGCATAGCACAGGGAGATCAGCTCGGTGTTTTGTGTCCACTTAGAGGGGTGGGATAGGGAGGGTGGGAGGGAGATGCAAGAGGGAGGAGATATGGAGATATATGTATATGTATAACTGATTCACTTTGTTGTACAGCAGAAACTAACACACCATTGTAAAGCAATTATACTCCAATAAAGATGTTAAAAAAAAAAGTTGATCCATTGACTAGGCATTTCTGCTGTGCCTAGTACGTGCCAAGCACTGATTAGGAACTGAGAGTACAGTGCTGAACAAGACAGTTGTCATGGAACTCAGACTCATGGGGAAGGCCTGATAATACACAAGCTGGTTAAAAATTAAACAGGCTCATTTTGAGTTAGTGATAAATTCTACCCAGGAAAAGATGTGGCAGATCTGTATGAAGTGGGTAGGTTAGCACTGGATCAGATAGAGAAAACATTCTGGAGAGACGACATTGAGCTAAGGCCTGAATAATGAGAAGAAGCAAGGTCAAAAAGAGATCTGTGGGTAGACTATTCCTGGGTGAGGAAAGAGCGTACGTAAACTCTTAAGAGTGACAAAGTGAGAGAGTGGCATGGACATATATACACTACCAAACGTAAGGTAGATAGCTAGTGGGAAGCAGCCGCATAGCACAGGGATATCAGCTCGGTGCTTTGTGACCGCCTGGAGGGGTGGGATAGGGAGGGTGGGAGGGAGGGAGACGCAAGAGGGAAGAGATATGGGAACATATGTATATGTATAACTGATGCACTTTGTTATAAAGCAGAAACTAACACACCATTGTAAAGCAATTATACCCCAATAAAGATGTTAAAAAAAAAAAAAGAGTGGATGAAGGTCAGACACCCCACGGAGCAGAAGACCTCCTGTGTGTCTGGATCATAGTGGGAGGTGGTGGCTTGGATTTAGGTTGGAGAGATAGGCAGGACCTGCTCATGCAGGGGTTTTCAGACCATGCTAATGAGACTTCGTGTGTTCTAAGTCCATGGGAGCCAGTGAAGGATTTTATGCATGAGGTGACGTACCTGCCTGTATTTCTGGAAGAGTGCAGTGGTGGCTGTATGAAGGATAGATTATAGGTTGTGCAGTAGAGAAAAAAAACACTAGAGAAGACAGAGAGCATTGAAGTATTCTAGGTTAGATATAGTTGTTTGGATTAGAAGTGTGCAGTAGAGATAGAGGAAGTTGGACAATTCTGGTGTCAATTTTGGAGGTAGAATGAGATGAAGTTGTTGATGGATTGGATGTGAAAAGTAAGAGAAGGAGAGGGATTGAAGAGGATTCTAAAGTTTTCAGTTTGAAAAACGCAGAGAGATGGTGGCATCATTTCAGGAGCTGGGGAGGCCGAACAAAGAATTAGATTTGAAGCAAAAATGAAGAGTTCACGCAAGCGGGAGGCAATGTGGGGACATATGTATATGTATAGCTGATTCACTTTGTTATAAAGCAGAAACCAACACACCATTGTAAAGCAATTATACTCCAATAAAGATGTTAAAAAAAAACCGAAGAGTTATCCTTGACCATGACAGTTGCTATCCAGATAGAGATGACAAGCTCATCATTGAATATATGAATCTAGAGTCAGACACGCAGTCTGAACTCGAGCTATAGATTTTAGCTTCAACAGCACATACATGTTATTTAAAGCCACAGGACAGGAAAAAAGGAGAGGTGAGCCCTGGATTCCTGGTGTGTTTAAACCTGTCTGCTGAACTCAGATTCGTGCATCTAAGTGCATACCCAACCTGGATGCTGAGTAGGAATCTCAAGCTTAACATGTCCAAACCAGACGTCTTGACATTCCCCCTAAAACTGACCCGTGATCATCTTCATCTCAGTTAATGGCAATCCATTTCTCCAGCATCTCAGACCAAAATTTTGAGAAATTCATATATATATATATATATGTATATACAAATATATAGTAGTATATACACACACATAATAAGCATGTAGTATATTATTCATAAATATCACATATATATGAATTTTATGCTTGTGGTACTGAGCTCTTATATTCAGAAACTCTCGTCATTTTGTGCAAGGTTTTAAAGAACAGGATTAAATATCTTATGAATAAAACTTACTGAAAAAATTACAGTTACATCTTCATATTTCAGCTGATTAATGTTTACATGTCTCACAGATCATGATGGCTTCATTCTATCATGAAGTAATAGTCCAAGGCATGACAGGCCCTGAGGGTGAGGGAAAAATTATTGACATTTCTCTCTCTCTCTCTCTCTCTTTCGCTCTCTCTCTCTCTCTCTCACTTCACTCACAAACCATCAGGGAATCCTGCTGGTTCTGCCGTTAACATCTATCCAGAATCTGACCACTTCTCACCACGTCTGTTTACAACACTGCACCAAGCCCCAGTATGTCTACCCTGTATGGTCTGATCATCTGTATGGTCTCCTAACTGGCCTCCTACTGAGTTATTGACATAAATCACATCTCGATCACTCGTCTAGTGAAAACCCACCAGTGGCTTGCCATTTCACTCAGAGTAAAACCTGCAGTGCGCATAACAGCTTTCCAAGACCCTGCATCATTTTGTCCTCATGAGCTATTGGATGTCATCATCTACTTCAGCTACACTTGTCTCCTTGCTGTTCTTCATTCTATCCAGCCATGTTTCTGCCTCAGGGTCTTTGCACTTGCTGTTTCCCAAATAGGACACTCTTTCCCCAGATATCTGCATGGCTTATTCCCTCACTGCCTTCGAGTATTTGTTCGAGTATTGTCCCCCTCCCCTGCTGGCGCTCCTTATTTCCTATTTTTAATGTATTATGTATCATCTTTTATCATAGTGTGTAATTGTATTTGTTTTAATTTTTCGATTGTCTGTGTCCCTCTGCTGGAGTGTAAGCTTCCTAAAGACATACTTTTTAAATCTGTTTTATTTACAGATGAATTCCAAGTATCTAGAGTAGGCACAGAATAAGAAACAATAAATCTTTGTTGAATTAATGAGAAATGTAAATTCCTAGAAGAGACCTGAGTGTTTTTTCTTATTGATCTTTAGTTGTTTTTAAATCTCTGCTTAACTTAATCTTGATTTTTATTCTCCTTCTGCAGGAGCTTTCTCTAGGTTTGTTCAACAATAGACTACTTAAGGGGGGGGGTATCAAAAGGTTCTTGATCTCATTTCTAGTTCTTGAGCCATTTAAGGAAAAAATGGCTGCATTGCAGGTTGTTATTTTTTTTTCCCCTCCTGCTGCTGTTGCTGGATAAGACTCACTTTATGGAATGGACCATGTGATGCAGTAAACGAGAGCTCAGTGGCCACTAACTTCCTATGTCCGTGATTTGAATAAATACTTTTTCTCTATAAAAGAGAGGCTCATCGCCTCCAAGTACCAGGACGAAGCAGGATAGAGGACGGCTTCTTCGAGTCGGGCAGACCTGAGTTTCAAACACAGCTTTCAGTTCCCTCTTGGGGGGTCTGTGCACGGTTCAGCTTCTCTGAAAACACGAAAGAAGTTAATGCAATTGAGATAATCAACGTGATGTTTCTGGCACAGTACGTGTTGCATTGTAACCACTCAGTTAATAAAAACAAGTACTTATTTTCCCTGTTGGTTCGATATCACTTTCCTTTCCAAGTCAGAATGAAAATAGGAGATGGAAACTCTTGTTTTAAGGGTGAGTTGGGCCAACTCTCTACATTTGCCAAAGAAGTATTTTATCTTATTTGTTCAATCAGAAAAGAATACCTTTGTCGGTGAGCTTATTCCATTGTAAACACCATTGCTCTTCTGCTCAGGCTACAGCTGAATGATTCTCTCCATCCTGAACACGTGCATGTGGAATTTTGAATGTCAGTGTACCTGATTTTTGTTCTCAAAAATGCCATCTTGAGAGAATCTACCTTTTGGGATCTATCAAGTCCTGATTCAGCATTTAGTCATCCATACCAGCAATCTGATTTCTGCAAATCAATTTCGGAGCCCTTTTTTTTTTTTTTTTTTTTGCGGTACGCGGGCCTCTCACTGTTGGGGCCTCTCCTGTTGCGGAGCACAGGCTCCGGACGCGCAGGCTCAGCGGCCATGGCTCACGGGCTCAGCCGCTCCGCGGCATGTGGGATCTTCCCGGACCGTGGCCCTGCATCGGCAGGCGGACTCTCAACCACTGTGCCACCAGGGAAGCCCCCGGAGCCCTTTTTAAATGGCTGCGTGCTTGTGTAAATATCCTCCGAGGCAATAAGACTGAATGTTTGCATCCCTGAGCTCAAAAGGCTGAGCAGGCATGTTGCAGGGAAATTACCAGCCTAGTGCCAGGGCTCAGAACTCAGGAGTAGTTTAGGGAGATGCCCTGGTATCAGCTGTGAAATGTGGAAGAGCTATAACACAATTTTAAGAGAAATTCCAGCTTCATCCTTCCTTCACTTATTTATCCAACAAGCATTCATCAAATGACTGACATATACTGTCTTTTTCTGGGTGCTAGGGACACAAGCGACAGTGGTAGTAGAAGTAGAAGCAGCAGCAGCAGTAGTCGGAATAGCTACCAGTTTAAAAAAAACTGAGCATCTGTGGTGGACCAGGTACTCTACCTGGGACTTCATGGCTATCAGCTCATACTCTGAAGACGATTTTCTTTTTGCAGCAGCCGGTCATTTCTTCTGGGAATGAATCTCACCAGAGCATATTATTTTTCTCGTGTTGGGAAAGGGAGAGCCTGGCAAGTTCAAGAAGGACTGCTATACTGGATTGATAGGATGAATGTAGAAGTCACAAGTGAGAGACTTGGGGATGCCACACCTCTTTCCCTAGAAGGGTAAGAAATAGAAATGCACAGCTGACGGTGTCTCAGATAAAGTAACCCCAGCTCACAGGTGAGTGGTCCCTAGGATAGTAATGATGGAGTTACTGCTTAGTGAAGGAAGGGACAATTGTTATTTGTTCTTGGTATGCTAACAGGGAAGATATGATTTCCTCATATATTATAAAACTGTCACTGCATTGCCCTGGCAGAAATGAATGTTGGTTTTGGTGAGGGTGCAAGCTTCCCAGGGAACTAAGGAGAAAAATCTAATGCTAGTGGGGAGAACGAATTAGCATTGGGGCATCCACAGGCTTCTCTTCTTGTTGGATCCAGCACTATCTCTCCTCATTTGGAGCTGTCAAATTCAGCAGATGAGAGCCTTGATTTGACCTTAACGCATGGCTGAGTTCCAAAGTATGCAAGATTCAAGAATATGGAAATACTGAAACTTTGTCCTCCGTTTTGGAAGAGTGTGGCTTCCATAGAGCTCAGGGTTGGGGCACTGAGTTGGAAGGCTTAGAAAAGGAGTCCCCAGAAAGACGTCATTGTGGATTAAGGAGAGATAATGGGAAGTAAGGCTAGGGATACAGACATATGGGAAACATCCTTCTGAAGGCTCAGCCCTTCCTCACTTAGTGTGACTATAGGTAACAGGTGTGAGACTAAGTGACAACTTGGGGCATCTTACATGAAGGCTCTGCAAAGTTTACTTGACCTTTCATTCATTCATCAACCTTGTGCTCAGCCCCAGCTACGGGTCAAACACTGCATGGTGGCAGTCCAACCAGTCATGGTTCTTGGCATCGTAGGGCTAATGTTTTGGTGACGGGAAGAAAGAATAAACAAATTTGTGAGTAAATAAGAGAATTACAAATTGCGATAAGTTCTAGGAAGGAAATAAGGCAAATGATGGCTTTAGATAAGGTGCCTGTGGAGAGCTTCATTGAAGAGTCATTTGGGTGGAAAACTGAGAGATGAGAAGGAGCCAGTGTACAAAGGACTGGGGACAGAGGGAGAGGAGGCAGGAGAGTGAGGGCAGAATTCTTCTGAAATTCGGAGCAGTAATTCTCAACCTTGGCTGCCCTTTGGAATCTCTTGAGAGCACTTAGAATTTACTGAGGCCTGGTTCCCATCTCCAAGAGACTGTGATCTCACTGGTCTGGGGTTGGTCCTGGGAATTTATATATTTTAAAACCTAGCCCCCACCCCGGTGATTCTAAAGTGCAGCCAGGTTTGCAAAACCCTGGCTTAGAGGAAGAGAAAGGAGCAGGTATGGCTGGAACCCAGTGAGGGGGGAGAAAAGAGACAAGAAGAGGTAAAAAAAGAGGGCAGACTGTAGATCATTCAGGGCCTTGGAGGTTGTTATAAGGAGTTTGATTTTAGACAGTCAAATAAATTTGTTCGTTTCTACTGTAGCAGTGTGTGTGTGTGTGTGTGTGTGTGTGTGTGTGTGTGTGTGTGTGTGTGTGTGTGTGTGTGTGTGTGTGTGTTGGCTGGGGAAGACTGAAAACCAGGAAATACATGAGAGGGGTCAGTATCTACTCTCTGACTGTCCTGCCAAAGTCGTCAGAAGAGAGGAAGATGAAGGAATGACAGCTGTCTCAGACCCCAGAGGGATGAAAGCCAGGTTGCTGCCGCTGAGGCAACTCCTAAAGCTTAAATGACAGACTGGATTTCTTGATATCTCCCCGATGAATATACTGGCAGAAAGTGGAGGGGCAAGTTACCAAGAGATTAGTGAGGATTACTGCAGGGGAGGCATGGGAATTTATTCTCCAGGACTCAGAATGAATAGGGACCTGGGGTGATGCCATCCATCCAGGTGCCTCAGAGTCCCTCGCTACCTGAGAATGGTCCACGGACCAGCGACACCAGCATCCCATGGAGCTGCAGACACCCCAGGACTGCTGACTCCAAAGCTGCATTCTGACAGGATCCCCATGTAATTCACGTGCATTTAGAAGCTTGGGAAACGCTGCTTTAGCTGTTTCCTGTCAAGGCTCAGCTCAGCCCACCCAGGGCAAAAATTCAAATCCAGCTGCCACTCTTCCCTTACTTATTCCAGGTCTGGCTACTTCCTTCCATCTCCGTGATTTCTCTTTCCTGCCACCGGTAAAGGCCCATCCTCTCTCTCCCCTCTGTGTTCCTCTTCCCCAAATTGTAGTTACCTTCTCTCACCTGCTCACCTACTGTCTCTGCTTCCATCTCCAACTAATTGTCTCTGTCTTTCTTTTCGTGAGTACAGACAGAGGACTTGGCAAAGCCCTTCCACACGCACTATTTAGCTGATCCCACAGCAGCTTTGCTTCTCTCCAGTTTACAGATGAGGCCACTGAGGCTGAGGGAGATTAGACCACTTGCTCAAGGTCACACAGTAGCAAGTAGACTGAAGCAAGATCTGTCAGATTCTGAAGCCTGTGCTCTTAATAATGAAGAAACACAGCTCTCTGCATGAACAATTTTATTGATTTTCCTATAGGATATGCTCATTCCTTCTTCTGAACCTCTGCATAGCATTCTGTACCTGTGGCAGAAGAATATTTATGAGATATTCACCATTGCTTCTCCCCTGATGTCTCTTCTGTCCTATACCTTACTTCTCAAAATTAAAGAGAAAGAGAAAGAGAGGCTTAGTATTGCATTTAATACCTCAGGCTGGCAAACAGAAATAACCTGCTGGTTCTGGCTTTTGCATTCAAAAAGCCTGAACTTTCTGGGGAGAGAGGATTTAGAAGACAGGCTATATTTGCAGGATCTAAGAAGCAGGAGAGGATGGTGGACGCACTGTGCCTTGCCCTGGACTGGGATAAGGAGAGGAGCCATGTGAGAGAGGATGACATAGCTCAAAGGCAACCCCTGTGCCTGGATTCTCAATAGAGCATCCGTTTGGAGAACCAGAGACCTCAGAGAGGTCTGGGGGTCCGTCTTGGAAGTTGGGACCAGAAGCAGCCTTTTCACGATCCCATTGCTCCTTGGTGCAGAATAATAACAAAGAGAGAGCCACGGGTGTGAGTGGGAGCGCGAGGTTTCCCAGCAGCAGCCTCCATGGACCAGCAGCTGAGGGTAGGGCCGGATGATGGATGAACCAGGAGATACTCGCCCACCTGGTGAAGAATCTCAAGAAGCCAGTTGCCCCAGACTCTGAGTCCATGACGTCCAGAACCTAGAACAAGATTAAGCTTCCGCCACTTGGCAAGAATGGAAACACAAAAGAGAAAATTAGTTGAGTTGGTAAGAAAATGATTCTATTTCTTTGCAACTGAGTTTGAGGACAGAGAGTTGTGCCCACCTCCAGCCTCTCCAGAGGCGGGCACTGTCTTTCCCTGGCCCCGTGTCCTGCCCAGCTCTGGGATCGGATCTGCAGCTTCTGCAAGCCCTGCCCCCTGGGCCCAAGGTCTTTGGAAAGCAGCTCAGGGTCTCCCCAGAGCCCTCCTCTCTTCCTCGATCCAGGGCATTGCACAGATCTCCCTGCTTCCCTAGGGAAGGCGGGGCCTCCCTCAGTGCTCCTGCATAATTGGGACGATGCGCAGGAAAATTAAAAAGGTCATTAATCACCGTGGAGCCCAAGGCAGCTCTCCGGGACCTATTCTTCATGATGATTAATGGGAGGCATCTCCTCCCCACTCCTCGATTCATTTTCCTGCCACCATTCACTCACTTTCCTTTGCTGTGTCCTCTTCGTCCCCGTCTGACAGAACAGGGGTTTCTGGAGACCACCCACTCAGGGTCAGGTCTTTCCTGGCTGTCTTCATTGCCACCAGACCTGGAGTGGACCCAGGGCGAGCCCCCCGATCAGACGCACAGCTGACAACCCCGGGCAGGTCACTTCATCTGGGGGAGCCTCAGCTGCTTCATCAAGAAAATGCGGGCGCACATAACAATTGACTTGCAGGTTTGTGAAGATGAAATGGGAAGATGCTCATAGCAGTGCCAGATATGCTCCCTGGACGAGAGTGAGGCTGCCTAACGTGTTAACGTCTCTCTCCCGCTTTTATTGTTATTTTTATTGCTCTGATGAGTATTGCTGTCCTTCAGTGCTCTTGCTGTCCTTAGTCACTAGGAAGGACTGAGGGTAGATCCAGGGGATCTCCCTGCTCTTTGATGAGGCTGATGACGATGAGACGTTTCCTGGGCGCTAGTACCAACAACTCTATGTGGATTATTTCACTCAAACACGTCAACAACCCTGAGAGGCACACATTATTAGGCCCATTTTACGCATAAGAAAGCATGTTCAAAGAGGGAGAGTAACCAGCTCCAAGTCACACAGCTAATAAACAGCAGAGGAGGAACTTACACCCAATTCCATCTGATGCCAGAGCCTGTGTTCTTCTGAGAACCAGACACACCAGCTGTCCTTTCTCGGGAGCGGCGTGCTTCTTCCTTGTCTCTTCTTTTCCCAGCCTCCAGATGGGGCTGCCCTTTCCCCGCAGGACTAGCCAAGTTCAGGTCATGCTCGAATAGCCTCTTCTTCTCCTTTTGTTTGCCAGTTAAACTCCCACTCGGTTTGCTGCTGCTTAAGATAAGCTGCTCCTTCTGCCCACTGCTGCATTGAGCCCAGGGTCTCGCTCTGACCAGCCCCCAATCAAGAGACACTTGATTTTCCTGAAGAAAACTATATCCTGGGGCGTTCGAGTGAATGTATAAGGAAAGAGCAGATCCTGTCAAGTTAAAGCATGGCGAAGGACTTTTCTGAGGCTGGCAGAAATGAAGCAATGTTACCCTGTCAAATACAAAATCTTGGAGAGGGGTGGAAAACATTGGAAGACCAAGATGGAATCATGGTTCTGTTGTTGACTTGCTGGGTGAACTTGGGCAAGTCACTCTCCTCTAGGGTGGGTTCTTTAGCACAATTACAGGGTGAAAGTAGATCCTGAAAGTTTAAAGGTGGAGCTAAGATGCTGGGATGGGGGGAGAATTTGCACAAGAGGAAGGGTGTTGGAGGAGAGAAGACTTGAGAGGGAAGGGGCCAACGCTTTGGCCTCCCCTGGCCTTCTGCAGGACACCCATTGTGAGAGACCAGATCTCAGGCGGCGTGGATGTCTCAGGGAGAACTCAGGAGACTTAATGGGGAGCTGTGTAACAGTAGGAAGGAAGATGAAAATATAATGATAACCATGAAAGTATCGGTGAGGGTATTAAAGGTATTGGGGAACATTTATTAAGGAACAATTATGTGCCATTGTTTACCATAACCCTATGAAACAGCTACCAACTAGCATCTTCGTGTCACAGAGGAGAAACCTGGGGTGCAGAGGGGTTGGGTCATTTACGCAAGAACACGTAGGGAGCGACTGGCAAAGCCGGGTCTTGAACCCTTGTCTTTTCAACTCTAGAGTCAAAGCTCTTAGTGCCCACGCTTGGCTGGGATTCACCACAGTGTCGTGTGGATCTGGTATCCGGTGGCCCAGGGAGTGCTGGGTACCTGGGTGCATAGAGGCTTTCTCTATATCCACAGCTGCTACCTCAGTTTGCCTGCTTAGAAAACCAGTCCACCTGAGTACCTGGGACCAGCTACATAATATTATGGGGCTCAGTGAAAAATGAGAATACAGGGCCCTTTGTTTAAAAATCATTAAACATTTTTTTGTGTGTGTGCAGTACGCGGGCCTCTCACTGCTGTGGCCTCTCCCGTTGCAGAGCACAGGCTCCGGATGCGCAGGCTCAGCGGCCACGGCTCACAGGCCCAGCTGCTCCGCGGCACATAGGATACTCCCGGACCGGGGCACAAATGCGCGTCCCCTGCATCGGCAGGCGGACTCCCAACCACTGCGCCACCAGGGAAGCCCTAAAGATCATTAAACATTTTAAAGTAGCAACAGCAGAGCACTTAACTGAGCATGAGGTCCTTCTGCGCTCAGGGCCCTGTGTGACACTTACCTGGCCCCAGCACCCATTCCCAGCACACTCTTCCCAAAGGCAGGGCTCTGTCCCCCGTACCCTTGGTTACTCTCTGGCTCTTCCTCAGAATGGAAAGTTTAGATCCCTCCCTCCCTTAATGGTCCCTGCACCTCTGTCCTGGGCTGGTTTCCATGAACTCATCTAGGTGTTTGCAAGATGCCAAGTAAGGGCTGTCAACTGTCTGCTGCTCCATAGGCCACTGGGATAAATTACTCTCCCTTCATGCCTGTGACTGTCCATTCCTAACCCGGAAGAAATGTTCCAGAATATAAGCAAGTGCTAAAGGCCTCCTCTAATTAGCTGGCTGGTGGTTAACGGGGGATTTCACCGGGCAGAGCCTTCTGGTGGTCGGTGCGTAATTACCATGGAAACATTCACGCCACCCTCAGTGCTTCGCTCAGCCTTTTTCCCCGGGGAGTAGACATTGCTTGGCAAAAGCTGCATCTGGGCTATTGACATTGTCCGTGAGAGAAATAAATGGACAATTAGAAGCAAAACAGGTTGAGAAGCAAGGCTTGTTGGAGCAAAGTTTTACCCGCATCCATCCTGGGGCCTAATTGATGCTGTAGTCCCTGCATGAGAGGAAATCATTGGAAGGTGATGGATTCAGTTTGGATGGTCCTGTTTTGTTAAGCTCAAGGACAGGGAAAAATGCCTAATTAGGAGCCAGACTTTCCTGTCTTTTAGAGGCAGCTGCTGGGTTGGCCAGGAGATATAAAGACTTTTATTTCTTTTTCCATTTTTATACACAAATATTTATTTATTCTCTCCATCAGTGGAGTGAAGCCCCACTCTCACTGTGTAAGTGGGATCAAAACAAATTTAATCTTGTAAAATGCAGAATCATTTTCTTGTGAAGGTTACTGAATGAGAACAGGGGTTGGATGAAGTGTGAGAGCTGGGTTAGTCAGGTTGGGCTGGGCTCTGCTGAAGTAACAAATAAACCCTAACATTTCAGCTGGCTTAACACAATAAAGGTCATTGAGGGGGTCATGCCAAGTTCAACTGTGGCCAGGCAGCTTTTTATATCACGTTCCTATGCCACCCGAACACGTGGACTTCAAGTTGCTGCAGGAGGAGAAGAGAAGGGTGGAGGAAGTACCACACAGGTTCTTAAAGGCCATGGGGCAGAAGAGACACATCTTGTTTTTCCTTGCAGTCCATTGGCTACATCGCTCTAACCTAATGACATGCGAGGCTGGGAAATACAGGGAGACCGTGGAATTTTGGTAGCACCAAATAAACATGCCACCATATTGCATTTAAAGAACTAGTCAAAAATGCAAGCCCTTTTGGAGAATGTGAATAGAGAGACCAACAGCTCCTGGGTCCACACCACCTTCTTTTACCTGGCTCTGCTTCCAAGGGTCACATTAAATGTCATACCAAAGAGTGAAGACACTATCCTCCTTCCTAGAAAGCCTTTTCCCACTGCCTGGGCTGTCGTTTGCTGGTTTTCCACCTACACCCTGGGAACCAGGACTGTGTCCAATGCACTCCCACCCAGGCTCCCTTGCTTCTGCATCCAAAGGCCAAAAAGACAGAGTTAGAACAGGAAGGAGAGCTTGGACTGGCCAGTTCTAGAGGGGACAGCACCCAAAAGGTTGAGAGAAAAGGGAAGATATCTAGAAAGGCCTCACAAAGGAGGGCACATCACACCAGAATTTTGAAGAGTGAAGGATGCATTCACTCATTCATTTATTCATTCATCATTCATTCACTTATTCATCCATTCACTGACTGGTGCCTGCAGGGACTAAATGAGACCACCTTTGCTCCCTAGGGATATAGGCTCGAGCAAGCAGTGGGCACAAAGCAGAATTAAGATGCAATAAATGTCTTCAGAGATGCATAAAGGACTGCGCGGACTCTGGAGAAGGAAAAAGGAAATTCTCTGTGAACCAGAGGTATCCAGGAAGGCCTGTGGTGGAAGTGAAATTTGACTTGTATCTTGGAGAATGGATACTAATATTAATTTATGTTAGTGTTAACTTCAGGGTTGTATTAGAGATATTTTATTGCACAAGGCATACACATTTGTGGTTAAAAATGTAGAAGACAACAGATAAGTAAACTAAACAAAAGAAGATTAGCCAACAACTGTTAATATTTTGACATCTATCTGCCTATCTACCTACCTATCTATCTATAAAGTATGGCCATTCTATGGATATTCTTTTATGATCTACTTTTTATTTTATAATATAGTAATCAATTCTGTATTAATAAATGCAGATGTACATTATCATTTTAAACAGGTGAATCATATTGTAGGAATATACCTTCCTTTCTTTAATCAATCCTCTATTGTTGGATATTTACATGGCTTGAGATTTTTTGTCATTATAAATGCAGTTGTGATTAAGATCTTTGTAAATGAATCTTTGTGCAGTGGTTTGCTTAGGAAAAAATTGAGTGTGTTTTCAGTCGGTAGGGATTTGAGGCTTGACATGAAGGATGTTCTTGGCAGAAGACTCAGAGAAGACAGAGGCATAGAATCGGGAGCGCACGAGCAGATAACAGGAGCCACAATGCACAGTTAACTGCAAGCCTGCGGTGTGCCAGCCACTGTGCTATGAGCCTTCACATACACCACCCTGTGCAAGCTTCATAAGAACCACTTGAGGAGTATTGGGCTATTCCCATCTTACCAGTGAGGAAACTGAAACACAGAGAGGTTAAGTTACCTGCTCAGGGTCACACAGTAAATAACTGAGTTCGTGAGACCCCAAAGCTCAGGCTCAGTTCACTTAGTAAGTGGTAATCAAGGTTATCACGCTGGTCAGTTAGTAATGATGGCTCTATTTTGGCCTTCACACCATTACTTAGGTAGACATGTGAAAAAAAATGGCACGAAGGCTCTCGTGTCTTCAGGCGGGCACAGGCGCCAGTGAAGACTAACAAGCCTTCATTGCTTTCTCATCAGGATGGGTGATGTCAGCAAAACTTCTTGCTTGGAAATATATTGTTTTGAACTTGGCAACCTGTAAGCTGGGTTGCCATGGTTACCAGAGGGCCCTGGGGAAAGATGAACATAAAGGGCGGGCTTGAAACACAGTCAAGTCCTTCCCCTCCAGCCTCACTCTTAGCTGGTGACAGTCTTTGACAGACCCTCACGTGCCCAGGGAACCCCACACCACCATATTCATGCACAACCAGGTTGACTACTCCAGTCTTTTCAGCATGTAATAGCTGTTAATATTTATGGGACGCAGTGGGGAAGCACTTCATGTGGATAATCTTTTTTAATCTTTCCCAAACCATACACGATATGTGTTGCTGTTATTGCTATCTTACAGGTGAAGCCACAGAGACACAGAGAAGTTAAAAGACTCGCTCGGATGTCACACAGCTAGCAAATGGCAGTCTGGCTCCAGAGCAAGTGCTCATAAATAGCTCATCCTGGGGCTTCCCTGGTGGCGCAGTGGTTGAGAGTCCGCCTGCTGATGCAGGCGACACGGGTTCGTGCCTCGGTCCGGGAGGATCCCGTGTGCCGCGGAGTGGCTGGGCCCGTGAGCCATGGCCGCTGGGCCTGCGCGTCCGGGGCCTGTGCTCCGCAGCGGGAGAGGCCACGACAGTGAGAGGCCCGCGTACCGCAAAAAAAAAAAAAAAAATAGCTCATCCTTGCTAGAGCCAAGATCTTTAGGAAGTCACAGCAAACAACATCTCCAGGCGTCTTGTTGGTACCTAGCATCTAAAAATTGCTGAAGGGAATATGGGTTCTTAGAAAGGCCATAAAAGGTTTTAAGCAAGAAAGATATGGGGCATTAGCAGGGCTGTCCTAAAACTACTAGATAAATAGAAGCAACAAAAGGAAGTACAAATTCAAATGTTCCCAGGCATCCAAGCAATTAGGCGTAAGGTCATCGTGAAAATCCCAGCAGGCAACGCAGGATGGCAAGTAGTTCTAAAGATCAATGTTTACTCTACTTCAATAAAATTAAATTAAATTAATAAAAATAAAAACCACTCTGACTCTGATGCCCAAGCGCTTGGCATCAGGCTGCATGTCCACATCTCTAGACTCACCTGTCTCCTCCCCAACGATGCCCCATTTGTACCATTCTTGTTTTTGTTCTTCTCAGAGCTCCAAAGTGTTAAGAGAATTTGCAACTGTTTCATAGAACAGAAGAGGCCACAGAGCATACGATGTTAATTGGGCTTGTTTTGTGGAGAGGAACGCCTGTCTTGGTGTCAGGACACCATGTAAAAATGTGTTTTTATTCCACATAAATTAGCCTGTGTGTTCACCCCATGCTAGTGAAGGTCTGGGGGCCGAACGGGACTTGGCATTAACTCTGACCACGGAGATCACTCATTAGTATAAGCAGGGTCCCTGTCTGCATTTTCTTTTGTCTCTTTTCCCAGACCAGAGCAGAACACAGGGTCTAATTGGGAGGCAGATTGCAGAGCAAATGTGAGTGAGCTTTCTCTTCCCAAATACTTCTCTTTAGCCTTGTCTACACTAGCAGAGGAATAATCCAGGACAGGGTCAGGCTGCAGTGAAAGTAGGATGTAGACTCGTAGTGCCTGCAAGCCAGAGACTTAGAAAAGTGTATTCATGGAATCTTGGAAACTCAATTCAGAGAATCTTAATAATGGAGAGCTGTTTTAATCATAGATGCTCAGAATTACAGAGTCTTAGAATTTTACATTCTTAGAATTGTGGAAATAAAGATGCAGCCAGACCTCAGGTTCACAATTGCCCTCCACCAGCCCGCATTTCAGCTAGGTTGGACTTTCCGCATTTCCTCAAATGGGCTTTTGTTTCCCTCCTCCTGCCAGCCCCTACTCCCTTTGTCTGACTAGGTCATGATCATCATTCGTGTCTCGGCTGAGATATCACTCCCTCTTGGGGGCCTTTCTCTCCATCTGCACTAAGACAGGCCCCTAGGAGAGGAAAATGAAAGCAAGCCCTTCACCTTCCCTCATCATTCTCTTCTCCCCTGAATTGACTTAATGCTTCCCCAAGAGCTCCCCCACTTCAGTAGTCTGCAAAGTCTTTCAACGGAGGGGTTTTAGCTCTTTCATTCACCCCCAGATCCCCAGTGCCAGGCACATGCCTGAGCCAGAGAAGATACTCAGTAATATCACTGTTGAATGAACGACTGCATAAATGATCTTGGATTCTCTAGCTCTCAGGACTGGAAGGAACTTCAGTGTTAACCTTACTCACCTCCTTTCCCCAAGTCCTCTGCAGAATCCCGGACCAATAGTTGTTCTGCCTCTTCTTGAACTCCTGCAGAGAAGGGGAGCTCACCATCTCCAGGCAGGCGCAGCAATCCTTCCATTGTAGACAGGCTCATATTACGTACCCTGTGACATTACCTCCCTACCCCGGATGTAACTCCTGGCACGACCTAGCACAGAGAAGAGCAGACTTGCAGTCCCAAAGAGCTCAATGGCAAGAATGATTCCGCAAAGGCTTATAACAGATGCCTCACACTGGTAAACTGGTGACGTAAGAGTTGTATTTGACATAGAGTCTGACTTTCTAGTTCCATGATTTCAAAAAGCTAAACTTCTTTGAAAGTATAATACAGATACAGAAAAGGGCACATATCACGAGGGTACAGCTCAGTGGACTCGCATAAAGTGAGCTCAATTGTGCAACCAGCCCAGAGGAAGAAACAGGACAGGACCAGTGCCTACTGCCCCCTCTGGTCACTCTCTGCAAGGTCCTGCTCTCTTGACTTCACGCTGATGGAATCCTGCGGATGTATTCTGTTGACTATTCAACATTCTAAGATTTGGAAGAATCTACACTGAAATCTGGCAACACTGCACCCCCCAGTTCCTTATGGCAGCTGTGGCTGGGTCTGAATGACAGCTACCCTTTTATGTGGTGCACATGCTGTGCAACCGGTCCCAGGTCTCACCACTCCCATCCCGGGTGCACCTGACGCGCTTCCCTTTGCTCGCCCCTGTAGGCATTCAATATTTTCCAATTATTGCCCAATTATTTTTTCCTAGTTGTTGGCACCTCTAGTAGCTACATGATTTCATATGCGGAAGGCTTGTGGTGGAGCAGAACAACGTTTTTGCTTTGGAAATAGATAGACATGAGTTGGAATCCTGATTTGTTACTAACTGGAGGGTCTACCTAGCATAAGGCTTCAGAACATGGGCTCTAGTGCCAGATAGCTGGGTTCAGGTGGGTTTCAGTATGATCCTGGGCAAGTTACTTCACCTCTCCCTGCCTCTGTTTCATCTGTTAAGTGGACAAAACAATGGTCCCTACTTCACAGTGTTGATATGAGGGATACATGAGTCCATGCTTGTAAAGCACTTTGTACAGTGAGTCCTGGCACATGAGACATGTTTGTTAAACAGTTAAATAGATACCCTTAAGTATGTTATGTCGCTCTTCAGAAACTCAGTTCAGTTACCTCATCTATAAAATGGGAGCAGTAATGCCAGCTACCCAGGTTTGTTGCTAGAATTCAATGAGAGAACCCATATTCAGGGGCTCCCACAGGTAGATGTCAAATGAATTTATTTATTCTCCTTCCACCAAGAGGTACCCATTTGACTTTGGTTTCCACATGAACAATAAACAGAACTATTCAGGACTTGGCTTTGTTTTGGTCTTGGTGGTCCTATGGCCACCTTACCATCCTCCCCTTCTGCCAATGCCCAGCCCTGGAATGGGGCTTAACAGCTTGAGTCTCTGCTTCTCTGGCTTTCTCCCCTTAAATATTCATGGCCATACATGGCCTTTATTGTCACAGCTTCTTTATTAATATGTTTGAAGCTGAAGCTGGACATTTTTTTCTGCCTTATTCATAGTTCATTTTTACATACACATTCTTTTTTTAATGTTCTTTCTGACTTACTTCACTTAGTATGATAATCTCTAGTTGCATGCATGTTGCTGCAAATGGCATTATTTTGTTCTTTTTTATGGCTGAGTAGTATTCCATTGCATATATGTACCACATCCACTCATCTGTGCATGGACATTTAGGTTGCTTCCATGTCTTGGCTACTGTGAATAGAGCCGCTATGAACATAGGGGTGCATGTGTCTTTTTGAATTATTGTTTTGTGTGGATATATGCCCAGGAGTGGGACTGCTGGGTCCCATGGAAAACAGTATGAAGGCTCCTCAGAAAACTAAAAGTAGAATGACCATAGTTCATTTTTATAAGGCAAATCCTCAAACTTAAAATGTCCGTCTCTCTAAGGTTTCCATTTCAGGAGTTATTTTTCACGTTGTTCAGCGTTTTGACATGAAAGACCTGTTTTCAAGAGGAATCAAGCTGCTCTGAATGACATGTTATTCATTCATTAGTTCATTCATTCACTCATTCGTTCATTCATAAAACATACCTTAAGCGCCATGCTTGTTTTTTGGGGGGATAAAGTCTTTTTTGATAAATAGGTTAAATAGAATAAATAGAATGGTGGCTTGCTAGGGAATAAAAATGCAAGCAGAATCTCAGTCTTTCTCCACCCTGGCCTCTAGTTCTTGGCTTCTGCTTCCTACTGGGCACTTTGGACAGTGAGGCCTTGCTGGGCAAGTCAGGCCTTCTTGGGCCCTTGGGGGTCTCTATCTTCCTGGCCAGTGACACAAGCATCATCTTGGACCCACTGCCCTTAGGAGGAGCAGTAGCCTTGACTCTTGGCCTCCTCAGCTGCTTGGACAGTGACCTCTTTAAGGACCTTGGCTTCCCTCTTCTTTTGTGTGGGGAAACAGCTCCATTCTTGCCCTTGGTGACCGTGAGCTTTGAACTCTGACTCTCAGCTTTTGTTTTCCTGTGGGCCTTGGCATCTCAGCGGCTCCTTCTGCCTTTGACCTTTGACTTCCTGCCTGGTTCGTTGGCACTGGGAGGGGCCTGTGTAGGCTTGGCTGGCCGTGGGGAGGCCTTTCTGGCCTGGCCCAGTTTTCCCTCTTGGTCTTTGGTCTGGCTGCCTTTCCTGGGGGTCTTCTCCTTAGGTACTCCTGGTTTGGAGGCAGGCGCCCTCACCTCTGCTGGCTTTTTGAGTCCTCTTTTCACCTCACTGGGTTGGGAAGGTCCTTCTTTGCCTCACTTGCTTTCTTGGGGCCCTTCTCCTCAGCCTCACTGGATCTCCCGGGAGCTGTCATGGTGGACGTCCTCTTGGGCTGAATTTTCCTTTTATTCTTGGGAACTAATTTGAAGCTGCTGGTGGCCCCCTTGGCCTTGGAGCTGATGGGCCTGAGGAAGAGGCCAAGGCCTGCTTCAGCGTGTACTTGAACTGAATGCCTTCCACTGTCGGATGCTTCAGCAGGATGTAAACCCTGATGGTTGCACCGAGGTGCCCTGGCACTGCAGCCATGCCTAGCACCGGAAACTAGCCGTGTGGCATTTGGTCTCCATTACGGCTCAGACCCAGACCATAAGGATGATTCTACCATGGAGGTCGAGGAGGTCAAGGTGTCACTGGAGGCAAAGTTCCTGGGAGCCACTGCACAGGCAGATGTAGGTGGCCAACCCCCTCCCCCAGGCATCATCATGTTGTTTTTAAGGAGCTAAAAAATCCAAATCCTTAGCATCTAAGTGACTCTGCTTCCATTAATCTTCACAGCAGTACTTTGAGTGCATTGACGACCATAGTACCGATTCCTGGCTAAGGGTGTACTCTATGCTGTGCGTGGTACTGGGCATGTCATGCACAAACCATTCATCTCCCCAACAATACATCAAGGAAGGTGCAATCGCCCCCTTTTACAGATGAGGAAACTGAGGCTATTACAAGGTTACTCAATGAAGCAGTGAGCCCTCACGTCTCTATGGGCTAAATCCAAGATTACTGCTCTTTACACTTTAACTTTTCATCTTAGTCAGCAAGGACTTGGTTACCTAGGGCAGAGAACCAAGATTCCTATATCTAAACCAGCTGGGGCTTTATTGGGCCTGGGTTTGGGGCTCTTAAATTTTTAAAAGCATTTTATTAAGATGTCATTTATATATTGTCAAATTCACCTGCTGAAAGTGAATGATTTAATGTGCTTCAGTATATTCACAAGGTTGTGCAACCATCATTGTAATAGAAGTTTAGAATATTTTCATTCCCTCTAAAAGATCTCATACCTATTAGCAGTCAATGCCCACTCTGCATCTACCCTGCCCTCCACCCAGCCCTAAGCAACCTTTAATCTAGTTTCTGTGTCTATAAATGTGCCTATTCCGGAAATGTCATATAAATGGAATCATACAAAGTATTAATCTTTTATGATTGGCTTATTTCACTTATCCTAATATTTTCAAGAGTTATCAATTTTGTTGCATGTGTTAATACTTCATTTCTTTTTATTGACAAATAATTTCCAATTGTATGGATATACCAAATTTTATTTACCCATTAATCAGTTGAGGGACATTTCGGTTGTTTCTGTATTTTGACTATTATGAATAATGCTGTTTAGAACATTAGCACACAAATCTTTGTGTGTTTCATTTCTCTTAGGTATATACCTAGGGCTAGAATTGCTAGGTCATATGGTAACTGTGTGTTTATCTTTTTAAGGGACTGCTAGATTATTCCAAAGCACCACACCATTTTACCAGCAATGTGTGTGGGTTCCAATATCTGAATCCTTGCTAACATTTGTTATTGTCCATCTTTTTTGTTACAGTCATCCTAGTGCGTGTGAAGTGGTATTTCATTGTGGTTTTGAATTGCATTTTTCTTTTTTCTCTTTTTTTTCTTTTTTTGGCTGTGGTGGCATGTGGGATCTTAGTTCACACCAGGGATCAAACATGCGCCCCCTGCAGTGGAAGTATGAACTCTTAACCACTGGACCACCAGGGAATTCTCTTGAATTGCATTTTTCTAATGACTAATGACAGTAAGTGTCTTTTCATGTGCTTATTGGCCATTTGTGTATATTCTTTGGAGAAAAGGCTATTCAGATCTTTGGTCCATTTTTAATTGGGTCATTGGTCTTTTTGAGTTGTAGAAATTCTTTATATATTCTGGATATAATTTCCTTATCAGATATATAAATTTCAGATATTTTCTCCCATTTTGTGGGCTGTCTTTTCACCTTCTTGATGGTATCATTTGCAGCACAAAAGTTTAATTTTAATGTAGGTCGATTTATTCTTTTTATCACTTGTGGTTTTGCTGTCATATCTAGGAAAATGTTACCTTAAAAAAGCCATGAAGATTTACTTCTACATTTTCTTCTAAGAGTTTCACAGTTTCAGCTCTTTTTTTATGTCACAACTTTTAAAGAATTAAATTTAAAAAATTTTCCAGCTTTATTGAGGTACAGTTAAGAAATAAGAAATGTATATGTTTAAGATGTATAGCATGATGTTTTGATATATGTGTACATTGTGAAGTAGTTACTGCAGTTAAGCTAATTAAGATATCGGTCACCTCACATAGGATGTGTGTGTGTGTGTGTGTGTGTGTGTGTGTGTGTGTGTGTGTGTGTGGTGAGAACATAAGGTAACTTAACTCTCTTAGCAAATTTCAAATCTACAATACAACACTATTAACTGTAGTCGCCATGTATACATTAGATCTCTAGAAATGAATCATCCCGTATAACTGAACCTTTGTAAACTTTGACCAATGTCTCTCCCTTTCTGTCACCTTCCAGATCACGCAGCCACCATCCTACCCTCTGCTTCTCTGAGTTTGACTTTTTAGATCTCACATATCAGTGAGATCATGCAGCATTTGACTTTCTGTGTCTGACTTATTTCATTTAGCATATTGTCCTCTAGGTTTATTCATGTTGTCACAATGTCAGGATTTCCTTCTTTCTTAAGGCTTAATAATATCCCATTACATACAAGATCTATAAAAATCATGTATCAAAAGTCTATATATATACCTATAACATATACCCCATTTTCTTAATCTGTTCATCCATTTATGGACACTTAAGTTGCTTTCCTAGCTTGGCTATTGTAAATAATGTTGCAGTGAACATAGGGGTACAGATATCTCTTCCAGATACTGATTTCATTTCCTTTGGATAAATACCCAGAAGTGGAATTGCTGGTTCATATGGAAGTTCTATTTTTAATAGAGGTCCCTATTCTTAAGGGACCTCCATACTGTTTTCCATAGTGGCTGTACCAATTTATATTCCCACCAACAGTGCACGAGTTTTCCCTTATTTCCACATCCTTGCCAACACATGTCATCATTTGTCTTTTTGATGATATCCATTCTAACAGGTGTGAGGTGATAACTTGTGATTTTGATTTACGTTTCCTTGATGATTAGGGATGTTGAGCATCTTTTCATGTACCTGTTGGCCATTTGGATGTCTTCTTTGGAAAAGTGTCTATTTAGTTTCTCTGCTTATTTTTTTTAATTGAATTGTTTTGTTGTTGTTGCTGTTACTGAGTTATATGAGTTCTTATATATTTTAGATGTTAACCCCTTACCTGATATATGGTTTGCAATTATTTTCTACCATTTTGTAGGTTGCCTTTTTATTTTGTTGATGGTTCCCTTTGCTGTGCAGAAGCTTTTTAGCTTGATATAGTCCCACTTGTTGATTTTTGTTTTTGTTGCTGTGTTCTTGATGTTACATCCAAAAAAATCATTGCTAAGACCAATGTCAAGAAGCTTCTTCCCTTTGTTTTCTTCTAGGAGTTTTATGGGATCAGGTCTTATGTTTCTGTCTTTAGTCTATTTTGAGTTATTTTTGCAAGTGAAGTAAGAGAGGGATTCAGTTTCATGTTTTCTGCATGTGGTTATCCAGTTTTTCCAATACCATTTTTGAAGAGACTATCCTTTCCCCATTTAATATTCTTGGCTGCCTTGTTATATATTAATTAACCTATATGTTGTGGTTTACTTCTGAGCTCTCTATTCTGTTCCAGTGGTCTAAGTGTCTATTTTTAAGTCAGTACCATACTGTTTTAATTACTTTAGCTTTGTAGTAGAGTTTGAAATCAGGGAGTAGAGCATGATACCTCCAGCTTTGTTCTTCTTTCTCAAGACTGCTTTGGCTATTTGAGGTCTTTTGTGATTCCATACAAATTTTAGGACCGTTTGTTCCATTTCTGTGAAAAATGCCATTGGAATTTTGATAGGGATTGCATTAAATTTGTGGATTGCTTTGGGTAGTATGGATATTTTAACAATGTTAATTCTTTTGGTTCATGAACATGAGATTGTCTTTCCTTTGTGTCTTCTTCAATGTCTTTCATAAATTTCTTATAGTTTTTTCCTTTACAGAATTTTCACTTCCTTGGTTAAATGTGTTCCTGAGTATTTTTGTTTTGATGCTATTGTGAATGAAATAGTTTCCTTTATTTCTTTTTCAGATGTTTTGTTGTAAGCGTATAGAAACAGCACTGATTTCTGTATGTTGATTTTATATCTTGCAACTTTTTTCAATTTGTTGATTAGTTGCAATTTTTTTTGGTTGAGTCTTTAGGGTTTTCTAAATATACAGATCATATCATCTGCAAATAATGACATTTACTTTTTCCTTTTCAGTTTGGATGCCTTTTATACATTCGTCTTGCCTAATTGCTCTAACTAGACTTCCAGTACTATGTTCAATAAGAGTGATAAGAGTGGGCACCTTGTCTTCTTTTGACCTTAGAGGAAAAGCTTTCAATTTTTCACTGTTGAGCGAAATGTTAGAGTGGGTTTGCTGTAAATGGCCTTTATTATGTTGAGGTATGTTCCTTCTGTACCCAATTTGTTGAGGGTTTTAATCATGAAAGGGTGTTGTATTTTGTCAAATGCTTCTTCTGCATCTATTGAGATGATCATATGAAAATCTTCAATGTTTGAGGCATGGAGTTCTCTATCTTTTATTCTAAATACAGAATATCCTATCAGGCAAAGCTATGGATCTCTTTGTCCTTATGGCCTGTATTTCTTCCCCCAGTACAAACCCATGTGCCAGTGCACTGCACTGGGTGTGAACTGTCACTGAAGTGGAGTGACACTCACACTCTATGAGTGAGAAATGGAGAGGGGTGGCAGTGCCTGGTCTTGGCTTGTCCCCCATGGTGTGGAACCTCAGCCCTAGGAGTTAGCTGGGGCAGAGGATGTTAGAATCAAATATTCTCTGTCCATTGTGCCTGGAGTAGAGCTTCCACCATGTGAGCCGGGGGGGCTGGCTGGGGCCTGAGAGACTCGATCCTCTCAGCTATGTCGGCCTGGAATAAAGCTTTGGCAATATAGGGCTTTGGGAGATGAGAAATATCAGCAACCTTCCCCAAACTGGCAGTTGGAGGGAAAGAAAACCCCTGTCTTCTCGGTTGTACACACCTGAATTATGGCTCTGGAATGCAGTGTTGGGGGGTCATGGAGTGGGTCACAGCTTAAATGCTACAGACTCTTATGAAGATTTAGTGGATTTCCTTGAATGAATATTTCTCCATTTGCTCCATGCCCTTAGGACAATTTCCAGAGAATTTGGATGCCTTAAAAACTTTTTTTCACCCATTCAATTGTTGTTTCACTGGGAAGAGGATCTACTGAGCACCTCAATCCATCATTCTGGAAGTCCCACCATGCACTTCTAATTTAGAGTTAATTCAGGAGGCCCTGAAGTGACTTGGTCTAGTGGACTGATACGTATAGTGTCAGCCAGGAATCTCATGATGTAGACAGAGAAGGTGGAGGGCTGGCAGCTTTCCCAGTCCTCCTGATTATTCTGGGGTCTGGCATGTTGGAGTCAGGTGGCTCTGGGTTGGAATTTGAGCCCAGTGTCTTGTTGTTGTCACTCACCCCTCTCTCTCTCTCTCTGTAGGGTTGGAATGCCAGCTCTTGTGGCCAGAGTTGTTGGGGTAATTGGATGAGATAATACGGGGAGTGACTTAGTTGAGTGTATGGCAATGAGAAAATGTCTTGGTACATGATGGTTGGTTTTACTGTTTACAGCCCTCTGCCCAGAAGTCAAAGCTCAGCAGGAATTTTGAGGCTTCTCTCTTCCTAGTCTGTGAAGAGAATATCCTCCAGCCAGTCTGTTCTCCCCCATGCACCCTCAGCCTACCCAGAGTCCCCTTGGGAGAATTTCTCCGCCTCTCTAGTGGATGGTCTGTGGCTCCTATGGCCTGCTAGGTCAGGCCAAGGATGTCTCTCCCTTCCCAGATGCTAAGGACTGAACGTTAGTGTCCCTCCCAAATTCATATATTGACTCCTAATCCTCAGTGTGATGGTATTTTGAGGTGGGGCCTTTGGGGGATCATTAGTTGATAAGGATGGAGCCCCGTTGAATGAGATTAGTGCCTTTATAAAGGCGACCCTAGAGAGCTCCCTCACATTTTCTGTGAGTTCACAGTAAGAAAACTGCTGTTTATAAACCTTCGGGCTCCCCACGTGTGGCTCTGGTGGCCCCCAGTGTGGCTCCGGCTGTGGTGGTTACACTCTCAGAGAGTTCAGGCAGTGGCCTTTGGCAGTGCCTATCTGGTACCATCTTTGTCTGCAAGCAGAGTGCACAGACCTGGGATGTGGTTACCTCCACCTTGGTTATGAAGACTTAAGTTGCCTGGAACCACCATGGGGGTGGGTCCACTACAGAGAACCACCTCAGGAGTGGTGCCCAGGCAGAGACCCTCTGGAGTGTAGGGGGTGACATTGCCACCCTAGTGGGCCTGGAAGCTGGAGCAGTGAGCCAAAGAGGATTATTCTTGAGCCTTTAAGGTCTGATGGAATTTCCTCCTTTAGGCTTTGGACTTACCAGGGACCTGTCACTCATTTTTTCTTCTGTGTTTCTTTGTTTTGGAATGAGAGTGCCTCTCCTATGCTGTCCCACCATAATATTTTGGAAGCACGTAACTTGTTGGGTTTCACAAGTTCACAGCTGCAGAGGAATTTGCCTCAGGATGACTCATACCTGTAGTCTCACCCATGTCTGATTTAGATGGTATTTAAATGAGACTTTGGACTTGGACTTTAAAGTTCATATTGGAATGAGTTAAGATTTGGGGGTTATTCACGTGGAATGAATGTATTTTACGTGTGAGAAGAACACAGATTTCGGGGGCCCAGGAGCAGAATGCTCTAGACTGAAAGTTTGTGTTCCTCCAAAATTCCTATGTTGAAACTTAATCCCCACTGTGATGGTATTTGGAGGTGGGGCCTTGGGAATGTGATTAGGTCATGAAGGTGGAGCTCTCATGAATGAGATTAGTGCCCTTATAAAGGGGACCCCAAAGAGCCCCCTTAACCTTTCCACCATGTAAGGACACAGCAAGGAGATAGCCATCCATGAACCAGGAAGCAGGCTCTTACCAGACACTGAGTCTGCTAGCGCCTTGATCTTGGACTTCCCAGCCTCCAGAACAGTGAGAAATATATATTTGTTGTGTAAGCTACCCAGTGTATGGTATTTTTCTTATAGCAGCCAAACTGGACTAAGACACCAGCCTTCCAGGGCTCACATATTCAGCTTCTCTTGCATTGGAAGCATCGTTCAGAAAAACAAGCCCAAGACTAGAAGTCAGCAGCTCTGCTTACATAACCCTCTAGGCTTCAGATTCTATTTAGCAGTAGATACCATTACCCACCTCATAGAACTGCTGTGAAGATATGCTTCCCTGGTGAAAACTGTTTAAAAACTCATTTCTTGTTTCCAGTGATGAAACTTTTCCTTTAAACTGAGTTGTCGTACAGAATAACATCAACTACCACTTATTACCTGCCAGACAAAATTCTAAGTTCTTTTACATGTATTAACTCATTAATCTTAACAAAAACCTTAAAGGTAAATACTACATCCAACCTCACTTTATAGATGAGGAAACTGACACATTGAGAAGCAAAAGAACTTATCAAATATCCCGTGGCATCTGAGTGGCAGAGCTGGGGCTGGAACCCCTCATGCTCTATAGCGCGGCTCCTGGTTGGGGCAGGCAGGTTGGTTATCTCCCCACAGAATTATTCTCCTTCTTCCATTTTGGCAGAACCCCCGTTTTGTTTGGATGTCCACCTCTCCCCATCATGAGTTGGGGTTAAATTCTAAAAAGTCCAAGGTAATCAAGGTTGTCCTAGTCCCATTGCTGGTGATTGGTTTAGGAATGGGCATGTGACACTGTCTGGCCAATGAGATGTAAAGGGAAACATACAGGGGTTTCTGGGAAGGTTCTGCTCTCAGATGGAAGGAGACACATGGGAAAAAGTGCAGCACATGGAACCACGGCAGCCGTCTGATGCCTTGAGGGAGCTAGTCTGTGGAAAGCCATATTTGAGACCGGATAATCAGAGTTCAGAAAGAACTTGGGTTTTGTTCCCTCTGGCATGGCCCTAGGACCAGATTTCCCTTAATGTGAGATTAGCTAATTTTCCTTGATTGGAATTTTGTGTTGGTTGTAGCTTAAGACATTCTTTTGGATCCACCTCTTAATGAGTGAAACCAAAGCAGACTTCCTAGTGGGGAGGAAAATGATGACTAACTCAGGACTGTGGGGAGATGAGGATGAGATTGGCAAGCTGGGCTGTGGGCTGTGATAAGAGATTTGATTTTATTCTAAGGGCAGTGGGAAAGCAGGAGGGAGTTGCAAACGTTCAGATGAGAGACGAAGGTGGGGGGTGGCGGTAGAGCAGGAGGTGACTAGCTGGATTCCGGGTGTATTTCAGAAGCAGGGTCATCAGCTCTTGCTGATGGTTGAAATGCAGGGGTGAGGAATGACAGGAATGGGGGGAGTGAAGGCTAGGAGAGCAGTATCTTTGAACAAGAGCCGCAAAGATGTGCATGGTCAAATTTGCCACTGTTGCTTACTCACTGTGAACTTAAGAGAGAGATTCCAGAGTCTGAACCAGACCTACACTTTTTATTTCCATTTCTGTTTTATTCACTACCTAATGCAACACTTCATACATGCTGGAGACAAAAATAAATGTTTGTTGAATGAATAAATGCATGCATATATTCACTCACTTCCCATCTGCTCATTGCAGAGCCTGGCATAGTTTGGAGTATGGTAGGTTCTCAATCAGGCTTCATGGGGTGAATGAGTGAGGGGTCTTGTGCCTCTCTCAGTATGCAGGGCTGCCTCCCTCACGAGGAGCTAGACAGTGGCAGAAACTCACTGAACTCCCTGCTGATGCCAAAGGCTCCGGTGCCAAGACATCAACCTGTCACTCATAAAGATGGCAAATCTATTGGGTCATAAACTTGACTGCAAACTAATATGGTAGCAATAATGCACATTAATTAAACATTTAATTCGCCATCATTTTGCTTGTCATCATACATTTTAGAAGGGCACTGGGGCTGATTTTGATGGGTTGAGAATCTTAAAAAAAAATCCAGGGAAGTTTGAGTTCATGCATTTATTTTTCTCTAAATATTATTTTCTGTAGTAGACAGAGAGTATTTTTTGGTATTTTGCTCTCCATACTGTGGCAATAAATAGTGTATTTACATATTTATTTATTCATGTATTCGTTAGTTCAACAAATATAGTATTTAGTGTTGACTAATTCCAAATACTATTCCAGTTCTAGGGATAGAGTAGTAAACGTCATGGGTAAGGGTCCAGCCTCGTGGAGCCACATTTTCATCAGGAAGACAAACACTAAGTAAATAAATCAACAATGTAATTTAATGCAGCAAGAATGTCTATGCAGAATATGAAACAGGAAGTGAGGATAGAGAGGACTGTGGCTGGAGAGTGCTTTTTTTAAAAATAAATTTATTTATTTATTTATTTTTGGCTGCATTGGGTCTTCGTTGCTACGCGTGGGCTTTCTCTAGTTGCAGCGAGCGGGGGCTACTCTTCGTTGCAGTGCACAGGTTTCTCATTGTGGTGGCTTCTCTTGTTGCGGAGCACGGGCTCTAGGCTCATGGGTTTCAGTAGCTGTGGCACGCAGGCTCAGTAGTTGTGGCATACGGGCTTAGTTGCTCCACGCATGTGGGATCTTCCCGGACCAGGGTTTGAACCCGTGTCCCCTGCATTGGCAGGTGGATTCTTAACTACTGCACCACCAGGGAAGTCCCTGGAGAGTGCTTTTAAATGAGGTGGTCCAGGAAAACATCTTCAGTGTACACAGATTTCAGGGAGAGTGTTCCAGGAAAAACGGACAGCACGTGCAAAGGTCCTGCACTGCGGAATGAACCTGGCGTGTTTGTGGACAAGAAGACCTGTGTGACTGGAGCCGTCATGCAAATGAGTGCCTCTGTGCAGGAAGTAGTAAATGTGGTACAAGGAGTCAGGGTGGAGAAAGGGCTCCGGTCTGGACTGCATTTAACTATGCCTTTGTCTATTCAACATGCAGATGGTGGGTCCCTATTTGGTGTAGAAACTGTGCCCGGCAAAATCCTGCAGATAAAGACCAAAGCCTGGAGAAGCTCACGGTGGGGAAAACAGAGAAGTCAACGGTTCCCCACCTTATAATGTGACTGGAGCTCTATGCGGTTTACCAATAGGATGGTTGTACGGGAAGGCTATGCTTCCTGTCCCCTCGGAGTCCAGTTTATTACTTTAGACAATAAAATGTGAGCTAATAGCATAAGTTCTGCCTTATGAGCATTTCTATGCCGATCTCCACCACGGTGACCCTTGTTACTGTCTGTCATGATGACTGGAAATGTTTGAGATAGAGGCTGCTTGGTCCACCCGGGCCCTGGAGTGAGGCTGGCAGCCCTAGGTGGTCAAGTACTGTGAGAGAGACCTTAAGCATCACTGTTTAGGCCTCTGAGGTCTTGGGATTGTTTGTTGCTGCAGCATAGCCCAGCCTATTGTGACTGATGTGGCCAGGATGGGGATAAGCACAAAAGTGGAACGTGTGACTCACCTGAGGCAGTCAGGGAAAGTTTCCCAAGGAGGGGATATCTTTGCAGAGACTGGAAGCACAAGCAAAGGAACAGGAGGAGATGTTCTAGAGGGAGGTAGAGAGAGAACTCTCCCTGAAGTGGTGATCAAAGAGGGGACCACAGGCAAAGCTTAGGACAGTGTAATTAAGAGCACAGCGTTTGGGGTCAGACAGGCATAGGTTTGATTTTCGCTCTGTCACTTTCTGCATTGTGATCTTGAGCAGAAGCCTCTGACATTTTCTGAGGGTCAGATTCCTCACTGCACGATAGATAAGATAGCAGCTACCCTTCTGGTGCTTTGTAAGTGCTCATTCAAAGTGATGGCATTACTGGGTGTAATGACAGATGTACTGGGTCCCTGGGTCTAGTTTTGCCATGGTCTCCATCAAGACCCCGAAACTATAACAATGAACACCAACACACATAGGATACTTACATGCCCAGCTCTATGTGTTTTGCAAGGGTTACAAAGCCATGGAATATTAGTGTTACTGTCATACCCATTTTACTAATGGGAGAATGGGAATACAAGGTTTAAATGACGTGTCCAAAACCACACAGTGGCCAAGACGCAGAGCGAGAATTCAGACGTGGAGTCTGAGTCCAGTGTCCACACTTGTAACCATGACACCGCCTTCTGCTTCTGTGCTTACACACCTAAGGGTTCATGCCCAGTGGCCGAACTGAGACTCCCAGTCCAAGCGGCATGGCTAAGACTCCTGACTCAGCACGGAAGGAAGAGGAGGAGGCTCCTGGCCAGAGACTCTGGCAGAGGTGATGCTGTGAAGATGGGGTGAAACAGGCAGGGGTGGGGCTCAAAAGGAAGTTGGCCAATGAGAAACTGAGAGCTGCACTGGGTTTCTTACAGCCAACATTTACTGAGCCCCTGTTCTGGGCTAGGTCTACACTTTGTGCTCTGTATATGGTGGTGCACAGTCTGTCTGCAGACGCTGGAGCTGCTGTCCCCTTGGGCCTTCAGAACTCACCCTCGTGAGTGTCACTTTATGAGCTACTGCTGTTGCAGGTACCCTTGAGGAGCATCCAGGCTTTATAGGAACCCACAGGATTTACCTAGCCTTCAAGGGGACATCAAGTGGAGACATGGTGGCCACATCCGAGTGACCCTGATGAAGGAAGGGTGGCAGAAGTACGCTCCTGGAAGAGAAAGGGCATGTGTATGAATCTGAAAGGACACAGGGGTTTTCATCCAGCAGCCAGCCAGGAGAAGAAAGAAGGATGGGCAAGAAGATCCTGGGGGTGTCAAGCAGGGCCGGTGTCCCTCTGGGCTCTATGCAAGAGCAGCGGGAAGCCAGCACAAGAGCTCAAAGCAGGGGGGCGATAGGATCAGGCTTTTCTTTTGCCAGGTTCACTCTGGCTGCCATTAGGATTGCAAGGGAGCTGCACTGGGGGCGGGGAGATCATTTAGGAAGCTGTTGCAGTCATCCTGGCCAGAGGATGAGACCCGGAGCTGGAAGATAGAGAGCATTGGGTGGATCTGCTCTCCCTGAACTTGTGACCCTGGATTAGGGCTCCGGTGACATTTTACCCCAGTTCTCCTTCTCCCTAGCCCATAGAGCTCCAGTCTCCTTCTCCCTAGCTCCCTAGCTGCCCGACCTATATTTGTCTTTCCAAAGTGGCGGTTCTGCAAATTGTAGCTGTCTGAGATTGCCGCTCTGCCCACGTTCCCCACATTCTGGGTCACAGGTCACGCAGCCCTGGTGAGCTGGTAAGGGTCCTGCTTATTTTGCTCTGTTTCCTGAGATTTCCGTTTGGTTAATGACAGGGCTCTTTATAGCTTTGTGTGCACAAGGCCTGGCTCTCCAGCTTCCATTTGGTCATAGGTGAGCAGCCTGGGTAACCTGACCCCAGGTGAGCAGAATTTTCTGGACCCTGGACATCTCCTTCAAATGAGCAGATCTTCCCCTTGGAAGCCGAAATAACATGGGTTAACTTTCTTTTCCATTAGCTCTGCATTTTCTATAAAGACGTAATCCTTTCTTAACTTAATGAGGCATAATAATTATTAATTGCTGATTATTCATAGTCGCTTAGTCTTTTTAAAAGAAATGATACCATTTAAAGTAAGATTTAAAGACATGCAAATATCGACAAGCTTCTTTCAGCTCTTTGGCTGCTCTGTGGTGTCATGGCAAACACGCTGACTCTTTGTGAGGAAGATATTAACTTTGTTCTAGACTCCATGACTTGGAAAGTCAGCGTACCACCTGACGTTTCTTGGCCAACCTCCTTAACTTCTCTCTGAGTGTAAGTTTTCCCATCTGTGAAATGGGGCTATGAATACCTGCTTACAGCCCTACTGGGGCTTTCCATGAGGTGGTGGAAAATGCCTAGCATAGTGCTTCGTATATGATGAAAATGTTGAGAAGCACAAGTTGTCTGTTAGAAGTTGCTTCTTCATCTAATCAGGGCTGTGTCTCCTAGTTCTAAATGAAATCGATAAACATATCCATATATAAATATAAATACGTATTTGTGTGCCTGTGTATCTGTAATTCCGTAGCTATAGCTATAGACACTTTCAGGCACCTCTAATGTTTTATTGTCACATTCAGTCCTCTCTATTCAACTACCCAGCCCCTTTCTGTCTTGGAATATGGGAGGCAGTGGTTTTCTGTTCCATATTTGTCCTGCTCCGTGCTGTTTGGCAAAAAAAAAAAAGAGCGGTACTCTTACCCTCCTCTGTTGGTTAAAGAGCTAGAAGTTAGTCAGACTGTGGGACCCAGAGATGGTGACCACTGGGCTTCCGAGATGTGCCCTGAGTCTCCCTCCCAGGCAGCCTCTCCCCGTCACAGTCTCAGCCCCGGCTCCTGGGCTCTTCATGTCCCAGTTGTTTGGCGATGGGGATGTCGCTATTCATTCACCCTCTGAATTCCACTCTCTGGATCCAGTCGCTCCTAGAGAGAAACCCTTCTTTTTAAGAAGCCTAGTTCAGGAGTTACATACACTGGTGGGAGGTCCCTCCCTTGCTTTAGCCAGAACCCCTTTCCTGAGATGGGCAAGATGAGACTGGCACTCCCAGCTCCAGAGAGAACAAGTTCCACGGGGGCAGCTCCAGGAGGCTGTACGGAACAAACCTAGTGGTGCCAACAAACTCAGGCTCCAAATGGAGCCAGAGCAGCAGCTGCTGCAGGGGAAGCCAGGGCAGCAAGTGGAGGAAGCACCGCTGTCTTATGTACGCAGCAGCTGCCGGTGCTGGAGTGTCCTGTGTGCCGGACACTGCTCTCAACAGTGTCACACTTCATCTGCCTTTTACCTAAAGAGTAAATTTCCATAAATCCCTACGATTACAGATGTGGATAAGCAATGCATTCATAGCTTGATTCTCATTTGTCATTGTTTCTTGTGAGAAACCTCATGGGGAGGTGTGACTCTGGTGTGGGGTAAAAATCAGGCGTCCCTACATTCATACAAATGGATGCATATAAGATTCAAAAACAAACTAGGAACTACTGCCGAGGGCGGCTAATGACAGCAAGCACAGTGCAGTGAAAAGAACATGAGTTTTGTGTCCAAAAGCCGGGTTCTGTCACATCATAGCTGTGTGACCTTAGGCAAGTCACTTGAGCTCTCCGAATCGCAGCTTTCTTATCTGCAAATTGGGAAAATTAGTCCTTATTTCTCAGGATCATTGGGAGGATTAAATGCCATAACATACACACACACACACAAAGCCAGACATGTAGTAGGGGTTAATAAGCATCTGTTCTCCATCACTCCTCAAGTCTTCTTGAGTTGTGTATGTTTTGGACATCAGTAATTTGCATTCTATTTAAGATACTATCCTACTTTTTAAAAATACATTTTTCCTGTCTATAAGATAATATTTATTCATCGTAGAAAACCTAAAAGATTATAGAAGCATATAAAAATAAAATAGAAATCTTCCTTAAAACCACCCGTTAAAGATTTCAACTGCATATATTGTGGTTCACTTCCATTCTCTCTCTGTCTCTGTCTCACTTTCTTGTGTGTGTATGTAAAAATAATTGGAGTCATCTTATTTATAGAATTTTCCGATTTTTTCAATAGAGTATAAAAGTCTTTCTCTCTGTGGGGTTTTTCCCCCAGGTTTAACTGTAAAATCGTATCCATCTTTGGAGTAAGATCAGTGTGGATATGAGCATTCACTGCATTATCATGCCTTGGGTGTTTGACCCTGGGAAAATCACACATCTTCTTTCACAGGGTTAATGTGGGATTCAAATGATGTCAGGCCCATAGAAATCTTAGCACAACCCCTGAAACCTAGTAAGTGCTTGTAGATGGTGGTGGCTAATGTTGATATTGATTAGACTTCTGTGTCAGGCTAGGTTACGCTGCAGTGACAACACTGAAATCTCAGTGACTCTACACAACAAAACTGCTTCTTACTGTAGATTGATAGCGTGGACTCTCCTGGGCAGCTGTCTCCATGTCATGATGTTGAGCTCCAGGTTGCTTCCATCTTAGAGCATTTCCAGCATACACACGTTTCCATGATTGCCAAGGCAGGGAAGAGAAATTGGAAGATTTCATACTAGCAATTAAATGCTTTAATCCAGAAGATATATGCATCTATTCTGCTTACAGCCAATTGGCCAGAACTAATTGCATAACCCCACCTTGCAGGGCAGGGCGGGGGCGGGGGTATGCGTGGAGAAATGTGATCCTTCCAAGAGCCCAGAAGAGCAGAAGAGGAGGGGGCCTCAAATATAGGTGGGCACTAACAGTCTCTGCCATGGAATTATCTATGATAGGATCATTTACCCTTGTGGGAATCAGTACACTTGAATTCAAGGTCAGCCCCAGCATCCTTATGCAGAATGAGTCCTCAGTCCTGACCTGGCAAAGAGACGAAAATGCAGCTGATCTCAGATGCGTTGATGTCTGCTGGGTCTGTCTGAAGCCGAGGTTACCACCAGTGTTTCGATGCCAATTCTCTCTCTGTGTCTGAGAGTTGCTCAGCGCTGTGAATGGTGCAGTTAAGCGGAAGGGTCGGGTTGACCACAGTGCAGCATCTCATCAGTGCCCTGTCATCACCCTGATCTACAGCTTGTCCCAAGGGCCATCAGTCCCAGAAGAGAGCGTATCAGGCCCCGCTCTGACATTTAATACCACATCCATCACAGTGCAGAGAACGCTAAGTAGGTCTGAGCCCTGGTGAGCTAGAGGCTGGAAGAGGGCTGAGGGGCTCCTAGAGAATCATGAGATCTCCCGAAGCACCTGCAAGAAGTTTTGTTTCTTGGTTTTCATTCCTTTTTTCCTTCTATTCAGATCATATCAGCCTTTCCTCTTCCGAGAGGTGGGTACAAGGAGAGAAGGGTATGAGGGTGAGAAACATGGGTGTTCATTATGGCTTTGCCCCCTACTAGTTGTGTGTCCTGGGGCAAGTTGCTTCCCATCTGTCGGCTTTCATCCTCTTATTTGTGGATTGGAAACAGGATGAGCTCTCTGATGTCTATCTTGGCTACTGAGGGTGCAACATGGCAGAGATCATCTATATCAATTAGAACGCTTTTGTTCATAGGCAACAGAAACATCAACTTGAACTGGCTTAAACAATACAGAAGTATACTGCCCCCAGATGTATAGACTTCTGGGTAGGGAGGGTTTTAGGATTGGTGACTAATAGTTCAACCACATCTTCAAAGACCTGTGTTCACTCTGCTCATCTCTGTACAACCCTGGAGGCTGGTTTCCTCCTCAATTGGTAGGAAGATGCTTACAGCTGTTTCAGTTATCAAAACCAAACATTAAAATATCCAGACCAAGAAGAGAGCATCTCTTCCAATGGGAGCTGTACTGGGAGAGAGAAAACTTTGCTGAAACCTGCCCAGCAGCCCTTCCCCCATTGGTGAGAGAAAGGTCACATGCCCATTTCCCAGCACTGCTGTCACTGGCAAAGGAATGGGATTACCTTAGTGCAAACAGGTCTATCCGTGGCATCTGAGGTGAGCTCAGGTGGGGATGGGGTATGTCCAAGCAGTATCTGAAACAAGATCAGGCTTCTGTTTCAAAGGAGGAAATGAGGCTGGGGATAGTAAAATTACAGCATTATTTCTCATTGGCTTTATCATTTTCTTTTCAGACAGTTAATTCAACATAAAGGCAATAGTTGGGCTTCCCTGGTGGCGCAGTGGTTGAGAGTCCGCCTGCCGATGCAGGGGACACGGGTTCGTGCCCCGGTCCGGGAAGATCCCACATGCCGCAGAGCGGCTGGGCCCGTGAGCCATGGCCGCTGAGCCTGTGTGTCCGGAGCCTGTGCTCCGCAACGGGAGAGGCCACAACAGTGAGAGGCCCGCGTACCACAAAAAAAAAAAAAAAAAAAAGGCAATAGTTAACATATATTGAATGTTTGCTATGTATTGCCTCTCTGTCCAGATCTTTACAAGCAATTCCTCCCTAATCTTTACAACAGCCCAGGGAGGCAGATGCTAATATCATGCCGATTCTACAGATCAGGAAAATGAGCTCTCAGTAAGATGACTTGGTCAAGGTCACAGATTAAGTGTCAGAGCCCAGATTCAAGCCTATGTCTGGGTGATTCCAAAGCCTGAGCTTATAACTCCTATGCTGTACTGTATTTGGCAGGAAAAAGGAAGAGTCATGGTCGTCTATAAAACATCAACTCTGCCTCGTATACATGTACATTTGTTATCGCAGTCAATCCCCACAACAAGCCAGCTAGGTAGTCATCATTATTCCTGTTTTATATTTTGTGAATTTAAGTCTCAGAGAGGGTATTTAACTAGCCAAGAATTTCATAACCAGAAAGAGGAAGAGACCTAAGTCTATTCATATGATTCTGTTTCAGAAAATAATGATTTGACCCATAAGGCACAGAACACCCAATGAAAAGTGGTCTAAACAACAGGAGATTTTGTTTTCTATTATAACCAGAAGACGAACTGTGGGTCACCCCAGGAGCGGGTCAATAGCTCAACAGTGAATTGCAGACGCAAGCTCTTCCCATGTCTACAGTATGTTGACAATATCTGGACAGTATGTTGACAGTATCTCCTCTAATAGCCTCTAGGACTCCTGGTCTTCATGCAAACTCATTCTAAAGCAGGAAGGGGCAAGGGCAGGTCAGTGAATAATGCTCTCTTAATACACTTCTCTTTCTTAATCAGGAAGGCAATGTTTCCCTTGTCCCCTAGCTGATTTTCCCATTGGCCGTAAGGTTCACAATCTTAGCTGCAAGAGAGGCTGGGAAACCAAGTGTCTGTGTTTTCAGTTTCTGCTGTTGAAAGCAGGTTCAGGCAGCTTAGAAGAGGGCAGAGGAATGGTCCTTGGGAAGGTAACCAACAAAGCCAATCACACTCTGAAGGTGTTCCAGGGTAGGGCCTGTGTCTCAAATTCCTTATATTCTTACAGCCTAATGAAACACTCAGTGTTCAACAAATCTTTTTAGAATAATTGGATGGTTTAGAAAGTTTGGGGCTATCTGGGGGATTTTGGAGAAGTGAGTCTCGATAGATAGATGGAATTGTGGATTAGTAGTTATCAGTTCAGGCTGCTGTAACAAATACCATACACTGGGTAGCTTAGAAAAAATAGAAATTTATTTCTCAGTGTTCTGTAGGCTGGAAGTTCAGATCAGGGTGTCAGCATGGTCGAGTTCTGGTGAGGGCCCTCTTCTGGGTTGCAGACTGCTGACTTCTTGTGTCCTCAATGGTGGAGAGCAGAGAGAGGAAGCAAGCTCTCTGGTGACTCATATAAGGGCACTAATCCCATTTGTGAGGGATCTGCCCTCATGACCTCACCTAATCTTACTTTCCAAAAGTCCCACCTCCTAATATCATCACATTTAAGGGTAGGTTTCAAAATAGGGATATGGGGGGAGGTACACATATTTAGTCCTTAACAGTGGTCTTTTTCTTTATACGCTCTCCTTCAGCCTTTCGGTTATTGTGACTGCTTGCCAGTGAGCTGTCCAGCAAGAAAATGCAAGTGAGAGGAGAGGCAAAGGAGTCTCAGTTTCCTCACCTGTGAAATGTGTGAGAATGAGATCAAGTTTGTCTCTTATAAAGCTTCCAACTTTTGTCCTCTGTCCTGGGATTGGGGACACTCAGAAAAATGTGACTTAAATCCAACATGCAGAGGGCTCCCCGTCCTTGGAGCCCCCCCTCTGAGGTGCCAGAGCAGATGAAAAGGGGGATGATGAAAATCTGCTGGAGAGTGGAATCAGAAGTGTTGGCTGGGAGAAGAGATTCCATTGGCTTTGCAGAGAAAAGTGAAGGTAATTTACATGAAAGGAAATGGCTCATTACCCCCAACTCTTGGTCTAGGCCCCAGCCTGCCCAACTCTGTCCAATGAGAAGCTCTCCCATGAGGAGTTGTTAGAAGTGTAGACTCCAGACCAGCTGTTGTTCTTAGTCATGGCTGTACATAGAAATCACTGGCCTGGGTGGAATGGTGGTAGCGGGGGGCTTTAAGAAATATCGGTGCCTGGGTCCCACTCCCAGAGTTTGTGATCTGAGTTGTAGCCTGGCATAGGGGTTTTAAGAATTTCTCTAGGTCATTCTAATGCACAAACCAGGTTGAGAACTGCAGCTCTGGATGAGACTCTGCACTCAAATCCTGTCCTGTCACTAGTTGTGTGACCTTGGATACAAATTCATTAACCTTTTGGCACTTCTGTTTCCTCATATGTAAAATGACCATCATGGGAGCATGCTGAAAGTGGCTGGGATAGTCCATATAAAGCACAGTGCCTCTCCCACAGTAAAGGCTCAATTTAATCTGACCACAATGTCACCACATACCCTGTCCTGCTAACACTTACCCAGGGGTCTGGACCTTGCTACCACGGCTGACCCCATTGTCTTAGGCATCCACCTTTGATCCACCTTTGGAACTCAGAGCTCTCATATACGCATCATGGTCTGGAGTCTTACAGGAATTCTAGGATGCCTGGAGTAGGTATCTTGGGCTTTTCCTCTTTCATTTTAGTAACGGGATTCCATCCTTCTTCTGGGGAAACCACCCTTCTCCCACTCTTAGTCTACATGGTTGGATGAGGCTGACCTCACCTCCCAGCTCCAGGCTGTGTAGGTGACCCAGGCTTGTCAAGTAAGAATGAAACCAACATTGGTTAGTTCTCTTTGCCCTGACATTGCTAAACTAGGAGGATGTAAGTCTGTAGCTTTTGGAGAACATCTGTATAACCAGATGAGAGCCTGCCTGGACTGTATGCCTGGGGGGCATACAGTCCACACAAAGGAATCAGATAGAGTGATAAGGACAGATGTATTCCCTGTGACATCTCTGGGGAGCTGTAAGTGGATCCACCATGGGCTTCTCAGAGACATGAGCCAACGTGCCCTTTTTATTGCTCTGGCCACCTTGAGTTAGGCTTCAAATACAGTTGTGAGTCTAATGAATATATCTCACCTTGGCCTACTGGCCCTCTCTAAGGCCAGATCCTATGTCCTATGTTACCTCTTGTCCCCACTCCAGACCATGCCTTGCTTCCTTTTCCTCTACTGGGAACATCACATTTGCTGGGCATTCAGAGCTGGGCTGGCTGCACAGCCTATCATGGGCTCCTGCTAAGATCACCCATATTCGCAGAGTAAACCAGGGCTACAGCAGACTTTCAGGTGACGTTAAAGAGAGGCCTGGTGCCCAGGAGGAGGGAGGAGACAACGCTCCCAGCACTACTCTGCTCTTGGCTGGTCAGACCCCACTTGCATTCTTGTATCTGGTTCTGAGTATTACCTCGAAAAACAGCTATTGCCCAGCAAGAGGGACCAAGATAGTGAAGGGATTTCAAGTAATATCAAGTGAGAACAGGCCCTGGAGAGAGAAGACAGATTGCTGTTCATTATAAGAAAGAGTATTTACATTTTAATTCGTAAGGGTCAAAGTTGCCTAAGAATGGAATGGACCACCTCATGAGGTAGTGAACTCTCCATGGTTAAAGGTATGCAAATTGAAGCAGGCTATTTGGCTGTCATGGGTATGAAAGATACCCATGTGTTGTGGAACCGTGTGTTGTGGAACATTGAATAGGCACTGTCTTAGTTTGGGTTCTCTTTGAAGCAGATCCTGAGGCAGGAATTTGGGTGCACATAGTTCATTATCTCGTGATGCCAGGAACCATGGGTGGGGGGAATAGGGAAGTGAGATAGGGAAGGAAGGAAACCGATAAACAGTGCAGAGAGAGACAACTATCATATGATGTCACTTATATGTGAAATCTAAAATATGACACAAATGAACCTATCTATGAAGCAGAAACAGACTCACAGACATAGAGAACAGACTTGTGGTTGCCAAGGGGAAGGGGGGAGGGGGGAGGGATGGACTGGGAGTTTGGGGTTAGCAGATGCAAACCATTACATATAGAATGGATGGACAACAAGGTCCTCCTGGATCGCACAGGGAACTATATTCAATGTCCTGGGATAAACCACAATGGAAAAGAATATAAAAAAGAATGTATGTATGTATAACTGAGTCACTTTGCTGTACAGCAGAAATTAACACAAAATTGTAAATCAACTATACTTCAGTTTAAAAAACCCCCAAAGCAAGAAAACAGTGCATCGCTGTGCTGACAGTTTCCTGCAGTGGACAAGAGGGGCTCAGTCCTGCTGGGGACCCTCTGAAAGAATGTCAGATTTTCCCCTTGCAGGCCGAACAAGCTAGTACGTTTCACTCACCCCTGTTCCTCCAGTGGGGGGTTGCTCCAGGGGCATTGACGCTCAGGCACTTCCAGGCTGCCCCAGGTGAGGGCTGAGCATTCTGACCTGACCACACAGACCATCCTCAGACGGAGAGACACTGTCTGCTGATGACCCCCAGGTAGGCTCAGGGGATGTGAAAAGAGCACGAGTATCTTGCATAGAAACCAACTTCAGAGTTTTAACTGAACTCCCCTCGGTCGGATTCTGCCTGTCAGGTGCATTATGTAGCATGCTCAATGTTTCTAAGACAAGGAATTTGAAAGAAAAATCTGTAATTCCCATATTCCCTCAACTCCATATTTTCTGAGAAACATCTGGCCCGCTTCATCTATTTCTTCTTCCTGTTGGGGCCCTGGAGGCGTAAACCTGTAGGACACGATGAGGTCATCAGTGATGTTCTCCTTCTACACCATCTGCACCAGGATGGCTGCCGGGTCAGGAATGTTCTGGCAGTCCCAGTGACACCTAGGAGAGAGCAGAGAAGCCTGGCACCTCCAGCATCTTCACAAGTCCCATGTCACTGCTGCTGCTTGTGGCTATAGAGGCAGTTCTTTCCAAAGCACATTGATAATAATAATATTTGTATAGCACTTGTAGTGTGTAAAGCACTTTACAGATTCTGGGCAGCAACGGGGCTTTTCACATCTCCATGTGAACCCGTCAAGAACCCGTCATTTTGCAGATGAGGAGAGGTGAGCCATTTTGCCAAGGCAGGCTTTCAGCCCAGGTAGCCTGCTTTCTCGTTGCCCAGGCTTCAATGCGAACACAGTGGAGGGACCCCATGCCTCCCAGCTGGGCTTGAAGGCCAGGTGCTGGGTTAGGTGGGCTGAGAAGTAGGGAGTGGCAGCAAACTCTGGCCATGAGAAGCTGGAGGAGCCAAGCAGAGAGCCGGGGAGAGGCGTTTTTGTCCCAGTGAATCAGGTTTTCCTTTTGAAACAAGAGCTGAGAAATAGTGAAGAGGCAACATACAACATTCAACGGAGGTGAGCAGGTTTGAAATCGCACGGCTCCTACTTAATTATGTAAAATCCCATAATCCCTCAGGGAGCGCTGAGGACCTGAGGTGGTGGTTCCCTTTCTCTCACAATTTTGGACTTAGTTGATTAAGTGGCAGAAAGAATCACATGGCAAGGAAGACGGAGAGAATTATGCGGTCACAGAACCAAAGACGACTTCTCAGCTTTCTTGCTCCCGCCTGTTCTTTGCTCCTTGGGTGCTCTAGGCTGCCATTCTGGCCTCAGTGAAGGGACAGACATGTACACCTACAGCATCAGGGAGGATTGGACAATACCCCCCACCCCTCCAGGACCCTACAGACCCTTATTTTACAATTGATGGAGAGAGAAAGGAGAGTGAGAGAGAGTACAGCTGTTGCTGAGTACTTATGGACTGAATTGTGTCTCCCTGAAATCCATGTGTTGAAATCCTGACCTCCAGTACCTCAGAATGTGACTGCGCTTAGAGACAGTCTTTAAAGAGGTGATTTGATTCCAATGAAGCCCTTAGGGTGGGCCCTAATCCAAAATGACTGTCCTTACAAGAAGAGGGAATTCGGATGCAGGGAGACATCAGGGATGGGCAGGCGCAGAGGAAAGAGCACATGGGGACACAGCTAGAATGTGGCGGCTTGCAAGCCAAGAAGAGAGGCCTCAGAAGAAATTAAACCTGCTGACACCTTGAACTTGGACTTCCAGCCTCCAGAATTGTGAGGAAATACATTTCTGTTGTTTAAGCCGCCCAGCATGTGGTATTTTATTATCGCAGCCCTAGCAAGTGAACACACTGAGAAAGAGAGGACTGGATTTAGACCTTGGTTAGTACCTCGATTCTGCCTTACCTAGCAGTGTGATTTCACCTGTTGGCCTCAGTTTTCTCATCTGTAAAATGAGCTAAGTAATCCTCCCCGCCTGGGTTTGCCAAGGAAGGAACACACGTGGAAGGACGGTGTCAGATGGTGTTCCTCTCTTGCCCTCTACCTCCAAAATATATTCTGAATCCATTTACAGTCGATGCTTTTTATTCATGGTTATTATGTTCTATAAAGCCGCCACAAATGCTAAATTCATGAATACTGAATAATGTATCGCTCGTAGGTGAAATATGGGGTTAGGTTCCTGTGAGCTTCTGGCCATGACGTTTTCGTCCATCCATCAGTATCTAGCTTTGTTTAGTGTGTGTTTCTATTTAAACACAGCTTCTGTAATATATGCTGTGGATTCATGAACATTGAACTCACAGCCAGCAGCACTATAACTCATGCCTGAACAAAGCTTAACTGATGCATCATTTTCCCCGTAAGACACATCACAGCCTTCTGGAACTTACACACGCTAGCCAGCACTTCGGCACCACCCTTGGGGGGGGCAGTTTAAAATCGCCGACACAGCAGCCAGAGTCAACCTGTAAAAACAAAGATCACCTGCTGTCAAGGCTCCAGTGGCTTCTTATTCTGCTTAGAATGAAGTCTAGTCGCCATCCCATGACCTGCAGGCCCCGTGAGATGGGTTTCTGCCCCTTCTGTCCTCCTTCCCATCGCTTCCTACCTGCTCTGTCTGCTCTGGCCCCACTGGTCATTGTGCTTCTTCTTGAACCCACCAGGCGTGTTCCATCTCCCCAGGCTTTCCTCTCTGTGAGATGTACATGTTTCCCTGTGCAACCACACACACACACACACACACACACACACACCTGCCCCGCCTTTTACAGGCTTCTGGTTCGACATCTCCTCATCGGAGAGCCCAGCCGGACCACTCAGCCTGAAACAGCCCCTCCGTTCACCCTCTGTGTCCTTACTCTGCTTCGTTCTCTTCCATCGAGTTTACCACTCCTTACATCTTGATTGCCCATCTCATTAGAAGGTAAGCCCCGTGAGGGTAGTGACTTAAGTTTGATTTCAGGCATCTGCCTTGTACAGCATAGATTCCCTGTAAATAAATGATGCTGACCAGCTAGCCACACGGTGCACGGGACCCTGGGGGCTAGGCTCATGAGGCTTCTCTATAAGCACAGGGATAATCTCTTCTCTCCGTGCACCAGCTGACTGCACAGAGTGACTGTCTCCCGGCCAGGCCGGAAGGCTGGACTCCGTCTGTGTAGGCACTACCCCAGCGTGCCTCAGGACCCTTGTCATCCCCAGGGAGACTCCTGGGCATTCAGAAGGGAGGTACCCCCTCCACACCTGACCTTGACAGGCTGAGTAAACAGGCTGGAGGGGCTAAGCTGGGGGACTTGCTGGCGCACAGTGCCCCCATTTCCACTCTCCGTAACCAAGTGGAAGCCATACTTAGGAGGCCCCAAGGTCCAGTGAGAGATGGATTCTACATCTACAACAAGAAGAATTTAGATAAAACCTAGGGGAGGCACTTAGAGCAAGTAAAAGGTACATGCCCCACCATGAATGCTGGGGGGTTTGCAAGTAGCCAAGGTGGCCCTCTGAGTGGTGGGAGTCGTGACACAGGCCTTGGCCCCTGGGTGCCAAGGTGGGAGTGCCCAGGGTGGCCTCCATTCTCCAGTTATCTTCCCTGAGCAGAAGTCCAGAATTCCTTCTGCTCCGGTGGGAGCCCTGGAGTGGCGAAGTACACTTTTCAATCTTTTAAATTCCATATTGATTCTTTAAAAGCGGCTCTTTCTTTAGGGCATCCCAGCTGACCAGGAATTGACTGTATAAGAGGAAGCGCTCCGTGCCCTGTGACACTAATAAGGCATCGTCTCCAGAAATGTGCCCGGAGAAGCTGGCGACTGGCCGGCTGCCTCTGCAGCTCCCTCAGATCCGCCAGGAACTGACGAGCCATTGCAAACATCCCACATCAGTGCGTTTGTCTTGTTACAGTCCACTCGATGATGTGATGTTATGATTACAGACGAAAAGTGAAATATTTGCATAGCAAACAGCAACGTTTCCCTGGCATCATTAGAGAGCGCGAGAAAGAGCCTGAGAAAGTGTCAGCCTTGCGCTGGTTCAGAGGCACTGCTGAGCTATCATTGATTGTGTGCCCCTCATGCGCTAGGCTCTTTATATGCTTGGGAAAATAATGAGGAAAACAATCCCAGTAATAGCTGCCGTATATTGAGTGTTTATTGTGCGGCAGGCATTGTACTCAGCTCTCGCCGTGCATTAATTTTATTTTATCCTCCCCACAACTTTAATAGCTCCATTTGATAGATAAGAAAACCCAAGTACAGAGAAGCAAAGTATTAACTTGCTAAGATCACACAGTTCATAAGTAGAAGATCCAGATTTAACTATTGGCCTGTCTGGTCCCCAAACCTTACACCCCAACAGTTAGGATCAGACAAGGCACATGCCTGATAAACTTTGCACACAAGTAGGTAAGTGTTCGAGTGTTTCTCAACCTTGTTCCCTAATGCCCCCGTCCCTCATTATACTTTAATATCACAGATATACTGTAGATCTGTTTATATACTGTGGCTCTTAGGAGCCCCACAGACCATTGTTATGTCTGAACCACAAAACCATTTTAATGGCTCTTTTTTTTTTTTTCTTTTTTGCGGTACGCGGGCCTCTCACTGTTGTGGCCTCTGCCGTTGCGGAGCACAGGCTCCGGACGCGCAGGCTCAGCGGCCATGGCTCACGGGCCCAGCCACTCCACGGCATGTGGGATCTTCCCGGACCGGGGCACGAACCCGTGTCCCCTACATCAGCAGGCGGACTCTCAACCACTGCGCCACCAGGGAAGCCCTTAATGGCTCTTTAACAATACATCTGCTAGATAAGACTTACAGAGAATCCGCTACATCCTCTCTGTAAATTCTAAGCAATTAAGTTATTCAAGAAGCCAAATGAGTGTTTCATGGGCAGAGAAAGTGGGGCACAGAGAGATTAAGTAATTTGCCTGAGTTGACACAGCCAGGTAATGAAGAAAGCGGGATTTGAACCCAAACAGCATGGCTTCTGAGTACAAGCCCTTAACCACTACACCACACCACCAGATCTCTTGGATCAGCTATTTTCACACATGTCAGATGTTCTCATGTTTGTAAAAACTTCTGATGGAAGCATAAGCCTCCTCCTCCTTGTCTGTAAGGGGAAGCTGAGGCCTGGGGAAGGAAGGAGAGCCAGGTCAGAGACCTGAATTGGCACTGGGGTTCCTGGACCCCATGCATACCCTCTGTTGAGCAGATCAAGTTTTGTTGGTTGTCTCCGGGCTGCACTGTCTCCCTGGGCTTTGGGGAACGCCACCACTCTGTATGACAGAGAGATCTTCATACCCACAGTCCACACCCTACAGAGAAAGTTTCATCTCATTAGTCGAATTAAAACTTACTTCTGAACTCGGTATATCTGTGTGATAGACTTAAAGTGAATTATAATTTTATTTATAGCTTCCTGTCTCCCAGAAATTTAAGCGGCAATATGTTATTTAGCTCATTAAAAAAAAAATAAAATAAATAAAATAAAATGACGCCTCGAATGGTGCTGTAACTAATTAGGGAAACTTCCAAACTGCTGTTAATCCCAGACACTGACGTGGGCGCCGGCAGCCGCCAGCCGCCGGTCCCAAGTTCCCAGGGAGGGCAGACATGCAGCTGCAGAGCTCACATTTCACAGTAAGTCAAACAGTTATTTTGATGGGTCGAGTGAGCTCCGCAAAGTGCTGGGAAAATAAAATCCTTCAGTTGACTTACTTGCTGAGGCCGAGGCACCTGACGCTGGGTAGGCTGGGTGACGTGTGGGGGTTTTCTGGGCGCCTGGCGGTAGGTGTTACCTATACTCAGACGTTGGTGGGTGTTTATTCCGGAGGCTCAAAGGGGTGGCCCAGGGCTCTGGGGGTGAGGCTCAAGAGTGACAGCTGCAGGAAAAGGAGCAAGTAAGCCAGGTTCACATCTGTTGAAATCCACTTCTATTTATTTACTTCTGCCTGCCAGCATTAGTGTTAATCTTTACAAAAAAATTTTGGAATAATTTTAGATTTATAGATGAGTTGCAAAGATAAGACAGAATTAACGTGCCACGTATCCTTCGCCCAGCTTCCCCTGATGTTAGCATCTTACGTAACCGTGGTATATTTTTATGCCAGACACTCTTTAGGGGCTGAGGATACCTCTGTCAAAAAAACACAGAAGCCACCTCTGTTTTCATGGAGCACACTGTCCGGTGGGGAGAAACAACACAGAGACAAATCTGTGTTGATGGTCATGCACGTCAGTGGTCATGCATGTCAGTGGTCCTGCGTGTCAGTGGTCATGTGTGCTAGCCAGGCTGCCGCCCCATTTCTGAGATGGCATACAAGTCAGCTTTGATGAATAATGGCCATTACAGCAAACCCTTGCAATCAGTTGACTCTGTGAATGTGTGAGAATCATCCCTCTGACTCTGGACTAGGAGGGAGAGCTGGGAAGGCAGTGCCAGGTAAGTGGGAGATTTCTGAGGACAGGAGCAGGGAATCCTACAGACCGGCGTTAGGATGCTCACGTGGGTGTGGTCTGGGGCAAGCCACTGGGCACTGGCATTGGAGAATGAGGATGACAGCATGAGGAGAGTGGGTGTGATTAAATTTCCTGAAAAATGCCTGCAAAGCATGGGAAGTTAATGGAGTGTGCCCTTGTGGATCTGAACCATTGCAGTAGCACCCTGACGACTCTGTGCTCCCATCCTTGCCCACCTGGGTCTTTCCCTGCTGCCTCTGGGGCTTCATCCCCACGGCTCTCTACCTCTCTTGCCCCTTGCTCCTGGAACAGCCCAGGCAGGCTCCAGCCTTGAGGCCTCGGCCCTTGTTGCTCCCTCTGCCTGGGAAGCTCACTCCCTGGGTCTCTGCACAGCTTGCTCCTTCATTGTTCACACCCAGTCTCTACTGCCATCCGCTCAGAAAGGTCCTTCCTGCCCACCTGGTGAAAGCAGAGCACCTGGCTTTGTTTTTCTTCCCAGTGCATTTTACAAACTGGCAAGTTATGGATTTGATGGTTTGCTTTGTCTCTTCTGCAGTATAAGCTCCAAGAGAGCATCCTCTCGTGTTCACTGCGTTGTCCCTGGTTCCCAACACAGTGCGAGGCCCAGAGGAGGCACCTGAGTCCTATTTGTGGAGTGAATTCTGTCTGAATTCCCCCTTCCTTTTCTTCTTTCTCCTTCTTTTCCTTCCTTCCTGTTAAGCAGTTGTTTGATGCCCACCATTTTGCTCCTGATATACAGAGAGGGAGACTTTATGAATCCTGGAGTTTGGGCCCCGATTTCCTCCACCAAAGCCTCTTGGCCTCACCGGAGTGAAATTCTGGACCTTGGATGGTGCAGGTTCCCTGCTCCTTTGGGGTCCAGGGGCAAACATAGCCCAGCTGGGCCTTTTCCCCCTGTTCCCCTCCAAGCCTGGCGTGATCCGCATAGCTGTGTGTTTGCCCAGGCCTCTGGCTCACCCACTCCGGTGTCTGTTTTCACCTCTCACTTCCTGAATTTCAGGCCAGGAGAAAAACTCTAATCAGCCACTCGCTCTGTCCGTCCCCCCTCATTTCTTTCTGCACCGGGAAGAGCAGGGCTAAGGTGGTGTGGTCGATTTGGGGGCAGACAGATCAGGCACGGCTGATTTCAGTGTGTCTTTCATTTCATGAGATGCCGGCCTCTGACTGGAGGCTTGGGGACTTCCAGGTGGTCTGAGCAGTAAAAGGGGAATGCACCCTTCTCTTGGCTTCCTGGATTCAACCAATCTGCTTCGTCAGAAAACCTGCTCTGAGCAGGAATGAAAATGAGAGAGGGAGCCAGAGCATCTGTCCATAGACTATGTCAGACCAGCATGCTGTGGTGGTGAGTTAAGCATCTATCCACCTGAACTCGCCCTGACAGTAACAGTGGCTACATTTATTGAATGGCACATGTATTCCAGGCCCCATGTTAACATGTTGCAACTTTAATTCCTACAACTACCCAGTGAAATATTAATATCTCCTGTTGCACAGATGAGGCAACTGAGACTCAGAAACTTGCCAGGGTCTCAGAGCTAATAAGTACTAGAGCCAAAATTCAAATAGTCTGACTGCAAAACTTATAAACTCAATCACGGCGCTACACTGTGAAAGCTGCAGGTGGATGGTCCAAGATAAGTGTTAATATACCTGCAAACACATGGGTGCTTTCCAGTTGAATTAAGTTTCCAACATTAAAAAAAAAGAGTGATTAAAAAAATGGCAGTTTCCTATTTTTATCTTTTAGGTTTTTTTTATTTTGAAATGCATTTTGACTCACAAGGAGTTGCAAAAGTAGCACAAAGTCCCCGTCTACCCTTGACTCAGTTTCCCCCCATGATAATACTTATCCTAACCATGGTACATTACAAAACCAGGTAATTGACATTGGTACCATATTATTAACTAAACTACAGAACTTACCACATTTCACTAGTTTGTACATGCACTCATTTTTGAAATGGGTGATTTGAAATAAAAGGTATGGAGTTAGGATATACTTATTTTAAAAACCGTATCTGGAAACATAGGGCCACATTTCAATATCTGAAAAGATCCGGTGGAACTGAGTGGAGGCTGCCTTAGAGGGGCTTGGATCATCATTTCTGCCGTAGTCCTTAGTGAGCTGACCTCCCTTATTTACGTCACCTGCCTGGCCTCTGAAGACATTTGTCCTTGTGACTCTACTGCTTCAAGCCTAGCAGCAAAACAGGGTGTCACCAGGAAAGAAGTCCATTGTCTGATACACCACCCCTCAGATAATATATTGCCAAGCCGTGATTATACGGTAAGAGGTTGGTTAACTAGAAAGACTGTGGGGTGGAAATGGGTTTGTCTCATTCCTCAGGGCTCCAGCGAAGGGATGAGAACCGGTGGTGGGAGGCAAAGGCATGTGGATTTTAGCTCATCCTAAGGAAGAGCTTCCTCATAATGGAATTTAACTGGAGAATAAGGCTGCTTTATGAGGTAGTGAGGCACCCAGCCTAGGAGGCATTCAAACAGAAACTAAGTGGCTACCTGTTAAGAGTCCCTGTTGTAAGAGGAAGGTGAGATACTGTTATTCTGAGGATCATTTTAATGTGGAGATTCATGGTTTCTGATTCCATAACTGGAAGTCTATAAGTTAAAATACAGTGTGTGTGTGTCATGTGTGTGTGCACACATGTGCACTTGTGCATGCATATGTTGTATGATTAGCTCATTTAATCCTCACAATAGCAATCTGGGCTAGAAACTATTATTCTGCCCATTTAACAAAAAATGGAACTACTCAGAGAAGCCAAATAATGTGTCCAACTCTGCTGGTGAGTAACTGAGTCTGAACTCAAACTTCTATGTCTTTGACTTTGAAGTATCCTCTGTTTCTAGCCTATCACATGCCTCCCCAACAGAGGCATCCTTTGGACAGAATTATTTTTCTATATTTCTTTTTCTCTGAGAAAGAAGGCACATCCACTGGCTTCTGGCCAGGGCTTAGCTCATGTACTCAGTACCTATCGAGTCCTATTGCTACCTTGATAATTTAGAAACTCTAACCTGTGCACTGGGGTAAAGCTACTTATATGAGAACTTCCAGGAGTGTTGATTAAAAATGAATAATCTCAGATTCCATACCTAGAGGTTTTGATTCAGAAGTTCTGGGCTGGAGCCATGAATGTATACCTTTCACAACCTATGGAGATTATTCTGATGTTTAACAAGAATGGAAACTGCTGTCCTGTCCCAGCACTGGAATTTAACATTAATGACTTTGGGCAATGTATCCACTCACATATGCATTTCTTATTCCATTTACTTGTGCTCTTAGAAATGAGCATGGAGCAACTCCTATGGCCAGAGTCTGTTCTAGGGATTCATCAATGAACAAAATAGACTAAGTAAATAAATAAACCTTCATGAAGCCTACATTCTACTGGGTGTGATTTCACTTATTTTCAATTAGATTCTATATTCCAAGGTAGGATAGAGTACTTATAAATTGAAGGACTGAGGGGAAATTTAAAAAGTGATTTCTAAGTAATGGCTGCTAGGGGGCTGGAAGGAGGATGGGGCAGAGGTGACTGCTCATGGGAATGGGGTTTCTTTTTTGGGTGATGAAAATGTTCTGGAATTAGATAATGGTGATGGTTGTACAATCTTGTGAATGTCCTAGAGGCCACTGGACCGTCCACTTTAAAAGGGTGAATTTTGGGTCTAGTGGTTAGGATTTGGCGCTTTCACTGCTGTGGCCCAGGTTCAATCCCTGGTCAGGGAACTGAGATCCCACAAACCACATGGCGTGGCCAAAGGTGGGGGGAAAGAGGCGTCTTCTTCAGGACTTGCATGCTAAAAGGCTGAATTTTATGGTACATGAATTACGTTGCTGATGGGAATGTAAGTGGTTTGACTCCTCAGGAAATTTGGTAATTCTTTTCAAAACTAAAAAAAAAAAAAAAAAAATGGACTTATCGTATGAACAAACAATTTCACACATAGGCATTTATCCCAGAGAAATGAAGCCTTGTTTTTGCTCAGGAACTTGAACACAAATGTTCATGGCAGCTCTATTCATAATAGCCCCCGAACTGGAAATTGCTCAAATGTCCTTTAATGGGTAAATTGTTCAACACACGTGGTACATCCATGCCATGGAATACAACTCAGTAATATAAAGGAATTAATTATTAAGACACACAACTACTTGGATGAACCTCAAGGAAATTATGCTGAGTTAAGAAAAATTTCAAAAAGAATGATTCTCTTTATGAATTGTTTATGAAATAATGCAATAATAGAGATGTTAAGGATGGGGGTAAGGTGATGAGTGTGGCTATAAAACATAAGGGAATCTTGTGATAGTACAGTTGAGCATCTTGTTTGTGGCTGTGGTTATACAAGGCTACAGATGGGACATAATTGCAAAGAGCTACACACATGTGCACACAACACATGCATACAGGCACACGCATGAGTGCATGTGTATAACTGATGAAATCTGAATATGGCCTGTGGAGTCTGTGGATTGTACCAATGCCAGTTTCTAGGTTTTGATATTGTACTGTAGTTGCATACAATGTTAACATTGTTATAACACTGAGGGAGGCTGAGGGGAGGCTACACAGAACTTGCCTGTAGATTTCTTTTCAACCTCTGTGAATCTATAATTATTTAAAAATAAGAAGTTGTACAACATGGAGAATATAGCCAATATTTACAATAACTATAAATGAAGTATAACCTTTAAAAATTGTGAATCACTATATTGTACACCTGTAACTTATATAATATTGTACAGCAACTGTGCTTCAATTTAAAAAAAAAGTTAAAAGAAGGTGGCTAAAAAAAAAAGTCAAAGCACTAAATCAGTGTGCTTAAGACTTTACTATTTATGTAAAATAAGCAGAAAATTTATAAATGAATTTGCTTGTATCTGCATAAACTATCTCTGAAAGGGTGCACAAAAGGCTGATAACATTTGATTAATGATCATAGGAACTGAGTGGCTTGGGGAGCACGGTGAGCAGAGAATTTTTCCAACCCCCCCTTTTGTGCCTTTTTGGAGTTTGAACCATGCGAATATACTATCTATTAACAAATAAATAAATATTAAAAATAATTTAGGCAGGGGACTTCTGGTAATATGGAGTGAGCAGACACACTTTTACCTATTTATCCTATTAAGTTCAGCTAAAATCCCCTGGACATTATATATAAAACAAACACAGGAAGACTCTGAAAAGTGCAGAGAAGGCAGACTGTCAAAACCCGAGGAACAATACAGTGGTGGGTTCTCTGGGATTTCCTTTGGCCTCATCTATCCTAGACTGTGTCTTGGAGAAACCAGCAATTCAGAAAAGCCAATTTCCCATTTCCATCAGCCAAGATTGAATCGAGAGCCCAGACTTCTACCCTTGCCAGGCTGTGGTGAGTTGCCCCCACTCCTCTGCTGGGGTGGTGTCGATGGAGACCGCATGGGAGCCTGGACTTTCATCTTTACGTAGTGGTAGGAAGAACTCATTCCTCTCTTCACTGGGATAGTGTCAGAGAAGATCTCTTGGAGAGTCAAGACTTTCACCACTGCTTAGCATTAATGAGGCCACATGGGGAGCAGTAACCAGACTCACCTCCCTTTCCCAGGTAGTGTGGTATCAACAGACACCAAGTAGGGAGCTTGAACTCCCATTTCTGCCCAATAGTAATAAGGAGCCCCATCCCCATTGGGTGTCAATGGAGGCCAAGTGGAGAACCTGGAATTCCACCTCCAGGCGGCAGTAATGAGGTGGTGTCCCCCTCATTCAGTGTCAGAGGAGCAGTGTCAAGGGAGGCCTGCTAAAACACAAAATAAATAAGTAAATAAGACCCAGAGTCCTATAACATAATATTTAAAAATGGCCAGGTATCAATCAAATATCACTTGTCATACAAACAACTAGGAATATCTGAACTTGAATGAACAAAAAAAAAGGTAATCAACAGAATCCAGCACTAAGATGACAAAGATGTTAAAATTATTTCACAGATATTTTAAAGTAGCTGTCATAAAAGTGCTTCAGTGGGGAACTATGAACACAGTTGAAACAAATATAGGAACTCTCCGAAAAGAAATAGAAACTCTCAGCAAAGAGTATAAGATCTAAAGAAGAACCAAATGAGAATTTTAGAACTAAAGAAATACAAAAGGTGAAACAAAAACTCAATGGATGGACTTGCAGCAGAATGGAGAGGACAGAGGAAAGAACTGGTGAACTTAAAATAGAAATTACCCAATCTGAACTACAGGGAGAAAATAGAAAAAAATGAACAGAACCTCAGGGACATGCAGAATATAACAAAAGACCTAACATTTGGGTCATCACAGTCCTAAAGGAAAGGATAAAGGATGGAAAAACTATTCAAAATAATAATGGCTGAAAATTCCCTAAATTAGGTAAAAGCCATAAACCTACAGATTCAAGATAGCTGAGTGAACAAGACAAAAAGTCTTGAAAGTGGTCAGAGAGGAATTACACATCTCCTATAGGGGGAAAACAATTAGAACCACAGCAGATTTTTAAAATTGGAAATTGTGAAGACCAGAATGAAGTGGCACAGCACTGTTCACGTGTTGAACACAAAGAGTTATGAACCCCAAATTCTGTGTCCAGAAAAATATCCATCAGAAATGAAGGAGAAATCAAGACATATTCAGATGAAGGTAAACTAAGAGAGTTTGGTGTACACATTTCCTGAAAGAATGGCTAAAGGAAGTTATTTATTCAGAAAGGAAGTAACTTGGAACATCAGGAAAGAAAAAAGAGCAAAGTTATGATTAAATACAATAGACTCTATTATCCATTCGAATTTTAAAAAATATGTTTGCTAGTTGAACCAAAAATTATAATACTGCTTAATATGGACTTCAATGTATGTGGAGGTTATATTTAAGGCAATCATATTATGAATGGTTAAAGGTAAAGAAACATAAAAGGAAATGAGATTTCTAGACCTCAAATGAACTGGTAAAAATGTCAGTACAAGTAGACTGTGATAAATTATGTATATGTAATGTAATACCTAGAGCAACTGTTCAAAAAGCTGTACACTCAAAAATACTAGGTAAATCAAAATGAAATTATAAAAAAATGTTTAAGTAATCCAAAAGGAAGCAGGAAAGAGAAGACAGAGAAACTAAAAACAGACAGAACAAACAGAAAGCAAAACTCTGAATGACAGACTTAAGCCCTAGCATAACAGTAATCACATTAAGTATAAATAGTCTACATACAGTAATTAAAAGACAGAGATTGACACAGTGGACTAAAAAATAAAAACAAAAACAAAAACAGAAAAAAGGCCCAGTTATATACTGTCTCAAAGAAACTGTTTCTCAACATAGAGGTAGATTGAAAGTAAGCAGGTGGGAGAGGAGATATCAGAAAAAAATGAAAAGAAAACTGTAGTGGTTATTTTAATATCAGATAAAAATATTCAGAGTAATGAAAATTACCAGGGGAAGAGAGGACCATAACATAATGATAAAAGGGTCAACCCACCAAAAATAAATATTAATTTTAAAAGTGCATGCACAAAACAAAAGACCTGCACATTATATGACACAAAACCGATAGAAATAAAAAGAGATATAGACAAATCCAAAATTAATGTTGGAAACATCAACACCCTTCTCATGACAATTGATAAAACAATTAGAAAATCAGCAAGGATATAGAAGAACTCAATAACACCATCAACCAACAGGATCTCATTGACATGAATACAACAATCCATCTAACAAAAGCAGAATACACACTTCTTTCAAGTGTCCATGAATATACCAAGATATTCTGGACTATAAAATAAACCTCAGCAAATTTAAAAGAATTGAAATCACGCAGAGTGCATAGTCTGACCATAATGGAATACAACCAGAAATCAATAACAGAAAGATAACAGAAAAATTCACAAATTCTTGGAAACTGAATACTATACTGCTAAACAGTCAAAATGGTCAAAAGAAAGTCTCAAGAAAAATTTAAAAATACTCTTAATTGAAAGAAAATGAAAATACAACATGTCAAAATCTGCAGGACACAAACACTGGAGCACAACTAAAACAATTTTTTTTTTCTTATTGAAGTATAGTTGATTTACAATATTCTATTAGTTATATATTATATTAGTTTATATAATATACAATATAATATTAGTTATATATTATATTAGTTTCAAGTGTACAGCCTAGAGATTCAATATTTTTGTAGATTATACTCCATTTAAAGTTATTGTAAAATACTGGCTTTACTTTCTGTGGTGTACAATACATGCTTGTATCTTATTTATTTTATACTTAGTAGTTTATATTTCTTAATTCCCTTCCCCTATTTTGTTCCTCTCCCCAACCCCTCACCCCACTCATAACCACTAGCTTGTTCTATGTATCTGTGAGTCTGTTTATGTTTTTTTAAATATTCATTTGTTTGCTAAAACCGAAATTTATGGCATCTAATGCATATACGAGAAAAGAACAGTCTCAGTTTAATAATTTAAGCTCTCACCTCAGTAAAATAGAAGACGAAGACAAAATAAACAAAGCAAGTAGAAGGAAGGAGATGGTAAGGATAAGAGCAGAAGTGGAACTAAAAACAGAAAAACAATAGAGAAAATCTACCGAAACAAAGAGGTAGTTCTTTGAAAAGACTGCCTCTTTGGACAAACCTCTAGCGAAACTGCTGAAGGAAAAAAGAGAGAAGACACAAATTACAAATATCAGGAATGAATCAGGGAATAGCACTGGAGACCCTGCAGTCATCAAAAGGATAATAAGAGAATACTACAAACAACTCTATACACATAAATTTGACAAATTAGATGAAATGGACCAATTCCTCAAAAAACATAGACTGCCATGAAATGGGAAGTAGTTAATTTGAATAGTCCTAAAACTATTAAGGAAACTGAATGCATGATTTAAAACCTCCCAAAGAAGTAATCTTAGGGCCCTGATGGCTTCACTGGAGAATTGTACCAAACGTGTAAAGGAGAATTAATAGCAATTCTACACAAATCTCTTCAGAAAATAGAAGAAAGGGTAAACACTTTCTAACTCATTCTATGAAGCCAACATGACTCTGCTACTAAAATTAGACAAAGGCAGTAAAAGAAAAAAAGAAAGATAGAATAGTTGAAAGACTGTATGTGACAAAATTCTTAATGAAATATTAGTAAATAGAAGTCAACAATCTATTTAATTATTTTATTACTTTTTAATTAGTTTATTTCAGGGATGGAAGTCTGGTTTGAATTTTGAAAATCAATGCATCGTATCAATAAGCTAAAGAAGAAGAATCATGTGATCACATCCATGATGCAGAAAAATCATTTGACAAAATCCAACACCCATTTATGATAAAAATTCTCATGAAAATAGGATTGGGAGAGAAAATATCTGTAAACCATATACGTAACAAAGGACCACTGTCAAGAATATATAAAAAATGATCAAAACTCAACAAAAAACACAATGCAATTTGAAAATGGGTAAAAGACATGAACAGACATTTTACTGAAGAGGATATAAGATGGCAAAATAAACATGCAGAAAGGTATTCAGCATCAATGGATTTTAAGGCAATACAAATTAAGAGCACAGTGACCTGTCATGACACAGCTGTTAGAATAGCTAAAATTAAAAATAATGACAAAAAGCAAATCCTGGGAGGAAGTAGATTACTTGAATTACTTATAGAATTGCTGGTGGGAATTTAAAATTGCCCAACCACTCTGGAAAACAGCTTCTTAAACAAACAACAAGAAAAAAATTAAACCTACATTTATTTATGATCCGGCAATTACAGTCTTGGGCTTTTATCCCAGAGAAATGAAAACTTATGTCTACATAAAACCTGTACATGACTCTTTATAGCATCTATATTTGTAGTAGCCAAATGCTGGAAACCAAGAAAATGTCTCTCGATACATGAATGTATAAATAAACTGATTCATGCACCCTGTGGAATATTATGCAGCAGTAAAAAGGAATGGACCTCTGATGTCCTCAGCAACTTAGATGGTTCTCAAGGGCATTATGCTGAGAGAAAGAAGCCAATGTTAAAAGGTCACACACCCTGTGATTCCACTGTATATTCTTGAAATGACAAGAGTATCAAGTTGGAAAGTTGCCTGCATCCAAATCTGGTCTCTTATGTTAGAAGAACATAAACTGAACCACTATCCTAAGCCAGGCTTCTCCCTCAAGAACAAGCATCTTTCCTAAAGCTCAGAATCCTTCCTTGGAGTTAAACTCATTCCTGGTGTTGGGATCAACATGTAAAAAGGCCCAGAAGCCTAAAGCACAAATCCCATTTGGGGAAAGGTCCAATGTTAAACACATGCCCTGGAGCAGGAGATGTGGGTGGACGAAAAGACAGGCTGGGGTGGGGAAGAACTCAAAGACTCTGGGCATCTCTCAGGCTCAGAAGTTACCATTCTGCCCTGACACGCGGGATTGCACCGATGCAGATCACTTTACAGTTCCTCAAACAAGCCAGTCCCTCGCCAGCTTCCAGGCTTTTGCATGTACTGACTACCTTCTACTCAACCCTCAGGTCTCAACTTATATGGCAGCCCCTCTGGGAAGCCTTCTTCTTGCCTGCCAACTCATTTTCTCTAAATTTCTATTTGTATTTTTATGTATGCGGAAGGTTAGTTACATGTTTCTCGACCTTGGAGAAGTGGCGCTCTGTAGAGGATGTCCTCTGTGTCCCAGCAGTACACACCCCTCTTGCCACCCAAGGGCCAGGAACCACCTGGTTCTAGAGTAGATTCTGATCTGTGTTTTCAGACTCGCTTCTGCAGGCTGCCGAATCGTAGTTTTCTTGCTTCTGGCGTCTGCCCCCTGGTGGGTGGCCTTCCCCTTGCCTGGTGTGGGTTGATTGCCCTTGCCATGTGCTGTCCCTGATATTTCCCCATTCATAGCACCCTTTCGCTGGAGGTAGGTGTGTGAACCGATAGGAAATTAGAACGTGGGACTGGAGGAGAAGTGTGGAAAGATGTAGGCAGGCCACCAAAGACTTGGTATAAAAGAAGGAAGTTTGCTTGTGTGTGAATCTTATATACACATCTGCTAGTGATGCATAAAATATCTTTGGAAGGATACCCAAGAATCTGATGACATTTGTTTAGTTCCAGGAATGAGTTTAACTCCAAGAAATGAGTCTGGGCTTTAGGCAAGATGCTTGTGGAAGAAGCCTGGCTGAGGGTGGTGGTTTGGTTTCTGTTCCTTCAACACAGATCCTGAGACCAGGATTTGGATGTAGGTAGTTTATCTGGGAGGTGATCCCAAGAAGTACAAGTGAGGCAGTGGAGAAAGTGAGACAGGGAAGGGAGAAAAGCCAGCAAGGGGTGCATTCGTGAGCAGGTGGCTGCTGTGGGCCCCTGGGGCTCCATCCTGCTGAGCCCCCTCTGAGGAGCCACCTGGGTACCATCCCACTGTGGCTTGAGAAGGCTGGGCCATTGTCCACTGACCTCCAAGTCCTCTTGGTGTTCACACCCCCTGTTTGCACCAGAGCTGGTCCTGTGGTGCATTATGCTGGAGAAAGTCGGCAGGGAAGAGGAGTCTAGACACCTTCTCCTGGAGGTTAATGTGGGCACGGATAGCATCTGCTCTGGACAGGATCCACAAACCCGCTGCCGTCCACGCGTACGAGGAAGCAGCCTGCTTCTGCTGATGGTCTTACTGGCAAGCCCTCAGAACACACCGTCTGACAGCAAAGGGAGCAGCAGGCAACACAGTCCTGCGGGAGCCCAGCCTCATTGTGGAGTAACAGAGGAAAGGTTATCACCTCCCCTTTTCAAGATGAAGAGGTTGAGTCTTAGAGGTCCTATGTAATGTGCCTTAGGACACTCCGTTCCTGCTAAAGAAAGGCACAAATTCTCAAACCTTCCAGTATTTTTTATTGCCTCTCCTAGAGGCCAGGACTTGGCAAATATTTGCTAAGTACACATGTTAATGAACAAGATTCCTTCCTATAGCATAGTGGGAGCTCCATGGGGGCTTACTCAAGGCCTGTCAAGCAGTAAGTATTGGCACTGGAGCCTGAAGGCCAATGAGATAACCTCTGGGATGCCAAGATGCCGAGATTCTCGCAGCCAAAGCAGAAGAGGAGATGCTTGTGAATTTGGAGGGGTGGCTGTTTGCCTTTTCCGTAGGCTGAGCGAGCCCAGGAAGGGTGTAGCAGTCATGATTTGGACTCTTCTTTGATATTATTCCAGTCCCAGATGGAGAGTGTCCATGTTATACGATGGGACTTCACCCTTGTGGCTACAGCTGATTAGACCTGGGTGGATTAGGAGATGCAATCTTTGACTGGGATGATTAAATCAGTCTTTTAGAGAATATGAAGTAAGACATACAGAAACTGTAGTTGGATGCTGGTGAGTTCTTGTCTTCGAAAGCCATCTGGAATCAGGGTCAGAGCTGGGGACTTGGGAATTCAAAGTTAAAGGGGATTTAAAAAGCCACGAGCTTCCTTAGGAATTCCTTCTATCACAAGTGACGGAAAATTAAAAACAAATTAGCTTACACACAGAAAGGGGATTTACTCGTTCAGGCAACTGTGAATTCCAGGATAATGTAGGCATCAGGGGCTACTTGATGCAGGGACTCGAATGACGTCATACAATCTACTTCTCTCTTCATGGCTGAGCTCTGCCCTACTCCACATGCTGGCTTTACTCTAAAATAGGATTTCTCTTGGTAGTGCAAGATGACTCCAGCAGCTCCAAAACCTACATCCGCCATCTTGAAACCTCACAGTAAAGATGGAGAGTGCCTTTCCAAGATGTTCCAGCAAAGCTTCACTCTATCTTATTGACTCTGGTTGGACCATGAGAATTAACTTCTGGGACCTGAGGGAACCTAATGAGATGATTAGCTAAAGCCTGGCAACAAGTTGCATCCCTAGCTTTGGTCAAGTAGACCTTAACCAAATCATATGGAGTGACAGAGGGAAGGAGAAGATCCCCAAACATCTGGAAGAAGAATGATGGGATGTTGGGTAGTCCGTTACACCATTGCTAAATGGAAGATGGGTGTATGCAGAGAGGAGAATGGAGCCAGTACCTAGGATAAGAGAAGGAGTACCCTGGTCTTATAGAGAGGGACAGAGAAAGACCAACGGAAGGAAAAAGAGAGGGAGAAACCCCTTTAGTTCCTCCCTTTCTCAGTTTCTTATCCATTCCCAAAAATCCCATGCGGAATTACCTTTGTGTCCTTACAATGAACCTCCTTTTTCTCCAAATGGATTTCTGTTTCTTACCACCACCAGCGCTAAACTCAGACAGAGAAATGCTCAGTTACCCTGGCCACCTGGACAGATGGCTGGATTGACACAACAGGTAGGGGAACCTCATGTCTAGATGCAATTTAATTGATGAATCATGAGCTCCCACAATTTCAGCATTAATTTCACAAACTGCAATTGTCTCCCCAGTTACTAAGCACTGTTAGTCCTAATTAACCAGTTTACAGGCAGCTTTTCAAACTATCAAGTAGTTAAGTAAAATAATGAGCTTGGCTGAGGACTGGAAAGGCAGTGAGCTCACCGGGGAAATAGTGTTTTATTACCAATTCCACTCAGCGTTAAGCTACAGAGGTATTTTTTTCCGCTTTACTCCTAATCGTACCTTCAAGTCAGGAGAATTGTGTCAGGATATTAAGATGAGAGATGCTTCTATGTTTCCCTTATAAACGAGCTCGATTTAATTCATGATTACACCCAGCTAATTTGGATGCCTTAATGATCCCTTTTGCAGGGAAAGGAAATCGGATGAATGAGTCATGCCTACCTCTTCCAATGACATTTCTAAGGAATTTCTCTATTAGAAAACAAAATCTTAAAAAATCACATTCCTCTGTTGTCAGATGTGTGTTTGGACTTTGACAATTCTTTCATTTTGATGAGTTGAGTCAACAGAAAGTTGCAGGAGAAGTAAAGAGAGCAGACCAACTCGTCAAAATACTAAAGTCCTAAGTCCTTCATTATCTGGTCTTGCTTGTCTTTCCCTGCTCCTGCTTTCCTGCTCCTTACCTGGACGCCTACATCAGGTGCCCAATAAATGCTCATTGAAGGAGGAGCGCTCCCCTCCCTAGCTCCGCACTCCTCCAGTGCACCTCACCTTGATGGCCCCTAGGGGGCGCTGCTCCCCCTTGAACACTTGGCCGAAGTCTGGAGGAGCCGTTCTGTTCCTTGTTCCCTTGAGCAGAGCTGACATTTCCACAAAGAGCATCACTGAAAATGCGTGAGGGGCTGGGGAAATAAACAAGGAAGATGCTGGAATGCATAAAATGTTCATGTTTCCTTGTGATCCTGAGAATTCCAATCAAAGTGGCTGAGAGCTTTGCTAGGCTTAACTATATCTGGCTTCTGCTCGTTGGATATGGCTCTGTCTGAGCCTCTCCCCTCCCCATCTCTGTGTGGCCAGAGCCAGGTGTTCTACATGCCGAAGGACACTTTGCTCCCATCCTAGGACTGTAATAAAAAGTCTCTCCCTGTAATGAATTCCAGTGCTTTCCCCAAGTCAAGCATTTCTCCCCATATTCAAGACACTCTCACTTTGTCGAAAGCCATGTTCTCAAGGTGAGGTCTCTGTACCAGCAGCATCAGCGTCACCTGGAAACCTGTTAGAAATGCAAATTCTCAGGCCCCACCCCAGACCTTCTGAAACAGAGACTTTGGGGTGAGCCTAGAAATACATGGTTTAACAAGCCCTCCAGCTGATTTGGAAGCACACCCAGGTTTAAGAACTTCTGGAATACAGAAGCCAGTCCAGTCAGGATGCAATGAAGAATCTATTCTGTGAAGGTCATGGCTGTCTGCCATGGTTGCAGCTCTCAGAAGCCTGGAAAGAGGGGCTACGTATTAGGGACACCTTAAGAATAACTTTGACTATGAAAACCTCAGGAAACCAAACCCAACTCCTGGGTCCCAGACCTAACTTCCTGGCTCCTATTTTATTATTTAATTTTTAAAATAAGAATTGTATATACTTAAGGTACACAGCATGATGATTTGAGATATATATATATATACATGGTGAAATGATTAATATTGTCAAACTAATATTTCATCTCCTCATACCGTTACCATTTTTGTGATGAGAGCATCTGAAATCTACTCTCTTAGCAAATTTTCAGTATTCAATGCAGTATTATTAACTGTAGTCATCAGGCTGTACAGTAAACCCTAGACTTACTCATCCTACATAACTATAACTTTGCACCCTTTGACCAACATCTGCCCTTTCCTTCTCCCTCTAAAGAGTAGCTTTACTCTTTTTTTTTTTTTTTTTTTTTGCGTACGCGGGCCTCTCACCGCCGTGGCCTCTCCCGTTGCGGAGCACAGGCTCCAGACGCGCAGGCCCAGCGGCCATGGCTCACGGGCCCAGCCACTCCACGGCATGCGGGATCCTCCCGGACCGGGGCACGAACCCACGTCCCCTGTATCGGCAGGCGGACTCTCAACCACTGCGCCACCAGGGAAGCCCAATAAATGTAAATGTTTAGTCTGAAAGCCAAACAGAGTTTCCATTAAAAGAATACAACTTAAGATGGCAACTAATTATACATTAGTCTAAATCGTTCTTTGCCTTTTGGCTGAAAAATCATTTGCATTTGGGACCCCTATATTATGATCATCAGTGTCTTCTTACTAAGTCCCAGTGTCTTGTAGTGAGTTTACTCTCCTGGTTCTGCAATTACATTATACTCTGCCCATGAGTGACAGACCTAGTGATATATGCCAGATTCTGAAAGCACGCTTGAGAAAGGGTCTCTGCCATGCCCATCAGCAATGTGGGTCAGAAATGAGAAGGTGGCCAGGATCTGTTGGGCCCATCAGCAATGTGGATCAGAAGTGAGAAGGTGGCCAGGATCTGTTGGGGCAGGTTAGCTAGGTTGTGAATGCTGCCTTAACAAGGGAGCACAGGAGGGCTTCGCGGACACTGGCACCACCTGAGCGGGTGTTCAAACCTGTGGAAGTCCAAACTAGCAGGTGGTTAGAATTAGGAAAAAAGTTCTGGAAAGCATTGATAAGTTGGACTTTGTTAAAATTAAGCATTTCTTCTCTGTGAAAGATACTACTGTCAAAAGAATAAAAAGTCGAGGCACACACTGGGAAAAAAATATTTGCCAAAGACATCTGAGATATTAACCAAGCTATACAAAGAAGTCTTACAACCCAACAACAAGAAAACAAACAACCTTATTAAAATAAGCCAAAGTAATAGACTCCGCACTAAAGAAGATACACAGATGGCAAATAAGCATATGAAAAGATGCTCCACATCATATGTCGTCAGAGAAGTTAACATTAAAACAACAGTGAAATACCACTACATACCCATTAGAATGGTCAACATCCTGTACATGGACAACATCAAATGCTGACAAGGGTGTGGAGCAACAGGAACTCTCTCTCATCGCTGGTGGGAATGCAAACATGGTATCGCCACTTTGGAAGACAGTTTGGGAGTTTCTTACAAGACCAAACATACTCTTACCATGTGATCCAGCAGTTATACTCCTTGATATTTACCCAAATACTCCTTGGCATTTACGTCCACACAAAATCCTGCGCATGGATGTTTGTAGCAGCAAAATTTGGAAGAAATCAAGATGCTGTTCAGTAGGTGAATGGATGAATAAACTGCAGAACACTCAGACAGTGCAGTATTATTCAGTACTAAAAAGAAATGGGCCATCAGTCCATGAAAAGACATGGAGGAAGCTTAAATCATAGTAGTAAGTGAAAGAAGTCATAGTGAAAAGGCTACCTACTGTATGATTCCAACTATATGACATTCTAAAAAAGGCAAACCGTGAAGACAGAAAAAGATCAGTGGTTGCCAGGGATTGAGGGGGAAGGAGGGATGAATAGGTGAAGCAGAGAGAATTTTTAGGGCAGTATACAGAATACAGTTTATTCTGTATGATACTATAATAGTGGGTACACGTCATTATACTTTTGTCCAAACCCATAGAACGTACAACACTAAGAGTGAACCCTAATGTAAACTGTAGACTTTGGATGCTAATGATGTGCCCATGGAGGTTCATGAGTTATAACAAATGTACCACTCAGGTTGGGGGTGTTGATAATAGGGAAGGCTATGCATGTGTAAGGACAGAAGATACACGGGAGACCTCTGTATCTTCTGCTCAATTGTGCTGTGAACCTAGAACTGCTCTAAAAAATAAAGTCTACTTTAAAGAAAAAGTTCCGCCGAAGTGAGCATACAGAGTCTTGCGGTCAGAGACCATTTAGTTATCTACTGTTGTGCAATAAGCCACGCCCAAACTCAGTGAGTTCGGTGGGCTGTTCCTCTGCCGTTTTGGCCTGGGCTCCCTCACGTGGCTGAATTCAACTGCAGAGCTGGTTTGGCTGCAAGATGCAAGATGGCCCGGTCGGCATGTCTGGCACTCAGTGCCGGCTGTTGACTGAGGCATCTTGGTTCTCCTCTACGTGCCCTCTTATCCTGCAGGAGGCTAGACTCACTTCCTTATGCAGTGGTGTCAGTATAGTGTTCCAGGAGAGTGAGCGCCAGCGCACAAGCGCTCATCCAGCCCCTGCTTGCACCATGTTTGCGTGTGCCCCTTTGGCCAAGCCCGGAGACTGTGGAGAGGAATACAAAGGGCGGATAATGGGATGGGTGACGCACTGGGCCCCTTACTGTAGCAAACTACCTAGGGCAGCCCAGGAGTGAGCAGTCAACTCATTCTCAGTGTGACCCTCTACCAACTGGCCCCAAGACAGTGAAGTTAACCCTCTGGTAGGGTGATCCATTGACACATTCATTTGTTTCTTGGTTCTTTTTTTTTTTTTTTTTTTTGTAGCTCTTCCTCAAAGTATTTATTTATTGAAATTTTAATTTTTATTGGAGCATATATGCCATTGTATATATGGACCACATCTTCTTTGTCCACTCCTCTGTCGATGGACGTTTAGGTTGCTTCCATGTCCTGGCTGTTGTAAACAGTGCTGCATTGGGGTGCATGTATCCTTTCAAACCATGTTTTTCTCTGGATATATACCCAGGAGTGGGATGGCAGGATCACATAGTAGATCTATTTTTAGTTTCTTAAGGGACCTCCATACTTTCCTCCATAGTGGCTGTACCAATTTACATTCCCACCAACAGTGTAGGAGGATTCCCTTTTCTCCACATCTTCTCCAGCATTTATTTTTATTTCTTTTTTAACATCTTTATTGGAGTATAATTGCTTTACAATGGTGTGTTAGTTTCTGCTGTATCACAAAGTGAATCAGCTATACGTATACATATATCCCCATATTTCCTCTCTCTTGCGTCTCCCTCCCACTCTCCCTATCCCACCCCTCTAGGTGCTCACAGAGCACCAAGCTAAACTCCCTGTGTGATACGGCTGTTTCCCACTAGCTATCTATTTTACATTTGGTAGCGTATATATGTCAATGCCACTCTGTCACTTCGTCCCAGCTTACCCTTCCCCCTCCCTGTGTCCTCAAGTCCATTGTCAACGTCTGTGTCTATTTTTTTTTTTTAATTTTTATTGGGGCAGCACCACCTGCCTTTTAAAATGTGGTTCAATTCCCTGTCTTAAAATTGGTGCAGTAAACTGATAATTAAGCAATTAAGCATCAAAAGGAGGCTCTAACAGCCCTGGCACTTGTTCAGAGGACCAGGGAAGAAATTACAATGGAGAGAAAGGACAATTAATCAGAGTCCTCCTTTCAAAGGATGTGTGGGTCCCCGGGGGCCGCACTCAGAACGGTCCAGGTCAGGGGTCTGGAGAGCTCGGGCTTTGGTGGTGTGAGTGAGTCCTGGCCAGACCCCGCTTTTCCAGGGGACTGACGTCTCTCCCGTCCCTGCCATTGCATGGCTAGGGTGGGGATGGACTTCTTAGATGGAGATCTGAACAGGGGAGGGCCTGTGGGCTGTGCTGATGGACCAGAGAAAATGGTACATCTTCCAGGGGTGTCAGTTGTCCTCAAAGGATTGAGATTATGGATGCTTAAATATATCAACTGGTAAACAGTTTAGAACATCATGTTTTATCTGAAGTAAACATCTCTTCGTTAAAAGCATTCTGTGCCAGGCACTTTTCCCAGCCCTGGGAATACATCAGGGCATGAAACGAACAAAATTCCTGGCCACGTGAGGTTTATATTCTAGTTGGAGGAGACAGATAATAATAAGTTGATGAATAGGTGAAGTGTCCAGGGTGCCAGGTTGTGGTAAGCATAATGGAGAAAAATGGAGCAGGGGAAGGGGATAGGTGATGTTGTGGGCGTAATTTATATAGGATGGTAAGGAAGAGGTTGAAATGATAAGGAAAGGAAACTTGTGAAGATTCCCATCCCATTTGAATTACTCAGGCAAAGTCCCTTCATCTCCCGTCTGATCTCCCGGACAGTCTCCTAACTGGTTTCTCTGCTCTCACTTTTTCTCCTTCTGGTCTGTCCTTCCCACTCCAGCCAGAGTAGCTTTGACCCATTCAGATCCGATCAGATCTCTCACCTGCTTTAGAAATCCAAGGTAGTTCCCATTCATCAGTGGTAAGAAGCCAAATGCCTGCAGGCACCAGGCAGGGAGTGAAAGTGGGTGGAGTGGTAAGGTTGGGGCTGTGTCAGTATGAAGAGCATGAGATTTACCCAAAGACCCCTGCTCCTTGGCTCCAGGCAGTAGCCAAGGAGAAATATGGACCCGGTGTTGCCAGATTTTGAATTTTTTAAATGAGAATCGAAATCCTAATAGTGATGCAAAATCTTCCCACTTTCAAAGGTTGGCAGTTACTTAAAAGAATTTTAAACACTAAAGGGCCAAAACAACGTGCCTGTGGGCCAAAGCGGGGCTCCTTGGGCCACCAGCTCACAGTTCTGGCGTAGAGGATGAAATCCAGCACTCCTGGCATCTCATCATCTGTGCTTACTCACTTCCCCAGCCTCTTTGCCTCTGCCACCAACTTCCCCAAAGATACACAACCCCTATGTTTCAGCAACAGTAAAGTGAAGGATGTTCCCTACATCCACCAGCCTCTTTCATGTCTTTGGGCTACTCTTCACTCTATATAGAATGGCCGAGTCCTATCCACACACAGGACCCCACTCAAAATCGCCTTCTTTGTGAACCCTTCCATTACGCTCCAGACAGTCATGATTCTTCCTTCTTCAGAACGTTCATAGCACTAGGCACAGGGGTTTGCTGTTAGTTACAGCACATTACATGGTAAATTGTTCATACAATTTTTGCCCCTTGCAAAACATTCTAAGAAAAGGTGCCGGATAGATGGGTGAGAGGGCAATAAAGTTTACCAGTGAAAACCTTAGGCTCTGAACACAGACAGACCTCCAGTAAACTCTTAGCTCCATCATTTACGTGTCTACACCCGGCTTTGCTCACTTGTAAAGTAGGTGTGATGATGAAAAGGGCTTATACCTGTAAAATGCTCTTCGATGCCTGACACGTTGTCAGCTCCCAGTAAATGTTCCCAAAGATCAAAAGGAAGAGAAATCGATTTCTACATGTGGATGTAGAAGAGTGGCTTTCAAAAATCTCCTCCTTTTCTCTAGAACCCAGAGGACTGCCTTTCATAAAGACAGATCTCCACGTTGCATGGAACCGAGGGCCCATGTGTTAATTCCATGGTGGAGCCTGGTTCCAGGAAGACGAAGCCCAGCTAGTATGCTGGCCCCTTTGCTCTCACAAGACTTCATGGTCCTTGTCTTAGACCCTCCCCACTTCCCTTCCAAGCACAGTATTTCAGTAGCTTTAAGCATTTTTCTTTTTAAATCTGAGATTCTTTCTTCTGATAATAGCACTCAAAATATATAAACTTCTGAGTCTTAACAGCTCTAAACATGGGTACTAGTCTCTTATTTGATCCCCGCAACAATCCCCTAAAATAATTAGGGCTACTTTTCATTAAGAACCTGAGACCCAAAGAATACCACTGGCAACCTCAAGACCATGTCACAGAGTCTTAAATGGCCCTCACCTCACCCGAACATCATTCATTTGACAAATGTCCATGAGCACCTACTCTGTGCCGGGCCGAGAATACAGAGCGAGCAGGTGAGACAACAATCCCCTGTCCCAGGGAGCTTACATTCCACGTCCAGACCTGCTGGATGGAGTTCCAAACCTTCCTGTTGACAGCACTGAACCAGGTGTGGATTCCTGGATTGACTTAATTCATGCTTCCCGAGCACTGTCAAAATGTGGTCAGAAGTTCAAAATCGAGGTGTGGGCGGGGTTGGTTCCTTCTGGAGGCTCTGAGGGAGGATCCTATCCACGTCTCTCTCTCCGAGCTTCTGGTGGCTGCTGGTGACCCTCGGCTTACAGATGTTTCATTCCTGTCTCTGCCCCAGCCTTCACACTGCCTTCTCCTCTATATATCTTCTCCCTGTCTCTTGTAAGGCCACCTGTGATTGGATTTAGGGCCCACCTTATCCCAAGATGATCTCCTCTGGAGAGCCATAGCTTAATTACATCTGCAAAGACCCTTTCCCCAAATAAGGTCACATTCCCAGGTTCCAGGGGGACATATCTTCTGGGGGTGTGGGGAGGGTATCATTCAACCCACCACAGGGAATTTCACAGAAGGCCTGATTATCCGGGCTTGGTGTGGGAACTTCTCTTGTCCAGGCTGTCGAAATGAAATCTGGAAGGATGACACCCCGTATTCCTGGTATGACAGGTCAGTGCTCACTGCACAGCAGCCCGTGGGGATGGGGAGAAGCAGCCCCAGGCTTGTGGACACAGACCCTCTCAGAATCTAAAGCAAGGCCCCCCTCCAGACGATGAAGGCACCTGAGTGGTACCCAGCGATCAATGGCAGTGGATGTTAGTATTTCCATGATCATCCAGCACTCGAAAGGAAAGGAGAGGGTGGGCATGGCAGCATCTGGAAATTGTCCTATTGAAAAATACTTTTATGAGCAGACACAACCTTGCTCTCACGTAAGGTAAGTCAGATGACCATTTGTGTGAGACTAACGGTCTTCAGAAATCTCAGGGAGGTCACGCTCAGTGAATTCCAGATCCTGTATCACCGTTTAGAAATCGGGTTGTGCAGTGGTTAAGAACCTAGGTTTGGAGTCACCTATAAGGTGGCCTTGGGCAGGTTACTTGCCCCCTCTAAGCCACAGTCTCCTTGTGCAGAATGCTATGAGTTATAACAGCATGTATTTAACAGAATTGTGGTCATTAGTAAATTAGGATGTAAATGTACGGTTCTTAGTACCATATCTGGCTGATAGTAATGTATTTTAGCTACTTATTGTTTTTAATTCAATTCCCATTTTCTTTTTTTTAAATTTTTATTGAAATATAGTTGATTTACGATGTTGTGTTAGTTTCAGGTATATAGCAAAGTGGTTCAGTTATACATATATATATATAAATATATATTATTTTTCTATATTCTCTTCCATTATAGGTTATTACAAGATATTGAATATAATTCCCTGTGCTGTACAGTAGATCCTTCTTGGTTATATATTTTATATACAGTAGTGTGTATGTTTTAATCCCAAATTCCTAATTTATCCCACCTTTCCCCTTTGGCAACCATAAGTTTGTTTTCTAAGTCTGTGAGTCTGCTTCTGTTTTGTAAATAAGTTCATTTGTACCATTTTCTTTTGGATTCCACATATAAGTGATAGCGTATGATCTTTGTCTGGCTTACTTCACTTAGGGTGATAATCTCTAGGTCCACCTGTGTTGCTGCAAATGGCATTTTTTCATTCTTTTTTACAATTCCCATTTTCTTATGAAGGACTTTTCCTTTGCATGACCCTAATAGGGTTCTCCACCCAGCCATCCTAGAATGCAGAGCACATCTGGGTAGAAATAAGTCTCGGGATGTTGGCATAAGTAAAGGGTTCTGCTAACCTGGATTTGCTCTCTCTGTTTATCCAGGTAAAGTATCTTTATATAACGATGCTGGTATGGGTTCTTCATTTTTAAAATAATGACTGCATTTTTCAAACTGTATCTGCTCGTTATAAGTAATTCAAATGGTGCCAAAGTAGGAAGAAGGAAGTGAAATAAATCACCCCAAATCTTAATGCCTAAAAATAACCATTGTCAGCATAATGTGTCTATCAGTCCAGACAGCTCTCTAGCCTATATTCAGAAAGACAGACAGCAAGAGATACTGTAGTAAATAGAATCATATATTGGCTATTTAAATAAAAGTTTTTAAATTAAACTTTCCTAAATGAAACAGAAGAAAAACCAATTTAAAACTGAAGTATTTGCTAAAATTTAATTCTTCACCATAAATATTATCCTTATAAGAGCCCTCTAAGGTTAAGAAGAAGGCACTGACAGAGGGAGAAGTCAATACTTTTTAACTGCGTAGTTTAATTTTGGATAATATGGGGTGACTCTCTCTAAGAAGGATGAAGAAACACAAGCTGTATCCTACCCACATGTCCCCAACCTTATTGATTTTGTTAATTATGTCTTTCCTTTTACTTCACCACCATGAATTAATTTATGCCTTGCTCTGGAACACTCAAACCCAGGCTAATGAGTCCAGAATCGGTAATTAATTGAACTCGGTGCCCACAAGGTTGCTTACCAAAATTCCTCATTCCCTAGTTATTTGTTTTGTCTTAAGTGGCAATATTTCTGTTATTATATCATTATTCCAGATGAGCTCAGGGGTGCTATAATTTCTGATTTATTTCACCCTTGAAATAAACATTCCCAGAGAATGTTGGCCCTGTTGGCTGCATGCTGAGTACATGAAGGAATGTTCTAGAATTATAGATTCCTCTCCTCAGACCTATATGAACATTGCTCCATTTTCTTCCTGATGTTTAATGCAGTGATGGGAAAGCCTGAAGCCACCTTGATTTTTCCTCTTGTTCAGGACTTGCTCTTTATCTGTCCATATGACTGAAGTTTAGTAAGATGAAAAGATCTGTCCTGGGGTTGGTTTCTCTGTACCGCTTCTTTTCAGAAGAGAATATATACTTTCATTCTGCAGATTCAGCTTTTCCTTCTGATTTCAGGAAATTTTTCCTCTAATATGTTTGCATTTTTTCCTTTTGTATTTGTTGATTTCTGTGCTGTGGGGACATCAGTGATCTCAGTGTTGGATGACTTTGCCTTCCTGATTTCCCTGCTACCTGTCTACGTGCTTTAACCGCAGGGTCTTATTTCTCTATCTTGACTGTAATTATATCAAGACTTTCTTCTATGTTAGTAAATCAATTTTCAGTTCCCTCTATTTTTTTCTTTGATGCTTCTAAATGACTAATTCTGCATGAATATTATTTGGTCTCAGTTTGCCTTCTTAGCTCTGTAATCTTCCCATACACCTGATTCTTTGAGAAAATCTTTTGGTCTTTGAATTCCCACTTTGCTGATGCCATGTTCTAATTAGGTTCTTTGCCATGAAGCACCTGTGCTGTATTTCTTCCTGTTCCTTGGGGGCGTTCTCTTCCAGACTGCATCCCTCATCTCTGTTTTCCATTTCGTGTTTCTTCCTCTTTCTCTCTGACCTCATAGTAGGCTTGCATTGTTGCTGTACATTTTCTTTCTGTTTTGTTTTTGTTTCCACTTGCTCTGATAGAGGATGGCTGAATTTTCCTTTATTCTCTTTCCAGACTCCTTTGTTTGACTTCTAAACCGCAGCTTGAGGGCTGGAATCTTGTGTTCCAGCTACCTCTCTGTAGCTTGAGGCCATATGAGCTGGCAGGTGGAAGGCAGGTGGGGTGAGCAGAACAGCCAGACTGTTTTCTCCCCAGAGATTGTGGATTTCTCTATGCCAGGGTCCACCCCCTACATGGGACGTATCTTGGGGGATTCCCTCTGCCTTCAAGCAGTTTTCAGTTCAACGTGGTGATGTAAGCCTTTGTCTCCATCAAAGGTGCCAGCACTTGTTTGCTCTTCTGTTTCCCCCAGCTCTCCCCAGCGGCCCACGTGACCAGCCTCACTCACAGTCAGAGGAGGAAAAGAGCACCCCACCTCCTTCCACTCATCTCCTGGTTGACCGCTGAGGATACACAGGATTCTGTTAACTCGTCAGGCCCATATCTGGGGCGTGGGGAGGAGGTGAGAGGTTAGGAGTTTTACTTATAAAAGAAAACTTTTTTCTTTTCTTGGTGAAGCATTTTAAAGATTCTGGCATAATGTGTCCTCCTTTCGTTCATTCTTGTTACTATCATGATTATTACTGATTACCTTTTTGGTTATTCTTACTATTGTTTGCTGATTTCATTTCATATTGAGGGAGAAAGATTCTATGATCGTTTTTTTTTTTTTCCATCTTTACCCAGAAGATCCTTTAATAAGTACTTATGAAAAAATTCTTTAAAAAGGTGAGGCTGAACATGGCCCTTGGAAAGGAGAGGATACAACTTACTCTGTAGGTTAGCTTTGGCACGTACATGTTTATACGAACCTTTATGTTGTAAAGTATATATACTCTGCAGTAATTCTTGCTTCTCCTCCACTCCAGTTCCTTGCAAGTTCTGAGTCTTCTGCTCCCCTTGGGCACCCAACTCTTCTTCCTGAGGGAGGAGGGAATGGTGATTAGACGCAGAGTGTCTGCCTGGGCTACTTGGGCTTTATGCCAGCCCTACTCCTTTGTGGTGAAACCCTTGGCAAATTATGAACTCCTCTGAGCTTTGTCTTCTTGGAATTTCCCAGGCCTCTTGTAGGGTTAGGTGAACGAAGACATGCAAATTTAGGACAGTATCTGGCACGTCGTGAGTGTGAGCTCTTATTGTTTTCATGGCTTTGCACCAGTCTAACCGTGAGTGCTAATTGGCCAATGAGAATGATCTCCCCACCAGCTGTTCTATCTTTGGTGTGGGGTGCAACATGCTAGGGGGAGGGGGGAGCCACTTTCTTGCTTGGTGGAGCTGACCTCATTGCTGGGCAGAGCCATCATGCCTCCTGCACCCGCCTTCAACAAACCCTCAATAGTCACGAAGGTAGGGTTACCACTGTGAATGAGAACTATTGCCTGCCATACCAGGAGACAAAGGATATTGCAGCCATCAGGCCATCACATTGCAGCCTCCCTGATGGTGCGTCCTGAGCGCGCTCAGGATGGAAACAGGTTGCCCACCTTCAAGCAGTCAGCTGCTGCAGCCACCCCCCACCCCCACGGTGCACGCTGTGGAGACCCAGGATGAGAACACACAGGGTGCTGGCCCCAGATAGCTGAGGCGCATATCAAAGGAATGATTTCAGTGAGCCCAGACGCTTGCATCTTTCCCTACATAGAAAAGCGCTATATCCCTCAACTTGAGATCTTTGGTTTTCTTTAATTAACAGTAATCTTTTGATGTTCCGACTACCTGGTCTTTGTTGCAAAAACTCCTATATATCCTGGCTCCCCGGCTTGTCTCTTCTGAGCAGTCCCTCAGAACTATCTGAGATACTGTGTCCCGGGCTTAAGTCCTCAGTTTTGTCCGCCAAATAAAACAAAATTCTCACCTTTTAGCTTATGCTTTTTTTTTCCAGTTGACACCATTCTTGAACTAGACACTTTCCAGGCTGCATGCAAAGGTTTGTGTGAGATGTGGTCCCTTCTCTGCTGTTCATGTTCCCCCTTTGGCTTTCTGTGAACCCTTTGCTCTGAGCACTAATTCAAGATGATATGTGAATTGGCTTGACTGTACTACGTAGATATATGTCAAATCATCACATTGTGCATCTTAAATAGATAAAATTTTAATTTTTAATAAATGGCATTAGAAACTCAGGGGGAAAATATCCTATCTTAACATCTTGCTTCATCCCATGTAGGCTCTCTGAGGCTACTGTGGGTCCAGAGTGTGTTTTATCGCCCATCTTCCCCAGCTCCAGTAACACGGTGCCGGGGAGATCTCCCTGGCAGGCTCCTCTGCAGGCACCCCCAGCCTAGCTCCTGGGGAGTGCTGCTAGGGTGGGGAATATGTCCTCAGCTCAGCTCCACCCAACATGGGCTGTACATTCATCTTGCTGCTATGTACTTAGCAGTCTGTTCATTACGTTGCACCTCGAAGTCTGGGCTCCTTCCTGTTTTCCTAACCCTCCAGCTCCCAAGTTATACTGAAGTTCAGTTATACTGAAACCCCACTGGATTGGTTGGGACCATGGCCCTCTGTTTCACTGGATTTTCTCCCTAGAACCCATCCAGATTTTGAGCAGTATTTATCTCTTTACCCACTGCTTGCCCTGCCCACTGGTTTGGCCCTTGGTGGCTCTGGAGGATCAGATTATTATTCAGCCAATATTTATTACCTTACCCCCTCCCACTGAAGGTGGTATATACATCTCAGCCTCTGGATTTTGAGGCTTGGCCATGTGATATTTTTGGCCAAAGAGATATTGGCTGGCATGACATAAGCGGAGGTCTTAAATATACTTGCATGGTTTGGTTCCCTCTGGAGCTCCAGTGATAACCACAAGAACATACACTGAGTAGTCACTGCCCTTTCGACCTGGGCCTGAGAACATGGAGCAGATGTGAACCCAACGTATAGCCTGGAAGCAAAGCTAGCCAATCTGCAACCTGATAGAGTCATTTGAGACACCACTGGTCTCCAGAACCTGTAAGCATAAGAAAAAATGCTTGTGGTTGTAAGATGCTGAGCTTTGAGGTGGTTTGTTACACAGCACTGTTGTGTGTCAATAGCTGACTAATACATGGACTAGGACGCTACATTAAACTTTGTTCCATAGGCCCCGCCTACATTAAGAACAGCCTTATGGATTACGTTTCCCAGCCCCAATCTCAATTCCATTCCTCTCCACCAACACATGTGCCTGGTGTCCCAGCCTGTCATGCACCTAACCCCACCTGGTGTTATACAGGTTATTAACTCAGTCAATATACTCAGTGGCCAAAAAAGATACCGGTATTGCAATCCCCAGAAGTAATCAAACATTCTGCAACACAAGGATGTAAAAAAGTACATCTAAGTGAAAGTTCAGGCACGAACCCTCAGACAGAAGACACAGGAAAGAGACTTTAGTTGAACAGACTTGAAGGCTGCTTATGTAATATTCTCATGCCTTTTGTAGGTAGAGGTATAATTATTTCATTATGTTTTCCTGTGAAGTGTGAAAACTCTCTTTACCAATCCTCTTAAATTAGTTAAATATAATATTCAGCGAGACAGGAGACAGAGCAATGTTAATTGAAAGTGGAGGGGTGTTTATAGGTTAATATGGCGCAGCGAACTGTGACTAAAATTAATGTTTGGGGGTTCCTGAAACTGCCTGATACCCTCAAGTTTATTCTATGTTTCCAATAGCAGCTCCTGGCACCCAGAGAGTCTTGCTCAATGTGTCACAATTCCAGCATGCCTTGAAGAAGATTTCTTTGAATTGGGTCAAAGAAGATGTGATTTTAATTAAATTCCATTTGTAAGTTTTTGCCTGATGAGGTGTTAAGGACAATGGGGGGATTTTTAAAAATTCATCTTATTCTGGATAGATTGTTGGTAAAATCATCACTGAAGCCCGTCCCTGGTCTTACCTTGGAGTTTATCAAGGCTCGGGTTGCTCCGTCATCTATATCAGACCACAGTTAGAATCTCTGAGATTGCAATGGTGTGGACATTGCAGGATGTTATGAGACAAAGACTAGTCAAAGGGTTTAATTCTACCTCTGTTCTTTTTGAAATGCAGTATCAAGTTATCTCTGCCCTGCTCCGGCTTGCAAGTGAGTTCTTCAACTGTCTGACCAGTCCTAGATTCCATTATTTATTTGGTCAATGGAGCAAATGTCAGTAGAGTATCCCAAGACCCCCCAGCTGAGCCCCCAGCATGACCCCCCAGCATGGCCAATGACCCTGCCCAAAGAGTGAACTGGCATGTTTTGATCCCTTTTTTAACTTCCCTCAGGGCAGAAATTGTAGGAACGTGCTGGCATCCAATCACACCTTAATTTATTTGGAAAACCTAGGGTATGTTTGTAACTATTCTTTTATGGAACAGTCTGGCAAGTCTGGTTTAAACAAACAAACAAACAAAAAACTTGTGATAGGAAATGGGAAGATGATTGAATTTTCTTCCCTTTGTTATATTTGCAGCCTATATTTGGGAAGGGAAATGGAGTTATTAGTATAGTTTGCTTTGGGAAAATAGGTAATAATAATAATTGCTCATACCATTTATTTCCCATAAGGAAGAATATTGTTACACAGTGGTGTCCTTGGATCCAAAGCTGATGTGGGATATTTCCCCCAAAGACACCACGACCGTATCTCTCTAGCTTTTCAATGGCCGTGGTTTTATAGTTGGATCAGGACTAAACTTGATCTGCGTCTCTCTTGGACATGCTGATGTTCATGTGGGTTTCACTGAAGCGCTGAACTTCATGACACCTCTTTGGCCAAACACCTATTTTTGAAGATTTTCCACACTGTAAGGCTCAGGAATCCACCTGTGGCTCCGTTTAATGTATGGAGGAGTTATTTTCTTCATAAAGAGATGTCTCCTTGCAGAAACCTTCTTTAATCACCCAACCTAAAATAGCTCCTGCCCTGCCACTTTTGATCACATTGCCTTATTTTATTAATTTCGTAACTGTATGCACTTGTGGTCCTTATTCATCTATTTATACGATTGTCTTGTCTTCACTAGAATGTAAACTCCCTGAGGCCAGGGTCCTTTCTGTCTTATTCATTGCTTTCTCCCTAGCACCTGGAAGGGTGTTGGCACGTAGTAGTTGCTTGATAAAACTTTGTTGAAATAAAGAATTGATGGTTGAGTGAACTTGGGCTCCTCTCGTTTGGACCATTTCCAAATTACCTCTTTTGTCTATGCCAAACACCTGCTTCTCTCAACTTCCCATGGTTTACACCTCTTCTTCACTTTGGTTGTCCTTTCTAGAAGACCCAGTTTTGTCAGTGCTCCATATTAGAATGTGTAGCCAGAACCAGTGTACATATTTCAGGACTGGCCCAATGAGGATGACTAGATAGTTGGTTGAGAGATTCTGACTGGGGAGATGAGATAGAAGAGAGATGAATTTCAATAAGAAAAAAACTGGGGACAAAGATAAATTCTAGCAAGGCCTTGAAATGAAAGCCAGTGCAGGAGAGATTCACCTAGTAGGTGCTTTGGATGGACCATTGGTGGAAGAACCATAGTAAAATACCTGATCTGGAACAGTGAGGTGTCTATGACAGGCTCTGGGAGAGTGACCAAAAGGAGGTGAAGTTTGGACTGTCATAGAGTCTACTAATGGACTACAGGGACCCCACCATTTGCAATTAATTTAGACCCAAATTTCCCATTTATAGAGAGAAACGCATAGGGATTCTTTTTTTAATCCATAAACCCATCCCAAAGGCTAATTAAAAACCTCAATCCCCAAACTAGTTTCTCTTGATTCAAGTCTTTGGTAGTGGAGCCTCGCCAGCTCTCCTTGGAAAACACGCTTCACATGAGCAAATGAATCAGGCTGGATTTATCTGGAGAAACAAGGAGGGTCTAGTCTCATAACAGTCTAGTCTATATGGACATAACTGCTTCTCTGTTGATTTCTCTGTCCTTCCTAGGGTGCCTGGGTGACCTGGTAGAGGGTGAGGCTCTCTTCACTGACCTGGGGTTCTCAGGTGCTGCCTCGTGGGCGGGGGTCAGGCTGGCTCCGCTCCGTTTCTCAGCTGAGAAGCCATTTGTAAAGATTTGTTCCACATTTCAGCCAACACTTCCCCAATTTCACCCTTGAGTTCTTCCAAAGCACTTGGGTGGATGCCATCCAGCCCTGCGATTTATCTCTATCTGGCTGGTGTGTTTGTTCAGGTTAGATTGAGTGCCTCAAATCCACGTGTGTCAGGAGATGATGAGGCAGGGTGTGTCTCTAGCACCTTCCTTGTTCCTCCCATACGATTTCAAATAATCTTGAGGTCGTCAATGAGAGAAAGTTTGCAGCAACCAGATTAAGAATTCCCCTATTATCAGCTTCTTGTCCTTGTGTGTTCAGAGAATGTTCCAGATCTTTTAAAGGCCTCCTCACATTATCTTTTGAGCCACCTTATGCTGGTTAGGATCTTGGCTGTTGCCCAGATATGAAAGAAGATGCCCTTTCCTCTTCAATACTTCATTTCTGGGTCCACAGATTCATTGGTGGTGGGGATTTCCAAAATCCTTTAAAAATCATCTCTAAGCTCCAAGATTCTAGACCCTATTCCTAACGTATTACTCCTAAATCCTGCCTCCATTTGGACCTAGACATGGGATAAACCTGGAGTGTTGAAAAGGATCTTAGAGAGAAGGGGAAACCCAAATCCCAAATAGACATGGGTGTGGGAACTTGAGATTATGAAACAAAAGGACAAATTTGGGGAATGATAAATCTCTGTTCTTTAAATTTCATTATTATTTCCTAGGATGAATATTATCGCAATGACCCTGGTCAAAGGAAGGGGAAAACGCTGCCGAGACTTTTGCATTTCTCATGCAAAGTGCTTTCTGTGTGTCTGTGTGTGTGAGTGCCACGCGTTTGAAACAGCCCTGAAGATCCCATGCCTGGTATAAGTGGGCCTAAAAAAATCTGTGCCCAACCTTCACTTCCAGTTTTATCCTCCCTCACCTCACCCTCTCCCCCTTTCTTCACCCTGAGATGCAGCTACACAGCTTCCAGGAACATCTAACAGACATTCAAGTTGCCCCGTGCATGCACGCCTCTTCCTATAACCTGGGTCCTCCTCTCCTGTACCCTGAAGACTCCCACTCATCTGCTGGGGTCCAGCTCTGTGAAGACTTAGCACATCTCCCTTTCCCTGTATCTAACAAATCAGTTCTTAGCAAGGCCATCTCGTATGTTATGTAGTGTGTTAGATTATAATGACCTATTAAATATAATTGTTACTATACAAGGGAGTTATGGCCGTAGAGGTTTTGATGTTGGGCAAAGAGGGGTCATTTCCCTTATGCACCGACTGGGTCTGATCTCTTACCTGTTACCTTCCTCAGCCTCTGCCAGCTACAGTCCCAGCACTTCCTCCTGTGGGCTCAGCCCTGCCCAGTTCCTGAGCCAATCTGACCAGGCAAGGGGTCCCATCTGGAGACAGACCACTAGATGGAGTCTTGCTACCATAGAGCTGCTTCCGTGGGAGCCCAGGGCCTCTGTGTGCCCAGGGATCACTGCCTCTGTCTACCTCTGGGCTTGTGTCTCTGTTTCCCTCCTGGCTCTCTGTCTTGTCTGCTGCTCTGACACCTGCCTAGAAGGAGCGATACACCCCCTTAAGACTTCAGCTCTAACCCCAGGCCTATTCCAAAAGCCCCATCTGGATTCCTCCAGAGACTGAATTACTACCCCCAAACCACATTTCCTCTGCCCTCCTGACCTTGCAGATCCCCCCAGTCCTGGCCTCACTACTCCCACACAGGCAGCCTTGGATGTCTGTATGTCTGAGCCAAGTTCTGCTGCCTGGAAACAGCCTCGCTGCTCCAGACTGGGTATCTGGGGGGACCCAAGGGATCTGAGGGGCAGCTGTTGCAAGGATGGGCTTGGGAGTCAGGAAGATCTGGGATCAAGACCCACTGCATTACTTACTAACTGTGTGACCTCGGGAAAGCTCTCTGAGCCTCAGTGTTCTCACATGGAGAATGGCGCATAGGTTTGAGGTAAGGATTAAATGATGTGATATTCTTGGTACAGTGGAAGCATTGAGCAAGAGGTCAGGATAGGGAGATTGATGATGATGGAGATGATGATGACGTCAGGGTTGGCTGGTGTCCTTCGGCCGTTGCTCCCGATGGGATTGGCCTCTTAGCTTTTTTCGTTTGCCCATTTCTTTTTCTGTCTTTTCTGATGCTCATCCCCTCTTCCTTGGATCATGATTCCTGACTCAGAGCTTGCCTTGTGACCACCTGGCCCCAGGTCTATCGTAGCCTGAGGTCCCTCGGGCAGATCCTGTGCCTTGGACGAGGCACCCAGATCCACCTGGGGGCTCAGGCCTGATGGCGTCTGGCATGTGGAGCTGCTAGAATCCAGCCGCAGCACCAACACATTCATATCTCCTTGTATCGCCAATGCTGCTTCCTGGGCGCCACAAGGGGGAAAATTCAAGGTCAGAACAGACACATGAAATCAGTTTCACCTGGGGAAGTAGCTCCTTTACAGAGCGCCTGTCTGATACTCATCTGCTTCGCCCTGGCTCAGCTCGAGGGTGGCGCTTCGGGGAAGGCTGCTCCCAGGATCTTTGCAGAGAAACACAACACAAAACAGACCGCAGGAGTGTGTGTGTGTGTCTCAGTGTGTCTGTATATGTGTGTGTGTGTCTGCATATGTGGGGAGGTCTTTTGTGTTCTCTCTCTTGCTGTCAGCCTCCTTCTGTGTTTTTTCTTTTGCTTTTCTCTTCTCCCCTCCTGTCTGATTCTTAACAGTCTGTCTGTCCCTCCGTTTCCCTCTGTCCTCTCATTTCTGTTTCCTCGCCTCCCCACTCCGTCTCTCTCTCCTTCCCCAGCTCCCTCTGCTCTGCTGCCATCTCTGCTCTCCTCTTTCATCCTTAATCTCTTTCCTGCCCTTCTCTCCCTGTTTCCCTCTTTTTTCTCACTGCCCCTCATCATCTCCCCCTCTCTGTCTCCAAAGGATGGTGGTGGTTTCTCACTAGACAATTCTCATTGGTTTTCTCTTCCCTCAAAACACAGGAGCCCTTGGGTTTCCCCTGCCCAGGGCTGGGGGTTACCTGGGCTGCTTTGTCCACAGTGGACTTGCGTGTGCATCCTGCTTCCTTCTGGTGCTACCTTATGCAAGTCAAGACCTGCATGAGTCTCTGTCTCCCTACCTGTGAAATGGAGCCAATTATAGTCCCTACCTCAGGGTATTTCAAAAATGAGAATTCCATGAAATAATGCACAAGAAATTCTCAGAACAGTGCCTAACAACTGGTGCATGCTCAGTAAATATTTGTTGGATGAATGAATGAATAAATTAACGACAGCCTTCACGTGGTACCTGGCACGTGGTAAGTGCCCTGTGTATCATTAGTATCAGCTAAGAGGGATCCCGTTGAGGTGCTTTGTCGCCAGACTTGGCCAGGCTGGGCAAGGGTGGAGGTGGGGTTAGGGCTGGGGTGCAGACCCCCCGCCTGCTTCGTGGTCATGGTAGAGGCAGGGGGCAGGCGACATCACTTGTTTCTGCTTCTTTGATCCTAATCCCACGCTGCTTCATTGCAGCCTGCACTCCTCAGGAGCGAAGCTGACCCAGGAGACCAGGGATGAGCACACTGTGTTTTTCCTCTTATGGTACCTGAAAGTCAACCTGCCTGCCGAAATTGAAATGAACTTCTTCCCCGAGCAGGAGGTAGGGCTGTCCAGGCTTTGAGATCCATTGAAGTTTTTAAATGAGTCAGTTCGCTTCTGGCACCTTAATGTGCTCGTCTGCAAGACGGGATTGTTTGTCCCAACTCACCTTCCAGGAGATCCTATTAAAATGGCGATGTGTTAGTGTGTACCAGCTGCCCGTGGCACATGGACTCTGATGTGGCTTTTTTTTTTTAAACTTCAATCATTCTTTGGCAAAGTCTAGTCCTTTTGTTTTATTAATTAATTTATTTATTTTTGCTGTGTTGGGTCTTCGTTTCTGTGCGAGGGCTTTCTCTAGTTGTGGCGAGCGGGGGCCATTCTTCATTGCGGTGCGCGGGCCCCTCACTGTCGCGGCCTCTCTTGTTGCAGAGCACGGGCTGCAGACGCGCAGGCTCAGTAGTTGTGACTCACGGGCCTAGTTGCTCCGCGGCATGTGGCATGCTCCCAGACCAGGGCTCGAACCTGTGTTCCCTGCATTAGCAGGCAGATCCTCAACCACTGCGCCACCAGGGAAGCCTGTTATTTTTTTAATTGTTGATTTTTCTGTTTCACTGGCTGGAGCTCTCTAAAGGTGTAAGGGAGAAGGGTGACCAACAGAGTCAGTTAAAGCCTTAATGGAGGATGTTTTCTCAGAGGCATTCACTGCCACGTATTTCCATCAAAAATAAACGTGATTTGAAAGTTGAAAAATATATATATATATATATACACACACACACACTATATGTGTGTGTATATATATATGTATGTATAGGTGTATGTATATATCTGTGTGTATATAATATATATGTATATTATATATATTTTTGGTCTGTTTTCATTATATTTAGGGATTTTATTTTATTTGAGAGCTAAAAAGTCTCCTGTAAGAGTGAGACTGTTTTTCCAAAGGCCATTTCCCTGCTGGAAGTAGAGGAGAGCCTGCCGGCACTTTCTAAGGACACCAGCTCAGCCTAACAGCAGCCCTCCACGAGGGAACGCGGCACAAAGAGAGAAATCAATTTCACATCTAGGCCGGACACCAAACACACATGCGTCCGAGTTGCATCATTCTCTGAACTGGTGCTGACTGGAAGCTTCTTAGGAATAAAATCTCGTTCCAGGCTTCCCTGGTGGCGCAGTGGTTGAGAGTCCGCCTGCCAATGCAGGGGACACGGGTTCGTGCCCCGGTCCGGGAAGATCCCACATGCCGCGGAGCCGCTGGGCCCATGAGCCATGGCCGCTGAGCCTGCACGTCCGGAGCCTGTGCTCCGCAACGGGAGAGGCCACAACAGTGAGAGGTCCGCGTACCGTAAAAAAAAAAAAAAAAAAAAAATCTCGTTCCAGCCCTGCTCCTTTCTTGACCTGGTAAAAAAAATCAAAGCGGATTTCGGTTCCCGACTTGAAGCACTCATCACTCATTACTGTATTGTTCGGGGGTTGGCTTGGGGTCTCTCATATTAAGAGGCTAGAAGCTGACCATTCGTGACTGGAGTGGATGAAAGGACAGCTGACCGAGCACTGAGCGTCTTTCCTCTGTCTCTTGCTCAGACCACTTATCTCTTCCCCACCTTCTTCACGGGTTCCCAGCGCTGGATGCTTTTGGAAAATACTCATGCCCAGTTCCCACTACCTGACTCGTAATCTTTGGGGGTTGGTCTTAGGTATTGGCATTTAAAGAATCTCCCCAGATGACGGTAATGGAACCCAGGCCAAGCACCACTGATTTAAAGTGAGCCTTAATTCTAGCCCTCACCCCCTCCCAGACCTAACTCCAAACCTAACAGAGCCCTGATGCTGTCCACACCTGCACCCCCAGTGCTCTCTGGCTCCCTCCCTACATCCTGTCCCTCATTCCTTCTTCTCTGTCACCTTTTCCTGTCCTTACGCTGCTCCAGACTGACTGTCTGCTCCCTCCTTCTCTGCTCTGAGGGCTGGTCAGCTTTGGACTAAATCACTGATCCTCGGCCTTATTTCTCCTGCAGCACATATGACGGGACTTTTACCTGTCCAGTCGGCTTTCATGGTGGTCCCATCGTGGTCAGATTTTGACAAAACCCTTCCCCTATTTTGTAGTTAAGGAAAAACAAAGCTCTGTGATACTATGAAATCACTGGGCCTCTGAGGGACCTCAGCTGAGATCTGGAGGGCTGGAGCTTCTGTCCATGGGCAATTCCTGGTGTCCCTCCCCATGGCCAAATCACCTCCCACACAACGACTGTCCTCACAATGTGTGCGCCTGTTCTAAGGTTAACTCAAATCTGTTCGAGCTTATCTATTTTTGAGAAAAAGAAGGAGGTATGTAATTCACAAACTTGGATGCTATGTTACTAGAAACAATTTGTTAGCAGTAACAATCCCAGACAACAGGTACTAGGCATTCAGTGTGTGACAGGTACTGTGAGGAATGACTGATTAATTTTTTAGGCTCATTTCTTCCCCCAGTGACACCAGGAAAGGGTCCTCTTGCCCTGCATATTTGCAGAGGAGGAAGCTAAGGTTTGGAGAGGTCAGAGTCTCACACGTGGACCAGGGCAGATCTGGGATCCAAACTCTCATTTCCTGTGGCTGAATCCCAAACTTGTAACGACCTCACTGTACACAGTCTCACACCACATATTGGAATGGATGACACCAGTATGTTGTCAAACCACAGCTGTATTAGGGCTCTCCAGAGAAAGAGTGCCAATAAGATAGATACAGATACAGATACAGAAATAGAAATAGATATCGATAGACATAGACATCTTTCTTTCTAAAAAGAGATTTATTATAAGGTATTGGTTCACCTGATTATAGAGGCTGAGATATCCCACGTTCTGCCCTCTGCAAGCCAGAGACCCAGGAATGGTGGTGATGAAGTTCTGAGGCCTGAGAGCCAGGAAGCTGGTGGTGTAGATTCCCGTCTGCGTCTGAACACCTCGCAGCCAGGAGTGCCACGGGCAGGAGAAGATTGCTGTCCCAGTTCAACAGTCAGGCAGAGTGAATTCAACTTCCCTCCATTTTTTTTGTTCTCTTCAGGCCCTCAATGGATTGTATAGATTGTATGATGCCCACCCACACAGGGGAGGGTACCCTGCCTTACTGAGTCCACAAATGCTAATCTTTTCCAGAAACACCCTCACAGACTTACCAAGAAATAATGTTTAACTAACTAACCATCTGGGCATCCTGTGGCCCAGTCAAGTTGACCCATAAAATTAAGTTTCATCACAGCTTAAACTTGAATGTGCATGGGAGTCACCTGTTGAAATGAGGATTCTGAGTCAGTAGGTCTGGGGCAGGGCCTGAGAGTCTGCATTTCTAACAAGTTCCCAGATGATACTGATACTGTTGGTCTGCAAGCCACACTTTGGACAGCCAGGTTAGAATACTGGTCCTAGCCGACAAGGAGAGGAGGAAGGAAATGATGCTCTAGGTCCCTGGGAACGGTCAAGGCCAAGGTGACTCTCATCGTAAGATGCTGAGTTTACTTCTGCCATTGTCCTTATAGAACTGCCGTGAAATTGTCTGCCTGTTTCACGCAAGGCCATGAGAGACTCTGCTTTTCCCAAGAATCTATGAGATTACATTGCTGGTCTCCTCTTCCTCACTCCACATGCCCCTCCAGCCCCTCCGTGCCCAGCCCTCCAATCTTACCTGGGCCCCATCCGGGGCCAGCCCTCCGAGGGTCCATCGAGATGGGTGACAGGGCTCTAAGGCTAAAAGCAGAGATTCCCCTGGGCCTTCGCCCTCACTCCAGACTCTCCCTCTGCTTCCCACGCCAAGTTGATGAGATTCCCAGCTGGACACCAGGTCCTGTCACTGCTCTAAGGAGGACATCAACACTTCTCTCTCCCATCAGTCCTGCAGCCCCGTAGCTGCACCAAGATGCAGAAAAGCAGGAGCTCCGCTTCTGCTGCTGTGCAGACGGGCAAGAAGGTCAGTGGTGTCTATGGGAAGAGAGGCGATGACTTCCAGGGACATTAATTTTTCAGTATGTGTGTTTGGAAGTGTGGCAGCTTAATCTGTGACAGGCTGGATTGCAGGCCCCCGTCAGACTCAGAGCTAAAGGATGGCTCTGAGTTTATAATTTAGTTCCAAGTAAGGCTCACCTGGCTGGGGCCACAGAGAATCGAGTTAGTGGGCAGGCGGGAAGAAGGCAGGTACTAAGGCACCTTCCTAGTACCACATGTGATGCATACAGGATCCCATTTAATTAATCTCTGCCGCTTTCTGAAGGACAGATCACGGCTATCCCCAAATTAGGGAGGAGAAAACCGAGGTTCATGTAGGTTATGGTCAATGTCATACATCTCATTCATTCATTCTCATTCATTCAACAAATGCTGATGAGAAACTACTTTATGCCAGGAAGTGCTCTGGGTCTTGGGGACACAGTGGCCACGAAGACAGACACCATCTCTGTCTTGTGGGGTCACGTTTTCTAGTTGGGGAGACTGAAAATGCAACGAGGCAACTTATTAAAATAATTCAAGTTGAGAAGCAAATAGTCATGGGGCCGTGAAGGAGGGTGCATCGTCCAGCTGCCATCCTGTTTCTTCCTCTGAACAAATCACTGGGCCTGGCTGTCCTCTCCATCCTGTCTTCCCATCTTCTTTTGCCACATGCAAATCAGTCTCTGAACATAGACCCAAGGAGATAGGCTTCTGTACCCACCAATTCATTATTTACACGTAAACAAGTCTGAATTGTTTTTGAGCTACAATAACAAGTAAACACATACGTGGTCATGTGCAGGCACGCACACACACACACACACACACACACACACACACACACACACACACACACACACTTGCAGACACATGCACACACACCCAGAGGCAAGCGCAGCTCTTTGGGTCAATCATGTGTAAAATGTCAGCCTGACCTTCCTGTGAGTGTTTAGAAACACGATGAAGAACCCTTGCTAAGAAGTTGGAGGGGTGGTGTTTTTCTGTAAAAGGTTCTGTCAGTATGCCTGGCAGAAAAGTTTTTAATTTTTTTTCTCCAGACAATGAGAATCTCCTTTCTGCAGAGGGAGGAAAATAAGCACGTGTCTGTTGGTTAGGTATGTAAAGTAACCTAGTTGCAGGCATATTGTGTTTGGGGAATCAGCCTGGCTTTGCCACATGGTTGCGTGAAGCTGTCAGAAACCCTGGTTCACACCAGACTCTTTTGGCCCAATCTCCCTTTTGTTTGGAGGGATGAAGAACGTGCCTTCTTTCCTTTCCAATCCTGAGATACCTCCACTGCAAGTCATAACAAGCACTACTGTTCCAAACATATAATGATGTTAACCTTCAAGTTAATAGTAGCAGTGATTAGCACTAAGTGCTGGGCACCATTCTGAGCATTGTACATTGTATTGACTCATTTAATCTTGCATCAACCCTATCAGATAGGCTCTATTCTTAGAAATCCATTTGTACCCGAAGAAACTGAGGCACAGTGGGATTAAGCTACTTTGCCAACAGCAGTGGTGAAGACCAGCTTTAAATGATGCTACCGGGGCTTCCCTGGTGGCGCAGTGGTTGAGAGTCTGCCTGCTAATGCAGGGGACACAGGTTCGAGCCCAGGTCTGGGAAGATCTCACATGCCGTGGAGCATCTAGGCCCGTGAGCCAGAGCTACTGAGCCTGCGCGTCTGGAGCCTGTGCTCCGCAACAAGAGAGGCCGCGATAGTGAGAGGCCCGCACACCGCGATGAAGAGTGGCCCCCGCTTGCCACAACTAGAGAAAGCCCTCGCACAGAAACGAAGACCCAACACGGCAAAATAAATTAATTAATTAATAAACTCCTACCCCCAACATCTTAAAAAAAAAAATGATGATGATACCGCCTTGTGTGTATGGGGGTTAGGTTGGGCATCTCCTTCCAACATCCAGGGTCTAGGGATGGCATCTCCCTAAAATGACCCACCCACTTCCCAGTATTTCTGGGTAGGTTTAGTGAGGAAGAAGGACATATGAATCTCCCTGCACTTGCCAATGGATACAACGCCAATGCTAGCTAAATCTGGCAGTCAGGGACTTCCCTGGTGGTCCAGTGGTTAAAAATCCGCCTGCCAATGCAGGGGACACGAGTTCAATCCCTGGTCCAGGAAGATCTCACATGCCGCGGAGCAGCTAAGCCCATGCACCACAACTACCGAGCCTGCCGCAACTACTGAGTCCACGTGCCGCAACTACTGAGTCCACGTGCCACAACTACTGAGCCTGCATGCTGCAAATACTGAAGCCTGTGTGCCTAGAGCCCATGCTCTGCAACAAGAGAAGCCATTGAAATGAGAAGCCTGCGCACCGCAACGAACAGTAGCCCCCACTCGCCGCAACTAGAGAGAGCCCGAACGCAGCAATGAAGAACCAACGCAGCCAAAAATAAATAAAATTAAAAAAAAAAAATCTGGCAGCCAGAAGCAGCAGGTGAATTTCCTCCTCCAGTGTCTCTTCCTCTCACTCTCATCCTTACTCAGAGCAGCTCCAAGGAAATCCTCCAGCTTATGTAACTGTTTCTTGCAACCTCTAATTGCCCCGTTTTCTAATACAGGCATTTCCACCTCAATGCCAGATGCTTTGGGAGGTTTTGGGAGCCAGTGTCACTGCTTTGGGAGGTTTTGTCTGTTAAGTAATTGCTTGGAGGGTCCTCTCTCTTTCCTGTGCATTTTCTTTTATCATCACTTGGAGACCGAGAGCGGGGCTGGGGCCCTGACAGCATCTTCCAGGGACTGTGTTTCATTGACCATGTCTTCTTGTCCTCTCTGCTGGGCCCTAACTCACAAGCTCACATCCCTGGCCTCCAGGAGCCCAGCCAGACCCTCACTCTGTGCTTCTGATTCACAGAACCTGAGAATCAAGATGGGAGGGCCCTGAAGAGTCTCCCAGTTCAAGCTTCTATTCATCTGTCAAAAAGATTTTTTATTAGTAGTTGAATCTATTGCTTCCCAGCAAAACTTACATACAGTAGATAAAACTGAAGCACTTCAGGTTGAAGGAGCGCCCTGCTTAGCTCCAAATAACACCACCCTCACCATTTGGCCCCCTAATTCCCATTCTTTATTTCACATCCTAATTCCCATCTTCCCTGGAGCTCTGCATTGCTCCAGTTCAAATGCACTGCTCTGTGGGTCGGGGGCTTCCTGCTAACATTGTGCCCAAAAGCATCACGCAGCTTTAGCTCACGTGCTCCCAGCATGGCGGCCCCCTTCCTCCCTCAAAGAGCCTCTCCTTAACTGGCTCACCATCTCTGGCCTTGCCTCCTCTCGTCCACTGGGCACACTAAGGACATGGAGATCCTTCGACAGTGTAGATCTGGCCATGTCACACAATGGCTTACAATCCGCCCCCTCTTCCCCGTCATTTCGTATTGACCTAAGGATGAAGTCCAAACTCCTTCGAAAATATTCAAAGATCCTTCTTGTGTGAGCTGCTGCTTGATTCTCCAGCCTCATCTTTCACCATATGTCTTACATCCAGCTGGACGGGACTTCGAGCTGGACCTTAAATGTGCTGGGGCTTTGCTGTACTTTGGGGCTTTGCTGAGGGTGGGCCTCAGCCAGGAGCACCCTTCCCACTCTCACTCCCTGCACCTTTACTGGACTTAGCTGTCATTATCACCGACTTCTTCCACCTCTTCTACCCTATTAGGACCCTGCCCCCCGCTGCTCCCAGAGCCCTGTGGGCTTTCTCAGTCACCCCAGGGGCTATGCCTTATTTCCTCATCTGTTGCCCTCACTAAAGTGTAATCTCTATGAAGGCAATGACCACAGGCATCTTGGTCCCTTATGTATTCTCAATGCATAGTAAAACTTGGTACAAGAACGATGGTCAGTGGGGATTTACTGAACATATAACTGACAGTCACTTGCCCTGACCCCCATACAGTGATTTGCAGGCTCCCTCTACCCAACTTGGCTTGACCGCTGCTGGTAACTGATGAGGTCTGAGGTCTGACTGCAGACCTCACCAATTCCCTACAGCTTCCATGATTTGCTTTTCCTTTCCTGGTCTCAACCTTCCAGCCACACTCCATGGTGGCTTCCTTATAGGAATGTCAAGGTCCGCAGCTCCATGAGGGCAGGCATCTCCTCCATCTTGTTCATGGTGGTGTTCTAGTGCTTGGCACTTAGGAGGTGCTCAATAAACATTTGTTGAGTAAATGAAAAAGAAGTCAGTTGTGCAGTTCCTAGAAGAACGCGGGGTCAACATTCCATACAAAATGGGAGCCTGAGTTCATGGCTGCCCAGTGTGTATGAACAGAGCTCTTCTTGGCCTCCTTGGGCCACTCATGGAATTGCTTTTGGGGTTGAAGCTTTTCCAGGGCACAACTGCTTGTCTTGAAAACTCCTCTGATGACATTTAAGTTCTGACTCTGATCCCCCCCTGGTCCTGGGAGCAGGTTCCTCACATCTTCACTGCTGTGTCCTCCCTCCCTCCTTCTCAGCACCTGCATCATAGACGATTCAAGAAGCCAAGCTTTCTGCAAGAGGAGAGATTTCAGCTCTTATGAGAATTTATTGCAGAGATTAGATGCTGCCGGACCCTTCAATACCAGGTCTAAACACGCTCTTTAAACACACTCAGGAATAGGAATGAAATTCAAGTTGTCTCTTTAGAAGGTTTCTGCCAGCTTCAGGAAGCCACTGCCTGTCCTTTAGGATTGATTTGCAGGTAGATGATGAGGAAAGTCTAAGCATTTAGTGACAAGGCTCATTTTTGCCAAATATGTCCAAATGGCCCAGGCACAAAATTCATCAAGGGGAGGGAGTCGCTGTCACCCTTGTTTACCAATTGGGGATCCTCATCTTTGAAACTCCCTAACATCAAGACTCCTTAATTCTCACTTAAAATCAAGATAATTTTATAAAGTAAGAACATGATGAAATAAATTAAGCTGAAGAGTGTCTTTTTTAAAAGTGGCAAAAATGTGTAACGTGTCCGTCAACCTTAACTAAAAAAATTAGAAAAATATGACAAAATGAAATAATACATAGACGGCAAAAAAGAAAGTTCATTTTATTACGATGCTTAAATGGAGCAAAAAGTGTTAAAGAATGTGTAGGAGTGAAAGGTTCTCAGGAAGAGGTGAGATGGAACATAAAATGAATGGACTTTGGTGAAAGACATGTCTGGGCTCCAAACACAACTTGGCTACCTTCTAGCTCCCCCCCCCCCAAATCACAGGTCTTAGCTGAGTCTCTTTCCCCATCTGTAAAGTAGGTTTAGGGATACTGTTGTGTACTTTTGTTGTTTTGTACCTCAGCGTTCCTCTGGGGAAATAGCCCTATCCCACTCATCCTGTTGGAAGAAGTCCATTCTTACATCTCATCTCAGGTATGGGCACATGGCTCATGTCTGGCTCATCCCAGTCCAGGGTGGGGTAAGGACTGTATCAATGGAACCAGTCTTTCACTCTCCCTGCAGGTGTGCCATTGCAGTTCTCTTACCAAAAGGGGGGATTTTGACATTGGGGTTGGCTTGTGATGTGTTTTGGCCAATTGGACATGGTAGAGTGATGGTGAATCATGGTGCTGGTGAAGTCTTGTGTGCTTCCACTTGCTACTCTTGTGTCTCCACCATCACCTTGAGAACATGCCTGGGCTGGCCTGCTGAAGGAGGAGAGACATGTGGAACAGAGGTGAGTCACCCACATTGCCTCAATCTCTAGATATGTGAGCAAAGCCACTAAAGGTCAGTAGGGCCACCAGCTGGCCCACGACTGATCCCGGATGCATGATGGATAAATGTATTTTTATATGCCACTGAAGCTTTGTGGCTGTTTGTTGCTCAATATTTTTGTGGCAGCAGAAAACTGATACAGTCTGTGACCACATTTCAGCCAATCAGAGTTGGGACTGGAACAATTAGAGGAAAGATACTTATTTTTCTACGGGAGTTGCTATGCTGACAAGATACAAACCTAGAACAGTTGGAGGATACCATGTCAACTTAGGGAAAGCCTGCCTGAGACCGAAGTTAAAACAGAAGTATCAAACTTAAAGATGGGAAGGAAGAATCCTATGTCTTTATAGTCCCTGGATCCAGCCTACCTGAAACAGTTATTATTAGACTTTTCAGTTAGAAGTAATAATAGCTTCTCATTTTTGCTAGAGTCAACTTAGGTTGGATTTTTTTGACCCTTGCAATATAAAGCATCCTGATCAATGAAATATCTAAAATTTAGAGGATTGTGAGGATTAATGAGTTGTGAATGTGCCTCGGCTGGAAAAGCAGTCTAGCAAAACATTGCCATGAAGTTCCAAGTAGTAATAAAAACAACATTTTCTATGTTTCCTTGTGCGTTTTACTTTCTAGGGTGCCAAGGGCTTGGTAAATACATTTTGCCCCTCACTGAGTTGTAGAGAGGCAGTGATGACTGCTGTCCCCACAGGATCTCACCAGTACCTTGGAAACAAGGGTGACTCAGTCCTTACTCAGATTTGGTGACAAGGACACAGCAATTCTGAGAAAGATTCACCAGGTTGCTCTATGTGTCAGTGATTTAACTCACTTCATAGCTGACAGAAACCCACTATTTTAGACTTGAATGAGATGGCAAAGATGATCTCATCAAAGATTCATGGTTTACCAAGGAGGAAACTGAAGCAGAAAAGAGGAGCGGGCGGTGCTGGTAGAGCGTGGCACCCTGTGCAGTGGAAAGAAGATGGGCATTGGTGTCAGATGGAGATTTGAAGCCAGCCTCTGTTACCTGTGTATTGAACTACCCTGGGCAAGTTGTTCAACATTCTTGGGTCTCCATTTTCACCTCTGTAAAATGGGGGTGCAATGCACACAGGATGAAAGTGTGTTGCCCGCAGAAGACTTCTGTTTAGAATATGTAGGCACTCCCCACTTTAGGAGGAGAAATTTAATCTTTCTCGTCTCCCCTGAGTCCCCGCCAAGCGTGGGCTTGACTTAGCGCTTGCTTCCAAAGAATGAAGTATGGAAAGGGAAAAAGAGTAACTGGACAGTGAAGAAACCTGCAGAACACTACCTTAACCAAGTGACGAAGGACGAGATCACCAGCGATGTCACGTGGCTGTCACCTACCCCCTGATACCATGTGATGCACAGGGCACCTCACCTCTGTGGTCTCCTTCCCCCAAACCCCAGACTCCAGTCTGATCACGAGAAATACGTCAGACTAACCTAGACTGGGGAACATTCTTCATTATATCTGACCAGTATCCTCAAGGCTGTAAGGTCATGAAAAGCAAGGCAACACAGAAACTATAACAGGTCAGAGGAGATGGGGAAGATGGGACCCCTGGATTGGATCCTGGAACAGAAGGAGGATATGAGAAATTAGGTGACATCGAAATGGAATCTAGAGTTTGATAATAATGTACCAATGTTGGTTTTTCAGGTGTGACAAATTTACCTTGGTTATATAAGATATTAACAATAGGGGACATATGACCCAGCAATGCCACTACTGGGCATATACCCAGAGAAAACCATAATTCAAAAAGACACATACACCCCAATGTCCATTGTAGCACTATTTACAATAGCCAGATCATGGAAGCAACCTAAATGCCCATTGACAGATGAATAGATAAAGAAGATGTGGTACATATATACAATGGAATATTACTCAGCCATAAAAAAGAATGAAATTGGGTCATTTGTAGAGACGTGGATGGACCTAGAGACTGTCATACAGAGTGAAGTAAGTCAGAAAGAGAAAAACAAATATCATATGTTAATGCATATATGTGTTATCTAGAAAAATGGTACAGATGAACTGTTTGCAAGGCAGAAATAGAGACACAGATGTAGAGAACAAACATATGGACACCAAGGGGGGAAAGCGGTGGGTGGGCGGTGGTGGTGGTGGGGATGAATTGGGCGATTGGGACTGACATATAGACACTAATATGTATAAAATAGATAACTAATAAGAAACTGCTGTATAAAAAAATAAATTTAAAAGAAACAATAAGGGAAACTGGGTGAGGGCACATAGGAATCTTCTGTACTATCTTTAAAACTATTCTGTAGGGCTTTCCTGGTGGCGCAGTGGTTGAGAGTCCGCCTGCCGATGCAGGGGACACGGGTTCGTGCCCCGGTCCGGGAAGATCCCACATGCCGCGGAGCGGCTGGGCCTGTGAGCCATGGCCGCTGAGCCTGCGCGTCCAGAGCCTGTGCTCCGCAACGGGAGAGGCAGCAGTGAGAGGCCTGCGTACCGCAAAAAAAAAAAAAAACTATTCTGTAAATCTAAAGTTACTTCAAATGCAAAAAAAAATTTGATAATATATTTTAAATAAAGTATTGAATTGATCTTAGTTAATCATAGGCATCAGTCCCATTTTTTACCCATAGGGCTTCAAATCCTCTAGCTCCCTGGACTTTGTGATCCAGGAGATAAGCTCAACAGTAGCACATCAGCTGCAGTAGTTGTCACAACACCTTTCCGCATCATCTGTGTCATGCATGAAGTCCTCCGATGGAATTTCCTGCTGTGCTTCCCTGGGGAACCCATGCAACCAGAATTTCATTCAATTATCTATTTGCTTACAGTCATCTGGGTTTAAAAGTATGCAGCTATCATATCTTGAAGGCAGAGAGTTAAAATACCTGTCACTAATTGAGCACATGCTCTGTGCTAGGCACTCTGTAGATATTATATGCACATCTTCTCATTTCATCTTTGTAGGTACATAATCTCAGGGTAGGATACAGAAACTCAGAGGGGTTAAGGGACCTGTCGAAGGTCATACAGCCAGGAGGAGGAAGAGGTAAGGTTTGAACTAAGGTCTTTCTGCCTCCAAAGCATGTCTTCTTAACCCCTAAGCCAAACTGTTTTAACATAGGTTATTAAAACTTGGGAGGTTTTTTGGATATTACCTATTATCTAATACAGAGATCAGAAAATGGTGGTTTACAAAGAGAATCCCATCTTCAACTCACAGATGATTTTAGTTTGGAGCTGCACAGTTTTGTTAATTTTGTTCTTGTTTTCTCTTTAAATTGAATTAATCACCAGCATTTGAAGTTTTACTTCCAAATGATAGACTTTCATTTTTCTCAGATAAACAAGAAGGCTCTGGCCCCATTAAGCTTCCATTCCTGCCTGCAGCTGAGTCCTGACTGCCCAGTTAGATTAGGTATATGTTCTTCAGGTAACAGGGATCCCCCAATCCACTTCACTCATTTGCTTTCTCTCCCTGTCTCTTGTAGTTGGAAGTAGCTGATTTACTCCAATTTATAGGAGAGGAAATTGCCGCTCAGAGAGGGGGAGTGACAAATAACGCCATTTTTGTGGGTGCCCATTCATGTGTTTGGAATCGAGTGGTCCATCCCAGGTCCCGGCTCTCTGTCCTCTGTCTCCTGTGACTAACCTGTTTCAGCCTCCTATTGGCCGCATCTTCTGGATCAGTCTTCCCCACTTAGTCACACCAAGGAGGCTGCCTGCTCTCATGGTATTTTCATGAGATTCATAAAAATCTTTGCTCTTATTATTCTTCTCAAAATTCATTAAGTGTGAGCCTTCCTCTCAAGAAGATGGAAAGCTAGTTGGAGTGTTTTGAAATGTAATTTCATCAAAAAAGGAAGGGGCTTCCCTGGTGGCGCAGTGGTTGAGAGTCCGCCTGCCGATGCAGGGGACTCGGGTTCGTGCCCTGGTCCGGGAAGATCCCACATGCCGCGGAGCGGCTGGGCCGGTGAGCCATGGCCGCTGAGCCTGCGCGTCCGGAGCCTGTGCTCCGCAACGGGAGAGGCCCCAATAGTGAGAGGCCCCTGTACCGCAAAAAAAAAAAAAAAAGGAAGAAAGAGCAAGAGAGGAAGGCAGAGGAGAGGGAGGGAGGATGGATCATGAATCTGAGAGTGTAATGTCTGTAGTGTTTATTCCTTTCCTTAGTTAGTTCTGATTAAACTCCTACCACAAGTAACTCTCACTATCTTCCAGGAAAGAATTAGAGATGTGAAGTCAGATTTCACAGGGAAGTTAGGGACTCCCACACCCAATCCCTAAGCCAGCCTTGATTTGGGGTGGGACACATACATGGAGACTCCCTGAGAGCCCAGGACCAGGTAAAGACTTGCAGGGGGATTGCAAACCCTGTAACACACTCCAATCATCAGAAAAAGAAACAAATAAAAATGTAATTTTTCTATTTTCATTGTTTGTTGTCATACATAAGAGTGAATAGTGAATAGGGCCTGCGTGCACAGTTTATGGGACTTTCATCCCCCATACCTTCGTAGCGCTGTGTGCTCTTCCCTTATTCCATCTCTGTCCTTCTCCCTGCAAGGTTACTGCTTTCCTGATCTTTGTGTTATTTTTCTGTTTATTCACACATTCAGTCCTTCATGTTTATTTAACCTTTTATTATAAAAGTGATCAAATACACAGAGAAGTAGAAGGGATGGTACAACTGAATGGAAGTTGTAGGTATATAATAATATATTACTATAAAATACTAGTATAGTAAAATATTATTATAGACCTACAACTGGATTCAACAGCTTTGGCCTTATTTTTTTTGCACCTCCATCTTTCTATTTGTGAAGCCATTATTTAAGGATTTTACTTTGTAAAGTATCGACTCCATATAAAAGCAGTGAGACTGGAATAATGGATCGCAACGTCAGCATCCTCAGTTTGTGAGCAATCTTGTTTCATCCGTTCCCTCAGTCACCCCATGCCTCTTCCACCCTGATTCTGGAATTGCTTTGAAGCAGATCCCAGACATGATATAATTTCATCTGTAAATAGCTCAGTCGCCATCTCTGAAAAATAAAGCCGCTTTTAAAAATATAATCACGACATCACTATCACTCCTAAAATAATAATACTCTCTGAATATTACCGTATACTTAGTATTCCAATTACTTGATTCCTGTTCTCCCACATACACTCTCTCCCTCGCTTTCTCTGTCTTTACAGTTGCTGTCTTTGAATTGAGATTCAGACAAGTTCCCCACAGTGTATTTGGCTGATCGTTGTTTAAGTCTCTGAGTTTTCTCTCTCTCTTTTTTTTTTTTGGTTTTATTTTCCCCAGTGTACTTTATTGTTGAAAAATCTAGGTCATTTCTCTTGTACAATTTTCTTCATCCTGGATTTTGCCGAGGCAGCTCTATGGTGCCGTTTAGCATGTTCCTCCTGCCCTTTTATCTTCTGTAAAGTGGGAGTTTGCTCCAGAGGCTTGATCAGATTCAAGTTGGATTCTGGCAAGAGTATTTCCTAAGTAGCATTGCTATGGTTCCACCAGGGACATAATAGCTAGTTGTCTCTTTTTATGAGGGTAAGTAGGTTCTGGTGTTACGTTATGTAATCCACCCATTATTAAGTCCCCAACAGTTTTCACCTAAAAGGTTTCACAGCCATTGGCAACCATTCCATAAGGGTTGAATGATTTTAAAAGAAGCTGTGATACCGGCCCACTTTATCTTTCAATACTTGCAGCATACAACTTACCTATGAAACAGAAAAAGACTCACAGACATAGAGAACAGACTTCTGGTTGCCATGGTGGCAGGGGGTGGGAGAAGGTTGAAGTGGGAGTTTGAGATTAGCAGATGCAAACTATTATATAGAAATGGATAAACAAGGTCCTACTGTATAGCACAGGGAATTACATTCAATATCCTAAAGAGAATGTGTGTGTGTATATATATATATATATATATATATATATATAACTGAATCACTTTGCTGTACACCAGAAACTAACACAACATTGTTAATCAACTATACTTTAATAAGATAAATTTAAAAAATACTTGCAGCGTGCATTGCCAGAAAGTAAGGACATTACCCTCATAACTCAATACACTCTACCTAATAAAATTAATAATAATTAAAATTATTTTTAATAGTTTCTATTAAAAATAACCCAATCATCCTCATTTGTTTTTTAATACTGTTTTAAATTTTAGAATAGTTTTAGATTTATAGAGAAATTGGGAAGATGGTACAGAGAGCTCTCATATCCACCACATCTGGTTTCTCCTATTATTAACATCTAGCATGTGCAGTAGTTTTGTCACAAGAAATGAACCAGTATTGACACATTATTACTAACTAAAGTCTATACTTTCTTCAGATTTTTTTAGTTTTTACTGTCCCACAGTCTTATCCAGGATATCAATTGCATTTAGTCATCATATCTCCTTAGGCTCCTCTTGGCTGTGACAGATCCCATTTGTGTTTTATTTTCCTTTTAATCTGAAATTGCATCTCCTCTATTATCTTGTAGAATGTCCCACATTTTGACTTTGTGTATTTCCCTGAATTTGTTCTTGTATCCCTTGTATCAGTATTTCCTAGGAACTAGAATTTAGAATTAGAGGCTCAATTAGATTCAGGTTAAATATTTTCCCCAGAATATTTCATAGGTGAAGCCGTGTCCTTTATATACTGCCTCACAATAGTGAAGGATTAGGATGGAAAAGACAGGAGACAGAAAGACAAGACTGATAACACAGGGATAAGAAGCCCAAGGCTGAAGTGGAAATAAGCCACCTCTCCCCGAGTTCAGGAGAGGCTATTCCAAATGCCCCTTTCGTCTTGTTTTTCTTTCCTTAAACTTGACTCAGTAAAACTGACCCAGTTCTAAGTGTTGATCTGTATGATTGGGAAGATTGTGTTATTTTATTTTCTTGTCTTGGAATGCGGCTGGATGAGTTTACAGAACATTAATTTGGGCAGAATTCACCTATTGTAAAAGGTGCGTGTATTTGACTCCAGACTTTCTAAATGTCTGGGGCAGGTTGGACACCTTCCTAAAATGTTTTGATGTATCTTTGGAAGACTCTCAGAGTCAATTTATGTTTCCTTTTATGGATTTAGTGTTAGTTATAGGAAACCACACATATGATAAAATTGCATAAAACTATACACACACACGAATGAATGTATTGATATGAATGGTGGTATCTGAATAATTCTATGAATTGTACCAATGCCAGTCTTCTGATTTTATTATCATCCTACAGTCAGGAAAGGTGACGACATGAAGGAGGCACATTGAAGGGTGCATGGTGCCTCCCAAGAACACTTCTTTGCAATTTTCTATGAATCTATAGTTATTCCAAATAAAACTGGGAACAATTCATGTTCTGAATTTTGTGCCCAGTGCAGAAAGACAAGATAAATAAATGAGCTAAAGAATCAGAAGGGAAGAGATGCAATTATCATTATTTGCAGATAATATGTCTGTCAACTTCGAAAGTTGGGTAAAACATGTTTTGAACTAATATGAGAGTTCAGTAAGGTACAATATAAAAGATAAATAGAGGGCTTCCCTGGTGGCGCAGTGGTTGAGAGTCTGCCTGCTGATGCAGGGGACACGGGTTCGTGCCCTGGTCCGGGAAGATCCCACATGCCGCGGAGTGCCTGGGCCTGTGAGCCATGGCCTCTGGGCCTGCGCATCCGGAGCCTGTGCTCCGCAACCGGAGAGGCCACAACAGTGAGAGGCCCACGTACTGGGGAAAAAAAAAAAAAAAGTAAAGATATTGTGAATAATGGGAAGGGAGGATCAGGGAGGACTCTCTGAGGAGGTGACATTTGAGCAGAGGTCTGGATCAAGTGAGGACAGGAGCCATGAAGACATCTAGCAAAGGAGCTGTCAAGTGGAGGGAATTGGAAATGCAAAAAGCATTGAGCATGGTGATAACCTGGAACACATACATGGTTAGATTCACATTTTGAAATGTCCCTGCAGCTACTGTGCGGAGGACAGACTGTACAGGGTCAAGGAAAGAAATAGTAAAACACATAGAGAATTGGCTCATAAGAGGCTATTAAGGCGTTCTACAGGTGATTAACACACAAGTCGAGAAATTTACCAAAGGTAGCACAGCAAGTAAGCAGAAAAACCAAGAGGAGAACCCATCCTTGGCTGTCTTCAGAGCCCAAGTCATGAGCACTATTATCCTCTTAGACCTTCTGGATGCTTTAATAATTCAATCAGAATATATTTTATATAATGTATATATACAATTTATATCAATATATATCACTATCATTTTCTATCTACTGTATGTCATAGCCTTATTTTAAGTACACAAAAACTTCCCTAATTCTTATGGACAGTTTGATTTCTCATGTACCCCTAATCCAGGTATTGGGGTGGGCTGTGTACAGGTAAGAAAGGCCCATCATTGTGATGTTCTGGACTCAGAGAAATAGCAGTTATCCTGGGGAGGGGGAGGGGGTTCCTCGGGCTATACTTGTCTCAGTGTCATTTCCCGCACAGGATCTATAGCTCTTGTCTCCAGTTCAGTTGCGGGCTTGTATTGCCCCGTGGCTGACTCTATTCAGACTTTCCATCTCCTATCTGCGTTCACAGGATTTGGCCCCAAGCAGGACCCATGAAGTAGCAGAGATAGTTCTGTTCATCCTGTTTCCTCTTCCTCCTGGGCACGCAGCTAGATTCTACTATCTAGCCTTCTTTGTTAGGGCCACAAGGCAAAAATGTGTTCAAGAAATTGTGGGCAGAAGTGATGCATGCCCTGCTCTGACAAGCCCATTAAATCCTCCCATGACATCATCCACACTGTCTGGGGGAAACCACCTGCCACAGAAGTAGGATTCCAAAGGTCTTGAGAAAGAAAGATCTGCAAGACAGAAGAGGCCAGAGTCCTGGAATGACCCTGTGCAGCAGAACCTTCCATTTACCCATGTTTTATAAGAGAAATAACAAACAATTGCTTGTTACAGCAGTTAGTCCACCCTGACCAATGGAAATCATCTTTTATTCCTTTTGACTTGGATTTGATGCTTTCCCTGTGTTCTTCTGGCCTGAAAACTAGTTCAGCTGCTGTCTTTCAACTTGGCGTTTCTTGGCATTGACAGAGCACGATGAAGATAGGACATTATACATTTCCTTTCAGTCTTGTTTACATGTTCCATGTGCTTTGAAAAGGACAAAGAGAGTAGTTTAATGGTAATTACCATTTAATGGGAAGCTAAATAGCTAGGAACTCTGAAACAAGAATGAAAGAGAAGCTCACTTTTTACTATATATCCTTTTGTATTTTTAAAACTTGGGGCCATGTAACTCATTCAAAAAATACATATTTTGAAGTGCAGATATCAATGGCAGCTCGCTATAGTTTCAGCTTTTTCTGGGGCAAGGACCTACTACTACTGATGATTACATCTTAGACTCTCAGCATATGGTCTGGCATGTAGCAGGCAGCATTGTTTAGAGGTGAGAAATGCAACTCCAGAATCAGACAGACCTGGATTGAAGTCCTGCTGCTACCAATTACTCTCTGTGTCACCATGAGCATGTTTCTTCATTTCTCCAAGCCTCAGTTTCTTCATTAAAATGCAGCAGAAGGCTAGGATCTATTTCCCAGGATTGTTGGAAGGAGTGCATGAGACAGTGGGTGTCAGCGTAGTTTAGCACGGGGCCTGACATGGAGTCTCTGCTTCGATAAACATTAGCTGTTGCAATTAGGCATTGAGTAAATGTTTTTGAATTCTTGCTGAACTGATCAGGCAGGTCCTGTTCAAAAAAAAAAAAACAAACAAAAAATATAACCCAGAGGCATCTACGCATCCTGAATCAGCACTGTCTAGGTTAGTATGTCTGAATGTATTCTGACTGTAATACAATCAAGGAGCCACAAAACAGTGAGCTGCAGAGGTATCTCCTTTACTCTGTCCTTCTCATCTTATTTGGCATTTATTGATAGCCATTTAGAAAGAATGTTTATTTCCCATGCAATCCCATTTTCAGAAGGAGTGAACAGGGAGGGGGAGTGGTATCATGAGGAGAAAATTTTATTAAGAGATTATTTAATGTTATTGATACATTGTACCAAGAGTCTAGGAAATGCACCAGTCGATATATGCCCACACCAATGTTTAATCTACTTTTAGCCCTTTGCTGGAGTATTTAATTAGCTTGTGATTTGGAAAATTGCATGGAGTACACAGACAATGAATGTCCTGGAACTAAAGACAGAAGTGATTATTTTGCTTCCAGCATCTTATGAAAAACAATGGCCGGAAAATGTAGTGATGTTGTACGGAGAACTTAAAACAGGCAAGATGAGGGAGAGAAAATTCCGGAGGGATAGCCTTGCTCTGAGATTCATACTTATCCGTATATATTTTTGTCTCATTTAAATCTCATTCCCATCCTATGGGGTTGGTTGCTGTCTGCACTTTTTATACGAGGAAATAAATATTGGTTTAGGGATTTGGGGTCACTTCTCTCCAGTGCATCAGTTCGAAGGACGTTAGTAGGTCAAAGTAAGTGACCTGGTCCTGTTTTGCCCATCGTTGCTCCAGGGAGTGGTGGGGATGGTGGGAAGGGGGAGAAGTGCTAACATGGCCATTGTGTGGGTTGGGCAACATGATAGGCAGAATGATGGTCTCTCAGAGATGTCCACAGCCCAATCCCTGGAACCTGTGAATATGTTAAGTTACGTGGCAAAGGAGGATTAAGTTGAAGATGGAATTAAGATTACCAGTCAGCTGACCTTGAGATGCAGATTAGCCTGGATTATCCAGGTGGCCCCAATATAATCACAAAGGTCCTTATAAGTGGAAGAGGGAGGCAGAAGAGAGAGAACTGGTGTGGCTGGACCACACTGACTGGGTTCTGTCAGCTCCAACTCAGGCCCTCAGTCTCAGCCCTTCCCCTTTGTGCATGACCGAGCTTTAGCCTGTTCACAAGCCATATAAGTTCCCTATCAAGTTCTACCCTTGCCTTGATCTGATATGAAAGCTGGAAGAATGCCTTTTGCTGATGCCCATGGTTAATGAGCATGAGACCACTGGTTCCTGTCGGTGTGGACGTGCTTCTCACTTAGTCAGATTTTGTTTTTAGCTTGTGCCCCTTTAAATCCCCCTGGACCCCTTTCAGCATTGTGGAGTGTAGCGGCCAATGCCTCTGGATCCTTGTTCACCCAAATCCTGCCTGTATGTAAGTTACCCACAATAAACTTCATAGTTGCACTTTATAGAGTTGCTTACTTCATTGTTTTGGTCTCAAAGTTCTTTCTCAGTTCAGATGATAGTATTCAATATCTTTGCCATCCAACAGAACCAGAGAGATGGCAGCATGAGAAGGACTGGGCCTGAGGTTGCTTACTTTGAAGACGGAGGAAGGAACCACAAGCCAATGAATGCAGGCAGCCTCTAGAAACTGGAAATGGCAAGGATACAGGTTCTCCGCTGGAGCCTGCAGAAGGAATACAGCCCTGCTGACACCATGATTTTATGCCAGCGAGGCTGTGTCAGATCTCTGGCTTTCAGAACTGGAATTTATAAACTGGTGGTCTTTTAAACCACTAAGATTGGTGATTTGTTACAGGAATAGAAGACAAATACAGGCAGACTTTTTTACGCAGCGCTCTCTTTGTCTTTGCATTTGAGTTTACTCTTCACACAGTCCTGCCCGTCTCTTAGAAGGAGAAATTTCTAATCTGACCAGGTCCTAGTGGAGGACAGTGGCTGGGCCATGTTTCTTAGTGGCTGGGCCCCTGGGAGAGGAAAGGTCATCCATGCAAATATCTGATGATTGTTTCTGCTTCCTACTTCTCATAGAATGTAGGCTAAAATGCAGTCCTAATGGGAGAAGGGCTGCCTGGCTGTCTCTCTTTTCCTGCATATGTGCACTCTCACCCCTCACGGCTATTGTCTGACATGGGTGATCAGCTTGTGGCATCATTTGAGCTCAGAATGAGGGGGAGGGGGGACCCTAAAGACGACAGGCTCAAACCACAGCCTCCAGCTGGGTTATCAACATGGTCCACTCTGGCCTTTTAGGTTCATGTCTAATTGATGTTGAAGTGGTGCTTGGATCTCCTATTTTTCTTTATCCTTCGAGTCGGTAACTCAGTCGGGGCTCTCATGGGAGACGTGTTCGTGGTTTGGGACAGTGTTTAGGCATCTGACTCAGAACTATCTTAATTTCATTGAGATTCCACATTAAACCTAAGACGTACTCCCTTGTGAACAATTCCTTCCTTGTCCATCAGCTAATGGAGGAGGCTGCCTTAGTGTCAAACAGCCTATAGCAGATACTTCATCACTGTCAGTCATCACAGCAAGTATTATTATTATTATTTATTATTTTACTTTTTTTTTTTTTTGAGGCACGTGGGCCTCTCACTGTTGTGGCCTCTCCCGTTGCGGAGCAAGGCTCCGGACGCGCAGGCTCAGTGGCCATGGCTCACGGGCCCAGCCGCTCTGCGGCATGTGGGATCTTCCCGGACCAGGGCACGAACCCGTGTCCCCTGCATCGGCAGGCGGACTCTCAACCACTGCGCCACCAGGGAAGCCCGCAAGTATTATTATTTAAGCAACTTGGAAACAGAGTCTAAACTTGCTAACACTGCCTAGCACCTATTTATCACCAAATGAAATATTTATAAATGAATGAATGAATGAATGGTTGTGTCCTTGATTTCCAAGTACCGCACCTGGGTGTCCCGGGAGCACCCAGCCCCCTCCTGTCTCCCCAGCCTCCTGGCATGACCCCTTCATCACTGAGCATCTTGTCTGTTGTTTGCCACGTGCCCCTCCTGCTGTCTGTGGGGCTGTAAGATCTCTGATGCAATCGGTTCCGTCACTGTGCTGAATCACCTTGTTCCTGCGCTGTTTGTCAGCGACAGGGATTTCTGGGGTGGATAGAACCCTTCTCGGGGACTTTCCTCTTCCCTTTGCACTCATCCCTCCTCCCAGTCTCCATCCATCAGCTGACCTGAGTGTGTATATAACCTTTCCCTCTCTCTGTTACCTTTGCTTCCCTTGAGTCAAACACAGGTAAGGGGCGGCAGAGAAGATGCACAGCCTGCTTTGCGGTGGTGGCGGAAAGCTCCGAGACGCTTTAGGAATGAGCTGTCTCCTCATTCATGGTCTCCTTGGCTGAAATATGGTCGTGGGGAGCTTGGGAAACAGGCCCCATCCTCTTCTGACAGAATTGAGCCATCTTTTTCCTAGTTGCTGCCTGCCACCCATGCTGAAAGGTTAATCTCTTCCTCTTCTCAACTAGTGCATTTATCATAGGGAAGTGGTCTGCTGTGGAAAATATTGATCAAAGGCCTGCCAGGTCCTCTGCTGGGTTGAAATTGAATGTTGCAGTCAAACAATGGCTTGGCACTCGGTGGTGTGAAGGAAGGCGGTGGCCTCCACGTGGATGGAGGAAGGGTATTGAGAGGCGGTCTTTCCTCTGGCTGCATCTCCTGATTGGCTTAAAGGGCAGGGTGGGATCAATGTTGCTGGGCCTGGATGGGGAATCTCTGGTGGGTGATCTTGGGAGCCTCAGAGCTCCACAGATGGCCAGGCTCTTTGTGTTGACCTGAAAGGAAATGGTCTCGTAAGCTAAACCGGTCAGAGTCTATAGGAATCATGTCTTGATGTAGACTTGGCACTCAGGAAATTAAACTCAATGGAGGTGGTAGAAATGGGCTACACTCCCCACAAGTATGTTTCTGTTTCCAGAAATTCTGACGACCTCCTTGCACAAATTATGCCTTAATCTAGTACTAACTCTGGGCTCCGGTCAGTAACTTGAATCTCTCCCTCCCTCTCCCACTTCCTTCTTTCTGATGGCCAGCCTCAAACACGTGCCCCCAAGTAGCTGCTACCTGCCAGGCATTTTTCTAAACATTAGGAATAAAGAAAAGCACCAGGGCACCCCCTCCCTTCAAACTGCTCTCATCCTTGTGTAGAGAAATATTCTTTAGCTGGAAATTGTTTTACAACTCACTAAGCTCTCTGGTTGAAGGATGACCAGGGTGATTCAACTGAGAGGGGAAAGCATACTCTGCTTAGGGGAGAAGCATAGCAAGGAGGGCTTGAAGGAGGAGGTGACCCTTGAGCATTGTCTTAGGGAAGAACTAGGAATGCATCAAGAAAGGCAATGTGAGGTAGGAATAGGAGTGTGCATGTAGAAGGAATCACCTGTGCAAAGAGGCCAAAAATTAATTCAGTGTTGACAGGCATGAAAAACACTGGGCCGGAGAGGTAAACTGAGTCATTTTATGAAGGTCTGTGTCACAAGTGAAGGAGGTTATTGTGAGAAGTGAATGGGATAAAATAAGTGAAGGACTTAACACAATGCTTACCACAAAGCAGGTACTTGAAATATTTTATTTCCCGTAATAATTGAGATTATTGGTTGTAAGTGACAGAAAACCATCTGTATCGGTCAGGGTCTCAGCTGGAAGCAGATGAACATTCAATTTGGGTAATTGGAGTAGAGTTTAATAAAGGAACTATTTACAAAAGTGCGAAGCGTCTGTAAGGAAAACCACAAGTGATAGGACAGCACCCAGGGAACAGTAGCAGCGGGGCACCATTATTACACCTCGGTCTAAAATGGCAAGAGAAAGCGGCTGTTACCAAATCCAAGGGGGGAGGGGGTGGAGAAAGAGAAGGAGAGAGGAGCGGTGAGCACAGGGCCATCTGTTACATTTGGTTGAAGTTATTCAACCTACCCTCAATGATATACCAGTCAGGGGTCCAGGGAATAAACCTCTGGCCTCACTCTCTCCCCTCCCTCCGATACCCTGCCACTGTGCTCTGTTGTCCAAATTCTACTGGAAGCTAGAAGCCTTGGGAACTGGTGATGAAGTCCATACGGGTTAGCCTCCCAGGGCAGTGACCACGTTGGAGTCGGGAAGTCGATGAGTCCAGATGGAACACAGAATACAGGCAGTCTGCCAGCTCAGATTGAAATAAGCCAAAGAGAGATTTCATCAGCTTACGGGAGCAGAGCTGTCTTCAGGCATTGCTGATTCCAAAGCACCTCTTAGCCCTGCTTTCCCAGGAGATGGCTAAATTTTCAGACCATATAAGATAGTTTGACACCTGGGAGCTCACCCATGTCCAACCAGCTTAGAAACCCAAGTGAAGAGAGGAGGTGCCTTTCCTAGAAGTTGCAGCAATAATCCAGGCCCAAGTTGGGCCCTACTTCCATTGGTCCTCACTTAAATAGTCTGGGCTGGGCTTCCCTGGTGGCGCAGTGGTTGAGAGTCCGCCTGCCGATGCAGGGGACTCGGGTTCGTGCCCTGGTCCGGGAAGATCCCACATGCCGCGGAGCGGCTGGGCCCGTGAGCCATGGCCGCTGAGCCTGCGCGTCCGGAGCCTGTGCTCCGCAACGGGAGAGGCCACAGCAGTGAGAGGCCCGTGTACCGCAAAAAATAAATAAATAGTCTGGGCCTCAGTTTTCTCATCTTTAAAATGAGAACAACGATAACTATACCTATTTAAACCAGGTATGGAAAGAAGGATTATTTATTATAAACCATTATTTATTATAAAATAATGGTCAAAATCATGGGTTTTGGAGCCTCACTGCTTGGACTTAAATCCCAGGTCATGACCCCTACAGGATGGTGACCTTGGCTGTGTCTTAATCCCTTAGAGCTTCACTTTCCGGTTGTGTAGCATGATGACAGCGACTACTTCATAAGGTGCTTAAGCAGCAGATGAGGTAAAATAATGCATGAGAATTCTTAGCAGAATAATTGGCACCCAGTACGTGTGCAATAGATATTAGTTGATGTTGTCATAGTTGTTATTATTTTCATGCTTAGACTCCATTCATGGGAGAAAAACCCTTTCCTTTTGAGTTTTCAGTTCCAGCTACCCTGTTAGGAACTCCTCTCTGCTATGCTAAGAATGGTACCCAGATGTAAATCTCTAACCTCCAGTCATGGGAGAGAATGACGATGCTGATTTGCTTTGCTTCTCACGTTCCATTCCTACCTTTGTGAACGTATTTCCTGTTTGATTCCAACTCTCCCATATTGTCCAGAACGATCTGATCAGCCCTAGAGGTTGGTTTCTCTTGCCCTGCAGAGGCCAGGTGGCAGCGACCGCTGGCCTCTCCCACAGTGCCCAGATTTTTAGTGTTCACTGTTGGGATTGCATCCCTGAGAGTGTCTGGCAAGAGCCCTGGTGTATGTGACCAGCATGTTAATATCATTAAGGATGGGGAGATGGGCTCCCCAGGTCTGCCTCCCGCACACACTAATGGACTTCCTTTCCCTGGGAAATGTGCAAGCTGGGAGGAACAGGGAAAACTCTTTTCTATTTTCTTTTGTTTGTGAAAAGCCAATTGTCCATGAAATCAAATAAAGGTGAAATACATATTAAAACACTGTGGGCCGCTAACATCAGTTAGATGAAATAACAGAGCTCCAGAGTAATGCCAGTCCATGCCTCTGAGATTTACAATCATATCACTCTGCTTGTAGTTTGGTAGCAAAAAACGACAAAAAATAAGTGTGTGAGTTTAAAATATGCTTGTGGGCAGCATGGTGTAGTGGAAAAAAATTCTCAAACAGAAATCAGATGGCCAGATTCCAGTCTTCAGCCATCCAGCTCCACACTGAAAAGTCCCATCTCCTCTAAGACTCAGCTCCTTCATCCATGCGATGAAGGTGCAGGGCCAGACACACTCCAGAAACCATTTTTTTTTTTGGTTTCTTTCTATTACTGTTCGGTTGTTGAGAATCTTCAGTAGGATTTTCCCTCTTGCAAACTGAAGTGATGGATGAAGCGAGCAGAAAGCTTCGCAAGCCCACCTTACTTGAACCTTCTCTGGGTACCAATGCCTCTTAGTTGCAGTGAGGTGATAGCTCACCATTGCTCCAGCACGAGGAACGCATTGAACTAAGACTGTTTACGATGCACACATACAGGTAGGGTGGAGGGTTCTTTCCAGTCTCTGCCCCATCACGTGCCCAGGGCCAACCTTCATCTAGTTGTCAGAGATGAAGCATGTGAGCCCCCTCAGTTAGGGAGAGGCGACTATCCAGACAGAGCCAGGCTGGGTGAGGATTAAACAGTGGAACAGAGGGATGCCAGCCCTGCTAGACGGTCAGTAGGTCACTGAATGATTCCCTGACCAGTGTTCTCAGTGAGGCCCACACCAATGGACACTGGGGCAGTGGGCAGGGACTCAGCCCTACTTGCCCCTTGGCTTTGGCCAGCCATCCCTTGAGAGGAGGGAGGGTGGGTGGCATGGGATGCTGAGCCCATCTTCTCCATGGGACCCTCAGCTCTACTCACCTCTACCCCTGAACTAGTGCCTTACTGCTGCTGCAACTAATTAGCACAAATTTACTGGCTTGAAAGAATACAAATTTATCATCTTACAGTTCTGGAGGGCAGAAGTCCCAAATGGTTCTCACCAGGCTAAAATCAGGCTGTGACAGGGTTGCATTCCTTCTGAAGGCTTTGGGGGAGACTCTGTTTTCTTGCCTTCTCTAGCTTCTGGAGGTGACCTTCTTTCTTAGCTCACGGACCCCTCCTCCAAGGACAAAGCCATCACACCATGCTGACCTCCGCTTCCATTATCACATCTCCTTCTCTGACTCTGACCCTCCTCTCTCCCTCTTATAAGGACCCTTGTGATTGCATTAGGCCCACCCAGATTATCCACGATAATCTCCCATCTCAAAATCCTTAAGTTGGGCTTCCCTGGTGGCGCAGTGGTTGAGAGTCCGCCTGCCGATGCAGGGGACTCGGGTTCGTGCCCCGGTCCGGGAAGATCCTACATGCCGCGGAGCAGCTGGGCCCATGAGCCATGGCCAATGAGCCTGTGCGTCCAGAGCCTGTGCTCCGCAACGGGAGAGGCCGCGGCAGTGAGAGGCCCACGTACCACAAAAAAAAAAAATCCTTAAGTTACTCACACCTCCAAAGTCCCTTTTGCCACATAAGGTCACATACTCACAGGTTTCAGGGATGAGGATATAGCCATCTTTTGAAGGGGGTGGGGACTGTTATTCTGCCAGCCATGCCCCGGATCCCAGTCTCCCCTCTTCATCCCCTCTCTTTCGTACTGGAATCATCTATCATTCTTGGACGTTTTTGATAAAAAGATTATTCAGATCTTGTTGTCTTGCAAAAGTTCCAGGGCTCTGATTACTGATACTCCCAAAGCACTTTTCTCTGTTTTTTTCTGCTCTAAAATCCTTCCCTGAGGCTATTGGTATTTCATGGTTTGAGTTTAAAAGAATGACAAGCCATAGGGTAAAAAATAATGATCAGGGGTGGGAAAGATGTTGATAAATGCATCACCATATTATCCCAATAAGAGGGCATCCATCAATCTGTGATTCTGCAGCTGGGCTCTAGACGTTCCTGTTGATAGTTCTTGCAGGAGTCCAAGGTGCCTAAGTCACAGTCATTCCATCATTTTATTTATTTGCAAACTTCTTTGAATACGTACAAAATGCAGGGCATGGTCTCATGTCAGGTAGAATTGATACAGTTAGAAGAACACCCGATGGTCACACCCACCAGAGTGGTTGAAACAAAGAAGACAGAAAATGCATGTGTTGGTGAGGACCTGAGACAACAAGAACTCTTCCACACTGTGGGAAGGTGTGTGTGTTTTCACAAACACCACTAAAGAAAACTACTTGTCAGGATCTCCTAGGTGATCACAAGCACAGCCTAGGACCTGGTATTTTCCTAGAAATGGGTACGTACGAGCACCGAGAAACACACACAAGAACGTTCATAGCGGCCCCAGCTGAAAGGGGCCCAAATGTCCAGCAACTGATAAGAATATGTAGTACAAACAGTGGACTACTATACAGCAATGCTGTCTCGGTCTGTTCAGGCCGCTAAACAAAATACCACAGACTGGGTGCCTTAAACAACAAACATCTATTTCTTACAGTTCTAGATGCTGAGAAGTCCAAGATTAAGGCACCAGACAATTCGGTGTCTGGTGAGAGCTTGTTTCCTGGTTCATAGACTGCCATCTTTTTTTTTTTTTTTTTTTTTTTTTTTGCGGTACGCGGGCCTCTCACTGTGTGGCCTCTCCCATTGCGGAGCACAGGCTCCGGACGCACAGGCTCAGCGGCCATGGCTCACGGGCCCAGCCGCTCCGCGGCATGTGGGATCTTCCCGGACCGGGGCACGAACCCGCGTCCCCTGCATCGGCAGGCGGACTCTCAACCACTGCGCCACCAGGGAAGCCCCATAGACTGCCATCTTCTTGCCATGTCCTCACATGGCAGAAAGAGGGTGGGAGAGCTCTTTGGGGTCTCTGTTATAAGGGTACTAATCCTATTCATGGGCGCTCCACCTTTGTGACCTAATCACCCCCCAAAGGCCCCATCTCCTACCGTCACGTTGAGGATTAGGACATTGCGTATGAATCTGATGGAGACACAGACATTCAGTCTATAACAAGCAAGAATGAATGAAATTCAAATGCCCACAACAGTATCAGTAAGTATTATGTGAAAGAAGGCAGCTGCCAAAGAGGACATGCTCTGTAATCCATTTATGACGCTTCTCCACTAACAGGTGAGGTCCTGTTTGCTTCCCTGGATCTGGGCAAGTCTGTGACTCTGGTGGAAGGGAAGCTGCATGACTTCCGAGGCTGGTCCGTGACGTGATACAGCTTCAGCCTAGCAATCTCTCATGGGAAACGTATCTTTGGAATCCTGAACCACTGTGTAAGGAGTTTGGCTAAGCTGAATGGGCTGGGCTGGAGAGACCACAGAGAAATAGAGATGGCAGAGGAAACCCAGCCATTGTTTGAGTCCTCCCGGCCCAGACCTCAGATGTGGGAATGAGTCTCCCGATAATTCCTGTCCCTGGGCTCTGAGATGCCCCCATTGAGAGTGAACAGAGCAGAGACAAGCTGTCCCCACCCTGCCCAGACTGCAGATTTGTGAACAGAATAAAATAAAACAAATAAACCAACTCACCAAAAAAAAATAAAAACAGGCAAAACTAACCTGTGATGTTAGAAAAGAAGAGAGAGGTTATACCTCCAAGGGGCAGAGAGGGAAAGACAGAGAGAGAGAACAGAGAGAGAGAGAGAGAGAGATGGTTACTTTCACGTGTGTTATCTTTCATATTCTTCACGTCTTCCATTTTAAAGATGGTGATAAATGAGGCTCATAGAAGTTAAGTGACTTTCCCCAAATCACACAATTGATGTCTGGTCAACAGATTTAAAACCTGCTCTTTCTGACTGTATCAGGGATTCTCAGTCTCAGTTCAGCACTGTGGATATTTTGGGCCAAATAATTCTGGGTTGTGGGGGCCATCACCCGCGCTGCAGGGTACTTAGCAGCACCTCTGGCCCTACTCACTAGATGCCACCCTAAGTTGTGACAACCAGAAGCGCCTCCAGACATTGCCAAATGTCCCCCAAGGATATAAAGTCACCCTGGTTGAGAACCACTGCTGCACATGCAGTGATGGAAATCCAGACTTTGCCCCTTACCAGCTGTGTGACCATTGGGTGACTATGTTATTTTCCAAAACCTCAGTTTCCCTATCTGTAAAATGGGGATCAAACCCATAATGCCTACCTTCAGCACATGGGTAGGATATTTAGCCACTGCCTGATACTTTAAGTGCCTCGTACGTGGTAGTCCAGGTAGTCTCTCTCACCGACCTGGATGTAATTTTACGCAGAGGATTTTTTTTTTTTTTTTTTTTTTGGCAAATTAAAGACACACTGAATTGCTGATGAGGACAGGCATTTGAGGCCCCTCCTGTCTGCCTAATTAGTACAACTCCATTGACAGCCTGGCTCTTTCAAAGGATGCTCCCTGGGACGTGGGCCCTCTGCAGAGTTGGCTGGGAACTTGGAGTCAAATGTCCAACATCAAATGTTTCAAAGCTCAGAAATGAGGCCATGTTCTCCAATAGGCAGCTGTCTCTGTAAACGCTCCCGTCCTTATTAAATTCCTGCAGTGGCCACTTTAATTGGACCCGCCTCCCTCACTTGGCTAAACGCAGCTGCACAGCCCTGCATTGGCTTTGTCCTGACAGCAGGATTTCCCAGCCAGGGGCTCCCGCTTCTGTCTTTCTCGGGTCCTCAAGGCTGACTCGACAGACTTGCTTCCTGGCTCTTCCTGTCTCTGAGCCAGTGTTAATCAATAGCGTCCCTTCCTGCCCAAAGGTGCTTGGAATTAAGTTGCCCTCCCTGATCCCACACCCATTGTCCCTCCTTGTCCACCTCTGTGTCCCCAGCACCCAGCACATGTCCTGACACCAAGGAGCTGATCATTAAGTGTAGAATAAATTAATGACTGAATGGGTACTGAGCCTCGATCTTGCCCTTTGGACATAGTGATCCCCACCAGAGGCTGCATTCTGTACTCCACATGTAAAGCCTGGGGACCAAGGTGGCCCCAAAATTGCAAGTTTCCCTGCTTCTCCCAAACTACCCACCGCATTGGAGGTCACAGTTTTTTGGTCTGCATGTGACTGTGTTTTATCTAACCAGATTGATGCTTTGGCAAACAGGTCGTTGGAATATTTTTGGCTAGGGCAAAAATATTTGTTACAGTCTCCATCATTGTAGAGCTACGTCCTCAATCACTTATGTTTCCTACCCACATGCTCCAGGCATCTGAGTTGGGATCTGTGATAGGACAAGACTCCCCCCACCCATAAGAAGGCCCTAACAGGCTGTTCTACCTCGAATCCAGGACCCCAAGCCCGATCCTAGATATCCACGTGGGTCTCTGTCCATTTGGCTGGAGTCCTGGTCCATTGTACACTCCTGTCTAGTTTTCCCTCCCATCCTTCTTCCTCCAGCTTTCTTGCAGCTGACGGTCAACAAAAGCTAAACAGAGATAAGTCAGTGCTGATCACGGGAGTCCCGTAGCACCTCTTCCTTCACTCTTAACCTTGTCTCTTATTCTTCCAAATAGCTCCGTGTGAGAGCAGATCTGCCAGAACATGGAAACTGGCTTCCAGGGTGAATGTCTGGCTTCCTCTAGAGACCAAGATGCAGCAGGCTCCAAATTGTTAGAGGACCTGGTGATGGAGCCTTCAAACTAAACACAGAGACTGCTTCTCCCTTTGGACTCAGCTCTCAGACCACACAGGTGTCCACTCGGTGCCACCCAACCCAGCACAGTCCTAACAAATGCAGCCCCTGCTCTGTCTCCCCACATGAATTTCACTCTTAAGCTGGCCATGGAAAGGACCTATGCCAGGCTGACCTGAAAAATCCTAGGATTGGGTTGAGTGAGGAGCAGAGTGGGACATCAGTGATGACCAGGGTGGGAGGGCACGAGTACAGGTCAAAGATGTTCAGGGCAAATGCTTTAATCCCCTTTCATTTTAAGCACGCGCAAACTCTTTGCACCACGTTTTGGGGTAGCACGTTATATACAAGCAGCAATAGGATGTGGAAATTCCTTGAGAACAGATGTCCCAGACTGAGAATTTACCTGGTGGCTAAGTGGTTACTGCTCAGCCCCAAGGTAAATGCAGCAAAAATCCCACTTTAATAAACTTGAAGGAGCGCCGGAATTCCTGTGTCAACGGGAGGGTTATGTCTGTGGAAACAGTGCCCAATATCATGCAGGGTTCGCTCGATACTCAGAAGGCTGGCTTCTTAGGATAATAAAGTAATAATATTTGGAAGACACCCCACCCCCATCTTCTTATTTTAGAGGTAGGGAGACTGAGGCACAAGGTGTCAGTGTGGATACTGGACCTTGGGCAAATAGTATCCTCTCCCTGTAACTCAGGTTCCCCATCTGCAGAATGAGAAAGTTGAATATTTCTAAATTAAAATTGGAAGGTTGGAATAATTTCTTGACCATGTCCGTTTAGAAATCCTTGACCTCTACTGACCAGACCCACTACGGTGTCACATTTAAAGATGCAACACCCAAACAGGAATTTCAGCCTCTGCTCAGGTATCTTTCAGATATTTAATGGAACCTTGTATTTATCCTGCTACGACGCTCATTAACATCTTCTTTCCTTATATATACTGACATGTGCTGAGATTCCAGTGACTCTCTAAACACCTTACCCCGCTTTCGCTACTGACAGAGACCCACTTACAGTGCTTCAGACAAATTAGGGGAATGTGCTTTTACATAAAAGAAATCCAGACATGAGTAGTTCAGAGTTGGTTTGCTGGTTCCCAGAATCATTAAGAAACTTCTGTTTTCTATTCCACTATCCTCAAAGTCATATGATGACTGCTAGAGCTCCAGCCTTCACAGCACATTCCAAGAAAGAAGAGAAAGAGCAAGGGGCAGGACTATTCCTCCTGAGTAAGCCCCCTTTAAAGAGACTTCCCAGAAGCCCCATTCAATGATTTCTGCTAGCAACTCATTGGCCAAGCCTAGCTGCAAAGGGAGGCTTAAAAAAGTAATATTTTCTCTGGGACATTTCAGAAAAATAGGAGTTCACTTTTAAAGGAAGAAGAGAAAATTGATATTGAGTAGACACACACAAGTCTCTGCCACGTTGCACCCCCTCTCCTCTATGCCGCCCATAAGACCTGCTCCAGGAAGGCCACCTCTCCCCCAGCAGGTGCCATTCTCCTGCTCTGACAACGCTTTCCTTGTGAGCTGTGACTCTGTGGTGCAGGGATGTTGCCCTTCTTGGACAAACTCAGGCAAAATCTCTAGTTCCCAGCCACCTAGCCCCCACTCGCCAACTTTCTCCTTCGTCAGGAACCTGATCTGTTAACCACCTTTGATTCCAACTCCAGTTAGACCCCTAAAACCCTGCTTGGACTCTGCTGGTACCCAATAAAAATAAGCTGATTCCTGCTAGGCTGATGGCTCCTGGTTTGGAATTCTGATTTCTTTGTTCCCTTTCCACCTGGTTCACTCCTGGCTCTCCTTCCCTGGACCCTGATCCTTGAGCTCAGAGAACCCCAGTGCAGGTCCATAGGCTCTTCTTCACAAACTGTGTTTTTACTGGACCCAGGGAGGGCGGGGTCTCATAGATAAGTGGAATTTTCTCCTCCACAGATCAAAATCCACAGTTATATATTGTAACGTAACAAGGTTATACATGAATAGCTCCTACGAGATTCTACAGGCTATAAATGACTAGGAAGCACGGAAAAAAAATCTTCACTCCCTCAGTAATCATGAATATGCAAAGTGCAACATCAGAGACACCATGTCACACCTTTTTAATTGCAAACCATTAAAAAGTCCAACAATATTAAGTGTTGGTGAGGCTGCTGAGAAACTGAATATCTTATCCACAGCTGGTGCAACTATAAATTTGAGCAACTTTGGTAAGTAATTTGGAAATATAAAGTTAAAGATGTGCACACGCAATGAGCATAACTTTCCCTCCTAAGTTTATACATTAAAGAAACGCTCACACGTTTATACAAGAACACTTGGGTATGGATGTAGGTTGTGGCACTGTATGGGGATTGCTCTAGCTGAGAAATTGGCTTCCATAGGGTCTGAAGCTGAGCACAGACCCCAGTGACCCCTCCATCCACCCTCAACAATGCTCCTTAAGTCAATTTCCTGGTTAAGGAGGCATGTGGCTCGAACAGAGACTGGAACAGGTCCAAAATAAAAGCATCTTCCAGTTTCTGTGTGACTCCTGACTTAAAAACAAGTGACACTGAAAGGAATCCTTGTTTCTCATCTAGGTTTCTAGCAACTTCCCAGGAGAACTTTTGTACCTGGTTAATGGTTGGATGGTCCAGGATACAACCTAGGCAGATTAGACAAGGGGGCAGTGCTGGGCAGCAAATGATGGGACTGGAGGCTGTGTAATGGTTCTTGGAGACACTTAAAACCACAACAGACTGATTCTGAACAGCCACTGGGACAATGAAAACAGATACCCTCATCCTCTGGTGAGGGTGGCAGGACCTCAGGAAGGTGACAGAGCCTGGATATAAAGGGGATAAATGGGGCTTCAGGGTCAGGCCCCAGTCCCAAGAGGAGCTATGATTACATCAATATCATAAATTGTTACCATCCTCATAATAGCTAATTCTAATTAGGCATTTCTCATATGTCAGGAACTGTATAAACTGACTTTCCTACTACAGCTGATATGGCCAATTGCATACTAATAGTCATTCTCCCCTTATGCCTTATTAACAGGGCTGTGATTTTGTTCAGAATGGTCATGTGCACAGAAAAATTATTCCCACGATTTCTTAAGGCTAAAAGTGGTCATGTGATACAGTTCTGATCAATGAGATGAGAATAGAGGTCTACTTAAAGGTCCTCCCAGGAAAGCTGGACTTTTGCAGTTACTCTCCGACTTTCTCTGCCTGGAATGTGAATGTAATGATCAGGATGCGGCAGTCATATTGTGATCAAGAGGAAAAGGCACTCAAGCTAAGGATGGCAGTGCAGGAAAACCAAAGAATCTGGGTCTTGATGGTGATAGTGCCGTGCGTTACCTGCCTCTGCATTTCTTGTTTCGTGAGAAAAATCCACCTATTTTGGTTAGGACACTGTGACATTCAGATAAACACAATCCCTGAAAATAACATTATCTCATTTAATCCTCACAACAAACTTCCGAGGTAGGCACTCTTACATGCCCATTTTCCAGCTGAGGAAACTGAAGCTCAGAGAAGTTAAATTAGTTTGTAGCAGAAGCATGGCTGGAGCTCCATCTGTCTCATTCCAAATTTGTCCTTATTATTATGCTATTCTCTCTGCTTCTTCACTGCACATTAAGAAGGGGTTTAATCCAATTCTTGTGAGTTGAGTCAACAGAGAGCCAATGGGGTGGGGGTCAGGGGAAGAGTGATATGAGGTTACATTGATGTTGTTGATTCAATCCTGAGAGGCATGAAAATGGAAATTGTAAGCCCCATCTATTTCCCCTTTCCCTGGTCAGCACCTGCCGGGTAGAGAATGCTTGCAGGAATTCCATGGGAGGGGATGGTGGTGGCCAGATGGAGGGGGATCCAGTGGAGAAGTAGCCATTCATCCTTCCAGCTACACAGAATGGGCAGCAACCATTGAATTCAGGATGCCGGTGAATTGTGAGTGAGGCTAAAGCGAGGGTCCAGGGTGCGGGTCAAATCAGACTCTCTGGAGTCTCTTTGGAGAAACTGATTATAAACAAAACCCTGGTAAGAGTAGCAGATAGGATGTTTGTTTCTGCCTCTCACCCCATTCGCCTCATTCACCCCAGAGAAACAAGGACATCATCCTATAACGGAGGACAGACTCAAGTGTGGGTCATGAGAGATGATTAGAAATTTCCCAAAAAGCTGCAGAGAGAGACAACTCTGGGTTTTAAATCCTTGTGCCTCCACTTAAAAGCTCTGTGATTTTTTAAAAAGCCACTTAACATCTCTGATTATCAGTAACTGACTCAGGAATCCTCGTGAGGATGTAAAGAAAATCTGTGATCGCACCTGGCACATGCTGGGTGTACAGAACTTAAAAGTGCTTCTGCCGTCTTCCCGTGTGAGCCTGAAACAGGAAAGGGAATGCTGCTCTTCTAGTTTCCCTTTTCTCCTGGAAGATCCACATGGCTCCCCAGAGGACATCCCGGGGCTGCCATTTGTCCCCAACGCTCAGTTCTTTACCTTCTTCATGGTTTTAAATGTTCCCATGAGCCCTTTGAAGTAGAGATTATGATCTCCTATTATACATGAAAGAAAGCCGAGGTTCAGGGAAGTTCAAGTAATTTGTCCTTTGGCACAAGCCTAGTAGGTGGTAGAGCTGCATTTTGATTCCAATGCTTGACCTTTAACCATCACGATATTCTTCTTCCCATCAGGGACCCAGAAATTGTGTACCAAATCCAATTTGGACACCTAGACTTTTGCACTTCATCGATCAAAAGTGGAGCAAATTTACACTGGTTTGTGTGTCACAGGCTATGAAGACATGGCCAGGCAACTGTCAGACTGCTGTGACTGGCTCTGTGTCTCCTGGAATTGCATTATTTTCTTCCTTCCTTCCTTCCTTCCTCCCTCCCTCCCTCTTTCTTTCTTTTTCTTTTTCTTTCTTTCTTTTTCTTTCTTTCTTTCTTTCTCTCTCTTTCTTTCCTTCTTTCTTTCTTTCTTTCTTTTTCTTTCTTTCTCTTTCCCTTCCTTCCTTCCTTCCTTCCTTTCTTCCTTCCTCCCTCTCCCTCTCTCCTCTCTATCCTTTTCTTTCTTCCCTCTGTCTTTTTCTCTCTCAAAAATATTTAGAAGCATCTTCTGCTTGGTACCAAGTCCTACTTGTGGTGATGGAAGGCTTGTGGAGATGAATAAGGCACTGGTTTTACATGATTTCGATTCTTTTAACGGCAGGACACAACACGCTGACACTTGGAGAGATGAAAGGCAGAACTCTTTCTTACATCTCCAAAAGAGAGGAGGCTGTCACGCAGGGCCACATAAGAAGTTGCACTTGGAACAGGGTAACAGCAATCTGAAGCTATGGGGGCAGCTTAAATATGGCAAGTGGGATGGGGTTAGTGAGGTTTTGTGAGCTCCCTTTGGATTGGCTAGTACTTTGGGGGGTCTCTGGGGCATAGAGACTGTCCCTGGTTGTCTGGCGCCTGGCCCTGGGGCAATTAGGGTGGGTGCCTAGTGTGACAGTCTGATAAGGGAAGTGATTGGGGTGTGGCATACTTTCACCCAGATTATCTGGAATAGCCTTAAGTAGTTCCTTTATTAATTCATTGATTGATTAATTCAGTCAAAAATTATCTAGGAATAACTTGTGTGTGATAGGCCCTGGACATAACACAATAGTCAGAGCCCCCGACATCAGGGAATTCCTAGTCTGATGAGTAGACAAACATTACACAAATAAGCACGTGGTTGCGTGTAGGAAGCATAAGGTTATACTGGCTTCAGGCAAGCTGTGATCCGTGTGCACTTGGACTCTCCCCATGTCTTTCTGTGCTTTCCTCTGATGGGCTTTATTATTTTTTTTCTACATTAAAAAAACCTGAAGTACAGTTGATTTACAACATTGTGTTAGTGTCAGGTGTACAGCAAAGTGATTCAGTTGTGGTTTTTTTTTTTTTTTTTTTTTTTACCGGTACGCAGGCCTCTCACTGTTGTGGCCTCTCCCATTACGGAGCACAGGCTCCAGACGTGCAGGCTCAGCGGCCATGGCTCACGGGCCCAGCTGCTCCACGGCACGTGGGATCTTCCCGGACCAGGGCTCGTACCCGTGTCCCCTGCATCAGCAGGCGGACTCTCAACCACTGTGCCACCAGGGAAGCCCAATTCAGTTTTTTATATATATATATAATATATATACTTTTTATTTTCTATTCTGATTGGCTTTGTTCTTAGTTTACTCTAAGGCAGCATTCCCTTAACATTAGCTTCAGACTTAACACGAAACAAACTGGTTTAGCCATTCCCATGGAGGGCCCCTCTCTGTTCTGACAGAAGGCTGACTCTTTTTGGACAGACTTGGTCAGGGAGATGGGATTGGCTGATTGGACTAGGTCTGAGTGGCATGGCTTTCCCTGGAGCCCAGGTGGAAGGGGTATGGTAAGACCACCTATATGGCTAGATTTAGCGTGTTTGAAGGGTGGCTTCTCGTAAAAGTGGGGTGCAACTTGCAGCTTGCCTAGACGTTAGCCAAGCAAAGACAGCTTATATTGACCGATATAGGAAATGCTTGGAAGGAACCTGAGGCCACATGGCCTTTTCTGGGTCCCTGGCTCTCCTGCCTGCATTTTAAAAACTGAGCTTTCCTTAGTGGCCAGTCCTACAAGTGGTTGTTTCTTCATCTCTGCATGACGATTGTCACCCCTCTCCCCAGCCTGACTCTCTTGTTAAGACCACCCAGGTCTATGATATTGACCAGAACCTTGCTCATAAAAGCGTCCATACAATTGCAAAGCCAAGTGGATCCTGGGTGATATTGGGACAGTTCCCAAAGGCTGTGGTGCAAGTGACTGACATTGGTTAGGACTCATTTTATCAGACAATGTTACCTGGGGTAAAAAGAGCCAGAATAGAAAGGTGATTTAACTTCTAAGTCTTTTTAACAAAATTCATATATGTCTATTCACACATCAGGGGAAAAAGGTGGTGTCATTTTATGTGCCCTGACTTATATGTCAGAAAGCAGCATCCTCTTGGGCCAGTACTAAGAAAACTATAACTGAAGCTACACACATAGAATGTATCACGTGCGCTAAAGAAAAAAGTGATTCAATCATTCATGGCCCTTGTTAAAGAGCCGTAAGGCAGACCTTATCCAGGATCATCACAGGGACCACTGCAGCGAGGCTTTACAGTGGGAGGAGAGATTGACCTCAACCCCAAATACAACAAGGAACAGTGGGAATTTACAGCCAAGGAGCAGGGTGAGGCTCTGTGGATGGACAATTACTAAGGAAACATCAGGAGTAAGGGGGGTTCTGGCTAAACTGACCTAATAGGATTCTTGCTGGTAGCAGCCCAGGTGAGCAGACATCACGTGGGAGACGGTGCAAGATGAGGAACCCAATCAGTTGTTGAGAGGGGGGGATTTTTGCTAAACTGACTTAGCCGCAGTCTTGCTAAAATTAGACAATCAGAGACAAACACGGAAGACCTGAAAATCAGGGTCTAGTTGAGAAGAGAGTTCAGAGGAGTTTGACTAGAATTTGATCAAAGAGAGAATTTTTGTCAAGTATATCCCAGGTGCTAGTACTTCTTTTTCAAGTAGGGTTATCCTTTGGCACACTTCGGAGTAAATCAGAATTGGACTGGTTTTCAGAAATTTAGGAGGCATTTTCCTTTAACCCTGAGGTCCTTTCACAAAAAGACAAGGAGAAGATTTTGCATGCAAGAGTGACATCACAAAGATTTTATAAATCCTAGATTTAGAACATCCCCTCCCCTTTCCCATATCTGCACAAAAGGCTTGGAGAAGGTTGTGATCATTATTTGGGGGTTAGGTGTAGAGAAGTGTTTATCTTTTTGACATTCCTTGATTTGCATCACAAATGCAATAGGCTGGGACCCTGGGGTGCTTAAAGATCCAAGCCACTCAGCAGAAATCCTAACTTGCAGAGGTTGCATTCACCAGATGAAGGAAGTGATCTCTTTCCTCCTTTTCAGGTCTGTGCCCTGGTCTGCTGGGGGCTGTAGCCAGGCCAAAGTTACAGAACCCCAGCTGTCAGCAGGGTATCCTAAGGCAATTAGCTGGAAACAAAGAAAACAAGAGGTGAGCCTTGAAAGCAGCACAGAGAGAACAAGTCAGGTCCCAGGCAGAGTGTGGAGACAGAACAGAGAGGTGTGAGGTCAGCTGAGTACCTGCCAATGTTGCTTGACTATTAGGCTTCTGATAGCCAAGACTCCAGTGTCAAAGACACGTGTTTCCCCACACTATAAGGTTTCTGCACCAGGACCTATCTAACAATTGATGTACGGTTTTTTGGGGTTTTTTTGCGGTACGCGGGCCTCTCACTGTTGTGGCCTCTCCCGTTGTGGAGCACAGGCTCCAGACGCACAGGCCCAGCGGCCATGGCTCACGGACCCAGCCGCTCCGCGGCACGTGGGATCTACCCGGACCGGGGCACGAACCCGTGTCCCCTGCATCGGCAGGCGGACTCTCAGCCACTGCGCCACCAGGGAAGCCCTGATGTATGTATTTAATGTGATTAGATTTGTATATGTATGTGTACGTTGATCTGTTTGTGTTCCTCTGTAAAGCTATTAATAAATCCATTGTACATCTTAAAATGAATGGTGCTTCAGAACTAGAGAGTGCAATATTTCTGGAACAGGCAAGAATGTACAATCTAAACTAGATAAAACTCCTTATACTGTTCATCTGTATCATTTTTTTATGTACTGTTTCTTCATCCATCCATTCATTCATTCATCCATCCATCCCTCCATCCATCCATCCATGTAGTTAGTAGAAACAAAGGAAAGTTATTTGATCTTTCTGTGTCTTAGTTTATTCGCCTTCAAAGGGCAGTTGTAAAGATTAAATGAAATAATGCGATGTTCACGTATAGCACTTTAACCATGCCTGATACAAAATAAGGGCTCCACTAGCGTTATTAAATTGTTAGTTCCATTCATTCATTTTCATTCATTCATTCAACCATTCTTGCTGACGCCTGGCATCTGCTAGACTCTCTGAGGCACAGAGTTTGTCAGATTGTGCTGCTGAACTGAAAGGATGCCTTTCAGGAAGGTGAGGTCAGTTTGGTCTGAATCATCCCCAAGGGCATGAATGTGTAGGTGTGCCACAGGAGGGTAATCAAGGCGGCCCACCCATAATTCTTATTCATCACCTGCTTATCTCTCATCTTGTTTTCTACCTCAGCTGTTCCTTGGGTCCTGGTGCATAGTGTATACTTGGAGGAAGAAGGAGAAAAAGTACCTCTTTCTTGCTTCCATTATTCTATCACAGACCCCTGTTTGCACTGCTGCCCATATCTGCAGTTTTGTCATGGTCCCTCACTTCCCTTCCCCCGTTGGCCTGTTTTCCACTCGTAGCCTGGACCTTCAACCCTGCCCAGCTTTATCCACCGTTGTCACCCTTCCTAGGCTACACCCTGTGGCAAGATGGACAAATCTTCTTCAGATTGGGTTATGTCCACCAATGAATGACACGGGGGCCATGGGAGAGGGTTCCAGGCTTCCCACGGTTTCTGATGCCCTTATCGGGCATTGATACAGCCTGGTGAGTTGGCTGCAATCATGGGAGAGTAAAATTCACATTGGCAGTACCCTTGGGACTGTGTTCTGAAGGCTAAGGTGAATCTCTTTGGCTCTACCTGCGTGTGTCTGGGGACCCAGAATGTAAACTCCATGAGGGAAGGTATTTTTTGTATGTTTTATTCACATTTTTGAATATCCAACACCCAGAACGGTGCCTGGCACATAGAAAGCATTCAATAAATAGTTGTCGAATGAATGAACCTATAAAAATCATCTCTGGGGCTTCCCTGGTGGCGCAGTGGTTGAGAGTCCGCCTGCCGATGCAGGGGGCACGGGTTCGAGCCCCGGTCCGGGAAGATCCCACATGCCGCGGAGAGGCTGGGCCCGTGAGCCATGGCCGCTGAGCCTGCACATCCGGAGCCTGTGCTCCGCAACGGGAGAGGCCACAACAGTGAGAGGCCCGCGTACCGCAAAAAAAAGAAAAAAAAAAATCATCTCTGGATGCATAGATGTGAACTTCTGCTTTTTTTCCATGAAGGTAGGGAATCTTTCAGAGGCTGTCTCCCTTTGAGATTCTCTGGGAGTTAACTGGCCTAAAAGGTGAACAAGGACAGGACTTTGCATAGCTGCATATGTGGGTCTAACAGTATGTGTAAATGCATGCATTTGCACACACATGGGTGCACACAGCATGTAAATGCACGAGTGTATAAATCAGCGTGGGAATGCATGCATACACATGTGTATCCATTTTTCTTCCTAGAAGTGGCTGCACGTGTGTACATGGTATATATGCCTGTGAGTTTACTTTTGGTGTATGTGTATGTGTGTGCATGTATGTACGTGCCTTCCTGTGTGGACCTGTATGTGATGCATGTGCAAACCACCTCAGGCATAGAGCTGTCCATAAATACGCATGTGTCCATATTCATGCGCCCACACATGCATGAATGTGCTTTTGGGGATGAGTGTGGTGACTGGGGGAGGGGATTCTCAGTTTGTCTCTTGGCTAATATGGTTCATAACAAATGGGGGAAAACTATCAGGCAGGGTCTGGAGATTTCTAACTTGAGGTCCACCTTGCACACTGTTGCCCCGGTCTCAGCCATAACAGCTGAAATTACGGAGACTTCCTAGGATGATGGGGGAGGTTCTTGGGTTTTAGTTTCCTGGAAGAGATCATTGAACTACACTGTTCACACAAAAAGAAGGCAACATTGCAGAACAAGAAGCTCTAGATTATCGGCACATGTATCCAGAAGACCCACGGAAATCCAAGCACTGAGCCTCGCTCTGGGGCCACGCTGCCTGCTTTTGATTCTCAGCTTTCGCTGTTACCGACTCTGCAGTCGCAGGCAGTCATCTGACCTCACGGTGTCTCGGCTTGTGCATCTATAACATGGGAGAATAATCGTATCTACTCTGTAGTGCCTGGGAGAATTAGAGAGTTAATACCTATGAGTACACGGTAAGTGCTAGATAGTAAGTGACTAGTTTTGGCTGGACCACGCAGACCACGAATTATTTTCTTATTCCTGGAAGCAAACGCTAGCCTTGATTATTCGCTTATATAAAACTAGTACATATTCATTCTAGACAATTTGGAAAATACAGATAGACCAATATAAGAAGAAAGAAAATCCTAATTTTAATCTCTCCCTGTACCAGATAAACATCGTTAATGTTTTAAAGTATATCCATTTGGGTACTTCTCCTATAAACGTGCTTTTCTGTAACTGCGATTCCATTACCGCATACTGTGGTGGTGTATTAGCAATACAATGGTGGTCCCCACGGCAGCGTACTTCCGGTACTTATACCTGTGTAGTCTCCTCCCCCGGCATCTGGGCTGGTCCCGTGACTTGCTTTAACCAATAGGATGCAGCCTAACGAGGCTGTGTCAATTCCAGGCGTCAGCCTTTGGAAAGCTGGGCAGCTTCTACTGTGGCTTTCTTGGGAGCTCTGAGCAGCCATGTAGGATGTATATGCTGCTGAGAAACCACATGGGGAGGAAGAGGCCCTGAGACTTCATGGAGAGACAGGCCCAGTCTGTCCAGCCTCCCAGTTGAGCCCAGCACCCACCTGACCTGCACTGTGAATGTACCCCCATAAAAGACCACCAGAAAGCCCCCAGAAGAACCACCGGACTGGGTCGAGTCTGGATTGCGGAACTGCAAAAATGCTTATAAATTACAATAAAAGTTGTTGTTACTTTAAGCCATTACTTTTTTGGCGTGGTTTATTACACAGTAATAAATAACTGATAATTGCTCCATTTTATAACTTGCATTCTAAAGCTTAAAATTAGACCATATTTCTATGTAATTATGTTATAGTTATAACAGTGAGTTCTGGATAAGATTGACTGGGTTTTGATTCCCATTTCACATATTAGCCATGACTTTGGGCAAATTAATTCACGTCATCTATAAAATGGACTTGATAAAAACCTCATTGATTTTCGGGACAATTAAATGAGCTGATACATGTAAAGCACAGTGCCGGAATTATAGTGAGATATTAATAGATCTGTATTTCACCAAATCATTTCTTAATGGTCATGATATGTCATTGCATGGGCACGTCATCATTTAGCCAATCTCCCGCTGGTGGACATTTATGCTGTCTCAAATTCTTTTACTACTATATAGAATACGCAGAGCAAAAATTCTCATTTCCATTTTTCAAAGGAGAGACAGAGTGAGGCTGAGAAAGTCCAAGCAACACGCTGAGGCCACACAGCCGAGCTGAGGTTAGAAACCTAGCGTTCTCATTCCTAGGGTGGTGCTTGCTCCCGTACCCAGCTGGAGCATTTAGCAATCCACCTGCATGCAGTTTTTGTCTACTGCCTCCTGCATTCCATTATAACCCTGGAGTTTCCCTGGAGACTAGAGTTATCATAGGCAGGTAAAGATTTTTTGACATGCTAAATTTTGTAAGAAAGTAAACATTCTAAATTTCTCAATGCTGCCTGCTTCAAACTGGCAAGAGCATCTCCTGGTAAGGAGGGACTGAAACCAAAGATGAGAGATGGTGTTTTTTATATGATTAAATGAACACTACTTGACTTTCAACAGTCCTTCATTTGAATTTTAGTTCTGTTTTCCCCCAAGTATAAGATAAAAGGAAATTTACTGAACTCTCTGAACCTCAGTTTCCTCATCTGCAAAATAGTGATACTTATCCCTCCTCCCATCTCCACCTCCTACTCTCCTTCCATTGTGGTGACAATTAAAGGAGATAGTTGATGTAAAGTGTGTGACCCAAGTGCTCAAGGCAGGATAATTATCGTTGGATTCTTGGTATTAGTTAGGGAACTTCCAAAGAAGGCTAGAATAACTTTTCATCTTTCTGACCTGAGAGAGTATAGCCCTGAAAATGGAAAAACATTTGGATCTGAACCTCTCTTTGTGCTCTTTGAGGTGTCAGGAAAGATGGGAAAAAAAAGTAAAAATTATTTCTATAAATGGGAAGGCTTAGGGTAGATAGTTCATGCCAAGTCACCAGTGGATGAAATCCTGACTTCGAACAGTTATTCACCCATCATAAGTTTCCTGTCACCAACGTCCACTTAACTTATGCGTATGGTGCCGAATGTCGTAATCATCTGCGAGTGAGCAGGGTTGGTGAGAAGGAAGCAGGAGGCCATGTCCGCGGTCGTTGCCACGGTGGCCCCAGATGTGTTTCCATTCCATGGCTCTTGTTCAGTCTTTTCTGTCACCCTCTTCATCTCCTTCAGAGGATGTCATTGTATCATTCAATGTCCAACCACTGCCAGGAGAAATTTCATCTTCATAGGAGTTGGGCAGCCTTAAAGATGGTGAAGTATCCTAGTTCCATTCTTTCTAAAATGAATTCAGGTTGATAGATGGTCATTTTGGTAACATTTCATTCCATTTCTTCCTTTCTGAACCTTCCCTGACAGTTTGGTTGGCAAGGGGCTTAATCTTATATTCAGGGGCCAATAAAAGGCAGTTTTAACAAAGGCTTTTGTTTTTTACTGAGATTATCATCATTCATTGCTTTCTTCTTTTCTTCTGGGCCTCTCTACTTCCCTCCTTCTCTCCTTTCCTCCTCCTTTCTTTCTTTCTTCAGACATGTTTTGGGCATTTTCCATGTGCCAAATCATATGTTGGATGTGGGGGAAATAGATTTATATGTAAGGGACAGTTTCTGCCCTTCAGTTGCTCACAGTTTCAAAGAGGGAGAAAGCAAGGAAAAAGTAAATATTCATCACCTATTGCCACAGAATGCTGTGTAGTAAACCACTGGCTTACAACAGCAAGTATTTGTTCTCATGCTTATAACCAGGCTAAGGCTGGGCTCAGTTGGTCATCTGTGCTTTAGGTTTGCCAATCAGCTGCATTTTGCTCCAGGCTGAGGGCTCGGTTCCAAGTCTATTTTCCACGTATTTGTTTTGGAGCCAGTCTGAAAGGTCAGCAGTTATCCAGGGCATTCTCTTCCTGTAGTGGATCATAGCAGCACAGGAGTGCAAGCCCAATCATGCAAAAGCACAATTAAGCTTCTGCTTACCTCACACTCACTAACGTCCTATCGGCCAAAGTACGCCATGTGGCCAAGCCAGCAATAGTGGAGCAGGAATCTATTCCCCTTCACCTACAGTAGAAGGCAAAAAGAGTGAATATTTGCTGAAAAATATTTCAGACCATCACAGGGGGGATGAGCCAATAGTTAGACGTAGCACAGAGCACTGGGCAGAGTACCTAAACCAGTATAACCAGGGAGGACATCCTAGAGGAGGTGAACATTCAGCTGAGCACTTAGAGTTTCAGGAAGTGAACTAGATGAAGGTATAGGATGGGATTGTCTGTTCAAGGCAGAAGGAGTTGCTCATTTAAATGATTCAGAGTTAAAGACTCCAGGGCCCTTCTGGTAGCTAGTGTTTTGAGCCCCTGTAATGGTATGGAACATCTTCCAAGAGATGTTCTTGGAAACAGATACAAAGGTCAGATTCCCAAGACATGTCTTATAGGACAGACGTTGAAAAAATCTGATAGCCAGAGGTGTGGGCAAGGCAGAGAAGGGTGCTAAGCAGGGATAGAACTAGTCATAACTGCATCTTTGAAGTTTACATGGAAGCTGATGTGAATGATAAATAGAAGGGCGAGAACCTGGAATTGGGGAGACCAGTCAGGGGCCCACTTTGACCTACAGGTGAACAATGATAAAGGCTTGGAAGGGAAAGGGGAATAGGATGAGGTATTTAAGAGACAGGCTGCCCAGGACATAAAGGATGGAGGAGAAGGGGGAGTTGAGACAGACTTTGAGGCCTCTCTTACTGTCACGGTTACTCTAACTGATGTCCTTGATTGAGTTACAAAGAGAAGTGAACACTCAGAAAGGAAAGCAAGGATTACCAAAGGCATCATAGAAGACTCACTCCATTTCTTTTTTTTTTAGGAGAGTGATTGGGTGTGGGGAAAAGGACTAAGATTTTAGAGGCAGACACACAAGGGTCTGAATCTCAGTTCCATACCTACTGATTCTGTGACAAGCTCTCTACCATTATTCAGCAGCCCTCAACTTCACCACTCTGGGATTCAGTTTCCTCCTTGTAAAATAGAAAAGATCTACTTAACATGGTTATCATGAAATTAAACAGGACAGTGGATGAAAAGAGTCCTGGATCAGGCCTGACAAATAGTCAACTCTCCACAGACAGGTGAAGTGATTGACATGAATTAACTCCTTTATTTTTCCAAAACCACTCTATGAGAAAGGAAGTATTGTGGTCAGCACGCTCAATTTACAGAGTAGGAAATAAAGCCCAGGGAAGCTATATAACTTGCCCAGAATTAGAGAACCCATTGGTGGGAGAGCCAGGATTTGGACCCAGGGAGTCTGTCCAGAGATGGTACATCTATTCTTCAGGCCCCATGGCCACCCTAGGGCTTTCCACTTGCTCTTTTTTGCAGGTGAGTGAGTGCAGAATGTTGGATCAAGGTCTGCATCAGAATCAGTGCAGTGAACACCACTCTGTGCTCTCTCTCTTCCCCTATGCCCCATCTTCATACTTCTTCTCCCCCCATCCTCATATAAAGCCCCAGGAGCTTGCAGATGACAGCACTTAACCAAAGTTGAACAGAGTAGGCTGATACCAGTCGGAATTTGGTGAATGAATGAGTGACATGAGAACGCCTAGGCCCTGAAAGTTTCAGAAACTTGGCCTGAATCAAAACTGTTGAAGCTGGAATTTGACCCGAGGTCTGCCTGGCTCAGAGCATTGGACAAGTCTCAGGGCAGTCACCCCATGTGTCTACAAGGCTGAGAATTACTGATGTTGCTGTTGTTTTGACAAGATCCGATTTTGTAGGAAGTTTTTGAAGATTTTTTTCTGTAAAAGTTCTTTTTTTTTTTTTTAATCATCACAGGGAGAACAAAGGATGAATGGAGGGGAGGCAGAGATGCTGCTTTGGAAACAATCACCGCCTCTCTCTTGTCTCCATAAATAAATGTTCTCATGTTAAATAGGCTTCCGTTTTCTTGGAAAATGCTCAATTTATATTCAGACACAATGTGTTTGCACAAAAGCATTGCTTCTCAATGTTGATAAGGGAGCCACTAAATTTTGCACTAAAGAACATTAGCTCTGGAGTCAGACAGACTCCTGGATTCGCCACTTAGTAGCGGGGGGACCACAGGAAAGTTACTTAACCCTTTGAGCCTCAGTTTACCCACTGGCAAGATGAAAGTAAACATAGTGTCTACTTGATGTAGTTTAGCCTGATCCCAGCTGCTCTGTAGAGAAGGGTCCATGCCCGTGCTTAGACCTGAATGATAAAAGGGAAGCTAGGACTCCTCGGAGGTGGAGAGCAATGGTGATCTTCAAGGTCAAGGTCAAGAAGAAGGAGACACTTAAGGAAAAGTATCGGGACTACAAGATCCACCCACTCCTTCTATTACAGTGATTCTTCTTTTGCTGCTTTGAATATTAGGGAGTTGTTGTGGGAAGATACTACAAGTACCTTTGTGGGACCAAAGTACAATCATTTAATGAGGGGCTGGGGCAAGAGGTAGTACAAACACCCCAAACTTTCCGACCATTTTTGACTTTTTCTTCATTCTGCATTCACTTGGTTGCTAGAAACTTTTGATCGTTTTCCAGAGTCCTGACCAAGTTGGTTCTGACAGCTTCTGCTTGTCTTTTGGTGTTTGCGGTGGGGGGCGGGGCTTGGTGCGGCGTGCTCCGCCATTTCACTGACGTCACGATTCACTCCGAACATTTTTGTTCATCTCTGCTGTCTCTCCCGCCCTCCCTTTCCAAGCTTGCTCTAAAAGGGTGGAATAGGGCAACGAGGCAGTGGTTAAGAGCACAGATCTGAAGCCCAACGCCTGAGTCCAAATCCTACTGCCATCACTTCCACAAGCAGGTTACTTAACTTTACCGTGACTGGATTTCCTTATCTTTGAGAAAGGGGAGGATAGTAAAAGTCGCCATCTCCAGAGGCTTTGTTAAATAAAAATGATACAAATGACTTATTTACAAAACAGAAACAGACTTACAGACTTAGAAAACAAAGCCATGGTTACCAGGGGGGAAGGATGGGGGAAGGGATAAGTTGGGAGTTTGGGACTGACATATATACACTACTATATTTAAAATAGATAACCAACAAGGACTTACTTACTGTATAGCACAGGGAACTCTACTCAATATGCTGTGATAACCTAAATGGGAAAATCATCTGAAAAAGAATAGATATATGTATAGGTGTATGCATAACTGAATCACTTTGCTGTACACCTGAAACTGACACAACATTGTAAATCAACTATACGTCAATAGAAAATAAAAATTAAAAAAAAAGAATCAATGGCGGTGATCTCTATGAAATACTTAGAAGACTGACTAAGTACAAGCTAGGTCCGATTTCCAAATTCCTCCTCTGTCTTCCTAAGATGCAAGAGAGGCTCTAAAATTTCCCTCACCCAGATCCTGAAACCAGAGTTATGTGGGCTCCCAATAACCGGTCTCCTTGGGAAATCCTTCTTATGACGATATAACTTCTTCCCGAAGAGGAGCAAAGCCTGCCGGAAGCTGAGCAGTAATCCTGTGCTGGTCCCCACAAATCAACGAGTCTCCCTCTGGGCAGCTTTATTTAATTCTGTTGAGTTCATTCATTCATTCCACAACTATTTGTTAACCAGCATTATTTTTTGGCCCATGTTCTAGGTGCTGTAGTACAGAAAAGGCCTTATTTGCATAGCACTGGCGTCCTGGTACATAAAGAGAGACTACCAACAAACAGAGCAGCAAGTAAATACCCACCGGGAAATTCCAGATGCTGAGGGGTGCGCTGTAGTGAAGTAAAGCAGAGTGACATGTTGGGAGTGATTGGTTGGTTGCTTCGGAAAGAGTGGCCAAGGAGAGCACACCTGAGGAGGTGATACTTAGACTGAGATTTGTATGATTGGAAGGACTTAGCCATGACGAGACACAAAGGGCTGGGATTACAGGTGGAGGGAGCGGCTAGAACAAAGGGACCAGCGTGAGAGATAATGCCCTGGTACATACCCAAGCAGGCACCCTCATGGACTTCACATGCTAGTGACAGTAACAGACAACGGCCAAACAAACATATAAGCAAGCTACTGGTGGATTATGATAAAGGTTATGAAGTTAATAGACGAGGTCATGTGAAAGAATGGGCAGGGGGCACTGTAGGTAGAGTTGCTGGCAAAGATCTCTTGGAGGAGATGAGAATTTGAGCTTTAGGCTGGCGCTCTGGATACCAGGTCCAGAGAATTAAGACTAATTCCAGATGCTTCTAACTGTAGCTTGAGGTTGTTAAACGTTCCTATTGCCCAGGCCAGCACAGTTCACCATGGAGGTCAGGGATATCAGTTGTCCCTAAAGAAAGAGACAGAAGGAAGGTAGGGAAACGGGGTGCATATTTCAGATATGCTACCTAATTAGCCCGAGCTCCCTTGCAAGCCTATGAGGTAGGTCGATACTCCTCTTTTGCGTGTGAGGATGCTGCACCCCAGAATGTTCTGAGGAGCCCGTGTCCCCAGCGCTAGGAGGCAGCAGCCTTCTCTATTGGACTAACTCCCAGTCCCATGAGTTTGATGCCATCAGCAGGAATTTCTGAGAACACTGAGTGCACTCTCGCCTGAGCCTGCCTCTCTGCTGGGTTCCAGGATAACTTTCAGAGTCGGGCTGTCTCCGTGTTCCTTCCTTTTATCCTGGGACCTCTGCTGGCTTCCTCTCTGTAACACTGCCCTCCTTCTCTGTTTTATCTCTCTTAGGTAATTTAATGTCACCAAGCCTCCTCTTCATAGCACAGACCTTCGGCCCAGCTAGGGAGCCTCCACCTCCTTTGAAACATTCCCTCAGCAGAACAAGGTCCACTCTCAATAGTTTCTTGGGTCCTGGCTGTGTCTCACTCTCAGATTTCCCCCTCAAAAGCCCACCTCCATAAAGGCTTTACTGTGAATCACCAGGTATTACACCATCAAGGAGAAAGAAATTTGCAAATGTGGGGCCTTGACAAAGGTTCCGGAACCTTCCAGACTTCTTGGCTATTATGTATAGCCCTTTACTCCTTCTCTGAGACAACCAGAAAAAGTTCCTTTGGATTCATGCCTCTAATATTATTTTTTTCCTTGACTGTGAAGTTCTATCAATATAAACCTAGTCTGCTGAAGAGGATGCAGAAACAAGTCCTCTCTGCATAAAAGCCTGAGAATAAAAGTCCCCTTGACTCACCCAGGGGAGTTCGAGTTTCTATGGTATAATGAAGACAGAATTACTGTTGGAAGCATTTGGTCTTAAGTTCTATTTAAGAGCTGTGTGAGATAGATGACCCTTCTGCATCTCATGTCCTCATAGGTGAAAGAGCAGTAGTGCACACCTCATAGGATTGCATGAGGGCTTGGGTTCATTAGGTAACAAATCTGAAATGTGCAGAACATGGGGTATGATGAGCCCCATTCCCTCCTTTCTTCAGCGTCTCCCTTCAGGAGATACTGACACTCCTGACCTCCCTAAAACTGTCCTGGTTTGAGCCATAGGAGCATGAGGCTACTAGTGAGAAACATCTAGAACTAGCCTTAATTCTCTAGACCCGGTATCCAGAGTGCCAAGTTATAACTCACATTCTCAGCTCTTCAAAGAGATCTCTGCTTATGACCCTACCTACACCACCACCCCACTCATTCTTTCACACGACTTCATCTGTTTACTTTGCAACCTTTATCACAAGCCAGCATTATCTTGCTTATTGGTTTATCTGGCTGTGGCCTACTGCATCCACTAGGATGTGAGGTCCATGAGGGCATGGACTAGGTTATTTCATCCTTGTTGTGTCCCCAGTGTCAACACATAGCAGGTATGCTATGAATGTTGGGTGAATAAATCATTGCTGGGGTGAGGATGGGGGAGCCATGGACATCCACAGTTCTAGTCAGTTGTGGCCTTTCTGGAATCTTTCATCCATTGCCCCAAGTCCTTTGCTTGGATAGCTGCCTTGGTTTCTCTTCTTGGCTCCCAGTTTCCCACTGAGTCTATGACCCTGTCATAACCTGTGGCTGACTTGGCTGGGGCTCTGACACTCTCTCCAGGTGTTGTCATGGTCTTCCCTTAGGGAGCTGCTTCCTGAGCCCTGAACCCTCAACACTATCTGGACTCCTGCAGCAGCCGGGGTGATTAAGTGGAAGAGCCTGATGTCATCCTGAGCGCTTACATCTGTGACTTGTCTGCGTCCTGTTCCTTGCCAGTGGGTAACTATGGCCAGAAACCACACTTGAGTTTGGACACTACACATCATATTTCCCAACTACGTTGATAGGATCAGTCTTAGGCGTAGATTCATGTCTTCTTTCTTCTCTTTCTTCTTCAACATTATGATCATCATCATCACTACGGTCAGCAGCATCACCATCGTTATCACCACCAGCATCATCACTAGCATCACAGCCATCACCGTCATCATCGCCATCATCTGTACAGCACAGAGGTTAAGAACTTACTCTCCTTACCTACATTCAAATCTTGCTCCACGACCAGCTCTGTAAACTTGGGCCTACCACTGACCCTGTTGGAGCCTCACTTCCTGATCTGCAAAGTAGGGATGATAATAATTTTACCAGAAGCTATTGTTTCAAAGATCCAGTAAGAAATGCATGCCAAGCAATGAGCATAGTGTATATAGCACTGTAACACCTAATAAGTGTTACTGTTCATATCATTGCCATCAATATCATCTTACTACCGTTTATTATACATGAGCGTTTACTAGAAACCAGGTATTGAAATTTGCTGAGCTGTTTCCATTCATTCATTTATGTAGAGAGAATGCCTGCTATGTGCTAGGTATTATTCTGGACTCTAGAAGTATAGTAGTGAACACAACAGACATAGCTTCTGCTCTCGTGGAGGTTATATCCAGTGAGAAGAATAGACGATGAACAACCTCACACCAATGCTTTTATCTAGAAAAATCACTCCCATTTTACAGATTGGTAGCTTGGAGTGGTTGGAAGGATTGGGGTTTGGGTGCCCAGCCTCTATCTCCACCACTCCTGGCATCTTTCCTCATTCTGCCAAACCATGAGGTCAATGCCCACAGGATCCCTCACCTCAGGCTTGGCCCAATTACCTTCCTGGATCTGCCCCTAGAGATGCCCTTCTCTCCTGCTCCCTCCGTCCCTCAGGGCATGCTTCTGGACCCAGAAATCCCTCTGGGCTGCTTTGGAACAGAGGAATAGCTGCACCTCTGATGAGCATCTTGCTTTCCTCTGATCATGAAAATATACAATGCCAGATTATCTGTCTCAGTGGGAACAGCCTGTCTCCTCGGTGAAGGACAATTTTCAGCTAAGTGCATCGTATTTAAGGCTCTAAGAATGGCAGTTAAGCAAACGCAGGAAGAGAAATGTACGTGAAAACTCTCCACTGAGAGCCCGTGGCTAAATATATCAACTGCTGAGGGACGGTTTCCAGGTAATGGAGCGCAATCGCCTCTCTCCAGTCACGGCGGCATCCAGGGCAGGGGCAAAAGACTTCAGGGTTTGATGTGCTCTCATTGATTTTCTTTATAGATCAGTTTGATACTAGATGTTATAAGGTTAATTCTGGATGATTAACTCCTCCGTATTGGGATATTTTATTTAGTTCTCCTTTCAGACACTTTCTCCTCATTGATTTCAATATTGCACTTTCCAAGAGGGAGGTAGAAGGCTTCAGCAAAAGCCCATCGAGCAGAGGCTCCCCATGGCTGTCCAGTCTCCCACCCAAATATCCTTCCTGGGCAGGAGGAATAATGTGTGGGCAGCTCTGCCTTGTGCAGGTCTGGGGAGGCAGCAGTGACTACTTACCCTGGATATACCTGAGTAGGTCCAGGCACAGGTGAACGAGAGAAAGGATTTCAGAGTACGTTATGCCTGAGCTTGAAGTCCCACCGTGCCACTCACCTGATGATTGATCCTGACAGTTTCCTCATCAGTATGTAAGTATAATGAGTACTTGCTCTTTTGGAGTCCAGCATCCAGTTCCTCTTCTTCTGGAACTAGAACCCTCATCTCTCAATGTGCCATGCTCCCTCATACCCCCGGGCCCTTGCACTTGCAAAGCCTTTACTTTGAGTTGGGGAATCATCTCTTTCCTCCCTCTTCTCGATGCTTCCTGCCCTTAAACAATGGACACATGTCACCCCTTTCTTGATCATTCAGCATATTCAATCAGCAGCAAAAATGGGTTGCGTTTCATAGTGTCCCTCCTCTGTGACCCACACTCCACCAGGCCGGTCGTAGCAGAGACGGGGAGAACAGCAGGAGAACAGACAATTACAAATCCACGTCGTAAGTATCAGAAAGACCTGAGTTCAAATCTGGACTTCCCCATCAACTCACTATGTATCCTTAGGCAAATTAACCCTTTTATCTCTCAGTTTCCTCATGCAGGAGCAGAATGGTGCAGGAAAGCATGGAGATAACATTTACCTTGAAGGCTAGTTGTGAGAATATGCATGCAAAAGCACTCATCCCAGTAACAGGCACATAAAAGGCCTCAGTAGTAATAATGTTTAGTATTAATAATTGTAATAATCATATTATGTAATAACATTATTAAATATAATAATAATTGTAATAATAGCAATAATAATAAATTATTGTGAAGATGTTGATGATGATGATGGTAATGATTATAATAGTGATGAAGCAGAAGGAATCAAAGGACATTCTGGAAACAGCACATAGAAGGTGTATGTATCTGAATAGGGAATCAGAGAAGGATGCTTAGTGCAAATGTCCGAGGAGAAATGATTCCTCAAATGAATTGAAGAATAAAGTAAGAAGAGCAAAGGAATTGAGGCAAAGAGCTGGGTCAGGAGTCAAGAGAATTTCCTAAGCAGGGAGAAGGTCTTCTGCAAAGGCCCATAGACTAGAGAAAACATGTGCCTGTCAACCCCTCACCCAACAGGGCCCCATGGGTACCCTGCATAATTAAAACCTTCTTCCAATGTTTGAATCAAAATCTGACTCAGGCTCCTCACGCTGCCAAGTTCTCATTTCCAGCCCCTGGTATCATTCAGAACATATCAGACCTCCTTTCTGGAATCATCTTTCTGCTATCTGAACTCAGAACTGGGTCCCTCTAAGTCCCTCCTCTCCAGGGCAAAGATGTCCAGCTCCTCCAAGCACTTCTTCTAGCTTTGAGTGACCTCACCCACCTGGTTGTTCCACTGAACCTTTGCTTTTGACCTTGATTTCTCGCATATCTGTTGGGGAGAGCATTTAGTGAGTCACTTTCTCCCCATCATAACATGGGGGCAGCCATGGGTATCCCTGACGGCAGTACCTCCACAGTGCACAACTCATCTCATACGATGGAGCAATGATAGGCCACTCTACTTAAAGGCTTCAAAAAGACCAATTTTGACCTGTGAATCTGTTAAGACTGTGTTTCCAAGCCCATAAAAGCTGGTCCCTCACTGCTCCCCCACTTCCAAACCATGCTGCCAGCCCCCATCCAGCCCTCCCATACTTAAGGGCTATTTGCGCTGAATAAAGAGTGCTTGCTTGGTTCCATCCAACGCTTGTGAAGCTGAGGTCATCTGACTCCTAATCAGGGTTCAGACACCAGCTGGGAACGGTGAAGGATTTCCTCCCAGAGCATCATCTCAGACCAGAGTGTAGGGAAGACAGCAGTAAATTGTGCACCCACGCAGGTGACGGTGGTGGAATGGACAGTGTGTTGGGGTCCAGGGATGGGAGTCAGAGGTCCAGGCTAGTCAACCAGGAGGGGAGTTTACAGCCAGCAAATATCTTACTGCCCTAGGTCACAGTTCTCATCACTGATAGACTCAGCCTCGGGCACCAGCTACAGAATGCATTCCTGAGTGTAAGACAATCCCTTGAATGTACACAGATTTTGATTTGTCCCTGCACTCAAAAAAGAAGGTAAGTAAAACACTAAAATAATTCCTAATTTCTAAAATTGTTCATGATGGTGTATGAGTAATAATTGTTTTTTACCGGCTGCCTCATAGAGAAGAGAGTTGATGACAATAACATCTGAAACTCACATTGTCTTCTCTAACTGTCTCCCTTCTGGGAAACCAGCCCTTCTCCATTCTCTGTGCTTGTGATTTCAGTGGTGCTAAACCTTTCCCCTGGCTCGGAGAATGGGTACCTGACTGAGCCCCGAACCTGTAAGGTCTGTAATCCTGGATATCGCTGGAGCTATGAGTAATGAAGGTATGTCTTTTCCTTGTAATCTCTACTTTAGGGAGAATCCAAGTCTAAAGTTACAAGTGGTCATCTGTGTCTCTACTGGGAAAGAGCCCATTTGAGAATGAAGCCAATAAAAAAGGAAGCAGGCCCAATAATCAGAAAGAAACTTACTAACACAGAACTTTTGGATCCAGCTGTTCCACACTTGAATGTACCCAGTTCCTGAGTCACCAGTAAATTTCTATTTCAACTGAAGACTGATCAACTTGTGTTTCTGTTGCTTGCATCCAGAGGTTCCTAAGACACCACTCCTAAAATGAGGGGATCCAGAATATGGGAAAGCAGGGAATGGGAAGAGAATCTGCAGGTGGGTGGGCAGCTAGATGCTACACAAACATCGCTAAATTCTGAATTCGGTTTTTAAAAATGGCTGTGATATAAGTTCCTGGTAAGTTTGGAGTAACTGGAAAACACTTTAGACCCAGGTTTGACAATACTAAGATTTCAGTTATTTGTGTTTCTACAATGTAACTTCTACCTTCTCCTCAAACCTTCATGAAAGTCTTCTATAAACACTCAACTAGGTTAATGGTTTGGGGCAAATCAAAGGTGGAAATAAAAACTGCTTCAAAGAGCCAATGAACAAAAGACACCCAGGAGAGGTGAGATAAGATTTATCTGAGCTTAAGATTATATCAGGTAGTAGTCCCCTAGGGATGTTAAAAGCTGTAAGAGAATGTCAGTCCTGTGCTAATGATGATGAACATAACCCCAGATAATCTGCATCATCTTATTTTTTGGAGGCCAACAGAGAGCTAAGGTTATAAGGAAAAGATAAGGTTACTGAATTTAGAAAGGCAACAAGCCCCTCTGAGGAGAGATAGAACCCGCAGATGGTTACATCTTTGGCAGAGCATGGCCAAGAAGGAGAGGTCACCATCAAAAAGAGTAAGAATTGATCAAAATTTTAAACATTCATAAGGACCACGTCAGGGCAAGCGTTACAGTTTAGAATCCTTGGATGCTTCCTAGACCTAAGGGGAGTCTGGACCCAATGCTGGGATTTGTTCCGTGGACCTCTAGTGTTTTCTCACTAGGACCCCTTCAGTGTCTCAAGCCTACAGGACCTGCCAAGGTCTAATGGTGGAACCAGAACAGCTGAAGAAGCCATCTATACTTTAGGCTCTCTGTGAGTACCAGACGGCAACCACAGCCACGTGAGACAGGCATGAAACTCACCCAGAACACATACGTTATACTGATAGGAAGCAGAAGCTATATTCTACTCTGAGAGGGGAAAGAATCTTTTCACGTCTCAGTCCCGACCTTCCTGTGTGTTCAAACACAAGACTAAAGTTGTGTGCCTTCGGGGAAGTCATAGTACAAACCACCAGTCACCTGGCTCTGCTTTCACACTGGGGGAGGGATAGAAATATTTACTGCCACTGGGGGAGGGATAGAAAATCTACCCCTTCCATGCTGCACAAACACTAGACAAAAGCAGTCTGCTGTTGGAAGAGCAGCAGAAAATCTGCTTCATACAAAGCACAGTTTAGCTGCCACGGAGTAGAGGGTTAGAGGACAGAAGACCTACCAGTGCTCTAGACCCTGTCAGACAAAGGCTGTTTGTCACAGAGTGGGGGGAGCACTGAGAAAGCACCACCCCCAAAGCTTAGGATCTGCCTAGGACAAAGGCTGGATAGAAGATCTGAGAAACTCCTTGCTCCATCACAGCCTTTTATGAGCAATGAAGTCAACTGCTGGGTGTAAGGTAAGACCACAGAGAAAGACTTCTTCTTTGGAGCAGGTATATAGGGCCTGCTGAGGGTGTAAGAGGGACACCAAGGAAAGCCCTTCAGAACCTTAGACCCCAAATTAAGTGTGAGGTAGTGGCTACTGGAGGAATTTGAAGACTGTGCCATTGAAGTTAATTATAGCAATGATAACAAAAACAAAATCAAACCCAGTTCAACTATAGACTAGATTGACTCAATACCCAAAACTAAAGGCCTGACAAAAAAGGCAGGCCCATTTCCAGATATAAATATGATCCACTTTAGTCTCTCTTGTTCTTTAATGTACAGTATTCATAATTCAATAAAAAATTATGAAACACACAAAAAAGCCAGAAAAAAAAAAAGACACATTGTCAAAAGATAAAATAGTCAACAAAACCAGGCTCGGTGATGGTATAGATATTGTAACTCTCAGACAGGGACTTTAAAACTATAATTAATATATTAAAGGATCTAGGTGAAAGACAACATGCATGAACAGATCAGGAATTTCATCAGAGATGGAAACTATAAAAAAGATGACATGAAAATGAGAAACATGATATCAGAGATGAATAAGAGTGTTATGTCCATCCTTCTGATAGGCTTCTTTCAACAGGCCTATCATAATAAAGGGTGTAGCAGAGGAAATAATTAGTTCACTTAAGTGTAGGTTAATAGAAATTAATGAAGCTGGAAAAAGTAGGGAAAGTAGTGAAGAAGGAGGGGGAGGAGGAGGAGGAGGAGGGGGAGGGGAGGGGAGGGGAGGAGGAGGAGGAGGAGAGGAAGGAGAGGAAGAAGGAGGAGGAGGAGGAGAAGAAGGAGGAGGAGAAGAAGAAGAAGAAGAAGAAGGGGAGGGGAGGAGGAGGAAGAGGAAGATGGAGGAAAGTATAGAGGCCTTTGCTTTTTCCACGAAACAAATACTGATCATCTTGTTTCCTGGTCCAAAGCTATGCTTAAAGATTTCCCTAAAAGCCCTCACTCCCCTCTGCAAGTTTCTGGCCTCTCTGAAATCCAGAGCTTGCAGACGTAGTAATCTCTATCTGATAGGTAGAGTTTGCCATGCTCCAGGAGTGAGCTTGGGTGGCATGAACTTACAGATTCCAGTATTATGGATTGAAATCTGGGAAATGTGATCTCCTAACTGCAATAATCAGTTTTGCTTCTTAGAAGCCGATCTTGAAATCTCAATGTCTTCCAGGTCTGCAAGCCAATTGCAGTACAGCTGACCTAGACTGAGTTCAGCTGGGTAGCTCTGCTTCAAATTGCAAGTCAAATAGGTGGGGATTGAGTTCAGTCTGCTCCATGTATCTTGTCCTCCTTGTACCAGCAGCCACCAGGGGTATGTGGTAAAGAAAAAAAATTCATGACACTTGTGGAAGATGGTAAGGCAACCTTTCTTCAAGATGGGCCTTTGTTTTAGGTGTAACGAATACTGTAATGGAGTCGCAGTGGGGGAGAGAGATTGCATTCAACTCTGAATACAAGGAAAAGTGGGAATTTATAGCCAAGGAGCATCGTGGGAGGTCAGTGCATGGAAAATTACTAAAAGGAAACATCTTGGGTAAGGGGTGTGGTAGGGAGGATTCTGGTGAAATGAAACTAACAGGATTCTTGCTGAAGGCAGGCCAGGCTGACCAGACATCACCTGGGTGATGGTGGAGGATGAGGAACCCAACTAGGTATGGAAGGTGATTAGGAAAGAGGATGGGGGATTATGACTAAACGGAGAGCGGGATTCCTACTAAAGTTGGACAATGTAGAGACTAACACAGAAGTCCAAAAGCTGAGGACTGGTTGAAAAGATCAGGGGATCCTGAGAAGAGCTTGGGCAAGGAGAGACTCATCAGAACACAGAGTCAGGTCAAAGCGCACATGCATACTTAAGGCCTCTTTTTGTGTCATATATGAATATCTCTTTGGGCAAAGCAAGTCACTGAACTAAAGTTCAGTTCAAGAGCTGAACTTTAAATCAATGGTATGGGGAATTATACTCCTCCTATAGTGCTTTAAAAAAATCCAAACTCTTCCATTACCTATGCGAACTTAGATTATTTGCTTAATCTTTGAGCTTCAGTTTCCTCCTCTAAAATATTGTTTCTGTGAAATTTAAGTGAGATAAAAATACAAAGCTCTTAGCCCACTGCGTGATAGTAGGTGTTTATATATGTATTTTCCCCATCCTATGTATTCATTTAATGAATATCTGTAGGGATCCGTTGACATAGAATTAAAAACAAAAACAAAAAGTATTGTTCTGCAAAGTTTCAGGACATTGGGGGGGAAAGTGAGAAATCTGAAGACTAATCTGTCTTTTAGTGAAGAATGGTTTTGCAACTCAAACACTCCTCCTGAAATTCAGATTTAATTAAACCTGTCAAGATGTTCCACACTGAGGCGAGGTAGCAGGAAAAGGCAATGGTGCTCTTGAGATAAAGTTACCTTGGAGATAAATAACACTGTCCAGTCTGAAGGGGCATGGTGGTTTTGGGTCCCCAAGGTTCTAACTACAGCAGTTTATCTCAGCTTATCCCTCTAGTGCAGGCTTGACATCTGGGAACTGTTTTCAAGGCAGTTTTGCTGTGGACCATATTTAGCTGAGATTAGCACAAAGGGAAGGATTGTCTTGCTTAAACCTTGAACCAACATGGCCTCAGAAGTGCATTCTGGAGGTGTGAGTGGCTAGATCTTGGAAATGAGCACCAATTTTTTCTTCTAAATGGCAGAGATTTCGGTAGGTGGCAATACTGGACCTCTGGTTTTACGATCAACAACAATGTGATGTTGTATGCAAGAAGAACCAGGTTTTGGTTATTTTTAAGAATTTCAGCCTGAATTACTAAGGCATAGTAATAATCTCCAGCAATGTGAAAACCAGCTTCCTTGAAGGTGAAGATGAATTTCAGGTAGCGTTACCAGGCACGATATAGAATTTCCAGTTAAATTTGAATTTTAGGTAAACAAGAGACAATTTTTTAGTGATAAGTTTATACTAAAAGAAATTGTTGTTTACCTGAAATTCAAGTTTAACTGGGTGTTCTGAATTTTTTTTTTTTTGGTAAATCTAGCAATCCTAATTCCAGGAGGAAGGGATCCTAGGGAAAGGGAAGCCTGAACAGCTGGACAGGCACTAAGCTGGTATATGAGGATTGAAGGAATCACAGCACAGGCATCTAAAAAGGTCTGGGAGAGTCAGGGAAAACTCTGGTGGGCGTGCCATTTAAGGAGAAACTCAGAAGCTACAGAATTGTCCAGGCAAAATGTGAGGGTGAGTGGAGTACTGTGCAGGAGTGGTTAGTGAACAAGGCAGCAAGAAAATCATGCACAATTTTGTGGAGATGAGAACCAGCATGGCATATTCAAGACATAGGAGTCATTTTCTTCCCACCTATATATGCTAGGCCATTGAGGATTTTTATTTTTTAAAATTAATTAATTGATTTTTGGCTGCGTTGGGTCTTCATTGCCGCGCGTGGGCTTTCTCTAGCTGCGGTGAGCGGGGGCTACTCTTTGTTGCAGTGCATGGGCTTCTCATTGCAGTGGCTTCTCTTGTTGCAGAGCACAGGCTCTAGGCACACAGGCTTCAGTAGTTGTGGCACGCAGGCTCAGTACTTGTGGCTCCTGGGGTCTAGAGCACAGGCTCAGTAGTTGTGGCGCATGGGCTTAGTGGCTCCGCGGCATGTGGGATCTTCCCGGACCAGGGCTTGAACCCATGTCCCCTGCATTGACAGGCAGATTCTTAACCACCGCGCCACCAGGAAGTCCCAGAGGAGTCATTTTGTTGTGGATGGATTGTAGAGTGAGGGAAGGGTGTGCTGGGAGGTAAAGAGGTGGACAGGGCCTAGATCCTGTCCAAGGATGTTCTTAGCAAAATTAAGGCATGGTTTCTAAGTGAAATAAGTCAGACAAAGACAAATACTGTATGATGCCACTTATATGTGGAATCTAAAAAATACAGCAAACTAGTGAATAAAACAAAAAGAAGCAGATCCACAGATATAGAGAACAAACTAATCGTTACCAGTGGGGGGGGGAGGGGCAAGATAGGGGTGGGGGAGTAGGAGATACAGACTATTGAATGTAAGATGGGCTCAAGGATGTATTGTACAACATGGGGAAATATAGCCAACATTTTGTAATAGCTGTAAATGGAAAGTAACCTTTAAGAAACGTTTAAAAAATAAAAAACAGAAATAGAAAACAAACTTATGGTTACCAAAGGGGAAGGGCAGGGGAGGGATAAATTTGGAGGTTGAGATTAACATATACACACTATGTATACTATATATAAAATAGATAACCAACAAGGACCTACTGGTACAGGAAACTATACTCAAAATTTTGTAATAACCTATAAGGGAAAAGAATCTGAAAAAGGCTATATATATATATATATATATATTTTTTTTTAATCTGAATCACCTTGCTGTACACCTGAAACTAACACAACACTATAAATCAACTATACTTCAATTAAAAAAGAATTGTATAAAAATTTTTAAAAATTTAAAAATTAAAAAAATAATTAAGGCATGGCTTTTGTGAGCACAGTTAAGTACACTCACAGATGCTACCTCACTGATCCTCCAAACAACCTTGGGAAATACACAGTGTCTCACCTAATGTCATGCATCTACGGCCAGAGCCCAGCCGCCTCCGACGTACCAGTGTAGACTCAGCCCAGTGGAGATGTTCCACACCAACTCAGCCAGCTCAACTCAGCCCCTCCTTCCTTGGTGAACTGTAAATGCAGGGAGCACGAGGACACAGGCGGGGGCTCTAACCTCACTCACTTACCTTCCTCGGCAGGGCTCGGCGATCTTCCTGGCTTCTTAGGAGGCCTGCTGTGTATCTAGGAACCAGGGAGGCTGGGGAACAGTGTGAGTCCTTGGGTGATGGATGAATTCCTCTTGTACTTTATGACCCTGTATATTCTTAAAATCCATTTACAACAAACAAAGTGATCTCTGAGTGTCTCTTCTTTCAATCTTGGGAGACAGACCTCCTGGGTCATTATAGTCCCTGGGTTTTCTGGGCAGGCCAGCTCACTGAAATAAGAGTGGACTTTCTCACACAGCAGCATTGTAAATTGGAGTAAAACTCACACATGTTCCTTCCTTTTATGAAGGAATTGACTAATTCTACTCCACCCTAGAAACTAGGCACAATATTGACTGGTTATTACCCTGAGCTTCTGATTCCTAACAACAGGGTGAGTATCAGATCTCTTGCAGCCCAAACTCCTCACCCAGCAGAGAGGGAGAAGATCAGCTGGAATTAATCTGGGTAAAGCTTAATTCAGTTTGATTTCCCCAATATTTTTGAGACCAAACCAAAGCACAGGACCAGAGGGGGTGACAGGGACTCAAACACAGTGCCCCTACTTCCTAATACAATTAAATCTTCCATTCTTTTTGGCCACCGGAAGACTGGCTATCCCTTTTCTTTGCCAGTAAGGAAGTCTGGTGTCATTTATAGATCCAGACAGGAGAGTGTACCTGGCCAGTGCATCGTGCATCGTAGCTGTTCTAAAGTATTTTCAATGAATACATGTTCATGAGTGAATTTGTGACAGTGTCAGGGAGAGAATGAAAAAACAGGGAAAGGTAAATCTGGTCTGAGGTAGCTGACCTCTAATAAACTACTGCCCAGTAGATTTGGTGACCTGGATGCAAGCTAGTGTTGATATCAGAAAGGAGTGGGAAGAAGTGTTTTGGCAGCATTGTGGTCCAAGGCTCCACTGTCGGAGCAGATTTGCAATAAATAGCACCCAACTCAGTACCACGTAACCTTGGGGAAATTAACTATATACATTGTCTGGCCCTCAGTCTCCCTGTGTGTACAGTGGGCATCGTGATATTGCCCACCCCATAGAGCTGGTTATTCCACAAATGGTTTCTGAGCACTGACTTTGTTCACAGTGTTCTTGGCAGTGAAGATGTGGCATAGAGCAAGATAGAATGATTCCTTACTTCCCACCCCAGTTGCTTACATTCTACTATGGGAGACAGATATAAACAACTAAATGAATGAATAAACCTTACGGTGTTGTGGAGTGTTAAGCACTGTTAAAGGCAGTAGAAGAATATAATGTGATCGTGATGAGGCTGGATGATGTCCCACTAAACCGGGAGCAGGGAAGTTTTCTCTGAAGAGATGATATTTAGCTTGAGTCTAAGACGATGATAAGAAAGCAGCTTTTGTTTTTGTTTTTGTTTTTGTTTGGTACGCGGGCCTCTCACTGTTGTGGCCTCTCCCGTTGCGGAGCACAGGCTCCAGACGTGCAGGCTCAGCGGCCATGGCTCATGGGCCCAGCCGCTCCGCGGCATGTGGGATCTTCCCAGACCGGGGCACGAACCCATGTCGCCTGCATCGGCAGGCGGACTCTCAACCACTGCGCCACCAGGGAAGCCCAAGAAGGCAGCTTTTTGAAGAGCTATATAAAGAGCATTCTAGAAAGCTGGTGCAAATGCTCTGACAATGGAAGAATTAGTATGTTTTAGGAGTAAATGAAATTATGCCTGTAGAATATTTAGCACAGTGCTCAGGACGTGATAAATACAAGATGAAGAGTAGCTGTGATAACGCTGAGGATGAAGATGAGTAGGAGCAGATGGGAGAGGATCATGAATTGTCACTAGAGTCTGGCCGTGGTGACAGGAGTCCACGTCTCTGGAAAGAGACAGCAAGAACCAGTCTATGTGTGCTGTTGTGCTGAGCAGATACGTAGACAATTTTGGTGAGATAGATAATAAAGCTTCCACTCGGTTTAAAAACGTTTCCTGAGGGCTTCCCTGGTGGCGCAGTGGTTGAGAGTCCGCCTGCCGATGCAGGGGACACGGGTTCGTGCCCCGGTCCGGGAAGATCCCACATGCTGCGGAGCGGCTGGGCCCGTGAGCCATGGCCGCTGAGCCTGCGCGGCTGGAGCCTGTGCTCCGCAACGGGAGAGGCCACGATAGTGAGAGGCCCGCGTACCACCAAAAACAAACAAAAACAAAAAACGTTTCCTGAGCTCATCAGATAGTTATAACTGAACCACAGGATTGGGGGACACGGGGCCTCCGAATAGCCCTTCTCACTCTGGTGAGCTCTGGCCCTGAAACCAGGTGGAGTCGAAGCTGCAGGTTGGAGGTATTGCTTCCTGCGGTTGAGCAGAGCTGGGACAGCGGGAGCCAACACTTCCTGCCCTTGATTTACCAGAGTCTAATCCATGGCCCAGGGAACCTTCATTCCACACACTTCAGAAGCTCTGGCAGCATAGCCCCAGCTCAGAGGGAATCCAGAGCTGAGTTTATAAGCCCGCAGGTGCCTACAGAGAAACTGGCAGAGAAGTACTGTTGCTGAGCGTGTCTTCATCTTGGATCTTTGTTGCGAATACTCTGATGCCAGATCTCATTACTGCTCCGAGAAGGTCCTTGAAAGCGTTGCCTCTTCCCCAACGCCTCCTTCTAAGCGGGCTCAGGCTTCTGTGGTACCTGCTGCATTCCCCCTGACAAAGGGACATTTATATTTGATGCTGTTGGGATGAATTATGCACACACTCCGCTGAGCACAGATTTAATGAGGAGATTTCTTTTCTGTTCCTTGCTTTGGCTTTTAATGGATTCTAGCCTTTGAATTAAGCATTGGATCAGCAACTTGATGCTGCAGGAGAGAGAACTGTCCCTCCAGCTAGGGACTTGGGGCTGGCTGTTTGGAAGTCAGCTCCATCTATAGGTTTGCTCCACCTGGACCTTTTTGCTGGGTCTCGGGTGAATCCAGTGATGAGGTCCTCCATTAGGGTCAGAGAACAAGGACCATGCTCAGCAGGAGAGAGATAAAACAAGAACTCTAAGAAAAGGGATAACCCAAAGCTCATGAGAAGCCGTAGCTGCAGAAGTACAGTTCTGAAGGAAAACTACGGAACTGCAAATAGAAAAGTTTTCAGGGGCTCAGAAACTGGGATGGTTACTGCACAGCCTCTTATCTGTCTTAATCTGTTACCAATAGCTTGATTTTTTTCTTATAAGGAAATAACTTCTCTATTTCAAACTGATATGGTCCAAGGAGGGGTTGACTGCCTCCCTGCCTCAGAGTGGACTAGTCAATCAGAGGCTTACATCACTTTGGGTAGATAATTGATTCAGGTGTGGGCACATACCCAAAACTACAATCAGTCTTGGGATGCTTGCCAGAAATTACGGAAAGAAGATGCTTTTCCTTTGCTCTCTGCAGTTGCTAAGTGGTAGAATACACTTCTGTGGAGCTCTTGTGGAACACCACGTGGAGAGGACTCTGGACATAAGTCACTGGTCAAGAGCAAATAAAGCGTATCTCAGAGAAATAAAGGCCGATACTGAATGTACATGATATTATTTGAGTTCCTGGATCCAGCCATACATGAAGCTAATTATAAACTAATACATTGCAACTTTTATGAAAATAGTTTGGGGCTTCCCTGGTGGTTCAGTGGTTAAGAATCCACCTGCCAATGCACGGATTCGAACACGGGTTCGAGCCCTGGCCTGGGAAGATCCCACATGCCGAGGAGCAACGAAGCCTATGGGCCACAACTACTGAACGTGCACTCTAGAGCCCGCAAGCCACAACTACTGAGCCCATGTGCCGCAACTACTGAAGCCCGCGCACCTAGAGCCCGTACTCCGCAGCAAGAGAAGCCACCACAATGAGAAGCCTGCGCACCGCAACGAAGAGTAGCCCCCGTTGGCCGCAACTAAAGAAAGTTCGCGCGCAGCAACAAAGACCCAACGCAGCCAAAATAAATAAATTTATTAAAAAAAATATTTTGAGCTGGCTTTGTTTCCTTTAAAAAAGAAAGAATCTTCACTTATATGAAACCTGATAGGAAACCAAAAAGATCAGGAAAGGAGCATAAAGAAGTTCAAGGAGAAATGGGTCAGAACATAGTAGGAAATGAAGAACTATTTTTATGGGGTACTGGTATTTGGCATGAAGCTAAATCTTTTGCTTGTAGATAAAGGGCTGATCTGGCCATGTCTCAGTTCCTGTGTCATTCTTATCAGAGCCAGAGCTTGGAACTATAATAAGAGCAAAATTTTTGCTGTGAAATTGCTCCATATGAAAATAGAAAAAAATTGGAATCCGTTTATACTGTACGGGAAATGGAGCCAAGAGTTAAATAGGTTTGAAGAGTTCGTTGCAGAAATAATTTCTCCATGAAAATATAGCAACTTTATTAGAATCTTGATTAAAATAGTTAAGTCATCCCCTTGTTTTAATACTTCTGATGGTTTCAATCACACTTACAATGAATTCTGAAGTCTTTATCTAAATAGTACATGATCTGGCTCTTGCCAGCCCATTCGATGACATGATCTACATCCCCTTTCTGCCTAAATAACCTCGTCACAACAGCTTCTTTCCGTTCCTTAAGAGTCGAGTTTATTCCTATCCTTTGTACATGCTATTACCTCTGCCTGGAATGCTGGTTCTCATCCTCACTCTCTCCTCAGTGCAAACAGCGTCCCTTCAGAGAAGCCTCCTCTGAACAGCCCATCTAAAATAATTCCCCCAGTCACCCCCTGTTCCACTGGAATGTCTTCATAGTGTTTTTCATTATCTGAAATCATCTTATTTATTTGTTTCCTTGCTTATTTCTGTCTCTCTCAATAAACTGTAAAGTCCTTAAGGTCAGGGGTCCTGTGTTGCTGCTCACTGCTGAAACCCAGTAGGGGTTCCACAAATGAATTCCTACCTCACATCCCAGCCAGAGGTGGCTCACTCTCCACCAATATCCAATTTTCCTGAGTTTGATTTAAGGTACATGCTGCCTGGGTAGACGCTGCTTCCAGGATACCTTTTCGAGGAGGGGCTTGTTGCCCCACTGTGGGGAGGGTGGTCAGTAGGCAGGTTTTATATCAGTTCCTTCAGGGTCTTCCTGTCCTCACCTGAGTTTGTGCCCTTCCTGGGGTAGCCTGCATCTAGCAACTGAGGGAGCCAAGGAGATAAATGTACAGACATCTCAGCCCATCATGGGTCGACTATGATGGGCAATTCTTTTTTTTCTTTTTTTTTTTAATAAATTTACTTATTTATTTATTTTTGGCTGCACTGGGTCTTCATTGCTATGCGCGGGCTTTCTCTAGTTGTGGCGAGCGGGGGCTACTCTTCACTGCGCTGCACGGGCTTCTCAATGCGGTGGCTTCTCTTGTTGCGGAGCACGGGCTCTAGGTGCACAGGCTTCAGTAGTTGTGACATGCAGGCTCAGTAGTTGTGGCCGATGGGCTTAGTTGCTCCATGGCATGTGGGATCTTCCTGGACCAGAGATCGAACCTGTGTCCCCTGCGTTGGCAGGCAGATTCTTAACCACTGCGCCAGCAGGGAAGTCCTCTGATGGATAATTCTTACTCCAGATTTTCCTACCAGGTCGGCCAAGGCATTGCAGTTTGACTTCTGTCTGCCTAATCCTGCTTCATACTTCCTTCTACGGGTGTTGATCCCTAAGGCCCAGCTTCCACCGCAAACACCGTCTCAGCACCTGCTATTGGAGACTCAACCTGCAATAACACTCAGCTAAATTGACATTACCCTTCATCCCTTGCAACTGGAGGCGACCAGATGAGCAAGTTCTTGTCTATGGAAATGAGGTATAATATTTCTGTCTTATTTCTTAAAAGCTAATTGCCTGCCCTTCTCTCTTCCTCTCTTTTAGGGGCTGCAACGCAGACATAATGGTGCCTAGCAAGCTTTGACCATGCATACCAGGTGGAATGATGAGACAGAAGCACCCTGGTTCCTTTGACAACTTCATGGGACAGAAGCCTCTATCTGCACCGGACCAACTTACTTCCAGACTGTGGCACACCAACTAAGTAAACTTCTATTTTGTTTGATAAGCTACACTTTGTCCCCCCTGCCCCTGTTATAGCCATTTAGGTTATACTATAATTAATACAGCTTGGAAGAAATTTACCCCTCTTGACACAGAGTCTTGGGGATCCATTTACTCCAAAGTCTCCTTTTGTATCCAAGACTCAGTAATCCAGGATTGACCTCTGGGGACCTAGATATACCTAGGTATATAGATATATATTATGGTGTTCCTAACCTCTTCCTGTATGGACCCATTTCCAACCAATCTCATTCCTCAATCTGTCAGCATAATTGTGATCGCCCGTCTGACACCTGAGTCCTGAGTCATTTCCACCTGGTTTCATTTTTTTTCTTTTATTGAAGTATAGTTGATTCACAGTGTTGTTTTAGTTTCTGGTTTACAGCAAATTGATTCGGATATATATATATATATATATATATATATATATATATATATATATATATATACACACACATATCCCTGTGGTGCTATATTGCTACACAGTAGTTCCTCGTTGTTTAACTATTTTATACATAGTAGTTTGTATCTGCTAATCCCAAACTCCTAATTTATCCCTCCCCCATCTGTCCACTTTGGTAACTATAAGTCTGTTCTCTATGTCTGTGAGTTAGTTTCTGTTTTGTAAGTAAGTTCATTTGTATCATATTTTAGATTCCACATATAAGTAATATCATAGGTATTTGTCTTTCTCTGTCTGGCTTACTTCCCTTAGTATGATCATCTCTGGGTCCATCGTGTTGCTGCAAATGGCATTATTGCAGTCTTTTTTATGGCTGAATAATATTCCATTGTGTATGTATACCACATCTTCTTTATCCATTCTTCTGTCAGTGGACATTTAGGTTGCTTCCATGTCTTGGCTATTGTAGATAGTGCTGCTATAAGCATTGGGGTGCATGTATCTTTTTGAATTAGAGTTTTCTCCAGATATATGCCCGGGAGTGGGGTTGCTGGATCATATGCTTTCTCATCTCCGTTCTTCACTCACACTGTTGGACACCCCTGCACCACCACTCCACTGTTAGGACAATTTACTGACACGGACACCATGCATGTCCCTAGTCCCCACACAGCTGGCCTTTTTAAGACACTCAGACAGAGCCACTGCTTCACCCCAGACAATCCCGAATTGTTCCTCCTGTCTTGATCTGAGCGACCCCAAACTACCCAGTTCTAGCAACAACATGTCATCTCTCGATTTGACCTACTGATGTGAAATGAACACACACAGACATCCACAAATGTAAATCTTAGATCACATGTATAGAATCATAGTGTTTAGACTGAGGGAGATGACGGTTCCTTCCCTAAATAATCAGACTAAATTTGGAATATTTTGTCTTTAGCCCAGAGTGCGTTATTTTAATAATTCAGTAGAAAAACTGGAGCATGTTCTCAGGTGGATATTAATTTATTCACTAATTCATTCAACAAACATTGAGCACTCACTATGTGCTAAACATTGTGCTGTATGATGAGGACATATGGATGAACATGACATAATTAGGGGGTGGGATGAAGTGAGAAATCTCGATGTTTCCCACAAAGGAAAGTTGGAGAATTCAAAACCACACACAAACACACGATATGGGGGACATTTTAAGGAACTACAGATGTTCCATCTTCAAATATCTGAATGAATATCATAATAAAGAAAGATTTCACTTGTTCTGTGTAGCTCCTAAGGGCACTAGTTACGAAGGACTTTTTTCTGCTCTATAAAAAATAATTTGGCATTAACCAAGGAGGTGGTGTTATGTCTGCACTTTGTGGTACATAGGCAGAAGCTGTCGATCATCAGGGATGATGTGAACAAGATTTCTTTCACGCATTCAACAAGCATTGATTGAGAAACTACTGTGTGCAGACACTGTTCTGGACATTAAGGGCAGAGCAGAGATAGTTTTCCTGTTCTTGTGGAATTGATTTTCCTGCTTAGTCTGGTGATGTGGGAAGAGGTGAAATTCCACATGGGATTGAAAAACCAGCCCCAAGATCAATGTCAATGTTAGATCTGGCATGAAGATAGGAGAGCTAGACTTAAGAAAGGGGACTAGGTATTAATCTGGACTCTGCTAGCTATGGATTTTATGATATTGGACAGGGCAATGAATCTCTTTGATTCATCTTCTCCATTAGTAAAATAATCTTTGAAATTTTCACTCAAGCATCACTGTTTCCTGGTAGTCTGGTTTATCTGGAGAAGATTATGGAGAAATTCCATGTTCCTTGCATGCCTATAGCTTTCCTCTAAAGAAAGCAACCTTGGGTGCTCTTTATAGTATAAAGAGTTTGTTCCAAGCATAAGAATTAAACCAGCCCTCCTATGACTATCATAGCTGTTTTAGGTGTTGGTTACTAAGACGAAGGCTATCAGTGATGAGATAGAAGGATGGAGGCCATCTGCCCTTGAGGGACCTTGATGACAATTCTACCCAGTAGAATCCATCATATTGGACGGTGACAGACAACTCCCCAGACTCTATCTGAAACAGATGCTCTCAGAGAAGGTGGGGTATTAGAACTGTCATACCCCATCTTCCTGGTTTCCCATGGGACCACTACACGATCAAATCTACTTTGGAGTGCTTAGACAACCAAAGATAATGTTCCCCATATTACTCCCCTGCCTAAAATTCTGTTGACTTTCCATTGCTCTTAGAAGAAAACCAAGAACACTGGATGAACTACAAGTCCCTTCACGTCTGGCTTCTGCCCATCTTCAGTTGTGGCTCACTGGAAACTGGCTCAAATTCTTTGGCTCTAATTTTATTGTCCTTTCGTTTCCTCCAAAGTTCCACAGAGCTTTTGCATATCCTATTCCATGTTGCTTTGCTCATTTACTTCTCCTGTTCACCATTGAATCCGCAGTTCCTAGCACAGTTGCTGACACAGAGTAGGCACTGAAGAAATACATGAATATTGCCTTCATTTCATAAAAATAGTTACCATAACTCCCATCACCATAAGTCATCTGAACATGTAAGCTTCCTCAAAACCTACCTAATATACTAATGCCTGTAACATATATATGAGGCAGAATGTCATGGTGGTAAAGCATTTAGGCTCTAGGAGTAAAATCTGTGTTTGGGGTAAATTCCTATTTCTACATTTACTGACTGGATTAATTTAGGCAGCTTAGTAAACTCTGTGTGCCTTGGTTTTTCAACCTGTAAATGAAGTCTGCTAATACTAACTCCCAATAGCTATGTTTGTTGTGAAGATCCAGCGACCTTATACCAACCGTGCTGAGCATACAGCTAGCGCTTAACAAATTGTGTTTATTACATATTAGATTCCAGATATAGTCGACTGCTTTCTTCTTTATTACCTCCCTCCAAACTACTTCATACAATGGGAATTTTAAAAATTAGGAATGGAAGGTGTAACACAGCCACATGCATATACCATTTCTTTGAAATCTACCCTTTCATTGCATCCCAAGGAGTGTAAAATGATCCTAATGTGGTGAGATAGGAGTAAATAGGGTTCTCAGTGGGTCTGTGTTCTCTCTCCTGAGTAAGCTGAGTCAGCAAAAGAGTTGGGGTCATAGTTGTATAGTTTATTCTCATACCACTTCCATCTGGAGTGGCTATGTGGATTCCAGAAGAAAATGCTTACGGAAGTACCATGTATATAGTAGATGCTCAGGAAATGCCTACAATTCTGCATTTGAGTAAAAAGACCTGCTTGCTATTAACTGAGCTCAACTGACAAGGGTAATTCTGGCAGACTGTGTTCCCTGGGGAGCCCCAAACATTGTTAATGGAAGAAATTCCATAGTTATATGAGAAGCTTGTATTGTGTAGATTCTGCGAGTGGTTCATTAATTCACAATTCTGAGTTTTATTAAATTAATTTGAATTTTAATGAAAAAGAAAAAAAAAAACCTAAGCCAAAGTGATTCCTGTCTTGGGGAGAAGATAGTATTTCTATGCACGTTCAGGGAGCAGAAGGCCAGAAAGGAGAGAGAGGCCTCCTATATTTCCCCAGAGGTTAGAATCCATCGACCCACAGAGCAGGAAGTTTAAAAAAAGATTATCTTCTACACAGAAATGGTGAGCTTGTCATAAATGGGAAAATGTCACCTGAAAGATGACAGAACATGAGCAAAATGGGCTGGTAAGTAGGTAAGCCACAGCTCGGCAGCGCAGGTACCAGGATGCAGCCCAGCTGCGGGCAGAGCCCCCAGGAGGGTCTTTAGTCTAAGGGACTGGTGATGTTTCTTCTTAGGTGGGTGAATGATGCTTCAGACCCTTCAGTCTCCAAAGTTAATGCCAGATAGTACTCAGGAATGTTTTGGTTCCAAGCAGTCAACCACCAAATCAAACCGCCTTAGGCAGTAAAGTGTTTGGCTGAATTAACGGAAAAGACGAAGGGTAGGGTTTTAGGAATAGCTGGATCCAGGTGCTCAAATGAGGCCCTCAGGAACGGTGCCCTTTCTTCTCTTGGTTCGGTTTTCCCAACCTTGGCTTTAATCTCAGGCAGGTTCCTGCTGTGGGTCATGAGGTTGGTCACAAGCAACTCCAGAGCTTCAAGCTTACATCCTATCGGCCTGATAACCCCAGTGGGAAGACAGCGTCTCTTGGTCAGTCTTCTTGCGGTAGTTCTGAGATCTCATTTTGTTGGCCCAGCTGGAGGCACATGCCTATCCCCTAGTTATTGTTGTAAGGGATTGTGGTGGGCTCTGACTGGCCAGCTTGGGTCAGGAGTTCACTCCAAGAGCTAGAACCTTTACGTAGCCAGTCCCATAAGAACGACACAGTCATAAACTGAGGTTGGTTGCTTCCTCACAAGATAACTGGGGTGCCGGTATCGTCTTCAGGGAAGAAAGCTGTGGTCAGGAATTCTAGTGTCTGGGGCAAAGTGAAAATCAGGATCTGAGTCAGGAGATGAATTGTAAACCTTAGAATAACATGGTGAAGATAAACGTCCATGTTTGCTGGATATATATGAAAATTTATCTTATTTAGCATCATATCCCTAGTATTTCTCTTTGTGTCTGGCATGTAGTAGGTGGTCAATAAATATTTGTTAAATAATGACCGAAAGTATATTACAGTAACTATTACTACTAATATGATGATAATAACAGTAGTGTATAAACAATAAAACAAGCAGGATAGTCAAGAGAAACAGCCAACTGCTGTATAACCATTGGCTAATATGTACTGAGTGATTTCTATGTGCCAAGCACTGTGCTAAGCACTCTATTCCCAGTAACTCATTTAATCTTCACAACAATCCTACAAAGGCAAGGCTTGCATTATCCCCATATTACAAATGAAGCTCAAAGAGATTATTTGTTCAAGGTTATTGGATTAGTTAATCTAGACTATAGCTCCCCACCCCCACCCAGTTTCAGGGTGCAGACAAGTAAGTTTTTGCTCAAGTCCACTGTGGCTCGGTAGGGCAGTTGCTCCTACACAAAGTCATTCAGGCGCCTGTTCCTTCCATCGTGGAGCTCTCCCCTCTTCCAAGGCCATGTTCTGCTTTACATCATCCAGTCAGTGAAGAAAGAGAGAGAACGTGGAGAAAGTTCACTGACCCTTGACCAGCAGCTTGATGGCAGGGGTACTACTCACTGCACCACCGGGGAAGCCCTCACCTCCACTTTCTTGCTATATCTCTGCTCTGACCTCCTCCTGGACTCCCCCCACTGGTGGAGACAACTTTGTGAGAAACTTCTGGACCGGAGGTACACAAGCTGAGCGTCCACGTGGGGACTGGAGGCAAAGCGTGATGACCTTCACTCTTCCTCTCAATCAAATTCCACCTGCAGAAGTTCTCGCTGCTGCAGCAACCCCAAAGCCAAAATAATTTGATGATTTGATTCTAAAGAGATTCAGTGATATTAGCCGACTGAATAAGAAATGCGCCTTCTAAAACCATCCCTCTTTCCAATCTCTTTGATCATTAGATTTGTTCTTAATCTCACACACAGACATTCTGTGATTTTTTTTTTTCTTTCTGGCAGGTTAATTAAACCTGTCTTTAATTTTTTCTTTTTCTAATTCTGTCTGAGTGCTGGGGAAAAGATCTGAGTCTCTCATCTCTGGCAGCATTTGTCATGGAATATTCCAGATATCTGGAACCATAAACCATCCCCTCATTGAACCTGAACTCCCCAGCATTGCTCATTTCAGGCTGCTAGGACTCATACCTCATTGTTTTAGTAACTAACTTGGGGGGAGGGTCACTTAACAAGAAAATTGAACAATAAAAAACTCATGAAATTGGATATTTAAGCATTCAAAGTAATTGATATTGAAGAAAAAGTATGATAGACTAGAATTATATCCACACAATCTACTGCCCATTAGTTTGGACGTCCATATAACCCTAATCTAAAATGATGAGGGGTCGTTACGGATGCAGTCAAACACAAGGGTCTTCCTTCCATATATCAAAATCCATGTGCTCAAAAAATCCCCCTTGTCTTTTTGTCCCTACATTCCTAAAGCAGAAAGTTGATATTTGTGATTTTTTCATATTAGTTGACAATTTCTGGGGCATTGTGTCCTAGAAGTTCCATATTAAATATAAGACTTAGAAAAATATTTAAAAGGTTGAAATAACAGCTAGATAGCTGGAAGTAAAAGTATGAGAGGTGATGCCCGAAAAGGACAAAAAGAAAAAGGTTAAGAAAAGGAAGAAAGAAAACCTCTCTATACTTACGGCTGGAGGAGGCTGTTGGAAGAATTCTTTCCCAGCTCAAACACACACTACGGCTTTCCATGATTACTCTTAAAGCTGGTTGGTTAGCACACACCATGGTGCTTGCCTAATCTCAACGTGAACCTCAGATAAGAGAGGAAAAACAAAACCCAAACCAAAACAAAACAAATGAAGTGTAGAATCTGAGCAGAAGCCAGACAAGCTGTGATTCACTCAATGTTCCCAGCCTCAAATATCCCCTCTATAACACTGACCTCATTCTGCCTTCTCCCAGCCCTGCTTGCTCCAGTCTGAAGGTTTTCCAGCTTCACGTGGCAGAGAAGCCCTCTTTGAATTTCACATCCTTCTTCTGCTACCTCCTCAGTGTATTTTTCTCTCTCCTACCTTTCACTCTGGGAGCATCGGTGGCTTTTTACCTGTATGCCCGTGGCACTTGGCTCACCTCTGAGGAAAAATTCCCACACTCCATTGTTCCTGCCTAATAGGGTCTTCCTCTCCTTTGTTGAGGGGTGGGCTCAAAGCCAGGGGCTAAGTTTCATCCATAATGCAACCTCAGAACCTTGTACACATAATTATACATACTAGTAGAGTACACAATAATTACAGCCTGGACTGAACTGACTTCATTTATTCATCATTTATTACTCAATAGATATTTAAAAGGTGTTTAGTTTATCTTCCATGTCTAATTCAATGATTTTCAAAATGTGGATTGCAGCCCAGTAGTAGGTGATGAAATCATTTTACTAGGTTGCAAGTTGTAGTAAGAGAAAAAAAATGAAATAGAGCAATAGGAAATAGAATAGGATGGGATGGTGTAGAGTAGGCTAGACTAGATTAAGGCAGCATAGGATAGAAAGTGTCAGAGTGCACTTCATAGAGAAGGTTAAGTATTATTTCTTTAAAAATATAGATTGTATCTGTCTATGTATATGTAACAATATAGATATGTACACATACAGACTTGTGTGTGGGGGAAGGTGGGTGTGTTCTGGGTCACAGCCTAAAATTTTTGAAAGTCCCTGATTTAGATAACCTAATTTATGCTAAACTTTTGGTAGCAGAAAGAAGTAGATGATGACAGTGTATTTTGTCAAGCTACCGCGACCATCGGGAAGTTCGGAGTCAAACTTTCAACACCAGTAAGGCAAGTTAATTAGCTCCCATGGGCTGCTTATTTGTGTTCTGTTTCTGGGGTTGGTCTTGACTTTCTATCCCAATTTATATTTTCTTGGTTCAGAGACATAGTTATGTATAGATAAAAGCCCCTCTAATAGAATCTGTTGTTTTCAGTCGCCTGTCTTCTACTGCCAGCATGTTAGTTTTATACAGGGGAAACATTGGCTCACCATTCTCAGTCCATATTGTTAAGATTGAGAGGACCCTGGCCCTCCCGGGACCTAGGGGTCCCATAATCCATGCACAGTGGATCCCCATCCTTTATTCCCCGTCCATGGAATTAGTTTAGGCTGAATCATGTCACTCCAGTTGATCAAATGAGATCTAATTCTGGAATTTGGGCTGAAATTTTGGGGAATTTCTTCACAAGACAATGACTGGAGTTCCAACAGACCTCATCACGGAGAGAGCCCATCTGAGAACAACACTACACAAAGAAACACAGACTCATGGAGCAGAATGAATTCAGACAACATGTGCAACCCTACCACCAGCCATGGCCAAGGCCAGGCATATTTCCTCTTTCAAAATTAAGCCTGCTGGGGACTCCCCTGGTGATCCAGTGGTTAAGACTCCACGCTCTCAATGCAGGGGGCACGGGTTTGATCCCTGAGCGGGGAACTAAGATCCTGCATGCCACACGGCACAGCCAAAAAAAAAAAAAAGAAACCTGTTGGAGCTGATTTTGTTTGTTACAACTGAAACAACAGCACAGCATGGCAAACACAGCCAACTTGCGACCTCTGTGAAATGGGGAATGTGGCACATCTGCATGGCTCTTCCCAGCTATTCACTTTTCCGCCCTCTGAGAGGGTAGTATCTCTCCACCCCTTGATATTTGATTTGCCATTTGTGTTCAGCTTCACCGTGCCTTGGACATCAGGCTTGGTCATATGACTTGCTTTGGCCAATGGAAGGTGAGAAGTGGCCAAAAGCCAGCACCAAGCTAGAGCTTTAAGAGTTCTTATATGAGCTTTCCCTCTGCCACAAGAAAGGCATGTCTCAGATGCTCCCTCAGCCTGGGTCATCCTGCGAGGTAAAGACACTGGAACAGAGCCACACCTGACCCAAGCCGACCACAGCATAAGAAAGAAATAGACGCTTGCTGTTGTCGAATTGAGATTTGGGGCTTCTTTGTTTTCACAGCCATAAATAATTGACTTATTTTGCCATCATCACTGCAACAACCCCACAAGTCATTTTCCTGTATACAATCGTGAGTGGACACACACACACACGCACACACACACGCACACACACACATTCAAATTCCTTAGAGTTCTTCTCCACTGAACATTTTCCCTGGTGCTTAACAAGTAGACCTGAAATAGAAGAAACATTTCAAAACCCTCTGTGCAGATTCCAGGATGAAAAACACAGAGTGGATAGAAGAAAACACTGTGCTGTAAAAGAGATGAAATGATCTAGCCTGGAAGCCTGGCTTCGGGAAACAGGCAGTGGAGACACAGCTGGCTGCCATGGTTAGCCTGCAGCATGCAGATCTGGGCTCTAAAAGGACACTGGACAATGGAGAGATGGGTTCTAAGAGGTCTGTTCAAACTTTGATCACTGCAGAAGCGGAGAAGCTCTGGCCCCCAGGAGGTTGTCTGTGATTGGAATGAACTTTGAATGCATTAACTCAGCTGCACTGTTGTAGATGTTGTAAGTATGTTGGCAAACAAGACACAGTGTTCCAGGACTTCCCTGGTGGTCCAGTGGTTAAGACTTTGCCTTCCAACGCAGAGAGTGTGGGTTCGATCCCTGGTCAGGAAGCTAAGATCCCACATGCCTCATGGCCAAAAAACCAAAACATAAAACAGAAGCAACATTGTAACAAATTCAATAAAGACTAAAAATGGTCCACATCAAAAAAGAAAGAAAACCATTTAAAATAAAAAAGACACATTGTTCCTGCTCTCATGATTCTTTTCTTTTTTAGTTAAAAATTACAGGTTTGGGCTTCCCTGGTGGCGCAGTGGTTGAGAGTCCGCCTGCCGATGCAGGGGACGCGGGTTCGTGCCCCGGTCCGGGAAGATCCCACATGCTGTGGAGCGGCTGGGCCCGTGAGCCATGGCCGCTGAGCCTGTGCGTCTGGAGCCCGTGCTCTGCAACGGGAGAGGCCACAACAGTGAGAGGCCCGCGTACCGCAAACAAAACAAAACAAAACAAAACAAAACAAAAAAAAAACAGGTTTATTTTGAAAAAGAGATAATAGTCAAAAAAGCAAAAATAAAACCCAGAACAACCAAGTATATCAATAATTGTGACATATGTGATGTAAAAAAATATATATATACACACATATATGTGTATATATATATATATATATATATATATACTCATACATATATATATGAGCTTACATGAAGAAAAAGCTTAGTAAGATGTTTGAAACCAAGGCTGGGCTTGAACAGATTTCTAATGAAATAAAACTAAAAGTTTTGCTTAAAATACCTAGGCAATGTTCGGCAATGTTCAAGAAATTATGAGCACTCTTCTATATCCCATTTGCAAAGGTCAGCAACATAGGCTTCATGAAATGTTGTTTTAGCAGGATAGTTTTGGGTAATGATCCTGTTTCCTTATGAACAACTACTTATCTCATCCACTGTGTTGAGGTCTTCTTGTCTTTAAGAGTGTGATGAATACAAGGATGAGTGAACTCCGGTGATACAGAGAATACGACAATATAAAAATACTGAAACAGGGGCTTCCCTGGTGGCGCAGTGGTTGAGAGTCCGCCTGCCGATGCAGGGGACACGGGTTTGTGGCCCGGTCCGGGAAGATCCCACATGCCGCGGAGCGGCTGGGCCCGTGAACCATGGCCGCTGAGCCTGCGCATCCGGAGCCTGTGCTCCACAACAGGAGAGGCCGCAACAGTGAGAGGCCCGCGTACCGCAAAAAAAAAAAAGAATTACTGAAACACACATTTAAAGCAAAAGAGGGGACCTCCCTGTGGTCCAGTGGCAAAGAATCCACCTTCCAATGCAGGGGACACAGGTTTGATTCCTGGTCAGGGAACTAAGATCTCACACGCCCCAGGGCAACTGCCTGCTCTCTTGATTGAAAGAAGGCAGAGCCATGTGATAGACAAGAAACAAATAAATACATTAGATGACTTCAGAATGTGCTTTGAGCTATGAAGATAGAGGCTGAAGTGGTAAAGAATGCTGCAGTGATCGGTGGGGAGTACCTCTTTACAGGAGCAGTTCTGTTTAAGGGAGTTTAGAGCTGAATGATGAGAAGGCAGGAGATGATGAGGGGAAGAGTGCTCCAGGCAGAGAGAACGGTATGTGCAAAGGCCCTGTGGCAGAGAATGCTGGTGGTTAGCAATATCTGAGTTTCTCCTCTCTTTCCTGGGCACATCAATGAACAGTGTCTCCAGTCCCCTGCAGTGAGGCAGGGACACATAACTGAGTCCTAGCCAATGGCATATGGGTGGAAATGATTCACTATTGCCAGGCTTGGCCATTGTAACACGTCCAGTGTTCCTCCCTGCTTCCCCTGGGTCACCAGCTAATGTAGCCCTCGGGAGCCATGACCTGAAGATGGCAGAGCCTCTGTCACCTCTCAGCATCTGAAAGAGCACCACCCCCTCCTCCACTGACTCGTGCTGGACGGAGATGAGCGTGAACAAGAAACAAGGTTATTGTGCTGAGTCATTCAGCTCCTGGGGGATGTTTGTTAGAGTAGCTGGTGATCATTATCAGGTCTCACAATACTCTGAGGCAGGAAAGAACTTTCCATGGTCTTTGAATGGAAAGAAATTCTGTGTGGTCCCTAGAAAACGTACCCTACTCTCATGAGTAGAACAAGGGATGTGTCCTGGGTGCACTGCTTCCTCTACCCTCTTGACCCCCTTCACCTCGCAAACCTGCTATGAACTTCACCCCAGGCTGAGATGCAACAGTTGATAAACCCATTTGTCAGATGAAGAAACTAAGTCCCAGAAAGAAAAAATCTGGGTTTCTAGCTTCTTTTAAAACATAGAGAAATTTAGCGGCAATATACCCACATTGCTGGAGCTGGTGAGTCTCACTCCACAAAACATTTATCACAGGCTCCCTATTTTATATCCTTCAGACCCTCTGTATACTTTATTCTTTGTACTATTTAATAAACACTTATACAGTACTTACTATGTCCTAGGTACTATGCTATGAGCTTTGCAAATAGTAATCCATATAATTACCTTAACAACCCTATGAAAGGGTTACTATTATTACAACCATTTGAGAGATGAAGAAACTGAGATGGTTAAGAGACTTGCCAAAGGTCACACAGTTCGCAAATGGTGGAGCAGGGATTTGAACCCAAGTATTTTGGTCTCTGAATTTCTGCTTTTCACCAGTACACTACGATGCCTTCTGTGGCTTGGCTGGTCTCTGTATTTGTGTTTGAGGCCCTTTAATAAACAAATTAGATTATTTTACATGAATGGAACACAGCTGCCATCCAGCCTTTGTTATTTCCTTTCCAAATTTCTACCTATCAGCTGGGTAATTCTAGTAACTTCCTTTCCACCTCTGGCTGGGCTGCTTCCTGGGTGAGAAGGTGGTTGTATGATGTCCACTGAGCCCCTTTCCTAAGTAATGTTTAGAAAATCTTGGAAGCTAATTCCAAACACGAGCCAGGAAACCTTGCAAGAGGCTGTGTGTGGGAGGGAGCCTCACCACCACACAAGGGTGAAAAAGTGCTCTGTGTGTCATCTGCAATCATCCTCTCTCCGTACTTTCACTTTCAGAGCTCTCAGAGTCCCAGTGTCTTGAAGAGCTGTCATTTTATTTCTCCCAACTCCTCAGCCTTTGACTACAGCGTCATTCATAGTGACTGTTTCTTCTTTGAAGCACTCCAGGGAAATGCCCTGTGAGAAATTAAGTTTTTACCATTTTCTCCCTAGAACCAAAATATTTAGGCTCTCCAGAGAATGGCCTTCCCTGAAGTACACATCATCCCATGGAATGAGTTGGTCTCAATCTGGTGCTCCAAGCTTTGCAGAAAGATTGTCAGTGGAACTGAGCTGAGAACTTACCTGAATCAGTTTCCCACTCACTACAGAAACTGCTGCTGTCACATTCCTAACGAAGCAGCCCTCTGCCTCCACTGGGACACGCTTCGGTGACGGGAAGCTCATTACTTTGCCGTTTCTGGACAGCTTGTAGGAACTGGGAGCCAATTCCTTACATTGAACTAAAACCCGCTTTTTTGTAACTTGAATCCATTGGTCTTGCTTCGATCCCTTGGTCCATATGTAATGAGTCAGCCTGATTCTCTTGCTCTCCCTTTCTTTTTTTCCTATTCTTTTTTTTTTTTTTTTTTTTGCGGTACGCGGGCCTCTCACTGTTGTGGCCCCTCCCGTTGCGGAGCACAGGCTCCGGACACGCAGGCTCAACGGCCATGGCTCACGGGCCCAGCTGCTCCACGGCATGTGAGATCCTCCCGGACCGGGGCACGAACCCGTGTCCCCTGCATCGGCAGGCGGACTCTCAACCACTGCGCCACCAGGGAAGCCCCATGACAATTCTTTGAGCCATAATATATATGCCACATAAGACCCATTGGTTGATTGATGACTGATTGACTGATATAATCCAGTACCTTCTACTGCTCTTCATTTGATATGGATTCTGGCTGCCTCACCACTGTTTCTTCACCTGCTGCAAATCTTTTGGAAGGCCTACTCACAGAATGAGAATAAGACGCCAGGTCAGATGGGGCAAGGGACAAGGGCAGGGGAAGCTCTCCTTTCTCATTCTGAGCTCAGCCTGTCCATGTTTGTAGTGGTTTGCCTTGTCAAAACATCACTCTAATGACTCAGAGTGCGTTTGGAGGTGAATAGACTCTCCAGGTTCTTTTCTTTTCTGGGATATGAATAACACCTAAACCACGTTTCCCAATAGTACTATAATTGTGTGCTTGCATTCTTTAATTTAGACGTAAATTACATGTGGAGTGGAAGGCATGAACTGCACCTGCACCTGTCAGCTGCTTTTTCCGGATCATCCCTCTTGTTTCGATCTGGAGTTTGAGAAATGCCTTCAGGGTACACTCCTGTGTGAAGGGGAAGCCAGTGCTTACCACGTGTCTGACACCATGCTAATTGCTTTACATTCATTATTGAATGGAATATGCACAACAACCTTATCAGCTGAACTACTACCCTACCCTACACACACACACACACACACACACACACACATTTTACAGGTGACTAAAACAAGCATCAGAGACACGAATTGTCCAAGGTTAGAAAGTGGTGGAGCTACCGTCCAGACCCCGACTGGCTAGCTCTAGAGGAGAAGCTCTCAATAGCTCAGCCATACTACCTTTCATGAAAATAGAATTTGGGATCCAGAGAAATGCTCTCCTGTCTCAGCTCAGTCCAGGCAGAATCAAATGGAAAAGGGGAGCAGTGTCCCTTGGTCTTCTCATGTCAGCCAGTCGGAAGCATTCAACCCTGAAAACCCTCTTAGTAAGTTCTGAGCCTGTTTTCCTCCAATTTCCAAGGAGTTGCATTTGGCATCCAGTAAATGACTTGAATCTATGCCATTGTTGGTTTCGTTTCCGTAGGATCCCATGAATTCTGAGAAATAGCTGGTATTTTCTCCAAAACTTACCCTCTAATCCCCTGGGGATGAGGACATAAGCCAGATGAAACTCTGTTTCCAAGCCAGACGTCACCTTCTACCTTGGTGATTCTTGGATATGACCACCTGACCCATGCTCATTAGTTACAGAGACACTGGGGGATTCACTCACCCATACAAATGCTGCCAGGGCAGAGAGGAGAGAGGCTTGCATAAACAGCCCAACATAGAAAAATGTTTCATTCATTGCGTATTCTCCATTGATGTGTGTTTCCATGGTGACCTCTGATTATTTTTGGACCAGGAGTATTAATCCTATTGAATTTTTCTCTCCTAATAACTTAAGAAATTAATTTTCCATATTATAAAATTCAAATGAACAATCTCATAAACCAAGGTTAAGCAAGTTAAACTAATCCACCCAACGGCATTCTGGGCTCAGAAACACTGTTTTCCAGGTGGGAAAGGGCGGGACCTGGTGGCAGATGGGCATGCCAGACTGCACGCTTGCTCTGATAGTTGGTTCTTTAATTACAAAAAGCTGAGGCTCTTGTAGAATTGTTAGAATCTTCCAGAAAGGGCAGGAATGCTGAGACACACAGAGCTTTATTTTCTCCTGCTTACAGATTTTTCAAAACCTGCCTGGTCAGCCTGAGTATGTCTCAATACCTCTTTTCTTCATTCTAAGCTCATCCTTTCCCTAGTTTCTGAAACAAGAGCCAGAGACCTATGAATGGACGAGTCTTAGCATTAAGTTTACCCAACTGGACTCTGGAATTGGATGACTCAGGGACCATCTTTTGTGCTGCTGCTGTAATATCCTTTATGAACAACTTTGGCCCAAGGCAACCCAGCTGCCTCCTAATAACAGAACAGTCTTGTCGGTCCTACATTTCCCCCCTAACCTCAATCATTTTAGCTCAGGCTATAGGATTCATTTTTCTGCTTTGGCCTCTGCCTTACTGTTCAGTTCCCTTCCGTGGCCAGTTTCACCATCATGATAACCATATACGTCTTGCCGTAAACGGTCTTGCGTTTGCTACCCCCTTCAGGATTAGCAACATGCTATGAGAAGATTTTCTGGGATTTTAACCAGTTGTTTTCCTGACTGCTTCCCTTCAGCTCTTTCACTGCTGTGCCTTGTCACTGTTTCAGGATGATGATGGAGATTCTTGGACGCTTTGGATACAATGTGTCACCAACCTAGAAGAAAATCCAGAGTTGGCCTTTGCAAATGGATCCTATCCTCCAGATCTTATTCTGTACAAGTATGTAGGTCCTTACCAGGCTCTGGGTTTATCCTCTTCCCACCTGCCACGTTGCCGTAACCACCGTTATCTTCCCAACAGAGGAGCAACACCTGAACAAAATCCACATCGCTGGCAGTTTCAGTCCTGGTTCTTTTAGTTGTAAAGAGCGGAAACGCTGGCAATACCGCTAATAAAAGTGTTGTGCTTTATGACAAGGTTGCTTGGGGGTCTCACGCTATCATGGTAGGAACCAAAATAGATCAAGCTTTGCAGGAAAAGGGGCTGCTGGGACTGAAGCATCTCAGGCTCTTATGTTAACAATTTCTCTACACTGATTGGTTTCCTTTGTTTATTCACTCACGTGCTGAGCGTCCCTTTAAACTTTGACTCATATGGGGTCCTTACGCAGCCACTGAGGCAGATGGGCACTTTTGCTTATATTGACTCCATAATAAGTTTTTAACTCAATTTCCAAATCTACCCTAGAAGAGGATGTGGACAAAGTAGCCAATGGCCATTCAGGACAATGACTTTCCTGTTCTACTGTCCCATCCTAAGGCCTCAGGGATGTAGGTCAAGCTGGACATGGACCAAGTTACAGGTCCTGAGAAAGGAAAGACCAAGTCCAAGGTCTCGATGGACTACACACCCTCAAAAGCATAGGGGTTGAAGGACAAAACTTGAATCCAAAATGAAGTAATAGGAAATATTAGAGCAAGAAGTTTTGAGACAGCAACCTTGATAGGACCTGTCTGATTACTGCTGCCCCAGAAATTGACCCAGGAACTGAAGTACTCAGATTTGAAGCCTCAGCTCCTCACAGGACCTGCACTGGGGTTAACATACGCCAATCGGGCTTCATAAAAATTGAAGTTACAATTTCCCATAGACCCTCTTTGTTTCTCATGGGCTCTCAGGGACCCCGACTTCTGAGATATAACTTCTAATCAATGTGCTTATTCAGGTGAACCAGGCCCCCCCATCAACCCGCTAGGTTATCCTCTGTGATGTCCAGATACTGTGAATATTTTCTTAAGCCACCTCTTTTCCAGTGACTCTTAGCCAGACTCTGTGTTTCAGGTAATATCACTCAGAAGTGGGAGGACGAGAAGGAAGAAAGAGCATTCGGGTCCACAATGCCACAGACACTGCACTAGTTCACGGAGTTAGAGAGGCACGAGAGGAAATTTGGCCCCAATCCAACGTGGGAGACGTAGACACCAATTTATACACCACAGTGGGATCAGTGCTTCCAGAGGTTTGTGGAAAGGCTGGTGGACAAGGGAGAGGAAGTGACTTACTGGGATATTCTAGGAAAGCTTAACTGAAGAGATGACATTTGAATTGGCACTTAAAAGATGAAAGAGAAGTGCATCAGTTAGAGAAGGCAAGAAAGACATTCTAGGTTAATATCAACAACAACAATGTATGCCAAAGCATGGCTCTGTGAAAGAACATGACACGTATTAAGCAGGACCATTTTATCTGGAAGTGACAGAAAACCCAGTTCGAACGAGCTGCAACAACAACACGACACACCCCAAAGAAAAAGGGATTCACTGAGTCATGTAATTGACACATTCAGGAATATATTAGGTTCAGGAAGGACTGGATACCGGTGCTCAAACAATATCATCAAAAACCTCTGCCTCTCTCTGTCTGTCTCTCTCATGTTCATGGACACATTCATACTAACACACAGAATTTCTATAGCCTTCTCTCTTCACTTGTACATGCTCTTTTTTGCATCTTTCTCTGCCTTTCCTTCCCCACCATCTCTTCTATTCTAAGGCAGACTTGCCTATGCATGGCACACATGCTCACACACATACTTGTCTCATGCTGTGACCTTTTTCACAAACATCATGTTTGTCTCATAAGCAATTCTCATGCACAGAGACTTTTCTCTCACTTTCTCTGTCCCTCTGTCTCTCTTTCTATCTCTCATACTGTCTCTTCCCCACTCTCTCTTTTCCTGTTTTTTTTTTTTCCCTTCCAAAGCTGTCTCTTTCCTACACAGTGATCCTCAACTCCCTATGGGGCATTTGGAAATGGGAAAGGACAATAATTTTGTGTTTCTCTCTCTTCTCTGTCTCTCTACCAAGATACGTCTCTCTCCTCCCTCTCCCATTTACTCAGTTCAGTCTTGTCAGACCCTTCTCTGATAAATAACCAACTGAGAAGACGTGTAATAAAGCCAGCACTTACCGCAGGCCCAAGCTTTCAGCAGGAAAAATGCCTCTGAGAAGCTTTTCCAGCAAGAGCTAGGCACTTACTGCCACAGCTGAGTATCTCGTTGCTCTCATTGTATCCACAAATTAATATCAACAATAACTAAAACAAAGACTTTGGAAGAAAACAAAGCCCTTCGGTAAGATAGTTGCACAAATAATTGTTTAAAGGTAAGGGGGAAAAAAGTTTTAAAACTTATAACTCTCTTTGCTGCAAACCCTCTTCCGGTGTGTCTCCGCTCCCTTACCGTTGGGACTCAAGTTTGACTTTCTTAAGCTTCCAAATTAACCTGTCATGGTGGAGGACATTTGGCGATGACACTTGCCTACTCTCACCAGTGGACTGGCCATTCTGTAGATTTTCTGTGACATCCCATTTTCTCCAGGCTAAAGCCTGAGTGGCCCAGGAAATGGATACATCCACAGCTGGACGTGTGTCTGGGTTTGATGATGTATGTTTCTATACGCCATTGTTGCAATGTACAAGCATCTGAGCCCTATATAAGTACGTACCCCGGGGTCTACTGTTGTACCCCAGTGTCGGTGGGACTGAGAGGAAGTGTTTCTGAGAGTATCTGCATGTGCTTCTTTGTCTGGGTTTTTGAATGCATCCGAGTGTTTCTGTGTGAACGGCATTTATTTGACTTTCGATCCAACTGGGGACATGTTGTTTTGAAACTCAGTATAAAAGATATAGAGATTATTTCTTGTTTTAGAGCATCTATTCTTCCAGTGGTGAATAATCAAACTGTAATGATAGTTGGGTACTTTAGTTTCTTGTGAAAGAAAAATCAAGAAATGCACTCCTAGCATCCCCATCTTCAGAGAACAGGGCTGTTAGCTCAGGAGAGAGCCATAAGCGGCAGGCAAGACTCATCTGGGCTTCCCAAGATACGATTTTAGACGTTAGAAGTGACACAAACTGAGGCTGAATTAACTGGAGAGTGTCAAGGAAGCAGGACTGGATGCAGGGAGAGAAGGGGAAGGTTTTCTTGGCTGGGTCCAGAGGTTTTCTCTCTAGGGGCAGACACTCAATCTCTGCTAGTTGGCGCCTCTCTTTGTCCCATCGTTCAGTGAAAGCCCTTTCTGTTTTCCAAACAGAGGATTAGAAGCAATCTTTTCAAGGTCACCCACTGCACAACAAGACCCACGCTTCCCTTTCAGGCTTGTTTTGTAGAATCTGCTTGAAGTTCATGTTCTTCTGGCTGTCACCTCCAAAGAGCTCCCCTGGCTGCGTATGTGTGTATCCAGGTGTGAATGCATGCACGGCTCTGTGTGCTGGTACCCGACTCTGGCTGAGATTATGCACGTGAATAAAGATGCGGATGACGTTTCTGCGTGTGTGTGTGTGTGTGTGTGTGTGTGTGTGTGTGAGACTTTGTGCACAATTCGTCAGATGTGTGATTGGCCATGTAAGTGTGGTTTCATGAGGCCATTGGTCTCTTGTGTGAGATCCTTTGTGTGACCTCACTGTGTGACAAATGATCCCATGATGCTGACTGTTAACCAAATCTGGGCCATGCTCAGTGCTACAAAGCCACAGGCAAACGTAGTGATGGGTGTGCACGCACACACACACACACACACACACATAGATGCACAAAGGGTTCTTCCCATAGGCACAAGTCATTACCATCTCCTACCCCAACACACACTACACACAAAGATATACCCAGCTACAGAGTCACTTGCAGAAGATTTGGATACAAAACTCCAGTCTCCTGAGCTTCCCTGGTGGCGCAGTGGTTGAGAGACCGCCTGCCGATGCAGGCGACATGGCTTCGTGTCCCGGTCCAGGAAGATCCCACATGCCGCGGAGCGGCTAGGCCCATGAGCCATGGCCGCTGAGCCTGCGCGTCCGGAGCCTGCGCTCCGCAACGGGAGAGGCCACAACAGTGAGAGGCCCGCGTACCGCAAAAAAAAAAAAAAAAGAAAAAAAATCCAGCCTCCTCTTTCATATGCAGTGGTTCTCAAACCCCTAGGAAGCATTTGGAAATGGGGACAGGGGACAGATTTGATGATCACATGACCTGTGGGCGCTACAATACATTGTGTCCCTGTTCAATGTACTTTGCAGCCTCATCTAGAATCAGTACATCCAAAAGGCCTATAGTGCTGCCACCCGGAGAAACACACACGCACACACACACACACACACACACACACACACAATTAGAATCCTTCAAACACATACACATACAGGACAGCCCACCTCATACAAGCACCTAAATATAGACAACCATGACCCATACAACATTAGACAAAGACCAACAAGGGAAGAAAAATATATAACCAGTCATATACAACAGGTAAACAAAGAATCAAGCAATGCAGACAGCTAGTGACCAACTCCATCGTACAATCGCAAATTAAAGGGAATTTAACATGTTATTCTATACTTAAAATGTAGAAACTTTTTGTAAAGCGTATCTAACCTAATGTTGTTAATACTGCTTTTTAAAATATCTCTAGAATAATGTTTCTTGATTTTTTTTTTTTTTTTTTTTTTTTTTTTTGCATTACGCTGGCCTCTCACTGTTGTGGCCTCTCCCGTTGCGGAGCACAGGCTGCGGACCCGCAGGCTCAGCGGCCATGGCTCACGGGCCCAGCCACTCCGCAGCATGTGGGATCTTCCCGGACCGGGGCACGAACCCGTGCCCCCTGCATCGGCAGGCGGACTCTCAACCACTGCGCCACCAGGGAAGCCCCTAAAGTCTATCATTTTAATGAGGCTTTCCTTGACCATTCTCCAAAAACTTGCAACCCCTAAGCCTTCCCATGCAATGTTCTGCTTTATTTTTTATAGCGCTCATCACTATCAGATGTACTATGTATTTATCATTAGTTTCTGTCTCACTCCACTAAAACTTAAGCTCCTCATGGGCAGGGATTTTTGTCAGTTTTTTTCACTTGCTGTATTGTCAGAGCCTAGAATGATGCCTGGCACATCGTAGGTCCTCAACAAATATTTGTTGAATAGATAAAGGATGAGCAAGCCTCGGGTGCGTTCATCTACAAAAGGGGGCATGTTGATGCTCTCCTTTCACAGAGTCATGATGTCAGAGCAGCTGACACCCAACAGGCACTCAGGAAACATGAGCAGAGGGTAAATACGGAGATATCTCCGTAAAGATCAGAGGGCTGGACCAGCAGAACTCAACCAACCAGAATCCCCTGTAAGTGAGACAGGGTAGCAGCAAAGCTCCAGTGCCTACCTTGGAGACTCACTGCATTTTTTTTTTTAACATCTTTATTGGAGTATAATTGCTTTACAATGGTGTGTTAGTTTCTGCTTTATAACAAAGTGAATCAGTTATACATATACATATGTTTCCATCTCTTCCTTTTTGCATCTCCCTCCCTCCCACCCTCCCTATCCCACCCCTCTAGGCGGTCACAAAGCACCGAGCTGATCTCCCTGTGCTATGCGGCTGCTTCCCACCAGCTACCTATTTTACATTTGGTAGTGTATATATGTCCATGCCTCTCTCTCACTTTGTCCCAGCTTACCCTTCCCCCTCCCCGTGTCCTCAAGTCCATTCTCTAGCAGGTCTGCGTCTTTATTCCCGTCTTACCCCTAGGTTTTTCATGACCTTTTTTTTTTTTCCCTTAGATTCCATATATATGTGTTAGCATACGGTATTTGTTTTTCTCTTTCTGACTTACTTCACTCTGTATGGCAGACTCTGGGTCCATCCACCTCACTACAAATATCTCAATTTAAGCCAATACTAAACAACCCTCCCAAGGCTGTAAAAGTCTCCAAATGTGAGACTCTTGCAGCTTGAAAAGGTCTGTCTCACCAGCGAAATGCTTCCAATAATACCCAGAAACAAGATTCATTAAAAGCTCTCTTTAGCGTCATCAGCAATTTTGTTATTATCCCATGTCCTTCATAAAGTGCATCACAGATCTCCACTGTGAATTACAAAAGGAGGAGCGAGGGAGGGATGGGGAGAAAAGCAGCCCTGGCCCCAGGGAATTGCCTTACTGCACTGGGAGAGTGAAAGAAAAACAAGGAGAGAGGGATCTAGGAATTGAAAGATAAATTCAAACTAGGAGCAGCAGAATCTTAAAAAAAATAATAATAGTTTCATGCCCCGGGGATACATTTCATGAGTAAAAGAGTTTTATGTGTCTTCCAGATGTCAGGGTAGTGACACTTACAAAGTTTGAATAGTATTTGAGAGGGGAACTAAAAACAGAGGTCAAGGGGACCATCGGGGATTGTCAGAGGGACAGAGGGACAGTCCTAAGCGTGGAATTAGCAGTCGATCAATGTTTGTTGAATTAATACATAAGTGAATGAATGGATACAAAAATGAAGCAATGAACTGCCAAAATACTCTTACATACTCATACCCCATATTATATTAGCTCTCCTCAAGGAGTACTGGATGCAACTGAAGGAGTCTCCCCAGACTCGGGGGGTGGGGAGGAAAGAGTCCAGGGCAGCTGAATCCATATGGTGCAGTTAATTACCCCACAAAAGAGAGGGCTTTGTCTCATAAGAGACAGCAGAGCAGGTGCAGTAATTAAATTTCTGAGATTGGTCTAAGATATACGGCAGTTCATTAGCCATAGGTTCTAGAGGAATAAAATCAATAAACAAAGCTACTTTATTCCCTGAAGTTCTTTACTGAACTGTACCACCCTGTGCTCCTTGCGAGACTGTAAACCCATTTTCCAGCGTATGTTAATTAGTTATCAGGCACTTACCGTGTACCCGGCATTGTGCTAAGCACTTTGCATGCATGAACTTAATCCTCCTAACAGTCCCCGAGGAAAATGTGATTAAGAGCAAGGACTCTGGAGCACGGGGTCAGAATCCAGCTCTATCGCTTACGAGCTGAATGGACTTGGGCCGTTGTGCAACTCAGTTTACACATCTCTAAAATGTGTGAGTAATAAAAGTACCTATCTCAGACACGTGTGAGGTTTAAAGAGTTAATCCACATCTAGCACTTAGAACGTATCTGGCACAGAGTAAGTGCTGTAGAGGTGGTAGGTAATATTATTGCTATTATGTTGGTGAGGAAACTGAGATCCAAAGAGGTGAACGTCAAACAATCACGATGCAGAAGAGCTAGAATTACAACAAGGGCAATTTTGTCTCCCACACTCATCTTCATGCTCTCTGAAAATCTGAATTCATCATATTTTTAGGTCAAGGAACCCAAAATCCTAAATCCTATAAAAATAGCTCTTACAGCAGCTTTTAAGCTGTTATATCACAATTTTGGGAAAGTAGGAATGGAAACAGATGGGTACCAAAGATTTTTAGAAGGCAAAATCTATAGAACTTGGAGCTTTGATCGGCTGCACAGGAAGAACGAAAGAAAGGTCAGTGTAGTTCCCGATCTTCTGGCCTGGGTGCCTGGGAATTAAGGGGGAAGACTTAATGTGGGGTGTGGGGCTGGGGAAAGGATGCCAAGTGCCAGGGTTAAACCTCTGAGTTTAAACTTTGTGTGGTACACCTTACTTAAGAAGCAGCAAGATATTTGGGTCCTGACCTCAGCTTAGAATCCTGGAATAAATCACAGATCTGAGAGTCATCAAAATAGAAAAGAGGGTGAAATTGGAAATATGATTGAGGTCCCCCAGGTAGAGTCCTGAGCATGAGAGAAGCAGGCGATCCAGCAGGAAGCTCTCAGAAAATTCTTAGGGGTATAGGTGGAAGGAAAGGAGCCCCAAAGTGGATTGAGATGGTCAAAATTCAAAATCAAGGACGTGTTGCCAGGCACCTGCTCTGCCCCAGATGAAATGCACGTAACGCATAGCAATTTAACTATGCGGTTTGGAGAGAGATAGACAGAGAGATAAAGAGACACACACAAAGACAGGAAAACACAGAGAGAAAAAGTAAAGAGCACTCATGAATCCACCTGAGATTTTTCTCAGTGAATGTACGTGTTTGGAATGACTGTGAAAAGGGATGTGCAAATCGGCGGCTCTCAGTTGATCTTAGATGCTACACAGTGTATAGACATCTTGCTACCCTGAGTGATATCTAAACAAAACCACCAGGTCGACTCTGCCTTATAGTTGAGCTAAGAGATGGAGGAGTGTGGATCAGATTATGATATACTTATCTGAGGCTTTATCTCTCTAGGAAACCTGGACTCCATTATGAAATAACCATCAGTGTCACAAGAGCAGGCTCGCTGAGTGGTATAATGGAGAAGAACCAGAGGAGATGGGCCACCCAGTGAGTATTTTGCAGCTATTGAAGAATCATTAGATTTTCCCTGGAAAAGTCTGGAGTGAGAGGTTAGGCTGCTTTATCTTCCAAAATTAGTCACTGAGGTTTCAGTCACTCCAAGGGCTGGGCTCAACCCAGAGAATGGAAATTTAGCAAAACACCACTGCAGACCTTATTTGCAGATAATTTGGCTTAGACAGACTTGCAAGGGGGAGGCACAGGAGGGGAAATAGAAGCATGAGATTTAGAATCAGTAAGTTAAAATCCCTCTGCTACTTCATACCAGCTGTGGGATCCCAGGCAAACCTTTTCACCCAATCTGAGTCTTGATTTTCTCTCCTTCCTGTGCAATGGCACTATAAGGTGTGTCTGTCAGTGTTGTTGGGAGGAGGCATGGTGAAGTTCTGAGTGCCTGGCCCACAGGAAGTGATCAGTTACCATTAGCCCCCCCAAGAGGACACACAGAATGACATATCCCTGCAGGCTAATTGAGAAGATCCGTCAGCCTCCTTATAAGCAGGAACTTTGTCAAGAAACCTACACATAGTACCTACTAGATGTTTTATTAGGCTTTAAAATAGTAAAAAAAAGTTTTAAATAGAAGGAAAACCGGAAAAAGAAAATTTACAACTATTGAATGCCTATTCGGTCCATTACATGAACTCCTTTAATTCACAGAGCCACGAGGTGAGTAAAATCATTCCTACTTTAAAGATAAGGATGTTAAAAGGCATGGAGTCATTTACATACGGATGAGTTGGAGAGCTTGGAGCTGAACCAGGTTTGTAGGATGCCAGAGCTGACATCATCTCCCCACTGCTTCCTTAGAACAACACTTGTTATCACCGAGGTGTTAGTCCAAGAGACTGGACACATGGCTGGCATTGACTTCTCTGATGCTCGGAACTACTTCCTCATTTTATTCCCATTTTATTAGTCACGTTATACGTATCTTTGTCATAAGACACTTCAAATCCTTCTTGGAATGAGATAGAATACAAATGCTCTCAATTAAAAAAAAGATGTATTTATACACATGTATTAATGTATATCTATTCGTGCGTGTAGCTGTATGTGTATGTGAATGAGTGGACAACACGGCACGCAGTAGGTCTTCACTACAATGACTGTGCTTAACCCCTTGCTTCACTCCACTAGGGCTCTTGGTAGTTTCCACTGCAACTGATGGGAAACAGTGTAGTAGGCTCCAGGCTACCTGTGCCTGCAGTCCTGTCTCCTCAATCAATGAATAGCCCTGAGTACTGGCAAAGGCTGTTTTCCAAAGGGAAAGCATTTTATTTTTCATCTGCCTGCCACGTCTGCTGGAAAATCCCCTCGCGCCTCTGGAAGGCTTCCTCACGGTCAGTGGAAATTGCAGGTCTCCGGGGTGATCGCCCCCACTTTGTGAATGTGGAAACTGAGTGTGGTGGCTTGGAGGTGTAAGGTCCATCTCCCCTTGAGAAAGAACTTATTTAGCTGCAAGCAGTGCACCAAAATGAGGTGCACTCTGACTTAAGTGGAAGATTGAAGGGTAATTGATTTCAGCAGATTTATATTGAGCACCTACTATGTTCCAGACATGATTATGGGTCTGGAAGAGCCACTTTATGAAAAACAAAGATGGTACCTATCTCCATGGTGCTTGATTCTCACAAGGCAGGGGAAGGGTTGATGACAATAAAATAACGAACTGAATAATAGGATTTCTCCCCTGCTGGGCTTTCTGAGTTTCCTGATCTTTATATGTTATCCTCCAGGCAGGATCTAGAGATAAATGGCCCTGGGTCTTCTCTGGTCATAGCTTTTCCTGAGGCTCAATAAGAGTCCCTGTGGATAACAACACATTCCTTGGGTTCAAATAACAACTCTTCTCCATTGAGAAATCCTCTGGAGCCAGATTTCTTAAATTCAGATCCTTGCTATTCCATCTGCCCATTGTGTGACCTTTGTGAAATTGTATAATGACTCTGTCCCTTGGTTTTCTCATCTGTAAAATTAGGATAAGGAATTCCCTGGCGGTCCAATGGTTAGGACTCTGTGCTTTCACTGCCGAGGGCCCGGGATCGATCCCTGGTTGAGGAACTAAAATCCCACAAGCCTCGCAGCATGGCCAAAATAATTTAGGATAATAACAGTAGATGCCTGAGAGGTTGATGTGAAGGTCAAATGAGGCTACCCATGTAAAGGAAATAGAACAGTGCCAAGCACTCTTGGTAGCATTTAATAAATACGTTAACTAACACAGCCTCACTCATAAGATAGAAATTATCATCATCCTTCTCCTATGGGGTTGTTATAAAGAGCAAATAACACCAGACATAGGAGGTACTAAGTAGAGTTACTAACTGGCACAAGGTAGGCACTCAAAAATGTGAATTCTTTTTCCGGTCTCTACCACTCACAACAGAGATAACGTTTCAGGACATGGCCACTCTAGACAACCAGTTTCTGCATCAACCCTTCACTCCTGTAGCCACAGACAAGGCAGCCTGAGAGCGGAAGTGGGGATAGAGGGCTTCTGGACAGTGGACAAAATTTTGCCCTCAAAAAGCCCAGGTAAGAAAGATCTCTTTGAACTGGTTTCAAAACCATGAGCAAGCTTCCCGGAAGGAAGAAAAATGCAAGAGTTAAGCGTAGGGGCTTTGACGTGAAACCAGTCTGGGTTAGGATCTCACCTTCACCGCATGTGAACTGAGCATCCCCAGTAATCTAACTCCTCTGAGCCGTATTTCCTTTGTGTGTGCGATGGGAATAAATGACACGTGTGAAGGTAATCTGTGCGTGGCTCTGAGTATGGTCATCACAGCCATATCCAAGGCTCGCAGTCAATTGTTCCAATGATTCCACTGATCATCAATAGTGAGAAGCAAGTAATTATCAAAGCATGAGAATGGGCAACCTCAGGAAGCAGATGTCATTCTGACCTTGGTTTTGATGTTGGACATCTCCAGTTCCCTGCAGCGGGGTGAATTGGAGGATCTCTGTTATGGATTCCATACTCCTCGATATCCACACTTTTCACGACCAAAGCAAGAGCCGCGTGTGCCAGCAGACCGAGGCATGCGATTGGTCAGGGAATGACACGTGGATGTCAATCTGGAAACTTCTGGTATCTGTGGGGAGTCACAAAGCTTCGAGTATATATGGTTTGACGAGTTACGTCAAACCGTATATATTCATCAAACATTTTTATTTCCTCTCTCATTCATCCTGTAACTTTTAACATAGGTGTATTAATAACAGTTAACTTTATATGTTGTATTTACATTAGAGGATATCAAAGGGCAAATTGTGTATCAGCAAAAAGAAGAAATATCACGCAAGGACAAAATCAGGGACTTTTGATCTTCTCTGGGGGAAAAAGAGAGTATGTTTTCTGTTGTACATATGATAGATGTTATCACGTTAGACAGAAGTAAGACTTCGTTATTGTCATTACTTGGAGATTTAGTCTGGTTTAAGGAGATGTGTGAGCCACATTGACAAGGGGCCTGTACGGTTTTGTAACACGTCAACTTGGTTAGAGTGAGCTGCACTTCCTGGAATTTAATTTCTGGTATACTTCCCATTGGAGTGGCCACAAGGAAGATTCTTGGGAGATTTGGATGAAGGGAATAGTCACCATTTCGCAGCTCAAGTATGCTGCTGCTGATCTGCTAGCTCACCTCCCTGGCAGGAAGCAGCAGCCTCGTCCTCCCCTGCTTTACCTTCCCCTGGGTTCTCCTTTACCACTGATCTGAGGCTAGAAGTGTGCGTTTAGCCTCATGATGAAGGGCCTCAGCTTCTTCAGGACACCCTCATCACCAAGGGCAGAGGCAAAAAGAATGGACACAGGTTTCAGTCGACCCTCATGGAGGTCCAGTTCATGCTTATGGGTTCTAGCCTACACACGACCTTCCATTCCTGATCACCTGCTTTGTGGACCTCAGGCCCCAGCATTAGACACAGACCAGCAGCTGACAGACTGCTTAACCAGCTCCCACAATGGCATAAGCCGGTTCTTTCACACATCCCTTAAATACATATCAGACGTGATTCCTTCCTTTGGGGGCTCACACTGTAGCACTGTAGTGTGGGACACAGATATATACACTGTTAATTATTTCATAGCCACACACTAGATTGTTGTATATGTGTACATACCCACATACGTACATATATGCAAGTGTGTATACATGCCCCCGCCCCCCACACACATAATCTCCTATTGGTTCTACTTCTCTGGCTGAACCCTGACTGCTTAAGAGTCTTCTCCACACTGATTAACACCTAAATGGCATCCAAAGACCTGTCCATAGAAGATATCAGGATTCTTTTTTAAATTTGTTTTAATTTTTAAAATTTTAAAATAATTTTTATGGGAGTATAGTTAATTTACAATGCTGTGTTAGTTTCTGCTGCACAGCAAAGTGAATCAATTATACATACACATATATGCACTCTTTTTTAGACTCTTTTCCCGTGTAGGTCATTGCAGAGTATTGAGTAGAGTTCCTGTGCTGGCCCTCCAAGGAGGCTTTGTAAGGAAGTTATATGATTACTGTTTGGAGCTCAGAAGACATATTTTGCTGCTTAAGAACCGTGTGACATTGGGTAAGTCAAATAACTTCTCTGACCCATAGTTTCTTCTCCTGTAAAATGGTGGGGGGGGGGAGTAATACCCACTCATGTCAGAAACATATACTGCCAAACACTAATGTTGTCACACCCACCACCCATTTCCCAGCCTTCTTGCGGTCAGGTAGGGCCATCGAACTCATTCTGGCCAATGAACTGTGAGTGGAACTGAGGTACCACTTCCTGCCAAGACATTTGAGAGCCAATGTGCACGTCTTCAGCTCTTGCTCCCCCTAATACAGCAATTGTGGAGGCTATATGACGAGCATCTATCAGCCTGGGTCCCTGAGCGACTATGTGGGGCAGAACCCCCCACTGATGTAAACTGGACACTTAGCATGAGTGAGACATAAGCCGTTGTTGAGGGAAGCCACTGAAATTTCAGGGCTAATTGGTAAACTACAGCATAACTGAAAATCATGACCAATATACATTGTAATCTGGTTGATTGGAGGACCGTCTGAAAGTCCTGGAGTGAAAACATTTAACGGAGGGCTAGACATAGAATAAGCGTTCAATAATCATTTTCACTCATTGCTTTACACCTAGTTTTCTATTGGGTGGTCCGCCAATGTCAAGCCCTCCTTTCTTCCCCACATGTGAAAGCCCATTTAGGAAAATGTGAATCAGTGACACCCCTAAATGAGGGCAAGAGGATTCCTGCTTGGCAAAATGTTCTTTCATTTTTTAAAAGGATTCAGCGTAGGAGTCCTTAGAAATAGCAGGTGCATCTGTACAATGGATACGTTTGCTGATAAACGGTGGCTGAAAACCACCTGTTCTGGAACCTACAAACTGTGTTTCACCAAATGAGCAGCTGGGTGCAGGTGTTGCTGGAGATGCACAGACATTTTTTTTATAACAAAAGCCCCAAGACCTGAATAACAACTGCTCCCTAGGAGAGAGAGAGCAAGGCCTCAGTATTCTGGGGTCTCTAACAGCATGATTTTATTGCCACTGAGCTGCATATAGTGAAAATAGCAGCTACGGTGGAATTTTTTCAATAGCACAAAATAAACACTCAGTTCCAGCGCAGCACTAACTACCTGTGTGAATCTGAGCCTGGTTTTCATCTGTAAGATAAGGATAAATTATTATGTATCATGCCTACCTCATGGAGTATTGAGAAGATTGCGTGAGATATAAAGATAAAGCAATGATTACAGTGTCTGGCACATAATACATTCTAAATAAATCTTTTTAATAATAATTTTGATCATTGCCATCATCACCATTATTCTTTTCAGGACCCCATCTGTTGCTTTACTCTGTCTTCCACGACTGTGTAGACCGCTTGTGATGTGCTAATGATGTCACTTTAGAGGAAATTTTCAAGTTCTTCTTCTTATATCTGACCTAAATTTGGCAATTTAACTGCTTATCAGGCACTATATTATGTCTTTGCAATAGTTATATCAATTTATTTTTATAAAACTTCTATATAATCATTAAAACTCTACAGATAGAGACGTAGAGGCTAGGAAGGATTTGGCCAAGATGAAACACTTCATATTTTTTGAACTTTAAATTTTGGAGCGTACAAACCAAGCTCTTCTGGTTCTATAGACCTTGCTTTGCCCATGCTTCGCTACAATTTCAAGTGACTTAAGATAGCCGGCCACCTCCAGATACGGGTGCTTTTCTTCCCCTGGTCTGTGTTATTTTGGCCAAAATATATCCTTTGTTTTTCTAAAATTAAACATTGAATAGAATTCATAGTTAGATATTATTTCCCTGTGCTTTAATTCAAAAATGTATTTAGAGACATGCTCGTGTTTGAGTCTTGCTATAACTTTCTAGTCCAGTAGAGGTTCACTGATCCTCTCTTTCCAGATGGGGAGATCGAGGCTCAACGCAAGCAGGTGGTCCGCCTGGTACTCAGGGGCAGTGCAGAGAACACAACTCAGGTCTTTCAATACCCAGCGCATGACTCCTCCTTTTGTATTCATTGTGTGCTAATCATCACCATTAGAGAAAATAATATTAAAATTTTGTTTACCAATGCATCCCAGGAAGAACAAAGCACTCTACAGTTTTATGCAGCCAAGCTCCCTTCCAACTCTTTTGTTTTCTTTGCTGTGAAGAAAATGCAAAAGGAAATACGTAGTGCTAGAAAATAACCCCCAAGGCTATACCAATGAACTCTTTGCCCAAAAATAAACTCCACTTGGCAATAGCCACCCGCTGTTTCTCATAGAGTAGCTCCAGAAACACAGATTCGAAAGCCTCAGGGACTGTTCTCTTTCACGTCTCTTTCCAAACTCCTTATACTCTCTCCATTTTAAAATCAACGTCACTGAGGCATAATTAACATACAATAAAATGCACATACGTTAAGTATACAGTTCTATGAGTTTGGCAAATAAGCAGACCTATGTTACTGTGGTCCCAGTAAAGACATAGAATTTTTCTGTCACTGCAGGTAGTTTTCTTATGAGCTGTTGCAGTAAATCTCCTCTGACTTCACATCCCAGGCAATCACTGATTTGACTTCTTTCACTATAGATTAGTTTTGCCTAGACTCCAAACTAATGGAATTGTGTTTTTTTTTAATCTGACATCATTTACTCAGCATAACGTTTTGGAGTTTCATTCATATTAGCCTGTGTATCACTAATTTGTTCTTTTGCATTCGTAAAAAGTACTCAATGTACAAACACATCACGTATTTTAATGCATTCACCTGGACACTTAGTTGTTTCAAGTTTTTGGTTATTATGAGAAATGTTGCTATAAAATATTGATGAACAAGGCTCTTTGGGAACATCGAATTCGATTTCTCTTGTGAATTGCTAGGTCATATGAGATATGTATGTGTAACTTTATAAGAAACCTCCAAAACATTTTTCAAAGTGGTTGCAAAGAGTGAGGGTTGTAATTTCACCACATCCCTCATCATCCTCTTCTCCCAATACATCCTCAGGCAACCACTGGTCTGCTTACTGTCCCTAAAGCTTAGTTTGCTATAGCATTCTGTAGTTATGAATAAATGGAATCATACATATTCTTTTTGTCTGGCTTTTTCTGAAGCATCTAAATAAGTCAGACAGAGAAAGAGAAATATCATCGCTTATATGAGGAATCTTAAAAAAAACAATACAAATGAACTTATTTACAAAACAGAGACAGACTCACAGACTTAGAGAATGAACTTATGTTTACGGGGGGGGGAATGTTGGGGAGGAAGGATAGTTAGGGAGTTTGGAATTGATGTGTACACACTGCTATATTTATTTATTTAGCTATTTTTAAATATTTATATATGTATGTATTTATTTATTTATTTTGGCTGCGCCAGGTCTTAGTTGCAGCATGCGGAATATTCATTGTGGCCCGCTGGATCTTTAGTTGCAGCATACGGACTTCTTAGTTGCAGCATGCGGGCTTCTTAGTTGCGGCATGCATGCAGGATGTAGTTCCCTAACCAGGAATCGAACCCGGGCTCCCGGCATTTGGAAGTGCGGAGTCTTACCCCGTGGACCACCATAACCAACAAGGACCTGCTGTATAGCACAGGGAACTCTGCTCAATATTACGTAACAACCTAAATGGGAAAAGAATTTGAAAAAGAATAGATATGTGTATAGGTATAACTGAATCATTTTGCTGTACACCTGAAACTAACACAACATTGTTAATCAACTATACTCCAATATAAAATAAAAAGTTAAATAAATAAGTGGAATCATACAGCATGTACTCTTTTTTTTTATAAATTTATTTTGTTTATTTATTTTTGGCTGCATTGGGTCTTCGTTGCTGCACATGGGCTTTCTCTAGTTGTGGCAAGCGGGGGCTACTCTTTGTTGCAGTGCACAGGCTTCTCACTGCAATGACTTCTCTTTCTGCGGAGCACGGGTTCTAGGCACGCGGCCTTCAGTAGTTGTGGCGGACGGGCTTAGTTGCTCTGCAGCATGCGGGGTCTTCCCGGACCAGGGCTAGAACCTGTGTCCCCTGCATTGGCAGGGGGATTCTTAACCACTGCGCCACCAGGGAAGCCCAGCAAGTACTCTTTTTCCCTGTTTTTTTAACTCAGCATAATGATTTTGGGATTCATCTGTTTTCACGTGTTACTTGTTACTGCTGAATAGTATACCATTGTGTGGATGTACTACAATTTGGTTATTCATTAACATTGATGGACATTTGAATTATTTCCAGTCCTCGGCTATTATAAATAGTGCTCCTATAAACTTTCATTTACAAGTAGTTGTGTGGACATTTGCTTTTGTTTTTCTTGAGTAAATACCCAGGAGTGGAATAGCTGAGCCATATAGTCTGTGTACAATTAACTTTTTAAGAAATTGTGATATTGTTTTCAAAGGGGGTTATACAATTTTACATTCCCATGAGTAGTATATGAGAGGTTTAGTTGCTTCCTATCTTTACCATCATTGGGCATGATTACTCTTTTTAATTTTAGGTATTCTAGTAGGTACATAATATTGTCTCATTATGGTTTTAATTTGCATTTCCCCAATGGTTAATGATGTACATCTTTTCATGTGCTTATTTTCTATCTGTATATCCATTTTTGGTGAAATGTCTGCTCATACCCGTTGCCCCTCCTTTTTTTTTTTTTTTTTTTTGCGGTATGCGGGCCTCGCTCTTGTGGCCTCTCCCGTTGCGGAGCACAGGCTCCAGACGCGCAGGCTCAGGGGCCATGGCTCACGGGCCCAGCTGCTCCACGGCATGTGAGATCCTCCCGGACCAGGGCACGAACCCGTGTCCCCTGCATCGGCAGGCGGACTCTCAACCACTGCGCCACCAGGGAAGCCCGCCCCCTCCTTTTTTAATATTGAGGCGTATGTCTTCTTATTATTGAGTTGTCAGAATTCTTATTTTTTAGATACAAGTCCTTTTATTATTATTTTTTTACTATTGAGTTATAATCGACCAACAACACTGTGTTAGTTCCAGCTCCACAGCATAGTAATTTAATATTTCTATACATTAAAAAATGATTACTGAAATAAGTCTAGTTACTCTCAGTCATCATACAAAGTTCACCTTGGGTAATTTTCACTACTTTGTCTTCCAGTGTGCTGACCTGTTCTTCTGTATCATCTTATTTTTTGTTAATTCCTTCTAGTGTAGTTTTTATTTCTGTTATTATATTCTTCTGCTCTGAGTTGTTCTTCTCTATATTGTCTAAATCTTTGTTAAGGTTCTCACCATGTTCATCCATCCTTCTCCTGAGTTAATTGGGCATCTTTATGATCGTTACCTTGAATTCTTCGTCAGGTAGATTGCTTATCTCCACTTCACTTAGTTCTTCATCTGGGGATATATCTTGCTCTTTCATTTGGAATATATTCATCTGTTGCCTCATTTTACCTAATTCTCTTTTTACTTCTATGTATTAAGTAGGTTAGTTCCATTTCTTAATCTTGGAGAAATGGGCTTTTATAGGAGATATCCTATGGGGCCCAGCAGTACACTCCCCTCTGGTCACCAGAGCTACATGCTCTAGGGGTGCCCCCGTGTGGGCTGTGTGGACCCTTCTGTTTTCGTGGAGCCAATCACTGTAGGGTATGCTGGCAGGCCAAGCTGTCCCCTGTACCAGTTGGCAGCCAGGCTCTGCCTCACGCAAGGAATGCTGTCTGCTGGTGGGCAGGACTGTGTCCTGGCATGACAGGCAGCAGGGCCTGGGGTTCCTAAGGCTGGTGTTGGCCTGCTGTTGGGCGGAGCCATGTCTGTGAACCCCCTAGTGGGTTGGACCATGTCCCAGGGCAGTTGGTTGTGGGGCCCTCAGTGTCCCAGGGCTGGTGCCAAGTCACTGATGGGCAAACTGTCTCCCCTACAGTTTTGTTAGTGAATCGTTATAGGGTATGTTAGGGCAGATCATACAGGGTATGTTAGGATAATCACTCTCAGTTGATATTACTCTTAAGCTGCAGCCTTTCCGATGTTTCTTACTAAAAGGCTGGGGCAGAGTGAGCAACATGTTGTTTATGAATGAAGTCTCTCTTCTGACCAAACTGAAATTCTAACATCCTTTCAGCTTTTGACCTCTAGTTTCTCTGTTTCACTTTCATCCCAGGAGGGGCCACTACCTTGTAAGCCCCACATTGTCTCACCCTGCATACGTGCAGTCTAGCTTTTAGCTAAGGACTCACGAGGGCCCCACACACAGAGTTCTGGGGCACTCTCCTTTTCACATCTCCCTTTTATTTATGTGTGTCACAGATTTCAGCTCCTTCAGCTACCCCAGAGGCTATTCTCTGCTTCCCTGATGCAGTACAACTGATGTTCTCTGCTTAGCTCACAGCTTCTTCTTCATTTGGGAAATTAACCCCTGATAGAGAACGAGGGCAATTATGGGACTCACTTGGTTAATTTTCCTCCTTTCAGAGATTGGAGACTTGTGCATCTTGATGTCCAATCCTTGAAAACCATTACCTCACTTATGTTGTTTAGTTTTGTATCTGGTTATATTGAGAAGGTAAGTCCACTACTACTATGGCTGGAAGCAGAAATTCACTCAAACTTTTTTGACAAGGAAGCATAAAGGAGGCCAATGGGTTAATCTCAGCTGCCTATTCTAATTGATTGGTCATACCCTGAGAAGGATTTGGGGTCTGGATACCAAGTTTTGGGATTGATTAGTAAGTCCTTCCATAGATAATAGTGGTTAAATTAGAGACTCATATTACTTACCAGTTTGCAGGCTTTTTCTTTTTTTTTTTTAATTTAATTTTTTATTTTATTTTATTTTATGGTACGCGGGCACCTCACTGTTGTGGCCTCTCCTGTTGCAGAGCACAGGCTCCGGACGCACAGGCTCAGTGGCCATGGCTCACAGGCCTAGCCACTCCATGGCATGTGGGATCCTCCCGGACTGGGGCACGAACCCGCGTCCCCTGCATTGGCAGGCGGACTCTCAACCACTGCGCCACCAGGGAAGCCTGCAGCCTTTTTCTTGAATCTTAGCTCCTCAAAGGAAAAAAGGTCGTCTTGTTTTAATACCCACAGGACAGTCTTTTTAGATAAATGAAGCTGCATTTTATTTTTGCCCAAACGCTGCCCTGGACCAAAGGTCCTGTTGAGAATTTAATTCTTGACTTTCTCTGTTCCAGGCATCATGTAGACAATTCCCGGTGTCATAAAGACTGCTCATGCTCACCTATGTCTGGTTCTGCTCTCCTTCTTGCAAACACAGAAAGACTATGATTTCTAGCTCACGGCAGTCAGGCAGGAGCAAATGACTAGATCAAGGTAAGAAAATGTGAACAGAAGAGATAGGTGTCACTTATGAATTGAAGCATTAAAGCTACTTCACGCTCATTCTTCTCATGCCGTGGTGATCTTGGGAGCCACGTGTTAAAGTGATAGCAAGAAACAAAGGAAGAAGACTGGATCCCTGAGTCACTGGATGGAGCAGAGCTCCTACCAATGCAAACCGGCCCTTTTAAAGGTGATAAATAAACTTATATTATGCTGTATTATTCTTAATATATCCTGTTCCTTCAAAAATTTTGTCTTCTGTTCCATTAAAACATCAGCATTTCCTTTCTTTCTCATCATCTTGGATTAAAATTCTAAACCTTTAAGGTAATGTTTGCAAATGGCTCAACTTCTCCCATTATCAATGAACTTTATCAGTATTAACCTATGAGACTTTAAGGTCTACAGTTCTATGCAATGCCTGTGTCTACCACTACTGGTCTTCCCTTCAATGATCAGGTAGTGTGCTTCTGTTCTTCAGGGACCTTATTTCTAAGCTGAGGTCTAACCCAGGTTTTATATCCAAAGGGAGAGACAAGGGATATTTGAGGGAAATGAACTATTGCCTTGCATGCCAGAGGCAAATCTCTTGAGGCAAATCCCTTGAGTCTTTTGACATGACTTTCTTAAATTTGGTTCTTATAAAGCCTCTTTATCTGAGTAAAGTCCAGGCCGAGACATGGTCATGTTCCCATGACCAGTGGTACGGCATGTTTGCTAAAAGTCTTTATAAAACCAATTGTCTCTGTCTAGTTTAGATTATCCCAAGAAAATGCATCAACAAGTTTTGACAAATATGATCACCATCAACACATCCATCACTCTCATCAGTTTCACCACTATCACTATCATCAGGGGAGCATTACTACCACCACCATGACTGTGACCACCATTATATTGTTAAAATCAGTACCACATCTTTACTGCTAACATAAATGCCTTTATCCATATAAAGATCACTTCTGTAGCTATTTCCACCATTACACCATCATCTTTGTAATAATCACCTTTATAATCAATCATCATTATTGTATCCTTTTGAATAAGGAATTGTCATCAACACCATCAGTATTACTATTACCTTTATCAGTTAATCCACTTATAAAACAAGCATGTATTGCCCATCTAACATGGCCAGACACCATGACGGTGGTGAACAAGTAAGTCAGAAGTGACCCTAGTCTGCCTGTGAAGACAGATATTTAAACAAGCATGAATGATACAGAAAGTATCATTAATGCAGGTATTCAGGAGATATAGGTACTGTGACAAGGCATAGGGAACAATTTTGTTTGGATGAGTCAGGGATGGTCTCTGGGAAGAAATGATTCTAAGCTGAGCTTTAAAATATATGTGGGAGTTATCTAGATAAAGATGGTATAGAGACAGAGGAAATTTCAGGCTGAAGAAATAGTAATTCACAAAGGAAACCAAAAGCAAATGGCAAATATCTGATGCTTTAGCCTTATTAGTAATAAATATTTAATTAAATAAAGTGTCATGGTCACCTATCAAGTTGGCAAGACTATTTAAATGTTAATACCCAGTTTTGTTAAGAATGCCATCAGAGTAGCATTCCCTTAGACTATAGGATTTGTGAAACTTGTACAACTTTCTGGAATGCATTGTAGAACATATCAAAAACTTTAAAAAAATGTTACAATTTTGGAAATTTTCTAGGAATGTATTCTAATTAAAAAAAATAAAAGCTCACAGAAAGTAAAGTGGTAAAAAAAAAATTCTGGTTCAGCCACATAATGAAAGAATAAATGAATATTGCACAGCCATTAAAATTACATTTTAAGGAAGATGTGTTGACGTAGGAAATTGCATGTGATATAATGTAAAATGACTAATAATAGAATATGAATCAGTGTATGCAGAGTCTGTAGTCAGGATAGGCTAGGGCATGCTGTACTGATAAACAACTCTTGAATCTCAATGGCCTAATTCAGCAAAGGTTTGCTTCTTACTCTTGTCCCGGTCAAGTGCAGATGACACAGCTCTCCTGTATCACAGTCCTTTGAGGAGTAAAGCAGGGACTATGTAGCTGATTTTGCAGAGAGTTTTTTGGTTTGTTTGTTTTTTTAACATCTTTATTGGAGTATAATTGCTTTACAATGGTGTGTTAGTTTCTGCTTTATAACAAAGTGAATCAGCTATACATATACATATATCTCCATGTCCTCTCCCTCTTGCGTCTCCCTCCCACCCTCCCTATCCCACCCCTCTAGGCGGTCACAGAGCACCGAGCTGATCTCCCTGTGCTATGCGGCTGCTTCCCACTAGCTATCTACTTCACATCTGGCAGGGAGTTTTAATCAAGCCTGGAAAAAGTATGCATCATTACCACCCCATCCTTTTGACCAGACTCAGTCTCATGGCCCAGCTAACTTTAAAGGAAGTGAAGAGGGACTTCCCTGGCGGTCCAGTGGTTAAGACTCCATGCTTCCACTGCAGGGAGCACAGGTTCCTGATCCCTGGTCGGGGAACTAAGATCCCACATGCTGTGTGGCGCAGCCAAAGAAAAAAAGAAATAAAGGAAGTGGAGAAATGTGCAGGAACACATGGATAGTTGGTGAGAACGAACAATATCTGACAAATTATGATTTCCAGTTTTAGAAAATCAGTCTGCGTATCTATTCATGTATCTATTGATCATCAGTCTGACTACCCACCTATTCATCCATCCATGCCTCCATCCGCCCATTCATTTATCAAATTGTATTTAGGAAGAGATTGGAAGGAACACATGGATGCGCTTACAATGATTATATACAGGTACACTGGGGGATTTTTTTCCCTTATCTTGTTCTAAATTTTTGAAGTTTATTACATTGTACGTGTGCTTATATAAAATCAGAAAAAAAGATGTTCCATTTCATTTTCAAAAGAGCAAGCAACACACTTCAGTGATCTCCTTGATTAAGGGGGAGGCTAATTTGAATTAGCAACATCCTGAGTTATAGACTGTTTGCAAAGAGATACAGCTTTATTACTTTTAACTAGCGTCTTGGACCTGCTTTAATGGATAGGTAGGAATGATTTATAATTAGCCTAGTAATTGTTTGCCTCTAATTGAATACTTCTAAAGTGGCTTGAGAACTTTCTTATGTGCTTCAGAACGTCAGCTCAATTTCTCTTTTAGTGTCACAAATTCTTGAATGGATAGAATGCAAATTCATGAGCTTTTATTGTAAGCAAATCAAAATAAATGCTCACAATGATAGGGAAATGAAACTTTACATGATTGGGGGAAGAGCATTGCCCAACAGAGATATTTATTGAATACTAGTGTCTCCTATGAGATAGGCCCAGGAATAACATGATTTGCATCATATAGGAATGCACAGAAGTATTTTTCTCTAGCCCATGGACACAAAGGAGCTAGACCTTACCCTCTGCCCTAAGGCAGTCTCAAAGACCCCTCTTATTTTCATTTCACCAGTCCAGGAACACTTCCTGGAGGAAAGTCTGAATGTGTTTGACTACCTCTTTTGTTTCAACTGAGATCACACACTCTCTCAATTTTGCTGTACAACCAGAGTGGCCTTCCCAATCAATATGCTTCCTGCCACCCCAGGGTCTTTGCATATGCTCTCCACTGTACTCTCATTACAGAAGCTTCTTTCCTCCTTTTCTCTACTTAACTCTTACTAGTACTTCAGAACTCAGTTCAATTTTCCCGACAGAAAATTTTGGCCTGTTTAGGCCAAATCTCCCTATCACACACCATGTATCTCTCTTTCAAGTACTCATTTTAGGAATAACTTTACAGTTTATGTGGAATTTCGATTTCCGCCTATTTCCCCAATTATAATGCAAGTTCCATGATGATAGGGTAACCTGTCATTTTGTTCTTCTTTATTTCCCCCAAGTTTAAACACTGGACTTGGCACAGAATGGGCACTCAGTAAATATGTGGTGAACCCAGGGAAAGAAGGAAAGATCTGGTGAGAAAACTGTGGCACACAGAGGTTAAGTAACCAGCCTTGCAGCTAGAAGGAACACTCTGTCTCCTGGGAGAGATGTATTATGAAACTGGAAAATAAAATAATAAATCGTAATTCATATGAATGAATAATGCCAGAGATGCCTAATGGAGATGCCACCATTTATTGTCACAGGTTCTGTGCCAAGTGTTTTATTATAATAGTCAATCCACAGAACCTCTGTGATTGGTTCATTATCCAAATTTTGCAAATTGAAGGTTAGGGAAGTTAAACAACATTGGGGGGCATATAAGGGTTGTTTTTTTAAATATAAAATGGTTTAGACCTATTGAGAATAATGTGACAAACAGCCATGAGGTCAGACAGCATTAACTGGCAGAGTGAAGGTTCAGCTTCAGGACTGCCTGACTCCAAACACCCCAAGTGTAACTCCTATGCTAACTTGGCCCCTAAAATTCAATGATAACTGAGATACATATAGGGAGTGATCAGGGAAGGATGGTGAGACTGTGAGAGTTCAGAGAGTGGAGAGATGAGTCTTGGCTGGAGGAAACAAGGAACTCTTGGTGGGAAATTTGATATTTGAGTTGGTCCACCTGTGAAGATGTGGAGATGGGCAGTGACAGGCATTCTAAACATAAGAAATAGGATGAGCACAGGCTTGGTGGTGGTAGTCAAGTGCAGGGCATGTGGCTAGGGCCGCAGTGCAGTGGGGAGGCACATTTAGGTACAAATATGCATGGCTTTCCTACCACGGGATTTAACAGATTGGGATGAGTCAATGGCCACTCAGACTCAGGTGACTCAACGAATTAGAGTTCAGGCAGGCATTGGGCATGAGCATTGATGCACCTTGATCAAATGAGGCAAGATTCTAGCATCCAAAAGAGTCTATAATAAGTAGACGTATTTTGCCTGGACACATGAAGGATGACATTCACATGAGCAAAAATACATTTTGGGCTTCCCTGGTGGCGCAGTGGTTGAGAGTCCGCCTGCCGATGCAGGGGACACAGGTTCGTGCCCCGGTCCGGGAAGATCCCACATGCCACGGAGCGGCTGGGTCCGTGAGCCATGGCCGCTGAGCCTGTGCTCCACAACAGTGAGAGGCCCGCGAACCGCAAAAAAAAAAAAAAAAAAAAAAATATGCATGATATAGAACACATATTTATTATATATAGTTCTATAAATTATATGACTATAGATAATTTATTTTGAGGAATTGGCTCACATGATTATGGAGGCTGAGAAGAACCAGGACCTGCCGTCTGCAAGCTTGAGACCCAGGAAAGGCAGTGCTGTACTTCAGCCTGAGTCCTAAGACCTGAGAACAGGAGGGCCAATGCCCAAGGGCAGGACAGGCTGAAGCAATCAGGCAGAGAGGATTCACCTTTCCTCTGCCTTTTTGTTCTATCCAGGCCCTCAGTGGGTTGGATGATGCCCACTCACACTGGGGAGGGAGATCAGCTCTACTCAACTCAAACACTAATGTCTTCTGGAAAGAACCTCACTGACACACCCAGAAATAATGTTTAATCAGGTATCTGGGCATCATTGGACTCAGTCAGGTTGACACGTAAAACTAACCATCGTATTTTGCCATCTTGCAGGCTGCTGCATAGATAAAGTGGGTTACAGGTAACATGCACTTCATGATGAGAGAGAAAAAACCCCATGCCTTTCCCCTATCTCTCACAATACACTCTGCGCCCTTGAGAGTCATGAAGACCAACCATTAATCTAGGGTAAGTCCCCTGTTTCAAGACTGGGGATTAGACACTTGAACTATTTCTTCCTTGGGAGATCCAAAACCACAGTCTTAAGAATTCTGAGAGAGGCAAATCCATGGCATTATTAAGTACATGGGCTTTGTAATCTGACAGTCCTAGATTAAAATCCTGAATCCAAATTCAAATCCACCTAGCTTAAACTCTTTGAACCTAAAATTTCTCATCTGTAATGTGTCATAATATGTCTCACCTCAGAAGATTCTGTGGGATCACTGAGATGTGTGGGATGTCTCAGCCCAGCACCTGGAGTAAACGTTAGGTTGCTGCTACTTGAATTGGCACTTGAATTGCTATGTCACCTGGGTGTATTTTCAGATTTAGTTAAGAAGGCAGAGTGTCAGATATTTAAAGTAGCTACCAAAGGAATTCAGATTTGTTAATATCTACTGAAATTAAAACTATGCATACCTAAATCACCCAGGAATTCCATTTTTCAGTATCAGATCTTGAGAAATACTCACATTTGCCCAAGAAAGCATTTAAAAAGATGTTCACTGCAGCATTGTGTATGACTTTAAAAAAAGAAACAATCTATATGTTCATTGATGGGAATTTAGCTAAATAACTGCGATATAGTCACACTATGGAAAATAATCTATAGTTTGAAGAAATAAAGTAGATCTATAATACGTAATTACACAGAAACACATCAAAGACTTGTTGGCTAGAAATAAGCAAACTACAAAATGATAACATGCGGCATGATACTGTTTATGTAAAGCACACACACAGTAACTATATATATATGTGTATATATATATATGTATATATATACACTTCTCATATATACGTGAGAGAGAGAAAGGGAGAGAATGTTCACAAAACTGGCAACCTGTTTATCACCAAGAAGAAGAAAGAGACCGGCTGCAATTACGTTTTAGATTCTTAGTCAAAAGGAGCGTTAACATTTTCTCTACTCTGGTAATTTGTTACAAGGAGAAGATATTCATGTAGAATTTGTGTAATTAAATTTTAATTTTAGAAAACATAGAGACCAGGTTTGTTTCAGGAACCAATTTGGAAGCCAGACCTTCTCCTCTGTAGACTGAAGCTTGTTTTCAGAGCAATCAAGTCCCTGGGTGGAGCCCAGCCTGCAGGGTAACAGTCCACTGACTATATGCAGAGGTGAGGGAGGGGCAACAGAGTCGGTGAAGAGGGGCTAAGGAAGAAGAAGAAGGCCATTGGAGCCTGCAGGGTCAATGTTCTGGACAAGCTTAACAAATGTTTGCTGTTCATACTGCCTCACTGTGGAAAGTCTCATTATTTCTGACACCTCCCACAAACTTTCTTTTGAGGGACTCTTTTTTTTTCATTGTTCTTATTTTTTTTCCCATTTTCTTGAGATACAGCCCAGTGTAAGTTTAAGGCATACAGCATAATGACTTGACCACTATATCGTGCTGAGGGACTTTCTATATGAACCTCTATGTTGGTTCACAGGTGATCCAGTCTTCCTGGTAGCTGATTGGAACAGGGTAAGCACTTGACCTCCTGATCTATGAAGCTATGGTAAGTAGCCTACAAAACGGCCCATAATTTTCTGAACCAAGCAGACACTCAAATTTAGCAAGCTTAAAATGCAAGATAGAGAGAGTGGGCAGTTTATGAAAGTCACCCTCTGAAGCAGAAGCGAAAGCAAAGAGGATAGAAAGGAGTAGACATGAATAAGGAGAGGCCCTAGGTCACCAGATGCTGTGGGAAAGGAGGTACATAATATAGAGATGGGAGCAGAGAGTCAGGAAAGCCAGAGACACAGTTGCTCTGTTACCAACATGGTAGAACAGTGGAATAGAGAGCAGTGGAGGGTGGTCTTCAGATCTGTGCTCAAAACGACCAAGATTTTGCTACTGAGAGGTTCACTAGATGCCCTGGATATTACAGAGAGGCTGTGTCCTGAAAACTTCCAGGCGCTGCCCAGTCATGTTTGGTTTCCTACTTTCTCATATATCCTTACATAGGAAGATAGAATTGCTAAATGTCTGGCTTTGAAACCAGATTATCAGAGCTTCATATCATGACTCTACTAATATATCAGTTAAATAGTGTAGGTCATGGGTCAATAATTTTCAAAAAACCACAAGTTTATAAGGCTAAAAACAATAGTTTTATTTCTGACTCCTCTTACATGTCCATTAAGCATCAGTGGAAGGCTCTGTGCTGTCATATATGTCACGTTCACCAGGCTGATGAAGCTGCCGCCATCTGAAGTACCTGCAGATGGGAGAGATGAACCTGATAAATCAAGTCCTTGCCCTTACAGCTCTCACCTCATGGTGACACACGTCACATCTACTCACATTTCATTGGCCAAAGCAAGTCACATGGCTCACCAACTTCCACAGGTGTACCTGGAAAAGTGGAAAGCCACACATTTTGGGGTGAGCCCTGCAGATGAATACTATAACTATCATTAGCTGTGTGACCTTGAGCAAATTTCTCGACTTCTCTGTACCTCAGTTTTATCATCTTCAGAATGGAGGTAATTATAATACCTAACAAATGGTTCTGAGAAAGAAACGGAAACCTGTAGAAGTGCTTAGCCCAACACATAACTCATAATACATTTTCAACAAGTACTGGCTTGATCGTAGTTTGTATTGAACCAATTCCTATTACCTGATGTGGCTTGGTTCAACTTTCCTCCTAGGGTAAACCAATACAATGGGACATCTCTCCTTACAGTTTGTATAGGGTAAGTCCCCTGATTAGCCATCCATCATCAGGATGTCAAAAAGTTATGTCCAGGAATCTATGGCATGATAAACAGTTTCAGGTTTGTGAATCCAGAAATGCAGCTAAAATCTCTTCATGGGTCATTGGTTGAGCCAAGAAAAGAGAAGCATGTGATTTGGAGAGCTAAAAATTAGACAGAGGGAAAGCACAGCAGGAGAAATGGATCTAAGAGGTGCATCTCCAAAGCTTACTCAATGCCAGGGACAGAGACCAGGGAAACTCACAACGTGGAAACAGAAGGATGAGCAGGGGGCAGACAAGCAGATGGGAGTTATTTTTAAAAAGAGGCAGCAACAAAGTTGTGGGAGGAGAATGCTATAGAAAAGGAAGCCCTGAAGCTACAGGTTGGAATATGGTTTAGCAGTCCTATGGAGAAAAACGTCTGTGTGTGTTGAGAAGTTGGACCATTATCCTGGGAAGAAAGAAATTCTTTGAGATAACAGGAAAACTGATACCAGAGTTATCTCCCACTTTGCGTGCCTCAAGCTCCAAAAAGAGGAACATCATTGTTCAAGTCAGGAAACAATTTTAAAGTGACAGAAAACTAACTTTGAGCAACTTTATTGGTTCACATAATTGCAAGGTCTAAGATGAACAACAACGTCAGGCAGAAGCGCATGTGAGCGCTAAAACAGTACCAGCAGTGGTATCGATTTTTCTGTTTTGTTTACTCAGTGTCGCTTTCATTCTCAAGCAAGTTCTTCCTTCCCAGTGCCGGATGGCACCGAACACTTCTGGTTTGCGTTTTGTCGTCCCATCATTCTTATAGCAAGAGGGCACCTCTCTCCCGGTCACTCCAGCAAGAGTTCTGGGATTTTCTCTGACTGGTGTGCAAGCACATTCCAGAACTGATCACTGTGTCAAGGGAGATGTGGTTTTCTGATTGACCAGGTTTGGGTCACATGACTAACCCCAGACCACAGATGGAATCAACTCTACTTGAACTACATGAACTGAATGAAAGAGAAAAAAGAGTAATACTCTAAGGAAAAATTATAGTGTTTAAGACGAGGTGGGGGGGGCTTCCCTGGTGGCGCAGTGGTTGAGAGTCCGCCTGCCGATGCAGGGGACACGGGTTCGTGCCCCGGTCCGGGAAGATCCCACATGCCGCGGAGCGGCCGGGCCCGTGAGCCATGGCCGCTGAGCCTGCGCGTCCAGAGCCTGTGCTCCACAACGGGAGAGGCCGCAACAGTGAGAGGCCCGCGTACCGCAAAAAAAAAAAAAAAAAAAAAAAAAGATGTGGGGGGAAAGAGGGGGCAGCCAAACAAGAAAAATGAACAATTTTTGTACCTCCTGGGGGCACCCACAGTGTTCATCACCAGCACCACCACCTCCTTAGCAGAGCATCGCTCTCGGCAGGCATGGAGGACATTCATCAGGTAAGCACGTCTCCAACCTGGTGGGAGTTCCAAGACCCATGTTGTCTTAGAGCTAATCTCCCTCAGTCCTACCGATGGACAGTGAGCATTCATTTCCCTGGCCAGCTCTTTGATTTCCCAGAGAAGCCCAAACGTTTCTTTGAATCCCAGAACAGTGGCTGAGAGTATGAGAGCATGTTTGTTTGTTGCTCTGCTCCATATCCCCAGACCTATACATCTTTCCCAAAGACACTGGCTTAAGTCTTGCTCTATGTTAGAGAGAGAACCTAGAATCAAGACACTAAATCCATGTGATATTGATTGCCACCACTTTGGAGTGGAAATTAGAGGCAAACCCTGACCCTATTTAGAGATGATACTTAGAAACGTCCCTCAGAGAATGGGAACTTTCTGTTTCTGGTTGGATGCATCACAACATAATCTAAGCTGTGGAGTAAAATCATAAGCATCTTATTGGGGTCCTTCCTTCTCAACTGGAAAATCTATACTAGTTCAAAGCCCATTTCAGATATCACCTGCTCTCTGAGCCATGGCCGGCTCCCCTCGAAACAATTCCTTGTTTCCTTTTTCCTTTCCTTTCCATAATGCATGCATCATGTCCAATAGAGCACTAGAGTTCCTCTAGGTCAATCTTTCTTATTCATTCTGATATCATCTGTTCTTTGGTGGTAGGTAGGTACTTAAGTAAAAACGCGTGATTAAGGAACAAGTGAATTGTTTAGGCAGATTGAGGGGGAAGAAACATTAGGCATTTATAAAATCCAAATAATTGATTATACAGCTGAAGAAACTGTCAGCCAGTGAGGGCAAACAGGTCACACAAAAACACACAGAAAATTCATAGCTAAATGAAAATTGAGGTGTACTAATTCTCAACCCAGAGCTCTTCATATTCCAGTTCTGTCCCACAGGGAACACTCAGTCTTAGCATTATACATACGTTATTTCATTCGCTGTTCCTGGTGAGCCTTGTTATCCCTATTTTAATGCTAAGGAAGCAGAGGGTCAGAAAAATGATTGCTAATGTGTTTTCCAACTCTGTGAATGCTCCAGGAACTGATTGTTCACCTCTGTCTCCGATTCTCCTCCTAATTGGTAGAGAAACTGGAAAGCATCTGGATCCCAGCCTGCCTAGTAGAACATGCATTCAAAAGAAAACTGTCTCACTCCTTCCCACAGGCAGAAGATCCAGTAACCTGAAATAGAAACGCTTTAAATACAAACCAGTGTGGTGATACCCGTGGTATGGAAGCCTACTTCTGGCTGCTAAAGAGAGCAGGAAGGCTTTGGAGGTTCACACGACTGATTCTGTCCTGGTGGCAGAACCAGACCCTGACACAGGGCTTCCCGCAACTTCCAACCTAGCCCTATTTGAGAGAGGAAAGAAATAAGGGAACATTCTCAAAAAAAAAAAAAAAAAAAAAAAGATGGTTTATGCTGAAATTTTTCATGAGTGTCTTTATTTTCTTCCCTGGAAACCCAGTAACTAAGGCAGGATATATTCATTCTTGATCATAATAATAACATCTTAACATGTTACCTGCCATATGTGCATTATATATATTCTCACTTGATCCTCACAACAACCTCACAAGGGAAGTACTATAATTATCCCCACTTTACTGGTGAGGAAAAAAGAAATCATACTATGTTAAGCAACTTGCCTAAGGTCACCCACTTAGAAACTGGCAGAACATAGAATAGAACCCAGGCAGTCTGACTGCAGATTCCACATACTTAGCCACTGAACAAAAATGTGTCATGAAAAGATCAGAATATTTGAGCTCACATCCTGTTTTGAGATCTCTAGCTGTACGACTTTGTGCAAGCCTTGGTTTCCCCATCTGTAAAATGGAACTAAAAATGCCTCACTAGTAAGGTTTTATGATTAGCAACATTATGTACATGGGTATGTAATGTGAAATGTAATTTTCTTCAGAGGTAGCATAGAAAGCTTTGGAATGAAGACATGATTTCATATGTAATCTCTTCAATATACTAACTCTCTGTTGATAGGCAAATTAAGTTCCATGAAACTCAAACTTGAAATCAGATGTGAAAAATTTTTGTCTGTTAAATAGGAATAATAATTGTTATTTATTAAGGATGGTTGTAAGTAATGAATCAAAACCCACATGAAAACATCTAGCATAGTGACTTGTATATAGTCGGCTCTCAGGGATGCTAGTTTCCATTTTTCCCCCTTTGCCAATTTATTGCCTGTTACTTCTTTAATTATTCAGCCTCAATCTATAGGAAGTCCCCAATCCAAGATCCAAGCTGCCAGATGCAGACTGGAAGCTTAAAACCCAAATGTGGAGAGAAGGTGCTTGAAGAATAAGAACAATTTTGGGAGCACGGATGAACTCTAAGAGTTAATGAGGGATTTCAGAATTTGAAGGTCACAAAATGATACTTCATCAGATACTTCTTAAGTCAGGAGCTGATTAAGACAAGGTAAAGTTGAATAATCAAGAGCTGGAGACAATATATATAGCTTTTTGTCCTTAGGAACAAATAATCAATATCAAGAAAGAGAGAGATGCCATCATCAGAGAGTCTACAAATATTAAAAGGATATTAATAGAATGTGATGAACAACTTTATGCCAATAAAATTGACAACTTAGATGGAATGGACAAATTGCTTGAAAGATACAAACTACCAAATCACATTTAAAGAAAAAAATAATTAACATGAATTAGCCCTATGCCTTTTAGACATTGAATTTTTAGTTAAAAACCATCTCACAAAGAAAACTCCAAGCTCAGATAATTTTTCAAATGAATTTTACCAAAAATTTAAAGAAAATAATATTATTAATCTGTAGAAATATTTCCAGAAAATTGAAAGTGAGGGAATACTTTCCATCTCATTCTATGAGAGAAACATTACCCTGATACCAAAACCAAAAGTATTAGAAAAGAAGATAAATACAGAACAATTTCCCTCATAATGATAGACACAAATATTCCAAACAAAATTTTAAGTTGAATCCAATAATATTTGATAAGGATGATGTAATTATTTAATGATCATTACATATTCCTGGGTGTTTATCTCAAGAATGCAAGTTTGGTTTAACTTTCAAAGAGCAATCCATTATAACCCACCATATTAAAAATTATATATATGTCACATACATATATATAATCATTCTATAAATGCAGAAAAAGTATTTGACAAACCACCATTCATTCTTGATAAAAATTCTCAATCCACTAGAAATAGAATACAATTGTCTCAACTTAGTAAAGAACATCTATGAAAAATCTACTTCTAACATCATACTTAATGGTAAAAAGTTGAATGCTTTCTTGAATGTGACATATCACAAATTTTTATATGTTGAATTTCCATTTTAATTCATTAAAAAATATAATTTACCTTTTATCTTCTTCTTTGACATACGTGTTATCTAGGATAAAAAGGGTATCCACTCTTACCACTTTTATTCAGTATTATGCTGGAGGTCCTAGCTAATGCAATTAGGCAAGAAAAAGAAATAAAGGCATCCGGATTGAAAGAAAAGAATAATACTATTTGTACTCATATATGACAAAGTCCTATCTGTAGGAAATCCTAAGAAATACACACACACACACACACACACACACACACACACATACAATTTCTAGAACTAATGAGCAAGTTTCTCAAGGTCACAGGATGCAAGACCAATATATAAAGGTCTATTGCAATTTCATATTAGCAAAGAACAATCTCAAAATGAAATGAAGAAAACAATTTCATTCACAGTAGCATAAAAAAGAATAAAATACTTAGGAGTAAATTTAACAAAATAAATGTAAGTCTTGTACACTGAAAACCACAAAAGATCACTGAGAGAAATTAAAGATGACTTAAAGAGTGAAATATACCATGTTCATGGATCAAAAGACTCAAATTATTAAGATCACAACTCTCCCAAGATTTCTCTATAGACCTTGGTCCAATTATTTAAATTCCCCATGACTCAGTTTTCTCTTTGGCAAAATGTAAATGATGATAGTACTTTATATGATGAGACCTGGGGAGAGTTAATGTAGTCATGGAAGATAGCCATCAAAAGCACTGCCCAGTTAAACCATAAGGCCTGATATACAATAGGTATTTAATAAATATTTGTTGGAAGAAAAAATACAGGAGTTGTCCAAGGTGGCGTAATTTTCTCAGTTTTACTTAATTTAGAAGAGATTGGGACCAGTTTCCAATCCAGCCAGCATGACACAAGTGAGAAATGCAAGTCATGACTGAAGAGGATGACTTGTTATCGAAGACAGAACAATTGCATATGTGTATAATAATATGCATATATGTATGTATATGCATTATGCATTATGGATATATAATGATATGTATATAAATATTGTATATATATAACTATATATGAACTGGAAAATATGTGTATATATGTGTATATATTACTATATATATGTGTGTGTGTGTGTATATATATATATATATATATAGTCTGATTGGTTGGGGAAATAACACAGACAGACATGTTAGGAATTATTCTAGTTTCCTGGCACAAACACTGGGTGAATGTTGGGACCTTTTACTGAGAAGACAGAGCCCCAGAGAGAACTTGTTTTGGATTATCATCAGCAAATTCAGCTGTCAAGAGCTGGAGATGAAGAAACATGTGAAAGGATCAAGGAGGGCAAACCTACATTATCTAAATCTGTTTTCACATTTCCTAATATCTCATTTGGCACTGGGCTACTTTAGTTTCCAAGAGCCAGAGTCCTTTCCTGCTCCATTTCTACCAGCTACTATGCTTTCTCAGGTGGTTACCTTATATAAAACACCATCTCTAACGTTAACAGGTATCCCCCCATCAACTCTGTAAGCCCATCCTCAAGTGTCTTGGAGAATTCAACTGGAAAAACCACCAAATTGAGGAACAGTTGTAGTTGTAGTTTCCCAAGACTTAAAAAAGAAAAACCTTCAGCTTCGAATCTGGATCCCTGGCACGAAGCTCTGTGTCCTCGGCCCCATGTGTGTTCTTCCCAAATGCTGTTTATCTGTTTAGGAGCTTCTGTTTGCAAAGAGGTTAATGATGGTAGATGGGAGGCTGTATAAAATATGGGCCAATTTTCAAACACGAAGGTGATGAATGAACAGATTTTCCCCCAGATTGCTGAGCAAACATCATCAGAGCAAACTAATGTAAAGATATAATCGTGATTAATCTCTTGATTAAAATAATTAATCTTGGTTAATCCTGCATTTAATCATCTCTTTTTATCAATGTCTTACATGCAGCTTTATAGAAATATTCATTTAGATTAATGGATATTTCATTCCTCCAATTAGTCTGTTTATTCTGAACTTCTAAATGCCTCAAATCCCAGCTCTTTCATTTGCAGCAAACTTCAGTTGTATTATTATAGCTCTAGGCAGAATGTTCCTTTTGTACCCAAGAAGTCCCTACAATGTTTAGTTAAGGACAAAAAGAGGAGTACTTGGGAGGGTATTAAGGAGATCTGAGGGCTTCAGGGCCTAAAGGAGGCTATGGGGATGATCCTTATCAAACATTTGCTTAGGAATCCAGAGTTTTACTTTGTGGCCACTAATTGCTTACACTGTAATAATAATATCATGCATTTGATAGGAATTTACAATTCATTCTTTCACATCTAACATCTGACTTAATTTCTGCTAAGAGAAGAGCTTGCTTTCCCATTTTATTGATGAGAAAACAAAAGTCTAGAGTAGGTATGTGCTTCCTCAAGTTTGTATAGATAACAACAAAGGAGACATTGGATCTTGGCTTCTCAAACTATCAATGCTCTTTCCCAGTTTGAGTAAGTTATGCAAAAACCAGAAGTGTCCGAGAAGGTCAAGGGATGTGAATCCTTCTATAAGTTCTAAAGGGAGCAGACTGAGCGAGGCTGAACCGGTATTTCTCCCATCTGTGTGAAGCAGCAAGTCATCCATGCCTCTGAGTTTTGCTGCATGCATTCAGCGAATATTTATTAAATAGGTATCTACTTTATAACAAGCACTGTCCAGAAAAAAGGGATACGTTAGGGGACAACAAAAAAGTCTAAAACTGTGACTTCCAACCCTAGTGAAGCCACATGGTTCAAGTTTAGTACCTGAATCACTCACTGAATCACAGCTTGTCCAACACAGCACTATAGATATATATGACAGGAGAGGGGCTCAAGGAAAAAAAGTGGAGAGGAAAGGGAACTATTGACTTGGGGACAGAATTGGGGGAGATGAAATTTCCCCTTCTTAGTCACTCACTGTAACATTTCCCTCCCACCCTATTTAATTTCATCATACCTCTTTTATTTTCATCCTATTACCTGTGCCGCATGAGCTTACATGATTTTTCATTGGTCTTCTCCTTCTCTTCTTCTCCTTCCCCTTCCTCTTCCTCCTTCTCCTCCTTCTTCTTTTTTTGTCTCTCTCTCCACTAGAAGATAAGCCTCAGGCAGATATAAATTGTATCTTGTTCCTTGCTATATGTTCAGTACATAAAACTGGCTGACTCATAGAAAACACTGGGTAAATCCTTGTCGAATGAAGAAAGGGGAGAGTGTGGTGTGACGTAAGGTAACACTGATTGGGCACTGATCGTATACCATGCTCTATATATGCATTATTTCATTTCATCCTCACGGTATCCTTAGTTATTATTGCCCCCACTTTACAGATGAGAAAACCGAGGCACAGAAAAGTGATTACAGAGCTTGCTCACAGTCACAGAACTGCCAGACAGTCTGACCCCAGGGCCTGCCTTCTTGACTACTATGCCCTAATGCCCCTGTGTAGTAGCTATGAGACACCCGGGAGGGATCATCGACCCCCTAGGATATCCTACAGTGTTCCTAGGTGCTAGACTAAGAGCTTCTCTACCCTGGTGTATAACTGTCACTTTGGGAAACATGTTGCAGGCACCACGGATTGTGAAATACTTACTTTTTCTATAAATTATAACAGATTCAAAGCTATGATTGTATGGTAAGTCCCTCTTCCCTTTTTTATTTTTATTTCTTTAGTGAGAACTGAAAGTCATGGAGTATAGCTAAAAAAGCAGGTCTTGCCCATCATTCACCAGCACTTTCATTCCGTAGTAGCTCATAGTCAGTAGATAGGGCTGTCTTAATAATAACCCTATTTCCCTGAAAAAGTGTTCAGTGGCGGAAAGATGTCACCAGCACGTAAGTTCACCCTTTGGACTGTGTCACACATACACATATCTTCTGTTATGAAGAATGAAAAGAATGACTCTGATTTAATCTACACACTCCGCTCATTTTACTTATAAGTTATCTGAGACTCTGAGAGGGAGGGTGACTTATTCAAGGTCACACAGCAGTTTTACTGGAGGCTTACAACAGACCAGTGACTATAGGGCTTGCCATCAACACTGCCATTGATCCAGTTCAGAATTGTACCTGACATCTATTTCCTGGCTGCATCAGTGATGCTCTTTCCATCATCCCACCTGAAACTCTGCTTTTGTCCTTCTAAACCCTCCTCCACTTTCCCATGAATTTGCCCTCGCTCAGATCCTTCCTTGGGCTCTAGACATTGTGGGACTTGGTCTCCACGTCTACTTTTAAATAAGATACAAAGTTTATAATGTAATTATAAAACAAGATTTCAAAATAATTTCAAAACCACCCACCATCCTATCACCCTAATTCATTTTATTTCCACACTATAACTTCTACTGCAGTTTCCCTTCTCTTAAAATACCTGGATATGGTCTTCTAGCCCCACATAGCCCTCATCCATTCCTCTTTCTACCTGAGGGGCCTACTAGCTAAGCCACTGACACAGAGAGAGAATGATAAACTCTGGGATGGGCCATGAGAAGTCACTTAATTTGACCCCTAACTTTTGTAGATAGGGAAACAGAGGCCAAAAGAGACAATGACTCAACCACTCACACTGTTGATTAGTGGCATAGGTGGGATTTATTGACTTATTTATAAATTTATTTATTTTGGGCCGTTTTGGGTGTTTGTTGCTGCGCGCAGCCTTTCTCTAGTTGTGGCGAGCGGCGGCTACTCTGTTGCGGTGTGCGGGCTTCTCACTGTGGTGGCTTCTCTTGTTGTGGAGCATGGGCTCTAGGCACGCAGGCTTCAGTAGTTGTGGTACGTGGGCTCAGTAGTTGTGGCTCACTGGCTCTAGAGCGCAGGCTCAGTAGTTGGGGCGCACGGGCTTAGTTGTTCCGCGACGTGTGGGATCTTTCCCAGACAAGGGATCAAACCTGTTTCCCCTGCATTAGCAGGCAGATTCTCAACCACTGTGCCACCAGGGGAGTCCCCATAGTTGGGATTTAAACCCACTCTGTCTTTCTAGTTCTCATTTTCTTTCAATCGTGCCCATCCATTCTCAAGAAGACCTGCTCTGGACGCCAAAGCCCTCCCAAGGCTTTGGGACAATAGAGCTTCATAAATGCCCAACGCTACTGGCCAGGACCCTCCCCTGTACTCAAAGGCTAAAAAGCCAGCCAGAGTCACAGTCTCCGAGCAGCTGCCATGTATAGAGTATCTAGCCCGTGCCGGTCATTGCAGAGAACTCAGCAGAACTCCTGTGGGCTACATGCTATCATCCCTGATCTGCAGGTGGTGAAACTAAGGCATAGCGAGGTAAGGTGATTCATCAGTCCCACGGCCGGTAGGTGGTGGGCACTTGTGAAGCGATCAGGCCCCGGCACCCACGTTTGTTTTTCCCACTGCATGTTTCCCTCTCTTAGGAGACCAAAAAGTTCATCAGCTAGAAAGTGGGATGCTTTTTTGTTTAGGTGGTATCTGAGAGTAACTTGACTTTTTCGATGAACCCTAAACTAGAACAAGGATTTGATAAAATGAGACAGAGCAGAGATAAATTGATTTGGAGAACTTTCATTTGTTCTTCTATTCAACACGTATCTTAAGGATGCTTAGTAAGGGCCAGCCCTTGTGCTGAGACACAATACTGGACAAGGAGTGTGACTCAGGGCCAGGGTTCCAGCTCTGCATCCCTCAGCTGAGGGTTTTCTTAGCATGTTTTCTTCTTCTCTCTTTTGGCTCCGGAATTCCCATCTCTTGCGTGGGCAGGACAACATGATGGACTTGGTGCTGCCTTCTGATTGATGGGAGCTATCCTCTCTCTTTGAAAGGCAACTCAGACTGTTCAAATCCAGTCTTCATGGAGAAAGACTCTTTTCCTATCCTCACTTTGGGGTGGTTAGTACCGTGAGGTGAGAGAAACTGTGGGCCTCAAGTAAAGGGCCTGTGTGGCTGCCTGACAGTATTTAAGGCCTGTAGGTTTAGGTTTTTCCCCAGCTGGGCTGCAGGGCTCTTAGAGCTACTCGTAATACCCAATTCACTGGAAGTCTGTAGTGTCCTTTGGGGCAAAATCCTGATAAAAATGACCTTGAGAATCAACTGGATTGAAAACAATATCTGTCCTAACTGTAGAAATTCTGTTTCAAAGGATCTGCCGAGATAGCAGTACACATCCAGGGATGAGAGCCATTGTGTTTAGAAAAATGAAATGACTGCTTTGTGTGGGGTGTACTTGCCCCATGCCCATCTTTCGGTCTTATTACGAGAGGCAGCTGGCTGGGGATTTGTGCATTTGGAGGTCCTGGGACTAAGCCATACACCACCTCCTCATTACTGCGGGGTTTGTCTGAGGTACCGAGCCGCTCTCCTTACCTTAAGGACTTCGCCTTTGTAAGCAATCTGAGAACTTTGGAAGTGAAGGGGTGGATTAGAGAATGATGACGAGATAGCATCGTCCTCCCTCTCCTTCCCAGCCTCCCAGGAATTCAGATCTAAAAGGGAATCTCAACGCTTTCTGCTTTGGAGGAATCCCCAGTGAAGAGAATGCCCCAACTTCTCTTTCAATGAGACGTGGAACAAAGCATACCTGCCTCAGTTTCTCCAAGGTCTCAAGAAGAGCTGAGATAATCGTGTTTCTGGAGAAGGAAAGGTGCAAGACATGCTTGGAGGCAGAGGAACAGCCTGGATGACCTCTCACCTCACTAGGTGCAGAAGCAGACAGAAATCCGGCATGTCATCCTGAGACTGACATCATTTAATTAATCTCATAACCTTCCTTGCTCAGGAGGTGCCATTGCAGCTTTGAGAACCTGATAAAGTAGATGGGGAGTGTCATCAGTGTCTAGACACAGAGCTAGCTGTGATGCATAGGCAACTGTACTCCGGGGTCTAGAGCTGCAGGGCAGAGGAGATGGATTAGGGGATGTGTATGCCATTTGCAATATTGAAATTGGATTCTTCCTGGCTGGGGACCCATCAACCTGTGGAGTCAGATCAATGTTCAGAGCGCATGCAAACTCATGCATGCATTTCCACACAGGCCTGCCGCCCTCACCGCCCCCCCACCGCCCCCAGCTTCTGACGGTCAGTTGTTCAATCAATAAACAATTACTGGGCACCCTGCTGTGTTCTAGGCACTGGGCTGCTGATTTATTTATTGCTGCTAAGTTCAAACTGTGCATGGGACACTGGGCTAGGTCTTCGCTCATTCACATGTGCTTTCTCAACCTGTAGTAGCCATTATTATTGCCTAAAGTAATGTTAAATTTTTGCCAGGTACTATTCTAAATGCTTTATATATATTTAGGTATTTGATCCTCCCAGCAACCCCATAAGATAGATATTATCATTATTCCAGTTTTACTGATGGGGAAACTGAGTCCTGATGGGGTCACAGAGGTAGTGAGGAGAAACTCGATTTAGGCTGTGTAACCCAAGAGTTAACACGTTAACTACCGAATGTGTGCTGGGTCCATATCATGATGTAGGAGTAAGGACATTGAAGTTGTTCAGGGTCTGGATGGTAGCATTCACACTGCCTCAGTTCAAAGCTTGTGTCCACCGCTTACTTCTTTTTTTTCTTTTTTTGGAGTATAGTTGTTTTACCATGTTGTGTTAGTTTCTGCTGTACAGCAAAGTGAACCACTGCCTACTTCTTGCAAGTCATTTAAACTCTCTGCACCTCATTTTCCTCATCTATAAAATGAGGTAAATAATAGTTCTGATATTCAGAGTTATTATTAAGATTGCATGACAGGGTAAGTGCATAGCACTTTACCAAGTGTAGGGTGTGGCTTGTAGTTATAAATCAGAAAATATTAGTAATGGTAATTATTAATAATTATAATACATAATACAGTAATATAATTATAAAATGACATATAGTAATACATATCTGCCCTTGAAAATTCATAGTCTAGTCAAACAGAAAGAGTTTATACCCCTAAATCTTTTACATTCCAGCTAATTTACGTGTAAGCGTTGGGGGCAGACAAAGATGCACAGGTAAATGGTTCTCAATAGGTTCCTTGAGGGCAATGAACTTTTTTGTCTTTTTTACCGTATATGCATCCCCAGTTCCTAAGTATATCTTTCACAAAGTAGGTGAAACCTAAATATTACACATTTAATCAATCAATTGACTCACCAATCAGTGCATGAGAAAACCAGCCCGAATCTGATCTATGTCTAAGTATCATGGATCCATTATATTCTTGCTGGAGTTCAAAAAAAGAGAGAAAATCTTTAAGGCATCTTGAGGTCTGGACCTTAAAAGGGCTCTAAGAATGCATAGATGGGAAGTATGGTGTTGGGCACGTTTAGTGTAAGTGAATGACAAGACATTAAAAAGTTCAAGATGCATTTGGGAAGGCAGGGCTGGCTTCGTCTGACTGAGACAGAGTATGTTATTTATATGAATAATAGAATGAGACTGCAAAGGAGGCTTGGAGTTCGATTGTGAAGGGCTGTTAAGGAGTTCGGACTTTATCAAGTCATCATTAAAACTTTTCCACTAGTTGTGACATACCTGAATAAACCTGGGAACCGGCTGGAAAGAAAAGGGTGTGACTAGAGCCTGGGATATTCCACAGAGACACTTGTAATAATCCAAGTGAAAGGCAATGAAATCCAAGAAAGGGGCAGTGTCAATAGAAAGGAAATTAGCTAGGCTATTACTGGGATTCTGCTAATAAGAAAGAGCGGAAGAAGAGACATTGGATGGACAACTAACAGAGTCTACCTCTACTCAACCACCATCTCTGGGAGTTATACCATGGAAAGAACCTCGGCATCAGATGATTCTGGAATTGAACCCAGATCACTCCTACGGGCTATATGAGCACGGGTGGGTTCAGTGTCCTCTGTGGAGCTCTGTGGAGCTCTGTGTTCTCATCTTTAAGAAATGGATGGAGATGAGTATATATGCATTATGTTTGTAGCTGGGTGTATGCATGTGCACATGTTGGTGGGGGAGTGTGCATGCGTGTACATCATCCTGCCTGGCCTAAGGATCCTATATATGTAGGCAGCTTTTAGTCTTCTTTGTCACTTATTACTATACAATTGAAGAACAGAAACGGTGACATGTTTTGCCGTTAGAGGCCAGGTACTGATTCTGAAGATAGAAGTGCATTTAGGAGAAGGTAACTCTGAACAAATCTCATGAATGTCCCTGAGCCTTAGTTTATTTTTTTAGAACACGAGACAGTGACATCTGCCTCACAGTGTGGCTGAAAATGTAAAATGAGATATTAGCGCATAAGACCCCTAGTATTGTGTCTGGTACATAATAGTTACAGATAGATACAGATAGTGTTAGATAAACAAAAGAAATTAAACGCTCTCAGTTTTTGACCCTTTGAACACAAAAGCATTGGCAAATGGTTGAGGGAACATATACCCGCTTTTGAGAAACATCTAGAGGGGTACTCAAGTTGGGGTACATATCAATGCCCAATCTGGGGCCATCTGATACACCTGTGATCTACAAACCTATTAAAACTATGATTTTTCAGCAACAAGATCTGATATATTTGACCAAAAAAAGTGAATATCACCTAATTTCCCTCTGGAATTTAGATTTTCTCTGAGTTTTTTCACAAAGCTGCATCATGACAGGTAGCAGCCTATTTTGGGGGAAAAAAAGCCCCGATTCCTTTTTGATTGCAGATGTCTGTTTCAAAGGAGAAGTTTTCCCCCCACCTGCTACCTCTTTTCCCCAGAATCAATCACAGGTTATTTTGGTAACTCCATGCCTTTATCTCTCAATCACCACCCCAAATGTAGATGCAAATATTGCTTTCTTTGTCAAAAGCACCTCCCACGCTCACGTGGTGACTTAGCAGTTCCTTGCCTCCCCAGAGCTTGTGGCAAGCCTCCCATTTTCTTTCAAAGCTGGTCTTCTCTTTTGTTTTTTAACATCTTTATTGGAGTATAATTGCTTTACAATGGTGTGTTAGTTTCTGCTTTATAACAAAGTGAATCAGTTATACATATACATATGTTCCCATACCTCCTCCCTCTTGCGTCTCCCTCCCACCCTCCCTATCCCGCCCCTCTAGGTGGTCACAAGGCACCGAGCTGATCTCCCTGTGCTATGTGGCCGCTTCCCACTAGCTATCTATTTTACATTTGGTAGTGTATATATGTCCATGACACTCTCTCACTTTGCCCAGCTTACCCTTCCCCCTCCCCGTGGCCTCAAGTCCATTCTCATAAAAACTTCTGGGAAAAAGCAACAAGATATAAAAGAAATAGACATAATGTCATAATAGATTATCTGGGCAGTCTTGAGTACTCCCTGGTGGCTAGACTGAGCAAAAGAACCCACCAAGTTGATGATGAGGGCAAGGAAGTTCTTGTGTATGAATACATATTGTGAAAACATTTCGTCTCCTTGATTAAATTTATTCCTAGGTATTTTATTCTTGATACTATTGTAACTGGGATAGTTTTCTTAATTTCCTTTTTGGATTGTTTGTCATTGATGTATAGAAACACAACTAATTCTTTTGTGTGTTGATATTGTACCCTGCAACTTTGGTCAACCCATTTATTAGCTCTAGTGAGTTTTTTGTGTGTATGTATTCTTTTGATTTTTCTACATATAGGATCATGTCATCTGTGAATAGAGATAGTTTTACTTCTTTCTTTCAAATCTAGATGATTTTTATTTCTTTTTCTTGCCTAATTTCTCTGACTAGAACTTCTAGTACAATTGGGAATAAGTGGTAAAAACAGGCATCCTTGTCTTTTTCCTTAGGTGAATCAGTCTTTCACCACTGAGTATGATTTAGTTCACTTTCTAATATCATTGAGTAATATTCCATTGTCTGATTTATTTTTAAGTTAAAATATTTGCTTTGTCTAGAATATATTTATTATAAGGATTGAAGTAGGGATCTAGGTTATTTTCGTATGGTTTCTAAATGTCTCAGTAAGATTTATTAATTTACTTTTTCTCCACTGAAATGCATTTCCTGTATCATTATCTCTGTAAATTTATCTCTATATTTGTTTCAGTTTTTACATTGTCTATTTCCCTCTATTTATCTGTCTTTATTTGTGTGCTAGAACCACACTACTTTAATTATTATAGCTTTAGAATATTTCTTTATATATGATAACATTCATCCTCATCAAAGTTCTTATTTTTTCTTATTGTTCTTGAATATTTTTATTTTTATGTAAATGTTAATATAAATTTCTTTGGTTTAAAAATGAACTTGTTGGTACATTTTAATGAAATTATATTGAATGTATAGACTAGAGATAATTAATAGTTTATATTAGTTTTATAATCCAAGAAAAGAATATTCCTTTCCATTTGTTTATGTAATATTTTGGGTCCTCTAATATCTTTTAAAGATTCTTTTCATGTATATCATAAGCATCATTTTTAAAAATGTATTTCTAGGCAAATCGAATCATTTCTTCCAGAACAGCTTTCATCTTTATTTGATTTTGAGGTTTGGAGTATCCCCCAAGCACCCAGTAAATCCGGTGTTATGATCCTTGTATTACGCACAGAGTATCAGAGCCAATATTCATACCAAAGTCTGTCTGACTCCAACATCTGTGTTCTTAATCACAATGTTATAGCACATGGTTGAGGGGGAAGGACTGAGCTGCACTTAGCGGGTCAGTCTTTCCCAAAGAAGCTTGGAACATACACCCACTGTCTAGGTATAGAGTTGGACCTTTGAAGCTTAACTAATAACAATTAAAATGCAGGCAGCCATTCCCACTTCCTTTGTTTAAGAACTGTCTTCAAAACCAGTCAAGGCCCTCCCCTTTCTATCTCCCACCCCCAGCATGACTCATATATCTATTTCAGCACTGAAGGTTTAGGAGAAGAAAACACATCCTACTTACACTCATGAAGGAAGAGCTGATAGAGGAGATAATCTTTGAGTTGAGCCTCCAGGATGCCAGAAGGTGGAGAGGTATAGCCTGGGACATAGTGCATTCCAAGATTTTTAGTAAAAGTTAGATTCTACTCCACAATGATACTATTTGTGATGATCAGGAGCATGAGTCAGAATGAAGGAGGTGGGAAGCTATGAAGTAAAAATGTAAAATTTCTTGAATAGTCAGTGTTACTGGAAAGATGTGGAAAAAAACACTTAAAAATTCATATTGACAGATTTATGGGGTCTTGATTCTGAAATCTTTGCAATACCACATAGCAAAGAAAATTTGCCTGTCTGTTGAATCTGATATGTAGAGATACTACTCTTTAATGAGGTGGTATGTTAAAGAAAATATAATTTTAAAACACTTTAGAAGAAATTTCTCCATGTGGTAGGACATTTCAGGCCATGCTTTCCTACTGCTTGAGGGTTTAGATTTAGTCTCTAAGCATTTGGGAGTCTTCAACCTATGAAACACCTATAGAGAAGGGACTAACGTTAACATTTTGATACATTTCCTCTTCTATCTATTATCAGTGTGTTTGTGTGTTTGTATGTTTCTGTACCAGGCTCATTCTGCAGCCCACTTTAATTTTTTATATAACAATATGCCTCATATAATCAAACATGTTTTTCAAAATATTATTTTATAAGTTTGCAGCATTCATATCATGAAGGTACCATGATTACTTTTCTTCTTATTTTTCTTACATGGGACAATGTTTTATTATTAAACATGAGGCTGTGAAAAATATATTTACATTTTGTTCAACTCTGTGGACAAAATCTAGCCAATATTCATTTATTGCTTCTACCTTGAAATACAGGCTATGGACAAACATATGAATCAGAGGTCCTTGGGAGCTCACTAATGCCAGTGGCTTTTCTCTGTTTACTCTGAGATGGACCAATGGACAAATGCTTCTGGCGATAACTCTGACTTCCAGAAAGATGAACTAGAAGAAGAATATAATAATAATAACAACACAATAACAATAATAATACTAACACTTATAAAGCACAAACCACTAGCCAGGCATTAGCCCGAACACTTTCCATAATGTCTGATTTAATCGTCACAACAACCCTGTGAGATAGTGTCATCACTTAATGGGTAGCTAAATGAAAACACGAAGAGTTTAAGTGATTTGCACAAGGTTGAAGAGCAAGTACAATGGCACAACCAGGGCTCAAGCCCAAGTGCTCTGGCTCCGGAGTTTATGTTCTAACAGCTGCACCCAACTCTCTATTGAGACCACAGAATCTGATACACATGACTGGTAAAGACAGAAAGGAGGGCAGAATGAAGGTGAATGACAGGAGGGATGGGGAGGCTACAAGGATGTAAACGCACTGTGTCGGTTTCTTCCGTATATCTTACTTAAGTCTCCAAATAACACTGAATGGTAGAAATATTTATTCCAATTTATAGATGGGTAAATTGAGGCTCAAAATGTTGATTTATTTGCCTAAAGAGACACAGCTTGCTTTGGATGGAGCCCACGTTGTCTCCAAGTGAGCCTCCCAAGAGAGTCCCCACGAGAGCTTTTAAAAAAGGCTTTACAGTCCAGATTTGGTTTTCATTTGGGTGCATCTTTAAGGCACCCCAAGCCTTTTGCATGCTCATCCACAGAGCATCTCCCAGGCTTGCATGGCAAGGAGACATTTGTCATCAAAAATGGCTCTCTAGGCACCCAGCCAATCTGATGAGGACCAAACACGCTGAAGAATTGCTCACCACCTGATTTTATTGACTCTAACCCCAAATCATCTTTCTTTAAATAGGCTGTTTTCAAAGGGTGAGTGGAGAGAAGTGACATTCTATCACACAACAGCTAAGACAAATAGTCAAAGAGGTTGGCAGCCTTTCTGAAGTTACAGATGCGGAATTAACCTATACATCCATCCTACAAAGTGAGAAGACACAGGCAAGTGAGATGTAACTGGGGAAATAAAAAAATGATTCTTACCCAAAGTTCAGACAGAAAGCAGAAAATGCCAGAGGAATCTATTACAGTCTTGGGCAGGCATCTTGAAATGTTAGACTAGCCACAGGCTTCCTCTAGCACCTTTCATCTCTGAGCTCTTTACACCATATAAATACATGGAGCTCTGTTTACTTAGTGCTGTGAAGTTGTCACCTCTGAGAGAGAATATAACAGTCAATTAGCACCAGGGCCACTACCTCTAGCATCTAAACTTCCCTCTTTTAAAATTTTCACGGACAGGAGGGCTTCCTCAGGAAGCCACTTGATGACTTGACAATCGGTCAAACCCTTTGATGCATTCACTGTGCTCAATCTGCCCTGCACCCACTACTCTGACATCATCTCTCGCCATCCACCCCTGTAATCTCTACACTTCAGCCACCTTGGTCTCCATTCCAACCCTCCCCGTCTCCAAAACCTTTTCTGCCTCAGCATTTTGAATCATTTCTCCCTTCCACTTTTCACAAGAATGTCCCTCTCTCATCTTTCAATTCTCAGAATATAACCAATCCCCATAAATATCTTCTCTGTCTCCATTATGTAAAGTAGCATTCTTGTCCCTCTCAACCCCGGTTATTCTCTGTCACCTCGCTTGGTGTCTTTGTAGAACTTATTGAAATGTATCCTCTTCATGCATCTTCTTGTTTATCATCTGTCTCCCTCATTAGCCTGGAGCTCCATAGGAACAAGGGTCTTGTCTATCTTGTCTTCCTTGCTCCCCTCATCTCCTTGTATCTTAACACCCAGCAGAGTGTTTGGTTTGTCGGAGAAACTCAATTTAATAACATGTACCTGAATGAATGAATCTACGAATGCATTAAAAATATTAAGGAGCCTTGTCATTTAATTGAGCTTTCCTTTCCTTATGCTGTGGCTTAAGCCATTTTCTCTGTTTCAGTTCCCAGTAGAAGTGGAAAATATCCGTCGAGAGAATGTGGGCAACAGGAAAAGCACACTAGAACTGGAAATAAAAGAACAGATGCTAAGTCTAATCTCTGTTACTAAATTACTGAGTATTTTACAGAACTACAAACTCTTAAGACATCAGTTTCCTAAGGGAGTTAATGGGGCTTCTGGGCAAAGGTGGCGTGCTCAGGTTGAATTACACATCTACATTCCCCCCAATACGCATGAAATTAAAATGGTAAAAGCCACAAAAATTGCTAGCAGCAACTTTATAATGAAAGGATCCAACTTAAAACCTTAAAAAATGAGAATGAGGAAAAGAAACAGAATATTCTGTCAAAGAGCAGCAGCCTTACCCAGCTTGAATTCACTAAAGTAGGACTGGGTGTTGGTGGCGGGGAGAGGGGAAGTCAATAAAATGCTTATCAGTACTTCCTAGGTTAAGGAGATATGGCCTGAGGAGCTGCCCATTAAGAGTTATACAACAGCTTTCAATCTTGGCAACTTACCAGAGAATTCTTTTTGCTGAGACTGGTGGAACCATTAAGTTTTACCGTTTTTTTTTTCAGCCCCCCTAGACCTAATTAGGCATAATATCCAAAGTGTGAATTAATTTTCTCATGGCATTAAAATATACCTTCAACTAAGGGGAGAAATCTTAGATCTTGGGCATTAATGAGAGAGACACTGACATAGAAATGGAAGGGGTGGGAAAGAGAGAGAGAAAGAGAGAGTGAGAACCTTGGTGATCTAATAATTTCTATATCAAAGTCTTCTCCCTGCCCTACCTCACATTCTTCTTATGTATGTATATATAAAAGTACATGTAAGCAATGCCCAGACTCAAGCTCTTACTCATCAGAAAGATAAGCAATTTTCAGATAAGGACCAAAAGGGCAAAGCAAATTCACTCATATATATACTTCAGATAATAGGCATGGAAAGAGCACCCAGGGTTAGTATGAACAAGAGGTTTATAAAAACGTTGCAACACTGAAAATCTGCTAATGTAATTAAAAGACAAGAAATAGAGAAACATGCGATATGGTTCACAAAAGACAGGTGAAGAGACCTGTTGGAAAGAAAACATAGCTCACAGAATTGCATGAGGAGTACTTCAAGCTCTACAAAAAAACTAATTAAAAGAAGATTTCAATAATATGAAAGCTCAATGTGAAGATAATAGAAAACAGAATGAGATGAAAGGGCTATTGCAGACTTCAGGAAACAAATTGAGACCCAAAACAACATTATTATAAAATTAATTAATTAAATAGAAATCACGAGAATAAAATAGGCTCAGCTACAGGTAAAATAACTGTACAGAAAAACAGCTTTAGATATAAGCACATGAATAAAGAAGACACTACACAAGAGACTAAGAAATTAAAAAGGAGACAATAAATGGGTTTTTTCTTTTTTACCACCACATGGAGAGAACCTACTTCAGTATAAGACCAACAGAGAAAAAATGGGGGCCAAGAGATAATAAAGACAAATTCCAGACAGTATCACTTAATCACCTGGTTCAACTGTGCCTGAAACTAGAAATTCCTGCTTTGGACTTTTTAGTTACCAGAGCAATAAATCCTCCACTTCTTTGCATAAAAATGTCTTAGTTATATTTTTTCACTTGCACCTAAAAGCAAACTTCTTAATAAAATGCTTAGAGCGAAATGATCTGAAGTAACATTGTGAGATTTCAGTGTCTTATTTCCTCACCCGCAACATGAAGATGATAATTACATCTACCCCATAAGGTTGCTGTAGGTACACATGTGTGATACTTAGCACAATGTTTGGCACATAGTGGATGGTGTTCATCAAAGCTATTGAGTTCTAAGTGAATTCCACTATGCTATTCTACCTAAAGTGAAGAGATAAATTGTTTTCCTATTATTTGGTCTTGAAAGATTTTATTGGCTAACTCTTATATGGAAGTTAATGTATAACAGGGATTTTGCTAAGCATTTTTACATACATTAATTTGTTTAAATCTTACAAAACCTATGGAGTAGGTATGTTATTATTCCCACTCACTCTCATTTTTCAGAGGCACAAGGAGGTTAAGTAATCTCAAGATCACATAGCTAGTTAGTGATGGAGGGGGCATGATTCCAGAAGCCATGCTCTTTGCCAGAACCTCACGTTGACACAAAGACAGCACTGTAAGAAATTGTTGCAGTAGGAAAGAATCATTAAGGATTCCTGAGCCAAGAAATGACATTACAGGAGTAAGGTATGAATTCCAGGCAAAATAATTCAAAAATTTCAAAGTGAGATGCTATTTCAGCCATGTCTGTCAAGCATGTTTGTGAATGAGTATATCCTGTCCACCCTCTCCAAGGGAACTAAGACAACACACCCTGTGGGTTCAAGTTTCAGCACCTTGGAGAGAAATTTAGGTGTCAGCCAAACTCTACCTGATGACTTCCAAGCAATCCTGCTTCTAGCATCTAAATTAGTCCTTTGGCAAAGATAATTAAAATGTACATAGAGAAAATATGCTTTATTGAGAAATTTTCTGAAGTTCATGAAATGCGACTCTTTTCTCTTGTGCTGTGTAGTCAATCATCTTAACAATATAACAAGTTACCATTGTGCATCTCAAACGAAGGAAGAACAATAAAAAGCCAAGGAAGTGCTGTTAGTGGTTGGAATGAAGGCAGCTGGCTCACTGAGCTGCGGGGGTAAAGAAGGTGCTGATACAAACCTGAGGGCCAAAAGGTGGGGATGGAAGGCAGAGGGCGGATGCCAAGGAGCTGTCTAAGTAAGCAAAGAGGAGCAAGGAAACAAGAGGACACTTTCAAAGGAATGGGAAAAGGAAGAAGAGTATCTTCCATTGACTAAGAGCCTACTACATCTGGGCAAAGTTAGGATTTTTAAATATATTTTTCTACACCTTAAAACAGTCATGATGATGATACAGTTATTTTTTCTTACTTTACAGATGTAAAAATAGTAAGAAAGAAAGGGCGAGATGTGGAGGGAAGGAATGTGTCAAGCAAGGATGTGGGGGAGAGAGAAGTGAAAGAGAAATGAGGAGCAAAAGATCAACATATAAATGGAGAGGTAAAAAAAGGAGAGGGGAGAGAAAGGAGATAGTGTTCTTAAAGAGGTACCAAAAAAAAAAGAAAGAAAACCATGTAAATCTAAACCCCGGTATCCCTAAAGATAGGAAACGTTGAGCTCTTTTTTTCCAGGAGCTGTTCCATGGAAAGAGAGAGATTGTTTCAATTCTTGTCTGTGCAGAAGACACATAAGGAAGAAGAGATAACACTAGTTGAGAAGGGGGCAGAGATTTGGGAGCTGCTTCCAGGAAAAAGTTATCAGAGGATCTGCTACAATGACCTGGATCAGCAATCCCCAACATTTTTGGCACCAGGGACTGGTTTGGTGGAAGACAATTTTTCCATGGATGGGTGAGGGGGGATGGTTCATGTGGTGATGAAAGCAATGGGGGATGGTTCAGGCGGAAATGCAAGCGATGGGGAGCAATGGGGAGCAGCAGATGAAGCTTCGCTCGCTTGCCCACCACCCACCTCCTGCTGTGCAGCCCAGTTCCTAAGAGGCCACAGACGGGTACCCGTCCACGGCCTGGGGGTTGGAGAACCCCTGGCCTAGATCATGGGTGATTGGGGAACCTGTCTTGTTTCTGCAGCAATCCTTTCCCTTGAAAGAGTTTACCAAGCAGTTCTGAGGACCAATCATCCCACCCAACTCTTCAAACAACATTAGGAGGTAGATACTCTTATTAACACCATCACAAAGCTAATAAGCAGCTGAGAAAGGATACAGATCTGGTGTATTTAACTATAAACTTGATGTTGTAAACACGGTGGCTTTTGTTGTTGAATGAATAGAAAGAAAACTATTACAATTTACTCATCTTATGAGGATAGCAGGATAAAATGCTCAGCCATCCTCTCTATTTGCGCTACTCAGGCCACTTTGGATGAACAATTCAAAGGCTGATCTGGAGGCATGCCTTGCTGAAACGTTTATGCCAGAGTTTACAAAGGCACCACCCACTGGTTGCAATCATCCGTAAATACGTTTTGTTTGGACTCTACAGTGTTTCTTTTTAACATTGAATTAGTTGCAAATGTTAAAACATTGGGAGATTTCACATAAAATCCTAGATATGCTTCTCCTTACATGGTGGATCCTGAAGCTACAGAAGACCCTAGTAAACAGAATCCTTCTCTTTTATAAGAGGACCAGCAGAAGTCCAGAAGCTGATGTCTGTTGGCTCTCAGTCAACCAGTGCTTCCTTGTGGATTAAATGCCCTGACTCGCCAGGCCTTGGTCATATGTCCACCATCCCTGTACCTGGGGGTGTGGTCATTCCCATTAAAACCACAGGACGAGTGAGTTGGGGAGAGTGGCTTGTCAGAATAAAACCAGGATAGTGTCACAAGAAGGGGAGGATATGGATATTGTAAAAACAGATTTCTACTATCATTCTTAATAAACAACCTCTGCCATTAAAAAATTTTAATGTACAAATGAAAGTAGGACAATAAACAAAAGTGATTACAGGTATGATCTTGGAGATCTTTAGATGTGGCTGTGAGTGAGTTGCTGGACTTCACTGATGATAAACACAATACAGGTACCTGAGAACAACTCTGGGCATTTTCAAGGGTCCAGGCATGAAGGTATTCTGTATCACTAAAAGCACACTGGGTCTATTCAGACACGTCTTGGTTAGTACTGTTCAATAACAATAAATTAGGAGTTTGGGATTAACAAATACACACTACTACATATAAAACAGCTAAACAACAAGGACCTACTGTATAGCACAGGGAACAATATTCAGTATCTTATAATAACCTATGATGGAAAAGAATCCAAAACAGAACACACACACACACACACACACACACACACACACACACACACACACACATATAGTAAAACTGAATTACTTTGCTGTACACCTGAAAATAACACAACAGTGTAAATTAACCATACTTAAATTAAAAAATGGTTAATAAAATAAATACTGTTCAATAACAGAGGTTATCTCATTTACTCTCCAGAGGGTGAAACCTGAGAGGTGAAGTGGATGCAAGCTTGGGAAAAATGCTTCCTCTCCAACCCTTGCAGCCTGCCTAATATTTGAAGAAAGGGCACAGGGAAGCGATTCAAGGAGAGAAAGTCAAATGTACCTTATTTTACCAATATCCTACTATTTTACAGGAACAATTTATATTTACTACTTCATTCAATCCTTACATCAACCCTGTAAGTTAGAGGGGTTTTAGCACTATTAAGGATGGGGAAACTGAGTCTAGAAGTTTCTATGTACTGTGGTCAAGGTCACATATCTAGGTGCTTATTGGTTTTGAACTCGAGCATAGATATTGATCCCCCACTGCCCCCTTCTGAAATTTTCCCATTAAAGCATTTATCACACTATTACATTTGCTCATTTACTCACACCTAACATCACATTAGACTGCAAATTGCTTGTAAGTATACATTGTGTCTATTGTATTTGTCTGGGTCACCACTACACCTAACAAGGTGTTTGGCTCAATAGATAATTTGAATGAATTTCGTGAAGTGGGCTTTCTGGGCTGGAGGCTACATGTGATTTTTTAGAAAGTGTAACAGGCATTGCCAGACAGCTTCTCAGATAGACTGTAGCATTTCTTATTTATAACAGAAACACATGAAAGAATCCCTTCTCCTCATATCTTTGCCATACTTGTGTGTTAACACTTTTAAATACTTATACATGCAAGGATCTTATCACATGTTTTTTGGCCACTAATTTCTGTTCTTGTGAATTGCCAAATTGTGGCAGAGTCTTCCAGCTGATCATTGAACCCTACTTCCTCTTTTTCTGGAGCACACAAAGAGACTGCACTTCCCAGCCTTCCTTGCAGTTCAGTATGGTCATGTGACTGAGTTCTGACCAATGGAATGTGATAGGAAGTAATGTCTTTCTTCACTCCCAGGTTTGTTCCTCCAAATCCTCCCATGTGTGATCCTTCATTCTTTTTCCCCCAACTGTCATCCTAATGCAGAGGACTCGGGCCCTAGAGAAGGACACAGCTACAAGATGGAAGGAGGCTGGTCCTGTAATAACCACATGGATGGCCACTTAATGCACAGAAAGATCCATTCTAGTCTTCATGGAACTGATACAGAAACCTGTATTATGTTCAACTATGGAGACTTGGGGGTCATCGAGCACCTATCCCTATCTTTAATATGACTCTATTGATATCATTTGGCCTTGATATTTTGTATTTTGAGATGCTTGGTTTTTTTCTAAACATTTCTGAATCACCTGTATATAAACATTAACTTTTATTTGCAGTGTTTCAAATTTATATTTTTCCCAATCTATTGCTTGTCCTTTGATTTTATAATATCTTTCTCCTTCATTTATTTTTTTCAGTAGTGGTTTTTGAATGTTCTCTCTTATTTAAGAAAATTTCCTTCAACCTGAGGTCTTACAAATATTTTCCTTAAGTGTGTATTCATATTTTATGAATTTTACATCTTTTGTCCAGCTGGAATTTATTTCTATACATTGTGTATAGTAGGGATTAAGTTCTGTAGCTTCCTACATGGATGACCTGTTATGCCAGAAGCTTTTATTAAATGGACCTTTATTTTCACATTTAATTAAAATATCATCTATGTCAGATATTAAATTTATTTATATACCAGGATCTATTCTGTATTCTCTATTACTTTCTACTACAATATCTATTATTATGCCAATACAGTTTTGATTAGAGAATCTTTAGAGTATGTTTTTATATAGGTGATAGCATAATTCCTTCTCCTCCATTCTTCTTTTTAAAAAAAAAGCACAAAATTTTTTTAGTGAACTTATTTTGTCCCATTCCTCTGACAAATAAAGCAAAAAGAAAGAAAAACATAAAACATGGGAATTCTGATAGCAATTTCCGTAAATAGTTTTATTAATTTGGAAAGGGTGGATATTTTATGGTACAAAGTCATCCCATTCAGGAGCATGCTATGTCTTTCCATTAATTCAGATCATATTTTATGTTCTTCAATAAAATTTTATAGTTTTATTCAGATAAGCGCCATGCTTGCTAAATTTATTCATAGGTATTTTATAGCTTTTATGACTATTGTGAATGGGCCTCTCCTCCTCCCACTTTCATTTCTAACTGTATATTTTTAGTATTGAATGATCTTTGATTTGTTGCTTCTATAATTCACACTACACTAGGAAGCCCTCCCCATAATCATTGCCATAGAGAATGTGGAGGAATGAATGCTTCCAATGTTCCTTTATTCTGGCAAAATCCAGAGCATCACAAACTATGCATTCTAGTTGGGATATTCTGGGAACCAGGTTTAAAAACTGCTGTGCTACACATATCTAAAGAATGGATGAATGATCAGGGAATGGACAAAGGTTGAGTTAAACCAACTTATCTATTCCAGCTGAGCTGCTCCCTCCTGAAAGTGCAAGGTAAATATCTTGGGTAGGAATTCTCTTGGGTAAGAGTCAACACCTAGGCAGATATAATTGAGTGTCAGAGCAAATTCCCAGTGATGAGCTTAGGATGAGCTTGGCCTTCATGATGAGGACATGAAAAACAGGACAAAGAACACCATGCATGGGACCAGTAAGGGGGCTGAGACTAAGGCAAGTAATAAGAAATACTCAAATGCTCAACAGAATAATTGAGCAAAATGAGAATTGGAGACCAATGGAGGGCACAGACAAATAGATAGGTTCAAAGTCCCGTTGTGCAAGGTACAGGTCACAAGTTCAATTGTATTTCTATATATAAGCAGTGAACAACTAGAAAGTTTTTAAAAATGAAATACATAGGGTTAATTTTGCTAAAAGATGTATAAAGCCTGTACACTAAAAATAATTTTTTAATTGACAAAATAGATCAAAAAAGACCTAAAAAATGGAGAAATATACAGTGTTTATGTGTCTGAAAACCCAATATTTTAAAGATGCTTATTTTACTCAAACTCTAATCAAAATCCCAGCAAGCTATTTTCTTGTAGTCATTGATAAGCTGATTCTAAAATTGATATGGAAATTCGAAGAATTTAGAATAACCAAAACAATTTTGAGGAACAGAGTTAGAGAACTTATACTATCTGATTTCAAGACTTATCACGAAGTTAGAGAAATCAACACAGTGTAGCATTCTTGTAAAAAATAAATAAATAAATAAATAAATAAATATATATCTATATCTATATCTATATATATATATATAAAATGTCAGTGGAACAGAATAGAGAGTCATAGACCCATACATCCATACGTAATGGTCAACTGACTTTCATGATGCTGAGGCAATTCACTGGAAGAAACAATAATCTTGTCAATAATAATTGGTTAGCTATTAAAAAATACATAATAAATAAAAAAGAACCTCAATACTTGCCTCACATACAAAATTTATGCATAATTAATTATGGATCTAAATGTAAGAGCTAAAATATAATACTTCTAGAAGAAAACACAGGAGAAAATCTCAGTGACCTTAATTTTGGCAAATATTTCTTTAATAAAACACACACACACAGAGACACACACAAAACCCAGAAATGATGAAAGAAGCAATATCAATAAATTAGATTTTATTAAAATTTTTAAATGTTATTCTTTAAAAGACAGAAATCAAAAGGCAAACCACAAACTGAGAGGGAATCTTTTCAAAAAATACATTTGACAAAAAACTTGCATCTAGACTATATAAAGAACTCTTATAATTCCATACTAAGAAAACAATCAACCTAGCAAAGTAATGGGCAAAATATTTGACATACACTTCACCAAAGAAGATATATGAATAGCAAATAAGCACATGAAAATGTGCTCATCATTAGTCAAGAAATGGGCAGAAGACCTAAATAGACATTTCTCCAAAGAAGACATACAGATGGCCAAGAGGCACATGAAAAGCTGCTCAACATCACTAACTATTAGAGAAATGCAAATCAAAACTACAATGATGTATCACCTTACACCAGTCAGAATGGCCATCATCAAAAAATCTACCAACAACAAATGCTGGAGAGGGTGTGGAGAAAAGGGAACCCTCTTGCACTGTTGGGGGGAATGTAAATTGATACAGCCACTATGGAGATCAGTATGGAAGTTCCTTAAAAAATTAAAAATATTATTACCATATGACCCAGCAATCCTAGTACTGGGCATATACCCAGAGAAAACCATAATTCAAAAAGACACATGCACCCCAATGTTCACTGCAGCACTATTTACAGGTCATGGAAGCAACCTAAATGCCCATCAACAGACAAATGGATAAAGAAGATGTGGTACATATATACAATGGACTATTACTCAGCCATAAAAAGGAACGAAATTGGGTCATTTGTTGAGATGTGGATGGATCTAGAGACTGTCATACAGAGTGAAGTAAGTCAGAAAGAGAAAAACAAATATCATATATTAACGCATATATGTGGAATCTGGAAAAATGGTACAGATAAACCGGTTTGCAAGGCAGAAATAGAGACACAGATGTAGAGAACAAATGTATGGTCGCCAAGGGGGGAAAGCAGGGGAGGAAGTGGGATGAATTGGGAGATTGAGATTGACATATACATGCTAATATATTAAAAATAGATTACTAGTAAGAACCTGCTGTATATTAAAAAAATAAATAAAATTCAAAAAAAATGATAATCTCTATAGTAGCCAAACAACTCCCACATTGAAACTGCTTTGTTGAGATTGATAAAGCAGGTATTTTGGATTCATATGCTTTTGTGTTTCTCATCAATAACTACTGATAATAGAACTGCACCTTTATTATGCCTTTAAGTGTCAAGTTATTGAAATAAAGATTTTTTTCAACATGCATTTCAATGGTAATAAAAATGTCCTATTTTCTTAAAAAAAAAAAAAAGGAAAATTGGGACACTGTTATCAGATCTATGGAGGGAACGGATTCAAGACACATTTAGTCAAGAGTTCTTCACCAGTGGCTCATCACAGGATTCTAGGTGGATTTGGTGACATATCAGCTCCAAGCCCCAGTCTGGAGTAGCTTCTCGTAGAAGGGCTGGCTTAGGAGCTAGTGATGCTTTCATCCTGCAGGTATGGCTTTTGAGAGGAACCATTCACAGATAAAAGTAAGCTGGTAACTTGTGTTGAAACCATCAACTTCAGAATGACTTTCATTCCTCCAATTTTGAAGGTCCTGAAACAACTGAAACTGATGAAAGAAGTGAAAGTACTTGGGCTCCACAATAAATATTCTGCAAAGGTGGCATCTGCCTAGGACCATAACAGTGCTAAGATGAGCACATAGAGCACCAAATACTAATAAAACAGGGAGTTAAAAGTCAGAAAGAATGAGCAGCAAATGTTGGCAAAGGCATGAGCAACTGGTGTTCCACCTTGCTGCTGGGGTATAAAACAGTGCAACCACACTAGGCAGACTGAATGGGGAAGCAGATTGTGGTAAAGTCACTACACTTGAAAACTACTGAGCAGTGGGCTTCCCTGGTGGCGCAGTGGTTGAGAGTCCGCCTGCCAATGCAGGGGACATGGGTTCTGTGCCCCGGTCCGGGAAGATCCCACGTGCCGCGGAGCGGCTGGACCCGTGAGCCATGGCCGCTGAGCCTGCGCGTCCGGAGGCTGTGCTCCGCAATGGGAGAGGCCACAACAGTGAGAGGCCCACGTACTGCAAAAAAAAAAACTACTCAGCGGTAAAACGGAATCAACAACAGGTACACACACACGGATATAGCCCAACATTCACAAATCTCAAAAAAAATTATATTGAGGAACACTGAGAACTTATTTTATGATTTTATTTCTATGGCTTTCCAAGACAGATAAAACTTATCTATGATGACAAATGTCAAAAAGTGATTGCCTCTTGCAGAGGGAACACTGGAAAAGGGGCATGAGGGAAATTTCTAGTATGTGAAAATGTTCTCTGTGTTGTTTGGGTGGTGGTTACATGGTTGACATCAGACTGAACACGTAAAATCTGTGCAGTGTATTGCATATAAACCATACCTCAATGAAAAATTTAAAAACGTGAATAGTAATAATAAAGTAATTTTTGTTACTATTTTTTTGAATTTTTAAAAAGGATTTTATTGATTTTTAAATATTTTTAAATTTTTTTATTGTTTTGGCTGCCTTGGGTCTTCATTGCTGCGTGCAGGCTTTCTCTAGTTGCTGCGAGTGGGGGGTGGCTCTCCGTTGTGGTGCCCAGACTTCTCATTGCAGTTGCTTCTCTTGCTGCGTAGCACGGGCTCTAGGTGTGTGGGCTTCAGTAGTTGTGGCATGCAGGCTCAGTAGTTGTGACTCCTGGGGTCTAGAGCACAGGCTCAGTAGTTGTGGCACATGGGCTTAGTTGCTCTGTGGCATGTGGGATCTTCCTGGACCAGGGCTCGAACCCGTGTCCCCTGCATTGGCAGGCAGAGTCTTAACCACTGTGTCACCAGGGAAGCCCCTAACATAACACTGTAAATCAACTATACGGCAATAAAAATGTTTTAAAAATGAATATAATATGAATACTAATTCCTTAGAGTTGAGGTAAGGACTCAGATAATTCGGGTGAGAAGTAAATAAAAATTACTTTAGTAATTAAAATAGAAATTAAAATAGTAATTAAAATAGAATTTAAAATAATAATTAAAATAGTAATTAAAATAGTAATACTAAAATAATTTTTATTTACTTCTCACCCAAATTATCTCACTGAGTCCTTACCTCAACTCTGAAGAATTAGTATTCATATTATATTCATTTTTAAAACATTTTTATTGCCGTATAGTTGATTTACAGTGTTATGTTAGCTTCAAGTATACAGCAAAGTTAATCTGTTATACATATACATATATCCACTCCTTTTAAGATTCTTTTCCCATATAGGTTGTTACAGAGTACTGAGTAGAGTTCCCTGTGCTATACAGTAGGTCCTTACTAGTTATCTATTTTATATATAGTAGTGTGATAAACTGGGAGATTGGGAATGACATCTTCATTTTTTAGTCGAAAAAATTGAGACTCAGAGAGTATGGGACATGCCCAAGGTCATGCACGAGTCAGTAGCAGAGCTGGAATCCAAAACCAGATTTTAGAGTCTGAGACCTTAGCTGCTGCCTCATAACATCTAGCACCTTGGATTTGAGTCAGAGGTGTGCTGCTTCTGGGACACCTCCCAGGTGAAAGAGGCCATCTTGAGTGAATGTGAGATCACAGAGCCCATGGCCTGGTGTGAACAGCTGGAGACAGAAGACAAGTGAAAGCTTCTCTTGGGGCCCGCATGGTGGCCTCCTATCCACAGAACTGGTCTGCCTCCGGGCAATTTTGTTAGACCAGAGCATGTAGTCTGAAAGAAAGCATGGAGTCTTCAGGACCTCCGAGCACCCTGAAGGGATTTATTTTGTCCTCTGGTATCTCTTGAAAGCTCTTCTTCATCTTTCAAGATGTTTGCTTTTCTGGAGTAAGTTGGAGAGAGATCGTCTATAATGTCAGCCCCTTGAGTGTGGAGATCTTTTCTGTCTTATTCATTGGTATCGCTCTAGGGTAGAATAGCCCTCAGTAATGATTTGGGGATTTAAAAAATCCATCCACCCCTCCTTCCATTCTTTCATCAACCCCATGCCTTCTGACAACTGTCTGCTGGCATGTACTATCACTCATGGCCATTTAAACCTTCCAGAAGGCATCTCTAAGACCCAGAAATTTGCTGGTGCCGATGGTCTCTCTCCCAGAGACTGAGAACAGTGGATTGCCGTGGCCCCCTGCACGGGCCAAATGGAACAGGATCCCCAAGCTCTCCTCCCTTGGCCTCATGCCTGTTCCTGGAAGCTCACAGAGTCAGCATTTGACAGGGTTAAGATTTGATTTGACACCCCACTGGGGCACCGTTCAGGAACTCAATTGTGCCAAGCGGGGGAGTAGCACTTATTGGTTTCAGAGGGGATGGAAAACAATTTAAGCAACCTCTGTTCTCTTCAGCCCAGACACACACCATTACTCTGTTGACTTAAGAGCAGCTGCTGACACTGAGCAGAGACGGGAGCTCTCTATGCAATCCTTCCCTCATCTGTCTCCAGCACATCAAGGAAAAACGGCGTGCACAGATCAGTCAAAATCCTTTCTTGGGACTATCTTGCTAATTCAAGTCCTGGCTGCTTTTCTCAGGGAAGGCCGGGTGAGGCTGGGAGATAGCAGAAGTCCTTGAGCCTTGAAGGGATGAAAGGCAGGGAGAATGTCAGAGCTTTTTTCTTTAAGGGTATAACTTAGGCTGCAGGGAAAGCTGAAAAAATCTGGAGAAGAAAAGGGAGTGAAGAGGTGACGAAGTGATTTAACTGAGACTAAGTGGGTGGATGTCTTTACTGCAAGCAGGAAGAGGCACTGGCTCAAATTTACTTTCCAAAGTCCAAAGAGCAAAAGAAAACAAAAAACAAACAAACAAAAACAGTTCAATGCAGGCCAGAATAATATCCAGGATGTGAGAGTTTTATGTGTTAACTTGACTCGGTGAAGGGATGATCAGATAAATGGTAAAACATTACTTTTGGGTGTGTCTATGGGGGTGTTTCCAGTGGAGATTAGCATTTGAATCAGTAGATGAGGAAAGACAATCACCCTCACTAATGCAGGTAGGCATCGTGCAATCCATCGTGGGCCGGATAGAACAAAAAGGTGAGGGTGTGCGAGCGAATGTGATCTTTTTTGTCTTGAGCTGGGACATCCATCTTCTCCTGCCTTGGACATTGGTGCTCCTAATTCTCTGGTCTTTGGACTCAGACTGAATGACACCTCCAGCTTTCCTGGTCCTTCAGCTTGCAGACAGCTGGTCATGGGCCTTCCTGTCCTCCACAATCACATGAGCCAATTCCTGCCATAAATCTCCTCATTTCTATGTCTTCTTTTGGTTTTGTTTCTCTGGAAAACCCTGGCTAAAACGTGGCGGGGTCTGAACTGTCAAGATTTCTGGGTAACACATTTTCAGAATCAAGTAGAAATGTAGATTCTGGATTGAAGAAAATGAAGTACTAACAGAACACCGAAAATCTTGAGTCAGTCCAAGTTGGGATGTGGCGTTGGCAGGAAATAAGAGACAGAAGGGCAACCATCAGAAGCCCCCAGATGTTAGGATTAGGTCTCTAGGGTTAGACGGTAGGTCTATGATGAATCTGGCCTGGTCCCTCTTTTTAGGAGCCCCCAGTCTAGTTGAATGAACATACAGTGAGTTCTGATGACAAACCCAGTGAGCTCTGCAATGCTCAGTGATCAAGAAGCATGGGGTGTGGTGAGTAGAGGTCAGGTATGTTTCCTTGAGGATCTGAGCAGGAGTTATCACAGCAAAGGCAAGTGTGTGTGTGTGTGTATTGTTCATAAGCATCCTAGGCAAAGATGACAGTTGGAACAGGGCATAGAAGCAATACATGCTAAGGTCTCGGTGAGAAACTACAGCATTCGGGGGAGGTGGAGTTTAGAGCAGCGGTTTTCAACCCTGGCAGCAAATTGGAAGCACTGAGGATGCTTTAAAATACTGACGCTCAGGGCTTCCCTGGTGGCGCAGTGGTTGAGAGTCCGGCTGCCAGTGCAGGGGACGCGGGTTCGTGCCCCGGTCCGGGAAGATCCCACATGCCGCGGAGCGGCTGGGCCCGTGAGCCATGGCCACTGAGCCTGCGCGTCCGGAGCCCGTGCTCCACAACGGGAGAGGCCACAACAGCGAGAGGCCCGCGTATCGCAAAAAAAAATGCTGCTGCTCAGGTGCCACCTCCAGAGATACTGATTTATTGGTTTTGGATAGGATTTTAGAATTTGAATATTTGTAAAGCCCATCAGATGACTCTGAATATACAATCTGAGTTGAGAGGCTCTGGTTGAGAAGAGCTGGCAGACATTATTAGACTTATCTTTTTGGCCAGTCAGCAGAGACCCTCACTTCTTTAGTGACAGTCCTCAATTCCATTTTGAGGAATTACCTCTCCCCATCTGTAGGCAATCCTAACTACGCAGCCACACGTGGGTGAACGTGTTGTGCACGGCACAAGGGTGCCTGGTCAAGGCTGAGCTGGTGGCTGAAATCAAGCCCTGGTTCTGTTCACCAACCATGCCCAATGGAAGAGGGCTGTGCCTACCTCAGAGAAGGGCATTTTCCTCAAATTTTCACAAAGGTACCATCTGGGCTAGTAGCTACTGCCCTGGTTGTCAATCAAGGTGCCCTGCTCTCGCTTAGCCAAAAATGACGTAAATGGCCAAGTGTATGGCACCTGGAATCTATCTCTCCTTGGAATTTGCATCAAGGATGGAAAAATTGTGGGAGTTGATTCACCCCGGTGACCTGAAACAATCCTATCGGCTCCTGTTACAAGAACCTCCCAAAACTCCCTCATCCCTGCTCTTTTCAAACTCTTTCCTCCTGCCTTCCTGTTGATTTAGTACTTTGAAAAAACTGGTGCAGTTTAGGGGAGTAACGTGGCACAGGAGGAGAGGTGCTACTTTAGATAGGATGGCAAACTTCTTGGTAGAGGTGATGTAAGAAGCCATACAGAGTTCTGATGGAGGGAAATTCCAGGCAGGTGGAATAGCAGGAGAAGAGGTCCTTTGGAATGAAAGTGACACATTTGAAGAACAGCAATGACAGTAGTGAGACTGGAGCAGAATGAATGAGAAGGACGGCATTAGGAGATCACGGGCAGCATTTGGTGTGGGAGAGGATGAGACCATGGACTCTGGAATCAGTCTATCCCTCTTTTTTTTTTTTTTTTTTTTTTTTTTTTGCGTTACGCGGGCCTCTCACTGCCGCGGCCTCTCCCGTTGTGGAGCACAGGCTCCGGACTCGCAGGCTCAGCGGCCATGGCTCACGGGCCCAGCCGCTCCGCGGCATGTGGGATCTTCCCGGACCGGGGCGGGAACCCGTGTCCCCTGCATCGGCAGGCGGACTCTCAACCACTGCGCCGCCAGGGAAGCCCAGCCCATCCCTCTTGAATTCACCACCTTTCAGCCGTGTGCCATCAGTCAAATACTTGACCTTTCTATTCTGCAGTGTCCCTGTCCGCTAAATGGGGCTAATAATAGAACCTACCCTGAAAGGTTGCTGTGACTTGTTAATACATAGCCAGTGCTTAGAAAAGTGTCTGGTATAGAAGTGCTCCATAAATGTCCGTTCTTGCTGCAAATCGTGATAGAGATTTCATTTTTATTCTCAATGAAATGAAAGTCCTTGGAGGATTATAAGCAGGGGAGAGACATGGACTAATTCAAGGTTTAAAAGATCACTGACTATTATATAAATATTAAGAACAGCCTGAAGTGGGCAAGTGGGGAAACAGAGATCCAGGCATGTGACAGTGGTGGCTTCTAGTCAGGTGACAGCAGTCTCTATTGTTCCTGCTCTGCTTCAGAGAGTGGGACGGGACCCACTTCCTGCTGCTTGCAAACAAAGATCTCTAACTATGAAAGAACGTGAGGCTAAAGGTGGTGGGAATGGAGGCAGGAGAGAGAGGTGATGGTCAGATCACACAGGGTCTTAACTGTGATTCTAAGGAGGCTCATCTTTTGAGGGAAGGTGATGGGGACTCTTCGGAGAGCAGACGAATGAGACCATCAGATTTGCATTTTCCAAAGATCTCATTGATGCTACATGGAAGGTGAATAGGAGAAGTGAGATTTCGAGATCAGAGATCCAGAAATGAGCATCATTTCTGGCCAGGAGGCTGGAGAAAGAATGTTCTGATGTTGACATTAAGGTCTTGGAGACAACAGCTATTTCTTACTCCTCTCAGTGGTGGTTTAGGACTTCTAATAAGAACTTTAGTTTCCAAGTTTGCAGTGGGCTGAGTCCTGTAGAACCTGGAGAAATACCATCACACCTTGACTGGTTTCAAGGCAGAGTTGGGAGAATTCTATAAGGCAAATACAGCAGGACTTAATCAAAGCTAGTGGAACTAATCTCAGATTCCAGCCTCTAGGGCAGAGGTTATGACAAGGCAGCATGTGGGCCCAAAATGATACAGACATGTTTTGCTGGCCCTCTCACTATTTAAAAATGTAAATTAGTTTTTATGGGAATTTCATATTCACATCTGAATTTTCTATAGAAAAAAATCTGGCTGACCAGACAGGGCCCCCATTCCCACTGGGAGGATGGATTGGAGGTGGGGCATGGTGGTAACCTGGTCTCCAGTTTGCCTGAGCCCCCATCTGGCTCATCAGTGAATTCACCCTACGGCACAGCCCCTGTAAGCCTATGGGTTTGTGACCCTGCAAAGACATGCTTTGCCCGTATTCTGTGCTAAAGAGAACAACTGAAGCTCTGGTGAAGTTCAGGGCCTACCTGTAAATAGAAGGGCCTGGGGTGATTTACCTGTTCACCCCACCAAATATGCCCAGCCCCCATCGACACCCTGTGCTTTGCACCAAACAGGGTCCTGGCCATTGTCCCCAGGGCCCGCTTCCCCTGGAAGCCTCACTCCCTTTCTTCACTCTATGCACCACTTGTAACCGGCTTCCAGGCCCTCAGAATAATTGGATCTAAGCAAGCATTCCCTCTATAAATATTAATCTGGATATGCTTGGAATACTCTGCTTCTTTTAGATGAATTGTTAACTAGATTTCTAATCGAGAGCTTCTTGACGAGCAAAGCAAGCTCTCTCTGCTGGCTTGTTCCTTTATTGGGGGTGGGGGAAGGTGGAATTTGCTAGAAGTTGCAAGGGTTTATTTACGAGAGATGAGCTGTGTATGGTCCAGCTCCTTGAAGCTGTAAGCACCCCCAGATTCTTCTGAACAATCTCAAGAGGACCACCCTTGCCAGGGAACCAGTACTGGTTAGGAGGTGGATTTTAGCAACTGACAGATCATAATTGGAATTTCAGCTCTGCCACCAAATAACAGTACAAATTTGGGCAAGTCACTTAACCTCTCTGGCCCTTGATTTTCTCTTCTATAAAATTGGGGTGATTATATGGGTCTGCCATGGCTGTAATGGGGGTTTAATTAGGTAGTCTATGTGTTAGGTAATGCATAGCGGGTTCTCAGAAAAAAATAAATATTAATGAAGGAGAGGATTTTGACAACTTCAGGGAGGTCAATGCATTTCGACACTTCTGGCCACCTGTACAAACTTCAGAGCTGCACAATTTTCAGTTTTCCTGGATCCTAATTAGAGTGTGGAGGTGGTCCTGCCACACAGTTGGCACATCTAAGTCATGGTTGTGTCTCAAGGTAGCAAATCCCCCCACCCACCCACTCGTCCATTCAATGACCAATAACTGAGCACCCACTTTGTGCCTTGTATGGTGACAGTCCCGAGGACACAGTGGGAAATGGATGTAGTGGACAGGGCCTGGCAATGGGAAGGTGTCTATGGCTGGGATCCAGGGGGCCTGATGGTTCACAGCACAGAGTTTGGGCTAGAGCGGGTCCACTGCTATGTGGCTGCGTCATCTTGAGCTCACAAAGGACCCCAGCTCACCAAAGCTCACCTTCTTCATCTGTCATATGGAAACAGTATCTCCCACCAGAGTTGGGGATTATACTTTCTGTTTTTCTTGCTTGTCAGAGCTTATTTTTTTAAGGTTCAAATTCAATGAGCCAACGAATGTGAACTTGCTTTGCATGTTGCAAAATGCAAATGAACGTGTAGTGTTCGTCTTCTGAAAGGAAAATCACCAGGCCCAGCTTTCTCAGGATTTATATCAGGCCCATATCACTGTCATGGGCAGCCCTCCTTGGACTGACCAGTAGACCTGTCTACTCTGCCCCAGCTGCCAATCAGTTTTATCTCCTGGGAGGATGCGGAGGCAAGGGAGGTGGTTTGAACCAACAAGCTCACTTTATAAGTGAACATGTCAGGGTGTCTTCCAGAAAGGCAGAGAACTAGAGCCCAGACATCTTCCAGAAACCCTGAAGAACATCCCTGCCTACACGGGGTGGACTTTCACTTAGTGGAATTCCAGGCCTTGCTACAGCACTGCCTTCCTGCACAAAATGGCATTGGCTTCTGGAGAAAGTTCTAGACTAGCACAGCCCTGGCAGCACAGCAGAGTGTTTAGCTGCATAGGCTCTGAAGCCAGGCTGCTGGGCTCAGTACCTGCTCTGCCACGTCCTTGGCTGTGTGGCCTTTTGTATAGCGCTTACCCTTTCTAGACCTCAGTTTCTTTGCACAATGGAGATGCTAATGAAACATAAGTAATAGGTGCGTTGTAAAGTCAGGCGAGGTAAAGCCGTTACCATGGCACCTGACACGTAGCAAGCACTCAAGTCATCCTATTATTACTTGGATGTCTTCATTCCTGGTGCTCCGTGGTGCCGACAGCTCAGACTGGGCCATCGCTGAAGTATGAGATTAAAGGAAATAATATAAAGTGACTGATGGTAGAAGGACCTCAATAAATGGTTTTTCTTAATATCATTTGTCATTACTATTATTATTTATAGTGGAGTGAAGACCAAGCTGGTGCCAAAGTTGGATGGGGAGACTGTGACTGTCACCCCTAGGGCTGTGAGTACTGGTTAGACTGATCCACAGACAGCTCAGGGAAGGAAGGCTTCAGAGAAAACTACCCTGGCCCAGAGGGCTGTCATCATTTCCATTTGTTCATCTTTCTAGGAGCAGTTTTCATATGAGCTAATAATTGCTTCCACTGAGGATTGCTGTCCCTTCCTTGACCTGGGTTCAGGTGGACATTGCAGAGGCATCTCTCACAAGCAGAGCAAGCTTACACATGCTGTACAATGTTATCTGCCTCTAGGGGTGTGATTAGGGACTATCTTTAAGGCGACTGGGGACAACCCAGGCAGGAACAGCCCCTGAGGCTAACAGCTGCTCCAGCAGCCTCCTCCTGCCCATTGAGGTTAAACATGCTTCTTCCTCTAGTTGCTTAGAGCAACTTGGGCCAGCTGTATCCAAAGAATCTCTAAGGTGGGTTCTCAGGGTAAAGGAAGCAGCAAGGTGTCTATTCCTCTCTCTGAAGAGTTGACCTGAGAATAAGGTGTTAGCCACTCCTCATCTCACTAGACTTTGAGCTCCAAGAAGGCAGGGTCCATGACTGTTAATTTGTCCTCTGCATCTAAAATGCTCAGCATACAGCAGGTGTTGGGAAGTATTGGATGGATGGGTGGATGGATGGATGGATGGGTGGATGGATGGATGGATGGGTGGATGGATGGATGGATGGGTGAGTGGATGGATGGACGGATGGATGAATGGGTAGATGAGTAAATGGATGAATAAATGGATGGGCGGATGGAGGATGGATGGGTGGATGGATGGATGGGTGAGTGGATGGATGGATGAACGGGTAGATGGGTAAATGGATGAATAAATGGATGGATGGGTGGATGGATGGATGGGTGGATGGATGGATGGATGGATGGGTGGATGGATGGATGGATGGGTGGATGGATGGATGAATGGGTAGATGGGTAAATGGATGAATAAATGGATGGATGAGTGGATGGATGGATGGGTGGATGGATAGATGGATGGATGGGTGGATGGATGTATGGATGGATGGGTGAGTGGATGGATGGATGAATCAATGAGTTTCTCTGCATCTCCTAGTTGCAGCACTCCCACAGCTGTGTTCCCCAATGTCCACAGACAATCACAGCCTAGCTCCCAGACTCTTCTCCCAAAAGCAGAGGCTTTAAAGCCCAGTCATTCCTTGGTATTTCCATCAGATGGGCTCAGCTCCATCTGTCTGCACTCCATTGGCTGACTCCACCCCAGCCTCCTCAGAGCTAACCAGACCTTAGAGACCCAGCACATACTCTTTGGCAGCCTCACCCTTTTGTACTTATATTCCAAGCTCAGGTGTATTAGTCAAGGTAATTCAGTCCAGTTGCTGCAACAGTTGCTCATAGGCTTATGGCAATGGCATATTTCTTACTCATATCATAATCCAATCAGCTATTGATCCAGCAGTCTTATATGCTGTAATTTAGCAATCCAGTTTCCTTCCATCTCAAGGCTGTGCCTTCCACACAGAGTTTTGCAGTCTTAAGCTGGATCCTTATGCTCTAAATAAAGAGAATGAACCAAGGTTCTAGACCTTAGAGTCCACTGTTCACCTGTAAATGACAAGTGATGGCCAAGATCCTTAGGTAATATGCCTTGCCCACCTGGATATCAAGTGCTCCAATATGTGACACCATCCATCCAACTGCTTAAGCCAGAAACCCGAGAGTAACACTTGCCTCATTGGTCTCATCCTCACCACACACCAAATCTATCAGCAGGTTCTATTGTATCTTTGGATCTACCTCTAAAACATGTCCTCATTTCTGTTAACTTTTTCATTTGGGTATAACTTACACTCAAAATTGCATATAAGTATTAAACTCCATTTTTTTTTCAGAATTCATTGAATGTCTTTTTTTTTTTTTTACATCTTTATTGGAGTATAATTGCTTCACAATGGTGTGTTAGTTTCTGCTTTATAACAAAGTGAATCAGTTATACATATACATATGTCCCCATATCTCTTTCCTCTTGCATCTCCCTCCCTCCCACCCTCCCCATGTCACCCCTCCAGGCGGTCACAAAGCACCGAGCTGATCTACATATGAATGAAAAAATTATACAAAACTCACACACAAAATTGTATATAAGTATTATGCTCCTTTCATTTTTACCCATGAATGCACCCGTGCTACCATCTGTAAGATGTACATTTCCAGCATCTGAGAAGTCTCCCCGATGTCCCTTTCCAGTGAATATCCCTCTAAGGTAACCACTATACTGAACCCTATCACCTGTTCTTGACTTACACATTAATGGACTCATATAGTATATACTCTTTTGCAACAGACTTCTTTTGCTCACCATGATCTGTGTGAGTTGCCTGCACGTTGTTGGGGGATCCAATGGTTTATTTACTTATCTATTTTCCTGCGGATGGACATTTGGTTTTCCAGTTTGGGGTTTCCATGAATAAAGCTGCTATACATTCTTTTACATTTTGTGTGTGTGTATGTGTGGCCATGAGCACCCATTCTTGTTGGACATATTCCCAGGAGTCAACTTCTGGGGCTTAGGATAGATGTATCTTGAGCTTTGGAAGACAATGTCAAGCAATTTTTTAAACATTTGTATCAGTTCATACTCCCACCAGCAGTATATGAGCGTCGCAGGTGCTCTACTTCTTTTGCCATCACTTATTTTAGTCTCTTTAATTGTATCCATTCTGAGACAACCACAGTTTATCATCTCCACTACTATCACCCATTAACAGTTGCCTGGACAGCTGCACTGGACTCCTAACTGGCCCCTTTGTCTTCTGGTCTTTTCAATCCATTTTGTACCCGGCATCCGGGGTCTATCACTTCCCTACTAAAACCTTTCAATGGCTCCTGGTTACAGTTAGAAATAAACCTCTGCTCTTACAGTGACCTTCAAGCTTCTACATCTCCTTTCTCATCATTCAGACTTCATGCCAAATAATGTCTCCTCAATGGACCTTTCCTAATGAATGTCCATAACGTCCCCAGGAAATCATTACGCAGCAAATCCATTGCTGAATTTTCTACACCTCTCTTATCACTACCCCCATCATCTAATTATTGGCTCAACTCTGAACTATCTTTTCCCGCTTACCTTTAATCTCCGTGAGAGCAGGACTCAGTGTTCCCTGCTGTGCCCCAGCGCCCAGCCCAGTGCTGGGCACATTGTAAACCCTCCATAAGCGTTTGCTGGGTGCACTTGCTTCCATCTGGGGCTGGGGTCTTAAGAGGCCCCCAGTGCACGTTCTTGCAGCTGTTTCTGTTGTCACCAAGCCACTGTACTTCTCAAGTCAATCTCAAATTGTGGTACATGATATTAAAAGTATCAGGACCAGATGTTCGATTTTCCAGACAGGTTGCTCTGATTGGAATTCAACTCTGAAAGAAGTTTCTGACCAAGAAACAACCAAACCCACAACTGGGCTGCCCAGTCACCTTCACTCAAGGCTTTTGGCTTGTGCCTCCTTGAAACATTCACTGGCTCCCCAGTCTAAATATCTCCGCATCTCTGAACATGTCAGCCCCCTGGCCCGCCCCTCGTCCACAGCTTCTATAAAATCTGCCTTCCAGGAAACTGTTGGAGATTGACTCTCCCCTTCCAGAGTCACCTGTGAGGGCAAGAAAGGTATTGTTATTATTCTCTGCATTTCACACTTAAACAACCTGGGGCTGATCTAATGGAATCTCTCTCTCCTCTCACTCCCCTCCTTCCCAGGGTAACCTGGAGGCCTGTCCACCTGGCTGCAGAAGTGAGATGGGCTGCAGAGAATCCACCTACCTCTCTGAGACTGTATTTGAGAGAACGCAGAAACAGAGACGAGCTGGTTCTAGCGGTTTGAGAAAAAAAAAAAAATGAGATCGTTTCCTAAGCAATTTCTAGTCGTGTAGAGGACTGACATACCATAAAATAGGCAGGGTAATCACAGCATGCGAGATTAAAACCACGCCTGGAGAGCACAGATCCTCGGGGTGATAGGGGTGGGCTAAGAGCTGCTGGCAGCCTCTGTGCTGGGCGGTGAGACCCCTGAGAGGTAGAGACCCCTGTCTCTACCTCTCTGTCTCTCTGCCTCTCTGTCTTCTCCATCTATCTCTCTCAGACTCAGTTTCTCTTTCTCTGTCTGATTCTTTCTCTCTTCCGTCCCCTGATTCCTCCCTCCCCCAACTCCCAGCAACCACCAGAAGCCCATATGGACCTAAACTCCAAAATGACAGAAATAACGTCTCCATTCCTTTTTGCCTTAAGTGCACAGGTACCTCTGAAAGGAGAATTTTCAGAGATAGCTCTCACATGTTTCTCTCAATTATACACACACACAAATAAAAAACACACATGCGCACAACCGCTGTTGCACATCCACACACACATGCACACAAACATACCCACACACACACATACATCCACTCATACATCCGCTCTGCCCGTATGGAGTACGTCTGGCTCTGCCACTCATTTACTTCCTTTCTATGCTCTCTCTCTCTTCAGTACCTTAGCCATGCCCAGACCCCTGAAACGACCCCATTGGCATCCTCATTCTGGATGCCTCGGTTTCACTCTCTTTCTAGATGTAGATGTACGTGCATTTAGACACCCACCTGTCTTATCTTCCTCCTGCTTTCAGATCCTTCCTCACACACCTGTGAAATGACAGCCCTTGCATTCCTGCCCCACGTTGCTCCAGAGTGCAGTGTCAATGCACTCCTTCCTCAGTACAGCCCTTCCCTTGGTGGAGAATGCACGGTGGTGACTTGCGTCGGCTTCTCTGCACGATGTCACCGTGATTGACGGCTGTAACAGATGGCCCTGCCTTCTTTCCTTAGTGAGAAAGGGTGCACAAAAGCATGCCAACAGCAAGGACCCCTACAACGGAGATCAACAGAGTGGTATCCGACTTCGGCTCCCAGCCTGCCCAGGCTGTACGTCCGTAGGCCAGCTGTTCTCCTTTGAGGAGATGTGACATTCGGTACAACTTCCTAATATAAATAATGATGCGATTCTGTAACTAGTCTCCAAGGACAACAAGGTCTTCTATATGAAGGACAACTGGCTTTTCTTCTAAGAGTAGTAGATTTGGCCTTGACGTGGCCAAAGCCAGAGAATTGGACTCTGTGTCCGACGCTGGCTAATTTCAGAATTCCATCGCTAATTCTCAAGCACATGCTGGGCTTTTCATATCAATACCTCAGATGTAACGAGGGTTCTCAACTCCTCTTAATCTTACTAAACCGCGGTTCCTGCAAAGCAACTGAGTGATTTTCAGTCTGTTCACGTTAAGATTTAGCGCAGCATGCAAGCGGCTGAGCTGATGTTAACGTCTGAATCGTGAGCAGACATATGACCCCAGCCTTCCCTGCTCCCGCCTTAGCGAGGGCTTCCCCTGTCCGGGTTTGACGGCTGAGATGCCTCTGAGGGCTGGTGGACACTGTTTCCCTGACTACTGGGAATGAAGTACACAGGAAGGTCAGAGGTAGCTGAAGGGTGGCAGAGGGGAGAGATTTTCTGCTGGTCCTCTCCATCACGTGGACAAAGAAAAGAAGGCTGAGATTTAGGAAACCTGGGTCCTACCTGCAGCTCTGCCCTCCCTCCCTCGGTGGTACCAGCCAAGTCACCTTCTGTCTCTGGGCCTCAGTTGGAGCCCCAGTTTCCTCATCTGTGAGAAGGTAATTCGGACAAGTAGTTCTGAGTCTATGGTGCTCAAATGGGGATCAAGTTCTTGAGCCTATGACCTGCTAACTGCCCAATCCCAAGTTATGACAAGTCTGACAGACTGGCCAAATTGTGTGTGTGTGTGTGTGTGTGTGTGTGTGTGTGTGTATAATTTTTTGCTAACTCAAAGAGGGGCAGAATTGGCCTCTAAAAATTTGTCTGCAGGATGTTAGGTTATTAAAAATATTTATAAAAAACTGGTTTATTTCCTCCCTCCCTCTCTCTTTCTTCCTGTCCTCTTTCCTTCCCTCTTCCTTCTTTTATTTCCTCTCAGCGAGTATTTATTGAGCAGTAGTTTTGTTCCAGGTGTTTTTATAGGCACCAGTAGTATAATGGTGAACTGGACGTGACAGTGGATTCTCGTCATAATGGTTGGAACACGGCAATTGTACGACCCAGGAGGTGCTTCAGGATTACCTGCTACATAGAGCTAAGTAAACCTGAATGCCTTGGCATGTCCCTAAACTTGGAGGCTTGTGGGACAATAGGAGTCATTTTCTTTTGTCAAACTCAAGTAATATGGGAGGCTCAGCCATTTGTAGATCATTGGTTTGACATTGACATTGACATTCACCAGGATGATGTCATGGCCCAGTTGTCTAAAGAATGGACTCTGGGGCTTCCCTGGTGACGCAGTGGTTGAGAGTCCACCTGCCGATGCAGGGGACACGGGTTTGTGCCCCGGTCCAGGAAGATCCCACATGCCACGGAGTGGCTGGGCCCGTGAGCCATGGCCGCTGAGCCTGCACGTCCGGAGCCTGTGCTCCGCAACGGGAGAGGCCATGACAGTGAGAGGCCCGCGTACTGAAAAAAAAAAAAAAAAGAAAACAAAAGAATGGACTCTGGAGCCCCAAATTCCCAGGTTTGAATCCAGGCTCTGATGCTCACTCAGGGAGACAGTTTAACCTTTGTGCGTCTGCGAAACAGGGATAGTAAGAGAAAACCTCCTTCCTAGGATTATGAGTATTTAACGTGTCAATTGTTGGAAAGTACTTAGAATTGGATCTGGTGAATTGTCAATGCTGCTAAAATAACTTCTTCTTTTATTTCAGTATGTCTAAAACCAGGTGGATTACCTTTTTATAAATAACGATTTCTTTTATCTGTTGTCCCTATTTCCATAAATGACACCACCTTGGTCCCAGACTCTCAGGTTCGTGTGGAATCCATGCTGAATACTGTCCCGGCAGGGCTTTGATGAGCAGAGCTGTGGAAACCCAGCTCTCAGCTGACACGTTAAGATCCCCAGGGCTCACCTCTGTAATGAATCAACTTCTTCCCGCCACTTGTAGGCTGAAGATATTTACCAGCTCCTAATCGACAATTCTTCAGTTTAGCATTTTATATCTGTTATGGTCTAGCTACCTGTTCAGCCTCCAGGAACACCTCTTGGAGAGGTTCCCAATGTTCTAGTTTTCCTGAACTATGTCATTCCTTCTTTTCCCGTCCCCAGGCCTTTGCTTGCATTATCATTCATATCTAGGAGGCATCCTCTTCTCTCTCTATCCAACCAAGTGTATCCTTTCCTTCAAGGACCAACACACTGTCACTTCCATTATGAAGCCCTACTTGAGTGTGAAGTCACCCGTCAGCAGTGGTTTGCTACTCCTCTGACGCTCCAGGGGAGACGTTTGCGCCGCATTCAATAAAGATCACATTCTGCCTTTTACTCTGGTTCTCAAGGAGACGGTAGATCACAGGGGTTAATGGCAGAGAATCTGGAGTCAGAACATCCTGACGGTGTCCTCTCATTTTTTCACTTACTAGGGTTGACCATGGATAAGTTTCAACTTCAAGCCTTACCTTTTCTATCTATGCAATAGTAAGAATAGTGCCTGCCCCTCCGGGCCTCCTAACTGGTCTCCGGTTCTACCTTGGTCCCTGCAGTTCATCCCCCACCCTGAAGCCACAGTGATTCTTTGAAAACTTAATGCAACCCCCCTGATTTGAAATCCTCCAACAACTTTTTCATTGTCTTCAAAATTAAATCCCAAATCCTTCTGTTGGCCTGTAAGACGTCTCTGGTATCATTTCCTACCATCTGCCCTCTCTCTCCGCTTCAGCCCCCTCGCTGTGCTCCTTGGACAGTCCAAACGTGCCTCAGGGCCTTTATACGTGCTGTGTTCCCAACCTGGAAGGTTCTTCCCCCAGGTATCCCATCACTCACTTTTACTTCATTCATTCATTGGAGAGACTTTCTCAGACCTACTCCCCATTAAAGTGTCACTCCAGTCCCTCTCCACCTACTCTGCATTTTAAATGATTACCTCTAAGATGTATTATATACTTCGTTGTCTATCTATTTCCTGTTTGTCTCTCCTCAATACCGCCACGGGGTAGCTAAACCCCGTGAAGGCAGGGGACCGTGGTGTGGTTCACTATTTTATTCCAGGCCTTGGAAACAAAGAAAAGTCCTTGCCACATACTTGGCCCTTGAGAAATAATGAGTAAATCAATGAGTGAGGCTCAGCCCAATGCCAGACCCAGGTGGGCTCGCAACGTGCAAACGCCGTTACTGTTGAACTCTCACGGCTGGGGGCTCACATCTATCTCCCCACTGGTTTGTGAGCTCTTCAAGGGCAGTCGCTGTATATTATTCATCTCTGTGTCCCTCACAGAACCTAGCACAGGAGCCCACCCGTGCATGTTAATGTCAAAGAGCTCTGCAGACATCAGAAGGCAAAAGCCACAAAACAGAATGAAAGCAGCCCCTTGCCAGGGTGTGTGGGCCCTGGGAGCATCTCATCGCTCTGTTATCTCTGGCAGTGAGGACACGGAACCCTCACTGACAGAACGCAGCAGCCAGAGCTTCAAGGATGACCGCTGGACCCGGACCGTCCCCTGTGGGGTCACGTGCTTCCCAGGAGGAGCCCACGCCGTGGTAGCTTCCGTCCTTACCCCTGCCTACCTCCTGGCCTTCCGTTCCTTCTTCCCTCCAGGATTTCTGCCTCCTGACACTCAGCACCCCATCCTACTGTCTCAGTCCCTGCTGGAGCAGAGACACAGACTCCTTCCTACGTAAGCAGGAGTCACTCTCCAGGAGAGAGCCGTGACAAGGTCCCATCTCAGCAGTGCCCGGGAATCCGACACCTGGAGAGCCTTGTGTATTTTCCCCTAGCTCTCTGTCGAGCTGTGAATGTTATTAAAGTGCCCTATTAGAGCGAAAAAAAGAATTCCAGATTAAACCACACAATATATAGGATTTAAAATACAGGCTGTGAATGTAATTTCCGTGGGAGCAGTGGTGAGCGAGTAAAGGGGGGTAATTTATGATTCTCCTGAGGAAAAGTAGAAGGCAAGACAGACACTCCGAGGTGATTCTTTCCTCTCCTCCTGCCCTGCTCAGACCCTCCCTTCGTGGCCTCTGGCCACTCCCTGTAGTCTTTGGAGCAATGCGGTTCCCCAAGCGGAGAGCCCAGCTGGTGGTGCTGCCGACGGAGGGGGCTGACATCCTGCCAGCTGCAAGCATCTGGAGCATCCCCAGGTGTGTTTACCTAAAGAGGGAGCGAGCATCAGGTAATACATAAGTAGAGGGCTGGTGATTTAAAAAGGAAAGAAAAGCTGTGCCATGTTTGTCCCCTAAACTTGGCATCCATGCAATGGAACTGAGCAGAGCTCAGCCTCATAATAATAATTCACCTTTAAGATTATTTTCTATGCATCAGGCTCTGCCCTCAGTGCTTCTCTTGTGTTATTTTATTTAATCCTCACAATCAGCTTGAGGCGGATACTACTATTATTCTCCTTTTCTAGGTAAGGAAACTGAGGCTCAGAGAGGGTGAGAACCTACTCAAGGCCACACAGCCTAGAGGTGGTAGGTGGATTTGAATGCAGGCAGATTCCCTTGAGGGAGGGGAGGGCCTGGACCCCACTACTGCTATAGACATCAGCTTGCATTTGAACAGTTGCCTTGTAGTCTCTTATAATGCTCAGAATAATGATAACAATAACTAATATTTATTGGTGCTTAGCAGGTGCTGCCCTGAGCACTTCTCTGGTGTTGCCTCTTTTATTACTCATATCCACCTCAGGAGGCAAGTGCGCTATTATAGTATCCCCATCTTTCAGATACAAAGACTGAGGATCAGGAAAATGGAGGGATGTGCCCAGCATCTCATGGCCAAAAAGGGGAGGAACCAGAGTTAAACCCAGGCAGTCTGGCTCCAGAGGCCACCCTCCTAACTGTGACATTCTGTGCTCTCACATGCACTTCAGACACAGGAGGAGACTCTAATTCAAAAGTCAAAGCTTGTTCCTTAACAAACACTATTCCAGAACATCTCCAAAAGCGACGTGCATACTGGAGGTACATGCAATGCGTTAGGTGGCGCGCGGAGGAATCATCTTAATTTCCCCAAGTTTGTATTACTTTCACTGTGCAATTCAGGGAAAAGATGTAGGCTCAGGTATGCACTGGCTGTGTGAACCTGTGCAAGTCACTGATTTTCTCCAAGCTGCAGCCTCTTCAGTTTCACCTGCAAAATCGGTTAATTAAGACCTACCGTGTATAGGAAAGAGTCTGAACAAGTATCTGAGGGATGGGAGGCCCTCTGTGTGTGCAGGAAGAAGATAGGACCCAGGGAGGGAGGAAGGAAATAAGGGAGATGGGAGGGAAAGAAAGGATAGAGGGAGGAAGAGAGGAGGGAAAGGAAGGAGGAGGAAGGAAGAAAAGGAAGGAAGGAAGGAAGGAAGGAAGAGGGAGGGAAGGCAAGATGGACCGCAAACTGATGTGTACTCCAGTGCATTTAAAAAATATCTTTAGGTCTTCCCTGGTGGTGCAGTGGTTGAGAGTCCGCCTGCCAATGCAGGGGACATGGGTTCGTGACCTGTCCGGGAAGATCCCACATGCCGCGGAGCGGCTGGGTCCGTGAGCCATGGCCGCTGAGCCTGCGCGTCCGGAGCCTGTGCTCCGCAACGGGAGAGGCCACAGCAGGGAGAGGCCCGCGTACGGCAAAAAAAAAAAATCTTTAAATCCTTAATAACCCTTTAATGGGTACTTGCTCTGTACCAGGCACTGTTTGAAGATGTGCACACGTTCTCATCCTCACACTGACCCTATTATGTAGTTATCATTCTCTCCATCTTGCAGACGAAGACACTGAGGCACATATGGTTGGAGGTCTGCTGATGGTGGCTTTGCTAGGAGTTGGCACGGCTAAGGCTTGAGCCCAAGCAGCTCGGCTGGAGTCCATGCCATGAATGCACGGCTGCTCCAAACCGGGACGAGAAGCCGGGGCGTGGTCAGCCTTTGCCCATACAGTAGCTGACTCTGTTCCCTCTCGACAGCTGAGCTGGCCCACGGTCCCCACACCAGGCACTTGGCAGGGACTTTCAATCAATTTTGCCGTATTTGAATCTTTCTCACCTGTGAGGCTGGCATTGAGAAAAGAAGAGGATGAGACAAGTAAGTACCGACTATCTCCTATGCGCTGTGCTCAGCTGTGGCCACACCCTCCACTGTGCAGACTCTCCCCAAGGGCACTCCGGGTACCACTAAGGTGGCATATGGAGGGATTCGGTTTTTAAAGTCATCCACCATTTTACTGTGTGTTAGGAAAGCCAATGTTGTTGAAATTTGCAAGATGTTCTTAACAAGGTCATGGATAAATAATATTCAAGTTAAGAATAGAAGTGGGTCAATTTACAGGGGGAAAATTAAGGAACCTGTCACCCTGGAGGAACAAGTGTCTGAAGGCAAAACAAGAATGATAGAAGCTTAGGAAATTGCATTGTTTCATCAAATTCTCTCTATAACCCTGTGTATGAATTGGTCATTCCCATTTTATAGATGAAGAACAAGGGGCTTAGGTCAATCGAATAGCTTGCCCAAAGTCTCAACACTTGAAATCAGCAAAGTAGAACTTGGAATGCTACTGCCTGACCATCTTGGGGTTCTCTCTCCACCATCTCAATGGTTTGTTCCTTCTGCTACACTTGCCCTTGAGACCCATACCTGACCCCGCCCCCTCTGCCCCCATCTCTGACTTCCTTTCTGTCAAGGGACTCACTGAATCTGAAGGAGTCACTAAAGCCAGTGGAAGTGTATTTATTTACATTGTCAAGATAAATTAACTTTTGGAGCCCCGTTGGAAGAGTCCTGCAAGCCTGGGCTGTGGATTGGAAGCCATGAATATGCAAGTACACGGAGCCGTTGAATTAGGCTGCTGCAAACATATTTGGAGGCAGCTGGTTATTTAATAATCTGGGAGAACCACAGGAATAGACAAGCGGTCGCTCTGGCCCATTTGCATGGGTAAAGTGATAATTTTATAACACAATTGCAGCCATTAAGTTTCCCCAGACAAAGTCAGGGGAACACCATTTGGGAGCAATCTTGGGTGTCGTCAGCAGAAAACTGCTGCCTCCTCACCCCAGCTGTCAGACAGAACGACCTGTTTCCTGCAGCTGCAGCCTTGTGAAGCAGTGGAGAGCAGGACCCAGGAGTCAGACAGACTCAGGTTTGAGTCTCAGTATTGTTGCCTTGAACTATGTAACCTCTAGCTGATGGCCTAATCTCTCTGAACCCCAGTTCATTCATCTGCAAATGGGGATATTATTGGTACCTTCCTTTAATGGGTCGTTGTGAGGATTAAAAGTGATCACCTATCTAAAGCTTTTAGAACACTGTCTAGTACAATGATTCTCAAACTCTTCTGCACACCAGCATCACTGAGAACCTTCCAAAAATTTGCTGATGTCTGGACCCCACCTCTAGAGATTCTAATGTGAGCATGAATATTAGAATCCTTTAAAATATCTCAGGTGATTCTAATGCATCGCCAAGGCTGAAAACTACTCTCCAAGTACAAAAATGATGCTTTAATAGACGGAAGCTAGAGTTATCATTTCTTTATCATTATACTTGCACTCAGGGGGCAAGTACAAAACTCCTCTCTCACTTCTGAGGGGGCTTGAAATTCATCAGCAATTCATCCTTTGTCCTCATCCCTGATCTGGCCAATGTCTAGTCTTCTTAGAAGGGGAGAAAAGTGGGATGTGGTTGGGTGAGGGAAGCATAGCTTCAAGGAGAACTGGGTGATAATGGGTCATTACCTCTCAGCACATTCTCTAAAATTGGAACTTTTCAAATAGTCACTAAATATAGCCAGTAGGGAGAACAGTATGGAGGTTCCTTAAAAAACTAAAAATAGAGCTACTATATGATCCAGCAATCCCACTCCTGGGCATATATCTGGAGAAAACCATGGTTCGAAAGGATACATGCACCCCGATGTTCATAGCAGACTATCTACAATGGCCAAGGCATGGAAGCAACCTAAATGTCCATTGACAGACAAATGGATAAAGAAGATGTGGTACATGTATACAACGGAATATTACTCAGCCATAAAAAGAATGAAATAATGCCATCTGCAGCAACATGGATGGACCTGGAGATTATCATACTAAGTGAAGTAAGTCAGACAGAGAAAGGCAAATAACATATGATGTTGCTTATATGCAGAATCTAAAAAAAAGATAAAATGAACTTATTTACAAAACAGAAACAGACTCACAGACGTAGAAAACAAACGTATGGTTACCAAAGGGTGGGGGGAGGGATAAATTGGTAGTTTGGGATTGACATATACACACTACTATACTTAAAATAGTTAACCAGCAAGGACTTACCGCATAGCACAGGGAATTCTGCTCAATATTCAGTAATAACCTAAATGGGAAAAGAATTTGAAGAAGAATAGATACACGTATATGTATAACTGAATCACTTTGCTGTACACCTGAAACTAACACAACATTGTAAATCAACTACAGTCCGATATAAAATAAAATTTTCTAAAAAAATTAAAATAAATAAAATAATTTAAAAGTAGTCACTAAAGATAATACCTAGATAGAATTGTTGCGGCTATGGTGAACAATCACTGGAGATAATACCTAGATAGAATCACTGGAGATAATACCTAGATAGAATTGTTGCGGCTATGGTGAACAATCACTGGAGAAGGCAGATTTCAAGCAAGAGCATGAAACACATGCACAAAGTGATCAAAGTGTGTTATCTTTTAAGATGCTCATTCCCCCTCCTTCCTCTGCCCCAAATGATGCTGCTGAACCAGTTACCCTGACCCTGATCCCCTTACAAGGTCCTCACCCAGTGTTGTAACTTGTTCTAGGAGGGGCATGAGGCATGAACCTAACCCCGGGGGCATCTATGTGAGAAACAAGATGCAGCATCCTTGTCTAATTACCCGTGGCCTCTGTTCTGGTCCTCTGCACTTCCTGCTGCATTTCCCTGCTAGGGCTGAAATCCTTTTCAAATTCTGGCCTCCTTTACTGAGTCATTCACCTCATGCCCAGCTCCACTTTCTCCTTCCTCTGACAACCTCCTTTTCATCTGGGCTGTTCAGAATCATGGTCACATGTTGGTAGAACACCTGAGAGCCATTCTCGGCTCCCTTTTTGCTGGCAAAACTCACTTCTCATCTTGGAATGTCAGATACTCACGCTCCCAGATTTCCTTGCTGTTAGTTTTGGCCAAGTGGCCCAGTGCTGGCCAATGAGATGTAGGCAAAGCGTCTTCTGGGGGGCCTTGAGTTCCAGAAAGCAGTGAAGTTACTGATCAACACAGCTTGATTTCACAGAGAATCATCTTTCCAAGTCTTTGACACTATCGTAAGGGTCCTAGGAAGTTTCCCATCTGACCATAAAATAATAATGGATTCCAAAATGCCCACTGGTGATATGACAGTTAAGGATGATGACAATGGATTATTGTCCATAGCTCATGACCTGACCATGTGACCACTCCCTGCCTTTGAAAACGCTAAGACAGGAATCCTCTATCCTCTGGTCTAAAGACAGCAACAGTGGACAGCCAGAGCTGGCTCCCTGTTGAAGGAATTTGGGATTCTTAGGTGATGACTAGGGTGGCCAGATGAGCAGTGAAAGCTCTTTGGAACCCCTAGAACACTGATAAGGAATATTGTGAACCTTGAGTTGGGTTACTGAGTTGGAAAGCAGGGGAGCTTGGATGTTGGGCTGGATTACTTCCAAGAATATTTCTTGAAATCTTTCTCTTTGGAGAAAAATAAGACCTACAAATGTTTAAGGCCACTGCTGTGGACTGAATTGTGTGCCCCCCAAATCCCTATGTTGAAAACATAACCCCTAATTTGGAGAAAGGGCCTTTCTGGAGATAATTAGGGTTAAATGAGGTCCTGATCTGATAGGATTCGTGTCCTTATAAGCAGACACCAGAGCACCTGCTCTCTCTTTCCTTCTCTCTCTTTCTCTCTCTCTCTCTCTCTCTCTCTGTCTCTCTATCTCTCTGCCATGTGAGTACACAGCGAGAAGGGAGCCATCTATAGGCCAGGAAGAGAAGAACTCTCATCAGGAACCAAACGGACTGGCATCTTGAGCTGGGATTTCTAGACTCCAGAGCTGTGCAAAACTAAATTCCTGTTGTTTAAGCTCCCCAGTCTATGGTATTTTGTTATGGCAGCCTGAGCAGACTAAGACAGCTATATACCAGAGTGTTCAGTATTCTTACTTAAGGAGAGATCCAGTGGCCTGAAACAAAGGATGGGTCCTTCTCTATGTCAAGGTAAACATGTCCAATGGGCAGCTGATAAACTCCTGGGTTGACTCTCTGCGGGCCTACTCCCCCGGGCTGTGGTCTAGTAAGTTGCCATCTGCCTCTACACTTTTTACTATGTTGTATAGAAAAGATACAGAGCCCTTCCTAAGAAGTTTAACTGGTATCTCCAGGCCTCTGATGTTCTCTTCTATCTGCTGAGACCAGAATTAGTGGAGTCTTCATAACACTTCTGTCAGGTACCCAAGAATCCTTTCTATCTTTTTGTGGGCATGATTTTCTGCAGAGTCTGGAACAGTACACAAAAGTCCTATCCGGGTGTGCTCCACTACACTGTGGCAAAAGCAAATAAAAGAAGAAATGGATTTTACATGTGAGGAAATGAGGCTCAGAGAGGTTATTTAACTCGTTCAAGTAAGTGGTAGGACAAAGACATGGAGTCTAAGCCCATGCACAGTCTTAATCACCACTCATTGTTGGAAATGAGCTGTAGTGTAAGCAAATAAAAATCACCCTCCATCCCATAACCCAAAGATAATCATAATTGTTAACATCCTAGTTTATTTTTCTCCATTTTCACAACTTGGGATCATACCATATATATTCTGTATTCATCTTTCACTTAATCTAATATCATAAATATTTCCTATGACATTAAATATTTTTTCTAAAACATGAAAGAAAGAGAACTGGATGGAAGTTTCTTTTTCAGGGATATGTATAAATACTTTTATCTTCCATTTGATGAAGAAAATCTAGTACAAAAGTCTGGAAACTGATGCATGTTGATGATCAAGGGCCATGTTTTATCTGCGGACACATACCTTGGGAAATCACCATAAAACAAACCTTTTTCTGAAGAGGGCAGGATCATATGTAAAACCTGTACACAGGCCTAAATCTCATTCATTAGACGTCATCACCCTCCGCTATGATTGCCATTGTGTTTCTGATGAGAGGACATATTCCCCGACCTTAAAGAACACCTACATGCCACAGACTAACTGGATGGTTGGCTTGACTTCATGTGTTAACATCACTCTTCCCTCATCTGAAAACAGACATCAGTTGAGACCAAACTACACCAAAATCCAGCCTGAAGTGGAAGTGAGAGAACAGAAGTCTGCCATCCACAACAGTATAGGGATTTCCATCTAGCTGCACACCTACCATGTAAGATGGTCTTGTATACTTCAGTATTCTCTTATGTTCAATAAAATACTCATAGTTTTCAAGAACAGAATAATAAACTTTCTTATTGTCAGTTGGGTTTTCTGTTACTTGCAGCTAAATACACTACCAATTGATACAGACAATAAGGACCTTTCTTATTTTCTCAAAGGAGACCCCACCTCCACTCAACCAATCTCAGCTACTCCTGATTTTCTCCATTGTGGATTTCTAGGATCCCCAGACTATAACCGTATTTGACTAGAATAAGAAATCCATGAGAAAAGGGTCCAGAATAATGCCTGCCACGGGTAGGTGCTCACTGGTGTTTACTCAAGGAAAGGTGTTCCCTGACCCCTTCCACCAGAGTTTCTGATTCCTTGATTGAGGCTCATCCATCCCTTCATCATCTACCTCTCCATCCTCCATCCTTAGCGGGACTCCTGAGAGAAGTGAAGGGAGGCTGAGGCTGAGGAAGGAGAAAGCCCACTGACCTCGGAACCAGAGGAACTGAGGGTCCAGTTACCAGCTGCTCTATGACCTTGGGAAAGTTGCTTGATTCTATTGAGCCCCTTCTACTAAGTGATAATGATGGTCATTAATAATCACTGAACTGATTAATTCAATGATACTCACTGAACTGATGACTCAATGATGAATATTGTGATATTCTGCCAAATACCCTCTTCGGGCTAACACTCTTCCCCCGGGGCTGCGGGGGATATTGGCTGTCGATCGCTCTGCTCTCTACACCGGGAAACTGCCTGCCTTGCCGAGATTATGCCCCTTCTCTGCGGTGGCCCCAGCCCATGAGTGGCTGATGTGCAGACAGAAACAAGCAGCCCCCTTGTGTCAGTTAGGGATAACTCTGAAGGCCATCGCACTCCTGAGTTCCCTGTGGGAGCTTCTGAGTCCTCAGCTGCAGCCACGTGGCAGGTCAGTTTCCCTTTCCGCCCAATCCTGCCGTCCCAGCTTCCTCACAGGTCTGTCTCCAGAGATGAATCCTGAGTAAACCTTCTGCAATTCTCCATTTCAGAGTCTGTTTCCAGGGAACCAGATCTAAAACGATGCTGATGACGGTGAGGATAATAATGATAGTTTATCCAACAGGACTGTGGGAGTCTGGGATGAGATAATGAGTGTCGACGGTGCTCAGAGTTGCCGCTGTCCAATACGTGAGCATTAAATCTGAATCAGAAGCGTTTCTTCAGCAGAAAAAAAATTGATTCCCTAGAGAGTCGTTGGGTGTGATTTATTTCTCCTTACGATGTCGTCCCAAGGGGACATCCATTAGTCTTTCTTTTCTGGTCGTTGCTGTCCTGGGTCCCCAGGGGGAGTTATTCCACTGGGTGCGGCCGTACCCTATAATATGTTCCAAGTCCTTGGCGTTCTGTATGCTGTGAACGTTTCGCTCCCTCTGGGCTCTTCCATCAGAATGCATCCCCACAAGCTACCGACATCCCCTAGCACCTCCTCTCTTAACTTCCAAGAGAGCTAATCCCCTGTCTAGTGCTTTATCTGTCTATTGAGAAATGCCCAGAGAAACCTGTCCATCTAAACAGAATATAGTGCAGGAAATCACATGAGACCTCGCTGTCATTCACCAAACACTGCAGGCAGTAAAATTCTAATACCACACTGATTCTTTTACTGTAATGAGGATAGAAATTGATACAATATCAATCCATCCTTAGTGCAGTGTTAAGATTCTCCTAAAATACTACTCTGAACTCCAACTCTGGGGAAATCCCCTGCTAACCTACTCAAAACTGTCCTAGAATCAGCCTTAGATTGTTCAGAATTTTTAGTCTGATGATACCAAGAGAGAATTGTGGCTCTTAAAAAAATTATTGAGATCTTGAAATAGAAGCTCCTAGAAAATTCAGTAATGGAAGAGGGACTGATGGGATAGAAATGCAGATTGACAACTTGAGACATCGCCCGTGTGAGGGAATGTTGGTCTATATTTATTATTTTCCCCTGATAGCGTCTTCAGGCCTCCCTGCCAAAGAAGAGCTCAGTTACAGCTCCAGAAAAAAAGTACACAATTAAGGATAGAACCTGGTTGGAGGGCAGGTAGATGGTGATAGGAAAAAGAACACACTTCCAGGCAAGGCGGAGTAAATGGAAAGACGTCCAGGAGAGTGGCACTGACGTGATTGCAGACAGATTCACATTTCGTAGAAGAACCTGAGATAATAACCAGGAGGAGGTGGCAGAGTGCAATGGTGCCCACTGGACACCAGTCCTTTTTCTCTATTGTTTCAGGAAGCTTGATTTTGATCAAATAGCAAAGCCCACAGCTCCAGGGAACACATCATATCGCGAAGACAGTCAAGGCAATCTGTGGTTGGTGAATTGTTTTAGGGTAGGCTTGTAATGAGCCAATTGAATGAAAGAGAAAAGCTGCTGAAATGAAAGACATTCCTCCATAGAAGGAGCGAGGCAATCCCTATGACCCTGCTAATTCCACTCCTAGTTTATTGCAACACGTGTGCCTATAATATATAGTCACCAAAATATGCATATGGGGAGTCACAGCAGCACTTTCCATGATCTACGAAACTTGGAGGCAATTCAGATACCCATAAACAATAGCATAAATAAGTTCTAGTATATTTATGCAATGGAACACTTCACAGCAATAACAATGAACAAAATATATCTACTCTCAACAAAGTAGATGAACTAAGTAGCAAAAGAAGACACTTGCCTAAAAGGACAGGCTGTGTGATTCCATCTATATAAAGTTTTTTTAAAAAAGGCAAACTTTATCTATGGTGTTTGAAGTCAGGTTAGTGATTTACTTTGGTAGCAGCTGGGATTGGAAAGTGGCCAAGGGTACTTCTAGGTCCTGCTGATATGTTGTATCATGGTTTGGGTACTTTGTTTCATGCCTGGATTTACTCTGTGAAAAGTCATCCAGTGCACACTCTGGATTTATGCACTGTTTGTATATTTCAGTGAAAATTTATATTTAAAGTTAAAAGAGATGGGAACTGTGGGGAAAACACTTTATTACTGCTACCCATCCTCTTGCTTCCTGCTTTGATGCTATCATGTGAAGAGGCAATGGCTGGAGCAGTGACAGCCATTTCATAACCACAAGGAAACAGTCATAACGATGAAAACCCGATATGCCAAAGACTGTGGAGCAGAAAGATTAACAGCTCCGCTCCTGGATGGTATTTCTGAGCTATGGAATTATCCTTGGCACTGACTACCTCTGGACTGGGATTTAAGAGGAGAATAAACATCTTTCTCGTTCAAGCCACATTGTTGTGTTTTCTGTTACTTGTAGCCCAAGGAAGTCTAATTGATTCTGAGAGTGGAAGATGTATTATACAAACCCCTGTAGGAAAAAGGGTCTTGGAAGGATCAGAAAGAGGTTTGGGGCAGTAGCTTTGTAATCTGGGCTCTAAATCCAATTGATACTGGGCTTGGAGGGAAATGAAGGGAATACTGAGATTCAGCAGTGATATCTCTTTCAGACTGAATAATAATTCTCCAGCATAATCCTCACTCAAACCAAGTTCTTTGTAGTGTTGAGGCTATGGCTGGACTTGTTGTCTTTGTCAGAACTGGCTCAGAAACTGGGATAAAACCTCCAAGGGGGAGGAAAGGACATCAGTGACAGTCGTTGGGAGACACTTAGAGAGCCAGGGTCTACACACAAAGCCACAGTTTCTCTTGCTTTTGGTGTTAGGTTTCACTTCCTTTTCACCTCAGAAGTGAGACTGTGTTTTTAAAAACCCAAGTCTCTTTACTCTTCATCTTCATCCCAGAAAATCCCAACCACGATTTATGAGTCCATTGCTTGGCAGAAGTTCCCCTCCGAAGATCTTATCAGAAGCTTACAAAGGCAGGTCACCCTCTCTTCCCGGGCTTTTGAGCAAGGGAAGCTCCTTTCCCTGCTGACCTGATAAGTAAGCTCCCAGAGCATCAGAAAGGAGGGGAACCTGCAGACATGGCTGAACCCTGATGTCACAGCCCTGCTGAGTTACAAAGACGTTCCCCTTCCACCTCTCTTGGAGAGAGCAGGTCAGCCACCGGTTCCTGTGTAAATCTTTTTTTTTTTTTTGTGGTACACGGGCCTCTCACAGTTGTGGCCTCTCCCATCGCAGGGCACAGGCTCCGGATGTGCAGGCTCAGCAGCCATGGCTCACGGGCCCAGCCGCTCCGCGGCATGTGGGATCCTCCCGGACCGGGGCACGAACCCGTGTCCCCTGCGTCGGCAGGCGGACTCTCAACCACTGCGCCACCAGGGAAGCCCCCTGTGTAAATCTTATGTGATAATGACCCATGGTTCAAATTGGGCTCCAGCAACAGCCAGGAGGCAGAATTTGCAAAGAAGTGTGATGGTCACTGTCCATGGGAAGATGGCAGCTACAAGGTCACCTGATGTCCTGTCGCCTCCACCCTGCTCATCCTCTCCTAAACACAATCTTCCTGTCACTGAGCTAGGTTCATGCACAGCAATGGGCACCAGACTTGGAGACCTTAAGAAGTCAGAAGGTCCATCCTCCCTCCAAGAATGACCTCAGCACCCATCACAAGGCACAATGTGGATGACGACATCAATTTTAATAGCACACACCATGTGCTAGCCTTCTCCTTATGGCCTGCATTGCTCACAACCTTCCTTTTATTATCTCTTATTTACAGAGGCAACATTTGATGTTATGGCCTAACTTTCTCAAAGTCACGTAATTAGTGGCAAAGCTGGGATGTAAGGCTGGAAAGCAGAAATGGTGGCAGCAGCAACACTGGGAGTGTTGACCTGCTTCTGGGCCATTTACGTGTGAGGAATTGAGAAATTTCTTCCTCTTTTAACCATGCAGTCCCTACCTGGAAAATAAGGGCTCTAAACAAGGCCCTTATTCGGAAGCTTTTTAGTTCAATCTCCTAGAAACCAATGATCTGATCATGAAGAGTGTGCCCAGGACGACACAGAGGGGAGTGTAGAGTGTTCAAATAGGGAGATCAGAAAGTCAATAGGAAGCTTAGGGTCAAGAAAGAAACTTGCATCCACTAGGTGTGTTATGGCCTGAACTGTGTCCCCGCTTCCCCTCCCAATTTATATGATGAAATCCCAATCCTCAGTTACTTAATTGTGACTGTATTTGAAGACAGGATCATTAAGTAGATAATTAAGGTGAAATGAAATCATATGGGTGGGCCCTAGCCCAATACAACTAGAGAATTTGCAAGAATCAGAGATTAGAAAACAGACAACACAGACCGAGGGAAGACCATGTGAAGACACAGTGAGAAGGCTGCCGCCTGCAAGCCAAGGAGAGAGGCCTCAAGCAGAAGCAAACCTACCAGCACTTTGATCTTAGACTTCCAGCCTCCAAAACTGAGAGAAAGTAAATTTCTATTAAGCTCCCAAGTGTATGGTATTTTGTTATGGCAGGCCTAAAAGACTAATACAAGATGCTACTAGATGTTGGGAAATACCAAACACCTTAGATATATTGTCTCACATATTGTACCTGTTTAGTTATCCCCAGCCTTCATCATGCATCAGAATCACCTGGGGCATTAAAAAGTGCGCATGTTTAAGCCTTACTCCCCAAGGCTATCCTTCCCAGGTGATCCTAATGTGCAGCTAGGATGTAGAATCATCTCCCCGGATCATTGAGTTATTGTCTTTTCTTACCATTCAGATCTGGGCTCAAGGGTCACGGCCACAGGGAGCCCCACCACACACCCCATGACCACCCCATCCAGGGCAGTCCCTCTCTCTCCAAATATTGTTTCATTTTCTTCATCCCACTAATCACTCTGTAAAATGATCTTTGACTTACATGTTTACTCCTCTCTCTCTCTCTCTCTAGAAATACAGTTAAGTCCCCTACATACGAATGAGTTCTGTTCAGAGAGCGTGTTCGTAAGTTCAATTTGTTCCTAAGTCCAACAAAGTTAGCCTAGGTACCCAACTAACACAATCAGCTATACAGTACTGTACTGTAATAGGTTTATAATACTTTTCACACAAATAATACATAAAAGACAAAAAAATAAAGAAAACACTTTTAATCTTACAGTACAGTACCTTGAAAAGTACAGCAGTGCCGTACAACAGCTGGCATCCAGGGGCTGGCATCGAGTGAACAAGCAAGAAGAGAGAGTTACTGACTGGAGGAGGGAGAGGAGGTGGGAGACGGTAGAGCTGAAGGATCATCAGCAATAGGAGACAGAGGGCAGGCTGCAGTGTCACTCACGCCTGACGCTGATGGCACAGGTTCTGGTTCCTTGCTGGATTCAATTCTATCAACCCTCCTGAAAAACCGATCCAGGGATGTCTGGGAAGTAGTTCTTTTTTTCTCATCGTGGATGACAAGGTAGCACCAGATTGCATGCTGAACGGCTGCTGCAACCTTCATGTACCATTCTACGTCCGGATCCTGTGCCTCAAAAAATAACAGTGCCGGGCTTCCCCGGTAGCGCAGTGGTTGGGAGTCCTCCTGCCGATGCAGGGGACACGGGTTCGTGCCCCGGTCCGGGAAGATCCCACATGCCGCGGAGCGACTGGGCCCGTGAGCCATGGCCGCTGAGCCTGCGCGTCCGGAGCCTGTGCTCCACAACGGGAGAGGCCACAGCGGTGAGAGGTCCGTGTACCGCAAAAAAAAAAAAAAAAAAAAAAAAAAATCAGCCTCATCTCCACTCCATCACCGGCCACTGAAGAGGCTGGGTTCCTCAGAGCCACCCTCAGCTGTGAGGGAGAGACTGATGGTCCCTAAAGACCCATCTCGTTATCCCAGGGGCCAAATTGGGGCCCGGTGAAAGGATAACTGGCCCATAAATCAACTCCACTAATTTTGCAACTGCACAGGGCAGAGACCCTGACCGAAGGCCCACCGATGAGGCTTCTTGGCACCCTCCCATCTGAGCTGACGGTAATTCTCAGAAGATAAATCAAGCTCTTCCGGAGCGCCCAGAAGCCATTTGCTATAATGTGATGAAACCGTCTTGAGTGAGTGCCTGATGAACTAATGGGTCTGTTAAGCACAGTTCATTGTGCTTCTCCGTTCACAGGCGGTGTGCACTGGTCAGCAGCCGAGGTGTCTGGAAGGCTGGTGGCAGATAAATCTGGACGAAAGCAGTGGGCAGGTGCACGCACATTTGCGCATGAAGCCACATCTGCAGTTGGCCTGTGCCTCTGCAGACACATGCATCTGCGCGTGCAAGCATGAGAGAACATATGTAGGCATGCGGTACCTGCATGTTTGTGAACAGTGACTGCTGAGCAGTACGCCTGTACGATTACACCAGTCCCTGCAGGCCTGTTTTATTATGCAATGTGTGTCCACATTCTAAGGCATGTTCATAGGAGTTACTCAATAAATACTGGTTGTTCTAATGAATAATAAAGACTATTTACTACTACTACTAATAATAATAATACTAATAATAACAATAATTATAATAAACAGAGAGCGAAGCCTTTCTAGACAGCATGAGAAAGTCGAATATTCTCAAAGCCATTAGCTAGCTAAAGGTGTCTGGGAAGAGCATTTTTCTTCTCTGAGCCTCAGTTCCTACCTGTCAAAGGAAGGCTTCAATTAGCCTAACGAGCAGGAAGTTGAGAGAGTTGATGCCTACAAGCCTCTCTTTTCCTGTAAGAGGCAAGGCCATTCCTTGAGAAGGGGTCCGCTGGAGGATCATGGAAGGAGATTTGAGGACAGGTGGCTAAATCTTGGTGGATTTTCCCAAGATAAATAAGAAGGCGAGATGGCCCAGGTCAACAATAGGATTCCCAAGATGCTCTGGGTACCTGGAGAAAATTTCCCTCTAGGGATTTGGCGGGTGGGGGCACCATCCTGCATTCTCAGGTGCATTTGTAGGTCGACAGAACAGACAGGAACATGGGGCAGTGAGGATGCCAGGGGAGGGTGGTTAAGTGATGACCCTCAGGGTCCAGACTGAATGCAGCAGGAAGCCAGATCAGGAGCAGAGAGAAAGGAGGGGCCTAGGAGCTTTCAACCAGCTGGTGAAGCAGAATCAGCACGAAGAAGTGAGGAAGCTGTTTGGACGAAAGGCTGTGGTCAGGGAAGTCAGAGACGACTATTTCAGGGGGTGGGGCAGGTGGGGATGATGATGGGCAAGACCACAGTGAAGGTGGGGTGAAGGTGGACATCACTGAAGAAGAGGAGGGGTTAGAGATGGGGGGCTGGGGCAGCGACTGGTTCTCTTCGGGGGAAGTGGAGATCTTGCAACTCTTTGATAACCTTATAAACATTACAGTCATTTCCCTGCGGAAATGCCATTCTTTCACATAAGATGCAAAGACCTCTGAAGCTCCTGGACCAGCTGGAATCCTGATGCGTAGGATACTGGCTGGCTGGCTGATCCCAGCGCAGCGAAGGCGGGGCTCAGAGGGGAGGGGGAGACTGGGAAGCAGGGTCCAAGTCCTCGTTGAAGGCAAGGCAGCGATGAGCAGTTGAAGTGACAAGGAGGCAGAGGACGCTGCCTCGGGGCCTGTGGCTGAGACGCCCGGCTGGTTGGCCTCACGGTTTGGAGTGTAGCTCTGACACAGAGTTTTCCTGGTGGAATTATGAAGAAGCACTCTTGGGCCTGACTTCGTTACAGCTGCCAGCTCTTGGTCCGTGGGTATCAGATAGAAAGATGAGAATCACGAAGATGGTCCCAGGATCTCTTTCCCGCAGCTGCTGCCTCTTCTCTTTTTATGTTTTTGAGCATGACTTTCTTTCTTTTTTTTTTTTTAATTCCTGTTACTTCTATTCCAAGATCTTCCTCCAGCTGTCTGTCTGCCACCTCAGGGTGCTTTGGTGTCCTTATCCAGCTCCCACAGCAGGGCTCCCAGCCTTCCCCCCTTTCCTGGGGGCTCTGAGCATCCCTCCCTCTAGGAACTCCTTTTCCTTCACCTCCTACCTGGGGGACCATGTGGCTGCACTCACAGCTTCAAATCCTTCTGCGCTCCTTCCCCACCAGGCTTCTGTTTATCCCCCGCTTCCCAGAGCATATCCAGACACACTTCAGAATCTACAGAAACGGACAGTGGTTCATTTTTCCTCTCACTGTTTCCAGCAGTGCGAAGCTGCTCAGTGGGCCTGACCAGTGGGTCAGAAAATCCACATATTGGTCCTTCACCAATGGCCCACAGGAGCAGAACACAGGGCACTGCTCTACCACCGACCTTGCCACAGAAAGCAGATAAACAAGCCTTGGCCACTGAATGCACAGCATCAGTGCCTGTTACCCACCATCCTGGATTTCCCTGCTGCACTGTCAGAGACCCTAATCCCAAGGGCTTGGGGGGGCCAAGAGCTGAAACTGACAAGAAGAACAAGCCAGGAATCTGTGGGCGCCACTGAGCCAGGGCTGGAAAAATATTTTTTGAATCTGAAAAACTTTTTATCAGCCAAAAAGTGAGGATGAGGAAGTGCTTGGGTTTCTTGTTTTGTCCCAAGAGGATGTTGAGGATCCAAAGATGAATCATGAACCCCCAGTGGTTCAGGCAACTCTCCCGGGAGCCCCTACCTTTGCCACCACTACTTTACACACTGCTGACACCCGGAACATGTCATTCTGTATTATAATTGCCTGTCGACAAGTCAGTTTCCTCATTAGACCCCAATCTCCTCTTGGGAATGTATTTTTTTTCACTGTTGTACCTTCTGCATCCAACACAGGGTCTGCTGTATAGCAGGCTCTCAGTGAGTGTTTGTTGATTGAATAATGGAAGGCAGCTATGCTCGCCGCTATACCACCAATGCTATTGATTGACTAACGAACGGAACAAATGATGAAGGCTCTAATCCATAATTCATATCCTGCTGATGCATTCAGGGAGAATTCTGTGTTATGGGCCACTTCGTTTAAAACCTGCAAATGGCTAGAATTTAGTTGTAAGAGAATGGTCAACATTGTTCCCAATTAGAATTTATTCAGTATCTACTATATGCCAAGTTCAAGGTGCTGAATTGCACAGTAAGTAGACCAAAGTTTGGAGCATATAAGGGCTCTGTTTGGGGAAATGGTGGAACATTTGCAAAGTTTATCTCAAGAACTTCCAGGGAAGTCTGAAGTTCAAGTCTGAATTTCCACGACATCAGACCCAAGGCTGCCATACAGGCCTGATCTGGAGTGCCTGAATTGTAAAACCCAGCTTGGATTAAAAACTTGTACCATAGTCTCCAACCTAACATGAAATTTTAGGCCTTTTTCTTCCTGGAGAAATGTTTATTTTAATTTTTCCCCACCATATCTTGAATGCAGAAGTCAAGGAAAGTGAAGTTGAAAGACAGCTTTACAAAACAATAGGGGCATTTCTGCCACCTTGCAGTGTAAAGATAGACCAATCAGGATGATAAGACCAGGGGAATGACTGCCACTTTCTCAGTTTACATAGCAAGGGATAGTGTCAGAATCAAGGAGGTGTTCTTCTCGGCAATTTCCTTTTGTTAATCCTGGTTGAGGATCATCAGGGGCTGCTGGGAAGAGGTCAGGATTAACAGGGCTGAGTGGCAAATACGCTGTAGCTCATACAGAAGCAAATGGGGGATTAGTTCAAGATCAAGGCACAGGCTGACACCTGATAGTGAGGCATGAGGAACAGAGGTTTCAGGACCATTGATTCCAGTGCAAAGCCAAGACACAACAAAGAGATGAGTCACAATGGAGAACAATAGAAAAGCGGGCTTGAGGTGATAGATGAGTGCCTGAAATTTGGAGTCAGGTTGACCTGAGATGGAATCCTTGCTCCATGTCACTCTTGCTGTGAAAACCCTGGTCGTTTTCATAACATCACTCATAAAATGGATATAAACACATTTGCCATGGGAACTAAATGAAATCTGTATGGGAAAATGCCTGTTTTATTCATTCCTTCATTCAACATAGTTGCGATCAAGGATGATAAGTAGCATTTGTTGGGTGCTTACTAGGCACCAGGTAATGTTGAAAGCACTTTATATGTACTAACTCTTTCAGTCCTTAGAATAACCCTATGAAGTAAGAATGACTATCATTATCACCTTTTTACAAATGAGAATAGTGAGGCACAGAGAGGTTCATCAACAGAAGGAAGGTCACACAGCAAGTGAACTTCACACCTACAATTTGAACTGAGGACAGCTGGCCGTGGAGGCCATGTTCTTTTTTTTTTTTTTAATTGAAGTATAGTTGATTTACAGTATTGTGTTAGTTTCAGGTGTACAGCAAAGTGACTTGGTTATACATATGTATGTATATATCTACTTTCTTTTTCTATTCTTTTCCATTACAGTTTATTATAAGATATTGAATATAGTTCCCTGTTCTATACAGTAAATCCTTGTTTATCTATTTTATATATTGGTAGTGGGCATCTGTTAATCCTATACTCCCAATTTATGCCTCTCCCCATTTCCCTTTGGTAACCATAAGTTTGTTTTCTATGTCTGTGTGTCTGTTTCTGTTTTGTAAATAAGGTCACATTCTTTTTTTTTTTTTTTTTTTTTGTGGTACGCGGGCCTCTCACTGTTGTGGCCTCTCCCGTTGCAGAGCACAGGCTCCGGACGCGCAGGCTCAGCGGCCATGGCTCACTGGCCCAGCCGCTCCACGGCATGTGGGATCCTCCCAGACCGGGGCACGAACCCGCGTCCCCTACATCGGCAGGCGGACTCTCAACCACTGCGCCACCACGGAAGCCCCAATAAGGCCACATTCTTAACCACTATGCTTACTAATGATGGGAATGACTCTAGGCATAGGAGATACAGTAGTGCATAACACCACCAAGACCCCTGTTCTTATAGTATTAACATTACAGTGGGAGAGAGAGATAGTAAAGAGAATAAATAATAAAGAGAATAATTGCAGGTAATGGTGAGAGCCATAAAGAAAATCAGCCAGGCTGATGTGATTGGTAACAAGAAGGGCTACTTCTGATAAGTCAGCTTCTCTGAGTAAATAATATTTGAGTTGAGTTCAGATTCCAATGATTAGAAAAAGCCAACTGGATGATGACTTAGAAGAAAAGTGTCCCAAACAAAAGGAACAGCAGGCATGAAGTCCCCAAAATGGGAACAAGCTAAGAAATATCAAGAAACAAAAGAAAATAACTATCCTAATACTTGGGAAGTGAAATTTCATTGTGGTTTTGATTTGCATTTCCTTGATGATTAGTGATGCTGAGCATCTTTTCATGTACCCATTGGCCATTTTTATGTCTTCTTTGGAGAAGTGTCTATTCGAATTCTGTTGGTGAGGATATGGAGAAATTGGAATCCTTGTATGCTATTGGAGGGACTGCAAAATGGCGTAGCCACTATGGAAAACAGGATGGAGTTTCCTCAAAAAATAAAAACAAATGGAAATACTGTATGATCCAGCAATCCCAATTCTAGGCATTTATCCAAAAGAATTGAAATCAAGGTCTCAAAGAAATAGTAGCACTCCCATGTTCATTGCAGCACTATGTACCATAGCCAAGATGTGGAAACAACCTAAGGGTCCATCAACAGAGGAATGAATAAGGAAACTGTGTTTTATATATATATATGATGGAATATTAGCCTTCGAAAGGGAGGAAATTCTGCCATATGCAACAACATGGATGAACCTTGGGGACGTTATGCTAAGTGAAATAAGCCAGTCCTAGAAGATAAATACTGCATGGTTCTACTTACATGAGGTGTCTAAAACACTCAAATTTATAGAAGAAGAGAGCAAAATAGTGATTGCTTGGGGGTTGGGGAAGGGGAAGCGAGGAGTTGCTAGTCAGTAAATATAAAGTTTGAGTTATGCAAGATGAATAAGTTCTAGAGATCCCCTGTATGACATTGTGCCTATAGTCAACAATGTTGAATTGTACACTTAAAAAATGTTCATGGGTACATCTCATGCTAAGTGTTGCTATCACTCTATATATAACGGGAAAAGAAACAGAAAGAAGCTGAACTGTAGTGAGCAAGGGGAGCTACAGTAAGTTAAGAAAAAGGAGAGAAAACAGTGGTCAGATCAAGTAGGTCAGTTCAAGAAGCTGGATGGTCAGGATAAGAAGTTGGGTTTTTCTGAATGCAAAGGAAATGCCACTTGAATAGTCCTTAAAAGAGAAAAGAATAATATGATGCTGCTTTTAAAAGATCGCTCTGTCAGATGTGTCAAGAATGGATCAAACTCCTTCCTGGCAGAAATTAAGCACTCACTAAACATACGTTCCTCCCACAGGCTGGGAGACGCCTGGAGAAAAGAATAGTAAGCTAATACTAAGTGCAGTAAGTGTGCCACTCAAAGCCCTTTCTCCTCCTATAAACAACTGCAGGGAAAAAAGGACTTTGAGACTATTTTGTTTGGCTTTGTGCTTCAGACAGGATGCCTTGTAGAGAAATGAGGTTTGTCCTTTGCCAAGCTCTATCCTCTGTTCAGAAACCTCTTTCCTTGTCCGTTGTGGCCTTGTGTGGTATGTATCTTCTAATGTGACCCAAACTAGCAAGTCCTTTCAGAGCAATATTCATACATCAGTACCCCAAGAGGAGCAATCAGTTTGGCAGAGGGCAAAGGCAGTAAGTTTATGCCCGCTGACCAGTCAAGGCATCTCTAATCAAAAGAATCTTTCCTCAGATTGGCTGCTGAGACATTAATCCCTAATTCTGATGTCTGAAACTGTTTTCTTCTTACTCTGGACCAGGAGGACTGACTCATTCTCTTGGTTGCCAAAAACAAAGACGACAAAACCAAATTTCTTGTCTTTAAAGAAAGACAGGCTTTGGATTTAATAGGAAACAATGCATTTCAACAGGAAAACGAGGCATGTTAGTGATGGTCAACCCAAAGGTGCTGGACATTCCATTTCATGTACAGCATCTTCACACCATTTTCTTTTCTCTCATTTTTGAGTAGCTGCCTACAGACCCAGAACTGGACCTCGTAAAGGTCAGAGTTCAGTTATGTGCTCAGAAGCCACACACAGATATTTGTTCTTCAAACAAGTGTCCCTCAAAATGTCTCTGGGTCTCTCAATTTCATAATGTCCATGCAGTATGGGTTTCAAGACCATGACTGGCTGGAGTCCTGACTGGTAAGAGAGTCCATAAATGGCTACCACTGCAAACCTGGATGATGTCACAAGCCTAAAAGTGGTAGCAAAAAGCTGGTAATAGAAAGCAGGTACTGAAGGTCAGTGCAGGTCACCTGGTGAACCAGGTGAAACAAAAGCATTGTGCAAAACCCTTTTTTATGCTCAAAACCATTACATTTCTGGATAAAATAATTTCAAATAAATAAAATACAACCTGGTGCCCAAGTCCAGAAGGGTGATCCTCAGGTAATCTAGAGATGATGAGGGACCATACGAGTTTAGGGGAGAGCGGAATCTGAACCTCTGAGGCTGAGATGTTGATGCTCTCAGAGAAACGGTAGTCCAGGTGGCAGTCTCTGTGCGCTGCAAGGAGTAGGAATGGGACCCTTGAATACATAAGGGTCCCAGGAGAGATGCTAAGTCTATAAAAACGGAGGAGAAACTACCTTCCAGCCCCAGGACAGGAGTGTCTTCCCAGGTCGCTGAGAGAAAGTAGTTATTCATAAAGTGTTAGGACCATGGATGTGCACGGGATGTAGACGATAAACCTGAGTTCTAAATCCTCACACAGAGGAGAAACTCCAAGCTATAAAATTAATGTAAAAGCTAGCCAGGAACTAGGGAATCTCTGGCAGAGGCAACTCTGAAACCAGACTGTGGCATTCCTCCCAAATGTGCATGTGCACAGCTCCTGGAGGTGACAGCTCCTACTGACAGTGGGATCATGGGCAAAAATTACAAAATAAACTATATTAAAAACTACATAAGGACTAGGAGAATTTACTTCCAAAGAGAATACTTGCTGAAGGAACTTCTAAACGCTATGATCTAGCAAGAAGAAAATTGAATCCAGGTGAAAGAAGGCTGATGCAAGAAGCAATATGGGGCTTCCCTGGTGGCGCAGTGGTTGAGAGTCCGCCTGCTGATGCAGGGGACACGGGTTCGTGCCCCGGTCCGGGAAGATCCCACATGCCGCGGAGCGGCTTGGCCCGTGAGCCATGGCCGCTGAGCCTGAGCGTCCGGAGCCTGTGCTCCGCAACGGGAGAGGCCACAACAGTGAGAGGCCCGCGTACTGCAAAAAAAAAAAAAAAAAAAAGAAGCAATATGGAGCAAAGAAACAGAACTGAAGGGATAGAAGAAAGCAAAGTAAATATGGTCCCTTCTTGGCCAGACAATTGACAAGTTAGCAAGTGAACACAGATCTGGCTTGGGGATGCTCCCAGACAGATGGGGAGTATCATAGGAAGAAAGAGGGGCTACATTTCCAGCTACATTTTCTCTCCTACCCTGGACAGCTGGCTGCCCACTGTCTCTGGAGCCAGGAGCTGATCCTGGTTTTCTAGCTACAAAGTTTACTCACGGCATCAAAGGTTAAGTGTGTTTGCACCAGGGTGAGGAGACAGAAGAAGAAAGCCAGCTTTCCTCAACCAGTGCAGCCTTCCGATGCATGGCTTGACCCACACACCTGCTCCTCCAAGTAGAACCAACTTCATCATTGTGTTTGGCCCATTAAGAAGCTTAAGGAAGTCAAGAGGCTTTTTCTTTTTTCTTGTTTTTCATGGCAATATCTGCTGACCTAAGCATGGCCTCCTGTGTAGCACCCATGAGCCAGCGATGGCAATGGTAGAAAAATCACATGATGTCAGCACTCACGTATGCATCTGGATGTGAACATGTTGGCAAATTACAGCCTGTCACTCTCAAATGAGTGAACTGAGATGGAAATGTCAATTTGAGCAGATGCCTTTCTTGCATTTTCTCTACAATTTAGGGAGGTGGCACGAATATCATAAAGTACATGCCTAATGGATGAGTTTGAAATTCAATAGTGAAAGGGGGAAGAGGTTGAAAGAGGGTGATAAAAGGATTTTTATGAGCAGTAAACATGGGCTGGGTAAGAGGAATAACACGGACTAGCGAGATCAGCTCTTCTCCTTCATTTAGGGAAGATGCCATGAAAACGACCAGAGCTTGATTTCAGAAGCAGGCTAGCCGGAATACAAGAGAGATCTTAGCAACAGGAACATGTCTGCAGGAAGCTCCCCGTGAGTTAACAATGTGTCATGGCTGCTGGAGCTACTCCAGGGATCTTGAGAGCAGAAGCAAGTCTCAAACACAGCAACATGTCTGATGTCTGCAGAGGGGACCATGGTACCTGGTGAGGATAAAGTCCTTTTGGGTCCCTTTCGAGTCCTATGATATTAAGACTTAAGAGAAATCAATTTCTGTGCTTTAAGCTCCTCAAAGTAAAGAAACTGGGTTCTGTTTACTGTTTCTAGCAAGCAAAGCATAAAACAGCAACGTTGTTTATTTTCTGAAAAGTGTTCTTTCTCCCTGCCACGGGCCCCAGGCATGTGGAGCAAAATATAAACACCAAAAGACAGCACAGTAAACGAGCGCTGTGTTAAGGACCTTGATTCTCTCTGGTTCCAGTTCAAGAGGTGGGAGGTTCGCTGCAGGGGTCCCTGAGAACCTTAGAGGTAAGTTCTCAGATTTCATCACTATTTTCTGCCCAGGAAAGCAAAAGGTTTGGGTCAAGTTTACAAGAGGGGACTATGAAAGGGATTTGGGGTGAGCTATATTGGGCACCCAGATAAAGGGCAGAAGATACTTTAAATCATTTTGACCCTCATTTCTCTCCTTTTTTCTCCTTCCGGGCAGTGTTTCCACAGCTTCCAAGCATCCTATCTTAGCTTCTCTTTTATGGACTTTGACAGCCCCGAAATAATTTGAGCTGGAAGCTTTTATCTTTCCCCTATTTGATGTGAGAGTTGGGAAGACATAAAGAATAAAAACTGCAGCTCACACTTATTGAACACTTACTAGGAACCAGGGATTGGCCTATTTAATCGTCACAGTCTTTGAGAGAAGTACTAACAGTTATCCATATCGGTTTTTGAAACTCAGACTCATAGGCTCAGCAAGAGGTTGAGCAGACAGACTGTGGAAATGTAGGCTTATCCGTTACTCCCTAAGGTGTCCCATCTAAACGGCACGCTGACGGCCAAGTTGATTGGAACGACAACTGCAACTCTTTTGTCAGCAGGTGACAAAAACCGTAAAAAGATGATTCAGTCATGACATGAAACCTTGGAGCAGAAATACTGATGAATTTAAAGGAAGGTTTTGTTACCAACCAGGGTTCTTGGTTAGAAATTGATAAGAGGCCAGACGAGATATTCAGGCAAGGGTCTCCTGGGACTCGTGGAGTGAGTGAGCAAAAGCAAGTAACAGATGCCCTTGCTTTCTGAGAGGGGGCAAGCTGGTTCCTTATATGGGGGGAGGTAGGGGCGGGTTCAGGAGTCGGGCCAGAGGCGTGGCTTAGGTGGTCTGCCCAGCCCCTTGGTGGTGCTGTGTGCAGGGTGCATGCACAGGACCCTGTTTTTGCTCCCAGCTTCTCAGAAGTGGCAGCTGGGTTTTGGTCTTTTTGTATCTTGTTATTCATAATTTGCCCCAACTACGCATGCATGCAGTTACTTTTAGTCCCATATAGTTTCTTTGTATTTTGTTGCTTGAGGAGAAGTTTGTCCAGGTGCAAGCACTGAGGCAAAGGGTCCCAGGTCCCAGGTCCCAGCCTGTCTCAGTTTCATTTCCAAAGTATCTCTGCCCTTACCTAATGACGTCCCCTGCTAGGAATAAGGTACGGATTACCTCAGCACCCATGACAAACTTTTCAAATAAAAATTAATATACTTCATTTTTTAGCATAGTTTTAGTTTCACAGAAAAATTGAACAGATAGTACAGAGTCCTATATACAGACCCCACCTCCACTCTGCCATTTCAGCGCACAATTTCCCCTACTACGAACATCTTGCATTTGTGTGTTGCATTTGTTACAACTACTACACATCATCATTTACTAAAGTCCTTAGTTTACATTAAGGTTCTTTCCTTGTGTTGTACACTTCTATGAGTTTTGACAGGTGCATGACATGTACCCACCATTATGGTATCATGCAGAAAAGTTTCATCACCCAAAAAATTTCCTGTGCTTTGTCTTTTCATCCCTCTCTACCCTCCCCCCAAACCTCTGGCAGCCACTGATCTTTTTACTGTCTCTACAGTTTTGTCTTTTTCCAAAATGTCATCTAGTTAGAATCATATAGTAGGTTTTCCAGACTGGCTTTTTCCACTGAGAAAAAAAATGCATTTAAAGTTCTTCCATGTCTTTTCAGGGTTTGACAGTTTACTTCTGTTTATTGCTGAATAATATTCTATTATACAGATATATCACAGATTGTTCATTCACTTATTGAGGAGCATCTTGGTTGCTTCCAGATTTTGCTTATTATAAATGAAGCTGCTATAAAGCGGTGTGCATGGTTTTTTGCATACGTAAGTTTTCAACTATTTTGGATAAATACCTACGAGCATAACTGCTGCATCATATGGTAAGGCTATGTTCAGCTTTGTAAGAAAACTCCATTCTGTGTTCCAAAGTCACTGTACCACTTAATATTCCCATCAGCAATGAATAGTCCTTCCTGTTGCTCTGCATCTTTGTCAGCATTTGGTATTGTCAGTTTTTTCCTTTTTGGATTTTAGTCACTCTAACAGTTGTGTAATAATACCTCATTGTCGTCTTAATTTGCAATTCCCTAACACACGATGTTGAACATATTTTCATATGCTTATTTGCCTTTTGAATATCTTTTATGGAGAGGTATGTGTCAGATCTTTTGCCCATTTTTTTTTTTAAATTGGGTTGTTAGTTTTCTTAATGTTGAGTTCCAAGAACTCTTTGTATATTTTGGGTAAATTCTTTACCAGATATGTGTTTTGCAGGTATGTCCTCCCAACCTGTGGCTTGTCTCTTCAATGTCTTAAGAGTATCTTTCTCAGAAAAAGTTCTTGATTTTAATAAGGTCCAACTTATCAATTTTTTTCTTTTATAGAGTGTGCTTTTTGTGTTATATCTAAAAACTTATCAACAATCCCAAGGCCACCTAGATTCTCTCCTGTTACCTTCTAGAAATTTTGTGACTTGCAATTTACATTTAAGATCTATTTCAAATTAAATTAATCTTTGTGAAGATTTTTTTAAACATACAGATTTCCAAATGTTTCAGCACCATTTGTTTGAAAGGCTATACGTTCCCTGTTAAAGTATCTCTGCTCGTTTGTCAAAGATCAGTTGGCTATATTTGTGGGGGTCTATTTCTGGGTTCTCTATTCTAGTCTATTGATCATTTGCCTGTACTTTCATCAATACCGTGTGTCATAATTGTTGCAAGTTTATACTAAGTCTTAAAGTCAGGTGGTGTCAGTCCTCTGGCTCTGTTCTTCTTCAGTGTTGTGTTAAATACTCTGTGTCTTTTGCGTTTCCATACAAACTTTAGAATCAGTTTGTCAATATCTACAAAATAGCTTAGTCAGATTTTGATTGTGATTGCTTTGAATCTATAGATTAAGTTGGGAAGAATTCGTATGTTAACACTACTGAGTCTTCTTATTATACATATGAAATGTCTCTTCATTTAGTTAGCTCTTCTTGATTTTTTCATCAGAGTTTCATGGTTTTCCTCATACAGATTCTATATATATTTGGCTAGAATTATGCCTAGGTGTTGTTTGTATGGTTTTTCTTTTCTTTTTTTCTTTTTCTTTCTTTTTTTTTTTTTTTTTTTGGTGCTGATACAACATTGTATTTTGTTTTTAATTTCAAATTCCAATTGTTAATTTCTGGTATCCAGGGAAATTGACATTTATGTATTAATCTCATATCCTATAACCTGGCTATAACTGCTTATTAGTTCCAGAAATTTTTGTTGATTCTTTGGGATATTCTACCAAGACAACCATGTCGTCTGCAAACAAAGATAGTTTTATTTCTTCCTCCCTACACATTTTATTTCGCTTTCTTGTGTTACTGCATTAGCTAGAATTTCCAGTACATTGTTGAATAGGAGTGGTGACAGGGGACATCATTGCCTAGTTCCTAAACTGAAGGAGAAGGCATATTCTTTTTCACCATTATGTATGACTTTTTAGATAATTTTTTTATCAAGTTGAAGTTTTCTGAGGGTTTTTATTATAAATGGGTGTTGGATTTTGTCAAATGCTTTTTCTCTTTTTATTGATATGATCATACGATTCTTCTTTTTTTACCTGTTGATATGATAGATTACATTACTTGAGTTTCAATGTTGAACCACCCTTGTAAACCTGGAATAAATCCTACAGGGTCATAGTGTATAATTATAATTTCATATATTACTGGATTCTAGTTTCTAATGTGTTGTTGAGGATTTTCACATCTATGTTCATGAGACTGATGTGTAGTTTTCCTTTCTTATAATGACTTTACCTGGGATTTGTATTAAGGTAATGCTGGCCTCACAGAATGAGTTAGGAGGTTTCTCTCTACCTTTATCTTTTGGAATGTATTGTAGAGAATAGCTAGCATTTCTTCCTTTAAATGTTTGGTAGCATTCACCAGTGAAATCATTTGTGCCTGGTTCTTTCTTTTTGAGGAGATTGTTAATAATAATTTCAATTTATTTAATAGATGTAAGCCTATTTAGATTATCTATTTTTCCTTGCATGTGCTTTGATGGTTTATGTCTTTCAGGGAATTTATGTAATCAAATTTGGAGGCATAGAGATATTTATAATATTTATTTACTACCCTTTTAATGTTTCTGGGATCAGTAGTGATGTCCCCTCTTTCATTTCTGATATTAGCAATTTGTGTCTTCTCTATTTTTTCTTGGTTACACTGACTAGAGGTCTACCAATTTCACTGATCTTTTCAAAAACCTGCTGTTGGTTTCGTTGCCTTTCTCTATTGATTTCCTTGTTTTCAATTTTATTAATTTCTGCTCTTTCATCATTTACTTCTTTCTATTTGCTTTAGGTTTGAATTGCTCTTCTTTATCTAGTTTTTTAATATGGAAGTTTAGACTATTGACCTTTGATTTTTTTTCCTTTCTAAAGTGTACATTCCATGCTGTATATCATCCTCTACACCGGCTGGGGGTGGGGGTTAGGGGACAGGGAAGTCCCTACCCCCAGCTTTCTTGGCTGGATTCTGATACTGATTCTGCTTTTGCTAACATTACAGACAATTTCAAAAATAGAAAAATTCAGCTATAATCCCACTTTCCTAAAATAACTGCTGTTACTTTTTGGTTAGCTTTCGGTATACTTCCTTTCATTTTTCATCCTTTGTCATATCTTTTTTTTAAAATTGTGATAGATACACGAAACATAACACTTACCACTGTAACCATTTTAAGGTGTAAAATTCAGGGACGTTACACTCACAGTGTTGTGCAACCATCACCAGTATCCTGTTTCAGAACATTTTCATCACCCCAAAAAGAAGCCCCGTATCCATGAGCAGTCATTCTCCCTTCTCCCCTTACTCTAGCCCCCACCGACCACAATGTCCATCTGTCTGTCTCTGCTAATTTGCTTATTCTGGTTACTTCATGCTGAGTGGCATGTTTTTAAGCTAAGTTTATTTCTAATGTATAAGGGTATCTAATTTATTTTTTAACTTATTATTATACTTCACATAGTCTTCCATATAATCAGTGTAATCATTACGTTTGGTGCTGCATAATATGCTACTGAGAAAATGTCATAGCTGACTTAATCCTTTCTTATTTTGGGTTTGTTACAAAATGTCTTTTTTGGGGGCTGGGGGGTTGCTGCTCTAGCTAACACCACAATGAACTTCTTCATGCATATAGTTCCTTTCCAGGTTGTAGTTCTTTCCTTGGATTTGATTTCTGTATGCAGAATTCCTGGATGGAGGCATGAAGCATTATGGTATTCTCTAAGCTGTCTTTTAACATCTCCAATTTACTTTTCAATAGGGTTATATTAATTTTCAATATTACTGGCTATATCTGAGGTACCTGTTTCATCATACCCTTGCCAGAGTGGCCACAAATATTTTTCTCTGAGTCTCCTTGGCTTGTGACATACGACTTTGAAAACAAAGATGTTTTAAGCGCCTCCATTCCCTCACCACTGGCAGAGTGATTTTCTCCCAAAAACTGGCATATTAAGCCAGATAACATTTCCAATTTATTGCTCCCGTGAAAGTGGCTGCAGGATAAGAACAAATACAGTCTGTGTTCAATCTATTCAATTAGAACAGAACAAGGAATTTATTTCAACGCACACAAATCAGCATATCCCATTCTGGTTGAATCCCATTTAGCATTTATGTAAGCTTAATTAAATCACCAATGGGGTTTCTTACAAGGAGAACGGCCTTCAGGAAATATGCTTGCTAAATACTCTTCAATAATGGTTGGGGAGTGTAATAAATAAGTGATACGTGCTGGTTCTCAGAGTTCCTTACATCTCCTCCAAGTTTCAGATCTCTGCTAGAGCTCTGAGCTTGTAAACAAAGGAGTTAAAGCTGGGGTGGGGGGCAAGGGAGCATTGTGCAGCTAGATTTATAAGCACCGAGCTCTCTGCCAGCCCTTTCGGGAGTAAGCATACCTTCTAACACAGGGCTATTCTTACATAAACAACCCAGCTCTCAACAAAGTGGAGGGTCAAAAGGACAAATATCATATGATAGCCCTTATATGTGGAATCTAGAACAATGGTACAAATGAACTTATTTACAAAGCAGAAATAGAGGTACAAATGTAGAAAACAATCTTATGGTTACCAGGGGGGAAAGCGGGGGAGGGATCAATTGGGAGATTGGGGTTGACATATACACACTACCATATATAAAATAGATAACTAATAAGGGCCTACTATATAGCACAGGGAACTCTACTCAATACTCTGTAATGACCTATATGGGAAAAGAATCTCAAAAAGAATGGATATAGGTATATGTATAACTGATTCACTTTGCCATACAGCAGAAAGTAACACAACATGGTAAATCAACTATACTCCAAAAAAAATTTTTTTTAAAAAGACGCTATTGAAATCCAAGTTCTAACCACCTCCTGCAAGTTACTCATCCGTATGTGCTCCTGTATGTATGCACAGTGCACGCATTAATAAAATTCTGTCTTTCTCTTATTAAAAAAAACAATAAAGTACATGGTCAGGCAGGAGACAGGGAGAAGGAGGCCATTTGCCTGCTCGGAGTCTACCACCTGGCTTCCTCTGCATCCAAGTGCACTTTCCAAATGCTCCCTACCTCTCCCTCTGTTCTGTCTCTCTGTCTCTCTGTCTCTCCAGTTAAGAAGTATCCAGTACAAAGTGGTAAATGATACTACTTATGGGTGACAAGATCCCTGTGTTTCCAACCACCCAAGCCAGGATGGTATCATTCTGAGGAGTTCAGGCACATCGATGGCCCTGATCATTCTTGATCAGCTGAGCATCTCACTACCTTTCAGGTATGCGGCTAAGATTGTCATGGACTCCTTGGGTCACAATCAAGGAGGGAGATACTGTAATTGCCTCCATTTTACAGAGGAAGAAGCAGGATAAGAGAAGTTAAGGAATGGGAGTTAAACCCAGACCTTTGCTGTCTGGTATCTGAGGTCAATTTTTTAACTACTATCTTAAACCCAGATTATGGAGAAAAGAAACCTAAGGATGCCTTTCCCAAGAGCATGTGCCTCTTGTATGGAGCCCCAGGAATGCACCAACATAATTTCCCATGAGCGTTCTTTTCTGATAAATCATGGGTTTCTGTGTCTTAAAGCATTTAGGAGAAGCCTGCAGCTAATTAGACCTGAGGGTGAGATCAAACATATTAACAGATAGGCAGAAAAAGAGGAGTTTTTTCTTTTAATTATGCTTCTATTAGTCACATCTTGTCTCCCTAATTTCTTTTTCTTGAATTCCCAGGCTCCAAGATTTTGAAGTCTATTTGGGGGAAATTACTATAAATAGATCCCATCCCAATAAGGCTGAAATGGCCTTGGAAGCACCTCATCCATCCCCTTCCATTTACAGATGAGGACCGCAGAAGGGAAGTCATCTTGCCAGGATCACACAGAGCCAGAGCCAGCCCCTTGGTCTTTATATCCTCAGCTCCATGCTCCCTGCAGGAGACCAATGTCATTTATCTTCTCTTTGAAAAACAGAGGATGGTGTTTCCCAGGAAGGATGAGTTCCAACTCCAGTGATCCTTATTTACAAAGATGCTAACTCCATTTGCTTTGCTTTGCAGGTCTCAGGTGGTGGTGATGTGGTAGATTAATAGCCTCTTTGAATATGAAGACATGAATTGGGCAGCAGCTGAGATGTACTAGAAAATAAATTTGAGAGTCGAAGACTAGGGTTGGGATTCTGGTTCTACCGTTTGCTACTTGTTTGATCTGGAAGAGCTCTATAATCTCACTATGCCTACACTATTCACCATGGTACCCTAGGTGTCTATGGCAGAGCCTGACACATATTAGGTGACACCATCTTACATTCAAACATAATTCATCCTTTTAAAAATGTCATTGAATAATTGTCATCATGGTCTGTGTATCTGGCTGCCTGACTCAACTTTATGCTAAATCTGTGACCCTAGGAAGTAAGTTAATAATTCAGAACCTCAGTTTTATTGTCTGGAAAATAAGAGCAATAATAGGATCCACTCCAAAGAGCTGTTGAGAGTGTGGGCACAAAACCTGGTACCTAGCAAACTCTTGATTATCTTTCTATGTACATGTAGGGAGAGGTGGAAGGAGGTGGAGACGCAAGTTCAGAAGGGACCCTATTTTGAATGACCTTGAATGTTACACTGTGGAATTGAAATTTTTCTTACGAACATCAGATTTTATGGAACTAATTCCAAATTGTGCAAGTCTTGGGAAGCTTGTTTCTACCATGCTAGAAATGTGTTCATGACAAGCATATCAGAAAGGCTTCCTTCCCTCCTTCCTTCCATTCTTCATTCTCCTTCTCCCTTTTCTTCTTTCCTTTTCCAGCTTGGACATCAGATGGCAGGTCTCATTTGCAAACTTTTCCCTTTTGGTTGCCAAATCCCCAACTAACTGCCCCTCCCAGAAGCAAATTACCTAACCCTGAGTGGGTGGTGAACATAGGGAGAAGTTTAAATCCATCCCACTTGGCAGAAAAGCAAGAGCCCCAAATCTTATTATAATCTCCTGTTCTCTCTCATTCTGTTCCTCGCCACCAAGGTAGTTGGAACCTCTGTCTTCAGCCTCCTCCTCTCATCCTGTCTGATTCATGTGTTGATGTCTCGATTCTGAGCCAGCTGCTGCAATGAACTGCAATATCAAAGGCAGGATTTATTAGCAGCAGAAGCATCTGTCAGGAGAAAGTAGGAGAGGCTGAGGAATACTCCACAGGAAGAGAGATGGGCCGAGCTCAGACTGAACCATGAGTGAGGCCGTTGTACACTGTTATTTACTACTAATAAAAAATAACCTATGTGCTAAGTGCTTTTAAACACATTAGCTTTGATTTTCTTAATATCCCTATGAAGTGTGTATTATTATTCCTATTTTATAGATGAGGAAACTGAGATTCAGAGGCATTAGTGGCTTGCCCGACTTTGGATATCTAGTCATCGATAAAGCTAGGGTTTAAACGTAGGTCTGAGGGAGTATAAAGTCTGTGCCCTTAACCTGAACTTTCTCCCATTCGAAGACCCTCACCTAAAAGGAAAAGACATGAGGGACTATTCTTTGCACATTCTCAGGGTTAGAACGGGGATCCCATATTAAGACACGTGGAGAAATGTGTGAGGATTGGCATGTGATTTATGCAGGAAGCAGGGAGAGTGCACTGGCTGGAATTAGGCAGAAGACTTACCCTATCGGTCAGAGCAGGTACTGAGAAACTCAGTCTGGCTGCAAATACTGACCTCAGGGGTGCAAGTAAGCAACTGAAGTCTGGTGTTAAGGCATAAACTTAATTTCAATCGTCTGAGATTGTAGCAGACCCTAGTAATACAGAGGTTAGGTGAGCAGGTAATCCCACCTGGTGACTCAGTTCTGGGAATAGGAGTAAAAGATTAGACTCCAGCCCTGGTAAGGAAGGCTGGCTAGAGGCAGGCAGAGCAAAGAAGTCAGCACCTTGGACAGCGAAGGAGGCCCTGGGGTAACCGGCAAAACCTAGGGGCAGGGCTCAATCACGTTCAAGGCCATTCCTGCACCGAACAAAAAGGAATCAAGGATGCCATCCATGTACTTGAGCAGTTAATCCACAATCTACCAGCAGAAAATTGCAATGTAGCATGATAAGTGGTAGCTGTCATGGGGAAGCATGTATTCCCATGAAGGTGCAACTATATCTCAGTTTGAAGTGGTGATATCAAAGAAGTCTTCATGGAATGAGTGCACGTTGCCATCTCAGCCGAAGGAAGAAAGGGGTGGGAGGTAGAGGGAAGTCTGAGCAAAAGGGGCAGCAGAGACAAAGACTTGAAGGTGGGAAACTGCCTGATGCATAATGACAATCAAGAGTTAGATTACCATGACTGGAGGGTGAAATGCAGATGGGGTGAGAAGAGAGAGGAGTTTGGAAAGATAGAAAGAGAAGCAAAACCTAAAAGAGCTTTGAAAACCCTGATGAGGAGTTTGGGAAATTATAAATACCAAGGAACCCTGGATGTCTGGCTTTTCTTTCAAAAAGAGAAGAAAAGATCTGGCAACACCTGGACCCATGTTGCTATATAACTTGGAGCTGAAGAATAGCTGTCCCATTTAGGATGTTGAATGTATTCCAATTTCCCATACCTTCCTTCTTCATGCTCTAGCAGGCCTTGGTAGAACAGCTGAGTTTTATTTTGAGTATTTATTTCAAGCAGGAGAGTGACATGATCTTATCTTTACAAACATCACCCTGACTTCTTGAGGAAGGAGAGATTGAAGGGAGAATTATCAATTAGCTATCAACATTCTATAGGTGGAAGATAATGGTGACCTGAATCATGATGATGGTGGACATGGAGAAAAGGATGGATGGATAGATAGATAGATAGATAGATAGATACAAGGAAGGAGGAAGGGAGAAAGAGAAGGAGAGGGAGAGAGAGAGTTTTTAAGGAATCATCTCACTCATAATTGCGGAGGCTGGCAAGTGCAAAATCTGCAGGGTAGACCAGCAAGCTGAAGATTCAGAGAAAAGTTGCAGTTCAAGTCCAAAAGCAAATTGGCAGAATTCCCTTCTCCTCTGAGAGGTCAGACTTTTTTCTACTAAGGTCTTCAACTGATTGGATTAAGCCCACCCACATTATGGAAGGTTCATTTCTTTACTTAAAATCTACTGACTTAAATGTTAATTTCATCTAAAATATATTTTCACAGAAATGTCTAGAATAATGTTTGACCAAATACCTGGTTACTACTGCCTAGTCAGGCTGATACATAAAATTTACCATCACAGAGAGGAATTGTTCAAGTTTGTTAATATCAAAACACCTATTAGAGATTCAAGAGTGAGTATCAAATCTTGCCTGCCACCTGCTTTGGTAAATAAAGTTTTATTGACATACGATCACATCTATTTATTTATGTATTGCCCATGGCTGCTTTCATGCTACAATGACAGAGTTGGGTATTTGTGACAGAAACCATATGGCTTGCAAAGTTGAAAATATTTACTATCTGGCCCTTTATAGGAAAAGTGTGCTGTCTCCTGATATAGACAATTAAAGATATGTGTCTGGAACTCAACTTTCAAGTCTGCATTGGAGACAGGAAGGTAGAAGGAGTGTGGATTGGAAATGGCATGCGTATCTGGACAGGTTTCTGAGGAGTCCTAACGTTTAGAGGTCAAGCAGAGGAGTGTGGTTGCAGAAAGGAATATGAAAAGAGGTAGCCAGTGAGGTTGAAGGAAAACCAGAAGAATGTGGTGTTACAACAGCTCAGAGAGGAAGAAATCTCCAGAAGGAGATAAGCTATGTCAAATTCTCCCTAAATGCAAAGTAAGGTGGGGACCCCTGGACTTGGCAACATGGTGGGGAGGGGGACATTGATGATTTTTGAATCATGTCAATGAAGTTGTGAAAAGGAAACTAGACTGAAATAAAATGAAAAGCAAATGAGACATGGGGAAGTCGATCTATCAAGAATAGACAATGTTTTCAGGAAGTTTTGCCATAAAGTAGAGAAATAAGATGTTACAGGAAGGGGGTCATGGATTTAAAATTAAATATTTTTGTTAAACTCTAACATATATAGAAGATAGCGTAAATCATAGGTGTGCAGATCAAACATTTTACACAAAGTGAACATACCTATGTAACAACTACTCAGATCATAAAACAGAATATTACCAGCAGCTCAGAAGCCATCTATTAAAGACTGTATGTTTGTGTCTCCCCAAAATTCATATGCTGAAACCCCAACCTCCAGTGTGATAGTGCTTGGAGATAAGGCCTTTGGTATGTAATTAGGACATGAGGATGGAGTCCTCGTGATGGGATTCTTGTCCTTATAAGAAGAATAAGAAGAGAGCTTCCGGGGCTTCCCTGGTGGCGCAATGGTTGAGAGTCCACCTGCCGATGCAGGGGACACGGGTTCGTGCCCTAGTCCGGGAAGATACCACATGCCGCGGAGTGGCTGGGCCCGTGAGCCATGGCTGCTGAGCCTGCGCTTCCGGAGGCTGTGCTCCGCAACGGGAGAGGCCACAACCGTGAGAGGTCCACGTACCGCAAAAAAAAAAAAAAGAAGAAGAGAGCTTCCTTCTTTCTCTGCAAGGAAACAAGGAGAAGATAGCCACCTACAAGCTAAGAAGAGGGCCTACCAGAATGCAGCAATTCTGGCACCCTGATCTTGGACTTCCAGAAATATGAGAAGTATATTTCTGTTGTTTAAACCATGTAGTCTGTGGTATTTTGTTATGGCAGCCAGGGCAGAATAAGATGCCTTCCTTGGACACCCTACAGTCTCTGGGGTGATCTGCTCTAGAGATGAACTTTCAGGTTTTGTTTGCTTGATGAAGTCTTTATTTCACCTTCATTTTTGAAGGAGATTTTCACAAGGATTATATTCTTTTCTTTCAGCATTCAGAATAAATCATTACATTTTCTTCTGCATTCCACCATTTCGGTTGGGAATCGAACCATCAGTTTTACTGTTATCCTTTTAATACAACCTACCCCTACACCCTCTTCTAGCTGCTTTTACAATTTCCCCTTTGTGTTTGGTTTTTGCAGTTCTCTACAATGTGCTTACGTGTGTTTGGGTTTTATGTTTGTTTGTTATCCTGCCTGGGGTTTGTAGTGATTCCTGAATCTATAGGTTTCATCTATTTTGAAAAAATCTATTTTCACTCTATTCTCTCTGTGTGTCTCTATCTCTCTTTCTTTCCTCTCCTTATGAGATTCCAATTACACAAATGTGAAATAATTTCATTTTGTCCAATATGTCTCTCAAACTCTCTTTTTATTTTGAGTCTTTTTCCTTTCTTCTTAATACAGTCTGAATTATTTTTTATAAAGTCCTGTTTTCCAGGTCAATGATTTTTTTCTTAATTTGTTATTAAACCCAACCACTGAATTTTTAAACTTGATTTATTTTCTTTCTTATTTTTTGATTTTTAATTTAATATATATTTCAGTTCTCTGGTAAAATTCTCCACCTTCTCACCTATTCAATTAAACATATTGATCAGAATTATTTTAGCATCTATGCCCCAAAAGTCCAATACCTGAATCATCTATGGGTTGTTCCTATTATAGTTCTCCTTGGTTCCATTTCTTTATGTGCTTGGTAATTTTTTATTGTATGCTGGACATTGTACATGAAAAATTGTATGTCTATGAATGATGTTATTTTCCTCCATAGTATTTATTTTAGCTACTGTAAGACAGATTGAGATAGATCATCTTAATCCAATCAGGTATTGAGGTAATTTAAGGCTGGGTTTCAGACTACGTAAGGTCCTATATCTAGTTTACCTTTATTCCCAAGGTATAGCCCTTTAGAAGTACCTACTAGACTCCTGAGTGTTTTCAGGGCCCTGATACCAAAAGCCTTGCTTAGATTCTAAGCCTCTTAATAGCAATTCTTATTCAGGTTCTTAATCTTATCCTGTGATGCTTATGAATTGGCAAATGCCTTTGGGGAGATACTGCCACAGAGTTTTAGGCTTACCTCTCACTGGCATCTTGGCCCCTCAATTTCTGGCTGCTTTAGTAACTTAGAATCCCAATTTTCATTTTCCTAGTCCCAAGAGACTGCCAGAAGTCTGTTTTCTGTTACTTTTTGCTCCAGTTCTTGACATCCTGACTCTTTGTAATTAACAAATATTTTTATTATGGTAAAACATATACAGCATAAAATTTACCATTTTAACCATTTTAAAGTATACAGTTCAGTGTATTAAATACACTCACATTGTTGTGTAACCATTACCACTATCCATCTCCAGAAATTTTTTTATTATCCCAAGCTGAAATTCTATATCCATTAAACTTTAACTCCCCATTCCTCCATTCAGCCCTGTTGCCTCCAACTTAACAGGAGGAAAGTCTAAGAAGAGTAAGCAGGTATGAGTAGATTAGTGGTGAGGTAGTGAACAATTTCCTCCATTAACTTTTTTTTTTTTTTTTTTTTTTTGCGGTACGTGGGCCTCTCACTGTTGTGGCCTCTCTCGTTGCGGAGCACAGGCTCCAGACACGCAGGCTCAGCGGCCATGGCTCACGGGCCCAGCCGCTCCGCAGCATGTGGGATCCTCCTGGACCGGGGCACGAACCTGCGTCCCCTGCATCGGCAGGCGGACTCTCAACCACTGCGCCACCAGGGAAGCCCTCCATTAACTTTTATTTTCCCAAAACATATGAAGTCATACCATTGTGAGAGAATAGAATAGGCTGCATGGGGAATGAGAATGAAGCGTCTGAAGAGAGAAGAGAAATGATGAAACAGTCCTCTTGAGGATAGGAAGTAGTCTTACTCAAGAAGCACTGTAGGGTGGTAAGGCATCCATGTGAGGTGTGTGGTCATGAATTTTAAGTGCAACTGGTTGCTCTGCCTGTTTGATTTTTTTCCTCAGTGATGTTTAGCTAGTTAGAGGAGTTTAGCCATCTGAATGAGATGAAAGGAGAGAGAGAGAGAGAGAGAGAGAGAGAGAGAGAGAGAGAAGGGAGTTTCACTGTTTTCAAGGGAGTAATTATAAAAGTGAGTCATGAAATCTAAGCTGGATAAGGAGACAAGCAAAGATAGAAGATTGATGAACGGTGGAAAGATAATAGGGGTAATGAACCAGAGGATTGTGAACAAGGAAGAATTGTTGTGTTGAAGATTCTGCCATAGATGAGCAGGAATATTGAGTGATGGTTTAAGACTGAGTTCTTTTAAATATATTTCAGATGTGCAGAAAGGATAGCATTACTGGTAGTACAAAGTTCAGGGTATGAACACAGGAGTGGGTGATAGAGGTGGAATAGAACAAAAGGTGGTTGGAGGAGAGTAGGTCAAAGAACCAAGTGACTTAGTCATATGAATTTTTTGGCCACCAAGAATGAGAAGAAGAATTGGGGTAGGAAGAAAGATTGTGAGCCAGGAGCTAATAGACTCAGTGAATAAAGAAATCCAAGGGGTCTCTGCCTCCAATTTTAGACATACTTCATTCTCTCTCTCTCTCTCTCTCTCTCTCTCTCTCTCTCTCTCTTGATCTCACTCTCCTCAACTCTGTCACAAGGCATCCAACGACCAGTAGATCAAACCTCCTACCCTTTAAAATAGATTTATGCCACCCTGAGATAATCCTCAGAAATTTATCTGGATTTCCATGTGCCTCACTTTGAGAAGAGATTCTATGTACTGGCAAAGCCAACATTAAATTACTTTGGGAATCTAGTTTGTACCTACTGAAGTTCTCCCTAATTAAAAAAAATCTATGAAGGCCTGGAGAGAAAGTAACTACACAGGAAATGTGCAGTTCCTCCCCATTATCCATTTATCTTATTGAGAAGTAGCTATGTTGTTTGGGTGGAATTGACTCTACTCAGGTTAATCAGCCTAATGTCGTTCCCTTTGGACATGATTGCCTTAGTGTTAGGCAAGGAAACTAAGTTCTAGCGATCAGAGTAAAGCTCAGAACTTCTTATGGTTGGGAAAGAGGAGCTTTCTCAGGATCTGATACGAATTCCAGACCTGCTTCAGCCATTTGGCTACCATGAGGACAAAGTTGAGAGGGCAAGGCTGGAGGATGACAGAAATTGGAGAAGAATGCTGATCCAACAATTCCTGAAGCCTAATGACCCTAGACTCCTTTTTTTTTTTTTTTTTAATGAACCCATAAAATTCTGCCTGTATTTAATCCAGTTTGTTTAGGTTTTCAGTAAATTGCACCTGAAAGGATCCTTACTAATACAGAAATATTTGACAAGCCCCCTTCTTCACTTTTACCAAATATAGCTGAATTCAGAGCATCTTCAAGATGGATAATCATATCTAACCAAGGCTGAATCATGACCAAGGTACACACTGATAAGCTCATGTTCTGTTTTCTGCCATGCTTTTGGCAAAAGTTCTCCAATGGGAGTTCTCCAGTAAAATAACTGAATGCTGAGTGACCTGAAGATTTAATTTGATTTCAGATGCACCTGTTCTCATGAATGTCACTCTGGCATGGCCACAGAGACTGGTTTCAGGCAAGGAGCAGATATTGTGCAAACACACTTGCCGCCGTCACAGAGGTTCTTCTCTGCATATGCAAGCTTCCTCCAACATTATTTTTTCTTCAGGCCTATGCTCCTTGATATTGGAGCTGATTTAAGCTGCTGGATCGTGAAATATAGCTTTGCTCTGATGCCTTGAGGGAGCTCAGTGGAGAGACCGCTGGCAGCTGACTAGGTCAGAAATGCAGCCCTATCAGACATGCCTATTGACAATCTAATTTGAAAGCCAAGAGTTTCCCTTGCCTATTAGGCTGCTCTAGTTGGCCTTATCACTGTACACACCTAATGAGGAAAGAGACTCATAAAGTGTTCGTAGAAGAACAGTACTTCCTTCTAAACTGGCTACTGAGCTTGTTGTTGCATAAAGTACCATCTGATTTACCTACTGGAGGGGAAGTTGATGTTAAAACAGCTGCAGGATCTAGGGAAGGAAACAGCCTAACTAGACCCTTCTTTAGAAACCTGGGCTTATTGGACTAAGGAGCTAGCGGGACCCAGGATAGAATGTGTAATCCTCTTTGCCAGTGTTTTACTTAATAAAAAATGAGTTTTAGCTTCTGATTTCCTCATCTCCGTTTGGCTGCCGTTGTTTTTACAACTTCAACATGCAGAATAGACCTTCTCAGAAGCTAAGACGTCAGATGAGGAACACACCAGCATCTCCATTTGCATCATTTGCCTCGAAATAGTATTTTAGACATATGTCTATCTTACAGATCGGGAGGCTAAAGCTGTAAACTTATCCAAAGTTATAGAGCTAATAAATGTTGCAGCTGAAATTTAACCTGAGCCCTCCTGATAGCAAACTCTTTCCCCTTTACCAGAGGTTCTCAACCCTGGCTGCACATTGGAATCACCTGGGCACCCTTTTAAAAATTACCAGTAAAGAGATCCTACCCAAGTTTCCACCCAGTTCATCAGAATATTTTGGATTGGGGCTTGGACATCAATATTTTATAGGATCTTACCAGATGAGCTTAAGTTGCTGCTGGAGATGAGAAAAACAGGGCTATCACAGAGAATCTCAAACTTTAATATGCATATAAATCATGGGGGATTATTGTTAAAATGCAGATCCTGATTCAGTAGGTCTGGGGGTTGGGCCTGAGATGCTACACTTAATTGATCTGCATTGAGAAAACCACCAGCATGTGCAACTTTCTACAAACTTGCCTGCTATAAGAAGAGTGGGTTCCTTGGCCTGATCCGCAGGCGTTCCCTGTGAATTACAATCAATGGGAGGTGAACCTGAGAATCTATATTTTTAGCAAGTATCACAGGTCCTCTTTTGATCAAGTAAGGTTTAAAAATAAACACTAGGTATGAAACAAAATGACCCCAGGAATGTTTAAAGAAAATATTTTTTGCTTTTCTTTGGGTTTGAAATGAATCTCATCTTTCTTGCTGAATCTTGGAAATTTGCACTGCATCTTCTAAAACTTGAAAGCTAAACTTTGGTTAGTGTTAGGTCCCTGCTATTAATTATAGCCATTGTTTGTCTCAAGGTTCTTGGGACTTGTTTCCTCCATTTATAAAGTGAGGGTTGTCCCACTACTCAGCCTCTAAGAATGTTTCTATACCATATTATAGGAAGAAGGTTAGTGAAGTAGACTCCTGTTGTTTGCCTCCCTGGAAACTCTTCCATGTACTTCGAGAAGCAGTCCTTGTTTTCATTTGAGGGTTTTTCTCTTCTCCCACTCTCTGACCCAGCTTCCGGAGTTGATCCATGTATTAGTGAGAGTTCTCCAGAGAAACAAAGAGAGAGGGAGAGAGACAGATGGAGAAAGAGAGACAGAGACAGAGACAGAGAGAGAAAAAGAGAAACAGAGAGAGAGAGAGATGTGTTATGAGGAATTGGCTCATATGATCATAGAGGCTGAGAATTCCCATGATCTGCCATCTGCAAGATGGAGACACAGGAAAGCCAGTGGTATAATTCCAGTCTTAGTATGAAAGCCTGAGAACCAGGGGAGCTGATGGTATAGATCCCAACCCGAGGGCAGAAAATGACATGCGATGTCTCAGCTCAAGTAGTGAGGTAGAAATGGGTGCTTGCTCCTATTTCCACCTTTTGTTCTATTCAGGCCTCAATGGATTGGAGATGCCCACTCACATTGGGGAGGGCCATCTACTTTACTGAGTCCAATTCAAATGCTAAATGTTCAGGAAGCACCCTCACAGACACACCCATAAACAAAGGCCAGTCAAGGTGACACATGAAATTAACCATCACACCATAGCACACAAACTAGACCTAAGTCAATCAATGTATCCCACGCCCTTGGCCCACGATTGGTTCAAGAATGGGCATGTGAATAGGTTTGTGACCCAAATAGAGTAAAACAAAACAAAGAAATAGAGTCTTTTGCTTCTGGGAGAGAAACAAGTCCTCTTTCCCCATTGGGACTGAACCTGATTACATGTGAAGAGGGGCTGCTGTATTCATTTTGCTTTCTGAAAGAGAGTTTGGGTCACTGAGCTTGAGAATGAAACCAACATAATAACAAAACTGAAACTTCAACAAAGACAACCAAATCCTGGATATATTGCTTAGTCCCTGGATCCAGCTATGCCTGAAGACATCCCCCGCTGATTTCTACTGTGTGAGCCAATTTGGATTTTGTGCAAGCCAGTTTGGATTGATTGTCCTTTCTTGGAATCAAAGCACAGTTTCCTGGTGTAGTTAGTATTTAGAAGGTGACTTGGGTGTACGCCACAAGAATATGGAAACTGACCTAAAGCCTCAAAGAATATACATAAAAACTGGTACATGAGCAGAAAAGGCTACCCCCATTGAATATTTTTCACCACTTAATAAGGCAGTAGGAGACAAGAGTGTGGTTTGCAAAGGTAACTGTCTTACATAATAAGAGACAATTTCCTTTATCCATCATTAGAATATTTGAAAAATTCAGAGAACTCTTCCTAGGACTGTACCTTCTCACTTACATCCTCATCAGACCCTTTAGTGGTCATCTAGTGAGTTCAAAGACTACAAAGTTTTGGTATTTTTTGAAAGATTCATCACAATTTTTTCAAATAATAAAACCTAGCATATAACGTTTGATCAGTTATTAGTAAGGACAAAAACGTTCTTTTCCACTAGAGCAGTGGTTCTCAGTCAGGGGCTATTTTGTCCCCAGGAGACATTTGGCAATATCTAGAGATACCGTGGGCTTTCACACTGTGGGAGGGGGTGCTGCTGGCATCTAGTGGACCAGGATTGCTAAGAGTGTTGCTAAATATTCTATCCTCTACAAGAAAGCCTTCAAACACAGAACTATTTAGCCCCAAATTACAACAGTGCTGAGGGTGTGGACGCTCAGTCAGCTAGAGGTCAGATTACGCTTGCAATCTTGCACCTACATTAATCATGGTTGAATCAGCATAGGAGAGGTTCAATATCCAAATTTGTTATCACTTTCTACCAAATTAGAGAATCCCAGTGCACTATTATAGATTGCTGAAAATAATATAAAATATTTAGTAGCTTTGTCATATAGCGAGGAGATACATTGACTGTAAATAGACCAAAAAAGCTATTCAGGAGCCAAGGAAAGTCAGGATACTAGCTACTTTCTCTGATCCTTATGCCTTTGGTTAGCTATCTTTCATGGTACTTGCCTTTTGTCTTTACCTGTCCCAGTCCTCTCTCCTGTTGGCTAGCCAATTGCTTCCATATTTCTGAGGCCAATTGGTGTGGGTAATGACCACAACAAAGGCACAGGTAACACAGCCACCTTTAGTTCTCAAGGATCTCAAAAACAGCTCATCAGTAGGCATGACCTGGAAATAACAATTCTTTCCATTTGTATAGATCTTTCGTGTCATCAAAGTGTGTTCACATACATAGTTTTAGCTGGTCTGTGGCGTAGCTTTGTTAAGGAAGATAAGATGGGTGCCATTAGTCTGAATCTAAAGGTAAGGAGATACAGGATCAGTGTTTCAGCTACTTCCCTGACGTCACACAGCTGTTAATAGGAAGAACCAGGTATATAGCCTGGTTTCTGTGACTGCTCTCTCATCTTATTTTTAAAAAGATGTTTCCTTGTTTTGATTTAAATTAGGAAAGAGTTTATGTTCTGATTAACTAACAGAGCAATGAAAGAACTTGAAGAAACACTTAAAACTCTCTTCATTTCCAATTTCTGAAGCAATGGTTCTCAACCCTGGCTATGTATTAGAACTATATGGGGATATTTTTAAAATGTAATGCTAGAAATTCATCCCCAAGGGTACAGGAGTGGTCTGGATTAGGCTATAGACATCAAGGTTTTTCAAAAGTCTTCCAGGAACTAAAAAAAATGTAGTTGAGCTAAGTAACTTTGGAAAATGGTATTTTGATCAGAAACTGTAAGGCTAAAGACAAAAAGAAGTTTACATAAACACTGAACTCTATTTTTTAAAGTGTTTATCATAGGGATATGATTACCAGTTCTCAAAGTACTTTCATCTACACTAGAGTTGAACAAATAAGTAAATGAATGGTAGATAAGGGGATCCAAATATTTCACTATCAGTGAAAGAAATTATAAATAAGCAAGGAGGAAAGGGGAGAATGAATCCTGAGGTATTGGAATAGAGACAGAAACATTGGTATGAACTTGTATTTAATTTTCGAAATATTATGTGTACATATATAATTATATATTGCACATAATTATTATATATATACTACATATAGGTATTATATACATATATATGGAAAGAGAGAGAAAAAAGAGAAATAATTATAGATATATATGTATACATGGGTTATGTACATATATTTCCTAGTTCTGCTTGCTAAGAGGCCCCAGAAACAGTGACACCTCTGCAGCAATGAGAAAACCCCGCCCAGATCTCCATTTCTAAATATCATCCTTCTTGGAGAAATAACTGATTCTAAGGCTGGGGCAGGTACTATACAAGATGAGATTGGAATATCTTACAGTTCCAGAAAGTAAAGAAATGCTCAAAAAACAAAGGTAGGGACACGCCAAAGGGACACACAAGCAAACCAGAAAAAACTCTCAATGGCCAAGGCTGGAACACCTTGAGTAACAAAGTCATAGGGTATTAAATTACAAGCCAAAGTATAAAACAAATATACACAAATCCATACTGATATAAATAAATGACTGAATCTATAAATAAATAGGAGAGAAGAGGGCACCTTCAAGATGGTGGAGGAGTAAGACATGGAGATCACCTTCTTCCCCACAAATACATCAAAACTACATCTACACGTGGAACAACTTCTACAGAACACCTACTGAATGCTGGCAGAAGACCTCAGACTTCCCAAAAGGCAAGAAAGGCCCCACGTACCTGGGTAGGGCAAAAGAAAAACAGAGGCAAAAGAATAGGGATGGGACCTGAACCTCGGGGAGGGAGCTGTGAAGGAGGAAAAGTTTCCTTACACTAGGAAGCCCCTTAACTGGTGGAGACTGGGGGGGTGAGCAGGGGGGAAGCTTCGGAGCCACAGAGGAAAGCGCAGCAGCAGGGGTGCGGAGGGCAAAGCAGAGAGATTCCCGCACAGAGGATCGGTGCCGACCGGCACTCACCAGCCTGAGAGGCTTCTCTGCTCAACCGCCGGGGTGGGCGGGGGCTGGGAGCTGAGGCTCGGGCTTCGGTCGGAGCGCAGGCAGAGGACTGGGGTTGGCGGCGTGAACACAGCCTGAAGTGGGCTAGTGCGCCACAGCTAGCCGGGAGGGAGTCTGGGAAAAAGTCTGGAACTGCCTAAGAGGCAAGAGATCATTGTTTTGGGGTGTGCAAGGAGAGGGGATTCAGAGCACCACCTAAAAGAGCTCCAGAGAAGGGCGGGAGCCGTGGCTATCAGCGCGGACCCCAGAGACGGACATGAGACGCTAAGGCTGCTGCTGCCGCCACCAAGAAGCCCGTGTGCGAGCACAGGTCACTCTCCACACCTCACCTCCCCAGAGCCTGTGCAGCCGCCACGGCCAGGGTCCCATGATCCAGGGACAACTTCCCCGGGAGAACACACGGCGCACCTCAGGCTGGTGCAATGTCACGCCGGCCTCTGCCGCCTCAGGCTCGCCCCCCATTCCTCCCTCCCCCAGGCCTGAGTGAGCCAATGCCTCCTAATCAGGCGCTCCTTCAACCCCGTCTTGTCTGAGCAAATAACAGATGCCCTCAGGCGACCTACACACAGAGGCGGGGCCAAATCCAAAGCTGAGCCCCAGGAGCTATGGGAATGAAGAAGAGAAAGGGAAATTTCTCCCAGCAGCCTCAGGAGCAGCGGATTAAATCTCCACGGTCAACCGGATGTACCTGCATCGGTGGAATTCCTGAATAGACAACGAATCATCCCAAATTGAGGAGGTGGACTTTGGGAGCAACTGTAGACTTGGGGTTTACTTTCTGCATCTAATTTGTTTCTGCTTTTATGTTTATCTTAGTTTAGTATTTAGAATTTATTATCACTGGTAGATTTGTTTATTGATTTGGTTGCTCTCTTCCTTTTTTTTATTTTTTTTACATATATATATGTTTTTCCTTTTTCTCTTTTTGTGTGTGTGTATGTGTCTGCTTCTTTGTATGATTTTGTCTGTATAGCTTTGCTTTTGCCATTTGTCCTAGGGTTCTGACTGTCCTTTTTTTTTTTTTTTTTTTTTTTTTTTTAGTATAGTTTTTAGCACTCATTGGTGGGATTGGTTTTTAGTTTGGTTGCTCTCTTTCTTTCCCTCTTTCTTTTTTTAATACTTTTTTATTTTTAATGATTTTTTTCTATTTTAATAACTTTATTTTATTTTTCTTTCTTTCTTCTTTCTTTTTCTCCCTTTTCTTCTGAGCTGTGTGGCTGACAGGGTCTTGGTGCTCTGGACAGGTGTCAGGCCTGAGTCTCTGAGGTGGGAGAGCCTAGTTCAGGACACTGGTCCACCAGAGACCTCCTGGCCCCAAGTAATATCAAATGGTGAAAGCTCTCCCAGAGATCTCCATCTCAACGCCAAGACCCAGCTCCACTCAACGACCAGCAAGCTACAGTGCTGGACACCCTATACCAAACAACTAGCAAGGCAAGAACACAAACCCACCCATTAGTAGAGAAGCTGCTTAAAATCATAATAAGTTCACAGGAACCCCAAAACACACCACTAAACATGGTCCTGCCCACCAGAAAGACAAGATCCAGCCTCATCCACCAGAACACAGGCACCAGTCCCCTCCACTAGGGAGCCTACACAACCCACTGAGCCAACCTTACCCACTGGGAGCAGACACCAAAAACAACGGGAACTACAAACCAGCAGCCTGCAAAAAGGAGAACCCAAACACAGAAAGTGAAGCACAATGAAAAGACAGAGAAACACACAGCAGATGAAGGAGCAAGGTAAAAACCCACCAGACCAAACAAATGAAGAGGAAATAGGCAGTCTACCTGAAAAAGAATTCAGAGTAATGATACTACAGATGATCCAAAATCTTGGGAATAGAATGGAGAAAATACAAGAAATGTTTAACAAGGATCTAGAAGAACTAAAGAACAAAAAACAATGATGAACAACACAATAAATGAAACTAAAAATTCTCTAGAAGGAATCAATAGCAGAGTAACTGAGGCAGAAGAATGGATAAGTGACCTGGAAGATAAAATAGTGGAAATAACTACCACAAGATAACTACCATAAGATGCCACAAGATCAATCAATGTGATAAACCATATTAACAAATTGAAAGAGAAAAACCATATGATCATCTCAATAGATGCAGAATAAGCTTTTGGCAAAACTCAACACCCATTTATGATAAAAAGCCTCCAGAAAGTAGGCATAGAGGGGACTTACCTCAACATAATAAAGGCCATAAATGACAAACCAACAGCCAACATCATTCTCAGTGGTGAAAAACTGAAACCATTTCCTCTAAGATCAGGAACAAGACAAGGTTGCCCACTCTCACCACTATTATTCAGCACAGTTTTGGAAGTTTTAGCCACAGCAATCAGAAAAGAAAAAGAAATAAAAGGAATCCGAATTGGAAAAGAAGAAGTAAAACTGTCACTGTCATCCTAAAGATGCTACCAGAAAACTACTAGAGCTAATCAATGAATTTGGTAAACTAGCAGGATACAAAATTGATGCACAGAAATCTCTTGCATTCCTATACACTAATGATGAAAAATCTGAAAGAGAAATTAAGGAAACACTCCCATTTGCCACTGCAGCAAACAGAACAAAATACCTAGGAATAAACCTACCTAAGGAGACAAAAGACCTGTATACAGAAAACTCTAAGACACTGATGAAAGAAATTAAAGATAATAAAAACACATGGAGAGATATACCATATTCTTGGATTGGAAGAATCAACATTCTGAAAATGACTATACTACCCAAAGCAATCTACAGATTAAATGCAATCCCTATCAAACTACCACTGGCATTTTTCACAGAACTAGAACAAAAAAATTCACAATTTGTATGGAAACACAAAAGATCCTGAAAACAAAAGCAGTCTTGAGAAAGAAAAACGGAGCTGGAGGAGTCAGGTTCCCTGACTTCAGACTATACTACAAAACTACAGTAATCAAGACAGTATGGTACTGGCACAAAAACAGAAATATAGCTCAATGGAACAGGATAGAAAGCCCAGAGATAAACCCATGCACATATGGGCAACTTATCTTTGATAAAGGAGGTAAGAATATACAATGGAGAAAATACAGCCTCTTCAAAAAGTGGTGCTGGGAAAACTGGACAGCTACATGTAAAAGAATGAAATTAGAGCACTCCCTGACACCATACAGAAAAATAAACTCAAAATGGATTGAGGACCTAAATGTAAAGCCAGACACTATAAAACTCTTAGAGGTAACATAGGCAGAACATTCCATGAGATAAATCACAGCAAGATCCTTTTTGACCCACCTCCTAGTGAAATGGAAATTTAAAAAAAATTAACAAATGGGACCTAATGAAACTTAAAAGCTTTTGCACAGCAAAGGAAAACATAAATAAGACCAAAAGACAACCCTCAGAATGGGAGAAAATATTTGCAAATGAAGCCGCTGACAAAGGATTAATTTCCAAAATATACAAGCAGCTCATGCAGCTCAATATCAAAAAAACAAACAACCCAATCCAAAAATGAGCAGAAGACCTACATAGACATCTCTCCAAAGAAGATATACAGATTGCCAATAAACACATGTAAGGAAGCTGAACATCACTGATCATTAGAGAAATGCAAGTCAAAACTACAATGGGGTATCACCTCACACCAGTCAGAATGGCCATCATCAAAAAATCTACAAACAATAAATGCTGGAGAGGGTGTGGAGAAAAGGGAACACTCTTGCACTGTTGGTGGGTATGTAAATTGACATAGCCACTATGGAAAACAGTGTGGAGGTTCCTTAAAAAACTAAAAACAGAACCACCATATGACCCAGCAGTCCCACTACTGGGCACATACCCTGAGAAAACCATAATTCAAAAAGAGTCATGTACCACAATGTTCATTGTAGCACTATTTACAATACCCAAGACATGGAGGCAACCTAACTGTCCATCGACAGATGAGTGGATAAAGAAGATGTGGCACATATATACAATTGAATATTACTCAGCCATAAAAAGAAATGAAATAGATTTATTTGTAGTGAGGTGGATGGACCTAGAATCTGTCATACAGAGTGAAGTAAGTCAGAAAGAGTAAAACAAATATCCTATGCTAACACATATATATGGAATCTAAAAAAAAAAAAAATTGTTCTGACGAACCTAAGGACAGGACAGGAATAAAGACTCAGATGTAGAGAATGGACTTGAGGATACATGGAGCATGGAGGGTAAGCTGGGTCAAAGTGAGAGAGTAGTATTTACATATATACACTACCAAATGTAAAATAGATAGCTAGTGGGAATCAGCTGCATCACACAAGGAAATCAGCTCGGTGCTTTGTGACCACCTAGAGGGGTGGGATAGGGAGGGTGGGAGGGATACCAAGAGGGAGGAGATATGGGGATGTACGTATATGTATAGCTGATTCACTTTGTTATACAGCAGAAACTAGCACACCATTGTAAAGCAATTATACTCCAGTAAATATGTTAAAAAACTAGTAAGTTATCAGCTAAAAAAGAAAAAATAGAAGAGACAAATCATCCTCACAGAATAATTCTGAATATATATATGTTTTTTCCCCTGATCCAGAAGGTGGAACTTAAACCTCTCCCCATCAAATGTGGGGTGGACTTAGTGACTCACTTCCAAGAAATAGAGTATAGAAGGGGAAAAGTAGTAACTTAAGAGTGGAGAGCCCTGGCAGACAGCATCTTAACCCAGCGATCAAGGTTAACATCACCAGTGACTGTTGGTGGTGTATGGTGAGAAGGGCACATCACCTCTGGCATTATTTCCCAAAGTCCATAGCCTCCTTCTAATCACAGAAAAACATCAAACAAACCCCAATTGAGGGACATGCAATAAAATACCTGACCAGGACTCTTCAAAACTGTCAAGGTCAGGAAAAATAAGGAGAGACTGAGAAACTAACATAGACCAGAGGAGACTAAGATATGATGACTAAAGCAACGTGGTATCCTGAATTGGGTCCTGGAACAGCCAAAGGACATTAGTGGAAAAAAAATAAAGTCTGGAGTTAGTTAAGAGTAATACTCTAATGTTGATTCTTTAGTTTTGACAAATGTACCATTGTTACCCAAGATATTAACAATAGGGGAAACTGTGTGAAGGAGATGCAGGATAATCTGTACTATCTTTGCAGAAAACTTTCTGTACAATCTAAAATTATTCCAAAATTAAGTCAAAGTTTACTTAAAATATGTAATTTCCCAGTATTAAAGTTCATAGTTGCTCTGGGGGAAAATTTCCCCTGTTATTCCTAACATTCAGCCAGTGTTGAGAACCATCTTCCCAACAATACTTCAGAAAGTAATCTTCCTACATACTGTATGATATCGCTTTATGTGGAATCTAAAAAATACAACAAACTAGTGCATGTAGCATAAAAGAAGCAGACTCACAGAGAACAAAATAGTGGTTACCAGTGGTTGGGGGGTGATGCCAATAAGGGATGAGGGAGTGGAAGGTACGAACTACTGGGTGTAGGATAGGCTCAAGGATGTATTATACCACCTGGGGAATATAGCCAATATTTTGTAATAGCTGTAAATGGAAAGTAACCTCTAAAATTGTATAAAAACTTAAAAAAATTTTTTTTAAAGTTTAAGAAATGGTAATCTTCCACACCAGTCCATTAGTGTATACATTCAAACACCTAAAAATATACTTACTTTGAAAATCATCAATGTTTGCTTTAAATAGATCATACTAAACACGTTTCTTTGCAAGTTCTTCTCATTTAGTTGCATCATGTCCCATAATCACATGCATATGCCACCACTTAGCAGACCATTCTTTTCTTGATACATATTTAGTGTGTCACACTCTGTTTTCAGTATGTCCCACTGTCTTATTCCATAAAATGTGTCCGTGATGTTGATGTTAATGCTTTGGGCTAGTATTTTCATGGATGGTTTTGTGATTCCTCCCTGACAAAGGTAAATTTTCTTTTTGTCTGTTGCAAATCCTTTTCTGTTCCCAACGGAACAATGGCACATTCTGAAGGGTTGCCCACATCTCTGATTTTGGATTCACTCTTTGCCCTCTCAAGCCCTCATCTGAAAAACCATTGTCCCCTGTGCACTGAGGCAAGAGGCATTGTGCGTTGCTCGGCAACACAGGGGCAGTGGGAATGAAAAATAGGTGAGTGGCGATCGGTCAGAAGCATGCTCACAGGGCAGGAGGATGGGATGAAGGGAAAGTAAGACCAGGACCAGAGAAGGCGGTGGTCGGGTCCAGACACTATGTCCCAGGGGAAGCACTCTTTGCTCCTTTCTTTACCTGGCTGACTCAGGGATGGTTACAAGATGTAAATCAGATCCAACCCCTCCCTATTCCATGCTATTCGAACTCTTCTATGATTTTCATTTTCACTTGGAACAAAATATAACCTCCATACTGTGACCTCAAGGACTTGTATTTTCTGCTTCTCCTGCTACTTCTCGGGCTTCACATCACGCCTTTTTCTCACTTGCCTTACTCCCGACACCCTGGTCACCTGTCAGTTCATGCAGGGCGTCCATCTCTGTCCCACCTCAATGCCTTTCTACTTGGGTTTCCTTGAGTATTTGAATGATTGGCACCATCTCATCTCTCACTTCTCACCTCTGTGGTCAGCCCTACAGACAAGACTTATCTCACCACGCTATCCTAGTTTTCCTGTTAGTGTCCAGTATTGCACCTTGTGTATTCCGGTCCTAGCACATTTCATAATCTGCGAAGTCTTCTATTTTACATGCCTTTTCTTCCCTAGAGTGAAGTTCCATGAGAGCAGGGACCTGATTATCTGGTTCATCTCTGTATCCCTAGCGTCTGACACATAGTAGATACTCAATAAATATTTTAGTGAATGGATAAACAAATGTGTAAATAAATGTGACATGTCTGAGATATTTCCCTATTTGTAAGCTAACAAATTAGCCTGTTTTTGTTTCATAGGTGTTGGTAAAGACAAAGACTCCTGGGCCAGAGATGAAGGAAAGTTTATCACTTGCAGCAATACCGATAGCTGGCGTATCAGCATACGTAATGGTTCCCTGAGCCCCGATTTCCACAGGGTGATGCAGCGAAAATAAGATGACATCTGCACAAGCGTAGGATGCATTACAGGAAAGGAATCTGCACTTAGGAAAGCTGAATCTTTTATAACAAGCAGTAAGCGTGCCTGCTGAAAGCAAACCTATTCTACACTCTAGAGGGAGACACTCTACCTTCCAAGGCTGATTACAAACATCCTTGAAAAGATGGTCCAGAATAAAGTCAGTCCCTTTGCTCTCATGACATACAGAAAAGCAAGAGGTCCATGAAGACTCGTCTCCTTTGACTAGTACCTCCCCATTTCCCCCTCCACCCAGATTTTGGCAACCGCCACTTTACTCTCTGCTTCTGTGAGTTTGACTATTTTAGATTCATTGTATTCAGTGGTACCATATAGCATTTGTCCTTCTGTGTCTGGCTTATTTCATTTAACATAATGTCCTCCAGATTCAGCCCTGTTGTCACAAATGACAGGATTTCCTCAATAAGAAGGTTAAACAAAGAATTGCCTCTTAATAGAAAGAATGGATATTTCATTTCAGGGTTTAGGACCCATTTATCCTGATTTATTTAAACAGACCTGGCACAGTAATAATTAATTCAGACTTGAGGATTTCCCAAATAGTCTCGCATAGCCTGTAGAATTCTCACAGCAGGTGTGGAGGTGGAATGCAGTCTCCTAACCTCAGAGATGGGAACAGAGTGCTTTGCAAAGCAGCAGGATCCCAACATATGGTCTAGAATTCAAGGTGAAGTTCTTGGGAGGCAGGTGGACAATAGTTAATATAAAGTAGGGAAGACCAACATGGACATTTGACTCTGTGAACTGGGCAATCACAGAGTTATGAAGCTCTGTGAGGATGGGGACAGCATTCATCTGGCTCATCCTTGTGTCCCCGGCACCCCGTACTGTGCCTCATATAGAAATCTCTCCTTAACTATTTGTTGAATTAAGGACTGGATATTGAAATGAATGAATAAACCAGAGGGGAAGGTTTGGGGTTTTTTCTAAACAAGCATGTAGTTTTCATCGTGGGGAAAGGGGTCCCCTATCCTGGAAATCTCAACAGCTACAGCTTGTCTCCTGATTCCCAGGCTTCGATGTGGAGAACAAGAATTAATATCCCATTTTTTCTACATTTTCCTGAGAACCAAAACAAACAAACAAAAAACAACAGCAAAAAAAAAAACAACCCTAAACTTGGCCTTTAGTAGGCTTGGCTGGGTGGAAGTGAAACTGTAGGCACAAAGGCAACTAGGTTAAGTCGGTTAACTGTTATGGCAGGTTAGGGAGAAGCGCTCGTATTTCTACCCGTAGATTGGCAAGCACTTTTTAAACATTTAATTATGAAAACTGGTGGTGAGGCCATGAAGAAACAGTGACTTTCAAGTACTGCTGTTAAGAAAGTAATTTGGCAATATCTGTTAAAACCAGCAATGCTCTAAGTGATTCCATTATTGCTACCTGCCCTGGAGACACACATGCATATGTACTGCAGCATTACTTACTTTAGTGAAAAGGTAGGAACAACCTAATATCCATTAGCAGGGGAATAGTTAAATTAAATAGAATAAAGTGGTATAGAGCTATGAAATGCGATATTTTTGAATGAAAAAAAAATCGTCTCAAGAATGATACAAAAAAAAACCCCACACACAAAAAGAGAATGATACAGAATGATAACATTGACTTAAGACACAGAGAGATTCTATTGTATTTATTTGTTGTATTATTATTGTTATTTATTGTATTCTATTTGTATACATGTAACAGATACTTCCCAAGCTGAAGGTAACCACTACCTTTGGGTATGGGAAGAAGAGACAGTGATTGGGTTGGTGATCAAAGGTGACGTTACCTTAATATGAAAAAAAAATAACTTACTGGGAGAATGAATATATGTGCAATGTAGAATAGCAGTTAACTAGGGGCATCATCTTATTTAAATTTGACTATTTGAGTCCTGTCTTTGCCACTTACTAGCTGTGTGACCTTAGGCACATTGGTTAACCTCTCTGTGCCCCATTTTCCTCATCTATAACATGGGATCATAATAATATCTGCGTCATAGGGCATTAAGGAGATTTCAAGTGTTATTGAAAATACTTAGAAAGGTGCCTAGCACATAGTAAGCCATCAATAAATGTTAGCTATTAATATGTTACTCATATAATTAAAATCAATTTAAAATATTATTCAAGATATAAAGGAAGGAAAGAAGAAAAGAAGGAAAGAAGAGTTTATGTTGCTCTTTCCAAAGTAAAGACAGACTTTGATCAAAAGAGTGTGTTTACGAAACAAAATGTCCTCTTGAATCATCTGGAAATGTCATCTTCTTCCTCCCACAATTGAGGTAATTATCGCGGCTGGGAGCTATTTCTTTAACACATACCCAATCATGATGTGGCAGCCCAAGAGTTCAGAGACGGGGAAATGTCTTTCTCTCTCTCTCCCTCTCTCTCTCTCTCTTTTTCTTTTTAACATAATCTAAATTTAACAAGCCCATTAAAGCAAATGTTTCAAGTCGACATTGAACTGATTACAATATTTAATAAATCCTACCCCCAAAGGAGGGCTTTTAACTGCCAGCCAGGAATCAAAGTTGTACTATATTCATCCCTTTTGTGCCAAGATCTTGTGGGAGTGTGAGATGGGGAACCCCCTTTGTGCTCCATCAAAGCAAGGGAAGTAATTATGATCACCTTTAAAAGTGCCATTTATAGTTCCCAATTCACTTCATAATGCTTGAGAGAGCTGGAATCCAGCTTCCCCCCGCCCACCCCCACAGCAGAGTAAGACACTATTTCAACGGGGAGGAAAAATCTCATCCTTCTGAGACGCTAAAACATGGCCAAGGATGTCTAGTTCTCACCCTGGGTATGTGACATGGGGGGTACAACCTCGCCTTCCTGGACTTGACTCAGCTCTAAAACAAAAGGATTTGACCAAATGAGGATTTGCTTTGCTAATTTATGCTTCTGTGATTACAGTTCCAGAGTCACTGCCCTTTTCTAAGTGACTGGGGGGAGGACAAATTTCCCATGAAATTGATTCACAGCCTTCTGTTTCCCATGTGCAGATTATCTTCCTACACACTGAGGTCTTTGTGTTAAAGTTCAACTGCCTTCCTGCTGGGGTCTGCAAGGGGGAAGCTTGGTTCATTCGCATGGCAGGTGGATTGGGGTCTCCCCATTCTGGAAAGGTCTTTCCTGCTATGAGGAAGAGGGGAACCTGCAGGCTGGAAATAAAAATGGTGGCAGTGGATCCCAAACATATCCGGGACCGTCCTGGAGAAGAATTGCATCTCTCAGTTTGTCTGTCTCTCAAAGCACCTGAGGATATAAGTATCGCCAAGCCTCTGTGTATCTGGGTCTCTGACTCTTGCCTACATCTTTTTTGGATGAGGCCCAATCCTCCCAGGCGTGTATCTGTCTGTATACCTGCAGCTTTTTTTATCTCCCAAGGGGCAGCTCTTTTGCTGTTCCTTGGGGGCATGTGTCCCTTGGGTATTGGCACCTCAGTCTGTCTCTCCATTTCCTTCTCTTTCCTGTATCTTTTTCTTTGGGGTTTGAAATTTCCTGACCTTTGTGGCTCATGGCTTATGTTTAAACTAGTTGGGGCTTTTAAAGGTTCAAATTTTACAGCCAGATAAAAGAAAAAGTCAGCCTCTGAAAATCCCAGTGCAAGGCACCAGCCCAAGGGTAAGTGCCCTTGACAGCCAGCATTCACTGCCTTAGGGGAATCCTTCTTCCCTCAGAGACCCTCAGCCAGCAGGCCTGATGGGAGATACTAAGATGAATCAGCCTAGCCCCAGGTTCCCCAGGGGAAGGGAGAGAAAGCCAGAGAGCTATGCATCATCTGTGTTTTCCTGCCTCGTGTCTGTGGGCTGCTTAGAAAACAGTCCAGGGAGGTCCCTATATCAGATGGGCTGACGACCTCACGCCCCTCTGGTTCCCAGGGAAATCACGCTTCGGTCGATCATAGGATTTTCTTGGAACACTAGCCTGGGCATAAATACACAGCAGAAAGGCGTATGCCCTCCTGCAAGATGCACGGTATGTTCCGGGGGCTGTCAGCCAAGCTGATCTCTCCTTCCCATCCCTCCTCCAGCACCCGGCTGCTCAGGGAGGGGCAGAAGGCTGAGACACAGAAGGACCGTGCCCGCTCAAGCCACGTGTCCTTCAATTAGCCATTACTGCGTTGTTCCTGCCAGCTTCACCCCCAGGTCTGAGGCTACATGAGGGCACAATCTGGTTTGTACAACAGGATCTAACATGAGGCTTGGTGTGCAGTCAGGAAAAATATCTATTTGCTCGATGTGTAAAAGGTGGTTTAGGTCCCCAGAGAGAAGCAGAAGGAGGTCTCAATCCAATCGGAAGATTTTACAGCCGCCCTCTCCCCACCTTTCCTACCAGGGCTGCATCCTCCATACTCTCCGCATTTTTCTTCTTCAAAAAAGCAAAATGATACGTAAGAACTAAGCAAAATGGCTGCTTCCAAGGAGGAGCTGGGACACATCAGGGGCAGAAAGGAGACTTAATTTAACCTGTATAATCTTTGATTTAAAACAATCATATACAGGAATTGTCTTATCAGATATTAAGATAAGTTTAAATTTTGAATACAAAATATAATACTAGGCATGGAAAGCATTTTAAAAGTACAGCTATATCCAATGACAATGAAGTTTCCCATCTACCCTTCTGTGGCAGAATAATGGTCCCAAGAGATGTTCATTTCCTACTCTCTGCAACCTGTGAATGTGTCACCTTACCTGGCAAAAGGAACTCTCCTGGGCTTCCCTGGTGGCACAGTGGTTGAGAGTCCGCCTGCCGATGCAGGGGACGCAGGTTCGTGCCCCGGTCCGGGAAGATCCCACATGCCGCGGAGCAGCTGGGCCCGTGAGCCATGGCCGCTGAGCCTGTGCGTCCAGAGCCCTGCAACGGGAGAGGCCACAACAGTGAGAGGCCCACGTAGTGCAAAAAAAAAAAAAAAAAAAAAAAAGGACCTCTCCTGATGTGACTAAGCTCAGGATTTTGAGTTGGGAAGATTGTGCTGGATTCTCCAGATGGATCCAGTGTAATCACAACAGTCCTTTTAAGAGGGAAGAAGGAGGGTGACAGTCAGAGTCAGGAAAAGAGATGTGACCACAGAAACAGAGGTAGAGAGATGCAGGACCACGAGCAAAGGAATATGGCAGAGTCTCTAGAGGATGGAAAAGGCAAGGAAATAGGTTCTGCCCTAGAGCTTCCAGAAGGGATGTGGCCCTGACCACCCATTTGAGGACTTCTGACATCCAGAACTGTAAGATGAAGGGTGTTGTTTTAAACCACTGAGTGAGTGATGAATTGTTAAAACAACAGTAGGAAACTAATACAATCTCTGACTTCTTAGTTCCCCTTCCCAGAGGCAATTTTCTCCTCCCTGTTCTTTTGTCTCCTTCAAGAAACAATATACAGCTGACCCTTGAACAATGTAGTGGTTAGGGGCTCCAACTCCCCTGTGCAGTTGAAAATACACGTATAACTGCAGTCAGCCCTCCTACCCAAAATTCTGCATCCGTGGATTCAACCAACTTCAGATCATATAGTACTACAGTAGGTACTGAGTGAAAAGAATCTGTGTATAAGCTCAAACCTGTGTTGTTCAAAGGTCAGCAACATACACACACACACACACACACACACACACACATATATATAAATTACTATATTGCAAAATATATATACATACACACAAGCATATATGTGATAGATACGTAAATGCAGAGAGGGCAATGGATATATAAATGCATAGGTAACATAGATAATGTATATGTCACATCTATAAAATATAAAAGATACTAAGAATATGTGCATAGGTATGTACGTATATTTGCTTTGTTTTACACAAATAGCACGTACCATACATCTTTCTTCACCTGCTTTTCTCTCCTAACACTATATCTTGGAGACCTTTCAATACCAGTGCACACGGATATGCTTTATTCCTCCAAATAAATATATCAATAAAAAATATCAAGAAATTTCTTGAGACATAGTGTGTTTTGATTTCTTGATTCTAGCTACACTGTCCTGCTTCCTAGGTGCCCCTCCTTTAGTTCCCTGAAGGACTTTATTGATAATTTACTGGGTGGTGATAGAGGGGGAGAAAGCTGTCTTGTTTCTGATGTTCTATCCACTTCTCTCTGCCCCTCCCTTCTCATAGCTGGTACCTCCTTCCAAAAGAAAGAAAGCACAATCAGGCCAGAGGCACTTGCGTACGTAGTGCCTGGACACAGGGCACTTATCCCATAGACGGATTTAGTCCATTTGGAAATTACCAGCCCCCAAAACACTCACGTCTCTGAAACCAGGGAGTCCTGGGTTCAAATTCTGGCTGAACACTTACTAGGGGTGTGAACTTGCCCTGCTGTTTCACCTTCAAAGACAGTCTCTGAGTATACCAGTTTCATCTCTTAGTGGAATATCAAATTAAATGAGACATCACAAATAAAGCACCCAGCACCATGCCTGTGTTGGGGGTCCCCAAGACTGCCTTCAGTTTTCAGGGTTCTCTAGAAAAACTCAGAAAATCTGTTATACTCACAGTTATGGTTTATGACAGTGAAAGGATACATATTAAAATCAGCAAAAGAAATAGACACATAGGGTAAAGTCCTTCCATTTGTGTTCTCCATAAGGAGAGAGCTTAGTGCTCCCAGCAATGTCATATGACAACATGTGTGAAGTATTGCCAACCAAGGAAGCTCACGCAAATCTTGGTGTCCAGAGTTTTTATCAGGGGTCGGTCACATAGGATGGAGCAGCCCCCACCTCAATGTCAAATTGATACAGCATGCTCCAAAGTCCCAGGCATGAAAAACATGATAATTTTTCCTACATCACATTGTTAGCATAAACAACCTGGTATGATCCAGAGTTCAGATATACAAAGATGCTCTTATTGGAGAGAATATTTCAAGGATATTCACAGGTCATCTTCCAGGAGCTGGTCAACGACAGGAAAATCTTTGGAACGTGCAGCCTTTGGGCAAATCACGTCTGCTGAGTTAAACTTTCCTGCACAATGGCTATCACAGTAAATAAATAAAGGTTTGTTTCTCTCTTCAAAACCCTCCCTTTGAGGGGGATGGCGGAGGAGTAGGACGTGTAGATCACCTTCCTCCCCACAGATACATCAAAAATACATCTACATGTGGAACAACTCCTACTGAACGCTGACGGAAGACCTCAGACCTCCCAAAAGGCATAAAAATCCCCATGTACCTGGGTAGGGCAAAAGAAAAAAGAAAAAACAGAGACAAAAGAATAGTGATGGGACCTGCACCAGCGGGAGGGAGCTGTGAAGGAGGAAAGGTTTCCACACACTAGGAAGTCCCTTCACTGGCAGAGATGGGGGTGGGCGGGGGCAGGGAAGCTTCAGAGCCACAGAGGAGAGTGCAGCAACAGAGGTGCGGAGGGCAAAGTGGAGAGATTCCTGCACAGAGGATTGGTGCCGACCAGCACTCACGAGCCCAAGAGGTTTGTCTGCTCCCATGCCGGGGCGGGCGGGGGCTGGGAGCTGAGGCTCGGGCTTTGGTCGGATCCCAGGGACAGGACTGGGGTTGGCGGCGTGAACACAGCCTGAAGAGGGCTAGTGCACCACGGCTAGCTGGGACGGAGTCCGGGAATAACTCTGGACCTGCCTATGAAGCAAGACACCATTGTTTCAGGGTGCACGAGGAGAGGGGATTCCTTCCCTGTCTGCCCACAGAAGGCAGAGCACCGCCTAAATGAGCTCCAGAGACAGGTGTGAGTCGCGGCTACCAGCTCAGACCCAGAGACGGGCATGAAAGGCTAATGCTGCTGCCGCTGTCATCAAGAATCTTGTGTGTGAGCACAGGTCACTCTCCACACCTCCCCTCCTGAGAGCCTGTGCCTCCCGCCACTGCCAGGGTCCCGTGATCCAGGGACAACTTCCCCGGGAGAACACATGGCATGCCTCAGGCTGTTGCAATGTCACGCCAGCCTCTGCAGCTGCAGGATCGCCCTGCATTCCGTACCCCTCCCTCCCCACAGCCTGAGTGAGCCAGAGCCCCCTAATCAGCCGCTCCGTTAACCCTGTCCTCTCTTGGTGGGGAACAGACGCCCTCAGGCGACCTACACACAGAGGCAGGGCCAAATCCAAATCTGAACCCCAGGAGCTGTGCGAATGAAAAAGAGAAAGGGAAATCTCTCCCAGCAGCCTCAGGAGCAGCGGATTAAAGCTCCACAATCAACTTGATGTACCCTGTATCTGTGGAATACCTGAAAATACAACAAATCATCCAAAAACTGAGGCAGTGGACTTTGGGTGCAACTGTAAATTGGAGTTTGCTGTCTGCAACTGATTTCTTTCTGATTTTTTATGTTTATCATAGTAGTTTTTAGTGTTTGTTATCATTGGTGGATTTGTTTACTGGTTTGGTTGTTCACTTTTTAAAAAATTTTTTTATCATCATTTTATTTATTTATTTAATAATTACTTTTTTAATTAAAAAAATTTTTTTTTCTTTCTTTTCTTCTAAGCCATGTGGCTGACAGGGTCTTGGTGCTATGGCCTGGTGTCAGGCCTGAGCCTCTGAAGTGGGAGAGGTGAGTTCAGGACATTGGACCACCGGACACCTCCCAGCCCCAAGTAATATCAATTGGCAAGACGTCTCCCAGAGATCTCCATCTCAATGCTAAGACCCAACTCCACCCAACGGCCAGCAGGCTCCAGCAATGGGTGTCACATGCCAAACAACTAGCAAAACAGGAACACAACTCCACCCATTAGCAGAGAGGCTGCTGAAAATCATACTAAGTTCACAGACACCCCCAAACACATCACCAGATGTGGTCCTTCCCACAAGAGAAAAAGATCCAGGCCAACCCACCAGAACATAGGCACCAGTCCCCTAATCAGGAAGCCTACACAAGCCACTGAACCAACCTCACCCACTGGGGGCAGACGCCAAAAACAATGGGAACTACGAACCTGCAGGCTGCAAAAATGAGAATGCAAACACAGTAAGTTAAACAAAATGAAAAGACAGAAAAATATGCAGCAGATGAAAGAGCAAGGTAAGCACCCACCAGACCAAACAAATGAAGAGGAAATAGGCAATCTACCTGAAAAAAATTCAGAGTAATGATAGTAAACATGATCCAAAATCTTGGAAATAGAATGGAGAAAATACAAGAAACATTTAACAAGGAACTAGAAGAACTAAAGCGCAAATAAACAATGATGAAAACACAATAAATGAAATTAAAAATTCTCTAGAAAGAATCAATAGCAGAATAACTGAGGCAGAAGAATGGATAAGTGACCTGGAAGATAAAATAGTGGAAATAACTACCACAGAGCAGAATAAAGAAAAAATAATGAAAAGAATCGAGGACAGTCTCAGAGACTTCTGGGACAACATTAAACACAACAACATTCAAATTACAGGGGTCCCAGAAGAAGAAGAGAAAAAGAAAGGTTTTAGAAGCTATTGGAAGAGATTATAGTTGAAAACTTCCCTAACATGGGTAAGGAAATAGTCAATCAAGTCCAGGAAGTGCAGAAAGTCCCACACAGGATAAATCCATGGAGAAACACACCAAGACACATATTAATCAAGCTATCAAAAATTAAATACAAAGAAAAATATTAAAAGCAGCAAGGGAAAAACAACAAATAACACACAAGGGAATCCCCATAAGGTTAACAGCTGATCTTTCAGCAGAAACTCTGCAAGCCATCAGGGAGTAACAGGACATTTTTAAAGTGATGAAAGGGAAAAACCTACAACCAAGATTACTCTACCCAGCAAGGATCTCATTCAGATTCGATGGAGAAATCAAAACCTTTACAGACAAGCAAAAGCTAAGAGAATTCAGCACCACAAAACCAGCTTTACAACAAATGTTAAAAGAACATCTCTAGGCAGGAAACACAAGAGAAGGAAAAGACAGGCAAAAACAAACCCAAAACAATTAAGAAAATGGTAATAGGAACATACATATTGATAATTACCTTAAATGTAAATGGATTAAATGCTCCAACCAAAAGACATAAACTGGCTGAATGGATACAAAAACAAGACCTGTATATATGCTGTCTACAAGAGACCCACTTCAGACCTAGGGATACATACAGACTGAAAGTGAGGGGATGGAAAAAGATATTCCATGAAAATGGAAATCAAAAGAAAGCTGGAGTAGCAAGTCTCATATCAGACAAGATAGACTTTAAAATAAAGACTATTACAAGAGACAAAGAAGGACACTATATAATGATCAAGGGATCAATCCAAGAAGAAGATATAAAAATTGTAAATATTTATTCACCCAACATAGGAGCACCTCAATACATAAAACAAATGCTAACAGCCATAAAAGGGGAAATCAGCAGTAACACATTAATAGTAGAGGGTTTTAACACCCCACTTTCACCAATGGACAGATCATCCAAAATGAAAATAAATAAAGAGACAGAAGCTTTAAATGAAACATTAAAGAAGATGGACTTAATTAATATTTATAGGACATTCCATCCAAACAAACCAGAATACACTTTCTTCACAAGTGCTCATGGAACATTCTCCAGGATAGATCATATCTTGGGTCACAAATCAAGCCTTGGTAGATTTAAGAAAATTGAAATCATATCAAGTATCTTTTCCAACCACAATGCTATGAGACTAGATATCAATTACAGGAAAAAAATCTGTAAAAAATACAAACACATGGAGACCAAACAATACACTACTAAAAAAACAAGAGATCACTGAAGAAATCAAAGAGGAAATAAAAAAATACCTAGAAACAAATGAAAATAAAAACACAATGACCCAAAACCTATGGGATGCAGCAAAAGCAGTTCTAAGAGGGAAGTTTATAGCAATACAATCCTACCTCAAGAAACAAGAAACATCTCAAAGGAACAACATAACCTTACACCTAAAGCAAATAGAGAAAGAAGAACAAAAAACCCCCAAAGTTAGCAGAAGGAAAGAAATCATAAAGATCAGATCAGAAATAAATGAAAAAGAAATGAAAGAAACAATAGCAAAGATCAATAAAACTAAAAGCTTGTTCTTTGAGAAGATAAACAAAATTGATAAATCATTAGCCAGACTCATCAAGAAAAAGAGTGAAAAGACTCAAATCAACAGAATTAGAAATGAAAAAGGAGAAGTAATAACTGACACTGAAGAAATACAAAGTATCATGAGAGAGTACTACAAGCAACTTTATGCCAATAAAATGGACAACCTGGAAGAAATGGACAAATTCTTAGAAAAGCACAACCTTCCAAGACTGAACCCGGAAGAAATAGAAAATACAAACAGTCCAATCACAAGCACTGAAATTTAAATCATGATTAAAAATCTTCCAACAAACAAAAGTCCAGGACCAGATGTCTTCACAGGCGAATTCTATCAAACATTTAGAGAAGAGCTAACATCTATCTTTCTCAAACTCTTCCAAAATATAGCAGAGGGAGGAACAATCCCAAACTAATTCTATGAGGCCACCATCACTCTGATACCAAAACCAGAAAAAGATGTCCCCCCCAAAATAAAACTACAGGCCAATATCACTGATGAACATAGATGCAAAATCCTTAACAAAATACTAGCAAACAGAATCCAACAGCACATTAAAAGGATCATACACCATGATCAAGTGGGGTTTATACCAGGAATGCAAGGATTCTTCAATAGACACAAATCAATCAATGTGATAAACCATATTAACAAATTGAAGGAGAAAAACCGTATGATCATCTCAATAGATGCAGAAAAACTTTCGACAAAAATCAACACCCTTTTATGATTAAAAACCCTCCAGAAAGTAGGAATAGAGGGAACTTATCTCAACATAATAAAGGCCACATATGATGAACCCACAGCCAACATCGTTCTCAATGGTGAAAAACTGAAACCATTTCCTCTAAGATCAGGAACAAGACAAGGTTGTCCACTCTCACCACTATTGTTCAACATAGTTTTGGAAGTTTTATCCACGGCAATCAGAGAAGAAAAAGAAATAAAAGGAATCCAAATCGGAAAAGAAGTAAAGCTGTCACTATTTGCAGATGACATGATACTATACATAGAGAATCCTAATGATGCTACCAGAAAACTACTAGAGCTAATCAATGAATTTAGTAAAGTAGCAGGATACAAAATTAATGCACAGAAATCTCTTGCATTCCTATACACTAATGATGAAAAATCTGAAAGAGAAATTAAGGAAACACTCCCATTTGCCATTGCAACAAACAGAATAAAATACCTAGGAATAAACCTACCTAAGGAGACAAAAGACTTGTATGCAGAAAACTCTAAGACACTGATGAAAGAAATTAAAGATGATACAAACAGATGGAGAGATATACCATGTTCTTAGATTGGAAGAATCAACATTCTGAAAATGACTCTACTACCCAAAGTAATCTACAGATTCAATGCAATCCCTATCAAGCTACCACTGGCTTTTTTCACAGAACTAGAACACAAAAATTCACAATTTGTATGGAAACACAAAAGATCCTGAAAACAAAAGCAATCTTGAGAAAGAAAAATGGAGCTGGAGGAATCAGGTTCCCTGACTTCAGACTATACTACAAAACTACAGTAATCAAGACAGTATGGTACTGGCACAAAAACAGAAATATAGATCAATGGAACAGGATAGAAAGCCCAGAGATAAACCCACACACATATGGTCACCTTATCTTTGATAAGGGAGGCAAGAATTACTCAGCCATAAAAAGAAATGAAATAAAGTTATTTGTAGTGAGGTGGATGGACCTAGAATCTGTCATACAGAGTGAAGTAAGTCAGAAAGAGTAAAACAAATATCGTACGTTAACACATATATATGGAGTCTAAGAAATAACATAAAATTGTTCTGACGAACCTAAGGGCAGGACAGGAATAAAGACTCAGATATAGAGAATGGACGTGAGGATACGGGTAGGGTGGAGGGTACGCTGGGTCGAAGTGAGAGAGTAGCATTGACATATATACACTACCAAATGTAAAATAGATAGCTAGTGGGAATCAACTGCATCACACAGGGAAATCAGCTCGGTGCTTTGTGACCACATAGAGTAGTGAGATAGGGAGGGTGGAAGGGAGATGCAAGAGGGTGGGGATATGGGCATATATGTATACATATAGCTGATTCAATTTGTTATACAGAAGAAACTAACACAACATTGTAAAGCAATTATACTCCAATAAAGATGTTAAAAAAAAAACAACAACACAAACCCTCCCTTCCTTCCAACTCAAACAAGACACCAAGCTTTGTCTTTGTGTGAAGCATTTTGTTCAGCATCACCCTACTTGAACTTCACAATGATTTTCAATGGTATCACTTGGTTTCCTATTTTACAGAAGATGAAACCAAGCCCAGAGAGGTTGAGTAATTTATTTAACATCACGCTTTCACTGTGTTCAGGGAGAGGATTCAAGTCAAGACTCTGACAACACAGCCTATACTATAATCATTTCTGCTTCACCCACATTTACTAAAATGGGGACCAAACAGAGATGACTGACTTGGCGATTTGCATGGATGCCCAGCAAAAAATGAAATTTTTAAAAATCTTTTTCTTAAATATCACTTCCCCAAGAAAGAATTCTGTGGATCCTCAAACGTAATTCAATCTACTTGTCAGCACCATCACAAGCAATTTGTACTAAGGACAATCAGGAAGAAATGGAGACTTAAGTAATGAGAGGAAGTGGATGAAAACAGGGTATCTCATTTGCTGCCACAGGCCAGTGGACACCCTGTCCTTGACCAAGAGGATGGGCACCACTTCCCCTGCCAACTGTCAAGGAGGCTCATCCTAGACAAACACCCGATTGCTCTCATGACGGGGGAAGTAGCAGACTACAATGTTTGTAAGAAAGGCATTTTCTGAGGGAGAAAGGGCATGACATTTGTACAGTCTTTTAAATCATTATTTTAAATGTTAAGTGTTTCAATTTCTTGGACTGTGGACAAATTCCCAAATCACACTATTATTTAAAGCTTGCACAGTGCTGCATTTTATTGCTTCTTTGAAGTGTACAGGAAAACTGTAATAACAATTATTTAATATTCATAATAGCTATTTTCCTAATATGTATTATAAGTTGCTTGAAAGCAAGAATCATATATGACTTATTCATCATTATATTATCAATGTCCTCAACAATGCCCAGCATGTAACAGACTTTCAACAAATGCTTGATGAATAAGTACATGAATAAATTAATACAGTGTAATAAGAAGTATGTTCTCCTTAAGGATAGTTTCTTACACCCTCTGGGAGGGCTGACCACTTAGGGATAAAACATTGTTTTATCAGGATAGGCAGAAGTGTATATGGACTGAATTGTGTATCCCCAGAATTCTTATGGTCAAGCCCTAATCCCCAGTGTGACTGTATTTAGAGATAGGATCTTCATGGAGGTAATTTAGGTTAAATGAGGTCATAAGTATAGAGCTTTGATCCCATAGAATTAATGCACTTGTAAGAGGAGACCCCAGAGAATTCTGTCTCTCTCTCTCCACCACGTGAGGACACAGTTAGAAAGTGGCCATCTCCAAGCAAGGAAGAGAGCTCTCAGCAGAAACATTTGCCGGCACCTTAATCTTGGACTGCCCAACTTCTAGAATTTTAAGAAAATAAGTTCTGTTGTCTAAGCCACTCGGTCTGTGTTATTTTGTTACAGCAGCCTGAGCAGACTAATACAAAGGCTGCAGAGGTTAAGGGTACCTGCCCAGAAACCAGATTTGCCTGAGTTCATTCCCCATTTCTGCAACTTACTACCTCTGTAAGATTCATCTTATTAATAATCCTTTCTGTGCCTCTATTTCCCCAGCCATATGATGAAGATTATAAAATTAATCTATCTCTCAAGGTTTTGAGGATTAAAGAGCTTATTGTTACAATGGAAAGGCTTAGAACAGAGCCTGGAACATGGTATGAGCTATATGAATGAGATGGGCTGTTTCCAAAGATGGCCAGAGCAAGGTCTCATTTCACATGCTTTTCTGCAATGAGAGCTCACCACTCACTCATGAAGAAAGAGGTGGAGTCCATGGTCCCTTTGCTTAAATATGGGTTTTCCCCATGAGCTGCTTGGACCAATACAATGGGGTAGGAGAAAGCTGTGTAACTTTAGGCTTTGAAAGATCATCTTCCGTCTTCATCTCTTGGAACACAGCTTTTTGGAACTCGGTCACTATGCTGTGAGGAAGCTAAATGGTCCATGAGGAGGCACAAATGCAAGAAAACCAAGACCCCAGCTCACATCCCCAGATGAGCTCCAAATGGCATCTGACACCAATTGTCAGCCATGTGAGTGAGGTCATCTTGGATCTCTTAGCTTTCCCAGAACATCAACTAACACCATTTGAAGCAGGAATACCACCACCACCAAACCCACAAAGTCATGAAAGTAATAAAGTGTTATTGTTTTAAGACATAAAATTTGGGGTGGATTTAACATAACAAAAGGTAACCCAAACAAAACTTAATACCAAAAGCTGTGTCCTGTGTAACAAAAACCTAAAACATGTGGCACTAGCTTTGGGATTAGAAAACAGCATAGGCTGAAGGGCAGGGAGGAGACTGCTAATAAAGGCTGGAAAGGCAGTGAGAAAATTGTTGTTGGAGGTTTGGGTAAAGGAGACCCGTGCTAGGTAATAGCACAGCATTTGGCAACACTTTTATCTATAGCAAGATGAGACATAAAAGGCATACCGAATACACTTATGAATCTGATTAAGGAGATTTTCTGAATAATATTGAAATTACCAAATGGCTTTTTTTTTCAGCTGCCTATGATAAAGTATGGGGGAAATGATGATCTAAAGAAGGAAATGGTCAATATTCAAGCAGAAATTAGAGAAAATATTCTCAGCCTAGGACTTGCAGGTTTAAAAAATAAAATTGTTTCTATTTCTCAGGTTCTCTATGGAGTCAAAGAGTCTCAAAGTAAAAAAAAAAATCTTGTGGTAAAGATCAAATCTAGGATATTGCCACTAAAACAGAGCCTCGGGTCAAGATCAAGTAAAGGATTTGGCTGTAACATTCGTTGTTAAAGCCTCAGAAAAATATAAAGAGGTATGTCCCAGACCCCACCACCAGACAAAAGGACTTCAAATAATGTTGTACTGCAGGATCTTGACTACATCCCAAAGTAGAGAGACATCTTTCCCATAGAGATCTGTGAGGGTGTTTTTTGTCTGGTAGTGTGAACCTCAACAAGATTCATTAAAAAAAACACAGTTTTAAAGAGAATTGCATTAATAGGAGTGACACCAGCTTGAACCAAAGAGACAAAGACAATTCAAAATGCAAAAAAAAAACAAACCTCTGGGCCCCCAAATTTCTATGAGTAGGGAGTAAGTGTAGACAGAAACTCAGCTATAAAATTTTCTAATGGAAAAGAAAAAAGTTACTCAGAAGGAAAAATCCAGAGGTCAGAGACCAGAGCTAAAAGTTACTGAGAATGATTCCAGGAAGCAGAAATGGATCCTAATCAATCCACATCCTCTGCCTGCAGAGCAGGGAGAAGTGGCAACATGCACACTGGATTTCAGAAATGCTATGGCCCAGTGGTTACCATGAGCCTCCCAGTCAGGCTGCTTTTCTTGTTCTATTTGCTGGGCTTGTGGAAGCAGATAGATTGTCTCTTTGGCTCATAGGCCTCTTCATCTGAGGAACTATATCCAAGGAACTGAACACAAAGATCCTCATTTGGATTTAGGTGAAAAGATCTTGAACCTTGAAGCTGAGCCTGATGCCATAATGAGATGGGAATATTAGTGGTCTTTGGAGGAAATGAATACAGTTTGCATGCCAGAGGAATACTAATTGTGGCCATAGGGTGGACTGTGCTGGATCTTGTTTCTAATAGCTCCAGCCATGCTTTCATTCCACATGCCCTTTGCAATGTGATCTTAAGGATGTTGTGACAGTGACAAATCAGAAACAACCTAAGTGTCCAACATCAGGGGATGGGCAAATTGTGGTTACAGGGCATTAAAATAATGTAATAGTTGAATATTTAACAACATAGGGCAAATAATTCTCATGACAAAATTTTTAAATAAAAAAGGCAGAGTACAAAATAAGTGTATATATATTATAATAATACAATATATATTATATATGTATATATATATGTGTGTGTGTGTGTGTGTATATATATATATATATATTTATTTATATATGTAAAACCCCAAATGTAAAGAACATTATCATTACCTCCTAAGTGGGATAGTGGTAATTTTTGTTTGCTTTTTTACTTATTTGCATTCTCTAAAAATGAAATTTGCAAATTTGGGATGTATATATTTTTACTTTTTCATAATTATATATACACATACACACAGCAACACCGTGACACTGTCATGTCTCCTGGATTCTTGGATTTCAGAGCTCATCTCCTTTCTAATGAAAATTCTGAGGGGTCGGGTGTGTAAATTCCATCGTTGAGCCTCAGTTTCCTCATCTGCAAAATCCAAGCTGACCCTGTGACCATTTATAATCAGTGGAGTGTGGTGGGAGAGGACCATGCAACTTGCAAGGCTGGACCTGAAGGGGGCTGCAGCCTCCACCCATATCTATTGGAATACTGACCGGGGAGAGGCCCACGTGGAGGAGAACAGAGACCGAAGTGGCAGCTGAACTCCCAGACAGCATCCAACACCAACTGCTCACAGTATCCATGAGGCCATTTTTGAACTTCTAGTTTTCCTGTGCTGGCCCATCGTCACCTGAAGCAGAGGAACCATCTAATCAAATCCCAGAACTGTGAGACATTATAAGTTGCTGTTTTATGTAACTATGTTTTGGTGTAAGTTATTACACAGCAACAGGTAACCAAAATAAAGAGTGCTTATTTTTACTCTGATTTTTTAAAAAATATATTTCCATGTTGTTTCATTTTTCCTTGCCCTGGGTCAGGCTCATACTGGATTCAGTGGAGAAATGGGCACTCAGTATGTTCAGTTGTCACTCAATCTTTGCTTGCAGTGAAGCAGCTCTGCAAATCACCTCTTACACAGCCTGCTGGAACCCAAATTGAGTCACAGATTGAGAGACGCAAGGATGACACAGACACCTGTCAGAGGATATGATAAAGTTTAACAAGGATGAATGCAAGGCCCTGAATTTGTATGAAGAAACCAGCTGCCCAAGGACATGTGGCTTAGCAGAAACGCACATTTAAAAACTCAACTTTTTTTTCCTTTTTTTTTGCATTAAGTTTATAAGTATTGCAAGAGTGATGAGGCTGCCAAAAAAATCGGATGCGACTGTAGACTCTCTTAATAAAAGTAAAGCACCCAGAATAACGATGGCTATGCACTTACCGTAATGGGGTCAGACCACATGTAAAAGATTCAGTGTTGCCCTGGAAAAGTGAGATGGACAAACTTGAGTCAATTCTGGGGAGAGTGGCAAGACAGTACTCAAGGAGACACATATTACTCTCAATTTTTAAAATCTTTTTTTTTAACATTATTGGATTATAATTGCTTTTCAATGTTGTGTTAGTTTCTGCTGTATAGCAAAGTGAATCAGTTATATGTATACATATATCCCCATATCCCCTCCTTCTTGCACCTCCCTCCCACCCTCCCTACCCCACCCCTCTAGGTGGTCACAAAGCACCGAGCTGATCTTCCTGTGCTATATGGCTCCTTCCCACTAGCTATCTATTTTACATTTGGTAGTGTATATATGTCCATGCCACTCTTTCACTTCGACCCAGTTTACCTTCCCCCTCCCTGTGTTCTCAAGTCCATTCTCTACATCTGCGTCTTTATTCCCGTTCTGCCCCTAGATTCAAATCTAAAAACATATCTTGAATTAATGAGTGTGTAGATGAATAGTTCAATGAATAAGGGAGTAAATGGTAAACATTTTAAGGTAGCAACACCATGTCCTGGTTTCCTCTATGTGTTGAACAAATACTTACTAAACAGATACTGAATTCTGAGCATTCTTCTAAGCATTAGAGAGAGAACAGTGAGCTTCCTGCCATCTTGTACTTGTATTTCAGATGAAACCAAGTAAACGAACAAGATAATTTGGGAGTTATGTGTTAGGAAGCAAATAAATAGGGTTGATTGGGTAGAAAACGTCTGTGGTATCAAAAAATGTTCATTTTTGGTTATTCAAAGAAAGCCTCTCTAAGGAAATGACATTTGAAATGAGATTTAACTCATAAGAAAGTTGTGCAACAGAATTGAGAAGTATCTTTCTAGACAGCAGGAACAGAAAGTGGAAATATCCTCTATCAGGGACAAGTTGGAATGTTAAAATTAAAAGAGAGGAAAAGCCAGTGTGGTTGGAGCATAAAGAGAAGAGGAAAGTGGTGTGAGCTAAGATTAATCAGGTGGGCATGTCCATCCTGAACTCAAATGTTGTCCCACTGTCCCCAGAGTATTGTTGACCCTGCCATATTTGGGGGCTTGAAGTCAGATTTGGGGCCTGACTAATACATAGAAGATATAAGGAAAGGGACTAGAGAAGCAGCCATAGGAATATTCCAGTTCCCGTAGGAGCCACAGTCAGCTCTCTGGAAGGCTGGCATGTAGAATTTGGGTAGGAATAGCGTCAGGCTTTCTTTGTCCCCAAGAGGTAACACTGTGATATCAGTTGATGGAAACTATAGGGGTTGTTCAGCTCAGCCAAGCTGATAGGTATATGCGCGTACATATCTCTAGACGGGTAGGTAGAGATAGAGATGGGACAGTAACAAAAACATTAGGGGAATTTCCTGTTTTGTGCTAATATGGGGGTGGGATCTTCAGGCACCACTTGGTCCAGGGGATCAAGTGCTAATGTGAAGATTTGCTTTTACCCACTTCTTGGCTCTGAGTAGTTTCATCATCAGCCTCTACAAGGTGGCCTTTGTCAGTTCCAGACTTGCATCCTTCAAAGGTCAACTACAAAGTGAAGATAGCATCACATCCCCCAACAGTGCAAACGATTGTCATGGGTCTGGATGCCTCTGCTCTCAATCACATGCTCATCCCTGAGCTAGTTACTGAGGTCAGAGAATGGGGCCCACTATTACCTCAATCACGGGACTGAGGGTAGAGTGGGTTGACTCCCCAAAAAGAGTGAATTCAAGGTATTATCAGAAGTAGGGTGAGAGTATTTGGAACAGGAATAACAGAGCTCCATTGCACCATTGCTTCTCAAACATTAATATACACAAGAATCACCTGGGGATTGGTTAAAATGAAGATTCTATTTCATTAGGTCTGTGATAGGGCTTGAAATTGGCATCTGTAATAAACTCCAGATAAATCCAATACTGCCGGTCCAGGGACCACACTTTGAGTACCAAGCCATTATAACGTATGTTACTGCATCCCAGAGGCTGGCTGATAACCATTCCTAATAATAGTAAGTGGTTGGACTAAGCAGGGAGGGAGATTCTGCTTCAACACAACATATTATCAGCCACTACTCACCACTGCAATAAAGGCCTTGGCTTTCACTTCCAGAGGGAGCCTGTCTCTTCCTTGCCTGATGGAGGCATAGAGAGAAAGGTGGTCAGATATATACAAAGTGTAGTAGGAGCCCCTGGGGCTGCTCAGTCATATTCAGGGTATGTGAGGACAGATAAAGATGTCCCTGTTACCTGGATGCCTTTGTATAGAAGCCTGCATTCCTCAGCATTTACACAATTCACCATTTGGATCAGAGAAGCAGCCAGAGCTGCTCTTTGTATTCTATGAGCGAGATTCATTGGAGAAAACCAGAGGTCAACGTAGAGTCATATAATTTCATGGTTGAAGACTTTAGCCCATACTGCATACTTCTCAGATAAGGTGTTTATTGATGTAGGGGAAATTTGAACTTTGTTGGACAAAGGAGACCAAAGTCTTTTACTTTCTAAATACCATGTTAGTCTTTCAGCCAAAGGCTTACAGTCAGCCTTCTGTGTCTGGGTTTTAAAGAGTGTAGGATTTGGGAGGTATCTGACATGAGAGAATCATTGAGCCTTATAGAACATGTCTACAACTGGATCAACTGTTCCAAGTTTTATGCCAGACAATCAATAGCTGATTCAATCAGGATTTTAGCTATAACAAGGAACGGTTATATGTTTGTCATTAGGGGCATTTGATTCATCTTTTCATAGTTGATCCAATATTGGATTCAGATATTGGCCACAATGATTATCAAGCACATAAATAAAACAAACACACACAAAAAATTTAGTATTCTTCAAGGAGTTGTGATTATGTCACAGGATTGCGATATGACTTGTAATAGTAATTTCAGCCACATTTCACAGAGAGACAAAATATCGCTCAGCCAGGCCAAGGAAACTTGAGTTCATGGTATGGGGTAGAAGTTGAGTTTCAAAGCCATGTATCCCAGCTTCTTTGTACATCTGCATGGCCTGAAATCAATCTCCCTTGTTACAATAAATTTGAAATGATGAGGATTTATTTCTAAAGTATCTTACTTCATTTCATTTCATCATTTGATTTTTAAGTTCATCCATGTGTTCCTGTATTACGTTCCAAAATGAAACCAAATCTATAATGGAAAAAGTAATCAGGAATATATGAGTATTTTCCTTGACTGAATGGACTTCCCATGAGGACAGAGAAAGTAGGTCTTGCCCAACATGGATCTCTATCATCTAGCTCAGTGTCTGGCACATAGGGGGCATTTGACTCTATTATTAAATGGATGATATAATAGATCACTGGATTAAAATATCTAGAAAGACATGTTTTTCCTCTCACAGAGTTGAATCTCTGGTGGGAAGATAAAATTGTATAAGGAAGTGAAAATATGTGTGCAAAGAAACAGAGGCATAAAATTGCCTGGTGTGTTTCAAAACAGGCAAAGATTTTGATACAAATAATGTGATGAATGACATGGTGGGGAAAGGTGAGAAGTTAAGTAGGAAAATGGGAGGGGAGCAGATTATGATATTTATTTGCCACACCTTTTCAGTTGCAAGTGGCAAAACCCAATTAAAATTGGTTTAAGCATAAAATAAATTATATTGGCATATGTAACTGAAAACTCCAGAATATCTGGATCAGGCATAGTTAGATATAGATGTTCAAATGATGTCATTAAATATATATATATATATTTTGTTTGTTTGTTTGTTTTGGTTTTGGTGTTTTTTTTGCAGTACGCGGGCCTCTCACCGTTGTGGCCTCTCCCACTGCAGAGCACAGGCTCCGGACGCGCAGGCTCAGCGGCCATGGCTCATGGGCCAGCATATCTTAATTCGGTTTGCTGGCAATCAGACTGTGTAACTACAGACACTATGTTTGAAGTTATTCTGATGGTAATCTCTAAAAATCTAAATAATAAGCTGATATCACATATACAATCAAATGCCAAAACCCTCACCTCCCAGAGAGATTCTTCAGTTTTAGAGGTTAATACTCTAGCTTCTGTCTGGGGGGGTACATTCTTCTTATGAATCAGGAGTAGGGTTAAGGGTACGGTAGGGGGAATAGTAAGCTATTCTAGGCTGACTCAGCAAAGGGTCCTCAATCATTTGCCTTAAATTTGGCCACTCTTCTCAGTTCTCTTCTCTATATTAGCCAACTGTGCTGGGAGTAGGTAATTGAGTGAAATGGTGTCAACTCAGTTTTGAAAAATAGAATTTCACTCCTTTCTTTCTCCCTCTGGTGCTGGCACAATATCAATCCTGAAGGGTGTGTCCCCAGCAGATTGACAGATGGACACAGCTTACTTTTAGTATCCTTTGCCTCCCTATCAGCTTCCTTACTGGTCCAGGGGCCCTGAACAATGTCAACATAACTGATCCTATCCCAGGGAAAGATGAGTTGTGGATGGTAAAGACATTTTCCACACTCACAACATAGAACATACGTCCTTTCCCTGCAAGTTCTTCCTATTCTAGCTACTTAGAAAACCCTTGCTCATACCTTCTTGACCTGACACAAATATTAATTCTCCTTGGGAAACCTTCAGCACCACTAATCTCCCTCTTTCTTCATTCCAAATTCCCCTTTATATCTTCCTTCTATTAAAGCCCTTAACACTTTTTACTATGATAGCTTATTCCTTTCTCTGCCACCCCAAGATATTATTACATTTTCCAAGGAAAAGATTATGCCATTCATCTCTTCATTCTCTGTGATTATCACAAAGTTTTTCCCATAGTAGATATTCAGTCACGGGGGCTTCTCCGGTTCACTGAATAGAGGAAAGCTAATTGGCCCATATGGGGGAATAAACGTGTGACATTGGCTTTATCTCCCTGAGCTTGGAGACAAGATTTGCATGCTTTTGTTGTCCTGGGTCAAGGGAACCACATGCACTTCAAAGTATGGGGGGTTGAATACAGGGATATTTGACAATACACCTCTTTAGTTAGATAAAGGGGACCTATTCATATACTGTGGGAAGGGAATCATTGAAGCTCCTGGCCCCTTTGTCTTTGACAATAGTCTTTCTGAGCAGCAGAAAAAGAGAGCCTCTGAGAAGGTGATTCATGTGAGCGCCTGCTGGGGACTTCAAATTGATCTTGGCAAAGAAAATGTCATTTCTCTGCCTGACCCTTGGTTTCAGAGAGAAATATGGAAAGGAGAGTTTCAAACAGACTGAAGACGATACACGAGATTATTTTCAAGGAAGACAGTAAGACCATCTGAGGGTTAAAACAAATGCATTCATCAACTCAGTAATTAAAGTTCATTTCCATACTACATTGCCTCCACAATGAGTTGCCTTGTTGATTGTTATCATCTTCAACAATGACACACCTGACCCTCTATGGGACTTTTATTCGTTGTTTCATGTATTAATAGCATACATACTATTTGCCTGACACTGTCCTCGGTTTTGAGGAAGTAGAAATAAATCAGACATGGTCCCAACCCTGAAGAAGCTTGTATCCTAGTGGAGAAACATATATAAAAACATGAAATTATCATCTACTGTCAGAAATGTTCTAATAGAGATAACAATGAAACATACTGGTGAAACAGAAAAACGAATTCACTTTTTTTGTCACTTTGTTCATTCAAGACATGTATATTAGCAATGAACATGTGGTATACCAGGCTGTGGGGTTACAGCAGTGAAAAGAACTAGTCGCTATTTTGAAAGGTCCCTGAGCTGATAACCACTTGGATTGCTCAGAGATCTGAAGAGATAACAGTGTGGCTAGAACTTAGTGGTCAAAGGCAGAGTGACATAAAATGAAGTTGCAGGGCTGGGTCACAGTCATGAAGGGCTTTATAGGAAATGCTAAGAAGTTAGTTTTTCATGTTTCTTTTTTTCTAGATGAAGGTAAACGGGGAGTAACAAAATATGATTTATATTTTTCCATGATCATTCTGGCTGCCAAGTGAAGAATGGATTTGGGGTGGTTGAGGGTAAAAGAAAGTTGAGATTTGAAGCAGAGAGATCAGTTGGGAAGTTGCTGTAGTCATTTAGGTGAGAAATTATGGCACATTAGACTTGGATATGGCAGTAAAGATGCAGAGAAGATGGGTGGGAAGGCATTCTTCAGACATACAATAAGGCAGGGATGAGCAAGAAGAATCCAGGAAAAGGGGGAAATGTGTAAAAAATATGGAAGCAAGAAACAGTTCAGGGAACTTTATCTTTTCCTGAGTCACCAATAAGGGTATAATCACACCAGAAACATCACAGCCACCATCACCATAATCATCACCACCAGCTACCCTCACTACCCATCATCATCATCACCACCAACCACAATCATCACCATTATCTTCGCAACCATAATCATCATCATCACTACCATTATCACCATCACCTTCATGTCTTCAATCTGAGTAACCATCATAGTGAACAATAATTTGTAAGGCACAATAGTTTTAGTTTAAAAATGAATTTTCATCAGCATGAATTCATTTGAATTTCTCAAGTTGGCTCATCAAGTTTGAGTTCCCAATCTCTAAATGCAACTTCCTTATATGAAACCTCTTTCCCCACCACCCATTCCTTGTCACTGGATGTTCAGTTCCTACACACCTCTCCATTGTCCTAAAGTCTTTTATCTCTCTATCTTCTTGTGCCTTCCTTCCTAGTTTTATCACTTGCTCTGACATTCCAAAGTTGTCCTTTACAGCCCTGTAGGTTTAATCATTTGTTTGATATCACGTACACACTAACAAGTTCTTAAACTTAGATTACACAAGTATTCAATTTTTCTGATTATGAACATCACAAAATCTTGAAGAAGGAATCATAATTCAAGTTTGCTTATTTAATCCCCTTAGGAAATAACTTACGCTTTTCAAATCAGCCCCACACCATCCAAGCCCCAATATCATCTTTTTTTTTTAACATCTTTATTGGAGTATAATTGCTTTACAATGGTGTGTTTGTTTCTGCTTTATAACAAAGTGAATCAGTTATATATATACATATGTCCCCATATCTCTTCCCTCTTGTGTCGCCTTTCCTCCCACCCTCCCTATCCCACCCCTGTAGGTGGTCACAAAGCACAGAGCTGATCTCCCTGTGCTATGCGGCTGCTTCCCTCTAGCTATCTATTTTACGTTTGGTAGTGCACTGTTGGTGGGAATGTAAATTGATACAGCCAGTATGGAGAACAGTATGGAGGTTCCTTAAAAAACTAAAAATAGAACTACCATACAAACCAGCAATCCAACTACTGGGCATATACCCTGAGAAAACCATAATTCAAAAAGAGTCATGTACCAAAATGTTCATTGCAGCTCTATTTACAATAGCCAGGACATGGAAGCAACCTAAGTGTCCATCAACAGATGAATGGATAAAGAAGATGTGGCACATATATTCAATGGAATATTACTCAGCCATAAAAAGAAATGAAATTGAGTTACTTGTAGTGAGGTGGATAGACCTAGAGTCTGTCATACAGAGTGAAGTAAGTCAGAAAGAGAAAAACAAATACCATATGCTAACACATATATATGGAATCTAAGAAAAAAAAAAAGGTCATGAAGAACCTAGGGGCAAGATGGGAATAAAGACACAGACCTACTAGAGAATGGACTTGAGGATATGGGGAGGGTGAAGGGTAAGCTGTGACAAAGTGAGAGAGTGGCACGGACATATATACACTACCCAATATCATCTTGATCCCTCTCTATTCAGCAGTCAGCTCCATGGAGAAAATGGGAAGAAAGGTTCTAAAGAATGTTAAACACATAATATGCACCAAATACCTTTCTTATTCATTACAAACAGAAGTCCTGGGGCAGGACGGTATGGGTTTGAACTTTAGTTTAGCCACTTCCTAACTTTGTGAGTTTGGAGAAGTTAATTTGACTCTTTTATACTTTAACAACATCATTTCTGAAATGGGAACAGTAACAGTAACCCTGCCTCATTGGGTTTACATAGAGGTAAAAATGGACATAAAGGTTTAAAGGGTACATACATATACAGTGGAACAGTACCTTGCACATACTCAGCATGTAATAAGGTTCTGTTGCTAGAATATTGGGATACAATTTTTAATTCCTTTTCACAAGTGAGTAACTGAGGTTCCAAAAGTTGACACCCTTTGTTCCATGTTCCCCACGGCCTGTGACGTTGCCATTACGCATGCATGTGTGGTGCATGGTAAATGAGTATTTACTCATTCCTTATGGATGCCTTTAATCCTTTGCTTGAACACCAGTGATATCACTGTCTCTAGGTCAACTATGTCCTTACTATACAAAACTCTGAATACTAGAACGTACTCCTTATACCTGAAGGACTTTCATTAACATGGTGAATATGTCTTTCTTTGACCCCCAAAGACCAACAGGTGGAAGTTACTAGAAACTAATTTCAGAAGAACAGGAGCTGGGGAAGTAGTATTTCTAAGACTAGTTCTTCCCAGTTGCTCTCTGTCGTTTCCAGCGCTTAAATATGAAATCATCTAAAAGAAGTGAGAGAAAGGATAGGAAGCACAGAGCCAAAAATGTGTCATAAAAGCCAGGTAGACCTAAGCGAATTATTGGAAGATGAGGTACATAGCTGAACAGGTGCCAGAGAACCTACAGAGTTAAGGGTAAAGAGCAGAGGACTATATGACTTTGCAAAAGTCATTTGACCTCTCTTAAACTCAGTAAAATGCAAATAAACAAAATAAAATCACATGTAATTAGATAGAATATATCCAACCTATGTATTTAAAAACTGTTCACATTTTACTTATTTTTATTTTTACATCTTTGCCATAGTGTACATGAACAGCCCCTTGCCGCCTTCTTTTTTTTAACAACTTTATTGAGGTGTGATTGACATTTGAAAAGCAGGATGTATTTAATGTATACAAATCAATGAGTTTAGGGATAAGTATACACCCATGAAACCATAACCACCATCAAAGCCAGAAACATATCCATCTCCTCCTAAATGTTCCTCCTGCCTGTTTAATCATTATGATTATGATTATCGTTATTGTTAGTATTTTTTTTTAGTGGTAAGAATGCTTAGCATAAGATCTACTCTCTTAGAAATTTTTTTTTTTTGCGGTACGTGGGCCTCTCACTGTTGTGGCCTCTCCCGTTGCGGAGCACAGGCTCCGGACGCGCAGGCTCAGCAGCCATGGCTCACGGGCACAGCCGCTCCGCGGCACGTGGGATCTTCCCAGACCGGGGTACGAACCCGTGTCCTCTGCATCGGTAGGCGGACTCTCAACCACTGCACCACCAGGGAAACCCAGAAATTTTAAGTATGTAATACAGTATTGTTAGCTATAGACACTGTACTGTATATTAGCTCTCCAGTATTTGTTATCTTGCACAACGGAAACCTTGTACCCTTTGACCATTCACCTCAATATTTCCCCATTTCCCCAGCCCATGACAACGACCATGCTGCTCTCTGCTACTTTAGATTCCACATATAAGTGAGATGATGCTGTATTAGTCTTTCCATGTCCAGCTTATTTCATTTAGCATCATGTCCTCCAGATACATCCATGTTGTCACAAATATCTCTGCCTACTTCTTGGCACCCCTATTATTCTGCTCGTCTCTCACTAAACCCCACTGGTGTGGTTTTCATTTTTTCTTTGAAAATGTCTAGCTTCTCCATGCTTCAGAGCCTTTGCATTTGTTCTTCTCTCTATCTTGAACTCTTTTTCTCCACCTCCCCTGGCTGGCTCCTTCTCGTCACTCAGGTCTCAGATGAAGACTGTCCCAATCATCTGCCCTCCACATTTCCCCATTCCTTTCCTTCACTGCACTCCTAGAAACCTGTAAGTTCTTTATTCCCTTATTTGCTTAGCCACTAAACACTCTTTTCCTTTGGAGCAGCGGTCCCCAACCTTTTTGGCACCAGGGACTGGTTTCGTGGAAGACAATTTTTCCATGGGGGGGCTGGGGATGGTTCAGGCGGTAATGCAAGCGATGGGGAGCGATGGGGAGCGGCAGATGAAGCTTCGCTTGCTCACCTGCCGCTCACCTCCTGCTGTGCGGCCTGGCTCCTAACAGGCCGTGGACCGCTACCAGTCCACGTCCCGGGGGTTGGGAACCCCTGATGAAGAATGTGAACTTTATGAGGACAAGGTCATTTTACATTTACTTTCTCACAGCCTGTCCACCTCCTATTATGGAATCTTGCACACAGTGAAATCTTAATATATAGTAAAAATAAGAATAATAAAGACTAATGGAGTCCTTACACCTCCATGATTCTAAGTGGTTTCCACATATTAAAAAATTTACCCTCACCATAATCCATGGAGTTTGTTGTTGTTGTTATCATTATTATTCCTATTTTATAGATGAGATAGTAAGCTCAGAGAAGTCAAATATCTTCCCCAAAGTCACACTGCCACAGAGTGCCAGAGCTGGAATTCTGCCTCAAGAAGTTTAGTTCTAGAGCCCAAGCTCTTAGCTACTATCCACATTCTTACCCACAATTGTCTTGATATTAGGAATGAATGAATGAATGATTATCCTCAGGATGATTGGGGGTCCTAAGACTCAGATGGCCTTTTCTGACTTCCCAGCCACATTTGCATGGGCTGGAAAAACTCATTAAAAGGAATTGGCCTGGGGAGGGTCAGGCACCGAGTGGTCTCAAGGCTTCCGGGTCCGTTTATTTTTCTGCGGAGGCACACCCACCATGACAAGCTGACTCATCAGGGCCAAATCAACACTGTGTGATGGGAGGATTACGATTCTTGCGGCTGTTGTTGCATTATTAATGACTAGGGTCAGTCCTTGGGGGCTTGACTATTTACAAAGTGTTAAATTCAGAGTTGCCATGGGAAATTCTCGGACCTTCTCCTTACCCTCTGAAGAAGTATGGGAGCAGAGTCAGAAACTGCTCGCAGACTTTCTTCTTGTTCCTTTTGCCTTCTAGATAGTCTTTAAACACAAGATTCAAGGACCGTGTGAGTTTTTGTGTCCATATGTGGGAGGGTCCGCTTTGTCATCTTTCATAATTGTTTCCTAAATGTTTCCAGAACACAGGTCTGAATGTTGTGAATGGCCCCGGAAAAAATGATCTCCTTTCACTTTCAGGTCTTAGCAATTTTATTCCAATAGTGTCATCAATATTGATTATGTGTCTACTCTATGCATAATGATAATACTAATAACCTGTATTTATACAGTCCATGTAAACCCTCAAGTTTTCAAGGAAACTTGAAGGTCATCAACTCTAACACAGCAGCCCCCCCACTCCCCTGCCATTTACTCTCAGCATTGATTTTATCTTTTTCAATCCTCACAACCATGGAAGGTAAGTTAGATTTTTGGTCCTCCTTTAAAGATGGAGGGAGGCAGCAGGAATGACTTACCCAAGGTCACACCGGCATAAATGACAGAGCTGCCTGTAAAGTGACATGTTGTGATAGACATGAAAATTTGCTGACTCTACCTGGTATGTATTGGTTAGCTTTTGCTATGTAACAAACCTTCCCTAAACTTAGTGGCTTAAAACAAGTCTTTCAGTTACCATGGGTTGGCAAATTAGACTGAGATCAATGGGGTGTCTCTTTGGGTCTCACTTGGGCTCATTTGGGCATCTGTGGTCAGCTACTGGGTAGCTGAGAGTTGCTGGCCTACGATGGACTCAGCTGAGATGGTTCATCTCTAACAGTCTCACCTTCAGCAACCTAGCCGAGGCTTTCATTGATGACTGGTAGAGTCCCAATAGGGGAAATAAGCTGCAAAATCTCTTTTCGCCTAGGCTCAGAACTGGTATAGCGTTGCTTCTGTCACATTCTATTAGCCTAAGCAAGTCACAAGACCAGCCCAGATTCAAGGGAAGGGTTACAAACCCCACCTCCTGATGGAGCTGCAAAGTCCTCTATTGAAAGGTTATGAAAACAGGGAAGGAAGGCACCTATGACCTTTTTTAAAAAAACATCTATAGGGTATTACAAAAAAATCTTTTTTAATTTTTAAAAGACATAATCCTTACATGCAGGACATTTATAGTCCAAAGATTTGATACCTTTGAGCACAAATATATAAAAATAACTCACATATAAAGGTTGAATTTAATGTATATGAATTATACCTTAATAAAAAATGAAAAAAAGCCTTAGAGACAGATCCTTCTCATCTATAAATATATTAATATTTATTTCACTAGAAAACTAGTGTTTTAATGTACCAACACCTACTAGCCCAGTTGGAAAAATGTCAGTGGTTTCTTACTCTCTTCTCATGAGGGGCTAAAGCCATCAACTTTGGAATGCTAGTGAGTTTTGTACTGTTCTACTCAACTCATGACTAATTTTTTTCAAAAACAAAAGCTGTAAGATCTCTGTTTGCATATGTACGTCTGTTTGTGTATGTGTATATATATGTATGTATGTCTGTGTATGTGTATATATATGTATGTCTGTGTATATATATGTATGTCTGTTTGTGTATGTATGTGTATATATATGTATGTTTTAGATGTGTGGTATTTTTCTACCTCTGGGTGGTATTACCAAAATTAATTTATAAAGAGCTGTATTTAATTGGTTTAGAACTAAACACTTATAAGTTAAGTATTCCTAAAGTTCTCAGAAATATAATGAAAACTAACGCAAATGCTTTTCATGAGGTTTACATGGGCTGGGAAAATACTAATTATTAAAGCTTATTTAAATTCTTGGTTTAATTAAAATAGGCATGTCTTAGAGTTATCAACATTAAATTAAAAACTTTTATTCCACCTGGGTTTACTAGTCAAGTAAGCTCATGCTATCTCTCTTACGAAATCTGTCAGCAAGAAAAATATATTGGTATGATAAAATTTTCATATCATAATTGTTAAAAACAAATAAATTATACAGATATAAGTAAGATGAGAGTTTTTAGGTGCAATAATTATGATTTATGATATGTGTACTTAAAAATAGCTTTCAAAATCTTTTGGTAAGTTGACACTTTAGGATTTTGCTAAGTTAAATTAATGATGAAAACTTATTGATATCTAGATCATTTTCAAATAAGATAAAATATTGAACATTAATTACTGAATATAAGTTTATCTACTTTTGGCTTCCTATTACAGAGGAACCAAAAGATAAATTTGGGTTTGTTAGTAAACATGTCTTGTGCTTTATTGAAAAGGTGTACTATGAGAAACATATGTGTCTAGAAATTCTTTTAAAAATACTTATGAGTCTGCCTTTGCCTCTCCCCCATCATCTTTTGCCTTTAGCTGAAAGTGGTATTTAAGGTGATGGCTTTGGCCGTTTGGGGGAGTTACTATTTTTCTGGGTATCTCCCACGTATACATGTTATTAAACTTTCATTTGTTTTTCCCCTGTTACTCTGTCTGGTATTACAGGAGGTGTCGCAGCCAAGAACCTAGAAGGTTAGATGGAAAATTATTTTTCCTCCTCTACATTTCTAATGTAGCTGGATTCCTATTGGGTTTGGTCAAAGGCAGGCACTGGCAGGATATGGGATAGCAAGGAGAAAGGAGACATGGGACGTTCCTCCCTTTCTACTCTGTGCAGATGGTTTCTGGGGCAGGAGCTGTCTACCTTCCATGGCTTCAGCTCTTCCCAGGCACATCCTCATGGTTCCAGCTTCTGCCAGGTGCCCCTTCTTTCTACCTCTCTGGCGCAAAGTTGGCAGCAATCTCTGGGTCACCTTATTATCTTATGTTTGGTCTCATCATCTCTTTCATCTGGGTAAATAATTCCCTCCATTACATTCTTTCTGTTTTAAATACTTGAAGTCATTTCTGTCTTCCTGCTTAAATACAGACTGATAATTGTATCACCATCCCGGAGATTTTTGTGACCCTCAGTTTGAAAAACACGGATCTGATTCTCGACTCCTAGTTCGTCATGAATTCACGTGTGCAGTCTTGGCCATGGCAATAAATAGCACAGTTTTCTCAGTTGTAAGGCAAAGGTGTTCAGAGGAGTGATCACTAAGGGCTGCTATCATGCTAGAAGCCTCCTTGCAGGGCTTGGACGCATTTTTTCATCATTAGTCTTACGAACACGTATCTGCATTCTCCTCACCACCGGCATCTGATTGTGTGGTTTCTCTAGGTGGCTGAGCCAATTACGAAATACGCTGAGCTGGATCCAGGTGGTGGAAAATGAGTGGAGTGGCTGAGCGAGGTGGAGACAGCCCGCTCCTCCCATGCCTTGGGGAACACCAGACAGCCAGAGCATCCTCGCCCCACACATACGAGGCCTGCCCCACACTTGGAGGCGTTGCCGGCTCTTCACTCAGCCACCCTAAGGCACAGAGCCAGCAGCCCTGCTGGTTCCGTGAACATCACACGTTGAAAAGCCTAGAAATAGGAACACTCCCCTGTCTGAGTTAATTAAGATTTCAGCCTCCAGCAGATGCTACTGTCACTGTGGAAAAAGAAAAAAAAAAAACCAGTTTTCTTTTTCCCGAGCTCTTCCTTCTCTTCATGTAGATATGTTCCCTTGAGACACTAATGGAAGGAACACTGATTCTGACTCAGTTTTCACAGACCATCATAGCAACCACCTATAATGGACCACCTATAATCATAACAATAACATTAACAACAATAATAATACTAGCCATCACTTCCTAAATGTTTTCTATGTTCCAGGCACCTTGTCAGGTACATTCAAACTTAGCACCTCATTTAATCCTCTCTCTACAACCTAAAAACTAAATAAATTCCATGTTCCACATTTTCAGCAGAAACTGATCTTAGGAGTAGTTATGTCACTGCTGAAATGCCTGTCGCCTTACCAAGTAGAATTTTCCAGACCCACCTTGTCTGAAATAAAATGCACTCCATACAGGCACACATACACAGATGTATTTTCACCTCATCTGCTTTACTTGTTGTCATAATTCTCATCACCACCCAATATCTATGTTCATTTTTTATCATCCGTCTTTTCCTATTAGAATGTAGATTCTGAGAATAGAGTCTATTATTTTCACTCTTTGTATCTCCAGCGTCTAGAACAGCAACTGACACAGAGTAGGTGCTTGATAAATATCTGTTGTATTGTTGCAGGAAGGGGGACCTCTTCCAGGGCCCGAGAGTGGGCTCTTGTCTAACACTCAGAAATGAATTGTCCGAGGAGACACACGTGCTGACAAGGCAAGAGACTTGATTGGGAAGGGGCGCCCGGGAGGAGAGCAGCAGGGAACCCAGGAGGACTGCTCTGCCACGTGGCTCAGTCTTGGGTTTTATGGTGATGGGGTTAGTTTCCAAGTTGTCTCTAGCCAATCATTCTGACTCAGGGTCCTTCCTGGTGGCGAGCCCATCGCTCAGCCCAGATGGATTCCAGGGAGAAGGATTCCGGAAGTTTGGCAGGACCTATGGACCGGCGCCTCCTCTCTCCTTTTGACCTTCCCCAAATTCTTCAGGTTGGTGGTAGCTTGTTAGTTCCACAATCCATACCAGGACCTCCTGTTGTAAGATAACACATGCAAGTGGTGACTATCGTGTCTGGCCAGGCCAGGTGGTATGGGTCAGTGGTTCCCCCTAACAGTATCAACACATTAAATGATACACTCATGTCCCTCAGAGCATTTATTATTATCTGGAATGATTTTCATTATTTATATGATGACAGTGACCATCTGTCTCCCTGAACTGGGATGTTAGATCCAGGAGATCAGAGGCCTTTTTGCCCTTTTGGCTCGCTACTGTATTCCTTGTGCTTAAAACAGTGCTTTCCACCCAGCAGGTGGTCAATAAATGTCTTTTCAGGACCCAGAGCTGATAAGGAACAGAACTGGCATTGAGCTCCTTGCTCTCCTTGATTCCAAATGCCCTGTTTTTGTCCTCCAGCGTCAGATTAGTCCTCAGATTTCTTGTATCACAAACATCCCTGCAACCCAAATGAGAAGATGCCAGCTCCATGTCCTTCCTGACAGAGAACTCCAGAAAGTGAGATCTATTCACATAGACCTTTCTTGACCTTTCCTTGGCCTCCTTGACCTTTCATGAGTTCCAAAGACATCATCTGTCTTCCCTTCCACCACCTGGGCACAGCTATGGAAACAGGGCCCAGATGGGGAGACTGGGATGTGAATCACAACAAACATCATTGTCTCCCAGCTTTTGAGTGCTGAGAAGGTCAGTGGAGGGACTGCCTGGAGTATTAGGCAGAGAAGAATGAGTCCAGGCATATGCCTGATAGGATAAATAAGGAAGAGAGCTGTTAGTTTATTCACAAACATTCACCGAGCACTGACTCAGTGACAGGTCTTATTCCAAGTGCTAGAGATCAGTAGGTGAAAAGGAAGATATCATTGTCCCTAATTTCATGGAACTCGAATCCCCCCACTGTGCCCAAGGTCCCAAAGCCAGGACCTTAATGCAAAGCACCTGATCTCCAAGTCCACGCATTTCCATATTATGTAGATGGGGGAGCACATGTACATACTTTTGGAGCAATAGTACAACTTGAGGATCAGAAAGGCTAAAAGATGTATGCAACTTCACACAGCAAATCAGTGCCGAATCCAACTTCACAAATACCAGGTGTGGTCCTGCTGAGCTAACACTGCAGACCTAGGGCAGAATGAGGCAGGCGTGGTACCTCGAGGAGAAAACAAGTCACCTCTCCTCTCTTCTCCTTTATGCTCACTGAACTAAAGCAATTCATTTAAGGGGTTCTGTCCTTGACAATCAGGGACATGTCTACCGCTTTATTCTCTGTTGGAAATGGGAGTGGCCCATTAAGTGGGTATTCACATTCAAAGCTTTATTTTTTTTTTTTTATCAAAGCTTTTTTTAGTGCCTTGATCTTGACATACTATCCCAGAGTGCTGCTGCCCTAGTCAATGCTGCATTTCCCCATAAATCAAAGAGGCCAGGATCACTCCTCAGGAAGAGGTCCCTCTTCTGGGAGTCTCAACGCCCACTCCTCCTCTTCTTAAGCTGAAGCCCACTTTCATGGCCCCCCAGACCTCAGTTCAGATCAACCCTAAAGTTCATTCAGGTCATGGTCTCTTTCTTCCAGGTTCCAGGACTTAGACTCTGTAAAGCCTACATGGCTTCATCACACCCTGGGATCCTCCTCTAAGTCAGGCTTGACTCACTCTCCCCATTTTCCAGGTAAGTGAACTAAGGAGCCCTGCAGTTTCCTGGATGATCTAAGGTCAGACATCCAAGAAGCTGGACAATGATTCTAACCCATACTTACTTTATCCTAAAAGTGCTGACCAGAGCCAAGTGTAATGATAAAAGCCCCCTACATCTTTTTTCAAAATTAAACTTTTGCGATATTTGTAGAGTCACATACAGTTGTAAGAAATAACACAAAGAAGATCCCATACATGCTTGACTCAGTTTCTCCCAGTGGTAACATCTTGCAAAATAAATAGTGCGATGACACAGCCAGAATATTGACATTCCACAGTCAGGATACAGAACGTTTCCATCACCACAGAAATCCCTCACGTTGCTCTTTTAAAGCCACATCCACTGTTCCCCCAACCTTGACCCCTTCCTTATCCTCCGGCAACCACCAATCAATCTGGTCTCCATTTCTGCAAAGCTGTCATTTCAAGAATATTATACAAATGAAATCCTTTGTTTCATTGATTTTCTCTATTTTTTCTGCTTGTAATTAACCAATCTGTGCTTTTTATCTTTATTATTTTCTTTGTCTGCTCTTTTAAGGTTTATTTTGCTTTTCTTTTCCTGAATTCTTGAGGTGGGAGTTTACTGATTTGAGGCTTTTCCATTTTTTCTAATGTATGCATTTAATGCTATAAATTTCCCTCAGTACTACTTTAGCTGTTTTCCACAATTTTTGATATGTTTTATTTTCATTATCATTCCATTCAATTTATTTTTGTTTCTGTTGAAACCTTCTCTTTGATCCATGGATTATTTAAAATTGTCCTGTTTATTTTCAAACTGTTCACAATTTTTTGATATTTTCCTGTAACTGACTTCCAGCTTGATTCCCTTGTGATCAGAAAACAGTCTGTGGTTATTTGAGTATTTTTACGAATTCCATTTTGATTTATCTGTCGTGCTTTTGAGAGTATCTCCTTGTGTGGCTTTTTCAGTGATTGGTCTCGATATCACCTTTCATATACAAAATTTATCACAGTTTTCTAATGTTGTTATTTTACCAATTCAAGTGAAATCTTACTTTCTCTATCCTCTCCACTTATAATATAATCATCTTAAATGTTTCCTTTACATATATTTAAAACCACATCAGTAGGGCTTCCCTGGTGGTGCAGTGGTTGAGAGTCCGCCTGCCGATGCAGGGGACACAGGTTCGTGCCCCGGTCCGGGAAGATCCCACATGCCGCGGAGCGGCTGGGCCCGTGAGCCATGGCCGCTGAGCCTGCATGTCCGGAGCCTGTGCTCCCCAACGGGAGAGGCCACAACAGTGAGAGGCCCGCGCACCACAAAAAAAAAAACACATCAGTGTTATAATTTTCTCTTCCATCAACAAATACAATTTTGAAAACTCAAGAAGAGAAGGAAAATCTATTATATTTACCCAAATTTTTGTTTACCACCTTCTTTCTTTCTTCCTGATAGTCCAAGATTCTTTATTTTACAGTTTTCTTTCTGTTTAGAGACCTTCTTTTAAAAGTGTTTAGAAATCTTCCTTTTTTAGGCAGATCTGCTGATAACAAATTCTCTTAGTTACCCTTCATCTGAGAATGTCTGGATTTCTCCTTCATTCCTGAACGACAGTTTCACTAGTTAAAATTTTGAGTTGACAATTATTTTCTTTCAGCTTGAAAGACAATGTTGTGCCACTTCCTTCTGTTCTCCCTGTCTGATGAGAAATCCTCTGTGATTCAAATTATTTTCTCCTATAGAATAAGGAGGCATTTCTCTCTGCTGTCAATATCTTTCCTTTGCTTTTAGCATTCAGAACTTTGTGATTTTTCTTGGTGTGATTCCTTTGGATTTATCCTATTTGGAATTCACAAATCAGCTTTTTGAATCTATAGGTTCATACCTTTTGCCAAAAATAGGAAGTTTTCAGCCATTATTTCTTCAAGTGCTTCTTTGGCCCCATCTTCTTCTCCTCTTCGTCTGGGACTTTCATGACATATATTAGAACCTTTGTTAAAGCCCCACTAGCCCTTGAGGACCTGTTCGTTTTGTTTAGTCATTTTTCTCTGTGACTCAGATTTGGTAATTTCTCTTGTTCTGTCTTCCAGTTCACTGATTCTTTTTTCCTCTCCATTCTGCTGTTGAGTCCATTCATTGGGCTTTTTAGTTCAATTACTCTATTTTTCAGATCTAAAATTTCCTTTTAGTTCTAATTTAGAGCATCTGTTTCTTTGCTGAGAGTTTCTTTTGTGTGTGTGTGTGTTCATGATATGTTTGCAATTTGCTCATTGAAGCATTTTTTTGTGACGACTACTTTAAAATCTTTCTCAGATAATTCTAACCTCTTTGTCATTTTCATACTGGCATTGATTGATTGTCTTTTTTCATTTAAGTTGAAATTTTCTTGGTTCTTAGAGTCATGAGTGATTTTAATTGAAACCTGGACATTTTGGGTATTATGTTATGAGAGTCTCTACATCTTATTTGGACTTTCTGCACCAGCTGGCTTTCTGTGACACTGCTTCAGCAGGGGAACGGGCTCACCACCTCCTTACTGCTGGGTGGGGGCAGAAGTCCAAGTTCCTCACTGAATCTCTGTGGATAGCCAAGTGGGGGATGGACTTGACTTCTGCTGGTACCTCCCTGGCTGAGAGGGGCAGATGTGCCTTGTTGTTGCTTCCCAGTGTTCACCACTGACACCACAGGGTGTGGCCTCACTGCTGGGCAATGGTGTAAGCCCTGATACCACCCCAATGGGGAGAGAATCAGAGTCAGAAAAGGAGATGTGAGAATGGAAACAGAGGTTGGAGTGATGTGATTACTGGCACTGAAGGTGGAAGATGGAAGAGGTCCATCAGCTCAGGAATCCAACAGCCTCTAGAAGCTGCAAAGGCAAGGAAACACAACTCTGCCAACACCTTGATTTTAGCCCAGAATTTTAAGATAATAAATTTGCATTGTTTGAAGCCACCAAACTTGTGGTAATTTGTTACCGCAGCAATAGGAAACTAATACAGTGCAAATTGCTGATATCTAATAGGCAATTCTTTAACAAGATTATGATGAAGACTGAATGCATTCATTTATTCAAGTTATTGACTACCTACTATGTGCCAGGCACAGTCTTAAGTGTGGGAAGATGACAGAGTGGGTGGATTTAAACGTGAATTGAAGGTTTCTCTGCCCTCAAGACACTCACAGTAAGGAGGCATTGCACCCATAGACAATGGTCACATGATGCAATGATTATCAGTGTTTGTGGAGAAGTGGAGTCTACCAAGATTTTTGGGCAAAGAGAGAATTCATCTTTGCCCAGCACTTATTCCCTTATAAAATATTCTGCTTATAAGCTGATTTAAACCAGATTTGAAGGAACTTCTGGAAGTGTCCTGGTACTGTGACCCAGAAAGCAACAACAATGCATCAGAACCACAGTACAACTCCTGCTTGTTTTCAGTCCTGGTTCCTACATCCAGTTGATCTTGAGCACATTCTAGGATGATAATAGGAGCATTTACTTTTCAGGGCTGTTATGAAAACTAAATGAGTCAGTTTGTGTAAGCACTCAGAACAGTACATGACATATATTAAATGGAATATATAAGATTGCTAAATTAAAAGAAAAATCCTGAGTCAGACCCCAAATCAGAATTTCTGGAAGCAGTGCTTGGAAATCTGCATTTTAACCTCTTGCATACTCAAGATGGGGAACTGCTGTGCTAGCCTACTCCATCTCGCCCCTCCAAGCAAGGTAAGCATTCAACCACTCCACATGCTTTTTGTTTTTGTTGTGTTTTCTAGAGAAAGGCTTTATGAAGTTTACTCTGTCAACATTTTCTTTCCCAGACTCATGAACTTTCTTGCAACCTGGCCCAAACTTCATTTGTTGCAAATTTACCCATTTTTATAAATGCCAGAAGTTGGCTCTTTATAAGGAAAGATCAATGAGAATTATCTGTATGTTCACTGTGCACACTTAATCATTTATTCACTCATTCACTCATCCAGCAGCTATTTAATGAGTCACACCCTGTGCCAGATACATGTGTGTGCATGCAAGTGTGGGGGGTGTGTGTGTGTGTGTGTGTGTGTAATTACATTTATTCTGGAGGAGGCAAAATCTTTAATAGTAAAAAAGAAGTCAACCAATCAAATGTCCATGTGAGGGTACAGAGAAAAAGGTATTCCAGGCAGCCAAAGACAGTCTTTCATTGAGAAAACTCTGCAGCCTCAACTTTTCTCTCCTATGGGTGAAGAGAAAAACTGTGCCTTATCCCTCCATTCAGCACTGCAATGCAGGGCATGACAAGGCTATACTCATAGAGGCAATAGTGGCTGGCACCTGAGGAAACAGAAATTCCATATCCAAATTCATTTATGGTGCAGGGAGGAGCTGCACGGAGGAGGCTAGCATCAACAGGAGGTAGCAGGACAAAGTTCAGGGAGTCCCAGCCGTGCACCAAGGTGGCTAACATCATGGCGCTGGGAGACAGACAGACTTGGGTTCAGACCCTGATTCTGCCAACTACTGGCTGTGTGGACTTGGGTGACTCCTCAGTAAAATACAGACATATAGTCAACATAGCAAAATACAATAGAAGTAAAATTGTACTTCCCCTAAGGGATCTGGGAGGATTGCTGACATAACACTTATAAATATTTAGCCCAACACCTGGCACATTGTTATTTAAAGAAAAGTAGTTGTTAATATTGGTGTGTTTGGGGTTGATCATGGTAGAGCTGGGTATTTTTGTTTGTATCTGTTTTGTTTTTATTTTTTGTTTATTATCAGAGTAATGAATGTAATACAAGTTCATTAGCAGATAAGAAAATACTAACTGCTTATGTTTCTCCTTAGCCCCTTTACCTGGCCACCTAAGGTACCTCTGCAGCCCACCTAGGACTCTACTGACACAGCTAAAAACCAATAATGCAGGCAAATGAGGCCTTCATGATTGGCTCAAGAAGACTCTGAAGTCTTTTAAATAAGTCTCTCCCTCTCTCCTGTCCTATTAGGATGGGGTGGCCTAAGAGCCTCATGATGGAACTTACTTAGGAGGTAACTGTCCTTCCAATCCAACCCTTGATCCTGGTTCTTGGACAAGGAGTTTCTAGGGATGGGGCAGAATGTAAAGGTGCTGCTTGACCTGTCTCCACAGAGCCTTCAGTGCAAGGCGAGCCTTTCCCTGTCAAGTCCTGGAGGATGCATAAGGCCTTTTTAGAGCTCTATAAAACACCAGCAGTTTATAAACGGTGGTCTCGGAGGCTGTTGAGTGCCATCGTTTCCCATTCTTCACATCTGCTCCATTCTGTCTGTACTACACAGCATGCCGATCATTAGAACCTATTAGGGCAGCAAAATACTCTCAATGAAGTCATGCAACAACTGATCACTGAGCACCTACCATGTATCATTTTCTTAATAGATAAATAATGATGGATGGGAATTAACCAAAAGCAGCAGACCTTTCTAGAGAACACCATGTGAATATGTAAAGATCAGAGAGGAAGCATAGTGTAAAATTAAGGTCAAGGACCAGAGCCAGAGCATTTAGCTCAAATCCTAGCTTGGCCACCCACTACCTGGGTGACCTTAGGATGCTGACAACCTCCATGTGACTCATCCTCCTCATCTATAAACATGCACCACGTTATTATCATGCAAGAACAGTGTGTATTTCACAAGGGTGTTGCGAAGACCAAATGAAGCTCCCTTTGGCATCTACATGTTTGATTTTATAAACTCTGCTGGCGAACGCCCTGACACAAGATATCTCTGGCAACGTTGCACTTGTTTCCAAAAGTTTTAATAACACGGACACCCGTAGGTTCCTGAGCCTCAGGCTTGGGGAGAGAAGAAAAGAAGGCAAAGAATTACAGAAGGTAAGAAGAAACAGCTCTTGGAGTCTATTAAGGAGTCTCCACATATAGCAAAGAAATAGGTATTTGGAAAAAGAAGAAATCAATGTGCTGACTGAATCACTCGATCGGTTCACTCACTTACGAGTGCACAGCCTTGGCTCCTGGCATTTGGGAGGAGAATGGATTTTTATTGCTTAATTCCCTGTAAGTGAAGGACTAGTGAATTGTAAAATCCTGTTGCTTAACATGTAACATTAAGTATTGAACTAGCAAAAAAAAAAAAAAATCGATTCCAGGTTTGGTTGCTGATTAGTTTTTCTCAGGGAATTGAGAGTAAAGTGCCATTATTGTTCTTCTCTTTAATTCATAAAACACTGTGCATGAGACACCTAAGCAAATGTTTGCTATCTTAGAGCACAGTTCGCACTCAGTGGCCAGCATGTTACAGACCCTTCACGGGCTCCCTTATGATATGATGCCAGCAGCTTCTCTGGGTGAGCCAGAGCTATGGAGAAGAGGGCTCCTCAGTGTGGATGTGCAGAGATTCCACTGCTTTGAAGAAATTCCAGCTTCTGGGGCGCTCTCCTTTGAGCATCAGTCCCCTGCTGTCCCCAGTCTCAATTAACTGCGTGTCCGACCACCTTACCCAGGCATTCAGGGCAATAAAACTTCTACCTCCACCTGCAGGTGGTGTCTACAATTAGTTTGTCTCCATAAACCCTGCATTGCCGTACTGGGAATGTCTGACCCCCGTCTGCCCATGGACCTGCAGTCCAGCTGTGAGGCAGCCTTCTCAAGTCTACTTGATGTGATCAACTCTTTGTTTCTTATTCAGCCATCCACATCGAGAAGGCAGAAATCAATATTTCTATGATATTATTTATTTTCATTTGTTTACATTGATACAGCAATGATTTGGGGCTAAAGAAAATATACCAAAGGCCAAATTCAGTCACAGTTTTGTGACTTTTGAGAGAAGACATCCTACAACCCAAGAGCTCCCTTCCTTCTACCACTGACTCTTCCCTATTCTTGAAGTATCTCTTCCATAAGTTTACTGATTAATTTCATTTTTTGAGAGAGTCTACCTTTCCAGGTCTCTCTTTTTAAAACTGCTTGTATAATTTCTAAGTTACTATAGCCACATTGCTGCTTGTGCTAGTCTGTTCTAGAGAATCCTTCTCTTTCCTCCTTTCCTTCTTTTTCCAAAAAAAATATTTAAGTGCTGAGTATGTCCCAGACACTGGGTTTGAAAAATGAGTCAGAAAGCAAACTTTCATCTTGAAAAACTCACAGACAAGTGGAGTAGATGGACAGACTATCAGGGCATTATGATACAGCATAATAAGCATGATAGGATTGAAAACCAGAAAAGGAATCTTCAACACTACCCTAGGCAGGGCAAAAAAGGCTTTGCAGAGAAGGTAACATTTGAGGTGAGTCCTGACAGATGAGAGGGAGGAGAAAAACAAAGGTTGAAAAGAGGTCATTCAGGAAGGTAAGATACATTCAAGAGATTGCAACTCACTCATCATGAGATATGACCTAGAAATTGGCAGGAGACAAGGGAAGTAGGCAGTGCCCAGCTCAAGAAGGGTCTTGTTCTCCACACAGAGATCTGTTTTTGATCCTACCTGCCAATGGTAGGGCCATCTGTAGGTTCCTAAGCTGAAAATGAACATGTTCTTAAGCTGAAAATGAGCATGGCTTGCTTTGAAGAAAGTTCCTTCTGGCAGCAACATGAAGAATGGTTTGAAGGAAGGGGAGAGACTGGAGGCAGGTAGACAAGGTAAGAAATAACGAGCGTGATCTGAACCACGACAGCAGCAGTAGGGATGAAGAAGAGGCAATAGATAAGAGATGAATTTAGGAGGAAGAGCATCCTCCCAGTGTGTAGCAACTGCCCCAATCCAGGCTGTCTTCCCTTCTCACCTGGACCACTGCAGCAGCCTCCTTAGTCATCTCTGCTTCTAGTCTCTCCCTCTCCAATCTGTCTTCTACCAGAAAGGTTATTCTAAGAATCAGTACTTTAAAAACTGTTTACTCCCTATCAGCTATAACAGTGGCTCTCAAGGGAGTAGAGGCGGGTATTTTGTCCCCAAGATGACATTTAACAACATCTGGAGACTTGTTTTGTTTTCACAACTGGAGGCGGGGGGTTGCTACTACCGTCTAATGAATAGACATCTAGGATGTTGCTAAACATCCTACAATGCACAGGACAGCCTCCTACAACAGACTCATCTGGCCCAAAATGTCAATGGTGCTGAGATACCCTGAGCTGTAGTACAAAATCCCAAGCTCTCAGTATGCTATGACACAGTCCCAACTTACTTCTTTCTCTCCAGCCTCATTTAATTTCCAAGGAACTTCTTAAGATCTCTGTGCCCTTGCTCATGCTCTATGCTTTACCTGGAATGTCTTACTTCTCTACCTGAGGAATTTGCTCTCTTCTTCCAAGGTCTGTTTCAGATAGCCTCCTCTCTGAGATCTTTCCAGTTTCCTTTGGACAGTGTTAATATCTACCTTCCTACACCCCTGAGACATAGTCCTATGATAGGACAGCTTCCCCTTTTTTTATTTTTCCTATTTAAAAAAAATTATATTAAAATTTTCAGAGTACAAAAATACGTTGATTGAAATAATACAATATAAAATTGTATCTATGAAAATCCAGCATTTCCCTGTTTTCCCACTTTCCATGGTTTTTTCTCCCCATTACCCCCCAACCCCTCAACGTGCTAGAATGTACGCGACTCTTCTTCTAAGTCATACAACTATACATCACCTTATGTATGCGTATAAGGGGTTTTCTTTGCTCTTTATTTATGCATTACTATGCAACTTGGATTTTGTGCTTGACAACCTTATGAGTCAATAGATATAAATATAATCTTTTTACTAATTTATTTATGCATATATATGCAGATATATGTAACAAACCAAAAAGGGATCATATCATAAGTGGGGAGTTCTATTCGTCTATTACAATGATTTTTGGGGGGCCCACTCCAAAAATCCCATAACCAGGTAACCTGTGCTAACAAAACAGCTGTAAATTCTTCTCTTTCTCTATTTCATGTAACTATTTGCAAACTTACACACACACATGCGCACACACACACACACACCTTTTTTGTCATTATTAGCTTAATAAAAATAGTGTCATAGGAAACACATCTCTTTGCCTTTTGTTTCTTACTCAACAATACCTCGTAGAAATTCTTCTAACTCTTATAGCTATAATTCATTCTTTTAAGCAGCTGCAAAATATTCTAATATATAGATTTTTCAACTCTTTTTTGTCATTGGCACTTATTTTTGCCACCCCATGCAATGTTGCTATAAACATCCTGGTATATGTGTCCTAATGTATTGATGTTTTTAATACTAAGGGTTGTATTTCCAGAAGTGGAATTGCTAGGTTGAATAGCATGTGTACTTTTAATTTTAAGAGACATTGCCATTTTACTTTCTAAAAGGACTGTAAAAATTTATACTTCCTTCAGTAACTTTTGAGACAAGAATTTTCCCCTTATGCCCACCAGGAATAAGTGTTAAATTTTCCAATTTTTTTTCCAAACTCTTGAGAGCAGAAGGATATTTTGTTGTTACATTGATTTAAATTTTCTGACTGTGAATGAGTCTGAACCCCGACCTCACATCACATAAAAAAAATAAATTCCATATCCCTGCCAAGACTGTACAGGAATATTCTTAACAATATTATTCAAAAGAGCAAAAAACTCTCCATCAACTGGAAAATCAACCGACTTATAAATAAAATCTAAATTAAAATATTAGAAAACAATTGAAGAGACTACACTTACAAATTCTTAAGATAATAAAGCCTTATGAATTGGGACAGGATACACAGAGACTACGGAAGGATATATAGGCAATGTGACTGAATATAATTTTATGCTGTTTATATGTCAAAACATATTTTAAACAGAGTCAAAAGACAAATATAGATTTGAGGGACATTTTTAATAGAGATGATATGAAATGGCTAAAAATCTATAACAGTCCATGAGCTCTTACATGTTGAAATAAAGAGGCCAGTAATAATAGAAATATTGACAATGCCTATCAAATCACAGAAGAGCAAATCCAAGTGGCCAGGGAAAAAAAGGAATTTTAGTTAACCATAAAGTGAGTACATGATTATTGTGAAAAAATGAAATCAATAAACAGTACAGAAGTATCTAGAATGAAAAGTTAATCACCTCCTGTATGAGACAGAGTGTTGACAGGAAGCAGAAGACCTGCTCGAGGGGTTTAACTAGAGAGAGTTAAATGAAGGTGCAGTAGGAAGAGGTGTGGGCAGGGAAAAGGAAATCAACAAGGGGTGGTGAAATACTAAGTCCCACCAGCAGCAAGAAGCTCTTGATGCCCAGGTTGAAAGTGGCCCGGAAAGAGTTTCTAGATCAACAGTTGGACCTGTGGAATCACGGCCATCTGTCAGACAGAAGCTGTGACCACAGAGGGATGGCAGGCTCTGCCAGAACCACAGCAAGGCAGGCAGGGAGTGGGGGAGGACACACACCCCTTCCCCTCTCTCCTCCTGACCTCTGATATAATGTCGCTGACGCCCATTAGCCGAAACCAACTGGAAAATAAAGGGCAAAGGAGTCCTAAGAATCCAGCGTGTAGAGGCCAACCTCCTGAGGCACAGAGTAGGACAGGAAAGGGTGGAGATGAGTCAGGAGAGAGAGGCAAACAGAAAAACTAGCTTCCTTCTTACCACTAACCCTAATGCCCAGAGATAGAATAATGATTACTGATGGTTTGGGATTTATTCTACTAGCATGTTTTCTATGCACATTCTTATCACCGAAAGCTAATATATTTGATATTTAAATAACTTTAGTGGATCCGTAAAGAAAGAAATGAGGAATATACAATAGAAAAGAAGGAGCATAAATTAATTGTTCACAAATGAAGAAATACATATGGATAATATAAGGCTAAAAGAATCATCTTATTTTGCAACCAAATACATGCAAATTAAAACGACAACAAAATGCCATTATTCATCTATCAAATTGACAAAAAGTAAAATTGTATATGGAATGCCTCTTGTTGTCAAGAATGAGATAATACTTTCGCTGATGGTAGGAGAATAAACTGCTTTATCCTTCCTTGAGGGTAATTTGGCAAGACATATCAAAAGGCTTATGAGGGCTTCCCTGGTGGCGCAGTGGTTGAGGGTCCGCCTGCCGATGCAGGGGACACGGGTTCGTGCCCCGGTCCGGGAAGATCCCACATGCCACAGAGTGGCTGGGCCTGTGAGCCATGGCCGCTGAGCCTGCGCGTCCGGAGCCTGTGCTCCACAGCGGGAGAGGCCACAACAGTGCAAGGCCCGCGTACAGCAAAAAAAAAAAAAAAAAAGGCTTATGAAAGTGTTTATATTCTCTCCCCTAGTAATTCTGCTTGCAGGAATTTATCCAAAGGAAATATTCAGAAATGTACATGTGATATTATCACAGCATTATTTACAATAGTGATTTTTTTTAAATATAAATATTCACAGTAAGAGATTTGTAAATAAATTATGGTATGGACATACAATGAAATATTATACAGCCATTAAAATCATGTTGTAGAGAATATTTAGTGACACAAGATAATGCATATGGTATTTCACTAAGCAAAATAATCTGAATGAAAGCGAGGATATATTGTATATTTCATAACCTTAATTTTATAAAAAACAGAAAGTGTGTGTGTATGTATACATATGTAGTTCCAGTTTGTACCTACTCAAGGTAGCTACTATTGTGTTGGCCAAAACGTTCATTCGGGTTTTTCCGTAACATCTTGGCCAACCCAGTATCTATCTATCTGTATAGAGATACAGATACTTACATCTGTTATATCTGTACCTACACATAGAGAGAGGAAGGCGAGACACTAGAAGGAAATATACTGAATATTGATAGAGGTTCTACCTGTGGGGTAAATATACTGTATTTTCCACAGTGAACATATTCTATTAAATATGTAAATTTTGTGGAGACAGGCATAGGTATTCCACCAGTCAAGTCATCTTCTATCTGGCCATATGCAGCAGCCACTTCTCCTTCATATGTCCACTGAGTTGATAAGTATGTTAAATTCCCAAATAAGATGTATAAAATTCCCAGAATTTGAAGAAGAAATGTCAGTGTTCTTCCAAATACATTAGGATGCCAAGCTCTATGAGGTTAACTCCTTGCGTGATTTTCCTATTGATGCAAAAATAGTTGGATTTTTAAAAATCTATATTCTGGAAGAGGAAATAAAATCATCCTTTTGCATGTAATTCAACCTCAGAGTTCTGTGTACTTCTGGCTCTCTAAACTGTGATTGCTAATGGATGCACTGTCTCTAACAAAAAGGATTTGTGGGAGAGAACTTGGATGAGAGCATCCTTCTGTGAAACTGCCTTTAACTTTGTGGGTCTCAGTTTGTAAGGACTCAAGAAGGCTATGTGCCACCACACATACACGGAGGAGACCGTATCTCCCAGGCTGGTGTGGCATGTTCCACACAAGGCAAAGTTTTCCATCAAAACATATTTATTGCTACTATGCTAGAGTCAAGTAGAAAGTTAAAGTTCCTTCAAAAAGAGAATCTAGTCATTAGGGTGACAGAGTTCCTACCATATATATTTCGAGACCCCAACGACTGATCATGGTCAAGTGGGCACCAATGACTAATCTAAGTATTACAAAGGCTTCTTTCTGGCCAGTGAAGCGTTGGAGCATGGGAATCGGTGGGTGGGACTGAGAACCGGCATCTTTAGACTTCCAGGCCAGCTGGAGAATTGAGCTGGGCCAATCAGAGCAAAACCCACAAACACCAGGTTTGGAAAATGGAGCCATTGAAACGACTATAGGCCTGGGAAGCAGAGTAGCTCTCGCGCTTCATGAGCTGAGCCGCATGACCTCCTTCTGTGGGAGGGCCACATGCCCAGCACCTGTCTTCATCCACATCTGGTTTCCCTGCAGCCATTCTTGGGCACCTGACAGCTTACACCCTGGAGCTGGTGGGCGAGAAGACCGACAACAGTAGAAAGAGATGTGTCCCCGCAAAACATGTGCATACGGTGATGCACAACCCCCAGCTTAGCCACTAACCTGGGAATGTGACCATCTCACAGGTTAATAAAATGCCTTGATCAAGGGAGAACTACTGATGCTTGGGTCCCATACCCTGGTGTGAGTCTGTCGGTACTAAAATGTCTCACAGGTGAGGGAGCCCCAGTGTTCTGCTATCAGCAAATGCAATTAAAGTTTAAATCAATGGATGTTCATTTGATTCCTCTTAGTTTCAATCGTTTTGAGTTGGAGGTATCTGTAAGACATTCAAGCATATATATCCCATGATAGTTGGAGATATAGAAGGTGATGCTCATGATTTCAGAGAGGGGCAGATTCTAATGGTGACAGTGCAGGGAGTGGCCCCGGGTGGAGATAGCTAGCTGAGGTGAAGGGACACAGAAGACTTCCTCATTGACTTTAAGGAAGTCAAGTCCCTGTGAAGTCGTGATGGTGGCTTGGGGCTTCCTTGGCATGTGGAGTCTCAGAGTAATGGTAATAATTGGGGTGGAGCTGAAGACCATGACTGAGGCACCAATGTCTTTATTCACCTTAGGGAATGTCTAAAGGTGAGATGGCAGTGTGGGTGGCGGTGGAGAGGATGACACAGCAGTTGGTGTGAACTTAAATGGGACAGAAGCTTTTACATAAAGATTGAAGAGTGATAGGAGAAACAACAAAAAATATATCAAGAAGGGGAAAAACAAAGGAAGAAAAAAAACACCCCTAATCTTACAACCCAAAGAAAACTATGACTTGTCTTACATCCATCCATCCACTTTCCTAAATACATTGGCTTTTTTTTCGAAAGTGGATTCAACAATATATCATTAGCATCTTTCTGTAGCAATGCTTGAAGAGTTACCATTTTAGTTATTTCTGTTAAATGAATTTTCATTGTTTTCAATAATTTCTTAGTGTTGAAACATCCCCATGTTTTTTTTTAATCTGAAAAATATTGCTGTGATAAGAACAAACTGTAAAACAACCCCCTTCACTTCCTTAAAAAGAATAAAAATCCATTCACAACCAGACACTGTCATTGAACACTCTTGGGTCTTACAGGTGGAGTCTCGGCTGTTACGGATGCTGTAGTTTATAAGCTCTCACTGGCACTATAGACTCTCTGTCACTCAGGCCCGGAGATCATTCTCCTTGATGTGACTCCCTTCTTTCCAAGGTATTACTTTTCTGAGAATAATCTGAAAGTGCCCCTCCATCCCCTAAGCTTTGGCAAGATAGTATCTGTGTGTCATTTTTCTCCTTTTATGTAGTTTAGTTAACAAACTTGAATGCTTACTGTGTGCCAACGTTCAAAGAATTTGACAAATTTACTAATGTATCCTCACAACAACTCTATAATGTACATTTTAAGTATGGGGAAACGAAGGCTCAGAGAGGTTACTTTGCCCAAATTAGCCAGATAAAAAGTGGCAGAATGGAGATAACAAGGCAGCAAGGTTCTTTTCCCTTCCACACAATTTTGTTGATGGAAAAGAGTGAAAGCTATTGTACAAAGGTAGCATAAACTGTACGCTCCGAAATGTGTGTGGGGTGTGTGTGCATGTGCACGCTTGCAGAAGAGAGTAATTTTTTTTAACCTATGAGAACCCCTTCATCCTTATTTTCTTGAATGAAATAATCACCAGCCAAGACAGTGATGGAATCTAAGGGGCCAGCAAGCTGTAACTTTTACAGTCTTGCTTCGTATAAAGGAACCACATCCTTTCTGTTACAGTGTCTGAACTTATTAGGACGTAACCTTTCAAACCTGAGAGAAAAGGTCAATTTTAACTAGAGAACAAAAGAGGTGTCTGCATTTGAGGGGGGGCAGACTTTCACAGCCTCAGCTTCCCCAGTTTTTCCCCACCTCAGGGATGTTGAAAATTCAGCCGTGTTTGTAGGAATCCAATTACTCCTGCAGATTACACAGAGATTATCCAAGTTATAAACAGCAGAATATTTGCAGAGATCAATGGAGTACAACAAGGCTCACATTTAATGGGAGAAACAAAAGGACGGGAGCTTCCGCAGCCAGTGACTGAGGAGTGTAATGTCACATCATCAGGCTGAAGGTGAAGATGTAATTGAAATCAACATAATAGCACGATGTTCTTCAGCTCTCCTGCACTTTGAGAGCGCAATTCTGATTTCATAGCTGAGCAATTCATTTGTCTTAAACAGCGCACGATTAGGAGGGTGTTTTTATTATGTTGCCTCTTCATGAGGTTTGAATTCGGTAAGATAGTGGCAAATTAGGTCGCCTTTCAGCAAACCGGATGATGACAGATTGTTTGCAAAACCTCTGCATCCTCATATTCCCAGCCGGAGATTTAGGAGCTGGAGCCAGATGCAGGATTCTACAGTGGTGAGAGGAATGGGCTTTGATGCTGGAGAGATGTGGCCTCTGGGCTACATTCCCCCACATGCTCGTTGGGTGACCTTAAGCAAGTCACTTGACATCTAGTTGTCAAGTGACTTGCTTAAGTCACCTAGCAAGATGACTTGCTTAAGTCATCTAGGCCACCTCTTCTGTAAAATTGTGTCTTTCTGGGAATTAAGTGAGATAATATATTAGGGGCTCATAGCCGTCATTCATCGACATTATCTAACACTTGTGCCAATATGATTTATCAAACTCATCATCCCTGACACCTCTTCCAGGAAGCCTTTCTTAATACCCAAAGGCAGAAAAGATTTTCCCACTCTGAGTTCTCTTTGCGCTTAATTTTTTATTAACAATTTTATTGAGACATGGTTTACATACCATAAAATTAATTGGAGTTTTGTGTAATTTAACGGTTTTTAAAAACTTACTGAGTTGTGAAATCAACACCATAATCCAACTTTAAAACCGTTTTATCCTCCCAATAATATTCCTCATGCCTGTTTAGAGTTAATCTCCCTCCCACACACAGACCCATGGTATGTCCGGGCAACAAAATACTATTCAGCAGTAAAAAGGAACATGATACTGATACGTGCAACGACCTGCAAGAACCTTGAAAACATAATGCTAAGTGACACACACACACACACACACACACACACACATTGTATGATTCCAATTATATGAAATGTCCAGAAAGAGGTTTTCCATTTTACCCTCTTTTGACCTTTGATTACTTTGAGTCCCTTTTTCTTTTTAACTGACTTGAAGGAGGGAAGTCAAATTCATCACTATTTCCCCCATGACACCTAATGAAATGTCTTGTAAAGTGCTCAACTAATTTTAAACATCTGTTGAAAAGTTAGATCAACAGGAAACCAGCTAAGCTTTGTTACCTATAGAAGCAGCGTTAGCGCTGAATTTATGGGTATATCCTTTTAACATCAAGAAGGAGCACTGCTTTTCCACCGAAGGTCACCTCCTGGAGGAAGGACTAATAGTGGGACTATTAACCCAGCAGCTGGAAACTATGCCTATTTCTTGGGGTACCACTGCTGTAGATAGCTACCATTTCTGGAGCTCTTCCCATGTATCAGGAAGCGTTTGGTGATTTCCCTTCTGTTTTAACTCTTACGACAGCCTATGAGGTAGGTATTCTTACTGTTATTACTGTTCCCATATTGCTGGTGAGGAAAGTAAGGTTTAGAGAGGTTAAAGAACCTGCCCCAAATCACACAGTCAATAGGTGTGGAGACAGACAGACATGACTTAACCAACTACAGCAGCTGTTGTTTCCTTAACTCCCCACAAAAAGGTAAGAAAATGGTGCCGGACTAGTCACAATGGCCAAGACATGGAAACAATGGCATACTACTCGGCCATAAAAAAGAATGAAACAATGCCATTTGCAGCAACATGGATGGACCTCGAGATGATCATACTAAGTGAGCTAAGTCAGAAGGAGAAAGACAAATACCATATGAAACCGCTTCTATGTGGAATCTAAAATATGGCACAAATGAACTTATCTACAAAACACACTCAGAGACATAGAGAACAGACTTGTGGTTGCCAAGGGGGAGGGGGAGTGGGGGAGGGATGGAGTGGGAGTTTGGGATTAGCAGAAGCAAAATATTACGTATAGAATGGATAAACAACAAGGTCCTACTGTATAGCACAGGGAACTATATTCAGTATTCTGTGATAACCATAATGGAAAAGAATATGAAAAAGAATGTATATCTATGTATAACTGAACCACTTTGCTGTACAGCAGAAATTAATACAGCATTGTAAATCAACTATACTTGAATAAAATATTTTTTTAAATGCAAAAAAAAAAAAAAGAAAGAAAGAAAATGGTACTAGAAAAAGCACTTCCCCAGAATTAAAATTCTATCCGTGACTTATTGGTAAAAAAAACAAACACAAACCAAAAAACAATAGTAATATCTAATGCTTATATAGTGTTTACCATGAGCAGGCATTATTCTAATGCTTTACAAATCTTAGCTGTTTAATCCTCATGGCAACTCTGTGAGATGAACACTGCTATTATCTGTACTTTAAAGATAAGGAAACTTAGGCACAGAGACGTTAAATCACTTGCCCAAGTTCTGATCTCTAGGAAATGAGAGCATTGAGGTTTGAACCCAGGCAGTCTGGTTCTAAAGTGTGTATCCTATCTTGTCCTCTTAAATAATAAGCACTTCAGGAGTGGCATTCACACCCCTTGTTCCTCAATCCAAGCACAGGGCATGACCCCATATAGAAAATGAATACTTGGGAAATTTTCCTAGAAAAACATTGTGAAAGGGCAACAATTCACATGGGAGGGAATGAAGACGGCATCCTCTGGGCATCCCTATGTAGAGCCTAGAGGGCTGAACTGAGTCCAGTGGGTGGGAAAGAATGTGCTGATCCTAGAAATCAGGAGACTCAGTTTCTACATTTCGTCTTGGCACTAACTTGCTCTTCATCCTTCATTTACCATTCTTTTATTCAACACATGTTAATTCAGCACCTACTATGTTCCAGGCACTGATCTAGGTCCTGGGGATACAGTCGTGTGCAAGACAGACCTGATCTCTGCTACTTGCAAAGGAAGAACAAACAATAATTTAGTAATCATAAGGGTGATGAAGGTTATGAGAGGGCAAATATATGATGACTAGAGGGTGAAAGCAAGTGAATCTCCCTGGCCAAGGGCTCTAACAAAGTCCTTCATGAGGAAGTAGCTTTCAGATGAGGCCTTAAGGAGAGCAAAAGAGGGTCAGAGTGAAGATGAGGGGAGTGTGGTCCAAGCTCAGAAAATCAAAGGGACCTCATGCCAGGTCTAATTGTTTATGTCCTATTAACAATACTGCTGGTCATTAAGTGGAACCCTAAAAAAAATACGGTGCATGTGTTTATTCTGTGAAAAAAAGAAGAAATAAAGGATCTTTTCTTTATTATCTGCACATACAAATATTAAAAAGCTGCAAATCACAGTAATTAAGACCTTCATGGACTTGGGCTTGAATTTCATCTCTTAATGTTAACCACTTTTCTTCTCTGAACTCCTTTATGACAACTGCAATCTAGAAGCTGGGTTAGAACTGTATGGTTTCTTCCAGTTTGGTAATTTAAAAAATCTCATGTCTCTAACTAATCACTTAGCTACAGCCAGTGAGGTCTCTCTTGGATCCACAGCTCAGATTTCATTCTCCCCCTGCTGCTCTAAAATCACTTTATGATTTTAGATATTTTATCTAAATTGGCTATAATTCTAAGCAACATCTAGGCACTAAAGTGTTGTTTGTAGGTCAGGCCTCCATCCTGAAGCAACATGGTGCCTAATCAGTAGAGCCATCACCTGTAATTCCCTAATGGCCTTATCTTCTATAATTCCCACCACGTTGCAATGGATTCTGGAACAAGGACAGAAATTACATGAATATAGATAGATACAGATATAGATATAGGCTACATACTCATACATACATATATATATATATTATCTCCATACACACACATGTATATATATTGACATTACATGTGTAAAATGAGAAATATATGTACGCTCATTATAGAGTTAATAAACCACTTGAATTTTTCAGCCATTCTGTCTGCGAGATCTAACCATGTTTTGGAAGTGGATCAGATGAGGCTTAGACAATGGCAAGAGATGAAGAGACGCTCATTTATCTTTCAAAGAAGCCTAGAGGGCTATGAGCCCAAGCTGTTGGTTGTTCATGGTCACCTGGAAGTTTCCAAATGACTCACACAAATGTGTTTGGACCATGGACATCTTCATCTATAGTTCAGCAAGCGAGACACTTGGGACTTGGGATACTCAAAGCCAGCCAAGAAGTACAGCCAGGCTCTGTACAATAACAGAGGGTTATTGTACAATAACAAAGGGTCCAGGCCAATAACGGAAGCACAGGAAGTAGGACCTGACCCTTGGGTGAAAAGCTCCAGGTAAGTTGGCTGATTTTCAGAATTGCAATTCATTCTTTGCAGAGAGAGAGAGAAAGCTTAGACACAAATGGTGAGAGAAGAGTCCAGATAGTAAAGCAGACCACACAGGGACCTTGCAGGTGACTGTGTCTCAGAAGCTATGTGGATACAGTTCCTCTCCATGTCTGCAAATACCAGTTCTCTACCATAAAAAAAGTGAAAAAATAAATCAACAACTGAAAACATTTCTGCAACATGAATAACCAAGGAAGAATCCACATCATCTACAAATCAAATAGAAAAAGAAAAAAACTACACGATAGAAAAATGAACTTTGAAAGGGAAGGAAATATGAATAGCCCATAAATCTACTATTTTAACATCATTATTAATCAGGAAATTTATTGAGATAACTTTCTACCTCATGAGACTGGCAACATTGAAAAAAGAAGTCTAATATTATCATGCATGTTGAGGATGTGGAACAATAGGACTTCTCGTTCATGGCTAGGGGGCGTGTAAACTGTTACGCCCACTTAGGAAAGGGTCTATCCTTACACGATAGAGTTAAACATGCATACTGTCAAGGCCGAGCAATTCCATTTGTAGGTGTACATTCTAGAAAAACTTTTGCATATGTGTACTGGGAGACAAGTTCAATAATGCTCTACAGCAGCAGCATTTGTAATAACAAAAGAATAAATATTCCAAGTGCCCATCTTCAAAGGAATGTGTCTATAAATTAAGGTGCATCTGTACAGTAGAATGCTACGCAGCAATCAGAGTGAATGAATCGCAAAGCAGCACGCATAGATCTTAAATTATAATTTTAAGCATAAAAAGTAAGTTGTAAAAGAATGCATTCCCTATGATTCTTTGTATATTATCTAAAACAGGCAAAAGCCGTGTTTGGGAATGCATACCTCTGTGGAAAATCTATAAAGTAAAGCAAAGAAAGAATAACAGAAAATCTGAAGAGCATTTTCCTCTAAAAAGGAAAAAAAGAGGTGATCAGAAAGGGACACAGGGATGACTTTCATAGTTCTGATAATGTTTAACATTCTATTTCTCAAGCGAAGTCATAGATCATAGGTATTTGTTTAAATGTTATTTTAAAATACACACATCCTTCCCATGTACTTGTATAAAAAGATATATTTAATAAGTAAAAGATAATTTAAAATGAAATACAGTTATGAGGCAGTAAGACTATTTCCAAACTGTCATCAAGATGGTTGTTGTATAGTACCTGTCAAGGAAGGAGATTGGCTTAAAAATGTATAATTGGCTTAAAAATGTATCTCATAATAACAACCAGAAGAAGATGGACAAGGTGAGATTTATCCCACAGTGTTATGTGGACATCCAGCAATTCCTTTTTTTTTTTTTTTTTTTTTGGTACGCGGGCTTCTCACTGTTGTGGCCTCTCCCGTTGCGGAGCACAGGCTCCGGATGCGCAGGCTCAGCGGCCATGGCTCACGGGCCCAGCCCCTCCGCAGCATGTGGGATCTTCCCGGACCGGGGCACGAACCCGTGTCCCCTGCATCGGCAGGCGGACTCTCAACCACTGCGCCACCAGGGAAGCCCCAGCAATTCCTTCATAGTTATGAGTTTTCTAGGACAATTTTCCAAATCCAATATTTGCTGATAGTGGTAGGAAGACTATTCCTACTATAATCCAGCCACTTTCCTAAGTGTCTGTATAAAAATTATTTCCTTTAATCTTCACAATAACCTAATAGGGTAGGTACTAATACTAGACATATTTTACCCATGAGGACACTGAAACTAAGATGTTTGTTTAAAACGAAGAAGCTATAAAGTGGTAGAGGCTGAACTAAACTAGATAACATTTGGACCCAAGTTCTTTGGTCTAAATCATGCTAAACTGTCTCTTTGAGTTCCATATGATTGTATTTAAACATAAGAACCTGAGTTCAAAAGTTTCCATTTACGGGCTTCCCTGGTGGCGCAGCGGTTGAGAGTCCGCCTGCTGATGCAGGGGACACGGGTTCGTGCCCCGGTCCGGGAGGATCCCACGTGCCGCGGAGCGGCTGGGCCCGTGAGCCATGGCCGCTGGGCCTATGCGTCCGGAGCCTGTGCTCCGCAGCGGGGGAGGCCACAGCAGTGAGAGGCCCGCGTACCGCAAAAAAAAAAAAAAAAAGAAGAAAAGTTTCCATTTACTCCTCTTTTTTTTTCCCAAAGGAATAGATGCATCCACCCTCCTCTCTTTTGAATGTCTTACTTTAAGCGCTAGCTATATATTTCATACAGCACGAAGTGATGAATTTTGGTATATGATTCTACTCATGTTTCCTCTGTCTTTGATGGTAATTCTGAGCTATAATGTGAAAGGCAGACTGAGAGAGGCCTCCTGCGATTTCTTCTAGCAATCTATTAATAAAGCTATTATTATGAATAATAAATTTCTCTTTATTAGCTTTTCATTTGCCAAAACTTTTTTTGCCTTATTTAGAAGATTTAAAAAATAAGTTTTTGGCCCCCTAAGTAATTACTTTTATTTCTAAGAATTTAATCTAAGAAATATCCAGAGAAGAGTTTTATGGTGTCATTTTCAGTTGTCCAGCATCCATTCCCTTTTTTCTGATTGAAGCCCTTGGATTTTTCTTTGGGAAATGATTCTTTCTCTTTGTGATTTTGGTAGGACTGTAAATAAAGATGCCATGTGTTCTCTTGGCCAAATAGTGGGCATGGAACAAGGTAAACCTTACGGACCCTCTTACCCAGACTTCAGTGGAGGTGACTCAAGGTCAGAAAATAGTTGAAGTTGATTCATGTCCATGGTAGTGACCTGAATAGACTTTCCATTAGCTTCTGGTACTTGGGTCTTCAGAGCTTCCCAGATACATCTCCTTTCTGATGTCTAGTCATTTCGCTTGTGATTCAATTTCGTAACTTACCTCAATCATTCCAGTAAATTCTTTCTCCCTTCAAGCTAGCCATGATTGACTTCTGTTCCTTAAAACTGAAGGATCCTGGTTGAACTATTATCCAAAAATGTATTACAAGACACTTATCATTGTATTGTTCATACTAGTGAAAAAAGAGGAAATGTCTACAACACAAGAATAGTTTACATAAATAAGGATTTATTCAAATAATGAAGTGTTCTACAACTATTCAAATTAGTGATGTAGTTTTATATTTACTGACTTGAAAAATGTTTGCAACATATTGTTAAGTGAAAAAGCAAGTTACAGAACAGTATTTATAATATGATTCATTATATAATATCATTATACACCAACCTATTAATAGTGATCACTCCTGGGTAGTGGGGTTATGAATGTTGTATTGCTTCACTGTATTTGCTAGTTTTTCTTCAATGTATTTGCAACTCTCAAGAGAAAAAATGTATTATTTTAATTTATGCTCATGAACAAATACATTTTTCTGGAGGAATTTTTAAGCTACATATCTAAGAAATAAAAATGAGAATCCCAAATATACTATTCCTAAGCGTTTCAATAAAGCACTACCGTTTTTCATGGGACAGATTTCTGCTCCGTGTTTTTTGCAGCCTAAGTGATGGGCCAAATCAAAAACAATGAAAAGAACTTGAGAGAAAAGTATCAATGGCTTAAAGAAACTACTGGTCAGCCTTATCACAAATCATAGTATGATTAGTTATACTTTAAAAACGCGTCAGAGTTGTATAGTGGGAAAATCACTGAACTGGAGTCAAAAGAAATGGGTTTCACCCCAGATCTGTCACTAACTAGCTCCATATCACTGGGCAAGTCACTTAACCTTTTAGTCCTCATACATAAAATGAGAGGCAGAAATAGATTCTCTCTCTAGAGTCTAAGATTCCTCAATTTATAAAAGGGTATAGAAACTCATTTCCGTGTTCAACCTGTTGCATTATTTGTCTAGCATCTCCTCTGGTTATAGCACCTGTTGTTGAAGTGGGAAGCCAATCTCAAACCATCAGGTGTTTAATAAATCAGACATAGTGAGTTTGTTCTGGCTAACGGAGAGTCAGTGGTCGGTTCAGATATCACTGTGCACCAGGGACCTTTCCAGGATGGATTGGGAAAGAGGTACTTTCTTTCTACTAGAATGGATTAAAACTGCAAGATAGTTTCCCTTGAAGTCATCTTTGCCACCAGAAGAGGAGACCATGGATGAAAATTATACCCATAGATAGGAAAGTAAGTCAATATGAGAAGAAAGAGAAAACCCTCATATTATCATTTGAACAACTGAATCCAGCCATTCCCGAAATCATTATGATAGCTAATCAATTAACTTCCCTTTTAGAAAGCTTAAGCCCGTTTAAATTGGATTGCGGTGATGGTTAATTTTTTACAACAACTTGACTGGGCTAAGGGATGCCTTGATAGCTGGTGAAACATTATTTCTGGGTGTGTCTGTGAGGGTGTATCCAGAAGAGATTCCCATTTGAATTGGTGAACTGAGTAAAGCAGATTGCCCTCCCAATGTGGGTGGGCAATACCCAATTCACTGAGGGCCCACATAGAATAAAACGTGGAGGAAGGGTGAAGTTGCTCTCTCTCTCTGCTTGAGTTGAGACACCCATCTTCTCTTCTCCTGCCCTGGGACAGTGATGCTCCTGGTTTCAGATTCAGGTGGAGACTTACATCACCAGTCCTAGCCTCTGCCCTCCTCCTCCCTGCCATTCCAGGCCTTACACCATGAGCTTTCCTGGATCTCCAGCTTGCAAATGGCAGACCATGGGACTTCTCAGACTCCATAACCACGTGAGCCAATTCCTGTAATTAACTAATTAATTAATTAATTAATTATCCTATTGGCTTCATTTCTCTGGAGAACCCTGATACCGTTGCCGTTGCTAGAAACCAAAAGGGTCCTATCTTTTACTATCTCTTTCTAGGTTGATAAACTTCTTTATGGAGTAAAACTGCATAACATTTATTCTAAAAGTCAAATCTATAACAAAAAACCTACCTGCATAGGGAGTCACAAATTTCATCCTCATTGTCACAAAAATCTGGGAAGGTAGTTATTATTATCTTCATTTTAAGGACAAGGAATGTGAGGGGTTTTTTTAAATATAAATTTATTTATTTTTGGCTGTGTTGGGTCTCCGTTGCTGCGCGAGGGCTTTCTCTAGTTGCGGTGAGCGGGGGCTACTCTTCGTTACTGTGCGCACTGCAGTGGCTTCTCTTGCTGCAGGGCACAGGCTCTAGGCATGTGGGCTTCAGTAGTTGTGGCACGTGGGCTCAGTAGCTGTGGCTCGCAGGCTCTAGTAGTTGTGGCACACTGGCTTTGTTGTTCCGCAGCATGTGGGATCTTCCCGGACCAGGGCTCGAACCTGTGTCCCCTGCATTGGCAGGCAGATTCTTTTTTTTTTTTTTTTTTTTTTGCGGTACGCGGGCCTCTCACTGGTGTGGCCTCTCCCGTTGCGGAGCACAGGTTCCGGACGCGCAGGCTCAGCGGCCATGGCTCACGGGCCCAGCTGCTCCGCGGCATGTGGGATCCTCCCGGACCGGGGCACGAACCCGTGTCCCCTGCATCGGCAGGCGGACTCTCAACCACTGTGCCACCAGGGAAGCCCGGCAGGCAGATTCTTAACCACTGTGCCACCAGGGAAGTCCCTTCCTCTCCATTTTACATAAGAGTGATAAACTTCCATTTTTTTAAGCTACTTTTTTTAGTCTCTCTCACTTGCTGCCAAACATAATTCAAAGCGATCCTGTTTATTTGATGGAACTATTGACACATAGAACTGTAAGATTTTAGAGCTGGAAGGAAGTTTTCAGGGCCTTAAGTCCTATATTCACATTTCAGAAGTGGGGACCTTAAGTCTTTAAAAGAGGGGACTGTTCTTTTAAAGGTGAATCAATAATCATTTTAGTTATCTCTTTGCTTGATAAATGCCCTTACATTTTAATCCAATGGCATAAATTTCTTGGCACCCAAACTGCTCTGATTATTTAGCCAGTTTGATTTCAACTTTCTTAAGGAATCAATAGGAATAATTGAAAAATAAAACATGAGGTTTTTATTTCATATATTCATGAATTTGGATCCCACTTGTATCTACTTTTTGACTCCAGAACTTCCTGGTCCTTACTCAGTTCAATTACTTGTACATTTCAGCTGATAACACTTACTTTATAAAATTTTAAGAAGATGATATAATGAGTTGATGTCTACGAAACACCAGTGTCAAATACATAGCAGGAGCTCAATCAATATAATTTTATTCTTTCATATGGGGAACACAGCCTCACTCCACAGTTTGGACAGTGTGGTGTGATGTAATAAATATTTATCTGGACACAACCTGGGTTTTATTCTATTACCCCATCCACTGAGTATTTGATTTTTAACAATACTTAACTTATTAAACCCTTATTTTTCAAGATGCAAAATTAGTTTCATTGTATATCATATAGGTGGTGACAATGATTAGATATAATTTGTCCAAAGACTCTGATATATAGTAGGTGTTCACTAAATAGAAGCTATTATTAATGCTGCGGTTCCACTGCTACTCCTGGCAACATACATTTCTTAATATAACAGAAGTTTCTCTGGATTCACTGCAGTAATGAGAGGAAAACTAAGAATAGTCTGACTTTGGGGTCTTCAAACATTTTTATTATTCTTACTGAAAGACATGATGGGATAACTCAAGTCCTTTTTAAGTACATTTAGAGGTACATTTAGAAAAAATGATAAATAATTTAAATTAACTTGCCTCTTTTGGTTATAAATGAGGGAAACCCCAATGAACACTGACGTGAGCACCACACACCCCAAAATGTACTGTCTACGTAATTGAGAAGCCTCAGCCATGGTTCAATGTACATATTTAATCTGCATATTTAATTAAATATGTACATATTTAATGATGCCATCATGCACGTGCTCTCTCCCGCCCTCCTCCTACTCGTAGTTCTGCCTTCATCTATTTCAGCATTTTTACTAGTTGAGTTACCCCCACAAGATGGCAAAGATGTCCACCAATAGCGATAAGCTTACATCCTATCAGCTTAGCCACCTATGAAAAAGAGAATGTCACTTTCCCACCAGTGTTTGAAAATTAAATTAGTAGAGAAGAAGTAGATTATGAAGGGCTTTGTGTGCATATCAAGGATTTTGGCTTCATCATGAAAGCCATAGGGAACCATTGAAAATTTCCAAGTTGGAAATATTCTCTCTCCATAATAGACAATGTAAGAGGGTAGCAAGAGTAAAAGCATGGAGATGAGTTGGAAAGTAGTTGCAGAAATTTAGGTGGGTCATTAGATCATGAACTATAGTGATGGCAACAGAGACAGAGAGGAGAATTCTGAATCAAGAAATCGTTTTGAGGTCAAATTGATAAGATATGGCTACTTCTATGGGGAGAAGTAGAAAGAGTGATTCAGGGTATTTCTAAGTTGAGCAAATTAGATCTTAGCGGAGTTACTTGAAACTGGTAATCTAAGAAGAATGTCGGTAGGAGGAAGTGAGGAGTTCAATGGACAACTTGAGTATGACCTGTCTCCACAAGTAGAGATGCTCGTAATTGGAAATATGTCCAGAGCATTGTAGAACTGTGGAGACCAGAGATACAGTGTGAAAAAGAATTGAGGACAATTCACAGAGGCACACTTCAAGTGGGTAACTGACAAATTAGAACAAATTCAGGGCAGGAAGCCATGATGATGAGGTGCCTGAGAGTTAGTATCCAGTGGCCAGGTATTTTATCTGTCTGTTTCTTATTATTATGGTGAATAATTAAAGTATTTCAATGAGTGCAGGGTTTTCTCAGGAGTACTAAATACTCAATGAAAGGAAATTGTTATTAAGAATCAAAGAAGGGGGCTTCCCTGGTGATGCAGTGGTTGAGAGTCCGCCTGCCGATGCAGGGGACACGGGTTCATGTCCCGGTCCTGGAGGATCCCATGTGCCGTGGAGCGGCTGGGCAGTGAGAGGCCCGCGTACCGCAAAAAAAAAAAAAAAAAAAAAAGAAGAATCAAAGAAGGAAAGAGTTGCTTGGCTCTAAAAAACAAATAATATGGCAGCTGGTAACGGATCAAGTGATGCACTAATGCATGTACATGTATATCAAATCATACTGTTGTACACCTTAAATATATTATATAATATATTATATTATATATTATATATATTATATATATATAATATATTATATATTATATATATTATTAAATATATTATAATTTTGTCAATTATACTTCAATAAAGCTGGAGAATTATCTTAAAAGTCATTAAAACTATTTCCAAGGGATAGAAAAAGAAATTTTCTGCCTACAAAACAAGGCACCCTGAGAACACTCCCCACGACTTAAATAACCCTGCTCATGCCCTTTGGGATTTTGTAGAAATACATTTCAAAGGTAAAAGAAAAGCAATATCTAGCAATGTGCATTAGACCCAGAGAAAATTGAAAACTATAACGTCAATTGTCCTCTATTTGCAACTGAATACCTTCTGCATAAGCCTAGTGAGGCTCGTCAGGCTAATGAAATTTGGGACTTGATCGCATTTCTATAGAAAATGAATTAGAGATGAGACTCACAGAAATTTTAGTACTGGGAAATGCCTTAGAGATGTTTGGTACAACCCACTTACTTTATAAATGTGAAAGTGAAACCCAGAGAAGTCAAATGACATCCTCAAACCCTGGAAGCTCGTTTTAGTAAAAGAGTAACTGCTAGAACCAAGTCAACTTGGAGATGTCTGTTCTCTTTCACTCTGTAGAAAATACACCGCTGCGGTTGGTGCCGATCTGCAGGAATGGGATACCCTTCCAATGCGGGTCACACATGAAAAAGAAGATAATGATTTGATCTATTTGTAAAGGGTTAGCTTTCCTTTTCTCAGTTTGCAGAGAAATATGAAGCATTCAAGTTTTCTCTAAAAATCAGTAATAGGAAACACACTCTTTTCGTAAGCAAGCATTTAAGAACTTGTCTGGGCCCCTGAGAAAGGCAGAGACCAAACAGAGAAGACAGAAGATCAGAGAGAGGAAAAGATACATGTTAGGATGTAATAAGGAATAGGAAAGGTAGAAGAGGAAGAGGGGGGAAAGTAAGAAAAGAAGTAGAAAAGAGCAATAAGAGAAGACAGGAAGTAATAGAAAGAAAAAGGGGAAAACTCAAACGGAAACCGTTAATCCCAATATTAGGAAGAAAGTGAACATATAAGGTGAAGCGTACTCCAGAATCAGAGAAAGAGCACATTGGTGTACGAGGTGCACTTACTGGATCCTGTAATATTGTATGAAGAGTTATTGCTTGGCCATACATTAGAGAAATGACATTAGAGAAAATCATGTCCAGTTAATACTATCCTTTGGACAGTATTTTCTATTTATCATTAAGAACAACAGTATCTACCATTTTTAAAGCTCCTACTGTGTACCAGGTACTCTACAAGGGTCAGTGCTAACCTTCAGAATATGTGAGTATTATCATGTTTCCTGACAGAAAGCGAAGGTCTTGAGAAGTAACTTGCCCAAGTTCACCAGGAAACAGCTTTCTTCTTTCCATTTAAAAGTGTTGTTATATGAGGAATAAGGCTAGTTTCTCCCCAAATAAATCAAGAAGATTTTACAAGTTGTAAAGTAAGAACTTTGATTTTAGAAATCCTTTTGTTCTGTAATTCAGCACCAAAAACAATTCTCAGAACATTTTGAGCATTCAAACCACATTTGTTGAATGAATAAGTAAGTGGACGGCTGGGTGGATCCACCAGTATTTGTTGAGAATTATGCCTCCCATACTGGACACTGAAGATACAGAGGTGACTAGATATGTAAACAATTATAAGATATTTTGATGAAAGTTGAGGCTGTAATTAGAAAACCCTAGTAAACCAAACAAAGACGCAGTTTCTAGGGTCCTAGACCCTGAATTGTAATTTCTTGGAGGTGGGAGGATTAGTAACCTGTAGTGTAAAAACTTCCCCAGGTGACTCTTATACACATTATTGTTGAGAACCATCACTAGGTTCAGGGTTTCTTAAATTTGCCCAAAGATAATATCCCCGAAGGATAAGCATACAAGTCCAGGGTCCCAGCCCAGACCAAGAGAATCAGAATATCTTGGGTTACTGTCTGTGTCTTCCTTTGCTGGTCAGCTAGGACTTGCTGGGTATGTGATAAATTGCAGAAAACGAATAACAAAATTGTAGGGGTGAGTATTGCCCAGTGTACTGAGGACAGCCCTGGTTGCGATTTTCTTCTTCAAGATGACGCCTGAACAAGAATTCCTAATGTAATTACCATAATCGTTAATTAGAAACTTTCTCTCTGCAGGCCACTGGGCTTAGATCATTCATTCAGACAGCATCTCATTACATTCTCACCACGACAGGAGGAGGTCAACATTCTTAGCATACTCTTGTTAGAAATGGGGAAAGCGAGGCTCCAAGAGCTTGAGAAACATGGCCAAGGTCACCCAGCTAGGTCTGAGAGAGCCAGAATTCAAATCCAGGTCTGCCTAGCTGGAACTCTCCATCAGCAATTACTATGATCCTTTATCAACCACATTTTTGTTTATTCTGCTCCCAGCCTCTCACCTGCCTGGATTTCCAAATTTTCCCTGGTTGCCATACAACAAGCCTCCCCAGGAAACTTTTTCCCCCAGGCTAACTATGACCTTTAGCTCTTGATAAGATGTGCTAAGGTATCTCTGCTTTGGGGTGAAGCTAGACTAACAGCGGAAATTGCGAGGCTAATTAGGAAGTTGTAGGATCATAGGTAAGTTTTGTAACTGCAGACAAGCCCTCGGTTATTTAATCTGTCAAATAGGGATATTGAAGTATACCTTGCTAGGCTGTTGTGGGAATGAACCAAATAACATAAATAAAGAAACTTGCACATGTCCGTCAAGGCTCTGACAGATATTAATTCCCTCCCCTTCTCCGACTGCTGGAGCTGAACTTTGCACTACATCTGAGTGGCAGAAAGTTCTATTGTCACCAGGAATTAGCTTGTGAGTGCAAGAAGACTCAGGCTCATAGAATGCTTTCAGATCTATTTTAAGGGCATTCAAGACAATGACCTTCCTCTCATCCATCTATATCCCCGCCCCCATCACAGTGCCTGGGGCTGTGTCTGGCATATAACAAGTATCAAATGGGTATTTGAATGAAAGACTTTCCTATGAAAACACGGCAAGCCTGGTCACATTCACCATCTATCTTAAGTCTCCTTGCAAGTGTGGAGAGTTTAGCCTAGAGGTTTAAAGCATGGAGGCTAGAGTCAGACCACTTGGGATTAAACCCTTTCTCCTCCACTTACTATCTGTGTGACCTGGAGGAAGTTACATAACGCCTCTGTGTCTCAGTTTCCTCATCTGTAAAATGGGGATGAGAAACCAACCAACATCATAGTGTTGTCATGACAACATAGTGAATAAAGTGTTTAGAACAGTGCCTGGCAGATGGTACATGTGATAAAAAGTCAGTTATTATCATTGTTATAATCATCCCATCTTATGGATGAGAAAGCTAAGGCTCAAATGATTTGTCTGCAGTCGTCAAGTAGCTCTGTGGCATGACTGCTGTCTTGGACATCTAGCCATAGGCTCCGGCCATTAATGGGGGCTTCTCAAGTTTTCCCTTGGGATTGGAGAAGTGCTGCGGAGGGTGGAAGGCAGGAAAGGAAAGCAAAAGTCAAGCATTTTCCAGAAGGGATCAGCTTATCCCTTATCCCTGGGGAGCTTATAGCTCTCCCCATCTTCCTCGACCTCCTACCCCCATACGTACATTTCAAGCTGCTATTCTCATAGTCTGCAAGCAACGGGATGCAAACACCCATTGAAGGAAATGCCCTGCGCTAAGGACCCATGGTCTCAACACAGCTTTATTAAAAACTAAGTCGCAAATTATAACACTCACCGGGGAAGACTTGCTTTCCTCCCAATTACAGTTAATAGAAGAAAATTAATGTAGCGATTAATGTGGCTGTTCTTACAGCCCAATGTGATATGTGCAGGGACACAGCTCCCATTATAACCACGGCCTGATGACAGAACCAGGGCCTAGAGCTTAGCAAAGTTTTGCTTTGCCTGTGTTTAAACTCTCAGGTCATAACTTACTTAAGAAACACACGAAAGAAGAGATTATTTAACATTTTAGAGGTTCCCATGAGCCATAAATCATTTTCACACGTGCCATATTTGTTGAAAAGGACAGAACACATTCAATTTTACAGTATATTAAACTTCATCTAATTTGAACGTAAGAACAGGCCAGCAAAATAAATGACCAATTTCTGAAGCAGAAATTACCATTTGGTTGGTGCCATTACAGAGCTGCTGGTATTTTATCATGTTCTTAACATAACATTGCTTGTCTAGCGATGCATAGTTATAATGCTATTCAAAATTAGAAGGCGGTGAAAGAGAAGTGCATGCGTTTTTTTTTTAACAGGTGTCATTTGTCAGATGTTATTCGGAGGGCTTTGTGCTGATGATAATATGCAGATTAAAGGAGAAGCAAATCGGGAAAAAGGAGCCGCCAGGAGGAAAGAAGTCCCCTCTCTTGGGCTTCTAGGAGCTCCAGCTGTCAGGGAGAGAGCGATGGCCAGGTGGCCACAGCCCCCAAACACAGATAACAGTAATTAATTTGCCCTGACAACGTCCAGGGAAAGGAAGTTGGTGGTGTTCGACAAAAAGAAAAATGCCACCCGGAATTCCAATGTGGGGTCTTAGCCTGTATAGTAACAACTGTAATAACCACTGGCAGGTTGCCGGGTCATCTACGAAACGTTTCACATCCATTATCAGGCTGGATGGGCAAAGAAAGCCCCAGAGGTCGTCACCTCGTTCCCTGATTAAACCTGTGTTAGAGGGAATTAGACCTAGGGTTGATAAAGTAAAGGAACTTGCTGGAGTGGTCACAGGTAGGAAAGGCAGAGCAGGGATGCAAAACCAGGCCGATCAACCTTTATTCATCAATTTAGCCGTTCATTCGACAAATGGTAAGCTGCCGGGCTCTGTGCCAGGTGTATGAATAATACAGAGCTTGGACCCCGACTCTCTGGAAAGCTCATGGTCTAAGGAGCCCTAAGCTGAGCACATGAGTTAAATGAATGGATTTGGAATTAAACTGCCTGGGTTTGAATCCCAGTTTGTCACTTAAAAACTGTGTGACCTTAAGCAGATTACTTAACCTCTCTGTGACTCACTTTTCTTCTCTGTAAAGAGGACACACTAGTAGCACCTATAGCACAGACTCATGAAAGTGAAATCGGTTAAGCTGCACCTGGACAGCGCCCAGCTCACTGTCACTTATTATCTGCTTTACGTCCAACCTGTACATTCTCTGTCACTGGCTAATCCAAGTCACCATCATCTCTCACCTGGAGTTCTCTGCCTCTGACCTGGTCGTCCAGGCTCCTCGGTCAATTTTGCATAGAAACCCCCCGGGGGAAATCTGTGGAGAGAAAATCCGATCACGCTGTGCCTTCTTCCCATTTCCCTTTGGATGAAGTTCAAACTCCTTATCCTGGCTAAAAAAAGGTCTCCACAATCAGACCCCTGTCCACCTCTCCAACATCTTTCTCTCACTACCCACCCTCTCTAATCTATTCTGCTCTCCACCATACTGAATGACTAACCACTCCAGAGTTTTCTAACCCGTCTCCCATTTCTTTGACTTTGCAAAAGACAATCTCTCTTCCTAAAAGTCTCATTCATGTTTAAGCTTAAAGAGACCCTCCTCTGGAAAGCCAACCCTCATGCTCAAGACTAGCTGAGATGCTGCCATCTTTGCTCCCTGAATTTGGTTCCTGGACCCAATTCCGTGTGTGTGGGAAAGCTTCCTCATACCAACCAGCAATTCTCAGATACCACCAGGGTGTCCAAGAATTCAACTCAACGCAACTCAGTTCTGACGCTATTTACCCAGAGATAGAATCAGATTCCACAGGTTAAGGGCTCAGCCCCACAAGACCACCCTCAACTTCAGATGCCGATCGCCAGCCCAGCTTGTCACCTGTAATTGATCCCCTCCCTGGGTTCTATTAATTTGCTAGAACAGCTCACAATACTCAGGAAACCCATTTACTCACTAGATCATCAATTTATTACAAAGGATATTAAATGATATAAATCAACAGCCAGATGAAGAGATACACAGGGTGAGGTCCTGAACAAAGGAGCCTCTGTCCTCAGGGATCTTGGGACTTGATACAGTGGCACTGAGGCAGGAGATAGACGGGACCCAGGCTGAGCAGCTGGAGTTTGTCTCCCGTGGAAGAGCTGAGCCCCGCCCACATAAAAGACAGAGACCACATATTTCTCATTCTCAAGGTCAAGGAGACCTTCCCGAGTATACATGTGCAGAAAGCCTCCTTGGAGGTCAAAAAGGGAGCGATGTCAACCTTCCCATAGGCCTCTTCACTAGAACCCATCTTGGCTAAGAGATGTGCACGCACGCATGGGAGGATCCTGAGATAAACCAGATACGGACTCAGAACCAGGCAAAGCAAGATGATTGGCCAAAGGAAACCTGGAAGAAATGCCCCATAAAAGTGATACAAACTACCACGAGGGCGCAACTTTCTCTCTGAGTCCACCCATGCATCTGTGTATCCACACGTACTCTTTTCCCTCCTAATAAACACTTTACTTGTTTCACTACTTTCCGTTTCTTTGTGGAAATTCATTTTCTGCAAAGCCGAAGGGCCAGAGGCCTTGTCACTGGCCACTGTTCCTGGTGGTCTAGTGGCTCTCACTGAAGCAGACTGACTTCAATCTCTGGCTGGGGAAATGAAATCATGCTTCAAGCCACTGCAGGTCGAGGCCACTTGAGATCAGCACATGGAAGGGCTCTGGTTTCCCAACCTGGAAATTCTCAGAACCCCTGCTTTTGGGTGTTTATGGAGGCTTCATTATATAGGCATGATTTGATTAACTCATTGGCCATTGGTGATTGTTTCAACATCTAACCCCTCTCCCCTCCCTGGAATTCAGGGGGTGGGACTGAGACTTCCAATGCTCTATTCACAGTTGGTTCCCTTGGCAACTAGCCTCCAACCTCAGGTGCTTTCCAAAAGTCACCTTCATGACATAAACCCAGCTGTGGAAAGGGCCTTGTTATGAATAACAAAACACCCATTTCACTTTTATGGCTCTGAAGTGTTTTCAGGAACTGAGGACAAGAGACCAAATATGATAATAAAAGATGCTCTCATTGCTCTTATCACTCAGGAAATTCCAAGGGTTTTGGGAGCTGTGAGCCAGGAACTGTGGATGAAAACCAAATACATATGAGAAATATATCTTGGTCATCTGAATGACCAAATAAGTGTATTTCTCACAAACCACAATACCACACTCCCATGGCACCTTGTGTTTCCCTTATCATAGCTCTTCTTATACCATAATAAAATTATTGGCTGTCTTGTTTATTCCTCCCAATGGAGTATGCGTATCAACAGAGTCGGGACTGTGTCTTTCAAGATCTCCGCTTATATCCCAAGTACCAAGCACAGGACCGGGCACAGAGAAAGTTTGCAATATTTATTCGTTGAGTAAATGATTGAATAAATGAGACCCAGCAGCCTCTGAGCTTGGACCTTGACCTCATCCTCTGTAACACCCACAGTAAGGTGAGAAGGGGCTCAGGGCTTGTGCTGTGTGCCAAGGTGTGCCAGGCTGAATCAGGGGTCCCTGCAAGCCTCGGATTTATGCCTCCCAGATCACATAAATCATCATGCGGCAATCTGGCTCCCGAGATGGGGAACCTCCTAAGCTCATAGCTCTCTGCAAAGGAGCCATTGGAATTAGGCATAAATCCACTTCTTGATTGAATAAGCAAACACCCCACTGCTCAAAATGATTTACTAAATTACAATGAACAATGGTAGGCTTGGGAGATGCAAGCATGGACCTGCTTAGCAAGCAGACCTCCTCTAACCATATGGCTTCCTCTGCCTCTGCCCCTCTATGGTACCACCTGTGACTTCTCTCCACCTGCTCGGTACAATCAACATTCATGGAGTCCCCACATCTTGCCAGGTTAGGTGCTTACACATGTATTAGCTCGTGTAAGTAAGTTTAATCTATCCAACAACCCCAGAAATTTGGTATCATTTTTTTCTCCCATTTTTCAGGTGAGGGAACTGAGGTTCAGAGAGGTTAAGAAACACCCAGTATCATAGAGCTAGTAAGAGGCACAGTTGAGATTCAACCTGCAAAATATCCGTCAACAAGCCCAAGAATAAGTCTACTGCAGACCAGATTCTCTGTTGTAGTGTTTCTTCTTTTCGTCCATAAATACCTCTTTCCACTTCCTTTTTTTATGCTTTTTCTTTTACTTTTTTTTTCCAGCTTTACTGAAGTGTCATTGCTATACAAAACACTGCATATAATGAATGTGTACATTTTGAAGAGTTTGGACATATATACAGTGGTGTTACCAATACCACAGTCAAGGTAATAAAAATATCCATCACCTCCCAAAGTTCCCTTTATTGTTTTTTGATTGTTTGGGTTGTCTGTTTGTTTTTGGTGGTAAGTACACTTAAAATGAGATCTACCTCCAACACATTTTTAAACGCACAGTACCCTATTATTAACTATCTGCACTATGTTGTACAGCAGATCTCTGGAACTTTCCCACCTGTATAACTATAACTTTATATCCTTTGAACAATAACCTCCCATATTCCCTCCCCTATCCCCCCATAACCACCATTCTATTGGCTACTTCCTAATGTTAGATTATTTTAGCTGTCTTATATAAGAGCAATCATGCAGTATCTGTCCTTCTGTGACTGACTTATTTCACTTAGCGTGATGTCTTCCAGGTCCATCATGTTGTTGTTTTTCTTTCTCTTCTACTTGCATGAGTCAGGATAGGGTAGGTTATGCTGAAGTGACAATACCCCATATCTCAATGGCTTAATATAACAGAAGCTTTTCTGTTTTTTGTTCAACCTCCACATTTAATATAGTCAAGCTCCAAGTCTTTACTCCACATAGACACTCAGGCACTTAGGCTGACAGTCTCTGCCCTTCTGTAGGGCATCGTTTGGAATGCAGGGTCATCTTGATCACTCGGCAGGAAAACAGAGAGAATGGAAAGTTTAGCACGGGCGATTGATGGCTTTGACTGAGAGGTACACCTGACCCTTCTGCTCCCAAGCCACTTGATAGGACATAATTAGTCATGTGGTCCCACATCCCCACAACAAGATTCAGAAGTACAGTCCTTCCATGTGTCCTAAAGGCTATAACATTTTATTGATGAGTACTGCACCACAGGCTTCTCCCCCTCTTCTTGTTCTCACTCACTTACAGAGGTGAAGCCAAGCACACATGATCCCTGCACTCAGGAAGCTTACTTTATGATTAGGGACACATATGTTAATTCGATAAGTGTGCAAGTAAACCAGTGTCCAGTTCTGTGAAAGATAAACAAATGGCTTTACGAAAATCTATAACAGAAGTGTGATCTAATCTGGCAATAAGGGAAAGCTTTTGTTCAAGTGAAATTTTTGATGGCAAGCCACAGAATCCAACTCTGGCCAAATTAAATAGAGAAGGAATGTAATCAGAGGCTATTGGGTAGATCACAGAAGTGAATCTACACAGCCCTGATTCTTTCAATTTGAAATCTGGGACACGTACTTTTGTTTGGCGAAATAATGTCTCTTTTGTGGCTCAAAGAAATTCTGGAAACAAAAGTATCTGGCTTCTACAGATGCCAAAAAAGAGTGACAAGTGTCCATTGCAGCTACTCTGAGAAAGTAATAGTGGAGCTGAGATTTAAGGGAATAACAGGATCTAACAAAAGGAATAGGAAAGGGAGCAATAATCGTATACTTTCCTGTCCCCATCTAAAAAATACAATTACATACAAAAGTAGAGAAGATAATATAAAGAAACTCCATGTACCCATCACTTTGCTTCAACAATAATGAACTCCACATGGTTTCATTTATACCCTCATCCACTTTTCCCTGCCTATGTATAATTATAATATACCTACATATCCCAGACACCATGCAAATAGTTTATTTGTATATATATTATTTATTTTGATATCTTTATTGGAGTATAATTGCTTTACAGTGTTGTGTTAGTTTCTGCTGTACAACAAAGTGAATCAGCTCTATGTATACATATATCCCCATATCCCCTCCCTCTTGAGCCTCCCTCCCACCCTCCCTATCCCACCCCTCTACGTCATCACAATGTATATATAGTTATTAAAAAATAACAACTTATTTAGGAAAACAACATAACCCTGATGCAATTATCACACCTAAATATACAATAATTATTTGTTATCACCAAATACCCAATTAGCATTTACATTTCCTTGATTGTCTCAAAAATTGTTATTCAGTGCAATTGATCTGACTCCAAATGAAGTCCATATCTTGTGACTGATTGACATGTCTCTTATCTCTCTTTTAAGATGTAGGTCTGTCCTCAATATATTTTCCTTGTAATTGATAAGAAGGCATTGACACAAAGTCAGATATAGGCATAGATACGAAAATTACCTAGACATAGTTATAGGCAAAAACATAAATATAGATAGCTAGAAAAAAAACTGAGTCACGTGTTCCCATAGTTTGAATTATGCCAATTGTTCCTCTATCTCTTGTATTTCCTATAAATTGGTGTAGACCCAGATGCTTGATCAGATTCAATTTCAAGTTTTTGGAAGTACACATCATGGGAGATGTGTACTTCCATTAGAAGGCACGTCATTTTTGGTTGTCTTCATTTTTATCACGCCATTGCTAATCAATGACTAGACCAATTATTTCATTAGGGATTGCAAAATGGTGATGTTTGTGTTATACTATATCTTCTTTGTTCATTAGGCGGGATGCAGAGTTAATATAGGAAAGTCAGGATAAATGCTTAATTCTTCCCTTTATTTACCAGTTTTCAAAACAATGAATTGGTTCTTCAGCATTTTCCAATAGTAAACAATAGGTTGTTTATTTTTTTAGAATCATCATGAACTCATGAATTTAAAAATACTTGATGCAATTTAATTTATTGAAGTTAGGATCCTTGTTATTTTGCTCTGGTGGTCCCAGTTTTGGCCAGAGGGATCTTGTCATGTTGGTTTCTGAGTCCTTGTCTCAACCCTACAACTCTCTGATAGCTCTCTTGCTTTCTAGAAAAACAATATACTTCAGGCTCATATTGCACATTTTCTACCATACTCCTGGATTTAGCTATTTTGCCAATCAGCCTTGGCTGCTCTGAGTGAGAAATGGTATTTAGAGATAATAATATGAGCAGTAGAAGTATTCATTGCCAATGAGTTGGTCATTGTTTCTAGGCCTTTTCAGTGGGCTCCCTTCATACTTATTCATCCTCTTCTTCCAGACCTTCTTGACATCAAAGACCATGAGCTTTTACCACTATGAAAGCAGCTCTTTTGCCCCTTTCCCATTTGCCCATTTCTGTTCCCCTGTAACCTTAAAAGAACCTAATTATAGGAATGAGATCACTAGGCAATTTAACCTAACTCTTGACTTATGCTGTCCTGAATGCACACCATGCCTCGTCTAACCTGTTGATTCTTTTCCCAGAAAAAATAAAGTAAGAATGAAGAATGAAGTAGTTAGAGAATGCTTAGCCCTGTACCCTCAACAGCCCCCTAAGGAATCCTGCAGGCAGATCACCCAGGCAAGATAACATCAGAAGAGAGAGTCAGCCAGTCTGCGTGCAGTGGAGATTGGTGCAGGACCGAACTTCTTGCCTCTGTGACTCACTGAGATTCTTCCCCCCATTTTTTTCCTTTAAAAAGTGTCATGGCTGAGCAGAATCTTGGGAATTGGTCTCTGGACACAAGCCTACCTTCTCCCCAGATTGCCAGCCTTTCTGATTGAAGCATCTTTCCTTTCTACTGCACTTGCCTCTTGAATTTTTGGCTTTTGAGCGGTGAGCAGCCAAACCTGGGTTCAGTAACAACTGCTTGTTGCTGGAGTCTAAGCAACAGTCAGTAGCAAACGTAAAGGCTGGTGGTGAAGACATTGCAGGTGGCCAACCATCGAAAGCAGACCCCCCCTGCTTCCCCGGCCAAAGGATTCATTCCTCTTGAGTTGACAAGAAGTTTGAGCACAGTGTCCTTCTTCTACCAAGCAGGGGGCTGGGGGGAGAGCCAGGAAAAGCCTCAAGTCCCTGGTTGGGAAGTAAGTCATTCCTCAGCTCTTCTCTGCACCTCTACCTCCTGATCCAATCCTCCCTCATCACTCGCAAAGCTATTATAGCAACCTCAGAACTCTTTTTCCTGAAGTCTATAATCAAAGTTCCAGCCACTGCAGCTGTTTTAAAGTATCAGTGAGATCCTACCTCTCCTTTACCCAAAACTCTCCAAAGGTTCCTCCTCTTTCCCAAAGTAAAAGCCAAAATCCTCGCAGTGACATATAGGGCTGCTCCTTGTCAGCGTCACCACCTCTCTGGGACTTGTTGGACTGCTGTATCCCAAGTGCCAGCCGTGTCGAAGACACTCAACAAACGTTTGTCTAGTGAAGAGTAAATGAGGCAGAAGTCCCTTGCAGGGCAGTACGCTGAGATTGACATGATAGGAAATGGTTCTCAATGATCCCTGCCTCCTGGCGTTCACAGCTTTGTATAATCTCTTCCCCTTGAGTGTGGGTGAGACCTGTGACTTAATTCTAACCATTAGAATTGGGCAAGGGTGATAGAATGTATGTGATTACGTGTATATGATTATGTACTAAGATTGTAGTGTTCATCTTGCTGAGGTCTCTCTCTCACACCCTATTGGCTTTGAATGAGCAAGTTGCCATATTGTGGGCTACCTATGTTGAGAGGCTCACGTGCCAGGAACCGAAGGCAGCCTCCAGCAATAAACTGGCTTATAATCAGTCTTATAATCATAAGGAATTGCCGTATTCCAACAAAGGCAGTGCGTTGCTGATTGCAGCCCCAGCTGACACCTTGACTACAGCATTATAAGCATCGTTATGAGTGGAGGTCATAGCTAAGTCATGCCTGGCTCACAGAACTATAAGATAATAAGTGTGTGTTGCTTTCAACCACTAAATTTTTGATAATGTGTGTGCAGGAATAGAAACTAACACAAACAGGCTAATACTCATGGTCTGTTATCCATCACATGGAAGATTCTAGGTCTAACACAGTGTATCAGTTAGCTTTTGCTGTGTAACTAGCCATTGCAATAACTCAGTGGCTTAAAACGACAGCATAGTTAGTTTATGACTCTGGCTTAACTGTGGTTTAACAGTTAACCCAAGGGTTTCTTGTGGTCTGGGCCAACAGGATCCAGCTCTGCTCAACTCTCCCAGGCATCTTTGGGTAGCTAGCATTCAATCATATCTTGAGCTCCTACAATGAACCAGGACTTATAATTAATTCTTCCATTTATACAAACCACTCTCTCATTCTGATGCATAATCTTTTTTATACAACTAGCACAAACATACCTAAGCCCACGCGTGCGTGCACGCACACACATGCGCACACACACACACACACACATCTTATTCTTTTAGACCCCCTTATCTTTTTACATTTTCTTTCATGCTAGTCCAGTGAATCTTAAATAAAAGAAGCCTTTCAAAATTGCTACTCGCATCCAAACTAGCTCTGTGGAAGAGAAGAAAGCACTTGCCACACAAAACGTTCTGGAAACCAGGCTTCAGGGGGTAAAGGAAGGGTGTCCACTGTCGGCCACAGAGGAGTCTGTGCTATGTCCCTTTTCATGGGAATCTGAAGAAGAGATAAGATTTTAGTAGGATCTTCAACTTTTCATTTTTTCTGGAAGAATTGAAGTTCTGGTTTCCCACGAGAATTTTGTGTTGGAAGTAAGTATTGGGATTACTTGAATGAATTAATTCACTCAACAGAGAGGTATTCATCCTACATGCCAGGCACTGTGCTGGGTGCTTACCGTGGGTAGCGGGCAGAGATCTGCCCTTATGACGCTTATTCTCTAGTGAAGTGAGATGGATGTTTCATAAGTCAACACATAGATGTATCAATATAAGACACTTTTAGAGTTCAGTAAGTGTTATTTTGGACATAAAGTAGGGTAAAGGGGTAGAGTGTGACAAAGGGAGACGCTAGTGTGGTTGCTTTCTATAGGGAGTTCTTTCTGTGTTTCTCAACCCTACCCAGAACCCATCTGTGAAGCAAGGCAGCCCAAGCAAGGAGACTTAGATCTCTCATGCAAGTGGGAACCATGGTGAGAAGAATGGCAAAGGTGAAACAGATACAGCTAAGACATGTGCCTAAACAAAGCCCGAAGTCACGGATCAAAATTTGGGGATGATGGGGGCTTGGGAAACAGAGGAATCCCAACAGAGATTGTCAATCCTGGCTTCCTATTGGAATCACTGGGGAACAATTTTTTTTTAACTTCTTTTTGATGTGGACCATTTTTTAAAAGTCTTTATGGAATTTGTTACACGATTGCTTCTGTTCTATGTTTTTTTGTCCATGAAGCATGTGGGATCCCAGCTCCCTGACCAGGGATCAAACCCACACCCCCTGCACTGGAAGGTGAAGTCCTAACCACTGGACCACCAGGGAAGTCCCTCACTGGGGAACTTTAAAACATAACAATATTTGAGCTCCCGGCCCCAGTGAATCTGATGTCATTGGTCTCAAGTGGGACCAGGGCATCAGCCTGTAATAAAGGCTCCCCTGGGGATCTTAATAGGAAGCCATGGACGAGAACCACTGGGTCAAGGACCACCCCAAAGGTTTCATCTCTCTTGCTACAATCCACGTGAAATTCTGAATTCTCAGCTTGCTTCCCACACCCTTTTCTTAATTATCCTGTTGTTGATCTTGTTTCCCTGACTCCAGCAGTGACTGACTCCAGAGTTCTAGCCTCTTCTCTCAGGAAGTTTTCCCTGTCTACTGCAGCCTGATGATCCCAGCTTTCATGCATAATGTAATGCAGGAAGAATCACAGCATGATGGAAGAATGCAAATTCTGGTGTCACAGAGGAAGAACGCAACAACGTGATGGAAAAGCCAGCAGGGGAATTCAAAAGATGCAGTGCTCTAAAGAAATGTGGTATAGGGACAACAAGGCTACCTATTTCAAAGACCCTGGACTAGAGTAGCTTAATCCAGTACAGTGGTTCTCAACGTGAGATCCCCAGACCAGCAGCATCACCATCACCTGGGAACTTTAGAAATACAGACTTCATACCTCTTTGAAGCTACTGAATTCGAATCTCTGTGTGGGGAAGGGTGGAGTACAGGAATCTGTGTTTTAGCCAGCCTCCGGATAATTCTCAGGCGAACCCAAGATTGAGAACCATTGTCCTAGTGGATGTTCAAAATGATGGCCGTGCGAAAAATTAAATTATTCTTTGAGAAGCTGATGCACGTACGATGCCTGTTAAACAGATTTCCACCAACCCGTCTTCAGTCTACAACCCCGTGGGTGTGACAAAGATTCTCTCCTATTTACTTGACCTATTCTCGGTTCTTCTGTTCATTCATAAGAAATTACTGAGCACTGGCTTCATCCTGAGTGCACAGTGCCTGCCCTCTCTTAGTGGGGGAGAGCTGTGAACAAATCGTGACAACACAGAGTGCAGGAGTCCATAGACCTCGACCATGTCTTTGAAGCCCAGCAAAGGGAGGAGCTGCCTGGAGCACCTACAAGATTCCCAGAGAAAGTCTGCTTGATCTGTGTCTTGCAAGGGGGCAATCATTCCCAAGACTCAGAGTGGGGCCCAGGAGCCCGGGCAGCAAAGGGCAGAGACAGAAAAGAACACTGCATCTCAAGGCACAGAAGGCCCCTCGAATGTCAAATGTGGCCAATTTCAGAAATGGAATGAGGAGGCCTGAATGCTGGGATCTGGTGTACATAAGAAAATGCTTTTAATCAAGATTCTGCTGCAGTTGAATTTTGCACAGGGAAAGTATAGACTTTTCAGTCTGGGCTCACCCTCTCCTACCATCGGATCCTTCAGTAAAACCTGTCAGTTCCTGAGATCAATATTTCTGTTTCTTCTCCTCAGCCTGTCTCCCAGTTTCTCTTATCACGATGCTTCAAACAGGGCCTGTATCTTTCTCAGCTCGCACCTGTCAGCGCTTGCTAGAGAGAGGTAAGAGTCTGTTATGGAAAGTGGGCCAAGGCCTCAGAGGTGCCTTTCTTGCAGTGTGTGTGTGCGGGGAGGGTGGCGTGCACACGTGCACAACTTTGGAGCAGAGAGAAGAGGCCATGACAATTCCAGGGACTGTCATCATGGCACATTTTAGGGCAAGAAAGCCACTTAAAAATTATCTTTCTGTTGTAAGGAAGAAAAAATATATATATATATAAGAATGTTTATATATGTATAACTGAATCATTTTGCTGTACAGCAGAAATTAACACAACATTGTAAATCAATGATACTTCAATAAAAAATTAAAAAATATAAATAGTGAAGGTAAAAACAAGGAAGTGACCCCAGAGAGTTCAGTGATTTCTCAAAGTCACACAGCAATACTCATGTGGGTAGACAGCATGGAGTCATCAGATGTTCCCAAATTTAGCTGCCTATTAAAAAGTCCTGGGAAGCTTTTAAAAAAAATAGATTGTGAATACCCCTCACACTGGTGGAACTAAAAGTTTTTAGAGAATCTGTGTTTTTTATAAAGCTACCTAGATATTCTAGGAAGAGCCTAGAGCCTGAGCTCCATGATATGGGAGAAAAAGCAAAGGTCTTGGCATGTGATTTATTGGCATTATTTTCATTCCAAGTTCTTAATTCATACTGGCAAAAGCCAAAACAGGGATTTATTCTTCGTGAAACTAATTCCAGGATTAACGGTTTCAGGCATGGCTGGATCCAGGCGCTTTGAATAATGTCATCTGCAATCTCTCTTCATCTCTCAGCTCTGCTTCATTCTCAGCTAGGTTCTTCCCACCAGTGGCAAAAATAGTCACTAATGTCTCAGAGTTTGCATTTTATCTTTTTAATGACTCTGGCAGAACAAGAGCATCTCTTTTACAACTCCATCAAAATTATCTGGATTATTGCCCTGCCAGTCCTATGCCATGTGCCCATCCCTAAATCAACCACTGTATTGGAGAAATGCTCTGATTAGCCTGGCCTAAACCACATGCCCAACCCTGGATCCAAAAATTTGTGGAACGAGTCCTGCATGATATTCACCACGCGTGGGTCCAAATTTGGGGGCCATAAGTGCTAGAAATGGGACTAGAACTCAAGGTTCCTGAGTAGGGTCTTCCATTACACCACAAGGAGGGGGCAAGATGCCTAAATATCATCTTCTATCATCATCACGTAAGACCCTGCATTAGCTCTAATGTTGTCCGAGTGATTGACTCCTGGCCCCTTTAAATAGACACAAACACACACCTCAGGAAATCCCAGCTTTAGATGCAGCCTCCTCTCCTTGTTTGAAACAGATCACTGGTTGCTCCCCACTCTCCATTCTGTCCCATGTTGCCGTTTCAGCTGGACACATTCCCAGCATCCCTTGCAGCTATGGGTGGTCATGTGACGGTAAACTAGCCACTGCTAAACTGATTGGGCAGAGGATCCCCTGATCTCTGACATCCTCCTTATGAGATGGGAGAAGGACAGAAATGGGGCAGCTGATCTGAACCACAGAGGAAGCTTCGTGTTTAGGGTGGCAATTCAACCTGCTCACCACCTGTACCCCTGGACTGTTCTGTGAGAGAGAAATGAAACTCCCTTTTGTTTAAGACACTTTAACTTTGAGTTTCTCTATTATAGCAGCTCAGCCTTATCCTAACTAATAAGCCATCCTTGTAATTCATCCAAATCATCTCCCTTTAGCCACTTCCGACCTACTGATCTCCATTCCACCCTTCCTGGATTTTCTAATCCACTGACAGTTTCTTTATCTTAGCTCACAATGTGCCTTAGGAGCCTAGCATTGTAGGTTCATTTTCCAGATGGGAAAAGTAAGGACCAAAGTCATATGACCTTTTAGTGTTGGAGTGAGGAACAGAACATAGATCCTCTGCCACCAGCTAGTTCTTGGAATTCAGAATTCATTCCTAAATAACTTCTAAATAACTTCACCTCAAGAGATGTCACGTCCATGTCTGGGACATTCTCATGAGAATGTCAGGACTCTTCAAAACACAAATAAAAATCTCTCCCTATTTAATACATGGGAAAATGAGACCCCAAGGCAAAATCAGCTGATTTATCTAATGTTCCCTTTTGAGGCTTTTCCACACAGTGATTTAGAGCAAGGGGTTCATCAGCTGGGCCTAAGGGGTTTCATGAGTGAGAAAAGAAGAGAAGGAAAGAGGGGAGGAGAGGGAAGGTGAGGGAGGGAGTGGGGAGAGGAGGAGAGCAGAATAAGAGAAGGCGATTACAGATAACATTGTAGTGAACAATCTTTGTACATATAGATTTTTTTCTTTTCTTGAATTACATCTAGACAATTTTTTGAGGACTTACATATTGGTATATATATGTGTGTACATGTGTTGTATATATATATATATATATATATATATGCATGTATATGTGTATATGTTGTGCGTTTGTGTGTGTATATATATATGTGTGTATATATATAAATATGCTTTTAACTTTACTTTCTTAAAGGAGGGTATTCATTTCTATTGCTTTTTACATATTATTTAAAATGTATTTTAGTATCCATAAGCAGTGTGTCTGTGTAAGTATGTGTGTGTGCGCATGTGTACACACACACACACACACACACGTAAACCACAAAGGTGACTAATTGGATTATTTCCCTTCTATTGAGAAAGAACCTTTGTCTCCTATGTTTCATTACAGTTTATTTTTCCTGTCCTAATGACAATGATGATCATAAAAACCACAATAACCATAATAAATTAGATTGATTGAAAGCTTACCGACACATATTAGGTTCAATGCTAGGTTTTTTTAGGCCTTTTTACATCCAATCAGGGAGGTACAATTATTCATTCCAGTGTAAAAATCTAGAGACTGAAGTAAATAGAAGATGAGTAACTTACCAAGTTGGCAAGGATAGAGCCAGAATGGGACCCCATATCTGAGGTGAAAGTTCCACTACGGGAAACAAAGAATAAAAACCAGAAAAAGCTTTGACCAGGTTTTTCCCAGACAGACAATTCTGCAGATGCCTAGGCCCATGTGATGCTTACCTGGAATGCTTTTATGAAGCCAGTACCTCCTCTCCCAGAGGGCACTCCCTAAGTAATTAAGGGGGTAACACATATCTTCTTCCATAATGGGGTACCCTCTGTTTGTATGCCCTGGGCATAAGCTACTTTCCTGGTTATCCCTATTCCCACTGTTTTTTATCATCTGAAGTATTGGAAGGATATAGCATGGTAGTCTTCCAAGTTCAGCTATTTCTTGCATATCACCAGCATGATTGGCATAACTGTGCACTATCTGTACTATAATAGTAATACAGCATGTTAATTAAATTAATTATTTGATATTAATTGATATTAATACACTGTGAATGCTACTTATTGAATGCTTATCAAGTGCTAACCATGTATTAACTCACTTCGATTTGAATATAATTCTATACGGTAAGTACTACCCATGCCCACTTCTCAAATGAAGAAACTAGACGCACAGAGAGTTTAAGTCGCTTGTCAGAGGTCACAGGGCCCGTACATGGTAGAGCCTCCCTTTTAATTTTTAGACGCAACTATAATAATCTACCTATATTTGTCCTAATCCAAATAAACTTTTTTTCTTTTTGAATGACCTATCTCTCTTAGTCTCACACTAAACTCAAGATCCATGAACCACAGCTTTGATAGGTTGGTTATATATTTTTTCTAAAACACATAGTTATTACAATAAAAATGATCTCCATAAAGTCAGCTCACCCGCCTGTAGAAGTGTGAGTGCCCACTTTAGAAAATTCTGATGAGCAGAGAGACCCCCCAACTTTGCCTTAATGTCCTGCATTGAAACCCTGACCCTTCCACCTACTGGGTGAATGAATATGGTGGTCTCTTCACCTTCTTGTACTTGAGGTTCCCTGAAGCTTTTCTTCTGTAAAATGGGAATTGGAGCACGTACCTCTGTGAGTGGGGATGAGGAGGGATAATATTTATATGAGAAACATGAAAGCCAATACCATGCTTAGCACAGAGTGATTTTAAAAAAGTACTAGCATATTTAGTACCTGTTCTGTGCCCAGAAGTAAGGAAGGTATATATATGCCTTTTGAATACACACACACACACACACACACACACACACACACACACAAACATACATTCAAATCCTCAATCTCATAACAGACCTGCAAGATACACATTGCTATTTTAAAAACAGAAAAATAGAATCTGGGAAGCTAAGAAACTCATCCATAATGACACAGCCAGTAAGTGAGGTAGTCAGGACTTGAATCTGAGTCTGCTTGTATCCAGAGATTGTATTCTTTATTATGTCCAAATTGCATTCCATTCATCCTTTATATATTTTTTCAACATCACAAATGGGCATAATTGAGCTGTGTTCCAGACACCAAACTAGGCACTGAACTGAAAATAAAAAGATATGGGGCTTCCCTGGTGGCGCAGTGGTTGAGAGTCTGCCTGCCAATGCAGGGGACACGGGTTCGTGCCCCTGTCTGGGAAGATCCCACATGCCGCATAGCGGCGGGGCCTGTGAGCCATGGCCGCTGAGCCTGCGCGTCCAGAGCCTGTGCTCCGCAAGGGGAGAGGCCACAACAGGGAGAGGCCACAACAGTGAGAGGCCCGCGTACCGCAAAAAAAAAAAAAAAAGAAGAAGATATGTACTTTGCCGTTGGGGAGTGCAAAATTTGATGCCTGAGACAGAAGTTTAATCAAATAATCACAGTTCTGGGTGGTATGTCCACAGGATGTTTTGGGGCCCAGAATTGACAGCTGGGCTATCAGAACTGGACAGAGACAGGAGCTGGGGAAACATTACTCAGGGTTCTTTTAGCTGTTTGCTTCCTAGGCTGGAAATCAGATGGTCTTTACTGGGGTGGGGAGAAAGGGCAGTTAGGGGTCTCTTCCAGCTGATGGAGGCAGGACCTAGTGCAGGTGGTGGGCGCCGGCATCACCAGCTCTGTTCCTGCTTATCATCTAACTGAGGGAAATGCATTCAGCTAATGTTATAATGCTGGTCACCTGCCTGGGGAGAAGCAGCTTCAGCCCAGAGAACAGAATGTTGCAGTCTTTCCGGTCCACTCAACAAACATTCACTGCAGGCTTCCATGAGCCTGGCCCTGTGCCGGACCCTGGGGTCTCAGAGATGCTCTGGGGTCTTGGAGGAAAATGTAGCACAGCCAAAACTGAAGCTGCAGTGTTATCTGGGGTCAGGTTATAAAGGTCCTGAGTGCCAGACCGTGGAGAAGGGGGCATATCTTCTAGGTAATGGGAGCTCTGAAAAGTTATTAAACAGAAAGAGGCAGCATCTCTATGCTTTACAAAGCATTCTGGGAGAATCTTGGAAAATGGAGACACATGGTTGGAAGCCCAGGGGTCAGGGAACTCAGACCTGGCAAGTTCACCTGTTTCAATACTTCCAAAAACCAACAAAGTTGGAAAGAGACCAGATTCACATTTTCTTTACTCTGAGGAAGAACTAGAAGTTGAAAAATATGGCTGGAAAAAGTCAGGTCTTTCTCCAGTTGCAAATGGTAGAGATCCAATCCCAACGGACCGCAGCCAAAAGAGACTGTCTTTGTTCATGTATCTGAAATGTGCAGGGATAATTCAGCCTTGGGCAAAGCATCATCTAAAGGCTCAGACAATGTCTTCAGGAATCTGACTGTGTCAGCGCTATCTTCCTCTGCATTAGACCTATTTTAAGCAAACCTTTTCCTCATGTTGACGAGATGGTTGCCAGTAGCTCCAGACCCACCATTATCTCTGAACTTCCAGCAGAAAGAGGGATTCTGTTCCCTAGTGTCTCAAAGACAGCTTTCAGAACCAAGTGTCATTGGTATAGTCAGCCCACCTAAACCTAAATATTCTGGGAGAATGGGTGAAAAATGGTTACCAAAGGAAAATCAGAGTAGTGGTTTTTTGTTTGTTTGGATTTTTTGTTTACGTAAAGAAAAGAAAAATGGATCCTAAGTGAGCAAAATCAATAGATGCAACACTATAATAATGCCCATATTCTATTGATAAGATGGTTCTAAGTCAGTGATTCTCAACCAGGACAATATTGCCCATCCCCGGAGGACCTGGGGCCATGTCTGAAGATAGTTTCGGTTATCACAGTCTGGGGAGAGAGGTATCACTAGCATTTAGAGAGTAGAGACCAAGGATGCTGCTAAACATTGAACGATGTACAGCACAGGCCCCTGCAACGAAGAGTTATCCAGCTCAGTAAGCTTGAGGAGTAATAAGATATTAACTAAAACTATCACTCCATGAGATAGTTATTATCGCAAAGGGGGAAAGAGTAACTTTACACCGAACAAACCTGGCAGACTCAGCCTTAACCACATGATTAAACCATTAGGGAGATGAGTAGACATCACGTGCCTCTGTGCCTTGGATTCGTGCACTGAGAAGAACACAGTGGTCCTTAGGTAGCATTTCTGTCAAAAGGGCAAAGCCTGAATCTAACCATGAGGAAACATCAAACAAACCAAAATTCGAGGACATTCTACATAATAATGGACAGGTACTCTTCAACAATGTCAATGACACGAGACAAAAGAAAGACCGAGAAACGGTTCCCAGTGAAAAGAGACTGGATTTAACGTACAATCCAGGATTTTCTTACTGTAAAGACATTTGGCGGATAATTGATGGAATCTGACTACTAAGGTTTGCACTTAAACAATATTATTGCATCAGTGTTAATTTCCTCATTTTGTAAAAGATTAAACAATAAATAAGGAGGGGAAAAAGTAAGTTGTAGGATATATACATATGTGTGTATATATACGTTTGTATGTGTGTATATATATATATATATATACACACACACACATATACCATTCTTAAAAAAAAATACAAATATTAGAGATAAATTTTCTAAGCACAAAATAAAGGTGAGAAGCATCAAAAAGAGTCATCCAGCCTGAAATATCAACAATGCTGAGACTGAAAAGCCCTGGGATAAGCGATAAAGTGCCTTGGAACATAGAGAGCTCCCCAGCAGGAAAGGTAACCAAGCAGAACCTGCTTGGCCATTCGTCTGGCAATGCTGCATTAAGGATTTAAGGTCTGATGAAAGGTCAGACTACATCAGAATGTCTCATCGCTTAGCTCCTCTTTGGCATGGCATACAGGCTGCAGGGATCCTGCAGGTGGCAGGTAACATAGAAGTCATAAGCCTATGCTTATTTAAACTACACGTTATCCTCTGCTCTCGCTTATACACGAATACAGATTGGTTCTTCCTCATGAAGGAAAGCATCTCACCAACCAAACTTGGGAATCACTGACTTATTTTTATAAGGCGCCTCTAGTCCTGACATATGATTATTGGAGACATTGAGGCCTTAAAAAATGAAAGCAATTTTGGGGGGACAAGCTTAACAAGGGGAGACTGCAGGCCCTTAGAATTCATTCACTTATTTATTCATATATTCCTTCAGCAAAAAGTTTACCAAGCACTATTCTAGGTGCTGGGAAAAAATAGGAAATAAGATATATTTACCCAACTCTCATGAATATCCAGGTTTGACAGGAGAAGAACACAAACAAATAGAACGGTAATTATAAAATAGCACTAGGAGTATTTTGATAAAATTGTATAGCATGTGCTCTGGAAGCACAGAGTAGTGTTTCCTGAGCCCAACTTGGGTTCAGGGAAGGCTTTCGGGGAGGTGACATTTAAGCTGAAGGATATGAAGGAGGTATCCAGGGGGAGTGAGGGAGAAGGGCCAGGCAGAGGAAGCAGCATGAGAAATGGCTTGGAGGTAAGAAAGATCCCAGTGGTAAGCCTTTGCCACCTTCCAAGTCGGCACCACCATGCGCCAGGCTGGGAAGAAGAAGGTGCTGGATTTTCTAGCTCTTTGGGCGAACTGGCCAAGAATCCAGTTTGGGGCCTGACCCATCTGTCTTGATGTTTCCAGCTCTCCAGAAGTGAATAATTTCCCACTTGCTTCTGGGGTGACATTTTTCCTCCCAAACCATGATCTGTAAAATTAGACGTCTCCAGCAGCAATGTTCTCTGAAGGGAAGACTGCGTGCTCTGAGCCCAGGCTGGAAGATGTGTGTGTGTTTCTGTTTTCTGCCAGGAGAGCTGGACGGAACCCAGACACAGCAATTGCCAGAGACATTTGGGAGGAAATAGAGGGTGTGAAAGACACTGGGTTTTCATACGGGAAAGGCTTACATCTTTGATGCCTTGGGTATGAGAACATTCAGAAGGCTAGTGAGGGGTTGAACTAATAATAAAAGAGAATCCTGCATATTTAAGAATTTTAATATGGCAAACAAGACCCTTGATGATCCAGCTTCTCTTTGCTTCTTCATCCTCCTGTCATGTCACTTTCACTGCCCCCAGACACACTGACATCCTTTTACTTCCTTTAAGCCACCATATTGTCCCTCATTTTCAAGCCTTACTCTCCCTGTGCAAGGAATACTGGAAGATTCTTCCTCTGTGACTTTACCAAACCAAATGTCCTCAGCTCAAACAGCCTTTTCTGGCCTAGCCTACCTCTCAAAAAGATATTATGTTTTATATGTTCATCTGTAGTACACTTACTTATCCCAGTGCCATCTTTATTATATAGCACTACAATGGCTTTTAAATTTGTCCATCTATCCTTGTATGTGTAACTTGCTCTCCACATATATCTGGCAAGTAATAAAGTGCCTTATATACACGTTCAATAAATATTTGATGAATAAATGAGTGATTGAATTAGATGTGGAAGAAAATTTAGAGCTGATGAAAAGCGCACCCGCATCTTCCACAGGAGAAACTGAAGTCTTGGAGGTAGTAAGTGAAAACCAGGATTCGGTGTCAGCCTTCCTTGTTTCCACCAAGGCCAGGCCAATTTCCACTGCAAAACTCTAAATTGGGTATGAGATAAGTGCCCCCAGGGAATTACCACTTTTTGTTTGTTTGTTTGTTTGTTTTACTTTTGGGAGCAAGGGGCAGGGCCGTGTCTAATAATGGAAATTTGAGGCCGAGGCTGGGTAATAAAGACCTGAATAATTTACCGTGGGTGCACCTGTATGGAACCTTCCTTCGAGGACCAGGCATCTAGCTCTCTGCCTCTGTTGGCCTTTGACATTCGTGACCCTACCATCCCCACTTGATCCCGAATAGGAGCCCCAGTGACTCCACCCATGAGATCCACCCTCCTCCCTAGGGACAGAAACCACTTGCAGTGTCAGCACTTGGCTTTTCCATCTAGAATCCCTCACCTTCCCTCATCTTAGACCCTACTTTTTATGCCTAGAAATCTGGACATGGGGCAGTAGGAATGTCTATGTAAAGCCTCCTTTCTAGAACAGAAATAAACAGGAATTGCATTAGTGTTTTGCAGAGAAACAGAATCAATTGGATATATATGTATATTTATTTACATATATAAACTATATACACATATTTTATATAGACATACTATATAAAGACATACGTATAAAGAAGATAGATTAATTATTTGATTGATTGATTACGAAGGCTGAGAAGTCCATACCCAAGAGAGCCAATGGTATCGTTCCAAGTCCAAGTGCCTGAGAAGCAGGAGAGCTTCTTCTGGCATAAAGTTCAGTCTGAGTCTGATCTTGTGTTTCCCAAGGCAGAAGACCAGCCTTGTGCCAGCCCCAATATAAGCAGAGAAATGTATATTATAAATTTAACAATTGCTTATAAAGGAGCTCAGCCTAGTTGGATAAGATGAACTGGGCTGGGCAGTAACTTTGGGAGATACAGAGAAAAAGCCCATTGAAAACTAGACGGAGGAGTCTAGCTGACCCAATCCACACTAAAGGGCCACGCAGTGCAGGTTCTTTAGCACCAGATGCCAAGGGACCGTGAGTGGCAGTGATGGGCATCCATTCTGGGCTAAAGCGATTCACGGTTGCTGTGTATCCTCAATACGTCCCTTTCCTTCATGTAGTATATTTGTGGCCTACATTTTACACATGGTGTCGCTACATAATAGTGGAGGATCACCTGACCCACATTACATTTCCCTCCACAATTTGTTATAAAATATTTCAAAAATACAGAAAGTTTGGAAGAATTGTACAGTGAACACCCATATACCTATCATTAACATCTTATTATACTTACTTTATCACACATATCAATCCTCTATCATCATTTAATCCATCCATCACCTATCTGTTTTTTGAAACTGCATCTGATTTAATAAGAACAATTAATAAACCTCGGTGGGGCTGAGCCACTGAGATTTCAAGTTTTTCTGTCGCATCAGTCAACCTCAATTACTCTGACTACTACACATGATCCATTCCTGAAATCAACCATTTTCTGAAGAGTTTAGATACTCAACAAGCTATGGAAGATTCTCAGAGATGGATGTCCAGCCTGATCTAGCTGTATCTAAAAGAATGGACAGAATTTAACAGGTAGGAAAGTAGGAAGCTCTATATATCCATGGTCCTTGCAAATAAGGTCTAAGGGGTAAGAAAACTTTTCTGCATGAGGGCTAATCAAGCAAAAAGAATAATAAATACATTTATCAAAAGAAATTATTTCATGGTATAAGAAAATTCAGTGTAAATCTCCTTTATCATTTATTTAGCCCTCCCCCTATCTTTGAAAGGTTTTTATACTCATTTTGCCATGAAAATGTTTTTATTGAGGTAAAATTCACATAACACACAATTAATCTTTTTAAAGTGTGGAATTCAGGAGTACTTAGTGTGTTCACAATGTTGTGCAACCATCAGCTTTCTCTACTTTCAAAATATGTTCATCACCCATAAAAAATCCTATATTCATTAATTACTTCTCACTCTCCCCTCCCCTTCACCCTGGTAACTTCTAAGCTGCTTTTTCTCTGTGGCTTTGCCTAAGGGTTTAATACCTAGAATCTGTAAAGAACTGTTACAACTCAGCAACAAAAAGACAAACAATCCAGTTTTTTAAATGGGAAAACAACTTGAATAGACATTTCTCCAAAGACATACAAATGGCCAACAAGCACATGCAAAGATGTTCAGCATCATTGATTAAGGAAACACAAACCATGGTGAGATACAACATCACACCCCCTACAATGTCTTTAATTTTTTTTAAAAAAATGAAAAATAAGAAGTGTTTATGAAGATATGGAGAAATAAAAACTTTTGTACATTGCTGGTGGGAGTATAAAATGGTGCAGCTACTGTAGAAAACAGTTTGGCAGCTCCTCAAAACATCAAACATAGGTTTACTATGTGACGCAACACTTCCGCTCCTAAGTATAGACTCAGGAGAAATGAAAATATATGTCCACACAGAAACTTGCACATGAATTTTTATAGTAACATTATTCATAATAACCAAACTGTGGAAACAACCCAAATGTCCATCAATGGATGGATGGATGGATGGATAAACAAATTATTGAATGTTTTCTTTTTCTTTTTCTTTTTTTTTTTTTTTTGTGGTACGCGGGCCTCTCACTGCTGTGGCCTCTCCCGTTGCGGAGCACAGGCTCTGGACGCACAGGCTCAGCGGCCATGGCTCACAGGCCCAGCCGCTCCGCGGCATGTGGGATCTTCCCGGACCGGGGCACGAACCCGTGTCCCCTGCATCGGCAGGCGGACTCTCAACCACTGCGCCACCAGGGAAGCCCGAATATTTTCATTTTTAAAGATAAATCTCAGAAGCTGTTTTTCTTTTATTTATCTTCCCTTGACTGACTCTGTGATTCTCAGATACTTAACTGCAGAATAAGGTTAGTTCCACCATAACTTTCAATATTGCATTATTTTGAAGTAAAGTATATATTTCCAATTGCAAGTAAAGCAAATAGCAATGCTTTTAACACTCACAAAGATGTACTCCTCAATACACGTTCATTGAAATTTCCTTTCATTCGTTACATATTTATTATTGGTATTAACCATAAGAACATATTGAGAAAATAACCCTCATCAGTCTTCCTATATCAGAACAGAATCACTCTTTGCTTTTCCCAGTAGATTTTTAAATTATAAGATGGAACTTAGAGACCACCAATCCGTGTATATCTGAGACTTAGTTATGCTTCTCAGGTCCTGCATAATCTAGTGCCTTACTAGACTACAAACGAGTCTATAAACCAGTCTATAAACTCATCTTGTTTCTCTCTACCCCTTGATCAAAATACTCCAGTCACTCTGGGTTCCTGGGTTAATACAAGCTCAATTTCAAGTCCTTTGCATCTGCCAGCAATATTTTTCCTCTTGCAAGTTCCATGGTTTCCTTTCTTTATTCAGGTGTCAGCTCACTTTTGAAGTCAAGGAATCCTTCCCTGACTGCCTTCTCTGCTGTGGCCTCCAATCTGGTTCACTTTCTTTCACATTCTTATGTTTAATTCCTTATAAGAAATTTGGCACTCTCTCCAGTTACCTTGTATATTCATTTGTTTCCTTTATTTTATACCTCTCCATAATAGAATGCGTGTTCCATGGGGACAACAAACTCCTTTCACTGGTCTATCCTCAGTGTCATAATACTTTCTGCCATACAGTGAGCTCCCAATAAATATTTGTTTAATCAGTGAGATAATTAGGCTACCACTCCTAATTCTAGAAGGCTTTTCAAAAGAGATGACATTTGATCTGAGCCTTTACAGTAGAGTAGAATTTGTTGTATATGAACAATTGCAGAATCCAGAGAAAACCATAATTTGAAAGGATACATGCATCCCAGTGTTCATTGAAGCACTATTTACAATAGCCAGGACATGGAAGCAACCTAAATGTCCATCGACAGAGGAGTGGATAAAGAAGATGTGATACGTATACACAATGGGATATTACTTAGCCATAAAAAGAATGAAATAATGTCATTTGCAGTGACATGGATGGGCCTAAAAATTGTCATACTGAGTGAAGTAAGTCAGACAAAGAAAGACAAATATCATATGATATTGCTTATATGTGGAATATAAAAAATGGTAAAAATGAACCTATTTACAAGACAGAAATAGAATCACAGATGTAGAAAACAAGCTCATGGTTACCAAGGAGAAAAGGGAGGGAGGGATAAATTGGGAGGCTGGGATTGACATATACACACTATTATATATAAAATAGATAACTAATAAGAACCTACTGTATAGCACAGGGAACTCCATTCAATACTCTGTAATGACCTATATGGGAATAGAATCTAAAAAAGAGTGGATATACGTACAGTATACGTATAATTGATTCACTTTGTTGTACAGCAGAAACTAACACAGCAGTGTAAATCAACTGTACTCCAATAAAAATTAATTTATTTAAAAAAAAGAACAATTGCAAAGACCCAGAGGAGGAAATGAGCATTGATGGGTGTGTGGAGAGGCACTCTCTCCAACCACCTTTAGTATAACAATTACCATGTGCCAAGCAGTGTGCTAAGTGCTTTACCAACATCACCTCATTTAATCCTCATAACAATCTTACAAATATGGCAATATTGTCATTATATTTTCTAAATGAAACAAATTCTCAGATTGAAAAAAGTACTTGAATAAAGGATCCAGTGGTTATGTGTTGGGGTGCTCTTAGGTACTGTGCCTTACTGATGTAGTGAGTAGGAGGAGTGGGAGATAACTGGAAAGTAGGGGGAATTCGTGGTTGAAGTCTTCGTACTCCAAGATAAGAAATCTGGATCCATTTCTATCAGGAATTAGGGATCCTTCTAAGGTAAGGGAAACATAACCAGATTTGCGTATTAGTCATATCACTGTCCAGTGTGAAGACGGATGTGAGGGGGCAGAGATAAAGTTAAGACGTAAAGAAATTAGAAAGTTTAGGAGAGAAAGAAGATCGTTTTGTCCAAAATAGTGGTAGTGGAGGTACAGAGGAGAGCAGGGATTTCTGTGATTTGGGGGAGAGGGTTTAGACCCATGAAGAGGGTTCAATAGCTAGTTGGATAAATAGGGAAATGATCTCCCTAAGAGGGAAAAATAAAGATGCTCAGCCTCTAAGAATCAGACTTTAGCACACAGCTGGAGTAGTACATGCAGGTCTAGTTACTCTCTCTTCGTGAAAGGCAGAGCCAAGCTGTCACAGGTCCAGAGGAGTCTGCCAGCCCTGTTATTTCAACTCAGTGAGAGGAGTCATACACCCCTTTGCTCAAGACACACTCCGTCCTCTGCCTCACTTCCCACACTAATTAGTCATAGCGTCCAGCCTCTTCTCCCTCCACCTAAATCTCCTAAATCCTTCTACACATCACAGTTTCCATGCCACCGCCATAGACGGACACGATCGCCTCCTGCCCAGACAGAGGGGTTCTCGCATCCTCTCTTGATGCACTTGAAATGAATGCCTTTCAAGAGTTTCCAAATGTTCTTACCTCAGATCCATAAGATGATAAACAAGGACCTGCATGATCTCTGCATTTAACTCTGCCTACCTCTCCAGCTAATCTTGATTTTTGTATATTTTGGTAGAATTTCAAATTTATAGAAAAGTTGTATGAACGCCCATATTTTCACTTAGATTGATCACTTATTTCCATTTTGCCCTATTTGAAATACATTTTCTCTAGATAGATAGATGATAGCTAGCTAGCTAGCTAGATAGGTGTTAGATAATATAGAATTATTTTTTCTGAGAAATGGTGTGCTTTTTCAGTGTGTATCTCTCAGAACAAAAGCATTCTCTTACATGTCCAGTTATCAAAATCAAACATTTTAACACTGCAATACAATACTATTGTATTGTATTGTATTGTATAGAATACAACACTGCAATGCAATACTATTATCTAATCCTCAGCCATATGCAAAATTTGTCAATTCTCCCAATATATCCTTTTAAGCTATTTTTATTTTCTAGTCCAGGATCTAATCCAGAATAAGGCATGGGATTCAGTTGTCATGTCTTTTATTGTCTCTTTTAATTAAGAACAGTTCCATGCCTTTGTCTTTTTCTATCTTGACATTTTTGAAGCCTGCAGGTCAGTTATTTTGTAGCATGTCCTTGATTTTGAGTTTGCCTGATGTCTCCTCATGACTGGATCTGAGTTAAGAATTTTTTCAGAACTCTGCAGAAGTGTTGTGTTTTTCTCAGTACATCATATCATCAGGAGGCCCGTCATGTCAGGTTGCCCCAGTATCTGCAATGCTAACATCGATCAACTGGTTAAATTTGTATCACTAAGTTTCTCTACCTATAAAGTTTCTATTTTCCCCTTTTTTAAATTAATAAGCATCTTGTGAGAAAGTATATAAATATCGCATGTCTCATCAAATTTTAGCCACAAATTTTATAATTCATTGATAATCTTCTAATGCCATCATTCCTTCTATATTTATTAGTTATACTTTCTATAAGGAGGAGCTGCCCTTTCTTCTAGTGTTTATTTAGATATTTATTCATCAACTTATGACAGAGATGATTCACTGATTTTTATTTCATTTGATGGATTAGAATCCATTTCTATCATCATTTATCTTGATGATCAAATTGTCCCTTATTTGGCCAGGGGGTGGCCGTTTATTTATTTATTTATTCATTCATTTATTTTATTGAAGTATAGTTGATTTACAATGTTGTGTTAGTTTCAGGTATACAGCACAATGATTCAGATATATATATATATATATATATATATATATATATATATATATATATATATATATATAGTTTTCCAGATTCTTTTCCCTTATACGTTATTACAAAATATTTAGTATAGTTCCCTGTGCTATACAGTAGGTCCTTTTTGGTTATCTATTTTATATATAGTATATGTTAACATATGTGTATATGTTAATCCTAACTCCCCTTTGGTAATACTCCTGGGCATATATCCAGAGAAAACGCTAATTTGAAGAAACATATGCACCCCAAAGTTCATAACAGCACTGTTTACAATAGCCAAGACATGGAAGCAATCTAAATGTCCACTGACAGGTGAAATGGATAAAGAATATGTGGTACATATATATATAATGGAATATTACTCAGCCATAAAAATGAATGAAATAATGCCATTTGTGGTAACAAGGACGGACCTAGAGATTATTATACTAAGTGAAGTAAGCCAGACAAAGATAAATATAATATGATATCGTTTATATGTTGAATCTAAAGAAAAAGATACAAATGAACTTATTTAGAAAACAGAAATAGACCCACAGATATAGGAGGTGGCCCTTCAGGTTGGTTCCTTGAGTTTTCAATATGTCCCTATCTTTCTGAGCAAGTTATCACTTGTAAGGCACAAGATGTTCCAGCCTAGCCAATCCTATACTTCTCTCTAAGAAAATCTCTTATCCAGTCATACTGGCCTTTTTTCCATTCTTTAAGTAGTACAAGCTCTTCTTTCTGCATTAGGGCTTTGGGGCACGTTTGTCCAGCTATCTACATAGTTTTTCCTCCCATATGTTTACCAGATACATAGTAAGAGTACAACAAATGTAGCTGACCAAATGAATAAAAATGTGAAATAAGGAAGCAGATTTCTATTTGAGTTCAGAAGACGAAAATATGGACGCATGAGTAGCAATTACAGTGTCAGGATTCTACTTAGTGTAACAAGGAACTTGGGAATGTATTCAAGCAGTTACTTTTGACCTTTTGCCAGTAATGTCACAGAGAGAAACCTTGCTCTATAGAAAGGAGTGGACCAGATGGGCTCTGATGTTTCTTCTGATTCTAAGAACCTGTTTCTGGTATTCTAGAAAATATTCTTGGGCAGACATTTCTAATATATCTGAGAACCCAGCATGTGGGTGGATTTCTAATCTTCCTTTTCTCCTAGCATTTTCACTAAGATTCCTGGGCAGTTTGATGATTTCAGTTGCAGATTTTCCCATCAAGGTTGTCATCAGTTAAGAGGAGTTAACAAGCATACTCAGGAAGAAATCAGTTATAGCAATTTATTCTTTCCAACTTTAGAAGGCATAATTACATGCCTTTCAACATGGAGGAGGGATCCAATCACTTTTTGCCCTAGGAATCAGGGTGGTACAGAGGAAGGGCAACTGAACTAGTGATGAACAAAGTGGGTTTGTCTTACAGATTCCACGTCTGCTGGTTAAGGTTTCGGGCTGGTTTAAGATGAGAATCCTAGCTTAACTATCCAAGAAGTGTGGGAAATTTATAATGCTCCAACTCAGTAAACCTCAATCTCCTCATCTACAAAATGGGAAAATAAAGCCTATCTATCAGGAATGCTGTAAGGATTAAGAGATAATATTGGTGAATTAATTGGCAAAGAGCAAGGCTCATAGTAAGGGCTAAATACATAATGATTGCTATTGTTATATAAAAGACCTTAAGCAAGTTGCTTAAGCTCTTCGAATCTTACTCTCTGCATCTATTACACTGAATGATAATTACAAGTCAGCCCTCCATATCCGCAGATTCCACACCCGCGGATTCAACCAACCTCGGATCAGAACCAGCGGATAAAGAGTGCCGACTGCACTCTACCATTCTATGTAAGGGACTTAAGCATCTCCAGATTTTGGTATCCACAGAGGTCGTGGAACCAATTCCTCGTGGACACAGAGGAACAACTTATCTTACAGGGTTTTATTAAGTTTTCACTGCACTAGGGCATGTTTGAGTTTCGAGCATACAGACAAGTTCTAAGTAAATGCTCTGAAATTTTTGTTAAAATTTAATCTGATATATAGCGACTTATACAAGAGTTTAGAGTTTAGCAATATGATATTTTTAATCAAATTCTCAGACCAAAGATAGGCAAAATATAATTTTTTCCATGCAGACTTTACCTTTACAAATTTGCACCAGCCAGGACTTAATTGAAAAATACCTCTTTCTATTTGGTTTCCAAAATACGAAAGTAGCTTAAAAGGCTGTGACATTTTCAAATATTTCTCGTCTCACTGAGAAAATATTTTTCAATGCGAAATGCTTTGGGCTTCTTATTTTTACTAATGAGACTGTATGGATGACAAGAATTGCTTTTGGGACAAGTCCAGGTTGACTTGTTCTAATCAACTCCTTTTTTATTTCCTGGTCTTACTCTGTCCACACACAGTGCCCTGGATAAGTCACCAGACAACTTGCAGTTAGACTTTGGGTTCTGTATAGTGTGGTTGCCGTATGTACTGCAGGTGTGAAATAGTCCTCTCCTCCTGAACATCATTTCACATGATTCATCACCCCCCTGAAATGTCCATCCTCATTGCCACTCTACTCGTGCCCGTCCTCCTGTAAAACTCCTACTCTGGTTTCAAATCCAAGCTCAAACAATTAACAGTCTCTCCATGGTTTATCAAACTTGGAAAGGGGTTTCAAGGAACCTGTTTGAACGGGCAGGAGAGACTAGTAGAATTTCCAAGAATAGTGATAGACCTGTATTGGGAGGAGGGAAAGAGGAAAATTTTGTGTTGGGGGGGTGGCCCAAGAAAACAAACTCACCATTTACACAATGAAAGGTCAAAAAAAAATCTGAAGTTGATAAAAAAATAATAATACAATGAGTGTATTACCTTAAAATATGGTAAATACCACCAAAAGAGCTAACAATGATAATGATTAAATGTGGAGACAAAAAGTGGGGGGAATGATTCAACAAAGACTCTTGCATTATTTTATACATTTAAAAATCCATATTCCTATATTGTTCTGATATGATAAATTAAATTAAATCATTTTTCTCATGTCCCTGGGTAAGTCATTCCTGAGTGACTCTGGAATCCCCGGATACAACAACACATTGTTTATAATTATGTTTGTTTGTTTGTTCTTCGGTACACAGGCCTCTCACTGTTGCGGCCTCTCCCGTTGCGGGGCACAGGCTCCGGACGCGCAGGCTCAGCAGCCATGGCTCACGGGCCCAGCGGCCATGGCTCACGGGCCCAGCCGCTCCGCGGCAGGTGGGATCTTCCCGGACCGGGGCACGAACCCGTGTCCTCTGCATCGGCAGGCGGACTCTCAACCACTGCGCCACCAGGGAAGCCCTATAATTATGTTTTTATATTGAACTCTTTTATCAAACTGTGAGTGCCTCATTGGCAGGTACTGTACCTTGGTTAACTCAGTTGCCTTAATGGGTCCAGCACATAGTAAGTACACGGGAAAAGGTTGCTGAATGAATTCCAGAGAACTGGGGTTATGAAAAGGAACTAAAACTGACATGAAGCTTTCATTTAGAAGTTAATTAAATCATCCTATTAGTGAATATGTAATAGCAAACTGATTATAATGCTCTGATGAATAAGTACACAGTTCTAGGAAACCGTGAAACAAAGGACCTGAGGTAGGCTCGTGAGAATATAGGGGTGGTCAGGGAGGTCTTAAAGAAATAACATCTGTGCAGAAAACTGGCATTAGTGGGTCAAAATAAATCAACTGTAGTCACTTGTAAGAAGGGAACAAAGGAATAGCCACTAATTCAGGCTTTACATTCTGCTTTTATTGCAACTGAATGTTTTGGGACAGAAAAAAGGTGTTTTCAGCCAGATGTTTTCTGAGTTCAAGCCAGAGACAGATTCAGGAGCCAACATTTTTGGAAGAGAAAGGGGCTGTCATAGGAAATGATATGAAGCATTCATCGAAAGGGGTAGGGAAATGGTGTTTACTGCTCAATGTGTTGTGGTTTCTCCCATTAGAAAAATAAGTTTTGATGCTTCTTCTACTGCCATATTCTGTCCTATTTCTTTGGTCTCCTTGGCAGTAAAATATATAGTGTTCTACATTTTCTATCTCTAATTCTTCTCTTCCCTTTCTCTCTTAAACTTGCTCCATAAAAACTGCTCTTTTTTAGGTCAATAGCGACCTCCAGGTTGCCAAATCCTGGGATAAATGATTAGCCTTATTAACCCTGAGCCCTCAGGAGCGCTTCACATCATCATTCTTGCTTTCTCCCAGATATCCTTTCTTCACTTGACTTTCCTGGAGTTTCTCCTATCTCATTGGTTCTCCTTCTCAGTTTCTTTTGTAGATCCTCATCTTCCTTAACCCCTTATTGCTGGAGTGCCAAGAACTCAGTCCTCGGACCTATTCTCTTCTCTAGTTACACAAACCTCTTGGGTTTCATTCAATCTCATGACTATTCCTAGTGACTCCCAGTTTTGTATTTCCAACCCAGAATTCACTCCTAATCTTCAGACACATAAATGGGGCTGCTTAATCAGTATTTCTGCTAGGATGCCCAAGAGACATCTCAAACTTACCATGTCCAAAGCTAAATGCTTGGCATACCCAAATCCTGCTGCAAACACCACCTTTCCCAGCTCCCGTGAAGGCATCTCCCACCGGTTATCAGTGTGGAGGACAATAAACGTTCATCCTTATCTAACATCCTTATCTAAACACTGATGGATTATGAACTGAAATGTAAAAGATAAAGCTATAAAATGTCTAGAACGAAACAGGAAAAAAGATCTTTGTGATCTTGTGTTAGACAAGGATGTCTTAGATAGAGCACAGGAACTCAAAATCTTATCTCTGGCAGCAATAATTTCAAGGAACCGCTTATGTTGCAATCACTCAACAAAAACACTTTCTAATTGGGGTTCCCAGAAAGCTGAATAAGCAGTTAGGGATGAGATACAAAGGGGGTATCGTCAGAAGGCTTTAAAGAAAACATCAGCCCCATCCAGATGTCCTTACCAACTTCATCCTCCCTGAAGGTAGAACTAAGACTCCTCGGGGTTAATCTTGGCTCTAGAGCTGATGTTCTTTTCACAATTATCCATTCAGTTCAATTAAACAAATACTTAAATCTGCCAGTGTAGTGCTGGTACTGTGCCAAACAGGGATGAGCAAGCATCAGAATCACCTAGAGAACTGGTTAAAACATAAATTGCTAGAGCACCTCAGACTTCCTGATAATGGAGCTCTTGGGGGGCTCCGTTTGCAATTCCAGCACGTTCCTCTGTGATACTGACGGTGTTGCTCTTAGTCTGGGGATTTCACTTTCAGATCCACTGCTTTAAGCTAAGGAATCTGGCATTAAAGGTGCAGTTTTTTTTAAAATGAAAAGTGCTATTTCAAGAAAAATAAACGTATATAATTTTTTTAAAAAAAGAGCTTGTGATTTCTCGTTCGACCAGTGGTGTGCTCGAGCCAGCTTCTGCTGGCTTGCAAGAGCTGATCTGTGGCTTGAAATCCACTATGATGGGAATAGTTCCACCAGAGAAACTGACAAACTCTATAAATGAGGAGTCATTTTTATTTCCTAGAGAGCTCCTTGTTGACATTGACCAACATGCTGTTGAATCAGACACACCTATCCAAGTTCAAATGCTAGTTTTCCTGTACCTGTTAATATGTGAACCCTTTAGCAAGGCACTTAACATCACTAAGCCTCAGTTTCCCCATCTGCAAACAGGCGCGCCTACCTCTACAGGATTGTTGTAAAGATTAGCTGATAATAACATTAAGCATTTAGTACATGGCACATTTTATGTGCCCATAATGGAGCTATTATTTTATTATTAGTGAGCAGACTGCAATGTAAATGCACATTGGAGATACAGTCCGACACATGCCCCCTTAGGAGGATTGGCAGAGTGACATCAGGGTGGTACAAAAGAAGGCTCTAACTTCCAGATCGGAAGGGGATGGTCAGGGACATCTTTCTTTATCATTTCTTTAGAATCCAGCAGGATGCATGTATGGGGGAGGGGGAAGGGAGGGACCCAAGAGCCTGGCTATCATGGAGGAACCTTATGAAATTAGATAGTTAGACTTGATTCCTACACAGTGAAATCCAGGTTCTGCACATCATTAAATAAGTGTCAGCTTCAGTTTGTCATCCTTGATCACATCGAGAGCCCTGTTCCTGTTAGCCTAGACTTCATAGCTGATTGCTGTGGCATTACGGCTGTCTGCTGAAGGCTTTAATAATGAAAAGGACTGGGGTTTATGCAATACTTTACAGTTTGCACAGAATTTTGGCTTTCGTACCTTATTTCATTTTCACAAACAATATGATGAGAAATATAGGTTTATTTGTTCATTTGCCTATTTATTCACAGATATTCCCTTGGTGCCCACACTGTGCCAGACACTATAAAGAACACTTAAGATACTGTAGGACACAACAGATAGGGTCCTTGCACTCACGGAAAGTGTGGATTTAACCCACTCGTCCTTCGTTTCCTAGTTTAATTACTATTGGGAAAATAAAATGTGAGCTCGTAATTAGGAAACTCATGTGTCTGAGAAAGTGACGTTTACCCTGATACCTAAAAGGATGAAGGGGAATTAGCCAATGATGTTGGGTAGGAGATAAGGAAGAGGACCCCATGCTCGGGGAGAACTTTGTACCAAGGAAGCAGCAGAAACTGGGGCTGTCAATGATGTAAAAAAAAAAAAGGGCAGTGTGGCTAGAGATCAGGAAGCAAAAGGGAAATGCATGACATGCGGCTGAGAAAAGCGCCACGGTATGATTACACAGGGCCTTACAAGCCAGGCTAAGGATCTGGGTCTTTTTCCTAAGAGAATTAAAGATTCTAAGCAGGGAAGTGACATGATCAGATTTGCATCTTTTAAAACTCTCTATAGAAAAGGGAAACATCTGAGACAAAGACTGGAAGGATATTCTGCAAGACTTGTTGATTCTTTGGAGGTAGACGGTGAGAGAGAGGGTAAGGTCGAAGACGAGTTTGGGTTTTAGATGTGAAAGTCTGGGTGGGCGGGATGCTCTATTATGGAGATTAACACTGGGGAAGATCAGCTTCGGAAACTGGAGGTGCTGAGGAGGAACTGGGACCATGTGAGATATCTAGGTGGTGACCTCAAGCCATCAGAGATATCTGGGAATGGACTTCAGAGGAAAGATCTGGGCTAGAATGATAAACGTCCAGAGTTTATCAGCAAATATTTGGGGGGGGGGCAAAAAGTTCGTTCAGGTTCTCCACACCATCTTATGGAAAAACCCAAACTAAACTTCTGGCTAACCCAATAGATGACAGTTAAAGCCATGGATGTAAATGCTCTCAACTGGGGGCAGGGAGGCCGTGGGAAGAAACAGGGTCTGGGATGCTGCCCTAAGTAATGACAATGAAAGAACTGGACAAGGAGAGTCAGGGAAGACAGAGGAACATGGTGGGGAGTGTGATGAGAAATAAGCCAAAGAAAGACAATTTTTCTAGAAAAAGAAAGTGGTCAGTAGTCCATATCAGCTAAGCTGTAAGCAGTAAGTGAAGCCAGGAATGGAAAGAGCTCCTTGGACCTATAGCCAAACAGAGTAATTAGTGACCTCAGGGAGGAATCTTCTGGGGGATTGCCGAAGGCAGCGTCCAGATTGGAGGAGGTGGGTGGCAAATGAAGGTGAAGGAGGGGAGTCAGTGAATTTACTGAGACTTTTCCTGTGAGTTGTTTGCCGTGAAGAGGAAGCAAGAGAAATTTAGCTGCTAGAGTGAGATTTAGGAGACATTTTTGTCTTACGTTTCCATTTTGTGCCCGTTACGATGCCTTTCTGCATCTGTATCAAGTAACAATGGCAAATTGATCATTCAGTGAATTGAATTTCTTTTTTCTTTACAGTTTGATATTAGGCTAATTTCAGTAAATTGACCTAGAGCCAAATTCAGAAGTCCATGTCAATAAAAAAACATCAACTTTTGAGTACTTTCTACATGGCAGGCTCCCTGCTGGGTCAGTAGTACTCTATGTTGCCACATTAACTCCTCACAAATCACTGGCAAATAGGTGGTTTTCGTCTCAATTTACCAGCCAGGAGACCGAGGCACAGGAAGGGTCTGCAACTTGCCTAAGGTCACCCAGCTGGTAAGGGATGGAGTCTGAATTCAAGTTGGACCTGCCTGGCACCAAGGCCAGGGCTCTTCATTGCCAAGCCTGGGCTTGCTTCCAGCGCATGGGAAAGGTCTGGAATACCACACCAAAAACTGGCATCCTTAACTGTAAGCAGCAAGGAACTACTTCAGATCCTAGAGTGAGAGTGTGATCTTAGAAAACCATTATTCAAGGCTTTTCTCAGATACCTAGGAAGGGTGGGCTTATATTGGGGAGGGCTTCCTTCTTCTTCTCACCTTGACTTAAATATACTATTTCATCTCTCAGATTTCAGTGTAATTGTCTCTCTGTCACTAAGTGGGAGTTTCCCTCTATGGATGTGGAGTTCCATAGCTCCGTGCTTCACTTCTTTCCAGCACTTAGTTTTCATGGGATGTTGGGATGAGTAACATCTACCCTCTCCACCCCCATTAGAAGGTGAGATGTATGAAGTCAGGAACCGGGAAGCCTTCCTTTGCTCTAGCACATTACACAGTCCTTGGAACGTATTAGTGCTCAATAAACGTTCGTTGAATTAACATGTTGCGGGAGCATCTCACCAGGGTCTCAGGGATGGGATTGTAGCTCCATCACAACATCTACCCTCATCCTGGATACCCTACAATGCTGAGAGTGCAGGATGTGAGTTCCCTGGGGAGCAGACAGTCACAGGGATGGAAAGGAGGAGGTTGGTTCAGGCACTTAGGTCTCGAGATCTGTCTTAGTGAATCAAAGAGGCCAAATAGCTTAGCCATGCTTTAATCCCCCTGCTGGGGACCCTGGCTGATGAAATTGGCCTCTGGATCAAAAGGACATTGAACTGGATAATAATAATCAGATATTTCTGCTCTGCTTTTTTTTTTTTTTTTTGCGGTACGCGGGCCTCTCACTGCTGCGGCCTCTCCCGTTGCGGAGCACAGGCTCCGGACGCGCAGGCTCAGCGGCCATGGCTCACTGGCCCAGCCGCTCTGCGGTATGTGGGATCTTCGTGGACAGGGGCACGAACCCGCGTCCCCTGCATCGGCAGGCGGACTCTCAACCACTGCGCCACCAGGGAAGCCCCTCTGCTCTGCTTTTTAAATGGAAGGGCCTTTGGTGTATTTGGCAGGCTATGGACAGATGTCAAATCAGGCTTGCTTGTCCATAGTTGGGTTGGGGATCAGGGGACACCATGACCAGGATGTCCGAGTCAGCTCCTCAGCCGTCTTAGAATTCTCCCTGGCCCCCCACCCCCTCCCTCTGCCTTCCTCTACACATGTGCACAAGCTCATAATTATGGCGTCTTCCTCATAAATCTCTCCCTAATTCATCCTCGCTTCTCCAACCCCATTGCCTTAGTTCAGGATTTCACTCTTTCTTACCTAGGGTTTCATTTCAACCTGCCATTGGTATCACCTGCCATCCCTTCACGCAGCAGGCATGATCTTTGTCAAACACCAATCTGCTCATGTCACTCCTCTTATAGAGCACATCAGAGGCTCTCCATTGCCCTTAGGATAGAGTGCAAGCTCTCTAGACAGGCAATAACATCTCCCCACAGTCTAGTTCCATCAGATCCCTCCCACTCCATCTCTGACCATTTCTCTTAAGGAGGACTTTTGCTTTAGTCATGATGTACCTGGCCTCTCCTGATCGTGTACCCTGTGAATATATTCAAGTCACCATGCCTACGAAAAAGTCACTTCCTCCACCTAGAAAGCCAGGTCCACATGGTAAAGTCCTGGTGACTTTTCAGGGCTGAAATCATTTATCCCCTTTGCCCAGTCATCCCCCAAACCTTAGGATAATTCAGTTGTATTCAGCTGATAGTCAGACGATACTCCATTGTCGGTGAACCCCCTGAACCTTATGCAATGATCTCAGAGCTCTTAACACCTTCTGTTGTATTTATCTGCATGTCTGCCTCCCCACTGGACTGTGGGAAACTTGGAGAGGTTCAGGGTAATATAGCCAAGAGGTTCAGAATTCAGGCTATGGTCTCATAAAGTTCTAAGTCTAAATCCTGGTTATGTCACAGTGTGACCCTGGGGGATTTATTTAACTCTCTGCACTTGAGATATTTTTAATCTGTAAAATGGGCACAATAGCTACCAACTTGTGCTCTTCTTATGATACGGATTGAGTACTGAATGCTTAGCAACATCAACTGATGGCTTTATCAGACAGCACATAAAGTGTAGAGAGATAATCAGATGAAAACGTTACTCAAAGACACATTTCACGTCCTTTCGTCTTCTCATCCCAACAATACAGTGGTATTAAAGGAGGTATAAAATACTGGGGAATGAATGAGGTAAGCTTTCATAGGGAGATGTGGGGACCAGGAGACACACCCATTTCTTCTATCTGTACTCACAGGCTAGAATTTCACCACCCAGCGTTGAGTTCTTCTAAGCACAGAGGTTGGAAAGAGATTTGACATTTTCCTAAGCAACCATCATTGAACCCTGTCTGTGCTCCAGGTTACTGTGCTGTATGCCTTCACGTGTGAGCCCGATGTGAGCATTTCCCATTTTTAAACAAGAAAACTGATGCAGTGAAGGTAAGTCAGTAAGTAGCACTGGAAGGGCTTGAACCAAGATCTGCCTGATTCCAGGTTCCAAACTCCAACTTCTGTAGTCAGCAGCGGCAGCAGCATTATTCCCAACTAGAAAGTTCTCCCAGGTTTCCCAGGCAGCCCTGGCATTTCTTTGCAGAAAAAGATTCAGAGGATCGTCCATTATGCCAATGCTGTTGCCTTGAAACATAAATAGTCACTCACTGTGGAACTGTTTGTTATGAGGAATGTGCAGACTGGAGAGAAGTGAGACATAAAACCATTATTTCACGCAGAAAGACATTGCCAAAAGGATAGAATTACTTACTATATTAATTCTGTCCTTCAGCCCCCAGCTCATCTCTCTGCATAATGACTTAGTCACAGAATGTATTGCTGGCAACATTTGGGGACATTTCCACTATGATTTTTGAAGAAATTGAATCATCTAAGACTTCCCGTTCTATTCCCTTTCGCTCTAACTACCTCCTCTCTCTTCTGCTGGTCTGTCAACACTTCTTCCTCTACCCCACCCTATTTCACCCTATGTGCAATCCCTATTTCTTCCCACCCACCTCCTTTCCTTCTACTACTCACTCAAATGCACTTCTTATTTCCCTTTCTCTTCCGCCAAACCCCTCTGTCAACCCTCCATTTCTTCTCTCTCATTTTCCATCTGTTGAATGTCATCTTCTACAACAGGCTGGAGGAGCTGACAGTGGAAATTCCACACTAGTCTTAAAAATGGCACTATGGGGAGAGTGCACATAGGGCATCATTTAGAATCATTGTCTAGAAGCATCCTATAGAATCACCCTCTGGATTCAACCCATAGATCCGTCATGGAGAGCTATCATAGAGAGCTATCCTATAAAACCACCAGATAGAACCATCACATAGCATCTCAGAATTAGAATGACAAGGATTAAGACAGTGGGGAGGTAAACAACATCTGTTTGCCCCTGTGTTTATGTTTCCATGAATCATTCTTAATCCAAATCATACTTAATGGCAGAACATGATAGGCATTTCCAATTCAGTTAGAAATCCGGTAGCTTTCATTTGGTGTAGTTGGATGGATCTGCTATGGAGCGTGAAGCTGGACTGAGAAAAACAGAGTTAAATCCACAATATTCCAACTTGGACGATGTTTGCTGTCTTGTGGTCTCACTTCAAAAGATTTACGGGCTAACTGTACCAGGTGCATAGAGAGTCGTCATGTGGAAGAGGAATTTTCTTCATGGTCTAGTATGATCGTGATTATCTAAGGCTGTTCTACAATTTCTTTTAAATTAACACCAATTCTTACCATCACAAGTTGAACACCTGCTGTGTTGGGCACTGCTCTGGGAGCTTTAAAATTACCACCTCATTTAACCCTCACAGCATCTGTGAGAGGCAGGGGTGAGCACGTCTGGTTCAAAAATGAGCTGAGGGGGCTTCCCTGGCGGCGTAGTGGTTGAGGGTCCGCCTGCCGATGCAGGGGACATGGGTTCGTGCCCCGGTCCGGGAAGATCCCACATGCCGCGGGGCGGCTGGGCCCGTGAGCCATGGCCGCTGAGCCTGCGTGTCCGGAGCCTGTGCTCCGCGACGGGAGAGGCCACAACAGTGAGAGGCCCGCGTACCGGAAAAAAAAGAGCTGAGGAAGTTCGGAGAGGTGAAGGAATCTCTCCTATATTACAGTGCTGTGGAATATAAATAGTAGTTATAACTGTTGCAAGGTGGACACGAAGTGCTCAAGATCAGTACACAATTGCTACAAATATTTACCGAGAGCTCATAAATGCAGGCTGAGAAAACTGAGACTTGCTATGTGTTTCTTTGGAAGAATAATATTTTAAAACTATTAACTCTCCTAATTTATGAGTGTAAACAATTTAAAACCAAATCTGAGTAATTTTTCACATCTTAACAGAGTTATTCTTAAATTTAAAAAGTAAACATCCTGGAGCAGCTAGAAAAATATTAATAAGCAGTGAGAAGAGTGTATGTTAGTGTAAACTAATAAACTAATTTACTAATATAATAATGTAATGATATGCTAATGAATAATATGTCTGTAAATTATAATATTAATAAAATTAATATACTTGTTTCAAACATTATGGGAACTGGCTCAAGAATGGGTAGTTTGATCAAAGAAAACGCAGAGATAGCTCAAGAAGAGACCAATATATATATAAATGTACAAAATGATAAATATGGCATTTTCCATCAGCAAGAGTAGGGAGAATCTTATTCTATATATGGTCAACCCACTATTCACTTATAAAAATGACAGTAGTAAGAAGAAGAAAAAAGAGAAGCAGAAAGGAGACGTTGAATGGTTACTTGAAGGTATAAAACAAAATAAATAAGTGGATTAAAGCATTGTAATGTTACAAGCACAGGAAGAGAAGAAGGGAGGAAGGAAATAAGGAAAGAAACTACAAATAATGAAAGATACTCTATGTAACCAAACTTGGTATAGAAAGGAAGACTTCTTTAGAGTAACTCGAAGAAAAAATAAAGGAATATATCGATAGATATGATTACCTTAAATATTTTCATATAAAGTATTTATATAAAAAATATCATAAAACTGAAAGGCCAATTACAAATTGTGAAAAAGTTTTTGTCAACTATGTAACAGAAATAGTCTAGTTAAGTTTTTTAATGTTTATGTCTATTCTATTACTATTTATGTAACACAAATAGAATATTCTAACTATGCAGACCTCTTAGAAATCACTAAGAAGTGACACGTGCCCTGAGAGGAAAATGGGCAAAAGGTGTGAACTAGCTGTTTCCAGGAAAAAAAAAAAAATCCAAATACTTAATAAACATGGAGTGTTGGATTCCTAGCAGTTAAAAAAAAAAGGGAAGAAAAAGATTGTGAACTATGTTTCACTCAACTTGGGAGTGAATAAAAACCATTGTTGATGAGTGTGTGGGGTAAAAACCATGCTCATACAATAATGAGAATAGGCAACGGGCTAAAATGCTATGACATTTTTTTATTGTTGAAGATATTGTGGGTTTATGTATCAAAAGCCTTAGGAAACATGCATAACAATAAACAATATGCATGATCCAACCCAGTGATTCTCCTAGAAAACATATTCCAAATAAGCAACCAGAGGTATACTACAATATGTGTGAGGATGAAGACGTCTCCAGGTAAGAATACAGATATTCATAGCAACCTGCGGTAGGCAGCTTCTAACATGACTTTCAATTACTCTGTCTTCTGGTATGTACACCCTTGTGTTACCCCACTGCACTTAGCCACTTGCTTCTATAACAAAAAGAATATGGGAAAATGATGGGCTGTGTCTTCTGTGATTAAGTTACAAAGACTGATTTCTGTCTTGCTGGCACTGCCTTCTCTCTCTCTCTCTCTTTTTTCTTTTATAAGTTTATTCTATTTATTTATTTTTGGCTGCATTGGGTCTTCGTTGCTATGCACCGGCTTTCTCTAGTTGTGGTGAGCGGGGGCTACTCTTCGTTGCGATGAGCAGGCTTCTCATTGCAGTGCTTCTCCTGTTGCGTGTAGAGCACGGGCTCTAGGCATGCGGGCTTCAGTAGTCGTGGCACGCGGGCTCAGTAGTTGTGGCTCGCGGGCTCTAGAGCGCAGGCTCATAGCGTACGGGCTTAGTTGCTCTGCGGCATGTGGGATCTTCCCGGACCAGGGCTCGAACCCGTGTCCCCTGCATTGGCAGGCGGATTCTTAACCACTGCGCCACCAGGGAGGTCCCTCCCTTCTCTCATGATTGCTCTGACAAAGTAAGATGCCAGGCTGTGAGGTATCCCCTGCAGAGGTCCATGTGGAACAGGACCGAGGGAGGTCTCCAGCCAATGGTCAGTGAGGAACTGAGGCACTCAGACCACCAACTCGCAAAGAACTGAATCCTGCCACCAACCACGTGTGTGGTCTAGGAAGTGGATCCTTCCCAGATGAGCCTTTAGATATGATCAAGGCTGCAGCCAAGGAATCGAGGTTCCTTGATTACAGCCTGTGAGACACCCAGCTAAACTATGCTCGGATTCTTGAGCACAGAAACCGTGAGATAATAAATGTAGTTTTAGGCCACTAAATTTGAGAATAAATGGGCCCTTGGAAGAAGCTGATCAGACAATTTAAAGACACAGGTTTCCGAAATTCCTCCCAACTGAATTTAATCTCTTCCCCCTCTCCAGGCTCTCCCTTCTCTATCTCAGGCAACTTTGACCCGTATGAGAGTTTATCATTGGCAACTGGGACCTGGAGTCATTATCATGAACCAAAGCACAGAGCTGCCCTTCAAGGCACAGCACCTCCCAGCCCACGTGAGTTTGTTGGCATCTGTCTGCGGCAGATGCTTTGTAATCCAGCCCCACTGTGCCTCCCGTGGAGCTCTGCGGTGGATATCGGTCACTATGTGTAACTGGACTTCTAGGTCATTCTCTCCGTCATGCAGCTAATTAGCCCAATGGCCAAGGCTCTTCTCCTAGTCTGCTTAATACTGACTATTGCTATAATAGCTGACAATTATTAAGCACTTGCTCTGTGATAAGAGCATGGTAGACATAATCCCATTTAATCCTCTCCACAAATGTGTGAGGTAGGTATGGCTATGAGAAAACTGGGGTTCAGGGTGGGCTGAACTCATTTAGTGTCACAAAATCATGAAGTGTCAGGATTGAGATATGAGCCCAGATCTCCTTGGTTTCAGGACTTTTTATTTGCCTTTCCCCAAGAAATCACATTTTGATTTCCTCACTTTTTTTCCTCCTCCCTTCCTATCTCATAGTATCTGATTTGGGGTGCTTCTTGGTTTTTGGAAACACATTGAGCAGAACTGTTTCCTGACCCATACAGCCTCTCTAACCTTGCAATGCTAGCCTCTGAAACTGAATCTACCACTCACCCCAACATTACTCCACTCAGGCCTTGCCTTCCTTCTCCCTCATCCATGCTACCCCTGCTATGAAATGATGGAGGCCGATTGCAATGCAAACTGTAAAGTGATGAGTACATGAGGGTGACCCTATGGAGGATATGGGACACTCAAATCTTCTGCTCTGGGCCTGGGGCCCTGTGTATAGCTTGTTGTGCAGTGAACAACCTATACAGCTTATGAGGTGGCCCTGCGTCCCTTATTGTAGGTTTCAGGGTCAAAAATCCATTGGTTTCCTGGCCAAACCTAGGCTGCATAGCAGAATCACCTGACATCAGAGAGAGAGAGAGAGAGAGAGACATCCCCAAGTGTCACTCCAGACCCAGAGAATGGAAATTGGAGAGCAGAACGTAATCTTTATTTTTCATAAGCATCTCATAGAATTCTCAAGAAGCCTCTCTATGGTCAGACGTTTCCTTTTCCTAAATGGATTATGTCTATAGCACCATTCAGGTGATTATACAGGTGAAACCCAGGTCCTAGGGCTGTTTGCCCAGGAGATGAATTTCCAAGTCTCTCCTGCATCGTCCAGCCTTCATCACAGAGGATGGAATTCCAGGCGTGGTTAATGAATCTGTGGGAGGTTGTGTGAAAGAATGTGGCATTTTATAATTGGGGGTTGCCCACTGAGCCGTCTATTGGCTTTACCCCTAAGCTGATCTTGTTTGTGAGCGCAGGCAGGCCTCAGTGATTTAATCCATGTAACTCAGAGACTGTAATAGTGTACTAAAGCTATGTTACAGGCTTAATTGTGTTCCCTCAAAATTCATCTTAAAGTCTTTACTCCCGGGCTTCCCTGGTGGTGCAGTGGTTGAGAGTCTGCCTGCCGATGCAGGGGACACGGGTTCGTGCCCCGGTCCGGGAAGATCCCACATACTGCGGAGCGGCTGGGCCCGTGAGTCATGGCCGCTGAGCCTGCGCATCCGGAGCCTGTGCTCCACAAAGCGAGAGGCCACAACAGTGAGAGGCCCGCGTACCAGGAAAAGACACTAGGGATGCAGGCACACAGAAATGACCATGTGCAGAGGCAGCAAGAAGGTGGTCAGTTGCAAGCCAAGGAGAGAGGCCCCAGAGGAAACCAAACCTGCTTGTTTAAGATACCCCATCTCTGTGGATGGACCTAGAGATTGTCATACAGAGTGAAGTAAGTCAGAAAGAGAAAAACAAAGATCGTATAATATCACTTCTATGCGGAATCTAGAAGAACGGTACAGGTGAACTTATTTGCAAAGCAGAAATAGAGTCACAGATGTAGAGAACAAACTTATGGTTACCAAGCGGGGAGGGGGGTGAGATGAACTGGGAGATTGCGATTGACATATACGCACTACTATGTATAAAATAGGTAACTAATGAGAACCTGCTGTATAGCACAGGGAACACAGTGATCTGTGGTGACCTAAATGGGAAGGAAATCTAAAAAACAGGGGATATATGTATACGTATGACTGATTCACTTTGCTGTACAGCAGTAACTAACACAACATGGTAAAGCAACTATACTCCAATGAAAAAAAAAAAGGAGACCCCGTCTCTTATTCTTTATTAGGGCAGCCTGTGTTCGTCTGCTAGGACTGCCATAACAAAATGCAACAGACTGCCACTTCTTTCTGTGTCTGTGTCCTCTTCTTATGAGGACACCAGTCATATTGGATTAGGGCCCACCCAGAGGACCTTATATATATATATTTACCTTAATCACCTCTTTAAAGACCCTATCTCCAAATGCAATGACATTGTGAGGTACTGGGGCTTAGGACTTCCACATATGAATTTGGGGTCGGGGGTGGGGACACAATCCAGCCCATAACAGAGACCTTAAGAAAGATAAGGAGAGAGAGAAGAACACTGCTTCTCTGGATGACGTGCTTTGGGCCAAACCCTGCACTGGGTGCGTCCAATCCTTACAAAAGCGCTGGGAGGTAAACCACATGGTCTCCCTTTTAAAGGTGAAAGAGCCAAGGCCTGGAGAGTAAACATCCAGTCACCACCCCCAGCCCCAGGTGGGAAGGGAAGGGAAGGGCTTGTGGGGTATGAATTTCTTCTCAGTGTAGCCCTGGGTCACCTAACCCGCCTCTTTTCTAGCCATTCACAGCTCCCAACCAGAACCAATTTTTGCAGAATTGGCCAGTCACAACTGGGATGCTAATGGGACCAGGCTCTTAGGCTTGTGGGGGCATGAGATTGCCATGCAGAGCACTCAGCAAAGTGCTCAGACCTGGCAGATGCTCTAAGCAGTGACGGCTCTGCTCATCACGACGATTATTTCGTTGCCTTGAAAACTTTTGAGTGCAAGAGAAAGAGGCTATCGAACTGGGGATTTTGCCATCTACTTCTAGGTACCTCAGCCAACACCTGGAAACTGAGCTAGGGATGTTTTCACACACATTAGCAGCCCTGGGAAGGAAGAATCATGATTATCTTCCAGGTAGAGATATCCCTGAGGAGGCCCAGCTGAAAATGCAGAAGCCCAGGCTTTGTCAGCTCCCTTGAATGGGCTCATCTAAATAGAACTAAACACCAGCCTCAGCCACTGCCTCAGCCCTACCCCCCACACATCATCGTGCTCCACAGCCCTGGAGATGGTCAATCACAGCCAGTCTCTTCTCGGCCAAAGAACACACAACCTTATCCTCTGTCCCACCTAGACTCTCCTTCCAATTTTCGCTAGTCAAAGCTTCCTAGTCTTAAAAGTTCATCCCTGCAGCTCCGTTCCTGGATCTGCTCTAGGTCCCTGAGGAATCTTCCATATTGAAGGGTAGAGGAGAAATATCTAATGGTTATTAGGGCCTAGGGTGGACCTTTCACGTCCTGTATGCTTTACTGCTCCTAACTAGTGTTATGAGGAGGCAGTGTATTGGTCCAGACTTTAGGGATGACTGAGGTCATAAAAATGTTCAGTAACTTGCCAAGGTCACCCTACCACTAAGGGACAAACCCAAGCCAGACTGACTTCATCTTTCCAGGGTATATATATATATTACATACGTATGTATGTATATATATATATTTCTTTTTTTTTTCTGTATTTGATTCTTAAGCCTCCAACCAATTTTACCAATAAGGAAATTGAGAGTGATTTGGTGACATGCTAAGCTCAGTTAGCTCCCAAGATGGAGCTGAGATTAGAAACTAGTTCTTCTAAGTCCAATGGTCCAATCAAGGGTCATTTATTTATTCAACATAAATGAACTGAGCTAAAACGTAGAAGCGACCCCAATGTCCATCCATGGATGAATAGATAAGCAAAATGCGTTCGATACACACAACAGAACATCCTCCTGTCTTAAAAAGAAAGGACATTCTGACGTATGCTGCGACGTGGATGAACCTTGAGGACATTATGCCAAATGAAACAAGCCAGTCGCGAAAGGACACTCTCCGTATGAGTCCACTTGTATGAGGCACATAGAGACAGAAAAGAGAATGGCGGCTGCCGGAGGCTGGCGGAAGCGGGCAATGGTGAGTTCCTATTTAATGGGCCCAGAGTTTCAGTTTTATAAGCGGAAAAGAGCTACGGAGACGGATGGCTGTGACGCTCGCACAACGTTACGAGTGCATTTAACACCACGGAACTGTACCCTTAAAAGCGGTCTAGGTGGTACATTTTATGTTATGTGTATTTACCAGAATTAAAATATCAGGAAAAACTTGGACTGAGCACTTGCCGTGCACAAGGTAGCCTTCGAGTCAATGAGAATTCACTCTCATCCCTGCCTGTCTAGTGGCAGGGGATGGGGGCGATGTACAGTTAACAATAAATGTAACATGAATACTCTGGGTCATATGTTAATAGGTAGGAAAAGTTAAAAGGTACGTTAAATGGGAAAAATGGTGGCCATTTTAAATGAGTGAGGAGTTAACCTTTGAGCAAAGACTTGAAGGAGGAAGAGGAATGAGGCTGTGGTTACCTGGGAGGGAAGCATCCCAGACAGAGCAAAGACAGAGAATGAACATGGCGGCCGAGCACGCTGGCTTGGTACACAGCAATAAGGTCAACATGGGTGAGGCAAGGGCAGTAGTAGGAGATGATGACAGAGAGGAAGATGAGTTATGGAAACCACTGGAGGGACTTGGCTTTCTAACATGAGAAATACAGGAAAGCCCACAGTCACAGACTAAATTGTCCCCACGGCCCAGGCTGGTGATGTCACCCCAGGATGGCTCAGGTAGGCAAACAAGTGTGTCTGCCTCTTGTGAATGGGGCAGCCCCTACTCACTTTCATTCCAGATGTCCCCAAAGGAGAAGGCAAGCCTGATGTTGTCTGCTCTGCTTTTCAACAGAAGCCAGAAATCTGGACTTTTACATGAAGCTTCCTGATTTTTTAAAAATACTAGCAATGAGTTCCATTTTGTCAAAGCACCACATCTCCACCCAGGAAGCCTCTGATTATAGAATTGTAACAAATTGACCCAGTTTGAAGCCTGTGCATTATACCGGGTTGCCATGTAATCCTACATCACCAGGCCTGTCTGATAGATTTTGAGGCATTAGGAAGAATCAGGCCATTATATTCATTACCTGTATTCAGACATGAGATTTAACCTCTATCAGTGCAGTTACCTCTTTGTGTTGCAATGATCTGTGTATATGTCTGTTTCTCTTACTAATTTGTGAGCTAGTCAAGGCCAGACACTGAGTTTTCCTTGGCTTTGAACCCCTGGAAGAAGGCTACACACATAATAGGAGTCCAGTAAATATTTATTGAATAATGCTGTAATGGTGAATGGGTAAAAATAGCTTGCATATGTATTGAGGACAGAAGGAAAAGAAAAGACATGAAAGTAAAATGTGGATTGTGTTAGAGGTTGGCATTTAAGGAAGTTATTTTCTTTTGTTTTCCAAACTCCCCATACTGTTATTATATTGATTTTGTAACTGTTAATGGGAGAAAACGTTTTAACAAAAAAACATCAGTTAGTCTTCTAGGCCTCTCCTTTCAGAGATGCTCTCGTTGGGATACAAACCCTGTTGGGGAGAATTCCCTGCAATATCCCACTTGCTGGCCCCAAGCACTTGCTCACATCACTGAGCTCAGAACCAGTCCAACATTATAGCTGGACATATGGGAATCCACACGATAGGCTTGATGTCTTCTCTATACCAAAGAGCCAATCCAGCCCAGCCCAGACAATTCCTGCTAAATTCCCAGGGTCTTTCTAAGAAAGGTTGTATTTAAGAAATGCTGGTGTTTCTGCAGGGAGGACAAACATCAGGGAAGCAGGGTCTTGGTGATGGGACAAAATAGATGACATGTTGACCTCACAGGTCATGTGTAACAGGTGTGTGTGGTGGTGTGGGAATTCAATTCAGCAGCCAGGGCATAGCACAACAGAAGCCAAGTGACAGTTGAACACTGGGGACCAGATGCATAGTGAACGTCCATCCACTCCTTCCTGTGGCTACCACTCCATGTACTCCATTTTGGAACAAGATGTGATGTGGGTATTTGCAAATGGTGCCAGAGTAGGCAAATGTGCTCTGCATGGGGTGGGGGGTAGGGGTGTCCATGTGGGCTCTGGTGTGTGAACAAAACACTGGTATATTAGGCAGGGGAATCGATCAGTCCTAACTGGAAGCACCTATTACAGAATCTCTGTCCTGTGGATTAAGCCAACAGAGTGGAGAGGAAAATGGAACCAACTTGCTATAATGGATTCTGGTACTAAAGATCTACCTCCATCCTGCTCCAGGGTCTGACTACAGAGAATAAAGAAACTGATAGCCAAGTGAGAACTTGGCCATCAGCTTTATTAAAACCCAATCCCTCCTTGACCCCCTTCCCTCCAGAGGGAGGCCCTCTGGAGAGCATGGATTGAATCTGACCCTAGAGTAGAGGTTTCCAATTCTATTCCTCATGCTTTGGGATGATGCTGTTCTGTACAGCAGACCCAGAGTTGACCCAAGGTCGAATGGAAGAAGCTGGGGAACAGAGCCATCTCCTCCTCCATATCTTCCCTCTAAGCACAGGCAGGTCCAAGAGATCAAGGTCCAAGGTACACATGAGCAGTGATCAAACCTATAGGCAAACATTGTCCAACACATACCACGTTCTCATCAATTATAGTGGCTACTCTACCTCCCGTGGGGAAGAACAAGAAAGATGGGTAGAACCCTTACAACCTTTCTTGGAAGGTTAGAAGCGTTGACAAAAGTCTCCCTTTCTGTAGAAACACAAAAATGAGTAGGAACATACCTACTATGGATTAGACAATTTCCTCTGTCTAATCCTCTATAAGAATGCTACCATGGATTGAGCCCTTTCCAGTGCTCTAGGCATCTTTCCATATATTCATTCATTTAACCCTCCCAACAATCTTATGAGGTAACTAAGATGAGATGAGGCACAGGGAGGCCAAATGATGCAGCTAGTAAGTGACCGAGTCAGACTAAGAACCCAAAGGCATCACACCAGAGTATGGACTCTGAACCTCTGCTCTGGAGCTGATGCAAGCAACATTACACCAGCCCTTTGTCCCGGTTTGATAGCTAAGGAACTTGAGGTTTGCCCATGATGTCAAAGAAAGCTGGGTCTAAACTCCATGCCTGCCTGAACCTAGAGCGTGTTCAATTACACCACGAAAGAGCTGCTGCATATAAGGAGTTATAAAGGCCCCCAAGTCTTGTATCTGATGGGCAGATAGCAACTCACCTGAGGAGATCCCACAATTCCAGTTGAGCCAATGCATCATGGTTCTGACCCGTTATTTAATCCTAAACTCCAGTCAACTGAACGCACACGAGACAAGAGGAAGGCAGAGGGTACTGTGCTCCCTACCTCTCTGGTCTGGAAGGTCTGAGTTTGCAGCTGGCGAGGGTGAAGGCTGTAACCGTCATCCCTGGTTGCACCTTAGAACCACTTGGGATAAATTTTTAAAAACATTTTTTAAAAGTTCCAGTGTAATTGATCTGAAGTACAGCCCTGGCATAAAGGTGTTTTTGTTTTATTTTAAGTTCCCTAGGGGATTCTAATGTGTAGCCATAGTAGAGAAACACTGGGCCGGGAAACACACCCCAAGCTGACAATTAGAATTAAAATCTTCCCCTAAACTAACCTTCATCTTAGACACCTGGGACTTGACTGAGCAATGACACTTGAAATGGAAACAGTCTGCCATTATTTATGGAGTTTAATTTCAGCTGGTGATCCTAATGCTGGGTCTGTGAGGAGGGCTTGGGGAGGGGAACTTGGGGGGGGAGGTGAAATTGAAGGATGAGGCCATACAGATGGGACAAGAACCAGCAATTCACTGCCCTTGTTTGGTAAACACACCCAGTGCTTAATGGTGCCTAATGGTGCCTGTAATTGATGTCTAAAGTTATTTAAAAGTAAATTTACTAGAAAATAATTAGCAATTTTATAGTTCACTACTTCCTCATTTTGGGGATAAAAATTTTTTCAATGGTTTTATCAGGCACCACAATACAACAGTGCTGTGAAATCAGTTGCCCAAAGTGGAGGTAGACATGGGTCCCCTAAAGAGATAAATACGTTTAAAAAAATGTTTGATTAGCTATTTTCATTCATTGGAATGTAAGCCTATTTTCCCCTCCACTACCACTCCCCACCATGCCAATCTCCCGTTTGAATCTGTAATAAATTATCCTTAATCAACAACAAGGGAAAGTTATAGGAAGGCAGCTTGGGGATGGCTTAGATTTGACCTTGGGAGTCCTTAACCTTAGCAGTGGGAGTGGAGAAGAAAACTGTTCTCTCATTAGGCCAGATACATCTTTCCTTAATGAGCTTGCAGGAATATTCATTACAATACATTAGCTCATCTCTTCCTCTTTCTGCCCAGCTAGCCCAGGGCTACAAGGAGAGATGGAATGATAGAAATAAATTTACTAAAGATTTTATTGAAGATCTACTGAAGAGGGCTTCCCTGGTGGCGCAGCAGTTGAGAGTCTGCCTGCCGATGCAGGGGACACGGGTTCGTGCCCCGGTCCGGAAGGATCCCACATGCCGCGGAGCGGCTGGGCCCGTGAGCCATGGCCGCTGGGCCTGCGCGTCCGGAGCCTGTGCTCCGCAACGGGAGAGGCCACAGCAGTGAGAGGTCCGCATACCGCAAAAAAACAAAAAAGATTTACTAAAGAATTTGCTTGGACTTCTCTTTCTGGAGCCCTCTGCTCACAGCCAATGGGGAAAGGAATTGCTGTTGTTTTCAGTTCAGACAGAGGCTCTCAGTGGCTTTTACAAACTGTCTGCAGATGATCACCAGTTTCCACATCTGTGAAATGGGTAAGACAGTCGTTCCTCTGCTTGTTCATGGCTCAGCAGCATCAGCGACCTTGGAAGTTTGTTAGAAACGCAGAATTTCAGGCTCCTCCTCAAAACTACCCAAAAAGAATCTCTAGGGGTGTGAAGCTAGATACTAGTGTTTTCGTAAGTTTTCAGGTACTTCTTACGCATGCTTGAGTTTAAGAACCAGTGCTTTACAGGAGTGCTGTGAACAGCAAATGAGATAAGTGAAAATATACTCTGGAAAAAAACTGGAAGATGCTAACAAGATTCTGGGTATTACTGTTTCTCTTCATATTATTAAATGTAAATGTCACAAAAATATTAAGAGGTATAGGCCTAGAAGACGCATCCTGTAGCTTCATCAAAATTCTCTATCGGTGGTGTTAAATCTTGAGCCTTTTGGAGGCAGACATATGGAAGACAGAAAGCAGGCTGATGGAAGTCTCTAAGGACATATGGGGTGTGGGGTGAAGTAGGGACCCACACCCTTCCTAGGAGCACTCCAGTTCTGCTTCAAAACAATAGAATTGTGCAGGCCAGATAGAATAGTTCTGCAAACTGAATTTGGTCTGGGGACTAATGATATGCATGGTACAAAAGTTTGGAATGCCCAAGAAAAATGTGTCCCCAATATCCCTTTTATTACTTTTCTTCAATTTTTGATATTATAGAAATTAATTGTTTAAGAGTCTAGTGGAAGTCACTCCAAAAGGTTCTGCCTCATATTAGCTTTCCTGATCATTTATAAATTTATAATTTTATTTTCACATGGCTGTTGGTTAGCTGTGTTTCACTGAACATTTTCATTTTTGGATATCAGTTGTTAGAAAGATAGCTAAATGTGACACCTTCTTACTGAATATCTGGGGTCTATAACTGTGTGTTTACATATGACTTATTTCTTCATCTAGAAAAATATTTTGGCTGCAATCTTACCTTCTTGTAGCATCAATACTGTGCTTGAAATGTGAACTAAACTCTTTTAAAATATTTTTCCCTATATTAAAATCCACTACAATATAACATAGCCATTAAGAATATGAGTTTTACAAGAGAAAAAGACAACATGGGAGAAAATATTTGCAAATGAAGCAACTGACAAAGGATTAATCTCCAAAATATATAAGCAGCTCATGCAGCTCAGTCTCAAAAAAACAAACAACCCAATCCAAAAATGGGCAGAAGACCTAAATAGACATTTCTCCAAAGAAGATATACAGACTGCCAACAAACACATGAAAGAATGCTCAACATCATTAATCATTAGAGAAATGCAAATGGAAACTACAATGAGGTATCACCTCACACCAGTCAGAATGGCCATCATCAAAAATTCTGCAAACAATAAATACTGGAGAGGGTGTGGAGAAAAGGGAACCCTCTTGCACTGTTGGTGGGAATGTAAATTGATGCAGTCACTATGGAGAACAGTATGGATGTTCCTTAAAAAACTAAAAATAGAACTACCATATGACCCAGCAATCCCACTACTGGGCATATACCCTGAGAAAACCATAATTCAAAAAGTCATTACCACAATGTTCATTGCAGCTCTATTTACAATAGCCAGACATGGAAGCAACCTAAATGTCCATCAACAGAGGAATGGATAAAGAAGATGTAGCATATATACACAATGGAATATTACTCAGCCATAAAAAGGAACGAAACTGACTTATTTGTAGTGAGGTGGATGGACCTAGAGTCTGTCATACAGAGTGAAGTAAGTCAGAAAGAGAAAAACAAATACCGTATGCTAACACATATATATGGAATCTAAAAAAAAAAAAAGGTTCTGAAGAACATAGGGGCAGGACAGGAATAAAGACACAGACCTACTAGAGAATGGACTTGAGGACACGGGGAGCAGGAAGGGTAAGCTGGAACGAAGTGAGAGAGTGGCATGGACATATATACACTACCAAATGTAAAATAGGTAGCTGGTGGGACGCAGCCGCATAGCACAGTGCGGTCAGCTCGGTGCTTTGTGTCCACTTAGAGGGGTGGGATAGGCAGGGTGGGAGGGAGCCGCAAGAAGGAGGAGATATGGGGATATATGTATATGTATAGCTGATTCACTTTGTTATAAAGCAGAAACTGACACACCATTGTGGAGCAATTTTACTCCAATAAAGATGTTAAAAAATTTTTTTAAAAAAAGAATATGCATTTTAGAGCAAGACAAACTTGGGCTCAGATAGTGGTTCTGTGCCTTACTAGCTGTGTATCCTTGGAAAAATAACTCCCACTCTTTAAACCTTAGTTGTATTATCTGAAAAATGGGGTCAATAATTTCTACCTTACAACGCTGTTTTAAGAATAAATGAGATGGGAAATGAGTATCATGCTGTATGTGGCATCTTTTATTATTATTTAATATATATAGGATAATATTGTTGCTATGTTTGTTCATAGAACAGTGTATTGTATTGGGAGATGATATCTTGTAGGAGAATGGTTCCTTATGAAGTGAATAATTAAAAAAAAATAAGAGTCTAGTGGAGTTCAGTAGTTTTCTTGAGTGACAGATTGTTTGGGCCATCTCCCCACGGTCTAGTAAGGTCACCTGGGAGAAGACGTCATCATTTTCCTCTGGGTAAGGGGGCTCTGTTTACTCTCTCTAGCCACAAAGCACTTCATAAGATTAAGAATGCAGAGGGGGTTGGCTAGAGTAAGGTCATCTTGGGTTAGCAACACTGGCTATCCTTGAGGAATAGCTTCTCTGTTTGAATGGAATATAAAGATTTAATGGCCATTTTGTTTTTAAAAAGGAGGAACTTTGCAAATGGAATGCACCTTACCGGGAACTGTCAGGAAGATCCATTCTAGCAAAAATGACCAATAGCCTTGCATAGTCTGGGTTGCAGAAGGCTTTGGTATGAGTCTGTGTTCTTCCTGCCTGCTCCACATGCGGCTATAAGCTCACTGCCTGGGGAGAAGGGCAGGGAAAAGGAAACTAGACACAGTTGGAAAACTTCCTCTGGGACAGCTCTCTTAGCCTCCCTATCTTTTGTTTCTTTCTCTGCAGGATGGGAACCATAATCTAAATCAGAGTCGAGTGACATCGTGGATGGGAAAACGATTTATAACCTGCAAAGTTAAGAAGTCAGCCCCATAGCTCATCTGTGTCAGTCCAGCAATAGCTCAGTAAATCTCTTTCCTCTGGGGTCCGCATGGTGACAGAGAATGGTTGGCCTGGGAAAATGTCCCACTAGGAACTTGAGAAGAATATAAAATCCCATCTCTGCTTTTCTAGTGAAGCCCAGAGATTCCCCAAAGAGGGAGATGCTCAACTGGACCCTGGGTCCTGGTTCTGCCACTTATTAGTTATGTGACCCCTTAACCCCTCTGAGCTTCAATTTCCTCATCTATAAAATGGAATGATATTAATGCCTACCTCATAGGGTTGTGGGGTAAATTTGAGTAAAATAATCTATGTGAGGTGCTCGATATGTCTTCATCAACTTGGTAAATATTTACTGAGTGCGTACTGTGTGTGAGGCACTTTTCCAGGAGCTCGGGGCAGAGCGGTAGACCACAGCCAGGGGGTCTTTGCCCACTCACCTGTCCCCCCAAGGGTTATGTCCCAGTGGAGGAGACAGGTAGTGAGCAATTGAACACCTTATGGTGATGCATGCTGTAATATAACAAGAGGCACTGAGAAATGCTATGAGCAAAAACAGTACAGGCTAAAGGGATAAAGCTCCAAGGTGGAAGGGTTGTGTCTTTAAAAGGCGTGGTCAGGGAAGGCCTTTCTAAGATAGGGATATTTGAGCAGAGACCTGATGGAATGAGGCGAGTCATGCAGTATCTGGCAGAAGAGCATTCCAGGTGGAGGGAATAGCACTTGACACTTAGTAGGTGCTCAGTAAACACTAGCTTAAAATAAAGGGAAAGCTCTACAAACAGATGGCATCTAGTCAGGCATAAAGGTGGAACTCTTATCCATGATGATAGAATGCTAAAAGGAGTATTGATTGAGGTCTGAAGGCTCTGAAGCCTTTCTCCAAAGAGATAAAGAACTGTCTTCCTCTTGGAGTTCTTAATGATGTTTTCAGAAGAAAAGTCAGATGCCCATTCAGCCTGGCAAAATATACAGGGGAGATGTGCACAGCTCTTCTCTTTCCATTTTTCATCAGGTTATCCCTCTACAAGAGATCAGTACGCTCAGTAGGTAAAGAGGCAACAATGGGAAAGTGAGATTAAGAGAAGGTAACAGGACTTCCCTGACGGTCCAGTGGTTAAGACTCCGCACTTCCACTGCAGGGGGTGCGGGTTCGATCCCCGGTCGGGAACTAAGATCCCGCGTGATGTGCGGCGCAGCCAAAAAAAAAAAAAAAAAAGAAAGAAAGAAAGAAAGGGATGGGCTTGTTCAAGGTTAAAGAGTAGGTAACTAAGTAGAGGGGAGTGGGCTCAAATGAAGACTGCAATCTCTTTTCCTGGTGCTCTCCTCATTAAATAACATGTTTACTCATTCGTCGAACCTTTCATTCATCCCTTTGTTTGATACCTGCTGTATCAATCCTAAGATGTGGCATCAGTGGAACAGAGCTGAATAAGACATTCCTATCCCATCCCCCCAAACAATGGCTCAGGGAAATGATTTACAGGGTCTCCATAGCATTGTAGAATCCTTAAAATGTGGAGGATGGGACAACCACTTCCGCCAGGGAATCGTGGAAGGAACATTTCCGTCAGGTCTTTAAGCATGGGAAAGAAAGGATTGGTGCAGGGAGTACAGGTGAGCAAAAACTGTGTAGGAGATGATGACAAATCGGTGTGGCAGGACCACTGAGTATGCAGTAGTCGCCAGGGAGGAGGCTGGAGGAGGGGATTGGTTTGGGGAGCAGATTGTAAAATTCCGAACGCACTAAGCTGAGGAATTTGGAATCTATCATGAAGGCGATAGGAAACTATGAAAAACGTTTTATCGGGGCTTCCCTGGTGGCGCAGTCGTTGAGAATCTGCCTGCTAATGCAGGGGACACAGGTTCGAGCCCTGGTCTGGGAGGATCCCACATGCTGCGGAGCAACTGGGCCCGTGAGCCACAACTACTGAGCCTGCGCGTCTGGAGCCTGTGCTCCACAACAAGAGAGGCCACGATAGGGAGAGGCCCGCGCACCGCGATGAAGAGTAGCCCCCGCTTCCCACAGCTAGAGAAAGCCCTCGCACAGAAAAGAAGACCCAACCCAGCATAAATAAATTAATAAAACTCCTATCCCAACATCTTCTAAAAAAAAAACCAAAAAACATTTTATCGGCTTCCCGTCATCTCCTTTTGGAATCACTTTCCCCCATTCAATAATTGTGTTTTCCAAATCATAAGGGCAGGGTCTGCCTCTGCCTGGTTCCCACGTGGGACTGGAGCCAGGCTAGGAGACTGCTTTAGATCCTTGGCCACCGTGACTGCTTCCTGAGTGGCCATGCGATCCATTTTTGATGGAGCTCTTAGGAAAATGTGTTTCCTGGGGAATTGCTAAGAGTCATGTAGGTTGGACTGCAAGTGGCCATAACAATATAATATGAAAACACTCTGCGAATGATAAGATTGTTATCAAGTGAAAAGAGATCAGTGGAGACAAAATATTGGAAAAGAGAGTGGGTAAAGGAGAAGGGATTGAAAAAGAGCAAATTTACAGATATTATTCAACCCTTGGATTCAGCATACCTTAAGCCAATACCTTCTAGAAAACTCAGTTGCGAGCCAGTAAATTCCTTTAGTCCTTAATCTCATTTGAGTCATGCTGTCTGTCACTGCCAGTTAAAGAGGTGACTGACTAATCTAGGAGGCATGAGTAGTTTATTAGTAAGGGGATGTTATAATGTTTCCCTTGTCAGCTAACATAGCCCCAGATGCAGAATTGACTGTAAGTAAGAAAGGGACAACACTAGTGGAAGGGAGACCATTTATGTGCAGATCTCAGAAGACCATATGAGAAATGTAAATTGTGAGTATAAATGTGTTTTATGCAATTATTTGCTAAATCCGACAGCCCTAAGTGGAGGCGATGAGAAGTAGCTGAATTCTGGACATATTTGCTTTTAAATTATATGCAGGGGATAAGGAGAAAGAGAAAAATGAGGATGAATATAAGTTTTTGGCTTGGAGAGACAAAGAAGCCATTTACTCAGATGGTAAGACATTGGGGGGCACAGAATTGGGTGGGTTAAAACATCTGGAATTTGACTTGAGTGTATTAAGATTGAGATACCTTCTATACCCCCCAAATGGACAAGTCAAATGTTGTTCAGTATAAGAATCTGGAGTTCAAGAGAGAGATCTGGGCTAAAAATGTGAGATTGAGAGTCACCAGCATAGAAATGGTGTTTAAAACCATGAGAATATATGAGATCACCGGTTAATGATTGTTAACATTCTGAGGTCATAATGATTCCCCAGATACTGAGGTATGCTGACCCATGCATTCTCTTTCTTGTCCCAAGGACTCTAGGGGCTTGTAATTTAGGATGCTTTAACATGCAAAAAAAATTATTCATAATTACAAGTGTCTCAAGCCACAAAGATATTTCTTCTCTCACTTGACAAAAAGCTTTGTTGTCCTCATGGTTACAAGTTGGCTGCCACAACTCTAAATCTGTCATCCTTTTACAACGGGGTTCAAATGTAGAAAACAATGGATTCCTATCATATCTTTTCTTATCATTGGCCACTCTTTTTTTTAATCTTTAAAGATTATATTTCTCAAAAGCCCTGAGCTGTCCACTGCTCAGGACCCACTGGCCATAAGAGGATCACGTGTCTCCTGGCAGTGGGGAATTAAATGAGCATAATTGCTTAGATTGGTCATGGTTCATTTCTTGGGTTGTGGAAGAAGTCCACTTTCCATGTATGTATATTGACACCTCTTTCTAGAACAAAACCAGGGCTCTGTTTTCAAGGAAAAGGGGAATAGATAGCTGTTGGATAGGCTACCAACAACATGTTAAAAGAATTGTGACCATTGACACCATAGTTTTGGGAACTTGCTTATGACTTATAGTTGAAACCATGGGAGTAAATGAGATGGTGCAGAGCATCCACACAATGAGGAATGGACCAAGGATGGAAACCTCCACCATTAACTGAAAAAAAAAAAAAAAGACAGGAGGCAGAGTCTGTGAAGGAGAGATAGGAAGAGCTGGAAGAAGTATCAGAGAGAAGACGATATAGAAGATAGAGTAGGAGGGCTCCATGGAGCAATGGGGTAACCAATAGTGTCAAATGCTAAGGAGAGATTAAGTAGATGAAGGCTGAAAATGGCCTGTATATTTGGCAATTGTAACGTTACTGACGACCTCAAGCATTTCTTTAGACTTATGGGAGCTGACCGCAGGACTCAGGGGTGTAAGAAGAGGACAGCAGTTGAGAGACTGCAGAGAGAGTAGAATCTACTTTCCAAAGCTTTAGCTGTGAAGGCGGGATGGCGTATGGTCTTTTAAAAAATAAATTTATTTATTTTTGGCTGCGTTGGGTCTTTGTTGCTGCGCGCGGGCTTTCTCTAGTTGCGGCGAGCGGGGGCTACTCTTCATTGTGGTGCGTGGGCTTCTCATTGCGGTGGCTTGTCTTGTTGTGAAGCGCGGGCTCTAGGCACGTGGGCTTCAGCAGTTGTGGCACACAGGCTCAGTAGTTGTGGCGCACGGGCTTAGTTGCTCCGCGGCATGTGGGATCTTCCCAGACCAGGGCTCAAACCCGTGTCCCCTGCATTGGCAGGCAGATTCTTAACCACTGCGCCACCAGGGAAGTCCTGTATGGTATCTTGAAGAGTGCTACAGAAAGTTTTTGTCTTTAAATTAGTGATGGGATGATCTGTTTTAGATTGACCTTAAATGTAAATTCCAGTGAAGAGGGGGCTAAATGAATAAAGTACGTGATTCTAGAGGTTAAGAATTAGGGATTCAAGGCAACAGTAGGACATGATGAGACATGGGTGGAGGAATTAAGGATTCACACCATAGCTAGTAATTTTTATAATAATATATTTATAGTAATGATAATAACAGCAAGCGGACTGAGCTCTTTCTTCTTTCCAGTCCCTCTTTTAAGTTCCTTGCCTGTATCATCTCACTTAGTCCTCACCCTGTCCTATGAGGTGGGCACTATTATTGTTTCCATCTGACGGATGAGGGGAGGCAAGACCAATGAGAGGCAGAGAGAGATGACCTTGACTTTCTCTACTATGTCAATTCTCTTGACCAATAGAACAAAAGGGAGGGGACATGGGTAGGGATAGAAAGCTTGAAAGAAGGTGGAAATTTCTGAAACATATACAAGGGACCTGGGGGAAAAAAGCTGCCAGGGGAGAAATCAAAGGGATGAATAACAGAACTGAGAACCTAGCTGAGGTTAGAAACCAGAAATTGATAGAGACCCCAATCTGCATCGTCTCCCAAGAGCACCAGAGCAGAATAAATGGCTGATGGGATCCATCCTGGCTTGGGGACTAGTCTGCGAGTCTATGATTTAGACTCAGTGCTCAGATGTGCTGCTGTCTGTGGCATAAACAGTTCCCACTTGAATTTTTGCTTTTTCTTTCCTCTCAGCAGGATGGCCAGAGTAATGAAAGCCCTTCCCCCGAGCATTCCCAGAAGCAGAGCCTCTCCCCTGGCACCCTTTAGAAGCACTTCTACTGGGATAAAAGCGAACTCTTTTCTTCCTTAAATGACGGTAAAGAAGCTATCTCCTTCTCCATCACGCAGTCTTGCCTTTGATCGTCAAAGCCACAGTGGGATCTGCAGCCATCAGCTCGAACGTTACTTGCTCTTTCCTCGTGGGATAGAAGGAAGCAAAGTGATTGCTAAATATTGCTTTTTCCATGAGTTATCAAAAAGAACACACACCACTTTTTTTTTCTTTATACCATTTATTATAGACTTTTTCTTGTTCCCAAGGCTGTTCCCATGATCTTAGAAACAAACTAGTGACAAAAGCACATCCCCTAAAGGCACGTACATTTAAGGGGAAATATCCTTTGTCACAGAGACACTGGTGTAACCGATTTGCAAGTAAGGATATGGCAGAGTTAGGTCTGCCAAGGAGATTGGGCTTCTTGAAATTTTTTAGGGAAAAAAGACTAAATCCTTCCATCCAGCACAGAGCTGTGTGAAGGCTACCCTGTACTGTCCCACTTTTGCCTTTGTGGACCCACTCCCAAGGCATGCAGGACATGAAGTGAGGGGTTCTTAACTTAACCTTTCAAGAACCATAATTTGTCATTTTTCCAACCTGGTTCCAACCTAATCCTGCGTTCCAGCTCATCTTACTCCCTTTTCCCCAGAATATTTTGTGTTTCTTCCAGGCAGGGAAAACTAAAACAACAACCCCCAAAGAAAGTTAGTTAGAAATGTTCAAAAAGCTTAATATCAACTCCTGTCTCAAATTGAGACTTAAAGGAAGGAGATATCCAATATCTTCTAGAGCCCCAGATCCCCTTAATAATCAAATTCCAGAAGTTAATGTCCTCTGGGAAACCATCCTAGCCATTCTTGCTTACTGGCTGCATTGCTCTTGTACCTTTCCAGACAGATGGGCAACTTTCTCCTATTACAGCTTCAGGAGGATAGGTAACAGGACTTCTTGTTCACACCTTCCTCTAACACCTGGCACACCTATGATACATAAATGCTTGCCAACTTAGTGATAGAATTGGATAAATGGTGGGGATTTCACAGCCTACTTGGTTTGCTTTAACAACTGTCACTGCCTAAAACTTCCCTCTTGTGCTTAATTTAGTGGATTCTGGATAGGGATGATTCCCAGTGGCCTCCTTGGGACTTCACATCTTGCTCCTGATCCCAAGATGCCTCTCCTAGTCGACAGATTAAACGTAGAGTTGACAAAGAGCAGTGGAAAGGTATGTGTACTGGTCAAACACACACACAGGTCTAGGTCCACCCAAAGGTGTGCTCTCTGCAGAACTCTGGAACGCTCTCAGCCTGCATCATTAGTATCTCATAAGGTGGGGCCTCTGACTTTGGGAACACCATTAAGAAAGGTTGGACTGCATTCCAACAAGGCAAAGCTGGGGCACATTTAGAATCAAGCATAAATTCATCCCTTGCTTCCTGAAAAAGTCTCCCTGTCAGTATTTGTAGAAGCACCACATTTCTGAGATCAGTCGGTTAGGCAAAGCTCCTTTTAAGACCTTTGGTTTGTCTCCTTAATCTCGAATGTGAGGGTGTGGAAAGTGCATTGGGCTACAAGTCAGTAGATCCAGGTTGGGAGCGTGGCTATTCTATTATCTTAAATGAGACAGGATGCTTCTTAATTTTGCATCTATAAAGCGAAGACATAAGACATGATTCTTCACACCAAGTTCCTCTATTGGTCTGCACCTAGACTCCTACAGTAACTTATTCTAATTCTCAGAGCACCCTAAAGCTTCTTCCTGACTTTCTATTGCCTTTTTTTCTCAGAATAGCCTGTCCTGGAGCTACAGGACCCAGGTTCCCAAGGCACGTGGAATAGATAATCTGGCATCTCTGTAAGGGAAAGCTTCTCTCAGTAGAGACAATGATATATGTGGTTACTGGAAGATGAGAGCAAGAAAACAAGAAATTTATTAGGGAAATAAGCTGTCCAGGAAGGATCCATCCAGGACACCTGCTAGGAAGTACTTCCTGGGGCCAGGTGGCTGAGAGAGGGTGTACTGCTCTGGGTCTCACTGTGAACATAGATCTTTGTTTGATCTTGGACCAAGGGCCAGGGAATGACGAGACTGGCCAATGAGAAATGTTCACCCAAATGAGCTCCTTGTCTCACATTCAGACCTACTTACCCCACAACTGTCATAACAACAGGGTGTTATAGGTCCACTCAGAGCCAGAAAGAAGCTGTGATGAAGATATTCCTGACCCCAAAACACAACAGACTGTTCCAGCTCTAGTCTACTCATGGCCTCAAGGATGAGCTGCTGACTGGTCATTCATTTGAAAATCGTACTTTCCAAGTGATCCAGAATGATTAGATGAAATCAGAGCTATTCAAGGAAAGCTGTTTAAGCCCAGGAGAGGGCTTAGAGAAAAGATTACGAAAATATCCTTTGAAATGTTTCCTGCTGTTCTTTAGAACAGGCTGTACTGAAGCTTCTCTCTCCTACAATCCCCAGTTCAGCACCCTGTGTTGTGATTTTATTTCAGTCATTACACTGATGTGCAACTTTGGGAAAGTCCCTTAAATTCCCAAACCATCATAGTTCCCATCTGTAAATTACAGGGTAAGGCTTGTCGGTAATCCCTGACCTAGAGGACAAGTCTATATCCAACTTAAGATGTGCGAGTGTGTGTGTTTTCATTTCACTATTATTGAGTTTAGCACATTTTCAGAAAAGTTGGAAATTGGTTCCATTGGTCTGCTATATGAATCAACAAGTAGCTAACAGCTAAGGAAAGGGGGGGGGGTCATCATTTGACCTTGGCCTTACACAACGCCAAGGACACTATAGTTGGGGGCGGAAATCTCTGTAAGGACTTATGTTCCCTATTAATGGCTTGGCTATGATCAGTTAGAGATACACACCTTTTCTTCTGTGAAAAAATTATCCTTGATAGCAACATCCCTCATGCATACTTCTCTCTTTTTCCCCCCAAATCTCTGCCTTATAACCCTCTTAATTATCCATTCTTGTATTATGTTTTATCTTGCTAGTGTCTACTTCTCTGTGCTTTAGCCTAACTCTAAAGAATAAGAATAGTTTTACGATTTGAGATGAGGCAAAATGCTGCTGAGTAGGGTCTTCGATACCACAAGTACTTGGTGGTCTTTCCTTTTCCCTAGTTATGACCACCCCACCCCACCCCCATTTCATGTTTCCATAGCACCCTATGCATCCCATCTCATAACAGTGTAAACCTTTTTTGTATACACTTCTCCTGTGTCCATCTTCCCCAGTAGGCTGGGAGCCATGTCAAGGCCAGTCAGCTTTGCTCTCTCTTTCAATTGCCCCTTGGTCACTCCACACATATTTGTGGAATAAAATCTGAAGGAAACATGGTTGACTCTGGAGCACAGCTTCTTTCCTGTACCCAGGGACACTCAAGATGCTTGCCTATCTTCCTCCTGTGGACTCACATTTTCTTGGCCTTTATTTTTTGCCTTGATGATGTACTATCATTACCTTGAAATAACATATTTTCACAATTAAAAAAAGTGGTTTCCCATATCTCTTATATTTGAAACTGACACATCCTCACCCACTTGATAAGCTAGAAATCATATGAACTCATCTCTCCCCACCCCAAGTTGTCACACGAAGAACCTCAGGAGGTTCCCCCAGCCCACTTTATTTCCAGAAACGTATGAGACCTGCTCCCAAGCCCCTGCCCTGATTCTCAAGCTTCTTCATCTTCCAGGTAAACGTTTAGGAGTCAGAGTTCCAAGCACAGAAGTCATAGCCTGGAAGCTTGAAGACTTCACTCCCACTTCCATCTCAAGAGAATCTGTGTGGCTCTTTGTGAATGAGCCTTGGTGACTTGTAGCATCTTAAAGAACCTTGAGTGAGGAGAAAGGCCAGAGTGAGGTGACCCTGTCTGGGCATGGGGTGGGGGGAGGGGCCTGACCTGGGTAGGGAGAAGATTTCTCATTTAAATGCCTGAAATCCAGCCAGTTCTGAGCCATTTATAGAGGGCTTTTCTTCTGGCCTCAGCTCAGAGCAAAATCAATGGTGGTCCCCTTCTTCCTGGCCTTCTTATGATTGTCCAGTCTGAGTGAAGATACACCCTTGAAATACTGTAAAGGTATGTTGTTCTGGAAGGGCTATCGGGAGCCTCCTTCCTTCTTCTCCTCCCTCATCTTCTTCATGATCATCAGAAGGGTCACCACCATCATCTCACTATCCAGTGTGTTCTTTTCAAATACCTTCCCACCTATTAATGCAGTTTGGTCATCACAACAACTCTGGGTGGTAGTCCAGTAGGGATCAAATACGCCCGTTTTTGACATAGGAAAACTAAGGTTCAGATAGGGAAGGCTACTTGTCCAAGATGGAGGCAAGGATAAAACCCAGCTACTGGGCTTCCCTGGTGGCACAGTGGTTGGGAGTCCACCTGCCGATGCAGGGGACACGGGTTCGTGCCCCGGTCCGGGAAGATCCCACATGCCGCGGAGCAGAGCGACTGGGCCCGTGAGCCATGGCCGCTGAGCCTGCGCGTCCGGAGCCTGTGCTCCGCGATGGGAGAGGCCACAACAGTGAGAGGCCCGCGTACCGCAAAAAACAAAAAACAAACAAACAAAAAAAACCCAGCTACCTTTCTTCTGACAGTAGTGAGACAGAAGTGGTGTTTTGGGGGGTGGGGTGGGGGTAGGGATGAGGTGGAGGATGGGCAAACGGGAAGGGGGAAGACAGGCTGGAAGGATCGGGGAGCCAGAACCAAGGGGCTGAAGATTTAAAGACGTGAAACTCAGATGAAGACCCCCAGTACCACGGGAATGCGCCGGCCACACTCCCCTGAACTTAAAATTTGGTCCAAGAGGCTCATGAAGTTGCAGGGAATTCCCAGTGAATGGCCACATCCTTCCAACTCTGAAATCAGGGTTTTCATACACAGTCTAAAGATAAATAGGGATGCTGAATGTTTTTGTTATTATTGCTATTGTGTTTGGAGCTGGGAGGTCTCAGTTATAAGGTCAAGGCATTCATACCCTTCAGGTACAGACTATTACCTGCAAAAAGCGATGAACACGAGAACAATGCCAGCTGCACTACTTGGAAGGATGAATTCTCCCTTTTTTATCTTCGAACCACTCGCAGCAGCCTTTCCACGGCTGTGAATCATCCATTCAAGGGAAGGGAAGGGAATAGAACATTAAATATAATTTATGTTTTGCTAATTGAAATCAAATACAAAATTCAGTCTCCCGTGAGTTGCTGTGCTCGTGTTTAAACAGGGCGGAAGTATCATTAACCTGATTCTATTTTAGTAGGTTGACTTAGCTTTTTCTGGATAGGAATGAATTCCTTTGTCAAGTTTCCCCACGGAAGAAGGGGATGTGGCTTAGTGACTCGCTCCAAGTCACAAGGATCAAGCTAGAGGAGACACTGCCGAAAAGAGAACCTAAACATGTCAACTTGGCATTTCTTTTTCAGAGCCATGAGCTTTCAACCATATCGCCAGACAGATGCTTAAAATACAAATCCTCCAGATCTCAAGGCTTAGGCCTCTGCCCTATTTCTCCAGAGAACTTTAGCCTACTGTTCTATGCAAGAGTGGATAAATTCTTTAAGGAGGTTTCCCCACTTTGATTTCCCAGGTCAAAATGGCTTCTTAACCATGGGCTAACCATTTTAAAAATGGATTCGCTTGTCCTCTTTATGTGAGGATGCATACTTACTAGGTTTCTTTTTAAGCAGCACTTAAGGTCTTGATGTTCTGGGTTTATGGGGACAGGCAGAGAGCCAGGGAGGTGGCACATGGACAGCAGGTGTGATTGAGGGGCTGAGCTAATAGGTGTCCACCCACCACAGAAGAGATGCTGGTAAGCTAGAGTAATGCTCATCCTTCGTTGGGGGAAAAACATCTTTAAAGCTTTCCTACCAGCAGCTGCTCCTTTGACCTCCTAAGTTATAAGATCATCCCTTACCTCGTTGTCACTGTACTCCCAGAGAGACCTATTCCTTCAAGGAAGCCATGAACCCTAGGGACCATGTCTCTCGGAAGTAATCCCCACAAAAGCATAAAAGGAGGGGAGGAAGGAGGATGAGGGGACAAAGAAATACACAGGTGAGACTTGCCTCATTCTCAATCCCACCTTCTGTAAGATGGAATCTTTTGAAAGGATAGACGTCTGGGCCCTACCCTAGAAATTCTGATCCTTTAAAAAGGCTGCAGTGGGGCTTCCCTGGTGGCGCAGTGGTTGAGCGTCCGCCTGTCGACGCAGAGGACACGGGTTCGTGCCCCGGTCCGCGAAGATCCGACAGGCCGCGGAGCGGCTAGGCCCGTGAGCCATGGCCGCTGAGCCTGCGCGTCCGGAGCCTGTGCTCCGCAACGGGAGAGGCCACAACAGTGAGAGGCCCACATACCACAAAAAAAAAAAAAAAAAAAAAGAGGCTGCAGTGGAGCTTAGGAAGCTGTAGCTTGAAAACACCACACATCTGCCTCTGGTGTGTAACTAACTAGATCCACTCCTTGCTTTGCTTATAAAACAAGGCCCCAGACCAGCTAGCCCACAGTACACTCTTCTGATTAAGCAGGCGTTCTTTTTTCCAGTAGGTGTAGATGGGTACGTGTGTACGTATTTTTATATTTATCGTCTTTTACTTTGGCAGTAAAGGCATATATGTCGCCTTCAGCTCAATAACCACTTTCTTATCTGGAAAAAATTTACTTGTTTCTGAATCTGGCACGTCAGTCCATTCTTTGCCAGGGTGGGTTAAGACAGGAGGGTACCGCACCCCTTACAGCAGTTGCTTCCTTTGTGCTATTTCAAGAATCATCCTGACCTGCAGACAGAATTCCCTGAAAGATTCTCTAATCTGGATCTTTCCGGCTATCCCAGAGAAGGGATACTCCCAGAATTCGAGGGTAGGGGTAGAGGTGGGAATGGAGGTGACCAACACAAACACACCATCAAAACCCATTAATCAGATTGCATTAAGCTTTATAACAACACAGTTTTCAGTTAGCGGGAGAAATGACAGTTTAATAACAGCCGAACAGATTTCACTGCCCCCCCAACTCATACATATTTCCAATTTTGCTAGAACAGTTCCTGGTTTTGGAGATCCGTGAAGAGCGCTTTATGTCAAATGTTGCATTTTAATGGAATCAAACTAATGGGAAGGGACATTTTATGCAGCAGCCCCTGATGGGGGCGTCCGCAGACAGCCCTTACCCTCCCCCACCCCCAGACACTGGTAAATGGAGTCTGATAAATGGAGTCAGCCCTCTTGTCACCGCCCCAATGTGTACCATCTCTGAATTAAGCAAAGGAAGCACGAGATGACCATGTAGGGGAGACGGTGGGACAAAGAGAAGGATGGTGACCGATCCCCTGTGGGTTGTGCTGCTAAAGGTTATTCACGACAAAAGACATGCCAGCTCTCTGGTCCTCGCCCCTCTGGGGACCCTAAGGGACAGAGCCCATCCTGATAGCATGTGTCAGAACCATGCGGCTGAGGGTCTTCAGGGATGGAGACCTCCCACCGAAATGACTGGCTTCCTTTTTTTCACTCCCAGAGATGGCATTCATCTTTCCCAACCGCAGGGCTCTGAGCTCTGCTGCAACCCCCCTGCTCTGAGAGCCGCCCTGTGATTCTGATTCTAAGGAGGCACAGGCTAAGCTTCTCCGCCGCCCAGGATACTCACAAAGAGAGAGACTCAACCCCGCTTCGGGGGCTCCTAGAAAGGCTTCCAGGGGTGTCAGCGTTTTTTGGTGAGAAACATGCATGCCTCTGCCTTCATAAGGTGAGGAGGGAGTAAGTCAAAGGTTGTGGGACGAGACCTTTAAGGAGAAGGTTAGAGACACTTTAAGAGGGAGGACCTTGCTCCCTAGGAGTCCTGGAGCAATTGGCCACAATTAGTATTCTGGCAAGATGCCAAAGCAGAGGTTGCTAGAGCAGGGGCCTTTGCCAGATATGGGGCTAGAACTCGGGCTTCCCAGATTAAAGTGAGAGACTCCGGCCAAAAGTTGACCTTCCTTTCTTTTTTGTCATTTAAACAAACATTCATGCCACTGTCTCTGACCTTGACAACTATTTACGTGTCCTGTCTTCAGACTTGATTAACGAGCAGAAGACAAGAATTAGCAGTGGATTCTGGTGGCCATCTGGTCAACCAGATGCTGCTACCCAGGCAGGCCTGGTACCCTCATGAGTATGCCATGGGATCCATCCCTTTGCCTAAGTCAACAGCGTTGGAAGCAATCCTGATTGGACAAAGGAGGAGATCTACTTGGCACCCCAGCAAGCCTGAGGCTGCAGACCCTGGGGGATTCAGGACTCAGGTAAGGAGCCTCCCTAGCTATTCACCAGCCTTCCCTCCACATCTCTAGCCTCATTTGTCACCCTCTTCCTGTTCCCACTGGAAATTTTGACCAGTCATTTGGTAAAACATCATGTTGAAGGGTTTGTAGAATTTCCGCAGTCTGTGGATCACATCGGGGTCGATGCGGGGATGAGTCCGACCTTTGCTCTTGCCTAGGCACCTGGGGGCGCTGCTGTCTTCTGGCTTCTTTAGGCAAGGGAACCCCTTGGTTTTGTTGAAATAGAAATGCTTCTCAGTCACAACGCGCTTGAGGCCTAGAAAATCCTGTACTTTGGCCATTTCCCCGGCGGGGTCCACTATGAGTCGCTCACCGCTGACGAAGAGGATCTGAGAGAGGGGGAAATACTGGAGCCAGTTTTCCAGATGCAGAGCATAGATCCCTATTCGAATGGCGCTCCAGGAGGCATCGATCAGCCCTAGGGTCCGATTTTTGAAGGCCAGCACCTCGAAGGTGGGGATCTCGGGTTTCTTTGACAGTGTCTGGGTGTAATCGGAGATGGCCCTGGTCACGGGGTTTCTCACCACCACGATGAGTTTGATGTCCTTGGCCATGGAGTGGATGCGCTTGGGGGCCTCATTTGTCACAAAGTAACTTGGTGTCTTCTCCATGGTTAACTGCCCATCCAAAGTCTTAGGCATCACATTTCTGGAAGACGGAGGAAAACAAAAGAGTGATTATTCCTGTCCAGAAATAACTGAACTTGTTGCACGAAATGTATGATATAAATAGCCCAGTGGGGAGCTACCCAATAAAATTCATGTATACTTGGGAGTTCTTTTTGGACTATATATCCCTCTATAGTTCTGATTATAGTATTATCAGAAAAAGCAGCATAAAGCTTGCGCAATTCATTCATGGGAATCTTACGCACCTCCATTTAAATTTCTGCTCTATCTCTTACCAGTTATGTTTAACCTAGATCGGCTCTTAATTTCTCTATGTATTAGTTTTATAATCTCTGAAATGAAGACAATGATAGCACCTACTTCACACAGGTGTAAAAAGATTAAGGGAGATAATGCTTTTAAAGCATTTGGCACAGAATCTGGCATGTGTAAGATCTTAATAAATCAGGGATACGATTGTTGTAGTATCTTTGAGAGAGCGTTTGAGCTCAACAAGACCTCAAAGATGATCTAGTCCAGGGGTTGGCAAACTACTGCCTGCCTCCTGTCATTGTATGGCCCACAGCTAAGAATGATTTTTCATCTTTAAAGGATGGGGAAAAAAACAAAATAATAAGACTAAAATTTTGTGATGCATGAAGATTATATGTAATTCAAATTTCAATGCTTATAAATAAACTTTTATTAGAACACGGCCACACATTCCTTTCTGTGGCTTTTTGCATCTACATCAGCAGAGTGGAGTAGTTGCAACAGAGACTGTATGACATGCAAAGCTGAACACATTTCCTATCTGGCCCTTGAAGAAAACATTTCTTGACCCCTAACCTAATCCAAAGGCATCTTTATGCAAATGAGGAAACTGAAGCCCAGAGACAGGGAATCAGACAGGCTTTGTGACCTCAGCAATTTGAATCACATCCCTGAGCCTTATTATCCTCATCTGTAAAAATCCTAAAACTTGCTTCAAGTTCAGTTGAGGATGAAACGAATGACATATAGTGTGACAGCATCTAGCATAGAATTAGTTTTATACATGGAATTTCTTCTTTCTTGGCTCCCAAGGTTGCCCAGTGACCCAGTGATAGATCCCACAGCAGGAGGCATATCTCTTGGTTTCCTTCCCAAGGTTGCTTCTCCAAACCCACCCCTCCATCCACGTTTGCCTTCAGAGTGGCCTTGTCTTACTTGGGAACTTCAAGAGATTAAAGTAGTTTGATGTACTTGTACCTGTCGGTACAGCAGGTCATCTGCCACCACGTGCTCCATCCATCTCCATTAAGTCCATTCACTTCCGAGCCTTGCACCAAAGTGGTACATTTAGGATTACACAAGACCTCTTTGTTATGATGACATGCTTTTAAGTGTCTCAGCTAATAAAACTTAATACAGACGAAGATCCCTCAGCTTCCCCTACCATAATTAAATGTATTTACTATTGCGTGTGTGGAGAAGGAAGGATTCTTCTTTTATCTCTAATTCACATGCTCTGTCAATAGTTAGTTGCTACTGGGTTCTGAGCGTTCTCGGCAAGCATTTCTATCAGGCAACAGGCACTTGCCTAATGTAGAGAAATTCACATGGAGGTTGATGTGGTTCGTGTATAATGGTTGGGCAGTGAGGAGTTTTCAGATCAAAGCAATAGCCCTGGCCATAAATAATCATGCTCATCTTGAACTGATATTATCTCCCCAGTATTTTGAAAGTGTTCATGTTTGTGTGCCTGTTTGGCTCTTATCAGGTTTAATTGTGACGTTTGGAGGGGCGGGGCTAAGGACCACAGTTTTACGGGAGTCACGTGAGCCTGATTTAAGACTTCTGACGACCTATGTCACCTTGATGAAGTGCCTAAACCCACTCTGAATCTCCATTTTCTCATCTAAAAAATAGGGTTAAAAAGAGTCCCTCCCTTACAGGATTGTAATGAAGATTGAACGCGATAAGGCAGGTAAACCACTTAGAATACTGTCCAGTGAATGCCAGAATTTTAAGAGGCACAAGAGCATTGGCACAGCAATTCTTAGAGAAGAGTAAGGAGAAGATATTTCCGTTTGACCAAATGGAAAAGGTGAACAACGTGGGAACTAAGGAACTGATCTAGAAAAGAAGGATATTCTGATTCAAGCCAGTGTCATCAACCGTTCTTCCTGATCTGGAGGCTGGTGAGCAATGGGGAAGCTGCTACTAGTTCAGCTGAAGTTGAAAGAATATACTGATATCCTACTTTTCTCCCAGTTGGAGAGAGAGATTCTCTTCTTTTATTACAGAACTCATTTCGTAGTATAAAAATATTAAATAAATGTTGACGCAAAAAATGCTGAAGATAGATATTTTTACATGGCCTCTTCCAGACTTTTGCCCCTCAGATATATCTTGCTTCTTTTAATTTGCTGTATTTTTCTTTAGCAAGGAGCAGCTGCTAGGTTTTTCTTCTCCTCCAGTCTCTGCCAGTCACTTCTTAGACCTCAGTGTTGATCTTTACGTTGACAAATGCATCTCCTTCACTTCAGCTAATTGTTACAGTCTGTCAAGATCTGTGTTGATCTCGAGTCTTTTATCTGAAGCATCTGAGATAAATGGTACCCAGCCTATAAGCCGGCGTGTATAGGAGTAATTATGTGACCAGCTCAGTGCTCGGTGCAGAAGGCAGTGAGAGGAGCGGGGCTAGAGAAGGCAATAGAGAAGGTAGAGGGAGCGGAGGCGCCTAAACGGCTTTGATCGTCATGTTACAGATGGATTACACCAGGCACTTGAGGACAGTTCCTGCATTGGGGGCACACATGGTAAAATCTTGGCACACATTAAGCCAAGATACAACTGTTGTTGCATGAGATATACAGGATTCTTTGCTGGTAAGAAGCTATCCAGTAACTGCTCAAAATCAATGGAATAGCAGTACCCCCTTTCCAAAAATGATTCTGAATCAGTTATATTCATTCATTCATTCATTTGTTCCATAAACGCTCACTTCTATAAATGGCAACATACTATGAACAGAACAGACAAGGTCCGTTCCCCGACAGAGCTTCCAGTGTTACTACGACATCTGATAAAAGGAGAGTTCTTTATAGCATCACATACATGACTATTCTAATCAACAGAGCGGGGTATCATTACTATTTCACTTTTAGAGAGAAGGAAACAGACTCAGAACCTAAAGATACTTTTTCGAAGTCTCACTGGGTGAGTATATCCTTGGTTCCTAAGCTCACTGGCCAAGCAAACACCTACCACCAGTTTCTGGCAAAGAGCAGGTGCTGAATAAATACCTGTTGAACGAATGGATGAATAAACCATTCATCTCTTGTCCTAAGGTGAGGCTTTGGTGTGATGGGTTTTGTTGTCCTAATCTGGTCATTTCTCAGGCCTTGTCCCCTCACCAGTCTTCTCACCTGGGCCCACGACCCAGCATCTATTTCTGTATCTATCCTAGTGTCTCTGTTCCTAAAAGACTAGAGAGGGCAGTCTACGTGTAAGACCAACTTCTCCCAAAGTGGGCTTTGGATGTTGTCTCCCTCTACTTTCTCAGGAATGATTCATCCCAAGTTTCCTTCTCTCTCCTGGTTTTAGGGAAGTTCTTCTCGACTGGGTCTGACATTTTGACTGCCCATGTTCTCACATCTCTATGTGCTTGAGGAATGGGGAGGAGACCAGTCATGCCACAGGGGAGTGAGCAAAGCTAAGGAAGTGAGAAAATAAGGTCAAGGGGTGGGGAGGGAAAGACCACAGGGGGTCTTAGGGGCCACGGGAAGACACTGGGTTTTATTCCATGTGTGATGAGAAACCACTGAAGAACATGAAACAAGACAACATAAAATTTACATTTTAAGAGATTTTTTTTTTTCCTGGCTGCTTTGCTGAGAACACACAGGCATGTGGCAAGAGCAGAAGGAAGGCAGCCTGTTAAGAGGCCATTTCAGGAGAGCAGGTTAGAGATGGGGGTGGCAGGAATGCAGGTGGAGAGGGCAACCTGGGAAGCAGTGTTCACAATTAGGATGCCTTTAAAAGGTAGGGCCAACAGTCCTTTAGGATGGTTGGGATGTGTGTGCAAGAGAGAGAGAGAGTATCATAGAAGACTCCAAGATTGTTGGCCTGAGCTAATGGGTAAGTAGTAGCGCAGTTTATTGACGTGGAGACAACTGAGAAAGAAGCTAGTTTCAGGGGAAGATACCAAGTCTGATTTTGGACTTGGAATCTGAAATACTCAAGTGAAGGAGTTGGTAATCATCCTGATACAGGAGTCTGGAACTCAAGGGAGATCCCAGTTGGAGGTGGACATTTATATCGTGAGTTCACAGCCCACCTGCCAGAAAGTAGGGTGAAGGAATGTCAGATTCTCTTCACCTTCACGAGTAGAAGGTGGGACCTAACTTCTGCCTATCTGGGGAGTTCTCCTGAATAAGGAAAAGCATTCAGATGCTGGTGTGCAAAGCAAATCTTTAAATTCCATAGCAAAGATTTTCACTAACTCCTTTGAATTTCCAGGGTCTTTGATAACTTCCGGTATTACAGAGCTTAGGAGAATGTCATAATATGGTTGGTTCCCACCGCTCCATGGCTAAGCTCAGTTTCCGGAAGCCATGGGCAATGTTTTATTCACCTTTGTATCCCCAGTGCCTGCCGCGTGGCAGCTGCCCCATAACTATGTGTGGTTATTAGATGAATGAACGAATGACATACGAATGGAAACAGGATCCCCAGCAGTCAGGAGAATTGGGGAGCTTGGAGGGCTCCTCTAAGTAGGCTTCCCTCACATGGGGTTCAGTGTTTCTGAATTCCAAGCCATCCCTCATCTGAAGGACCCTGCACTGCAGTGTGTACCATATGGTGAGAAAACACTGCATCTGGGCTTGGAACGGCTCGTTAACAGTATCTGGGGTGCTCAGAGCAGCCGTGACATCAGCGTCAACACACAGTCCTGAAGCGAGAATCAGCCTGCAAGATCACACAGCTGCTCTCACAACCCCAAATGTTTATGAGACACGATCCAACTCACTCGCCCTCCACCACCTCCACTCTGCTGGTGGGGGAGCTGGGCGGAGCACAAGCCCCACCTGGATGCAGGTCAGCATCCAGGGCTTCATAGGAAACAACAATAATAGCGATCCTACAGTAGTTATCATACGCCATTTATCCAGTGCTCACTCTGTGCTGTTTGGTGGTTGAGAGTTCAAATTCTGACACCAGATCAATGTCTCTAAGCACGTTCAGACACTGGGCTCTACAGCCTGGTGGTTAAGAGCATAGCCTCCAGAGAACCAAATTTGGATCCACTTATTAGCTCTGTGACTCCGGACAAATTACTAACCCAAGTTGCATTATCTGGAAAACAGGCGTCATACTGATAATACCCATTGCATAGGGATTTTGTGACAATGATATGAGTTAATGCCTAAAAGATTGCCTCACAGATAGTAGGCTCGCAATACATTAGCCGTGAATTTTTAAAACAACTTTCTTAAGAAGGTACTACTACCTTCACCACTTCGGAGGTCAGGAAACTGAGGCTCAGTGAAATTGATCTGTTAGTCCAAAGTAACAGGAGGTAGCGTTGAAATTCAACCCCAGGTCTGTCGTGAACTTTAGCCAGAGCTCTTAGTTACTGCCTGGCAATGCTTAACCAAACGACAGAGGCTCAACAAGGTTACGTGACTGGCCCAAGGTCACTCTGCTGGTAGATGGCAAAGCTGAATCTTAAACTGAGCCTCATTATGTGTGTTGTAAAGGTGGGCTGTCACTGAATCACCCCTGGGAGTTACAGAAACCCAGGCCAGAAGCCCCAGAAATTCTTGCCAGATCAAACTCCACCGTTCAATTTGCGACATCTCTCTCCGGGGCGTCATCAATTGAAGCAAATGGACACCATCACGAATGCCGAGGGAGAAGGCAGTCACCCGTATTAGATGTAAAGAGCCCATGCTCTCTGGAAGGGTTAGCAGCTGAGCTTGCCTGAATCAGAGGTATATGGGCACCTCACATTTTCCCAAATGCATTTTCCAGTGGGATAAATGGTGCATAAATGAGCAATATTTTCTGAGGCCTCCAGATAAACTGTAACCCAAGAGAATGGTGGTTAGAGCCAGGGCATGAGGTAAGGCTGTTTCTTCTGCACTGAGGAAAGAAACTTAGAAATTCAATCGGGCGCCTGCTACTCGCCAAGCATCGAGACGGGCAATTTCACATATTATTCTGGCTGAACTGCACAAGGAGCATACAATTCACTGAGCCCATTATAGAGATGTGGAAACTGAGTCAGAGAGACAATAAACCCCGCTCAGGACTACTTTTCGGCCTCATTCTTTTGGAAAGTTCATGCTGCTTTTCAAATCCAAGTTTATGAATCCTGGAATCCCTGAAGATGAAAAGTCAAACCCTTTGGAAACCACATTTCTTATGTAAAGACCCAAGAAAAGCAGCCTTTGCCAGGGCCATACGGCTAAGGACCAAACTGAAGGTGAGACAGAAGGGATCCTGAGTTATAGCTCTGACTTAAGAACTAACTTACCAAATGCATTTAGGACAAGGACTTTTCCCTCTCCGGACCTGTACCATGAAAGGGCTATGTTAATATGAACTCCCTCATTCATTCCAATGAGTGTTTGCTGGTGCTTGTGATGTCGGGTATATAGCGATGCCAAAGCAGGCATGGTACCTGCCCTGCAACAGACTGCGAGTCCTTTGAAGGACACACCTGAACTTCCCATTTTTGTAAAGTGGTCTGTGCTTCAGATGGGGCATCTCTGGTGTGGGCAGAGGTCTCTTTTCAGACAAAATCACACCTGCCACCAAGAGGGAGAAGGAGGTGACAGAAAAGTGAGGGCAGAGGAGAGGAAAGGAGGGAGAGACCTGAAGCAAAGAATGAAGGCACCTAGAAGCGACAGGAAGGAGAAATGAAGACAAGAGGAAGGAAAGGACTGAGGGAGGAAGGGGAGGAAGAAGGCAAACAGAAGGAGCTGGGCTTTGAAGAAACACAAAGAATTTGAATAACTGGAGAAGAATGAGGAAAGCATTCCAGTTTTGAATGACACATGACCACAGTGTTGTGGTTTTCTTTTTCAGTACGCGGGCCTCTCACTGTCGTGGCTTCTCCCGTTGCGGAGCACAGGCTCCGGACGCGCAGGCTCAGCGGCCACGGCTCACGGGCCCAGCCGCTCTGCGGCATGTGGGATCTTCCCGGACCGGGGCACGAACCCGCGTCTCCTGCATCGGCAGGCGGACTCTCAACCACTGCGCCACCAGGGAAGCCCGACACATGACCACATTGTGGCAGAAAAGAGCAAACCCGGATCCCAGGCACTTCTGTGGTTTTAGAGTTTGTGCCAGGCAGGTACAGATATTTTAGGATCTATGAAGGAAAAAGAGAGAAAACCATTTATCTGTTCATGAATTTGGCAACTGTCGTGTGCCAGGTACATTAGGAGATAAAATGAAGAGCAAGATGTGCCCTGAAGAAGTTCACATCTCCTGAAAGAATAAAAATAGTCTGTGAGGTCTATCCTGTCTCTGAGGATTCACGGAGTCCCATGAGTTTCAGGTAGAGAATCACTCCTGGCTGAGGGTCGACTTAATTCCAGAGTCCACAGTCACCTCCTTTAGAAGCTTGTCAGTGGGTGCTCATCCTGACAAAGGCGGGTGGCTCAGCGTTTGACTTCGGGGTTCCATCTCTGAACCACAAGTGGCTTTAGCAACTCATTTCATGTCTTTTATCCTCTGTTCCATCATCTGTCAAATGGGTATAATAGCATCTCCTCCTCATTCAGAAGAAAAGGTATCAGGCATCCTGGCACAGAGCAAGTATTGGTAAATATCCCCCCTTGTTATTGCTGCTAGTGTAACATAGCACATAGTAGGTACAAACAAATTTATTTGTTGAATGAGTGAAGGAGACCAGCCTTGCTTAAACTCTGAATCTAAATAACTATTACTGGTTGCCTAATATATACACCCCTCTGTAAATGATGACCCTGATTCATGGAAACCCACGTCTCCAATGGGCGTTGATACGACCCACTCTGAGAGCACCAAACAGCTTCTGTTTAGCATAGATTCCAGTGAATTCCTAGAAATCTCTTTCTCCTCGCCATCCCAGGCTGCCCAAGCACTTGGGAAGCTTCAGTGCTAGGCAGAGCTTGGCCACTTTATGGGGCCCATACCTCAAATGGCACAAATCCTAGGCTTGCTTTTATTTCTCCTTGTCACCCCTGGCTTTTCCCAGTTCCCCCCCAGGGCTTCAGCATCAAGAGGCCACCATATGACAGAAGCTGACTTGTTCATATGGATTTTGTTTTTGTTTTTGTTTTTGCGGTACGCGGGCCTCTCACTGCTGTGGCCTCTCCCGTTGCGGAGCACAGGCTCCGGACGCGCAGGCTCAGCGGCCATGGCTCACGGGCCCAGCCGCTCCGCAGTACGTGGGATCTTCCCGGACCGGGACACGAACCCGCGTCCCCTGCATCGGCAGGCAGACTCTCAACCACTGTGCCACCAGGGAGGCCCCATATGGTTTGATTTAGAAAACACATATGGACAAAAAACAACTATGAATTTGACAATCCCTTAAAATGAATTTGTGACTGAGTCATCACCACTGAATCTACATTTTTGAATGTGGCCATGTGTGCGCGTATGTGTGTGTATGAGATTTTTATTGATGTAGTTTATACTCAGTGTTTGGTATCTATAGGGATGTGAAGGTCCCTGCAATAATTCTCAAGCCCACAGGTTGGGAAGCAGGGTTCTAAAATGTAAACCTTTGCCTACTTACAACCTCAGTTCCATCAGTGCCTTCTTACCCACAACTCTGCCTCCAATCCCTCCTCTCTTGTTATTGGACCATCTCACTCCAGAGATTCGAAAACAAGATGCTCCCTGATTTTGAATTCACAAGATTACGGCTCACTTCACCTGCCCCTGACTGGGGATTCCACCCAGAGTATACTTCTCTGATCCTTTATTCATACACATTCACAGAGTGCCCCACTGCAGAACCTCACACACCAACTTCTAGTAGCTGTTTTATTGTATTTTCTTTCCTCGGGCTCCGCGTTTCAAAGGGCAGGTGCCACAATTAAATGATGATTCTGGAGGCGCCAGCGTTGTCTGCCTGGGCACCTTGTGCTCACGATTTAACAGATGGTGACAGGAGAGGGCTCCTCTCGGGAAGGCCCCGCTCCAGGTCTCTCCGCCGCACACTGCACTCCCAGCTGTGCGTCTGCTCATCACTGCCTTGGGGGTGCTGCCAGCCCTGCTTCCTTCTCACCTGCATCCTGCGGCTGGCCAAGCCCTGCTTACTCCTGCTGAGTCTGCCTCTGTCACCCTTTGCATGTCTCAGCCCTACTGTGTGGCTCTATCCTGGCTCTGCCATCCTCACTCTAATGGACTTTGGGAAACTTATTTAACCGCCCTAAGCCTCAGTTTCCTCATACAATGGGTATCACAAGCAAGACCTATCTCAGAGCATGTTTTATGAAGGTTGAAAGGGCCGGTGCTTATCATGCTGCTGTAGAATGAATGTGTGTGCCCCCCTCCACACAAGTCATATGTTAAATCCTAACACCCAATGGGATGGTATTGGGGGTGTGGCCTTTGAGAGGGGATTAGGTCCTGAGGGTGGAGCTCTCATGAATAGAATTAGTGCCCTTATGAAAGAGACCCCAGAAAGCTCCCTCCCACCTTCTGCCGTGTGAGGACACAGTGAAAGGATAGCCCTCTATGAGCCAGGAAGCAGGTTCTCACCAGGCAGTGAATCTGTCAGCATCTTGATCCTGGAATTCTCAGCTTTTAGAACTGTAAGAAATAAATGTTTGCTGCTTAAGCCCCTCAGTCTATGGTGTTTTTGTTACAGCAGCCAGAATGAATGAAGGCTTAAGCACAGAGCCTGGAAGGAATTAACTGCTGAGTACAAGTGTTAATTATTGTTGCTATTACATATGAATCCTGTTTACTCACTGTGCATTCACAGAGAATGCCATCTTAGGACCTGTGCTGACCATGAGGTTATTTCATGTTTATCTCACATGCATCCTTAAAACAAACTTTGCTTTTGTAAATAATTTGTACGTGTCTCTTCCTTGTGATGCAAGGAATCTAACTGGCTAGATCGATATATATATAATAAAGCACTGGATGTTTTATTGGTGGAAGGGCTGCTCAGGTCGACTCATGCCTGCCCATGGAAACTTGTTAAATAACTCAGTCAAGATGGAGGCATCCATGCATATGAAGGACAGGTGTGAATGGTGCTGGGAAGAACAATATTTTGTCACACGGCCAGGCACCAACTCTAGTGTTGAAGGAAACTTGTTCTCTTCGCCAACAGAATGCAGCCCAGAAACCCCCCTTTTCCCTACATTTGGCCAGGATGGCAGGACCTCCTCTCCTACAAAGTGCCCAAGTAAGAGCCTTCCAGGTGTGTCCTTGAGATATTTCCTTCATAAGGGTGCACCCCCAAATCAAGATCTCTAGCTTCAATGATGTAAAGCACAATCATAAATTCATCACTGCACCCTACTGTGCCTGTACTTAGACCTGACTTTCACAGCTTGGAGCGCATGAAATACTAAACAGATTTTCAAACCCATCCATCTGATCATATAACAGATGGAGAAATGACAAATAGGAAAGAAGATCAGTGCACAACTAGAAAGATATACATAAACAGGCACACATACTGTGCCCCAAAGATTGAAGATTCTAATGTTATATCATCACATATTCACGCACACTGATCTCCTATGGAGGTTTCTCTTTCACACACACACACACACACACACACACACACACACACACACACACGCCACTCTACTCGTCCCACAACTGGCTCCTTCTTATTATTCAAGTCTTGGCTCAAACATCACCTACTCAGAGGGCAATCCCCTTCCCCAGGCACCATCTAAATCACTCTCCTTCACACCAGCCTCTTTTGTGCCCTTCCTAGGGCTTCTTGTTATCTGACATTATCTTGCTTATGTGTTCATTTTCTTGTGTCTTGTCTGTCTGTCCTAAAGGAAACAAGCTCCCAAGAAGGAAGACAGTTGGGCACTTCTGTATCCTGCTGAATCTCCAGCATCTCGCTTAGTGCCTAGAACTGAGACATAGGTCTCAATAAATATTTGCCCAATGATGGAAGAGATGAAGGAAAGAAGAGGGAAAAAAGCACAGTTGGAAAGAAGAGAAGGGAGAATAAAGGAAAAGAGGAAGGAAGGAGGAGAGGGAGGGAGGAAGGGAAGGAGGAAGGATAGGAGGAAAGAAAGTTAGGAAGAAGGATGGAGAGAGCTGGCTTCTTCCCATCATTCAGGTCTCATATTAAGTGTCTGGCTTTGGATTATTATGAAAGCCACTAGCCACATGGAACTATTTAAATTTAAATTAATTAAAATTAAATTGAATTAAAGATTTAATTTCTCAGGGACTATAGCCACATCTCAAGTGCACAATAGCTACAAATGGCCAATGGCTACTGTGCTGGAGGTACAGCTCTAGTATATTCCATCATCACGTAACATTCTATTGGGTAACGCTGGTCTGGTCCATCAGCTATGATTTTTGTGACATCAACATACCACTCAGAAGTCATCTCTCAGAGAGGCTTCCCCTGATCATTCTATCAAAAATCATGCCTGCTCCAAGTTACTGTCTATGCCATTGTCTGGTTTCTCTTCTTGTCCACACCGTGTGGCATTGGTCAAGATTTGGAACTATCTACTTCACTCACCAGTTCACATGATTTCTGATGCCCTTCTACCCGGAACTGCACTCTGCAATGGCAGGACTTCGTCTTACTCACCAGGTACTGTATCTGTCTCTAATGGAGCACTGTATACAACAGGTACTTAATAAATGACAGTGAATAAACGAATGACCCCTCTGGATGTGCACATTTACATTTTACACATTTTACACATTTTACTCATTTCATGCACCCATGCAGCAAGACAAGGGCAGTGAAGTAAGGTCTCAGCTGGTGGTAGGTGGGCCTCCATCGCTTCACCTCCAGCTGGTGAGAAGGTGGGAAAGGCTGAGAGCTGATGCTGCCTCTTGCTCACGACCCAACCCCCTTCACTGAGGCTCTGCACATCTTGCCAGACTTCTCAGGGGCTGGACTCAGCGTCCTGGCCAGGCTCTAGCACCAAGGGGCGGGAGCCTTGGGAAAATCCAGGTCCACGGAGCTGTGCTGCTGGCTGGCTGGGGAGGAGCACATACAAAGTCACAGCCTTGGGTTTACCTGGTGGCGCAGTGGTTGAGAGTCCGCCTGCCGATGCGGGGGACGCGGGTTCGTGCCCCGGTCCGGGAAGATCCCACATGCCGCGGAGCGGCTGGGCCCGTGAGCCACGGCCGCTGAGCCTGCGTGTCCGGAGCCTGTGCTCCGCAACACGAGAGGCCACGACAGTGAGAGGCCCGCGTACCGCAAAAAAAAAAAAGTCACAGCCTTTGCTGCATGTCTGATCAATTGCCTACAAACTTCTTCCTCTCACATCTATCCACAGTGACACCGCAGTCATGGTATCAGCATGTTAAGGAAGCTCCACTTCTGGAGGATGTTTTCAGGGGGAATGAATATTCCCTTGCTGTTCTCTTTTTACGCTCCTCCCTAGACCCTCTCACAATAGTCCTGGCAGAGTAAGATTCTGCTTATGCTGAAAGATCCCAGGGAAGCAGGACACTGCCCCCAGATGACTGTGGATCTCATCTTCTGCCTGGACTCACTCTTCCTGGTCTACAGAATTTTTGGTCCCATTCCGGAGCTCAGTGCACACTTGATATGCTGCCTTGGGAAACGGGCTTCCTCTTTACTTGGCAACCTGTGTGGATGTGTTCTCAATAAGCCTCAAACCTGTGTGCCTTGAATTGGGTAGATATGCTACTCTGATTCCAGGGGAATCAGATGTTTCCCTTTCTAGGTCCAGATGGCTGGCTTAGTTGCAGAAAAACATAATACCATTGACTCCTCTACAGACAGATGTTTCCCACTGCCTACAGCTCCCCATCTGCCTTCAGTCACCCCTGACCGTCTTTCATCATTAGTCTCATAGCTTAGCCCTCCTGCACAGAGCCTGGTGTCTTTGGGTGAATATGTATGCACTTGGGAGTATGGTGACACAAATAGTATACTACCCTATGCAGCATTCTAAAATTTGGGTTTCTGCTCGGTGCTTTGTGACCACCTAGAGGGGTGGGATAGGGACGGTGATGCAAGAGGGAGGAGATACGGGGATATATGTATATGTATAGCTGATTCACTTCGTTATAAAGCAGAAACTAACACACCATTGTGAAGCAGTTATACTCCAATAAAGATGTTAAAAAAAATAAAATAAAATTTGGGTTTTCTACTCAAGAATCCTTCTTGATCTCTACGTCTGTGTCTCTGTTTCTGCTTTGCAAATAAGATCATCTATATATGTATACGTATAGCCGATTCACTTTGCTGTATGGTAGAAAGTAACACAACATTGTAAAGCAACTACACTCCAATAAAGTTAATTTAAAAAAAGAAAAAGAAAAAAGAATACTTCTTGAGATTTTCCCTTATCAGTTCACTTCCCATTTTTAAATGGATGTTGCATTCTATAGCATATGCAAACCCCAGTTTACTTAGCCATTTCCCTGTAAAGGCTCCTTGCATTGTCATCAGTTTTCCATGACGGCAAAGAAGGCTAACGCAAGCACCTTTGCACACGCCTCTCTTTGTATGTACCCGTTCGAGTATTTTCCTAACGCAGCCCTCCATGGTGGTCATGCCAAAGTATGCTCCGCTCATACCGTGTGAGGATATATACCCCTGTCCCCTCACCAGCGCCTAATGGTACTGACCCTTTTTATTTCCCCAACCTGGTGAGAACCATCCTTCAGGACTCAGCCCACATGCCCTGTTTGCCCCAGGATGACAAGACACTTCCCTGCTGTGGACTCTGCTGCCTGGTCTATTTCTACCATTGACTCATCCCACAATATGGCACATATGTACTTCCTTGTCTCCTTTATCAGACTCTGAGCAACTTGGGGAAAAGGCCAAAATGGCTCCCAGGAAAAGCTTGCTTGGTTGGACCAGATTAATCCCCCTGCTCTTTCCAGATGCTATAACAGACCTTTGCCAGGAATGCCTGTGCCCCTGGCAGCACCAGGAACAGGTGGAGTGTCATGTGAACCTTGGGCATTGAGAAATTCTGATGGGAAAATAATCTATGCAGAAATGAGTGTGACTGGGTGCAACCAGGCAGAAGTAAGGGAGGGACAAAACTCAAAGGAAGGGTCTGCTGGCAGGAATAAACTGTAGCCAGGCCCTGCTGACCCCTGCACGTCAGTTCGTCGGTGAGGAGTGCTGTGCTCTGGCCACAGCCCTGCCGTGCGCCCCCTGCACTCTGCATTTTAGCCTCTTAGAATTATCTTGCCATTTCCTGGAAACAATGGATTTTGTCATATCTTAGATTTTGCATATGATGTTCCAACTTCTGAAATACCCTTTCCTTCCTGCGTACTGACTGGTGGAGCCCTTGTTCATGGTCTGCCTGATCCAAAGGCCTCCTCCTCTGTACAGCTTCCCTGGAACATATATAATATAATATAGTATAGTATAATATAATATAATATGATGTAATATAATATATCATAAATATATATACCAACCCATAAATTACTGATAGCGTTGCATCTATCTGTGTGAAGCTCCCCACCATCTCAAACGTTCCCGGATGTTGTGCCAGAGGGGTAGATGAGAGAAAGAAAGAGGAAGAAGGGGAGGAACAGTGAGTACGTGAGCATTCCGGAAAAATACCACATTGGTAATTAGATGGTCGGCCTGGAAATGATTCTCATCATTTCTGCTAATTGACTGACCAAAACCAGTCTTGTGACCCCCACCCACCCACAAGGGAACAAGAAAGCTGAGAGTTACTAGAGAAATGATCTAAAGACTAAAAAACCCACTCTCCTGAATTTTGAGTTTGCTATTCTCTTGTGTGTGGCTATATCATATGTTGCATTTCTAAACAATATGCTGTTTAGTTTTGTTGGGTTTTTTTCAAAATGGCATAATACTCTAGTCTTTTGTTAAGTTTTTTAAAACTTAAACAATACCTTTATAAAATCTATTAATACCATTGCATTTACTGTTAGTGAATCCATTTTCACTGCCGTATAATATTCCATTGCGTGGACATGGCATTATTTATCCATTTTTTCTGATGATGGACATTGGGGTTGTTTGCTTTATGAACAATGCTGCTATGTAAGTTCTTGTACATGCCTCCTGGTATAAAGGGGAAGAATCTCTCTCGGGTATTTTCCAACTAATGGAAATACTGAATCATGAGCTCTGAGATGCTCACCCTTATAAGATGATGGTGCTTAAGTTATATTCCCTCCACCTGTGCAGAAGAGCTCACATTCATCCTCCCTGTGACTTAATGTCTGCTACTGTCTTACTTTGAATTTCTCTCAGTTTGGGAGATCTTTTTCATTTATTGATGATTTGTGTCTCCTCCTTGTTGAAGTATCTGTATCTTTTGCCCATTTTTCTAATGGACTGTTTTTCTTTTTTTATTTATAGGGGTTCTTTGTGTATTCTGGGTACTATGCCTTTGTTATGTAGATCGCAATGATCTTCTCCCAGTTTGTGGCTTAACTTATGACCTTCTTTATGTGTATTTGATGGTCAAAAGTCTTAACGTTAAAGTAGATTAATTTACCACTCTTGTGGCTAGCACTTTTGTTTCTTATTTAAGAAATCCTTATCTACCTGAGAATGAAAATATATATATATGTGTGTGTGTGTGTGTGTGTGTGTGTGTGTGTGTATGGAAATTGAAGGAAAAAATTATGTGGCTCTCTGGGAGAAACCTGTTCTAAGCAGAGGAAACAGTTAGTGCAAAGGTCCTGGGGTAGGAGGGTTCTTAGTGTGCAGAGAGGCAAGGTGGAGGCCAGTGGGACTGGAGACCACGGCAGAAGATGAGATCAGAGAGGTAATGGGAGGCCTGATGATGAAACTTCATTCTGAGTGTGATGGGAAGTCCTTGGAGTTTTTTGAGCAGAAGACTGAGTGTCATGATCTGAATTGCAATTTTCCAGGACCACTTTCCACAGATGAATTGGAATTGACTGCACAGGGATTTAGAAGCTGGGAAGCTCTGAGGAAGCGATTGCAGCTGTCCAGATAAGAGATGATGGTGGGAGTGATGTAGTGGGCAGAGTCTGGGCATACTTGGAAGAAAGAGCTAACAGAATTTGCGGATGGATTGTATTTGGACTGTAAGGGGAACGGGAGGTGTTAGGGTGACTCCAAGGCAACAGCCCCGAGCAACTGGGTTGGAGGAAGACATTGAGAGAAGATCTGGGTTTAGAGTGGGGGAAGATTAGGAGCTCTGCTTCAGACACGTTATGCTTGAGATGATTTTAGACATCCAGATGGAAATGCCTGGTAAGCAGTGAGTCTGGAAGAGATCTAGGTGGAGAAATATTGAATGTTGCTGACATACACAGATGGTATACGCTAAGGTGTACACAAAGATGAGGAAAGGTCCAAGGACTGAGCCCTGGGACACTTCCACATTCATCTCTGGGGTTGGGGGTGTGGGGAGATGGACGTGCCAGGAGATGAGCCTGGGAGAGCAGGTGTCTCCAGATGGACAGGACATTTCTGTCCCAGCTGTGTGCTAATTTCTGAGTCCCAGACCTGTGATGCACTGGCAGGGTACCAGCGCCGTGCCCTGTTGCTCCCTCCTCTCTCTTCCTCTACCCCTAGACGAATTACTAGTGCCAGTTAATGTTTGCTCTGGCTCATAAATCCATAATGCCTACCACACAAACCTCAACGGCCTGTAATTGAGACGCACGAACATGCAGAAAAGATTGTGTGCGTGGAAGGTATAAACGATGCTGTCACCCGAGGCTGCTGCAGGAAACAGGGCCACCGACGTGGTGACTGCATTCTGCACTTACTACCTCAACAGCCTGCCTCCCTTTGCCGCTGCCACCCTGGAAGGTAGAGGAAATTAGCTGTCAATATTTTACAGCTGGTTATTTGCAGGAGTAAATCACAGCTCATTTTGCCACGGAGTCAATGGAAGGAGCATGAGTTTCTTTTTCTTCCAGGGGTTGTTTGTGATGTCATCTTCCTGGTTTCATCCTGCATTTAACTTAGTCCTCAGCATGTTTGTGTCTTTGTAGTGTAAGTTATTCTGTGTCTCCTGGATGGGCAGGAGTGGTGGGATGGGGGTGGGGTGGAGAAAGGAAGCAGGATTTCTCTTAGTGCTCCAACACTGGGGCCCACTGGGTACCAATGCTCATCAATCAGCAATTTATTCATTCATTTACTAAGCAATTTCTGACTGATCACTGTATAACAGATGGTCTGCTAAGTCCCAGAAGATGAAGATCAGTATTACCCGTCCCTGTCATCAAGGAGTTCCACAGCCTATTTGGGAAATCCCTGACAATACCTAAAACGTACTCATACCAACAAATGTTCTGTATAATATTTACTGAGATCTTACTATATGTTCCAAGTGTTTTACAGAATTAAATCCATTTGCTGTGCAAAAGCTTTTAAGTTTCCTTAGGTTCCATTTGTTTATTTCTGTTTTCATTTCCATTTCTCTAGGAGGTGGGTCAAAAAGGATCTTGCTGTGATTTATGTCATAGAGTGTTCTGCCTATGTTTTCCTCTAAGAGTTTGATAGTGTCTGGCCTTACATTTAGGTCTTTAATTCATTTTGAGTTTATTTCTGTGTATGGTGTTAGGGAGTGTTCTAATTTCATTCTTTAACGTGTACCTGTCCAGTTTTCCCAGCACCACTTATTGAAGAGGCTGTCTTTTCTCCATTGTATATCCTTGCCTCCTCTATCAAAAATAAGGTGACCATATGTGTGTGGGTTTATCTCTGGGCTTTCTATCCTGTTCCATTGATCTATATTTCTGTTTTTGTGCCAGTACCATACTGTCTTGATTACTGTAGCTTTGTAGTATAGTCTGAAGTCAGGGAGCCTGATTCCTCCCTCAGAATGGTAGAAAATATTTTCAAATGAAGCAACTGACAAAAGATTAACCTCCAAAATATACAAGCAGCTCATGCAGTTCCATATCCAAAAAACAAACAACCAAAAATCCCAAAATGGGCAGAAGACCTAAGTAGACATTTCTCCAAAGAAGACATACAGATGGCCAACAAACACATGAAAGGATGCTCAACATCACTAATCATTAGAGAAATGCAAATCAAAACCACAATGAGATATCACCTCACACCAGTCAGAATGCCCATCATCAAAAAATCTACAAACAATAAATGTGGAGAAAAGGGAACCCTCTTGCACTGTTGGTGGGAAAGTAAATTGATACAGCCACTATGGAGAACAGTATGGACGTTCCTTAAAAAACTACAAATAGAACTACCATATGACCCAGCAATCCCACTACTGGGCATATACCCTGAGAAAACCATAATTCAAAAAGAGTCATGTACCACAATGTTCACTGCAGCTCTATGTACAATAGCCAGGACATGGAAGCAACCTAAGTGTCCTTGGACAGATGCATGGATAAAGAAGATGTAGCATATATATACGATTGACTATTACTCAGCCATAAAAAGAAACGAAATTGAGTTATTTGTAGTGAGGTGGATGGACCTAGAGTCTGTCATACAGAGTGAAGTAAGTCCGAAAGAAAAAAACAAATACCATATGCTACCACATATATATGGAATCTAAAAAAAAAAAAAAAAAGGTTATGAAGAACCTAGGGGCAGGACAGGAATAAAGACGCAGATGTTGAGAATGGACTTGAGGACACAGGGAAGGGGAAGGGGAAGCTGGGACGAAGTGAGAGAGTGGCATGGACTTATACATACTACCAAATGTAAAACAGATAGCTAGGGAGAAGCAGCCGCATAGCACAGGGAGATCAGCTCGGTGCTTTGTGACCACCTAGAGGGGTGGGATAGGAAGGGTGGGAGGGAGACGCAAGAGGTAGGAGATATGGGGATATATGTATATGTATAGCTGATTCAATTTGTTATAAAGCAGAAACTAACACACCACTATAAAACAATTATACTCCAATAAAGATGTTAAAGAGAAAAAAATTACAGCCTAAACTCACCTTAAAAAAAATAAAAACATGACTAAACCCATTTAACTCTTACAAAAATCCTCTGGGGTAAAAATTACTTTTATCCCTATATTACAGAAAAGGAAACTGAGGCACAGGGCAGTTCACTGACTTGTCTAAGGTCACACAGATGGCAAGATTCCAATAAGGCAGCTCCCTTAACTGCATCAGTGCTACCTTTTGATATGCAAACAAGCAAGAGGAAGAGGGTTAATTATGATTAAGCATCTATTACATTTGCTTTACGATGTAGAGCTGTGCTTGGTGATTTCTACAACAAATCCTTTAATTTCTAATTCTGGAAAATAAGCTCTATGATTTTACTCATTTTACCAAAACATTAGGCTCGGAGAGTGATCCAAGGATACCTAAATAACATGCCACCAGGCTGAGATTTGAAGCCAGAATTTTCCGACTCTACGCCAAGCTCTTTTCATGCTCTCGTGGGATGACGGTTGTTGCAGACAAAGGTCTGTTCAAGGCACCACGGAACAGGGAATATCTAACCCCTGAGAGTTTCGGAGGTGAAGAGGGGGCAGCTAGTCTAAATTGTGAAGACAAAAAAGAACAGTTTAGATAATCCAGGGCTGTAATGGCAAGAGAGGCAGCGGACCAGCACGTGAACAGTACATAGCGATGTGAAATACTGTTGCTGGTTTTCTTTTCCTAAGTTCTTGCACACAGGGCGTGTCAAGTCCTTCTGCACCCAGCAGAAGAGGAGAGATTAAGCAGGAAGATGACACAGTAAAGGCTAAGGAGAGAGGCTTTGGAACAGTTCCCTTGAGATCTCTCCTTGCCTCTGCATCTGTGCTAGGGGACCAGCACCTGAAGAAAGGTTTCCGGTTCCACTCTCCTCCGTTCACTTTTTTGCTGTTTCTGAGCAGGTCATTGGTCTGGGCCTTTATCTGCTGCCATTGTTAATATTCCCCAAGTGGCCCAAAGGCAGGGGCTGAATCTGCTGTCCCTGGTCTAAGCAGAGTGTTGGTCTGAGCGAAAGGATCGTGAATGAGGCCCCTTTGGGCTATTTAAACCTCACATCCTTCCACGTTCAGCTCTCGGCTTCTCCTTCAAGTTATATGCATGCTTTTTGTTCCATCATTTAGAACACTGGTTTTCAACAAGAAATGGTTCTGGCTAACTATTTTAAATGGGGAATTTACTCAAAGGATATATGAGGTGACTCATAAGGAATATCTCGTGAATAGGCTTGGAAAGGGTAGGAAATGGGGGAACTGGGAACACAGGCTGCAGGACCTGATCTATAGTTTTTTTAAGGCATCACCATAGGAACGGGTCATACTCAACTGTCTTCCTTTCTGCTTCATTTGATTCTTCTTTTGTTCCTTATTTATCTCCCCCTCCTCCTCTTCTTCTTCTCCTTCTCCTCCCCTTCCTCTCCCCCTTCCCCCTCCCTCTCCCTCTCCCTCTTCTTGTCCTTCCCTTCCCCTCCATCTACTTCTCCTTCACCTTCTTCTTTCTCTTCCTCTTCTTCTCCTTTTCTATTCCTCTCCACTAAAGATCCAAAGTCCTGGTAGAAAACATCTGATGACTCTAGTTTATTATCCAAATGAGTGCCAGTCCCCAACCACACACAGTGGGATAGAGGCAATTCCCTGAGTGCAAACTGGGGTACTTTAAAGCAGAAAACAAGGTCAGAGGGAGCATCTGAATAGGGATACAGACGAAGTGTGAAAGTAGACAAGGTCAGAGGTAGCATCTGAAAAGGGATACAGAAGAAGTATGAAAGTAAGCCACATGGAGGAAGGCAGAGGAAACAGCCCTTGCAAAATTCTGGGGTGAAAGTGTGTCTGGTGTATCCAAGGATCAGGGAAGGAGGAGGAGATGGGGTGACTAGAAAGAAGTGTGAGATTGGAAGAGTGGGAGGAGATCAGGGCAGAAAAGCAGCAGGGTCCAGGTAATACAAAGCTTTGAGGCCACTGTAAGATCTTTGGATTTTATCTTGAGTAAGCACGGAGCCAGCAGGTGGTTTTGAGGAGGAGAAGGACATGGCCAGCCTTACACATTTAGAAGATCATGGTGATTGCTGTGTGGGGAAGAGGCTCTAGGGGGTAAGTATGGAAGGAAGACCAATTAGGAGGCTACTGAAATCATCACAGGGAGAGGCAACGGGGGCTCGGGCAAAGGTAAGCGTGATGGGGGTGTGATGACATATGGCAGCCGTAACAGCATTTGCTGTGGATTGGATTGAAGGTGTGAGAGAAAGAGAAGAATCAAGGATGACTCCAAGGTTCATGCCCTAAATAAAAGGAAGAACAGAGCAAGGCTTTTTGAGAACAGGAAGACTCAAGAGGAACAGGGTTTGGGGAGGTGAGAAACAAAGAGTTTGCTTCCGGACATGTTAATTTTGAGGTGCTTCTTAGATACTCAAGTGGGAATGTTGAGGAAGCAGTTGGATTTACAAATCGAGAGTTAGTAGGTCTGGATTGAGAACTGACAATTGAAAATCAGTATACAGAAGATATTTAAAGCTTTGAAAGTGGCTGAACTCAGAAACGGAGTGGGTGAAAATAGAGAAAAGTTCTGAGAACTGAGTCCTGGGTTCTCTGTGAGCCCTGACCAAGCTTCCAAAAAAGGGATCTGCTGATCCTTTAACAAGTGGTACCAGTCCCAAATGGTCATGTTTTGGTCACTTACTAGAGTCAGAAGAGTGAGTCTAAGGTGACTTCAACTTACTGGGCTATTGTCCTTTTTTTTTTGGCTGCGAGGTATGTGGGATCTTAGTTCCCTGACCAGGGATTGAACCCGCACCCTCGTGCCTTGAAAGCTCAGAGTCTTAACCACTGGACCACCAGGGAAGTCCTTATTGTCCTTTCTCAACCACTGTCAATCACGAACAGCATCAAGCCTAAAGACACAGTAGAGACCAGGACAGGTTGGTGGGAGAGAGGCTAAATTCCCAAGCTTCCAGGAGGTACAGCTGGTTCCAGACACACTTAGTTACGGTGACTGGTTAGTAGTATCAGAGGAAGGGACACCTTCAAACAAGATAATGCTGAGCTTTATAGATGCCATAACTGAAGCCCGTTTATCTAAACCAACTTCTCTTAACGAGCAACCCACCTAGTGGTCGGGTCATGAAACTCACACTTCCTTTGAGGAGTTCTAATCTAGTCCAATGTATTTTTTAAAAAAACGCATTTACAGCACTTTAAGATCTAAACAATGTTTAAAAGCATTCCAATTTAGCTTTGTATTTGTAGTGTGTGTGTGTGTGTGTGTGTGTGTGTGTGTGTGTGTGTATTTATCATATCTGCACATTTTATGAAAGTTGGGCTTTCTCTGTATGGGTGTGTAAGTTGTCATATTTTATCTACTTTCAAACACTTTAAGTAGTTTTTAATGACACTGATAAAAAACCATTCTTTAAAATTTGGTTTCCAGGGGTAAAAAGAATAGGATATACAAACGGATGTGAAACACTCAACGGTATTGAATTTTAAAGGATATGGTCATTAAGTGACTTTATAGCTTGGTAAAACGGTGTTATTAGATTAATTAAGCTGGGAAGGTTTGGATTAGTCATGTACCAAAAGTCTCACTCATGGAAATCAAATAAAGTAGCCAGGGCTCCCCTGGTGGCGCAGTGGTTGAGAGTCTGCCTGCCGATGCAGGGGACACGGGTTCGTGCCCCGGAGCGGCTGGGCCCGTGAGCCATGGCCGCTGAGCCTGCGCATCCGGAGCCTGTGCTCCGCAGCGGGAGAGGTCACAGCAGTGAGAGGCCCGCGTACCGCAAAAAAAAAAAAAAAGATCAAGTAGCCAGCCAGAGTCCTTTGAAGGTATAAAGTCAATACCTGGGGATGTAGGAGGTGGGGTGGGTAGATAAGAACTTCCTAAAGAAGATGGCCAGAGTGCCTCCTGTCTCTCCTATGAAGCCAATGGGGGGTTTACTCCCCCATTACAGCTTTCATGGCCTTTTCGAGAGCTCCAGAGTGACATCTTTTCCTTCCTTAGAGAAAAACTGTGATTCCTTGAGAAGAAAACTGAGTTGGAATCACATGGATCGAAGTTCAAATCTAGACCCTACAACTTATTAACCATAACAATGATGTGGTCTCTTGTAATTTACTTTATGCCTTAGGCCTCAGTTTCTTCACTGATGGTGGTGATGATTAGATTTCTCTGGCCCACTATTGTGAGTATTAAATAAGGCAATTATATAAAAACACCCAACTCTGGGTGGCAGAGTTAGGCTAGCTACTCTCCCAAAGCCATTTTCTCTTTCTTCTGGGCAGATAACTAGGTTGCATTTCCCAGCTTCCCTGAAAATTGAATCTGGCCAACAGAATATATGCTCAAGCGATGTGTTCACTCCCAGGTCTGTCCCATAAAAATTTCCCACTCATGATCTCCATGTTCTTTCCTCTTCTGCCTGGTAGCTGTTTACACCCAGACTAGTCTTAGAAGCTACATGTTTACCATGTCAGAGCCTCTATCAGCTTGGGCTCCTGAATCACTGGGTGGAAGAAAATTTTCCTTCCCTTGCCCCATAATCTGCAACCCCTTGGCTACTGATGTAAGTAGAAAATAAACTCTTATTGTATTAGCCTGCCCAAACCGGAACGGACAGAATCTGACACCTAGTAAGAAGGAACATGAGCAAAGGAGCAAAAACCCAAAGAGAGAAAATCACCGAACATTATACAACAGAGATGGCAGGTTGACATAACACGTGGCGATTGCTGGGTGGAGGTGGGATGTATCTGTTTTGTATGTACCAGGTCTTCAATGGGATAATGGGCCTCATGCTGCCCAAGGGACAGCTGTTTCAAGGAATGGTATTTTACTTTGCTTGATTTGTTACCATTTGAGGAAATGGATGGGAAGAAAATGGTAACGGCAGGGGAGAAAGAAAGAAAGAGGAATGGTGGTGGGATGGACAGGAAACCCAGAGGCTTTTGCCCTGAAGCAACATGGAGAATTCAAAGAACCACCTTTCGTGAGCCTGGAGGATTAATGACAAACGCCCCAGCAGGTAGGTAATATCAGGATCCTGGGTGATGATGGTGCCAAATACCTTGGAGGCCTTCTTGACAGAAAAATCCTTGCTAGTCTGAGCCAAGAGGCCTGACAGAGACTGGATTTTTGCAATACTTCAGGCTTTCAAGAGCCACGGTCCAGTTTCAGAATTGTTATATCGACCCACCCACCCTGAGGGGGGCCACTGTCTGTAAATGAAGAGCGCTTGAGGTGGGGTGTGCTTTTGTATCACCCAACTGTTTTGTCTCGTATCGTTGGAAGAAGGGAACTGATACCCCAAAAAAGGTAAATACTTTCCAATAATAACCCACGTTATTGTGCTATAGCCTTCTGATTGGGGTCACAGAAGAACCTCTTGTCTGTTAAGACAATACAATCCTGAGACAGATTTCAAAAAGCGATAGAGAGAATATTGTAAAACGGAAAGGGAGGTGGGCAATCAGAAAAAGAATATAGCCTGGTTATTTGGTTATGAAAAAAAAGAAAAAAAATCTGTGAGATCCCAAAGTAAAAAGCAGAAATCCATCGTTCCAGGGAGAGGGTTACGACTTGAGGCTGGAAAGGAAGGCCAGGCCCAGGTAAGGCCCAGGAGTTTGGATTTCATTAGAAAGGTCTTAAAGTAAAAGGATGCCTTGAAGTGGGTCAATTTTGAAGAGTCCATCCAAACTCCAGTCGGGGGAACGGACTGGAGATGTGGGGGAATTTGAGAATAGAAGTGAGGAGACTATTTAAGAAGAAAGTTGGCAGCTTGGCTGGGGGGTGGGAGGAGGAGATGGGAGGAGTGAGGGGGTTGGAGACACACACTGGAGTAATCAGGTCTGCTGACGGGCTGGATGCAAGCGGTGAGGGACATGGTGACAGCAGGGATGACTTCCAGGCTTCGGTTATTGGGAACTGGGCAGGTGGTATTGCCATCTACAAAACTGGAAGACGGCGAGGACTGGCCCTCATTTCCTGCCTTAACCCTGGCTCAGCTGGGAGCTCCTGCTGCCCCATCTGCAAAATGGGGATAATAATGGCTTCCTTAACTACCTCATAAGGCTATTAAGAGGATCACAGGAGATGATGTGATGATAATGAAAACACGAATGCAGGAGCTATGGGAAGAACAAGGCTCTCCACGATGCCAGGTGGTGGTTCAAGCAAAACTTTTTAAGATGAACTGATGACTGCAGTTTGGTTGGGGAGATTATGAGGCATGAAAATAATGCAAGGGGACTAGTTTTCATAAATCAGAGTGGGAAAGTTTCCTCATTATCGCATGGTTGCACCGCGGATTGGGAACAGGCATAAGGGAGGGTGCAAATGAGTGACTCAAACGTACCGTCATGTCTCCTGCTGTCCTCAAAATCTCGGGCAACTAAGTCATCTTTCGATACCTCGGGGAACCAAGAAAGCACCGGCTCGTGGGCACGGATCTGGAGGATCTGAGAGGGGCCCCCCAGAGCATTTGTGGCTTAGGGTCTCCAGACTTGTCCCAAATATACTGCCACTCCGTGACCTTGAAGCAAGTACCCAACATTAAGTAATCACACCTTTTCATACATAACACTGGGGAGGGGACCTTACGGGTACCACGGTTGTGAAAATGACATGATGTAACAGATGCGAATGTCCTTCCCTCAGATATCCACTGGCCCCTCCATAGTTTCTTCTCTTTCTCCTTCTCAGGGACCCCCTTCTCTTCTCTACTGGAATAGAAATAGGATAAGCCCTACACCCTTTCCTCCTAAAATCATCAGTGACTCATACTTCTGTTCATTTGTGTACTGTCTGCCTCCCCCACTAGGATGTAAGTTCCAGAAGGGCAGGGGTTTCTGTCTGCTCTGCTCACTTCTCTGTCCCTTGGTACGTGGCTCATAACTAGCCCTCAGTGAACACTCATTGAATGGACGAGTAAGTGGATGTGAGTAAACTTCTCATGAAGATGACAGACATGGAGTGCACGTTGGATTTCCCTTCTTTGTTCCCCCTGTTGACCCTGGGAGCGATGTTTGCTCCAGTTCATCCCAGATCTATCCTTCATTTGAGGTTTGAGTCTGACGCAGGATGGAGTCTGACTGCCTAGGTTCAAATCCTAGCTCTGCTACATTCCAGATGTTTGACTTGGGCTGAGTTATTTAACCACGCCGTAGCAACACTCTCTCTTCTTTCCTCTGCCCATCAGTCACTCTATCCGTATGTCCATCTGTATATTCACCCATCATCATCCACACATCCAAATTTTCATACATCACCCTGGACATTCCTCCATTTGTTCATTCATTCAACAAACATTTACTGAGCACGGGCTTGGTGCCAAATTCCACGTCACACCCTGGAGATCCCAAGATACCTAAGTGTGATGCTTAATTTTATGTATCAACTTGACTGGGCCATGGAATGCCCAGGTGTTTGATTAAACATTATTTCCGGATGTGTCTGTGTTTCTGGATGAGATTAAAACTGGACTGGTAGACTGAGTCAAGCAGTTTGCCCTATCCAATGTGGTTGAAAGCCTCCAATCCACTGCAGGGCTGAACAGCAAAAAGGCTGAGTGACGAAGGACTCTCTCTCTCTCTGCCTGTCTTCAAATTGGGACACTGGCCTTCTGTCTTTGAACTTGGACTAGAATTTATACCATTGGTTCTCCTGGTTCTCAGGCCTCTGGACTCAGACTGGAACTTGCATCATGAGGCTTCCTGCGTCTCTAGCTTGCAGACTGCACATCTTGGGACTTCTTAGCATCCCTAATGGCATGAGCCAATTCCATTATAATAAATCTCAACTCTCTCCCTTCCCTCTCCCCCCCACCGCTCTCTCAATACACAGATCATCTCCTACTGGTTCTGTTTCTCTGGAGAATCCAGATGAACACAATAAGACAAGGCTTCTATTGGAGGAACTGGAGCCTCTACCCCACCAGGTCTAGTGAATCATCAGATAGGATGCCTTGGGACAGTGGTGACTTGACAAAAAGCAGTGAGAACCACATGGCTTATCTGTGGCAGGACTCCTAGTGACATTCCTATGTTTATTGGCTGATCCAATTCATATCACTTCTCTCTGAAAGCCAAACAGAGCTGGGGATGGTCCTGTGGAGAAACTCATTATGGCCAGTTCTCCACCATACTTTTTTTTCTGCCAAGGGAAGTGTAGCCATGAACAGGGTCAGGGACGAGACAAAGACAGATCCCTGAACGATGCCTCAGGAGGGCTCTAGAGGTCCCACAATATAATCTCTTGTGCCCACCCCATTCTGGTTTTTTTTTTTGAGAGGACTCCAGTTGCCCCATGCAATGGTGCTCAGAACATGTAAACGGTCACCAAGAACCTTAGCTCAGCATTTCCAGATTTTATCCCAAACCTCCAACCTCCTGCTACTCTATCACTCCTAATTCTACACTATGACCCTCCAGTAGAATTTAAGCCCCATGGGGCAGGGGTTTCCATCTCTTTGTTCACGACTGTGTCCCCACACCAGAGTAGTACTTGACACGTGGCAGGTGCTCAATAAATATTTCTTGAAAAAATGAATTCTTGAAATGTTTGCTTTTTGGATCCCTCTTAGATTTGGGGTCCTCGGTTTGAATCCTCTAAAATTCTTGTCGCATGATGGGCACTTCATCAATACCAGTTTCTTCTCTTCTTCCTCCCTACCTATTCCTGATATTGCAGTTACTGGCTGGGATTCCTAGCCTTTTGGATGGCAATCCAAACGTTCCATCACTAACTCCATTTGGGCATCTCCTTAGGATAGGGTATCTTCTCTTTGCATCTATATCTGTGGCTCAGTAGCTCTCTCCTTCAGTTTGCCCTTTGCACAGGGGTCCCCAGCAGCAAAGGTGGAACAAAGGCTGGTCATCATGATGTACCTAAGGTGTCAGGAAACCAATGCCCAAGGACATGAAAGATGGGCTTCAATAACAAATACTGCCTTGGAAAGGCAGGGAGCAGGTGGCCAAGTTCTCTTCTGCTCCTTTAAAAAAAAAAACCTGTATGTGGATCTGATCAGGCATGATTTATATCCAGCAAGCATTCATTGCGTATCTCTTTTTTGTGCCAGAGCCTATGCTAGATGTTTTCAATATATCTGTTGATTAATCCACACAACACACCTGACAACATGTATTGAACTTATAGAGGCTTAATATTACCACAGATCAAGGTAAACGTTACAAGTGAAGAAAACACACTTCGTAATTCCTCATCTATTCCTCTTCTTTATTAGGGATCGGTTAATTATCAAGAAGGCAGAGTGATTTAAATGTCCAGACATCTGCACATAGACATTGCTTCTTTCTCTAGCCTAGCTTCGTGGTTGTCAAACTTTAACGTGCCTAAGAGAAACCTGACAGGGTTGTATAATAAAACCTCACAGACTGTGCTTTATGGGTGATTTAAGGAATTCTCAAGGGTAATGTGGACTCTATACGTTGAGTGAGCCTCAGGTGCTCACTCCAGAAGCTAGCGTAGTAAACTCAACTCCATCCTATGACCTCATCTTCCCAACACAGGCTCCCCACAAGTCCCTTGACGCATTCTCGGGGCCGGGGGGAGGGGGCCCAGGCTGGTGGGGGATTTGCCAGCTCCTTCTGACGTCATGCCACCCCTTCTCATAACTCAGTGTTACTGATTCTCTTTGCTGTTGCTTGGAGGTTTGGCAACTACAGATTAAGGTCTCTTATGACTATTTATGATTGCATACCCTTTGGATGGTGGTACAAATCTTCTATACGGCTCCCCGGGTTCTCCATGGGGAGGGCCGCCATGTGGCAGTACAGAATTCTCAGGTCACCTTTATGAATCTAGTTGCTTTTATGGGTTCGGCTCTTTGGGTCTCATTCACTGGTTCTTGAGGACAATACTATTCCCGGGGGGGGGAATTAGGTGCACCCTTTCCATGTTCCTCTGCAGAATGAAAGAAATGGGCCATTCTCCAGGTAGGGCCCTGCAGGCTTTTTATACAATCATCCCCGATGTCTGTCAGCCCGTGTACCTCGGGGAATCCTGGCCAACGTGGACACGGCTCAATGATTAATGACTCCTCCAGGATGCATGGAAGGACCATAAACATGCAAATGCTGGGAAGGTTCGTGTGATTTATTCAACTCATTCTTTCAAGAACTCTGGAATTGCAAACGGCTTCCAGGCCAGTTCTGCTCTTCCCTTGTTCCAGCTGCGTGATCCTGGGAAGGTCTGTCAACTAATCTGAGTCCCAGTTTCATTTTCTGTAAAACCGTCAATAGGAGAGTTGTGAAAATCAGAAGAAAGGAAAAGAAGGGACTGACATTAAATGCCTACGATGTGCCCGCTACTTCATAGATATAATTTCATGAGAGGCCCATGAACAAAATTATGAAATTAGAATTCGTAATAATAATGATGAGAGTGAAAGTGAATTATTTACAGTGAGCCTGGTACCAGGCCAACTGTTCTCTATGCATTTTCTCATACGGTTCACAGGGCCCTATCACGTAGGCAGTGCTGCTTGTCTATAGGAGAAACTGAGGAACAGAGAGGTTAAGTGACTTGCTCAAAGTTGCACAGTCCAAAATTTGGGGATCCAGGACTCAAACTAACAATTCACTGGCACAAAAGTCCAGATGTGCTCTATCTCCTCATATCATTGTTCCAACACTGTGCGTGTGGAAATTAAAGCTATCAGAGACAAAACAACTGGCCTGGAGTGACACAGCTTGTAAAAGGCCTATTCAGGGTCTGCCTGCTGCTGAAACATGCTGCCTCTGGGATTAATACGACCACGGTGTCAAGGCCAACAGAGTGCACGAAGGAAGCACTCAGCATACGTGAGCAGCCTTGCTTTTTTCCTTCACGCGTCCTTGTCTTTCTATCTGCTCTTCAGACCCACTCTGCAGTGACACTTGGCATGTATCCCTTTTCACAAACCCACCCTAATCTCTCTGGCTCCGGCATCAAGCCCTCCTCTTCCGCCAGCCTTGACATAAGACGGCAGAATCAGCCTGGATACACCCTCCATCAGGACTTTCAGGTGGTACCTGCTCTGCTCTCAGCTGCCACAGGCTGGGAGCTGCCCTTCCACCTTTCAGCTGAAAGAAGTCAACCTGTACCATCTGGAGATGCAGACAGTCCCGTCCTGATTTCTAGGGGTCCTTAGGTTGCTTCCTCATATGCACCTTCTCTGGGAGGTGCTGAGGGGTTTGGATAAAGGTCTTCTAGGAAGAAGAGTGGGGCTGGGACGAACCTGTTACACCTCAGAAAAACTCGCACTGCTAGGGACGTATGTGCACGTGTGCGTGGGGATGCACTCACGCACACACACATACACAGACCACACACAAATGCAAGGAGCCCCTGCAGGAACCTTGGAGCAACTCTCCAGGCAGGCAACAAACAAGAGGAGACAGGTCCTCCGGGCAGACTTTCATTCAGAGACGATTAAGCTCCTGCTACTGGTGTGTCTGAAGAAAATGGCTGGGTGGACTTTGTGGAATTTACAGGGTATATTTTGGATGGTTTGACATGAAATATACCCTACATGGCCTAAGGAAAATTTAATATTGGGGAACCTTGAAGAGATCCCGGATAGAAAGGCAGTCTGGCTCCAGAGCAGCTGAAACAGAGAAAGGGAGAGGCCTGTGTGATAGCTAACTGGGCGAGGCGCGGCATACCTGCTTGCACTCCAAGGATGGATAAAACGAGCTGTGATTCTGCATCTGATCTGGAGCTCCTCATTGCAGGTGCTGGTTTGCAACGTGCAGCCTTGCCCATGACAACCACACACTGCAAGCTCCTCCCTCACTCAGTCACTGACCATAACTAACGTGGATGTGTTTGGAACGTTTGTACCTGAAATTAGAGCTGTGTGAGCTCGTCGGCCTGCCATTCACCCTACAACCAGCCAGCCACTACCACAACCCACCAACCAATACAAGCGGTCATCAACCCTCACCCTAGCTGACCATGCACCCTGACGGCCAACCAACCATGACAGCAAAACCAAACGTCACCACACAAAGCAGCCGGAACCACAGCCGGTCACTCTCTCAACCAACCAATGGGAAAGCACTGCAGGGTTTTAAGCAAAGGGAGATGTGAGGGGTCTAATCCAAATCATTCTCTGTTTTTAAATGATCAAGCAACCAACTTGTCTAGTCTGCTACAACCAACTAGACAAGACTGCGATCGACCACAGCCATCCATCAACCACAACCCTAATTAATCAGAGACCATCCCAGCTAATCAAACGTCTCAACCGACTTCCAACACAATCGACCACCAACACAACCAACCAACCAAATGCATCTGTATTCAACCAGCCACCCTCCAACCCAACACCACGACAGCCAACCAACAGCTAGCACACCCAGCAGCCACCACTATTAGCTACTTTTATTTATTTATTTAACTTTTATTTAGTACAAATACCATGTGCTAGGAACTGTGCCAAGTACTTCCTGTGGGTTGACTCACGTTATCCTCACACCAACCCAGAGGGACAGGCGTTACTGCTGCTGCTGCTACTACTGCTACCACTACTAGGGTGTTCCATTACATTAGTTATACTGTATTATACCCTGATGCAGGGATCCTCATAAGCGATGCAGAAGGTGTGCGACAGAGAGGTTAAGTAGTTTGCTCAAGGTCACACAGCTAGTAAAAAGCAGATTTGGAAATGGAACTCAGGCATTCTGGCTTGAAACCAAACACTCATCCACTAAGCAACATTACTCTGAATGACAGGCGTCGTGTGCTGAGCACCTACCCAAGGACAGGCACTGTGCACTGCTGCCCACGGAAGGTCCGTCCACTGGGTGGGGACATCTCTCATCAACACCACGTGGGTGCTGAGCATTCTGCCAGGTCCTGGGAGAGGCAGCCCACCGTGGGCCCTGGGGAACCCTGCACGCTCTTGCTAAGTGAGCCAAACCACCCGACTGATCCGCTGCTGCTCGGATACTGAGCCGTTTCTACAGCCGGTCGCATTGGCCACTTAGTAGGTCAAGGCAACCATGCTGGCTGTCGTGGACCTGTTCATTCCCAGGGGAGAGGACAGCCTCATTAATGCTCGCCTTCTTATGGTGCTGGGCCCTCGGCCCTGGGTTCTTCGGGGGTAGGACAGCATGAGCAGAATGTATTGGGGGCATCACATTGCCCGTGGGGCTTGGGAGTTGATGTGCTACGTTGAGGCTGTTTGCTGTGCTGTCCTAAACGTCTCACTCTGATCCATGGAGTCTCCCCATCTACCCTCAGGGTTAATCCTTGCTGTCCTCTGTATGGCTGGGGGCCCTTCCCCGAGGGTAGGTGATGGAGCTAAGTATGAGCAAACACGGATATGGTCCTGCCCTGATGAGCTTTAAGTCTAATGAGAGACACACACAAAATCCAATACTTGAATCAATTATTAGAGTGACAAGTGCTGCAAAGATGAAGCACAGTGAATTGTAAAAGCCAATCATTTAGGTGTTAAGTTTTGTTAAAGTTGGATATTAAGTATATGAATTTCATACTCTTGGTCTCTCTATATTTTTCTATATTGTGAAACTTCTCCTATTAAAAATATAAATAGTAAAGGCAAGGATAGCAATCGAGATATATTAAAAAAAAAAAAGTCTATCATTTAGGGATCTGACCAAGCCGGGTGGACAGGAAAGTCTCCCATGACGAAGAGCTGAAGTTGAGCTGAGATCTGAAGGAGGAGAGTTAAGTAGAAGAAGAGGAGCTTGTGTCCCACATGTGATGAGACCAGAGGGAGCGTGGCGGGCCGAATGGCTAGAGACGCCAGCGTGGCTGGGCAAAGCGAGGAACATGACATCTTTCAGAACCTTGGACAAGGCCACACTCATGCAGGATTTTATCCTCATCTGAAGAGAAATGGGAAAGCACTGCAGGGTTTTAAGCAAAGGGAGATGTGAGGGGTCTAATCCAAATCATTCTCTGTTTTTAAATGATCACTTTGGCTACTATGGGGAAAATGGTTTTGGGGGAGGCAGGATCAGTGTACAATGGAGTGAGTGGGGAGGGCTGGCGCCAATAATCTGAGCAAGAGAGGTCACTGGCTTGGCCCAGGGTGGCGGAGATGGTGAGAAGTGGAGAGATGTGAGTTACTTCAGGGTTTAAATCAGAGAGCCTGCGGGTGACTTTGATGTTAGGGGAGTGAGGGAGCCAGAGGTGTAGGTAGGTCCCGGGTTTGGGCTTGGCTCAGCAGAATGACAGGCATTGCCTGGTTCCCTTAAGAAGCCTGGGTTCAGCTGAATCCCAATTCCGGTACCAGCTTGTCCCTTGATGGGAAAGAAAGAGCCTCTAGTGAGCGGGAGGTTCATTATGCAACTCTCCAGGGCAGCTTGGGGCTTGCTCTAACCAAATCAAGGGGATTGAAATCCTATTCATTGTAAGTAAATATGTCTAGCTGCTCAGAGATGCCCGCTCTGCATGGCCAGCATCATGCCTGCCGCTGACTTGAATGGTCAAATTACATAAACTTGAGCCCCATCAGGAGTCTGTGAAAGAGATGCCAGCGCACTCGTCATGATCCTGGCTCATTAAGGTGCAGAAACTGGAACCCCAAAGTGTTTAAAGAACAATTAACCAGCACGTTCTGCATTAAAGGCTTGGAAAAAACATTCCTGCACAATCGAGGTGGTCTGGAGGAAGAAACTGTTCGCTTAACAATGACAGCAGTTGGGCTTTCCTGGTGGCGCAGTGGTTGAGAGTCCGCCTGCCGATGCAGGGGACACGGGTTCGTGCCCCGGTCCCGGAAGATCCCACGTGCCGCGGAACGACTGGGCCCGTGAGCCACGGCCGCTGAGCCTGCGCGTCCGGAGCTTGTGCTCCGCAACGGGAGAGGCCACAACAGTGAGAGGCCCGCGTACCACAAAAAACAACAACAACAAAAAAAAACAATGACAGCAGTGGCGTGGAGGAGGAGGGAGAGAAGGCAGTGGCAGTGAATGTGCTGCATCTGGGCCAATACGTGTAGATGTCCGAGACCCAACTAAACTGCAGTCAGGTTGTCCGAAAATACAGAGAAAAAACCTAAATACACACTTATGAAAGATGCAATCGAATATTAGTTGGTAGAGAGATAAGTGAAGGAAGGAACTGATATTTATTAAAGGTCAAGGGTTTTCTGCGTTTCATTCATTTGTCAAGTATTTCTTATATACGTGCTAACAGCCAGACATTGTTGTAGGTGTTTGGAAAACAGATGCAATCCTTACCCTCATGGTACTGACATTCTGGTAGGTGCATCAGACAACAGAAGATAAGCGAATAAAAATGATATGCTCTTTTGTAGTTATAAGGACTACAAAGAAAAATAAAACAAAGGGAATAGAGAGGGAGGGTGCTGTTATAAGCAGAGCAATGAGGAGGTGACATCTGAGCAGAGGTCCTGAGTGATGTGAGAAAACAGGCATTGGGATTAACTGGGGGAGTCAGCATTCCAGGCACGTCTCAGATAAATTCCATTTTATGCTCACGACCGGTTCATTTTATAAACCCATTTTACAGTTGAGAACATTGAGGGCCAGAGAGGTGAGTTGGTATTTCTGGGGTTATAAAGCTTGTGATTAGCAAAGCTGAGGTTTGAATCTGCACTAGCCTGACTTTAACTAAATCAGCTACTCTCAGTTACACTCAACTACCTGTCTCCTGTGACATTTCATTCAGGTTTCTATCAGTCAGTGCAGGAGTTCAGTTCTTCAAATAACTAAACGTGGATAAGGCTGGCTTAAAGAACCAGGTCTCAGTTGAGGGGAAACACAGAGGGGAGTGGAGATGGACAAGACACCGGCCACAGAGGAGAGGAGGATGGGTCTGTATTCCTAACTTGATTCACACAGAAACCCTCTATGTGATTCACTTCTCTCTGCTACAAAATGTCGCTGCTAAGGGTAGGAGAACATTGAGGAGATCACAGCTGTAAACTAAGGGTTTAATCAATGACAGCTATGACAAAGGCTAGAAACCTCCCATGTGTTCTTTGAGACCCTTCTTAGGATCACCTCCTTGTTGAGATGCTCTGGCTACCTCCAAGTAGGATTCATCTCTCCTCTTCTTGTTTTACAAATCCCTATTAACGTACTTATTTGTATTTAAATAGATACATAAAGTATGCTTTTGGTAGATGAGACTAAAAATTTTTATGTGGCTCTAGGGGCCTCTGCAATACCCTGTGGAATTTTAATCAATGTCTTCATGGTTAACACATGATATACAATCTAAGATGCCCTAAGGATTCTGTGGTATATGGCGTACATGAATTTCTGAAAAAAGAAGTATCTGGAACATGGACTACAAGTTCTAAACAACCATTATAAGAATCACTTAAAAAGGTTTTGCCCCGGGCTTCCCCGGTGGCGCAGTGGTTGAGAGTCCGCCTGCCGATGCAGGGGACGCGGGTTCGTGCCCCGGTCCGGGAAGATCCCACATGCCGCGGAGCGGCTGGGCCCGTGAGCCATGGCCGCTGAGCCTGCGCGTCCGGAGCCTGTGCTCCGCAACGGGAGAGGCCACAACAGTGAGAGGCCCGCGTACCGCAAAAAAAAGTTCTGCCCCTACCCCAGAAAAGCAAGACCGAATAAAACAAAATCAGTGCTGAATACTCAAACTACGTCTTCCAAGGTTTTAACCAGAATAAGCTCTCTTCCCGATCTGCCCAAAGCCATCAGTTACAGCATCTAGGAATTCCACCATTCTTTCCACTCTGATTGAGCAGCATATTTTATTGGTTAAGGGCACTGGTTTTAGAGACAGACTGATCCACCTAAGATTCAAATCCTAGCTGTGGTCCTATTATTTCTATATTAAATATTTTCTATTAAATATTTTCCTTTTCTTAGTTTAAAACTATTTGCTAACTATGAAATGATGTAAGAAGTGAAAAATTTCAAATACAACATACAATAGCAAGAAACACATAATAGGAAGGTCACCATTCCTATAACATTTGAGGAGATCTTATCCCAGATAGACTAGTTTCTGTCATTATTAATGAAGAAACATGGAAACCACCTTTATTTTCTCAGTTTGTTTAAAGGTTCATAAGAGAAACTGGGTGGGCAGGAAGGAGAGAAAGGGAAGCTAAAAAATTGAGGATAAAAATCACATTTCTTATGCAATGGATCAAAGAAATTACTGCCAGGAAACAAAATAGGCCCCCAAAAGTATTAAAAAGTCAAACTGTAGGCAATCCTAGTCTGATACAAAGCAAAAAGAAATGGACAATCTTGGGTATGATGAAGTTTAAAAAGATGCAGCAAAGCTCTGTACTATTAGGAAATGATGACAGAGACGAGTCCAGAAAATACCAAAAATAAATGGGTAGGCTTCTCTTGAGGAGGAAGAAGAGAGTCCAAAGAGGAAACCCGAAGGTTGACCAGACTGGAAACCCATTATCTGTTGACCTTGGGAAAATCCCATAACTTTTTAAGTCTCAATTTTCTGATATCTAAATTAGGGCTCATCTATACATTTTTCGTAAGGACTAATTGAGATCATTCATGTGCTATCACAGAGTACGGTTAAAATAACATTCAAGAAATGGCAAGATATTATATTTATTATTATTATTTCTGTCCAGACCATAAGCCTCATAAAGGCAGTATCCGTGCCTGTACTGTTCACCAATAATCTATAACACTGCTAAACCTCTGGATTCCTACACAGGGGCTGGTATATACTATACCTTCAATGAATATTTTTTGAATGAATAAATGAACTCACGTTCACATGTGCTACTTAAGTCTTCATGCAATCCCGTGAGATGGGTATTATTAATATGGTTCCCATGTTAGGGTTAAGATAATTAAGGTTTCCAGAAAGTGGTGAACTAACTTGCCCCGAATTACAGAGTTGCTAGGGAAGAGTCAGGATCTGCATCTCATTTTTCTGGATCTAAAGCCTAGCCTCATTCCAGCTCACTGAACTCCCCCCAGAAATCTCCAGGATGCAGGATGAGAGAGAAGCCAGTGGAGGCACGACTTTCCATCAGAGTCATATCTGGAAGGCCAGGAGCTGTGTCCCACTAGGCGAGCCACTGAATGGAGGAGAGCTACATTCAGATGCAGGGTCTGCAGAGAGCATCACAAAGGCATTAGCAACCAGGACTCAAGGGATTTATAAAGAACAAAGGAAACTACAACAAACTCCAATCCTTTGGTTGGCAAAAGAAGGGTCTTAGGAGACAAAAAAGTGATGGAAGCATGACCACTGTTCAGACTGGGGAGCATTTAATACTTCAATCCCTATAATCTTGCAGGAGAAAGAAATGGGAGATTAGCTGGGGTATGAGGTTTGAGATTGGACTTCAGAAAGAAAAGCAAAAGGAAGAAGGGCTAGGGAAAGTGAATTGCAGTGGAGAGGCTATTTCTGAAGGTCCCTGGTGTCTTGAGAAAGACAAATCCCCTAAGGTCTCCATAGAAAGCCCTTGACTGGAGGCACTGAAGGAACAGAGAGGGATTAAAGAAATTAAGTCTGTTTAGTTTGGATAAGCAGAGCCGAAGTGGAGGTATAGTAACCGCTCACCGACGTCTGAAGAAAGGACATGCTCAGGAGGGACAGATGTTATAGAAGCTGGCCCATGGGGATCCGGCCAGGAACAAAGGGATAAAGCCAAGCCAGGGGAAATTGGACCATCGGGACAAAGTCCAAATTTGGCAGGGAAGCCATCTCACCAGGAGCTACTGGTTCCTTTGCTGCTCCTCAACACACTATGTCCGTTCCTGCCACGGGACCTTTGCACTGTCACTCCTCTGTAATTCTGTATTTCTCTGTAATTCTCTCCTCCCCAGATCTCACAAGGCTGCTTCAAGTTCATCTCATATGTTCTCTCCCTCAGAGAGGCCATCGTGACCTCAAAGTCCAAATGAAGTTAGCCCTCTAACCCGCAACCCCCCACCCCCGGCAGCAGTCATCAAATTACTGTTTTCTCTTACTTAGGGCACTTGTCACATGTGAAACTAGTGCCTTTATTTAACTCTCTATGGGATTATTATTATTTTTTTTAATCTGACTTTAAATTTCCCTTTATTTTTTTAAATTTTTTTAACATCTTTATTGGGGTATAATTGCTTTACAATGGTGTGTTAGTTTCTGCTTTATAACAAAGTGAATCAGTCATACATAAACATATGTTCCCATATGTCTTCCCTCTTGCGTCTCCCTCCCTCCCACCCTCCCTATCCCACCCCTCCAGGCTGTCACAAAGCACCGAGCCAATATCCCTGCGCCATGCGGCTGCTTCCCACTAGCTATCTACCTTACTACGTCTGTTAGTGTGTATATGTCCATGACTCTCTCTCGCCCTGTCACAGCTCACCCTTCCCCCTCCCCATAACCTCAAGTCCGTTCTCTAGGAGGTCTGCGTCTTTATTCCTGCCTTACCCCTAGGTTCTATGGGATTATTTTTTATCCTCTCTGCACTAGAATATAAGAATGTAAGCCCCTGTCTGTCTAGATCAGAGATTTGCCAAGTACTGACCACGGGCCATATCTGGCCCTTCACTTGCTTTTGTAAATACAGTTTAATTGGAACACAGCAACGTCCATCCACGTACGTATCGCCTATGGCCAGTTTCACTTCACAAAAGCCAAGCTGGGACTCGAGTTTGGTTGCAAAGTCTAAAATATTTCTACCCAGCCCTTTACAGAAAAAGTTTGCCAACCCTTGGTCTGGATAGCACTGAATATTCAAGTGCTTGAGATAGATTTGATGGAATTAATGAACAGAATGAAATAAAGGTTAGAAGGGGACAAAAGTCTCTGATGCTCAAATTAGCTGCAATAGCTACAGAAATATTCAAATTAATGCAGCTCACTCACTTTAATACATTTTTCCAAACGCCCACTCTACTGCCATGCACCATGCCTACAGCTGGGGAAGAAATGATAGAAATAATAGACTTTTTTAAGTGCTGGAGACTAAGAGCTGGCGTGAGGAAGAAACTAACAAATGAATTGCCGTAATTCTACGAGCTGCAGAGGTTTACAGAACGTGCTGTCAGAGGGCAGAGGAGGAATAGCTAATTATGTCAGACAAGGGAACAGAGGCAGGTGAGGGAGAGCATCACTGAATCTATGTCATTTCACGTTGGCCTTGAATATCATGAATAATGGCTCCTATTTATTGAGCATTTCCTTTATTCCAGGCACCGTATAAAGGCTTATCACATTCAGTCCTTACAATAAACTCCTGTGGCCGACGCCTGTATCAGAACAGGTTAGGCTATGCTACAGCAACAACCAATCCCCCCCGTCTCAGTGTCTTAAAATAGCCAAGGTTGATTTATTGTTCATATAACATGTGTAATACAGTTGGCTACAGTCAGGGGATGGGGGTAGTTGCAGCGTGAACTCTGCACATAGGACCCCAGGGTAACAGACACTCCACCATCTAATGAAGCTACTTTTTTTAACATGAAGCTCCAGGTTTGTTACTCCAGGGTGGGAGAGGATGGAAATCACACACAGCTCTTAAAATCTTCTGTGCAGAAGCGTGGTGTGTGCCATGGTTCATTTGTCCAAACAAGTCACGTGACCATGCCTAACTTCGAGGGTGCTTGAAAGGTGCCAGGAGAAACAGGAAATACTGGTTGAGCGTTAGTGATGTCTACCAAGGTGTTATTTACAAATGATGAAACTATAGTACAGAGAGGTTAGGTCACGTGCACAAGTTCACACCACTAGTGAGAATGGAGTCTGGGTTCAAAACCCAGTCTGTCTGATCCTATCACCTGTGTCCTTCACCAAAATGGCTAAAATGATCCTAAAGGCTGGACAAGAGCTTCTCAGGGAGAGAAGGGAAAAGTGAAGGCATCTTTAAGTAAATGATTTAAAAAACAGAGGGTAATGATCAGCCAGGTATTAAGGGCTGATGGAAGACAGCAGAGCCATCACTGAAGCCTGGACATGCTACTTGATGAAGAACAGCTGTAGTCATGTCAAGGCTTAGAGAATTTTAAGGGCATATAAAAGTGACTGACAGAATAGGACGCCCAGAACTCACCTCCATAAAGCCTATGCTATAAGAACCCTATGGGATACCAGTTCAGTTAGTTTCTACCTCCCTCCCACTTCAAAGATACATCTCCTGAGATAAATGGTGTCTGCCTCTACTGGCAGTTCCTAAATGGCTTGGTGTCCTGTTCTTGGCCTCCAACTCTTAGGACATGCTATTTCCTCTCCCTCTGACATTCTTCTGATTTCTTCACCTGGAGAAGTCCTTCTGGCCCTAAGACACAACTTGGACACCTCCTCTCTTGGAAGCTGAGCAGGGTGTATGCCCCAGAGTGGACCTCCCAGGACACTGTAAACTTACCTTATCAATAGACCTAGTGTACAGTATTTGAAATGCCTCATAAACTCCTCAAAGACCCACTCTTGGACTTATCCATCCCTGAGTCCTCTGCACCTAGCGGAGTACCTGGTACCTTTGAGACTTTCAATCAATGTCTATTGAATGAATGACTATATTTGCAAAAACCCTGTAGCCCATTGCTTCCCAAACTTTGCTGTGTATATTTATCACCTAAAGGTGTTTTAAAATCAGATTTTGATTTAATTGGACTGGGGTGCTGACTGAGATTGTACATTTCCAATAAGCTCTTAGGTGATGCTACTAAATGTTGGTCCGTGGACACACTTTGATTATCAAGGCTGTAGGGATGCTGTGGATGCCCACCCATATCCTCTCATCTCATTGTTTCCGTGGATGCCAACCGGACAGACTGCAGCTGCCAGCACCTGTGACTCTTTACTTGAGGTCTTTCTCTGGCTGCTGGACCCCACATGGCCCTGTAGGAGGAAGACTGGAAGGGGCTTAGAATTAACGCCCCAAGGAGAAGCCATCAACCAGTGACTGATGGGTATCGGTGAATAAATACCCCAGCTCCCTCATCCCTTGGTTGGAGTGGCCCTGAGACGTTCTCCATAGTAACTCCCAGAGTTTCCCCGTGGGACTGTGCTCCCATTGCCCACATTGGTAACCTGCCTGTTGGTGAATCTGCTATTTGCTTTCTTCCCTTCTCTGTCCCTCTTCTACTCCTTTACTAGGGTTTCCTGGGATGACTACCTAAATGAACCACTTGTAATCCCATCATGGTCTCAGGGATGCTTTCAGGGGAAACCAACTTAAATCAAGTCTCTAAAACTCTAGCTATCTGTTCTGTCTGTCCTTGGACTTCTATTAGGTACTCATTCATTCCTTCATTCCACAAGTGGGCATGTAGTGAAAGATCAATCAATACTTGAGGGTAGGGAATAATTCTGATTTTTTTTTCTGTGTTCCCAGTTCCTAGCAGAAAAGCAGACAAAAACAGGTTTGCAGAAAATGTTGGTTGGTGAGAGAAGGACGAAAAGAAGGAAAGAGCTATTCTGCCCTGACTTCCTGAATCCAGCCTTGGCCATGGTGGGTGGTGCTCTCCAAGTATGGGGAGTTAGGCTGTCAGGCAGATAAGTTCAAATTTCCCTTCTGCCATTTTCTTATAAGGTACTTGAATTCTCTGTGCCTTGATGTCCTCATCTTTCAAACCAGGCTATCAGTAGGACTTATTTTTTGGTGTAGTTATTATGAAGATTACATGAGATAATGGATGAATATCAACTCCCTCCCCAAACATGCCTGACACAGTGCTTGGAAAGCAGTAGATCCCATGATGTTGTCATTATCACTGGCTTCCTTCAATAAGCCGGCTCCAGTGCTAAAGCCTCTATGACTATTGTCTGAAAGACTCCAGAACAGAGACGGGAGGTAGAGCTTGATATGTGGGCCCCAAGAGGAAATTCCCTTCCCTCTGCCTGAACAGAAATGGTTTTGCCTATCACAGGGGAGGTCCTGGAATCAGACAGACAGGGTTGCGTTCAAATCCCAGCTCTGCTACTGGTGATTCTGGGCCGTTACGTAACCTCTCTGAGTCTCAGTCTCCTCATCTGTCTAGTGGGCATAGTAATAGCACTCATCTCATAATGCTACGGTATTGTGACGTTTAAATGGCATCAGGCATATAAAGCACCTGATAAATTGTAAGAGCTAGTAATGTTATTTTCTTTATCATTACTGTTATTAATATCAGACCTATGGAAGCGACGGCTTTCAGCTCAGGCAGCATTTGCTCTTCGTGAGTCCAGGCATCCAGGCTGGACTGGTTCTCCTTGACTGCCAGCTTCAAAAGAGCCTTTCTTTTTCAAAGGATACATTTGTTAAGTATGTGAATTTGCATATGCTGCCCAAAGCCCCCCGGGACTCCTGTAAACCCAGATTATTCTGTTTACTCCTTCCGTCCCAGCTGCTGTTGATCATATGGAAGTAGCTCGTTTATTATGTCTCTGGTTCCCAGGCACCTGCTCAAGGCAGCCTTGGTGAACTTCAACTGCCACCACTGCCACCGAGTTACAGGTTGATGGCAGTACCCACGGTCCTGGTCACCCACAAAGGGGCCTGAGGAGATGCCGGGGCTGAGACGTTCCGGGGAAGAGCCCCTTCCTTGCATCCTGCCGGGCACCAAAAGCAACAGAGCTGCCTGTTTCACTATCATTTCTCCAAATTGGTACCAACAGCTGCTTTCATTCTCATACAAGACAAACATAGTCGTTTCGCTGTTTTATTATTAACACGTTCTGGCATAATTGCTTGGGCTCTCAACTGTGACCTGTTAGAGATGCACTCGGCTGTGGAATTTTTAAGGGGAATACAGCTTCGTGGTTAAAGATGGCAATATGCATGTTTCCCCATCAAATCTATTCATCTGTAAGCCCCCAAGTCAAATCTCTTGTTGAATTTGTTCACCCATAAATTAATAGTTGAATTTACATAGATTTAATGTCTGATAATCTTTCTGGTCTGAGAATCTATATGCAAGACTAGATGCATCAGCTCAGATAGATCGCATTTAAGGCTGAAAATAATTTTAATCCCTCCAAAGCCCAATCCTTTTGCACATTACTAAACCAGAACAGCCAATCGTTTCTAATAAGACACAGAAAACCTGCTGCTGCCAAAGAATAAACACACACTTCTAGGATTTGGGCCATGTGCATGGGTCTGTTTAAAAAAAAAATTAAAGCACAAACAACTTTGGCAAGGGAAATGTGGTCACTTGTTATTCTTGTCCCCCTCCCCCAAATGATACAAGCACTGCTCATCACTGAGGGTTATTCAAAGTGCCCGGGATAAACATTCCTTCAATCAATCCACACAAATGTCAGTTGAATGAACTCAATTCATGCATGCAACCAATATTCACTGAGTGTCTGGTATGTGCCAGGCCCTGGCCTGGGTGCTGAGCACACAGCAGAGAAGGCCCTGCTTTCCTGGAACTGAGATTTCAGTTGGGGAGGCAGACAAGCAGACCAACACAGATAACTGTGTAACACGTGGCAGGTGGCGATAAGCGCTCAGAACGTAAGTACAGCAGAATAAAGGCTAGAGTGACAGTAGTGGGCAGGACACGGCAGCGTTGTAGCTTATTGGATAAAGGCGGTCAGCTTCCCGCAAAGGCTGAGTGAAATGGGCAGAAAGCCATGCAGATAACCAGATGTTGCAAATGGAGAGCATCATGGCCGCTGATCAATCAGGCCTCGCTGTGACCACACCCTTTTGCAACATCCGTGTTGCTGCTCCTCCCATCAAGAGGTGGCATCTATTTCCCCACCTCCTTGAATCTGGGCTTGCCATTGGTCAAAGCAAGTCATACTTGCAGACCTTCTTTCATTCACCCTCTTGCAATCCTGACACCACCATGATGCAAAGAGGCCCAGGCTAGCCTCCTGGAGGCCAAGTTACCGCAGTGGCTGGACAAATCAGTGAGGTCACTAACGACATCAGAGGATTGCAGCTGTGTGGATAATCAGGTGAGACAAGCAGAAGAGCCACTCATGGGGGAAAGTGGCGGGGGTGGTGGCGGTGGGATGCATTGGGAGATTGGGATGGACACGTATACACTAAAATGTATAAAATGGATAACTAATAAGAACCTGCTGTATAAAAAAATAAAATAAAATTCAAAAAAAACCGATATATCTACAAGGTTGTTTCTTGTAAATGGATGGAAATGCAAAATTGGAAACAATCTGTATGACCAGCAATTGTGTTTATCAATACTATTGTAGCAATTAAAAATGATTAGGTAAATATATGTGTACTGAGATGGAAGCATTTCCAGTATATACTATTAGGTGAAAAAAGCAAGTTTCAGAACAATATGTATAGCTCCTAGCATATACATGAAAAACACATTATAACTACGTATATGAAATGCACATGCATAGAAAAATTCTATGAATGGTGAATAACAAAATTTTAACAAAGATTTCCTCTGAAGAAGAGAGTGGCATTTATGTTGTGGGTGAGAAGCAGTATCTCTTTTTTTAAAAAAATATTTATTTCTATATTTGCAATGTTTATGAATGTAATGTTTCTATTCATGTATTACTTGAGTAATTTAAAAATACAAATAAATTTTATAAATGGTTATAACATTGTCATCTCAAAAAAAAAAAGAAAAAAGAAAAAGAGCCACTCAGGTGCCACTCCACTGAAACATGAGAAAATATAAGTGTTTGGTGGCATTAAGTTTCAGGTAGTTTGTTATGCAGCAATAGCTAGCTGCAACAGTGGGGAAAAGAGTGTCCCCAGAAGAAGGAATAGTAATGCAAAGGGCCTGAGGCAAACTCTACTTATTGGTGTGTGTGGGGGGCAGGGTTCAGAGAACCACAAAATGGCCAGTGTGGCCAGAATGAAATGTGTAAGAATTCTTAACCATTCTGAATAATGTCTAAGGAATGCAGAGTTCCAATTCTATGAACCTATAAAAGCAGTGGCTACTCCTGCCACCCTCATATTCCAATAACAAGGGCTGCTAGGATTGACATACTTTCTTGTTACCTCATTTAATCCTCACAGATTCTTACGCGGAACATCTCATTATTCCCATTTGAGACATGAAGAAACTCTGCTTGGAGATGAGAAGTTTTGTACCCACCTAGTGAGTGGAAAAACCGAAAATGGTTCTAACTCCAAAGGCCATGTTTTCATCACGATGCTTCCCTGGTTCCTAACCCTTAATTCTCTCCCAGGCTCAAGCGGTGGGATAACTTCTTCTTAACCCACTGCCTTGACTGCAGCCATTCTCACAGTATGGGTGAGTCTGAGATGCTCTTCCCCAATCCAATACTTTAATTGATGCCAACACCTTTAGCCTATTAGAATATGATCTTTTGGGTAAAGAAAGCCCATTTCAACGCCAGAGTCACTGTTCTAACCATGTAAACCCCAATACTGTGCCCTTACTAGATTCCTGGGCTGCCCATCTCCCTCCCTACCACATCCACACAGATACAAGCACATATGTCTCTCTGCTGGTCCCTGTCCTTGATCTGTACCTGCAAGTGCTTCTGTACTTTAATGAAGCTTGCAGGCTCAAGCTACAGCCTCCAGTACAATATAGTACCTAAGAAGGTACTATAATTTAAAGGAGATCCATGAAACTGGCTGGGTCTGGGGCCAGCAGTGAAGGTGGAAAGGAGAGATTTTTTTCTGTCATTGATGGAAAAATGGATTATACTCAGGAATAAAGGCTGGGGATAAACTATTATATTTCTAGATGACAATATCTAACCATCGTGGACATCCCAGGGAGGAGTGTTGGTACAAAACTGAAGATATTGAAAATTATTTCAAAAAAGGAAATGTCTAACAATGCAGAATATATTCTTTTTCAGTAGCGAAAAACCAAGCTGGCATCAAAGAATAACTGGAGTGTGGGAAATAGCCTGGGGATGCCCTTTGGGAATATATTAGGCAATATATTTAAGAAAAATGAATTGCAACCATATCTATATCCCAACCAGTTGAGAAAAGTAACTAAGACTCATGCTATACTGTTTCCTAAGCACTTCTGTCTAGTTTACTGCCATGTTCTCAAAGGTCTACATAAAACCGCACGAGATCACATCCCAGCATGAGGCACGCAGGTCTCCAGTTAGATTCATAAGTGATAATGACAAATTCTAATAGAAAATATTCAGTTATTCATTCATTCTTTTAGCAAACCTTTGTTGAGTATCTATTATTGATCAGGCATAGCGCTGAGTGCTAGAAATGTCGTCCCTATTCTCAGGTAACTACTATCTGATAATAGGAGAGACAGCGTGTTAATGATTGAAATAGAGTATCGTAAGCCCAGCGGCAAATAAGAACAGGTGGTAGGCAATCACCCTGGAGGCCTGCCAGCCATTTTGTGAGGGAGAGAGTTGGCCAAAAAACATAGTCTGGAGAAGTTTCTTGGACTCGGTAACACACTTTTTGAGCTTAAAGTAAGAGTTAGTCAGACAAAAAATCGGGACAGGCATTCGCCCTAAATGAACGCAGAAGCTCAGCATTCTTGCTTGAAGCTCAGAGTCAAGACACTGGCAGAAAATATATGGGGAACATGATAGTTGATGGACAGTAGGTAGGAGTTCATATTAGAAAGTAAGAATACTCACATTACAAATTGCATTGTGTGCCCAGTCTAGGAACTAAAGCTTTTTTTCTGATTCCAAAGGTCAAGAATCCGTATAAAAGAATGATAAAAAGATAGTCGGCTGATAAAACATGTCTTTTAAGGACCCAGCCTCTTTCTAATTTCCCTTCCATCATTCTCAGCCAGTTGGCTTTTGTCTTTGCGACCTCTCATTGTCAGATGGCTACCCAGCTCCAGGCATCACATCAACACTCAAAATGGGAAGAAGGAGGAAAGTGGCACCAGTCCTAAATGTCCTTTTTATCAAAAAACCAAAAGCATTCCCAGGACTGCCTCCACAGATACCTATTTACATCTCACTGTTCAGAAAATGCAATGGGGCCCCTATCTAGTTGCCAAGAAGGATGGAAACGTCTGAAGCTTTTCCAAACACAGAAGTAGGAAAGGAGCCGTTTGAGACTGGTCAGTCAGATAGTTGAGCCTGATGAGGGATTTTAAGCAGAAAAATTTCATTTGGGGGAGAAAAACAAACACTTCTAGAGAAGGAATTCCCTGGTGGTCCGGTGGTTAGTTATGACTGCGCTCTCACTGCCGAGGGCCCGGGTGCAACCCCTGGTTGGGGAACTAACATCCCACAAGTGGCGCAGCGAGGGAAAAAAATGCACTTCTGGAAGATGTGGAGAAGCCACAAGTTTCCTACCCTTAGGGGATCCTGAGAAATGATGTGGGAGTGGGGACGAGGGGCGGTATGGAAATGATATTTCATATTAAGTGAAGGGCTTTTAGTTTGGAAACTGGAAGGCTGAGGGAACTGCTGAAATATTCAGTAGAAATAATCAAAATTGGAAAAATAATTCAAGTTGTCTCCCAATTTCTATAATTTTCATAATAATACCCAGACAGTGCATTAGAACGCATAACATAAATAGTTACGCTTTGTCTTGTTCAGTCTTATGACAACTCAGCAGGAGAGAAAGCTAAGGAATCACAGAGTGAAAGCAACGAAGTATCCATCCAAGGGTGACACAAGTAACAACCGGCAGAAGTCCTCAGACCCAGGATTTTGCACACCACATCCCCGACACACTATCTCTTTGACAGAATATTAAGGAAATTTAATGATACCTAGAGTATGTATGATGTTTTAAAGATTATTTACATTTTAAAAGTACAGGTTCTGAAGTCAAAAAGCATTGCAGGTCTCCAAATCTGCATAATCCCGAAGAGTTTTCAAGAATAATTTTGACTCTACACAAATTCCACCCTCAACATTGACATTAGAACTCAATCTCCCTGCAGAATGGGACCATGCTCTTTCTAATGGCGGCTGTAAAAGAAATAAAATGAAATAGTTCATGTCAAGTGCTCAGCACAGGGTCTGGCGTAGATTTAGGGCTCAATAAATGTCTGTTGAATACATAAATGCACAAAATAGCAAGAATTTACAATAGTAAGAACTTATCGTAAGAACTTATAACTCCGGAACTATGTGCTGGACACTGTTCTAAGTCTTTGCATGTAGTAACTCATTTAAGCCTCATTTAAGCGAGATAAGGGGTAGTGTTTTGCCCCATTTCATAAAAGTGCTTTTGACCAGTATACTGTACTGCCTCTCATGGACAAGAAAAGGAGTTATTATCTCTTGGGTGCCATCTTAAATTTCTAAGACTGAGGCAACCACCACATAGATATTCCTTCCAACTATGTCAGGGGCTCTAGAGACCACTGGTCTGACGTGGGTACCAATTCTGATGCTCCACATCCCATACCGAAGGCACCCCCAGCTCACCAGCCAAGATTCTCCCTGGCAGGTGAAGATGAAACATCCCTCTTCTAGGGCTTCCCTGGTGGCGCAGTGGTTGAGAGTCCGCCTGCCGATGCAGGGGACACGGGTTCGTGCCCCGGTCCGGGAAGATCCCACATGCCGCGGAGCGGCTGGGCCCGTGAGCCATGGCCGCTGAGCCTGCGCGTCCGGAGCCTGTGCTCCGCAACGGGAGAGGCCACAACAGTGAGAGGCCCGCGTACCGCAAAAAAAAAGAAAAAAAAAATCCCTCTTCTAGACCACTCTTCTAAAAGCTAACACCCCCTCATCCAGAATCCTAGGCAGTCTGAGTCAGAATGGCCCTAAGAAATAGCTCATCCAAATATTTTCTGAGAATTGAGAACAAGCCCCAGAAAGGAAAGGCACTTACACAAGATCACGCAATAAGTAAGTGGCCCACCTGCGTCCAGGACCCATTCCTTCTGGTGCTGGGTTTTCCACATTACTCTGTGCTGACTTTCTCAAATGATCCTTCCATGTTTGATGGTCCTTCTCTCAGTTCTGTCAAAACCCAAGGACAGCAAAGGCGGGACCCATCGGAGGAAAAGGTGGGAGGGTATCTGGCTCAAGTCACACATTTCTGACCGGGCTTCTGATGAATGTTCCAGATGAGATCATGCATTCAGCAATGGTGACACGCTCACGTGATTGAAAGAAAAGGTGCATTCCAGGAGGGCAAGGAGAGAGTGAGGACCGTGAAGTCCCTAAGGCACAAAACCAAAGGGGGCTCCATCCTGACAGTAAGCGCCTCCTAAATTCTGTCCCCAACGAGCCTCACCTTCTTCACTTTAGTCCTGTCCCTGGTGCATCCTGAACTTTAAACCTGAGTCCTGGGACCAGCTTTTGGCGTACTACTAATGAACACACTGAAAAATAAACCTTCTAATTATTTTGTGAAGAGCATGACTATTTTGCATCATATTTTCCTTAGTAAAAGTTTACATGTAAACATTTGATAAATGCCACCGTTCATAACCGTTTTGACAGTTAATGACTTTTTAATACAGCGAAGCCTCAAAAAATGTAAGTGCCTCAGGCATCTCAGAAAGGGAGACGTTTCTAAGTTCAGAAATACTTTCTTTTTGCTCTGGAATCTGCTTTTGGACTTGGATGCCCCAACTCCTTGCTCCCTGCCTGGCCTCCCTCTCCTCTCCTGAAGCATCACTCAGGGCCTCAAGCTCCCTGCCCCCCCCCCCCCCCCCCCCCCGCCCCGACCCGAACTTCTCTCTCCCGAAGTCCCTTCCCTGACCCTCCCCCCTCCCCCACCCCTCATCTACTCCCACTGATGTTTCTCTCTCTGTTTCATGTGCCTCTTCCTCAGAGCACAAAGAATTTCATCTCCAGGGTTTGGGGAGCTGTGTGTAGGGGTTCCTATGGGGCTTCATGCATAATTAATGACAATTCAGCTACACATGTTTTCTGTTAGCAATTCAGGCTCTTTTAGGACTTTTTAAAACATACTTTGCAATTCGCCAAAATTCGGAGAGGCATTTAAATAGGAAAAATCCATAAAAGGACAGAATGTCGGAGGGTTTTGGAAGGAGGCTTTAATGAAGACTTTCTCCCCAGAGAAGCATTTCCTGAAATGCTTTTTGCTCGGTCCCACAAGTTTCTTCAGATGAGTATAAGACTAAATCGCAGGTCTCCTCAAAAACAATGTCAATGGAATACATTTTTTAAAAAAATGGTCCCAGGTTACCATAACAACCAAGGTTCCAACATCATGTTGACTAACTGCAAAGTGATATGATCAGGAAGACCAGAGCAGAGAACAAAAGTATCAGGTTGCTATAGCAACTGGATATACAGAAAATGGAGTTGTTTCAATACGGAAGTTTTCAGTGCCAAAGTAAATGTACAACATCCTTCTAGGGTAAATGATCGCCCAGGCAATTTTTACATTAGTCAAGCGTTAGCCCATCATTTTGTTTGGTTAGCAAAGCTCTAAGGCAGGAGTTTTATCAGTTAGCTATTGTTGTACAACAAATAATCTGAAAAATGTAGGGGCATTAAACAATGACCATTTATTTTCCCCAAGAGTCTACGGGTTGCCTGGGGAGTTCAGCTCATCTGGGCTGGGCTCAGGTTATCTGGGCCAGGCTCGTCTGATTTCTGCTGGGCTTGTTCAAGAGTCTGCAGTCACCGTCAGCTAGCAGCTCAGCTAGGGCTTGGCTAGTCTAGGAATGTGTCAGCTGGGATGACTTGCTTTGTTCGTTTTGGTCTTCACTCTCCAGCAGGCTACCCTGAATTTGCTCTCATGTCGGAGCAGTTCCAAAAGAAAAGCAAATCTCAGAAGACCTCTTGACCCCTTGAGTCAGAACTGGCAGGCTACCACTTCTACCACATTCTGTTGACTAAAGCAAAGCACAAGGCCAGCTCAGATGCAAAAAGTATGGAAACAGACTCTATTTCTTGATGGGAGAGGCTGTAACATCCCATTTCAAAGGGTATGGGTAGAGGCAAGAGTGGAGAATTGGAGTCCTTTTTGCAAACAACATACCAAGGTGTCAACTTTTATATAAGACATACCTTGAAATCACACACAAAAGTTGAACATGCAAAAATCAAACAATCCAACTCCATATTAAAAGTCAATTATCTTCCAGGGAGCAAAACAATATCATAAAATGCCAAGTTACAGCTCATGCATTGAACATAACTTTTGACGATGTATTTTCAGGATTTTGTACTTGTTCTTTAATTTCATTCCCTTCCTTCAAAACTGAAGAGGGTCAAGTGACCACTTGAGTCCCAAAGGGCATATAATTGAAGCTGGATCTGAGATTGCCTGAAATGTTCGTTCATCAGCTGATGGAAAGAGGCTGTTTGGTGAAGTGATTAAAGTGTGGGCTTTGGAGTCAGATTGTCCAGGTTCAAATTTTCTCTCAAAATCTGCTTACATGAACTTGGGTACAACACCCCCATAATTCCCAGTTCTCTCACCTGTAAAATGAGGGTAGAATATTCTGTTGATCCTATGATACAATTTTCACTTTTTAGTATCTTTGAAGTTTAAGTTGGGGTGCACCACACAATTGATACCATGTTAAAAATCACACACAATCAAACTGCTGTGCATCCAATTAATGGCATTTTAGACTCAATGACTATGGTGGTGCCTTCCTCAAAGGGTTGAATTAAGCTAAGTTGACTGATTAGGACAGCGTCCATCCCCAGTAAGTGCCCAATAAATGAGAGTTGTGGGGAGGAAGAGGAGAAAAACTCACACTTGGCTAAGATGTTGGAGGTTTAGGAAAGTAGACATACAATTATGTACATCCAAGTTGTGCACAGTGTGAATGTTTGAAAGGGAAGGACACTTTGAATCTGCTCCTCTGTGGTGTCTTTTCAGGAGAAGTGAAGAAACTGAACTTCCCTGATGACTGGCTGGCGCCAGAAGCAATTTTTCTTGATTACACAAAACTGTCACATCAACCCTGGGAGGGCAGTATCATCTTCCCATTTTACTGAAGAGGAAACTGAGAAACAGCAAGGTGGAAAAAAAATGTGCCCGGGGTCACAAAGTCAATTAGTGGCAGAGAGATATTGAACCCATATTTCTCTGATTCCAAATTGCCTTCATTTATCCCCCCGGGACAGGAACAAGTAGAGAGGGGAGCACGAAGGACTCCATTGTTTTGGTGCTTAGAATTATTGTGAGTCACTGCTGATTCAGAACTTCTCTCTAGAAGGACTCAGAGGCAGTAATTTGGTTGGAAGTGGGGCTGGGGACTTTGTCCTATGGACTGAGTATTTGTGTCCCTCCCAAAATTCATATGTCAAAATCCTGTAGGAGGTGAGGACCTTGGGAGGTAATTAGATCCTAAGGGTGAAACCCTCATGAACGGGATTAGTGCCCTCATAAAAAAGGCCTGAGAAAACTCCTTGTCTCCTTCCACAACGTGAGGTTACAGCAAAAAGATGGCTGTCTAGGAAGTGGGTCCTCACCAGACACCGAATGTGCTGGCACCTTGATCTTAGACTCTCCAGTCTCCAGAATTGTGAGAAATAAATTTCTGCTGTTTATAAGCTACTTGGTCTATGACATTTTGTTACAGCAGCCCAAGTGGGCTAAGAGAGCCTGGAAATAATGTTTGCACAGGAAACGTGATTTTTAATTAGACTGCATGTTAGTTTTGGGGTGCTTGGGAAGTGTTGGTTAATACAGATGATGAGGGACAAGCCACCCCTCAGAACAACATTGCACCCTGTAAAGTGCTATTCAATCCCACCTACCTCTCTGATCCATGGGCTTACAAGGGCCTTCCTACCCCATCAAACTCCTTGGAGTCCCCACATGTCTTTATCCATGTCTGCATCTCTGGTCCTTGGCACAGACCCTGCCGCTAATTATTTGCTACATAAAATTTGCCGAAGCCTAAAGAATCCTACAGGAATTCATTTCATCTACAGATTTGATGTTGAAGGAACAAATGTACCTGAACTTCACACATTGCAAAGGGATCTCCTTCCTTTGGCTAGAAAGACTCTAGAGTGAGACTCTCATTCCAAAATGAGGAGGAAGAAATCATTTGGAATTTTGCAGAGCCAATGAGGCAGGAGGAATTCTGCACTGCACTCAAACTGCAGTTACGCAGGTGCATGATGTTTTTCTGTTAATTAACCTTTCACATGTCTCAGCATTGCAGCTGCCTGTGGTGAGTCTCACATCAGCTAGATTTCCATTTACCTGAGGGATAGCTTCCTGTTGGGAGTCATCTAGGTTTCTTGCAGATGCTCAGTGAATAAGCAGAAGGAAAGTGGCAGGAAAGGACAGAGGGATCAAGGGACAGAAGGGAACAAGATGAATGCACCAAAGGAGAATGAGATGAAAACTTTTGCACCTTTGGTCACTTTTAATGTAGAAGGTTTCATTTCTTCAGTTAACACAGATAATATAAAATGATGGGATGATAATACTCTTTCTCTCCAGGGGACTGTCTTGGTCAGTTGGGGCTGCTCTAACAAAGTGCCACAGACTGGGTGGCTTAAAATAACAGAAATATATTTCTCACAGACCGGAAGTCCAAGATCCGGGTGCCAACATAGTTGGGTTCTTCTGAGAACCTCCTTCTGGTTCAGAAAGTTTCAGACTGTCAACTTCTCATTGTACCTCCACATGGTAGAAAGAGAGTGAGCTAGCTTCTATCTTCTTTTTATAAGGGCATTAATCCCATTCATGAGGGCTCCACCCTCATGACCTAATTACCTCCCAAAAGCCCCACCTCCTAATACCATAACATTGGGATTAGTGTTTCAACATAGGAATTTCAAGGGGACACAAACATTCAATCCATCACAGGGACCATCTGCTAAAATGTTCACTGTCTCTTGCAGAAAGAATACCTTTCCCCTCACCTCCCTTAACAAATTCTTCTTGAAGTTTAGGGGGAGGAAAAAGCAAGTTATATATGATGGACAAGTGTAACTTCCTTTATCTCACGATCAGGTCACTTCCCTCACATTGTTCATGAGAACCCTTCACCATCTCTGCTGTTGCCCCACACGCAGGTGACTGTGTCATAAGCAACTCACTCACAAAGCAAGTTTCCTACTGAGAGGGTTTTCTTGCACCTTGCATTTTAGGGTTCATAGTGGAGACCGCCCTTTGTTTTTACCAGATTGTAAGGACCTGACATGTCATAATCAACACTCGATTCCAGTTGTCACATAACATATTCAGGAAGATCATCTCAAACACACCCTCCAGACTGTGGAACTCCATCCAGCTGTTTTGAATGAAATAATAACTTAAAAATGGGCAAAAATGTATTTTATTAATGTAGATGAAATATAGATGATTGTCTTATTTTATTGTCTTATTTTGCCCCTTTCTACCACAATGAAGACGCGAGAGCAAAGTTTTAGTACTTGGTATCAAACTGTCTTCTCTCTGGACTTCTTCATATCAGGCTGTGAGTAGTTCAAAGTGGGATCTGCTTCCTATTTACTTTTGGTCTCCTGTAACTAGGCTGGTGTATAGAACTTGGAAACTAGGGGTCTTCAGTAACTGTTGAAATCCGTGGGCAAAATTTTCCCTCCCTTCCTTTTTTATTTCTTGCCTTATGGTTTACTCTATGCTGACTGTCCAATCTTACTACACTGCGTTTTTAATTCAACCTCAAGGTTTTTTTTTACCATTGGGCATGGAATAAATAGCTAAATATATAAGAATATATTTCTAGCTGCCATCTCGGCTCCTAGGCTTTCTCCACTCTGTCCTGGTGTACACCCTCTGTCAGGTTTATTCCCTCAATCCTGATGCTCAATAACCTACAAGGATTCCCCACAGCCCATGAATCATATCTAAACTATTGTACTCTGGATAACGTCAAGTCTCTCCCTTATCTGACTCTATGTACCCTGCGTTATTCCCGCCAGTCCTCAACCCCTCCAGGCCATTCACATGACTCACTCTGGCTCTTGTACATGATGCTTCTGGGACTCTGTTCACGGTCTACCCACACCTGAGCTGACTCCAGTTCTCTCATCCACACCCTCAAGACCTACTCTAAACATTAAGACAGATGTTGGAAACTATTTTTTTGCTAGTGATTAAAAATAGCCAACATTTAAAAACTGAGTTTAGTTTAAGAAATCCAGATTTCCATCATCTCTTGAAAGAGTGGAAGATTTGGCTATGCTGAAGTTTCCTTCCTACATGACAACTTTTGGAAGGATCTGAGTCATGGCTTGGTTTCTTTAGAAGAGGACTGCATTGTCTGGGGACCATAGTCCCCATCACTCAGACAACACGTGTGTAAACGCCAGCCCCATTCACCCGTGTACATTTACCCACCTAGCCTCTTATATATTTCAGTAGTGAACCCAAGTGAAGCCCTAAGACCTAATTTAAGGTAATTTTCTCCATAAGGTATATCTTAATTGTGTTTTAGTTGTTTCCCTGAGGAAGTATGGAATGCCGATTGTCAATGGCCTATTTTAATTTACTGGAGTTTACCAGTCACCCACAGTTTTGTTGGAATCCTAGGGGTTCACAATTGGCTTCCAAACAACCCTCTCTGTATCCGGCTCCATTCACACAGCTGGGACTTTTCCCACGGGAATGAAGTTGTATCAGATGACCTCTAACATCTTTTCCAACTCAACTCAATATGGCGCTGTGAACATCTCACCCACTCAGTTTCTCCCTATCACATTTCGTGACTAGGCTGAGCATGGGTTTGTTAGCTGAAAATGGATAGGACAGGGAATAGCCAGGGACTATACAGTGCACTGAAAGGACTGGGGAAGATGTTGGCTGTGATGCAGACGGATGGATTGAGCTCTAAGCTATAAGAGGAAGTCAGACTAACCAGAAACTCTGGAAAGTATTGATATATTCATGGGAAGGCTCAGCATGGGGTAGAGGGGTTCCCACAGTGTATGATGCATGGCAATGAAGATGATTCAGAGATAAGTCAAGTATGGCAGGTATGTATGAAAAAAGTAGGCTAGCAAGGCTGCAGATAGCTAGCCAAAGTTCAGGTATAACTATCGCATCTTTGGGGGCAAAAACAGATAGGTAGGAGGAAAGTAGGTCTTCCTTTGACTGACAGTACCAAAAAAGTTTTCATGACAGAAATCTAGATAGAAAGACCAAGCCAGACTCTCATTTAGTAAAGTTTAATGTGCACCAGTCACTGTGCTAAGCACTGCGAAAAAGCTACTACTCTCCCCATTTTAAAGATGAGAAGACTAAGTCCCAGAGGCATTAAGCAGCAAGTTAGTATTGAATCCAGAAGTTGAACGAGATCTTATTCCAATGTTCCCTTCTCTAATTTCTCTGAATTGGATCTGAGAAACTTAGCTGGTTTTAGTCTTGGGGATCTGGCTCTGAGACAGAAATCTAATGGTTGGATAGTAGACACATGCTCTTTTAGCCACTTAACCTTCATTAACCTCTTTCTCTCACTTTTAGCCCATGAGCTTTAGGGAGAAGTCCATTATTGACTCCAGAAAGTGGAGCACATGACCCAGCCTAGCTGTTTAGAAAAGTTCACTCTCCTGGCTACATTTGTTCAAGGATGAACATGTGACCCAAGCCAATCCAAGCAAGGATGAATCTCAGGAGTTTTTTAGGGACAACTGGGAGAAAAAACAAAAACAAAAGACCTTTTTTTCCCATGGGACCTGAACCTTGAGAGAATTGGAAGCTAAAGCTGCTGGTTCTACCTTGTCACCGTAAGATCAGAATTGGCCAGAGAATAAAGTCAGCACAGAGATCTGAGCCCTGAGGTGGAAGAAGAAAGAGAAACTGAGAAACAGTCTTGGTGACATCATTTGAGCCTGAGTCAAATTGCACGTGAAGCTAGAATGACTCTTAGATTCTTCATCTTCCTGAGCCAATAAACTCCCAGCTGCTTAGACCAGTGTGGTCAGGTTTTCTGCCACTTACAATGAAAAAGTTCAACCCGAATTCTGGGCACAGAGTAAAGTTAAAAGGATGCCAAGCTCCCAATTATCTGGCCAGGATTTCTTATATCCACCCTCCTTCTGGTCATAATTGTTCGCAGATGCTTGTGTGCTGCCAAGATGGTGGGTGGAGGTCAAGGAGAGCTTGAAGGAAGAAGAGAGGTGTGGAGACTTGGAACTAGGTGAGCCTGGATATTCTCTACCATGACCTAGGCTTGCACTCTGAGCCAGGAGCACACAGCGCAGCAGTAAGTACACACTATGCAATGAACCACCTCTTAGTACAGAGACAACACAGTGTCTGCAGTCAAGCTCAACCAATTTATTAGTGCTTTCTGAGATGGCAAATAGGCATCTGGCTAAAGGAGTCTGCGGAAATAATTTAATTAGACAAAAAAAAAAAAGAGAGAAAGAAAGACAAGAAAACCTTTGACAAACTTCCACATCGAAAGCTGTTCAAAACACTGCATCACCATGGGATTGGGGTGTGTGTGTGCCTTTTGCCATGAATAGAGAATGTGCTCGGAAACCAAGAACAGAGAAGTAAACAGGACCTTGAAAGGAAGGGAACATGTAATAAACAGTGTTCCTCAAGGATCAATGATAGCACTTGTCTTACTGATCTTATGAAAGATGGAGGCGGCGTTGCAGAGTAGAAAATCCCATCATGGGGGTAGTAGCGAATTCTTCCAGTTAGCAAGCAACCAGAGGGAAGGGACAGAGACTCCCACTGGAATACCCAGCCACTCAGCAATCAGTGACTGACCAGTTCATTGCAAATCCAGGGTGATCAATTGCAGGGTGGTGTTTGAAACTACTCTGCTCTTATGGGCATTTCTAGACCAAGGAGAATTAGAAACTGCTGCTTTGTTCCCAACACAGTATCTGCTAGAAGGTTGAACACATACCAGGCACTCAATCGATATGTGTTAGTTGTTATACCAGATTTCAGATGACAAATATGCCACCTTGGCTATCTTCCACCTTGTGGCTAATTAGAGAACCATGTTGAGAAAGCGTCCCGGTGCCTGTCACGTCTAAGTGTCAGTGTTGTGATTGATTGGCACTGTCTGCTATGGAGGACAAAAAAAGCAGAGGGCAGTGTTAATACATTGAGTGTCTGAAGACCGTACAAACTGAGCTATTTGAGAGCAGGAAGCAAGGCACTCAGGTGGGAGTGCATTTCAGCAACTCAGTGGCCACCAGGAAATTCTCAGAGCAAGCGAGGGAGATAAGATAAGATGTGTCACTGGTGTTTACCCTAGGTTACCAGCCACAGACACCCCCAACACTCCAATATAAGAAGAGCACAGGTCAAGTTCAAATTGCTACACCTCCTTCCCAGGGCTTCAGCCTCCTCATACCTCTTAGGGAGTTTGAGTAGTCATCCGATCTTTCCATGCGGGGCAGGACTGGGTTTCTCTGAATTGACCATAAGGAAAACCTAATGCACAGACTCGGGGCTCTGACAGCAGTCAACAGTCGCAAGTAAAATCATCATAATTATACACACACACACACACACACACACACACACACACACACACACATATAGAGAGAGAGGCTCTGACAACAGTCAACAATCACAAGTAAAATCATCATAATTTTATACACACACACACACACACACACACACACACACACACACACAGAGAGAGTTTTATGTTTTATGAATTTCACAATGCAATGTGTTTACCTTCCTAGAGTAACACATTTAATCCTATCAAAATCCAGTAAGCTGTCATCATCATACCATCTTCACAGCTCAGACCAGGAGTGTTCATACGTTCTACCTGCCTCACGTAGTGAAGAATGGAGCTGGGAATCTAGCATATATTAGGCTTGTCCATGAATCAGTAAATGAATGAATGAATTGGTTAATGAAGCCAGCCTTTCTGACCCAAGTTTAGTGCCTTGCCTAGTTTTTCAATATCGGTACCTAAAGGGTTCTCTCTTCCTTATTGTAGTTCGTTGTTAGGAATAAAAGATAACGATTTTGTGAAAACAGTTCTGCCTCTTCTAGCCTGGTAGTTTTCTGTAAGAAAACCAGATCTCACGTCTTATGGATAGCATTCAAGAAAAAGAGAGAGAGGGGAAACAAGGGAGACAGGTAAGGAGAGAAAAGAAGCAGCCCAAATACCCCAATATTCATCATCCCAAACCCATCATTTTGACCAGGCCTTTCACTGCTTCCCGACTGTCCACTGATGCCTTTTTACACATTCTGGGGTTGCAGCTGGCTATGCCTCATTCTTTGAACTAGAGGCTTAGGACAGCTGATCTGGCTTCCCTGTTGATCCTGACTTGAAATCGTCCTTTTTTTTTTAACATCTTTATTGGAGTATAATTGCTTTACAATGGTGTGTTAGTTTCTGCTTTATAACAAAGTGAATCAGTTATACATATACATATGTTCCCATATCTCCTCCCTCTTGCATCTCCCTCCCTCCCACCCTCCCTACCCCACCCCTCTAGGTGGTCACAAAGCACCGAGCTGATCTCCCTGTGCTATGCAGCTGCTTCCCACTAGCTATCTATTTTACATTTGGTAGTGTATATATGTCCATGCCACTCTCTCACTTTGTCCCAGCTTACCCTTCCCCCTCCCAGTATCCTCAAGTCCATTCTCTAGTAGATCTGCATTTTTATTCCCGTCTTGCCCCTAGGTTCTTCATGACCTTTTCTTTTTTTTTTTGGATTCCATATAAATGTGTTAGCATACGGTATTTGTTTTTCTCTTTGTATGACAGACTCTAGGTCCATCCACCTCACTACAAATAACTCAATTTCGTTTCTTTTTATGGCTGAGTAATATTCCATTGTATATATGTGCCACATCTTCTTTATCCATTCATCTGTTGATGGACACTTCAGTTGCTTCCCCTGGCTATTGTAAATAGAGCTGCAATGAACATTTTGGTACATGACTCTTTTTGAATTATGGTTTTCTCAGGGTATATGTCCAGTAGTGGGATTGCTGGGTCATATGGTACTATTTTTAGTTTTTTAAGGAACCTCCATACTGTTCTCCATAGTGGCTGTATCAATTTACATTCCCACCAACAGGGTAAGAGGGTTCCCTTTTCTCTACACCCTCTCCAGCATTTACTGTTTGTAGATTTTTTGATGATGGTCATTCAGACCGGTGTGAGATGATATCTCATTGTAGTTTTGATTTGTATTTCTCTAATGATTAATGATGTTGAGCATTCTTTCATGTGTTTGTTGGCAATCTGTATATCTTTTTTGGAAAAATGTCTATTTAGGTCGTCTGCCCATTTTTGGATTGGGTTGTTTGTTTTTTTAATATTGAGCTGCTTGTAAATTTTGGAGATTAATTCTTTGTCAGTTGCTTCATTTGCAAATATTTTCTCCCATTCTGAGGGAGTTTTGTTTTTAATTAATTTTTATTGGAGTGTAGTTGATTTGCAATGTTGTGTTAGTTAGTTTCTGCTGTACAGCAAAGTGAATCAGTCATACATATACATATACATATATCCACTCTTTTTTAGACTTCCTTCCCATTTAAGTCACCACAGAGCACTGAGTAGAGTTCCCTGTGCTATACAGTAGGTTGTCATTAGTTACCTGTTTTATACATAGTAGTGCACATATGTCAGTCCAAATCTCCCAATTCATCCCACCACCCCTTTCCCCCTTTGGTAATCATACGTGAGTTCTCTACGTGCCCAATCTTATCTGCTCTCCAAAGCTAAGCAGGGTCAGGCCTGGTTAGTACCTGGATGGGAAATCATCCTATGAGTCACACTCTCTCCACCTCGCTCTGAAAGGTGTGACCTACTTACTTGCTTCCCACCCCGCAGGCTGAACCCGGATGATGAATGGGGCCAAATGACGCTCCCCTGGCACGTGTGCATCTGACCTGATTGTTGGGACGTCAGGGTCCAGCCCTACAGCTGTGGTTCTATGACCTCCCTCTCTCTCTCTCCTTCTCTGGGCTTCAGTTTCTCCATCTGTACCAGAAGGGGCTGGGTGAGATGTTCCATGAGGATGCTTCCAAAGCCAAGATTCTGGAACTAACTGCGTTCATGTGGAAGAAAGCAGAGGCGGATGATATAAAAGAAGCCATTTCCAGCCCCGCTGATTCCGCCTGAGGGAGCAAAGGGGCCAAACAGAAATACAGCAGTTCTTCAGGGCTGCTCTGAGGCCAAGACGTGATGCACAGGAAGGATCCCTGTAATCAGCGAGCAGGAGAGCGCGCGATCCATTAAGACCTTTTAGTCAAAGCCGCCACCGAGCTGTCCACCTCCTGCTGCGCCCGTGAGCCCTGTCACTCCCCAGTATTTTTTTGTTTGTTTTGTTTTTTTGCGGTACGCGGCCTCTCACTGTTGTGGCCTCTCCCGTTGCGGAGCACAGGCTCCGGACGCGCAGGCCCAGCGGCCATGGCTCACAGGCCTAGCCACTCCGCGGCATGTGAGATCTTCCTGGACCGGGGCACGAACCCGTGTCCCCTGCATCGGCAGGCGGACTCTCAACCACTGCGCCACCAGGGAAGCTCTCTTTTTTCTTCTTTTGACAGATGGAAAATCTCCAGGGGTTGCTCTGAGCTAATGCCCAGATAATACTCAAATAACAGGCACGTGTATAGCCCCTAGTTTGGCCCCTTTACCCTATAGATGGGGAAAGTGGGCTTCAGAAAGGTGCGGGGGCTTCCTAGAAATCACACAGCCACAATTACATAGCTCAGAGAACCTCTGTAATTCAATGCTCTAATAGGGCCCTTTCCTTGCAATGACTTCCTTGCAATGACTCTCCCGCCTCCACCAGGACCTGATGCCCCCTTCTCAGGAAGGACTTCTCAGATTGCCATCACTCTATATTTTAATTCTCTCTCCTATTTTCTGGAAGGACTGTGCCCTTCTACCTTGGACCCCCAGCGAGATGTCCCCCTCTGTCTCCTCTAAGATATTCCACAGTAAGATGGAGACCCCGCTTGGTTCCAGGCTTCTGCATCTCTCCTCTTGACAAGAAAGACTGGATACATTATTTAATCTCAAAGCCTTGGTTTTCCCACCTATCAAATGGAGATAGTATCAACTTCACAAGGGCACTGTCGATATGACAATATAACATGAACTACTCAATAAAATACACTTAGTGCTAATTATAAACAGGAATACACCTTATAATACTAATAATGACACATACATTAACTTGTCGTCTCTGGGTAGTTACAGAACTGAGAACGCCAAGTTGATAGGCTGACCTGTGTTATCATGAAAATCAAGAAGGGCAATAAATAAATAAATGCCTGTGTGTCATGGCTCATTATTGGGTGAAACACAAGGATGCCCTTAGTGATTTTTTAGGACATTGCATGGAGGGCATTGGCAGAAACTCCATTTAGTGAATACCAGAAGAGGACGGAGCTTCAAAGGGTGAACACACACGGATAAAGAGCGACCAGAACATCTGCCTCGTCCTAGAGAAGGCTGCTCGAGCACCTGCTCCACCCTGAGATGGACGTTGGAGCATCTTAGAGCCCTGAGCTCCTCACTATGCATTCATGGAACCCACGGCCACGTTCTCTGTCCTCAGCTCAGGCTCTCTCTGGAGACTTTGGATTTCGATGGGGTCTTTGCCTGTAAAATAATGTCTTGTTGCTGACACACCTGGGCTCCCATTTCCCATCTTTCTGCCTCACTTTGGTGGAAACAGCCACTCTTTTTGCACAACCCTTTCCTGATTACTAGCTCTCAAAAATTTCCAGCCTGGCTCACTGGCCACAGTTTTATTTCAACTGACCAGCTTTCCTGGCCCCTTGATAGAAATTGACAAGGATTCATGGAAGCGAGGCATTCAGCCCTTGCACTGGTAGGTAAACTGAGTCCATTAAGAGGGGAAGTTGATTTGAATGGACAAGAGTTAGCATCCTTCTGAAAAATAAGAGATATTGATGCATGTTCTCTTTCTTCCTCTCTCTGTCCCTCTCCCTCTCTCTCAGTGGTGAGGATACATTAAGATGTAAATCCAACCTGTCGAGTATGGTATCTACAGTCCTAGGGGATCTTTACCAAATGTCCAGGGAGCCTGAACCACGTAGACAGACAAGCCAGGTCTTTTAGAACTCTTGGCTCAAACTGTAAAGCTTCCTTATCTGTAGGAATCAAATCAACCAGATGGTTAGAACGTAACTTCTTTCTGGTCAATGTATATTCAACTGTTGTGAGTCACGATACCTTAAGGATGGTATTCATCCCAAGGAAACCTAAGAGGAGAGGAAAGAAACAGAGTGTCCCTCACCCAGTGGCTCTCCAGAGTGGAAGACTTTTAGTAAAGGGACAGAGACTAGGTTCAGAGGATCTTAAAGTAAGTCATTTGGGAATTCTCATATGGGAAGTTGTTCTTCAAACCCATAAGGTTTGGCATTTATTTGTAGCCACAGCTCCATCGGTGGGTAACACCTAGAACTAGGCTGTTGCCATCGATCAGCAGTTATGCCTGAGACCTCCCTGAGAGCCCCCAAATCATTGTATTCCTCATTCCCCATCACCATGACCCAAACACAGTGCCCGAGTTTCCCCTAAATCATCATCAACGTTGGTCCCATGCCGGCTCTGAGCTAGGCAAAGTACGGTGTTTTACAAATATCATCTCCTTTACCATCATAACTGAAAGCTGAGCCTCAGAGAGGGTAAATCACTTACCCAAAGCCACACAGCTTCTCAGTGCCAGAGCTGAGATCTGGGGCTGGGCCAGTCCAGCTTCAAATCCTGTGCCTTCCCCTTGGATCTCAGCAGGCTCTCTCCCTGCTGGCAGTCCTGCCCCTCTTATTAATGATCCACATTAAAGGGCAATTTGGGATGATCTAAAAAGACCAGCTCATCAATTTAAGAAAGGATGACGGAGATGTGCAAAGCCAAGCCGAGTGACTCTGAATTCAATCTCCCAGGAACAAAATAGAACAAGCCGATCTAACCTTCAGCAGGTCCTCAGAGAACCGCTAGTCCAGGGGCTGGGAATGCATGTGACTTCAGGCGCCACCTATGAAATATCGGGGAGGCAAGCCTCTCTGCCGGGCAGGGGAGCAAACACCCTTTTGTGGTCAAAGCCTTCACAAACATTTGCTTCCCTCGCCCTGGGAACACGGTAGAATCACGTGTCTTCACCCACTCACTCTCAGACACGACTGTATGAATTGCTCTGACCAGTGAAATGTGGGAAGAAGCGACACATGTCATGTTAAGATCCAGGCATCTACCGCCACAGTCTCCTTTGCTGGCCTTTGTGGTGGCAGAAGTCTGTGTTTCAAAAAAGCCTCCATCAGCTTCCATCCTTGAACCCCATGCTGGGCCATGCACCCCAGCTGATGCACAATAGACATGTTTTCTGAATGTGGAATAAACACTTAACTATTGAGAGTTTTGCTGTGATTGTTACTGCAACAGAGCCTAACCTATATTGTTACACTTGTCCAAACATCCATAGTAAATGCTAATAATAATAACAAATATGGAAATTTATATATATATGGAAAAAAATCACAAATACATATAAGATTCTGATTTTCAAGTCTCTAGACAAGGAAATTGGGTCCAGAGAAGTCCATAGTTGACCCCAATGGTGCACAGGGACACACGTCGTAGTCCCAGATCAAGATCTCCTTGTCCCGGGTTGATTAGGACCATGTTTCCTACAGTCTCAATTTGGGTCTTCCTGGGAAAGAATAACCCATGTTCCCTTTACATCATTGTAAAGCCTGCTTCTTTCCTAAGACCCTACTGTTTACATCTCCTGCAACCAGATATGTTTATCGTCCTCTACATGATTTTTCTGTGACTTGGGAGGTTCATGCTGGATGATAAAAGCAACAAATGATAACATTCATTAGTTATTCTCAGTGCCGTGATGAGCGTTTTAAAACGACTTATCTCACTTCAACTTCCTAAATGAGAAACCTCAATCTGCCAGCTGCTCTCACGGACCATTATAGAAAGACAACGTGTCCATCAATTTATCGGGAAAGTGGGTTTTTGAGTGATGTTTCTTATGTTGCCAGGATATACACATAGATGGCAGAGCTGGACGGGTGCCTAGAGAGTATCATTCAGATGGGGAAACTGAAGCCCAGAGAGGGAAAAGGGCTTGTCCAAGGTAACACAGCAAACTAGTGACCTAGAACTTGATCCCAGGAGTCCAGTCTTGTGGTCTTTTTTTCCCCAACAAACCTCACAGAATCATCTGAAGGCAACTAACAACCTACATTACATAAGATGAAAAGAGTTCAAGAAGGTAGACAAGGCATATTTTTAGTCAATCAGAAGTCTCCGTCTCAAATCAGAAATCATCTGCAGAGATAAAGGTCCCTGCATGGAGGCAAAGCAGCACAGGGTACAAAGAAGGACGCAGAAATATATTCTGGCTTCAGGGTCCAGGAAGCATCAGGAGTGGCAGGGACCACGGCAAAGCATGTCACATGGTCTGCAGCTACATGCTCCAGCTGCTGTCACCATGGAGGAATATAGTGCCAGCATTGTCAGATCTTTTGAGTTTTTTCAGAATAAGCCACAATTCTGGATCTTACATTTTTTAAAAAAAAATATGCAGTCTCCTGACTTTTAAACGTTGCCCTTTCCCCCCAAGAGAACACTGTGTAAGACAGACAGAAAACTTTTGCAACATCTGGAAAGCAGAAGGCTGGATGGGCCAGTTCAAAACAAAGGGAAGGGGAAGGAGCGGATGGCAGGGTATCCCAGAGTCTTGTCCTGCCTGCTCACAGCTCCCTGTCCACACATGGACAGTCTCTCTGCCTTAGCCTACAAAGCTGGACATGATCTGCTCCCAGCTTTCTCGTCTCTGAACCAATCTCCTCCCAGTCTCCCCATTGCTCACTCAGGCCCAGCCCCAGCCCCATGGACCTTCTTGCTGTGCCTTAAACACACCGAACTCATTCCCGCTCAGCACTGTCATGGCTCAGGTTTGTGTTTCTCCCAAATCCATATGTTGAAGCCCTAACCCCTCGTGGGATGGCATCTGGAGATGGTGTCTTTGGGAGGTGATTAGATTTAGATGAGGTCATGAGGGTGGAGCCCTCACGATGGGATTGTGCCCTCAGGAGAAGAGGAAGAGACACCAGAGTCTCCTTTCTCCAGTGAGAAGGCGGCCATCTGCAAGCCCAGAAGAGAGTCCTCACTAGGAACTGAAAAGGCCAACACTTTGATCTTGGACTTCCAGCCTCTAGAACTGTGAGAAATAAATGTTTGTTGTTTAAGCCACCCTGTCTGTGTCTTTTCTGCTATAGCAGCCCAAGGAGCATAATACAGGCACCTTTGTGCTTGCTGCTTCCTCCACCTGGAACTCTCACGGGGCGGATTTCACAGAGTTTACTCCTTTACACCATTCAGAGCAACAGTAACTTCTCAGGGAGGCCTCCTATGGGCCTCCACTTGAATGATGCTTGCTTGCCATCACTCTCCATCACCTTGACCCTTCCCTGAACGTATTTTACATGCTTCCTTACTTGATATTATTTTTGTTTCTTATCTGTCTACCCCAGCGACCATGTAAATTTCATGGAAGCCGAGACATGGCTTTCCATTTCTCTACCTGCAGTGCCGAGACCAGCATCGATGGGTATTTTGTTTATATTTGTTAAAAGAAAGAGGACGAGAAGAAAGAACAGCTGAAAGGATGGAAAGAAGGAAGAGAGGAAGGAAAAATGGAAAACAGAAAGAGGGGTAGGAGAAAAGAGACTAGGAAAAAACCTGTCCTACTCCAATCTGGGTGATCCTGGATGTTATCATTTCATATCTTTAAGCCTCAGCATCCTCCTGGGTAAATAAACGTAAGAATGCTGACTTCTCCGGGTTTCTTCTGAAATAAAGAGACAGCCCAGGAGAAAATATGAATAGATTTACTTGCCCTGTGAAGGTGGGTTTCCTGGAATAACGCTCATCCTTGTCAGGAAAGCTCGTGGGAAGATAACTGTGTTACTTGTGTGGAGGGAGCCTAGGCAACCTGCACAGGGCTCCTGCACTTGTCAGCCTCTGCTTGAGGTTTGCAGGGTAATTAAAGGTACAGTAGGCAGGTGTCATTAACTTGTTAACCTGAAGTTTTCTCCCACCCCCGCCCCTACTGGAAGAGAGCTTGCAAATGGGCTCCCACGAACCTGGTCTGACTTAGATGGTTTCCTTTCAATTATTCTTCCTGGAGCTCTGCACGTTTGCTGGGCTCGTTATTAAAATTCAGGGGCTGCGTTATATTAATCCACAGTACCTCTCTAGATGAACACAGCGTGGATGCCACGCTCCTTAAAAGTCACTGCTTCCCAAAGGAGATCCCTGACCTCCAAACTTCACAGCCCCCTCCATCCCAGCTCCCTGCTGCAGAAAGGGTTTTTTTTTTTCCACATTTCCAACTAAATTGCCCAAGTTAGGCAATTAGGTCTTCTGAGGAGCTGTATCTTTTGCATGCTTCTAAGTGAGGGCTGGAAAGGCAAGGATTGTCTGAATGGCGCTTTGGAAGCACTGAACGTAAGGCTCACGGTAAGAATGCTGACCACGTGCCTTTCCACAATTTGCAGTGTGTGTTCATACATCTTGGCTCACTTAGCACCGGGACTGATAGGTGGGGTAGGTCTCTGACATGGGAGGAAGATGAGGCTCAAAGGCTCAGAGTTCAAATCACTTGGCCAAGGGCGCATGGTCAGAAAGAGGTGCTGCTGGGAGTCACAGACAATTCTCTGACCCCTTAGCCGGGATCCCATCTGTCTTAACCCCTGTTGTAGCTACGGTATCTTGCACAGGGCCTGGCACATGGAAAAGACTCAATGAGTTTTGCTGTTTCCAGAAAAACAAGCGGAATTCATATTATTTTGTACTTCAGAGCATGCAGTTGTATTTACTTCTATTTATAGAGAGGAAACAAAGGCAGAGCCAATCTTCCGAATTCATCCCTGTCGACGGGGAGACTCCAAGGTATGAGAACACACACACATTCACAGGCACACAGGTCTCCCTCCAACACACACATACACATACGCACACATTCACAACGGCATCCTCCCCCAGATGCCTTTCCCAATAGTTGTCACCATTTTCCTTCCTCTTCTTCCTTGCCTCAGCCCCACAAAGGTATTTCCCAGGGTGCAGGCTTTTGCATTCTACCTTCATCACTTTTGCTCTGGCTTATAAGAGTTAGTCTATTTTTTTTTCCAATATTTTCTTTAAATCAACCCACTTCAAAAAATCTTGGCTACCTTTAGGTAATAAAGGAAAGTTTTTGATGATTATTCCAAGTGGAAGCCCAGAATCATCTGTCATAAATGAAAGGCAAGCATAAAAATTAAAGAAGATGAGGGCTTCCCTGGTGGCACAGTGGTTGAGAGTCCGCCTGCCGATGCAGGGGACACGGGTTCGTGCCCCAGTCCAGGAAGATCCCACATGCTGCGGAGCGGCTGGGCCCTGAGCCATGGCCACTGAGCCTGCGTGTCCGGAGCCTGTGCTCCGCAACGGGAGAGGCCACAACAGTGAAAGGCCCACGCACAGCAAAAAAAAAAAAAAAAAAAAGAAGATGAGAACAAGAGTATTCTCAAATTCTAGCTAGATTCCATTATCTTCCAAGGCTCCTGGTCTTCCTCTTTGTTCAACAGGGGATACTAGCAAATGTCAGAGAGGTGTGAAAGGCATATTAGCACCAACTGAGATCTTCCTGAAAAACTGCAAGACAAATGAAAAGGGAATGGCTTTCTTGTGGAGTGATGCAATGTTATTTAATGTCGAATCCTTACCACTTAAAACCTTGTCACACACAATCGCGTGCGCATGTGCGTGTGTTTTTTCACACAATCAGTGCTATGGGTTCAGTGAACAGGTGATCTCGAGGAAGGATTAAGTCCCAGTTCCCCCAAGCGGCATTCCAAGTGCTGTGCTGCATGATCTGGTGTTTATCTGCAGCCTTTTTCATGATGCCACCTGGACATACCATTGGTCCCAGCTCATTATGGGCTGAGCTGTGTCCCTCCAAAATTCACACATTGAAGTCCTAAGCCCCAGTACCTCAGAAAGTGACTGTATTTGGAGATAAGATTTTTGAAGAGGTGATTAAGGTAAAATGAGGTCATTAGGGTGGGTCCTAATCCAATATGACTGGTGTCCTTATAAAAAGAGGGCTTAAGACACAGACACACACAGAGGGAAGACCACGTGAAGACACAGGGAGGGGGCGGCTGCCTGAAAACCAAGGGGAGAGGCCTCAGGAGAAAACAACCCTGCAGAAAACTGATTTCAGACTTCTAGCCTCCAAAACAGTGAGAAAATACATTCATTTTGGTTCAGTCACTGAGCCGGTGGTACTTTGTTATTGCAACCCTTGCAAAGTAACACACAGTCAAAACAGAAGTTGCACACTTCCCGAAGTTCACTTATTCTCCAACGCTCAGCCTCTGTCTAGGCCATTGCATCACATCTGGTTGACTCAGAAGCTATGTCGCTCTTCAAGCACCACTTCAAATGCTTTTGTCTTCATGAGATATTTTCCAATCGTTTACACAAATGTAATTTCTTTTTCTTTTTTTGTTTTTTTGCGGTACACGGGCCTCCCACTGCTGTGGCCCCTCCCGTTGCGGAGCACAGGCTCCGGACGCGCAGGCTCAGCGGCCATGGCTCAGGGCCCAGCCGCTCCACGGCATGTGGGATCTTCCCGGACCGGGGCACGAACCTGTGTCCCCTGCATCGGCAGGCAGACTCCTAACCACTGCGCCACCAGGGAAGCCCCACAAATGTAGTTTCTGCTTTTGTCAAAAGCCTGCAGGTTTCTGTGCATTGCCCTGATGGAACCACCACTTTCTACCATTCTCTTCTCACCACGAGCTCCCTGGGTGCCAAGCTCTGGTCTTTCTTATATAATAGGAGCTCAGTAAGTACATCTTCAATAAGACTGGATTAAGTAAAAGGAAATAAAATGATGGGAGATAGGAGAAAGTGAGTAATAGCTGAGAACACAAGGGCTTCAGAAACAAGATCTGGGCTTGGGTTCTGCCCTCTGTCCTTTGCTGGCTGTGTGACCCTCAGTGACTTTTGAGGCACTCTGAGCTTTTGTTTTCTCACCTGTAAAGCAGGGTTAATAACAGCACCCTGCAGGGTTGCTTTCAGGATTAAACTAGATAATGAGGCCTTCCAGGGCAAGAGACTAGCTAGCAAATGACGAGATTCACCTTCCACCAACTTCCCTCTGAGGTATTCATGAAAACGCACACACCAACACATGCAAAGTTGCTGCAGCCCTGGGAACAAGAAATATTGGTCGAAATCTTTGGGGCCTTTGAGGGTGTCCTCTAATCAAAGAAAGGAAGTGTCCTTGCTGATAAACAAGGCCAGGCCCTTCTGCAAGAAATTCTTAGTACAAAAGCTTAGGGCCCAGGGCCCAGGGCCAGTCAGAGGCAGGAGAGCTCCCTGCACTACATGGGAACTATTTCAGGAGGTGCCCACACATACCTTTTCTTTCTATTCCTCTAATTAGTGCATCCCTTTCTATACTCATTCAGGACTACGATGCCCAGTTGTGGAACAAAGCTCTCATGCCACTTCTTTTAAACAGGAAAGGAAAGGAAAGAAAGAGGCAACAAACCACTTTCTGCTGCTTTCCACTTTTTTTTTTATTTCTTTTTTTTTTTGCGGTACACAGGCCTCTCACTGTTGTGGCCTCTCCCGTTGCGAAGCACAGGCTCCGGACGTGTAGGCTCAGCGGCCATGGCTCACGGGCCCAGCCGCTCTGCGGCATGTGGGATCTTCCCGGACCGGGGCACGAACCCGCGTCCCCTGCATCGGCAGGCGGACTCTCAACCACTGTGCCACCAGGGAAGCCCTGCTTTCCACTTTTTATGCAAGAAAGGAATGAAAAGGAAGCATATCATAGTAGTTAAGAGCACATACTCTACAGCGCCTTTGCTCAGCTTTGAATTCTGGCTCGAATACTTACTAGCTGTATGATGTTGGGTAAATTATACTGACTCAGTTTTCTCATCTGTCAAGTGGGGATACTAAGACTACCAACCTCACAGGACTATTCTGCAGATTAAATAAATGTAAAGGGCTTTGGAATAGTGCCCAGTACCACCCCAGTAAGCAATGTTTGTTAACTAAACTGTGTATATAAATATATATGTGTACACACACACACACACACACACACACACACACGTATTTCTCTGCATAAAGCAGAGATAGAAAATTCCTCCTTAATCTTAAAGAACCACCACACTGGTTAAAAGTCTTCCAAGATGTCAGAAATTCAGCTCAGAGTGGTGAATATCACTCACAGGAAAGAAAATCTAACAGCAACCAGAAGTACCATGTAGGAAGTACAAATGAATCCACAGAGCCTAACATGGGCAAACAACAGGCTTGAATAAGAACTCTTCTTGTCCTTTCATAGAAACTGTCTTCTAAGTACAGCCAAATCTTGTACAGCAAGAAAGAATGTAGCTCTCACATTCATGCAGCACAGGTAGAAAATGCCCATGAAGAAGATATACTCTAGGCAACAAAAGAAAATTTCTGAAAGCAAAAATGTTTTATGGTCTTTATAAAGTTTCAAAACTATAAACTCAATGAAATAAGAAATAAAGTGGAAATGATAAAACAACTAACTGAAATGGAAAGAACTGTTTCAGATAAGGTAGTATGGAAAACAAGAATATCATCAGAGAATTAAAATATGCATTCGGCATGGTAAAGGAACAGGTTATCTGAAACGGACAAAAATATAATCATTAATGTCAGAGAAACACTGGGATGTTATACAAGTGCAGAGAAACAGCAAAAAAAAGAAAAAAGAAAATGTTGAGAGAGATGGAAAATTCACAAATGATGGTTGTTCCTAAAGAAAAGACCAGAACACATACAACCAACATTCACAGGTTTAGGAAGACACAGTGGTGAGAAGTTAGGCACAAAGCCTGCATTAGCAGAGCTCACCGTCTGGTGTGAGAAAATCCTAGCAAGGAGGTAAAATCTTCCAGGGAGGACAGTCTACACTTTTTTCCTTCCTACCTTCTGCAAGCTCTACTGCTGTGCTCGACTAAATCAGTATTTCCTAAACTAAATTCTGGGGAACACTGTTTGCGATGCTACTGGCTCTTCTGGGTAAAAATAGTTCTCTGGTCTGGTCACAGAAATTTGGACAAGAATATGTTAATCTAAACTAAAACCAAATGCTTTACTTCATGACTTTAATGCTGAGATGCATCATGAATTTTGAAGAGTGAGATATTATGCCACATTTTCAAATTCAGAAAAGGTAGAGGTCATCTATGGCTGATCCTTTTGACCATGATGCCAACCCCCCTGTCTTTTTCATCTCTCATAACAGCTACTGACATCTCCTAGACATGCCTGAGAAATGCCAAGGTAGACCCTGAGCAAGCAAATGCCAGGATCGTAATATGTCAGGCTCTCACGGATGTGCCCTCAGTGCTACACCCGCAGCCTTCAGAGCAGCTTGATATACAAATTACACATTCACACAGGCTGTCAGTGTCTTCTGCAAAATCATGGCTGGGGAGACCACTGTCAGTCTTGCAGGAGAGCACTGAGAACCACAGACTGGTCAACCAGCAATCCTGCCCCAGAACTTAAGTGCCTCTGTTTACTTCTCCTGCCACTCTAGAGCCAGTAACCACAGGGCATGGGAAAGCCCTGAGCTGCTGCTTCCATCTGGCTGCAGCTTCATTGGGACATGGATAATGTGCCCCTATGGTGGTACTATAGCATCATGTCTACCTGGGATATTGCTCCAAACCAGCAACCTCTGCTACCACCAGAATCCAAGCATCATCCCAACTTGTAAATCTCCCATATCAGGCCCCACCCACTGGGCTGGATCCTGGAATGTTGAAATGGATCTGAAACACTACTTTCTCCATCTCTGGTCCAGCCTTCCTCCTTTTTGTACGTGGTCTGGGTCTGCCTCTGGACAGCGTGTTATGATGCATTGACGGTCTCCCACCAGAAGTCTGTAGACTTCTGCCTTTCCTCCTTCTCCTGCTCTCTTCCTGTGGAATGACTTGGTGGCTCCTTGGAGCTCCTGCAGAGTCCATGTAACAATTAGAGCAGCTCTGATGGAACATCTGGTGAGGGAGAAACAGGACTCACTTGAGGTGCAATTACCAGATGTAGGAAGCACTGCTGAGTTTCCTCGGCCAAATAATATACTGCGCAAGGAAGAACAGAGATCTTGGAGCTGGGCTGCTTATGTTGGAATCCTCGTATCACCAATGACCAGCTGTGATTTGGGGCTATTTACTGAATCTCTCTGGTCTCAATTTCTTAATCTATAAATTGGGGTTAAAAATGGATCGTGGAGGCACCAAGCTGAAGACAGAGAAATTGGCTAAGAGGTTCTTGCATTAATCCAGGCAAAAGGTACTAAGGGCCTGGACTGAGACAGTGACAGAGAGGATGAAGGTAAGGAGGCAGAATTTGAAAATTATTTAGGAGGTCAAATGGCACAATTTGGTGACCAAGTGACCATGGGGGATGGGGTGCAAGAAGAATAGGAGGCGTAAGATGAGAATGGAACCATTCAAGTGTAGCTCCTAACTTTCTTACTAGGGTAGTTGAGGAAACGTGGGTGCTATTCAAAAAGACAGTCCATAAAAGAGATTCATATTTGCGGTGTATGTGGAGGGGATCAGTGTATTCCCAGGAGTTCTGTTGGAATGATTACTATCTCTGTTCATTTTCCTCACCACACTGTGATTACAATCCTCAGATGAGGAAACTGTGTCTGTTGCTCAACATCTGTTACCTACCTTAATCCTCATACCAGCCCCATGAGGTAAGTGTTCTACTCTTATCTACTCTTAGCTCCATCATGTAAAAAAGTAAAAAGCATCAGAGAGGTAAAACACTGGGCCAAGGTCACACAGCACCCCGGCTGGGATTGATTGATTGATTATTTTAATCTTTTGCAATTTTTTTACATTATTTATTTATTTTTTGCTCTCGAAGCTCTTCTTTTTTGATTTTTAAAATTTTTATTGAGGTATAGTTGATTTACAATGTTGTGTTAGTTTCAGGTGTACAGCACAGTGATTCAGTTTTATATATATATAAGTATGTATTATTTTTCAGGTTCTTCAGCTGGGATTTCAACCCAAGGATGAGACTCCTTGAATTATCAGCCTTCCAGTATTACACACTGCCTCTCAAATACACTTTACCAGAGAGGCATTCTGAATATTGTCATCTGTGCCATCTTCCTGCATGAAATAGTTCAGTCTCCTACATCATTTTGATTTGAACCCCTCCTTGTATATTTGAGAGTTTGCCCTAGCTAGTGCAAAGGTGTTTTACCATATTATGCAGTTGTCACAGCTGTTCTCCAAACCTGTGTGGGCATTATGTTTGCATCGTGTGGTTCCTCTAATTAGTGTTGAAAGCTATGACATGCACAGATAGATAGGTATACAGAGATTAGGAACACATAGCGATACCATTTTAACATCAAAGTACACATGCCTTAGAAGAAGAAGAGCCTATTTTGAACTCTTGGGCACTATCTGCTTAGCGGATAGCTAAGTGAAATTGGGGGAATGTTAGGAAGCTGTGAATACTGTTCAATATTCATCTTATAGGTTACCTGGGAAAAGGGGTTTTTACGGTATAAAATGATACTGCCCAAATCCAGCAAAAGGCTTAAAAGTCCAAACCACTCTAAATATTGATTTGACTCAATTGTTCAATTTAGAACATTCCTATATCCCCGGAGAGGAGTCATTCCTGAGGAAAATTGTGAAAATGAAATGTAAAAAAGGAGAGAGAAGAAAAAGTAATACTGCAGATCTACCACGGACAGAGTTCACTTTCATCTTTGGGTAAATTTCTTTCCACCTCCTGAAAAAGAGAGCCGCAAATAATGGTTCTCCCGATGAAACCATCCCAGCTGGATCAGGCTAAAAAGCTTTTAGGAGGCAAGCGGTAAGTAAATTCAACTGTTCAAATGCATTTGGATGTAATCCTAAATCAGTAGCATGGGAAATCGCCAAGCCATCAATAACTAAAAGGATTGAGACTATTAGATGTGGACAGCAGAGAAATAATGGACGTTAAAGGGGTCAGGAAACAGAAATGATTGCATTCACCCACCACATTGCTCTAAAGCTGATGCCGGGAGAATGGGAGCTCCATTTTCTAACCACTGAACTATTAAAACACACACACACACACACACACACACACACACAGACACACAAACACTGATAAATGTCAGCTTCAGTTTTATCCTATAGGTGGTTAGATAGTTTCTTCTTCAGTGTTTTGAAATAGAAGAGGACTTTGGTCTTTTACTCATTTCAGAGTAGAAGGGGAAGGATGTCTGTCTTCTCCACCAACAGTTCAGACTGGGAGGGTTGGAGGCTGGGGCATCAACGATTCCAGAACCTTGGAGGCAGGATACTGGAACATAAGGCAGGCAGGGACACACAAAATGTCTATCCATGATCTTAAAGGATTTTTGAAGAAGAGCCAGTCCTGCTTCTCCAGCCAAGCTTTTGCTCCTTGCCAGGACCATGACGCTTCAGTAGATCTGGGATTCTTGCAGTATGAACCCATAAAGCCTGCCCACGTGAAATCATCTGCGTTGCTTGTTGAAATGAAAACTCCCAGACGAAGGTCCCAATGTACTGAAGCAGAATCGCTCGAGGTGAGGCAAGGATTCTTATGCCACTGACCTTGAGAATTACCATGGTCACTAGTGGAATCAGAAGTTGTGGTTTGAGGGGGATGATATTAAATTCCAGGCTCTTTGAAGTTATTATGATATAGACCAGGGGTGAGCAAACTACTGCCTCCTGGCCAAACTTGGCTACCACTTGCTTTTGTAAATAAGGTTTTAATTGGAACGCAGTCATGTTCATTCATTTTTGTCTTTGAGTAGTTGCCACAGAGACTATAAGGCTTACAAAAATCAAAAATATTTATTAACTGGCCCTTGACAGAAGAAGCAGGCTCACTTCCACCGTAGACCAATGGTTTTCAATTATTTCTGTACGTCAGAATCATTTACAGATTTATTTTTTTTTTTAATGCTACTTCCCAGACCTATTCCCAGAGATTCTGAACCACCTGGATTGGGGTTGGACTGGGATACAGGTGTTGTTTAGAAGGCTTTTCAGGTGACTCAATGCTCAGCCAGGCTGATGAACAGGCAAACTGGCTAAAAAGAACTTGTTTGCAAACTGGCTAAAAAGAACTTGTTTCATAATCCCATCTCCCCACAGCTGAGCGTCCTGGGGTAGCCTAAGTAATCTGTGTGAGTCTCAGTTGCCTTATCTGTAAAAGAGAGATATCGATAGTCACTTTGTTGGGCAAGGTGTTATGAGGATTAGAGACAAGGAATGCATACCTCCCAAGACAGGGCTTAGCATCCAGGAAGTCTACATAAATGATGTGGGTGACGAGGGTGATGATAATGAAGACAACTGTGATTGAAGCCAATGCCTTTAATAATGCAATTAAGTATGCATTCATTAAGCACTAGCTGTGTGCTTGGGAAGGGGAAAACGAGACACGTAAGACGTGACGACCCTCTGAAGGAGCTCACGGCCAAGGAAGCGAGGCAGGCACATAAAAAGATACTGACTGCAACAAAACCAGTCCAACCTCAGTAATAATCAGGGAAATGAGAAATAAAGCGTGAGACATTTTCTCCCAGGAAACATGCAAATATTAGAAATATTGAAAATATTCTGTTTTCACGGAAGTGTAATTTTATAGACTTTTTAGAGGGTAAATAGTCAAGTTAATATCTGTGTTCTTCTCAAATCCTCTATTTCCCTTCTAGGTATCTAGTCAGTAGGAATACATATGCATCTGTGTAAGAACATGCACTGTGGCATGGCTGCAATAATGGAAACCGTGCAAATACCCATAAGGCGGGGAATGGTTAGCTAAGTCATCAGTCTATGTAATTTATCAAGGGTTTTTTTTTTTTAAATGAGGAATACATACAGGTATAAAACAGACAGCTGTCCCAAGTATTTTATGATGAAGTTGCAAATAATAGAAAATGCCAAAACCTACATATAATAAAGCACACATACAGATGTCACTGATGAGTTTCATTAGGTGCCTATGAGGACAAGGTCAATGGTAGGATGATGGGATCAGGTTTGCATTTGGGGAACATCCCTCAGGCTCACTCTGAGGAAGAGACGGCATACAACAAGACTAACTGGGAGACTGTCAAGAGTTGCAGGGAAGAAGATGGAACTTTGTAAGTACTTTTTTTTTTTTTTATTCGGTACGCGGGCCTCTCACTGTTGTGGCCTCTCCCGTCGCGGAGCACAGGCTCCGGACGCACAGGCTCAGCGGCCATGGCTCACGGGCCCAGCCGCCCCGCGGCATGTGGGATCTTCCCGGACCGGGACACGAACCCGTGTCCTCTGCATCGGCAGGCGGACTCTCAACCACTGCGCCACCAGGGAAGCCCAAGATGGCACTTTGGACTGAAATATTGGCAGGAGTAAGAGAAGTAGATTGACTCAAATGACTTTTAGGAACTAAAATCAACAGGCTGGTGATAAATCAGATATGGGGAACTGAGTGAGAAAGAGATGTTGCAAACGATCCTTAGCTTGTGCTTTGTGCAAATGAATGGATAATGGTGACTCCACCAATAAAGGGGAATCTGAAAGAGAACCAGACTTGAGCAAGGGATTCGTGAAGAGCAGGGCTTCCGTTTGGAATATTTTGAAACTCCTAAGAGGAAGTGTTAAGAGGCAGCTGCATATACAAATAAGGAACACTGAGGATGTGTCTAGGTTGGAGATATTAACTTGCCAGTCCATGTACAAAGCTAAGGATATGCATAATATCAATGAGGAAAGAAGACAGAGCCAGAGACCAACTTGGTAACCGTCCCCTCTGTGTTCACGTTGACAGCTCTTTCCATCTTACATTGATGCTGTTGGGTTTCCTCCCTCTCAAAATGTACCCACCCATGACTTGTTCCTGCCTAATTAAACCTAATCATCACCACAGCTAATTTCTGGGGATGGTATTTTGACTTTGTTAACTAGTTTTCATGGTGCCATTGTAACAATGCCTTACATAGGGGTGGTTTAAGAGATCTGACCAGGTGATGAGGCTAATTCCATTTTGTAAAATTCGTTCTCCTAATGGAGACACCAAGCATCTGGAATCTGAAACCCTATCCTCTGTTCGGCTGAGACCTCCTTCTCCCACTTCATGGAGCATCTCCAGTTTGGGGGATTACACATTAGGGCAGAAGTGGACAAGTTAGATTATGTCTTACGGACGAGGGTCCAGGACAGAGAGCAGCCTGGAGGTGCTGCAGGATGGAGAACAAGATAACCTGGGGGGTATGATCAAGAGGTCTGGCAAGAAAAAGAGAAACCTGACTTATTCTGTGTGGCCCCTAGAATAAGGACAGTATCCATGACTTATGGCTCGACTTATAGCTCTTGTGTTCTCAGGCCAGCATAAGCGCAGTACAAAGCAGGCTTCAATAAACGCGTGTTGAATGACTCTGTCGATGATGATGAACGTATAGAGCAGTGACGAGGCTTAGCTGAGGATGCTGAAGATGTCGTTCAGGCATCCTGTGCATACGTCACCCTCAGATGCTGCCTGGTGACTGGGCATGCGTATTTAGCACCCACCAGAATCTTGCCCCTCACATCATGATGTCCATGGGCCCGTCTCCAGCCAGTCCCTCCCTTGCTCTACCCTCTTCCCTGGAAACTGTAGAAGCCAGAGTCAGACAGCAGGGACTCCAGAAAGGTCCTGGGGAGGAGGCAATCAGGGTGAGACTCAATCATTTACTGCAGCTCTCCTTGTCTTTTCCTGGGATCACCCAGAGCTGAAATCCGATTACGGAGCCTGGGCCACTAGACGGTGGGGACATGGATGGCAAAATATTTATTACAGGGCTTCCCTGGTGGCGCAGTGGTTGAGAGTCCGCCTGCCGATCCGCGGAGCGGCTGGGCCCGTGAGCCATGGCCGCTGAGCCTGCGCGTCCGGAGCCTGTGCTCCGCAATGGGAGAGGCCACAACAGTCAGAGGCCCGCGTACCGCAAAAAAAAAAAAAAAAAAAAAAAAATATATATATATATATATACACATATATATTACATAGGACGATATGCAGTGTTATCCTACCAGCCCCTTCACCTCTCTTTGTTCACGTGATTCTCATCTCACACCAGTATTCTCACTACCTTTCTTCAGAGAAGAGGGAGTTGAGGCTCAGAGAGGCTCGGACCCATCACCCAGCTCGTAAGCCATGGAATGTACTTCAGACTCCGAGCCTGTGCTCTTTCCACTCAACTTCACAGCCACTCTCCAAGGTTCTAATGAGTGGGTCTCACCTCATATAAACCCTCCAGTGAGTGTCAAGAGAACACGTGAGCTAGAGCCACTTTTTTGTTTCAATTTATGATGAGGATATTTTGGGCCAGAATCCAGATCAGGTGAGAACCACGCCTCCCTCTGCCGGGCTGTGCTGCTGGTGGATCAGGCCACAAAGCACTGACATGCTTTCTGAATGATCACGCCCCCTTTTTTTTTTTTTTTTTAATTTGGGACCCATTTGCTCCTCTCTGCTTGACTGGGATCTAACACTAGCTTAGCTGAAATAGATGTAATGATAATCAGTGTTTGCCTCTGTGCAGTCTTTTAGTGGAAGAAGCCTTCCCAGGCTTCCTCCCTGGCTGGGATACAAACATCTTCCTTGAGCAAGTGAAGTCCGATCATGATTCTAAACTTATTCTGATAGAAATGAGTGAGACATCTTTGCCAGAGGGAGTCGGGGCTGGAATTGTTCCTGTCAATTCCTGTGTGGCTGGGAGCTGCTAAGCGATCTGTAGCCATCTTCTGCCCCTGGTTCTATTGGTGGTGCGGGGAGGGGGGTCCACGTTCCTGGGTTTACACTTCAGCTCCTCAGCCCCTCATTGCAGCATCAGATTCCTCCTCTCCATCCCAGCATCCTGGGCAGGCAGCAGGGACGTGCAATCCTGCTCCAGACGGAGCTCTTCGCTGGACTCAGTGTTCCCACCCACCCACCTTCTAACTACCCACAGCTGTTGCTTTCCTGAGTCTGCTGCACAGGTGCCCATCTCTGTGCTTGGCACTTTGCATAAATCATGTTACTTCATTCTCTCCACAGCCCTTCCCTTCACAAATATTTATTTTGCATTTCCTGTGTGCAAAAGGAATACAGTCCAAGGAATGCAGCAATGAATACAAAGCAGGCAACCCTCTGTCCTTACGGGCCTCGTGTTCTTGAGCAGGGGAACCTCTCTTTAAATGGTACTGTTATCCTCCTTTTTAAAGAGAAAATAAAGTTTGGAGAGTTTTCATAACTTGGAACCTCACACGGCTGGTAAGTAGAAGAGATGAAACTCAAGCACTGGTTTCTAAGACGAAAACCCACCTTCCATTATATTGGACCACTTCCTGCTGATGGCAGGTCTTACTCGTAGAATCCCTATGACTGAGGGGGTGAGATCAAGATCTAACAGCTTGTGCCTTGGTCTGCACACCTAGCACATTCACAAGGGAAGCTGCAAACTGGTTTTGACTGATGCAAAAGGTCTTTCATTTAATCAGGTTACAGAGAGCGGAAAAGCACGATAATTCTAGCTTATCCATAGCAGGCCTACTATGGGCCAGGCATAGTTTCAGATGCTTTATTTGCATTGCTTCATTTTCTCTTCATAACTAACCTACAAATATGGGTACTTTTAGTATGATTTCCATTTTACAGATGAGACTAACAGATGGACGGTTTATGAAACTCTTCCCAGAGTCATGGAACTGGAAAGGGGCAGAGCTTGGGTGTGGCCCCAGGCTGGCTGGGGCCAGGGCTAGTTCTTGGGTACCACTGGCTGCGTGAAGATGAGATGCAATTGCTCTCACGCTGGAGGAAGCCTAGATTCCCAGATGTCCCTCGGGCCGTGCTACCACATCACATGCTCTCAAGTTTGACAGGTCTTGCTCTTATAAAGAGCAAAAGATATGAAGGACTAGGGATCTGGTTTTGACAAACAGGCAGAGGAAGGGTGTACTTAGCAAAGAGGACAGTGTGAGCTAAGGTGCAGGGGTGAGGAAGAAGCATCCTGGTTTCTAAAAAGATGAGTCAGAGGATCATCACTCCTTTTGACACCGGACATGGCAACAGTGGTCACCCAACCAGGAAGATCCCCTCTCTGGTCAGTCCCTTCAGGCCAGCATCCTTCTTCTCCTGGGACTGGTGCAGAGATAGACCCGGGGACTCTCCCAGGCAGAAGCAGCTACATACTTTGCAGGGCCCTGTGCAAAGGGAAAACGTGGGGACCTGTGTTCAAAAATTATTGCAAATGTCAAGGGGGCAACAGTAGATCATTAAACCAAGTGTACGGCTCTTCTAAAGGCAGGGCGCAGTGCCTCCAAGCCAGTTGTGCTTCCAGGTCTCTCCGAGCAACACAGTCACCTCCCTTATCTCATCTTTTCCTCAAGGCAATTCTGGGAACTGAATATCATCACGCCCAAGTTCCAGGTGAGGAAACTGAACGTCCAAGGCCAAGAAGGACCTGATCAAGTTCTCAGAATTAATGAGGAACTGTGTCAAGATCAGAATAATAATGAAACGACAACCAACAGTTAACATCTGTGGAGTTCCAGGACTCGAAGCTAAGATTCTCTGAAGCCACATTCATACACATGCTGCCACTCTGTCTCCTGCCTATAGCTTGGGGCTCCCGTGTCTCACGCAGAGCTTGGACAGTTTCCTGCCTGGATTATATAGTCTGGTCTGGACCACCCCAGAGGTGGAATCAACGCATGTGTCAACAGCTGTCCAGGGCCATGAATATCTTCCCCAAAGCCTAGAGAAGATGCCCAAGTGGAGACAGCAGGTAGCACCTTTACAAATTGCTGTCGCTGCCAAGTCAGCCTCATCCTCGGGGTGGCACAGGCTGCCCTCAACAAACAGATGGAGGAGTTTCTCTTCTTGAAAACCAGACATGCCCAGTAGAGTTTTCTATTTAATTATCACAATTTTTAAAGGGAGTTTAAAAATATAGCCCCATATTCATACTCACTCTTCTACCCTATTTAGTCCAAAATTAAGACTCTTTGTTATCCAGATCGTTTCTTTCCTGTGTGATGCAATCCAGCCATACCCTTAGACAGGTAATGTGTTTAAGACCAAAGAGTCAGGCATAACTGAGTTTAGGTCCAGCCCCTTGTGTTACCAGATGTGTCAACTCGAGCAAGTATTAAACCTCTCCTAAGCCTCTGTTTCTTCATCAGGATAATAAAAGAATGTAGAGTTGTGACTATTAGGTGCATATTAGCACCGTGCTTAATAAATGTTAACAATTAGCAGTAGTGTAATTAGCAGTAACACTCCTAAATTGGTCTCATCTAATTCCTCTGCTAACTCATTCACTTTTTCATTCATTCATTTGACTTAAAGAACTCTTGCTGAGTACCTCCTATGTTCCAGACCTGTACCACAGTTTGGAAAAGCAGAATGAGATAGAGGCCCAAATCTAGAGGAGTTCACAGACTAGTCAGCAAGGAGGGAGGAAATGTTGACCTAAATAGTTATACTACAGAGTAGACAATGTACCAGAGAACATGGAGACAGGACACGACTGGGTGAATCAAGGAAGGCTTCTTGGAAGAGGGAACACTGAGTTGGGCTTTTCAATTGGACAGTAAGCAGCTCAGTGGGTAGTGTTTCAACTACTGGCCAATGACAGACAAAGCTATTTTTTATGAATGGAACTCCCTACAGTTTCCTGACAGCATGGCTAGAGTCCAAAATTATCCCCAGTTCAGAGTTTTACTTTTACTTTTGAAAAGTAAAATAGATTTTACTTTAAATTTAACGTTTTGAAAGTAAAATAGATCTTTTTTCATATTCCAAAGGTCTACAGCAGGGACTTAGGCAGTAGACGTTTATAAGCAGGGGCACGTTGAAGGAGAAAGGAGGGCACTGACTTATGAGTAAGGATTCTGCCATGAGTCACAGGATATTTTCTAAACGCTCAGCCCGCAGACGTATGCACGCACAAAAGGTTTAGCATTTATCATTTAAATGACCCACAGTGACCTCTACCCACCCTTTTCCCCTGTAACAGAAGGTTCTGTGGGCTCCTTCTTTTTTGATGGCTTGAGCACCAGTGTCCATTATCCATACCTGACTTAGAGGACACACCTGATGAGTCCAAAACAATTATGATGATCCCATTTCTCCTGGCAGGGATTTGTGCAGGCGTGGACATGTGACCCAATTCTGGAGAACAGACGAGCAGAAATCAGCTGGTGGGGCGGGGGGGCTTCTGAGAAAGGTTTCCTCTCTGATAAAAAGGGGCACCAGAAAGTGATGTCATATCTTGTTTGCCACATTCTTGTTCTGCACAGAATTGATTCTGCATGTGGTGCTTACCTAACATTGCTACATCTAGTTCATGACCATGAAGAAAAGCTAGCCTATAAAGAAAACTGACACATCACAACAGCAGAGGAGAAAGACAAGACTAAACAGATCACTGGAGACATCACTGAGCTACTGAGTTATCCAACACTGGAGCCATCCTATCTTCCAAACTTCCTACTACGTGCAGTAATAAGTTGTTCCTTTGGTGTAAGCTAAGGGAATCAGAGCTCTCTGTTATTTGTAGCTAAGAGCATGCTTTATGATTAAGCTATAATCTGTTGGCTTTTGAAATCATAGAATTGGTCTCGGTTATCAACATAAGGAGAAATGAGGGAGGTTTATCAATAAACGATGTTGTTTCTAACCCTCCTGTTACTTGAGAAACTTAATTGCTCGTTATTGCCTATCCTCCCATGTGACATCAATCCATGCCACAAAGGCAGCAGCCAATCTCCTAGCCTTTCACTCTTGTCCAATAGTTGGCCTCACCCCCTCTTCACTAGCTAGCAATTAATGAACCAAAACGGTGCATCACCAGCCAATCAGAGATGGCCTTGAGTTCCAGGGAGCATTTTGGACATCAGATGTGGGACCCAGGGTACGAATGAAATAGTAACAGACAGTGGAATGATCAAGGAAAGCTGGCAATCAACCAAACCTGCAACTGGGATCTATATTAATATCAAGTCATGTTATAGCACTTTCATGGTGGAAAAATTTGACCTTCGTGTTAAGCAGTAACACATCTTCTCCCTTACATCAGAGGTGGTTTTGAAGTATAATTTTTATTCTCTGCAAAACTACAGAAGAGTAACTTGTGCCCCATGGTCTGGAGGAGATATGATGGAATTAATTAAGAAAAGTAACATTTGAACCTTATCCATTAGTAACTTTATTACTAATGGAATGGGAGAGAGGAATCCAAAAAATGAAGACAAGTCGGGCTTCCCTGGTGGGGCAGTGGTTGAGAGTCTGCCTGCTAATGCAGGGGACACGGGTTCGAGCCCTGGTCTGGGAAGATCCCACATGCCGTGGAGCAACTAGTCCCGTGAGCCATGGCCGCTGAGCCTGCGCCTCTGGAGCCTGTGTCCCGCAACAAGAGAGGCCGCGATAGTGAGAGGCCCGCGCACCGCGATGAAGAGTGGCCCCCGCTTGGCATAACTAGAGAAAGCCCTCACTCAGAAACGAAGACCCAACACAGCAAAATAAATTACTTAATTAATAAACTCCTACCCCCCAACATCTTCTTTAAAAAAAAAAAAGACAAGGCATACCCTACAAACTAGCTCCTAGCTGGCCATGCAACTCTAAGCAGATTGCTTAGATGGTCTGGCCTTTTGTTTACCCATCAAAGATAAGGAGGCTGCACTTGACTCATGGCTTCTACTAGATTATATTTTGTCAATTTGGCTAAGGCTGGGATTATGTGAAGATCAATTAAAGAGGTACTGAAAGTGTTTTGCAAATCAGGAAGCATTATGTTAAACGAGACTTGTTTTAAAAACAAACAAAAGAAAAACAAATGAAATAGTTCTAGAGTGCTCTTCTTGCACGTCATAGTTCTAAAGGGAAGACAGATGTAACACCAACTAATGGTCTATTATAATAGTCAGAGCTCTCATTTGTGGATGCCTTCTCGACACTGTGCACTGATCAATCCAAGTGTTTTCTATACATTCCCTCTATTACCTAGAATGACCTTGTAGGAAATGCATTTTCAGATGAGGACACAGAGACTCAGGTTGGACAATGTGCTGAGGTCACATGACTAATAAGTAACAAAGCCGGGGTGCAGCTTTATATATGTCTGGCCCCGAAGCTCATATTCATTCTACTCTACTGTGCCGTATCAAATCAAAAGTCTGAAATAAGAACCATTCCAGAAAACTCTCTTATGCATTTTGGATTTTCAGTGCAGTCAAAATTGTTTTCTAAAATTCTGTCCTCTGTCCATTTAAATGCCATTCCTCTTACCAAACCAGCTGTGCCAAAATTGGGGGCAGGAAAAAAAAACATACACATGCCTATACACATGGCCCATGGATATACACGGTCTTTATGGGGAAGCAGGTGACACAGATGGTACATCAGTATGACATAATCTTCAGCCATTAACAATAAAAATCATTAAGTTTTTAAAAAATTTACTTATATTTTATTTATTTACTTTTGGCTGCACTGGGTCTTCGTTGCTGCGTGCAGGCTTTCTCTAGTTGCTGAGAGCAGGGGCTACTCTTCCTTGCGGTGCGCCTGCTTCTCATTGCATTGGCTTCTCTTGTTGTGGAGCACGGGCTCTAGGCATGCAGGCTTCAGTAGTTGTGGCACGTGGGCCCAGAAGTTGTGGTGCCCAGGCTTAGCTGCTCCGTGGCATGTAGGATCTTCCAGGATCAGGGATCGAACCTGTGTCCCCTGCACTGGCAGGCGGATTCTTAACCACCGCGCCACCAGGGAAGTCCCAATCATTAAGATTTTTTGTGTTTTGTTTTGGTTTCGTTGGCTGCACTGCAGGGCATGTGGGACCTTAGTTCCCTGACCAGGGATCAAACCCGCGCCCCCTGCGTTGGAAGCGTGGAGTCTTAACCACTGGACCACCAGTGAAGTCCCAAAGATCATTAAGATTTTTTAACTTGAAGTTTAGTTGATTTACATTATTATTAGTTTCAGGTGTACAGCACAGTGATTCAGTATTTTTACAGATTACACTGCATTAAAAGTTATTACAAGATAATGGCTCTAATTCCCTGTGCTACACAATATATCCTTGTTTATTTTATACATAGTAGTTTGTATCTCTTAATTCTATATCCTTGTGTTGCCCCTCCCCCCTTCCCTCTCCCTGCTGGTAACCACTAGTTTGTTTTCTGTATCTGTGAGTCTGTTTTGCTACGTACATTCCTTTACCTTTTAGCTTTCACATATAAGTGACATCATACAGTATTTGTCTTTCTCTGTCTGACTTATTTCACTAAACATAATATTCTCTAGGTCCATCCACATTGCTGCAGATGGCAGAATTTCATTCTTTTTTATGGCTGAGTAGTATTCCATAACACACACACACACACACACACACACACACACACACACATACACACACGCCATCTTTATATTCATTCATCTGTTGAGGGATATTTAGGTTGCTTCCCTATTTACTACCATAAATAGTGCTGCTATGAACGTTGGGGTACATGTATCTTTTCAAATAGGGTTTTCATTTTGGGGGGATATATACCCAGGAGTGGTATATATGGTAAATCTATTTTTAGTTTTTGGAGGAACCTCCATACAGTTTTCCATAGTGGCTGCACCAATTTACATTCCCACCAACAGTGTATAAAAGGTTCCCTTTTCTCCACATCCTTGCCAACATTTGTTATTTGTAGACTTTTTGATGATAGCCATTCTGACAGGTGTGAGGTGATATCTCGTTGTTTTGATTTACATTTCTATAATTATTAGCTATGTTGAGCATCTTCTCATGTGCCTGATAGCCATCTGAATGTCCTCTTTGGAAAAAATGTCTATTCAGGTCTTCTGTCCATTTTTTAAAATATTCAGTTGTATAACCGGTTTATATATTTTGGATATTAACTCTTTGTCAGTCATATCATTTGCAAATATTTCCTCCTCTTCTGTAGGTTGGTTTGTTTTGTCAGTGGTTTCCTTTGTTGTGCAAAAGCTTTTAATTTAAATTAGGTCCCATTTGTTTATTTCTGTTTTTATTTCTTTTGCCTTTTTTTTTTCTTAGCAAAAAAATACTGCTATGAATTATGTCAAAGTGTGTTCTACCTATGTTCTTTTCTGGGAGTTTTATGGTTTTGGGTCTTACATTTAGGTCTCTAATCCATTTTGAGTTTATTTTTATATAATATCATTCTTTTACATACAGCTGTGCAGTTTTCCCAGCACCATTTATCAAAGAGGCTGTCTTTTCTCCAGTGTTCTTGCCCCCTTTGTCATAGATTAATTGACCATAGGGGTGTGGGTTTATTTCTGGGCTCTCTATTATGGTCCATTGATCTTTGTGTCTGTTCTTGTGCCAATACCACATCGTTTTGATTACTGTAGCTTTGTAGTACAGCCTGAAGTCCGAGAGGGTGATACCTCCAGCTTTGTTCTTTTTTCTCAAGATGCTTTGGGGATTCAGGGTCTTCTGTGGTTCTATATGAATTTTAGTGTTATTTGTTCTAGTTCTGTGAAGACTGTCATGGGTATTTTGATAGGGACTGCATTAAATCTGTAGATTGCTTTGCATAGTATGGCCATTAACAATATTAATTCTTCCGATCCAAGAGCACAGAATATCTTTCCATTTCTTTGTATCATCTTCAATTTTCTTCATCAATGTTTTAGTTTTCAGAGTATAGGTCTTTCACCTCCTTGGTTAAGTTTATTCCTAGGTATTTTATTCTTTTTAAAACATGGGGAAATGATTGAGAAATAAAGTAAGGTGAAGAAAGGGAAAAAATGTCAAATGGTATAAACATTGAAATGACTACAATTATTAAAAAAGCATTGTCATAGGCTAGAAAATACTATGAAAATATGGACCTTCTTATTGACTTAGAGCAGGATAACTAACAAAGGTCCATGGACCAGATTGGACTGGCCACCTGTTTTTTGCAGCCTGAAAATACAGCCATACGCCTTCATTTATGTGTGTCTACAACGTCTTTTACACTACATGAGAAGAGCAGTGGACTCTGGGCCCCCCAAAGCTATCTGCCCTTTACAGAAAAAGTGTGCTGACCCCTGACTTAGAGGCCTGGGATTGTGAACACGTCACACTCATGCTCGGTATTAATCCTACAGGATATCTCAGATAAAGAGTAGGCATTAGACATTATCTATCGCTAACGTTTTTGGATTTCGCTTTCTTGATTTCAACCAAGATTCACCCATGAGATGAGTATTCACCATTACACTGAGAAGAGAACTTTGATGGGATGTGTTTAGGAACCTTGAGCACTGCGGGCAGACCCATAGCCTCACAGATCTGTGGGTTTCTCTTGCAAACACAGCAACTCAGAAATGGCCACTTTATATCATTTCCAGTGAAACTCACATAATAAAGTGTAGCAGTTGCTAACTCAGAGGTCTAGAGGGGTTAGGCGGGTAATTCAAATGAGAAAAGCTGGTTGTGCATAAGACAATAGGGAGTGTTGGGGACCCAGGTAAATGGGGAAATAATGCCCATCTCATCCCATCCTGCCCATGATGGACGCTGGCTACCGATCCCCAGGTGGTCACTTCTCTGCTTAGCAAAAATGCAGGTCTGCTGTGGCCAGATCTTTTAACTTTTCTAAGGAAGCTGAAAATCCAGATATTTAGGTAACATTTCCCATATTTAAAAGTTGGCAACTTTTTAAAAACTCATCACGTAGAATAACAGAAATCTGCCAGACAAATTTGTCCCATAGGCTGACAGTTGTCCAAGTCCGCTGAAATTAAATTCACAAATGTGCGAGTCTGCAATGATTTTAAGAAGTACACCTGATGGATATTCAAAGATCTACTTTGAGATCTGAAAGCTCCAAACACTCAAATAAATATGAGCAATCATGTTTCATGAGTGCTTGCCATATGGTAGGTACTGTTGCAAGTGCTTCACATCTATTCCTTTAGGAAGCAAGGACTGTCTTCGCCATCCCCATTTTATAGATGTGGAAACTGAGGCATAGAGAGGTTAATCAATTCACCAAAGATGGCGACACTAGTAACTGTAGGGATTGGGTTTGAGTCTAGGCAATGTGGGTTCCAGACTTTGGGTTCTTAGCCGGAGCTTCTTACCCTTTAATGTACACACAGATCATCTGAAGATCTAGTTAAACCCAGTTTCTAGTCCAGGAGGTCTGGGTGAGGCTTGAGATACATTTGCTAACAAGCTCCCAGGTGATGCTGCTGGTCCATGAACCACACTTTGAGTAGCAAAGCTCTTAACCACTACAACAGGGGTTCTCAAAGTGCGAGTCTTCAGGGCCGCACCACCAGCGTCCCATGGGAGCTCCTTAGAAATGACATTCATCAGGTCCCATCCCGAACCTGAAAGTCTGGAGTGGGGTCCAGCAATCTGTGTTCACCAAGCCCTCCGGATGATTCTGATGCAAGTTCCAGTTCTTAGAAATGCAAAGCCTTAGTCCTAGGGCTCCCACAGCCCCATCCTTTTCCAGCATCCCTAGCTTGGCTACGGGAATAGTCAGGTGCACCTTCCTTCTGTCTTAGAGCTTTGATTCTTGCTTGGACCAGGAGACACGGTAGTGGGTGCCGATGGTTCTGAGTTTATCTATAATTCCTGGAGGCCCCACAAAGAGCAGCTCTTCCTTAAATAGAAGCAAGGGCTGTCTCTGTTATACACATTTATCTTCTACTAAGGCCAAGATCAAGGGAGATAAAATTATCCCAGTTTGACTCAAGTCACCTCTTTGATTCCACTACCAATTGTCAAAGGTGACTGCCACTGTGTTCTCTGGACTTGACATCCCTTCTCAGAAGTTCCCCACATCCTGAGCTTTAAGCATTCATAGACTTTGGGAGGTAAGACTGGTGGGAGCTGGGTGTAATTGGGGGAGGGAGTGGTGTCCGGAGAGCACAGACACACCGCACAGCTGTTATCTGGAGCACCAGACGTGTTTTGACAGTTTTCGAGATGGTCATTAAATCACACACTGGAGAGATGGTGAAGTGGGTGTCAGTCAGACTGGGGATGGGGCTGGTGCAGCTGGCGAGTAGCAATTGCAGTGACTATGCGATGGGAGTCAGAATGAGAATCATAAATCTTGATTATTCTCTGTCTCAGCTGATTTGATCCAAACGCCTGGGACAGGAACAGAGTTCACATCTCACTGAAAACTGCAAAAAAACTGATTAAATGTACAGACTGATATAAATAGCCCTCGATCCATGTTAATGTTCAAACTGTCACCACTGCGGAAAAGAGGTTACATTTTGCAAATTGGGGACCTGTTTTGATAAGAAGAGGCATTCTGGATCCTTGGGAGCCAGAGGGACCCACCGCCCTTTCTCTGTGTTTTCATTCTAGTCCCGGAGAACAGCTATCTCTGTGTTGCCAGAATGCTAGCTGCTCTTATAATGAAAGCAATTAGTACAGCCAGCCCTCCTGATTCAGAGTGCTCTCCTGTTAAAATCAGGCACCCTATAGAAAAATGGAAATGCAGAGTTGTTACCATAAAGCAATAATTAAGTAAACCATTCAATTATGGATGAAAAAAGCACTTGGATTAATAAGAATATTGTACGCTTAAGAGCATTAAAATACCAGCGTATTACCATTTCTGCATACATAATGAATGAACTTGGAGACCAGAATGATTAGGATATAAAAATACTAACTGGTGGCACCCTTCCTCAGAAACCAATGTTGCTGCTTGGGGTCTAGGGGTGGGGGAATGTGTGAATAGCACGGGACCCCTGGACATTCCTATCATTGCTTAGAAGTAGGGACTGAGGGGTGAGATGGAAGGGAGAACAGATGAGTAGCCGGCAGCTTCCGCTTGCACGATGGGAATGTGGCTGGAAGAGCCTTTAGCGTCCAGATGAGGCAATGATGGCAACGGTGTGGAGCAGGGGTTGCAAAGTCACATGACTACAGGGGCCAGGCAGGTGACACTAACAGGCGAACTGGGCCAGGTGAAAGGTCATGAGGATGGGGTGACTGTAATGAAAGTTGGCGACTGTCTGCTACTCAGCTCCTGCCATTTTCCCGCCAACAGGAAGCATGGGCCCAGGGCTGCCAGATCTTCTGATTTTCAAGACAAGGTAGAAAAGCTAATGTTTGCCTGAAGTTTCCTGAGTAAAACACTACGGGGACCACACACAGGGTTGTTGAGGACCAGATATGGCTCCTGGGTCACTAGTTGTGGTCCTTGGTGTAGTGTCAAATGTTTAAACGTAGAGGGTCAGGAAATCGTGTCCTTTTCTGACCTTGTCAATAACTGGTTGTGTTACCCTAGAAAAATCTCATTGCCTTGCTAGGACTCAGTTTCCTTGTGTGTCAGATAAAGTCTTCTAGACTGTACGCACTTTGAGGGCAGTTATGATGTCTGTTTTGCTCACCTTGATACTCCCAGAGTGCAGCAACATGCCTGGCATATCGCAGGTACACAGATGTTTGTTGAATGACTGAATAAGTGAAAGAATGAATAGGCGTCATGCTGTGAGTTCCCACAACCAGTCTCCTGCTTTGTGACCGTCAGTTCTGACCAGTCCTATCCCCCCAGCTCTTTTTCCTTCTGGTCAAAATACAAACCCTGACTCCTGACTCTGTCACTTTCTCCATTTATACTTTATTTTATCCACTTTCCCAAACCTGTTCATTCATCTGTGAAATCTTAAAGTGGCCCCATTGTTCTGGGTTAGGTCCTATGCTGGGCACTGGACACAAAGGGATAAGACAGCGTTAGCCCTGCTCTCAAATAGCATCCAGTCTAGAGAGCTCGAATATCAAGCGAGCATCAAAACAAAACGCAATGGGATCAACTCTCCAAGGTAGATGTGTGCAAGGCTCCATTTTGGTTTACCTTTTAACCCGGCCATCGAACTCACCTAGAATCCTACCTTAGAAAATAGATTCTAGGACTCTGGTGCTGCTACCTGGCTTCAGAAAATTTGTGTCAGAAGTTCCTTTCTGCTCTTTCCTGACAGTTCTTCTCAGCATAATCCTGACTGGCCCAAATCTCCCCTTAGTACCATCTCTGGGGGCTGCTTTCCTTCCAAATGGCTTTTTTTAAAAGAAAAAAAAAAAAACAGGCTAGACAGGTCTCTTATATGTATAAGGAAACTTGATAGAACTGACATCATTTGCCAGAAATAGATAGGAAGCACAAATAGATCAGAAACAAAGCACACTTTGAAATTTCATGTAGATGTTGCTGCTGAAGGGTCCAGGTCTAAGACCCACTCTCCTTTTATTAAAAAAGGAGGTAAGCTAATGATAGAGAGAGAATAGAGATATGTTAGCCCCATACTGAGACACTTTCCTCCTTGGCATAAAGAGACAAAAGAGAAGTAAAATGTTAGTAACGTCCCAATGATGTGATTCAGTATTATTTAATGCCCTGTCCATTTAGCCTCTAAAGTGATCTAGTATATACCAGTGGTACTTACACCTGTGAATTACTCTGACTCTAGAGCGTGTCTGGGTGGACAGAATTAGATATTTGGGCCCTGCTCTGACAGCCACACTTGCAGGAAGATTCCTAGATACTGTAATCATAAGAAGAGCCTCATCAGAGTGCTCCGGTTCACAGGAGCAAGACATCATGGGAGAGGGTGAAATCTGTTTGCTCACACTGACTCTGTGCAAGCCATGTGTGTATAGGCTCAGTTCTGGATTTACTTTACCCCAGGGTTTCTCAATCCCATTGAAACTGGGCAGGTCACTGTGGGGCTCCCAGGTACAAATCCTTTCTGTGTCCTCGTTTCCTGTTTGTAGGAAATAGGCTTCTTTCAGCCTCCCAGACCTTCCCTAGGTTCCTGAGGGCAGACTGATGGTTGCTAATCAGAGAAGGGAGGGAATGCAGAAACAAAGGAGGAGCAGTCGAGAACAATAGTGCAGCCTTGGGGCAGGTCCTGGTTCCTCCTCAAGGGATGCACATAACAATATCTTTGAGTTTTTCTGCAGGTACTAAGACCCCAACCCAGCAACTTCAGGCTGATCACCAAATTCCTCGAACATCACCCTGTTACCTTATCACCAACCAATGAGAAGAAAGTCTGCAAAGAGTGGAAGATGATGAAGACTCTGACCCCCTCCTCAAATGATTCTCCCTTTAAAAACTTTCATGGTCCAGCAGAATCTTTGGAGTTGGTTTTTGGACATGAGTCCACCTTCTCCCCAGGTTGCCAGCCTCCTGAAAAAAGCAACTTTTCCTTTCCAACCAACACTTGTCTCTTGAGTATTGGCTTCCGAGCAGCAAGCAGTGATGCTGTTACCTGAGTTTGGTAACAGCATCACTACTGACTTGGCGGCCAGATAACTCTGGTGGAGAGAGATGGCGTCTTGCACATTACAGAATATTTAACAGCATTCTGGGCTCACTCGTTAGATTCCTCCATCCCCAGTTGTGACAACCCCAAAATGTCTCTATTCCTGGCTAAATGTCTCTAGGTAGGGGTTACAGTCACCCCTAGCTGAGGAGTACTGGTTTAACTTAAACCTAAAAAATTAGAGAGACAATCTGTGGATAAAGGAGTTTGGCCTCCAAAGAGAGGTCTGACTTTTGTCCTCACTCCTGGGAAGTAACCTCTAAACCCTAGGAATTTCCCTCGGTACGATCACCTTTGTTATTCATGCTGGGCCACACCTGATAGTTTATGCTAATTTGGTGACACACGGTGGGCCCTTAGATAGTCTGTGTTAACCAGATGACTCAGGGTGGGGTCTGGCCACACCACCACAGAGCACAAACACGTGATTAGAAGCTCTGAGTCACACAGTATCCTGACCTCTAAGGAGGGCAGGAGGGCTGGAGATCGAGTTCAACCATGTAAGCAACAATGCAATCAGTCATACTTAAGTAATGGAGCCCCAATAAAACCTCTGGACACCACAGCCAGGTGAGCTTCCTGGATTGCCCGTAGGATAAGGCATCTCTAAGGATGACAGAAGCTCTGTGTTTGGAACCCTTACCCTCTGCCACCCACCTGAGTCTGCCCTATCGATCTCTTTCTTTGGCTGGTTCTGAGGCATATCATTTGCTATAATAAAATATAATTGTAAGTATAGCACTTTCCTGAGTACTAGTGAATTATCACATCTGAGGGGAGGCATGGGAACCCCTAAATTCGTAGCCAGCTGGTCTGAAGTGGGATGGCCCTGAGGACCTCCAAACTCATGGCTAGAGTCAGAAACCTTGGGCAAACCTGACATCTAGACGATTACATCCTTAACCTCCAGTTTGACTAATTCCGAGTACAAGTGTAACAGGGTCATGTATTTTTCATCATCAATTTTGTCTTAAAAATCTTTTCTCCAGCAGTTCACCATTGCTCTTTGTGGGGAAGGGCTGTGCATCATAGCTCCAGTTCACCATGAATAACCAGGAGGAGTTTCCAAGGTGGTGAGTCACAGGGTGTGGTGGAAATGGCTCAGATCTCTAAATCATGAGCGTAAACCCTAAGTCTATCCCTTTGTCTGTAATGGTGGTCAAGTCACTTCACCTCTTGAGACTCGCTGTCCTCACATGTAAAATAGTGATGATAGAGCTTTCACTCATTCATTCATGAAGTATTCATGGAGTGTCCACGATGTGACAGGAACTGATTTAGCCCCAGGGATATAGTATCAAACAAGACAAAAATCCCTGCCCTCATGGAGTACGCTTTCCAATAGGAGAGATGGACAACAAACAAATAATTTTACGTGATGAGAAGCACCACAAAGGAAAATAAAGCAGGGTAAGGAAAGACAAAGTAATAGCAAGAGAGGATACTTCTTTCAGTAGAATCCTTTAACACCTCTCTGAGAATCCTTTAACGTCTTGTGCAAAGGCCCTGAGGTAGGCACAAATTTGGCATATGTGAACTATAGAAAAACTTGGCTACTGAAGAACAAATAAAATAAAGCCTACAAAATTAATGAGCTTAGCGCCCGGCACTTAAATGAAAGTGTAAGCATCCATTAGGTGATTCTGCATAAATGCACACTGAATGTTGCTGGAAAACATCCCTGGGAATAAAAATGGTTGAATTCGATTGTGTGCTTACCATATATTTTATATTAATTAACATATTTGATCCTCACAACACCCTCTTGAGGTCGATAACGTTGTCTTCACCATTTTTACAGCTGAGGACACTGAGGCCAGAGTCTTAAGGAAATTGCCGAAATTCACAAAGCTTGTAAGTGACAAAACCAGGAATAGGAACCGGCAGTCATCTCTTGAGTACCCTGCCCCTAACCACTCAGCAGTCCTGCCCATTTTGACAACAGCTCTAATCCAAGATCTGGTCTCCTTTTTCTGACCTCTCAAAACACACTTGGACCTTTCCTGTGAATTTATCATCTGATATATTTATTCAATGAGCATTTATCAAACACCTGCTAAATTGCCGGCCCTTGAACAGGCACTGAGAATATAAAGAATGTGGCCCGGCCCCTATACATGCTGGAGTGTAGGAGTAGAGACAAGTGCAAAATTATAATGCAGTATTTCAAGCCTTGAAATGGCATTTCACTGCCTCATGTGTCTTCCGCTTGTCTTCCCAACAACAATATGTCAGCAGAGGTTGTGTTGTATGAAATTTATTGCTAGTGTATCTGGACATTTTCATAAACAACGGGGAAAATATTACTGGCTTCTGAGAAACAAAAAATTACAGTAGTAGAATTACAAATTTCAAGAAATCTTCAATTATGCTTAGAAGAGACTTTGCTAACCAGGTTTTCTCAGCTGCCCAAATCTTGATTTTTCTCCTTTGACCTTCCCTCTTTATTCGAAAATCTGGCTCACTGGATGAGATACAAAGCTTCCCTTCCTTTTTGCTACTGTTGCATATTATTTCTTCTCTCCCTGGTCCTCAAGCTCATACATTTGACAGGAGTCCTTTCCCCATGGGCCACATGAGAGGAGGTTAAGACATTAACCTCTGTCTCCTTGTTTTATGGTCAAGTAGGATTGTCTGCAAACCACGCCCTGCTGGCTTATCTACTGAGACATGAGGCCCTGTTGCCTTGTTTGATTAATTCTCGAGACTGATTTGGAACTTGTACCTATCTCCTCCACAATCATCAGAGAGGCATCAATTGGTTATTCAGGTGTAGAATCTATTCTGTTCTCCAACTTTACAGCCCTCTCAATCTCTTCCAGAAACTGCAAGGGCTGTTTGGCCCTGGTAGGGCTTTCATTCATCTTGGCTTGAGCAATACATAGGAAAAGAAGCCTAGAATCTGTGGACCTCGTCACCTCATTTCTGTAACTTAGATCTCCACCTCATATATCCGTAAAACATGGATTTTGCTTCCCTTTCTATTATACTTTCCACATTGTCTCCATTCCAACTACGTTTCCTGCGTGCACACACACACACACACACGCATGCACGCACACATACACACTCCTGTTGCCAGATTGTGATTGGCAGTCCACCAGCCAAACCCAGCCTGAAGTCATGTTTTACTCTCCCTGTTCATGTATTTTAAACAGTTAAATTGGAATGCTTTCAATTCCTACTAGGGCTCTCCGGTAATGGTGGGTACCAGAGACCCCATCAATCTTTATTCTCCGGTTCCATTTATGTATCTCACCTGCCTGGTGGCTGGAGGAATCTGAATTTGCAATCTCTTTCTCTAGCCACACAAAACTACTTCCAATTTCCTAACCATGCGACACTGTGTCTTCACCTGATGCCACCACACATGCTGCTATTCACGCTTGGACCCTTTTTCCTTCCCTAGCTAGGGCTAAAAGCTGAGAACGTGGTATGGGTAGGGCACTATGATAATCGTTCAAAATGAAAGAGGGACTGTTGGTATCCCATCTTATAGAAGAGGAAATTCAGGCTTCTGGACATTAGGATAATTGTGTAATATCATACAGCTAATAAATAGTAAATCCCAGATTAGAAATCAGACCATCGGGGCCTCCCTGGTGGCGCAGTGGTTGGGAGTCTGCCTGCCAGTGCAGGGGACGCGGATTGGAGCCCTGGTCTGGGAGGATCCCACATGCCGCGGAGCAGCTGAGCCCGTGTGCCACGACTACTGAGCCTGCGCTCTAGAGACTGTGGGCCACAACTACTGAGCCCACGCGCCACAATCACTGAAGCCCACATGCCTGGAGCCCATGCTCTGCAAAAGGAGAGGCCGCCACAGTGAGAGGCCCGTGCACCGCGGCAGAGAGTGGCCCCTGTTCGCCGCAGCTGGAGAGGGCCCGTACACAGCAACGAAGACCCAACGCAGCCATAAATAAATAAATAAACAAATAAAAAGAAATCAGACCATCAGCTCCCCAAACACACCTCTTTTCCAATAAGTTATCTGTCATTCTGCCTTATTCTACAACACCCAATTCAGATAAATCCCTCCTCTGACTTCTTTGAGTTCCCACGGGCAGAATTAGTTACTCCCTCTTAAGCATCCCCACAGGATTATAGGAGTCTTTGTGAAGTTATCACACTTTATTGCATTTATTTGATTCCATGTAAGTATCCCACTGGACCAGTATTTCTCAGACTTGAAAATGACAAACGTCCCAGAGTACACATCCTGCAGGTTCCCAGGTTTTCCTTGAACCTCAATTTAAAAGCCCTACCCTAGCAAACATAAGTATGTTTAAAAACTACAGATTTCACCTTGTAAAGCCCCTTAGACTATAAAAATATTGAAAACTCCTGCCCATACTAGTCTATGCCTCTCTCGAAGGCAGGGGCCATGTCTTATTCATTTTTAGATTGTTACTGCTCAGCCTCGGACCTGGCCTGGAATGCAGCTTCTGAAAATGTTAGTTGAATAAATGAATGAATGACAATTTGGGCTTCCTAAGAAGACAGGAGCCACAGCTCCTGTTGTTAGGATCAATTAAGCTAAAATGGAAAGCTGAATTTGCAGAGCTAATTCCCCAAGTTCAGTGGCTGCAGTTTATACCAGTCTCATAGCTGAGACAGTTGGACTGGTTTTTTTTGGCCACATCTGCATTCTTCTTGCAACATAGAATTGCACTTCCCAGTCCCAATGACATTTGGCAAGAGTGTGTGACTTACTTTAGCCAATACAATGTGATTAGAAGTGAAATACGTTGCTTCTGGGTGGAAGGCTGTAAGAGCTGGTGAACCATCTGTCATTTTCCTTCATCTGCAACATTCCAGATGGCAGAGGTTGCATGTGCTTACACACCTGAACAAGGATGCCACGGGGCAAAGGCTGGAGCCGACTGCAATGGACAGGAAGCATGGCTGAATGGGAAATGCCCCTTTGCAGTGTTAAGCCACTGATATTTGTTGATTGTTACTGCAGCAAAACTATTTACTTATTCATTTAACAAACATTTATTGAGCACCTAATATGTTCCAGGCTCTAGGCTAGGAGCTGAGGATAGAATGGTGCAAAGTCAGATACGGTCTTTTTTTTTTTTTTAACTTTTTATTTTATATTGGAGTATAGTTGATTAACAATGTTGTGTTAGTTTCAGGTGTACAGCAAAGTGATTCAGTTATACATATATATGTATCTATTCTTTTCCAAATTCTTTTCCCATTTAGGTTGTTATATGCAGTCTTTAATCTCACAGAAGTCATAGTCTATTGGGAAAGACAAATATTTACTAAGGAAAGACATACATTTAAATATACAACGTGACAGATATTTTGAGATGAGAAGTATGTCGCTATGAAATAAACTAACAGAATCAGCTGATCAGAAGTGACTTCCCCCAAGGAATTCACAGTTGAGCAGAGCACTGTAGGAAGAAAAAGAGTGACTAGGTATGGGCTTCCCTGGTGGCGCAGTGGTTGGGAGTCTGCCTGGCCATGCAGGGGATGCGGGTTCGTGACCCGGTCCGGGAAGATCCCACATGCTGCGGAGCGGCTGGGCCAGTGAGCAATGGCCGCTGAGCCTGCGCGTCCGGAGCCTGTGCTCCGCAAGGGAGAGGCCACAACAGTGAGAGGCCCGCCTACCGCAAAAAAAAAAAAAAAAAAAAAAAGTGACTAGGTAAAGGCTTTGGAGGACGGGAGAAGAACAGGTGAGGCAGGGAGCACGTGCAAAGAGCCCAGGACAGGACCCCATGAGTTTAAGGAACTGAATGAAGGCCAGTGATACACCAGTAAGACCAGCTTGGAACTTCCCCACCTTCTGTGACAATCAGACAAGATGGAAGCACGGGAATTCTATCCATGGGTGCAGCTAAGTGAGACGGTGCACATGAAATTACTTAGGACCTGGAAGGTACTAGAACTTAGTAGGTACTTCACAGATGCCAGCTGACTCTGACTCTGTGGCAGGTACCAAATTCCTGACTTCCTGCTTGCTTTTTCTTTTCTTTTCCTTTTATTTTTTCTGTCTTTTTTTTTTTTTTTTTCCAACAGAGACCCTATATCTAACTGCCTTGGGTCCTAAAAGTTTACATCCTCGGAGGGAAAAGAGAGAAAAACAGTGTGGTGCATCAGTTTCCCTGGATATTGCTTCATAAACCCCAATTTCCACTCATAGTTCATGAAAGCAAAGTGTACGTTCCCTGAAGGACATGGTCATGTGATGGATAGAAGCTCTGGTCTTCACTGCCTGAAAATGCAAATTAGAAAGAGAGGAAATGACCTGGTCTTGTGAGCCTGCACACCTTGTGAGCGGCACCCCGGATGATTTGAAAAAATGAGACAGGGGAGCAACATTTTATTAAGTTCTAGGGTACTTTTGGATACTGTCCCTTCTACTTCCCTAACATCCCTAAATTGTACCTGGAAACATTCCCATTTTGCAGATGTGTGCAGAGCCTACAGCAGACAACAGATAAGGAAACAGAGCCACACAGAAATCCCAAAGCTCGTAACTAGTCAAGCTAAGATCTGAACCCAGTTCCATCAGATCCATCAGATCAGAATCTTCCCGAGGCTAACAAAGAAGCTTCAGATTGTGCAAAATTGAAAGCAGGAGTTATAAAAGTAAATACCTCCCGGGGCCTGTGCAGGGCAAATGAGGGGAGAAGCAGCCTGGAAGAAGCAGAGAGGGGCCTGGCGAGCATATGCTTTTTTGAAAAGGGGCAGCTACTAACCGGCCACAACTGGTAATTGCCATGTGGCACTGAGGACAGATCTCCCCATATTTCAAGAGAATCCTCAAATATAGATAATAATGTAAAATCTCTGAGCTGTTAAAATGCTAGCATCTAAGATAGATAGATAGATGGATGGATGGATGGATGGATGGATGGATGGATGGATGGGTGGGTGGGTGGGTGGGTGGGTAGATGGATGGATGGATGGATGGATGGATGGATGGGTGGGTGGGTGGGTGGGTAGATAGATAGATAGATGGATGGATGGATGGTTGGGTGGGTGGGTGGGTGGGTAGATAGATAGATAGATGGGTGGGTGGATAGGTAGGTAGGTGGGTGGATAGATAGATAGGTGGGTGGATAGATAGATAGATAGATAGATAGATAGATAGATAGATAGAAAGACAGACAGAGAGACAAATACCCAGTCTCTGCAGGAACCAAAGCTGTACTGAAGCCTCATTTAACCCAGTGGTTCTCAAGCAGGTGTGATTTTGGCTCCCAGGAGACATTTGTCAATGTCTGGAGACACTCTGAGCTGTCACAACCAGGGGCAAGGAAAGCTACTCTATTCTGGTGGATAGAGGCAAGGTATGCTTGGAAATAACCTACCATTCATAAGGCAGACCCCCATCCAAAAAATTATCCAGCCCCAAATGGCCATAGTGCCAAAGCTGAGAAATCCTGATTTAACCTGTGGTCCCTCAAGGTCTGATCTCTGATTTAAAGGTTTCTTTACCCAGTTAAGTCTTCTCCAGGTTTCATCATCCCTCACAGCTATCCTACGGCAGGGATGGCATGATATTTACTTGCTTTTCATTTGGTTTGCCTCGTTCCAGACCCAGGCTAATTCTTACTAATGCTGAAGGTCTTGAGTTACACTTGCAAATTCAGCTTAATGTTCAAGTGTATAAGAAACAGGAGCAATTCAACTCCCGTCAATAATGTAAACAAAGTCTGGTTTAGATAAACCCCATTACCAGACCTGAAGTGGCCCAGGGCACCTCTGCTACTGCCGATTAGCATAAATGCTAAACACAAACCAATTAACACACTCTAGGCTGCTTATCTCCTGTCACTTAGCGCAGAAATAAAGCCCAACACTAAATACACATATTGATTTGGCCATTAAATCGAGCATCACTCAAAATAAAACTCATTATATTATTGAGTAACAACAGAGTCACCGCAGTTTTCAGGATGGGCTGTATTATTAAGAAATTTCACTTTTCCACTGTTCCACCGATTTCCCAAACCACCCTGAGCACTTCCTCCCAGCGTGGGTCTTACCAGCTCCAGGACAAACCTAGAAAGTAGAGTTCTGCATTCCCCTTAACATGATCTTTGCTTTTCGCCCTCAAAATGTCCATTCAGAAGGGAATCCTTTTTCTTTAAAATGCTATTTCAGCATAGACAAGGACATTTTATGCTTGAAAGAAAGGACATTAAAGGGGAAGACGAACTGGGATATTAAACAACAAATACAAAAAACACAGGCGTTATAATAAAAATGGGTTAACTCTGAACATTAACCACAGGCATTGATCCGATGCTTACGGGCAAAAAAACCTGCAGAAATATCTTCCTTGTTTAGGTGTAAACAACAGACCGAGGCATCTGACAAAAATGTCATCATGAAATCACTTTGAATAGGCATTTTAATTTATCCTGCATCAGGTGCCACGTGCCATATCCTATATTCTATTGTTTCGGCAGCCATCCCATTTTTCCAAAATGAGTTAAATCCCCTCAGTGGGAAACCAAGCCCCAGTGAATGCTTTGTCTTATTGGCCTTCATATCCCATATGCTAGTTTGGCGTGTTTGCATGTAGAGGACACTATTCCATACGGGTAACAGAGACATTGGCCATGAACTGATTGTCTCAAGAAATGCCTGCTTCTAGACGTGCCCATAGAAGTTAAGGGTCTACTTCTTGGGTTGTGTTTTCCCACAGATTTCATTTGTGGGCTCTTTTACCTTTATTTCTAATTGATAGGATTGGACACATGATCTTAGCCCTTGTAAATATCTCTCTCCCAAATGCTGCCCTTACCACAGCATTCCTTTTTTTTTTTTTTTTTTTTTGCGGTACGCGGGCCTCTCACTGTTGTGGCCTCTCCCGTTGCGGAGCACAGGCTGCGGATGCGCAGGCTCAGCGGCCATGGCTCACGGGCCCAGCCGCTCCGCGGCATGTGGGATCTTCCCAGACCGGGGCACGAACCCGTGTCCCCTGCATCGGCAGGCGGACTCTCAACCACTGCGCCACCAGGGAAGCCCACAGCATCCTTGTAAAGTACTTAATAACCAGTGTATTTATCAGCTGCTCTTAACACATGACTCCGGTATGTTACAGATCAATGGTAGAGAGAGAAGTGTACTTACAGCTCAGGGAAGTACACATGAGCCACAGTATCTCCTATTTATCCAACACACCTTACTGATAGAAATTTGTTATACTAAAGAAACTTATTTGTCAGGATGGCAAGAAGCCCTGTCTTAAAACAAAACAAAACAAAACAAAACCTTCCGTGGGGACTCAGGATTACAAAGTGGAGTGAATGTGTGCATTTATCTCCTTTCCCTCCAGAAAGATCATTAAAATGTTAGTAAATACATGTTAAACTCTAATTTCTAGGTTTGTTAAACATGTATAGAAATACATATGGACAAAAAGAACCGGACTGGGACAAGAGTAGATGAGGAAACTGACTTGGCAGGATGGAAAAAAACTGGAACTGAGCACCCACACGGACAGGCATCAAAAAGAAGCAAGAAAATGTGTTCCAAAGAAACATGGAAGGCCCAGAGCGTGGAGGTTCCAGGCAGAAGGAGTGGGCACAGGGCATGGCGCTACATACGGCGTTGTCAGTTGAAAGTCTACTCATCCTACATTGCACTGCCAGGCAACTCCTTCACCTCACTCCAAAACCCCTGTCAGATGTCAAGCTGAAAATACCTCCTACACAAAAGAAACAGAAACAAACACAGTCTGTGACTTCAGAAGGGGGACACAATCAGTGCAGCTCATCCCACTGTCCATAGTGATCCGTTCGGGAATGGCCATACTACCTAGCTGTTCCAGTGAAAGTCACCCTTGGAACTTCTGCTGGAAATGTTAAGCAAAAGGCACATTCCTCCTGCTGGGATTGCTAAACTGGTAGCATCCGAGCCTGCAGTTTCTGGTGGTCACCTTTCCCCAGCGGAAAAACTGCCTGAGAATAAAGTCAACAGGGAAGCTGGTCCAAAAAATGAGAGAGGCAGATTCATGATGGGCTTTGTTTGAGCACCAGGATCCAGCCATACCTGAAGCCAATTATCCCTGGATAAAATCAGCAAACACTCAGTGAGCAATTATTATGTGTCAGCCCCGCTTCTAAGAGATTTATTTATATTAAATCAATTAACCCTCACCACAGCCCTGTGATGAAGGAACTATAATTATCTCTGTTTTACAGATAAGAAAATCATTTGGACAAGTTAAATAACTAGGTCTAAGACTCTAACTCAGGAGGTATGGTTCCAGAGCCTACAAGTTTAAAACATTAGAGTATATAATCCCTGGTTGTTACTTCTGTGAGTCAATAAATTCATTGAAGTCAGTTGGAGTTGGATTTCTGTCCCTTCTATCTGAAAGAGACTTAACCAATGTACTGTCTTGTCTGATAGGAACAAGAAAGAAATCTTTACTGATGGGAGCCTGCCAAGCATGTAAACACTATTTGTGGAAAATGCCTTGACAAACCCTTCTCCTATGAATTGTTTTCAAGTAAGGAATTCTAAGGATGCATCTGGGAATCCAAAGTCCTTTCTCTGGAAACACTGAATAATCCAAATCTTTCTAAAGTCCAAACGTTCAGTAGCTCTTATTTCTGGGTTTTTCCTAAGATCTAAGCCCCACTTTTCCACCATTCCTCTGAATTTCTCAGCTACTCAGATTTCTGGTCAGCAAGGAATTTACCTCTTAACCTTTTCCACTATTTCCGGCTTACTTCCTCTATAATAAACAAACTAGAACTTTGCCCTACTGCCCCACTTGGCCTCATGAGATACATTTTAAGTGTGGTGACTATTTACTGTCCCAACTGCTCTGGAGTAATCTTTAAAAAACAATGTTCACAAGCTCCTAAGTTAGTCACTCTCTGTTTTTATGCCTCCACTTTTCCTGAGTAATCCCAAGGCTTTAATGACCCCCTACACACTGATGGTCCCTAAACTTCTTAGGGAGTTTTGGCTCTTCTGAACACTACACCTATAATCCCAGTTTCCTACTACATACGTGCACCTGGAAATCCCACAGAAGCAGCAACACCGAAACAGTCTCAGTCTCTTCCACGCTGTGCCAGAAACCCCACCCACCTACTCCTCTGCCTGTATTTCAGTTCTATGAATGGTGTTATCATTCATTCAAGATTCTAAAACAGACAACTTGGCTTTTTCATCTTTCTTGCCCTGGACCCCTTGTTCAATTAGTTACCAAGTCCTGAAAACTCTCCCTTAAAATATCCCTCAGAGAAAAAGAAACCCTTTTACACTGCTGGCGGGAATGTAAATTGGTACAGCCACTATGGAGAAGAGTATGGAGGTTCCTTAAAAAACTAAAACTATAGAGTCACCATAGGATCCCGCAATCCCACTCCTGGGCATATATCTGGAGAAAATTCGAAAAGATACATGCACATTTATGTTCATACCTGCACTATTTACAATAGCCAAGACACGGAAGCAACCTAAACGTCCATCGACAGATGAATGGATAAAGAAAATGTTTTTTATATATATATATATATATATATATATATATATATATATAAATGGAATATTACTCAGCCATAAAAAGAAATTACATAATGCCATTTGCAGCAACAAGGAAATACCTAGAGATTATCATACTAAGTGAAGTAAGTCAGAGAAAGAGACAAATATCATATGATACCCCTTTTATGTGAAATCTAAATAAAAATGATACAAATGAACTTATTTACAAAACAGAAATAGACTCACAGACATAGAAGACAAACTTATGGTTACCAAAGGGGAAAGGGGGGAGAGGGATAAATTAGGATTGGGGGATTAACATATACACACTACTATATATAAAATAGATAACCAACAAGGACCTACTGTATAGCACAGGGAACTACATTCAATATCTTGTAATAACCTATAATGGAAAAGAATCTGAAAAAGAATAAATTTATATGTATATATGTATATATTTACACACACACACATATATAACTGAATTACTTTGCTGTACACCTGAAACTAACACAATACTGTAAATCAGCTATACAATTAAAAAATAAATAAATAAAGGGGAAAAAGGAAAAAAATTCCTCAGAAACATCCTCTCTTCTCTTCCCTCATTATTTCTTGGCCGAACTATTGCCGATAGCCCCCTCTATCTCCCCTCACCTCGAGGTCCTTTCCATCCTAATCTGCCCTCCCCACTGTAACCAGCACAATCTCTCTTCAAAAACCATGTCGGTGGGCTTCCCTGGTGGCGCAGTGGTTGAAAGTCCGCCTGCCAATGCAGGGGACACGGGTTCGTGCCCCGGTCCGGGAGGATCCCACATGCCGCGGAGCGGCTGGGCCCGTGAGCCATGAACGCTGAGCCTGCGCGTCCAGAGCCTGTGCTCCACAACGGGAGAGGCCACAACAGTGAGAGGCACGCGTACCACAAAAAAAAAAAAAAAAAAAAAAAAACCATGTCGGAGCCTTGGATAAAATGGCACAGTAGATGCAAGCAGTCGGGAAGCCCTTTCTTGAATCCCTTTAAAATGCCCTCAAACAACCAATGAGAGGATGGTGTGATATCTTTGCGAACAGGATAAAATCAATTACATTCTGAATCAGGGCCGAGTTTATATTAATTGCAGCATCTTTTGAAATGGATTTTAAAACATATTATATCACAAGCTTATTGAAAAATCTCTACTACTTTGTTATTGCCTAAAGAAAGATAAATCCCAGTATTTTTTAGACTTTTTATTTGGAACTAATTTCAAGCTTAGGGAGAAGTTGCAAGAATAAAAACAGCACAAAAAATACCTGTACTCAGATTCACCTATTGTTAACATTCTGTCTCTTCTGCTTTATAATTTGTCCTATATAAATATTCACACGGACTGTTATTTTCCACACCAATTTTAGAGTACATGTACACATAGTGGTCTTTTACCTTTAAATAGTTCAGTGTCTATTTCTAAAAATAAGAGGTGATTTTATATATCCACAGTACAGTTATCCTCTTCACTAAATTTAACACTGATTCAATATTTTTATCAAATCTACCATCTGAATTCCAATATTGTCAATTGACCCAATCCAGTCCTTTATTGCTTTTTCCTTCCCTCAGAGATTGCATATAGTTGTTATGTCTCTTTTCTCCTTTAATCTGTAACATTTCCACAACCTTTCTCTATCTTTTATTACACTGACATGTTTTGAAGAATACAGTCCCTTTTTTTCTTTTAAACAGAACTTCCCTCACTTGAGGTTTGTCTGATGTTTCCTCATGATTAGATTCAAATTGACCACTTTCCCATTGAATATCACATAAGTATACCCTGTCCTTCTCAGGGTAATATGTCTAGGAAGCCCAAATATTTCCAGTGCGGCATTCAGGGTCTTTACATTTTGACTCTCCCTAGAGTCCACACACCCACTGAACCCTACCTGCCTGACCTCCCAGAGACCAGCCTTTGGAGAATCTGTTTACCCACCCATCATCCATTCCTTTGTGGAATGCCCTCCCCAAATTCCTTATGAACGCTGCTCAATCCTCTTGGTTTTCATAGGGTAGATCCCACCTCTCTTGTTCCAGAGATATCATCTGGGACCAGGAATGGCCAACAGGTCCCTCCTCTCCTTAGACACAGAAATGCAATCAAGGATGGGCACATATCACTAGGGAGAACAGTATGGAGGTTCCTCAAAAACTAAAAATAGAATTGCCATACGATCAAGCAATCCCACTCCTGGGCATATATCTGAACAAAACTGTAATTCGAAAAGATACATACACCGCAATGTTCACAGCAGCACTATTTACAATAGCCAAGACATGGAAACAACCTAAATGTCCATCGACAGATGAATGGATAAAGAAGATGTAGTATACACACACACACACACACACACACACACACACAATGGAATACTACTCAGCCATAAAAAAGAATGAAATAATGCCATTTGCAGCTACATGGATGGACCTAGAAATTATCATAGTAAGCGAAGTAAGTCAGAAAGAGAACAACAAATACCACACGATATCACTTATATGTGGAATCTAAAATATAACTCAAACGAACTTATCTACAAAACAAAAACAGACTCACAGACATAGAGAACAGATTTGTGTTGCCAAGGGGAAGAGGGGTGGGGGAGGGAAGGATTGGGAATTTAGGCTTAGCAGATGCAAGCTATTATATATAGAATGGATAAACAACAAGGTCCTGCCATATAGCACAGGGAACTATATTCAATATCTTGTGATAAACCATAATGGAAAAGAATATGGGAAAAAAATATATATAATACTGAATCACTTTGCTGACCACCAGAAACTAACACAACATTGTAAATTAACTATACTTCAGTTTAAAAAATACGATGCACACATATCCCAAGTTAGGCCATCTTGGACTTTCTCCGGACCTCTTAGGACATCTCTTTTCTTTGAGCTTTGTGAATTATGAGAGCACATATGTTTGGATTTGTGGAGGAAGAGCATCTTACCACAGTGTAGAGAGATCCTTCTTGAGAATGAGGGAAAATGTAGCTGTAACCTGAAGTGAGCATATGAGAAAGAAAAAGACATAAAGAGATATGTGATGGCCTCATTGAAGCACCTGATTCCTGCCATGCCTGAAGTCTTCATTACCCAGGACTTTTCTGTTACTTGAGCTGGTAATTTCCTGCGTTGGTTAAGCTAAAAGTGGGTGTCTGTATCTTGCAAACTGTGTCAGACTGACTTTGTCACCTTTTTCACACTAGTCTGTGTTGCCGATGTCCAGCATGGTAACAGATTGGGCAATAGTACATACATTTACTTTTCAACATTGTGTACATTTATCTACAGACTAGATCAGCATTTCTTAGATTCTGTGTTCACCTATTGCTGTGCTGACTGTTCAATACTGCTCATGAGTAGCCTGACAGAAGAGATGAGTACATAACTATTTAAAATTATATTTCAAATTGAAAGTTCAACATGAATTTTTGAGAGTCCTTAGGATGTGTCTAAAGTAGTTATCAGAGGAAAACTCATAGTTCTAAATGGTATGAATTTTAAGCTACACAAATGAAAATAAATTACACTTAAGGATCTAGAAAAAAGAACAAGATATGCGCAAGGAAAACAGATGGCAGCAATTTAAAAAGATAAAAGCAGAAACTACTAGATTACAGAGTAGAAGAAAAATACTTGAAATGATGAATACAATCCCAAACGTGGTTTTCTGAAAAACCACCTGCTCATCTAATCAAGAGAAGAAGAGAAAAATGTGAGTTAACAATATTGAAATGAGAATGGAGAAACAGTGTCAGATGCAGAGGCAATTCCATTATGCAAGAAAGAAATATATGCTCAGAAAGATTCAGAAGTGAATTATATTAAAACTTCAAGAAAAAAAAAATCTTGTGCCATTTAACCTGTTATAGAGCATCCTGTTAGAAGCATAATGTGATAGGTGCTCAGAGAGAAATCGTAAACACTTATCAGGGCACTTCAGAAGGAGCCTTTTGCTAGTTCTCAAAGCTTGAACTTCCTGCTCTTGTCCATCAAATGGACGAGAGCAGGAAGTACATCCCAGACAATGGGAATCTGGGGAGAAAGACTTGCATTATGAACATATGGAGGAAATAACTATTCCTCAAATGGCACAAGCCTGGGAAGAGTGAAAATAAAAAGGATTAAATGTCAGGACCAGGAATGAAAAATATTCTGATAAATTGGAGTCGTGGAGCCGATTTCTAAAAATACCTGGATATGGTACTGAACTTTGGTAGATCGGCCAGGAAAGCAGTCACACCTGTGATATCAGTTATGCAACACTAACTCACTATAACTCAGAAATATGATGTGCGTAGCAAAAACGTGAAGTAACCTGACGTTATGTTGCAGAAGTATACTATCTCGAAAGAAGAAGATGACAGTCTCCGTCTACAGTACAAGTCAGTACACTTGGACATAGTGCTCAGTTTTAAAGAAATATCAACTTTTTTAAAAAAGAAAGAACATGTCCAGAGGAAGACTAGGATAATTAGGAGTCACTTGATGGAATCTATTGTTCTGCTTTTTCTCATTCTTTGGGGAAAAATAATTCATTTCTCCTTGCAGAAGCATTCGCCATTACCCTCCTCCACACACACATACACACACCATCCTTAGCCCATGTTGGGCCTTAAATTCGTCCAGAGCAGTGGATACATGATCCAGGCATGCCCAACCACAGCCTTTATCCTCTTGGAAAAAAAGGAGCTGATTAGTTTTTAGGCTCATGATCACCAAATTAAGTCAAGAATTGAGTTGGAACTATTAGAAAAATATTCACTTCTTGCTGGGACTGCTGAGTGGAGAGGACATAAGTCTGGGGCTACTAGGGACACTGTGACCACGAAGCCAGTGGAGAAAGCATCATTGATAAGAGATGGAAAGAGACAGGTTCCTGATGCCATTAGTGAGAACCTTGGTCCAGTCAGTATGAACTTTTCGGTTATGTGAATCTACAATGCTCTTTAACTAGTTTGAGTTCAGTTTCTGTCATGCACCACCGAAAGATTTCTGGCTAGTTCAGCATGCCATATGAGAAATGATTAAAGGAACTCTTGATTTAAAATTCAAAGGACACACAGAGACCATTACTGCCCTCTTTAAACTCTCAAAAACCATTTCACTGAAATCAAGACAAGGTAAGGATGACCTGCATCGCTAGTATTATTTTGCATTTTCCTGGAAGTTTTAAGAATACAATAAGACAAGAAAAATAAATTAATTTCTGAACTACTGGATAAGAAGAGAACATTTTTTTCCTCTTTGCTGATATGATTATCTAAATAAACCATTTTGGTTTGACAAAGTGGCTGGATGGAAGATAAATACACAAAATCAGTACATTTTCTAAATCAAGTACTAACTAGAAATGAAAATGGAAAGAAAATTCATAAACATGATAAAAGAAATACTTAGAAATGCATTAAACCCAAAGAATATGAGACTTAGCTAAAGAAATCTGTAAAACTGTATTTAAGAATATCAAATCTACATATCAATAAGTGGGAAGATATAGTATGTCCATGGATGGGATGACAATATATTATATCAGTTATTTGAAAATTACCTTATTAATTCAATGTAATTTCAATTGGATACCAAATTTTTGTTAATTTTATAAAATGATATTAGTTTTTATATGGAAGAATAAATTTCCCAGAATAACCAAAAATATGTCAAGAAGAATAGTGAGAAATGACTTGCCTTGCAAATTATTAAAACATATTATGAAATTACCGTAATCAAAACAATGTGGTATTGAAACAAAGAAATAAATAGATGGGGGGGTGGCAGTAATGAGCCCTGAGACTATATATATATCTCCAGTAACAAAAACATAGTTTTATTTAATAAATAGTGCTGGCATAACTGCTTATTATCTAGAAGAAAATGGAACCCATTATCTTATACTGTATATTAAATTTTTGACAGATTAAAAATTTTAATGTAAAGAAATAATAATCCAGTTAAATCCTAGGTTATAATTAAAAATTATATGCATACCTCCAGATATTTAAACCACACAAAATACCCAGAAGCTATAAAACTCTCTCCTAACACTTTATCTTGCCCTCAGTCTTATCCCAGTCCTCTGGTGGAGAAGGATGGATGCAAAGCAATCACATAACAAATAGAGGATTCTTAGAATCTATGAAGGTATCAGGGGATAGTGTTGTCCCCACCAATGCCTGCAGAGAATTGCTATAACTAATAATTAGAAGGCTTTTGGTCCCAAATTTTATCTGGGCTCTGATCACATTTCTTTGCTAGTTCTCAGCCAAGGAAAGAATTTCCTGTATCATTATTTATACTGATTATCTCCTGGTCCATCTTATCTACAAATATACCCTTTTTTAAAAAAGGAGAAAGAACAAATCAACTAAAGCAAATGTGCTTCTTAGCAAGGTGACAGTCACTTTTTGAATACATAATCCTGGTAGACTCTAGGGAAAATGGAAGTGGGAGCATCAGAAGAAGAGAGAAAAATTCACATTTACTGTTCACCTACTATGTGCAAAATACTTTCAATATCAGAAAAAAAACAACCAAACAAAAAAACCCAGTTTGTGTCATTACCCCTGTCTTATAAATGAGGAGACTACCACTCAGCAAGTTGAAATAACTTGCTCAAGGTCACTGTGGTAAGTATCCTGATGTATTTTCCCACCTGTTCCCTCCTTTCAGCACTCTGATTTCTCTTTGAGAAATCACACACCCCCCTTCTCAGTCCTTGTGTATCCAGGGATGGGCACATGGCTGAGGCACAGACAATCACTTTGTTTCATCCCCTCACCACAGTGATGGGCTAGGCATGGGACTCTGGTCAGTCCTATTAGTGCAATTAAAAATTTTTTGTAACTGTTGAAAAACATAAGTTTTTGAGCTGGTAGTTGAGCTGGTAAACTGTAGGCCTGAGCTGCCCTGTGGACAGAGCCAACCTAAGAACTGAGCTGGACAGATGAAGGCTTTTTCAGGAACTAGGGCAAGAGACAGAGTCTTGATTGTACAGTTTGAGCCCCTGGATCTAGCTATACCTGAAGCAAATGCTGCTTTTGAATTTTGCAGGTACATAGACCAATAGATTCCTGTATTTACTTAAATCACTTCACATTGGGCTGCTGTCCCCTGCACAGAAAATGTCTTGATTAATTGAGTCACCACAGAGCTAAGAAGTGATACAGCCAAGATATAAATGTCTTTCTTTCTGACTCCAAAGGTCATAATCTTTCCACAACGTCATGCTTCCTAGAAAAGCACTATTTATTAGCTGGAGAAAAATAGTACACTTCAAAGAATCTGCTGTGATACCTGACACATCCTTAGCCTGCTGTGAAAACTACACTGTCTTTGATGAATGGGATTAAGGAAGAACATTCTGGGAAAGTTGATGTTAATGTGATTTAAATTGTATTGAAAAAAAACAATGAAGTCTGGTTACCAACGATTTGGCTGTTACTTGGGGAAAAAGCACATGTTGAAGAGGAAAGATCAATGGACTCTGAGTAAAAAGAACAAAAAGGTAATTCTGGTTTCACCATTCAGCTGTGTGATTTTAGGCAAGACGGGGGGTAGTTCTCTGAGCCTTAATTCTTTCTCTTCCTCCTGGCAGAGATTTTGTAAAATGAAAATAAGATCTTGGCTGTTAAAGTACTTTTATTTTTTTAATTGTAAAGGGCTATAAAGTAATACTATTAAATTTGCTGGGGTATTTGAGTACAGTTTAGATTTCCAGTGCCTTTATTACAACATATAATAACGAGTCTTTAGACTCAGCATTAAAAACAAACAACATATTTAAAGAAATGAATATTGGTTAAAAAATAAATAAGTAGGATCAAGTTAATTACATTTACTAATAGAAGACATTAGCTCAAAGGCAGTATTGGAAAGATAAAAATGGTGACTCATAAGTAAACAGCATATATTATATTGTCTTTCCAATATTGTATGAAATGGTAAGATATGTAGATAATGTAAATAAGATAAAATGGGCAAATAAAGAGAATAAATGTTATAATAAGACTGAAAAACTAAATCTAAAAGATTAAAAATACCAAACAAGACTACGTAGAATAAAAATTAAAACATGATTAGGTCATAATAGGAAAAAGAGGAAGATATTACAAAGCTAAGAGAGTTAAGTAAAACAACGTACATAGAGGAATAGAGAGATTCTAAAGCCAGACAACTACCTGGATCTGTACCTGATATTTACTGAGTGCATAGTATGTTCCCAGAACTAGGTATTTTATATCCTAACAGTAACACTGTACGCTCGGTATTAACATTCCCATCTTGCAAACTGGGGAGCCGAGGCCTGCAGTGCAGGTGTGCCATGGTCTCACAGTAGGTCCAAGTGCAGCTGAAATGGGAACTCCAAGGTTTGATTTCTAAAGCACATTTACTTTGCCCCACACTGCCTCTAAAACAGCTGTGGCTACCTCTCAGCGCCCCCCAAAGGTTGCCTCTAGGTGTCATTGGGATTTCAAGACAGAATTAATATCTTTAGGGTGTGACGGACGTAAATGCACAACGGTGCCCACGATCCACCCGGCGTTATTCCAGTAACCAGCCCATTCTTCCCTTGGGAAACCATCCAACCACACTCTCGCATCTCAGCTCTGGGCGGGGCACCGAACCTAGGCCTCAGCCAATCAGGTTATCGCATTCCTTTCCCAGCAGTGATTGGCTCCAAGGTGGTCAGATGACCCAAGCCGGGCCAATCGGAGCTGTAACCTCAGATTGCAGGGCTTCCGTTGGAGCTCACAGAGAGTTCGATTTCTCATCCCCACTCATCCCACACCCACCTACCTCGATTAAAAAAGAAAATAAGAAGTTTCCCACTGGCGGAAGCCATCTATCCACCCCAAAGGGGACGGCCTGCCTGGGAATGGGCCGCACAGAGTGCAGGACGCAGCTGAGCAGTGCAGAAAGAACGACAACGTCCTCAGGGCTCAGCTTTATCCTCAGTCACGCTGAACCTGAAGTAAAATTACCCCTGCACCTTGCAAGTACCTGAGCCAGCGTGCCCGGCGGTTTCTCTTCCTTACAACCTAAAATTTACAGAGACATCAACTTGAAGCCTTGTATCCCTATTGTGAGAAGCCATGAAGGAAACCAAGAACGTTTCTCACCCCTAGCCTCAAAGTCCCAACAAGATGCTGACTCTAATCTGGGGCTATGGGTGTCACTGTCAGACTGCTATGGTTCTAACTGGGAGCTCCCAATAGACCTCAAACGACTTGGATGTTTCCTTTGAAGATTATGTGGCTAAGAAGACGACAAATTCCCTTTTGTGGGTTTTAGTGTGAAGAGTCAGATAATCCTGGATTCAAATATTAGCTTTGTCACATACTAGAGGATGATCCTTGGGAAGTGAGTGGCTTGTCCCTACCTCTGTGTCTTGATACATATTCCTCTACCTGGAACACTTTTTCCACCCCTCTTCACCACCCCCTCCCCTTTGCCTGGATTAGCCCTGGTCATATCCAGATCTCAGTTTAGACATCACTTCCTCCAGGAAGCCTACCGTGACTTCCTTGACTAAGGTCTAAATCAAGTTCGCCTTAACCAGATTCTCAAAGCACCTCCATTCTTTCCTTGCCCTAGCACTTGTCTCCCTATAATAATCATAATAATCATAATCAAAAGATAAATATCTAGGTCTCCCCCCAGGATAGAAACCCCATGAGGCAGGGAATGTGCCGTAGTATTCACCATCGGATCCTCAGGGTGAACTAGCACAGTGCAGGAGTTTTGATGAATGAACAAATATCTTAGCCTTTCCATTTTCTCATCTGTGTAATGGACATCATTGTAGCCAGAATCATAGGATCGCTTGGTGATTTAACTCCAGGTGTAGACAGCCCATCACGTCTGGCACACACTGGGTGCTCCATAAATGTTAATTCCCTTCTACTTCATTTACCCTTTCCAAGACATTTGTTTCTTATGGAGTCATTCTCTGCTAATCACTAACTTGATCTCCCTGAACGCCATTAATAAAGCTAATAAAATCCTCACTATTTCTTCAGGAGACCATGACAACTCAAGGGTTAATAATAATCTGTCTCAGCTTGCCAATAATTCCTGGGTCACAATCACCACAGAAAGCTCTTTTTTTTCTCAGTAGCTGTCAACACAGAAATAAAGTGATTAAACGTGTTAAATATCAGATATAATAAATGGCACCAATATAAAACTTAATGCCCCTAATATTTCTTTTGAGTTGCTACCTTTTGCATTAATTGAAGCAAGAAATGTTCCACTTAGTTAAAATATCTACTTAGTATCCTGCACATAAACATATCTGCAACCCGAGCTCACTGGTTCAGTGGGTTTAAATTAGTTGGTATCAATGTTATTGATGATACGAGGATTCCGAGAGCATGCTGAGGCCGTAATGAGGAGGCCGATGCTTTAGGTTCTCGTATTCTCCACAGGCATGGACACAGTTCTGTGGACGTGTGTGGGTGAGATGACTGCAGGGCCTTACAGGAAAAGTTACAAGGCTTTTTACAGAGACCCAGTAGCATCATAATGGATCCTTTGCTGAAATGAATAGCGCCTGCCCTGCTATGTGCCAGAGGCAGGACGACATTTTTACTGAACGTCTATTATATATGAGGCAATGGGTATCACAGTGGTTAAAGGCACTGGCCCCAGAGTCAGGCAGATTTGGGTTTGAATCTGCCTCTGCCACTCCCTACATATCCATGAGCACAACACTTTCTCTCTCAGATCTGCTGTTTCTTTATCTGCAAAATGGAGCTAAGAATAGCACCTGAGTCACGAGGTTACTGTGAGGATTAAATCCACAGTGACTGGCACGTGCCAGAGGCTAGGCATTATCATTATCACAATACTTGTGTGATGTAATTTCATCTTCACACTGGTCCTATCAGAGTGCATTATCCTACTAGAGGGCTCACTGAATTTAGAGCCAAAACATCTGGGTTCAAAAGTTGTTCAGAATGGCCAAAATCCAGAACACTGACAACACCCAATGCTGACCAGGACGTGCAGCAACAGAAGCCCTCATTCATTGCTGCTGGGAACGCGAAACGGTACAGCCACTCCGGAAGACAGTTTTGACAGCTTCTTACAAAACTAAACGTACTCTTTACCACACAATCCAGCAGTCACACTCCTTAGTACCTTCCCAAAGGAGTTGAAAACTTATATCTACACAAAAACCTGCACACAGATGTTTATAGCAGCTTTAGTCATAACTGCCAAAAGCTGGAAGCCACCAAGATCCATTCCTTCAGTAGGTGAATGGATAGATAAGCTACGGTACATCCAGACAATGGAATATTATTCAGTAATAAAAAGAAATGAGCCTCAAGCCATGAAAAGACACGGAAGAACCTGAAATGCATATTCCTAAGTGAACGAAGCAAACCTGAAAAAGGCTACGTACTGTATGATTCCAGCTACGTGACATTCTGGTAAAAAGGCAAAACTATGGAGACAGTAAAAAGATCAGTGATTGCTGGGGATGGGGGAAGGGGAAGGAGATGACTAGGCAGGGTACAGAGGATTTTCAGGGCAGTGAAACTATTCTGTACAATACTACAGCAGTTGTTGTATGTCACTATAAATTTATCCAAACCCACAGAATGCACAGTACCAAGAATGAACTATATTATGGACTTTCAATGATTAAAAAGAAAAACGTCCGAGAGACTAGGTAGCTGTGTCACCTGAGACCATATATTCACTCTCTCCAAAACTCCATGTTCTTATCCGTAAAATGGGAATACACAACCCAGATGAGGTCACTATGAGTTTAAATGAGGTCATGCATTAGAAAGTCTCTGGCTCAGGGTAGGTGGTCAACAAGTCAGTGTTAGACTCAAGACTAAAAAGCATCCGCAGTCCCACTGGCCTCAGCTTGGGGTAGGGGCATCTGTTTCCAGAGGCACAGCCTAGGATGGTGGGGATCGGAGGGAGGCACAGAGCCAGCGCCGACGGAAGGAAGCCAGAGTCGTTTACATTCCTAATTACAGGAACCAAGGCTTCAGCACAGCCAGGTGTCATTCCAACAGACAAGGTTAATAGGACGTGAACCGGCCAAGCTGCCGCCACTCTGCTCGTGGAGGACGGGCGTGGAGGCGAAGCTGGCAGCCGGGCCACGCTGGTCAACTTCACCTGCTTGGAGGCATGGGTTAAAATTCAATCTTGCAGATCCTGAGTTTCTCCTACAACCTGCTCAAGGTTGCTGTAGGTCTGTTTCACAAAAAGGCACTGTCACAGGGCGGGGTGGCGGGGGAGCCAGGGTCAAGTCAGATATCTGGCCAGGGGTTTCAAACAGTGTCCTCTTTCCCCTCCAGCCGTGAAGTTCAGGGAGGAAAAATGCATGTGGCCGTTAAGGGCACAAGCTTCAGAATCCAAACCCTGGGGGAGATCCCACCTCTGCCATCTGCAAGTGGTGTGAACAGCAGCAAACCATTTAACTGTTTCGGAATTCAATTTCCTCATCTGTAATATGGGAATAACCCTTTTAGAGTTGTTGGGAAAATAAGCTACTTACAGGCACATGGGAAACTAGCTCAATAAATATTAGTGAAAATGATTAGCAGTATTGCTTTAACGGGCTACCTGGGCAAGTTCTGAGCCCGGGCATCCCTCAGTCCACAGTCTGCGCCCTGCCAGCCAGCAGACGCTTTAACCAGACCGATTAACAAACTGTTTCTGATCAATGATTTATGGCTTATGTTTCCCTGTTAATGAGATGTAATTGCCAAGCCTGAGATGTACCACGACCGCCGTCTGAAAATTACATCCCGGGTCCCATAAGAAAAGCTGCAGCCACACGCCGGAATGTCTTAGGATCAGAGGCAAGCGCTGCAAGGCCTCGCCTTCGAGGCGCTTGTTCTGTTTGAAGGTGGAAGAGGCGCTCCTCGCCAGTGTATTTTCTCCATAAAAATTAACGCCGTAACAGGACGCCAAATGGTTTCGGCTAATGTGCTTCTGAATGAGGACTAAATTTTATTCATAAGCATCCGTGTCAGGACGAAAATAACATTTTTATGGACACTGTGAGTATAAACAGCAGTGCTGACTCAACCAGGTCTGCCACTGAATTGCCTTGTTTCCCTCCGGGTGGCCGTTCAGACAGCAGGGGACTGGAAATGAGAGAGCCTGGGCTGGGGTCCTGCCTCTGGGTTCTCCTGTTCTGAGATATTGGAGGCAAATTAACCAGAAACAAAAATGAAAACACAGCACCCCCGACCTTCCGGCTCATCATCTAGAAAGCGGGGATAATAATAAAACCAACTTCAGACTGATGTTGCAGATATAAAGCTCACTTATTCATTCATCCATAGTTCCAGTTTCCCATCTGGATTCTGGGCACACAGCAGTCATCAAAAGAGAAACAACCTTGGTCTCGTGCAACTTACGTTCAGACAATAGAAAGTGAATAAGTATACTGGATACTCTGCTAAGGAGATGTCGCTGCTAGTGAGAAAAATTAAACAGAAGAAGGAGACTGGTCATGCCAGTGGGGGTGGAGGTTGCAGGCAGTTTTAAAGAGGGTGGTCAGAGAAGGCCATCCTGAGAAGATGACACTGAAATAGCCCCGGAAGTGGGGGGTCAGTATAGATCAGGAGCAGAGAGCCAGACTCACACAGTAAACATCCAATAAATGGTTGCTATTGCTGTTGTTGAGTTGCTGCTGTCGTTACGGGGAGAATGCTGTGAGAATACCCATGTGAGAGCTTTCAAAACTGCAAAGAACCATGCAACCTAAGTCAATGGATTCGTGCGTGTAAATGTCCAAGGAGACTTTTGTCACCCTTTCCTGCGATAGAGATTAACCTTAACATGGGTGCCCTGGGCAGGAAAAGCTGCCCTTGCCTCCAGGAAGACCAGAGTGTTGTGACTCATTTGTTTAACAGTGGGTCCCCTCTACCTCCTAGAGCATGCCACTCAGAGATTTGCCCAGGGACTAAAGAAGGCCAAGAGATGTGGGGAGAAAGGCGAGGAGCCTTGACTTTTCAGTAACTACTTGAATTCTTGAGGGTACTTAGGGATGCAGGAGTATGCTACCTTGTCATATTAGCCTGTGAATTTCTAGAGACTCTCTAAAGTTAAAAGTTCTAGATTGTGATTTCCACCTTCTGGAATCAAAGGACCAAAACTCAAACCTGCACTTTGAAATTTCTTAACTGTGTGATGTTAGAAAATGTCACTTACCCTAAAATGTGGATTGAAAGAGTAGCTTATGAGGCACAGAACCAGTACGGGGGTAGAAATGGGACCTAAATGCAGGTCTTTCTGACTCAACATCCCACGCTCATATGGATTTAGGATGGTGAGAACATATCTCTAGTAGAAGCATGAGGAAAGACTCCACACAGTTTGACCCTGCCTTAGCCATCTAACTGCACTTCCTTCCAACAAAAATTTCTGATAACAGGAAGGCCGTGAACTTGGGATTCAGAGAGAGTTATACTACACGAGTTACTTACCTTCATCTGAGAAGGAAGAATCAAACCAACTTTATGTCATTGAAGGGATTAAAAATTACATCAAACATTTATTGAGTATTAATATGATACAGACGCAATGCTAAGCATTTTAGGGACACTACCAGCTTTAATTCTTAGAGCAAAAGTATTATTATCCCCACTTTGCAGAACAGGAGACTGAGCCTTAGAAAGTTAAGATTCTTCCCAGTGTCACATAGCTAGAAAATGAGGATTAAACTCAAGCAGTCTGACTCCAGAGCAAATGCAATGAATCCCTTAAAGGAGCTAGATCACTTCTGGGTACACGGTAGGTGCTTCATCAAGAGACACTAGTCCTAACCTTTCTGTACAGTGAAACCCTATCCTTAGTGCCTATATACACTGTTTCTCCTCCCACTTCTAGGCCTTTGCTTAGAAGGGTCTTCCTGCCTAAAGGGCCTTTCCTGATTCTCTCCTCAACATAGTATCTGCCCACGTTTATCACAGTTAAAGGGAAGATCCACTTCCTCGTGAAGCCAGCAGAAATTGTGATGGGATGAGTGGGTCGATCTTAAACTCCAAACACTCTACCTGCAGTGCAAGTACAGTACAAGTTTTTTGTTTGCCTGTCTTTTTTGTTTTATTGCCTGCCTGTGTCTCTTTACCTCTTTTTCTAAAAATCACCCCAGTTTTCTTTTGAGGGCATCTTCACATCCAAATTATCAGTCCAGGTGGTTTATCTGAAATAACTCCAGGCTCCAGGAATGACACACCACCCAACCTAGGTCACCCAGTGTACCTCAGAGTGTCTACCAGAAATATATTGGGATACATACAATTTTCATTCTGGGATGACCAAGCTGGTCATGTGTAATGCCCAGGGAGATGCCCACGCCCATCTTTTCCCTTACTGAGGACAGCCTTGGTAAGAATAAGAGTAAAACAAAAGGAGACAGATACCCGATTGTATTGTTTGAACCCCTTGATCCAGCCATACCTGAAACAGTTACATGATCCCATACATCTATTTTTTTTTTCCTATGGCCATTTTGAGTTGCGTTTCTGTCACTTGCAACTAAAAGACTCAATGCACACAAATTCTTTAACATTTTAGCTCTGTAGCCTAACCCTTTTGTAATTTTTTATTACAAAAAAATGTATTGTTACCTCAGTGATCTTAGAGACTCTGTAAAGACAGCAGCAGATTCCTTTCCCAAGTCACTAAGAACCTGTACGACAGTCAAGGGTACCTGGTGACTGATCACATTAATTAGAATAACCTATATAGCAGCCTTGGGTTTTTATGCTTACAGCATCTACGGTGTATGGACAGAGATGGGAATGTGAAGTCAGGTTCTAGAACTGGTCCCATAGTTTACTGTGTGACCTTGGCAAAGTCCTTTCACCTATCTAAGTCTCAGTGTCCTCATATAAACTGGAGAAAATAATAGAAAATAACAATGTCTAGGATATTGGGTGTAAAAGTGAAGTGATAAGACTCATTTCTTGAGAAAGGCAAGCAGTTTCTCCTACTTCTCTTCCCTTTTCCTTGGCCCCTAACTCTGTCTCTACTGACACAGGCAAATGGACCTATTCCAGGTATGTGAACAAGTAGAAATTAACTTATCCAAACAGACATGCCAACTCTGCTTGGAAACACAAGGGAAGCCTGTTGGACTGGTTCATACCATGGCAACAGGAAAGGCATCAGCCATCACCTACCACAGGGCTCTTGTGTAAATTACATGATGCTTGGGAAAATCATTTGCAAACTGCAAATCACTATATGAATGTGCACCAGGAGAACCAGGTAACTAAAGGGTACAAGCTTTCTGGAGGTCAGCAAGCAAGGGGCTATGAATCCTCCTCAAAGTTCAAACAAATCCCTGAGTACATGTTCTCTTTTACTGGGTAAATAAAGTGCAATAAAATGCAAAAAAAAAAAAAAAAAATTCACGGAGTGTCTTCTAAGTGTTGGCCGTTATATTGAACCTTAACGTATATCTCTAATCATCACAATGATTAGAGGTATGTACTGAGTCCTGACTATATGCTCCTTCCTAGAGGAATGAGAATAAAGAAATGGTCCCCAGAAACTCAGACCAGTGGAAGAAAAGAACGTGTGAACAGTCACACAAAGAGAGGTCTGTTCAGGGAACTAAATGAGGCCCCCATGTAGTAGATACTGTCAGTTCTAGTCTATATATATTCCTGGGACCCACTAGCCAGAACCACTGGCTGATGGGAGTTGGTGTACAAATGCCCCAGCTCCCTCACCCCTTGGGTGGAATCACCTTGAAGTTCAAGTTCAACATTCGCTCCCGGAGTTCACAGTGGTAACTTACCCATTATTGGATGCCTTCCCTGTCTTCTTGCCCTTCCCCACTGCCCTACCTCCGTTTCCTGGAATCATTTTCCCAATTCATTATTTGCACTTGAGTTGTTGTCTCAGGTCAGCTTCTGGGACAACCCAAACCAAGACATCCTATGAGGTGAGAATCATTGTGCCTACTTTATAGACTAGGGAACGGAGACTTAAGGTCACACGGGTGCTTCTCCCATGCCCTCCCAGTTGGATACTGGGGTTCACACCAAGTTATGTAACTACATGCACAAACCAATGGGAGGACCTTCCCTGAGATTCTCCACCATCGACTCCAGTGTTGACAAACACTGCTCATTTCTCTCCCAACAGATGAAACCCCAGGTAGTACTAAGTGGTGAATAATTCACTTCACTCATCTTTATTCATATGCATTGAGGTCCACTGAGTGCCAAGTGCTGACCCATGCCATGCTATAAATATTAACTCAGGACCATGACACGGATCATGACTTCAGACACCTGTTTGTGGAGATGGAGCCAGACACTTAACCCCAGATCCCATAGCTCTAGGACGCAACTCAAAGGGATGTGAGAATGGCGTTCGCAAAGAAAGAAGGCCAGAATGCCAGAGGGTGTCTTCCCTAGCTCTCCCAGGCTGTATCACCACCCTTGTCCTCTCTCTACAATCCTAGCTCCACCCAACCTCTGGGTCATTCTTGACCAGCCCCGTGTCCACCCACACTGAGTCTCTGGAATAAGTTTGCTTCTGTGGTAGGCAGCTTCTAAGATGGCCCCAGTGATCCTCTCCTCCTCGTGGTCATGCCATGCGGCACCCCCTCCCTGTGAGCGTGGACTCAACTCTCCAACTCATTTCTGATAACGTGGCCGTCGTGACGGGATATCACGAGGGTGTAAGGCTCTCACTCCCCTCTTGCTCACACCCACTCTGGCTCCTTCCCGTGCTCACTCTGACGGAAGCTACACTGCACGTTGTCCCAGTGGCTGGGAACGGAACCCCGCCAACAACCAAGGCAGTGAGCTTGACAGTGGATCCTCCCCCTTCTGGAGCCTAAGATGACCCTGCAAGGTTGGCACCTTGATCGCAGCCTGTAGACGCTGAGAAAGAGGATCCAGGTAAGTCGTGCCTGCATTTCTGACCCAGAGAAACTGAGATAATTCATACGTGTTCTTTTAAGTCACTAAATTCTAAGATAATTTATTACACAGCAATAGGTAACTAATACAAATGCCTTCTCATCATCTTCAATGTTGTCCCTCATATGACTAGGCTAACATACTACAACTAGTGCTAGGACTACTTCTACTTCTACTACTTCCATTAATACTACATTGCCTGGAGCAGTGGAAGTGCTCAAGAAATACTGGATGCTACCTGTCTTAGTCTGTTTGCCCAGCTGTAACAAAATACCACGGACTGGGCGGCTTATAAAAACCAGAAATTTATTTCTCGCAGTTCTGGAGGCTGGAAGTCCAAGATTAGGGTGCCAGCACGGTCGGGGAGAACCCTCTTCCAGGATGCAGACTTCTCATTGTGTCCTCACATGGCAGAAAGGACAAGGCGGTTCTTTCAGACTTCTTTTATAAGAACACTAATCCCATTCATGAAGGCTCCACCCTCTTGACTTAATCCCCTCGCAAAGGCACCACACCTCCTAATACCATCACCTTAGTGGTTACGATTTCAACATATGAATTCTGAGGGGATACAAACATTCAGACCTTAGCACTACCATCATCGTCATCACTATCCTCACCATCACCATCATCACCATCGTCATCATCGTCATCATCCTTATTATCATTATTTACCAACTGCTACTGTGAAGCAGCTTCTGTAACAGGGGTAACAAATAGGGCTATATTATCATATTTAAACCTCAAAACTGAATTCTTCAGGATGCAAATCAGTTCCCCCACCCCTAGGCCCCCATATCAGGCTAAAATGTTTTATCGATTTTCCAGTTCCCTTATGATGTGGACCAAAATCCCTCACTTGTTCTAGGCTTTCTTCCACTCTCTCTGTGTCAGCCACCTACCCTGGCTCTCTTTCAGCTCCTCAAAAACCCCCTTGCTTCCTGCCACCTCAAGTTCCCTGCACCTGCTGCTGCTGTGTGTGCAAGGCTCTCTCCTTCCCTGTGCCTTTTATCTCCTGAGTTCTCTCTCTCTGCTCTGCTCAAGCTCTCAGCTTTCATCGCCCAGCTGACCAATGCCCTGCCAGACTCTCGGAAGACATATTCATCTCTTCACCACATCTTTCCCACAGCTGACTTTCTTGACTTGTTGATTCTCTGATTAATTTCTATCTCCCTCCCTGAATCCCGAACTCCGTGAGGGTAGAAACTACGAGTGTCTTCTTTTGTTAAACATTCTAAGCGCCTTGTTGGGTACACCTTTTTTTCGTTAGCTCCCCAGCAGCCCTGCACAAATACGGCCCTCGATAGGTATTGAATGAATGAAGCAAAGCTTACTACCCATATTTTTAAAATGAAGAAGCTCAGACAGGTTAAGTAACTTGCCCAAATCACACAGCTGATAAGTGGCAAAGCCAGGATTTGGTCTCAGACAGTGTAAAGGATTAAGATCTTCAGGCAACCCTTAAAAAGCATTGCGTGCCTCAGGCCTAAACTGTTCTGTTTTCTTGATAAACCTGAGAGTACAGAAAGTACTTTTCCCCGAACTTGTCTTAAACACCTGTTTCTTATATAGCCCCAAACCACAGAACGTAGGAATGTATTTGCCCTGGGCTTACTTACCTTGGGTCATCTTTTCTGTGAACTAAGCTCTGGAATGAACTTGTCTAGACTTTAGAGTCTCTTTTCTGGAAACTGAAAACAATGACCTAATCTTCATAGAGCTGCATTCCCTGTTTCTCAAGCCCCCTCCTGGAGAACACATCACATCTCTGATAACTGACAGGATTCTAGCAGTGTGAATTTCAGACTTTCTCCCCTCCTGTAGTGGAAATGAAGGTTCTTCTTTCCTCACCTGTTTTTCTGTGATTACTCTAGGACAGTGATTCTCAACACATGATACCAGACTAGAAGTATGTCTGTTCCCTAGAAACTTGTTAGAAATGTGAATTCTTGGGCTCCATTCTACCTACCACATCAGGGACTCTGCAGGAAGGTCCAGCAATCTGTGTCTTCACAAGCCCTCCAGGTGATTCTGGCGCGGGCTGAAGTGTGAGAATCATGGACTGACAGACTGATTAACATCCCCCCCCAACTTATCTCCCCAAGAAAAGCTTTTCAGCAGAGAATGAGTCAAGTTAGAGCATCAAGAAAGAGGTGAGGGCTCACACTGGCCAGAATGGCCATGATCAAAAAATCTACAAATAATAAATGCTGAGAGGGTGTGGAGAAAAGGGAACCCTCCCGCACTGCTGGTGGGACTATAAATTGATCCAGCCACTATGGAGAACAGTATGGAGGTTCCTTAAAAAACTAAAAATAGAACTACCATATGACCCAGCAATCCCACTACTGGGCATATACCCTGAGAGAACCATAATTCAGAAAGAGTCATGTACCACAATGTTTACTGCAGCTCTATTTACAATAACCAGGACATGGAAGCAACCTAAGTGTCCATCGACAGATGAATGGATAAAGAAGATGTGGCACATATATACAATGGAATATTACTCAGCCATAAATAAGAATGAAATAATGCCATTTGCAGCTACATGGATGGACCTGGAGATGATCATACTAAGTGAAGTAAGTCAGACAGAGAAAGATAAGTATCATATGATATTCCTTATATGTGGAATCTAAAAAACAGTACAAATGAACTTATTTACAAAACAGAAACAGACTCACACACTTAGCAAACAAAATTATGGTTACCAAAGGGGAAAGGGAGTGGGGGAAGGACAGATTAGGAGTTTGGGATTAACAAATACATACCACTATATATAAAATAGATAAACAACAAGAATGTACTGTATAGCACAGGGAACTATGTTCAATATCTTGTGATAAACTATAAAGGAAAATAGTCTTGGTACATTTCCCATTCTCCTGGAATTCTCTACCTTCCGAAACTGTGGACCACCCCCTAGCTTCTTTGATACTCATCTTGTCTCAATTCACCTACTGCGAGCAATTCCTAAATGCCAGGCACTTAAGTAGGTATTTTCACAGGTCTCCTGTAGTTCCTGCAGCAACCCTGCCATGGAAGCATGAGAGACTCATTTTATAAACAAGGAAACTGACGAAGAAGACATTCCAGTAACCTGCCCAAGGTTACAGGACTAGTCACTGGTGGCTTGGGAATGTAAACCCAACAGCCTCATTTCCGAGCTAACACTCTTAACCCCATATTCCACCTCCACAGTATGATGCCTACCCAACCCCAAGACCCTCAGTCCCTCTCAAAGGACCGGACTGGAAGTTAGGTGGGCAGAATTCCCCTGGTACCGTCGTCCCTTGGCATCCACAGGGGATTGGTTCCAGGACCCCCGGGGATACCAAAATCCATGGATGCCCAAGTCCATTACGTAAGACACTGTAAACAGTCAGCACTTCATATCCGCTGGTTCTGCATCCGTGGACTCAACCAACGCAGACCTCCCAGGTAGGTTGAATCCGCCGGTGCAGAACGCCGGCTACGGAGGGCAGACTGTACACCTTGCCATCTTGGAATGAAGCTGAACTGCTGCTCCAGTTCTCTAGGAAATGTGCTGTGTGTCCCACTGGGATCCCGAGTCACTGTAGGACTGAAGACAAAAGAAGCCACGGAGCTCCCAAAGCCCACTGATGAGCTCCTTTATCCTTTAATGAACCTCCATTCCTGAAAGCTCCACCTGTGTGGGTCCACCCCTCCGGATTTTCAGGAACCTGACTCTGGTGAACGGTGTGTGCATGTGACACTTATGCACTTCACCCTTTCATTCATTCCCTGCTGGAGCCCTGACTAGTGGGGACCAGATTGCTAGGAGCTGGGGAATCCGAGCTGAATAAGACAAGAGTCTGCTCTCCAGGGATGCCGGCCTCCACCACCAATTCCAACACAGGGGTTCTGTGGCCAGGAAACCAGTTCAGAGATGTTCAGAGAGCTGATCAGAAGAAATGACCACCCGAAGGTGCTGAGGGAAGCCACTGAAGGAGGCAGAAAAGGAGAGAAGAGGATTCCAAGCACAGGCGGTGCCTTGTGAGAACACGTAATACTGACTGCAGACCTTCCCCTGAGAGTCTTACGTGCTCCATCCCGTTTGTCCTGCACCAGATCCTGGGATGTAAGTATTGGTATTATCTTCACTTTTCAGCTGAGGTTGAGCCTATGGTCACATGAAGCAGGGAGAGCAGTTCTTCCTCACTCTGAAACCTGGGGATGCTTCACCCTGGGGAGGGTGAAGATGTTGGTGAGGCTGAAGCGAAAGTGGACCAGGGTGGATGGGGTTCAAAGTGAGCTGAAGAAGGAAGCTGGACTTCGATAGTGGAGGGACCTGAACAGCGTCCTCGTCCCCTATCCCATATTCCCCTTGCTTCCTTCTACCCATGTTTCTTCTAGCACTTACTGTCACGCAACACACTGTATATTTACTTATTTGTGTGTTATCATTTACCTCCCTCCACTGGAATGTAAGGGTTTTTACCTGTTTTCTTCAATCTTGTCTCCACACTGTCTAGAACAGTGCCACTCAGCTGGGGTTCGATAAATAATTGCTGAATAAATAAGAGATCGTTGCAGACTAAGGACTAGGACTTCCAGCTGTAGACACAGGTTTTGAAACAGGGAAGTGCCGTGATCAGTTTTATTTTAATAAGAGAGCTGTGGCTTGGGAGGCGTTTGGCCCCAGGAAGTAAAGCCGGGCACTTGTTTATGACAAGGGAGCAGAGGTTGAGGCAACAGAGAGTTGGGATGACCCTACACAGGTGACCAGATGTTGCTCCAACTCGAGGCCTCTTAGCAAACATGGCCTGACTTCCTGCCCGGGGCTTTTGGAAGGCACAGGGAGGGCTATTTGTCAAAGCACATCCAGAAATTCAGAACCCAGCTGGGTGAGTGGCGAGCAGAGAACTCGGTGAAGATGGAACCACCCGTTCATCTCCCCCTAACATCCTTCCGCAGCTGCAGCTGTGTCCTGGGCCAAGTGGGATGCTCTTTACTTTCCTGGGGAAGCTTTCCGGAAGGTGGAGTGTGTAGGCGCAAACAGGGCCATCAGGCACGTGGATGGAAATCCCGTCCTGTGTGTGCATGTGTCTGTGTGAAAATATACACGTGTGCTGGTGTGCACTCGTAGACAATCTCCTACATTCCCCGTGAAACATGACTGTGGCTGCTGGTAGGAGTTCAAGGCACCAGAGGCCATTTTTTGAGCACTAACTACAGGCCACAGCCGTGCTGAGCGTGTTTCATTTATTACCTGTGTGATAGGTATCGCTGCCATTATCCCCATTTTGTCCATAAGGGATTGAGGCTCCAGGATCAGGTAGTCAAGATTGGAAGCAGAGCTGCAGAGCCCACAACCTTGGAAACCACACTTACAGCCTCCCCATGGAGGCTTGGTCCCTCCATTTCAGCCTTTCTGTGGCCTGCGAATGACAGGCCACAGCCACCTACAGGTCACCTACAGGATGAGGTGGCAGAGGAAGCCTGTGGACCCTGGACAGACCACAGGTGAAAGCCCTCTGCTTCCTGGGCACCTGCTCTGGCATTTACGGACTTCCTGAGTGGGCCGAGGGCCTTGTGACAGAACCCAGCTTCTCTGTCCTGTAATCTCTGAATCATCACCACCAGAGTGCCACCCACCCTGAACTCTGCACTGTAGGGGTTGGCAAACGACAGCTCCTAAGCTAAATCCAGCCACTTCCTGTTTTTGTGAATAAAGTTTTATTGGAACACACCCACACCCATTCACTGATGGGTGCCCTATAGCTGCCTGCAGCTTACAACCGCAGAGGTGAGTAATTGCTATGGAGACCGTTCAGCCAGCAAAATCTAAAATATTTACTATTTGCCTCTTTAGGAATAGTTTGCCAACCCCTGCTCTACCGGGTAGTTCCCAAGGCTGGTTAAAGAGAGGAATGAACCAATATTTTTTAGCACCTACTATTTACTTGGTTTTTTAAAACTCCTAAGAGAGTTTTTATTTCTTTTACTCAAAGTAAAAGTAACATTTCTATTCTGATAAAGTTCAATGCTGAAAATTCAAATTAAAAAAACTTGAGGGCTTCCCTGGTGGCGCAGTGGTTGGGGGTCCGCCTGCCGATGCAGCGGGTGCGGGTTCGTGCCCCGGTCCGGGAGGATCCCACATGCCACGGAGCGGCTGGGCCCGTGAGCCGTGGCCACTGGGCCTGCGCGTCCGGAGCCTGTGCTCCGCAACAGGAGAGGCCACAGCGGTGAGAGGCCCACGTACCGCAAAAAACAAAAACAAACTTGAGATTATATATATAGGTGTGTGTGTGTTTATATAAAATTACTATCATCTGAATTTTCACCATCCAGAATTAAATATTGTTAACATTTTGTTGAATACCACTTCAGGCACACATAGAGACACTGTATACGTGTGTGTGTGTGTAGATTTATATACGTGTGTGTGTGTATTTAGACAAATAAGATCACGCTACACGTGACCTTCTGTAACCTGCTTTGTACATTTAATAATACATTACAAAACTCTTTCTATGGGAATGAATATAAATACGACAAATAAAAGATGAATAAAGGAATTATTAAAGCTAAAAGCAAAATTTAACAAACCAGAAAACAGAAGAATGATAGTGCTGGTAATCTCATATGTTCATTTAACAAGTATTTATTGAGTGCCTAGCATGTGCCAGGCTGGGAATATGATGGAGAGAAATACACCCACACCTCTGCCCGCTTGTCTTATAGGCCAATGTGGTACACACACGTTTATTCTAATAACCTCATATTAAATCAGCTGTATGATGAAAAGGTATCATGTGCTATGTGTGATTAACAATCTAGCTGGAGAAGAGATTTGGAGCTCAGGGGTGAATATGGGTAGGTGTATTAAGCATGCTTTTTGGTGTTTTTTGTCTTTTTTTTAATTTCAATGCTCTGACAACTTGGGGCCTTGCTGATACTGGAAAGGACTGCCCCTCCCAGGATAACCTAATTCCTAGAATTAGCAAAGAATTCGGCCTAAAGCATGCCTTTCATGTGCAAACCACCAATCTGAAGCTCATACCCCCCAGCTACCCGCTTCCTGGGGCTCTCACCTGCCAGGCCACTGTCCCTCTGCTCTAATCACTCTAAGGCCAGGTACCAGACGACTAGGGACAACCCCTAGCCTCGGAGGATGTGGAAGCTGTTCAAACCAGCCAATCCTAACTCTCCTTAGGCTGCTTACCCTAGCTTGCTCTTTCCTTCCCAGGGAAACCACAATAAAGGCTCTTGTCTACCTTTTCCCCTTGTTCCCTCTGCCTCCTGCTGACACTGGTGCTCCCCCATGTAGCCCTGTGTGGTGTGCCCCCCATGTAGCCCTGTGTGGTATGCCATGCCTCTTGTTTCTAGGGATCTGTGAGGATAAAAACTTCTTCCTTCAGGACAGTCATGTCTCTGTCTGTCTGTCTTGCCAAAGCTGAATAAAACAAATCCCCCAGTACACTTTAAAGCAGGAGTCTGTCAGGTGGGCATGTGCAAAGTGGGGAGATATTGTAGGATGGAAGAGGGCTAGAAGCCTTTGACTGAATGTTGGTGGATGGCTCCGCCCATTCTACCGAACTTCTATCCCCAGCAACCACAGGAGATGCTCACCTGGCTGGGAATATGGAGAGTACAGCAGTGGCTGCCCTCCTGGAACTCACTGTGTAACACTCTGTGATAAATGATGTGGTCAGGAAGTACCAGGGGTTAACGTAACAAGAAGAGCGGAACTTGATCCAGACTTAGAAGAAGAAAGGGGGTCAAAGAACGTCTCCCAGGCAAAATAACATTCGAGTTGAGTTCCAAAGTTATCCAGGAGAAGCAGGAAAAGGTAGGGATGGGTGTGTACCAGGATGAGGGCTGAAAGCGTGACAGGTTTAGGGAACCGCTGGGCAAAGTGCACAAAAGGAATGATGTGGATGAAGCTGGAGAGGACACAGTGCCTGGAAGGTCACACCTGTGAGTTTAGAACTCATCCTGGGGAAAGCCTGGAGCCACTGCAGCCTTAAGCAAGGAGCAACCGGTCAGATTTTTGTTTTACAGACACTCGCTGTGTGAAGAGCAGATTGGAGGAGGACATGACCAGAGGCAAGAAGACCAGGAAAGAAGTAGGTGGGATGACTGAGGGAGCTGATGAGGCCTGACATGGTAGCAGAAGGAATGGGATGGAGGAAGCAGATCCAAGAGAGAGGCGTGGAAGGGGGGCTGCGATCGAGGATGACGTCGGGTTATAATCGCCATCACTGGGTAGGTGGTATTACCATTCACGGAGGAGTGATCCACAGAAGAGAGGAAGCCAGTTGCAGGTTCAGGGGAGGGCAAGTACCAAATCCAGTTTCAGAGCCTTTAAGGACATCCAAGAAGAGATACCAGTGGAACGCTAGAGGCAGAGTCCAGGGCTTATGAGAGACAGCAAGTGAGCGACCCCTTTGGGCAGAGTTGTAAACTCTCTCCAGAGCCTTGCTGTGCTTTTTACTGCCTTTTCTCTATAATTTCTGCTCCTAATCCTGAAGAAGTCAGTCATGAGGAGGAAAAGGAGAGGGGGAAGAGGAAGGAAGGGGGAAGAGGAAGGAAGGGGAAGGGGAAGGAAGGGGAGGGGGAGAGGAAGGAGGCTGAGACTTGTCTGTGTTCATCTGAATTTTGGCAAAACACTCGTAAAGGAAGCAATGACTTTTACGCTCATTTTCAGATGAGGAAACTAAGGTCTGACTTAGGATCACCTGTGAGATCATCTCTATATCTCTATCTCCATATCTCTATCTCTATCTCTACCTATATCTAGTTTGAAGGAGGAGAGCCAGTTGGTGAAAGTTCTAGTCCAAGTCCCAAAGCAGGAGAAGACCAATGTCCCAGCTCCTTAGACTGTCAGGCAGAGAGCAGATTCTCTGTTGCTTAGTCTTCTGTTCTCTTCCCACCTTCAATGGGTTGGATGAGGCTCACCCAGCTTGGGGAAGGCGACCTTCCTTCCTTCCTGAGTCTACCAATTCAAAGGTTCACCTCAGCCAGACACACCCTCGCAGACACACCCAGAATAATGTTTAATTAAATATCTGGGCACCCCAGCACCTGGTCAAGTTGACACATAAAATGAACCTTTCCAGAGGTGAACTATGGCCCCAGGCCAAATCCCGTGCCCATCTGTTTTTGTAATAAAGTTTTACTGTAACACCATGCATGCACATTGAGTATTTTCTACGGCTGTTTTTTGCACTACAATGGCAGAGTTGATTAGAGACTATATGGCCTAAAGAGCCTAAAATATTTACCATTGGGCCCTTTAGCAGGAAAACGGTTGCTGACTCTTGCCTGGAAAGTTGCCTCTTTTCTCTCTTCTAATGATTGGAATTTCTGAAACCGGGAAAACCAACTGTCATTGTCCCAGGTTATTGTATAACACATGGCAGCCCCCTTTCCCCATCCTTAATTCAAAGCCAGCATTGGCTGAAACAGTACTAGTGACACCCTCCAGGCTGGAGTACCTACTGTGTGTCAGACATTTTAAGGGCAGCCTCACTCTCCTCCACCACACTCTTACATAGTAGATATTTTCCTCATCATTTTGCAGATGAAGAAATAGAAGCTTGAAAATGTGAAGGTACTCGCTCTAGGTTAAACAGCTAGTAAGTGATGGGGCCAATTCCACACTTCCCTCTAAAAGCCCTGTTCTTTCCACTACCACCTGGGAACCTCCAAGAAAGATGCCTGGTGGAGGGTTCCAGGCTGGGGGCAGCAATCTGTGTTGGACATCGCAGGGCACCCACCCTGGTGCCTGGAGTGCTTGGAGTTCCACTTCCTCTCCACAGAGGAGTTTAAATCAGACTGTCATCAGCTTAACAACTACTGCTTTAAATAAAAAAATAAACAATACCCTTCCTCTTTAGGTCAAGTATCATAGGACTGAAGATTTGAATTCCAAAGAAGCCAGCAACTTGCTATGCTGTTAAAAGGGTAATATTTGGGGATGGGATTCTCAAACACATTCAAGGGTAGGTTCAGACAACTTGAATGTGATTCTATGGGGGAAACTATTGACATGTACGCACTGCTATATTTAAAATACTTAACCAACAAGGGCCTACTGTGTACCACAGGGAATGCTGCTCAATATTCTGTAATAACCTAAGTGGGAAAAGAATTTGAAAAAGAATAGATACATGTGTATGTATAACTGAATCACTTTGCTGTACACCTGAAACTAAAACACATTGTTAATCAGCTATGCTCCAATATAAAATAAAAATTAAAAAAAACCCGATAAAGCAAAGTACAACTAAACAGGTAAAAAATAAATAAATAAAAACAAAGAGACTTTGGGTTGGAGAATATAATGATGGATGTGTAAAGACCTTTTAGGTCCTAGGGCTCTGTTAGTATTATTTATTATCTCAGTATTGAGAGGAAACCAGTTGGGCTATGTTTAAAGGATTAAGATATGGGGCTTCCCTGGTGGCACAGTGGTTGAGAGTCTGCCTGTTGATGCAGGGGACACGGGTTCGTGCCCCGGTCCGGGAAGATCCCACATGCCGCGGAGCGGCTGCGCCCGTGAGCCATGGCCACTGAGCCTGCGCGTCCGGAGCCTGTGCTCCGCAACAGGAGAGGCCACAACAGTGAGAGGCCCGCGTACCGCAAAAAAAAAAAAAAAGGATTAAGATATACAATGTGATGAGAATTGAAAGGTGAAAGAGGGCATGGTGCGTTCAGAGAACTAAAAGGATTTCAGTCCCTTGGAACACAGCATGCAGGTGAGAAGCAGTGACAAGTGATTTGCATATACACAGGGCAAGAGAAACAAAGGCATTAAAAGTCTGTGATGTACCGGGGATGTCCAGGCAAATTAGATCATCTTAGTCATGGTCCAGCAAGTATGTAAGGAGAGAATTAGCCCTTATTTTAAAAATGACAATTCTGATAATATATTACAAAGTTGTATTAGTGAAAGAAGAATAGTAATGATATATGCTAAGGTCTGTGCCAAACAACAGGCCAAATTATTTACAAATATCTTCTCATTTAGTTGTCCCAAGGCACTAGGACGGGAGTCAGCAAACTGTAGCCCATGGGACAAATCCTACCTGTGAGCTAAGGATGGTTTTTACATTATTAAGTAGTTTAAAAAAAAAAGAAGGAGATTTTGTGACATTATATGAAATTCAAATTTCAGTGTTAATAAATAAAACTTATTGGAACACAGCCATGTTCATTCATTTCCATGCTGTCTACAACTGCTTCAGCACCACAGTGGCAGAGCTGAACTGTTGCAACAGAGACAGTGTGGCCCACAAAAGCCAAAGATGTTTACCATCTCTGGTCCTTTAGAGAAAGAGTTTGCTGACTCTGGCTCTAGCAGATGGGCAGGCATTCTTCCTAGACCCGTTTTCCTGGTAGTACAGAGCTTTGGAGAATCTCCTCTCCGGCCAGCTTTGCACAGCCAGGACACAGTAGAGCCGTGGCTGAAAACCAGTCCTCTGATCCAGACGCTGCATGTCTAAATAAGACCCCACACTGCCACCCACCAACCTCTCCTTCCCAAATATGGGTTTACAGGAAGCCCCAAAACTCTACCGGAGATTCAGAGACCAGTCAAGAGAGAGACTGACACTCCTGGAGAAACAAAGGCAGAATACACAAATAGACAAGTCACAAATGATAATAATGGTTTGAAGGAAAAGGTACGTGAGCCGCTTGTAATAACCTAAGTGCCATTAAAAACAGATCTAATATTTAAAATTATGAAGCTGGGAGACAGGAAAAATTTGTAAACTTCACTGCTGTTGAGGGTGTAGTTTTCCAGATACTCGCAGACACATTTGATGGAAATATAAACTGGGACAAAGTTTCTAGAAATTAAACTGGCAGCATTATTCAACTTCTCTCCTTCCCTGATACAACTGGAGGAGTTTCCTTTATTTAGTTCCTTTTATTTAGTAATTCCACCTCTAAAAATCCATCTCAGATAAATCATATGAGATCACCGCTTACACGCATCATGGTACACTGTTCATAAAACTGGTGGGGGGGGGGTAGGAGTCCACCAGTAGGTAAAGAATTTACTGGCATATCATACTATTTAGCCTACTAGCCATTTTTTTAAATCATGTTTTTGAAGACTATTTTATGTATGAATTTTCTTCTGAGTGAGAACAGAAGCCACAGAGAGATTTGACAGAGAAAGGACCTGCTTGGACTTAACATTTAATGATCTCTCTGCCACATAAGGAATAAATCAGAGGAGGGGTAAGATGACTGATTAGAAGGCTACCGCAATACTCTAGGCGAGAAATGATGCTGGCTTAGGCCCGTGTGGTTATGGCAGAAAGAAGAAGTCGTCAGGATAGTTTTCGAAACTAGACAGGACAGGATTTGCTGACATATTACTTCATGTAACTGGTGAGAGCAGAAGTCAAGGATGATTCCAGGGCTTTTGACCTGAGCAACAGGATGAATGGAGTAGCTATTTATTGAGATGGAAAGGCCAGCACTGGAGGAGGTTTGGGAAGAGACAAATAAATAAATAAGGGTTTGGTTTGGATACACTAAGTCCAAAATAATTATTATAGCAATTTCATGTGATCCTGTAATTTTGAATGTCTCAATGATCTACTACAAGTTATTGAAGGTCCAGAAGCATACCATTTTTATTTTTTTTATTTTTTATTTATTTATTTTTTTTTTGTGGTACGCGGGCCTCTCACTGTTGTGGCCTCTCCCGTAGTGGAGCACAGGCTCCGGATGCACAGGCTCAGCGGCCAAGGCTCACGGGCCCAGCCGCTCCGCGGCATGTGGGATCTTCCCGGACCGGGGCACGAACCTGTGTCTGCTGCATCGGCAGGCGGACTCTCAACCACTGAGCCACCAGGGAAGCCCAGCATACCATTTTTAAATGACATTTGTCTAACTGTAATTATTTTGTAAAAATTATAAAATAACACATTCATTAGAGAAAATGTGGAAAATTTTATATATATATATATATATATATATATATATATATATATATATATATATAAAGAAAATTAAAATCGCTTATAATGCCCCCCTCACAGATAACCACTGTCTTCTCTTGTCTCTAGACCACAGATTTCATGCTATGTTCTTGAAGCATGGTCCTCGGTCACTCGAAGACCCCAAAGGGGAGTTTCTTTGCTACTCTGAGCTCTAAGGATCTAGCAACTTCCTTTGCTGCCTTCTCAATCAGGACACATTTTCTATTCCCCAAACCAGATGAAAGGACCTCTCTGGAAGAACTTGCATCATTCAGTTTCTGAGCTTCAATTGCAACATAATGTTCATGTTATAACAGTGGCTTTCCCAGAATGCAGTGTTGCCAAGTGGCTAAGTAGCTTAGTGCATCCATGTCCCATAATGCTATCTAAGACATCACAAGAGGGTGTTAAAAATAGCTCCAGCGGCAAGTAGCCCTGGAGACCACGCAGGGCCCTCTGATGTCTCACAAAATCTAGTGTCAGATAAAATAGTAACAACTAGTGGCTTGATGACTGCCAGAAAGGTATGTAGATAAATATAGCTCAGCGAGATTTAAAGGTGAGTTCTCGAAAAGAGAGGTTGACAGATTATGGAGAAATACGGAGAATATATAAAATTTAACCTCCCTCGGTCATGTAACAAGTATATATAAGAGCTTTGTCTCTGATCAGAAATGAGCAAGAAGCTGAGGTAAGTCTGACCTGGTCCCGGTCCTTATGAGCAAGCTGCCTTGTACGTCTAATCCTCAGGCAGATGGAAAGTCTCTTCCTTTTCTCTGATAGTTTGTTTGCAGAGCAGGAAGGGCCATTTCTTAAGCTCTCAGACATTGGCACTACAGCAGAGGCCCTTAAGCTACAAAGTCAGATAGCCTGAGGGTGTGCTCTGCCAATTACTGGCAAGTCATTAACCTTTCAAGTCTCAGTTTTCTTACCTGTAAAATGGGCATAATAAAAACCTACAACACTGTTAAGTTTTTTAAAAGTATCCATAAATGGTAGCAATTTGTGTGTGTGTGTGTGTGTGTGTGTGTGTGTGTGTGTGTGTGTGTGTCTGGTTGTCAAAGTATTCAAGGTCAGCAAAATCATCCTAATTTCAGATGAGGAAATAAAAATGCAAAAAGTTCAATGACAAGCCCAAGGTCACAGAACTAGGCACTAGGTTCAGACTCATCATTAGCCCCGAGTTCTTGGGATTATTTTCCATAAACCAAGCAGGACTCAAGACTGGGAGGAAGAAAATGGTACTCTCCTTTTGGGCACTTTTGGAGAAGGGTCTTGCAGAAGAAACAGTTGGTTTTCTTGCACTGGATTTTCTTCTGTTGGACTCTCATGGCCAAGAAAGATAATCTCTTTTCTTAACTTTAATAGGTGGCTTCAGAGCCTCCAGTCTTGTCCCCTCCTTTCTAGGGCAGCCATCTATGCCTATGACATTCCTCAGCTTAAAAATCCTTCCTGGTTTCCCACTTCATAGGAGATGGACTCCAAACTCCTGTCACAATCTGGCACTAACCTGACTTTTTTTTTTTGCGGTACGCGGGCCTCACTGTTGCGACCTCTCCCGTTGCAGAGCACAGGCTCCGGACGCGCAGGCTCAGCGGCCATGGCTCACGGGCCCAGCCGCTCCGCGGCATGTGTTATCTTCCCGGACCGGGGCGCGAACCCGTGTCCCCTGCATCAACAGGTGGACTCTCAACCACTGCGCCACCAGGGAAGCCCTAACCTGACTTTTTTAACTTTAAAGTGTCCTGCTTTCCAGCCAAACTGAACAACTGCTAATCCCCATGCACAGCCAGGGCCTTCCAGCATTGCATCTCTGCCCTCCCCTGACAATACAACAGTCATTTTCTACTCTGTGGTCTTTACTTTTTAAATGAACATCCATCCCACAGGAGACCAGGAGCTCTTTGAGGAAAGACTCCCTAATAATTCATCTTCTCCCAGCGATCCCTCTAATAATTCCCAGTAGTACTGACGATGATGATGTTGATATAGTTGAAAGCTTAATAAATAGTTGCTGAAGAAAAGACATACATAATAATATTAGTAATAATAATAGCTAAGAGTTTTTAAGTGTGAACTATGTCCCTGACACGCCTCTCAAGGCTTTACATGCACGACTCATCTAATCCTCACAACCACTGTGATGGGAGCTTCACACATGACTCCCTCGGATCCCCCAATCCTGGCGTTCATGCCTTGTATAATCCCCTCCCCTGAGTGTGAGCTGGATCAGAAGACTTAACTTCTATTGCAGAGAATACACAAAAGTGATGGGTGTTACTTCTGAGATGAGGTTACAAACAACTAGGACATCTGTCTTCCTGGCCCTCTTTTTATCTCTCGTCCTCTCACTTGATCTCTTTGATGAACCAAGCAGACACGTTGTGAGCTGCCTTACGCAGAGGTGCGTGTGGCAAGGGACCAAGGCAAGTCCCCGGCCAACAGTTTGGGAGTAACTGGGACCTGTAACTCAGATCCAACAACCCTCAGAAATTGAATCCTGATAATACCCTCTTGAGTGAGCTTGGAAGCTTCAGCCTTAAAATAACTGCAGCCCCAGCTCACACCTTGATTGTAGCCTTGAAAGAGGCCCAGAATGAGAAGACCAAGGTACGACATGCCTAGATTCTTGACCTACAGAAACTGTGAGATGATAAATGCTGTCCTTTCAAGCCACTACGTTTTGGGCTAATTTGTTACACAGCAATAGATAGCGAATATAACCACTTAGGTACTCTTACTATCCCATTTTGTAGTTGAGTACACCAAGGCCCAGAACGGCTCAGGAATTTCACATAAACTATGCAGCTAGGAAGCAACAGAGCCAGGATTTGAACCCACACATTCTGGCTCCAGAATCTTCACTCTTGACCATGATGTGATGATAACAGGGGACGAATGGAGGAATGAACAGGTGGATGCTTTTCTCCCTTTCCTTACTGAAGGGGACTGTTGCTCACCCCTGAGCATGATCTCATTATTTACCTCATCAAATGGCACCATCAGCCCCAGACAGAGCACTTTATTAAAAAGTAGTCTCGGGCTTCCCTGGTGGCGCAGTGGTTGAGAGTCTGCCTGCCGATGCAGGGGACACGGGTTCGTGCCCCGGTCCGGGAAGATCCCACATGCCGCAGAGCAGCTGGGCCCGTGAGCCATGGCCGCTGAGCCTGCACGTCCGGAGCCTGTGCTCCGCAACGGGAGAGGCCACAGCAGTGAGAGGCCCGCGTACCGCAAAAAAAAAAAAAAAAAAAGTAGTCTCTGCAAGAGTGTCTACGTCTTGGTGAAGGTGATGTTTGGGTGGGAGGGACGGGAGCAATGCATGGAAACAGACTGCATGAGTTGGGGAACGATGCACTTATGCAACAGCTGTGAGCTTGGAGCAGAAAGACTGTAACATCCTCAAGTGAAGTATTTGGTGTTATTAACTTTTGTATCCCCAGTGTTTCTAAAAACCGGTGTCCCTCTTTGAGGAATGAATGAATGAATAAGTCAAAGGAAAAAATGAATGGATGAATGGATGGATGGATGCATAAAATGCATTTATGATGATTAGCATATGGATGTATTCAACCAGGGCCTCTTTAGTATCTAATTCATACATAAAATGATTATTCAAAGGCCAAAACCCTCCCTTCACTCTAAAACAACCAGAGGAAGGGGAAAAGGAAACTAACATTTACCGAGCACTTATTATGCTCCAGGCCTCGTCTCGAAATCATACTTAACCCCCCCAACAGTTTGACTGTAGAATTTCCACTCGGCAAAGGGGAAACTGAGACCCAAGCAAGTAACGTGGGCCTCCCCAGAGCTACACACAGTGCCAGACTTGTGAATCCATCGCTTCAGACTCCAGAGGCCATCTCTCTGCCTGTCCACTCATGCCTGCTGAATGAGTGGCTGGGGGAGGGCAGGTGTTATTATTATTTAGAATGGAGAGTCCCATCCTGGTTTACTGACTGTAAGGGTACCTACCGTCCGTGTATTTGTTCCGTCCACAAGAATTGACGGTGCAGGCACTACTCTAAACACTGGGGGCAGCACGCTGGTTTGGGGGGGGGGTTTGGGATGGAACTTTGCTCCCAGGGAAACTCAACACGGGTGCCTGATCTCAGAGCACGTGACCAGAATAGCGCTCACACCAAATAATCAGCTCCTCTTCCCAGGCTCCCAGAGGGTCTGAAACGGGTACCGCCTGCTCCTTATGGGTACATGGTGAGCTCAAGTTCAAGTTCATGCTATGGCAACTTTCATTTTCCCTTAGGGAAAAGAAGGAAAAAGGCATGAAATGGCCGAGTCTGCAGTGGGCCAGCCTCACACACGCATACTGTTTTGTTCAACTCGGACACGAGCTGACAAGTTACGACTGCCCTTGTTTTAAGGAGGAGAAAGTTGACACTCAGAGAGGCAAAGGGACTTTGGCCCAGGTCACAGGTAGGAGGAAGAGGGTCTGGAATGAAATGAGGCCATATAGCTCTATAGCCTAGACTCGTAACCACAGTGCTGTGATGTCCACTGACTGCTTTGCAAAGCTCTTTTACACACACACACACACACACACACACACACGACCATGCCGCCACCCCTACCGGTTCTGTACAGGTGAATTGTGGGCCCCCCACCAGCCCAACAAGTTAGCACTATTTCTGAATGAATTCAGCTAGAAGCCTTCATGTGGCCAGGATCCTGGAACACTCCCTGTCTCAAGGAATAAAATATCTATTCAGGGCAGGAAACTACCTCTAAGCTTTGTGTTCCAAAGACTTTGGGGCCCATGGCATGGGAGCATGAGAGAAGCACTAAAAGAACACTAAATCAATAGTTAGTAATTCAGATATTGGGGTGGTAGGTGTATAATACACACGATGACTAGCAGTAGTAACAATGATCACTGGTAGTCATTAGAGCCTTCACTGGATACTAACTACCAGACACGATTCTATGCCCCTCACTTGTATTAACCCATTCATTCTTCATAGCAATCTTGTTTTATGAATTTTAAAGTTGAGGAACTACAGTGCACAGAGGGGTTAAAGAACTAGGCCAAAGTCACACAGCCAGTGAGGGGCAGAGGCAGAATCTGAACCCCAGCAACGGGGATCTAGCATCCACACTCTTTTTTTTTTTTTAACTGAAGTATAGTTAATTTACAATGTCATGTTAGTTTCAAGTGTACAACAAAGTGATTCCGTTATACATACATATATATTCATATTCTTTTTTAGATTCTTTTCCACTCTAGGTTATTAAAAGATATTGAGTACAGTTCCCTGTGCTATACAGTAAGTCCTTGGAATCCATATTCTTAAATAATACATTACACCACTTATCCTTATTATGAATACAGGAATGAAAGTGTGTGTGGGACAACAGAACACAAATGAAATTAACCAACACCTGCCAATCAACCTCAGTGAATGAGTGGGCGTGGCGGGGAAAGGGGCGAATTGGAGCGCTCACGCCTCATCTAAAGGGGCAGCCCCTGTTCATCTCCCACTGCTGGCGGCCTGTAGAGGACATGGCTGCTGTGTTTCCAGATGTCCTGCTTTTCCAGATATGAGTGGAAATTTCCAGATTGTAGATGCTGGTGCTGTGCTAGCCACGTGGGATACACGCTCAGGCCGCAAGTGCCTGCGCGCTGCCCTTTGCAGCTCATCCTCTGGTCTCAGGCCATGAGCTTCAACTTCGTCAGGCGATCCTTCCAACTCTGATTATGGGCGTTAAAATCTGCCCCATTCAGCCTCCATCCCGCTCCTTCCCTTCCCTGACAGAGCCTCCCACTTCTCCTGTAATCACTGAGATCAATCCCTCTTCCCTCTGACAGCCCTTCACATATTTTGATCACTGGCATGATTTCTGAGCTGACAAAAATCTTATCCCATCTAACAGGGATGGTAAAGCGGGTACCATATTCCCAGGCAGATTAGAGCAGCTGAGGGTCACTGCCTCTAGGGCAACTCTGCCAGCCCCACCTGGCCCCAGGCCTCCCCCAAGGCAGGCACACAGGGTTGGAGTCACAAACTACCCCGAGGGCCCCCAACCCCATCACTGGGTCAGATGTCTCAACCCTACCTTCTTCTTCTTCTCACCTGAGTCCAAGAAGCGATTCTCAGATTAACTCATCGAAATTAGGGCAAACCAGTGATACCCTCATTATGATTCGCATCAGGAACAGTCTCAAGAGAAATACTAATAATGGTTACCTCCTGCTAAGAGATAAAATTAGCGGGCAACTTTCTTAAATTTTCTTTCTGCAATTCCTAATTTTTCTAAAAGAATATTGTATGTTTTATATTATAAAAGTAAAATATTTCAAATTTTTTATTTTAAAATAAGAACTATAGGGCTTCCCTGGTGGCGCAGTGGTTGAGAGTCCGCCTGCCGATGCAGGGGACATGGGTTCGTGTCCCGGTCCGGGAAGATCCCACATGCCGCGGAGCGGCTGGGCCCGTGAGCCATGGCCGCTGAGCCTGCGCTCTGCAACGGGAGAGGCCACAACAGTGAGAGGCCCACGTACCGCAAAAAAAAAAAAAAAAAAAAAAAAGAGTGCAGGCTCTGGAATCAGCCCGCCTGCTGTCAAAACCACTTCACCATTTCCTAGCTGTGGGACTTGGAGCAGGTATTTAAATATGCCTCAGTTTCCCCCTCTGCAAAATGGGACATCATAGGGTTGCCATGAGCATTGTTATTAGTTGAAACACGTCAAGCACTTAAAACAGCGTCTGTCACATGGTAAGTAGCCAATGCTGTATATACTTTCATGATGAGAGGATTTGTGACGTATTTTTTTCCAAATATTCTCTAATCTTGTTATCTTGAATGGTCCATTTTCAAGAGCACCCCTTAAATCCTGCCCACAGAGCACACCAAGTCACCTCGCCAGCTCCTCCCCCGCCACCCGCCAGCAGGTCCCCGACATGGCTGTCCTGACTCAGCCGAAAGACCTCAGGTCTACAAAGGACGAGGACGTAGAGCTAAACCGGAAGGACGTTTGCGTCCAGCGTTACGCCACTAAATTCCTTGACGATTCTGAGAACAGAATGCTGATGAAATCCTTATGGCAGTACATGCAGGTACAGGCAGTCTTTCTAGGAATAGGAAATTCTTAGGGCAGACAGAGATAATAAAAGCAGCTCTGGACACGAAATCAGAAGGGCAAGTCTGAGGTCCAGCTGTATCCATAACTGGCTGAGGTTTCTTTTTCTAGAAGATGGTGGGAATAGCCCCAGGATTCCGGGGACGATCATGCTGAGATTGGCCACAGGGAGCAGCACCTGAGATAATCAAAGACACTCAGGAGAGGGGAGACAGACTAGAAGCCGGCAGAGGTGAACTGTTACAGACATGATGTTTAGCAAGCAGAAGAATGAGGAACCTGAGTTGGGCAAGGAAGGGCGAACATGGTCAGCCTCGCCTGGGGAGGGTATTACGGTTCATGAACAAAATCCGGAAACTGAAGATTCAGGCCGTGCTGCATGTCTCTGCTTGCAATTTGGGGTACAGAGGTGACGTCAATGTAACATCAAGAAAGGAATTTTGCAAAAAAAAAAAAGAGAGAGAGAGAGGAATGAAGGAAGGGAGGGAGAAAGGAAGGAAGGGAGGAAGGAAGGAAGGGATTTTGCATTTGTTCAGAAGCCCACCTTTGCTTTCTAGACCACACTTGATTTTTATTCCTGTTGCTACTGCTGCCCCAGAATTTCTCCCTGGCATTCTCTCTGGGTTTTTTGTTTTTTTTGCGGTACGCAGTCTCTCACTGTTGCGGCCTCCCCCGTTGCAGAGCACAGGCTCCGGAGGTGCAGGCCCAGCAGCCATGGTTCACGGGCCCAGCCGTTCCACGGCATGTGGGATCCTCTCGGACCGGGGCACGAACTCACGTCCCCTGCAATGGCAGGCGGACTCTCAACCACTGCGCCACCAGGGAAGCCCCATTCTCTCTGTTTTGATAGGACTATACTTCCCTCTGCATCTCAGGTGGAAGAAGGGGTAATAGTAGTTGTAGTCACAGCATCTACTGAGTGCTTATTATGTGCTGGACAGTGTTCTAAGTGATGGTACACATGTTAACTGATTTAGTCACAGCAACCGTATGAGACAGTGTGGGAGAGATTCTTAGTGTTCACCAACGACCCCTCCACATCTCCCAGCCTGCCTGGGTTTGGTCAGCCATGACTCTCATTCTGAAAGGAGTAGGACAATGTGTCACTCCAGGCTCAGGTACTCAGTGCCCATCTTGCCTTCCCCATGTTTTCAAGGCTGGATTTCAGGGCTATGAATTCCAGAGTGGTAGAACCAAACGATGGACACAGCTGGATCCCTGAGTCACTGCTTGGAGGAGAGCCATTCTGGAAAGATGTGAGACCCTCATCGGTTTGTATGAGGAAGAAATGTTTAATATGGATGGGCACTGATATTTGGGTTTGTTTTTATGGAAGCTAGCATGAATTGATGACTCTGACAAAAACAGGTAGAGACTGTCTTCATGCCCACTTTACAGATGAGAACACTGAGGCAAAAAAAAAGGATAAACAATATGTCCACGGTCAAAAACTATGGAGTGGTAGAGCTGAGACTGAACCCAGATGAAGTGAGCTCTAGAATCTATGCTCTTCCTTTTTTTTTTCTCACTTTGTTCATGGTTTTTGTGGCTCTCTTCATATTTTCCAGGATGGGTATCATCTTGTACCAGTTCCAAGAGTTAAAGTGAAACCCAGGGGGGAAATCCATCCTTTTTCCTGGATATTCGGGAATAAAATCTATGAAGTTCTACCTTTTGTCCTCCCTGGGTATACATGAGAGCTAACTACACCAGAAATTTTACTGAAGATGCTATTGAGTGTGTTCAAGAACCATTTGTCTGTAATTCCTTTCTTTTTATAATCATATACTATAGTCACACCTGGCTAAAGAGAGAATTAGTGACGAATAACCTTGCAAATCTCAAAGCCTAATGAGTTTTATTTTCTAAATATCAACACCACCATCATATCTTGCAACTCGTTTCACAGTTAAAAGAGCAAATATCCATATATAATTGGGAGCGAGGAGGCGGTACAGCAAGAACGTTAATGGCATTAACTTTTTAAGTCAAAGAAAACGATTTCTTTGTCTAACTCTTTCATTTACTCCTGTGTGACCAGACCTAAGTACATAATCCATGCATCCATTTATCCCTTTTTAATAACAGATATTTATCTCACCAGGTTGCTGTGATAATTCAATAAAATAATGCTTTGGACTCCTACATTTGAATGAAGAGTAAGCTGAGGGGAAAAAGTGCCGTGTGCAAAGACGTACTGCCCCTTCCTCTAGGTAGGAAACATACCCTGTGTAGTTATTATTAATTCTAATTTTCATTATTCCTTGAGGGCAGGAAATACATCATGTTCATCTCTGTGGGCCCCTTGTCTATCAAAAGTGTAGGACAAAATAAGTGTTCAGGGCTTCCCTGGTGGCGCAGTGGTTGAGAGTCTGCCTGTCGATGCAGGGGACGCGGGTTCGTGCCCCGGTCCGGGAAGATCCCACGTGCCGCGGAGCGGCTGGGCCCGTGAGCCATGGCCGCTGAGCCTGCGCGTCTGGAGCCTGTTGATAAGCGTGTCCACATCATGGCTGGCTTGGGGACCAGGAGCCTCATCCTTCTAATCACTTCTTATCACCATTCAATACATGCCTGGCTCCCAAGGAGACAGAATAAGTATGTGTTTGACAGATTCCAAGACACCTACTGGGGCACATTTGCAAATGGGTGTGGTTACTGTACCTCCACTAATAGATTAGCTTAAGAGAAGCCATCTTGTTCTCTTCTCTCTTCCAACCCTGTGGAAGATGGAAGATGCAGTAAACTGTCCCAGGGACTGTTCTGAGGCCAGTCCTCTCATATTTGTCCTTCTATGTGTCAAAATATATACGTGTTGGACTATAGGAAGAGGCAGCATAGGGAGTGAGGAGAAAAGTGCAGGCCAAACGCATCAGTTTAATTCTTCAATGTGAAGTCTCAGCAGTGAATTTGAGGATTAAGCCCCGTTAGCAATGGTCACCCAAGTTTCCTCAGACAAAGTTTCATGTTCGCCTCAGGAACTCGTGTAGAGGAGCATTGGGCTGAGCAAGGTAAGTTAACACATGTCACTCTGACTTTTAACATTTACTGTCTCATTTGCAACTTCCCAACAACTCTGCCTTTTGCCAATATTACTGAAGTGGTCCCCTTTATACGACCTGGAGGCTTTGGCTTCGATATATAACATCACTGGGCCAAGATAACAGGGCAAGTTTGTAGCCAAGGTGGGCAGGGACTCAGACCTTCAGAATTCACCCCCAAAGAGTTTGAAGCACAGTTCTCCCAGAGTTTATTCTAACAGTCTCATAGACTATGTGGCTTATTCTACTAGTCTGCCGGACCAGAGAATGAGGGCCCCCCTCACTTATTTTATTTAGAAGAAATGTAGCATCTGAGAAGCACCAATGACCATGAATCCTACAGAGTCATGTCAGGAGTTGGGTTGAGCCCCAGTACTATGTATTTGCCACCTTCCATCATGATGTCTTTTTTTTTTTTTTTTTTTTTTTTGCGATACACGGGCCTCTCACTGTTGTGGCCTCTCCAGTTGCAGAGCACAGGCTTCCGACATGCAGGTTCAGCGGCCATGGCTCACGGGCCCAGCCGCTCCGCGGCATGTGGGATCTTCCCGGACCAGGGTGCGAACCCGCGTCCCCTGCATCGGCAGGCGGACTCCCAACCACTGCGCCACCAGGGAAGCCATGATGCCTATTTTTTAAGGTCCTGGCTCCCCATCCCCAGACAGGGGCCCTGTCTCTGGGTTCTCCTGGTAGATTCTATTTCCAAAGATGGAAGCAGCCATGGCACCTGTCCCATGGGTTCTGCAATGTGATCTTGTCACTTACCCACCTAAGAGATAGAGTCAATTTATTTGCCCCTTGTCTTGGGGCTGGCCCTCTGACTGCTTTAATCCATAAAATATAGTAGAAGTGACACCAGAGCTCAGATATTAAGAAGGCCTGGCAGCTTCTGCTTTTGTGTAAGAGGTCTGGCTACTCTGAGACCTCAGCATTAGGAGAAGCCCATGCCAGCCAGGAGAGGAAGCCACGTGGAGGGCACTGTCCTGTTTCATCCGAGCTCCAGCCCAGAGCCAGCACTGGTTTGACAGCCTCGCGAGTGAGACCATCTTAGAAGCAGACTCCTAGCCCCACTGAGCCAGCTCAGTTGATGCCACGTAGATCAAAAAAGAGTCTTCCTAGTTGCACTCTGCTTGATTTGAAGACTCATAAACAAAAGTATGATTGTCACTGAAGCCACTAAATTTGGAGGTGGTTTGGCAGCAAAGACAGCCAAGAGTTTCCACAGCATCTCCCCCAACAGAGAGGTTATTATTCTTAACATTGATGATTGTCTCATTAGGTATCTCTCCCTAATCTGACTCTCTAGGGCCTGCTCCCTGTGGAGTACCGAGAGCCCAGAACAGTGCCTGACACACAGTAGGCATGCAAAGAGTCCTCTCAGAAGGAAGTAGATGGTGGTTTTGAACCAGGCTGTGCTCTGTCTAGCCTGCGGCCGACACACCTGCAGTGATGCTGCCCGGCTGCACCGCGGAAGGAGACCCCAATGAAGAGTCTACTCATCTGTCTCCACACCTACCTGCATCTCAGAATTCACAGCAGCTCCCAGAAAACACTAAACTGAACCAAACGACACGCTTCCTTCCTTCACGTGGTTGTTTTATGACAAAAGTGCTTGTGTTAAGAGGGCTGTGGAAGGTTTGCTGATTTTTCATCGGCTACATAACTTCAGATAAAATTTAATTAAACAGATCCCTGCAGTCCTATGCCCACTGTCCCAGATCGAGTCAACTATTTTCCTTTTCTGGCCTTTACGAGAGAAGATGCAGGGGAAGGGGCTGAAGCTTGGCACGTGCGGTGTGACAGACACAGGAGGGCTTCTCTCCAAAGGAGGAGTTAGAGGGGTCTGTGGGAGGGCCAGTAGTGGGAACCCTGGCTATCTCTGGCCACAGGATTCTCCAGACCCCTCATTCTCTGAGCTCCTCTCATCCTCACCAATACCAGCCAAATCTGGGCTCTGATGGTCTCTCTACGGAAATATGGCCATAGCCTCCTCGTTTCCAGTTTCACCCAGATCCAACATCAAACCCACACTTAAATCAGTTCCCCTCCCCTTCTTTTTTTTTTTTTTTAAGACACAAACCTAATCACACCATCTCTTGCTCCTGAAAGGCATCCACAGGAAATTAAAGTCTTTCATATTCTGACCTTGCCATTTCCTCTTCAGGCCTCCTATAGCTAAGGTGGGTGGGGATGGGAGCGAGTGACCTAGCTTTGGCCAGTGAGACTTCATTGTTGGGTTCTAGGTTTTACTCCATGAAAAATGAAACAGGGAGGGGACCTGTCTCTTCTTCATGCCATGAGCATGGTGGTGTGAGATCATGATGCTCAGACTTGGGGCGGGCATCAAAAGGCTTGGTGTATAAATACCCCAGCTCCCCCACCTTTCAAGTAGAATGTCTCTAAAGCATGTGTCACCCAGTTTCCTCGAGTTTTCCAGCAGGATGGAGCCACCATAATTCATTCATTAACACACCCTATACTAGCTTCCTTCCCTTCCTATCTCACATTCCCATCCCCCATCAGTGCTTCCTGGGATTACTCGGCACATAAATAACTTGCTTGCGAATCTCTGACCGAGAGTCTGCTCTTCAGGGAGAACCTCATCTAAGACATGGCCTAAAATGGCCACTTATGCTCTGCCCATCTCATCCACATCCCAGCCAGCAGGAAGGAGGAAGCAGTGAAAAGGGGTGAGCCTCTCCCTTTAAAGAACATTTCTTGGGAATTCCGCAGGATACCTCTGTTTACACCCCATTCATTGGGTAGCGAAGGAAGCTGGGAGGTTTAGTTCTTATTCTGAGTGACTGCATGCCCTGTGAGATCGGGCATTCTATTACTAAGGAAAGAGGGGTAAGTGGCTCGAATAAGCCAGCTTGTCAGTGTCCAGGGGATAGGAAAGGCAGAGCCTTGTGGTGTAGGCTGAGGACCCACACGCAGGTGTCTGGGTTCCTGATCAACCATAAATAGCATTTCACAGACACCTTAGTGCCTGCCTCCCCACCTGCTCCCCAGCACAGTCTCAGCAGAACTTAATCTCTCCAATCCTGGGAGAAAAGCCAGGACTTAGCTACATCAAACCATGCCAGGATACAATTTGTACATTAAAATCACTCAAGCTGGCTTTTCCTTCACCTTAATTTTAGATAAATAACAAGCGGCACAAAAGACCCCAGCCCTCCAAGTGCTGAGATGATTCATAAAGAGGCATGAGAGATGCATTAAAGAAGATGTGGGATGACACACGGCTAATGACAAATGAGTGGTCCAGGGGTGAAAGCCATAGTGGGAAGCATAGTGGGAAAGACGAAGAAGCAGGCTTCCCTGGTGGCACAGTGGTTGAGAGTCCGCCTGCCGATGCAGGGGACACGGGTTCGTGCCCCGGTCCAGGAAGATCCCACATGCCGCGGAGCGGCTGGGCCCGTGAGCCATGGCCGCTGAGCCTGCGCGTCCGGAGCCTGTGCTCCGCAGCGGGAGAGGCCACAACAGTGAGAGGCCCCCGTACCGCAAAAAAAAAAAAAAAAAAAAAGATGAAGAAGCTAAGGCTTTGAGAGACAGAATAACTTGCCCCCCAGTCACACAGCCAATAAGAAAGACTGAGAAAAATATTTTTTAAATGTGAATAACAATACATATTCTAGCTCTTTTTTTATGTGCCAGGCACTGGGCTGAGTACCTGCCATGCTTACACAATTGAAGTCTCACAATAGCCCTTGAGGTAAGAATGACTGTTATTCCCATTCTACAAATGAAGAAACTGAGGCTGAGAGAGAGTTGAAAGCTTGAACAGAGTGACACCAGGATTTAAGAGACCAACTCGTCCAACTGCCAATCAGATGCCTGAATCCCCTTTATGGACGTGTCTGCCTGTGGTTACAGGGCCATCGGCTAAAATGCCCCGTGTCAGAGAACACACAGCCTCCTGGACCCATCTGTTCCTTTCCTGGAGGAAGCCAGCTGAACAGTCACTGCTTCTGACATCCTGGACTCTGACCCCCATGGGGAGGACCATTTTTTCTTCTTTGGCCACACCACGCAGCACGTGGGATCTTAGTTCCCCGACCAGGGATCGAACCTACACCCCATGCAGTGGAAGCTCAGAGTCTTAACCACTGGACCGCCAGGGAAGTCCCAAGGACCATTTCTTATACTGAGTAGCCCACCCAAAAGTTTACCCTAGGACAGAGCTTGGAAAACTTTTTCTGTGAAGGATCAGAGAGTAAATATTTTCAGCTTCATCACCCACATCGTCTCTGTCACCACTACTTAGCTCTGCCCCTGTAGCTCAAATGCAGCCAAAGACAATACATGAAACAATGGGCATGGGTGTACCCTAAGAAAACTTTACTTATAGATACTGAAGTTGACATGCCATGTGATTTTCACGTATCACAAAATAGAATTCTTATTTTGATTTTTCCCCCAACCATTTAGAAATGTAAAAAGCATTATTAGCCCATGAATACTAAATCAGGCAGCAGCCCAGACTTGACGTTTGGGTTCTAGTTTGCCAATCGCTGGCCTAGGATCTAGGAAACTATCTGGACAAAAGTGGTACTTAGGAGCTCTGGTTTCCCTCCCCACATACAACAGTGCAGAAAGATATAATGCATTGCTTTTTTATAAAGTGGCAAATGGTTAGAGAATTGGAGTATAATTTGGGGCTGGCCCACCTCAAGTTCAAGGGCTAACCTGAAGTTTAGCCTGCAACCTGAAGGCTAGAATGGAAAGTAGAACCCATATAGTAAGAGCCCACATAGCCTCGCTAAGCAGGTTGAACTTTTTTTAAGTTGCCATTAGGTGCGTAGTACCATGTGACAGTTCCCGGGATTAGTGGGCTAGTGTTCTATCGCTGCGTACCTCCATCATGACAGTTAGGAATATCTTCTTATCCCCACTTCACAGGTAAGGAAACCAAAACTCAGAAGGGTTAAGCGACTTGCCCAATATCCCCCAGCAAGCAGAAGGAATTCACAGGCAGAGTTGCCTGATGCCAGTTTCTAAGCACTGCGGATCCTACACAGGATGAGCAGAGAGGTGAAACACAGTCAGCTTCCCCCGGAAAGACTGGCAGTGGCTCCAAGCTGGTCTGCTGCATATTCGTTGCTTCAGGCCTGATCTAGGAACATCCACCGCTGATATCAGTCTCTAATCTAAATCCCCTCTCAGCTTCCAGAGCTACCCAGAACCAAGTGATGCTGGAAGGCCTACGTCTTAGCAGCAGGCGGGCGTCAACCTTACAGAGGGAGGGATTAATTAGAAGACTCAGTGGGCTGCCCCTTGCATAATAGAATCTATGCTTCCTTCAAAAACGACTTGTGCTTGGAGTCTACCTGCTGCTCAGGACAAGGAGTGCCCCGTAGCGTAGGGGCAAAGGAGTTGATCCATAGGCAGTGTTTTCAATAATAAAGGCAAGAGTGATCAAAGCTGGCATCGTGGAAGACCTTTCCTCATGCTGGGCTTGGGTCAAGAGGCATGATATATATTATTCTACTTAATCCTCAAGACAACTCTAGGAGGTGGGTCTGCACTTATTTGCAGATGAAGGAACTGAAGCAGCTCAGCTGATCCATGCATCACGCTGAGAAAGAATGTTGGCTCCAGAGTCCACGCTCATGTGCCTACTGGGCTCAGCAAGGCGGCCCCAAGGTGTCAATCTGGACCTTTATCCTCCTTTGGCTCGCAGTGGTTCGACAGCCATTGACCCAGATATGTTTGAAATGACCCAACAGAACTGCTTTAAAAATAAATATTTCAAGGAGGAAGGGCAAGATAAGGGTATAGGATTAAGAAATACAAACTACTATGTGTAAAACAGATAAGCAACAAGGATATATTGTACAGAACAGGGAAATACAGCCCTTATTTTGTAATAACTTTAAATGGAGTATAATCTATACAAATATCGAATCACTATGCTGTACACCTGAAACTAATGGAGCACTGTAAATCAACTGTACTTCAATATAATTTAAAAAACTATTTACAATAAAAAAAATAAAATAAAATAAAAACCAAGGGAATTTCCTGGTGGTCCAGTGGTTAGGACTCTGTGCTTTCACTGCTGAGGGCCTGGATTCAATACCTGGTTGGGTAACTAAGATCCCACAAGCCACGTGGTGCAGCAAAATAAATAAATAAATAGTATTTACATAGGGGAAAAATTTTTTTAAATAAACATTTCAGGCAAAGAGTAGTCAAACCCATATAGCATCAAACAAGAAATTTTATAGTCATCATTTGTTTATTCATCTGGTCATCCATCCATTCATCTGTCCAAATATCTGTCCATCCATCCGATTAATCAATCATTCATTTAAACATATAATCAATATTGCCCGGGTGTCCCCTGTTAGTCAGGCCCTGAAGAGGGAAAGTAAAATGATGAATAAGACCTACTCTCAGCCCATTCACAGGGGTTAACATTTTACAGGGGCCACATTCCTGAGTGGCCAGGGGGTCCCTCAAGGCCAGGGGGTCCGATGGGTCATCTACCTGGACATGAATGAATCTGTGTTCCCTGACTACTTCCACATCTTTTCCCTCCAGCCCACTGCCCTCACTGGTGCCAAAGCCATTGTGCCCTAAAAGATCAGAATCTGGGGCAGTGAATAGATGTCACAAGTTGGTAAAACAAAGGTACTTCATGACGCTGTAAAGAATTCTTAATCTGAATTGTCCTGCAAAGGGATATGCACTAGAAGGCACTGGTTTCTTTGGGGTTATTCAAGGAGACTCTGATGACCACCCCAATGTACAAGAGTCTCTCCTTGACCAAACTTGGGTCAAGTTCCTCTGAGCTCCATTTTGACAAGACCCAACCTTGGGCTCTATCCTTGGCTCTTTAAGCCCAGTTTTAGCAAGAATTCTGCAGGGTCAGTTTAGCAAAAATCTCCCACCCTTGATATCTGATTGGATTCCTCTTCCCCCACCCTCAACCTCCTATCACCCCACCTGTCTTCAGCAAGAATCCTGCTGAGTCAGTTTCGCCAGAATGGCACTTATCCCTGAGGTCTCCTCTAGTGATTTTCCATCCACTAACCTCCACCTCGATTCTTGGCTATAAATCCTTACTTGTCTTTTGTTGTACTGGGAATGGAGCCCAGTTCCATACTGAAGTCTCTCTTCCCCTAATGCAATGGCCCCTGAATAAAATGTACATTCACCACTTTAAGTACTGTTTGCCTCTGCTTTGTTTTGACACATGGATGGCATGGAAGAAAGGTCCACATGGAAAAGATTGATTTGTTCTCTCAAAAACAACTCACTAGATGATACCTGCTCTGAAAAGCAATGTAACCCAGTGGTTGCTGAGGCAGAGGGAGTAACAAATACCATCTGGACATGGAAAGTCTTTGGGCTGACTGTCAACTCAATACTCTCATCCTCAGATTCCTGCTTTTATTAACTGGCAAGGTATTGAATCTTTCTTTGCTTTAGTTTCTTCAACGGGAAAATAGGCCTAATAACAGCATCATTGCAGAGAGATGGGAGGATCAAGTCAGGTGATGATTCAGGTGATGGTCAGGTGATGATCATCGGTCAGGTGATGTTCATCATAAAGTCACGTGATGATCAAGTCAGGTGATGATTCAGGTGATGATTCAGGTGATGATCAAGTCAGGTGGCTGACCCACCGCAATGCTCAAAAGATACCAGCAATGATAACCATTGCTACGAATGGTAACTAGTCATGTAACTAGCAGTAGTCATTAATATTAGGTGTGAGAAAAGTGACTAGGTGATGGGGGTGTATAGCGTCTGAGTCAGAGAACATTTATGCAGTGCATGCAATTTTACACTATCCCTAAACTCAAGAATCAATACAAGTAATTAGAACAAGGGGGTACAGAGTGATCAATGCTATGAGAAGGCAGCAGCAGCAGAAATGATTTCCAGCTTGGGGGATGACAGGTCTCCAAAGAATGAGGTGATGTTTGGGATCGTGGCAGGACTAGAATTTATCCACGAAGAGGGGTCTGGAGGGCATTTCAAGAGGAGAAGCACAGGACGCACGCAGAGAACCACAGACACACCATGTTTCAAAGCTAACACTGGCCATGATTCTTCATCCACAAGCCTAAAATCCAAAATGCTCTGAAAACCAAAATATGTTTATAACTAATTTTTGTGACAAAACCTGAGCTGATCTGATACAGATCAGCTTTTTGTTTTTCCATTTTGTGTGAATGACCATGTTTCATGGCAGAATATTCAAGATTTTGGTAACAAGTTTTTGCTCCAGAACCCACTGGGGATGTAATGTATTTACTATATTGTGTGTGTATCACATTGCCTTTCTAAAACAGAAATAATTCTAAATTTCAAAACATGTCTGGTTTTCAGTAAAAAGATATGAAGCTATACTAACAATCCCTAATATTTATGGAGCACTTCTTATATTCAAGCAGTTCTCTAAACACTTAACTAAGTTAATCCTCCTAAGGCAGGTAAGTACTGTGATTTTCTTTATCTGCATGGATGAGAAAACTGAGGCACATGGTGGTTACTAACCTGCCTGGACTCACACAGTTAAGAAGTCTCAAAACCAGGATCAAAGCCACAAAGCCTTGCCTCAAAACCTTTCTTTGTTCTTAAATGCCACACTCAACCACATCTACACACTGTAATTAAGAGCAAGTGTGGTTGACTTATTATTTATTCATAATACTTTCCTTCCTCGTTCTCCTCTCTCCATGCCTTCCGCTTTACAGAAGGATTCTACTTCCCGCTGCAATGAGGCTGGACCGCTTTAGCCAATGAAATGCTAGTAGAGGTGGCATAAGTAGAGGCTTTAAATGTGCTTTTGTGGTTTGGCTTGGCCTCTTATACTCTCATGATTTATTATGGAAAAAGCATGCTCCAGGTAGCTGAATGCATCTCAGAATAAGGGACAAGTACACTAGACCTCTACCCAACCCAGAGCCTGAGGCAAAGCTACCTCTGCCAACTCACAGACTCATGAAGGAGAAAAAGCAAAATGCTGTTGCTGGAAGCCACTGAGATTTGGGGACTGTTTGTTACCCAGCATTATCATAGCAATAGCAGACTCATTTCAACTGCTCAGCATTTCCTGAGATGAGGATTTAAAGCCGATGAGGATTCATCCATAATGGGAAGAATCCTAAAAGTAATGTTAAAGATTTTGGATCCCATCCCAAAAGCAACGGAGAAGCGTAAAATGCTTCTAGGCAGAGGCATAAAATGATATGACTTCTATTATCTACATTGCAACAGTCATCTGTTACACAAAATGAGTCACTACCTCCATCCCCCATCACCACACATACACTTACCTAATACCTGTCAACAGCTTTCCATTGGTCTTAGGATAAAACCCCAAATCCTTAATCTCTGGCCCCTGCTCAGCTCCCAAACCACATCTCGCCCCACGCTTCCCCTCACACTGTGCCCTAAGTCCACTGTCCTTTTTTCAGTTCTTTGAATGGGATCACTCCTTTTCACCACAGGATCTTTGCATACACTTTTCGCGCTGCTAGAAAAACTCTTTCTCTAATTTTTTGCCTACTTTACTCTCAGCTTAATTGTTGCTTCCTTCTGGAAGCCTTTCCTGGGCTCTTTGGTAAGTCAATTTCCCCTGTTATAGGTGCTCTTGGCACCACGCGTTTCTCTTTTATTTCACTTATTATAGTTGTAGTTTCACATTTGTTCATAAACTTTGATTAGTGTCCCTCTCTGCCGCTAAATTGTCGACTTCCTCAGAGCAGTCACAGGGTCTTTTTCTCCCCCTTATCTTTGTATACCCAGCGTTAGCACAGTTCCTGATACGTGACTGATGCTCAGTAAAATTTGCTGAATGAAAGAATGCTGTTGGATGATAGCTCAGACAGCAGTGAGGGCAATGGATTATTTTGGTTGCCTAAAGCACACAAGAACAGAACTAATCCTTCTTTCTTGCATCAGCCCTTTCAACTCTCGCTTGCTTTCTTTGAGAGCTGGCCAAGACAGACCTGTCACAAAGCAAGAGTGTGGTGGAAATGCATTACCAATCTGTTAGGACCAATGGGGAAATAGGACCTCAGCGCAGTGCAAAATGGTCCGTCTATGTGGCAGGTGTTCACCCTGTATCCCCCAACATCGCACTGTAATTTTACAATCCAAAAGACTCCCATAACTGGAGGAGGATGAAACATCTGGATGCTGCAAACTCTCTCGACAGGTTGTCTATACCATCACCTTCAAAATCAATGCACAAGAAATGAGAGTTTCTGGAGTAGCAGAATAGTGGCTGGCATTGGAACATGCTGTTTAAGTCCCTTCTTGGTATTAAGCAAAGACTACCTGGATTTCCTTTGGGAGTGATGTGGAATATGGGATCTGGCAGTCAAAGAGGCCATGGGTAGGACGGAATGATGACTTCATTTCGAATGTGTTTGTGCTTAGGGAAAAGGACATCCCTGTTACCACATATTATCAGTGAAATAAATAAATGAATTTGGTAAATAATTAACCAATACCCTAGGATCATTCTGATCATAAGATGGAAGTCTGTATCTGAATAAAGGTCAAATGAGGGGTAGTTAAGCGTGAGCATGGAGAAGCTGGAGTTGAAAACAAGCAGTAGGCAAGTAGAGTGCTGGGAACTATGATCTGAACTCGCTAAATCAAGTGCAATGGCAACAAAATCAAGTGCCATGGCACCAAAGAGAGAATAAATTTGAGAGCACAAAAATCAAATCGGTGACCTCAAACGTTGGTGGGAGTAGAAATTACCCTGATTGCTTTGCAAGGCATTTGGGCCTTCCTTATATTTTAAAAACTGAGATGCGTATATACTTGCTGTACGATTCTTCTCAGTATATTCCTAGAGAAGCACTCGTCCAAGTGCAAAGGAAGGCAGATGATGGGAAGTTCACTGCAACATGTTCATCACAGCAAAAACTGAGAACAACCCGGCTGTCCAGTATTAGAAGACTGATCAGACAAATTAATCTATGTAGCCATCTATGGCAGGGGTCCCCAACCCCCAGGCCACACAGCAGGAGGTGAGTGGAAGGCCAGTGAACAAAGCTTCATCTGCCACTCCCCAACGCTCCCCATCTCTCACATTACTGCCTGAACCATCTCCCCCCGACCCCCGGCCGTGGGAAACCTGCCTTCCATGAAACCGGTCCCTGGTGCCAAAAAGGTTGGGGACCACTGATCTATGGGATACTAGGCAACAAGAAACATGTTAATACAAGTAAACGTTTCCAAAAGATATTGTAAGCAAGTTGTCAAATGACGGAACTAGCATGTTATAATTGTCTTAAATATACATATCTAAAGTAGCAATACTGTATATTGTGCATTTTTTGCTGACATATATATGTGTGGAATCATGTAGCAGGTGGCCCAATAGGTGACACCCCAGATGGTTAAGAGCAGTCACCTTTAGAAATGGGGTGGGGACTGGAATTGGGTGTGGGGAGTCGTGGAGATTTGGGCACTGTCTATAACATTCTATTCATTTCACAAGGAATAATAGAGGCAGCCTTAACTAGTGAAATTAAAAGTTTTTTAAAAAAAGAAAAACAAGTTGTTCAAAAGCATGAACGTGTAACAGAGAAACCAAGGTACTGAGCTGAGTGAAATTGCACTTGAAGTTGCAGCCAAGAGAAAGGGAAAGTTGCTCAGAGTGAGATGGAGGTTTCTAGATGTCTCGATGTGGTTCTGAGGGCTTTTACTGATGGCTGGTCTCTCTGTGGACATTCTCAGCCCTATGCCACCTCTGGGTATCAAGGAACTTCTGACAAATGTGGAAGAGGAGGCTATTTCATCACGGATCAGCAACTTGGAGGTGGAGGGGCGCAGAAAAAAGAAGTAAAGAAGCAGGGAAATCACCACATCTCTTAGATAAAGAAAGGTTCTCCAGGCACCACTGCTGACACTACTGGGCTTATTTACAGTTTTTACAAATCATCTGAAAGGGATTTATAGTTAAATATTTAAATGTACAAAGTACACTGAAGCTCTGGTGTAGGAAAATGCCAAGCAGATAAGGATAAACAAACCACAGAGCAGAAATGACCACAGGTCCAACCCAGTCTAATAATTCTTCCATCTCTCCAAGTTGTTGTTGAGGATTAAATGAGATTGCTTATGAAAGCCCTGGGAAAATTGTAACATGGTACACAAATGTTGCTTATGACTATGATTGTATCATAGCTGGTTTTACATCAGAATTTGATAACAGAGCTAAAAGTAGAATCCATAATGTAGTTTGGGAGTCTATTCAGCCATCTACCCTGACTGGGAGCATTTTATAAGAATGATTCCGCGTTTGTAAGGGATCAACCTCACTTTTTTGCTTGTTTTGGCTTTTTTTTTTTTAATGGAAATAATCCATCCAAATTTAAAAGCTGGGGAAGCAGAACAGGAAAAAAAAGTTACTCATAGTCTCAATAGCCCCCAAGCGTCCCCAGTATTTGCTATATGAGTGACAGAATAAATGAAACAATAAATCCATTTTTATCATTTTGCTGCCTTCCCTTTCAGTCTTTTCTCATTAGCACGTTTTACATGGTGGTAAGAGAAGCATAGCTCTACATTTTTTTTTTTGCAGTACGTGGGCCTCTCACTGCTGTGACCTCTTCCGTTGTGGAGCACAGGCTCTGGACGCGCAGGCTCAGCGGCCATGGCTCACGGGCCCAGCCGCTCCGCGGCATGTGGGATCTTCCCGGACCGGGGCACGAACCCGTGTCCCCTGCATCGGCAGGCGGACTCCCAACCACTGCGCCACCAGGGAAGCCCAGCTCTACATTTTTATAGCCTGCACTTTCCACTGGGACCATAAACAGTTCCTCATGGTCCTCCACAGCCTTCAGAACTGTGCAGTATTTACTGGATTTTCAGGGGGTATCTTGGTACAAAGATACCGCCTTTTCAGGGGGTATCTTGGTACAAAGTTTTCCATTCGTTGGCCTGCACCTAATGCTTAAGAGTTTCCCAGTGCTAGGGAATTATATCCAATATCTTGTAATAACCTATAATTAAAAATAATCTCAATATATATATATGTATCAACGGAATTACTTTGCCATACACTTGAAACTAACACAATTTTGTGAATCAACTGTACTTCAATTTAAGAAAAAGAATATTCCAGAGCTTAGAATATGGTTGACGGCAAGGGCTCCATTTTACAGACCTTATCATTAGTGTTCTGGCTCTGGTATCGTTATCACTTTGTGTTAATGAAGTGGATTGCCTTCTGAACTGCTTCGTTTATTTACTTAATGTTTAAGCTAAAGAAAGAAAACACTCTCCAAGAACTAGAGTTGATGTTAAAAAGGAGACAGGGCAGAGGACACACATTATGGTACACTGCACTATAAAATAGTCTGCACAGAAATAATTCTCTGGACAGACAGATGATTTCAGAGAACAAGTCAGCTTGGACTGATGAAAAGCTCTCTCCGTACTCTCTGAGAAAGGATATGGAATAGCAGATGACCCTACTCCCCGAGGCCATCAAGAGGCGGCAAATAATACAGTAAGACGTGATTGTAATCCATGAGACTAACTGCCCCCAAAACATAGTGTGTTCATTTGTTCTCGACTTCCTTCTTCCAAGAATTCTGCCATTGGCCAGATTTTTCAAGACCCACTTTACATTGTTCACGTTGTAATGGATACTCTATCAGGTCCTGTTTCTTCTCCCCCAGTCCCCAGGTTTGTGGCTCCAGGGCCCATAACGCTACTGAGCTTGAATCCATCAACTGGAACAGCTCCCACTACCTGAGACTTGCTGCCAAATAATTAGGGGACCCAGTGACACAGGGGGATTCTATTCATCCCCTGAATTCTTTCGAATGGGCTAATTCTGACCTACAGACCAAGCTACCATTCATTTGCTGATTCATTCCGTAAATATTGACTTCACACCTATCACGTGTCATGCATAGTTATAGCTCTGAAGACAAAAGAACAAAGATCCTGCCCTCATGGAATTCCATTCTAGTGCTGGGAGATGCATAATAAAGAAGGGAATCAATAAACAATTCAAGTACCTATGGAAGTGCTATGAAGCACACAAAATAGGGTATTGGATTGAAAGTAACTGAGGGTGGAGGGAGACTACTTTTGTCTGGATGGTTAATGGAAGGGCTCTCTGAGAAGTTAATGTCAGAGATAAGACCTACATGAGAAAGAACCGGCCAAGCGAAAATCTCCATCTAAAGTGTCCTAGGCAGAAGAACGGCAAAAGAAAGGCCCCAGAGCAGAAATGAAGTAGATGTGTTCAAAGAACAGCAAGGAAGCTATTGGTTGGTTTTTCTGGTTGAAGTTCAAAGGACAAGGGGGAGAGTAGTAGGAGACGAGGACGGTGAGGAGGTCAGAAAGCAAATGACTTGGGTAGTAAAGGACTTGGTAAGGAGTGTAGTATTCACTAAAATGAAAAGCTTCTGCCTTGATAAGCACTGTGGTCCATCTGGTCAACCTACTTCACACTCCACTCTCCCAACAGAACCCCTCTTCCTATTATTTACACAGAGTCCTTATAAATCTTCTTCCATAGGGGATTGCCTCTGCTCTCTATGCTTCTGATCAAGACTTGCAGACTTGCCTAAAAAGGAGTTGGCACATCTGGACCTAACTCCAACCTTCTGGTTCATTCTGTAAATCCCTGCTCATACCAGGCCTTCTGAACCATGTCTAATTCTGCTTTGCCTTTTGGACTTGACACCTTGGCCAGTTTGAAATCAAGTCGGCACACTCTCAGCCCACATCCTATCCCTACTAAATGGTGTTCCACTTGGTCCTGTGCCGTTCCTCCTCCCCGATGGCCCTGGGACTGATCCTAGCATGTCTTGTCCTGACCATGCTCTAGTTAAAGCTTAACTGCACATCACCGTGCCCCCAGAACAGTACTGTTAAGCTTACTTATCAGACTAATTCCTCCGACTTAGCGCCAGGTAACTCTTGGCTGTTCCAAAAAGCCAAATCTGGAGATCTGTCACAATTGAGGACATTTAAAAATTATGTTCAGACTCTGATGGTAATTTTCAAAAATATCAGAATGGCTGGGAAACTGCCATGTAATTGGAATAAAGCTATGACCTCCTCAGGGGTCTGCTTGGAAGAAGGACCACATCCATGTGGAAGCAGAAGAACCAATGAATTTGTTAATAATTGGCCTCATTACCCACCTACCACCCATGTGGTTGTGGTCATAACTCTTGTAGCACTTTGGGGTCCAGATTCTTATCTGGTAAATTAGGCACCAAACTGGGAGAGCCAGGGCAGCAAAGCTGAATGGGGCAACTGCTCCCTTCATGGCATGGCCTCCAGACCTTTCATCATTCTGGCTGCCCTATTTTCACCTGTAGTTTTCAATAAGCCTTTTGAAAAATGGTACTGAGGTTAGAATTCTCTCCTCCCAATGCCGTCTGAGCAGTGCAAAGAGGCATGTGTACTGAGCTTTTCTCCAGAGAAGGCAACCCATTCCCCACAGGGCCAGGGCCACGGCCAGCTCCCATATGTGACTGCTTTGATCAATATAGCATTTACCTTAAAAAAATATTGTTGTCAACATTAAAAAATTGAAAGGAAACCCATCAAATCAAGACTTCAAAACTTTCTTAACAATATTGCCAAGACCTGTCCACACTGAGTCCACAAAGCTCCCTGTAACAAAACCAACAGCTAACGCACTGTAGCATCTGCTCCCTTTCAGTCGGGATATGAGCTCCCATTCACCACCATCCCCACCTGGCCCAACACAGTGTATGTGTCTCTGATTTCTGCATGTAGGTTTCATAAGCCAAACAATTCACAGTGGCAAACTTATCTGATCTGGACTCAGAAGGGTCCACTTGATGCATTCAGCCCCCGAAATCATCATTGATCATTTATTCGGTGTCAGATATCACACTAGACTCTGAGGATACAGTTACGAGCAAGAAGACACAGAAGTTGCCCTTGCAGAACTTCTATTTCAGCAGGGGAAAAGGGCATAAACAACTAGACTTGCCTTACTTACTAATTGCAAAGGTGAGAAGGGTTTCCAAGGGAAAACAGCACCATTAAAACAAATACAAGAAAAGTCTGCTTTCTTCAGGGAATCAGGGAAGCCTTCTCTGATACAGTGACATTTAAGTTGAGGTTTCAAGGACAAGAAGAAGCAGACAGGAGATGTGAAAAATAGAGTAAGGAGAGTTCCAGGATGAGGAAATACCAAGTGCACAGGTCTTGAGGCACGAAGGAGGTTGGCGCATCTTGGGAATTAAAAGAAGGTTTTCTTTTCTTTGTATTTTTAATACTGTAGATAAAAGCCGGGGAGGATTTTATTACTGTTTCTTTCTTAGGGACAGGTACCAGCTCCCTATCACAACGACGATCTTTCCAATATGCTCCCTATTGTTGAGCAAGAGATAGGTATGCGGGCTCCTGCCTGTGTTCTCACACGCGAATGCATGAATCCCCGGCAGATGATGGGCAGTTTTATTTTTTTCCTAAAAAGGCAATGAAATATATGTAACTCATAAGTCCCCAACCTCATCAGCCCGTGACTACAAAAATGAGATTATGCTCTTCTCTCACAGGCAAATTATTATGGCCGGAGGCCTCCCAACTGTCTCCCAGCTGTTTCTGAGAGTTTCCCTGGGCCTCCTATATGTCCAGAATTATGTTTTTAGCTTCAGTTTGCTCCGAGCTTCTTGTCTTGCTGGGCCCGTCTGTCCTCACTGATGGCTACTGCTGATGGAGTTCTTGGCTTTGGGGAGAGGATGCTCTTGCTTAGGTCCAAAGGGACAGTCCTGGTGAGTTTCAACACTTGCTAGGGTGATCTGAATGCAGAAGCATCTTTGAAGCTGGGAAACTTAGCACTGCTCCCAAACATTGGCTGCCCCAGAAAACCCAGGTTGCAGTGATGCTTTCATCCTTCCTATCCCCTCCTGCCTCCCTGTGGCCAGAAGGCCGCTCGTTCCCACCAGTGCACCCCTCCTTCCCACCAGTGCACCCCTCGATACTGCAGAGTTGGGCTTCTTCACTAGATAATCTTGAGCTAACTGCTAAATCTCTCTGTGCCTAATTCTGTATTTACAAAACGGATACACTCACCAACTTCACTGTGCCCCTGGGAGGACAGGACAAGCAAATGAATGTAGGAGGATTCTGTACATCCTGAACAATATCCAGAGAAGCCTTGTACAACAGACCCAAGCTCTGCCCAGTTAAAAACCGTAGTTAGCATCTCAGTGCCGACCTGACAACATGGGACAGTGATCCAAGCTCTGCCCAGTTAAAAACCGTAATTAGCATCTCAGTGCCGACCTGACAACATGGGACAGTGATCCAAGCTCTGCCCAGTTAAAAACCGTAGTTAGCATCTCAGTGCTGACCTGACAACATGGGACAGTGATCCAAGCTCTCTGCCCAGTTAAAAACCGTAGTTAGCATCTCAGTGCCGACCTGACAACATGGGACAGTGATCCAAGCTCTGCCCAGTTAAAAACCGTAGTTAGCAGCTCAGTGCCGACCTGACAACATGGGACAGTGTAGGCCAGGGTATCCTCAAGACTTACCAAAATCTAGCCTCTACCCTCTCTCCAGCTGCATCGCCCACTAGAACCTTCTGCAAACCCACTGACACACACCGCTCAGATTTCATGAGCACATGACGCTTCCCTGTGCCTCCGTGTTTCATGCATGCTGTCCCTCTGCCTAGAAGATCCCCTCTCTCCACGTGGGCCAATAAAATCACATAGGATTCCCATTCTTTGAAACTGAGGAGATCATTCAACTCAAAGTCATATAAGAAAAGTAAAAGTGAATTGACAGGTTAGTGTAACTAAACAGTCCGTGTTTAACTAGGTCTCAGGTTCAAATGATAGCACGGGGCAGAATTTCTCTTTCTTTGTTTCTTGTTTCTTTTTTCTTCATATTGACTCCATTTTTACCCCCTATAAACTCACCACCCAGGTGAAGTAGTTTCTAGATCTTTCTCTCTTGCTGGCAACCAACTAGACAAATGTTCAGCTTTCCTACTAACCCAAAAAGTAGTCTTGGAAGGGTATAGCCTTGCCCCTAACTGGTCCATCCTGGGTGGCCAGAAGCAGAATGTCCCGACTACGGATTCCACCTGAGATACAGGAGCTGAGTTAACTTCATGCAAAGCACGAGGCCTGAGAGAGCTCCATAATCTCAATGCCTCATGCCAAATACCGGGGGTAAAAAGCACAAATATCTACTACTGCTATTCCAACAACCGTACTCTCTGTTTTTCACATGAAAAGCTCCTAATCTTCCTTCAAAACCCCATTTTGGGACTTCCCTGGTGGCGCAGTGGTTGACAGTCTGCCTGCCGATGCAGGGGACGCGGGTTCGTGCCCCGGTCCGGGAAGATCCCACATGCCGCGTAGCGGCTGGGCCCGTGAGCCATGGCCGCTGAGCCTGCGCAGAGCCTGTGCTTCGCAGCGGGAGAGGCCACAACAGTGAGAGGCCCGTGTACCGCAAAAAAAAAACCCATTTTGTTAAAAGTCCCCATCACAAGAAAAAAAAATTGTAACTATGTATGGCGATGGATGTTAACTAGACCTACTGCAGCGATCTTTATGCAATGTATACAAATATCAAATCACTATGCTGTACACCTAAAACTAATACAGTCGTCCCTCTGTATTTGTGGCAGAGTGGTTCCAAGACCCCAACCCTCTAGGATACCAAAATCCGATGCTCATGTCCCTTATATAAAATGGCATACTATTTGCATATAACCTATGCACATTCTCCGATATATTTTAAATCATCTCCAGATTATCTGTAATACCTAAAACAACATAAATGCTATGTAAATAGTTGTAAATACAATGTAAATACTATGAAAAAGGGAGCAGGGTGGCAAATTCAAGTTTTACTTTTTGGAACGTTCTGGAATTTGTTTTTTCCTGAATATTTTGATCTGCAATTGGTTTAAGCCTCGGATATGGAAACTGCAGATACAGAAGGCTGACTGTATAATGTTATATGTCAATTATACCTCAATTTAAGAAAAAACTCATTTTGCCTCCTATGTGAAATTACGTAATGCTAGAAAAGCAGGCACTGTATACTCTAGACTCCCATAATTCTCTGTAGAAATCTCTTCTGCAGAATTGATCCCACTGGACGGTAATGCATCTGAATCTGCTGCGGGGACAGCATCAAAAGCAGCAACACAGCCTTATTCATCTCTTTATTCCCTACATGTAGCCTGTTCCTGGCACAGAGAAAATGCTTAGGAAGAGTTGATGAATGGATGACTATTTGTATATTTTTGGCCTCAGTTTTTTATTACCTTTATCAAACTGCTGGCTATATTCATCTTGTGGTCAAACAAATCCTCCCAGATCTTACTCTTTTCCTCCTTTTACACGGACACATTCCAATTCAGGTTTTTTTCTCACCTGGTGAAAAGGCAATTCATATTTTAGACCTAAACACCAGACTTGGCCTTAGCTCCTACCAAGTTTCAACTTAACTGGTATGTTTCTAGCTCTCCAACTTGATCAGAGAGTTCTGAGTCCTGATTTCATTGTTCCTCCTAATAACGATTACACTCAGCTTGGCGTCATCTGCATATCTGATTACTAGACCTTCTAGGTTCTTGTCAAATCACTGATTAAAATGTTCACTAGGGCAGAAATGGACGCTAGAGGATCATGAGTGGACCCATGGGTCATGAACAGAAGTCTTTCTCCAGGTGCAAAAAGAACTATCCAGCACATTCTAAGGTTCAAAGAGCTGGAAGTCAACAAGATGGTGTCATCCTCCATGAAATACATCACCATCTCAATCAACAGGGGCACACAGATACGCTCCCTCAGTTATCCAGTAGAAGTCAAGAGATCCTGGTACCCCAATGTGCTGTTGGTCCCACAGATTTTTTTAAATTGACATTTTTTTAATGTGGGAGATTTCACATAAAGGTCTCAATTTCTGGCTTTTAAGAAAGCTCCCCAAACCCGGCACCATGGGGCCCATGTTACCTAACTGCAGATTTCCATGCACGTACCTCAGTCAACGCTCCAGCAGGAGAGCAAACGGCCTCAGTCAGAACATTCCCAGTATCAAGGGGCTCGCTGTTCTGCAGGGGCAACTCTGTCTTTGCTAACAGAGCTGATCATTACTGTTCTTTCTCATGAGGAGGTAAAATTTCCCCCTCCACCTCCCTTCTTTCTCCATTGGACTGGATCTCATCCTCTGGCGCCATGTTGGAAATCATGACCACCTCTTCCACACCAGGGCATCTACGTGTTGAGGGCTCTGCCTCCTATCGCCCCCTGGTGGAGTGAGTCTTTTCTTTTCCCATGTAAATAACCTCAGTTCCTTCCATCGTTTTTATGGGTCATGGTTTCTAGACTCTACCTATCAGCCTGGTCACCTCCTCTTAACCCCGTGAATGTGTGGCAGTCTTCAGAGAGCAGAACGACATCAAGAACCAAACAGGAAGCAGACACTTAGAAACAAGTCAAAAAAGAGGCAAGCACCTCTTGCCAGGAATCATCAAGGAGTCTCAAGGTTGCAAGGGACCTCAGCGATCACCTGGCCCTTTCTAATATACGTTTGAAGATGTTTCTCACGGGCACTGAGAAAACCAAGTGTGACTGACCCTCCTCGAGGTGATCAGAAGAAACAGCAGATAGACTTGTACAACAAATGCCCTTGTGACAACTGCCAGACAGTTCCTAGGGCAGGGTCAACCTTCACCATGGGATCTAAGGTTTCTTTTCTGCCCCAAGAAACAGGGGAAATAGGGATTTTTTTTTTTCCCAACTGTGCTAATTCTCACTTTAAATGCAACTGAAGGTAGAAAACCAGTGCAAGACGCCTCTGTTCGGGATGATGCTTCACCTGGGAACCAATTATCACCAGGAAGAGTGTTAGAGAATTAGGGAGACTAACCTCTTCTAATCGGCTAACAGGAACGTCTCAGCAGCCAATCAATAACAGCTGCGGCGGAGGGGCACCTGAGGTCTCTCTCTTCATCTTCACATAAGCGATTAAAGCCAGTTTAATGAGATTGCCCAAGAGCTGGGTGTCTGAGAGCAGGAGCGGGTAGACAGCACTGAGTGAGAGCGAGCTAGCTGGTGTGAATCACCCTGAACCTCTGTGGCAGAATGGGATGAGGACGTCTGGAAACAGGCCCCTGAGTAAACAGAAAGGCTATGATTGCCTGCTGCGGTTGACAGCCGAGGGAAGGAGAACTCAAGAAAAAGACCCACGATGTCTGAGATCTGCTCCCCCCGCCCCACCCCCATTCCCATCTTTGCAGAAAACTCAGCTCCGAAATCTCACTGTCCCTCTATGGAATGGTGGAAAGAGCTAGATTTAGAAACCAGATTGCACAGAGTTTAAAGGCCAGTTCTGCCACTTAGAAGCTGTTCTATTTTGAATAAGTCCCTTCTATCGTAAGCAAGTTCCTTCACTTTCTTAGGCCTCAATCGCCTCTTCTGTAAAATGGGATCATAACAGTACATAGCTCTGAAGGATTTCATGAGGGGTAAGTGGGATCGTGCATTTAAAGTGCTGAGCACAGTGACCAGCTTCCGACGAGCAACCGTCGGGCATGGTTATCAGCTATTGTTTTCCCTCATTGTCTCAGGCGCTTCATCCAGGTAATGGGAGGAATAGCATCCCACACAAGGATGATGTTAGCGAAATGCAGCCTACGAAGGTCCTAACGAGGCCCAGCAGGAAGCAGCCACAAAAAAAACGGCAACTCCTATTCTTTGTCTGGACTAAACACTGCAGACAGAACATCAGCAAAGAATTACCAGATAGAAAACTGCTTTCCACAGTGCAAACACTGCAATTTTGAGGGTGGCAGAGAGGGATCAGGGAAATGAACTTTCAGTACAGTGTTTTGCTCCTTTTCTTTCAAACATCTCCGTTTGAGGGAAATGCAGCCTTTGGAAACCAAGTCCCATCCAATAGACTTGTTTCCCCACAAGCCACCCGTTGGAAGCAGCGAGGCAGCCTCTGCCATGACACCTCTCAGAGACGGAAAGCCTTGAAGGTACAGCAGCAACAGACAGGGGTGCTGGCAGCCCCCCAGACAGAACCGTAGGGCTTGCTACACGTTCCACATAAATTACCTATTGGCACTGAGCTAAACAGAAGAACTCAAAATCACCCTGCATTTGAATAACAGCCTCCCTTTCTGCAGCATCTTTCCCACCAAACAGAATCTACCTGCATATGCTGGTGCCACATGCATCCTGGTCAGCTGGACTGTGGTTGAAGACCAGCTGTTTCTCGTCTCCAACCTACATAACCAAGTCAGTCCCATTTTATTGCCAAATGGCCCTGGTAATGCCTCTGTAACTGCCCATCCAGGGTGCTTTGGCTTTTGGGAATAAAGAGCGAATCTGAATTTCACCAAGATAAACTCATGACTGGGTCAATACATCGGACGGTTATCGTGGGTGCATCTGTTTTTAGGCCTTGTTCCTGCAGGGGAAATAAAAATGGATCACCTGACTGAGTAAAAGCCATGGGCCTGAGGGAGAGGAGGACCAATTGGGAACTGTTTTTTGAGGGTGGGGACCAGACGAAGCAAGCCCTTCACTGCTGGTAGAAAAGAAAAGAAAAAAAGCAAAGCGGGAGGAATGAGGAGGGGGCAATAAAAAGAAGGAAAAATCACTGACTCCAGTACTGACTTTGTACTTCATAAGAACTTCTTTTTCCCCATGGGTGACATTCAATCTTCCAAGAGTTTTGAGCGATGAGCCTCATTTTACACAAGGGGAAACTGAGGACCAGTGGTCGAAGGGGGCTTTTTCAAGGTCACACGGGGATTCTGGAACTTAGATGAGAACCATGTTTCCAGTTCTCTCGCCTTCTAGACACATGGAAAAGTCACACCCTGGCCCTTTTGGAGTCAGGTGTGATCCGTGACTTATTTTGGACCATGGAGCGTGAGCAAAGGGAAGAGTGTCACCTCCGGTGGAAGCCTGGCCAGCCAGAGTGCAATTCACCACTCTCTCTGTGCTGTGACCAAACTGACATTCCAGACGGTGGCTGCCCTGGCAACCTGGGAGTGAGGGGATACGAAGCAGAGCTCCAGCCCAACCACGATGGACACGAGCAAAAGTGAGAAAGAACACTCTGCTGTCTCACACCCCCGGGACTCGGGTACTGCTTGTTACTGGGGCACGACGGAGCCCATCCTGACTCTCAGCTGCTATGCTGAGCTCTTCCCTCCACTGAGCAAAGCCAGAAACTGAGCTCGGGTCTCCCAAGTCCAAGGACTCAATTTTTCTTTGACCTTTCTTCTTCCATTAGGAGGTTCTCAATTTTTTTACTCCCTATTTTGTAGAATATGAGATTAAATTTTGGAGAACTCGCTTGCCTGACAGCACAATGCCGATGAGTGGTCTGATGATGTCTGCTTTAGTACCAGAGCTCCTCTCAGCATCCTCTCCTTTTAATTCCTTGTCCTCACTTCCCAGGAAATCCTGTAGTCCAGGGATTGGCATCACAGGCTGTTGAGTTGGATTCAAATGTGACTTTGGGCAAGTGTCTAAACTTTCTGAGCCTTCCTTTCTTCGTCTATAAAATGGGCGCCAACAGTAACAGCACCTACCTCTTGGGGTTATTGCAAAACGTGTAAAAGTGCTCCACGCCATTCATGGCATGCATTAAGCGCCCAGTGTATGCTCACCCTCACTCTCCTTCATCTGACAATACTTTGCTACTCACAGAGGATGCCAGCCTTCTCTGGGCATGGTTACTGCCAGTTCTCCCATGGTTCTCCCACTGTGTCCACCAGCCTGTACTGCTGAGATGCCAGCAACCCTGCCCCTAAACCTCAACAGTGTGGGAGGGGGACCCCACTTGCAGCCCACACCCTGGAGGCCCACGGGCAGGTGGCTTCTGGCCTTGGGCCAAGGTTGCCCAAATGTTGTCCTCTGTTGCTCACTCAACCTCACAAACTATAATTATTTGTCTTAACACTGTTATCATTACTTCAGATCTTTAAGAACTTACCTTTTCTTCCATTTTCCTTCATTATTTACAGAGTGGCTGCCTGGTGCCAGGAACAACGCTAGGTGGCCGGAATACAAATGGCGATTCAGACACAGCCCCCCCAAGATTCACAAGGGGAGCAAGGGAGGTAGGCCCACAGGAGAGCAAATCTAAAACACTCTGATCAGCACTTATGATAGAAGATGTATATGGCGTCCTGGAGGCATAGTGCTCTATTCAACATTTACTGAGCATCTATTTTGTATATAACATTTTGTTCAACAGTGAAAACACAGTGGTGGAAAAGCCAGGAACTATTCTTTCTCACACGGAGTTTAGAATCTGATATCTGCACCAGCTTCTCTCCATATACTCCCTACGGCTGGTCTAGATGGCTTAGGCATGCCTGACTCTACTCTCTGACTCCGAGGATGGGTTTGTAATCAAGACTTGGCCAGTGGGAGTTTGGTCACAGTCACTGGTTAGGCTTAGGCATGCCTGACTCTACTCCCTGACTCCGAGGATGGGTTTGTAATCAAGGCTTGACCAGTGGGACTTTGGTCACAGTCACTGGTTCAGGAGTGGGCAAATGATCCAAGTGTCCATTGAGCGCCAGCACCTAGACATTTGCTGGAGCTACCGAAAAAGGGGTCATCTCAATTTGCTAGGATGTAAACCTGGAGGGACCAATGTATCTTTATCAATATTTAGGGAGGACCAGGCTGAGGATGAAAGTATCAGCCAGGAAAAGAGAGACAAGAGATGAAGAAAGAAAGACTTCTGTTGACATTCTTTTAGCCACAGTCATACTGAATGATGCTGGACGTAGCCATACCTGAAGACATTATTACACCTTGATTTTATAGTTAACTGAGCATTTTTGATTCAGCCAGTTTTAAGGGATTTCTGTCACTTTCAAATGAAAAAATTCTAATGCACTAGGCAAAGAAAGAGGAAGTAGAAAGTTCTGTGAAGAGAGAACAGCATTTCCCAGCCCAGGACTTTGCAGATTTCATATCAAGTAGAGATCTGTGGGAAGAGAGGTCTGATGGAAAAGGCAACTTAGTGTGCCAGTGATCCCAGTGGATGGGGCTCAAACACCAAAGCCAGAGGTTACAAACTGATCCATGGACCAAGTCTGACAAGCAAATAGGATCTGTTACTTGCCTACATGTTTCTAATTGACCAGGCAAGACAAAGGCTGTATCTCTTCTGTTCAATTACATCCTCAGCGCTATGTGAGCAGTATCCTCACATAATAAGTATTGAATTGATGGATGAATGCATACTGGAGTGGGGTGATTTTCAATAAACATCCAGATTTCTAGCTCCTTTTGAAAAATCAGAAAAATTAGGAAAATAGTAAGCTGGGGCTGAGTAGCAGCCGTTCCCTGTAGACAGAAGCTGTTCCCTCCATTTTACCACAGTCCTCACCACTCTCTATTGTCTCATATAACACCCACTTCATTTCTACACAACAGTGCCAGCATGTAAGTATTTATGTTTGCTGACCTCAGCCATTATGGGATTTTTCCAGGTTAAATTGACTCTAGTCCCTGAAAAGGGTGCAGCCAGAGAGCCTGGGTTATCACTTGCCTTGCTAGCCCTTTAAGCATCCCTCCTGAGAAAGCAGGACCTCACTTCTGCCAGAGTCTGTGGGCTTTAGGAGGTCAAAAATGTCACAAACTCACCCCACATCTTGTTCTTCCTTTGCTTCCAACATTTCCAAAATGGGGAACATGAATCATTCAAAATTCAAAATAACCTATTTCATTTTTTTGTTTGTTTTTTTAGTAAGATCACAGGCAGGTTTTTTTTTTTTCTAAAATGCTTTACAAATGCTAAGTTTGTTATTATTACTGCATATTCCACTGGGCCATTGCCTGCAAGGAATCAATGGGGAAGGAAAATGTAGTTGATTAAGCTGATCAAGAAAATCAAATAGCTTCACACTAAATTAGTCAAAGACCTTAAAGTATTTGGAATGGTCCCACTCCTGTCAGAGAGAGGGACCCCAAAGTGAATGCAATGGGGGGCGCTCACTGACCAAATCACAAATTAAAGTCTACAAGGTACAGACCTATTGAGATCCCAGGAAATCCATTAGGCAAGGCTCTTGTGGATACCCTGTCCGCAGCTGGGAGGCACTGCAAGTTTGTGGTTAAGGGAATGGATTTCTTGGCTAAACAGCTCCAGATGTGAGGTCTGGCTCTGTCACTTACTATCTGAAAGTGCCGAGTTTCTCAGGCTCCGTCTCTGTAAATGCCAATAAGAATAGAAAACACTTCTTCAATTGAAATGAAGGTTAAATAAGGATCGTGAGGTTTCGGTATTAATACAAACACTTAGCAGAGCTTCCAGCATCCAAGAAATGCTGAGTAAACATGAGTTATGCTATTCTAAAAGAGAAATGGCATGAAAGTTTGCCCCAGATCAAACAATAAACTTCATTCATGCCCATGCTCACTCATATATAGACTGTTCTATTCGACCTACCATCTGCAGGCATTCTGCTAAGCCCCAGGGTAAGGAAGTGATCTTGGTATTTAAATTCTAGCTGGAGAAACACACACATAAACAACAATTACCAGATCATTTTACAAGTTCATACAAAGGACGAACAAAGGCCTAGAGGATGAAATTACTCTGCCAGGGAGCGTCTGAAGTTCTTAGAGAGGCAAGTCTATAGAAGCAGAGAGTAGATTAGTGGTTGCCTGGGGTTGAGGGTAGGAATGGGGATTGATACAAAAGGGCGCGAAAGATCTTTTCCGGGGAGAAGGAAATGTTCTAAGTTGGACTGTGGTGATGGGTGCACAACTAGGTAAATTTGCTAAAAACCACTGAGTTGTATACTTAAGTGAATTTTAGTAAATCGTATCTCAATAGATTGTTTTTTTAAAAAAGAGTTCACAGAGAAAATACCGTGTAAGCTAAGTCTGCAGGTTGGGTAGGATTCACCATAAAGAGAGGATTTAGTTTTCCCCCAGGTCCTGGCATACAAGCAAAGGCAGAGAGTGGGCAGCACTCAGCTGATCAGGGACCAGCAACATGGCAGGTGGAGGGAGAGATGCGTGAAAAGGCGGGATAAGGCATCCCCCCTAGTGGTGAACTGTGGGGCAGGGGGCTTCCCCAGGATACAGCCGTATTACCGCACCCTCAGAAATGCCTGGTCTCTGCTGTTTCACCTTCCGTCTCCCACGCAAATGGTGGGCTTCGGCTTTGCCAAAAAAAATACGTGCTCACTGATTAAAACCAGATGTCACCTCACAGGACAGGATAACAGAGCGAAGTGTTTGATTTCTCCGCTGTTTCTCCAGTTGAAGCTTCCCCTTCACTGGTACTTAGGGGATTTGTAGCTTCTTTACGGAAACGGCACAAGAGGTTTCTCTGCTTAATCCCCAGATCTTCATAGTTCGGGCGGCATTCGGTTTCTGTTTCAAGAGCACCACAGTGAAATGTGTGACAGCCAGCTTCGAGCTGGGAGACATCAAGGCGATCAGAAAGCTTTTAAAGATGAGAAAGCTGAGGCCAAAGCAGCACCTTTCAAGATTTCTACCCAGGCCACAATTTCCCCTCTGCTCTCCCACCTGTCAACATAGCAGACGGGGTTATAGTCTCTGACCCCACCTTCCTGACCTAGGGTGACTGGATCCCTGGTTCCAGCTGGGCCATTTACATGATCTTTCCAAAGGGTTTAGAACACAACTGAGGAATGTGCATTGCTCTGGGCTGGTCAGTGGACCTGCATCCACGTGGAATTGACATCTGCTCTGGAGAGAGTGATGGACTTGACCTTTCCCCTCCATTCTGACAGCTTTCTGGTTTCCAAGTCTAGTCCTCTGTGAGATGGGGTTCACTTTATGACACCCCTGGGATTTATTAAATGCTCTGGATGCTTCCAGTAAATTCCTATATTTTGCTTACACAAGTGGGAAATGGATTCCTTTCACTTGTAACCACAGTGTCCTAATGGAGTCAGGGAGTGGTTGGCCCAAATCACAAAGCAAAATTGACACCAGAATCCTTCTCTCCTGCCAGACCACGGATCTTGATGTTCATTACCCAAGACGGTAGAGGTCAGCTGCTCATCAAGTGTGGGCACCCACACAGAATTCATGTGATTGTTTCCAGAAGCAAGTCCACCTCAAGTTCAACCTGAGAAGGGAATGCATTTTATAAAAGAGGGAAAGGTTGTAGTGTGGAAATCATAGATAGAAAGACAAGCCAGGAGAGGCAACCAGGGCTTAGAGTCGCAGGACTTTACGGCCACTGCAACAACTTTAGTTTGGCTTAAAGGGGGTGATGCAGGAAAATGGGTTGAAATATGTAAAACACAGAGCAGTGTCTAGTACAAAACGCTGTGCTAGTTATTATTAAATACTAGTTATTATCCTGAGGGTAATGGGAAGTACTTGAAAGATTGTTAGCAGAGGTAATATCACTTTTAGATTTTGAAAGGTCCCGTGGATGTAGGATGAAGAATGAACTGGTAAAGAGCCTCAGAGGGTTGAGGAGGAAGATAGAAGGCTGCTGTTATCCTCAAAATGGGAAGGGACAGTATCTTTAATAAGAGTGGCGCCAGTGGAGAGAGAGAGAAGCTGATAGACCTAAAGGGATGCTTAAGGACTTAGTGAGAGACTGACTATTTGGAATAAAAAAGCAAGCAGCTCAGAGACTACTCTCAGATTTTGGACTGAACAACTAGATGGCTGGTCATGTCATTTAACAGAGACAAGCACTAGAAGAAAACTAAGTTGCGTGGGGAGGTGATAAGTTTAGTGTCTGGGCACTTTGCATGTGAGGTGAATGTGAAATAGCCAAGTGAAGATGTCAAGTAAGCATCTAGATATTGATGTCTGAAGCTGGGAGGAGTAAACCTAAAAAAGAAAACATTTTAAGTCATTGTTGTTGCAAAGTTGAAGCCATGAGTATGGATGAGATGTTCCAATGGGAGTGCCCAGAGTCACATTCCAGAGAAAGCCAATGGGATCTCCTTAAGCATGATGGATGCTGTAGCCCACGTGAGCCGCCACCAATGCCCCAAGCCCCAGCTCAATAAATAGTTACTTACTGAATAAACAAATCAATAAGTCAATTCATGAACGGGATTGAAAGCTAGAGCGGCATATCAGATCCTTCTGTGGAGGCAGTGAGAGGGAATCATAGCCTGGAACCAACTCTGGGGTTTTTTCCCCCAGTTTTATTGAGAAATAATTGGCACATAGCACTGTATATATTTAAGGTATACAAAATGACGGTTTGATTTACAGATATTGTGAAATGCTTACCACAGTAGGTTCAGCTAACATCCATCTCCTCGTATAGACAGAATAAAAAGAAAAGAAAGGAGAAAAGAAAAAGAAATTGTCTCCTTGTGATGAGAACTCTCAGGATTTACTCTCTTAACTTTCCTATACATCATACAGCAGTGTCAGCTGCTGTCATCATGTTAGATATGACATCCCTGGTACTTAAGTATAACTGAAAGTCTATACCTTTTGACTACCTTCCTCCAATACCCCCATCCCCCATCCCCAACTTAGATAACCACAAGTCTGACCTCTTTTTGTATGAGGTGTTGTTGTTGTTATTGTTTTTTTTAAGATTCCACAGATAATTGCAACAAAAAGAATAAAATACCTAGGAATAAACCTACCTAAGGAGACAAAAGACCTGTATGCAGAAAATTATAAGACACTGATGAAAGAAATTAAAGATGATACAAATAGATGGAGAGATATACCATGTTCTTGGATTGGAAGAATCAACACTGTGAAAATGACTCTACTACCCAAAGCAATCTACAGATTCAATGCAATCCCTATCAAACTACCACTGGCATTTTTCACAGAACTAGAACAAAAAATTTCACAATTTGTATGGAAACACAAAAGACCCCAAATAGCCAAAGCAATCTTGAGAAAGAAAAACGGAGCTGGAGGAATCAGACTCCCTGACTTCAGACTATACTACAAAGCTACAGTAATCAAGACAGTATGGTACTGGCACAAAAACAGAAATATAGATCAATGAACAGGATAGAAAGCCCAGAGATAAACAAACACACATATGGTCACCTTATCTTTGATAAAGGAGGCAGGAATATACAGTGGAGAAAAGACAGTAAGACTCTTCAGTAAGTGGTGCTGGGAAAACTGGACAGCTACATGTAAAAGAATGAAATTAGAACGCTCCCTGACACCATACACAAAAATAAACTCAAAATGGATTAAAGACCTAAATGTAAGGCCAGACACCATCAAACTCTTAGAGGAAAACATAGGCAGAACACTCTATGACATAAATCACACTAAGATCCTTTTTGACCCACCTCCTAGAGAAATGGAAATAAAAACAAAAATAAACAAATGGGACCTAATGAAACTTCAAAGCTTTTGCACAGCAAAGGAAACCATAAACAAGACGAAAAGATAACCCTCAGAATGGGAGAAAATACTTGCAAATGAAGCAATTGACAAAGGATTAATCTCCAAAATTTACAAGCAGCTCATGCAGCTCAATATCCAAAAATCAAACAACCCAATCCCAAAATGGGCAGAAGACCTAAATAGACATTTCTCCAAAGAAGATATACAGATTGCTAACAAACACATGAAAGAATGCTAAACATCATTAATCATTAGAGAAACGCAAGTCAAAACTACAATGAGATATCATCTCACACTGGTCAGAATGGCCATCATCAAAAAATCTACAAACAATAAATGCTGGAGAGGGTGTGGAGAAAAGTGAACCTTCTTGCACTGGTTGGTGGGCATGTAAATTGATACATCCACTATGGAGAACAGTATGGAGGTTCCTTAAAAAACTAAAAGTAGAACTACCATATGACCCAGCAATCCCACTACTGGGCATATACCCTGAGAAAACCATAATTCAAAAAGAGTCATGTACCAAAATGTTCATTGCAGCTCTATTTACAATAGCCAGGACATGGAAGCAACCTAAGTAGCCATCAACAGATGAATGGATACAGAAGATGTGGCACATATATACAATGGAATGTTACTCAGCCATAAAAAGAAACAAAATTGAGTTATTTGTAGTGAGGTGGATGGACCTAGAGTCTGTCATACAGAGTGAAGTAAGTCAGAAAGAGAAAAACAAATACTGTATGCTAACACATATATATGGAATGTAAAAAAAAAAAAATGGTCATGAAGAACCTAGGGGCAAGACAGGAATAAAGAAACAGACTTACTAGAGAATAGACTTGAGGATACGGGGAGGTGGAAGGGTAAGCTGTGACAAAGTGAGAGAGTGGCATGGACATATATACACTACCAAACATAAAATAGATAGCTAGTGGGAAGCAGTCTCATAGCACAGGGAGATCAGCTCGGTGCTTTGTGATCACCTAGAGGGGTGGGATAGGGAGGGTAGGAGGGAGGGAGACGCAAGAGGGAAGAGATATGGGGACATATGTATAACTGATTCACTTTGTTATAAAGCAGAAACTAACACACCACTGTAAAGCAATTATACTCCAATAAAGATGTTTAAAAAAAATTCCAAAAAAAAAAGATTCCACACATAAGTGATATCATACAGTATTTATCTTTCTCTGTCTGACTTATTTCACTTAGCATAAGGTCTTCAGTGCCATCCATGTTGTCTCAAATAGTAGGATTTCCTTATTTTTATGCCTGAATAATATTCCCTTTTATATATACGTATGTGTATATATATATATGGAATATATATATATATACACCACATCTTCTTTATCCATCAACCACTTAGGTTGGTTCTTGTCTCGGCCATTGTAAATAATGCTGCTATAAACATGAGAGTTCAGGTATCTTTTTGAATTAGTGTTTTCATTCTCTTTGGATATATTCCCAGAAGTGGAATTGCTGGATCATATGGTAGTTCTATTTTTAATATTTTGAGGATTTCCATTGTGGCTGTACCTGCAATCAATGTTTATTTCCTGAATTCTAGGCTGTCTTTGACTATTATTCATATATATATATATATATATATATATACACACACACACACACACACACACACATTTTTTTTTTTTTAGAAAAAACATAGAGGCAGAAGTTGCAAGTACATGAAACATGTCTGAAATCTCATTCCAAAAACAAACAAAAAAAATCCCCAAACTTGATTGTATTGTAGAAATCCACTCATTACTAGTCTTCCAATGTATCTTTCTCTTTGATAGATGTCTTAGGTTTCAGGCACCGGAATTATAGAAGAGCCACCCCTGAGCTTTCTAGCATGGACGTAGGGAAACAGAAAAGTATCAGACAAGCCTGGCTGAGAGCAGACATTTAATAACTTTGTTAAATATGAAGGCAGAATATAGCCTTGAGTATTGTATCTTCCTTCCAACTAACATCAGCTTTTCCTCCCAACTCAAAAAGCTCTCAAAAACCCCTGCCACCTTCTCAGAAGAAATTCCAGAGAAGAGTAATCTGGAATTTGAAGAGTGTCACCCTATAATGCCTTGTTTGAAATTCATTCAGCATATGGATTTGTGCAACAGTGGCGGAAAAAATGGAAGCAGCAAAGAGCAATAAAAACAAGGTTGGTGAACGTGATGTAGCAGAGTCACAAAAACTAATTTTTAAGGGTGGCTGCTATGGTCATCAAGCAATTGTGTATCTATCGAAAAAGTTTATATTATATTCTAGGTGCCACCACTCCAATGGGCCCTTCAGAGGAAAACTGACTGATGGTCCTGGCCTTCCGCCATAGCTGAGTGGACCAGGGTGAGACCCAGCCCAGGGCAGCAGTAGTTCTTAAATTTTAAGGTACAGAAGAATCACCCAGAAAACTTGTTAAAATACAGTTTTCTAGGACACATGCTCTGAGATTGGAATTCAGTAGGTCGGCAGGTAGCCCATAAATCTGCATTTCTAACAAGCTCCCCTGTGGTGATGCTGACGTTGCTGGTGCCTGGGACTGGTTGCAAGCATTGTGCTTCACAGCTGCTGTCTCTGCCATGGCAAGGATGCTCAGATACCCAGCATGCCCAGAAGAGTGCCAGGCCATAGTAATTGCTCAATAAATATTTGTTGAATAAACAGTCCTCTCTTGAGGAGTTGCAATATTTAGAGACAGCCAGGTAGGAGATAAGAGAAAGGCCAAAAATACAAATAAAGAAGGCAGTGGGAAGAAGCCACGAGATAGCAAAAGCCACAAGGCAACCAAAGGCATAGGCTTGCAGTGGCCATGTATGAGTCAAAACTTAGAGAGAAGACGGAAATTCATCAGTAGTGTCCAGGGTAATAGAAGCAAAAGCTAAGATTCACTGACTTGCCTACAAATAACAAATGCTGGAGAGGGTGTGAAGAAAGGGAACCCTCCTACACTCTTGGCAGGAATGTAAGTTGGTGCAGTCACTGTGGAGAACAGTATGGAGGTTCCTCAAAAAGCTAAAAATAGAGCTACCATATGATCTAGCAATTCCAGTCCTGGACATATATCTGGACAAAACTGTAACTCAAAAAAATATATGCATCCCTATATTCACAGCAGCACTATTTACAATAGCCAAGACATGGAAGCAACCTAAATGCCCATCAAAAGATGAATGGATAAAGAAGATGTGGTACATATATACAATGGAATACTACTCAGCCATAAAAAAGAATGAAATCATGCCATTTGCAGCAACGTGGGATGTACCTAGAGATCGTCACAGTAAGTAAAGTAAGTCAGAAAGAGAAAGACAAATACCATATGATATCACTTATATGTGGAATGTAAAATATGGCACAAATGAACTTATCTACAAAACAGAAACAGACTCACAGATACAGAGAACAGACTTGTGGTTGCCAAGGGGGAGGGAGTGGGAGGGGCAGATTGGGAGTTTGGGGCTAGCAGATACAAGCTATATATAGAATGGATAAACAACAAGGTCCTATTGTATAGCACAGGGAACTATATCAATATCTTGTGATAAACCATAGTGGAAAAGAATATGAAAAAGTATATATATATATGAATCACTTTGCCGTACCCCAGGAACTAATACAACATTGTAAATCAGCTATACTTCAATAAATTTGTTTTAATTAAGAAAAAAAAGAAAACAAGGGCTTTTGAGAGAAATGAAAGACGAACAGGGTGGAAAGAAGCACAGATCCCATAGTCACATGAGGAAGAAGACTTCAATCCACACTCTCTGCTTTATAGATGCTTAGCCCCTGGCTTCACTGATAGTTACTGAGGAGAAACTGGGCCTTTTTCTTGGGCCCCTTGGTTAGCCAAGTTTCTTGGAAGACTTATTTATAGACTGAATTTAATTCCTTTCTTCCCTTTCATTTTTCAACCCCCTCAGATAGGGTTTATTTCCTTATCACTCCTCTAAAATGATTGCCAAATCCTCAGGATACGTTTAGGCTCTCACCTTCTCACACCTCCCAGCAGCCTTCAGGCACAAGTGGCTATGCCATCACTTTGAACACTAGCCCTTCTCAACTTTGGTGGCATCAGCTTTGCTATTCCCCACCCCCACCCCCAAATCATGTGGCCACTCTTTCTCCTAACCTGGGTCCTCATATTCTTCCTACCATGTTAGAATTTGCCAGGGCTCAGGCCTGGACTGATTCTCACTCCACTTGGTCTCCCTAAGTGATGCCCTAAGTCCCATGACTTGCAAAACTAGTTATTGCCAATGACACCCCAAATTAACTGATGCCCTGAGCTCAGGCTAATACCTACAAGTACTTTCTCAAGCACTCTATCTGCATGTCTACTAGACATCTCACACTTAACATATCCAAACAGAATTCTTGATGTCTCCCCAACCCCCAAACACGTCCCATCTTCTCTAATTAGTTCCAGTAATGATAACTTTTAAAATGCATTGCCAACCTTTAACCATCATGGAAGTTCCTACGAAAAAAATGGAAAGGTCTGTCAACACGGGGCCCCTATTCCCACAGGGTGAAGGATTACTCTAGGAAGCCCATGCACGTTCCAGTTTTTAAATCCCTGGCTGGCTCACTGCACACAAATACATCACCTACCTAGCCTCTGTGGGCATTTAGCGTGGCACTCCTACACCAGCCTCCTCTTGCACTTTTCTCCCCACTGAGCACACTAGCATCCATCCACATGGGCTTTATTTTCGTTCCTTAACTGAGCCTGGTTCTTTTCTGCCTCAGTACCTTCCCTATGTCATGAAAAAGTCCTCCTTCTTTACCAAGCTGCCCCTACCCATCTTGCAGATTTTGGTCACATGTCACTTCCATTAGCCTCACCACCAGCCCCCATCTAAACTGCCCTTGTCACGTGTTCCTTCATGGCACTCCCTACAATTTCTAATGCTGCACATGTGTGCTGAACAGTTTAGGGCCATCTCTCCTCACACAGGCTGTAAACTCCTTAAAAGTCCATTATCTAATGGGATTCATCTCTGGATATCTAGTGCTTGGCATAGAATAAATATCCAATAAATACTGGCTAAATGAGTGAATGAATGAATGTCATCTACTTTATAATATGCCGAGGGTCGGCTTCCTCATCTGCAATGTGATGACAATGATATTTGCCCTTCTTTGGACACGTATTACTTGACAGACCAAATAAAACCATAAGCTAGCATACCATTTTATTACATTTTTATTCTCCAGGAGAACAAGGCTATTCTACCCACATTTGTATCATCAGCACCTGGTATAAAGTTACTGGGCAATGAATGTGTGTTGAATTGAATCGCTATTATTATTTGTCTGAAGAAAGATCAAAACAAAAGTTGACGGTAGCTCCCCAGTCCATAGTTAATGCTCCTACCCATCTATCTCAAAAAGATGCTTTGACCCGATCATAAGGTTTGGAAGATCTTAAAGTAAGCATATTTGGGGTGAATCAATACATTTATGGCCTAGGGCAAAGGGTTTTTTGTTTTGTTTTGTTTTGTTTTTTCCCTGAACGAGTTTCTGTTTCTTACCTGTTTATCTTTGGAAAGGCAGCTGAAGTTCATCAATAAAGGCGACGTTCATTATCTGAAGGTTTAGGCAGCAGAAGAAAACAACTGTAGATTACAGAAGGTCTGCTTTCACCCAAAGACGTCAAATATCTAGATCACATGTACAGCAACGGTTAAAGCTAAGCTGTACAGTGATGGGGAGGGGATGCCCAAACCTGGTCTGTGGGTATGGGCAGCGTATGCATCCAAAAAGCTCACCTCCATGACTCCCCAGTGCACATGTGAGAGTAAGCCATATGGATTCAGTCTACGTAGCTCATCTGTGGCTCTCCTGTCCAATTCACAGCCTGCTGCATTTAGAAAGCGTGATAATTGTGATAATAGACTGCATGCTTGGGATTTCCCTGGCAGTACAGTGGTTAAGACTCCATGCTTCCAATGCAGGGGTCGCCGGTTTGATCCCTGGTTGGGGAGCTAAGATCCCACATGCCCCACCGTACAGTCCAAATAAATAAGTAAAATAGGCTGCATGTTTACTGAGCCCCTACTATGTGCCAGAACCTAGCGAGCATCTTCCCAGCTCATTTAACCTCTACCTAGGAGGGATCGTTATCTCTTTTTAGAGATGTAGAAATGGAGGTTCAAGTAGGTTAACTTGCCCGAGAACATAAAATTGGCCAATGATGAAAAGCAGTGGTACCCACACGGAAGAATGGATTCAAAGAACACCACAGCAACAACAAAGGATGTACCACACCAAGACACCTGTACGTTTCAGAGTCTGCGCTGCCCCACAGAGCATCAAACAGCCAATCACTTTCCTCTTGAGCTAGCATGGCCACATCTCAGCGCGCATCATGATACTGTTGAAGGAACATGCGTTTTGGAATCACATCTCGATCTGAGTTCTTCCTCTGCTACTAATGAGCTATGTGCTGCCAGGAGATTTGTCTCTCTGTACCACTGGTCAGATGATCACGTGTTCTGTGGTTGTCTGGCCTATAACAGACCCATAATGAATGATACTTCCACTTTTCCTCCTTTCTGCCTCAAAGAAGTAAACATCACCATGATGTTTACCCTAAAAATCGACACTGATAACTTTTCTTTTTTTTTTTTTTAACACGCCAAGGCACCCAGCTAAGCCTTTAACATACCATACTTTCATTTAATCCTCACAACCCTTTTTCTTCCAGATCATGGAACTGAGTCCTGGAGAGGTTAAATAGCTTGCTCAGTCTTAGTAATGGGGCCAGGACTCTGACTTGAACCCTAGCCTGTTTTAAGCTGAATTCCAAGCTAACACTATGCCACACTGCCTCTTTCCCTACACCCCTAGACAATAAATATTGAGAAATATAAGCTTTTTTTGTTCATTCGTGTTTTTCACAATAATATTCCCTAACCTGGCATTCTATGTTTATGCATAATCACCAGAAAAATTTAAAGGTAGAAAGATCAGGAGACATCAGCTCAGGTTGTATAAAAATCAGCCAGCCTGATCTGATATTACGATGGGCAGGAAATTACTAGAAGTTCAATATTATCTGCGGGAGTCTACTTTGGATATTACGTTACCTTTAAAGTATTCTTAGAACTCCAAACACATCCACAGATGTTAAGCACTTGAAATTTTCATGACGTGACTGTATTTTCCTCGGCAATTCCTTGTGCATCAAGTAGAGGGAAAGGGCCGAGAAATGGAGGGAAGAGGCAAATTTTAGAACAGAATTTAGAAGCAGGTGCATTTGTGTTTCTCACTCCAGGCCAGGCTCTCCTCTCCTCGCTGTCGCTTCAAGAGAAGCAGCAAAGCGATCGATCTGGCTCAGAGGTGATGCTCTTCACAGAACCTCTTCCAGGAATCTTGCAGGGCTACTGAATGTTTGAAGGATCTGGGCTTCCAGGAACGAAATACAAAGAAGAATGAAACATGTCATGCTTTAGAGCAGTGGTTCTCAACCAAGGGTTATTTTGCACCCCAGCAGACATGTGACAATGTCTGGGGTCACTTTTGGTTGTCACAACGGGGAAGGGCGCTCCTGGCATCGCGTGGAGAGATGCTAATAAACACCCTACAGTGCACAGGACAGCCTCCCACAGGAAAGAATTATCTGGGTATAATGTCAACAGTGCTCAAATCAAGAGACCTTGCCTTAAGGAAGTGTCTCTGTTTTTGAATTTTTTAAAAAATTATCATCGAAAAAGCAAATTACTACCAGCCTGTCAATAAAATGGTCTTTCTAAAACACACTCCTTTAGATTACTTCCTGAACGAGGCTCCACAGCTCATTGCCCCTTACAGGGTGCCCTGAAGCCCTAAGCACCACATGCAAGAAACTCCATGACCCGGATTGGCTACCTTCTCCTCACCTCCTACCCCACCAAGAGCCAATGGCGCTGGACTTCCTCCCATCTCCCAGGCCAGCCTTGAACTTGCACCCCGCCCTGTGCCTTTGCACACCACTTTCTCTCAGCCTGGGAATCTTTTCTTTCTTCTCCATCTTGCAAAACTCCATTCATCCCTCAAGGCTTCATGGCATCACCTTTTCGGAAAACACTTTTCACCAAAGCTTGTGTACCAAGAGCATCAGATTCACCTCGGGGTTTATCAGAAAACCGGAACCTCAGGCCCTCATCCCAGACCTAGTGAATCAGAATCTGCCTTTCAACAAGACCCCAGGCGCTCTGTTTGCACATTAAAGTGCAAGGGAACTGCTGTAGGCAAGGTGAGCTGCCAGCCACATCTCCGTACTTCCAGGACATCCTAAATAGCCCCATACACCCAGATCGCTGGCTATACAGCAATCGTCGATTTGTGCGTCTGTCTTTCTCTCCACTTTGTGACCCTGATCTGGAGAAGGATGCTATTTTATTTCTCTTTGTATCACTGGCATCAAGATAGAAGAGACACATAGCAGACACTCAATATTTACAGCTAAACAAATGAACAGCCTATTTATCCATGCTTCCTCCATCCCTGCCAGATGGAAACCCTACATCCTTCTCCAGACAGCTGAGCCCAGCGTAGGTCCAGGACTAGCCTCAGGGGTATGATAACACTCCCCATCCAGTAGTTCTTAGAATTAAGAAGAGCCAGGACCCATCCTATAAAATCCCACTGAAGCTTACTGTGTGCCAAGCCCTTTGTCTGGCAGTGGAGATACAATGTTATAGAAAACATACCTGAAGAGGACTCACACCAGTGTTTAGCAGAGTACTGATCAGCATGTGAGAAACCAACAGACCTGAGTTGAGGGAGGGAACCATTTGAAAGGACTAGCTGGAACCCTCTATAGCAATCAAGGTCAAAATAGTGCCCGTCCCATCAGCTAGACCAGAAAACTTCACAATTTCGGAGTACTGGGTAGAGTACTCAGAGAGTCCTGCTTCAGTAGCCCTAAGGTAAACAACGTTTTAAATACTCAAATATTCGAAAATTAAGCAGAGAAATGGCAATGTCTAAGATAAAAATTATACTGGATTGGATTAATGGAAGATTTGCTATCACAGAAGAAAATATGAGTGAACTTGAAGGCATAGGAATAGACACTGCAAAATGAAACACAAAGAGAGAAAAAGGAATTTTTAAAAAATCAATGACCTATGGGTCAACGTCAAGTAACCTAATATACACATAACTGTAGTTCCCAAAATCAGGTGGACAGAAAAATACTTGAAAAAATAATAGCTGAAACTTTTCCAAATTTGATGAAAACTATAGACCTACAGAGCTGGGAAATTGTGCGAATCCCAAGCAAAGGAATAAAGAGCCCTGGAAATGGAAAAAAGAAAAAAGAAAGGAAGGAAGCGACGGAGGGAGGAAGAAAGAAAAACACACCTGGTCCCTATTTACTGGGGCTGATATTCTGGGGAGGAAAGCAGAAATGAACACGTCATCCCAGGGTGGTGGGTTCTACCAAACAGGAAGTCTGGGATGCTAGGGGCGCAGGTGTGACATGGTGCGGGCGTCGTGCTTCTGCTAACGTAGTGTTCTTCCTGAAAGAGTGACATTTTAGCTTAGGGGTTAAGGGTGAATGGGAGTTAGCCAGGAAAAATGGAGTAAAAGTCTTCCGGGATGAGAGGAAACAGCAAAGACCCTAAGATACAGAGAGTGTGACTGATGCGTTCACAGCATTTTCTACCCCAGGGGCCCGTTGCGTCCTCTCTACACACACTTCTGCTCCCTTCTGATGGGCCTTATCTTCTTTGCTTGACTAGTGCTTGCTTTCCCAGCTGGACTTGAGACCTTCTCAATCAACAGCCCTCTTAGCCAAGGCCTGGACACCCTTCCCAGGCTCCTTAGAAGGCTAGACCCTGCTTTTCCCAAGACCCATCTTTCACCTGTTTCCTGCTGCATTTAGACAGGTGGCCATCCCTCACTCATTCACTCATTCATTCACTCAGTATATTTATTTTGAGTCCTTCTCCGGGCCAAGTCCTGGGCCCACAGACGTAAATAAAATAGACATAAAGCAGGGCTTCCCTGGTGGCGCAGTGGTTGAGAGTCCGCCGGCTGAGGCAGGGGACACGGGTTTGTGCCCCGGTCCGGGAAGATCCCACGTGCCGCAGAGCGGCTGGGCCCGTGAGCCATGGTCGCTGAGCCTGCGCGTCCGGAGCCTGAACAAAACCAAAACCTGTCCTTCTTCTCTGGACTCTGCCAGGGACTGGCAGCAGGAGATGGGTACAAGGAGGAGAGAGCTCCCAGGCAAACTCCGCCTGAGCCAGCCCTAAGATGCCCCGCCTGCCCATAACGCCATCTCCAGGGCACTCAGACCTTCCCACCACCTCCTGCAGTCTACTGTGGTGACCCCCATTTCTGCATGCCCCCTAAGTAAATGGGAGGTGTTTTCTAGGGAATCTGATTTCATGATTCCTTAAGGAGCTATCGGCATGGAAAGCACCCAGGACGGAGCAGCCTCCCCTGACTGATAACACTTATCTGGGTTACTGTCTCACAGAGATTCATTCTGTAATTTCTGGGGCCTCAGAGAGAATGTCTTCGTATTTCTCAATACATTAAACTGCACTCACTATTCATGGGCCCTAACAGCTCCGTTATCAGAAAGCCCAATATTACTACCAGGCATTAAGTTATCTACAATTATTTTGTTTTATTCTCCATTTTGGTGAGATAAGCCATGCAGACTGGGCAAGTCTGGGCATCGTTTGCAATTTGTATGTGAGTTCAACAAAGAGCATGGAGCCTTAGCTAAACTCCTTCCTGGGGTTTTTCGTTGGACTTCTTGCTGTGCCTTCTGCTTAGTAAGAATGTTATAATAATGCTCCACATCAGGGGTCAGCATACTGTGGCCTGGGGGCCAGTGTGGCTGCTTTTGCCAATGGAATTTTCCTGGAAAATGGCCACACCTGTTCATTTACTTTTTTTTTTTAATTAATTTAGTTTTGGCTGCATTGGCTCTTTGTTGCTGCATGCAGGCTTTCTGTAGTTGTGGCGAGCAGAGGCTACTCTTTGTTGCAGCGCGTGGGCTTCTCGTTGCAATGGCTTCCCTTGTTGCAGAGCATGGGCTCTAGGAGCATAGGCTTCAGTAGTTGTGGCACGTGGGCTCAGTAGTTGTGGCTCGCGGGCTCTAGAGCACAGGCTCAGTAGTTGTGGCACCCGGGCTTAGTTTCTCCGCGGCATGTGGGATCTTTCCGGACCAGGGCTCGAATCCATGTCCCCTGCATTGGCAGGCGGATTCTTAACCACTGCGCCACCAGGGAAGCCCTCGTTTACTTATTGCTTATGCTGCTTTCATGATAAAAACAGCAGGGCTGAGTAGCTGCAACAGAGATCATGGGCCCTCAAGCCTAAAAATACTATCAGGTCTTTTTCAGGAAAAGACTGCCAACCCTTGAGCAATAGCTAATGTTTGTAGCATATAACTCTTGTGCAAAAATCCTTTATGTGGTTTGTGTCCTTTAATCCACATAAGATCCCATTTTACAGATGACACTATCGAGGCTGAGAAGTGATGGTCGGTCCAGGGTCCCAGCAGCACTAAATAGCAGATTCGGGGTTCAAGCCTTTGTTGCATCAGCTGTGTCCAATTGACACATTCACATGCCTCTTGATATCTGAACTTGCACTGACCCTCTCGAGCTAAGGGACTTTGTCAAATGAGGCAGGTAAGTCACTTTTTCTCCCCTGATAAAAGCTAGTGGGCTGTTCGGACAGCTGGATGAGGTATGGTAGGTAAAAACGTACTGAGTCTCGGTTAAACATTCCGGTTGCTTCCCAGGGGACATATGTCCATCTGGAGATAGCAGGCTGTGTTCCCTGATGCCCCCAGCTGCATCCAGTCTGATAAGGCTCCTCTACTCCCTTGCTTCTCAAAGCATGGTCTGCAAACAACCTGGGAGCTTGTCAGAAATGCAGAATCTCGGGCCCCACCCCAGACTTACCGAACCAGGATCTGCAGGCCAGCAACATCCCCAGTGACTTGGTGGGGATTTGAGATGCTCTGCTGGTATCCGCAGCCTGATGAAATCCTGATGGTAATGCCACCAGCCTCAGCCGGTATCACGGACTGGAGCATCTTGACAAGCTCACCATAGCCAGACGGACTTCTGTCCTGGTTTACTCTATTTAATGCTTTCAATAAAGGGCACCCCAGTCTGTCTCCCAAGACCACATGGATGGACTCTTGATGCCTTCCCAGGGGCTTGTGGGCCTCCTCTCCTAAGGATTTGCCTTTTATACCTTTTGCTATCTCCTCCACACCTGCTGTGCAGTGATTCCTGACACTTAAATAACAGTACACTCCTGGCATTGAATATCATACTCTACCATGCCAGGGCAAGACACGCCCCCTGGATACTCGCAGAAACAAGCTGATGCTGCCCTCCTGCTTCCTTGACCTTGAAGGCTTATCCTCACTGTGGCTCATATTCCTGATGCCCCAGCCAGCCTTATGCCTGGGATGTGAAAGTCAGTAATTCCTCATGGGCAATGCAAAGGATATACACCTTCACCTTAGGGGGGGATGCCTTATCTATGTGGATGTGGAATGTGCCTCACCAGCCCCAGCTTCCAGCACAGGGCCCAGCAAACAACAGACGCTCAATCATGCCCTGACGATGAACCAACTAGCTGATCTCCAGACTCTATGAATCCCAAAGCTGTATTTCTGACCTCAGGTCTCCCATCCCCCGCTTCCTCCATCTCTCTCATGCATAGAAGAAAGAAAGGGAGTGATGCCAGAAAACACATCATCCTATGAACTTGACCCTCTCCCTGCCCCATTAGCTGGTATCTCGGCTTCCCAGGGACTCAGCTGTGGCAGATGTTACCAGGTTCAAGCAGCCCCAGCCAGGCTGCACCCGTACTGTTTGCCAAACTCCTGAAATCAGTCAGATGTTCTGGCGCAGATGCCAGTAGGTTTCTCATCTCTCTCCACACACCTATGATTCATCCTCCTCCTTCCCTTTTCTATCACAAACACACATCTGTTCTGACTTAGGATAACTAAAGGAAAATTAAATGAATCTGTTTCGTGAGTCACCAAGGTTATTTATAGGACTTTAATATAGGCTGATACAAAATAAAGAAACAAAGAGAGAAATAAAAATAAGTTATCTCCTCAGGAAGCCAAGCAAAGTTCAAGGAAGAGAAGAATAAGTCACGTCCTTCGGGCTGATGAAGCCGTACGCGTCTTTGGTTTATCACGGTCTTTCTTCCAGGTCCCAGGAAGATCAATGAGGCTTGTTGGATTTTGAGAGATCAATGTTAAAAAGACGCGCTTTGCAATGCAGAACATGTGCGCGGTGTGCGTGTTGCAAGGGGCCCCAGGCCGACGGAACAACCCTAATCCAGCACTTGGAGGAGTGTAAATATTGACTGTGGGGATAAGGGCATCGCCAGGTCCTTCTCGCGCTGCCCCTTCAACTCCTCTCCATGCGCTTTGAGCTGCCTCTAGCCGGCAGGTGGCTGAAGCTTGGGGTCACTGATGGACTTCAGCTTTCCTTAGTCCCTGCTTGCGAGGACGTCTTTCAGAAACAGGTCATACAGAGTTTATAATAACTCTGTATGGAGTATAATCTATAAAAAAATCGAATTACTATGTGGTACACCTGAAACTAATATAATCTTTTAAGTCAACGATACTTCAAATAAATAAATAAATAAACAAAATTTGGGGGAAATGCTATTAGGGGCCTGCATAGGCATGGGGACCTAGTATATTGTTTCCAAACAAGGATATTCTGAAATGCCATGTTACTGGAAGTAACTACATCATTGCCTCTTTTTTTCCTCATGGTCAGGGATATAAAACTAGCCAGAGGGCTTCCCTGGTGGCTCAGTGGTTGAGAGTCCGCCTGCCGATGCAGGGGACACGGGTTCGTGCCCCGGTCCGGGAAGATCCCACATGCCGCGGAGCAGCTGGGCCCGTGAGCCATGGCCGCTGAGCCTGCGCGTCCAGAGCCTGTGCTCCGCAACGGGAGAGGCCACAGCAGTGAGAAGCCCGAATACCGCAAAAAAAAAAAACAAAAAAAAAAAAACTAGCCAGAAATGGGGTGTTTGACATTAAAGAACACAAAGAGATGGTTCCTGGACGTGAACAGGAGGAGATGGTGCCTGGCCCTATGAAGAATCTTCATGTGCAATACAGAACAATAAACAAGTGCATAATCACCTCTTCTTGAAAGAAAGGAAGGAAGAAAGAAAGGAGGGAGGGAGGGAGGGAGAGAGGGAAGAAAGGAAGGGAGGGAGGGAGGAAGGAAGGAAGGAAGAAAAAAGAAATAAGTCAGAGAGAGAACTATAGGCTCCAAAGGAAATGACCAGAAGGGCAATATCAATGTTACCTCTAATCTGGGAAAGTAGGTACCACGTCACCCTAGACACCTTTGACTCATCTCCCTCTTTCCCAGCATCCCCAGAGTCATCCGCTCACCAAACTTCCCTCCTGACGTCTGCTAGAACCAGGCCCCAGGTCTCCACCTCTCCACCTCTCTACTACTGTCTTGGTTCATCCCATGTCTGCCATCTTCCACGCAGTTGCTAGCATAGTCTTTATTAAGACAGGCATCTTATTATGTTTCTCTAATGCTTGAAATCTAACATTTTTGGCAGTTCATTAGGAATTGACTTGATTTTACTTTCGTGGGGAGCTACCCCCAAATACGTTTCCCCGATACCAGTCACACTGGCACTTAACATGTCTTGTCTTTTCACACCTCCACACATTTGCTTAGTAAACAACTAGGTATCCATGTGCGGTTCTAGAGCCTTCCCTCTGTCCTCAAATTTATCTGTTTACTTGTTTCACTGTCCTCCTCACCGGAATATAACCTCTTTGAGGACAGTGGCCTTCTCGTGTTTACAGCTCTAACCCCAGCACCCTAAGATTACTGCCTGGCACGTAATAATCACTCAAAATATATTTGTTGAATGAATGAATAAATGAAAGTCTACCCCCGGGGGCTAGACGGTGAGTTCGCTGAAGCCAGAATTTCTTGCTCATTTCATATTCTGGGTACACAGTTAAGTGCCTGGCACAGGGTAGGAATTCAAAAACTAATGTTTTGTTGAATTGAATTGGCTTGAAAACCACTCTGCAGGGGGAACTTACCAAGGGGGTCCTCAGAATTGCTTCTCCATCTCTGAGTACAAAGCCAGATTCAAAGCTAAAAAGTGAGGCTGCTTTCCAAAGAAAGAGAAGGAAGTCTTCAGTGAGGCTCAAGGACAAAAGAGCCCCAAATCTCAACACCCCAAATCGGCAATTATGCTTCTCAGCCTTCACAGTTCCATTTATGATGTAAATCCTTACCTTATCTCGAGGAAACATACCACCACGTCAACGCGATTTTCAAAGACCTTTACAGTTGCCACAACTCTGATACATATATTTTATTGTGGCACCATCTGCACTGCTAAAGTTAAGGCTGAGTCAGCACTTCTAGAAGGAAATCCATGTTCTGGGGATTTATACCTCAGCCATAAACACTTAGCTTTGGCTTTGGTGATACAGAAATGAAATCTGCCCCGATGTGCAAAGATATGTAAGTGAACCCATGAGCTCAAGGAGAAACCATGGTTGGCCCTTTTTAGAATTCTAATTCTAAATCAATATCAAGGAGAAAATATCACTAATGAGGAACACAAGCTTCTTCCATTTCTCAAGAAACAGAATCCAGTATGTGTGCTCAATTATGTGGACACCCTAATTCCTAATTCCTTACCTCACTTTCCCCACACCCAGGTGGTCGCCAAATCCTAGTGGGTCTAACCTGCTGTCCTCCTCAAGCCTTCATGGGCCTGTGAATCACCTGGACATCTTGCTGACATGAAGTCTGGGCTGGTACCTGAGAGTCTGCATTTCGAACAAGTTCCCAGGTGATGTAGATGATGCTGCCCCAAGGACCAGTCTTTGAGAGCCCCCAGTATTTGAAAACCCCCAACATGTCCCAGGCTCTGCATCCTCCCTCTTCCTTAATGCAGACCCTCCTCATTTCATACCTGGCCTGTTTAACACCTGCCCCTCGATCCACTTTTCTGCCATCCCATCTGCCTTTATTGTATTTCATCCCCAAATTACCTTCCCTATGCAATTAGGCCAGAATTCTCTAGCCATCTCCCCATCTCCCCACAGAGAGGGTGAATCATTCCCTTCCCGGTCCTACCACTTCCCACACTCTGCCATTAAATCCGTCAGAGTTTCTAATTATTGACCCACGTGCCTGTCAGCCTCAACTGACTGTGGGGTCTTAAACGGTAGGAAGCATGTTTTACTCAGCTCAGGGTCTGCCGACAACAGGAGTTCAGTAGTGTTTGAAGACAGGAGGAATTAATGATTAGGGAGTTTATAAGAAGAGCTATCATTTATTGAGCACTGTGTGTTTACCAGGCGCTGCGCAATAGGCTTTACATTTATTAAGATGTAAATTTTATGCTCAAAACATTTTATGCTCAGAACAACCTCGGGAGTTAAATACAGTGAGGCCCGCACTATACAGAAGAAAGTTGAGAGAAGCTACATAACTGTCCCAAAGATGTACAGCTGCTAAGTGGCAAAGCTGAGTCCGAACTCAATTTCATTAAAATTCCAAAGTTCTTTCTCCTAATTGCCAAGCTATTATGAAAGGCTGACGGAAGAAATGAAGACAGGAACGACGGCATGAATGGCTTTTGTCATTCATTTTGTTGCCCTTGTCATTCATTTTGTTGGGGATCTGTGAAGCCAGGCAAGCTCTTCCTACCCTATTCCGACGGCCAAGTGCTTATACATAAGAACAAAAAAAAAAAGGTAACTTATGCCTCTGGTTTACTGCTCTGACCTCTGGCAGCTCAAAATAAGATTTGATTTTTAAAACACAAATGCCTCCACCTGTTATATCAGCTCCTTGACACCAAGATGAAGGACATGAAGATGCTTGACTGACACTCTGGACCCAAGAAAGTTAAGAGCAGTGAAAATGTTTTACCTACAGATATCACTAGGTGTGAAAGGCCAGAAATACCACACATCATTCATTCACTCATTCATACATACATACATCCACCCATCCAACCACCCATCCTTTCACTCACTCATCTTTCATTCATTTATTTTTTATTTTTTTTTTGGCGGTACGCGGGGCCTCTCACTGTTGTGGCCTCTCCTGTTGCGGAGCACAGGCTCCGGACGCGCAGGTTCAGCGGCCACGGCTCACGGGCCCAGCCGCTCCGCGGCATGTGGGATCTTCCCGGACCGGGGCACGAACCCGTGTCCCCTGCATCGGCAGGCGGACTCTCAACCACTGCGCCACCAGGGAAGGAAGCCCTATTCATTTTTTATTCACTTATCCATTCATTGATCCATCCTGATGTTCATTTTTTCATTCACTCAATATTGATCAAGACTCAGTGTGTTTTAGAACTATTTAAGCCTGAAAATGTGGCAAGGCTGGAAGGGAGCTGTCAAAGGAATTTTCCTACAAAATTACTTCTCAACTGATACTTGAAAGATATACAAAAATTATTCAGGTAAATAGGTATGTGGATTACAGCATGTTACGTAATGGATAAGGGAGGGATGAAGGTAGTTCTAGACATAAGTAACAACATGTGTGCAAGCTGTGTGTGTGTGTGAGGAGTCTGGCACACTTGAAGCATGGACGAGGTGTGGGATGGCTGAACAGAAGTTAGAGTACAGAGAGCAACAGGAGGAAGGGAGAGCGATGAGATACAGAGATGCGGGCAAGAGTGCTCGGTCCTCCTCTTCGCTTCTAGTAATTAGAGGGTGTCAGTAGCTCTGTGGATCTACCAGCGATGCCCTGAGAAAGGACTGTGTCAAGTTGAGGGAACTTGATACAACCATACCCATATTGATGTCCATATCCTTATAGGTTAACAAATAAATGAAGAATCAGGTATACCTGGAACACTCAAACATGGAAGTACAAATACATACACGTATGTCTATATCTATGTCTGTCTGTCTATCTACCAATCATCTTCATCTTTCTGTAAAGCAACTTCAGTTCTGACCCTAAGTCTTTAGCATAGCGGGGGGAAAACAATCCCAGCTTCTTTCTGATGCCTTCCCCTGACCTTGAGATTCAACGCCACGGTGCTGGAAGTTTGACAGTAAGAGGCTGAGGACTCCCGTGATCTATCCGGCCAGGGTGGCTGTTTTAGCATTGCCCTGCTGCCTCCAAGGCTCTCTGCTACTTCTGCATCATGCTCAGCACCTGCCATTTTTTTAAAGCTGCCTGGGATCCCATTTGCCCAGAAGTTCCACATTGACATTTTCTTGCAGAGTCTTGTGGTCCCCCCCGCAGGCATCCAAGAGGAATGGTCGCCTCTCTTTTGCACCCAGAGATCTCTCCCTCTCCCTCACCGCTCTTCACTCATTCTCTAACTAGATGCGTTGAAGGGAGTGATTCTCCTTCTAGGATGGTAAAGAGGAGGCCACACTCTTCCCATGATGTTACTTTACATCCCAAATCCCTGCCCCGTCTAGAGTTTCAGCTTTTGAACACAAAAAACACAAAGAAAGTGTGGGGCAGGCAACATTGGTTTTCTTCCTGCTAGGTCCCTCCCCAGAAGCAATGAGCACTGAAATGAGTATCTCCTTTGTTGGGGCAAGATTAGGAGACAGAAGAAAGAAAAGACAGGAGACATGCAGAAAAAAGAAACATAATTAATATCCATATTACCATAGACATGTGCTGTGGAGGTGAATATAGACAGAGACACAGTGACAGAACCAGTAGATAGTAGACATATACGTAGGATAAGATAAAACAATGTTAACATGCTTGTATTTCCCAACTTCTAATCCCTGCAGGCTAAACTCATTTTTCCCATCTCCCAAACTGTAAGGAAGGCCCTGTCTGGACAAACAGGTTTGGGGGGAGTTTTGTAACGGAAAAAATGAAAGCAAGGGGCAGAGGACAAGACAAGGCTGAGGGAAGCAAGGGTGGAAGAACACTGCTATATAGTTTAGGAAGAGAGGTGCTGAAACAGCTCTTCTGTGTGAGAATGGGGAAAGGAAAGGGAGGGAAATGAAAGCATTTTAAGAATGGTTGCTGAATATTTCCTACTACTCCCTGGAGCTGGAGGTGGGATACTGCGCTGCCAGTTCCCATGGGGTTGGCTAAGTTTCCACAGACGCTGAGAGCTGCTCTCAGATGACTATACATGGCCCTGGGACCGCATGGAGCCACAGTGAACATCCTGGGGCAGAAACAGAGAAATGTGTTTAGGGCCAGGGATGAATTTCGTCCCAGGTTCTTCACCAGGAACCTGCAGGGGAGGAAGAAAAGTAACTACTAGCTGTGGAGGAATTAATGCTTATGGGCTCAAGGAAGCCAAGAGCTTCTCCTAATACCACAGAGGCACACACCCAGCTCATTCACTCCAGGGATGAACTGCAGGGTCCCTGTCCTGACTTCTAAGGGTAGTAGATCAAATTCAACAGCAGGGAATCATAGGGTCCTCAAGCAGGTGTCACTCAGGTGACAGAGTACGCAGAACAGGGCATGCAGAGTTTCACAGACTGCATCTTCAATCTTTCTAACTCTATCCTTCCTCCGGTAACAGCTACATCCCAGTGTGGTTGTGTTACATTAATCCACACACCTAAGAGGCACATAAGAGGATCTGAATCCACCCTAATCCTCTCCCCTTATTGCCCCCCTAAAAGTTCAAGAATATAATTTCATGAGTTCAAGTAAGGGAAGTCAGAAAACAAGAAAAACAAACCAAAATACAGAACGAACGATGGAGCCTCATTTTTTAAATCCTAATATTAATAAAGTTGTGAAGTAAAACTGGCATAGAAACCAATTCTGCAAATCCTCCTGCTGGTAAGTTATTCATTCATTTGTTCATTCATTCCACTTTGATCAACCACCAGAATTATACCGTAAGGGTGAAGGATGCAGGCTCTGGAGCCAAAGAGTTTGAATAAATATCAACTGTTTTCGTTGCTAATAATAAACACTACCATGCCCCAAGCCCTACGTGAGTGAGGGGATTATTAAAGATAAACACTCTACGTCTACCTTAGAATTGCTCAAAATCCAGCCAGGGGTGGAGTTTCAGTAAAGAAACTCTGTTGGAAATGTTTTCAACTGCATGTCACAGAACTTCTAGTTAATTGTGGCTAAAACCATGAAAACATTCCTAATTTATTTAACAAGAAATTTGAAAGCAGGCAGTCCCAGGGTTGGCCTGGCAGCTCCGTGATCTCCCAATGAGATGTATCCTTCCACTCCTGTCGACTTATTAGTCCTATGCATGTTGCTATGTGACCATAACAAGGCTACCACTGAAAGAGGTACCATGTTTGCCTTGAAGACTGGAGGAAGGAGGAAGGGACCATTCTAGTGGAGCCTTCTCCCAGGCTTGCCCTGACCATCAAGAAGCGAAACACCTTTCTAGAAGTCACTCGACAGACTAGTCCTAAGATCTCATTAGATGCAACTGGGTCACAGGCCCTCCCCCCATAGGTTCAGGGAAGGCTGGTGAAGTACATCTTGAGTTTTCAGCTTCTAGAAGATGTGGGGATGCCTGTTGGGTTGGCCAACTAACAGGACCTCCCTCAGAAACTTCCAGCATGTAGAACGACCAAAACGGAGGGGGCACATTTAAATTGGGACCACAGGGGAGACTGACTGATTCTCTTTTGGGATTTAGGACACACTTTATAGAGGAGGCAATGTTGATGAAACATCTGGAGGAAATGGGTGGTGGTGTGTCAGCTGGAGTTGGAAGGACTTCCTGAAACAGAGAACAGCAATGCAAAGGCAGAGATGAGAAAGTGTAAGAAATTGAAGAATTGTGAGACTGGAGCCGGTAGAGGGGGAAACTGGTGGGAGTGGAAAGAGATGGAGACAGTCCAACAGATCAGGGTCCCACTGAACTGGAGCTTGTCGTACAGTACTTTTCAAAATGAGGGACTGCTTTTAGCGACTAGGAGATGATTTTAGAAGAGAGGAACACAGTACTAAAGGGCATTGAGTCGTATGACAAAAATATTCCCCTATAAACCCTCGTTGACGTCTTGTTTTTGCATCAAGGAGAAAGTCTTGGTTTGGGGTTGCTGTATCTTTAACATCTCTCTCTCTCATTCACGTCCCTTTGTAGCACAAAGAATGCAAGCCTCAGGCAGGCCACCCTGTGGACAGTCCCCAGTTCAGATCTAATAATGCTGTTCGGTTTTGTTTGCATGATATTTATACTTATGGTTACCTTCTAGGGATGGCAACTGACAGTGCATTTGAACGACACTGTGCATTTCTCTGATCTTAATCTATGTAATTTTTTTCAGAAGTGAGTTAATTTACAGAAACACCTTGAGTAAATCATGGCACAGGTGGTATACAATCTGATAGGATTCACAGAGACCATCCACAGTGATATCTTTCTGTTGGAAAACCATGAAGGCGGTGGGCAAGGTGGGGAAGTTTGGGAAATCTCACCCCAGCACCCAGGGACCACATTAGTGCAGAAAGGGATGATCAGACCTGTTTTACAAAGACCTGCTGTGACGAATATATGAGTTCATACATGCAAAGAGCTTAGGATCATTCCTGACACATAAAATAAACATTAACTATTGGAATCCTATCAGGACTACTAATATCATCATCAGCTGAGAGGCAAAGTGAGTTCAAGGATGAACGATCGGATGCAGGAGATGAATCAAGAGGTTGTTAGTGCGATATAAGCTAAACAAACTCTGGGGAGAGTGGGGATGGAAAGAGGGACTGGAGACATTCAGGAAGAAGAATCTGCAGGTCTTGGTGCGACGGTGGTCACGGTGAATGTCTCCTTTCTCTCCGCTGGGGCTGGAAGCTGTCTGAGTCCCAGGCTCACGGTGACACACTGCATGGTCTCCCTGCACAGACTGACTCTGATGAACACCACGCACACACAGATAAGACTCGCACAGCACATTCGGTCCCCAGTGCGGCACCTTGTCATTTTCAGAATATCACCTGTCACACATAGCGAGAGCTCTCTTCTGCTGAAACGAAAAAGGAAGAGGAAAAAAGGAAAAGAACCTGAACATAAACTAAAAAAAGATCTGAGACCTTGGTCCGAAGAACGTATCATTGGCCACAGAGCCCTATTAACGAGGCAGGGTCTCCAGGGACATACTTCATACCTCCCCCAGGCAGGAGGAAGGGAGAGGGAAGAAGCCTAATTCAGTGGGTTTGCCTGGCCAGCAATGCCCCCTACCCACCAATGCCCCATCCCCCATCTGATTCAGTCCTCATCACAGTCCTGTAAAGAGACCAGAGCTCAGAGGAATTAGGTAGCTTGCCAATGGTCACACAACTAGCAAAAGGTCATGGGATATGAATCATGTTTGACCAGCCCATGTTTTACTCAAACTGCACCTATGGGCCAATATTTAAGGAAACTGAAAGAGTAGGCAACATGAGGGCTTGAAGGCTAGTACTGATCGAACCCTGCAGTATTACTGTTGACTTCACTGTTGACTCACCCGAGACATATTGCTTCACTCCTCTCTAACCTAGTCTCAGCATCCTTCAGTATGTCCACAGTTAGATGTGTGGCAGATTCGATAAACAAAAGGGCACTGGAATTAGATGACGTTGGTTTCAATCCTAGGAGACTCTCTAACAAGGGACTGAGATTCTGTTGGTCAGGAGTGGGGCCCAGGGGGATGTGGGGAGCTGAGCCTATCCCATCACCTCCTACTCCCTGAAATAAGTCACTCACCAGGGCTGTTGATATTACTCCCACCCTTTCTCCCTTCCTTCCCCATTCCTCTCTGTCTCCCTGGCCACTGCTATGGATGGAATGTTTGTGTCTCTCCAAATTCCTATGTTGGATTAGGAAATCCTCAGTGTGATAGTGTTTGGAGGTGGGGCCTCTGGCAGGTGATGAGATCATGAGGGTGGAGCCCTCATGAATGGGATTAGTGCCCTTAGGAGAAGAAACACAAGAAAGGATCTCTCTCTTTCTTTCTCTCTCTCTCTCTCTTTATCTCTCTAGCCCTCTCTCTGCCTTGTCAGGATATAGCAAGAAGGTGACTGTGAGCAAACCAAAAGGAGAGTTCTCACCAGACACCGAATCAGCCAGCACCTTGATCTTGGACTCCCCAGCCTCCAGAACTGTGAGAAATAAATTTCTGTTGTTTAAGCCACCCAGTTTGTGGTATCCCGTTACAGCAGCTTGAACTGACTAAGATAGCCACTGTCTCAGCTCTGGTTTTCATCCTTCCCTGCTCCACTGCCTGCTCATCAGGCCCCTGTCACTGGTCTTTTGACCACCCCAGTCTCTGTCCACACTCTACAAATTCAGCAGAATGATCTTTCTAAAACACAACACTGATCATATTACCGTCCATGATTGAAACTCTCAGTCATTCCCCACTGCCCTCATACACCATGTCCAGACCTAAACTCTCTGATCTTTTTCTACCAACCAAGCTTAATATCTGGCCATAACCCATCTACCCTTCCTCCCAGTCATATCTGAACTCACATCATCCTATTCTCTCAAGCCCTAGTGGCTTTCTTTGTATACATTGTTCCCACTGCCCAGCACGCGCACACACACACGAGTGTGCACACACACATGCATGTGTGCGCGCACACACACGTGTGCACGCGCGCACACACACACACACACACACCCTGCCTCCCTCATCCATCCTTCTTCCCTCTCATAGCTCCGGTCTCAGGCACTTCCTGGAAGGGTCCCCACTAGCATATACTCTTATTACAGCCCCAATCCCACTTCCTTGCCATTGCAGTTTCTCTTCTCTGTCTCCCATATCACAGTCTAGGAGATGTGTCTGCTCCTTTCTACAGCCCTACTGTCCAGTACCTGGTATGCAGTAGGTACTCAACAGATGCTTGCTGAATGCATGATTACAAAACATGAATTCCACACTAGAGGAAAATGCGGATGGGATGGGAAGAATATTCCTACCAACTTTGCTCCCGTCAGTAAAAAAGAGACCCACCAAATACAGGACGTCACAAATGTTACAGAAAACCCAAAAGCCCCCCAGAAATATCGCCCTCCTAGTAACACCCACTCTGCTTTTCAAGCTGCTTTTTGCTGACCTGGGCTCTGCCGACATCAATAATTATTAACTAGTGACTTTATCTAGAGCTGGGAACAACTTCATTTGCATACGATACTGTTTTATTTCAGCCTAAATCAGGCTTAAAGTAAGAAATTGCTCCTGTTAAACTTGAAGTCCCCCCACCCCATTAACAGAACCTAGCATTTGAAAATCTGATGATGTCTCAAGCACTCCAAGGAAAGAATCTAGAATGGTAAAGACACTGTGACCTGAGTAGAGAAAGCAATGAACTGAGGTTATTTAGGGCAGAAAAATAAGTATTTGAGATGTTGCTATTCCCTTCAAAAGGGCTACATGGAATGGTATCTGGGCTCACCTGTCAGGCTAGTGAAAACTGCCCTGTTTTAAAACCTGGAGGAAATGCCTTTCCATTCAAGCAGTTCCCCAGTGGCTGCTCTGGTGAGTGGCAGAGAGGAACTCCCTGAACATCACTGAATGTGCTCAAGCAGAGATGGGATGTCCACACTTCAGGAATGCCATTGAGCGGCATAAAGGACTTCTATCACTTTTGCCTGCCCAATACCCATCAACACATTTGTTAAGTGTACCCACAATTTTCATTTATGGAATTACTCTTTCATTCTCAGTGGATGAGTCTCCAGAAGTGGGTATATAATCATTCAAAATACCACATCAGGGCTTCCCTGGTGGTGCAGTGGTTGAGAGTCCGCCTGCCGATGCAGGGGACACGGGTTCGTGCCCCGGTCCGGGAAGATCCCACATGCTGCGGAGCGGCTGGACCCGTGAGCCATGGCCGCTGAGCCTGAGCGTCCGGAGCCTGCGCTCCGCAACGGGAGAGGCCACAACAGTGAGAGGCCCGCGTACCGCAAAAAAAAAAAAAAAAAAAAAATAGCACATCATCATGGCCACAGTGACTGGTCTGTAAATTTGCATGTGACCCAAGGCTGACCAATAATATCCCTCCCTGGGACTTTGTCTGGAGGGGCTGCTAATTGGGAAAGATGTCAGCCTGGACCCAAGAATGCCCGTCTTTGCCACTACATTCCCTACAAAGAGTGATCGTTTAAATAGGCAAATGAGAACATACCATTTCCCTACTTAAAAATCACCAATGGCTTCTCATTACACTTAAAATAAAATCTAAACTCCTTCTGATGGCCACAATCCCTGTACCATCTGCCGCTCTCACTTGTGCTCACATGACTTTCCTCTTTGGTCACTAAGCCCCAGCCATAACAGCATCCTTTTAGTTATTCAAACACAGCAAGATCATCTCAAAGTCTTTGAAGGTGCTGTTCCTTCCGCCTGGAACTCTCTTCCCCTCAACAGCACATACCGGGCTCCCTCTCACTACACGTGTGCCTTCTTACAGGTCACCAGCTCAGAGAGATGTTCTGTGATCATTCTCTTTACTCTCACTCTCTATCTCTATACCCAGCTTTATTGCCTCCATTACACCATTAATTGCAATTATACACACATTTTCATTTGTCTATTCATTTATATCTTTCCCCCTACGGAGATAAATTCCATGAGATCGAAGACTTTGCCGTCTCATTCACTGCTGTATCCCCAATGCCTAAAACATGGCTAGTGCAAAATAAGCCACTAGTAAGTATCTGATGAGTGAATGAATGGATTTATTCCAACTGAGAACAGGGCAAAAATTTTAAAAATAATTAAAAAAAGGAAAGTGGCTTTGGAAAATAGAGAGAGACAGGATTCCTAACAACATCATTGGAGCACATGGACCAAACCAAGGTTATCTCCACCTGGACTTTTCAGTTAAACAAGCAAATGAATCTCCTTCTTAGCTTAAGCTGGTCTGAACTGGGTTCCTGTCACTTACAACCAAAGAACTGTGACTTACACCAAGATGGTGCGTATAGCCAGTGGTGAAGCATGAGCATGCAATCACTCTCCTCTGTTTCCACTCATATATTCCCCAGACAGATCTAGACAGGCCTTGGTCACAGTGGTTTAGGCCTGTTTCATCTGTCACTCACCGGTAATTTAACATGGCTTAGTGCCATGCCTTTCACCTGGAAGTAAGATGAGGCAGGATGAGACACAGAGCGGCTTACATTGAGAAAGGTGAGAGCAAGTGTGGTGGGGCCAGACATTTATTAGATGTGGCAGAACCAGACCCTGTATTCTTCCTGTGTCTGGGATCCATCTCACTCCTATAGGGGCCACTGGCCCCCATCTCCTGCCTGCCCTTAGAAGAGAAGCCCTATCTCTGGGATCAGTTCTGATCCAAAAGCGAAGCAATTAATCATCTCTAGTACCACATTCTATGTCAGCATCAGGACCTACTTCCTAACAGGTTAGCCCGAATGTTGTTCCTTGGTTTAAGTCTTTGAACTGTTCCTGGCTGGTTCCCTAAGCCTGAGTCTCTGCCTTAGAAGCCTTCTTAGTCATGATAATAACAGTAAATTCTTGCCTTTAGCTTACCATGTGCTGGGGTCTGTTCTGAGTATTTCTCATCTTCTTAGTTTTTTGGTTTTTTTTTTTTTAATTGGGGTATAGTTGCTTCACAATGTGGCGTTAGTTTCTGCTATACAACGAAGTGAATCAGCTATATGTATACATATATCCCCTCCCTCTTGGACCTCCCTCCCACCCCAGCCCCCATCCCACCCACCTAGGTCACCACAGAGCACCGAGCTGAGCTCCCTGTGCTGTAGAGCAGGTTCCCACTAGCTATCGATTTTACACATTGTAGTGCATATATGTCAATCCCAATCTCCGATTCATCCCACCCCAGATATAATCAGCATCACCAACAGACATGCGAGTGGAGATGCCCCCAGATGGTTCCCGCTTTGAGTCATTGAGTTACTCCCACCCTTGAGTCTTCCCAAATGAGGACCCAGACATCAAGGAGCAAAGACAAGCCTACCCAAATTCCTGACGCGCAGGACACATGAGCCTAACAAAATGGTCACTGTATGCCCCTAGGTTTTGCTGTGTTTTGTCACACAGCAAGGGTACCCGGAGCATCACCCCCGACCACAACCTTGTATATACCGTCTATAGAGCTCTACCTGTGAACAGTATCTGGCTCAGCCCCTAATACCCGACGACAGGTCCATCATATTCTGCTAGCCTGATATGTCACCCCATCATTCCTTTTTGGACTTCCCGAGTGCCAAAAGCCACCCTCAATTACCTCTCTTGTCTTTAGCCAGATCTTCACGACACCAAGTGTTACCAGCTAGACTGAACTTGCTCTTACTTCCTGAAGCTGTTTCTGACCCTTCCAAGATTGTCCAGAGATCTGTTTCTTGTCTCATTCCTCTCCCATCCAGGCCCATCCATTTTCAGGTGACTCAGTCATGGTTCAGAAATAGAGATAATCCAGCTTTTTCATTTGAGAGATGTAAAAATAGAGGCCCAGCAAAATAACACAAAATCGTGGGGATCGATCAAGATGGTGCAGTAGGAAGATGTGGAGCTCACCGCCTCCCGTGAACACAGCAGAAATACATGTACAACGTGGAACACTTCTCACTGAAAACTAACTGGAAACCGGCAGGAAGATTGCTGTACAGCCAAAGCTGTAAGAAAAATCCACAAGGAATTGGGTAAGAAGGGAAGAGAAGCAATCGGGTCGGGGGAGGGGACCCAGAGGAAAAAGGAGATGGCACGAGCGGAGATTCACCTGGGGAGTGAGAGGCACAGATTGGGTGTCCCCTTCCTGGGGTCCTATGCAGGGGAGATGAGCCCCCTAGGCTGGTTGCAGGACTGCTGGGACTAACGGCAAGGCTGTAGGAAGCCTGGACTCCACTCCTGAGAAGTGTGTGCACTGATTTGCCCAAAGCAGAGCAGAGAGGGCAAACTGAAACCACACCGCTGGCTGACTCATTTCCCACAGCTGCCTCAATGCATGCCCCAGCCAGAACAAAGCAAGCCCTCCAGCCCTGCCACAGTGCAGTACTGGATCTGGGGCGACCCAACCAGGGAAGAGGTGACCCAGTCCCAGGGCGGAGCCTGGGTGGGCAGCAGAGGGCACATCAGAAGCAGCCCAGTTCTCCGACGGCAGTTGCACCACCACAGTTCATGCCCTGATACACACTGAGAGGCAACATGGGCCCCACCCACCTGCCCTGCAGTGCAGCTCCACAACAGGGCCAGGGTGGCAAGGGTGTGGGGAGGTATTGGCTCTGAGGGACTAAGAGGATTTGGACCCAGGGCTGCGTCTGAGCAGAGCGAGGGAAACAATTGCTGGCACTCGCAATGGACAGAGCAACGGAGACAGCTCAGATCCCTGTCTTCGGTCAGCACAAACTGAGACTTGACCCAGGCCCCCACCCCCAGCCGACTCTGGCGCTCCCTCCCTCTGGGGCAAGGATCCCAGTGCGGGGAGAGGGGAAAGCATACATTTAAAGGGAACAGACCCACCTTGGGTCCGACCCTCAGGGCTTCTGCTCCAACAATTTGGGATCAGACCCCGCCCCGATAAAGTGACAGCCACTGAGCAGAGGGGAAGCTCCAACCCATACCTAACTCCAGCTCTAGCCCCTTCATCTCCAGCCCCACCCCTACCAAGGTGATAGCTGCCAGCACACCCTGGGGAAAGACGTGACTTGCATTCATGCCAAATCCCGCTCTCCCACCAAAAGCATTGGGAATACACAGTCTGTACAGGGACGTACCCACCTAAGAACACCCCTTTCAAGACTGTACTAGGTAACTGTTCCACCTAAATGCATGAAGGCAGAGAAAGTTAAGCAAAACAAAAAGGTAGAGGAACTGGTCTCAATTAAAAGAGCAAGCGAAAACTTCTGGAAATATAAACAATGAAACAGAAATAAACAATTTACCAGATAAAGAATTCCAAGCACTGGTAATAAGAATGTTAACTGAATTAGGAAAAAGAATAGATGAACTATGAGAATTTTCACAAGGAACTAGAAAATATTAAAAGAAAGACTAAACTTAAAATGGATTAAAGACCTAAATGTAAGACCTGAAACCATAAAACTTAGAAGAGAACAAAGGTAGAATATTCTTTGACACAAATTGCAGTATTTTTTGGATCTGTCTCCTAAGGTAAAAGAAATAAAAGCAAAAATAAACAAATGGGACCTAATTTAACTTAAAAGCTTTTGCACAGCTAAGGAAACATCAACAAAACAAAAGGACAACCTATGGAATAGGAGAAGATATTTGCAAATAATATCACTGACAAGGGATTAATATCCAACACATATAAACAGATCATACAACTCAATAGCAAAAAAACCACCCAATCAAAAAATGGGCAGGGGGCTTCCCTGGTGGCGCAGTGGTTGAGAGTCCACCTGCCGATGCAGGGGACACGGGTTTGTGCCCCGGTCCGGGAGGATCCCACATGCCGCGGAGCGGCTGGGTCCGTGAGCCATGGCCGCTGAGCCTGCGCGTCCGGAGCCTGTGCTCCGCAATGGGGGAGGCCACAACAGTGAGAGGTCCGCATACCGCAAAAAAAAAAAAAAAAAAAAAGAATGCAATTCCGCCATTTGCAGCAGCATGGATGGACCTAGAGAATATTATCCTTAGTGAAATAAGTCACACAAAGACAAATACTATATGATATCACTTATATGTGTAATCTAAAAAATAAAACAAATGAATGCATATAGCAAAACAGAAACAGACTCACAGATACAGAAAACAAACTAGTGGTTGCCAGTTGGAAGAGGGAAGTGGGGAGGGGCAAGATAGGGGTATGGGATTAAGAGATATAAAGTACTATGTAAAAAGTAGATAAGCAACAGGGTATACATATAATACACCACAGGAAATTATAGCCATTATTTTGTAATAACTTTTAATGGAGTATAATCTATAAAATACTGAATTACTATGTTGTGTACCTGAAACTAAGATAATATTGTAAATCAACTATACCTCAATAAAAATAAACACTCCTATATGATATATAGGAAAGTTGTTAAGTATCCCCAGAGTTCTCATCACAAGGAGAAATGTTTTTTCCTTTCTTTTTATTGTATCCATATGAGATGACAGCTGTTAATTAAACCTACCGTGGTAACCATTTCACAACATATGTAAATCAAACCGCCACGCTGTACACCTTAAACTTATAAAGTGATTATGCCAGCTATTTTTCAATAAAACTGAAATTAAAAATGCCCTTGAAAGAACAGTAGCAACTGACATCTCTTAAATCCCTAATGTACATTACTGAATTTAACCCTCCTAATTTATCCTGTGTAATTAATAATACTGTTGACTCCATTACACAGAAGAAACTGAGGCTCACTGACTCCATTACACAGAAGAAACTGAGGCTCAGAGAAAGTAAATCAGTTTCGGTCATGCAGGTGTGTTAAGCTACCTCGGTGGCCCCCTGAGAGGTCAGATCTTGGAAGGTTGAAAACAAGATAAATTATGGATTCCAAGATGGAAAAACCACTGGGTTTTTCTCCAGGTACAGAGAGAATCCACCTGACATTCCAATAAGGCAACAGCTCTGGTCTGGATTTCCTCCACTTTGGAAATACACCTTATATCATAAGTACATCTAGGAAAGAAAGATGGTCCTTCCTCGTGAGTTGCTATGGTGGGTGTGGCCAGTACAGAAGATTTGTATTGGCCAGATCCCTCCAGTTTTTCTTTCTTTCTTTGGGTCACATTCCAGAATGTCATACTGTAAATCTGGGTCCTTACAGTATGAAATCCGCCTTTGATGAGTGTACGATGCCTTCTCGTGGCATGAAAATACACAGTGGTGGCTAAAAGAACAAACTTTTGGTATCAAACAACGGTATAAATACAGGTCCTGCTTCTCACCAATAATATTAGTTGTGTGACCCGGGGCAAGCTGTGTAACCTGGTAAGTTTCCATGTAGTCATCAGCATAGCAGGGATAACAGGACCCATGTCACGGGGTTGTCGTAAGGACTAAGTGAGATAATGTAGACAGTCTAGCACATAATAATCCCCCACATGATCATTATTACTGTTATTATACACGGAAATGAAAGAATCCCTACCAAACAGAAGTAAGTAGAATCTTACTACAGTCTAGATAAAAACCACCAAATTTTCTCAAACTACAGTATTAACAATCTCTAAAATCCCACAAAGAGGCAAGAATGCCAACTCCCAGATTCCCCAGTGTTTATTCAGCCCCTTGTTGCTAAGAAGCATTTTGACACTCATCATTCCCTGCAATCTCCAGATACTAATCACTACATTTCTATCTTCTCTGGTCAGTCTAGCGATTGGAAGACCCAGCTTCTGAACTAGAGGCTGCAGGTGGGAGCCCTGACCTTCTCAATCTCTGGTCTAAAAAAAAAAAAAAAAGCAAAAGAAAACGTAGGCAAATGATGATATCAGAGTTCCAGCCTTCTGGCAAAAGAGGAGAGACCATAAAAGCGAGTGAGAAAAGATTCAATTGTAATCTGATTAATGCTTCTCCAGAAGGTTTGCTATCTGCTGCAGAGCACACCCCATTAGAGAAATCAATTTAGCATTCGACTTCTCCTCCTGTGGTGCATATTGAAGTGGGATCTGACAAGGATGGAAAACAGATTTGCGTTAAATACTGCCAATAACGCCTGTAGCTCAAGGTTATAGCAGTCAACGGAAATCCAGTGCCACGGAAACCCTGAGACCCTCATCCATCAGCCAGAGTCAGCAGCTTTGAAAGGAAATTGTAGGTCTGGCTCAGGAAGGGGGACAGTTAACAAAATTGGGTGTTGGGGCCACAGCAGCCTAAGATGCTGCTTTTGCATTAGGTCCTCAAAGCCTGAGCTTCCAGGTCTCCAAGGATCTTCTTGGTTTTTCTTGGTTGTAGTGGATATCTCTTATTTTTGCCTGCCTAGCATCCATTCAACTCTTCCTTTTCTATCAATAGCACCCACTTTATCTCGGGGAAAAGCTCCTTCTCTACGTCTCAGTCCATGAGATTTGGGCGGGATTTAGCCCACCTCCAGCTGTAACGGTAGGTAGGCGTGTGATCTCGCTCGGTCCAATCAAAGCTAAACAGCACCCTGACCTCAGTGAATGCTTCCGGGATGTGCACAGGATCCACAAAGGCCAATCAGAGCCCGTGTGACTCAGTCTTGGAGTTTATCGTAATTGTTTGTTAAAATAAGTCATCTCTCCACTGGGATGGTTGGGAAGACAGGAAGCAAACCTGAAGCTTCTGGAACATCGTCTTATCATCATACGGAGAGAACGACTCAACCCAGAGAAAGACAGAGATAAGAGATGGAAAGAGATAATCCAGAATCTGATTAGATCATTAGAGCTCCTAGAATCAAGCTGTACCCGAAAACCATCCCCTGGACTTTCCAGGTCCAAGTTCAAACAAGTTCGATTTTTCTTGGTTTTAAGCCAATGTGAATTAGGTTCTCGTCACTGCAAAGTAAGAAAGAGCTGAGGACTGCAAGGTCACTGTATGTCCCAGATGAGGCAGACCTGTTTGGACAGCGTCAGCTCCCTGGGGAGCCAAACTGAAGCCCACACTCAGCAGTTAGTCACATATTCCAATCAGATTCAACTGATTCAACTTTTTTTTTTCAGATTCAACGGGCACAGGTTTGAAGATTGCACACGAGTCCTGGGAAAGCAGATGCAACATCCCGAACCAAGACTACGGGTTCCAGTGACCCTCCACATACCCCCTCGGAGCCCCCCACCACTGCCATGCACTCCATTCTCACCTTGATCAGTCAGAGCTTCCATCTTCCTGAGAAAGATGCCCCAGGGTTCAGAACCCCGCTTCGCGCATGCCCACGACAAGTCGGTAGTGCCTGGGAATTGGGCAGCCCTTCCTTCACCATTTACTTGCCCTTTGGCAAGGTTTGATTTGGGAGCATTTTTAAATCTCATTTCTCCCACAGGGTTGAGTTTTAGGCCCCAATTGTGATAGCGGGATTACTAACGCCCCGAAATCAGCTGCCTCCCCTTCCCCCATCACCTCCCTACACCCTTGGTGGTGTCCCCATACCTCCTAAATCACCTACACGAGCTCCATCACTGTCTCAGTATCCGCTTCTGCCTTGAGAGCAGAAATGTCGTCAGATCTCCCATCAGACACCTCTGTGATTGCCCTAATGGAAATTCCGCCCCCGACAGCCTTTTTTTCCTTGGGCTGCCCAACCTTTTACAAATCCGCTTCCATGAACTCTAGAAACTCATCTCTCCCCTCAGCCTGAAGATCCCATGAAGCAAAACAAAATCCTAGAAGCTCTCACAGCCTTCCCACCCGCCCCCAAAACTTATCAATACATTCACGCAGCAGAAACAGATTTCTTCCTGAAGGGAATGCTGTTGCCACCCAAATGGGATGCACCTATAAATACCAATGCAAAGGGTGGCGAGCAAGCTGGTGCCAGAACTGCAGTCAAAATGAGGGGCGTGGCCTGCTCCCCGGGGTCTGCCCCTACCCCACCTCACCTCTCACCCCTCTCCCACCTTCTTTCTCTTCAGCATTTTATGTGGACCCAGCCATACTGAATTAACTACTTGCAGTTTCTCTAAAATAGGTCATGCTGTCTCTTTCCTTCTGCCTTGTTAAATGTCGTTCTATCTGCCTGAAATATCTTGTCTTCTCAGAGGCTCCTAAGGATTTATTTCCTTGTCACTTTACTAAGAAGGTCCAGCGTTCCAGGACCTTCTTACCCTAAACAGAGACAGAACTTGGAGGGGTTGCATTAGAAGACTGAGCTTCCTTCAGAGCAGATGATCAAGACAGGTCTAATGATAACTTGGCCAGATGTTAGAGATGGGACTGCAGATTTGAATAATGAAGTGGTTCCCAAAGTTCTGGACAGACATAACCATTATTTCAGGGGTTTTGCCAGATGTCTTTAGGTGACACATAAATACAGCAGTCAACTATTAAAATACACAGTACGAAAGATACTCTTTTCAAATTTCTTCCATTCCTTCTGATTGCTTTCAACAAAGTCTAATGTTTGTTATTCATATGTCTTTAAAACCTAACATTTATTAATCTCTCATTTTTAAAAGACACAGCAATAATAATATTGTTCTCCACAGCAAAATAATATTAATATTTAATATTAATAATATTAAAATAGTATTTTTAAAAGACACAGCATTAATAATATTGTTCTACTTAAGGTTAGTGATACCTTTGGTTTCTTTCCCGTTTACATGAATGATATAAAGTTTTCATTTAAATACAAAGAGTCAAAATAATTAAAGGTATTAAGTGTTTACACACAGATATTTATATGTACAAGGGTGATACATTTCTATAATATATATATAACATAATATAATATTATAGTATAACTGCATATATTAACTGCAGATGGTGCTTGGATATGACAAAAATTTGTGATGTTGACACTCAAATAAGTCAAGTTTAGGGGAAAAACCTAGAAGAAGGAGCTGGAGTAACTGACTTTTAAGATGCCCTCCTGCCAATGAAATAACGCCATTTGCAGCAACGTGGATGGACCTAGAAATTGTCATACTGAGTGAAGTAAGTCACAGAGAAAGAGAAATATCGTATGATATTGCTTATATGCGGAACCTAAAGAGAAATGATACAAATGAACGTATTTACAAAACAGAAACAGACTCACAGACTCAGAGAACGAACTTATGGTTACCGGGGGGGAAGGGTAGAGGGAAGGGATAGTTGGGACTGACATGTACACTCTGCTATATTTAAAACAGATAACCAACAAGGACCTACTGTATAGCACACGGAACTCTGCTCAATGTTATGTGCCAGCCTGGATGGAAGGGGAATCTGGGGGAGAATGGATGCATGCATACGTATGGCTGAGTCGCTTTGCTGTGCACCTGAAACTGTCACAACATTGTTAATTGGCTATACTCCAATATAAAATAAAAAGTTTAAAAAAAAAGATGCCCTCCTTCCTTCATACCCATGAAGGGTTTGGTGGGCAGAGCCCCGAAGCAGGTGTACTCCCAAATTCTCCGACGAAGCAGAATTTGAGAAACGGGCCGAAGCGGATCTTCCCAGCTTCATAGAAGGCTTCAGAAACCAGCTAACAATTTGAACTTTCCTGTTCTCCCTCCTCTTAGGGTGTCTAAGCAAAATTTTAACATTCCTGGATTATTTCAGAGTTGAAAAACTACTGTTTTAGCTACATTTGCCTCCTGGGAAGTACAGGGCCTAGCAAGTTCCCATCTTGCCAAATCCCAGCTGTGATGCAGGACAAAGGCTCTGCTGTCTTTGATAAACAAATGAAGCTAAACATTAAGGGTGCTTTCTCATCCTCACTTAAAGAGGCAGCCCCAAAGCAAGCCAGCCAGACCTTTCTAAGCAGCTTCTGACGTCCGGGTTGAAAAGCAATGAGTGGTTAAGCGTGTCATTTTTATTCTGAAATGTGGCTTAGAGGTACACGAGATGGGGCTTTTCTCTTCCTAATCTTTGGGATCGCTCCTTCTCACTCAACCAAACTCATTCAGATGTATTTATCGAGCAGGGTTTCTGAGACTGGCACTGTTCTAAACACCAGGGATAAACAAGAGGCCAGAACCACAAAGTACCTACGCTCCAGAGACTCTAGAAAGGGGAGACAGACAGTAAACACATACAAACATCAATAAATGAAAAGATAATTCCAGAGGAGGTAATGCTACTTAAAATATGAAATAGGATTCATCAAAATACGTCCAAGGGTGTGTGTGTGTGTGCACGCAGTGGGTGCTTAGATTGGGTGGTCGACGATGACCTTTATAATATTTTGATCTGAAACTTGCATAATGAAAGGACCCAGCCTTAAAAGATCTGAGGGAACAGCGTTCCTGGTAAAGGGAGACACGTGTACAACAACCATGCAATGAGACTCCTTCAATTTACCTCTTCTTTATCCAACTTCCACAAGTATCGACCCTTCCTTCATTCCCTCCACTTCTTTTCACGTGGCTTAAAGATGTGGCTCTAAACTGGTTTGATTCTTAGTTCCATCACTCAGTAACCATGTAACTAATCTTCTGTATCTCAGTTTTCCCATCCATAAAATGGTAACAAGAATAATAACACTTATTTCACAGGATAGCTGTGAAAATATGACGGTGTGTCTAAAATGCTCAGTTGACTTCTTGGGTAAACACTCAGCACTGGTTATTCATCACTCTAATTTCATTGCTTTCCTTGGACAAACTCCAGAAAGCACTTAGACTCAAAAAAGCCAAAGGACTAGTCCTCTGTACAAGCTGACCTGAATTTGAATTCCGAGTCCCTTCTTGTTTGAATGGGTTTGAGATTGATGATTGTGCAATAGGAGCTGATGTAAACTTTATTTTAATTTTTTTGGTTCCAGGTACCCCTTCAATAGCTGGAATATTCTATGCCCACTGTCTTCCCTGTAGGGTTTTTTTCCCTAGCAGGGATCCAAGGAGAAAAAGAGTCTGTGTGTGGCCTCTGAGGTTAAAAACAGGTCTTTGAAACTCAAGGCAAGGACTACAGTCTTGAGTAAAAAGGCTTTTTGAGTTTCAAGAGCCTATATACTCTGAGTTTCAAAAGACCAAAACCCTGTGGTAAACAACAAACACAGAAGAAAATGCTCATTGATCTGTGAGAATGAGTTTTTCTCCCGCCACAAAAAACTCCCACAAGCTGGGGAGAAGCAGTAGAGGAGAAACATGAGGGTTAGAATCTGGTCAGGGTACCTACGGAAGTCAAGTCCAGTGGAATATACGAGTTAGGAATAAAATTGCAGATATGAGGGGATAGGGGAACCACTTCTCATTTCCCAAGTGGAGACCGGAAAAGTGAACATGAAACCAAGCAGGGCCCTATGGGGCTCCTAGGCACAAAAGCCTTCTGTGTCCCCTTCCCCGAGTTCCAAAGAGCAGGTTCAAACAGTAGCTAATGAGGGAAGGGAGGGGATGTGGAGTTAAGGGAGGAGCAGTCAAGAAGCAACAGTGCAGCCCTGGGGCAGGGTGCTGCCTCCCCCTCAAGGGATACACATAACAATATCCTTGAGCTCTTCTGCAGAACTAAAACCAGCAACAAATGGAAGATGTTAATTGCTCGATGAAGCACTCTTCATTCCAGGGAGAAGGTCACAGTGTGCCCATCACCACCAAACTCCAGACATCTCTGGATTGAAGGAATGCGGGCCCTGCACACACCCTGATCCTTATCAGCAACCTGCCCCTGGACTATAAGACTCCTCACAGGCCTCCCCCAGGTTGGGACACACAGTTTTGAAGGCATTAACCCTCCGTGGGCCCCTTTGCCTGGTAAAGCAATAAAGGTATTCTTTTCCACTTCACCCCAAACTCCGTCTCCGAGATTTAATTCGGTGTCAGGGTACAGAGACCGGATTTGTCATCAAACAGGATTCGAGAGTCCTCCAACACCTTCCTGAGGGTCAACACTGGCCTGGTGTTATCGATGAGGGCAAAAAGCTACAGGGTTCCTGGATCTGGAGACGCCTTGTGGATAAAGGTTGAAGCTGGTGCCTGCCTTCCACCATTCAAGGGAGCACCGGGCATCACCATGTTAATTGCTCTTCTCCTGTGCACCTGGTAAGGACAGCAGCCGGCATCCTGCACAAAGAGAAACCTGTCTGTGCCCCAAGACCTGGCTTAGCACCATCTGCATTACCCCATGTGGACACATTCCCTTTACCACGGCTCAGAGTAGTCACAAGCCCTTAAGATGGCATGGTGGCTCTAAAAATCAAGATGAATCAGCCTCAGCACTGATGCTTCAGTGGGAATGAAAGGAACCCCCGTGAGTTTCCCCTGGAGCTAGAAGGACAGTAAAACACGCTTTCATTATACACTTGCAATCAGAAGAGATTTTCTGGAAAGACAACCCACCATCAATAAAGAAATGGTCTAGAGAAAAAGCAGACGAAAGCTGCCTGACGTGAAGCTGGCATAGCCCTCTGCTTTCCCCTCTTCATTCACCTTCTCTCCTAGAACTGACATGAAATTTCAGGAGCATAAACTTGGGCAACGTAGGGTTAGATGGGGGAGGGGATACACGATGCCCCAGAGTCTCCCAAGCTCATTCCTTTCACTTTCTGGACTCCACGCTCCAGAAATCTTTCACGGGATGCTAACAACTAACTGGACAAGGGAAGGATGGAGGAAAGTTCTCAAAGGGGCATTCAGCTGAGGAACACGCCTTAGTCCTGGGCTGCCGTCTGAACACTGTAGCAGAAGGAACACAAGCCACTAGCTTGACTGCATTTACGACTCTGTGTACGTTCACATCGATGACAGAGAGGAATAAAAGGTAACTGCCTCGGTTTCCCCAAGGGGACATCTTAGGTTTTCGAAAGCAAAACTATCTAAGATACTAAAAGCAAAACGTTACTATAGGAATGGAGGAGTGGGAGGTACAAAGTACTGGATGTAAGATGGGCTCAAGGATATATTGTACAGCACAGGGAATATAGCCAATACTTTGTCATAACTGTAAATGGACAGTAACCTTTAAAAGTGTATGAAAATAAATGTTTTTTTAAAAATCAACTAAAAAAATAAAATAAAGTAAAAATAAAATTCCACTGTGAAAATAAATAAATAAAAGCAAATCATTAGGAAGCAAAAGGTTAACCGACTGACTCCGTTCAAAAAGTAGAACTTTCAGGGCTTCCCTGGTGGCACAGTGGTTGAGAATCCACCTGCCAAAGCAGGGGACACACGTTCGATCCCTGGTCCAGGAAGATCCCACATGCTGCGGAGTTACTAAGCCCATGAGTCACAACTACTGAGCCTGCGCTCTAGAGACCGTGAGCCACAACTACTGAGCCTGCGTGTCACAACTACTGAAGCCCGCGTGCCTAGAGCCCATGCTCTGCAACAAAGACAAGCCCACACACTGCAACGAAGAGTAGCCTCCACTCGCCACAACTAGAGAAAGCCCGCACGCAGCAACGAAGACCCAACACAGCCAAAAATAAAAAAATTTAAAAATAAAAACTTTTTAAAAAGTAGAACTTTCCAGTAAGACTGCCCCTAAAAATCACTGTTAGAGACCAGCCTATGATTCTGAAGCCTTTTCTTATAAATTTTCATAAAATTAAGTGCATAGTCAATGTGACTTGTACCTGATATGAACAAGCTCTACAGGTCACTGGGTTTGCTGAGGTCTGAGAACTCAGTTGTCCTCCAAGGTTTTCGGGCTCCGGGGAGCACATGCTGCTCCTGTCCAGATGTTGGCAGCCGAGCCCCATCCCCCTCCCGGGGGCCAGCCTCACCTAGCCAAGGGGAGCCTGGCAAAATACAGGAAGCCCAACAATTGCACTTCTAGGAATGTATCCTAAGGAAATAATCACGCATCTATGTGGAGGTTTAACTACAAGGATGTTCATCCCAGAATTAATTAAAATAATGAAAACTGTAAATAACTTAAATACGTGACAATTGGGTAAGGATTAACTAAATTACAGGAAATCCATGGGCTATTACATTGGCCTTAAACGTCCTGTTTTGAAGAATATTTAACAATGTGAGAAACTGCTTAGGGTATAACATTTTTAAATTACATTACTGTGAGTGGGTACAAGGTTTGCAAATATTGACATGTGTAAAGAGGTTCACCAAAACAGCGACTCTCTGAATGGTGGGATTATGGGGGTATTTAAGTTTATTATGTGTGAGGGTTCAGGCCAACAGCAAAATTAGAGGGCACAGTCCCCAAGACTGCTCTCACTTCTGACACCAACTACAAGTTTGGGGGGTTGCTGGGCTTCGGTTTTCCCCAGGCCATGCACACTTTTAATTTATTTCAGCGAAACTCTAATTGTATTTTCACTGCAGTATCTTGTATTTTTTTGTTTGTGATTTAAGAAATGGGAAGAGAAAATACACAGACGCGTAATGTTTCTTTCATTCCTTGCTCTAGAGCTAACCACTCTAAAATTGTTTGGTAATGTCACTTAGTATAACTCATTGTTACATGTTCTTTTAAATAAATTTAGTTACTGATGAAACTAAAACAAAACAAAACAAAAACACACAAAAAACAAACCTATCACCACCCTAAGTTTGGATAATTCTTTAGAAAAACTCACACTTACTTAAAGTTGTAATGCTCATTGTTACAGACGATACAGGGAAAGGATACAAACAAAGTTCAGCCAACAGAAGAGACGCAAAGGGCAGAGTCCAGGAAAAGTACCAAAAGGGGAGCTTCCATTGCTTTCTCCCCCTGGAGTAAGGATGCATTACTTTTGGGACATCCACGCGCAACAACTCTCACGGAGTATTGCCAACCAAGGACACTCCCTTAGCCTCAGCGTCCAGTTTTTTGGTGGCTCCATCATGCAGGCATGACTAATGGCCCATATGGCTGATCCGTCTCCCATCTCCACCCCACTGGGCATGACCCAAAGCCCCAAATCACATTGTTGGTCTTTCTGGCATGGCTTACCTTCATCCTCATGTGTGGCCATCCCCTACCCTAAATCATATTGTTAGACCATCCTGTGTGACCCAAGGTCCCAAGCAAACACATTCCAATCATGCATGACATTAGTTCACCTCCCAATAGCCGAAAATAAAGACTGGACTTCTTAGGCAAGGTTAAATTCTTTACTACACACTATGAGAAACAATAAAAGTTATTCAAACAATAATATTGAGAAGTAACCCTGCATTAGGTAACTAGCGTGTTTGAAATCTGATCCTGGACACCCAGTGATGCCAAAGAGCTGGTTCGACCCCATCCTCACCACCTGGACACTGTCTAGATGGGCTTCTGCCTTTCTTTGGTTGCACCTTAAGTCTTCAGTGGGGCTCTGACCCTCTGCCATTTTGTTGTTGCTATTCTTATTCTTGTTCTATTACAATTTCAATAATGCCAATGACAACAATAGCAACCACTGCCATCACGTATTGATCACGGACAGTGTTCCAAGGACTGAGATACATTTTTAACATAGGCCATGAAATATTTTCATCTCAAGTATCTGTTCAGTATGTGCTATTTTAGCCCCATTTTGCAGATGAGAAAACTGGAGAACGAACAGGTGACGTTCTTCATCCAAAATCTCACTGCTCAGAAGAGACAGAGCTTTGATTCGAACCCAGATCTGTCTCATTTCAAGTGCCCTTGACTTTGCTGCTGCACTAACAGCCCCGCCCCTGGAGAATCACCATTCTCCGATTCACGGTCCCCCACTCTGGCCCAAGATAACCAGCTAGGAAGCCAGGTGGCCACCCACCTGAGGCCAACGATGAAGCTTCCACCAGCCTCACGAAGTCCTTCTGAACAGAGCCCCATGCCCACCGAAAGCCCTGGGAGCCTTCTGTCTGGGTACTGGACACCAAGAAGGAGCTCCCTGTCCACTTGACGCAAATAAACACTTCACCTGGACCCAGATCACCTCTCAAACTTCCCTTTTGGGTGTCTGTCCATTCATCCAGCTATTCTTTATTCCCAGTCTCTGACATCTAAGGATTTTTTTAAAAACTAATTTGTCGAAGGACAACTTCATCATAATTTTACACATCTAATAAACACCTAACAAATCTCAAATACATTTTAGGAATGTTTTATATACTGAGGGACTTCTTTCTCCGTTTACTTTTTTTTTTTTTTTTTTTTTTTTACTTTGAACCTCTAAAGACTCAAATTTTGGTTAAGTTCCTTCCTTCACAATGTATTTTAATTTGTACTGACAGATGAAAGGCTATGAAAACACACAAAATGGAACGGAAGGTCTTGGTCATGAAGTGAAAGGGTTTAGACGAATCTGCCTGCAAGGGGCTTTCACGGGACGAACTGGTCCTCACCCCTGTCCCCTGACTTCCATTGTTCCTGTTTATTTCTCTTTCCCACTAGACCAGCACCTCTGTGCATTTCCTGCTTGTTTTCAATCGTCACAAAGGCATTTTCCGGTCACAGTTTTACTCCTGCTCAAGAAAGCCAGCTGCTTCTTCTGACTTACCTCCTTGACAGGTGAGCTACCTGTACTGATATCAGAGCATAAGAAGACAAACTACCCTCATCCCACAGGACTTCATGCAGAACGAGAGGAGACCACCCATCAAATACAGCCACTGCATCCTCCCACAAAACCACTGAACTAGCCCAAAGTCTATAAAAATCCATTCTTGCAATCCTAACTCGAGTCATGCTCTTTATTTATGAGATGTACAAGCAGAGAAAACCTCTGTATCTGGACGTCTCTATTCATTCCACACACCTGTTCCTAATTTCACTCTATTATTTTCCATCTATTAATTTAGCAACCCAAGCGCTCTGTGAGTTATTTAGCAATTACTAGGGGACGCACAGGATGGGGAGAAGGTTGACAAACGCCCATTAGCACCAGGCCCAGTAATGGTCCCATAATGCTGCCTTGCACTTAGCCAGATGAAAGCAGCTATATATTGCAAGGAATTTTAAAGGGTGTCACCAACCTTAATTAATTCTCAATGCTCCCAGAGGAAAGTGTTTACTCCCATTTGGGAGTCTGGGAACGGCCGCACGGAGATGGTTACATGTCACAACAAAAACACCCTAAATCAAGTTTACCTTAGAGCCTATTGAAGTGGTTTCGAGTGCATTTGCACCTGGAGCCCTCAGCTCATTCAACAAATATTTATAGAGTGGTAGCCACGTGCAGGGCAGGGTGCTAGGGTGTACGGAAGAAAGATGAGCCAAGAAGACATGGTCTCTGACCACGTGAAACCGAGTCTCACGAATGAAAACAGCCCTTAAGCAAATGTATTTCATTAACTGGTTAATCACACAAGCATCCCGCTGAGCTATGTAAAGAAAAGTTGCTTGATGCTAAGAGAGGAGCCAGGTGTCACCCAGCGTCTCAGGGAAGAGAGGCCTGGGTTTGAGTAACTATAGGACCAATTATTAGCCACATGGCCTTAGACAACTTTTCAACCTTTCTTCGACTCAGTTTCCTTATCTACCAAGTAGTGATGATACCAAGCAGGACCCCGTGGGGCTCCTGGGCACGAAAGCCTCTCTGTGTCCCCCATTTCTTGATTACAGGAAATAGGTTTCATTCAGCCTCCATGATCTTCCCTGAGTTCCAACCAGCAGGTCAAACAGTTGTTAATTAGGGAAGGGAGGGGATGGAGAGACAAGGGAGGAACAGTCAAGAGATACAATAGTGTAGCCTTGGGGCAAGGTCCTGGTTCCCCATCAAGGTACACACACAATATCTTTGAGCTGTTTTGCAGATACGGAAACCCCCCCTAGGTGGGAGAAGTTAACGGTTCACGAAGGTATGTTGCTCACAAGCTCGTAGACTCCATACCAGTTGGAACCAGAAGGTGGATGCTGGTGACTCCCACTGACCTCACCACCAACCAATCAGAAGGATGTCCACAAGCTGATCACGCCCTCTTTGAACCATTACTATGACTTCTCACTACTCCCTCCAGGTTGGGGGACACAGTCTTGAGGGCACTAGCCTGCTGTGGCCCCCTTTGCCTGGCAAAGCAATAAAGCTATTCTTTTCTACTTCACCCCGAACTCTGTCTCTGAGGTTTAATTTGGTGTTGCAGTACAGAGGCCGGATTCAGCTTCAGGGTCCACATCAAAATTCTGTTGAAAGGATTAAGTGAGTCCGTGCATGGTGCCCACTCAAAAGTAAGTGCTGAATCAAGGTGAACGTGTAGAGCTATGATTATTCTTCTTCAATAGCCACGGAAAGTGTGGGTCCACTGCTCATTCAAAGACACATCAGTTAAACCTGAAAGAAGTCTCTGGAATCCTTCAGAACTAAATGGACCTCTAAAGGTCTGCCAAGTGCAACTGTGTCTAGAGTTAACCCCAGGGAATTCGGCTTAGATGCTTGAGACAGCGACATCCTCCCGTCCTCCTAGGATAGGATCCTTGCCTGGGGAGCGTAAGAGCCGGAAGAGACAGCAGCGCTGGGCGCTGTTTCGAAGCAGAGGACAGCTGATTCGGGGAGCCTTTTCTGGAGCTGCCACCAGAGACTCCAACCTACTGCCAGAGCAGTGTCTTCACCACTTAGCCAGGAGGGAAGGAGGTCTCAGACCAGGGCCTAAGAGTCAACATTTTTATCGAGGGCTCAAATGAAGGCTGATAAAAATCTGCACGTGACACAAAGTTGGGACTTTATCATGTATGCAATATGCTACCTAATGGAATCAGGTTCCCAGAAGACCTCCACCAGCTGGTGCGAAGACTGAATTACACAACATGAAATGTACCAGAGATCAACACAAGGTTCTGCCTTTGGGGCCCAACAAACAGCTGGACAAGCCCTGAATGGGGAAGCAGATGTGAATGCACCTGGCTGGTTTTCATTCCCTATAAGCTCAATACCCGTCAACAGTGTCATGTGGTTCTTGAAGGACAGTCAGATCATTTTTGGTTGCATTACTCAAAGTAGAAGTCTAGAGAGCAAGGGAGGTGACACTTCTGTTCCGTCCTGCTTTGTGTTGTCGGTTTGGGTGTCATTCGGCCAGATATTAGCACTCTTGAGCATCACGGAATAAGTGTAACCAGGGAAGTGATGGGAACATCAAATCACATCCTTTGTGGCTGAAGAAACTGGGAATGATTAACATGGAGAGAAAAACACTTGGGGTAGCAGGACCGTTATTTTCACATTTTTAAGAAGCTATAAAAATAGCAGTGGATTTGGGCCAGGCAATGGTCTGAACACTTGGCATGCAGCAACTCCTTCCTCCTTCAGTGATTCCCCAACTGAAAATGAGGAAACTGAGACTGACAGGGATTAAAGGACAATTTGTCCAAGATCACGCATCCAGCGAGTGGCGAAGCTCAGATGTGAGTTCTCTGGTCTGTCTGAGTCCAGATTCAGCGCGTTAACCAAGATGAGATGTGCTGGATGGAAGACACCCCTTCCGGGAGACAAGTCATAGCATACGGCTTATGGGTGGGATGCCTGCTTGCCTGTGCACTTGCCAGGAAGATCCTGACCGTATGGGCCCTGTCTTGGCCGTCATCACATCTGCAGTGCCCAGCACACAGTAATATCTAATAAACAACTGCTGAAGAAATGAGTGCATTAATGAACAAAGACAAGCTGCAGGGTTGCATAAGGAACAACTCTCTACAGCAAGAATCGTCACTGTGCTGGGTCCCAAGGCTGCCATAACAAAGCATCGCAAACTGGGTGGCTCAAAGCCACAGGAATTTCTTCTCTCACAGTTCTGGAGTCTGAAAGTAAGGCGTCAGCAGGCTATGTTCCCTCTGAAGACTCCAGAGAAGAATCCGTCCTTGACTCTTCCTAGCTTCTGGCAATTGCTGGTCATCCTTGGGGTTCCTTTGCTTACAGCTGCATTGCTCCAATTTCATTGTTCCGTCTTTGTGGCATTCGTCCCCTCTGGCTGTGTCTCCTCTGTTTCCCTATAGCTCTTCTTATAAGGATCCAGTCATTGGATTAGGGGCCGTCCTAATCCAGTATGACTTCACTTTAACAAATTATATCTGCAAAAATCCTATTTCCAAATTAAGGTCTCATTTACAGGTTCTGAGCGGACATGAATTCGGGGGGACACGAGTGCAATCACTGAATAGGAGGGGCGATTCTAGGGAGGTAGGGCGTGGCTCCACCCTAGGGATGATCAGGCGGAAGTTTTCAAATTTAATCACGAGGACTCAGGCAATAAAATTAAAGCTCCGTCTAGAATATGATCCTTTCATTCAATAAACATTTACTAATCCCAACTGTCTACCGCGCATATAGTCACGTGGTTGAATAGTCCAACATGAATAAGGCACAGTGGTTCCCTCGGTGGATCTCAAAGCCTGGGGGGAGACAGATGTGCAAAGAAACAACCAAAATATGACACAAGGAAGTTTGCTCTGAAGACCTATGGAAACATAGAAGTTATAGTAATTAACTCAGCCTGGAAAGAAAACAGGGAAGAACAATGAAAGTATCAAGGATGAGCGGAGTTCTCTGGGCAGAAAAATCATGGCAAAAATATGTCTCCAGCCCAGGTTCCATCCTTCCTTCCTCCTTCTAGTAAAAACACAAAACTTTCCTTTGGGAAACCACTCCTTCTCCATTCTCAGCACCGCCCACTGAGTAAAATGATCCCACCACAGCTCCAACAGTTTCAGGCCAGTCAGTATATTCCATGTTCTTGACTAACTAGAGCCAATAAGAGACGAGGAGACAGTGGCCGAGGTTGGGGGAAAGAGTGGTTTGGATTCCGCTGCATTCAGTGCTGTAAGAATACGAGGCTTGCAGCAGCTGGAACCATCGTGCAACCCAAACGGAAGAATCTTGAAGCTGCCAAGAAAAACAGCAGATCCTGGGAATGGAACCATTCACAAGAAGCACGGTCAAAGGCTAGTCCCGTTAACATTATTTATGTCCTGAATCAAACTGTACCTGAAACCAGCCCTACCCATGGACCCTCCGTTATGTGAATCAATAGCTATATTTCATTTTGCTTAAGTCCATGTGACACCTACAACGAAATGACTCTTAACTGAAACAGCAGTCCAGGATGCAGAAAAGGCACGTCAGAAGTCACAGAGGCCAAGAGAGCAGGGTGCTTTCTAGAAATGGTTGTGAATTTAGTGTGGTTGGAAAATGGGAGAAGAGATGCTGGAGGTGTCATCGGAAGGGACTTTAGGTCAAGTGGGGTTTGGGTTTCATTGTGAAGGTTTTATACCCTTTCCAACTCTGAAATTCTTTGGTTTGAGTCTGCATTCCAGAAATCTTTACAGGAGAAAAGGAACTTTAGCCCAAGAGTAGCAGCCTTGCCTGAGTTACAGCCTCAGATCCAAGTGTACCTGTTATTGGCCATTTTATCTGTATCCATCAATCTACAGGGAAGCAGAGAGTCAGGGGTAAGAATTACTGCCCGGGGCTCCTGGAGCCCATGGTCCCTGGGTATGCTGATCACACACGTGGCGGTAACCTTCACAGACTGCATGAGCTATACCTCCATGGCCAAGTCTCCCCCATCCTCACGTACCTACAATCCAATCACACTTAGGGATGCTGGAAATTTCCAGTTCTGAGCTCCTGAGCATTCTCAAGAGTAGGCAACAGAGTTGAAGCCTGCAGTCACATCTTAACATTCACATGGTCCCTAACCCTCATACTGGGCTTAGCAGCTGTGACAGAGGAGAGAGTTGCCCAGGGATCACCAGAGACTCATTCTGGCCACTCCACATGGTACACACCTGTCTGTGTCTGGGGAGGAGATGGGGTCTGCAGAGTCAGCTGTCAGCCTGGACATGCAGACTCGACTGGGCACATGGACACCAAGAGACTGCTTGGCATCCTCATTAGTGCCATAAATGAACAAAGCCACATAGAGGGGGCAGTGTCCCCTCCCTCCTGAAAGGGAGCCAAGGAAAAGAGTAGCAAGGCTCCCATATACCCAGGTATCCAAGAAGCAATGACAGGGACAAGGGAGCTAGTTCAGATAAAGGTGAAGTTGTAGGAGAGTTTGCTTAGCTGTACTTGTCTTGGTTACCTGGTTGACTAATTTGCTAAAATGTAGGTTCCATGATAGCAGTGACCTTGCCTTTTTTTGATGAACACTGTATCCCATGCATATAATGATTATAAACCAATAGCTCTACAGTGCGGCCACAGTGGTCAAGCAGTAGTCTAAGAGTGTGTGTGTGAGTGTGTGTGTGTGTGTGTGTGTGTGTGTGTGTGAATGTGTTTGATTCTCTCAATAATCGCAGGAGCTGGGCACAATCATTAACCTCTCAAACAAATGAGTAAGCTCAGGCAGAGGCTGGATAACTTGCACAAGGTCACACAACTCGATGGTGGAGCCAGAATTTGAACCCGAAACAAACTGGCTCCAGAGTCCAAGCTCTAGTGATTCCTCTGCTTATACTGCCTTCCAACTGCCTGGGACGTTCATTCAACAAGTACTGAGTATTGACAACACTCCAGGTACATTTCTAGGTGCTGGGGATTCAGCTATGAATAAAAAGAAGTCAGGGGCTTCCCTGGTAGCACAGTAGTTGAGAGTCCGCCTGCCGATGCAGGGGACGCGGGTTCGTGCCCCGGTCTGGGAGGATCCCACATGCCGCGGAGCGGCTGGGCCCGTGAGCCATGGCCGCTGAGCCTGCGCGTCCGGAGCCTGTGCTCCGCAACGGGAGAGGCCACAGCAGTGAAAGTTCCGCATACCGCAAAAAAAAAAAGGAGTTCATTAAACATTTGCTGGATGGATGGCTAGACAGATGTAGAATGGATGGCTAGAAACATGAAGCAATTGACGGATGGATGAGTTGATGGATGGGTGAAGAAGGTGGGAATCAGAAATATGGAAAGGATCTGTTGAATATTACAGGTGAGCCATCAATAAAAGAGGCTGTGGATCTCTCTTCATGTGTTTTTTTTCCCTACATTTGACAGTAATTTGTCAGTGGAATGCATGCATGCTCTAGGACCAGAAGCCTGGCTCCATCGCTCTACCAACTGCATCATCTGGAGCAAATCACTGAGCCCACTGAACCTGTTTCCTCACTTATAAAATGAGAATAACCCCAGTTACTCACACAGTTACTGTGGATTAAATGTTATTTGCTATTGTTTGGAGCCCAGTCCAATTGTTATCTCTTTTCTGTAGCTTTCAATTCAATGCAACATTGTTATGAAATGTGTCCTCTTTGCAGACATTGTGCTGGGGGTAAGGATACAACAGTAAATTAGACAAATATGGCCCTGTTATTTGGGGAAATTTTACTTTAGCAGGGAACAGGGGAAAAAAACGTATCAGATGTGTGTTAAGAAAAGGGAACTGTAGGATGCTAAGGGAGTGTTGAACATGGATAGAATCAGCCTCTCTTTCTTTATGCTCTCATATTACTTCACTTGGGTTGGCTACTAGTGTGCACATTTCTCTCCCCTGTCAATCAAGGCTCTTAGAGAGATGCCCACACAACCCTTAAAGAGGAATCAATTGCACCAAATGAATATATGGATGGATGATGGATGGATGGATGGATGAATGGATGGGTGAATGGAAGGAAGAAAGGAAAGACAGATGGAGCAGTTGATGGATGGGTGGAAGGAAGGAAGGAAGGAAGGAAGGGAGGAAGGGAGGGAGGGAGGGAGGGAGGGAGGCAGGGAGGGACAAAAAGATAGCTGCATGGATGGATGCAGGCATGGATGGACAGATGGCCAAAAGGAAGCTGAAACAATGGTCCACAATCAGGGAACAGTCAGGACTTCACAAAAGCCAAGTCCAGGGCAAAACACAGTCTACTCTGAGGTGATGTCCACATATTTGAAACCTGAAAGGAACCAGAGCATTAGAGGCAGATCTGGGGCAAAGCCAGAAACTTCAACTGAGATGACATGAGGAAGATGAAAAATGGGGCTTGGCTGCAGGAGACGAAATTGGCAAAAAGAACTCTTTAGACAGCTGGACTCAAGGGGGGACAGGCGTAGTATGTCACAAAAATGGCCACAAATGTCTCCCACCGTTACTGGTGCACCCCTTCACGATACGACTTCGCAGCTCCTCTCATCAAGAGTGGAACTTTTTCATCTACATCTTGAAGCTGACCTTGCCCATGTGATTTGCTTGGGTCAATGGGACATTAGCAAATGTGATACGAGCACAGGCAGAAAAGCACTTGCACGCTGGAGTTTGCTCTCTTGCTGCTTTGGGAACCCCAGAGACCGCTGTGAACCGCCAGGCTCACTAAGCTTGCTAGATAACGGGAGACACGTGGCTGAGTCACGCCTATCGCCCCGACTGACGCAGAGCCAATCGTCAGGCATGAATGGGACCATCCTAGAAAGGCAGCCTCCGCTGTGCTGGCAGCTGACTGCAGAGATCAGGCTGCGTTGGCCCATAACCAGAAGAACCCCCCAACCACAGAATCATAGGAAATAATAAAATAATGACCATGTTAAGCCACTAAATTTGGGGTGGTGTGTTATGCTCTGAGAGCTCATTGAAACACAGGAATCACGAGTAGCCATGCCCACCCCAGCAGACTCAGCGAACAAGCTGGTACGGATGAAGCCGTTCCTTTCTATTTGCCAATCCTTGGAGCAGAGGGATAATTTCAGCAAAAACCCTTCTCATCGGCTCCAGCACACGAGCTGACCACTCTCTAGAACTCGAGAGCCAGCTTGCAGGCTGGTCTTTATTCCATCACTTTTTAATTGTTGAATAATTTATTCAACAAACATTAATGGAGCACCCATCTGGATTAAGCCCTGCAAAGACAGTGGAGGCCAGCTAGACATGGGTTGTATTCCAACATGGCTAAGTGATCACATTAGGGGCTGGAAGGGGGCTTTGAGCAGAAAGAGAGTTTTGACAGGAAGTGGCATGATGACAAGTGTCTGGCCTGAGCCTGGGCCTTCAGCCAAAGGATTTCATCCCCATGCTGACTGCCAGCACCCAGGAAGGAGAAACGACAGCTGTCTTCACTCTTCACAGAGCGGTTAAGAGGACGGACTCTACTGTCTGAGTCGGGATTCAGGACTTACTATTTGTGTTCATCTCCCAGTGCTTCAGTTTTCTCATTTAGAAAATAGAGCTGGTAATAGCTGCTACTTTGGAAGACTGTTGTAAGGGTTAAATAGGGTATTCCATATACCTAGAGTACCGGGCTCTACGTAAGCACCAGTAAGTATATGTCATTTTTTAAAATTTATTTTATTCAAGTATAGCTGATTTACAGTGTTTCATTAATTTCTGCTGTACAGCAAAGTGACTCAGTTATACACATATACACATTCTTCTTCATATTCTTTTCCATTATGGTTTATCCCAGTGTATTGAATACAGTTCCTTGTGCTGTAAGTAGGATCTTGGTGTATCCATTCTATATTATAACAGTTTGCCTCAGCAAGTCCTAAACTCCCAATCCACCCCTCCCCCCATGCCCCCTTGGCAACCACAAGTCTGTCCTCTATGTCTGTGAGCCTGTTTCATAGATAAGTTCATTTGTGTCATATTTTAAGTTCCACATGTATGTTGTTATTTTTTATTATCCTTCCTGTCACCCTCTTCTCACTCCTCATTCTATGAGGCCCCTGACATGTGGCTCTGACTTTTTTGCCCTGAAATGGTTTTTCCTTCCCCAGTTTACATTCTGGGCATCCTCTTTGAGGCAGCCGTGAAAATGTGCCTCTCGAGTCCACCGCTGCGGGAGCATAACTGACAGGTAGTTCTGGTTTCAGGGCTGTCCGCTGGCCTGGCCAAATTTCTTTGAGAACTGTGTCAGCAACAAGTCCTACCCAACCGTCCTTCTTTGCTCTCTCCTTGGCAGGTGACAGACCTGCACTGCAATCTGCAAACTCCCCTGCCGTCTCCATCTTCCTTGCCTTTTTCCTTCACATGCTCCCCCAAACCTCTCATATGGCTCATCTTGCACTGACATCTCCTCCTGATCCTTGGAGGACCCAAGGTAACACAGCCTTTGACACTATATCCTACCCATTGTTACCACAGGCAATCGCCTCTCAAACAACTAGAGTTCCAAACCTAGAGCCTCTGTCTCCCTTCTCTATGGACCAGGAGAGAGTGCGAGAGGGAGAGGCATCAGCTCTTTCTCATACCCCACATCTTATCTATCTTATCGCCTCTACCTGAAAATACAGCAGAAACCTGACCACTTCCCCCTCCTCCACTACCACCGTCTCGGTCCAGGATGCCATCCTCTCTTGTCTGTGTGTTGGCAATAGTATCCTAGCTGTTTCCCCGTCGCTGCGCTAGCCCCTCTGCAGTCTACTCTGTTAAAACAAAGTGACAGGAGTAACATATACACACTACTATATAAGAACAGATGACCAACAAGGACCTACTGTACAGCAAGGGAACTATACTCAATATTTTGTAATAGCCTATAAGGGAAAAGAATCTGAAAAATAATATACATACATATATATATGTGTATGTATAACTGAATCACTTTGCCATACACCTGAAACTAACACAATATTGTAAATCAACTATACTTCAATATAAAAAAATTTTTTTAAAAACTAAATGTTCCTATTAAAGCTAAGTCAGATGATGTCAGCACCTCTGCTTAATGTCTTCTAACACATTCCCATCACTCTGACCAAAGGCTAAAGTCCTCACCATAGAGCAAAGACAGCGGAGTAAGGTGCGCCCGAGGCTATCTGGCCTTGGGGCCAGGGGAGGTCCGGCCCCCGGGCGCTTCAGAGCTTCCGCTGGCCCATGCAAGGAAGAACATTTTCCTTGACTTGTAGGTGCTTTTATATTCATCTCGAAAAGAAAACAAAATTCTGAACTCAGGATTTGCCAAGTTTTGAATCAGAACTGTCTTGTCTTCAACCAGAAGAGGTTATTCAAGCTCAGTTTGGAGTTGAGGTATTTCTATGTTGTCTCCCGGAGTGGGGTCGCCCTGCTTCTTTTATCAGGCTACCTTCCCTATTCTTGAACTGTGGATACCTCTTCTCTACACTTTACCTCCATGATTTGGACTGGAAAAGGCTGCTTTTCTTTTTGTTCCACCTCTCAGATTCAATGAAGAGAAACCCCTGGGATGCAGTCATCCTGCAAACTTCTCTAGGAAAAAAGAAGCAACTGACATGCATCTTCTGCTGCAATTTGCTTAATCACAAATAAATTATTTTACAAGCTGAAAATAAATAAATAAAGTCCTCACCGTGGTCTGAAAGGCCCTCCCTGACCTACTCCAGCACAGCCACTTGCTCATTCCACTACGTTTACATTTTTATTCTGATGCTTCCACCTCAGGGTTTCATCATTTGCTGCTTCTCTGTCTGTAAAGCTCTTCCTGAAGACAGCGTTTGGTTCAATCGTCTCTTTACTCCAATGCCAGCTTCTTAGGGAGACCCTCACTGGCCACACTGCCTGAAATTCCAAATTCCCCTCCCTACCCCCTTCCCCATTTTTTTTCCATAACACTCATCATTATGTAACATAGTTTATACTTCATCTTATCTTGGGTATTGTGCATCTCTCCCTAATAAAATGTAAGTTGCAGGACTGCAGGTAATTTTGTCTGTCTTGTTCACGGTTGTATTCACAATACCTACTATGGTATCTGGCACATAAGGGAGGGAGGGAGGGAGGGAGGGATAGAGGATGGAAGAATGGAAGGAGGGAGGAAGGATGGGTGGATGGATGAATGGATAGAGAAATGAAGGGAGGGAGAGATGGATGAATAGATGGAGGGATGGATGGAGGGAAGATGATTAGATGGAGAGAGGGAGGGAGTGAGGAGAGAAGGACGGAGGGATAGAGGAGGAACAGAGGGACAGATGGAAGCATGGATGGAGGGATAGAGAGATGGAGAGAGGAATGAAGGGATGGATGAATGGATGGCTAAATGGATGAAGAAATAAAAGGAGGGAGGGAAAGAGATGGATGAATACATAGAGGAAGGGATGACTAGATGGAGGGAGGGATGAAGGGAGAGATGGAGAGATGGAGGAATGGAGGGAGAGATGGGGGAGGGAAGGAAGGGGGGTGAATGAATAGATGGAGGGAGCGATAGGGAGGGATGGAGGATGAAGGGAGGGAAGGAGAAAGGTAGGGAGGGATGGAGGCCTTCATGGAGAGATAGAGAGATGGACAGAGGGATGGAGGGCCGGATGAATTGAGGAAAGGAGAGAAGAGAAGAAGGGAAAGAGAGAAGGAGGGATGAGAAGGGCCAGCCAGGTGCTGCAAGTACCACAAAGCTCATCCGAGAGAAGCAAACTGCTATCAGCAAGGATATAACTGATGCCCACGTGGGCTGAACCCACGGATTTTCCCTGAAAATCCTCTTCTGTAAAATCTAATGTAATTCATCCTTCCAGACCCTGAGTTGGGTGGGAAAACATAAGGTTGGATGGCCTGGGACCTCTACCTGTTATATCTCAGAGATGGAGATGTACACTGCAGGAAGATCTGAAGCTTTAGCGTAAGACAGAGATCTGAATCCTGGTCCTGGGCAGTCTTGGCCAAGTTACTGAACCTCTCTGAACCTTATTTTCTTCACCTCTAAAACTAAGATAACAATATGTTTATATTAAGATAACAACAGAGATATTCTAAGAATTAAATGACACATATAAAAGGCTTAACACAGAGTCTGGAATTTAATAAATGCCAATTACTCCCAGAGACAAGTCATTCTGTGTCTTAGTTTCCCCATGAGGAAGAAGGGATTAATAACACCACCTACTGATGGAGTGTCTGTGAGGATGACACAAGTTGACAGTGGGCTCTGAACAAATAACGACTCAATAAATGTGAGCAGTGTTGCTGCTTCTGCTGTTGGAGATGACGGGCTCTGCAGATGAGAGACGTGCACGCAAGGTCCCGCAGATACCCTAGAATAAGCCACTGAACTCCTGAGCCCTCCCTGTAACTACTCATGAGATGATTATCTTCACTTATTTTGCTTCTGAGAAAAAAAGTCAAAAAAAGGTCAAATAACTTGCCTAAAGCCACAGAGTTTACAGGTGGCAGAACTAAGATGGAATCCATGGGGTGGGGGAGGTCTGCATTCAGTGTCTATCCACTTCCCCAAATCCCTGAGGTCATTCTGACCACCCCACATGCAGGGGAAAGTTGCCACAACTTGTCCTTCCCCACCTGTTAAGAGACTAGTATTATTTCACAGTCCAGACCTTCTCTTGCTCAAGGGGAATCTGTGAACTTGCACCATCAGGGCTGTTTCTCCACAGAGCTTGAATCACCAGCCTGGTCCCTGGGGCTGCCACTCGGATACAAACCCCTCCTGCTTCCCAGGAGCAGATGGCTGCCTCTGAAACCATCTTTCACTGAGCTCCTTTCTGGTACCCCAGGAGCCTTCAGTAATTACTGCTATTATTCTTACATTAAATGAGTTAATAAAATCAGAACTCCAAAGGTACAGTGGGAATACACACAGATATGCACACACCCAGAGACACGTAAGCACACACACAGACACACACAGACACAAGCACTCAGATGCCACAGAGACTCTTCGAGGCTGTGACACAAAGAAGTTCTGGGAGCATCATTCTACTAGTGGACCTGTCTCCACAGAGATCTTTTCATCTTGTTTTCTCTTCCAGGCAGATCCAGGGTTTATGAACCACCTTACCCGCAATTTCCCTGCGAGGAACGTGGCAGGGGGTAGGCAATGACTATGGTTGACAAGGGCAATCTCTGTTTCTCTTGATTCCTAACCGGTTTTTAAAGTTGACAATCTGACTGACAACATTTGCTCCTTAAGGAAATTACTCACAAGGAGTTTTAGCCTCTGGATGAGACGCTCGGTTTTTCTTCTGTTTGTCTCAATTCTGAACCTTTTCAAAGTGACGGTTCACCCACTGGTTTCTGTTTACGAAATATTTTCTCCTCCAACCTAAACAGTGGTTGCATTTCTTTTTCTTTTGAGATGACCCTGAAATGGAGCAGGCTGTCGCTCCGTGTCAAGGTACTCCTGGGCGTCTGCTGCAGGCTGACAGAGGGACATCTGTTGTCAGGGCCGCGGCCTCCTACGGAGGGGAGGGGGGCAGGGAGGAGAAGAGAGGAGCAGGTTGTGATGCCTGCTGTTCCGTCCGGATTTAGAATCTTACAATGAATCTTCAATTTGTAAGAAAAATCAGCTTTTTGGCAAAGAAGTTGTTGCAGCCGCCAAAGTTCTAAGTCTGCTTCAATTCTCTTTTACAGGATTCCAAAGAAAGTGACTGGGTCCTGGCGTTTTCCATCTTGGGAGCACCCAAACCTCATTCAGGTGGGAGGCAGGCAACGGCAGAAGCAGCAGGAGCAACAAGACAGGGGTGCAGGTCCAGATTCTGCTCTCGCTGATACCTGTGCATCCAATATGAACCATCCTCGAATCTCTATTGCTTTATTTTTCTGATATCTCAAAAGAATACTCTGAAGGAGAAACATACATACCTAAATCTACATACCTACCCGTCTCCCTATCCATCCATCTATCTATCTACCTACCTACCAATCGGTATCTTTATTTTACTCAGTTGAGTAAACTGAGGCCCAACAGATACTTACCAAGCTCCTGTTACATGTCAGTTTCTGCGAGGTTTAATGCAACTTGCTTGGATATGAGTCAGTGGAGATGAACTCGGCTCTTCCAACCTCACTCCCAATGTTCTTAATCAGGATCCTAGTCACTTAGTAATTCTTAATCATGACTGTAAACAATTTCAGCATTCACTCAAACTAGATTTGTTGAGCACCTAGTACGTACCAGGGCCACCTGTGGCTAGTGCAAGAGATATTGGCTGAGTCCTGGGGATTAAAACCCCCATAGAAAATGCCTTAGTAGGCCTGTGTGCATTGAGCAGTGCGTGTGTGTGTGTGTGTGTGTGTGTGTGTGTGTGTGTAAATGCTGAAGGTGAAGACAGATGATACGTACATCTAAAGCAAAGGGCTTGCACTGCAGCAGAATACGTTTGGTTAGATTAAAGGAGTCAGTCTTACCAGCACGAGATCCGAAAGCCACACAGAGGGCACTGGAGGGTCAGCAGACTCTCCTCTCAGGGAGAGTTTCAAATCTTAGGGGATGACCTAATGTCTCCCCTTCCAGCTCTGCCAAATCAACAACACAGAAGAAACGGTAGCATCTGCTCCCCCACCAGTGAGGCTGTTAATGTCCCCATTGCCCTCTTCACCCTAACACTCTCCCATGATTATCCTCCAGGCATCCTCCTTAAGCCCTTGGGGAATCTCCTGAAGCATGCCATGGCTTTGTAAACCGGGCCCCAGAATCCAGGCTGGATATAAGGTTTAGGGTCTGACAAGTCTTCTTTACTCTCGCTGGAAGGTAGGATTTAAAGGATGGATTTTTATTTTATAGTTTGTTTTCATTCTATCAAAGAAAAGACAGCCCAGGTTCGAGATGTTTTCCGTGACTCTGTGGTCGGATAAGATTGGGTCCACTCCTCTTCTATATGAATGGGTGAGGGAGCTTTCCAGGGAACCAGGATTCCCTAAATATGTATAAAGGATGAATACAGGCTCAGAGAAGCCAATGAAATGGATGTTCTGACCATTAAAATTCCTCTGCAAGATCCCAATGCACGGAATAATAAACCTTACTGCCTCCTCTGCAATAAATGTTACCTTTAATATAGAAGAATAAGCCCTCTACGCACAAGGCAAGTCTCCAGCCCTTTAGAGAGATCCATGAATTACTTAGAAGTACAAGTGAACTCACAGCAATAGATGACACACATGAAGTCTCAGACCATTAGCCTCTGTTACAGACTGAATCATGTCCCCTCAAAATTTATATGCTGAAGCTCTAACCCCAATACTGAATGTGACTGAATAAGACAGGACCTTTGGAGAGATGATTCCATTGAAAAGAGGTCATCAGACAGGCCCTAAACCAATCTGAGGGGTGTTTTTATAAGAAGAGATTAGGACACTCAGAGAGACACGGGGAGGGGGGGATGGGCGGCGGGTAGGGCGGCCTACACAGAGGGATGACCACGTGAAGAGGCAGCAAGAAGAAGGCCCTCTGCAAGCCAAGGAGAGAGACTCTCAAGTAAAGTCAACCCTGCTGACACCTTGATCTTGGACTTCTAGCCTCCAGAAGTGTGAAAAAATAAATGTCTATTGTTTAAGCCCCCCAGTCTATGGCATTCTGTTATGGCAGCCTGAGCAGACTAATACGTGAGTGCAAACATTGAACATCTTGCATAAAATGAGGTAGCATTAGAGAAAACCTTATGCAGACCGTTTCTATGTTCAGGTGACTTTTAAGGAAAGAGATTTTTAAACCTCTATCTAGCTTAAATACATCTTTCCAGAAAAATGCACAATGTAACACACGTCTATAAAATCAAAGCAATGTTTAACTTCAGTGGATGACTTGACCTTTTAAAGCAAGATTGAATATTTATATATATATATATATATATATATATATGGGGATGCATGTATATGTATAGCTGATTTAAAAAATATATATCCAATTGTTCAAAATTATAAGACTTTTAGAGGGTCATATTGGAGAATATGTCCATGCCATAATAGTAGACAGAGAAACCTCAATAAAAAAAAAACTCAACACATAAAGAATAACTTTTGATTACCTTAAAATTAATAAGTTCTATTTCTCATGAAACATCATTAAGAGAGAGAGAAGTAAAGCCACACAGTGGAAAATATACTTCAAACACGTAAAACTAACAAAGAATTCATATCCAGGATATATTACAGTAAGAAAGTGTGCTGCACAAGAGAAAAAATGAGTAAAATACAACACAAAGAAAAAAATCTAAATAGCCAAAAAGAAAGAATGAGTGTCCAATTCCATTAGAATTAGGGAAATGCATATCAGAACTGTAATGACCTACCACTACACATTTCTGACAAAGATGAAAAGTTCAAACAATATCAAGAATAAGCAATATGAAGCAACAGGAACTCTCATATACTGCTGGTGGGAGTAAAAATTGGTAGAACCACTCTGAAAAGCAATTTGGCATTATTCATTGAAGTTGAAGATACAAATACCCAATGATCCAGCATTTCTACTTCCGGACAAGTACTGGAGAGAAACTCTTGAACACACACACCAAATACAGGTACAGAAACATCCATAGCTACTGTGACACTGTGATATGATAAGAAATATATATCCCTGGATCCTGGTCAGAGCTCCAAAAACCTTTGTAGTTTCCTAAGTGATAAAGGTACTAGGAGCATTTTATGTTCTAATATTTGGTCTTTGACCCCCACTTCCTGACACAGAGCTCCTAAAACCCTTAGAATTTCCTAGGTGATAGGAGCATCTTTTTTTCTAATGAGGTGGCTCTTGGTGAGCTCTGGGATAGCTCCTGGATAAGGGTGTGTGATATTGTGATTTATAATAAGAAACATACATTTGGTCTTCAATGATTCCTGGCACAGAGCTCCGAAAGCCCTTGGAATTTCCTAACTGATGAGAGTGATAAACGTGTTTTTTGTTTTGTTAACGTGGTGACTAGACCACACCTAAGGATCCAGGCTGGTAACTAGGAGAACAGACCAGGTGATGAGAGGGCTGGAACTTTCAGTCTCACCCCACTCCCCACCCCCAACCTTCAGGGAGGGGAGAGGAGCTGGAAGTTGGATCAACTGCCCATGGCCAATGATTTAATCAATCGTGCCTATGTCATGAAACCTCCCTCAAAACTTAGAAGGATGGGATTCGACTTCCAGGTTGGTGAATGCATGGAGATTTGGGGACAGCGGTTCAGAGAGTATGGAAGCTCCATGCCCTTTCCTCACACCATGGCCTATGTGTCTCTTCATCTGGCTGTTGATTCGTATCCTTTAATCTAGAGTGGGAAAAGCTTACCTGAGTTCTGTGAGCCTCTCTAGCAAATTAATCAAACCCAAGAACAGCATGGAGAGAGAGCACGGTGGGAATCTCCAGTTTGTAGCCAGTCAGTCAGAAGCACAGGTGACAACCTGGGCTTGGGAATGGCATCTGAATTGGAGGGCAGTCACGTGGGACTGAGCCCCTAACCTATGGAATCTGGTGCTATCTCCAGGTAAATGGTGTCAGAATTGTGTCAGAGAATCACTTGCTGATGTGGACAAAATCCTTACACATGCTGGAATTGGTTCCAGAATCTTACAGGGCTGGTCACCAGAAAAAACAAGCCATGATTAGAAGTTTGGAACTTCAGACCCCATCCTCTGGGGAAGAGAGAGGGGCTGGAGGTTGGGTTAATCAATCATGCCTATGTGATGAAGCCACCATAAAAATCCCTTAACTAGTGGCTTTAGAGAGCTTCTGGGTTACTGAACACATCTACATGCCAGCAGTGTGGACTATCCCCACTCCATGGAACAGAAGCTCCTGTACTCAGAACGCCTGTAGGGCTCAGACCTTGCCCTATGTATCTCTTCATCAGATTGCTCATCTGTATCCTTTATTGTATCCTTACTATATAATAAACCAGTAAATGTGTTTCCCTGTTTTCTGTGAGCTCTTCTAGCAAATTACCACATCCAAGGAGAGAGTTGAGGGAACCCTGATTTCTAGCAGGTCAGTCAAAGTTCGGGTGACACCTGGGACTTGGGACTGGTGTCTGAAGTAAGGACAGTCTTGTGAAACTGAGCCCTTAACTTGTGGGATCTGATGCTAATTCCAGGCAGTTAGTGTCAGAACTGAAATTGAATTATAGGACACCCAGTTGATGTCCACGGAGAATTGGAGAACTGCTTGGTATGGGAAGAAGGGACACACATCTGGTCACAGAAATGTCCTGTGAGGGCTGTAGAGGAGAAACACAAGAGCTTTTTCTCTTCAGTCATATCACTCATCATTGTCATAAACCGGAAGCAATACAAATGTCTATTATTACCAGATGGTCTAGTTACACAATGGAACACTACACAAAACTGAAAATGAACGAAACTACAACTATACACGAAAGTCAGGGACTCTTTCAGACGTTATTTTAAGCGAAACAAGCAAGACATAAAATAATACACATGATTTCACTTGGGCAAATTTTAAGAACTGGCAAAAATTTATTAAGGGATGACAGGTGGTAAAATTAAAAAGAAAAGCAAGGAATCAATTACTGTAACTCTAGATAATGTGTCTGTTTTCTGAGAGAAAGGGAAGAAGGTGTGACCTTGATCAAACTATCTGAGGGGACATAAAGGGGTCTTTTGAGGTGCTAACTAGATTATCTCCCTGATCTGAATAGTGGGTCTATGACTGTTACATTGTTTCTCATTCACTATACTTTTGGTGCACTGTTTCATGTTTTATTTTACAATAAAAAAGTAAAGAACAAACAAATAAAAAGCTTTCACACATGCCAATAATTTAAATCATAAAACATTACAATAGGAGTAGGTCTTATGTATTCATCAGAAGGTTTGTTTGTAGATAACAGGATCTACTGGGTTTTTAAGAGTTAGTAAGCAGGATGGAATTCACTGTGGTACACGGCACACAGAATCATTGGGACAGTTGAAGAAAGAGACTCTAAGCTGAGCTCACAGAACTACACAACAGAACTGGGTCACCAATGGAGCTGCTGCCATCAGGGAACTCCTGAGTCAAGAGCCACCAGTGCAGCTATAGATGCCAGGGCCCCATGTCTACTGCTCTAATCTATACTTGAACAATGATGCTACAACTCAGTTCAAATCAATGTTTTTCATACAGGTGCATCTGATAACAACACTGAAATCATTCGTACCCTGAAAGTAAGGTGGGCTGGGAAATGCAGGTTTGTGTGGTTCTGGGATATGTGCATGTGGGGGCTGTTCGCTTGTCTTTTGTTTCTTGTTTTTTGTAATTTTACCTGGACAAGACAAGATTTATATCATTGGGTACTATCAAAACAGTGTTCAAAAAATTGTGGGCACCCATAAGGGGAGGTATTCACAACAGAGTCCAGGTAGTTCAACCTTGTTATTTTGCAGGTTGATGAAATGTTATCAGAGAAAAAAACAACTCAGTTGCTTAGAGGAAAGCATCTTCAAGGGCACATCAGAAAAACTGATTTTGTCCTGACCCTGCACTTACTAGGAGAATTCTCTACCTCTCTGAGCCCTCGGTTTTCTCAACTATAAAATGGACATCATTAAAGAGTTACCATACAGTACAGCTGTGAAAATTAAATAAGATAATGCACGTGAAATAACCCGAGAGAGTATGCCCTCATTTAATTTTTCGTTTGCCACTATTCTTTTTAGAGATTTGCCAAGAATTGCATTGTATCTGTACTGTCTGTCCCAACAAACATAGTTCTGTTAAAACTGCCGGTCCATTAGGAATATACATAGAGAAGATTGAATTCATGTGTGGTTTCAGAACAAGTTTCTCTTTTCTCCCTCCAAATTCAAAACAATGCCAAAAAACACATTTTTAAAAGAATAAGTTCAGAAAGCCAAGGAACGATGCCCGATCTATGGGGGAATGCGGGAGTAATCCCCACACTGCAGGAAATGACTGCTTCAGAGGAAAGAGTGGTTGACACTTTCCAAACCTAAAATGAACAAGTACAGAAGTCGTAAGTCCCTAGGGATAGTCTCAAGTTGAAACACTGGGAAGTTACGTTCAGAGCTGCTAGACAAATAAAGAGAAGACACATACACAGCAAAGGTCTACGAACGTGGGGGATCATTTTAAAAATTATGAGAGCACTATGTAAAATGTATACATGCAAAATGAATGACTTCTTGGGAAAACATAATTTACTGAAACTGACTCAAGAAGAGGTAGAAAACTCGAGTAGACCACTAATCATCGAAGAAATTGGAAATGCTTCAGAAAAACTATTCAAAATAAAGAACCAGTGAAAGGAATTTGGAAATAGCTTTTAAAATTAAAAACACACATACCTTTCAACTCAGAAATCCCACTCCTGGGAGTCTCAAATAGAAATAAAAGCACTAGTACATAGGACATGTGTTAGGGTTGTTAATGCAGAATTATTTGTAGAAGAAAAAAGCAGGGGAGAAAGTGAATGGCCTCCCATGGAAAATTATATAGTCATAAAAAAATGAGCTAGATTTTTATCAGCTGATTTGGAGCAATCTGCAGAATGTATTGATAGAAGAAATGGCAAAAGACACAGAGAAGCACATATAAGCGTATTCTGATGTTTGCAAAACAATCATCAAAACAATTCCGTGTGGTGTGGGCACACTCAGGTATTTGTATAATTTTATGAACACAGAGAAGATTCTGGAAATGTCCATACCAGACTGAAAGCACTGGTTATAGAGTGAGGGTCAGGGAACGAATTGCTAAGGAAAGTGGAGGGAAGGTAACAGAAGCAAAAAAGGAGAAACAAAAGAGTACATGTAATAAATTAAGGATTCCATGGCAAAATGTTTTCCTGCTTTGGTTCCTTTGATCTGGCATCAGATATGTGTATGTCTGAATATGCATGTGTGTGTGTGTGTGTGTGTGTGTTCTGTGTGTATTCATCAGTGCAAAAAGTTAATGAAAAAGACACTGACCCAAGCTTTTCACAGGTTTCCCAAACCTTTAAGATACAATAAAAAGCCCTAAAATTTAAAAGGAAGGAAGCTTCTTAGCTCATTCTTTGAATCCTGATGGCAAAGCCGTACAAACAAGATACACATACCAATGGAGAACTACAGCCTAGTCCCACTGATGGACAGAAAGGCAAACTATGAGGTAATCCTCTCCAGAAGGGCACGAAAGAACATCATGGTAACAAAGGGTTCATTCAAACAATGTGAGGAGACTTCCGGTTTTGGTTCCAGCATGTAAAGATCTCGGAAGTCATCACACCCATCCTTGCAATAAGAAAAAGTTGAACAAGCAGGAAATCAATGACTTTTCTTGGATCCATCACAGAACTGAAGTCATAGGGTAAAGCTCCACCTTGTAACGTACAAGTGAATCTAGAGTTATGGTCAGGATCTGCTCATCTGGAGTCATGATCTGCATGGTCATTTTGACAAATTGCTGGAGGCCAGGTATGGACTAGTGTGAGAATGAGAGATTCCTGGGGGCCCCAGTCTTAGGGAGTCTCTGATTCTACGACACCAACTGGGTGTCCGGTGATTCAACTTAATTCTGACACTAATGACCCAGAGTTAGTGCAGACCCTACAGGCTCACAGGCTTCGTCCAACACGACAGCCCCACTTCAGATGCAGCCACAAATGGAGTGCTCAGGCTACCCACACTTTTGCCAGCCAACTGCAAATGTGATGGTTCCTATGACTGCCTTCTTTGATTCTATAACTTGATAGAAGGACTCACAGAACTCAGGAAAACACGTTATTTACATTAATCAGCTTATTATAAAGAATACAACGCAGGAACAGCCCAATGGAATGCATGTGTAGCGCAAGGTGTGGGAGTGGAGGGTAGTGCAGAGTTTCCATGCCCAACTTGGGTGTGACACCCTCCCAGTGCAGCACTTAACACAAAAGCTCTCTGAACTCCACTGTAGTTTAGGGGTGTCTGTGGAGGTTTCATTACCCAGGAATGATTGGCCATTGGTGACTGAACTCAATCTCCAGTCCCCCTTCCCTACCCCGAGGTTGGGGTACGGGGCTGAAAGTTCCAACCCTAAAATCATGCCTTGGTCTTTCTGGTGGCCAGTCCCCATCATGATGCTCTCTAGGGCCCTCCCCCTCCCCTGCCAGGAATCATCGCATTAGCACACAAAAGAGTAAATTCCAAGGATTTTAAGAGCTCTGTGCCGGGAACTAGGAACAAAGGACAAATATTTATTTTTTTATTACACCACAGAGGGCCTCCACACTTTCACAGGTTTTACCTTCAGAAACCCCACCAGCAACTCACAGCAAACAGCAGAGAAAGATCAGCTTGTGGTTCTGGTGAGGGAGAAGGGAGACAGTAGAATTTGTCCAGCGCATTCTCCATTACAAAGGACCACTTTCTGGGGATGTGACTGTATGAGTTTTATCCTACCTGGGGGAAGGGTATTCCTGTACTCCTGAGTTTGAAGTCGCTGGCACCTACAGCTACAGCAAGTATTAAACACAGCCCAGCCCACAGCCATGTTCACATAAAACTTCACATGATCTATTTACCTCAGTTCCTATTACCCAATACATCATGTCCAACTTTCAACAGAAAATTACAAGGCACGTTAAAAGGCAAAGAATGAAAGAACTAATGAACTTTAGGGTTTCTATTCATATCATTTCACTACATTACAGAATAAGAACAAATATATTTGATTATTCAAGTAGACACTGGAAAAGCATTTCATAAATTTCAGCCTTTAGTTTTTTTTAAGAAACCACTTAGAAAATATTTCCCAAGTCAAGAAAGTGTATCTACCAAAAGTCTATAATAAATGCCAACATAAAAAATATTCTCAATGAAATCAGGTGTGAATGAAAAATGTTCCCTGCATATCAGTAAACAAAGGATGTTGCAGCCGTCAAGACACCAGTCACCCCTGCCCCACGATGAGCCCTGAGGGAACTCAGGGAGACAAACAGGCAGCCCACTGCCAAGCCCTCAGCCACTGCAGCCACCCCCAACGGTGCACCCTGAGGGGACTCGGGATGGGAAAGAACAGGATGCTGGCCCTAGACAGCTAAGGTGCATATCAAACGAATAACTACAGTGAGCCCAGACTCTTGCATCTTCCCCTACATAAAAGAGCGCTAAATTCCTTAACTTGAGATATCTGGTTTTCTTTAATTAACAGTAATCTTTTGATGTTCCGACTACCTGAACTTTGTTGAAAAACTCCTATATATCCTGGCTCCTCCCTGACCTCCTTGGAGCAGTCCCTCAGAGCCATCTGAGAGGCTGCTCCTGGGCTTGAAGTCCTCAGAAAGTCCGCCAAATAAACCATAATTCTCAACTTTTAGGTTGTGCATTTCTTTTCAGTTGACATAGGAAAAGACAAAATTCCTGATACTATATTTTTTATATAATGTTATTCTGGAGTTTGAATGAAAGCAATAAGACATGTGAAGAAGATGAAATATTGGAAAAGAAAAGGTGAGAGTCATTATTAGTAGAAGATATGATTGACTTACCTGGAAAAATAAAGAAAAGCAACTGAAAAACTATTCAAACTAAGAATGCAATCCAGTTAGGTGGTCAGATACTTTATAAATACACAAAAGTTGTTTTCTGTCCTGTACACAAACAACAGTGAATTAAAAGGATTAATGATAAGCTATATCTTCTTCAAACAAATGAGCTACAAAGGAAAAAACTAGGCAAGACAAATATAAAGAAAATTGCATAAATTTATAGAAGTATCTTAAAGAAGATCTGAATAACTCAAGAAGGCAAATATTTAAAATCTCCCCCCGAAAGTATCTATAAATCCAGTCCTCTACAAATTAAATTATCATGGTATTTTAATCAAATTCAGTAATCTATTTTTAAAGGAAATATTTTTTAAAATCATAAAATTTCTGTAAAAAAATAGTGGTGGACACATGCTCTATCTGCAACCAAAACATGTTAGGAAGCTAAAGTAATTTAACAAGTGTGTTATTGATGTAAAAAGAGACAAATGGATTAAAAAAACAGAAGAGAGTCCAGAAATACAATCACGACTTGAAGGAAAGTTTGTGAGCCATGCAGGTGGCACTGAAATCAGAGGAAGCTCATAGAACTGACTTCAGCAACTGGGGCTGGCCTAACTGACTATACATTTGGAAAAATTTTAATGACATTCATCCATCACATTACACACACACGATTAAACTACAGATGAATTAAAGACCTGAACATCAAAAATTAGATTAGAGGACAATATAGTATAATACTTTTATAATCTTGGGCTGGGAAAATATTAAGCAATAAACAAGAGAAAGAATCAATGAAAGAAAAAATTACTGATTTGACCTTGAGGTAAATTTAAAACATCTGTTTGACAAAAGACTAAAGAAAGTTATAAGGTCAGATTCTAGGAGAAATTATTTGCATCATATATGACAGAAACAGGGTATCGATGTCCATAAAATTTCAGAACTCTTATAATAGATTTTTTTAAAAAAAAGAAAGGATACTAATTTTTTTTAAATCGGGGAAGATACATAAGACATTCAGACAAAAAGAAATAGAAATAGCAGATAAATATTTGACGATATGTTCAAGTTTACTAGCAATCAGGGAAATGGACTTGACTCTCAAGCCACTGGAACTGAGGCATTTTAACAGTATCAAGAAGAAACTGGGAATTCGTTCCTGTACCCAGGCCCCAGAACTGGCTGGGTTCCCAGTCTTTCTGCTATCTTTTTATTCAATGTGATCTTTAATCCCACAAGCTACCCCTTATCTTTCCACTGTATTTGCCCTTACGTTTTCTAGGCTCATCTTCTGTTACTTACAACCTTAGTTGACAGAAATTTTAAGGAATATTTAGCAGTCCAAAAAGCCACATTTTCTACTTGTATTATTCCTATTGTAATGAAGTATCGTGAACTGCATGGCTTAAAACAACAGAAATTATCATCTCACAGTTCGGGAGGCTGAAAGTCTAAGTCAAAATGCCACCAGGCCATTGTAAAGCAATTATACTCCAATAAAGATGTTAAAAAAAAAAAAAAAATGCCACCAGGGCCAATCTTTGAACCCTGTAGGGAAAGAATCTTTCTTTGCCTAGTTTCTGGTGGCCCCAGGAGTCCCCCGGCTTGTGGCAGCATCCCTTCAGTCTCTGCTTCCATCTCCCCCGGCTGTCTTCTCCCTGTGTGTTCTCTGTGTTTTCTCATGGCATTCTCCTCCCTGTGTCTTCCTTTTCTTCATATAAGGACCCTAGTCATATGGGATTAAGGACACACCCTACCTACAGTGACCTCATCTTAGCTAATTATGTCTGTAAGGATCCTGTTTCCAAACAGGTTGCATTCAGAGGTAATAGGACTTCAACAAATATTTGCGGGGAGCAGGTGGGAGGGAAGACAATTCAACCATAACTCAACAATAAAGACAGTGAAGTATAAATACACACAAAAACTTGGATGGGTCTCAAGGACATTATACCAGTGAAAGAAGGCAGTCTCAAAAGGTCACATATGGCATGATTCCACTGATATGACATTCTCAAAGAGACTGAATTACACGATAGAGAACAGATAAGAAGTTCCCAAGGGGTAGGAGTTGGGGGAGATTGTGATGAGAAATATGTTGGCGGGCTGGTGGAACTATTCTGAATCCTGACTGTGGTGGTGGTCACATACATCTTTACATGTGTTAAAATTCATGGAACTCTATACTTTTAAAAAAGTGATTTTTTTACCACGATAATTTAAGAAATAGAAATTTTAAAAGCCACAAATTAGAGTGCTGTTAGACCTTCAGACTGTACTCACAGAGCAAAAGGCTGATGCTTTGTGGGCCATCAAAATATTTAGACTAAAGTAATACCCTGTGTTGTTTCTGCCTCATAAAATCAGCCCCAAGCAGAACTAAATGATTCTGACATATTCCCAGCTTTACATGTATAGCCCTTGATTTGATAGTTTTTCCTCCATTGAGAACTTTAATGCAATATTGTTTACTCATCATATACCTCACAAATTGATGATTATAGAGTCATTCCTATAAAACCACAGAAGTTCTTTTAAAAAAAGAAAAGGAATAGTGGAAACTAAGCTACTTTGATGTAATTAATGCAGCTCAGATGCAGAATCTGTTGCTATCTCTGACCATTCCATCCTTAACAGAATTATTGTCTTTGGTATTGCCCAATGATCATGTTATTTTGCTCTTCCCACAGCAAAATACCTGCCACATAACAGATAATGTGCATGCCTTCTTGGTTCAGTCCATGTTGATACGTAGAGATTTCTGTCGAGAGCAATGTATGATTTTTATGGATGGTATGGAGGTCTATTCTTAGATTTCACATTGTGGAATCTGAACAATTTTAGCCCATCATTCACCAAAATGCACTGAGCCCCCAAACGTGCCAGTATATTAGCACGGATGTCATCACCATCATCACCATCATCATCATCACCATCATCATCATCAACATCACCATCATCATCATCACCACCACCACCATCATCATCATCACCACCACCACCATCATCATCACCATCATCATCACCATCATCATCATCACCATCATCAACATCATCATCATCACCATCATCACCATCATTATCACCATCATCACCATCATCATCAACATCATCATCACCATCATCATTACCATCATCATCAACATCATCATCATCATCACCACCATCATCACCATCAACATCATCATCACCATCATCATCAACATCACCATCATCACCATCATCACCATCAACACCATCATCACCATCATCATCATCACCATCATCACCATCATCACCATCATCACCGTCATCACCATCATCACCATCAACATCATCATCATCATCATCATCACCATCATCACCATCAGCAGCAGCAGCAGCCCTGTGAAGAACTGGCATTTATTTCTTGCTCCCACTCTATACCCATGGGCTAACTGGTTGGCTGGGGGCTCTGTGTTACATCTTCCTTTTTCCAGGACCTGGTCTGCTCGTCACCTTGGCCAAGAAAAACAGGAGAGGTCTGAACATCTCAGGTGCGGTGGTGTGGGATGTGCCATGAGGAGATTGCCAACAAAGGCTAACGGCTAAGAATGGCCTCTGGACTCACACCATTTGAATTTGAATCTCTGCTCCATCACTTACTATCTCTATGACCCCAGAAAGTAACTGAACCTCTCTGTGCCTCCATGCCTTCATCTGTAAAATGGGGGTAATAATAATAACTACTTGACAAATCATGAAGATTCAATGAACCAACCCAACGCTCAGCAAATTACTATGTTCTATGCTTGATTCTATCTTAGAAGTGATGGAGGCAACTTAACAGACTTAAACTAGGCAGTAACAACATCTGCCTTAATTGCTTTAAAAATAGGACTCATTCTAGCTTTGCTGTGGAAAGTGGATGGAAGAGGGGGGTACGGTGGATATCAGGTTGAGAATGAATTTGCTGTCCTTTCTTCTGTGTGTATACATTGGGGTGGTTAGGGAGTGGAGGCATCAAGCATGAATTTCAAGTTTCTAACTAAGAGACTTCACTAATCAAACGAGTTACCAAAATGTTGAGTTGAGGATTTGTGAATCATTCAAACAGGGGTACCCAGCATATGTGGGGCACTATAATTAGGGAAAGGTCTAGGCTGTGGATATCAACATGGGAGAGTCAACATATAGAGAGAGAGGTGATCATACTGCAGAGAGAGTTGGTAGAATAAGAAGCAAAGGCCAGAGTTTCAGGAGTACTTAAAGACTTTCAGAGGAAAAGGATTCAGAAAAGAGACAAAGAAGATTCAAAGAGAAGGAAGTAAAACTAAGGGGAGGTAAGAAGCTATCTGTCAGGAGAGGCTCTGCTGCTTTTCTCATCTATCCTTAGCAGCACTGATTCAAATCCCAGCTCCACCGTTTACTCACCTGACTTTGGGTGATTCCCTTATGTCACCTTCCTCATCTCTAAAATCAGATAATAAGAACTCACCTGATACTACTGTCATCGATGAGCGACTGTATAAAATGTGCAGGCCGGGACACGTAGCCCATGGTCCCTAACTCTCTACCATTGTTACTGTATCACAGCCAGACCCCTTAACGACTTTTCTGAAGTGTCAGTAGGTATTTCTCATTAAGAGATTGTATGTCTCCATCAAAATCAAACTGAATGGTACCTATTAGGAGAAGTGTCAAATGTGATAAATTCTTGGTTGTTTACTAGGTCTAGTGTGAGTATTTCAAACACACTAGCTCCTGATCTGCCTGTCCATATCCCACGGTCTTCCCACTTAACCCCACTCTCCCCTCTATTGAAGCAACAGAGATTGTCCGCCCAAGTCCTCTTACTGTGCCCCACCAGCTATGCCCCAAAGCTTTCTTTCAGAGGAACCTGTGTTTCAGCTACCTCTGGCCTCTAGAATGTGGGAAGGGGGCAGTTTCAAGAGTAACCACAAAAGATAACAGTGTTGGGAATTATTCTGGAAGAAAGAGAAGGTCACACGATGGCAGTACACTCAACAAATACATTGGAAGCTGGCTCTCTGTGGCAGAGGACAAATGGGAGGTTCTTTAGTCAATCAATCCAGTCTCTAGGACCACATGAGCATCAGTGCTCACAGAGACAGGAACAATGGGAAACAGTGATGACGGCCATTTGCAACTTGCCCTCCTGCATGGAATCAAGGACAGTGAGCAAATAATAAACACGAAATAAAACAAAAGGGGCATAGTGCCCAACGTGCCAGGCATCTGTGTGGAAAAGCAAGCGCGTATTATAAACCCCCAATGGAGTCAAGTGCTAGTAGGGATGGGGCAGGAAAATGGGAATGTGTTGCATTATTTACGAGTGCCACAATGCTTGGCCATGTCTCAGTTCCCTTGGCAAAATATTCCCTGAGTGATTTCTCCAAGCTCCATTCTTTAGGAGTCCAAGGATTGCCAGCTGTTCAACTATAGGAGTGAAATGGGAAATTATCAGGTAAAAGGTCCAAGTTGAGTCCAAAGACTTCGTAATGGGCCAATAGACTCAGCATCGCCCTTTGTGGAAAAAGTATTTCCACATGAAAACCTATGCCTTTTTCGTCCTCACCTATCACCACTTCTTGCTCCCTCCTTAAAAGAAAAATAGTTACTAGCCACAATGACCTGCTAGTAAACTCCCAAACAGGTCCAGTGTTTTTATGCCTTGGTGTCTCTGTATGAAATTTCCCTCTCTTTCTTCACTTTGAAATCCTTCTGCACACAGCAGGCACAGCCTCTGAATACTCAGGAGACCCCAGGTCTCTGTAGGGGGTTGTAGAACCAAGAATAACAGTAGTAATTGTTTTTTTGGGGGGAGGGGGCGGTGGTGCTGGGAGCAGGGAAATTGAAGTAGCAAAGAAATAAAAATTTTGTTTTTTCTTTCATGAATCCTAGAGAAAGTTAGTTGAGTAGATACAGATAATACAATGTACTAAGAGCTAGAATTTAGATGTAAGAAAGTGACAGAAACAGAAAGGAGAGATCCACTTATATTCAGGGCTAAGAATTTCTAGAAAGGTTTCATATGGGAGGTGAGATCTGAATATCATCTCAAAGGCTGAGTATAATTTCTCAAATCAGTCAAGATGTGAGGCTTTTCCAACCCATACAGAATTTTCAAACTTCTGATACCACAAGGAAGAGTTTTAAAAAATATATACATAGATGCTCATGACAAGACACACTCCTGGAACAAAATAACTCGAAAAGATTGAAAATAAAAGGGCAAACTGTCAGTTAAATGTAGAGAAAAAGAAAATAGTATGAGTAATTTAAATATCAGAAAAAAACAGAATTCAATATAAGAGACATCATAAGGGACAGAGGAGGATATTTTATTAATAAAAGATGAGCAGGTAAGAAGCTACAAAAGTTGTGAAGAGCTATGCATCAAACAAAAGAACTTCAACATAAATACAGCAAAATCATTCAGAATTCCGAGGAAAGACCACATATTTCCTACTCAGACTTTCACAGATCAAAAGAAAAATTTAGAAAATATTTCAATGACAACAATTAACAAGTCTGAGTAAACAGAGGTATGATCAAACATATACGTATATGTATGTAAACACAGTGGACCCTTGAACAATGTGAGGGTTAGGGACACCACCGACAAAAATAATCTGCATATAAACTTACCATTGGCCCTGCATATCCGAGGTTCCACAACCCTGCATTCAACCAACCACAGATTGTGTAGTAATGTAGTATGCATTTATTGAAAAAAAAATGCACATATAAGTGGACCTGCATCATTCCCACCCATGCTGTTCAAGGGTCAACTGTACACAGGTCTGCACTTCACATGGACATTTTGTACCCAGAGGACATACATCCTTTACAAACAAATTTACCAAAAATTCCAATGTTTTTCTCAGACCATAAGCAAAATCTCAAATTCAAAAAAAAGCCAAAATTGTGAAAGGTGCATAGCAGAATTAATGTGGTACATTTAGAAATTATTAACAAATATACAGCCAAAAACCAAAAGTAAATAACAACATCACAAAACTATCCGCTTTTATATTGAACCCTGTTTTCTGAATAACTCTTGGGTTAAACAGAAATTCTAAACTGAAATTTCAACCTGTTTAGAAGTGAACAACTAGAACACTATGTATCTAAATTATGGAATGTGGCATTACTCAGGAAAATTTATAACAGCAAATGCCTGTATTAGAAAACAAAGAAGACTGGAAATAAATGACTAAACATTCAGCTTCGAAAGCTGGAAAAGAACAACAAAAACAACAATAAAAAAACTGAAGAAAGTAAAAAAAAGAATGAAAAAAGATAAACAGGAATAAATGCAATAGAGAACAAAAGAAAACTAGGAGACTGCAGCAATAAAACTAAAAGCTAGCTCTGTAAAAAGAGCAATAAAATAAACAAACCTGTAGCAAGACCTACCAAGGAACAGAGCACAGATAACAATTTTAAGAATGATAAAAGGTATATGTATAACTACAAATGTACTGGAGTTTATACTATATATAAATTTATATCAATAAATCTGAAAATTCAGATTAAATATTTTATTATTAAGGATTGTTAACCTACCAAAATAAATTCCAAAGAGTTTTTAAAAAGCAAAGAGAAATTTTTAAAAATTACAAGTCAGCAAAATAACACCCACCCTACAAATCAACAGACTTAGATACTTTTATGGCTGAGTTCCACCAACATTCTTATAGCAAATAACCTGTACTTTATTGTGACTCTTCTAGAACACTGAAAAAGATGGAAAGCTTTCCAAATCGTTCTCAAAGACAAACATAAAACTGAAAAGAAAAAAAAAACTGTATTTCAACAGAAACAAAAACACTCAAACAAATGTAACAATTTAATACATAAATATGAATGCCAGAAATCAAAACAAAAGTCAGTTGTTTCCCACACATGGTCACCTTATCTTTGACAAAGGAGGCAAGAATATACAATGGAGAAAAGACAGCCTTTTCAATAAATGGTGCTGGGAAAACTGGACAGGTACATGTAAAAGAATGAAATTAGATACATCCTAATACCATACTCAAAATGGATTAAAGACCTAAATGTAAGGCCAGACACTATCAAACTCTTCGAGGAAAACATAGGCAGAACATTCTATGACATAAATCACAGCAAGATCCTTTTTGACCCACACCTCTTAGAGAAATGGAAATAACAAAAATAAACAAATGGGACCTAATGAAACTTAAAAGCTTTAACACAGCAAAGGAAACCATAAACAAGACAAAAAGACAACCCTCAGAATGGGAGAAAATATTTGCAAATGAAGTAACTGAAAAAGGATTAATCTCCAAAATATACAATCAGCTTATGCAGCTCAATATCAAAAAGACAAACAACCCAATACAAAAATGGGCAGAAGACCTAAACAGACATTTCTCCAAAGAAGACATACAGATTGCCAACAAACACATGAAAGGATGCTCAACATCACTAATCATTAGAGAAATGCAAATCAAAACCACAATAAGGCATCACCTCACACTAGTCAGAATGGCCATCCTCAAAAAATCTACAAACAACAAATGCTGGAGAGGGTGTGGAGAAAAAACCCTCTCGCATTGTTGGTGGGAATGTAAACTGATACAGCCACTATGGAGAACAGTATGAAGGTTCCTTAAAAAACTAAAAATAGAACTACCATATGACCCAGCAATCCCACTACTGGGCACATACCCTGAGAAAACCATAATTCAAAAAGAGTCATGTACCACAATGTTCATTGCAGCACTATTTACAATAGCCAGGACATGGAACCAACCTAAGTGTCCATCAACGGATGGAATAAAGAAGATGAGGCACATATATACAATGGAATACTCAGCCATAAAAAGAAACGAAATTGAGTTATCTGTAGTGAAGCGGATGGACCCAGAGTCTGTCATACAGAGTGAAGTAAGTCAGAAAGAGAAAAACAAATACCATATGCTAACACATATACCTGGAATCTAAAAAAAAAAAAAATGGTACTGATGAACCTAGGGGCAGGACAGGAATAAAGACACAGACGTAGAGAACGGACTTGAGGACACGTTCTGGGGGAAGGGGAAGCTGGGACAAAGTGAGAGAGTAGCACTGACATATATACACTACCAAATGTAAAATAGATAGCTGGTGGGAAGAAGCCGCATAGCACAGGGAGATCAGCTCCGTGCTTTGTGACCACTTAGAGGGGTGAAATAGGGAGGGAGGCGCAAGAGGGAGGAGATATGGGGATATATGTATACATATAGCTGATTCACTTTGTTATAGAGTAGAAACTAGCACAACATTGTAAAGCAATTATACTCCAATAAAGATGTAAAAAAAAAAAATCAGTGGTTTTAATCTAGCAGTATCTACACCAATAATACAGCAGGATCACATAAGAGTTTTCTCAGGAATACTATGATGGTTCATCATTAGGATTTCTGAAATTAACCACCTTCATGAAATAAAGGAGAAACTCTATATGACTATCTCGATTCACACTGATAATTTTGATAAATATCTACCTCAATTCCCAAGAAAATTGCACAGCAAGTGAGAAATGGAAGGAGATTTGATTTCATCTGATAAAGGATATCCAGCAGATATCTATTAGAAACACCACACTTAGGAGTGAAACATTATAGGCATTCCAATTAAAATGAAGGATTAAATGCAAACGTTTATTATCACTGTTATTACTCAAAATTGTTTGGGATATACTAGACATTGTACTTAGTGAAAAAGAAGAAAAATCTGAGACGAGTTAAAATTATAAAGAAAACTACAAATTGTCCTCATTTGAATGTGCTTTAACTCCTGACATAAGGAAAAAAAATCTGCTAAGGGCTTCCCTGGTGGCGCAGTGGCCGATGCAGGGGACATGGGTTCGTGCCCCGGTCCGGGAAGATCCCACGTGCCACGGAGCGGCTAGGCCTGTGAGCCATGGCCACTGAGCCTGCGCGTCCGGAGTCTGTGCTCCGCAACAGGAGAGGCCACAACAGTGAGAGGCCCACGTACCAAAAAAAAAAAAAAAAAATCTGCTAAAATCAACTTAATATTTTTAATTAAGAAGAACGTTATAAAGGTGGCCAATTGCCAACAAAAATCAATAGCTCTCCTCAACATCAATAGGAATTTACAACGGGAAAAGATCCTAATTATAATGATACCAGTATGAAATACCTAGTTACACACATAACACAAAATACACAGGATGAAAGGAAAATTATACAATTTTACTGAAGTACATTAAAAAATACTTAAAAGATTAAGTATTAACCTTTTATATTACTTATTTTATTGAGTATTATTTCAATGCAATCCCATAAAAAATTACAATGTGATGTGTAAATGAAACTTAATAAACTGCTTGTAAAATTTATCTAGAGAAGCAAATAGAGAATATGCCAAAATAAAAATCTGGTGTTAAGAGACGGTTGGAATAGGCAAAGGTATTTGCCACTCTGGAGTTTGATTATGATACTGAGAAACTCACTATCCAGAGAGTGACAGGATGGCGGGCTAGGAGGTCCCCTAACAAAAACAGTGATTTAACAAGTACCCATCAGCAAAAACAGTTCTGGAGGAGCTCTGGAGTACAATTAAGAAACTGTAGCAACCCAGCAGAGCATAAAAACAGAGAATGACTGTGTAGAAAAGTGTAGAAAGCATTTTACTTGCATTATTTCATCCCCAGGCTGGCACAGCTCAGTGTCAAGAGGGATCTCCTTGGCCACAACTTCCCGCCATGGGGGAAAAGGAGAGCAGGAAGACTCCAGCAGCCCTTGCCACCACTGCAGATGCCTGCAGCCTTCACTGCTGAGGACCCCTGAAGTCTTGACCGACACCAATGTTGACCCCAGCTATTGGAGCTGCCTGCAGTCCATGCTGCTAGAAAGAGTTAGAAATCACACACACAAAAAAGAACCAAAGAGAAATTGTGGAGCTGAAGAATACAATAAATTTAAAATAAAAATTGCAATAGAAAGTTTCAAAAGCACACTCCACAAACAGAAGAAAAATCAGCAAAGTCAAAGACAGACAAAGACACCACAAGAAAAGAAAACTACAGGCCAATATCCCTAAAAAAGATAGTAGCAAAAATTATCAACAAAATACTAGCAAACCAAATTTAACAGCACATTAAAAAGATCATGTAGCATGATCAAGTGGGATTTATCCCCAGGATGCAAGGATAGCTCAACATATGCAAATCAATAAATGTGATACACCACATCAATAAAATGAAAGACATATTGTCATCTCAATAGATACAGAAAAAGCACTTGACAAAATTCAACATCTTTTTATGATTAAAAACTCTCTACAAAGTGGGTATAGAAGGAACAAAACTCAACCTAATAAGGCAATATATGACAAGCCCACAGCTAACATCATACTCAATGGTGAAAAGTTGAGAGTTTTCTCTCTAAGATCAGGAGCAAGAACCCAAGAGTGTCTACTCTCACTACTCCAACTCAACCTAGTACTAGAAGTCCTAGCCAGAGCAATTGGGTAAGAAAAATAAATAAAAGGCAACCAAATCAGAGAGGAAGAAGTAAAATTGTCCCTGTTTGCAGATGTGATCTTATATGTAGAAAATCAAAAACAAAAAAACAAAAAAAAACCCTCCACCAAAAACCCTCTTAAGACTAATAAATGAATTTAAGTAAAGTTTCAGGATACCAAAATTAACATACAAAAATCAGCTGCATTTTTATACACTAACAGTGAACTATCTGAAACAGAAAACGATCCCCTTTATAATAGCATTACTATTGTATTTGTACAATAGTATTATACAAATACTATACTTAGGAATAAATTTAACCAAGGAAGTGAAAGATCTGTACACTGCAAATGGTAAGATGTTGATGAAGTAAATTGAAGACACACAAATAAATGGAAAGATATCCCATGTTCATGGAGGAAGGGTTAATATCATTTAAATGTCCATACAACAGAAATCCATCTATAGATTCAATGCAATCCCTATCAAAATTCCAATGACATTTTTCACAGAAATAGAAAAAAACAATCCTCCAATTCATAGTGAACCACAAAAGACCCTGAGTAGCCAAAGTAATCATAAGAAAGAAGAAACTTGGAAGCATCACATTTCCTGATTTCCAAGTGTACCACAAAATAAAAAAGCTGAATTCATACAAACAGAGTAGATTGGTGGTTGCCAGGGACTGGGGGGTAGGGAAAATGAGGAAATGTTGGTCAAAAAGTACAAACTTCCAGTTATAAGAAGAATAAGTTCTGGGGATCTAATGTAGCATGGTGACAATAATTAACAATATTGTACTGTATGACTGAAAATTGCTAAGGGAGTAAATCTTAAATATTGTTACCATAGCAACAACAACAAAAAATGGTAATTGTGTGAGGTGAAAAATGTGTTAAGTAACCTTATTGTAGGAAAGATTTTGCAATATATACACGTGTTGGATCATCACATTGTACACCTTAAATTTACACAATGTTATATGCCAATTATGCGTCAATAAAGCTGGGGGTGGGAATATTATAAAGCAATAAATAAAAAGGAAGTAAGAAAAACTCCTACTCACAGTCGCAACAAAACAAATAAAATAGGAATAAACTTAACCAAAGAAGTGAAAGATTTGTATAGTGAAAATTTTAGAACATTGATAGAGGAAATTAAAGACACAGATTAATGTGTCTTCCTGTGTTCATGCACTGGAAGAATTAATATTGTTCAAACGGCCATACTACCCAAAGTGATCTACAGATTAAATGAGATCATTCACATGGAACCACAAAAAATCCTGAGTAACCAAAGCAATCTTGAGCAAGAAGAACAAACCTGGAAGCATTACATTTCCTGATTTCAAAATATATTACAAAGCTACTATACTTCTACAAAAGTAGTATAGTAGTGGCATAAAAACAGACACATAGACCAAAGAAACAGAATTGATATTCCAGAAATAAATAACACATATCCACTGTCATGTGATCTTCAACAAGGATGCCAAGAACACACAATGGGAAAGCATAGTATAGGAAAACTGGATAGCCCTAGGCAGAAGAACAAAACTGGGCCCTTATCTCGCACCACATATAAGATCAACTCAAAATGGATTAAAGACTTGGAGGTAAGACTTGAAACCATAAAACTACTAGAAGAAAACACAGAAAAAAACTGCCTGAGACTGGTGTAGGCAATGATTTTTTGACTATGACATCAAAAGCACAGGCAACAAAAGCAAAAATAGACAAATGAGATTTCATCAAACTAAAAAGCTTCTGCCCAGTAAAGGAAACAATCAATAGAGTGAAATGGAAACCTACAGAATAGGAGAAAATATTTGCAAACCGTATAACTGATAAAGGGTAGTATCCAAAATACATAAGGAACTCATACAACTCAAAACAAAACAAAACATAACAAAAACAAACAAACAAAAGAAAACAAACCTAGTTAGCAAAAAAACCCCTAATAACTCAATTTTTAAAAATGGACAAAGGACCTGAATAGACATTTCTCAAAAGAAGACATACAGACAGCTACATGAAAGATGTTCAACATCACTAACCATCATCGAAGTGCAAATCAAAACCACAATGAGACATCACTTCACACCTGCTAGGTTGGCTATTATCAAAAAGACAAAAGATAACAAGTGCTGGTGAGAATATGGAAATAAAAGAACCCTTGTACACTGTTGATGAGAATGTAAATTGATACAGCCATTATGAAAAACAGTATGGAGGTTCCTCAAGAAACTAAAAATTGAACTACCATATGATCCAGCAATCACACTTCTGGGTATATATCCAAAGGAAATGAAATCAGTATCTCAGAGATATCTGCATTCCCATATCCACTGCAGCATTATTCACAATCGCCAAGATATAGAAACAATCTAAATGTCCATTGAGGAATGAATGGATAAATAAAGTTTGATATATAAAAAGAGTATTATATATAAACATATAAATATTCTTATATAAATATTATTCAGTCTTAAAAATGAATGAAATCCTGCTATTTGCACATGAATGAACCCACAGGACATTATGCTGACTGAAGTAAGATAGACATAGAAAGACAAATATGGCACGATCTCACTTATGTGGACCGGGTGAGGAGGAAATGGGGAGATGCTGGTCAAGGTATAAAGTTTCAATTAAGCAACATGATTAAGTTCTGAAAATCTAATGTATAACAATGTGGCTATAGTTAACAATACTGTATTGTATACTTGAAGTTTGCTAAAAGGGTTAATCTTAAGGGTTCTCACCAAAGGCAAGAAGTAAGGGAGGAAGGAAGGAAGGAAGGAAGGAAAGAGGGAGGGAGGGAGGGAGGGAGGGAGGGAGGAAAGAAGGAAAACAAAATGGTATCTGAGGTTGTGAGGTGAAGGATATGTTAATTCTTTTGATTGTGGTGATTGTAAACATATATCAGTGCATCATACAATGTAAACAGGCATCAAAGAATCAAGTTATATACCTTAAATATATACCATTTTTGTTTGTCAATTACACCTCAATAAAGCTGGAAAAAACTCCTCTCACTGTAATCTAGACCTTTTTTTACATAAGAAAAATAAACTTCCTACTTGTTTACAAAAAAAACAAAACTATTCATTTGTGGGGTGGGCGGGGTAAAAAGTATTTTCCCACATAAATAAAATCAAATCCCAGATTGATTTTTTAAAGAAACATAAAAATCAGAAATATGAATACATGAGAAAACAGAAAACAATTCATAATGGAAATAATGAAAACTAAAATCACAAACAAATGTAATAACAGAACTGACTACCTTCAACATGTAAATTCCTGTGAGCTGAAAGATACTCGAAACTTCATTAAGATACTGATGACAAATGGGAAAATGCGACTTAAATGGCAAGCAACAGGAGGTATTAATACCAAAGTGGCAGGCACTGTTGGTGAGTTAACCCAAAACTCCTTGTCAACAGTCTTTTGATTGTTCCTATCTCCATTCCAGCCATTATAAACTTCCTTGCAGATCTGGGGAAAGCTGTAGCTTTCTGATAAAAAGGACAGAAATATGGCACTAATATTCTGTGATCAAGAGGAAAAAGCCAAGAGCCTTACAGAGATCCCAGTCCTGAGAAGACTGAGCCACAGAGCAAATGCCAACAGCCTCACACCTCTAGGCTTCTTGCTGAGTAAGAAAAGTAAACCCCTACTCGTTAGTCCGGTTCCCGGTTCCCTGTTCCTTGCAGGCGACACTTCCAAATACCATCAGTAATATAAAGGAGTATAGTAGGAATCACCAAGATAAAAACAACGCAACAGAAAAATGGACAAAGGCCAGAACTGGTAATTTAGAGGAAAAGAGAAACAAATAAACAAATGTGCATTAAATTTATAAGAATAAACTTTACCAAAGGACATATTAAACAGTAAGATGGCATTTTTCAGCCTTCAGATTGGCAAAAATTAAAGAGAGAGAGAAAGAAATACGATATCCAATGTTGCCAAGAGCACAGGGCATCACTATTATTATCATATGCTATTCCTTGGTACAGCCATTGTGAAAGTCAATTTTTCAGCATCATTTAATCAAAACTTTAAACGGGCCTTCTCCTCGACCCTTGACCCCCAGCATTTCCACTTTCTCAGACTCAAACAGAAAAAAATGTTGTGTATGTGCCCAAAGATACACGTTCAAGGAGGCTCACCGTTGGGTTGTTTGTAATGTCAAAAGAGTGGAAAATACTATGTGAGCATTATTAAAGGAAGGGCTAAATGAATAATCTCATTCAGCAACTAAAAAGTATGAGGACAGCTATATGTACTAATACAGAAGAATGGCCAAAGTACGTTTTTTAAAAAGAAATAAAATTTCAGACGTACTGGCACTCAGAAAATAATTTCTGAACCAATAAATGTGAATGTCTAGTTGAATGAACAAATGATCCCAAATTTGTTTAATAAGCAACAAAACTATAAATATATCTTTGCAAAAGAATAGAAAGCGGTACTGGATGGACACTGAAGTGTTAGAAATGAATACACACAGGGAGAATAATTAAGGATGGACCAGAATGGGGATGAGGCTTGTTCAGCAGTTGGGAATTATTGCTTTAACTCACTGCAGATAAGCTCAGGGATATCAACGTAAAACTTAAACTGGAGGGAAATACTGTCTGTTTCAAGAACCCAGGATACAAATTTCAGGAGGCTAGGCCAACTTGAGAGGAGAAGCCATTCAAAACCCATTAGAATGAAGTTCAAGCAGTGTCACAGGTGATCACCTTGCATGAAGCAATCCTGATTCTTCAAATGATAATGCAGTCCAAGACTTGCATGATAATCAGAAAATCCTGCACACAGTGCTGCAGGCTGCTGCCATATAAGTAACAGGACGCATTAATAGCCAGGACTGAAAGATTGAAGTTGATTATAGTTGTTAAGGGTAGAGGATCTTTTGACAAATTCCCCCGCCATGTTTATTTCCAGACTCTCTGCCAGAGAAGCTGAGCTCACTTTGGTAGCTCATCTCTGAAGATAAGCTTCTACCCGATCTTCCCCCAGTAAACCATGCCTCCCAGTATTCGTGCCCTGATATAGCTTCCTCCTCTCAAATCTGGGCTGGTACTGGGATTTAGTTTTGACAAACAGAATACCGTGGAAGTGACACAGGTCAGGTCTAAGGCTAGGTCGCAGAAATCTTGCATTTGGGCTGGGTCTCCTGGAATGCCTGCTCTTAGGATTGCTCCCTGTCGGAAATCAGCTGCCCTGGAAAAGGGTAACTTCCTTGAGACCTCCCTGAAAACCCCAGGCCTTATGGAGAGGCCATATATAGGAGATCCAGTGGATAGCTCCCAGCTGACAGCCAGCATCAACTGACAGCAGAGGAAGTGACCCCAGACAAGCCTTCAGAAGCCACTATGTAAGCATCCAGGCTAGGGGATGCCCCGAGAAAGAGAGCCAGGAATGGCTTTTTTTTTTTTAATTTATTATTTATTTATTTATTTCTCTGGCTGCACCGGGTCTTAATTGCGGCATGCGGGATCTAGTTCCTTGACCAGGGATCGAACCCAGACCCCCTGCATTAGGAGCGTGGAATCTTAACCACTGGACCACCGGGGAAGTCCCAGGAATGGCTTGCTTGACATAAGAGAATCCATTCTGGTCTAAGCCATTTTGTGATCTAAGCCTGGCCGCAATGCTTGCCCTTGAACAGGTCTCAATAATTAATGACCTTAAGGGAACAAAGGAATGAAGGAACAGAAAAAAGGCAGTCAAACAATGGTGCAGTGATAAGGGAGGGTCCTGGTTCCTCCTCAAGGGATACACATAATAATATACCTTTGAGTTCTGCAGGAACTGAGGCCCTCACCCAGGTGGAGGATGGAAAGATGCTGTTGACCCTCCTGACTTTTATCAACTAAAGCTTGGACTCCGTTGACCTTTGCCCCAATTCTATGCTGACTTTTCCTTTGCTCAAGCCCGTTCATGAATATGCATGTACCCTTCCCTTGAAACTTCTCCAGTTTTGCTGCTGGGGACACACTGCTTTGCAAAAGATCCCCGGCGTTCTCCTTACTTGCTGCAAGGAATAATGAATCCTTTCTTCTTCCAATCTTTGGCTTAGCTGTGTCTACTGGCTTGACACCCACCAAGAAGTGAACTCAATTTTCAGGTAACAGCTATTTTACGGGAACTGCTCTAGAGACCATAATGAGAACTGCCCAGCTAAGCCAAGTTAATCCACAAAACTCTGAGAAATAATGATAAATTGTTGTTTTAACCCACTAAGTTTGCGGGTGCCAATAACAATCATTCACTTTCCAAGAAGACAATGGTCTGAACGAGGAAGGAATGAAAGTTGTGCTGTGGAAGTGCAGGGAGGTATCCATCCTTCTTGTCAAGACTTAGTCAATGGCTGACAGCTATGACTCAGGTTGCTCATCTCTTTATATGCTAATTTCATGAAATCCACTACCTCCCAGGTAGATACTATTATCAGCACCATTTTCTAGACGAAGAAGCTAAGGCTTTCGAGAGTCAGCAATAACTTGTTCCAGGTAGCATAGCTAGTAAACAGTGAGGCTAGTACATTCAAAATTCCCTATTCTCTCAGGAGACACTGATAGAACACCTATATGATCAAATACTTACAAAAGGGCACTAAGCTCCTTGAGTTCAAAATAGTCATTGGTCCCTGAAGATTCTGATTCCTAGGATTCTGGTGGTAGAACCATATTTCAATGACTTCCTAATAATGGGATTAATCAAGCAAAAACACAAAGTTTTCAGGACTCAATTCAATTAATTTACTGGGTATCTAAAATGTGCCCATCCAGGTCCTAGATTCTGGGAATAAAAAGATGAAAAAGACACAGTTTCTGTCTTCAAAAATATCCCAGCCCATGGGGGAGGGGGGGTGGGAGTAGGGGAAAGAAAGAAAAAAGAAAACCCACAGTACAGTATGATACATACCATTTTCAAGTTGTCTGAAGTGTTTTAAAAGTAGCTAAGAAAAAGCCCACATTGTTTCAGTGTTATCAATTATCCAAACTTACTTTAACATAAACTCAGATCTTTGGGTGTGAAATTGTTAGATTTCTACATCAATACTGCAAGTATTTCACTCAACCTAAAAGAAGTGGTTCATAGTTGCCATATGTAATCCCCAAACTTCAGCCAAAGCTTCAAGACTCCCTGAGGTGACCTCTTCTTCGATAAAAAGCAACCTCATCTGAGCCACTTCCCTGCCCACTGCAACAGGGCATGATCTGTAGCTGGACCTGCCATATGACGAAGATTCCAAAATGTCAAGGAGCCACTGACTTCCGTATTTGTGCCAACACATTGCAAATATGGTTTCTTATAGTGGTGGGGCTGGGCTCAGCCCCAACGTGCCAGATGGTCCTGAGTACTTGAGAATAAAGCCATCTGCAGAACGATTCCTTCTACGGCCGTTACAATTTGTACTGATTATAAGCCTCTATCAGAATGTGTTTAGAACTCTTAGCTATGGATAATCCTAGCCTCTTCATTACAGCTCTGGGGTTAAGACTATACTTTCAGCTGTAAGAATGGGAGAAACATATTGAATGAATCTTCTGCCTATCACCCACTGATGTAGGTCCTAATGTGCATTACACCACCCCCACTGGAAACTCACAGACCAGAGGACAAGTTAGACCCACTTGTGGAAGCTAATCTAATGATGCAAGATGATCCATGGGACTGACCATGGTTTTGAATTAAACATGAAGGAATGAAATGTTAGAAGAATTAAATACTGGATTTCATTTGGCAAATGATGAGACTCTTCTGTCTAGGACAAAAAGCCTACTTTACCATGGATGGCCTAGGAAATGGGTGGAGCACCACAAGCTCACCCATGAGTAATATTTACATGGGTGCTGGCTGCAAAAATAAAAACTCTTCACTGTTTATTCGATTCAGGACGTTAGCATGTGTAGTATCTCATAAGAGGATATTCTGTAGGTGATGAAATTCTTTTCTGAATCAATTTTGGCCCCAGTAGTTGATACATTATATCCTCACAGTGCTCAAAGCATTAAGGTACTCATAAAATTAGTTAATGACCCATTTACAAATGCCCTTTATGGAAAAAATCACTTTTCTATTCCAGGAAGCTGACATTACATTATCTTTATCATTACAATGTGATAGCATCTGAGAACTATTTACATGAAGGCACTGGCTAGACTAGAAGTTACACGAGGACCAACAATTTATTTGATATTGGGAGTAAAATAAAATACTAAAGTTATTTATTATAACCTATCAAAACACTCTCCGGTGGAACAGTCAAGATGTCTTGCTCACATGACAGAGCCATACTATGGGGGGAAACTTCTGGTTCATTATAGATTGCTTCTCAAAATGGCTAAAGGAATCCTAAACCAATTTCAAAACTTCTATTGCAATAACCAAAGCTTTCTGTCCAGTATTTTCAACAGAGGTTTCCCAGAAAGGTTTTTAGGACATTTAAGGAATTCTGGACAGGAGTCTTGTCTGAACTATCTCCATCACACCCCCTCATTTTCCTGTGAGTTATTAGGATAAAAAGGATGTGCAGATGATCAAGACACCTTACTTTGTTGTAAGAAGAGACCAACCAAAAAGGGCATTCTGGTTTCTCCTGATCAACACGCCATAGGTGGTATAACTCAACCATTCCATTCTGGGCTGAACCCATGTCTTAGATGATAAATATCTAATAAGAAAAGCATTCCAGATTTAGCTTCTTCTCTGCCTATACTTTGCTTCTTTTAATCAGTAGTGTTTGCCTTTTACTTGAGAAGGACTAGATCTGCCCTAAAATTCAGCCCATGATCCCAATGGCATATAAAGCTCAAAGTCCTGGTTGGCTTTTGTGATCATTACTTTATCAATAAAATTAGGGGACAGGACGAGGGCAGAAAACCCTGTCTAGGACCACTTAAGGCTGGCATTCTAAATCCTCACTCGGCCAACTTATCCAAGATGAAAAAGTAGAGTGATGGTCACTGATCATCACTACAGTTGTTCAAGGCCCCTGTATTTTAATAAATGCTAGAATAGAGCACAATATCCTCTTGCCAGAAAAAAAAAAAAAAAGAGATCATGTAAGTAACTCAAGGAGGGATCTCCTGTGTGTCAGAGATCACTGAATCAACAATAATTCTGTGCATTTGTGTGCTGGGGGGGAAGGATGGGAAATGAGTGGGAGGTGCTTTTATTTTGCTGGTAACCCCTCATAACTGCTGAGGAACTACTACTAATTGTCCTAACGCAGAAAGTTCTGGAAAAATTCTTTAAAACTGGGGGAAGGGAGGATCAAGCAGGGAATGTTATTTTTTAAGCCTTTGTCTCTCATGAGAAGAAGGCCACGGTAGAAGGACAAATAGTCTTCTTTTGCGAGATTTCCTTTGCTGTCTGTATGATGTCTTCATACAACCAGATATTTCTTCCCAGACAGATACATAAATAGTACACTCCATAAAGACATTATCTTTGTTCCGAGAAGTTAATCTTTAAAGATCTGTTTTAAAAGGATCAATACCAAGGAGGATATAAACAGAGTGCTGGACTTAACGTGTGTCAGATACTTTAATTTTCCAAGACGTTTTATGCAGGGTTGGTTCCTATATGGTAGCCAGTCTTCAGGTTACTTGACAACTTTAAAATGAGGACATACCTAAACCTGCCAGATCCCCTTAACCAATGGTCAAATTTCACAGTGCCAAGGCCAATTTGGTTCCATTTATTTATGTGGAGCAGTGACACCTAGTGGCAGGGAAGGCAAATCACAAAAGACAATTCTCTGGTGGTACCTCCCCATCCCTCAAGGGATCCTTAATTTCTCATCGGGATTACTGAAAAAAAAAAAAAAGACCCCAAAAGGGCTTACGTATTTTCTCGGTTGAGCACAGGTCTGATTTTGAAGATATCCAGTGACTTATGATTAAGGGCCATCTCAGTGGGCTGGATCTACTGCAGCTTCTCTGGAAAGATGCAAACCCCGTATAGTGCTCAAGAATGGGAGGATCCATAAAGAGACATAGAAGGCACTGATGTTCTAAAGAAGGACCGTGAGTAAATAGGGCATCACAGCTCTTCAACAGCCAACTGAGGACACTGGGCGATTATCCAAAGATTCTGGAGTGAACAGCACACTGAGGACATTTTACCAGAACACGATGAGATGGAAGAATGAACTGCAAATATGAATCACCACCATAGACTCATTGGTTTTCTGCCATTAGACTGTGAGTTCCCTGAAAGCTGAAACTATTATCTTTTCCTTTGTTAAAACCAGCTACATGTGTCTGACAAATAGCAGGTAACAGTAAATGGTAAATGAAAGGGAAGTAGAGCGATAAAGAGAATGAATCAGTCAGACGAGTACTTCTGGGAAGACCGCATAAGATAAGAAGCCTGCAATATACTTCCACTAAAGCTGAGACAGCTTTTAGCAAACTTGATGTAGTTAAGTCATAGTACTAGTAGTTGATATTCAATGAATACTTATGATACACTATTCAAATGTATTCCTCTCTTAGCATCCCCATTCAGCATCTGGGAAACCAAAGCACCCTTCATCCAGCTAGGGAGCTACAGGGCTGGGATTCTAACCAGGCACCTGACTCCAGCACCCCTGCTCTTCCCCATGATGCTATGCTGCCTCTCTTCAATAAAAGTGATTTTTTAAGTTCTAAAAAAAGCACTTAACTTACAACAAGACTTCTTAAAGAGTGAGATCCATTATTGCAATGAAAATATGATTCACATATATTATTTCTTCAATGATTCTGTTATATCGAAGGAATCCAACCTTCCATACACCATGCAATGAACGGGCTGTCCTGGTTGGAATATCCACATACCCTCTTCAGATAGATGGAGGTAGGCACTAAGCCCTTCCCCACCCCAAAGACATTTGTTTTGTTTTATTTTTTATGACTTCAGCATATTTTACAAGAGATAGGCTCTCCACTCCTCCACTCCCCCCGCCCAGACTTTTTAAGAACAAGATTATATCATTTCTTAAGAGTTCCTGGAAAATGTCTGGAAAGTGGGCCTTACAGTTTTTTTCACAAATTCCTTATTGAAAAACTCTTCCCTCCTGAGGCCATACAGAACCCCAATTTTTCCACCTAGGACCCTGGTCATTCAGAATGAAAGGAAAGCAGGTTATGGGTATATTTCACATTTGGGGTTCATATATGCCTCATCTGAACATGAATGAACTGGAAGGCATCCAGAGAGTTTTCTGACTTGATAATATTCTGCAGTGGAAAGATCTTAACTGGCCTTAGGAAGGAAATGTGGTATCTCCTAAGCTCCACTTGTAATCACCCATGAATTGAAGATTGAAAACTCCACTGTAATTGGCATCAACCCATACTGAGCTGAGAAGATCTGAGGTCCCCAAGAGGGGCTATGAACACATAACCACATAGCAACTCCTCCTTAAATTCTCTTTCTCATTATTATTGTACCCAGTGTTACTGAAGAATAGCTCTCAGATACATTTTGGGGGTGCACTCAGAGACCAAATCAATAGTCTCGAAATCACCTTAACTATCAATTGTGAATTTATAATCTGAATTCTTGCTACCATCGGTTTTCTGTTCCTCGTATCCTTTATTCAAGAATTACGCAATGTTGTATTCTAGGTCTATTGTGATTTAGCATTCACAGTCCACGGTGCCTTTGGGACTAGATTACCTCCCTGCGTGATATCGTTTTTCATTTCTATGCTGACAAATACACCATTTCAACTGTCACTTAAGCAACCAGTTCAAGCTCTACTGTTATTTTAGCTCCATATTGTCAAACAGGTGGATTTATAAATGTGTCACCTGAAGGAAACGTTCCCCCAAACAGCAGAAGTCGAGACTTTATTTATTTATAATTATTTGTTAGATCTGTAAAAATGTTCCCGTTGCCGAAAAGCCTCTGGCGAAATACAAATTAGAACACTTTCGAATGTAGTAAAAACAGCAGTGGCATCATTTTAATTACCCACTGGGGGAAGCCAGGCAACAAAGATGTATTTCTTTCTTTCTTTCCTTGCTTAATGTAACTGCCTGCTTAGGGATATGAACTTCCGATCTGTGTGTCTGCCACACTGACTGCATTGCCAGCACCCATTTACCCCTTCTTAATAACATCCTGATTTTTTTTTTTTTTTGGGTGGGGGGCAGTGGTAGGAGGGAGAAAGAGATTATTTTCTCTTATTTTGTAGGCTTAGGAAGAAAGTAATTCAGGTTGACTTTCTCCCAGAAGAGAAGACTAGCTCTTCTCTCCTCCTGGTCTGGACATGGCTGTGGTTTTTGCTGCCCAGCGCTCCAGAATATACTTCTATCCATTTCCATTTCTTCCAGTCTTCTTTTCCATTCCTCTTGATATTTTCCCACTAAGCTCTCTTCTGCTTACATGAGCCAGCAACAATTTATATTACTTGCAATCAAAAAACCTGACTTACATAGAAGGTTAAACCAAAAGCAAAGAAAAACAGTGTGGACCACCTTCAGGCATAAGAGACAGTATGTAGGCTGGTTTCCAAACCCAAGCGGGTTCGGACAGTATGTAGGTTGGTTTCCAAACCCCTAGACCAGTTAGGGAACCACACTATTCTTTAAAGATAGTAGAGACTAGTCACTAAAGCAAGGTTCTGACCTTCATACAGATCTGATTTTGACTTCTGACACTGCATGTACTGTACTTGAGCAAGTTCCTTTAACCTCTCTGAAACTCAGTTTCTTCACCCATCAAATGGGTTAACTCTAATGACTACATGAGAAAATGTGTGTTAAGCACTTCTCTCCAGAGATAGCAATAAAGAGTGCTCAATAAATGTTGGCTAATTTGGGTTTTTTATCATCATCTGTCAACTGAGGAATAATAATACCCACACTCACTCGCCGAGTTATTTTCAGGACGAAGTATGTGAGACAATACTTTGAAATATAGAAAGAGTCCACAAATATGAAACCGGAAAAAACAGACAAGCTGCTCTCCGGCTCACGCACAGAACTGAACTGGTTCATACAGCAAGGCAATGCTGGCCCAGCGTTTCCTCTGGTAAGGGATGTTCAGCAAGTAGTCGGAGGTTTTCATGTTCCAACAGAGGTGGGAAAAGGGAAATTACCCTGGAACAAAGAGACCTATTTTAGGAAAGCCTCTCTTTAAAATTAGTTGTTGATGATATATTTTAGACATTCAAACAAGGAATAATTTAATGAAAACCAACATGCCCATCACTCCGCTTAAGAAACAAAACCTTGCTAATAGCGATGAAATCCTTTGTGTAGCTTTTCCTATCGCATTCCCTCCCCTGTCCCCTAATTTTTCTACATATGCATTCATCCCTCAACTATACGTAACTATATACACATAGCTATATAATTCTTCTTGCAAATTTTAACATTATAAAATAAATGGTGCTGGTATACCGCATGGATTCTCAGGCAACTTGCTTTTTTTCCCTCTCTCTCAACATTATGTTTTTTGTGGGTTTTTAAAATTTTACTGTAGTTGATTTACAATAGTGTTAATTTCTGCTGTACAGCAAAGTGACTCAGTTATACACATATACACATTCTTTTTCATATTCTTTTCCACTATGGTTTATCACAAGATATTGAATGTAGTTCCCTGCGCTATAGAGTAGGACCCTGCTGCTTATCCATTCTGTATATAATAGTTTGCATCTGCTAATCCCAAACTCCCAAGCCTTCCCTCCCCACACCCCTTCCACCTTGGCAACCACAAGTCTGTTCTTTCTCAACATTTTGTTTCTGAGATACAACCTGTGTTGTGTATGGTTTTGTTCAGTTCTGAATAGTATGATTTCATAGGAATGTGTCATCATGATGGTGATGGACATTTATTAGATCACTTCCGGTTCCAACACTTTCTCATCCGACTCCTTTATGCCTCAGCTCCAGAATACCTCCAGGCTAGTCGTTCTCAAACTTGAGAGTCCACCAGCATCACCTGGAGGGCTTCTTAAAACAAAGGTTGCTGGGTCCCTCTCCCAGAGTTTCTGATTCAGTAAATCTGAGAAGAGATTCAAGAATTGAGACCATATTCAAGCCCCTGGGTCCCTGTCCCTTGACGTAAAAGGCTTTTGCTTTAGTCTCCGGGGCCTCCCTTGAGTCTCAAAAGGCTGACTCAAGAGTTAAACGATTAGGAATGTGAAGATGTAGAAACGAAGACTAGCTATTGAGTGGGGAAACTGGTACCAATTTAGACTATAAACCTGCCACATGGCAGAATCACCAAACTCCCAGTTCCCTGAAAGACACAGATACAGGCCTGACACACAGTCCTGAGTCGTTTTTACAGGAAGCCGACCCCCTCCAGATGGAAACTGCTGACCACAAGAACGCAGATCCTAGACTGAAGGCTGATGATGCTTGAAACTTCACCTTGATTCCCCAAATCCCAGTACTATGCATGCACTAACCATGCACCCTGCAGCCCCCTCCCTCCCACTGCCTTTAAAACCCCTTCCCTGGGCTTCCCTGGTGGCGCAGTGGTTGAGAGTCCGCCTGCCGATGCAGGGGACACGGGTTCGTGCCCTGGTCTGGGAAGATCCCACATGCCGCGGAGCAGCTGGGCCCGTGAGCCATGGCCACTGAGCCTGCGCGTCCGGAGCCTGTGCTCCGCAACGGGAGAAGCCACAACAGTGAGAGGCCCGCGTACCGCAAAAAAAAACAAAAAAACAAAAGAAAACCCCCTCCCTGAAAGCCAACGGGGAGTTCAGGTCTTTTGAGCATGAGCTACCTGTTCTCCTTGCTCGGCGCCCTGCTATAAACACTGCACTTTCCTTCACCACAACCTGACGTCAGTAGATCGGCTTTACCACGTGCAGGCGAGCAGACCCAAATTTGGTTTGGTAACAAAATGTGCACTTTTAACAAGTTTCCAGGTGATGGGGGTTTTGCTGCTCCCTGGGGCCACACTTTGAGAACCATCCCTCCAGGTTATATTTAAGAGGGGAAGTGGCAGGACTTAGAACACAAACACCTTCAGCTTTGCTAGATATCGCCAAGTCGTTTTCTAAAGCAGTTGAATCGACTATATATGGGCATTCCCCACTCTCCAAATTCTCATGGACCCTGAGAAAATACCTTTATCATTTTTTTCAAAGTCGCCAATTAGTATTTCCCGCCAGGCAGAAAGCTGCTCATGTTGTATTAGTTCCATCAGACCTACCACACGACACACACCGCAAAGTTGGTTATAAATGGGTGAATGCTTGGCAAAGCCTCCAAGTTCACCTGGCAGCATCCTTAATCCCAGGGTAGAGAAGACTCCAGTCTTCGAGGCAAGAACTCAAACACCTTCTATGACAGGGACATGCTTGGTGACTCTAGTTACTAATTTCCTTGGATTTCAAATTCTGCCTTTTCATCCAATTGTCCTCTGTGTATAACCAAAATGGAGCTCATGCTGGCCAAGTCCCAGCTATCCTTTGGGGTTCATATTACATGAGCGCTCGGCGGGGGCGGGGGGGGGTCTGTCATCAGGGGAGAGGTAGAAACCCTCATATGTACTGAGTTTCCACCACATGTCAGACACTTGATCTCATTTAATTTCCATAGAAGTCTATGTTGCAGGCCTCATTATCTCCAATGCATATAGTTGTAGTAATAATAGTAATAACATCAGCTAAAGGTATTGAGTGCTTCCTGTGTATAAGGCACTGTCTAAGCTCCTTGTATGGATCAATTCATTTAATCCTCACCACAGTCCATGGTATGATGAGCAATGGTTTAGAGCAATTAAATAATTTGATCCCAGCTGCATCCCCAGTCAATGAAGTCCTAATCTGTTTGACTCCAAGATCACTGTTCCTTCCTGTTTTACCATCAGTATCAGTCACTTCACTTGTTCACACACAAAATGGAATCCCAAGTTTGGGGAGATGCAATCTCAGCTTTGTTTCTATCAGTTCAGCTGGAATGAGTCCCAAGGATTCCCAAGCCATTGAGGAGAAACACACAAAGACTTACATGAACAACTCTTTTTTTTCCCCCAAAGGAAACTAGCTAGATTCAGTGGACCGAAACTCCAACTGGAAAGCTTTTAAGGAGGGTGGAAAATAAACATGAAATTTAATTTGAAAATATATTTACTGCCACCCCTCTGTCAATCAGATGTCTCCCTGGCATTTGCCCATGTCTAATAGCCGTGAACTTCAGCTGAAGGAAGGCTTTCTGTTACTGATCAAAATTATTGTATCACAGACCATTCACATTCAGAAGCCGTTGCCTTTCCTGTATCTTATTTTTTGTTTGGGGAAATATTGAGAGAGTCTTTGCTACAGACTGTGCTACCAGACAAGATGAATGATCATCAAAATACAGTCAGTGAAATTTAAAAATATGGATAAAGAAATTAATATCCTTTCTAAGGTAATCAGTACTTTTTGTTTGACAAAGAAATTGCCCAGTGTTTATGGTTTATGCAAATAATATATGTTAATGTCAAAGCTGCAGAGTATATAGCTTTGCATGTGAGTGTTTGTGGAAAATACCTGCCAATACATTCTAAACCTTACCCTCATATAAACACGACGATTTCATAAATATACAGCACCTTGTTCTTAAAAACATTGATTATAATTTTATGCAATGCAAATCCCATTAGAATAAATTATTTTTTGCTAAAATGGCGAAGTCAGCAAAATTACAGGGAAATATAAAGTCCCTGCCATTGTGTGCTTTTCGATCACATCAAGATGAGCCCAATACCATGTTGAATAGAAGTAGTGAGAGAAACAAAGAACCCAATCAAAAAATGGGCAGAAGACCTTAATAGACATGTCTCCAAAGAAGACATGCAGACGGCCAGCAGGCACATGAAAAGATGCTCAACATCACTAATTCCGAGAGAAATGCAAATCAAAACTACAACGAGGTACCACCTCACACCGGTCAGAATGGCCATCATTAAAAAGTCTACAAATAACAAATGCTGGAGAGCATGTGGAGAAAAGGGAACCCTCCTACACTGTTGGTGGGAATGTAAGTTGGTGCAGCCACTATGGGAAACAGTATGGAAGTTCCTCAGAAAACTAAAAATAGAATTACCATATGATCCAGCAATCCCACTCCTGGGCATATACCTGGACAAAACTAATTCAAAAACATAATGCACCCCTATGTTCACAACAGCACTATTCACAATAGCCAAAACACGGAAACAACCTAAATGTCCATCGACAGAGGAATGGATAAAGAAGGTGTGGTAGATATACAATGGAATACTACTCAGCCGTAAAAAAGAATGAAATAATGCCATGTGCAGCAACATGGATGGACCTAAAGATTATCATACTAAGTGAAGTAAGTCAGACAGAGAAAGACAAATACCATATGGTATCACTTATATGTGGAATCTAAACTATGGCACAAATGAACCTATCTATGAAACAGAAACAGACTCACAGATATAGAGATCAGACTTGTGGTTGTCAAGGGGGATGGGGGGAGGAAGCGGGATGGACTGGGAGTTTGGGGTTGGTAGCTGCAAACTATTACATGTAGAATGGATAAACAACAAGGTCCTATTGACAGCACAGGGAACTATATCCAATGTCCTGGGATAAACCATAATGGAAAAGAATATGTAAAAAAAGAATGTCTCTATGTGTGTAACTGAGTTACTTTGCTGTACAGCAGAGATTGGCACAGCATTGTAAATCAACTCTACTTCAATTAAAAATTTTTTTAATTTCACTGACAATTAACAGTAAGTTTAAAAGACAGAAAAACCTTTAAAGGGATTTGAGGAACTGCAGTTTATTCCGTAACTGTCAGTACATGTTCTGGACTCCCCATCTCTACCTGAATGATATCTGCGTCTGTCCTAGACACCTGTGGGGTGGAATCAGGGCACAGATGACAGTCACTCCCCGCTTACTGCTTGAATGGAGGGCACACAAGCTCTGAGACTGTTGCGAGGCTGACCCCATGCTTACTTGACCAGAAGAAAGCCAGTCTGTAGGGCTGTGTGGCTCTGAGTGGCTCCAAGAAAGAGGCTGAGAGAGTAGCTACCTTGGATCCCAGTGGCGTTCTGATTCTCGGTTCTCATCGCTCGTTCCTGCTGAGTTTCCAATTTCTGACTCTAGCCTCCTGAGAGGTCTGGCTCTATTTCGTATTAAGTCCCATGTTATACCTTTGAATCCTTATAATAAATCTCCCTTTCATTTTTCCTTAGCCTGGTTTGAATGATCTCCTGTTACTTGCAAATGAAAGGCATCAACAACAGATGCAGCTTTCACGAAGGTGGGAGCTAAAACCGCGGATCATCACTGCCCTGAAGGGCGCGTATTCTGGAAGGCTTGAAAAGGGCAAGCATGTCTACGCTTTACAAAGAGATAAATGGCTCAGAGAAATTATATATCATGGAAGTATTAAAATCACCTCTGAAATCACTAACATAATCACCCCACTCTACAACCACAGCTTCCTGATCCCTCCAACTTGCCTATTCAACCGCTCCCTTCATGACCCCCTTGGCGTCACCAAGACACTTTGTCACGGCTCCACTACTCTTTTCCTTTTCTTTCTGTGTCCTCCCCACACCTTCGTTTCCCTCTCTGGTTTCACGGTCCTTGGTCCTTATTTCTACAATTTCCTTGATAATATCCTTGCCCTTTTGCATTTCCCTACACTCACCAGGACAAAAATCCCAGCCCCAAATGAACTATATCCTCCCCTTTTCCATGTGTTATGGGCTGAATTGTGTTTCCCAAAAAATTCATGTTGAAATCTTAAACCTCAGCACTTCAGAATGTGACTGTATTTGGAGATACGGTCTTTAGAGAGGTAAGTAAAGTGAGACCATTGGGGTGGGTCCAATCTAATACGAAGAGTTAGGGGAATTCCCTGATGGTCCAGTGGTTAGAATTCTGCGCTCTCACTGCCGAGGGCACGGGTTTAATACCTGGTTGGGGAACTAAGATCCCGCAAGTCACGTGGCATGGCCAAAAAAAAAAGAAGAGTTAGGACACAGACACACACAAAAGAAAGACTACGTGAAAACAGAGAGGATGTTCATCTATAAGCCAAGAAGAGAGACCCTCAGAAAAAACAACCCTGCCAGCACCTTGACCTTGGACTTCTAGCCTCCAAGACTATGAGAAATAAATGTCTGTCACTTAAGCCAACCAGTCTATGGTACTTTGTTATGGCAGCCCTGGCAAACTAATACATGATGCAGGCCCCTGAGCATCTGAGAGTTGCTGGAGAAAACTACACACCTGGTCAGGATGCTTTCATTATAAAGTTATGATCATTGCCAGCCCTAACTGGACCCTTGGCAGTGCCCAGGAATCCTGCTACAGTTCTCTCTGAGCAACTTACGTGTCCTATCCTTAATGACTATTTCTAATTTTTTCCAATCTCCTCAAATCTCCAAATGTCCCCCACTACACTTCCCATCCCTCTCAAGGATGACCTTAACTCCTACTGCACACTACAAGAAGAGCCATCAGAAGCAAAAGCCTCCAACTCTCTGTCCATACACCTACCATCCTATCTACAACCTGCTTCACTCACGCTCTGGTTCCCATTGCCCCGCACCCCAGCCTTCTTAGAATCTTCTCTGTTTTCAATCTTTCTACCTCAACTAGCTTCTTTCCATCAGTATGTAAAAAGTGCTCAAGTTTCTCCCAGGTTATTTCAGTCTCCCTGACTATAAGATGAACATAATTACAGCTACCTTAAATGGCTGCTATGCAAGTGTCTAGCACATGCCTGGAACACCACAGACACATACGATCCTACTTACATTTCCATCAGGATGTCAATGTCTCTGTCTCTCTGTCTCTGTTTCTCTCTGTCTCTCTCTCTCTCTCTCTATATATATATATGTATCTAGATTTATATTTTACATTTATATAAATATATATAAATATTTACTATAATATATATTATATGAAAACTGTATGGCATAGATTTTGCATATAAGGAAGAAGAAATACTTTTCTTTTCCCAGTAGATATTTAAAGTTTAAAAATAATTATTTTCATCTCTCAACTCTGACACACTGATTTAGACTGTGCTTGATGAGACCCCCGGAGAATAAAATACGTTCTGTGTCACATGAAGAGGCCAGAACATGTTGTTCAGGACAAAACCAGTGAGGCTGCTGGCACTGCTTCTGGTGATTTACATGCAGAAGTTGACACTATAAAGAAAACGCTGCCTTGGTTAAAATAAAGTACAGGTCCTTTTCCAGACAACACAGAAGGAGCACAGGGACAAAGGATGGGGGAAGTGCTGCTCTGGGACAGTCACGCTGGGGAGGATAAACTCTGGAGTGTAAGCATGGAATCTCTGTTACCACTGCTGCTCTGGCAGGGAACCACTAGTCCCCCAGCCTGGATATCTTCACCATGGAAATGACCTTTGAGCCCCTGGCCATCACCATCACAAGAAACAAGGGGACCAGCATATACAGTTGTCACTACCGATGCTCTCCTCCTTGCCACTGGACAAGAAGCACCACGTGCCCCGTGTCACGCATCAGTACTGCTCTGACTCGGCCAGCTCAGTCCACTCCCTTCACCCTGAGGCCAGCATGCCCTGATGCCCGAGGAGGAAGAAGAACCACTGGTGCCTTCCGAGTAGTTACTGGCCAACTGTGTGTTCAAGAATCTGGTGGTCACTGCACGCACAAGTTCTGTAGGAGATGTTCTTTGAAGTCAGAGCTATGTCTCAGGAAAACACCAGGCTGATGGTGGTGATGCAGTGACCAGCAGACTGAGGGGCTCTTCATCCACTGTGGGCATGTCTGCAGAGCTGTGGAGGGTGGGCCTGTGTCAGTGCTCCCTCACTGTCAAGCTGGCAGTGTCCCACATCTGGCTCTACTTGGGGGCCATGGATAGGACATGGGAAGATGGGATTTGCTCACAGAGTCTCCAGGCCAGGCCTCGGCTCTCCCTGGAAGTGTCCTGAGTCTGTCTGAGCCAGACCACTTCATTAACAGGCCTCTCTGTTATTGTGTTTGTCATGCAGGGATGTGTGGTTGAGCCAGTGTGCTCCCAGCCCCGGACTCAGTGAGTTTCACTCTCCACTCAGTCCTGTTTCTCCAGGGCTGCCAAGACAACACCAGGCCACCCACACTCTGTTGCCAGATACAGTGCCAGCTCCACCCACCCTTGTTCCCTCCTAGATGTACTGCAGACCACTCTAGTCAGGTCTTCTATTGTTTTCTAGACTGTATAGAAATTTGATTACTTTTGGATTTTTTTTCTCACACACACACACACACACACACACACTGTATTTTATTTTTTATTTTCTGATTTAAATAAAAACTGAAAAGGCAAAAATATGTAAATATATAAAGAATAGTGGCCTTAGAGGAGATTTCCGGCAAGTCTTATAAATCCAATATATAATTAATCATCCCAAATGATTAAAGGAAAATTAAGACTGGGAAGAGTTGTGTAATGAGATTCACACCTCATTCCTGAATTTCCTTTTACCTGTGGCCCTTCTTGCTTTTGGACAGATAACAGTCATTGTCAAGGGGTGGCTAAACAGACAGAAGCACAGAGTCCTTCTCTTGCTTTTGTCTTTGAAAAATGTAGACCTTTGAATTTCAGAAACCTAAGCCCTGAGGGAAATCAGGAAGCAGAAAATACAATGTGTAAGTGCATCCTGTGAATAGAAAGAAATCCCTGGGCTAAAAGAATCAAGGGCACAAATATGACCATTGGTACCAATTTCTAGGAATCCTTTTTCAGCAAAGCAGGGACAGGACTAAATGTCAAGAAGAAATTGGGGCCTGAATTGCAAGTCTCTTCCTGAGAAAGCAGCTTATTGTTATGAAAATGAGAGCAAGAACCCAGAGGAACACCACCAGCCCCACTACCCCTCCCGCATATGGAAGAACAAGCGTTGAGATACAGACACACGGTGGGGGGACTAGAGGAATCTCTCTAGCCCAGTGGTTCACAGCAGGGGATGACTTTGACCCTGAGGGAACACTTGGCAATATCTGGAGACACATCTGGTGTCATAAGTGGGAGGGAGGTGTTGCTACTGGCATCTATTAGGTAGAGGCTAGAGACGCTGCCAATGACCCAGCGATGCACAGGACAGCCGCCAACAAAGAGCAGTCTGAACCGAGATGTCAGTGGTGAAACTGTTGAGTAGAATCAGCTACTTAACTGCAGGACCCAATGCAAAGTGAAAATGTAGGTCCACACGTTCAAAAATGTCCAAGTGGTGATGGCAGAGCGTTAAACCAAGCACAGTTCTTTCTAAGCATGTGGACCTGAGAAACTACACAGATTGCACATCCATGAAGCCATTCCTGCTGCTGAGAAGCCTGTGCAGGTAGCCCTTTTATCATCCAAGGGCCATGAGGCCATCCCCCTAAAAGGAAGTCTGGGAGTGGCTGGGCTTCCCTGGGACTGTCCTCTGACCTGCAGAAGCTCCAAGGAAGAGACCAGACGTAGACATATCATGTACCATGAATACAGGGGAGGACAAAAAACAAGTAGATTTAGGAAGCCAGTCTATGAGGCATCAGACTCATCCAACTAGAGAAGAAATTTCAAATATGCAAAGTTCCCCAACTGTGACTGCAGGAGAACTAAAAGTGTGTTTCTAAAGGCATTGGTCCTGAGGAAATCGTCAGGCAAGAGAGTTATAAAAAAATCAGTAGAGGGCTTCCCTGGCGGCGCAGTGGTTGAGAGTCCGCCTGCCGATGCAGGGGACACAGGTTCGTGCCCCGGTCCGGGAGGATCCCACATGCCGCGGAGCAGCTGGGCCCGTAAGCCATGGCCGCTAAGCCTGTGTGTCCGGAGCCTGTGCTCTGCAACGGGAGAGGCCACAACAGTGAGAGGCACGCGTACCGCAAAAAAAAAAAATCAGTAGAAAAACAAATGTTTCTCTAATTCAGGGGTCCCCAACCTCCAGGCTGTGGACTGCTACTGGTCCTGTTAGGACCTGGGCTGCACGGCAGGAGGTGAGCAGCGGGTGAGTAAGCGAATCTTCACATGCCGTTTCCCATCTCTCCCCACTGCTGGCACTGCCGCCTGAACCATCCATCCCCCATCTGTGGAAGAACGGTCTTCCACAAAACCAGTCCCTGGTGCCAGAAAGATTGGGGACCGCTGCTCTAAGGTACCTAAATTCTTTCATTTGCTAAATAGCAGGACAGGTGTTTGAACCCAGATCTGCCTTCTCCAGATGCAGGAACTTCAACAATAAGCAGGTAGGTCACAGGAGGTCAGTAAGCAATTGTCAGTGGGTCAAACTCAGGGCCGGGACCATCCCTCTCTCTGCACATGACATGACAATCATCACGAGCTGGTGGGATGGGAGAATGATACATTTCTAGGGATCTAAACTTTCAGCAAGAGGAGGAAGATCATTTAAATCCTTCTTACTCAGGACTCCAGGCCAGGATCAGACTCTGTAATGCATGTTGAATCCCTTGCCCTGTCTGTTCTACAAACAGCCAACCCATGGTGTGAATGAAAGACATCTCTCCCGTTAGTAAGAGCCTTCGGGTTATGAATGAGAAACCATTTCCTTCCAGAGCATCCCTGGAGCACGTGTCTAGGGAGGTTGAAATTTCACCTGGGACCGCACCTCTGAGAGATGACTAGATTCCATGGATGAATGACCATAGAATCACCAGCACAAAACAGACGGGACACGCATTTCCACAGGCAGAAGTCAGTCTGATGATCCCATTAGAATTAGGAAGGAATGGACACAAGACTTCCAGGGGCAGAGGGCGGGGAGGATCTGTGATCTCTTAGTGTACTTCATCTTTGGAAAGCTGCCTCTCTGCAGGGCAGACATACATCAGCAGAAACCCTCCAGGCCTTGGTGGGACCATGACCCTTTGTGGTTTGCAGCACCACCCAGGGCAACCCTCAAATGTCATATAAGAGCAAAGGCCGGGACTGCAATGGATTGATGGAGGAAAACTCTGTGTGTGATAACACATTGTGTGTGTGTGTATTTGTGTGTGTGTGTGTGTTATGGTTCTTCCCAGCCTTGCAGAGTTGCAGACTCTGAAGCCCCCACCAATGGATCAACCCTACTGTGTTTCTTCAGCCAAATCCTCCTGGGAAGATGATGGTCTTACCAACAGCTGGGGATTGGGGGACCCTAGGCCAATCCTCTCTGACTTCCTTTCTTCTGCCTCAGTTCCCCTGCCTCTCATGCAGGTGGTGAAGAGTCTGGAGTCCTGTAGGGAACCCCAGTCTGTATGCCCAGTCAGTTCACACCCTGCTTAGTTCTCTGAAGTGACCTTTTCATAGTAAGTTTGACCTCCATCCTCTCTGTCCCTCTCTTTAATCTGTCCCCTCTTCACACACCCCAGCCTGCCAGCACAGGCCTGTCTTCAGGGATCACCACTCCTGAGAACATCTCTGAATGAGAAACACAAAGATAGAAAGTGGGAGTGAAAACAGAAAGAAATCAAGACTTAACTGAACAACCGGACCCAAAATCGGGAGCCTTTACAGTGTCACACGGTGGCTAAATGCAGACACCCAGGGAGTTTCTTTTCCCTCTTGCTTTTATTTTCTAACTTTCTCGTTTCTTTATCGAAGATCTTTACAGCAGCACTGTTTATTCTTATCTCTTGATATATAATAGAACTGACACCTCTCATAGGAAATGGGCATATTCTCTCCTTGGCCAAAATAAATGACATGTAGGCCAAAAAAGATGCTTGCCACCCTAGAGATACTTTGGACTGGTAGAACATTTACTCTGCAATTTCCATGGTCTTTTACAAACATTAAGTCATCGGTCCCTCCCAACACTCTGCTGGATCCACATTTCACTGGTGAAGAGATTTTGGCCAGGAGAAGTCAACTAACTTCCCCAAGATGGCAGTGAGTGCCAAGGCAAGGGTTTTATGACTCCCAGGTTCCAGAAACAGTCTCATAGGAGAAAAATATTAAGTAAATCATATCACAAATGCATAATTATAAACCACAATAAGTAAAACTGGAGCTGTATCTCCAGCAGCAGATGATGAGTCAAATAAATATGGTTCATCCGTATATAATAAGTTACTAGTGTAGGCAATAAAAATGAATATGCATAAATACATTTACTTATTTACAATATGTGCTCTATACGCTGATATATAAAAAGAAAACAGGGTACAGAACAGATTATAAAATACGATCCTTATTTTCTTAGAAGAAAAACAAAAGACATATAGACATGGCCCAGACTTCTAACTGCTATGGCTACTGCCCTTCTTCTGGGTACAGACCATCCTGTTAGCCCATCCTTTAGGACAGGGATGGGAAAACCATAGCCCATGGACCAAATCCACCCTGCTGTCTGTCTTTCCAAATAAAATTTTACTGGAACACACACATCCACTCATTTACATATTGTCTGAGCCTCCTTTTACGCTACAACAGCAGAGTTGTGTAGTTGTAGCAGACACTGTATGACAGCAAAGCCTAAAATATTTATTATCTGGTCCTTTACAGAAACAACTTGCCAACCCCTGTACTAGCCTGCCCAGGAATCTGAGGGTATGCATGTTCTGAAATTATAGTATCTTTAGTCCCATCTAAGTGCCAGTCTTTGTGCAAGCACCCCTCACTTCATTAGCTCAACAGGCCTGTAAGGTAGGTACTGTTATTAACCTCACTTTGTGTAATAGGGCAGAATGAATCTGACTCCATAATGGATCTGTTTCTTTCATTGTAACCTTTATATTCTATTGCTTTTGCTACAAGTTAAGAATGTTGCCTATAGCCTGAAGTACACAGAACAGCCCATTCTCAAGGCTCTGGCCTTTAAAGGTATAACAGTTTTCCATTCATATAACGATAAAAAGTTGCAGAACAGAGAACATTTGTCTTGTTGGAGGTTGTTTACAGGAACATCGTGACCTGACCTACCTGGACAGTTGCAAGAACAAAGGATTCCGGCACCGAGAAGTTTGCAACAACAAACCACACCCCCTCCCCTTTCAGTATAAAAGAAGCTTGAATTCTAACTTGGGGAAGATGGTTCTTTGGGACACGAGTCCACCATCTTCTCAGTCTGCTGGCTTTCCAAATAAAGCTGCTATTCCTTGCCCCAACACCTCATCTCTCGATTCATCAGCCTGTCGTCTGGCGAGCAGCATGACCTTGGACTCAGTAACGTTTGCAGATGAGAAAACTGGGGTGCAGGGAGGGTAAGTAACCTGCCCAAGATCACACTGCTGGTAAAAGAAAGAGCTGAGATTCAAATGGAGCTTTTCACAGGCAAGGACACGCTGACTCCAAAATTAGTGTAAGAGAGACTCATATGCTTCTCCTTACCTCTTGGTTCTAACCTCTGGCTTCATAAATAGAGCCGCTTCTAGCCTTATCTCTGTCCGAAGTCCTGTAATTCTGTCAGTATCTCTAACTCTGGACATAAATGATTAATAATATGAATCAGATCGGACATCAGTAGGAACGCCACGGTGCAGCCAGGGCAAACCACAAGTCTGGACGGATGTCAGAGGTACAGATGGCAATGGTATTGATCACCACTAGAGCAGTCAGCTGTCAAAGGAAGCTTCTGGATGAGGGCCACCACCTGAGCCCTTGATTGTGGAGGATTTTAAAAGCTAGGACAGTGGGGGAAACGCAGTCCAGCGAGAAGGCATAGGGTATGCTAAGAGCAGAGCTGGAAATGGTCTCATGGAATGCTCCCTAACACTGCAGGTACCAAAGCCCGCAGGGCAGTGGAGGAAAGGAAAGGGGAGGGTAGTAAATCGTAAGTACATGTTTAGCCCTTTGGTACCGTCATGAACAAGCATTTACGCAGTGGTATGTATATTATTTTACAATAAATTCCTTTCATTTTAATTTCTCCTTTATCTTACAATTAGGTCACATAGATTTTTAAATTATACGTGTGGATTGGTTACATTATCTATGAATTTCATTTCAGGGGGTCCTACAAAATATTTTTTATAAAAAGGGAACACTGGGTTAAATGGATGTTGAAAACCAATAGCCTAGTACATTCAGGGAATAGTAGGAGTTCCATGAGGCTGAAGCTGGGTGGAGGGTTGGAGATACGAGTTGTAAGAGGATGAGTTGAGTGAGATGGGAAGGAAGCAGATTATGGGAGAACCCTTGGGCACAGAAGCCATTTTACCTTGAAGCTAATGACACTGAAGTTTCAGTTAGCCCCTCACATGCTTGGGGCCAGTCCAAGACCTTGGGAGGAACCCTACAACATATTCAGGTGGTCATGTTTTTTTTTTTTAATTTGAAATATATTTTAATTTCCATTTTGCTTACAGAGGGTCTTCCCCAAAATTGCATATGGAGGGCCCCACAAACTCTGGACAGCTCTGCTTGGGTGGAATTCATGCTTCAACAATGTGGAACACAAGGGTGTGTTTAAGCAAAGAAGTGACAAAACCCCTGGTGCAGAAAAATCACTGGGCACTCTTCTCTCAAGGAGATAAATGTTCTTGCTTCTCATTTCCATTCCAGAGCAGTGAAACAGGCAATGTGGTTCGGATTTGCTCCGTGCACCATCCATATATGGAACTAGACACATCGCTGCATGGTCATGATGGTCCATCCGCCATCATGCTCTCCATCCAGCAAGTCCCGCACATCCGACTGTCCCAGACACATTTCCCTCACGGAACAAATGAACTATTCCTGGGTTGGAGGTAGGAAGACCAGTCCTTGCACCAACCCTAATGAGGACACTTTTTTTTTTTTTTCGGTACACGGGCCTCTCACTGTTGTGGCCTCTCCCGTTATGGAGCACAGCCTCCGGACACGCAGACTCAGCGGCCATGGCTCACGGGCCCAGCTGCTCCGCGGCATGTGGGATCTTCCTGGACCGGGGCACGAACCCACGTCCCCTGCATCAGCAGGCGGACTCTCAACCACTGCGCCACCAGGGAAGCCCCCAGGACACATCTTTATATTCCTCATACCTTCCTGAATTTGTGGCTCCATTGCCTGGGTAAGGCACAACTACACCAGCACTCATTGCAAATATGTTCATTCACTCTACAACCATCCTTTGTACTCTTGCTACATACCAGGTCTTGTGGTAGATGCAAGAAAGATGGGTAACAAGGTGATTCATGTGTAGTTTTTGGAGTCTTTGCACACCACTTACTAGCTAGGTGAATTGTGCATGATGTGATTTCAAATTTATCTTTACCATAAAATGGAAATGATACCGGTGAGCATCTTGTATTTCTGTCTGTCCCACAAGTCTTTCTCTTTCTTGTTTAAGTTTCCACTGTATTTCACAGTTATCTTTTTGAGGTAGAGTTTTCACATGATAAGATGCAGTTCTTAAGTGTTTAGTTTGATGGGTTTGGATAACTGTGTACGTCCAAGTAAACTCCACTGAAAACAAGACATAGAACACTTCCATCACCCCAGGAAGTCCCTTTAGGCCCCTTTCAGATCAATCCTCCCCCACCCTGAAACAACCACTTCTTATTTCTATGACCGTGGATAAATATTTTCATACATAAGTATCTTTTTTGTGTCTGGCTTCATCTCAACATCATAATTATATATTCACGTTGTCATATATACCAGTTGATTCCCTTATTGTTGTTGTTGAGTGTTATATATTCCATTGCCTCTGTATATCCACAATTTGTCTATTCATTCACCCAATGACGGACATTTGGGTTGTTTCCAGAGTTTGGCTATTGTGAATATAGCTGCTGTGAGCATTGCTGGGCAGGTCTTTTTGTGGCCACATGATTACATTTCTCTTGGGTAAATATCCAGGAGCGGAATTTCTGGGTCATTGGGTAAATGGGTGTTTAACTTTATAAGAAATTAACGAACAATCCTCCAAAATGGTTGTAACATTTGATACTTCCCCCAGCAAGCGACATAATGTTCCTGCAGCCTCTCCACATCCTAACTCTTGCTTTTGCCAATTCTGGTTTTTCTTTTGTTTGTTTTTACCATTCTAGTGGTTGTAAAATGGTATCTCATTGTGGTTGGAATTTGTATTCCTTGTTGACATGATAATGAACACCCTTTCCATCCACTTATTGGCTATTTGTGTATCTTCTTTTACGAAGTGTATGTTCAAGGCTTTTGCTCATTTTAAGGTGCTTGTGGATTTGTATTGTAAAATTCGTAGGCACTGTGTATATGTTCTGGACATGGGTTCTCTGTCAGATAGCCGTACTGTGAATAATGTTTATCCAGTCTGTGGGCTGAACCATAAATGAAACCACACCTACCACCAGGAATTTTCAGTGATATGAACCAACAGAATCCTCTTTTTTAAAGTTCAATTAAATTGAATCTCTGGACTCTGTCCTTTTCAAGTGGGAGTCTTGTTTGACACATTGAGAAATACCTACCTCACAGAGCAGATGTGAGGATCAGATGAGATTGAATGTGATAATACGTGGAAAGTCTTTAACACAGGATCCACCCATAATAAACTGTTTCTGTTGGTTCTACTAACATAAAAACAGCCCTTTCTATTATCAAGAAAATAGTATTTCTATAGGAGAGGAGAGGCAAGAAAAAACTATGAGGATTTATGGTACAATCTCATGACTGAATATAGAAAGGCATGTTAAATAAACTTTCCAACAAAAGACTGGAAGATTATTAGGCAATAGTAAAACTTGGAAAGGAAGATGGCAGAGGGGATGCAGTTTCTAGGCAAAAGGAAGGGTATGAAAAAGTTCAATGGGATGCAAATACCTGTGGCATTTAGGCAAGGCTGCAGTGTACAGGTTGAGACATGATGGGAAATGAGGTTAGGGATGTAGGTGAGGTCAGATTATTGAGGGTCTTTGCTACACAGTGTTTGTTCTTTGTCCTACAGACCTAGTTTCTCAAAATGCATCCTCAAAGCAGCAATATCAGCACCAACATTATCTGGGAGCTTATTACTATTGATCAAATCAAAATCTGAATTTTAAACACACTCCATGTGATTCATATTCAAATAAAGTCTCTAGAGCACTGCTATAGACCAGGGGTCCCCAACGCCCGGGCCGCGGACCAGTACCAGTCCGTGGCCTATGAGGAACCGGGCCACACAGCAGGAGGTGAGCAGTGGGCGAGCCAGCAAAGCTTTATCTGCCGCTCCACATCATTCCCCATCGCTTGCATTACTGCCTGACCCATTGCTGGCTCGCATTACCACCTGACCCATCGCTCTCATTACTGCCTGACCCATCACTCGCGTTGCCGCCTGAACCATCACTCACACCACCACCTGACCCATCGCTCTCATTACCGCCTGACCCATCGCTGGCTGGCATTACCACCTGACCCATCGCTGGCTGGCGTTACCGCCTGAACTATCCCCACCCCCACCCCACCCCCGTCCGGGGAAAAACTGTCTTCCAGGAAACCGGTCCCTGGTGCCAAAAAAGTTGGGGACCGCTGCTACAGACAAGGAGAGTCACCTGAAGATCTGAGCAGGAGAGCGATTTGATCAGATTTACGGGTTAGGAATTTGGAGGCAACACGGAGAATAGTCTGGAGGAGGTTAGACCACAGACAGGAAGATCACTTAAGAGTCCACTGCTGTTAGATCTCACCAGACCTCAAGAGTTGGTGTCATCTGTGAGTAAAACACTTTCAGAGCTCAACTTATACTGAAGGTATCCCTATAATATTGTTCTAAGAACTTCCTGGAGACATTTACTAATATTACTAAATCCTACTAATAATCATCATCATTATAATATCAAGAGTTATCTGACACGTAATGAATAATCCCAGGCACTACAAAGGGTACCCCTGCATATTATTTCTAATCTTCATAACAACTTTGAAATACTGGCAACTACAACAGACACGTATTTGTCTGCCTCCTCTGCATCCATTTCCCATTTAGATCCAGGAAAGACCCTTATTTTCAGCCAAGTGGTTTGACTGGGATTGACAGCACCCTCAGTTCCTCCTTAATAGTCTTGGTGACTGGTTCAGGGAAGGTCATGTGATCCAGTGAAAGCCAATGAGAAGCAAGAAAAATGTCTGGGGTCATTATAAGGAAGAAGTTCCTGTAGGAGCTGCCCAAGGAGATGTTCACCCTTTCTATGTAAACTGTGATGGGAAGGTGAGAACCTGAGACGTTATTTCTGCTACTATGAGGGAAGCCACTCTAAGGATACAACTGCCACTGAAGACCAAAATTACAGAGAATCACAAAAAATAATAGCTACATTCCCTGATGAGGAAATGAAGCTCTGACTAGATCAAGCCACACCTGGAATGAGTTACTTCCAAAATTTTCCATTAAAGAAACCAATTTTTGTTGTTACTTAAGCCAGCAGTTCCGTCATTGTCACCAACTGTTTCCCAATTGACAGAGTGCCGTCTTTTTCATTTTCCAACTAAGAATCTGAGAATTAAAGAAGCTAAATTATGTGTTTGACCACACAGTGGATATTTAAAATCAAATCTGTCTCACCCAAAGTCCATGCTCCTTCAGCTAAGTTTTGATCCTTCTCAAACGTAATTTTTAAATCAACATTAAAAAACATAAATGAGGAATAAGATTTAATTGAAAACTATATGCTGCATAATTTGTACAACCAAGGGGGGGAAAAATCACAGCTTGAGAAAGTGAAACATTTTCCATCGTTCACTTATGTACTTATTTAATTTTAACTTGCTAAGTCATTCAGGCAATATCTGCTGAAAGCCTTTATTACATGTGGACACTGTATCAGAAACATAAAAATGCATAAGAGAATGATCCTGAGTGTGTACTCTCCAAACAACAAAGCCCCAAAAAAAGAAAAGAAAAAGATAGTTTTTTTTAAAAGGAGAAACAGATAAATCCGCAGTTAGGGTTGGAGGCATGAACACCCCAATCTCCGCAAATGATAGAACTACTAGACAGAATATCAGCAAAGGAACAGAAGTTCTGAACACAATTAGTCAACAGCATCTAGCGGACACATACGGAACATTCCATCCAACAAAGCAGAATATATATATTTTTTCAATCACCACAAAGCATTCAGCAAGAGAGAGCATCCTCTGAGGTATAAACTATATCTCAAGAAATTTTAATGAATTGAAATCATACGAAGAATTTTCTTTGACCACAGTGGAACCAAACTAAAAAGCGATAATAGAAAGACAACAGGTAAAATCTCTGAACACTTGGAAAATGAACACCATGCTTCTAAAAACAAAAAATTTATGAGTCCAAGGGAAAGTCTCCAAGGAAATAAAAATTACTTATAACTAATAAAAATGAAAATACAAAATATTTGGGATGCAGCTAATGCAGAGCTGTCAGCAAAATCTATAGCATTAAATGCTTACTTCAGAGAAAAGGAAAAACAGCAAATCAAAAAGCTAAGCTTCTCAGAGCACAGGGAGGTCAGCTCGGTGCTTTGTGACGACCTAGAGGGGTGGGATAGGGAGGATGGGAGGGAGGCTCAAGAGGGAGGGGATATGGGGATACATGTATACGTATAGCTGATTCACTTTGCTGTACAACAGAAACTAGCACAACATTGTAAATAAAGATATTTTAAAAATAAAATAAAAAACCCGAAAAAAGTTTAAAAAATAAAATTTAATTTAAAAAAAGCTAAGCTTCTACCTCAAGAAACTAGAGAAAGAACAAAATAAACCCAAAGCAAGCAGAAGAAAGCAATGATAAAGAGCAAAAATCAACAAAATTGAAAATAAGAAAACATGGAGAAATCAATAAAATGAAAAACTGCTTCCTTGAAAAAAATCAATAATATTGGTAAAACTCAAGAAAAACTGGTGAAAATAAAAACAGCAAAGCCAAAATTCACCAATATCACAAATGAAACAGGGGATACCACTACAGATCTTACAAACATGAAAAAAATAATAAGGAACAACCATGTACAACTTTACATTCATAAACTTATCAACTTAGAAGAAATGGACAATTCCTCAAAAACCACAAGCTACTAAAATCAGTGAAGATGAAACAGAAAGTTTGAATAGTCCTATGACCATTGAAGAAATTGAATTCATATTTTTAACACTACTGAAAAAGAAAATCTCCAGACCTAGGTGGTTTTACTGGAAAATTCTACCAAACATTTCAAGAATAAACACCAACTGTACATAATCTCTTCTCAAAAATAGTAGAAGAGGGACCACTTTTCAAATCACTTCATGAAACCGGTATTATTTTGTTTAAAAAAAAGAGACAAAGGCAATACCAAAAAGAAAAATACAGATCAATATTTCTCATGAACTTAGATGCAAAAACCTTTTAAAAATATTAGCTAATTCAACAATGTATAAAAAGAATTATACACCATGACCAAGTGCGAATTACTTCAGGTGTGTAAGGGAAATTGAACAGCATCCCATAAGGGCTCTCTTAGGATAGGAAGCCCCAGTCAGTATCCAGTAAGTAGCATCACGAAAGGAGCCTGATTCAGTCACACCGCTTTGCTACCCAGAAACCAAACAGACACAGGCACCAGAGTTTTAACAAACAGAGAAGTTGCTGACTGGACTGGCTTGGTCCCCAAAGGCCCTTTGCATCCTACCTGAGGCTGTGGTCTCCTTGATCTTCTAATGCCAACCTAGGTCATCCTCTTCTCCAGCTTGAGAAAATACTGTAATGACAATAATAGTAACTAACAATTATTAAGTGCTAGTGGCAAGCGTTAGCCAATGAAAGAAGCTCATTAAACACTATTTCACTTCATCATTCATGTTACGTGATCAAAGGACCCCAGAGGACATAAGGGCAAACAGAATAAAACCCTAGAAAAATGCTGTGCGATTCTGGGGCAAGTAACAAGCTGGAACATGACTGTCCACATTCAAGGATAAATTTAAAAGAGAACGAACACCACCTCCACCACCACAAGAGGCTTGTGGAAAGAACGTGGAACTTTGAAGGAGGATTTAAACATAACATACAACAAGCAGAGGAGGATCATATTTTCAAGAAAAACTGCTCGGGAAATTTTAGATACCATCTGCTTTTCACTCTCAAGGAAATCATAGAAAACACAGACCCTGTAAAATAAGAGGAAATAATAAGGCAAGTTACTGCGGGAAAAATAAAAGAGACGCTGATAGAGTTAGGGAATTAATTCAAGGAAAGAAATAACAGTTCACAGAACTAAAACATTAAAGGGGCTAAACAGCTGAATTGACACTCCAGGAAATTTCAACACCTTGTTGAGCAAAACAAATTGAAGAAGCTCTTTCTGAATGCACAAGAAAAAGGAAAGGAGATAAAATTAATTAGAAATGACTCTTATAGTGGTTCCTGTAAATATGTTGATGACGGTGAGACAAAATACAAACTCAAAACCCTGAGGAAGAACATAGGACCAATGGGATAGAAGCTATATGACCACAGCCAGGGTGATCACAGTTGGTCCTCACTTCCTACAGATGAGGCAGACCTTTTATAAGCTGCATTCTGCAGATGAGCAAACTGAGGCCTTAATAAGCTAGGTACCTGCTCAGGGTTACAAAGCCTGGGAACAGAGCTGGAATTCACACCCAGAAGCTAGTCTGCGTCTAGAGGGAGGGGTGAGCAGGGGGGGACAAAGAGACAGAGAAGAGAAAGCGGGGGCACAAACAGAAGGAAGCTACAACCTACAAAAGGGAAGAGTTCATTTACGAACCAAAGAAAAAAGTGAAAATACAACCACATCTGGATACACCGCGATACGGCGCAAATTGGTTCCGGGACCCCTACCGATACACAGCGCAGCAAATACAAGTTTTGCTTTTCAGAACTTTTTGGATCCCCCATCCACTCACCCACCCAATGTTTCCCCATCTGAGGATGTGGACGCCTCGGATGAGGAGGGCCAACTGTATGCAGTTCTGATGAAAACCTGTTGCAACCAGGCGACTGTACATTCGGGTAAGTTGAAACTCCCTGTGAAAGCAACAAAAAAGAAACTCTCTTGACAGAAATTGACCGAGAAAATGAAGCCCTCACTGATGACCTTTCATGAAAGAAAAGAAAGTCGATAAGAAAACTCAATAAAATGAGGAATGAATTAAAAAATAAAAATAAAAACCTCCCTTGTGAGGAAGGCGCGTCATAAAAGCACCAAAGTCATGAACTGCGTGCTGAAAAATCTGCACATAAAATTCTCGTGACCCCCAGCACCTAGCACAGTGCATCACCTGGGAAAGATTAAGTGCTTGAGAAACAGGAGCTCCATCATATTCAGTGATGACAGGAAGGCGGAATTCTCATTAAAGTCAAGAACAGGAAAAGGAAATTGTCTCAGTTTTTCTTTTAACATCATTCTAGAAATCGTTGGCAATGTGAAAATATAAGACGAAGCAATACTGGATAAATTTTGGAAAGGAAGAGGTAACTGTAAGATTATTTGTGGATCATACATACCACTAAGAAATCCAGATTCCACTAAACTTATTACAGTTGTTCAGTAGGGGGTCCAGGATACATATCATTAAATTATTATATGTTTATATATTAAATTATGCATATAATTTAAAATCTTCTAGCTTCCCCAGACGGCAATAATATCTAGTCAAAAAACATAATACCCGATTACCGCATTTACAATAGCAACAAAAAATGTAAAACACCTTGAAATAATTTTGTAGAAAAATGCACACAATTCAGATGAAAAATATTTACCCTTTGATGGAGAATATAAAGCTAACAGAATACACTGTTATATAAGCCAAGTTCTTAGATAGGACAACTCAATACTGTATCAACTGATTTTAAGTTCTTACACATTGACCTACAAATTTAATATCACTGAATAAAATCCCAAAGTGATTTTATTTGGAACTTCACAACATTATTCTAAAATTTATCAGCAAGCATAAAAAGATCAGAATAGTCCAAAAAATACTGCAAAAGAATGAGAAGGGGGAAAGTTGCAGTTTTAGAGAATAAAATATACAGTGACAACTTAAAAAAATTGTTCCTGAGACCATAACAGAGGTAGATCAATGGAATATAATTTTTAAAAAAGAAAAGAAAATGACCCAAATATATATGTTTAGTGCACCCTAAAGATATCTCAGATATGTAGGAAAAGAACAATGTTTTCAAGAAATATACTTAGATAAAAGACAGGCTTAAACCACACCTCAAGGTTTTACACCAAGATAATTTGTAAATGAATGAAAAATTGAAAAATAAAATAATAATAAACTGAAGAAAATCAAAGTGAATATACCCGTCATCCTTCCCTGCTTTGTTTTTCTCCATAGCACTCATCAGTTTCTAAAACATTATATCAGTTCTTTATTATTTCGTTTACTGTCTAGAATACAAGCTCCAAGAGGGCAAGATTTTTAACTATCTATCCCCAGTGCCTTGGAAAGCTTCTAGTATGTAGTAGCTGAGCAAAAAATGTATGACAAACAAATAATATCAGAAAAAATAAATGAACAAATAATATCAGATTATGAAAAGTACATGAAGGAAAAGAAATACGCATAAAAGGCAAATTAAATTTTTCTCTTCATCAAAAAAGGCAAATAAGGGCTCCTCTGACGGTGCAGTGGTTAAGAATCCGCCTGCCAATGCAGAGGACACGGGTTCGAGCCCTGGTCCAGGAAGATGCCGCGGAGCAACTAAGCCCATGCGCCACAACTACTGAGCCTGCACTCTAGAGCCCACGAGCCACAACTACTGAGCCTGCGTACCTACAGCTCATGCTCCACAACAAGAGAAGCCACTGCAATGAGAAGCCCGCACACCACAACAAAGAGTAGCGCCCGCTCGCCGCAACTAGAGAAAAGCCCACATGCAGCAACAAAGACCCAACGCAGCCAAAAATAAAATAATTTTTTTAAAAGGCAAATAATATGATTAACGGGTAAAATATCTCCAACCTTAAAAGCTGTCTATGATTAAATGACCAGCTTTTATAGAACAGTAAGAATGAAAGTGAACAAAGATGACGTCCAAAAGAAAAAATGCTAATGGCCGATAAACATTTAAAATGTGTAACATCACAAAAAACCAAAGAAATATTAAAAGTGAAACGTACTTTGTTTCTCCTCTGACTGGTAAAGAGTGATCGCACTCTGTCTTTGCCCAGTATGTGAGGAAACTCTTAACACCAGTAAGCAGAAGTAAATTTTGGTACGATTTTTCTGGAGATCAGTGAGATGTGTCAAATTTTATATAAGCATGCACGTTTACCAGCAATTCCACTTCGAGGAAATTGCCCTACAGAAAAGCCTGCACAAATACAGTATTCAGACAAATAGGAACACAGATTTTTGATGCACTGCTATCATAATAATAAAATTGCAACAACTTAAATGCCTCTGATATCAAATAAGATGCACTCTGCTGCATACGAAGGTGGGTCAGAACTACATAAATACTATCTGTGATAAGCTGAGCAAAAGATAGGAAGTTAGGGGCTTCCCTGGTGGCGCAGTGGTTGAGAGTCCGCCTGCCGATGCAGGGGACACGGGTTCGTGCCCCGGTCCGGGAAGATCCCACATGCCGCGGAGTGGCTGGGCCCGTGAGCCATGGCCGCTGAGCCTGCGGGTCCGCAGCCTGTGCTCCGCAACGGGAGAGGCCACAACAGTGAGAGGCCCGCGTAATGCAAAAAAAAAAAAAAAAAAAAAATAGAAAGTTAATGAACAGTATGGGTGCCTTGTCTGTGTGTCTAAACAACAGTGGTTCTCAAACTGTGGTCCCCAGACCAGCAGCAGCAGCAGCATTATCTGAAACTTGTCTGAAATGCATATTCTCAGGCCTTACCCCAAACCTACTGAATCAAAAACTTTTGGTATGGAACTCAGAAATCTGTGTTCTAACAAGCCTTCTAAGACATTCTAATGCACAATAAAGATTGAGGACCATTGGTAAATCTTGAAAGATAGACACCAAACTGTATATAAAAGCTGTCTTGGGGAAGAGTTTCATGGGAAATTTCATTTTTCTCCTTTATATATTTCTATATCCCAACTGACATGTATCACATTTGAAATTAGGAAAGTTATTTCCATCAGAGAAAGAAAGAGGGGGAGAGAGGGAGAGAGAGGGAAAGAGATTGAGAGAAGAGTGTGACTGACCAATAGAAAAATGGACAAGAAATTTAAATGGGTGATGACACTCCCACAAAAAGGCAAAAAAATTTCTAATAAAGGTACTTTTTAAACATTCATTTTGACTAGAATTAAAAGGAATTTGTATTAAATTTTAGCAATTGTTTCCACTTATCAGATAAGCATCATTAAGAAAAATACTAAAACTGAATGGATTCACTGGTATAGTGGACCCAGAGGTTTCTGGCAAATGTTACAGAGAGAGCACTGGAAATTTATAGCAAAAGATATAAAACTGGCCATGTATTTGACCTGGTGACCCAAATTCTAAGGATTTCTCCTAGTTAAATATTTGAGGGTATGTTTTTTCAATAATAATGAAAAATAAATTGAAAGCACCCTAAATATTCTACCATATAAAATTGATTAAAAGAACTATGTTATACAGTGCTATTGTAACATAATTATTTCATTAAAAAGGATGGCATGACTACAGATATATTGATATAGAAATATACTAACATGTAAATTATCCAGAAAAAATATACCTGTCAATATTAAGCATTTAATATGTCAGGCAGTATTCTAAGAACTTTATAAAGAATCACTCACTCAATCCTAACAACAATATGAGAAAGTAAAATTACCATCTTACAGGTGAAGAAACACATTTGGAGAATTTGAATAACTTGACAATCAGGTTATGAGTAGTGGGGGCCAGCTGTGCTGTCAGCCTCCACACTGGTAATTGCTGTGCACATAATATCATTTATATTGATGATGGTTCACAGAGAAAAAGTCTGAAAGGTTAGCCACTGCAACAAGAACAATGGTTATCTCTGGATCATGGAATTAAAGGTAATTTAAATCTTGTTTTCTATCAGTTTATCTTTTGTCTCTAAAGATTATATAAGACTTGTGCTATGTAAGTGATAAATATTTAACTGGCGACATATTTTTTTGTATATTAACAGAAAAGAATGAGGAAGAGCTCACTATGAGGGTAAGACCTACAAAATCCAAGCAACAGAGAAAAAACCTTTGAAAGGCATGGAGTTTTGAAAAGAAATGATACTTCAAAGTAACAATGAGAAACTGAATGTGGGTGGCATGGAAACCACTTATAACACCATCATCCCACTTCAAGACTGCAGCTACCAAAAAAAGGTAAAGCTCAGGAAAATTTTGGTTCCAGTCTGCTCCATGAAAATTAAAATGGCAGCTTTTCCTCACTGAAGAGACCCCAACAATTGGGGTATTCAAATTGCACAGGACGTTCCTGCTCCATATACAACATCAACAAGATTATACTTGGATTCTTCCAGAAAGTCTTTACTTGCTCATTAAAAGAGGTCACATATGTTCATACCTGTGTTCTGCTAACAACAATCTCAACTCAATGTCCAGGGAAATGCTGCAGGAGTAGACAGGTGGGCATTCCTGATGCATACAGGTCTCTGGATGAGACTGTCACACTGGGATCACGGGCTCCGAGAGAGGACTGGAGACAAACACCTGAATAATTAGGATGCTGCAGAGACTTATATGTCTCAGCACTTCCCAACTGCCAGCAGTCGGTATTCAGATTTCTCCAATCGAGCCATACTAGGGCATCCAAACCCTTTCTTTGTGGGTGAACCTGTCCCTGTGGTAGATTATATGATTGTTCAAAGTTTTCACTGCCTGTCCCTATGCAAGGTTTATTTTTCTCCACCCCACTAACATCAAAATTGTCCATGAGACTTTCTTTGGCTAATGAAATAAAAATGGAAGTTTCACATAAACACTTCCAATAGAAGCTTTAAGAGTCACTTTGCGCTTACAGTATTCAGCTATTATATTCTCTTTTCTCCTTGCCGTAAAACCACTGATACAGCAGATAGGTGCAGCTCTATTAGCCTGAATCCCAGAATAAATAAGTTGTGTAGCATAATTACAACTGACCCATAATGGACATGAAGTGTGAGAAAAACCTGTGTCGTTTTAAGCCAGAGACTTTGGGGCAATTTGTTACTGCAGCAAATCGCAGTATAAACGGACTGATACACTACCAAATCCCTGCTTTCATACTTGGAGACCCACTCAACACCAAGACTCACATCCTCCTAGAAGCTCTGTGAACACTCACAGGTCACAGAAGCTGGCCTGTGTGCACTTTCCTTGCTGTAGCTGAAGGAGTTTTTAACTCTCCTTTGGATTTGATGATTTGAATCACTGATCCCTCTCTGGAATAAAATGGCAGGCTGATTTCCTTACCCCTTCCTCCTACCCTAAGCTCACCATGTAATTATACCAAAAACCTCTCCTTTCTTCCAGAATGTCACATGCCCTCTGCCACTCCTGTGATGACAGGATATGAGAAGCAATGGACAGCTTCACCAGCAGAGAATGAAGTGGGCTTCAGACAGCAGCCAAAAGATGACGAAACAGGAAATCCCTTGTTACAGTCAATATCCTCGAGGGCTTTTGGTTTCTCAAGCCTTGCATAAAGAAATTTACAGTTTGAGTAACACTGTTTTCCAAGAATCCAGGATTCCAGCTGTTATTCATAGTTCTACCCACTGATGACAAAGCATAGTTGTCATTGGCAATAAAATGCAAGCATCTGCTTTCTGAATGGTTTATGAGCAGTACTTTTGGACCTCTGCAAACCTATCACTTGAGTATTACAGGGGAAGACTTGGAAGGAAATGAAAATACAGGGAGCTCTGGGACTGGTCAAGAGGCATTAGTAACAACAATAGCAAAAACAATATCAATAATATTATCATTATTAAATATGATAGCTAACAATAGCTCTTGCTGGATGGCATATAGTGTTCTAAAGTCCCCACTTGCATTAGTTCTTTTGCCATTCCTAACTTACCTGAGAATAAGGTACAATTTATTACCCATACTTTAAAAGATGACAAAATAGAAGATTAAAAAGGTAACTTGCAAAGGGTCATATCATAATTAAATGGAAGATTTTGAATTTGAGTCTCTTAACAGCAAAGTCCAAGCACTTATTCATCATATTATATTGCCTGAGATTAAGGATACAAATAAATAAAAATACCTGGGCATTCTTCCATATCTAGAATCTTCTTTCAAGAAAAGTAACATAGATGAAGGAGAAAAATTTACTGTGTAGATGGCTTATGTTTGAGTCCAAACAGTGGCATTTTTTCACTGTGTGATTTTGAATAACCCACTTTAATCACTCCTAAAAGATGTTACCTCATTTACAGAATGAGGAAAATGATTCTCATTTTATCAATATAAGATTGCAATGAAAACAGAAAGTGGTAATAGATGGGAACAACTATAAAGTCCAAAATGCTAAATAAGTGTCATTTATAATACACAGCTCATTTTTGCAGTGCCATAATTGCTTGCCCAATGGCAACAATGGACTGATACTGACCAGCACTATTAGACCAAAGACAGGAAGTCTGAGTATAATATGCAATTCACAGCATCCACTGTCTTCTAAACTGGAGTAGCTTGTAACAGACCAACACTCCCACCAAGAGCAATGATAAAAAACCAATAACATATCAAAAGTCATTTGTTTGAAAGCACCAGAGTTTCTGTGGCAGTCAGAATTTAAAATCCAGACCCCAGAGAAAAGGAAAGCTCACTGAGCTTACCCCAACTCTCTGAATGCTGGTATTTTCCACAGGACATTTGTCAATTTTTGCCGCAGGTTAGGAAGCTGAAATGATAGGCAGGGGTAATTGTTACAAGGGATAGAAACCAGCAGAGGTACAGGCAATTTCACAGGGCTGGGGTTAAATTAAGTTGGGGTCCAGGGCTGCCAAGTTATCCAGAACTTGAGGAGCAAAGATCAGAGACAAGGAAAGACTAGAGATTTGAGACCCATATTCAGTACCAGTTTTCTTCTTGAGGCATTTACCTATAAATGTCACAGAACAGGTTAAGAAGCCAGACTAAAAGGGGTAAAAAGAAAAAAGATTTTTGACAGCCTCACAGTGCTAGAGAGACAAAAATTAGATTTGAAGACCTGCCAAGGAGAACAGTTCTAGACGTGATAAGCCCTAAGTTGGGACACCTAGAGGGTGAGACCCTAGGATGGAGGTTGAACAAAAGGTAGATTGACCCTGAATGCAATCCAACCTCAAGTCAGCTCTACCCATGATGATATGAGATGATTTGTCCCCTGCTGCCTGCTATAGAAAAAGGTGAATCTTCTCCGAAGAGAAATAACACCATCCAGAATTTCTACAGTTTGACATCCTTAATGTCCAATGTCTACTGAAATTACCAGACATATCAAAAAGTAGGGAAATAAATAAACAATTAAAAGAAACCCACAAGTGACTTAGTTATTGGAGTTACAAGACTCAGATTCTAAACTTTGATTAGAATGTCCAATAAAATAGATGAGATATTAGACAAGTTGACCAAACAACTGAAATATATAAACAAGAATAAAATGGAAATTCTAGAGCTGAAAACTACAATAACTAAAATTTAGAACTCAGTACGCAGGTTAAACAGCAGATGGGACACAGGGGAAGAGAGCTGGAAGAATGCATGGGTAGAAATACTCAGAATGAAGCATAAAAGGTAAAAAAAAAAAAAAAAGATGACGAGTACGGAAAAGAACATGAAAGAGATATATATGTAACCCTGTGAAAAGGTTTACCATATATGGAATTTGAGTGCTACAAGAGAAAAATACGGAGAACAGGACCAGATCAATATTTGGATAGATAACAGCTCAGAATTCTCTAAAACTGGTGAATGACATCAAGGTATGGATTAAAGAAGTGATACAACTTCCAAGAAGGACACCTACAAAGAAAACTACACCTAAGTACCTCATATATAAATGATTGAAAATGAAAGAAACAGAAAATCTCAAAGCATGACGTTGAGGGGATATTGTCAAAGGAGCAAAGTTTAGACTAACAGCTGACTTTTCAATAAAACTGTGGTAGCCAGACACACTGGAATGGCACCTTGAAAGCAGAGAAGGAAACAACCACCAACCTAAACTTCTATACTTAGAGAAAACATTCTTCACTAAAGAATAAAGCAAAATAAATGAAATGGATTAACTGAATAAAGGTGAAATAAAAATATTTCCAAACATACAAAACTTCAAAGAATTTATTGCCAATAGACCTGCACCAAAGAAACACTATAAGGAATTATTCAGGAAGGAGGAAAATATTTCCACACAGCAACAAGAAATGCAGAAAGGAATTTTTTTAAGTTTAAATATGAGAATTAATTTAAAGAAAAATTGTACAAAAAAGTATAAAGTTTTGTAGTATATAAGATATATGTAAAATTTAAATACATGACCACAATCACACAATAGGCTAGAAGGGATAGAATAAGTTAAAGTGTTCCATAATACTAGGATTATTTGTGAATTGATAAATATTAGACTGTAACAATTCAAAGATTCATGTTTTAATCTCTAGGGAACCCATAAAAGAATATCTGCAAACTAACAGATGGGGAAAATGGAATATTTTTTTAAAAGGTTGAACTAACCAAAAAGTAAGGAAACAGAGAGAGAGAGAGAGAGAGAGAGAGAGAGGGGGGGAGAGAGAGAGAGAAAGAACTATAAAACATAGGGAAAATTAAAAATAAATGGCTAGGGCTTCCCTGGTGGCGCAGTGGTTGAGAGTCCACCTGCCAATGCAGGGGACACAGGTTCGTGCCCCAGTCCGGGAAGATCCCACACATGCCACGGAGCAGCTGGGCCTGTGAGCCATGGCCGCTGAGCCTGCATGTCCAGAGCCTGTGCTCCGCAACGGGAGAGGCCACAACAGTGGGAGGCCCGTGTACCGCAAAAATAAATAAATAAAAAATAAATGGCTATGCTATATAAAAATTGCAACATATCAGCAATTAAACATAAATAGTTTAAATTCACCAACTTAAAGTACCACACTGAATTAAAATTAAAAACTATATACTGATTTTATAAGAGACATACCTTTAATATGAGAACAAATAAAGGCTGGCAGTAATGGGCTGGGAAAAGTTATAGCTTGCAAACACTAAATAGAAGAAATTGATGTAGCTATAGTTATAAAAGGCAAGGTAGACTTTAAAGCAAGACATACAACTAAAGATAAAGAAGAATATCTCATACAAATAAAATGGTCAATCCTCCTGGAAGATATAAACATTCTAAATTTGTCTGCAGCAAACAGTATAACACCAAATATATAAAGCAAAAAAGGATATAACTAAAAGAAGAAATAAGCAAACACGTAAATATAATAGAAGACTTTCACAAATTCTTCCAGTAACTAACAGTAAATGGTAGAACAAGCAAAGCAAAATACTAGAATTAAGTTTTTTAAATCTTAACATGATTAACAGTATTTACCAAAATGAAATATATAGAATGCTACACTTAACAATGATATGATAATAAACAAAATTTTCAAGTTTATCTGAATGTTTATTAAAATTTATCATATTCTGGATCATAAAGTAAGTCCAAGAAAATATAATTCAGAGTATGTTGTTTGACTACATTAGAATTTAGCAACAAATCAATAACAAAACAAAAACTAGGAAATCAAAAATGTTTAGAGACTAAGCAATATAATTGTAAATAAACCATGGGGAAAGACCTTATTAACATGGAAATTAGAAAATAGTTTCCTGTGAATCTTAATGAAAATAAAATTAGTAGAATGTAGCTAATGTTGTAATTGGAAGGAAATTTATAACCTTAAATGCATCTATTAGAGAATAAGACAAGCTGAGAACAATAATCTACTAAGTTAAGCTCAAAATATTAAGAAAAGAGCCAAATAAACTAAAACAGAAGGAAATAAATAATAAATATAAGGGCAAATTTAATATTAAAATAGAGAAAAATCAAAGAAGGTGGTTCTTTGGAAAAAAATACAATTTCATAACCACCTAGCAGATAGTCAAGAAAAGAAAAAAAGGAACAGCATAAATTACAATATCAAGAGTGAAAGGGGCATCAATCCTCAACTAAGTATTAGCAAAACAAATTCAACAGTACATTAAAAGGATCATACAACAATACAAAGTGGGATTTATCCTAGGTATGCAAGGATGGTTCAATATGTGCAAATCAATCAACATGATACACCACAATAACAAACTGAGGAATAAAAATCATACGATCATCTCCATAGACACAGGAATAGCTTTTAGCAAAATTTAACATCCATTTGTGATTAAAAAAAAAAAAACTCTCCAGAAAGTGGGCATAGAGGGAATATGCATCAACACGATAAGGACATATATGATGAGCCCACAGCTAACATCATACTCAATAGTGAAAAACTGAAAGCACTTTCTCTAAGATCAGGAACAAGACAAGGATGCCCACTCTCACCACTTGACAAGAAAATGAAATAAAAGAAATCCAAATTGGAAAGGAAGAAGTACAACTGTCACTGTTTGCAAATGAAAGGATATTACACATAGAAAATCCTAAAAGATGCCACCAAAAAACTACTAGAACTCATCAATAAATTCAGCAAAGGTACAGAATGCAAAATTAATATACAGAGATCTGTTATACACTAACAATGAACTATCAAAAACAGAAGTTAAGAAAGAAATCCCATTTACCATTGCATGAAAAGAATAATATACCTAGAATAGATCTTAACTAAGGAAGTAAAAGATCTGTACTGGGAAAACTATAAGATGCTGATGAAAGAAATTAAAACAGGTAGAAATATAAACTGTGTCCAAAGATTAGAAGAATTAATATTGTTAAAATGACCATCCTACCCAAGAAAATCTATGAGATTCAGTGCAATCCCTATCAAAATACCATGGCATTTTTCACAGAACTAGAACAAATAATTCTAAAATTTCTATGAAAATACAAAAGATTCTGAATAGCCAAAGCCATCTTGAGAAAAAACAAAGCTGGAGGTATCACACTCCTTGACTTCAGGTTATACTACAAAGCTACATAATCAAAACAGTCTGGTTCTGGCACAAAAACAGACACATAGATCAATGGAACAGAACAGAGAGACCAGAAATAAACATATGCATTTATGATCAATTAATCTATGACAAAGAAGGCAAGAATACACAATGGGGAAAAGACAGTCTCTTCAATAAATGGTGCTAGGAAAACTGGACAGCTACATGTAGAAGAATGAAATTCGAACATTTTCTGATACCACCTACAAAAATACACTTAAAACGGATTGAAGACTTAACTGTAAGACCAGAAACCATAAAACTTCTAGAAGAGAACAGAGGTAGAACACTCTTTGACATAAATCATAGCAATATTTTTTGGATCTGTCTCCTAAAGCAAAAGAAATAAAAGCAAAAATAAACAAATGGGACATAATTAAACTTAAAAGCTTTTGCAAAGCAAAGGAAATCAACAACAAAACAAAAAGACAACCTGTTGAATGGAAGAAAATATTTGCAAATAATATGACCAATAAGGGGTCAATGTCCAAAACACATAAATAGCTCATACAACTTAATATCAAACAAACAAACAACTTGATTTTAAAAAATGGGTAGAAGACCAGAATAGACATTTTTCCAAAGAAGATATACAGATGGCCAACAGGCACATGAAAAGATACTCAACATCACTAATCATCAGAGAAATGCAAAGCAAAACCACAATGAGATACCACCTCACACCTGTCAAAATGGCTATCATCAAAAATTCTACAAATAACAAATGCTGGCAAGGACATGGGAAACAGGAACTCATACACTGTTGGAGGAAATGTAAATTGGTGTAGCCTCTATGAAAACAGTATGCAGGTTCCTCAAATAACTAAAATTAGAACTACCATATGATCCAGCAATTCCACTCCTAGGTATGTATCTGAACAAAACAAAAACACTAATTTGAAAAGATACATACACCCCCAATGTTCACAGCAGCATTATTTACAAGACAGCCAAGTGTCCACTGACAGATGAGTGGATAAAGAAGATGAGGAGATATATATTTGCAACAACATGGAAGGACCCAGAGGGCATTATGTTTAGTGAAATGAGTCAGACAAAAGAAAGACAAATACTGTATGTTATCAAACAAATATAACAAAACAGATACTGACTCAAAGATATAAAGAATAACCTAGCACTTATCAGTGGGAAGAGGGGAAGAAAGAGGGGTAATATAGGGTAGGACATTAAGAGGTTAAATTACTATGTATAAAATAAATAATCTACAAGGATATATTGTACAACACAGGGAATATAGCCAATATTTTTATAATAACTTTAAATGGAGTAAAATCTATAAAAATTCTGAATCACTATGTGTACAACGGAAACTAATATGATACTGTAAATCAACTATACCCCAATAAAAAGGAGCAAAACCAGCAACAGCATTACAAATCCTACAGACACTTAAAAGATAATGTAAGAATATTAAGGACAACTTTATACCAACACATTTGAAATTCAGATTAATGAAAAAATTCCCAGAACAACACAATTTAGAAAACAAGTATGTGACATTAATTAAAGAAACCTCAGCTAAAATTGGAGCCCAAACAGGCCTGTATGGGGAGCTCTCATACCCTGTCATACATATATTGGCAATTACTCCAAACAGGAAGAGACCTACACATGCAGCACACATCTCTGACAGGAAGGTGTTGCCCACCTTACTATACAGCAGGAAGAAGAAAACTCTCTGTCCAAAGACAGCCCAGCCAATCAGAGGCTGTAGCAGCCCAACCAATGAGAAGACTTCATACTCTGAACTCTCAGCTTCCTCCAATGGACTCTTTGGTTATTGCAGCCCCTCCCAATGCCCTCTTTTTCCCTGTAAAAGTAAGTTCCCCTCCCTTGTTCTCTGGGTTTGCCTAGGTCTGCCACAGTTCATAGATCCTGAATTGCAATTCCTCTGGCTAGTCCCAAGTGAACCTGCTTTTGCCAGTAAAATAACTAGCGATTTTATTACTAACGTTGACAGATTCAAGAAGAAATGGTAAATGTGAATACTTCTATATCATTTAGGGAAATTAAATTTAAATAAAAACTTCAAACATAGAAATCTCCAGGTCCCATCAGTGAATTCTTCCAACCATCTAAATTATAATTAACACAAATATTACACAAAACCTTCCTAAGAATAAAAAGAAAAAACAAAAACAAACAAAAAAACCCAGGATTACATCCAATTTGTTTTGTGAGGCTAGGATTACCTTAAACAACAACCAAAATCTTACATGTCTAGTATAAGAAAGGAAAATTATAAAGCAATCTCTCTAATAAACATGGATGTAAATATACTAAATAAAAATTACAAAATGTATCCAATTAATTGTTGTAATAATACAACTCAAAATTCTTTTTAAAAAATCAATGTAACTCACCATATTAACAGGAAAAAATCATACCAATATGTAAAAATCATTTGATAAGATACACTACACATTCATGACCATTTACAAGCAAATTATTGATAAAATGATATTTCCTTTATCTGATAAAGAGCAACTTAAAAACTCTAGAGCAATTATCATAATTAAATTTGAAATGCTGAAATAATACAACAATATACAGGAGATAAAGTGCTATAAGATAAGAAAATGAGAGCTTCCCTGGTGGCGCAGTGGTTGAGAGTCTGCCTGCCAATGCAGGGGACATGGGTTCGTGTCCCAGTCCAGGAAGATCCCATATGCCGCGGAGCGGCTGGGCCTGTGAGCCATGGCCACTGAGCCTGCGCGTCCGGAGCCTGTGCTCCGCAATGGGAGAGGCCACAACAGTGAGAGGCCCAGATACCACAAAAAAAAAAAAAAAAAACAGACAAGAAAATGAAATAAAACTGTCTTCTTCACACTTCACAGGCTCATATACATTAGAAAATCCAAAAGAATATATAAATTACAAAAAATGAAAGTGAATTGGGACAATATCCAAAAAATCTCTTGTATTTCTATATACTAGTAACAAATGATTAGAAAATGAAAAACGTTTAAACATACCATTTGCAATATCAGCAAACACTTAGAACTAAACCTAGCAAACGATGTGCATGACCTGTACATAGAAAACATTACTGAGATAAATCAAGATACCTTAATAGATGGGAAGATATAGCACATTCATGAGTTAAAAGAGCAATTAAATAAAGATGCTAACTGTCCCACAAATCAGGCCATAGATTTGACATAATTCCAATCAAAATCAAATAAGTTACTTTTGTGGAAAGTGACACAACGAATCTAAAATATATATATATATATATATATATATATATATATATATATATATATGGAAACACAGATGGCCAAGAAAAATAAGACAATCATGAAGAAAAAGAATAAGCCCAAAGGGCTTTGACTTTCAGATATCAAGAGTTATTATAAAGTTACAAGAATTAAAATGGTGTGAAATTGGTTCAAGGATAGACAGTCTAGCAAAACAGAATACAGAAATAAACTCACAAATATACAATCTCTTGATTTGTAACAAAAGTGACATTATATTGCAGTGATGGAAATTTTCAATAAGTCGTTCTGTGTCACCTGGATACCCCATCTGAAAAATAAATAAATAAAAGAAAGAACAAATCTTTACCTCTACTTCACCCCTTGCCAAAAACTCAGTCATATATGGATTGCAGATCTAAGTTTGAAAAATGTAAGAAAAAATCCTTTAAGAAGACACAGAGTATCTTCAGACCCTGAGATAAAGCCTTAATTTTTAAGCAGGCTGAAAAAAGCACTTATTTTAAAGAAAGATATTGATAAACTAGGCTGTATAAAAATTAAGAATTCCTCGGGGGCTTCCCTGGTGGCACAGTGGTTGAGAGTCCGCCTGCCGATGCAGGGGACACGGGTTCGTGCCCTGGTCCGGGAAGATCCCACATGCCGCGGAGTGGCTAGGCCCGTGAGCCATGGCCGCTGAGCCTGTGCATCCGGAGCCTGTGCTCCGCAACGGGAGAGGCCACAACAGTGAGAGGCCCGCGTACCACAAAAAAAAAAAAAAAAAAAGGAATTCCTGTTCAAAGGACAATATGAAGCAAAAGGACATGTCACAAACTGCTTGAATATATCCAACATGGAACTTCTATCCAGAATACATAAAGAGCACCTAAAAAATCAATAAGAAAAAAAATTAATAAACCATTAAAAACAATGGGCAAAAGACTTAAAGATCCACCTCACAAAAGAGTATAGCCAAGAGTTGGATTAGCATAAGCAAAAGTACTCAATCTCATTAATCATCAGAAAAATCTTGAAAGCCATAATAAGATACACTACAACCACCAAAAAAAAAACCCTAAAAATTAAAACAATTGACAATACCAAGTGCTGGTAAAGATGTGCAGCATCTTGAACTCTCAGACACTGCTGGGGGTAATTTACATTGTCAGCAGCAAATTTCAAAAAACTATCACCTAAATTTGAAAGCACACATCATGACCAAGGAATTCCACTATTTGGAATATACTCAATAGAAATGTGTATATATGCCCCGCAAAAGAATATTCAAGAATGTTCATGGTAGCACTGTTTATAATAACAGAAACCCAGACTCATCCTCAACATTCATCAAGAGTAGAATGGATACATTATTTTCAGTATACTCACACAATGAAATACTACACAGTGATGAAAAAGAATGAACGACATGAATGGATCTTACAAACCATGTGGCACTAATGAAACCAGATGCAAAAACTCTAACATTTTATGATTCCATCGATGTCAAGTTCAGACAGGCAAAATTAATCTGTGGTAACAGAAGTCACAATAGTCTTAGGGATTGGATGGTAGTGATGGTGTGGGATGCAAGCGGGTAGTGTTCTATTTCTTGATCTGGGTGCTAGTTACATGGGTATATTCATTTTGTGGCAATTCATCATAGTGTACGTTCAGGTCTTATGTACATTCCTGTATGTGTTATATTTCCATTAAAAATTACTTTTAAAAATCCAGTTCTACTCATTATTATTTTTTCATGAGGTAATAAAAAAGAAAAATCTCTTTTGACCTGGGTTCTTTTATCAGTAAAGGGCAAAATTAGAATTATATAAAATCTTTTGTAGCAGTCATTTCAACTTCTGGTAGAAAACATCCATGCCCCCCCTACTCCCAGACCAGGAATTTCAGGTAGAATTGATCCCCAATCCCACAAAACCCAGGCCTGGCCAATCAGAGCATTCCACCTCCTGGTCACATCATTGATTGGTTAAGAAATGAGCATATAACCCAAACAGGATCAATGATTTTAGGGCAGCTTTTTGGTGGAATTATTCGACAAGAACAGCAAAGGTTGCCACTGAGACTGATTAACTAGTGAACACAATCCTTAGCATTGGTTATCACACTGTGAGATTCTGCCTGAGAACAACAAAAAAAAAAACAGAAAAAAGCAGAGATGATGATGATAGACAGATAAATAGACAAAGGTGACAGATGGAGCCGTAGACAATACACAAGTGATGGATAGAAAGAAATAGAGAATAAGCAGATTATTCACAGAGACTGACTTATGATGACATTATTTTTGAGAATCTGAATATAGTCACATCCAATCTTGGACTTTTCAGTTTTGTGAGCCAAGAAATTCCCTCTTTTGCTTGAGGCAATAAGTTGGGTTTCTGTCATATGCAGCCAAGAGCCCTAACTGTTAAAATTTCCAAGGCCACTTCCAGCTTTAATTCCATGACTTAGACAATGCATTCCAAACTTTTCCAAATAAGCATCCTTTATGGCCTAAGGAGAATGAACAATAGATTCAGGAATCAAGCCCTTCCGCGTGCAAGCTTGAAGTTTCTCTGAAGTCTCATATATTATTTAAAAAAAAAAAAAAAAAAGAGGGCTTCCCTGGTGGCGCAGTGGTTGAGAGTCCGCCTGCTGATGCAGGGGACGTGGGTTCGTGCCCCGGTCCAGGAGGATCCCGCATGCCGCGGAGCGGCTGGGCCCGTGGGCCGTAGCCGCTGGGCCTGCGCGTCCAGAGCCTGTGCTCCGCGGCGGGAGAGGCCGCAACGGTGAGAGGTCCGCGTACCTCAAAAAAAAAAAAAAATCATGCCAATTTTCAAACCTATTCCATAATATTCTGTCTTAATGTGAAAATATTTCTTCCATATCATCGTGTAAAATCAACACTGAAGTTATCCATGCCACCCATATAGTACCGCTACTCCTAGGGGCAGCATATTCCTGCTTTAAAAGAACAGACATAGGGAAGGGGTTCAGACTCAAATTCCTACAGGGGTCAGGCAGGTAAGACAACAGGGTACAGAAGAGGGTGAATACAAGCCAGCCAAGGCGGGTAGCTCAGCTCCACTCCGTTGTGGCTACCTAGGAATGTCTTTCCAGTCCCCATGCAGGCCAAAGACATCTGCAAGATGAATAAAGTCTGGGCAAGACTCCTTCCCCACCTCTGATTTTGAACGCACACTGCTCTATTTTTCCATCTAAGACTGAGGCAATACTTACACAGTTGCTAACATCCATTCTCCAAACACCCAATATTTTTCTCCTTATAAAAGATATTTCTTTTAAACAGAGACAAGGCATAGAAGCTTTGGCATATATTTATTTAGTGAAACTATATTATACTTTCTGAAAATCAGATAGCTTTACCTATACAAGTTCTAGAAGGAAAATTACCCTATTCCAACAGGCACCCTCACATTTTATGTGACATTTTTAACAACCTCGAAGTTCCAACCTCAACCAGCAATGTCTGAATTGCTTTTAATTTAGCAAGTATGGAGAAGAGAATAATCTGGCAGCTCCTTCTTAAAACATAGCAGAGGCGGGGTCCTCCCAGGAGAATCTGGTGTTCATAAAAGTAATTTTTTTCCGTTCATTCTGCTGAGAGCCTCCTCTTATAGCACAGTCATGTGGCTGTCACTCTTGAGGCAGACACCAGCCTCTGAAATTACAGGGTGATTTTTCGATGGTTTGATTATTTTTTTAATAATATAATCAAGAATTTGATCTGAACTATTAAAGAAAGGAAAAAATTAATTTAAAAACTGACACCCGTGACCTTTAAAATTACGTATTGTGGCTCCTGCACAGCGTGCATTCAAAGGTGACTGTGTGCCTGATTTATCTGTAATAAAATGTCCTTTATGGGGAACAAGACCGCATTGTTCAAGAGAGTCCATTGTTAAGTCAAGAAGAAGGTTTGGTAGGTAGATACTGAAAAAGTAAAGCTTTACCTACCCTGTCGCCCAGAGGTCCTCCAGTATTTTAGTTACAAATCATTTCAGAATAATAACAATGGTGATAATGATAATGATGTAGGTTACTAGACTGAGTGCTTAGCATCTGGAGAACACTGGGCTAAGTGCTTCGGGCACATTTTTTATTTAATCCTCTCAACGCTTGACGGCAGGTACGATAATATCCCTTTGACTCAAGAGGAGTCTAAGCGAGTCTCAGAGAAGTGACTGGAAGCTGCCAGAAGTTTCAGCGCGTGGACTCCAGTCCACGTCTGACGCCAGAGACTATGTTCTCAACCACTCACTGACTATGAAGTCGGAGCGCCCTTCCGAAATCGGCTACCCAGCTTCGACTCCGCACAGATGCTGATCTTTCCCCCCAGATCTGGCCACTTTCCTGTCTATTCTCCCTCAGTGACTATCACCAGCTTCCGTTTAGCTGCTCAAGCCAGAAACCCAGGAGACGTTACCGATTCATATTCTATCTCCCCCCCTCCCTGCCCAAATTCAATGCAGCTCCAAGACTTGCTGATGCTACCTCTTCGAAAGCAACTGTTACCAATTCACTTCTTTCGCCTCTCTACCACCACCAGCCTTGTCCAAGCCACCAACACTTCTCTAACGCAACAGCCTCCTCCTTCCACACAGTCCGTGTCCAGTTTGTGTTTACGTGGCTGAAATCTGCTAGAAACGCAAACGCCATCCTTCCTGCTCAAAATCATTGGATGGTTTTCCGATACTCTCAGAATAAAGACTGGAAGCCATAACCCGGCAACGCTAGCCCTGCACCCCGCCTGCCCGGCACCGCACCCCTCCCCACTTGCCTCACCCACTTCCCCTCTTCCTGTCTGTACTCCGGAAGCCACACCGGACCCCTGGGTTTCTGAAAGCTCTGTGCTCCCTCTCTGGTCACAACTGTCCTGCATGCTGTTCCCTCTGCCCAGAATTCTCTTCCCTTCCTTCTCACCCGGGTAACTGCTATACGTCCTTCAAGTTCAGCTCATTATCATTTCCTCAGGGAAGCTGAGGCAGGGAAGGTTGGACCAGGTCAAAGCCCTCTCACAGAACAGCCTACCGCGCTGGTGAAACACTCACCACCATTACGATGTTCTATTTATGTGTGTAACCACGTGATGCCGGGCCCACTTATTTGGACTAATCAGAAACAAATTCTTTCTGCATGTCTGAAATTTCTGAGTTAACCAACAGTCAGAGGCAGCTCGGTGAAATGGTAGGCATCCGTGTTGGGAGGTCAGGGACCTGAGTTCAAATCCTGACTCTACCTACTAGCTGCGTGACCTTGAACAAAACACTTCAACTCCCTGATGCTCAGTTTTCTCATACATAAGATGAGGATGGTGTCAACACCCACCCCTTCCCTCCCAGGGTTGTTGTTAAGCTTAATGAGGCAGAGAGGTGAAGATATTAGCTCATCCCTCCCGCCACGTGGTAAGGATCCAACTAGCATTTATTGGAAGCTTCATTTCCAAGAAATATTGCTTAGTAATAGAGCAAATTGCAGGTGGTCCAAAAGTACAAACTTCCAGTTATAAGATAAACAAGTATTAGGAATATAACATCCAGCAGCATGACGATAGTTAAAACTGCTGTATGGTGTACTTAGAAGTTGTCAGGAACTCTACTCAATGCCCTGTGGTGACCTAAATGGGAAGGATATCCCAAAAAGAGGGAATATATGTATCCGTATAGCTAATTCACTTTGCTATACAGCGGAAACTCACACAACATTGTAAAGCAAATATACTCCAATAAAAATTAATTTAAAAAACCCAACACTGTCAACCAACTATACTACAATAAAATATTTTTTTCAATAATTGCAATTATCAAAAAATCTAGAAACAATAAATGCTGGAAAGGGTGTGGTGAAAAGGGAACCCTCCTGCACTGTTGGTGGGAATGTAAATTGATACAACCACTATGGAAAACAGTATGAAGAGTGCTTAAAAAACTAAAAATAGAACTACCATACCATATGACCCAGGAATCCCCCTACTGGGCATATACCCTGAGAAAACCATAATTCAAAAAGAGACACGTACCACAATGTTCACTGCAGCACTATTTACAATAGTCAGGACATGGAACCAACCTAAATGTCCATCAACAGATGAATAAAGAAGATGTGGCACATATATACAATGGAATATTACTCAGCCATAAAAAGAAACGAAATTGAGTTATTTGTTGGGAGGTGGATGGACGTAGAGTCTGTCACACAAAGTAAGTCAGAAAGAGAAAAACAAATACCGTATGCTAACGCATATATATGGAAACAAAAAAAAAAAGAAGAAAAATGGTACTGATGAACCTAATTGCAGGGCAGGAATAAAGATGTAGACATAGCGAATGGACTTGAGGACGCGAGGTAGGAGGAGGAAGCTGGGGCGAAGTGAGAGTAGCATCGACATATATACACTACCAAATGTCAAACAGTTAGCTAGTGGGAAGCAGCAGCATAGCACAGGGAGATCAGCTCGGTGCTTTGTGATCACCTAGAGGTGTGGGATAGGGAGGGTGGGAAGGAGGCTCAAGAGGGAGGGGATATGGGGATATATGTATGCATATGGCTAATTCGTTTTCCTGTACAACAGAAACTAACACAATATTGTGAAGCAATTATACTCCAATAAAGATCTATTAAAAAAAAATAATTACCTTCGTAATTTCACTGCGTTAACCCTAGATACTATAGTTTCATCTTCAAAAATCTTAGTACATCTTCTTATGTAACAACACTATTAACACAACCATCAAAACTTAAAAATATACGTTAACATATTCTAATACCAAATCCATTTTCAATTTTTCCCAGTTGCCCTCAAAACAACTTTTTATGTGTGGTTTCTTTGGATCAAATTTCAAATAAAGTCTCTTTTAATCTTGAAAAAAATAAAATAAAAGTTGTTAAGAGAGTAGATCCCAAGGAAAAAAAAACTTTTTTTTCTTTTTCTTTTTTTTTTTCTATCTGTATGTGATGACGGATGTTAATTTAACTAACTGTGATAATCACTTCACGATGTATGTAAGCCAAATCATTACACTGTACACCTTAAACTTACACAGTGCTATATGTCAATTATAGTTTAATAAAACTGGAAAAAAATAAAACGAACTGCTCAGCCATACATACAATATAATAGTATTTCTGTTTAAACACCCATGAAACAGGGCTAGAGAGTACACATCTATAGAGAAAAAAGACTAGAATGATACAATCCAAATACATTATTGGGATGGGGTTTGAGAAGAAGGCTGGCATGGAGATCAGAGTAAGGGGGCTTTGGCCTTATTTCTCTGAAAAGGATAATGTACTCACATACATGTGTAATAAATAAATGTCAAATAGCTAAATAAGACATGTAAATCACTCCAGTCAGCTCACTAATCTATGAGCCTTGTGTCCTTCTAGTTATCACTGTACCTAGAACTATGCCTAGATTAGCAAAAACACTCGATAGACATACATTAAATAAGTGAAAAAATTCATTGAAATATAGTTAATGAACAATGTTATATAAGTTACAGGTGTACAATATAGTGATTCACGATTTTAAAGGTTATACTCCATTTATAGTTATTATAAAATATTGGCTATATTCCCATTGTAAAATATATCCTTGTGGCTTATTTTACACATATTAGTTTGTACCTCTTAATCCCCTACCACTATATTACCCCTCCTACCTTCCCTCTCCCCACTGGTAACCACTAGTTTGTCCTCTATATCTGTGAGTCTATTTCTTTTTTGTTATATTCACTCATTTGTTGTATTTTTTAGGTTCCACACATAAGTGATATTATACACTATTCGTCTTTCTCTGTCTGATGTACTTCACTTAGCATAACACCATTCAAGTCCATCCATTTTGCTGCAAATGGCAAAATTTCATTCTTTTTTATGGCTGAGTAGTATTCCATTTTGTACATACACACACACACACACACACACACACACACGTGTGTGTATATATATATATATATATATATATATATATATATATATATATATACCAGTTCTTTTTTTTTTAACATCTTTATTGGAGTAAGAGTGCTTTACAATGGTGTGATAGTTTCTGCTTTATAACACAGTGAATCAGATATACATATACATATATCCCCATATCTCTTCCCTCTTGCATCTCCCTCCCTCTCCCACCCCTCTAAGTAGTCACAAAGCACCGAGTTGATCTCCCTGTGCTATGCAGATGCTTCCCTCTAGCTATCTATTTTATGTTTGGTACTGTATATATGTCCATGCCAGCTTACCATTCCCCCTCTCCGTATCCTCAAGTTCATTCCCTAGTAGGTCTGCATCTTTATTCCCGTCTTGCCCCTAGGTTCTTCAGGACCTTTTTTTTTTTTTTTAGATTCCATATATATGTGTTAGCATATGGTATTTGTTTTTCTCTTTCTGACATACTTCACTCTGTATGACAGTCTCTAGTTCCATCCAGCTCACTACAAATAACTCACTTTCATTCCTTTTTATGGCTGAGTAATATTCCATTGTATATATGTGCCACATCTTCTTTATCCATTCATTTGTTGATGGACACTTCGGTTGTTTCCATGTCCTGGCTATTGTAAATAGAGCTGCAATGAACATTTTGGTACATGACTCTTTTTGAATTGTGGTTTTCTCAGGGTAGATACCCAGTAGTGGGATTGCTGGGTCATATGGTAGTTTTATTTTTAGTTTTTTAAGGACCCTCCATACTGTTCTCCATAGTGGCTGTATCAATTTACAGTCCCATCAACAGTGTGAGAGGGTTCCGTTTTCTCCACACGCTCTCCAGCATTTATTGTTTGTAGATTTTTTGACGATGGCCATTCTGACCTGTGTGAGACGATATCTCACTGTAGTATTCTTTTTTTCTTTTTTTTTTTTTGCGGTACACGGGCCTCTCACTGTTGTGGCCTCTCCCGTTGCGGTGCACAGGCTCCGGACGCGCAGGCTCAGCGGCCATGGCTCACGGGCCCAGCCGCTCCACGGCATGTGGGATCCTCCTGGACCGGGGCACGAACCCGTGTCCCCTGCATCGGCAGGTGGACTCTCAACCACTGCGCCACCAGGGAAGACCCTCATTGTAGTTTTGATTTGCATTTCACTAATGATTAATGATGTTGAGCATTTTTCCATGTGTCTGGTTGGCAATCTGTATATCTTCTTTGGAGAAATGTCTATATAGGTCTTCTGCCCATTTTGGGATTGGGTTGTTTGCTTTTTTAATGTTGAGCTGCATGAGCTGCTTGTAAATTTTGGAGATTAATCCTTTGTCAGTCGCTTCATCTGCATCTCCTATTCTGAGGGTTGTCTTTTCGTCTTGTTTATGGTTTCCTTTGCTGTGCAAAAGCTTTTAAGTTTCCTTAGGTCCCATTTGTTTATTTTTGTTTTTATTTCCATTTCTCTAGGAGGTGGGTCAAAAAGGATCTTGCTGTGATTTATGTCATAGAGTGTTCTGCCTATGTTTTCCTCTAAGAGTTTGATAGTTTCTGGCCTTATATTTAGGTCTTTAATCCATTTTGAGCTTATTTTTGTGTATGGTGTTAGGGAGTGATGTAATCTCACACTTTTACATGTACCTGTCCAGTTCTCCCAGCACCACTTATTGAAGAGGCTGTCCTTTCTCCACTGTACATTCCAGAGAAACAGAACCAAGAGGGGGGGATATATACATAGAGAGAGAGAGAAATACACACTGATATAGACATAGAAATAGACTTAGATGGTAGAGACAGAGAAAGAGATGGAGACAGGTGGACAGGGACATGGAGATTGAGATGGAGATGGAGATGGAGATGGAGACAGAGACAGAAATAGAGAAGGAGGTAGAGACGGGGGTAGAGGTAGAGACAGAGACAGAGGTAGATTCAACTGATCAGACGAAGCCCACCGCATTATGGAGGGTAACCTACTTCACTCAAAACCTACAGATTTAAATGTTAATCACATCTTTAAAAATTTCTTCTTCCTGCTGTACTTGAGCCAGAAAGGACGTAAGAGCAGAAAACCCAGGGAAGCGGGTAAGAGGCTCAAAGGGAGGACAGGAGGCAAGGCACCACGGGGTTTCAACCTCCGGAAGCCAGTCGTCGGCCACGCAGACCTGACAGGCTCAGGAGTCGCTGTCCCAAACCAAATGGCCAAAGTCCCTGGAGAACGTCTGGCGATGCCGAGAAGTTAATCTCTCACATGGATTACTGCGCAGCCTTCTAACCGGTCTCTCCACCTTTGGGCCCATACGGTCTGTTCTCAACACAAAAGCAAGAGTAATGATGTGAAAACATGGAGTCAATCATGATTCTCCATCAGAACTCTCCAATGTCTTCCCACCTCACTCAGAATAAAAGCCAGAGTCCTTACAGTGGTCTTCCAGCCCCTACGTGATCTTCCCCCTTTGCTGAAATCCATCAAGCCCTCTTCCACCTCAGGGCCTTTGCACCTGCTGATTCCTCTTCCTGGAATGCTCTTCCCCCAAATATCTACCAGGCTTATTCTTTCACCTCTACTTTTCTCCATAGTTCTCTCATCTTCTCTCATAGTATGGAATTTAGTTATGTATACAATGTATCAGCTATACCGTATCCCCAGTGCCTCGATCTGTGCCTGACACAGAGGCAAACAATAAATATTTGCTGGGGGAAAAAAAATGAGTGATTCCTGAATCCTGGCAAAGCTATATGGGGGTATGAAGGATACTGGCAGGTTTTGAGTAAAGGATTCGAGAAACAAATAAAACAGACAAAGCGGGGATAGCAAATGCTAATGTATCAGTCGTGCCCGTTGTCACATGAGTTCAACTCGCCAGTGTGGAGACCAGGGTAGATGCCCAGTAGTGGGATTGCTGGGTCATATGGTAGTTTTATTTTTAGTTTTTTAAGGACCCTCCATACTGTTCTCCATAGTGGCTGTATCAATTTACAGTCCCATCAACAGAGAATGGCAACAGAGAATTCCGACCCACACTGCAGGGGCACATCAGAGACACCTAATGCTTTTCAGAGAGGAAGCCCTACAGGAATGGGTGCGGGATGACGCTGATCAGGAGCGACATGGATTAAAATAAGGAGAAAGTATTGACTAAGCAATACCCATGGGAAAAATGCACCTTGTAATGAAGGCATGCATATTTGGGGGTGGGGGTTGGTTCAGATTATTGCTAATAATAGAATGAATTTAATCAGCAAAACTAGACAAACGTGACTCAGTCACCTAGACGTGTAGAGACTTAGGAATGACGCAGAGGAGGAGATTTTTAGAGTTGAGACATTCTTGTGTCCACGAGACAAAGGAAAGAGCTGAAGAACACGTGGCCCAGGTCTAGAGCTTCAGATAATAGGTCATGTACTGAGTGTGTGCAGCTGAGCATATACGGAGCCTAGTACCCGACTTTTTTTTTCTCCCAGGGGCATGATCACAGCCAGTGTGATTAAACCGAGCATCTGAAGACTGAGGTCTAGTCCTTGCACCGAGGTGTTGAACCAGCAGAAACAGTGAGCTGACAGTCTACTGAAGAAGCAGCCATCATCAGTACTAAGGCTGCAACCCAACTGAAGGCCAGGCCCCTGGCCTGGGAGGAGAAGGCTAACTTCCTTGACAGGATATCACTGCTGGACCCCAGGCTGAGCCTCACCAAGTAGGCTTGGCCCTGCAGAAACCAGACTTCTTTAAACCAGGATTTCTAACTCATCTTTTTTTGTAATTGAAGTATAGTGGATTTACAATGTTGTGTTAGTTTCAGGTGTACAGCAAAGTGATTCAGTTATACATACATATACATGTATTTTTTTTCAGATTCTTTTCCCTTATAGGTTATTACAAAATATTGAGTATGGTTCCCTGGGCTATACAATAGGTCCTTGCTGGTTATCTATTTTATTTATAGTAGTGTGTATATGTTCATCTCAACCTCCTCATTTATCCCTTCCCACTTTCCCCTTTGTTAACCATAAGTTTGTTATCTATGTCTGTGGGTCTATTTCTGTTTTGTATATAAGTTCATTTGTAGCATATTTTAGATTCCACATATAAGCGATACCATATGATACTGTCTTTCTCTGTCTGGCTTACTTCACTTAGTATGATAATTTCTAGGTCGATTCATGGAGCTGCAGATGGCATTGTTTCATTCTTTTTCATGGCTGAGTAATATTCCACTGTATATATACACCACATCTTCTTTATCCATTCCTCTGCTGATGGACACTTAGGTTCTTCCCATGTCTTGGCTATTGTAAATAGCACTGTAATGAACACTGGGGTGCACGTATCTGTTCAAATTCTGGTTTCCTCCACATATATGCCGATCATATGGTAGCTCGAACTCATCTTTCATTCCTATAATATGCACAGGGCTAGGACTATGCCAGGAATTCAAAGATAAATGGCCGTCAAGGAAAATGAACCAGTGGAGAGACGTAACGAAAAGTAAGTGCATCCATTCCCATGTCAGAGAAGAGAGTGGTAGACGAGGACAGAGGGCAAGTAATTTGGCTTATGGGCCTTGCAGAAGTCTTCTCCAAAGGAAGAGTTATCGGATCTGGGTTTTGAAGGATAAATAGGAGTTTGCCATTGGAGAAAAGGAGGAAGGGCATTCCATACAAAAGGAAGTGAATATGCAAAGGCAAAAGCTATAAATGAGTAGAAACTATCTGGAGACCAGTCAAGAAATTCAGTAGAAAGTGATTACGGGATACGTGTGGTGAAAGCGGGTAGATTTTTGGACACAGCTGGAGATGAGGGGCCTAAGACTGTAAAGACTTTATGTGCAGTGCTGAGGACTTTGGGGTTGATTTTGCACCTAACGAATAGCCAGAGGAGGTGTGCAAGCAGGAGGGTAAGATGACTGGATTGGTGTAAAAAGGGCTTTTCCCACTGAACCATCTAACAAACCCTGATGTTTTTTAATGACAGAATCTGTGTCCCTTCAGCCACAGAACACTCTGCAGTGATATGCTGCTTTCTTTTATGGGAGGGCAAGAGGCAGGCAACAGCTGCTCATCCTGCAGACACAGGCCAGTCGCACTCATTGTCCAGATCCATTCTCTAGAATCTTCAGTACTGACGTCGCGCGAGCTGGGGGCCCATAGCAAAACAATCCTCCAGTATATCAAACAGACAGCGTGACCAAGGTCTTCAGAGCAACAACAGAATGAAATGCGCTTCTGCTTCTGGAACCCTTGATGGCTCAGTCTGCCAGTTCACAATCTACTGGGTGCAACAGCAACGTAGCCACCAAGGCCCCTGCATAAATAACATCCTATTTCATCACTGCTAAAAAAGAGATCCCTGGGATGCATCATCTTGCAGAAGAAAATAATAACGTCACCAGATTGTAAGCTACGAGCTGGGGCATTATGCAGCAAAGGTTTCTGTGTCCCTGGAAACTCAGTGTTAGCCAAGAAAGGGATGGTGGGTGAAAAGTACATTGCGACATGCAAACAGACTCTGCTGTCAGCCAACTGGCCCATCAGGAAGATGAATGCAAAGTTACACAACAAATAGATCAAGTAGGTATTGTGTGTGTGGAAGAGGTCGTCTTCTGTAATAACAACAAATGCTTGTGTGGTGCTGGCTGTGTGTCTGACACCGTTCTTGGCACTTCACGCATATTACATCATTTAATGCTCACAATGAGGTAGGAGGCTATCATTACCCTCGCTTTACAGATGAGGAAATAGAGGCACAGAGAGGGTAAGTCACTTGTCCAAGGTCACACAGCTCATAAGCAACAGAGCTGGAAGTGAAACCCAGTCTGGAAGTTTGGCTTTAGAGTTCATGGTCAAAACAATCATGGCCACAGCAAGGGAAGAGACTGTATCTTGAAAGTGGGAGACCTGAGCTTGAACCTTAGTCCTTCTAATGCTCTAGCTCTAAGTCTTTGGGAGAGTTGCTTAATCTTTTGAACCTTGATTTTACCAACTGTGAAATGAAAATACTTGTAAAGCTTATCTCCGAAGGCCCTGAACCGACTGAGTGAGCCCCTGGTGCACAGGGGACAGCCGGTGGATCCTGGCTAACTCCCAAGCTGAGAAGCTATCCAAAGGGCCCTCCCTGCGGCTGCTCATTCTAATTTAAGAGCTCACACAAGGAGCATTAATCACTTCCCAAAGTGACTCCTTTAACCCGCTCACCTTGCCCTCCAGTCATCCTGGATCAAACCTCTTCCTTATCTACACAATGACCATAACTAGTCCAGAGCGTCAAAATCTTCAGATCCTGGGGTGTTCCTTGAAGAGTGGCTCCCTTCCCTAGGGCTCCCACAAAAAAAAAGCCCTACAAGACTGATTTTTGAATGACAGAGCTCCCAACGATAAAAACAATCACAACAGGTCTTTGAGTACTTTTTTTTGGTCACTAGGATGCTCTGAGATTCATCAAAGACTTATTAGCAGGGCTGGTTTAAAAGGCTGGACCACTCAACTTTGAAGTCAACACAAAACTTTTTATCCAGACTGCCAGTATTTCCAAGACATTTTCAGTATGTCAACTTGCAAATATCTCCACGTTTATAAATAAGTTCCTATTTTCAAATTCAGCAATATGTATCAGGCTTTTATTAAGTGCCCACTACCATGCTAAGTCCTCAAACTAAGAGGATTAATAAGATATGGCCCCTGTCTTCAAGGAGCTTTTAATCTGTTAGGGAGACAAATTCACAACCAAGGTCAATTCCATGTTTTAAGTGTTCTGGGGTATTATAAACAAGATGCTATGGGGCTGCACCAGGAGCATTTCTTTCTACCTTGGGGAGGGGCCAGGTCATGGTGATAAGATATAAAAGATCACCAAAGCTCAGTGGTAAAAAACATGAAGGTATTGCAGCTAAGGAGTGTGGAAGGCAGCTTGGACCAAATAGAGACATTTTCGAACGTTTGCAGAGATGCTGTCTGGGAACAGAACTGGGGAAATGTGGGCAGATGCGGAAACTGACAGTTCTCTGTGTGACATTTAGTTGCCCTACACCACATGCAAGTAGCTGTACAATGTATAAACTTCTGCTATGTGGCGGGTATAGATATCCAGCCTCTTCTTTTTCCTGATGGAGAGTCTCAATTCTTACTCCTTCTGGTCCCCGAAGTTTCATAAGGGTCTCTTCGATATCTTGTAGGTATCAGATCTACCTGCCTTGAGGAGCTGAGCACAGCATCTCTGCCCTGGGTCCGCCGACTGCTTACCTGCCCCCTCCGTTTCCCTGTCCCCTGACGTCATAGCCACCTTTGATTCCCAGGCTTACATTAGACTTGTAACATTGCAGGTGTGAAACTGAAATGTCAAATTTTTCTCACTCTCTCTCCAAAAGAATGGTGAGACGGTTAGAAACGATGAATTCCTCAGACTGAAATGTCTCTCACTTTTCAAAGACTCTTTCTAGAATTCCAAAGACACTGGGCCTCCCCGGGCTCCACTGACTTTCACAGTTTACATTTCCATGTTTCTATTAAAAGGTTGAGTTTTGGATAAAAGTCTGCAAGAAGACAAAGTAACTAGTATTTGCTCAATCTCTATTATGTGCCTGAAACACACTAAATATTTTCCACCCATTAAAACCCTACAAGGTAAGTATGATGATCTAAGTAATAGAGATGACAAAAGTGAGGATCAGAGAGGCTCAGTAACTCACCCAGGATCACGCAGCTCAAATGCAGAATTCAGACCAAAATAGTTGACTCCAAAGCCTAGGTCCTTTGCACTATAACCTCCGGTAAGATGATACCTAAATGGGCTAGCAGTGCTGTATTCAGAGTGATATGTATATGACACTGAGCAGATAACCTTTTCTTCAAGGTCTAGTTTAAGACAATGGCTTAGGCACCTAAGCTAATCTTGACTGTGATAAGAGAAACCCAACTACCATCCTGCAGTATCTGTCATGATAAGAATACTCTAGAACAGGGATCAGCAAGCTACAGCCCATGTGCCACATCTAGCCTGCTGCCGTGTTTTGTCAACAGTTTCATTTTACGCTACAACAGCAGAGTTGAGTAGTTGTGACAGAGACTACACAGCCTGCAAAGCCTAGAATACTTACTATCTGTCCCTTTACAGAAAAAGCTTATCAACCCCCAGGCTAGAAACATCATTCCATCTTCCACTATATGCTATTTGAAGCCAGAAGATAACAAAGAGGTGGGAGAGAGAGCAAAATGATGAGAAACCATCATTAAAAATGTACTGAGTACTGTGATGGTTAATTTCATGTGCCAACTCGCCTGGGCAAAGGATAGCCCAGACAGCTGGTAAAACATTATTTCTGGATATATCTGTTTCTGGAACACACTGAATCAGAGCTTGAGTAAAGAAGATCCCCCTCATCAAAGTGGACGGGCATCATCCAATCAGCTGATGGCCCGAAGAGAATAAGAAGGTTAGAGGAAGGGCGAATTCTCTCTTTCTTCTTGAGGTGGGACATCGTCTTCTCCTGCCCTGAGGCATCGGAGCTCCTGGTTCCAGGGCCTTCAGGCTCAGCCTGAATTATACCACCTGCTTTCTTGGTTCTCCACCTTGCAGATGGCAGATCCCGGGACTTCCTGGTCTCCATAACCACGTGTGAACTAAAAATGCCACCTGCCATATCAGTGGACAAAGGATGGTGCAGCTATCAAGCCATCACATCACAGGCGCCCTGACAGCACACCCTGAGGAGACTCAGGGTGAAAAGCACAGGACACTGGCCCCAGAGAGCTGAAGTGCATATCAAATGAATGATTTCAATCAGCCCAGACTTTGCATCTTCCCATACAAGGAAGAGCTCTAAATTCCTTAACTTGAGATATCTGGTTTTCTTTAACTAACAGTAGTCTTTTGACGTTCCAACTACCTGGTCTTTGTTGCAAAAACTCCTACATATCCTGGTTCCCTCCCTCCTCCACCACCCTTGTCTCTTCAGAGTAGTCTCTCAGAGCTCTCTGAGATGCTGTGTCCCACGCTTAAGTCCTCAGTTTTATCTGCTAAATAAAACATAACTCTCAGCTTTTAAGTTGTGCCTTTTTTTCAGCTGACACACATAAGCCAGTTCTTATTATAAATCTCCCTTATATGCATCTATAAATATTGTTGTGGTTCTGTTTATTTGGAAAGCCCTAATACAAGCAACCTATCGTAAGTACTCAATATGACTGTTACTGTCCTCCAGCTGGGCGCCAGCAAGAGAAGGACTCATTTACTCACTCAACAAACATTTATTTAGTACCTACTATGTACCGGACATTGGAGCAGGTGCTGGGGAGACAGTGATAAACATAAACTGCATATTCTAGTGAGATACATACCTCATAATCTCCGCCTCCAAGAATTTACAACTGCATTGGTACATAAATTATGACAACACTATGTAAGGAGGCTAGTAAGAGAGTCTAAAGACACTGGGCTTCCCTGGGAGGAAGGAGGAAGAAGCGACTAGTTTTTTTCCCTAGAACATGAGGAAAGCTTTTTGGGGTGACATCTGAACCAGGTGCTAAAGCATAGTTTGCCAAGCGGAGAAGAGGACGAAAGGTGTACCAAGAGGAGAGAAGAGGATGTGCAAAGGTCCTGAGGTAGGAAATCACTTTGCATGTTAAACCAACGGCGAGGAGCCATCCTGGGGCTGGAGCAGAGGGCACTAAATGGCGGGAGAGCAGAGAAGGAAGCTGCAACATCATGGGCTGTACAGTAGATTCTGCAGACAGGCTCCACAAGTTCAATCCCAACCCTATCCATCCTGGTTCAAATTCTGGCTATAGGATCATGGTCAGTGACTTCCATACCCAGCTCTCAAAGTCACTGTGAGGGCCAACATGAAAATGCATTTAAAGCACTTAGCACCATCCCCGGTACACCTACAGCACTGAATTTTCACTTCTGTTGTTAATATCATCTTATGGGGCCAATCCGAAATGTCCAGCAAACTAACCATGCTTCATAAATTGCAACACTCAGCCTCCACTGATCTTCAACTAATGGAGAGAAAAGTACCAGGAAACACACAGCCAGACGAAATGTATCAACATAGGCTATAGTACAGCAATGTGTTCCACTTAAGAGAATAGGTGGAGCTCAAATCCAAACACCACCATCCACACTGTGTGGCCTGAGAGAGGTTACCTAACCTCTCTGTGCCCTGGTCTCTTGATCTGTAAACTAGCGATGATAATAGAACCAACTCCCTAGACAGTTGTGAGGATTACAGGAGATGATCACGGAAAGCACACAGCACAATGTCGGGATGTAAGGAGCGATCAATAAATGTTAGCTATTCACTTATCACCTTCAAGGCCATCATTACGCGAGCGAAACAAGTATACGTTTTCTTTCTCACACTCTAGGAAGCCCTGATGGAGGAGCAAAGGCTTTTACTCATCTCTCGGGAAAACCACTTTAGATTCCAAACATCTCTAGTAAAAGCAAAGAATATTCACCGGGTGGGAGGCAACTATGAATCCTGAAATTTCTAAGTTTCATTTTAATGGTCAACACTCTGTCCCATCATCTTTACTGGAAACTCCACTAGGTTAACAATCAAACAGTACTTCCTTGTCTGCGTTTCACATTTAGAAGTGAGGCACAGAAAAAAAAAACAAAACCTTGGAGTGACCACAAAAATACGGCAATGGAACTAGAAGGGAGAAACAGGGGCAGGACAGAGTCTGCATGGGAAGGACTGAGGAGAGGAGAAAAAATTCCACCTGTGACTGCATTTGTCGTCTTCTCCCCCCACCCACCCCCAATAGTTGTCAACAACCTTGTAAATATCAGGTTAGTCCCCAGGCTGGTGAGGAATTACCGCAGATGGCCCCTTTCATGATCTAGGAGTGGAATCAATTAAAATATTGTTTGCTTGTCGTAAGAATATAATCCAGCCCGCACCTCAAGCATCAACAGTTAAATATGTGCTTATTTAAAAATCAATCTAAAAGTCAAGGTTTCCTTTTCAAATCCTTTCCATAGGAGGGCAGTGACGGCGGAAAGGAGGGATAAAGCTTTGAGTGGTACCACCTGCTGAACGCGCGCATTCAAGGAGACGGCTACAGATTTCAGAGCATCACAAATGGAAAATGATTGTGAGAGGCAAATGATGGGTAAAATGCCAAGATCACCGGCCACTAAAGGGGCCTGCCATAAGCCAGAAGATGCCCAGTCCTCCCTGCATCAAATAGCAAAAGGTTGCGTCGTCAAGCCTGAGAGCCAAGGCTGAAGACTGCAGAGATGACTGCAGAGGAAGCTGAAAGACTGAAACAGACATGAGAAGGATCAAACCCGCATGACATGTGTACATGTGTGCACACGCAGAATAAATGCAGGTGTGTGCACACACATACACACACACACACTCAAACCCAGACAGAGACACACACACACACACCCCTTACACCAGATGCAGGTAAAAAGGAAATGAGTCTTGAAGCAGGAAGATCCCAGCAGGACTCACTTTGCCCCTGGGACTCATCTCCTGCTTGGGAAGAGGTAGCGCTCTGATTCTTGCTGCCAATCCACAAGGACACCGGGTGAGAAGGAATGCCCCTTCTGTGTTCTGGCCCAACACAGATTTGAACCTGGGATCACAAATTCAAATGCCAGAAAGATCAGAAAGATCACACTGGTAACTGAAATGGGCCAGAAGCCAGTCATAGGGAGTGGTGGGGACTGTGGCAAAATAAAGGGCACCTAACTGTCTAAAGGGACTGCCACCACTCAACGACAGCAGACTACGACTGGGCAAGGACGGGGATCAAATGGTTCTCCATTGTTCCCTTTTTTTTTAAGAAGCCAGAAACCCAGATTTTTATGTGAAATCTCCCAATTTTAAAACATTAGCCATGGATTCAAAGTAGTCTTAAAACCCTCTGAGCTAAACAAATCAAATCCCTTGCAGGGCAGGCCCTGTTCCTCTCTACATCTGGTCTGCAAAATGTCCCATCTGCTCCCTCAAGCAACATTCTGGCTTGTCAGCTCCCGGCCTGCTCACGCCCTGTGGGATCCCCTGCCCTGAATTCCTATCACCCAGGAGTTGGTCTCCTGATTATTGTGTTTGTTCAAAAACAAGAGAAACAGAGAGAGAGGTAACACAGCTGCCCTCCTAGGGATCAGTCTGATTTCCCCCGGAGACACACTCCCCTTTCAAGCACATAGCAGCGCTGTGACGATTCTAAAAGAAAAATAAATGACACTGGAAGGGTATGATCCTCAGGAAAATTACACACACACATGTGTGTATATACACATATAGTATATATATACGTGTATGTGTATGTATGTGTATAGTATGATTTCATCTCTGTTGACTGAAACGTGCATGGGTGAAAAAACACAGGAAAGCCACAAGTTTGGGGTATCAGAAAAAGCACAGGCTTCAAAAACCTAGTTCTGCATCCTACTCCACCCCCCATACATGACATGGGCCTAGATCTTTCATCTCCTGGGCCTCTGCTTCCTCCCCTATAAAATGGGAAGGTTGGGCCTTAAGCTTTAAATTTTTTTTTTTCAAAAAAAACATCTTTATTGCAGTATAATTGCTTTACAATGGTGCGCCAGTTTCTGCCTTACAGCAAACTGAATCAGCTATACATATACATACGTCCCCATATCTCCCCCCTCCTGCATCTCCCTCCCTCCCACCCTCCCTACCCCACCCCTCTAGGTGGTCACACCTAGATATGGTCACACATGCGGAAGCTTTAAATTTCTAGTCTCCACTGTGAGTTCCACAGCGACACAGATATGCTTCTATTTGCCCATGTACCCACTACTAAGAACAGCGCCAGGGACACAGCACATGGTAAAGGAACAAACCTGCCCGGGTTCCGTAAGAAACTGAAAAGGACAAGCCAACATGCGTCTGAGTGGAAGCTTTGCCACTTACTCGCTGTGCAACACTGGGGGTGTGACTTAACCTCTCTGAGTTCCCGTTTTCATGGAGAAGTGTTTACTGAGCATTTGCAACGTGCCAGGCATTGCTAAGTACTCGGAGCACACAGGAGGCGCTTCGAGCAAAGCAGTCATCATTGTCCCATTACCAGCATGTGGTTATTCAGCGATCAAAACATCTCAGCCTATGACATAAAATGGCCTGGCCGGCAAGCGTGTTTCTTTGGTTTAGCCCACAATATGGGTTTTGTTTCCTTTTGTTGAAACTGTATTAATATTTAAGTTCAGGGCTTCCCTGGTGGCGCAGTGGCTGAGATTCCACCTGCCGATGCAGGGGACACGGGTTCGTGCCCTGGTCCGGGAAGATCCCACATGCCGCGGAGCGGCTGGGTCCGTGAGCCATGGCCGCTGAGCCTGCGCGTCCGGAGCCTGTGCTCCGCAACGGGAGAGGCCACAACAGTGAGACGCCCGCGTACAGCAAAAAAAAAAAAAATTTAAGTTCAATATACTACGCATAAACATTTCATTTATGTTTCTCTTAAACTAGAAGCACTGACAATGTTGAGCACCCTTAAACCCTCCACCTCCCCGCCTCCATGGGAATTGCATGGAGTTGAGTGGTGGTCACCCCCGGGAGGGTGGATCACTCTCAGATCCAACAGCATCCCCACCAGACTCCCTTCACTTATTCTGACACCTGTCCGGTCCCACTGGGCACTTGCCTTGTAGCCCCTGGACTAATCCAACAAGAAAGGAGAGGCATCAAGAACGCCGGGCTAATGTCAAACCAGAATAATACGGCACACTTGACCGTGGCATCGCATTACCAGTAAGGATAAATATTTGCCTGGCATTACAAGAAAGTGAAGTACCCTGAACCACTCAGGGAAAGTGTGCTATGGAAATTTAAAACCAGAACTGAAAATATAAGTAACTGAGTGCTTCCCTGGTGGCGCAGTGGTTGAGAGTCCGCCTGCCGATGTAGGGGACATGGGTTCGTGCCCCGGTCCAGGAAGATCCCACATGCCACGGAGCGGCTGGGCCCGTGAGCCATGGCCGCTGGGCCTGCGCGTCCGGAGCTTGTGCTCCGCAACAGGAGAGGCCGCAACAGTGAGAGGCCCGTGCAAAAAAATAAAATAAAATAATAAAAGTAACTGAGTGAAGCTATTTTCTTCCCCTTTGCCATTCACGGCACTTCTTAAGGTTGATTTACAACTCTTATTTTGAAAAGCTTCTCTTTCTTTTCTGTCAGTTATATTTCTTCCTTCACCCAGGAAGTTACATTATGGGGAATTCCAAAGAATGCAGGATTTGGAGTCAGGAGGCTCTGCCCCAGACTGGCTGTGGCCGCCTGGTGAAATTGATGCCCCTCCCAGAGCCTTACTTTCCTAATCTTTAAAATGGGATGATAAGACCCATAAGAGATGCTGTGAGGATAAAAGAGGCAATGCAGGCAGAAGCTCATTACACTGTCACTATCCGCAGTGAGTTTACTTTTACGTATCATCTTCTGCACCATCTTTACACCCAAAATGTAAGCTCTGTGAGGTCAGGGGGCTCGTTTTCTTCGTCACTGGATTCCCAATGCCTGGCACATAACAGGCATTCAATAAATATTTCTCAATTAAAAAATGATGCGTGGGGACATAGATGACTGGTGGGTGGAATAATAAATAGATGATATAGAGAGAGATGGGTTAAATAAAATAGTGAGTGAATGAGTGAGCGCGAAAGACAGAGAGGCAGACAGAACTGTCACCACTACTACCATCTATATCTCTCCTCTCTGGATACTGACCCGAAGTTTGGCCACAGTCTGCGAAGCTCTTTTGGCCACAGTTACTAACATCTTTACACATGTTATGCCCTTGGGTGGACACACTCTTGCCACAATTCATTCTACACTGAAAGGTCACTTGTAAGTGACCTTCACTGTAGGGAAACTAACGTCATTACGTGCCTCCTGGGTGCCAGGAGCGAGGGCAGGCACCATCATCCCACCCCATCCTCACAACCCTGGGTGAGGGTGGGGGGAGGAAGGGTGGGCACTGTTGTCCATCCAGCTCACAGTACAAGAGACTGAGGCTCTGACTGCTTAGCTGAGCTTCCCAAGAGCTCACAGCTTCTAAGTGGTCGTGCCTATTTTTGAACCTTGCCCTTTGACCCCAGTCCAGAGATACTCCCACATCCCTGATAGAATAGACTAGATAAGCCTGGGAGGGTCTTTGCATTATCCTGGGATTCTTGACTTGCTACTGAACACGTGTGCTCTTGTGGTCCCATTCTCTAACCACAGTGGCCGATTAACACACCAACCATTAACCAGTCTGGTAACTGAGCCAAGCCTTCGCCCACAACAAGAGAGTGTGCCTTGGGCCAGTCAGCCATGGTTCAGCCACATCCAACTGCCCCTCCCAGAACGGTGCACTCAGTAAAATAACACGCTTTGTCTGAGTTGGTCACTGATCAGACCAGAATGGGTACCCCACCTACAGATGCATCCATGGGTTGGCCAACAATTACCAGGAGGCTTGCTATAGAGGGTTCCACCCACTAGGGTGCAATGGTACTTCGTTAAACCAATGAGGGTGTTCCCGCTGGACAAGTCGGAGCAAATTCACTGAGATGCAGAGAAGCGGAGAGCCAAGGCAGGGTCTAAAAGGGACTTGAAGATTGTCACAGCCCTTCGAGGAAGATGTTCTACTCCTGAATCCTACTCGCAGAAGGGTGGAGTCAACACCCACTGCATCTCCCATCAAAACAATGACAGCCCCTCTCATCTTTGGATCTGATTTAGAATCTGGCCCATGGGCTCTAATACCAGCTCTAAACCCCATCTGAGCTGGCCCTTATTTCAAGGAATCAGCATTTTCAGTCCCAGCTCAACTCTAACAATGTCAAGGGCAACCAGCTCCTCACGACTAGGTCTTGACAACCCGAATCCCTCAGAAATGCCTTCTCAGTGGCACTGCTGGATTCCCATGATGCCTTGGCCCACTGAATAGGAGCATCTTTCAGAATAAATTCAGTGGAACAGAACTTCACGCCAGGATTCGTTTCCTTTACACACACACACAAAAGAGTCTGCTTCCAAGGATCAAAACATAACTTTTAATAAGGTGACGGTGGCCTCTAGAAGCCCAGTGGCTGTGGCCTTGCTCTCCACTTTCACAAAATGTTTCACGTGATGCCCACCCTGCCACGCTCCAACGGCCAAGTGTGCTGCAGACGTGGCTGTGCTACCCATTGCCACCATTTATTTCTTCCCCCTCTTCCATCTCTTCCCCTTAAGGTATTTCTCTTCTTTTATGTCTAAGCTTTTTTCTGGGTGCAGGAGTGAGCTGGCAGGATCAGAAGGGGGCCTTTCACAAGGTTAGTCTTAGCTCAGATAATTCCGTGGCAAGTTCATGCACACACCAGCGCCGAGTGGAATTATTTTCTGATCTCCTGTTCTTCAGTCGAAAAGTGATTTCACCAAGATCCACAGTCATGGCCACGGTAGCTGGCCACAGGGCAGGGTGCAAAAAAGAACTTGCTACACTTAGCATTCACCAGTCATGGTTACATTATTCTCCCTTCGTTTTCCGATCCATCCACGAGCACCCATTTGCGTCCCAAGTTACTGGTATCAATGTGCCATCCCTTTCTAGGGGCAGGCAACGCTAGATGTCCCATAGAAGGAAGCCAAGTTGGCAAAGGCAACTGTGATATTTTCAAGCACTGGCTGGCACAGGAAAGAGTGATGACAGGATTGCCTCTTGGGGAAAACACACACACACACACCCCACACACCACACACCACACACACACCACACCACATACCACACCACAACACACACACACACATACACCACACACCACACACACACCACACACCACACACCACACACACACACACAGGGTGTGGTTCGAATCTCAGTTTGGACACGAAGCCATGTACGATCCTTAGCCTTGCTGTGCCTCTGCTTCCTCACCTGTAGAATGGGGTTGTATTATGAATATTAACGGAAAAGAGTTTGACGGATGTGTCTATACTACACTAGGGACGAACAGGCCCTTTCTCACCCTCCCCTCCTCTTGCAGCTCTGCAAATCATCTCCAGTCCAGATCAGCTGCTGGGCTCAGGGTCTGACTGCCCGTGGGCACCTCCCTTCGATGTCCCAACATGTCCTCAACAGAATTCATCATCTTCCCCCACACACCTGCTCATCCTTCTGTGTTCCCTGCATCACTGCCTGGGACCTCCTTCCAGCCCGTTGCCCAAGCCAGCAGTCAGCCTGGAATCCGTGCTCTCCTTCACGAGTCCTTTAGAATCTGCCTGCGATTTCCTGACTTCACCCACTTCTTTCCATCCCTGCTCCTGCCGCCCTAATGCAATCCAGGCCGTTACCTAGCCTAGTTTTCTAACTGCTCTTTCTGAATCCTTTCTTGCCCTATCTCATCCATCTCCAATCCCACACAGCTAAAGCAATGTCTCCAAACACTCAAACCTGAACAAGTCACCTTGCTTAGAAATCTTCAGTGGCTTGTCACTGCCTTCAACATAAAATACAACCTGTCGGGCTTTCCTGGTGGCACAGTGGTTGAGAGTCCGCCTGCCGATGCAGGGGACATGGGTTCGTTCCCCGGTCCAGGAAGATCCCACGTGCCACGGAGCAGCGCATCCGGAGCCTGTGCTCCGCAACGGGAGAGGCCACAACAGTGAGGGCCCACGTACCGCATAAAAAAATAATAATAATACAACCTGTCTACATCCCACGGCTTAGGAAGACCTTCGGTGTCCGATCTTCTCCATCCCTCTGCAGCCACACTTGCAGCCCCTCCCTCCTGGCTTTTAAGATCCAAGCACAATGACTTTCTTTCTGTCTCCTGTATGTATCCTTCAGAGCTCTGAACTTGTTCCTTTCCTCTTCCTGCAAGACCCATGTCCCTCCCCCAGCCACACCCCCTCATCTGACAAATTCTCATCCTTCCGATACTTGACCTAGACAGTGTCTGTCCTGTCGGTGCTCGTATCCCAGCACCCACCACAGTGCCTGGTACTTGGCAGATATCTGGCAAATACATGAATAATGTGACACTCAAAGGTTTGCCTAGAGGTGGCAGGAAAATGTCTGCTCTGGGCCCCTGAGGGCCTGGGCTGGGTTTACCTTTTCAAGTCCATTCTCACAATTGGTTGAAGCCTGCCGGGAGGAGACCTGGGAGGTGGCCATCAGGTGGCATTTCCTATTGCCTGGGCTGTCTTCCATCCTGCAGAAGCAGCTGAGCAGAAAGCAAAACAGCCCCAAAGGCAAGTTTCTCCTATAAACCTGCAGTTTCCTACCGTAACTCCTGGGCCTCAGAGGACCTTGCTTGAGGATACAGCAGCCTTCTAATTAGGCAGCCTGCTACCTGAGATTGCTGCTGCTCTAAGATGCATCAGGTGAAGCTGCCAGAGGGGCAAGAGTGCAGGAAGTGATGAGAAGCGGGTCGACGAGACGAGCTCTTCAACTTCAAGCGTCCTCTCTGCCTCCTGGGCACCTGGGTGTCTGTTCCTTTCCCACCACGCATTCCACTACCCTACAGATTCGAGTCCTATCACTGTGTCTGGACGCCCCGCCCTTCCTGGTTCAGCACGTTCACTATCGGCTTTCGCGCCACCTTTTGCTTGAACTAAATCTCTTGGCAGGTTTTCCCTGGTGGCGCAGTGGTTGAGAGTCCGCCTGCCGATGCAGGGGACGCGGGTTCGTGCCCCGGTCCGGGAAGATCCCACATGCCGCGGAGCGGCTAGGCCCGTGAGCCATGGCCACTGGGCCTGCGCGTCCGGAGCCTGTGCTCCGCGATGGGAGAGACCACAACAGTGAGAGGCCCGCGTACCGCTAAAAAAAAAAAAAAAATCTCTTGGCAGACGCCTTCAGATGCCTCACCCACAGCATCCTCCTCGCAGGAGCTGGTCTTGCAAGTGACAGCATCTCTAAAGCCCAGCAGACGTGCTCCTTCTTCTGTGGCGCTCCGTGCAACTCCCCAGCCCACGCCCTTCACCTGCAACCCCTCTCCCGTGGGATCTTCCAAAAGAGGACGGTGATTATGAGTGTGGACTCTGGAGTCAGACCGACCTGGGTTTCAATCCTGCCTCTTCCAATGACCTGGGCAAGTCAGTCAACCTCTCTGAACTCCACTCTGCTTGACTGTAAAATGAGAAAGAGGATAGCTGCCTCAGAGGATCGCTCTGAGGATTAAGTTAATACATATGAGGTGTATGTAGCCGGCACATGGCAACCACTCAGTAAACAGTATAATTAGGCAATAACTATTATGCCAGTGGAGCACAGCAGTGATGCTAGAACAGAGGCACAGAGTAGGCATTTAAGAGATATTTACTGAGTGAATAAGTAAACTCTGCCCTTTAAGATACTGGAGAACAGCCCAAGAACTGGTTCCCCTCGGCCTCTTGGCTCAGTCTCGGTGTCAAGTGGATGTGGACAAACGGCTCCACGTAACACATGCATTTCTGGGTGGGACCCACCCCAGGCCTGGTTCATGGAGATCCCCACTCCTTCCTGGATGGTCCATCAGTCAGCAAGGCTGCACTGTCCAGGTCTGAGGCATCCAATATGGCAGCCACTAGCCACATGGGACTTTTTAAAATTTAAATTTAGGCAACCCCGTGGAGGTCCAGTGGTTAGGACTCGGTGCCCTCACGGTCAAGGGCCCGGGTTTAATTCCCGGTCAGGGAGCTAAGATCCCACAGGCTGCGCGGCATGGCCAAAAAAATAAACAAAATAAAATTTAAAGTTGTTAAAATTAAATAAAAATTTAAATTTATTAAAATTAAGTTAAATTTTAAAAGCCTCAGTCACATGCACGAGACACATCTCTAGTGCTCAACATCCCCATGTGACTGGTGGCCCCCACGTTCAAGCACACAGGCAGAGAACGTCTCCATCGTGGCACAAAGTCCTGTTGAAAGGGCCGGTGCAGGGCCATCTGAGTTAGGATGGCAGCTGTGGAACGATGCACATGATGACCTGCTGAGCAAGACGTGGCTGCAGGAAATCCACTGGACAGATCCTGACCAGGCCCTGGTTTCCCCAGGACCCTAACCTCCCCTGGCTTTGACCTGGCTCTCTCTGACTCTGGTATCTGGTTTGGAGACCGCTCTGCATGCATCCAGTCACCCTGGCGAGCCACAACCCCCCGTGCCCTGTCTGGTTTGACCATTTGCACACACTCCTGTTCGAAGCCCCGCATCAGGGAGGTTCTGTAGTTCGTCTCCCTTGACTCCGACTCAGCACCACGCCTACAGCCCACTTCCTCAGACTATCCCAAGCCCTCTTTTTCGGTAGGGTCACTGCTAGGGGCTGAACTGTGTCCCTCCACCAGAAATTCATAGGTTGAAGCCCTAGCCCCCAGTTATCAGAATATAACTGTACTGGGATACAGAGACTTGAAAGAAAGAATTAAGTTACAACGGGGTCATGAGGGTGGGTCCTAATCCAGTATGACGGATGCATTTATAAGAGGAGATTAGGACACAGAGAGACACGCACAGACCAAGGGACAACCACGTGAGGACACAGCTAGAAGGCGACCGTCTGCAAGCCAAGGGAGAGAAGCTGATCCTGTCTTGGACTTCCAACCTCCAACACTGTGAGAAAATATATTTCTGTTCTTCAAGCCTCCACAGCGTGTGGTACCTCATTAGGGCAGCCCAAGCAGACGAATACAATTGCCCAGAATGGAGTTCAAGTCTCTGCCATTTACAATGCCACCTTCGGCACCCTTCCGAACCTCAGCCTCAGCTTTCCTATCTATAAAAGAAGGAAACGCCCATCTTCTATCTCCTAGGGTTATCAGTCCCTTGTACTGATCACTCTTTGGCCGCATGGCTGTTTCCTGTGCGAAGGAAGTTTTCCCTGCCTCCCCTCTTCAGCCGCCAAGCCCTCGCTTCCACATCTCAGCTGACCAATCACACTCCAACTTCTAAAACGGGCCTGTTATAAGCACATGACCCCTCTTGTCAGCTCAGGATGACTGGGGCCCTCTCTTCTCTAGCACCTGTCCTCAGTATCTATGTGGTTGGTAGAAAAGAAGCTACCTTCTTTTCAAGCTCCCAACTGGGGAGCCGATATATTAAACATTTACTGTGATTCTTCAATGTTCCTGACAGCGTCATAGGGGCTGGACACTCAACACAGAACAAGACAGGTTCGGTCCTCGACTTCCCGTGGTTTTGCTTCTCCTCAGCCTCCACCTGAAGAGACACCTGCACCCAGACAATCTCCATCTTAGTGTCTAGGAAGAAAGGCTCAGGAGTCTGAGATTCCCCCTCAATGACGCACTTGAGGAAAGGAAAAGGAAAGGAGACAGGAATCCCGTAACATGTGACCAGAATGTAATGGATAGACATAAAAATAAATTACAAAGGAGGCTCCGCATCGTATGTCATCAGGGACATGCAAATTAAAATAACAAAGAGATAGCACTACACGCCTGTTAGAATGGCCAAAATCTGGAACACTGACAACACCAAATGCTGACAAGCACGTAGAGCAACGCAAACTTGCCCTCACTGCTAGTGGGGATGCAAAGTGGTACAGCCTCCCTGGAAGATGGTTTGGCACTTGCTCACAGAACTAAACATCCTCTTACCATACGATCCAGCAGTTGTGCTCCTTGTATGTATTTACCCAATGCAGTTGAAAATGTATGTCCACACAAATACCTGCACACAGATCTTCAGAGCAGCTTTCCTCGTAAATGCCAAAACCTGGATGCAACCAAGATGTCCTTCAGTAGGTGAACGAATATATAAATTGTGGTACCTTCAGACAATGCAACATGATTCAGAGCTCAAAAGAAATCAGCTATCAAGCCATGAAAAGACATGGAGGAACTTTAAATGCATATTATTAAGCGAGAGAAACCAATGTGAAAAGGCTACATACTGTACAACATTCTGGAAAAGGCAAAACTATGAAGACGGTAGAAAAGGTCAGTGGTGGGCTTCCCTGGTGGCGCAGTGGTTGAGAGTCTGCCTGCCGATGCAGGCGACACGGGTTCGTGCCCCGGTCCGGGAAGATCCCATATGCCGCGGAACGGCTGGGCCCGTGAGCCATGGCCGCTGAGCCTGCGCGTCCGGAGCCTGTGCTCCGCAACGGGAGAGGCCACAACAGTGAGAGGTCCACGTACCGCAAAAAAAAAGAAAAAAAAAGGTCAGTGGTTGCCAAGGGTTGGGGGGAGAGGGATGACTAGGCAGTGCACAGAGGATTTTAGGCAGTGAAAATACATTATATAAAATTATAATGTTTGATGCATCTCATTAGAAATTTGTCCAAACCCATAGTATGTACGACACCATGAGTGGAAGCCAGTGTAAACTATGGACTTTGGTGACAATGATGTGTCAGTGTAGGTTCATCAACGGTAACAAATGTACCTCTCTGGTGGGGGGATGTTGACAATGGAGGAGGCTATGCATGTATGGAGAAAGGGGAATATGGGAAATCTCTGTACCTATTCTATTTGGCCGTGAATCTAAAATTGCTCTTTAAAGAGACTATTGCTCTTTAAAGATGCATAAAATGGCAATAAATAAATTATAAAGTATAAAAAGGCAAACTATTTAATCAATCAAAAATAAAATTTTAAAGTATAAAAATAAATTTATTTGTACAGAGTAGGACGCTACTACCATTCCTCTACCAAAGGAAAAATTTTACAATCTCCTGCTTCAATTACTTGAACTGGGACTACCTCGTTCTAGTCATCTCAAAACCCCATTGGCAACGTTTATGTAGCGTGTAGCAGTCATCCAACTATCAATAACCGAACACCTGCTATGTCTCAGGCCCTGAGATCTTCTCCAGGCCCTACAGAGCAGGGGGCAAGTTCTGGGGGAGACATAACATCTTAAACCCACAAAACAAGCAATACTTTGCTCTCTGAGTTAAAATAATAATCTTTATTGAGCTATTAATGTATACCGGACATTGCACCAAGTGTTTACCATAGTAAGAGCTGGCCTTTATTGGACACCTACTATGTGAAGTACTCTGTTCTAAGCAATTTACATATATTGACTCATTTAATCCTCACAAGTCTATGATGTATGTGCTATTACTATCCCATTTTATGGATGATAAAATGAAGGCACAGAGAGTTTAAGTGAATTTTGTCAAAGTCCCTCAACCAGGAGGTGGCAGAAAGCTTCAAACCCAGGCAGTCTGGCCCCAGAGCCTAGGATGAAGGTAAGTATCAAAATTGTACCTGGTTTAAAGATAAGGAACATAAGGCTCAAGGTAGTTAAATATCTTGCCCAAGGTCACATGCCTGTAAGTGTTTGACATTTGAACCCAGGTTTTAAAAAGTTATACTATTGAACAGAATAAAGTTGGAGGACTCAACACTTCCTGATTTCAAACATACAACAAAGCTACAACAGTCAAAATAGTGTGGTACCGGAATTAACTAATCTACCAGGGCCACTTAGTACAGTTGTACAAGTTGAACAGGGCATAAATCTAGAGAGCAGAATTCACATTGGGATCTATGTGAAGTGTTGTCCTAGAGTTGAGCAGTGCACAACCTGTTCAATCTTACTTGGCAATCACGAATGGATAGGAAACTGATTTTATTAAACTATAAACACAGGTAAGAGCTTATTAAATTAATATTGGAAACATATGGCTAGCTACCTGCCCTCAGGTTATTCTTTTTTTTTTTTCCCCCTCAGGTTATTCCTGATCTTATTAAATACATAAGAAGTACTTTCAGGATGAGAGCTGAAGGAGCTATTCTAACAAATTTTGCTCCACTTCTTTCAATGAAGCATGACGTTTCATAGGCTTTCACCATCAGGTGCAAGAAAGACATAACTTCAAAGCCGTTTTGCTTCTTTGCTGTGCTATGCTGTTAGGTCCTTTTTTGTTGTTTTACAGTGTTTTCAACTCCATTGTAATTCTTTATCTTTCCTCATCTTTCTGCACCAGCACCAGTGACATGTTTCACTAAGGATTTTTATCAACAAAGCAGTTTCACTACAAGGTTAGATTGTAGGTTTTGAGGGGCTGCAGATACCTCTGCCTCCACAAGAAAGTTTGTGGTCAATATTGAACTTGGAGGCCTCGGTTCTTCTTAGGGGGTGAAATGAGAGGAGGGGAAGTGGTACAAACGGCTGCCATGTGATTCACCCTTTCAGGTTCTGTCTCAATCTCTTCTCTTGCCCTTGCTGTCAATTATTCCTGCTGCTGTCATATTTTCATTCAGACTCACATCTTTCCTCAACTGGATAATTGTAACAGCCTTTCTATTTTCAGATTTGTCCAGCACCCTCCCCTCCAACTGTAGAACCCTCACCATCAGCAACCAGAGTGATTTACTAAATCACTGTTCCAACAATACCTACGTCACTTCTCTGCTTAAAATTCTTCCAAGATTCTGTGATTCCTGCAGTAAGGGTTACAGACTCAAATGTCTTTCAGGAGCAAAGAGTTAACATAAAGGAAAGAAACCGGCGTGTGAGTGTGTGTGTGTGTGTGTGTGTGTGTCTATAATGCCACCTAGAGCTGTGTCCTTCCCACACTGACATACTTTGTTTGCATATTAAAGATGAAGGAATATTCTTCACTTCCACAAAGAAATATGTTTTCTCTCTCACTTTTCTTGAAAGAGACAGACCTCTCAGTCTAGCTTTTGTTTTTCTTCTTTTAACAGAGACATAGGAAAAGGAAATCTTTTACGTTCCTCTTTATCCTCAGACAAACAGCAGTACAAGCGTGATGATAAAACAACACTGATACCCAGCTTCAACGTGCGGAGTACCGTGGGGAGGGCACGACTAGGGCAAGCTGGGAGACACGTGCCCCAGCTTCAGAGGGCAGCTGTGACTGGATGGTCAGCCCAAGGTGGGCCCAGAGCTGCTGAATTTTCTGATTTTTCCAAGAGAAGCTGGAAATCTGGATTTCTGTGTGTGAATCTCTTAATTAAAAATGGGGAAACGGATTCATTTTTGAAAACCTCTGTCCAGGCAGAAAACAGCACAGCTGCAGGCCAAATGTAACCTGTGACTTTCATTTTATGACCTCTGACCTAGAATACAAAGGTCTCCTCACCTCCCTGCACTGCACCGACTCGCTCCGTTCACTCTTAGACCCGCTCCACGCATGCCATGACTCACCCACCTCTGCATCTTGGCGCAAGCTGTTTCTTCTTACTCCTTTTCGACCTGAAAAAACTCCTTCTCCTCCAAAGCATGAATGTCACCTCATCAGTGAAGCCTTCCTGATTCCCCTGGCAGAGTTCATCACTGTCCCTCCAGGGCTCCCTTAGTACTCTGAACATTACATTGCGAACTCACTTTTCACGTTGTTTATATTAATTTCTGTCTCTCTTAATAGCATGTGAACTTCTTAAAGGTAAGAATTATGTCTTACCCATCTCTATGGCTCCAATGCTACCAACGGGGCTTATTGCAGAGTAAGCCTGCATGAATATTGGTTGGATGGATGGGTGCCTGGCTGGCTGGCTGGCTGGCTGGCTGGATGGATGGATGGATGCATGGACTGTGTGATTGGAGGCTCCTCACCAAGACCTTAGGGACAGCTGTCAAGGATTAGTTCCGACCCTGGCTTTATTTAAGTTCCTCAAACACACTAAGCTCATTCCTTTACCAGGGACTTTGACCTTGCTCTTTCCCCAGTTCTTTCCAAGACTAGCTCCTTCTCATGATTCAGGCTTCAACTCAGGTGATACCTCCTTAGAAAACCTTTCTCAACCAACCCAATCATAAGAACCACAACAAAGTCAATAATTATCACATCGTTGGGCACATCACATTCTCACTGAATAAACCTGCTTTGTCTATATTTCTGTTCACACGTGTATTCCATGCCTCCCATCCACCTACAGTAGAAAGCTTCAGGAAGGCACTGCTATAGATTTATGCCTACCATCGTTTCTGGAACATTGTAGATGCTGATCAAATATGAATAAAGTGATTACTAGGAAGGAAATCATCAATTAAATGAATGAGTAGAACCCACTTCTCTGGTGCTTTTTACTGGCCTTTGTGGCAAAACAAAACAAAACAAAGCACAAAACAACACCGGGAATAAGAAAAGAAATCTCTTGTCCTTATTAAGATTTCCTCTAGGAAGCCGCACGGTATAGCTGTTAAGAGTTTGGGGTTTAGAGCCAGATAGACCTGAGTGTGAGACCAGGACTTGTCACTTATCATCACTAAGTGACCTTGGGAAAACCACTTAACTTGCGAACCCTCAAGTTACAGAACACAAACTGAACACCCAACTGAACAGCTGCATCACGGGGGGGCTGTGAGGCCCACTAATGTCATGAGACATGGCCTGTGAAACAAAGACATCAACACATCTGACTCCTTCCCAAAGCACTTTACTTACTGGGGCTTTGCAAGCCAACAGCTCTGTGAAAGCCTGTTGGGCTGGACAAAGGTCACGAGTGATACATCACCCTCTGCGCTATTCACCAGAGAGCTTCAGGGTCTCCCCACCACCGCCACTGCAGCTGAGGGGGAATGGTGTCCACACCCCATGCCAGCCTGATCAGAAGCAACCCGTGCCAGGACAACACTTGTTTCCAGCTGACTTCCTCTTGGCAATGCCATTGTCCTGGGGAAGTCTCTCCTGAGCCCCGTTTCCCTGGAGGTCAGACCACCACATAAGTGAATCTTCTCTGTGGGCCCAGCATATGTCAACATGGTATTTTGCTAGGAAAACTCACAAAGAGGACTGCGGGCTGCAATACAACACTCACTCTATAATACCGTCAGTCTAATTGTTTCCCGAAGCAAACAATTAAAACAGTTTATGAGAAAAACTCTATCTGTAATTGTGGGTCCTCCACACCTGCTTCCCAAGTACGGCAGCTGGAGAGGAACCGGTGCAGATATGAAAGTACAGTATGTATTTAGCAATATGGCACCTAAATGCATCACAGCACACCTATCGGGGAAATAAACGGCGTTCAAGTGTATTTTTGGAAGACAAATACTCAATACTTCATTTAATGTATGTTTGCAGTTAGTGGTTAATCTCAGACAATGAAGAGAGAGCTGTGTTTCACGTGGCTACTGAGGAAATGCAGAAATGATTGAGGATTTTGAAAGAACCCAAATCCCAAGCCAGCAATGCCCTTTGTTGCTTTTTCTCTCCTTCTTTTAAATTTGCCTATAATCCATTCAGACAAATCCTTTTATCGCGTTGATTTCCTCTCCTCATTATAACCAAGGTGATTAATTGCTAAACTTTTCTCTCATTCTTGCCCAACTCTTAAGATCTCATTTTTCACGTGCAGAATGGCCTTTCTTTTCCCAGTACACATATCTGCGCTTCCCCCAAAGCATCTCTATTTTATGTCTCCGGGTTAGTAATAAGAGTTTTCAATTGGCCCATCCGGCTGGCCATTTGCAAATGTGAAATATACCCAGACCCGGCTGAGCAATGCTGGAGAAGAGCCCAACACCTTGATTCGACAATCAGTCAGCATAATTAGTGACTGTGACCCTCAGACTCTTTCATGAAAGTCCTCTTTTCGTGACATATTTATTCATGGAGTAAAACGAACCGGGAAGACCCTTCCTAAGCCCATCTCCACCTGTATCTCCCAAAGCTGGTCTGAATCACTCCCTGGCTTGGAAGCTTCCAAACAGTCCCAGGTTTAATCTTAGGATATAAAAGAAAATAAAAGAAAACGGAAGCAGTAGAGCAGATTTAAAACTTACGTGTCACAGAAACACAGTGGGAAAGCCATTTTTTTTAACAAGCGAATGCATAACAACTTAGGGACTTCCTTTCATCATCGTAGGCTGAGATCACTACCACGGGCAGCAGACCTGTCTTCTTACTCTAACCTCCAGCAAACAGTCTAATCCTCACTTCCCAGAAACACTACCACTGTGTGTAAGCCAAACAGCAGTGGAAAACATGAAAGGCAATTAGATTGAAATCCAGTCCTACTTACTCCCCACCAGTTCATTTTTCTTTTTTTCCACTAAGAGACTCTTCGGTCTAGTAACAAATACGATTCCTGTTTAGCACAGTGTAAAGCAGGAATGAAATGCAGGTCTGTTCACTATTCAGCTAACTGATGACATAAACTCCTGAAAGGAGACTCAAAACACAGATTCCTAACAAAAACCCGGAGTGCTTTGTAATAACTTCTATGTCATCCCTACATAATCAGTGTCGCTCTGGCACTCACAGAGCTTAATTCCTGGCTTTGTGTAACATTCTCTGACATTCTTTGAGTCATATTAAAAAGATCCTCAGCTCGGTCTCTGCCACGTACTGCATCTTCCCAGCGATGGCCACAGTGAAAGAGCATCTCCATGCCTGGAGAGTATAGAGGGGAAATGAATGAAGCCGGGCTCACATACACTTAAGCACACATGCATCCATCCACATCCTCACACACTGTCAGGGGAAATCTCTCTTCTGAGGTGGACAGAGGAGTGATGGCGATGAGCTGTTTCAAACCAGGCTCTGGCCAGGACCCACACAACACCCTCCTGTAAGGTCATGGGTCTCAGCATGTGCACACACCGGGGAGGGGTGCGGTTTTAAGCATGCTTCATCAATTATTTATGTCATGAGACCATCAAGTGGCAGCTTCTTGTCTCCTCTTCGGCAGCCCTCCCACCACACAACAGGGACTCCCTGCAAATTAACATTCCTTTCCTTCCGCCCGCCCTGCCCTCAAGTTTTCAAACATAACAACAATCTCAATGAAATAATGAGAGAGACTCATTCGAATGCTGTAGAGGGAACTGTTTTATTGCTAAGGGAGCAAAGAGAATTAATTGAATCCACTGGAAAGAAAGAATTAGAAGGGAAAAGGAAAAAAGGAGAATGAAGTAACAGGATGGAACGACGAAGACACACACACACGCACACATGCACACACACACAGATGCAGGGCAGGTGAGCGGGAACCTGAATATTCATAGGAGAGAAACTGTGTACGTGTGAATGCAAAGAGCTTCCAAGATGGCAACACCGCCGAGGGCTGGGCTCAAGAGTACTGAGAAAGTTCCTCAACCGCTGTATGCTCTGAGCTTTCCAAGAGCTACACAGTATTAGTTGGAGCAAGTAACAGCAGTCTACATCCAGGCACAAAGGTAACATCGAGTCCCAACAGCATGTGTGGTGGCTATAAAACATAGCTGCAAAGTCTATGACACTCATTCCATAGAAAATGGAAATCAATTCAGGTGGGTTCATCACCTTTGACCCCTGGAGTATGAAGTGATGTTATGTGACTTCCAAGGCTACGTCACTAAAGACCATGAGGCTTCTACCTCTGTCACCAGAAGGCTAGCTCTGGGAACCCTGAGCTGCAATGTGAGAAGTCTGACTACCCTGAGGTCACCATGCTCTGAGGAAGCCCAAGCCATATGGAAGCATTCTAATCAACCATCCCAGCTGAACCCAGTCTTTGCGACATACCAGCCCAAGCCCAAGATATATGAATTAAGAAGCCTCCAGAGGATGCTAGCACCAAGCTGTTTGGGTTCTCCCGGCTGAGGCCCCAGGCTCTGTGAAGCAGAGACACACCAACCTTGCCGGGCACTGTTCCATTTCTTCCCCACAGAATCCATGAGCCTAATAAAATAATTGTTGTTGCATGGTACAAAACTCTGTGAGTGAGTTACAGCATAACAGCAAATCAGAATAGCATGTGTTTATTCTCTCTGCTTCTTCAGAAAATAATCAATTTCTACATTATTAACCTTAATTTCAGCATCTGGAAAATGGAACTAATAATATCTACCTCACAGAGTTTTTTGAAGAGCCACTAAAATATAATCATAGTAACGGTAATAATAATTAATAATAAACTAACAACATTTGTTCAGAGCTTCTTCTGTTTCTGGACCCATGTCACGTAACTTAATTCTCTTAACAAACTCATGAAGCACAAAGCCATTATTATCCCTTCTAAGAGTGGGAAACTGAGGCACAGAGACAAATGTAGTTTTCCGAAACTCACACGGTAAGAGGCAGAATATGAATTCGAAACCAAAGCAGGCTTCCTCTAGCCTCTTAACCACTTTAAAAATCTGCTTATAGACAGTCAACCACAGAAGACGGTGCCTAACACGTATTTAAGCTTGAGCGATGTTTACTTGTTGTAATTATTATTGTTGTTGCTGTCGTTCTTGTTTAAGAATCTGATAACTAAGAGATACAGACTCGGGAAATACCAGAATGGGTTTTTCCTACTTCCCTGTGTTAGCATCTGCAGGTGAACTTGGCAGTGGTTTGTCCACTGTCTATAATCCCCCCAGAAAATGGGAAGACTATTCATATTGTACATTTCATACGCCAAAAAGATTTCAATTTCATGCTGTACTGAACCTTAGAAACGCCCCCCTTAATCCTGTTTTTATTCTAAACCAGTATAAAAACTTTAACATTTCCTAATGGAGCGTATGTTTAATCATTCCTACCAACCTAATGGCAATTTATGAGAAGTCAAGCAATAGCCAGTAAGATAAGCTTGAAGCTTTGGTTCCAAAAGTTCAATCAGTTAACCTAGGACAGCAATCACTTCCCCAGAATGAATAATGATGTGGAATAATATGTGGATGGAGATAAACCCTTTTTGCGTAGAAAATTGCATTATCGTGTGCAGTATCTCAGCTGGATATGTAAGTTTACCAATAAGGATACGGCTTCATGCATTTTTATCATGGAGCTTTTGATTCTGAGATTTCCAGAGGATTCTGCCTTGAGAAAGGAATCCTTAATGTTTGTATAATGTGTGGTGCTCTCTGAGCTGCAGATACGAGGGTGGGAAGGCAGGAGCTGGGCTCTGCAGCTTCTGAAAAGCTGCCACCACACTTTCCCAGGGGTTCTTCATTCCACTTAGCAAGGCAGGGAAAGCTAGCAATGCACAGCGAGACAGAGTTCCTTAAAGAAACGGCACTGAAAATAACCGTCATGTCAATTTCAGCTAATGGGGCACAGTATGGGCTCATTTTAAAACAAGGAGGAGTGGCATGCAACCATTAAGAAAGAAATGCTTATGCCATATGTAAGCACACCCATCCAAGCACAGCCAGGAGTTCTCTGGGGAGAACTCAGTGCGTCTCTCCCACAGACTTGGAGCTGGACCTCCCACTGACCAGATCTCAGACAATCATTAAGGAAGTATAATTATAAAGGAAATTATGGAGAAAGTAGCCAAAGTTTTTTTCCACTGGATCTTCAATGACTCCTACTGGCATGAGAGAGAGAGAGAGAGAGACTAAATTCCTGAATTCCGCTAACTTCCCTTTCACAGGTGCAGTTGAGACAACATCAAGATGCACACACCTGCTTGCCAGCTGACACATTTATCTGAGATCACCCTTTCAAATTCAGGAGGAAGCAAGCTAGGAAACGCCCTCTTTCCTACCACCACTCCTGCTGGCTCAAGCAAGATTCCAACTATGAATCTACAATGCTTGTCTCCACTGAGAGGATATCCACACTTGGCCATCTGAAGGAAGTTGGAGAGTTCCACAGGAGTCTTTTGGTGCCCACTGTAAGACAAGTGTAGTGGCTCAGAGCACAGATACTGGTGTCATGAAGACCCAAGCTTGAGTCCTAGATCTGCCACCCATCTCTCGTCTCTGTGCCTCAGTTCACCATTCTGTAGAAAGAGAAGTAAAAATGGCATCTACCTGAGAAGAGCTGTGAGGATTCGATGGAGAAATGCAATACCCCTGGGCCAGTGAGGTACCTGTTACTTTTTGATTCTGAAGTATAGATGCTCTGGACCACAGGTTTAGAGTCCCATTCTGCTGTATGTCCAGCATAGAGACAAACCAAATATCTTGGCCTGCAGAAGGCAGCAAAAGCTCATCGTTGCAATAGGTGCTGTCCACAAACATGGTGCTGAAAATGAGCCATACCTCTGCCTCTGGAACTAGCACTCGTGGCTCTCTCTGACTGTCATGTCCACAAGCCTCTATTTGCCAGAAACCAATGGAAAGAGGAGTTACACGAGTATCAAGTAATAATGCCCAGGGTATGTTTCCATGTCAGACATAAGTTTCTCTCACTTCTTTCTGATTATTGTAATGGTTATCATCAACTTTGGACTCACGGTTTGATCCCCTCCTCGCTTGCTACACACCTCATGCTCTGATCACCTGTAACTCTTCTTTCCTCTTCAAACACCTCACATCCACACATAACTCCATACTTTTTGCACACAAGGACTGCTTTACTCAGGATTCTCTCATCCCATTCTTTGCCCAGCAAATTTCCTTCAAGGTCCAGATCACAACTTCTATAAGTCATTCTCTGAATCTCCTCAGCCATATTTCTTTACTAACCTGTAGCACTTCACATCAAATTACTGCACTTGTAACACCATTCTGTGTTCAATCAATCACTTGAAAATATTTTTCAAGTACTGTCACAAAACCAGATATTAGCATAGGCACTGAGGATTCAATGACAGGCAAAGAATAGGCACTGCCCTTAAGAAGCCCACAGTCTAATGGGAGCAGACCTAGAGTAAGCTTAGAATCAACAGGTAAGTCCATGGAACAATGGAGCATACAGAACAAGCACATTTGATGCATGACAAGAGGAGTGAAGAAGGCTTTACAGTGGAAGTGAAATCTATACTAAGAGCTAAAGGATGACTTAAACGGGTGAAAATGAAGGCGAAAGCTTGTATGCAGTGGACATTTATATCTCAATATTTGTCAAATATCTGATAGATTGTCCCATGATACTATAGACACCAGACTAAGAAATTAGAGCCAAATGAAACAACAGTTCAGTCAGAGCTTATTTTTATTGAAATCATGTAGATCAGTGAATCTCCAAGTTTAACGGTATATAAATGACTATGTACTATATAGTCTTTTATATATAATCCTAGACAAGGCAAAAATAAAACTGACATAAAGCATATTTCTTGGGAGGGGACAGCAAAGGGAAACAAGGAAACTTTGGGGGTGACAGAAATGTTCTATACCTTGATGGTACACATGACTATATATTTATCAAAACTTATCAATTTAACACTTAAATTTTATGAATTGTATTGAATGTAAACTATACTTCAATAAAATTGATTTTTAAGGGAGTAATAAAATATTTAATGTGCATAAAATATAGGACATGGCCCAGTATTCCGCATCTTTAATAAGCATCTCTAGCAAATTGGATATTGTCTAAGAACAACCATTTCAGAAACACTGATGGAGTGATCATCTATTCAGAGTCATATTCGGGAAGGTCTCAAGTTGTGCAACGCATGACCCAATGCTTGACCTTGTTCAAAAATGTTATCACCAACATATCTGTGGCCAATATTGTCAGTTGCCCAACTCACCATTTATTCTTTCTTCCATTTTTAGTAATAGAACTCTTATTTTTATCTGGGTACATAGTTCCCTAGCCAAAAGACTGTATTTCCCAGACTCTCTTGCAACCAGACATGGCCATGTGATTACGTCCTGGCCAATGAGAAGTGTTCTTCAAGATTTCCAGGAAAACTCCTGTAAAAGGAAGAAACGTGACCTTCATTTTCTCTTCTCTATGCCTCCCACTTGCAATGGCTGGAGTCCCAGGAGCTATCTTGAACCCTGAGGCAGCATATTAAAGATGGAGAAACACCTGTTAAAAGGAGCCTGAGTCCCTGATGGCCACGGAGAATTTATAGACTATGTTAGAACAAGCTCAACTCTGGAATTCTTTTATGTTGAAGAGAAAAACAAACTTCTGTCTTATTTTAAGTCACTGTTATTTGGGATGTTTCCACTAGATGCAGCCAAAGCTAATCCTGTCTCATACGTGCAGTTTATTAATTTTGTATTTCACACCAAGCTTGTTTCATTATCCAGTGCGCTGGGTGACAGAATCACACTTCAGGCAACTATAAAAGAGATCTGGGGTATGGAGAAAAAGGAACCCTCCTATACTGTTGGTGGGAATGTAAATTGGGGAACAGTACGGAGGTCCTTAAAAAAGCTAAAAATAAAGTTACCACATGATCCTGCAATCCCAGTCCTGGGCATATATCTGGAGAAAACTCTAATTCGAACAGATACACGCACCCCAATGTTCACAGCAGCACTATTTACAATAGCCAAGACATGGAAGCAACTTAAATGTCCACTGACAGATGAATGGATAAAGAAGATGTGGTATATATAATGGAATATTACTCAGCCATAAAAAAGAATGAGGGGCTTCCCTGGTGGCGCAGTGGTTGGGAGTCCGCCTGCCCACGCAGGGGATGTGGTCCGGGAGGATCCCACATGCCGCAGAGCGGCTGGGCCTGTGAGCCATGGCCACTGAGCCTGCGCGTACGGAGCCTGTGCTCCTCAATGGGAGAGGCCACAACAGTGAGACGCCCGCGTACCGAAAAAAAAAAAAAAAAGAATGAAATAATGCCATTTGCAGCAACATGGATGGAGCTAGAGATTATCATAGTAAGTGAAGTCAGACAGAGAAAGATAAATATTATATGATATCACTTATATGTGGAATCTAAAAAGATGATACAAATGAACTTATTTACAGAACAGAAATAGACTCACAGATATAGAAAACAATCTTACGGTTACCAAAGGGGAAAGGGGGGAGAGGGATAAATTAAGAGTTTGGGATTAACGTATACACATTACTATATATAAAACATAAACAAAGACTTACTGTATAGCACAGAACTATATTCAATATCTTATAATAACTTATAATGGAAAAGAACCTGAAAAAGAATGTGTGTGTGTGTGTGTGTGTGTGTGTTACTGATGTTTTTGCTGTACACCTAAAACTAATACAACATTGTAAATCCACTATACTTCAGTTTAAAAAAAGATACCTGGCCAAAATCGGGATGAATGGAAAAGTCTACTGGGAGTCTTAGTTGACCACAGGACTCATTTTAGTCAACCTTGTGATGTAGATAATTTTTAAAAACTAATTCAATATCAAATTACATTAAAGGAGGTAGAGTATAAAGAACAAAGAAGATGAGCTTTCTGACAGGCTTTTTAGACAATGGATGAAATACTGAATTTATTCTGAACACCTCGTTTGAAGAAGAATGTTGACAAACTTGAGGTGATCCAGAAAGGAATAGAGAGAGTGGTCAAAGGCCTAGAAAATGTCAACTGAAGACTTTAGTCTATCTAAACCTGGGAAGGGAATACTGGGATGGGATGATACAGATGATGGGAAATATTTGCAAAGCCATCATGTTCTAGAACAGTAAGGCTCATTCTGTGTAGCTATAGAAGCAGCAAGCAGAACAGGATGTGAGAGTCAATGGAAATCAGCATAAGAAGACTCATCAAACAACAAAAAAAATGAACTGCCTTACAAAATACTGACTTCTCTGATATGTTGACTGATTAATTGATTTACACCTCACCTTGTGCCCAAAATAAATATCTAACATTTTAAAGTGATTATGTGATAACACTCTTCTGAGTGCTTTATATGTATAATTCATTGGATTCACACAACAGTCTTAAGTAGTTACTATTATTATCCCTATTTTTATGGATGAGCAAACTGAGAAAGAAAGGTTAAATAACTTGCCCAAGGTCACACAGATAAGAGAATGGATGCTAAACCAAGATTCAAAGGCAAGAGGGAAGAGATATGGGCACATATGTGTATGTATAACTGATTCACTTTGTTATACAGCAGAAACTAACACACCATTGTAAAGCAATTACACCCCAATAAAGATGTTAAAAATATATATATATGCCACCAGGAAAAAAAAAAGATTCAAAGGCAAGTGTACTGGCCCTGGAAGCCCACGTGTTCATCACCAGACAGCTACACTGTCTCTTCCTTGCTGAAACATGCAAGGCTTCCTATGATTGTCCTGTTACTGGAGTAGACCATAACAATTAGCTGTCTAGAATGTTCAGGTGACAACTGGGTATGATGGACCTCTGATATCTTCAATGACTTGGGACTTTGGGGAAGGTCAGTGGGATTCTGGTTTTGTGGAACTGCTGATATGCTGGGTTTGTAACGTGTAGAATTTGATGTGAATGTAACACAACTGGAAGGTAGTTCAAGGGAAACATTAGATATCAGAGGCACACACTTGTCACAAAGGTCAAGGCCAGACATAAATCTGAAATCACTGTTTGGATATGTGACCAATGAAGCCATGAAGCATTCACATTTGGGAAGGTAGAAAGCAGAGACCGAAGAAGGCAGATGCTAAGGCTGAAACCATGAACCACGCAGTGCACACAGAGAGTAGAAAGAGAAACCAGTGGCAGCTAAGCATGGAAACAGCCTCGTGCTCCAGAAGATAGTACAAGAATCTTTCAAAGGGTTGAACAGCTGAGAAGTGTGAGATCTCTGTTGCTTTTGTTTGCCAAGAATCCATTCCCCCTTATTCTTCCAACAGCACCCCGTTTTCCTCTGAGAACCATCCCTCTCTGTCATGTTTTCCTGGTGTGGTTGACCCCATACCCTGGAGAATCCAAGGCTGCCCGTATTTCAACCCTGGCCAATAAGCATAGCCTATTCCCCTGATCACCATGGTTGGTTTAGGGTGAACAAACATAAGACCCAAGTGGGTCTAATGAGAATCAACACTGAAACGTTTGGTGGAATTATTAGGAAGATACTTCCTCTTTACCACCCCGGGTACCTAAGCCAGTAAGATGAACGCATGGAGCTACCAGGGCCATCTTTACCGCTATGGGGAGAGCTTGCCCATAAATGAACCAACGCGAAAAAAAAGTAAAGCCAAGGGACTGGCTGGGGCCGGGGGGTGGGCATTTGTACTCCCAGATCCTGTTATTTGAGTATTTACATATACCCCCTAGATTTTTCATTTATGTGAGCAAATAAATTCTCCTTCCCAGTTGGTTTTTGTCATTTCCCCCTGAAAGCGATGGCCAATATATCACCTATGTCTCAGAGATACCTCTTTCTTTATGTATCCGCGCCCCTCTACTACATCATAAATTCCTTGAGAGCAAGAAACGTGCTTCCCCACATGGCAGCGCCTAGCACAGAGCCAGGCACATTCTTGGTAGAAACAAACGTCACTGAATTATTTCACATCAATTAAATGAAATAATACAGGCAAAAGGGTGTTATAAGCCACAGAGCATTCTTTTACTATTGTTTCAAAGACAGATGATATCATAGCCTCTCTTTCCGTTTAAAGCTGACTGAATCTGAACTTCAATCAAGTTCATTAAGTAGAGGTGCCCTCAAAGTACTTTGCTCAGCCACGTATAATCTTAGCAATCTTGGCGTACTGCGTTTTCCCCCCTCTTCTTTCTTGAATGTACCCTTTAAGGAAGTGCAGTGCTGCCACTTAAAATCAAATCTTGGCAAGGTAAATGCTTTCCTTGATACGAAAGCAAAACAAAACAAAAAAGACTGAGGAGTAGTACATCATTGAAAGTAATTAAAAAAACACAATTTATTATCCATCTCTGATGTTCAAATGCAAAATGGGATGGAAAATGTCTGTGTATAATGAATTTTGCAACATTTGCTGAAGCCCTGCATGAGAAGGAAAGAAGAAAATGACTCAAAAATAGAAATCTCTTCAATTCCAATACTTTTCACAAAAGGAAGAGTACACACACACACACACACACACAAAACTGTACAGTATAATCAGAAATATAATAGTGACAGATTCTAGACAGAAACTAACAATCTGTGATAGGCTCAGTAATGAGAAACTCTCACCATATCTTTCAACTATATTTACCCTTTATATACTCTTTCCTTCCCTGGATCTTAGCAAACAGAAATTTAAAAGTAAATTAAGGGGAGAGGAGGAAACCTCAGCAATTAAGAATGTGGGTTTGGGAGGTCAGGGAAGATGAGAGTCCCTGGACCTGGCACTGTGTGACTTCGGGCAAGTCATCTCAACCTCTCTGAGCTTCAGTTTCTGCATCTATGTAAGTGGTGATATAATCATAGGTCGCTGGGATTAAGTCAGAAAACAGCAATGGAAAGTGCTTACCACAAAGGAGTGATCACTCTAAATTATTCTTTCATTCTGCGTCGTTTAAACCAGCCACCATGACATCAACAAGACTCCTCTCCATGAAAGAAGCCACAACCAGAATATCTGACTGCCGGTCGTGGCTCTGCTTCTAACTATCAATACTTGTCCCACCTTGACCAAGTTAATTCAACGTCTTGAAAGGGAGTCCCTTGGAACCTAAGATCTTTGAGGCTCATTCCATCCGAGAATCGACCTGTTCAGAGCAGGCAAATACCTCTATTAAGGGAACAGGCAGACACATGTCCTGAGCACTGGTTAAATAGTCTCTCCTGTGTCTCCTCTCTGCCTTCCCGGAGGAGGCCTTGAAGGGCGCCAATACTTTAAATACTTCAACCACAGGAAGATGCCAACGCATCTTTGCTCCCCTGTAATCAAAAGGTCTGTGAACTCACACTTGAAATCTCAGAGAAAGCTTAAGTGGAAAGAACATCTTTCAATAACCAACAACATAATCCTCCTCACGTTTTGCCATCCCGACGTTCAGGGAGTCACGCTCCAGAGAGCACTTTTCAGGAAACAATCAGCTTAAGACATCATCCATCCAATTCACTTTGACACTGATGAGCGATGACACTGTTCCTTAGAAAACAGAAACAGAAATGGCAGACCATCGCTACGACAGCCAACTGCTGGGCAGTCTTTTGGGTTGCTTTTTTTGTTTTGTTTAAGTTTGTCATTCACTAAAGAGGAGACAGGGAAAATGGGCAGGTTACAAGTAGCTTCCTGTCTAATTGGAGGCTTGAGATAATTAGGAGACAATTCTGATTCTTCACCCATTTGTTCACTTATTCAATAAATATTTATTAAGTGTGAGGTTCTGTTCTGGATGCGGAGGACATAGCAGTAAACAAAATAGGCCAGATCCTTGCTCTCAATGTATATACTAGTGGAAGGACACAAACCCAAAATAACAAAGCAATAACGCTGCCAGGAACACTGAGGTGCACCTATACTTTCCTATTAGTGTTTTCATTTTCTTTGGCTAAATATTCAGGAGTGGAATCGGTGGATCACACGGTAGTTCTATTTTTAATTTTTTGAAGAACCTCCATGGAAGCGACCTGAGTGTCCATCCACTGAAGAATGGATAAAGATGCTGTGGTGTATGTGTGTGTGTATACAGATATATACACCTATATAGAATGGAACATTACTGAGCCATAAAAAAGAATGAAATTTTGCCATTCGCAGCAACATAAATGGACATGGAGGGTATTATACTTAGTGAAATAAGTCAGACAGAGAAAGACGAATACGGCATGTTTTCAAGTATATGTGGAATCTAAAAAATAAAACAAACAAATATAACAAAACAGAAACTGACTCACAGAGATGGAGAACAAACTAGTGGTTACCAGAGGGGAGAAGCGTGGGGGAAGGGCAACATAGGTGAAGGGGATTAAGAGGTACAAACCACTAGGTATAAAATAAATAAGTTACAAAGATGTAATGCACTGCACAGGGAAGAGAGCCAACATTATGCGGAGTATAATCTGTAAAAATATCAGACCCTTATGTGGTACAGCTGAAACTAATATAGTATTGTAAGTCAACCACACTACAATGAAAATAGTAATAATCAGATGAACAAACAAGATAATCTCAGGCAGTGACAAGTACTATGGTGGAAATAAACTAAGCAGTACGATAGAAAGTGACCCAGGCTGGAGGGAGCAAGCCTGCAGCCTATGCAGGCAGGTTATGCTCTGAACACTTCTAGAAGGTACCATTCACACCATGAATGAGTGACAAGGAAGAGACAGCCATGCAAAGCCAAGGGCAAAAGCCACTGAGGTCAGGTTTCCTCCAATGGGATGCTACTGGCATTTGGCAGGGGGGTTGTTTTTCTTGTGCGGGTCTGTCCTGAGCATCGCAGGATGTTTAGCGTCCCTTGACCCTCCCCCATACCCAATATCTGTAGGGTCTTCTGGGTAGTCATTGGGGTAGCCGAAAATGTTTCCACTCTTTTCCCTAGAGGAAGGGCTACAACTCCCCTTGTTGAGAACCACTGATACAGCAGAGAACAAAGGCCAGGGCCCTGAGTTAGAAACAAGCCTGGGCTGTGCAATGAACAGCAAGCAGGCCAGTGTGCTTGGCATATAATGAGTGATGGGGAAAGAGGCGAGAGTTGACTTTATAGCCATGTATGCTTAGCTGCGGCATACTGAGTTTGCTTGCTGTCAGCTGGGAAGATTTCATACAGGAGACAAGAGGATGAGCAGAGCACAGAAGCCACAGTTACACACACGCTTTCTGTACAGTACCAGGAAAGGGGATACGATTCTATGGGCAATTTGATGACATTCTGCTGCCCTGGTGCTGCAATGAGCAAAGCTGGGAGGAGAGGAAAGTGAGCAAACTACAATATTTCACCAATCCTAAAATGTATCTTTTTATTCACATTTCAACCTAGCTGGAATCAAAATGTGTGTCACAATCATCATCACGTATTGTCACTGCCTGAGTCTGTGCGTCAAAACCAGCAGCAGCCTGGAAGAAAATCCTGAGGGCAAGGATGGAGCACTTTTTAAGAAATGCTGCCAGAGCAACAGCCTAGGTGGGATTAGGAACGAGAGCACGAAGAACACGCAAGAGGAGGACACTGCGAACTGGGGGTGGCTCAACTTTGAATAAGAAATGTCAGGAATCCATGGACCAATTTATCTCTTTTATTTTTTTCTGATGTATGAATGCACAAGAGTGATGGAAGATAAATGTTCCAGCATAAGGATTCTCTTTCCAATAAATGTGAAATTTTAAAATTCTACATGTAGAAGTACCGCCATGGTTTAATTAGCAATGCTCTCTTCCTAGTGATAAGAGTAAGAGTGCACATTACAGATTCGAGGAAATCTGAGAACCTCTACTGAACATCCAGCCGGTGCCAGGAATTTTATAGGTGCTATACAGCAAGGAATCTCACAGCAGCAGTCTAAAATCCACAGGATGAACTCCACTTCACAGACATTAATAAGTAACTTGGGCTTCCCTGGTGGCGCAGTGGTTGGGAGTCCGCCTGCCGATGCAGGGGACACGGGTTCGTGCCCCGGTCCGGGAAGATCCCACATGTCGTGGAGCGGCTGGGCCCGTGAGCCGTGGCCGCTGAGTCTACGCGTCCGGAGCCTGTGCTCCGCAACGGGAGAGGCCGCAACAGTGAGAGGCCCGCGTACCGCAAAACAAAACAAAACAAAACAAAAAAACAGAAATAGTTTCAGAGTTGACACATCTTAAATTATACTTCTCTAATACATATTATCTGAAGGAACACTGCCAATTAGTGAGTCAAAGTTTTATCCAGGACTTCCCTGGTAGTGCAATGGTTAAGAATCCGCCTGCCAATGCAGGGCACACGGGTTCGAGCCCTGGCCTGGGAAGATCCCACATGTTGAGGAGCAACTAAGCCCGTGCACCACAATGACTGAGCCTGTGCTCTAGAGCCCGTGAGCCACAGCTACTGAGCCTGCATGCCACAACTACTGAAGCCCGCGCCTGGAGCCTGTGCTCTGCAACGAGAAGCCACCACCATGAGAAGCCCATGCTCACCACAACTAGAGAAAGCCCGTGTGCAGCAATGAAGACCCAGCACAGCAAAAAATTAATTTATTTATTTATTTAATTTTTAAAAAAAAGTTTTATGCAATGGTTTGCTTTTTTTGTTTTTTAAGCCTACAGCACCCGGTATTCCCAGGTGGTCTCCCATCCAAGTACTAACCAGGCCTACCCTGCCTAGCTTCTGAGATCAGATGAGATTGGGTGCACTCAGGGTGGTATGGCTGTAGAGTGCAATGGTTTGCACTTTTATAATAGGTGCACTTTTTTTAAATTCAACTATAGTTGATTTACAATATTGTGTTAGTTTCAGGTGTACAGCAAAGTGATTCAGACAGATAGATAGATAGATAGAGTGATTGATTGATTCAGGTTATTTTCCATTATAGGTTAATACAAGATATTGGATATAGTTCCCTGTGCGATACAGTAAATCTTCGTTGTTATCTACTTTAATATATAGTAGTACATATCTGTTAATCCCATACTCCTTATTTATCCCTTCCCCCTTTCCCCTTTGTTTTCTATGTCTATGAGTCCGTTTTTGTTTTGTAAATAAGTTCATTTGTATTATATTTTAGATGCCACATATACGTGATATCATACAACAGTTGTCTTTCTCTGTGTCCCATTTCTTTTTCAGGAAAAGATCCCAGGAAAAAACTCCTAATTTCCCTACTTAATTCCTTGGTTTGCTGCTCCCAGCCTGGCTGCTCAGTGGGGCCCCATCTCTCCAGACTCTTCCATCATGCCCCCTCAAAACCCATAGGATTAAAACTTCTTAAGGGTTTACTAGTTATCAATACTGAGAAACAGAAGACACAAAGAAACAAACACTGGAGATTCTCCTGGAATCTTGGCTTGTACAGCCACTTCCCCACTGAGTCTCTGAGTCCTTATTCCTGAAGGTGTTGTTGCTATGACCCTCCCGACCCTGCAGAGCCCAGATAGCTTCTTAATGCCCTCTGACACCTTCCTAATAACAAGAAACAGCTTTCAGTTAACCAGGATCTACCAAAGGGTGGCCATCAGGCTAGGCACTTGATATAATTTACCTCCTTTAACCCAATCGACAGCCCTATGACAAAGGTATTACACTTTTCACTTTTTAGATGAAAAAACAAAGTTCAGAGAAGTCAAGCAATTAGCCCAAGGTCACAGAGCTAGGATATGGCAATCCTGTGATTGAAGCCTGAATATAAATCTACTGAAAATCTAATCAAAACAGATGAGTAGTTAATTCAGGTGATAAGTGGTGTGAAGTGTATAATGCACATTCCCAGGGTCTCCACACGGAGCCAAACCTCCTCTCTTCAAGCTCACCCCATTGTTTCCATGAGGTCTGTAATGCTGAAATCAGATACACTGACTTTATCATAGTAAAGTGTGTGGACCAGAGGGCAGACAGCAGAAGCAAGAACTACAATCCTGCAGCCTGTGGAACAAAAACCACATTCACAGAAAGATACACAAGATGAAAAGGCAGAAGGCTATGTACGAGATGAAGGAACAAGATAAAACCCCAGAAAAACAATTAAATGAAGTGGAGATGGGCAAACTTCCAGAAAAAGAATTGAGAATAATGATAATGAAGATGATCCAGGACCTCGGAAAAACAATGGAGGCAAAGGTCGAGAAGATGCAAGAAATGTTTAACAAAGACCTAGAAAAATTAAAAAACAAACAGAGATGAACAATGCAATAACTGAAACGAAAAATACACTAGAAGGAATCAATAGCAGAATAACTGAGGCAGAAGAATGGATAAGTGACCTGCAAGACGGAATGGTGGAATTCACTGCTACAGAACAGAATAAAGAAAAAAGAATGAAAAGAAATGAAGACAGCCTAAGAGACCTCTGGGACAACATTAAACGTAACAACATTCACATTATAGGGGTACCAGAAGAAGAGGGAGAGAAAGGACCAGAGAAAATATCTGAAGAGATTATAGTCAGAAACGTCCCCAACATGCGAAAGGAAATAGCCACCCAAGTCCAGGAAGCACAGAGAGTCCCATACAGGATAAACCCAAGGAGAAACATGCCAAGACACATAGCAATCAAATTGGCAAAAATTAAAGACAAAGAAAAATTACTGAAAGCAGCAAGGGAAAAACAACAAATAACATACAAGGGAACTCCCATAAGGTTAACAGCTGATTTCTCAGCAGAAACTCTACAAGCCAGAGGGAGTGGCATGACATATTTAAAGTGATGAAAGGGAAGAACCTACAACCAAGATTACTCTACCCGGCAAGAATCTCACTTAGATTCAATGGAGAAATCAAAAGCTTTACAGACAAGCAAAAGCTAAGAGAATTCAGCACCACCAAACCATCTCTACAACAAACGCTAAAGGAACTTCTCTAAGTATTCTTAGAGAAGAAACACAAGAGAAGAAAAGGACCTACAAAAACAAACCCCAAACAATTAAGAAAATGATAACAGGAACATACATATCGATAATTACCTTAAACATGAATGGATTAAGTGCTCCAACCAAAAGACACAGGCTTTCTGAATGGATACAAAAACAATACCCATACATATGCTGTCTACAAGAGATCCACTTCAGACCTAGGGACACATACAGACTGAAAGTGAGGGGATGGAAAAAGATATTCCATGGAAATGGAAATCAAAAGAAAGCTGAATTAGCAATACTCATATCAGATAAAATAGACTTTAAAATAAAGAATGTTATAAAAGACAAGGAAGGACATTACATAATGTTCAAGGGATCAATCCAAGAAGAAGATTAACAATTATAAATATATATGCTCCCAAATTAGGAGTACCTCAATATATAAGGCAAATGCTAACAGCTATAAAAGAGGAAATCAACAGTAATACAACAATAGTGGGGGACCTTAACACCTCACTGACACAAATGGACAGATAATACAAACAAAAAATTACTAAGGAAACACAAGCTTTAAATGACACAAAAGACCAGATAGATTTATTGGTATTTATAGGACATTCCATCCAAAACCAGCAGATTACACTTTCTTCTCAAGTGTGCACGAAACATTCTCCAGGATAGAGCACATCTTGGGTCACAAATAAGCCTCAGTAAATTTAAGAAAATTGAAATCATATCAAGCATCTTTTCTGACCACAATGCTATGAGATTAGAAATCAATTACAGGGGAAAAAATGTAAAAAACACAAACACACTGAGGCTACACAATATGTTACTAAATAACGAAGCAATCACTGAAGAAATCAAAGAGGAAATTAAAAAATACCTAGAGACAAATGACAATGTAAACACAATGATCCAAAACCTATGGGATGCAGCAAAAGCAGTTCTAAGAGGGAAGTTCATAGCAATACAAGCCTAACTCAAGAAACAAGAAAAATCTCAAATAAACAATCTAACCTTACACCTAAAGGAACTAGAGAAAGAAGAACAAACAAAACCCAAAGTTAGCAGAAGTAAAGAAATCATAAAGATCAGATCAGAAATAAATGAAATAAAAACAAAGAAGACAATAGCAAAGATCAATAAAACTAAAAGCTGGTTCTTTCAGCAGATAAACAAAATTGATAAACCATTAGCCAGACTCATCAAGAAGAAGAGGGAGAGGACTCAAATCAATAAAATTAGAGATGAAAAGGGGAAGCTACAACAGGCACTGCAGAAATACAAAGCATCCTAAGAAACTACTACAAGCAACTCTATGCCAATAAAATGGGCAACCTGGAAGAAATGGACAAATTCTTAGAAAGGTATGACCTCCCAAGACTGAACGAGGAAGAAATAGAAAATATGAACAGACTAATCACAAGTAATGAAATTAAAACTCTGATTAAAAATCTTCCAACAAACAAAAGTCCAGAATCAGGTGGCTTCACAGGTGAATTCTATCAAACATTTAGAAATGAGCTCACACTCATCCTTCTCAAACTCTTCCAAAACATTGCAGAGGAAGGAACACTCCCAAACTCATTCTATGAGGCCATCATCACCCTGATACCAAAACCAGACAAAGATACTACAAAAAAAGAAAATTACAGACCAATATCACTGAAGAATATAGATGCAAAAATCCTCAACAAAATACTAGGAAAGAGAATCCAATAGCACATTAAAAGGATCATACACCATGATCAAGTAGGATTTACCCCAAGGATGCAAGGATTCGTCAATATATGCAAATCAATCAACGTGATACACCACATTAACAAACTGAAGAATAAAAACCATATGATCATCTCAATAGATGCAGAAAAGGCTTTTGACAAAATTCAACATCCATTTATGATAAAAACTCTCCAGAAGGTTGGCATAGATGGAACCTAACTCAACATAATAAAGGCCATATATGACAAACCCACAGCCAACATCATTCTCAATGGTGAAAAACTGAAAGCATTTCCTCTAAGATCAGGAACAAGACAAGGATGTCCACTCTCACCACTATTATTCAACATAGTTTTGGAAGTCCTGGACACGGGAATCAGAGAAGAAAAAGAAATAAAAGGAATACAAATTGGAAAAGAAGAAAACTGTGACTGTTTGCAGATGACATGATACTATACATAGAGAATCCGAAAGATGCCACCAGAAAACTACTAGAGTTAATCAATGAATTTGGTAAAGTTGCAGGATACAAAAATAATGCACAGAAACCTCTTGCATTCGTACACACTAATGATGAAAAATCTGAAAGAGAAATTAAGGAAACACTCCCATTTACCACTGCAACAAAAAGAATAAAATACCTCGGAATAAACCTACCTAGGGAGACAAAAGACCTGCATGCAGAAAACTGTAAGACACTGATGAAAGAAATTAAAGATGATATCAACAGATGGAGAGATATACCATGTTCTTGGATTGGAAGAATCAATATTGTAAAAATGACTACACTACCCAAAGCAATCTACAGATTCAATACAATCCCTATCAAATTACCAATGGCATTTTTTATGGAACTAGAACAAAAAAACCTTAAAATTTGTATGGAGACACAAAAGACCCCGAATAGCCGAAGCAGTGTTGAGGGAAAAAAACAGAGCTGGAGGAATCAGACTCCCTGACTTCCGACTATATTACAAAGCTACAGTAATCAAGACAATATAGTACTGGCACAAAAACAGAAACATAGATCAATGGAACAAGATAGAAAGCCCAGAGATAAACCCATGCACCTATGGTCAACTAATCTATGACAGAGGAGGAAAGGATATAGAAGGCAGAAAAGACAGTCTCTTCAATAAGTGGTGCTGGGAAAACGGGACAGCTACATGTAAAAGAATGAAATTAGAACATTCCCTGACACCATACACAAAAAAAACTCAAAATGGATTAGAGACCTAAATGTAAGACCAGACACTATAAAACTCTTAGAGGAAAACATAGGAAGAACACTCTTTGACATAAATCACAGCAAGATCTTTTATTATCCACCTCCTAGAGTAATGGAAATAAAAACAAAAATAAACAAATGCGACCTAATGAAACTTCAAAGCTTTTGCACAGCAAAGGAAACCATAAATAATACGAAAGACAACCCTCAGAATGGGAGAAAACATTTGCAAACAAATCAACGGACAAAGGATTAATCTCCAAAATATATAAACAGCTCATGCAGGTCAATATTAAAGAAACAAACAACCCAATCCAAAAATGGGCAGAAGACCTAAATAGACATTTCTCCAAAGAAGACATACAGATGGCCAAGAGGCACATGAAAAGCTGCTCAACATCACTAATTATTAGAGAGATGCAAATCAAACCTACAATGAGGTATCACCTCACACCAGTTAGAATGGGCATCATCAGAAAATCTACCAACAATAAATGCTGGAGAGGGAGTGGAGAAAAGGGAACCCTCTTGCACTGTTGGTGGGAATGTAAATTGATACAGCCACTATGGAGAACAGTATGGAGGTTCCTTATAAAAACTAAAAATAGAATTACCATATGACCCAGCAATCCTAGTACTGGGCATATACCAGAGAAAACCATAATTCAAAAAGACACATGCACCCCAATGTTCATTGCAGCACTATTTACAATAGCCAGGTCATGGAAGCAACCTAAATGCCCATCGACAGACGAATGGATAAAGAAGATGTGATACATATATACAATGGAACATTACTCAGCCATAAAAAGGAATGAAATTGGGTCATCTGTAGAGACGTGGATGAATTTCATACAGAGTGAAGTAAGTCAGAAAGAGAAAAACAAATATCGTATATTAACGCATACATGTGGAACCTAGAAAAATGGTACAGATGAACCGGTATGCAGGGCAGAAATTGAGACACAGATGTAGAGAACAAACGTATGGACACCAAGAGGGGAAACGGACGGAGGGTGGTGGTGGTGCTGTGATGAATTGGGAGATTGGGATTGACATATATACCCTAATATGTATAAAATGGATAACTAATAAGAACCTGCTGTATAAAAAATTTAATTAATTAATTAAAGTGTGTGCACGGGCATCTGGGTGCGCACATGTGTTTTCTGCCAGTTACAAGTCTTCCATAAAAACACTTGAATGATCAGCAAGCCCAGGAGCCAATCATAATTCTAGTCATGAGGTGTACCAACTGGCATAATTCAGCTTTGAAGAGGCTCCCTCTACATGGATTAAGTATGATTGAATGATACGGGTTCTCCCTGGGTGTAAATGGGGTGGCAGTGTACAGGCATTCTGGGAAGTGGAGTTAATTCTTTCCAAGTGTCTATTCGATCCCCAGGAGATCTCCTCCACCCTCAGCTCAAAATTCTCAATCCAGGGAGGGAGGGAGGGGGAAGGGATGGATTGGGAGTTTGGGATTAGTAGGTGCAAACTATTATATATAGAATGGATAACCAACAAGGACGTACTGTATAGCACAGGGAACCATATTCAATATCCTGTGATAAACCATAATGGAAAAGAGTATGAAAAAGAATGTATATATGTGTATAACTGAATCACTCTGCTGTACAGTAGAATTTAACACAACATTGTAAATCAACTAGACTTCAAAAAAATAAATTTTTAAAAAAACTCTCAATCAGAAACAACACAGTATCAATGTAAGACAGTTGAGGTGTTTTCTGATGGGTATTTTTCTAAAATGCCTTAGACACTTGCTAATCTTTACTTTTTTCCATTATCTATTTTAATTGAAGTAATACAATCAGAGGATTTCAGAAAAAGAGACCTGCACGCTGTCAAGGATTTATACGAGACGCCTCTCTGCAGCCTGTTTTTTCTCATCAACAACAGATCTTGGAGTTTTTTCCACGGCTATATGCACAGCGCTGTCCAATTCTTTTAAACAACTGCATTGTATTCCTTCTGTGGGTAAGCCATAACTTACACAACCCGTCTCGTACTGAGGTACACTTAGGTGGCTTCCAATCTTTTGCCATTAAAAATAAAACAACTCGTACACACCTTTTTGCTGGACAATTAAGATTTCTCCAAACTGAACACACAGTAGTGTTGTTCTCAACACAGGCATATACCTGTTCTTCCAGAGATGCTATGATCCAACTCAAAAGTAAGGACAACAACTAAGACATAAACTGGACCAACAGAGAGCAGGGACATCTGAAACAAACTGTCCGGAAAATTGCACAATGCATGGTTACTGCATCTATACTCTTTCTGAGAGAATCAGAGGGTCCGCGGCCAACGACAACGGAAAGACCCACAGGATCTAGAGAGCACTGTGCAGTGTTTAAAATAAGCACTTCTTCTTGGCGGTGTACAAGAGAAATAGAAATGCTAAACCTCGCCTGCAAAGCACACTGCATGGGACATTAACGTAATACAATTTAGACACAATAGCAATCTTCAGTCATAGAGCAGACTTCCATCACTGCCAAAAACATTTCTCCCCTCACTGTTGAATGCTGCTGTGAATTTCATCTGTGACAGAGATTCTAAGATAACTCAAAGAATGTAGTTTTTACTGTGAGGGCAGGGAGAACTGGGCATCCCCAGACACAGCAGGCAAGAGTGTAAATATTTATATAAGCTTCCTGGAGGGAAATTCAGCAATGTGTACCAAAAGCTTTAAAATCATGCTCACCGCTCACCTCTTGACCCAGTAATTATATGACCATGTATGCCCTGGGATTCATCCTAAGAAACTGTGTGTGTGTGTGTGTGTGTGTGTGTGTGTGTGTGTTTTCTGTACCCATTTGTTCACTGCAATGTTTTAGGACCAGAGGAACACTGGAAGCAATGTAAATGTCCACCTGTAGGGTATCAGTGAAATACATTATAATGTATTCATGCCATACAATGAAAACCACACACGAATAAAATTCATGTGTTAAAGGAGGAGTTTGCAAGCTGTGGGTCACAAATCATTAATGAGTCATGAAACCAGTTTTTGTGGGCCATGGACAGCTTTTTAAATAGAAGAATATCAGAGGGCATCACACAAAGTAAGTGTCAGTATGGTTTCATGAAACTTTATTTAAATGCATGTGTGTTTATTCTGGGTCAGTATATAAAATGTACTTCTTACTTTAGGATATAGTAAAAAAAAAAAAAAAAAAGCTGAAAACCACTGTGGCAACAGAATATTCACTAGTATGGAAATATGTCAACATTCTACCTTTAAGTGGGGGAAAACAGGTTAAAAATTATATAATATAATCCCAAATCTGAGATAATACCAACAATCAAATATGTATGTGTATATGTACACAGAAAAGAAACATTCTCTGGATAGTAGTATTAGGGGTGAAGGTAATTTTTCTCTATTTTCCCTACACGCTTCTGGTATTTTTCTAAATTTCCTCTAATTTCTGCTTATTATGTTCATAAGCAGAAAAAAACAGAGGGTATTTTCAAATATAGTTTTGGTAAGTATGTTAAGTATTTTAAGATGCTCCCAAAATGAGTCAAGGGTGACAATAAATGAATGAGGTGACCAGGCAATCATTCCATCCTCTGACACCCTCCTATGAAAAATCTTCTCTCAGAAATGTTGCACACCAACACATTGGGACAAGCAGCATATGGTCCTACAAGAAGGCGTACAGGAAACGTAAAATAATAGTAGTTCAGAACTGCAAGGAAGGAAGGAAGGAAGGAAAGGAGGAAGGAAGGTAGGAAAGGAGGGAGGGAAGGAAGGAAAGAAGGACGGAAGGAAGGAAAGGAGGGAGGAAAGGAACAGAAATAATGGAAGGGAAAAGTGAAAAGAAAAGAAAGTACCAAAAATATCTGATATGTTAAAAAAAAAAAGAGAGACAGAGAGAGAAATAAAGCTTGTCTTTAATACACAGCAGCAAAAAAATTGGACAAAGCTTTCATTTTATGACTAGAAGTTTCAGCCAGCAAATATCGTCCTGAAGTTATCAAATTTTAAAATGCCCAGGAACTCAATAAACCCTTTTTTAATTCATAATGAGTTAATGAAGTGGCCAATGACCTGACCTCTTTTCAAACTGGATGAGGAATTTGATGAGTCAGTGCTAATTCAGGTTCAGGTGATCACTTCACTGTTAGGAAAACATTGTTACATTTTTTTTTTTTCTGAGGAAGAGGCTTTACTATGGAAGCATAATCATTAGTGATGCTATTTAATCTTCTTCTTCACCTCAGTGGTACCCCAGTGAGGCACATAACTAATGGAATTACTCAGCGTTAAACAAGGAAATGGCAGCTTTTCTGTATGAATTCCATTTCTTCACTTTCCAAATCTTTCTCAAGTAGAGATGGGACCCTGTCCTCAAAATGTTTATATTCTGTTGGGGGAGACAATGGCAACTCCTGGATTTCTATTTAAGTAGGTGATATAGAGGTTTAGGTGGCTTGGAAGAGAATGCTTGCTGATGGAAATGATTGGTGATAAGACTTAAAACCACCCTTCTCATTGCCACTCAGACGAAACATAAATAACAAGATACGAAGAAGATTGGGAAAAGAGCGTGCTAACTCAGGAAGAGTAAAATCCCTTCTAGGCTGAAGGAGAAAAGCATTTGAACCTCACCAGTTATATTTTGGGAATGAAAGGTACAAAATTGTTAGACAGATGGACAAACCCATCCTTTTGGATGCTACTGTGAAAATCTGGAGCCAAACTAAGGTTGATCACATATGATTTCCAAACAGTATATTGGTCAAATTTATATCACTTTTTTCAAATCTTCTGATTTATTTGTGTATCCCTAGCATCTTGCAAAGCACTGGAGAGAGCAGACAGTTATAAAGTAATTATCCAATATTAGATAAATACAGTTGCTTGATTTTTTAGTGGAATCCAATAAGGATCTGAGGAAAGAAACATAGATGCTTAAGGAGAACAACTGGTATACCAAAGGCACATGGATTAATTTGTCTATACTGACAGATAACTGACTTCTCATTTTTAAAAATCTCCACATTATTTGCTTTGCTTTATTAGTATTCATTTTCCAGAGCTTTGCATGTGTATCCCATTTAATCCTTGTAACTAACCTATAAAGTACATACTATTAATATCTCCATTTTAAAGATGAGGAAACTGAGTCACAGATCAGTTTAGTAACTCATTCAAGGCCCCACAACCAGCAGGTCCCACAGCCCATACTCACAGCCAAGCAGTTGGCTCCAAAGCCCATGTTACCCTAGTGCCCCCTATTTCCAAAGCACTCTAAACATTTGGCAGATGGTATCTTATTCTTTCTCCCAAAACCACTTGAAGTAGCTTGTTAAAATACTGTGACCTTCCCCAAGTCACTGTATGCCCTTGCTGGGTATTGTCTGAGAGACGAAGGTAATTTCCCACAAGGCCAGCTTTATTCCTCACCAGCTGAAAAGCAAAGCAAATGAAACAAAAGAAAAGGAACGTGAGGGGTTCTTTGGGCACATTGTGTGTTGGACGTAAACAAATAAAATGGTTTTAATAAAGGGATGGCAAGTGAGAACATATATCAGTCACCTGGTACCTTGGTAGACCAGATAACCCTCCTCATGGAGTCTCAGAGACATGAGGGAGGAAGTGCCCTTGTGTCCTGGGTTTTGTACCTTCCGAGATCCGATAGAGGTCTGCAAGTTTTAATGAAAACAATTTGCATTGTAGGGTGCCGAAGGTAACAGGCTAATGTTAGGGTAGAGTTGGCTGGCTAGTTTTATTCTCCAAAAAGTCTGGTTATGTCAACCCACTCCCAGTAGAGTCTCCCTGACAGTTATCTAATAAACTCGAGTTTCCCACTGTCAAAACATACTGCTGACAACAAAGGGTCTTTCTTCAGCACTGAAGAACACTGAGTGCATTAAGGAAATCTGGCCACAAAAGAACAAGGAGACCTATAAAAGCTCCCCCACGTCTTCCATGCCTTCCTTCCAGCTTGATGTTTCTTGTCAAGAGAAGGAAAACTCTCAGTATAAATATGCATTTGAATCATAAAACAAATCCACCCAGTACTTTTGCAGAAAAAGAGAGAGATAAAAAGAGGCTCCAGGACAAACATCTAAGTAAAAAATATAAAGTGCTTTTACCCCCTCATCTCACGACGTGCCTGTCTCTTCCACTCTCCTCTTGCACTGAGCAGTATGTACACTTTACAGAGAATGCCAGCTATAATCCAACAGATGTCACTGTGAACATGGAGGAGAAAATGGCCAGAAACAGCCTCTCATGGGTTGTCTGCACAAAAATACACTGACCAGCTTTGATTTTCAGTGCCACGGTCAACTAGACCAGCCCACGTGTGAGCACAGGAACTTGTTCCTGCCGTAACCTGAGTCAGGTGAGCTGAGAATGCTAATTCATTTAGATGAGATTTGTGAAAAAAATTGCTTTGGGTGGCTTCCCTGGTGGCGCAGTGGTTGAGAATCTGCCTGCATATGCAGGGGACACGGGTTTGAGCCCTGGTCTGGGAGGATCCCACATGCCGCGGAGCGGCTAGGCCCGTGAGCAACAACTACTGAGCCTGCGCGTCTGAAGCCTGCGCACCGCGATGAAGAGGGGCCCCCGCTTGCCACAACTAGAGAAAGCCCTCGCACAGAAATGAAGACCCAACACAGCAAAAATAAATTAATTAATAAAAAAATATTGCTTTGGGTGAAAGAAGGGTATCTCATTGCTATGCAAACATGTATTATCAGGGGAAGAAAAGCAAAAAAGACTAAGGTTAGCCCACATAAGATAGTCCTTCGAGGCAACCCTCAATCCAGAATACGAGTGTGCCTCAGGAATCAGCATGGTTAGACTGCAGTTAACCCCTTCTCTGTAATAATCCACACTAAAGTCACGTTTAAAGAGAAGAATCATGTCATTTCACCATCACATGTGTATATATCTCATCTCTCTCCTCCAAGCCTTCACGTATTCTGTTCCTTATGCCCAACACCCTTCCCTCACCATTGACCCTTAGCTTAAAAGGCTAACCCCTACAAGTCCCCTACTTCTCAGCTTAGGTGTCACCTCCCTTGTTTTATCTACAAATGTGCCTGGCAGATAGTAGTGAATGAAGAGATGTTTTAGAATAAATGCATAGGACCCATTTGTGGCCAGGGGGTGTAGAGGAAATATACCAGGGTCTCCTAGAAGGAATTTTCTCCCTAATGAAAGGTAAGAGCTGCCTGAAGAATAAGCCTTTTTGTCACTTTCCCTCCCTTCCTTCTTTGCATACTCTCATGCAAGAATATAATACCTAAGGCTGCAGCAGCCATCTTCAGATCACGATGTAACAACCCACAGTTCAAAATCCAACAGGCTAACATGGCAGAGTGGAAGGATGTAAACAGCTTGAACCCTTCATAGCCTGGTAAACTGCTGACTCTATCCTGGAACCACCCATCTGGATTTCTTGCTAAGTGAACTCTAAATATCCTAAGTCACCGTTCATTAGGTTTTCTCTCGCTTCAGCCAAAAGCATCCAGACTGGCATATTCTGCACTTATTAACCTAAATTGTGATTGGCATTTGCTTGTCTGTCTTCCCACCTAGACTGTGAGTTCCAGAAGGATGAAAGTGTCTTGTTTACCTTCTTCCCGGCGTACAGCAAAGAATGGGATGCCTTAAACATCTGTTAAACGAGAGACTCATTTCCCTCACACCTGCCTCCCCCAGTTCCCAAGAACTAAAACTCGAGGCTGACCCACTTCTATCTTTCTGAACCTTTAGAGGTATCTTTGATGTTAGATCTGGCACCTCTCAGTTCTCAGAACACTGTGACACATCTTAAGAAGTCCACTCTTTTTCAAGCTTTCTCTAAGCCCAATGGACATTTTTCAGACTTCAATTTAGAAAATCTCTTAGTGACATTCAACGTGGTCGATCACTCCTTCCTTTTGAAAATCCATAGTGCCATAAAACTGAGTTGCTTTCTTTTTTATTGAAGTAATACTGATTTACAGAATGGAAGAAAATATTAGCAAATGATAAGCAAATGTCAGGGGGTTAATATCCAAAATATACAAGCAGCTCATACGGCTCAATGTAAAAAAAAAAAACCAAACAACCCAATGAAAAAAAAAATGGGCAGAAGACCTGAATAGACATTTTTCTAAAGAAGACATACAAATGGCTACCAAGCACAAGAAAAGATGCTCAATATCGCTAATTATGAGAGAACTGTACATCAAAACAACAATGAGCTATCACCTCACACCTGTCAGAATGGCTATCATCAAAAAGTCTACAAATAACAACTGCTGTCAAGGATGTGGAAAAAAGGGAACTGTGTGCAATGTTGGTGGGAATGTAAGTTGGTGCAGCCACTATGGAAAACAGTATGGAAAGCCCTCAAAACACTAAAAAATAGAACTATCATATGATCCAGCAATTCTGCTCCTGGGTATATACCCAGAAAAAACAAAAACACTAATTCAAAAAGATACATGCACCCCAATGTTCTTAGCAGCACTATTCACAACTGCTTTCTTATTGTCCTCTACACTTTTCTCTTTTACAAGCTCACCTTTATGTACTCTGCACCCAATTTCAAAGCCTAATTCTAAGCCTTCCTCTCTTGCCACCATACACTTGCCATCATTGACCATGGCTTCAGTTATCACTTTACGTTGATAAGTCCCAAACTTATATCTCCTAGCCCTGTCCTCTCCTCTAAGCTCAGCTACATACATCTACCTATTTGATGTATATATATCAAATATATATATAGTCTCAAAACAATATATAAACAATATATATATACATATATATATATATATATATATGTATATATATGTCTCAAAACCATCTGAAATTCAACATTTTTGAAACTGAACTTATTATCCTCCCTGACTCATCGGCATCCTGATGAAGGTATCAAAAACCTACCTCAAGCTGACCTAGGGCACTAAAGGAAATGTATTGGCTCAAGGAACCAGAAAGCTCTTAGACAGAGCTGGTCTCAGGCATGCATGAATTCAGGAATTTAAACAACAAAATAAGGTCTCTCTTGCCATCTCTCATCTCTATTAATCTCCATCTAACTCCTTTCTCTCTCACTGCACACCAGCTTTCTCCATAGGGAGGAAACATCTCCACAGGTAGAAGCATCTGTAGGACTCCATCCTTCCTGCTCCAAGACCCCAAAGGCAAGCCCCCTTTGTCTTCACCTCCAACAGCCCACAAAAATGAATCTCACTGTGCAAACCTTGGTCACTAAGCCAATGCCTGTTACAGCCAGGGGAGGTGGGTTTTCCTGAAGGGAAATCTAACCCAAAATCAGATGACTGGATTAACAGTTCTTCAACAAAAGAGAGCACAGGGTTTTCTGGACAAGTTAACTGCGTAGATGTCCTGCAGCTACCCCAAGCCAGCTCTTCTTCTTGTGGTCTCTGTCTTGGTAAGTAAAGCCATCCTTCTCCCATCCACTTACACAAGCCAGAAACCCAGGAGTTCCTGAAGACTTCCCTCGCTCTCATCCCCCGAAGGCAAGCCAGCACCATATCCTTTCAATTTTGCCTCCCAAGTGTTTTACACTTAAAACAATGCCCAGAACACAACATCATCCACTTCTTTCCATCCTCACTGCCATCTCCCTAGTCTAAGCCACCAGAAACCTCTCCTAGACTATTTTAAGAACCTCCTACAGGTACTTACTCTCATCTCCCCAGTCCATTTCCTACGTAGCAACCAGGCTGATCATTTCAAAGTGTGAAACTGACCCTGTCCCCTGTCTGTTGAAACCATTAGACAGCCCTCCATCTCCCTGAGGATAAAACCCCACACCTTTAACAGGTCCTGCAATTCCCCATAGCTATCTCCTCTCCAGTTCCATTCTAAGCCACGCCTCTCCCTCCTACTGAGTTCCAGCACCGTGGGTCTTTAGTTCTTCCAACATGCCAGCCGTCTTCCTGACATGAGGTCTTTACATGTCCTGTTCCCTCTGCTTGGACTGCTACCCTCCCCAACACACACACACACACACACACACACACTCTCTCTCTCTCTCTCTCTCTCTCACACACACACACACACACTTTCACCTCCTACTCAACCTTCAGATCTCTTCTCAAATGCCACTTATTTAGGAGAGTTTCCTCAACTCTCCAAACCTCTAATAGGTTACAACTTTTGCTAGATGTTCAAACTGCACCCCCTTCATTCTAGTCTCTTACAGCACTGGATACTGTTCCTTCTGCTCATCATTTTAACTTTATTTACATTGACTGATTATATCGTTCTTCTCCATTGAAAGACAAGTGCCACAAGGCCAAGAATCAACTGCTTTTACTTACCTTTCTGTCCCCAGCCCCAAGCACAGTGCCTGGCACATTTGGAGGCAATCAATATGGAATGAGAAATAAATGTCTGAATCATTTCTGGAAAGGACAGAGATTAAAAGTACAAGTTGTGGAGTCAAGCAGGTTAAAATCTTGGGCCCATAGGGACTTCCCTGGTGGTCCAGTGGCTAAGACTCCACACTCCCAATGCAGGGGGCCCGGGTTCGGTCCCTGGTCAGGGAACTAAATCTCGCATGTCGCAACTACGGGTTCGCATGCTGCAATAAAGATCCTGCATGCCACAACTAAGACGGGCACAGCCAAATAAATAAATAAATATTTTTTAAATAAAATAGAAACAAATAAATAAAGTCTTGGGCCCATAGAAATACAAGGTGTGTCACCTTGGACACATCACTTAGAATTTCCCTTCTTTACGTTTCAATTTCCTCATCTGTAAAATACGGACAATAATAAGGATTCATAAGATGACCTACCTTTTAGGTAGGTTTTTTACACTTAAAACAACGTCCAGAACACAGAAAGCAGATGTATCCTTACAATTAAGTTTATCCGAGAACAACTAAAGCCCAAAATAGTATGGCGGAAGCAACACAGAAAGGTATCCCTCTCCTACCCAGAGGTTTCCATCGGGCTCCTTCTGTCCTGCTGCTTCTTCATTCTCGAGATGACGCTCTCTCCACAGAGCACCAAATTACTGTTGAACTTCAATTCTCGTACTCGCATTCTCATCAACAGCAAAGAGCATCCTTGTAAGGACCTTTCTCAGAAGTCGTACCCAGCATCTGCTCTCAAATCCCACTGGCCCGAACTTAACCTCGTCAAGCCACATCAAGTAGGAGGAAGGTCGGGAAACATAGTCTTTATTTCAGATTGTCATGTGCCCAACGAAAATTGAGAGACGAACAGTAGCCTCTTTTACAGCAAGACAGTGAAAGGAAAATTCTTACACGGAAATTGGACGTTTCATGTCAAGGAGCGCCTCCAGTAAAGATGCTGTGGGCAAATGAGATTGTAGAAGCACCCTCCCCAGAAACACACCCGCCACAGTAACAGGCGCATAAATGCACTCGGTGGATTTTAAAGAAAACCACCACCATCACCCCATATGTGAACTTCCTAAACCCCTGGGTCCTGGGCTCCAGGGCAAGTGTGCTTGCCCAGAGAGAAGCCTTTAGAGGTTCGTCCCATTGTCATTCACTTAGGCCTGCCTTGATCTTTTCTCTCTGAATGATGCAAAATGCTTACAGGTGCCAGGCAGGACTTCTCAGGGTGCCCTGGGGCAGTCCTCTGCCTGCAGAATCCCTCCAGGGCAGGTCACCTACAGGAGGACTGTGGCTTTGCCTACCTGACGCATTGAGGGCCTTCCCAACCTGTCACTAACCACCACCTCAGAAATCCAATCTTGCTTTACAGCTAAATCAATCCTGTCACTCCAATTAAATTCGCTTGGGAACAGTTAAAAAAGGAATCTCTGGCCTCACTGTGAATTCTCAAGTCTGATAGAGAGAGAACGATTCTGCCGCAGTTCAAAGAGAGAAAGGAAGTATTTACTCTGTCCCCCTTCATGCAGAAGGGAAAGGGGCATTGTTATTTTGATACTAGAAACTAAACTCTAAATAAGATCATCCGAGAAGGATAACCATATTCAAACTGCGTATTTTCTTCCACCTCATGGAAATGGTACATGGAATCACCATCCTTATTATTAAAAGCTTTTATCAAGGTGCCTGGGGCACAAAACAGGCTGAGTTGTACTAAATCTGTAACATTACTTGGGGATGACGTGGAGGTCTTTCCCAAGAACTTAGAAATAAGATTACCATCTGACAGCTTATCAAAATAGATCAAAGTGTATCAAAACTTTAACAGTGCATACTCCTTCCATTTTCTCTGGAGACATGCATTCAAGAGCACAAGGGTATCCTCTGTAGCCCTGCCTGTAAAAGCAAAGGATGGAAACGACAGAGATGTTCACAAAGAGTAGAGAGGTTACGTATATCATGATACCACCTTACAGGGAAACACAACGTCAAGATTACGAAACAGTGAACTCAGCCTCGACACAGTGTCATGAAAAAAGTGTTCACGCTCTCACGCTAAGTAGCCATAGCAAATGCACGCTCTGAAGCCAAAAGGTCTCACTTAATTGTTTCCCAGCTCTGAGACTATGAGTACGTTCCTCAACATCTCTAAGCCGGAGGTCGCTTATCTGACAAATGGGGTAATAACAGCACTACCTCATAGGGTCCTGTAAGCACTTAGCCTAGTAGATGGTGAGTTGGCATGAGGTAACTGTTAACTCACTCCAGTTCTGTGGCAGTCTAAGTAGTATCAATGACACCTCACCAGTGTCATCAGACTATATCAGTGAACACTTCTTCCTCCACTGTATACATCACTCGAAGGGAAATGCAGCCCGACTAGAAGCAGTGGCTCCTTTCTGGGAATGAGGATGGCAGTGCAGGAAGCAGGATGGAAAAAAAGGAAAGAGGAAAAGTCTTTGGCTGTATTTTCATTTATATGTTAGTGTTTTTTTCTTCTAAAGCCAGCTCGCGTTACTTTTATCATAAAGTGGTGTTTTTTTTTTCAAGATTGGCCTCTAAGAATTAAACCTTAATTGCATCTCTTAATGGATGAGAGCAGAGATATGCAAAGTTCCCAGGAAGGAGATTCTGAGCCTCAGGACCTGGTGTAACTCAACTGAAAATAGTAACATATCTAAAGCAAGGATATGACTACCTATGGGCTGAGGGTGGGGATGGCATCGAGTCCTAGTAGCTCAGGAAGAACAGGCACAGCAGAGGTGGCAGGGCACGCAAGCAGTTCTCAGGGGACAGGGGATTTCGGTCCTGAGACCCGTATTTCCAAGTGTGTCCTCTAGGCTCTTCGCTTGGCTTCTGCTCTGTGTTAAGGACTGAATTGTGTCCCCCTCCCCAAATGCATGTGTTGAAATCCTAACCCCTAGGACCTCAGAATATGGCCATATTTGGATATAGGGTCTTTCACGAGGTAATTAAGGCAAAATTGGGTCATTAGGGTGGGGCCCCAATCCAATAGGACTAGTGTCCCTGGAAGAAAAGGAGATCTGGGCACAAACACACAGAGGGAAGATCATGTGAAGACACAGGGAAGAAAAGACAGCCATCTGCAAGCCAGAGAGAGAGGCCGGAGAAGAAACCAACGCCGCCAACACCTTGATCTTGGACTTCTAGGCTCCAGGGCTGTGAGAAAATACACCGCTGCTGTTTAAGGCCCCCAGTGTGTCATATTTTGCTGTGGCAGCCCTGGCAAACTAATACACTCTGTTCGTGATTCTGTTTCCATACATGAATTTTACATTTTCTATGTGCAAATCCATCAATCTTTCCCTTTATGGATTCTGGGTTGTCACTTTTTTTAAATCTTGATTTAAAAGGACTCTGCCATCCCAACTTTATTAAGATATATCCATCCTGCCTTCTTATCATCTTTGCTGCTTCTACTACTGCTGTGGTTGTACTGTGGCACCTCTTTTGTTTCGTTCCTTATCTGAAATATATTTCTGTAATATGGGTGTGGTCAGGCCCTAACTCTGGGGTGACCCACTGTCTATATTACATTTATACTCATAAGAATGTTCAAATTATACTACAGAAATAGATTTTAGATACAGGAAAACATTCACGATACACATTTAGGTGAAAAGAGGGAATTATATTTAAAAATACACATTTTTGAAATAAAATGATTTATATATACTTCATAAGTATTGAAAATGTATGAAAGAACATACACTAAATTATTAGTAATACTTACCTCTGGGTGATTAGGATTTTTTATGCTTTCACTATTTTCTAATTCACTTTATTGAAATAATAATTTAAGTGAAATCCTACTGTGTCTCAGATCTCCTTTTCTTAAAAGGACACTAGTCCTATTGGATTAGGGCTCACCCTGACGACCCCATTTTGCTTTAATTACCTCTTGAAAGACCCTATCTCCAAATACGGTCATATTCTGAGGTCTTAGGGGTTAGGATTTCAACACATGAATTTGGCGGGGGTGTACAACAATGACAAGAATACAAAATTTGATAGTGAAACTCTGGGATTCAGACCAACTCATGTTAGGATCAGGGTGACCTTTGGCAAGTTATTTAACTTTCCCTACGTTAGTTTTCTCATGTGTAAAATGGGTATAAGAACAGGTGGTCATGGGGTAATCAGGAGGTCTGTTGTTTGGGAGAGAGTGCATATAAAAGTTCTTGGTGGGAATAACATTCAGTAATGTTATTCAATAATAACATTCAATCAGCGGCACTATAATGTACCTTCCAACTTCGAAGAAGGGCAAAGCTCCAGGAACAGCAGGTGTCCATCATCAGGACAGGGAAATGCCATAGGTGTGGTTCATAACGTGTAGTCAGGGGGACAAGCAATAAAGTTGGGCTTAAGGAGGAGACAGGATTCAGAAGCTCTTCTACTCCACACCAGCCACCCTGCACTTTATAAAGGCCGGTGGTATGCATGTCACAGAGCTTTGTAACAAGGGGTGATGTGATTGCTAAAATTTCAGCCAAAGTACTGTTCATGGAAACACTTTCCCAAAGCCAGCTGTCAACCTGAGGGGGGTTAAACGTTCTTCATCAGGAACAAGAATGTGACCACGATTTCCCTGAGCAAAACAGCCCCTGTGACCAGCCCCTCCCTGCAGACATCCCACAACCAAGGCAGCAGGTAGAAAGCATTCCTAAATAAGATGCCAGTGAAGAGATGCTTTTCCTCCCTCACACGGCTTTGAAATAGCCAAGCCTGAAGGATTTTTTTTCCTTCCCTTTCTTTTTAAAAAATATACAGCCCAGGGCAAATCTCATACCTCCGCTGTCCCTAGAAGAGGTAGCTGAGTCACTGGGTCTCTGAAGCTGCCAGCTCACAGCAGGGCTTGGAAAATCAATACCTCTCTCTGAAGTTATCCAAAGTACTGAGACCTTTAAACCAAACTCCAGTAGATAAACACTATCAACAGTCTTTCACAGCATTAGGAGATGTGGGTTTATTTCCCAAGCAGCCTTGAAATGCGACAACGGGAGCTGTTCTCTAAGATGTGGACATGTGGAATTTGGCTGCAGAAGTGGTTTCCAGAGAATCAGCACTTTGTCTGCCGACAGGAACAAGAGACAGCTGGACTGAGGATGGAACACTCCCTCAGCATTACAGCTGTGTGGCTAAAAGAACGCGCCCTAAATGCCTATGTTGGAATCCAGGTCGCATCCCTATGGCCCTGTGTATCTCTGGGAATCACTCTTCACCTCTCTGTGCCTTAGTGTTCACCTTAAAACCAGGTACCCTAGCTCAGCAGGGACTGCTGGGAGGATTAAATAAGATGAAGGAGGGACATGTATGCACTGGGGTTTTCTTTTAATCCTATAAGCGCATCAAGGAAGTTAGCAGTTGTTATTCAGAAGGCATGATATGCAAAAGCACAACTGCTAGAAACGAGAAATCACGCAAGTTCACTTCCCACCTAACCTGTTCGTTTTGAAATTTTGCCTTTTTCTGAACCAAGAGAGAATTTGGAAGAGGTCTTCAGACTCTTAAAATAAATCACAAGAAAGCTGGAAAAGAACTCTCTGAAAACAAGGTTCAAATATATGAGCCGCCAGAGGCTGGAGGGCCGTTCCTAGTTCCTCCATCTCTTTTCCCTCCAGCAGGTAAACCCTTCAAGAGAAGAGTCCTGTGGCTTTCTTCTGGGGGGAAATGATGGGGAGGGACCCTCGGCAAAGGGGAAAACATCACTGCGTGCTAATGAGAATCCCCCGGACAACATAACGTAATTATTTTTCTTTTTTTTTTTTTTTTTTTTTCGGTACGCGGGCCTCTCACTGTTGTGGCCTCTCCCGTTGCGGAGCACAGGCTCCGGACGCGCAGGCTCAGCGGCCATGGCTCACCGGCCCAGCCGCTCCGCGGCATGTGGGATCTTCCCGGACCAGGGCACGAACCCTTGTCCCCTGCATCGGCAGGTGGACTCTCAACCACTGCGCCACCAGGGAAGCCCACAAGGTACCCATTTTTAAACAAAACACCAAGACACTAGACTTGACCCCAAAAAACTCCCCAAAATGTAGACTTATTTTTATAAAAAGTCTTACAAAAGCATAAAAAATTAAATCACACTTAATATTCTATCATCAGCCTTACCTTAACTGCAAAGAGGAAAATGACAGAGAATCAGGGTTGTTCTAGAAATTCTGGGCTATCTAGTTGTCCCATTAAGGCTGATGAAATGCCAAATCATTTTTCCCTCTTGACTTGAAGTGAATCTGGGCAGGAACACTTCATGTGATGAAACGATTTCCCTTGCTATTTGAAGAATTTTCTTGTAAGATATACAATCTCTTTAAATTTTCCCAGGCAGCTGCTAAGGGTTGCTAAGGAAGTGATGGAAATAGAAAATATTCTAAATAAACAATTAGTGATTTCTGAGGGGCAGGTACTTTAGATATTTTTTGCAGGATGTCACGCATCTTAGGTACTAAGACTGGACAAGTGGTCTGTCTTGTCTTCCCTCCCTCTCTCTCTTCTTCCCTTCCTTCCTTCCTTTCTGTGTTAAGGAAGATAAAATAGTTAACTAATAAGGACTTACTGTATAACACAGGGAACTCAGTACTCTGTAATGGCCTATATGGGAAAAGAATTTTAAAAAGAGTGGATATATGTATATGTATAACTGATTCACTTTGCTGTACACCTGAAACTAACACAACATTGTAAATCAACTATACTCCAATAAAAATTATTAAAAAAAAAAAAAAGAATCTTCAAGCAGTGAGCTGGAGAGGGAGATTTTGCGCCATGGCGTGCCCAACTTGCTGGAGAGACACAGAGGAGGACCCAGGCCCTCCATCCCCACACAAGTCAGAGGAACTCTCAGTGTATCTGTTTTAGTCTGTTGTGCTTTAGCAAAAGATTATGTCTGAACAGAAGAGTCTTAAAATAGACATCTGTGGTTTTGGCACCAGCATCCATTTCCCTTCTTTGATAACCGTATCCTGGTTCTGTTTTGGGAAAATGCCCGCATCTCATCCTCCGTGCCCCCAGGAGAAGCATCCTGCCTCGGCTCCACAGGGGCGAGCACCTCAAGCCTCACACCCGCTCTGGCAACAACAGCTGGTTGCAGGATGCGTGTGTGTCCCCATAAGAGGCAATGAGACTTCAGCAGACGCTTCTGGGGCAAAGATGGCACATTTTCCCTACTGCATTTGGGGTGAGAAGACTGCACTGGTGCCCACTCCCATCCACAAGGGGGCAGGTTTTCAGAAAGCAGCCGACCACCTCAGAGGCAGTAAAATCCAAAAATGAGAGATCTGCTGACACTGTTTAAGCCCTAATTAAGCCATTCCCACCCCGACTTCTTAAATATATAAGCCATTCAACTCCTTTTTGGTTCATGCTTGGTTCAGATTCTACCAGGAATTTCTGCGTGTTATAACCAGAAGACTCCTAGACAACAGAGTTCCACAGCTACACTTCAAACCACTGAGAAAGATTTCCTTTTAATGTCCTCTGACCTATTATGATTGGGGGCAATTTCTTCCTCCTGGTGGAGGAGAGGGAAAGAGACATAATCCCAAGAAATCTAGGAGCACCAAGGTCAACAGCTGAAAGTAAACTAAAAGAAGGGACTCTCAACACAGCAAGTCATACATGAATGAGAACCAGTGAGTATAGAACAAACTCATATTTTATTCTAAATAAGAAAATCGGTGGTTCTGGGTAAGGTCATGGGGTTTTTGTTGGCTGAAATCGCCATGTGATTTTCAGAGTCTAAGTAGGCAGTACACCTATTTAATATCTGGCATATATGTTATAATAATAATTTCTAATATTAAATGTCTTAACATATGTTTTTGGAAACATGGTACGTTTATTTTGTTTGTCCACATTCAGACATTCATAGCTAAGAAGGAAAGAAAAATGCCACCTGGCAATATACTCTCTGTATCTGAACACAAATTTTAAAAATTGGCTAAGAAGTGGGTAGAGAAAAAAGATAGCCAAATGTATTTGAGTTTGTTTGTTTTAAACAGGCTCTAAATATCTGTTTTGATTTCTGTTTATTGTTTACTGAAAGTGAACCTTTTATAAAGTCTCTAATTTTGCAGGGGCAAAATATGCAGGATTAACCCAAGCTGGAAGGAGCCTGAAACCATTCATATCTTTTATCTCAGGAAAAGCCTCACTGTACTTTGAAATGAGCCTATGTCACATGACCACCACCTAGTGGCAGTGTACTTAAATAGCAGGAACAGCTGAGAGTTACAATAAACATCTTTTAAATGGACCCCAGCACTGTCAGGTCATTTTGATCAGAACTAGATTTTCCCTCCAGGATGGTGGAATTAAGAACCAGGAAACTAAGAAACCAGAAATCTGGGTAAGAGCAGAATAACTGTGGAATTAAGCAACTGCTGGTGGTAACATTGTTTTTACCAGCATTTTCCAATGACTGGACCTCCTACCACTAGGAATACACAAAGTGAGTCCAGGTAGTACAAGGAAAGGTCATATTGAGGAGGGACAGTTGAGCAGAGGCGCAAATGAATGGAAGAGCAAACCATGCAATTTTCTAAGAAAACAGCACTATAGGAAATGGAGGAGGCAACAAGTGCAAAGGCCCTGAGGCAGGGCCATGTTTGGCTTCTCAGGGTACAACAAGGAGCTTAGTGTGGTTCAGCCAGAGAAGCAAAGACAAGAAGGCAAATGAATGTGGTGGACGAGGTGGGCAGGGGTCAGATTCTTTAGGGTTTTGTAGATCATGATTGGGACTTAAAATTTTTTTCTACATTGACAAAAAGCCACTGGAAAATGTGAAGTAGGAGAGTGATGTGGTCTGCTTTATGTTCTAGAAGGATCACTTACTCTAATCACTGTGAAGAGCAGACTACAGAGGTCAAGAGTGTTAGCAGAAATAAGAATAGAAGTCTACTGCAACAGTCTGGGCAAGAGATGCGTGTGGTACCAAGGCAGATTGATAGATACATAGAAAGATAGGTAGACAGTTATCTATGTATACAAACATAAATGTGTGCATGTATGTATGTCTCCACCTCATCAAACACACTTATAGTAATGACAGTCTTTACAAATACTGAAAAAAATTATTTTTCATGTAAAAAAATAATCAATATAGGCGAGTATATCTATATGGCAAAAAAAAAAAAAAAAAAACTGCAAGAGTAATACTTATGACTGACGTTTAGAAGATACCAAACTCTCAATACCAAAATACACTATTAGAGAATCAGGTAAATTTTATGTGTTCCTCTAAAATTTCCTGTGACCTCCTAAAATAGTTCTGTGTCCCAACTGCAAAAAACATTACGCCTACTCAATTTATTTCATCCTTCCAACTAGATTCCCTTCTTGATGGAAGAGAATAAAAAGAGGTCTAGTACGACCATATCCTTGTGTTAGTTACTTTGGCAGATAGCTGACCCCAGACTCATTCTCCCCTCCTTCCTGGGCACAGAGACATTCATATGGTCCCCAGAATCCTCTGCAGTTGGATCTGGCCATGCACTGGAATTCTCACCAACAGAAGGAGACTGGAAGTCATGAGGGTCATCTCTGCTACTTTCTTAAGAGAAAACCGCTTCCTAGACTTTGCCCTCTTTGCCTGACTGTTGGCTGGAAGGTAATGGGGTGGAGCCTCAGCTCTGATCACACAGGAGAAAAATCCTCTAAGGCAGGGGTTCTCACTGAACCACAGGCAATTTTGCTTCCCAGGGACACCTGGCAATGTTCGGAGGCGTTTTTGGCTATTCAAATGAGGGGTGAGGAGTCAGCTACTGGCATCTGGGGAAGGCAGAAGCCAGAGAGGTTGCTGAACATCCTACAAGGCACAGAAGAGCCCCCCACCACGAAGACTTTCCTGACCCCAAATGTCCACTATGCTGAAGTTGAAGAGCTTCACTGTAAGGCCACCTTCTCAAACTTTGCCCAAAATTATTCCCCAAGTATCTTCTTAAAATTCTGCTTCCGAAAGTTGGTGATGGGATCTGAGATTCTGCACTTCTAACATGCTCCCAGGGGGATGGTGGAGCCACAAGATGGAAAGAATGGAACTTGGGTCTCTGAATGGTCTCCCTGAGCACAGCTGCTCCAGCAGTCCAGTCTGGCTGGAGTGCCCATGCAGGGCTGCTACTCAAACATATACACCTGCACACCTGAACTCACTGTTTGCAGCTCGTGTTCCTTCTGAGTGGTTGGTCTCCAGGCAGCAACAATCGCTACAAACTTTGAGTATCGACTTTCATTATGCGGGAGAAAAACATCATCTATCTCATTTAATCCACTGTAGGTTGGGGTCTCTTTGTTGCAACAGTTCAGTTTTTTCCCTAACTAATACAGTGACCATCTGCAAAGAGTGGACAGTGACATCTATGTTGCTGTTTGGCAAGAGACCAAAGAGCCCCGGAGATTATACTCTCCAGAAAAAAAGAGAAAAAGCAAAGGGAAGAAAAGAAACAAGATGGTGACTTCTAAAGATATGTGGGAAGAGTGTTTTGCTGCTGTAACAAATGGCCACAAACTAACTGGCTTAACGTGCTAGAAGTCAGAAGCCTGAAATGGGTCTCCACGGGCTACAATCGAAGTGTCAAGAGGGTTGCATTCCTTCTAGAAGTTCCAAGGAAGAATGCATTTCCTTTTCTGTAGCTTCTGGAAGCTGCCTGAATTCCTTAGCTTGTGGCCACTTCTTCTATCTTCAAAGCCAGCAACAGCAGGTTGAGTCCCTCCCGTGCTGCCATCCCTCTCATTCTCTCTCTTCTGCTCCCACTTCCATTTAAAAGGACTCTTGTGATTACACGGGGCTCATCCAGAGAATCCAGGATAATCTCCCATCTCAAGGTTAGCTGTTTAGCAATCGTAATTCCATCTGCAACCTTAATTCTTCTTTGCCATTTAATGCAGCATACTCACAGGTTTTGGAGTTTAGGATGTGGTTATTGGGAGACTGCGTTATTCTGCCTTCCACAGCTTAGAAAGTAGGCTAGTAAGGCAGCCAGAAGGTGGGAATTTAATATGCCCATCTGAGAAATGCAGAGAGAGTGCACAGGAAGAAGAGATGACAGGTCATTTGAGAGCAAAATGAGAGAATCTTCTGGTCACTCCCAAAGCTCGTCAACTGCAGGGCAATCCTGAAAAGCAAATGTGCCCTATAGCTTTTTCTGTTTTTTCAGTATGAAAGAATGATGCATCGGTGGTCATGAATCAGATAAAAGAATTATGCAGACAGAGGTTCTCCAGGAATTCTCAGGATCTTTATGCAGCCTGCCCTCCCAAGGTTTGATATCCATGGTATATAATAGTTTCTGTAAATTAAACTTCTTAATCTAACTTTATGATAAGAGTGCTTGTCCTGTATTTCAGATACTCCCTGGAGTGCAACATTCCAGAAAACCAATTACCTGGGGGAGTTCATGAAAACGTGCGTGGATTAACAACAACTGCAGAATGTACACAAAGCAGATACGAGCACATCACCGTTATTCTGCCCTTGCAAAATCACTGCGGGGTTATTGGCAACTGTTATTCCCATTGTAGAGATGAGAAAACAAAGGCTCAAAGGCTAAATACTCTCTATGCACACAGGCAAGGTAGACACAGAACTCAGACTCCAAATCTTTAACTTCTGATTTTAGGTTCAGCTTTCTTTTCTAAACATCACAGAGCTCCAAGCAGGCAAAGTGCCCTATGATGAAGGCACTCAAGCAGTTTGACTCAAATTTCCTCAGCTCCGGGGACACCCAAACCTCCAACCCCCGTAGAGGCTTTAACCTGGAGGCAGAAAGGTGTATCTGCACCTACAGTGAGCCACAAATCGAACACAGCCTCGATGTAACTGTTTGACTGTTAAATGGCAATAACGTCATTTTGATAATGCATTTACAGAAACACCATCTAAACTACTCTTGGAGCGTAACAGTCTGTCAGGAATAATCCAGGCTCTTCTAAACCTTTGGCAACTACAGCAACAAAGGCTAGGAACCAAAAGCCACCAGTTACAATGTAAAGACACCTGCTGTGTGACTCCGGGAACGTCACCTGCCCTTCTGAAGTCTCATTCTCTTTATTTGTAACACTGGGATAAGACAGTATCTACTTCACGAGGCTGCCGAGAAGAATAAATGGGATAACGTGGTATGCCGCTGGGACCTTTTGGGGAGACTGTCTAGCCCACACAGCTTGTTTGAGTGGGTTTCTCTTTCTTGTACCCAAAATAGTCTTGCAAAAATAGTACGTGAAAGAGCTGAGAACAATTCTTAGCCAGAGTTCCCAAGGAATGTGAGTGTGTGATTGCTCTGCAGAAGCCTGGGGTTTTGAAAGAAAACAGCACAAAGAAGGTACCCCTTTCATTCAATAAGTCATTGATTCAGAATTAGTGATGAATAAGCCACCATTATGGATTGCCTAGCATGTGCCAGGTACCGCTTCTGGTTCAGAGCACGGGCTAGTTCATGTGGGACAAGGCCCTGCTCCCCTGTACTTGATCTTCTGGGGAGGGAGAGGTAAGTCATTAGGATGATTTGGGAGAGCAATACATGCTCTGAAGAAAATAAAACAGTGTAACAAGCTCAGAAGTGGAAAAGGGTCTTTAAATTAGGTAGTTAGTAAAGATCTTGGTGGGGGGGAGCTGAAATATAAGCCAAGATCTGAAGGACAGGTAACGAGATACCTGCAGTCTAGGTATCTGGGGACAGAGACTTCCCGGAAGAGGAAACAGAGATTTAAATGCCCTGAAGTGGGAATGAGCTTGGTCCCAGCACAGAAAGGGAGACACTTCCATGGTCTGTTTTGGGGGCAAAACCCCACAATTAGCCTGTCCTGTAGGTAGGCCGTGCACACACAGGAAACCAAAACCTTCTAGCACAGAAATGCTGGCATTTCTTATTCACCCCCAGGATGCTGGACGACAACCCTTCCAGTGGAAAAGAGCTTGGGGACAAATGAAAGGAAATGCTGGGGACCTCCCTCGAAGTCCAGTGGTTAAGACTTCGCCTTCCAATGCAGGGGGTGCAGGTTCGATCCCTGGTCAGGGAGCTAAGATCCCACATGCCTCATGGCCAAAAAACCAAAAACATAAAGCAGAAGGAATACTGTATCAAATTCAATCAAGACTTTTAAAAAAATGGTCCACATCAAAAAAAATATCTTCAAGAAAAAAAAAGGAACTGCTGTATGTTTGGAGCCTAACACCTGGGTTTGAATCCCAACTATCTTGAGCAAGTTCCTTGACCTCTCTGCGCCTTAGTTCCCTGACCTGTACACCGTGGGCTATCACACTACCTGTCTCACCAGGCTCTTGGGAAGACTGAATGAACCCACCGCTCGGGGCAGAAGCTGGCGTATACAGTACGTGTCCAGCACCGCGATTCTTACCACCCTGCTACTGTGACTCTTTCAGGTCCAAATCTTAAATCTTCATCTCCCCGTTCCATTAAATAACCATCATTTGTCTGTGATTTGTTTTTTGCTTTGTAGCAATAGGAGTGCACCTAAATTCACTAATTTACACCAATTCAACTGTTAATCCTCCCCTTGGCACGATCCTACCAGCCCTGAATTTGGGATGTAAAGCAGCCAGGACCCACCCTCCTCCACGGGGAATTCTAACACTGTTTATGAATCTGAACAGGAGTGGTCATCTTACCATCCTCTCCTCAAACAAATAAAATGTAGAAAGTGAGGGACACCTACATTTGAAGTGCAACATTTTGGCCATGTTCCTAGAGATGGTATCTTCAGACCACTCTCAAACACACCTGACCTCAATGTAGTAGCAAAGATCTCCAGTTAAAAAGGGCGGGGGGGGGGGGGGGGGGGGCAGGGAAAGCAGGAAGTGGGCAGGGAAGGAAAAAAAAGAAGTGCTATCCTACAGAAAGAGCTCTCTTTCCATTTACTGTTTTCTTCTCTGACACCCCTGAGGAAAGTATTAAAATTTTGTTCTTGCAAGTCCCTTGCAATTCTTGCTAAATTTATTCCTAGTTATTTTGTCTCTTTGGTTGGTTCTATAAATAGGATATTTTCTCTCATTATATTTTCAAAATGCTTGGCATAGGCAGATAAGAAAACTATAGATTTTGCATAGTAATTTCCTCACATTAATAAATCCTATTATTATTTCTAATAGATTCATGGGTTGGGGGAGATTGCTTATCTTAGGTTTTCCAAAAAAAGATGAAATTACTGGCAAATGGTGATAATTCTAACTTCCCCGTTCTTATTCTTTTTTGCATCTAACTGCATTATCTATTCATTCCTGAGCAATGGTAAATCATAGTGATGATAGTGGGCATTCTGATCTTGTTCTGTATGTAATGGGAGTGTTTCTAGTGTTACACCATTAAATACGATGCTTGCTTTGGGTATGATCCGATTTTATAAGCAGACGTTCTAAAAATCAAAAATAAATATTTAGTTTTATCAGACTTTTTAGCATCCATAAAATAATCATAAGATTTTTCTCTAAATGAGAAGTGTTACAAGTAAATCACAGCATTTATTAGATTTCCCAAGATCAAACCATCCTTCCATTCCTAGAATAAATCGCACTTTGTCAAGACTTTAATTACCTTGTAATGTAGTCACTTACATGTTCATTTCCCCGCTGAGTTCTTTCAGATCACAGGGCATGACTGATTCATGTCTGACACATAATTGACATTAAATACAGGTTTAACGAATAAATAAATTAATAACTGAAATAACAAGTACATTTAACCTCCCCAAACTAACCACTTGTACCTCTTCCCAGCTTAAAATAGTCGAAGAGATCATATGCCTTCCCCAGAGTGGATCTTTATATGTTTAATGAATATGTGGTTTTAACTGGTCCCTACTTCTTATATCAATAGAACCCCTGAACACCTCATTCTTTATGGGGAAACTACTCCCTATGGCTGTATTGGGAATAACCCTGCTTCCCTACTCCCACCATCGCCCCAAGCCAAAGGGGTGGCGACATCCCCCAGGCCTGATTAGAGTAACTACACAATGATTGCTTGAGGATGGACACCTGACCCAACCTGGGTCAACAGCATCTCCAGGAATTTCTCACAGAAGCTCTTTAGAAAAATTTTTTCCAAAAGAATTGATAAAAAAAACACATGTCTAGGGTTGCTGCTTACCATCTTGCCTAAAAGGTAGTGAGACAACCATTCTGAGAATGAAGCAAGGTATAGACAAACATGGCAAAGAATGGAAAGAGACAGAGACCTAGTGCCATTATTTGGGCCCCTGGATTCAGCTTTTCTTGAAGCCATTACCCCTTAGACTTCCTAAGTAATAAGCCAATAATTATCTTTCTTGGTTTAGCTCCATTTCTATCCCTTACAACCAAAAAATATGGCCTAATTCATGTGCTGCTTTGTTCTCCTCCATATATGCTTTATACATTCTTAAATAAAGGTTGAAAAAAAAGTTTTTTAAAGAAAGGCAATCCTAACTAGTGAGTGTTAAAAAAAAAATCAACCACCTGCTTTTAATTAACCGCAAGATCTGCTGAAAGGCTTCCTTAGTGAATTATAATTTCAGATTGAAATTCCCAAGACAGTTAGAGAGGAGCCTGTTAGACCGCAGAAACCAATGGAATCGAGGGATTACTTTAACAGGGCAGTGGTTCAACCAGTTTCAGAGATACCATCCATTATGCAAAACCAAAACCTTTAAAACTTTCTACCGTGCAGCCCTAGCAATCCCTCATTCACCTGAAGTCTGGAGGCCTCTCTCCTGACTCAATTTAAAAGTAAAAATGCTTGGTATGGTTTACAAGAATAAAAATAAAAATAAATAAATCATGTCATGATGGCTAGAGAACTCCCCAGAAAAAAGCCGCCAAACCTCAAGACAGGGAGTTTCGTGGAGTCTTCCTGAACCATCCTGCATTCTCAAAAGCTTTCAGATCTGCAGGAAAACTGAAGGCAAGCATGCCCTTGGCATCCTAAATATCCCTGTACCTATCGGGGCAATCAGCATCAGTTCCTACCATAGGCTCAAGAAAATGTCAGTGGGCCAGCCCAGAGAGCCTAGCCACTTCCCTACCCCATCCCCTTTATGGAGAATTCTGGTTGCACTTACCTCCTGCAATCAGACTCTTCTCCTTCAGCTCAAGTTACAATAGACCAAACTCTGGAATCTGGTTTTGATTATTCTCTGGAGAGCTACTTAAGCGCTGCTTCAGGGTTGGAAATCCCTCATTCAGGCATAATCTTGAAATAAAAGACTATATTCAAATGAAAAATGCATTACCGCATTCTCTTTAGGGCCTTCTGTACTGACAGGCAGGATAAAAGGAAAGAATGGAAGGAAAATGAAGAAGAAAACCAAGGGGGAAAAGGAAAAAATGGGAGTAAAAGAGAAAGGAAAGAAGGGGAGAGAAAAATGTATTGTGTCACAAACTGTGTAGGGCACTGTGAATGTCATTTCATTTCATCCTCAGGTCATCCCTTCAAAGTAAATACTATGAGCCCATTCTGCAGATAAAGAAATTGAGGCTTGGTGATATCGAGTAATTTGCCCAAGGTCACACAATGAGGATGCAGTGGATTCAGGCTCAGAGATAAAAATACATGTTCCAAAGTATGTCGCTACTACTTGACTAGCTTCCTCCTTCTGAAGAGTCTAATACAAGTGTTTGTTCTAGAACCAAAATATTTCAGTGGTTGAATGGACCCTATGAAGATAACATAGCCGCATCATCTAAGTAATAGAGAAGGAAGGAAGGAAGGGAGGTAAGGAGGGAGGGAGAGAGAGGAAGATATTAAGGAACCTCACATCCAGTGGAACTAGTATGTGGCAAAGAAAAACCGAGAACCCTAAAAAGCTCTCAGGTCTTACTCCATCCATGTGACCAGAATCTATTTTATAAGTGCAACTGACCTAAAGGGATCAAATACAGATACTCCTGATGAAGGACTGAACAACTGAGAATTTCCCCTCCTTCAAGAAAATGTTCACTGGGAACAAAAGGGAAATTTATTTGTGAATTGTCTTTTTCTGCTTATATCCAGTTTATATCCAGTTCCTGTTTATATCCAGTTTCCTTTGTTGCTGTTGCAACATATCTCAGAGGGAGTTCCCCCATGCTGTTGCAAAATCAGTTAAGGGGGAAAATATCTAAACTAAAATAGCACAAGTAAGCCACAATTCTGGCAACTGCAGAGGGTGTGGGTATGCCAGGTACTTTCTGAAATGAGTTTAAACCATAGGTCGCTAGCCAGTAGCCAGCTGGCTGTGTCCAGCCCACAGATGTGTTTTGCTTGTCCTGCAGTGCTGGCCCACACCACGCTTTTAAGAAATCTCAACCTGTTGCCAACATTAAAAACCAGGCCACTTCACACCAAAACCTGGACTTCCAGTGTCTTTTACCAAGTGGAAGACCTGGCTCCCCTGATGCCACATTTGCACATGGAAAAGGGTAGCTGGAATATAGCAGTAGCTGCTCCTTTGGAAAGAACATCTGTGCCCCAGTTTCTCCCTACCTAGTCTATTTCGCTCATGTATATTATCCACATGAGCCCTGAAGGCATCTGAGTTGGTGACCCTTGGTTGAAAAGGTTAAGCAGATGTAGATTTCAAAGCCAATGATTATTAGGCTTTTCCCAAAAACATCCCCAATGACAGCCTCCAGTCAGTATGAGGACGGCTGTGACAGAAGGCAAGGCATGTGAGACCAAAACTCAGTAGCTGGGTTCATTTGCATTTCTGCTCTAGGATACTCACTTTTTGTTTCGAAAATACATTCACTTTTAGTATTTCATTTACTCTTCCTAACAACCTTGCCAGGAAGGCATTACTCTCAGATAAACGGAAGGCAAGTGCTGTTATGTCAGTTATCCAAGCCAGATCATCCGGCAAGTATGTTGCAAAGCCAGGTTTTGAACCCAGTTTTCCCGCAGCTACAAACACTGTGCTTTTGGAATCATGAAAGAACACTTTGGAAAGCCATGAGGCTTGTTTCTACCTCAGAGCCTTTGCACTTGCTGTTCCCTCTGCTTAGAAACCTCTCCACCCAGGTCTTCACGTGGGAGGATCTTACTCTTTCATGACACTTATATCACCTCCACAGAGAGGTTTTCCCTCATCATTTGATGTAAAATAACACATGCACACACATTTGCGCACACACACACACCCCCCAATTACTTTCTAGGCCGCTGCTACTCAAAGAGAGGTCCAGTAATCAGCAGCAACGGCATCACCTTGGAAATCAGAAATGCAGAATCTCAGGCCCCATCCCCGACCTACGGACTCAGAACCTGCACGTTAACACCACCACTCCCCACCCCCACTCCCCATGTTTTGTGTGCATTTAAAGTTTAAAAAGCACTGCTCTACAGGAGTGCTGCCCGGTGGAAATAAATATAACAGGAGTCACAAGTGTAAATTTTAATTTTCTAGTAGCCACATTACAAGAGTAAGCAGAAAGACTTGTTTGTTTGCTGTCTCCCCTTCTCCCACTCCCACCCCCACTAATACGTCAGTTCCAAGAGAACAGGTGCTTCACCTGTCTTGTTCACCCCTTTACCCCCAGCACCTGAAACAGTACACTGCGCACATATTAAGTATCATTAAATGTTTGCTGAATGAAAGAAGGAAGGAAAAGACCTTGCTAGCACTCTATATACCAGCACTTTGGACAGATGTGGCTTCAAATGTCAGCTCAACCCCTGGCCAGCTGAGCAACCTCGAGCAAGTTGTTTTACCCTCTGGGAGCCAACTGTAAAGCAGAAATGCTGTTCTTTTGCTCACAGCCTCATCATGCCACCCAGATGTGATAATACGTCTATAAAACGCAAACCCCCACAATAACAGGCGTTCAGTACACGCCAGCGCCTTATGCTGCCCTCCTTCTTTCTCTCTCTGGACACCACGTCCGAATGATGCTGTGGACCACTCTCCTCTGCGTAGCACAAGCATGACTACTGAACGCCAGCTATTTCCCTCCAGCCGACAGGATGTGTGTAGTAACTGCTGGCAGTGAAGACAGCTTGAAACCATGGAGGGTCACTTCGCGTCACCCTACAGCTGAATGGTTTCCAAAGCAAAGTGGTCGCAGTCACTGTACAGTCTGTAGTCCACGAGGGAGACCACAGCCCAAGTCATTTCCGTCACTTTAATGAGTTCTGCCGTGGCAGCCACTTGGCCTGCCACAAGGTCCCACCCCTTAGAGGAGTTTAAGGTCTCTGCCCAGTGTGCATGAGCGCACATTGAAAGGCGTACTGTGGCTTGGCCCTTTTAATTTTTTGAGGGGGGGAGGGACGGAGAGTTTAATCTACCCCCACTTATTAATCACTGGCCTGTGTCAACCCACCAAGTGAGGCTTGCTGTGCCACAGCTTTAATGCACCCTAATCCATCAGTCTATCTTGTCCTGCAAATCTGATGCGTATGTTCTAATCGCAAATGTGCTTTTAAATCACATTAGATCAACAGCATAGGCGAAAGCAAAACCCGGATTTAGACATGACCGGAGTGACACCAAGGAAATAAAACTGGGGCTGCTTAGTTGAATATGAGGAAACCCTTGCCAGCTCTGCCGAGAGCAGCCCCAATTTCTTCCTTCTCTCCCTCTCATGGAAATCACAACAACCATGATCACCCGCAGAATCAGTAGGCTACTGGGAAGCGCGTCGAAATGAAAAAGAAAAACAAAACAAATAATGGGAAGAGGGGATCAAAACCTTTAATTAACCTGTGAATCTCTATCAGGCAAATAGTAGAGTAAGAATCCAGATAAGGTACAAGGCATATGGGGAGGAAATGTAACCACTTAAGTACAGATGCCACCATTTAAAAGACTGGGACCAGGGAACCAGGAGGAAGGGAGAGGGAGAGAAGAGCCTGAAGAGATGCGGCCAACGGAAATCCCCAAAATGCCCTCAAAAGACGGCTGCCCCTGTTAGGGCTAGAGAGCTACCCTAGGATCCAAAGGGTTTCTGGGAGTCATCTCAACAGCCAGGTTTGGGTGGAAAATGATTCCTCTACGTTAGATAGATTCTCCTCCAGCAACTCCAATCAGCACCACTAATCATAATAAGGATCTACCATGGGTGTGATGCTGGGGCAGGAGATGAGGGATACAGACATATCACATGGTCCTCTTCAGTGAGGATCAAGGGAACCCAGGTCCATCTACATCTCTTAGTCCTATGGGGCACTGAGCCCCAAATACCACAAGTGATGGCTGAGGGTACCACAGATCTTCAACAGCCATGTCCTGACAGCGAGGCAGTTTACATATACCTCCTTTTCCCAGCCGCAGTATAAAAGAACGTAAGAAGACCTGGCATCTTTTATCTTTTCATTCAGAAAATGCTCCAGACCCTACGATGGGACTTCCTGACATGCAGTCCGCCACACACCCTTCGTCAACTTTATTTTAACGCATCCAAATAAAACACCCCCTTCTCCATTTCCAACTGCAGTAAAGCAACCCAAACACGTGTTAGAGAGATTTGATTGTTATGCCTCCCTCTCCCCCAAAGGGCATTTGACACTTCTCACAAGATACAGGGCTTTAAAATTAGAATTGCAAAAAGCCATAGTTACCCTCTTAGGGCCATGGCTGCCTCACAGCAGAAACCAGAACATTCTTACAATCAACAGTTAAACAACTGAAACCTTCCCAGACATCATACCTTTTTTTTTTTTTTTTTTGCTGTTGTTGCACTAACACCTTTTTAATTATAATTGCAAACTGGAAGCCATGGCTTGTCATGTTATAAATACTGATTTTCCAGTTAAATTAGGTATTTGCTGTTTTTTATTTTGATAGGAAGGGGCTGTTTGAAGCCTCCTAAAATATCGCAATTAGTTCTCTCTGTTGAAACAGACAAGACATGAACAGTCGCATTTGCTGTTTCGGTTTAATGTGCTGGAATGTTCATCCCTAAGTGTACTTCTCTCAAGCTTTGAAAGCATAAGGCATATTTTTAAAACGGAAAGAAATCAATCACAATACACACATTTATCATATATTTCCAAAGTTAAGTTATTTCTAAAACTTTCCTAGGCTGTAATTTAAACTTAGAAAGCACATCTCTTCAACAAGAAGGCGACTTGTCAGGAAACAATCCTTATTTTACCTATTGGCTCTGCTAAGATGATAACATCACTTTAACTGACAAAGCCTGTGTTTCTGGTTGACAATTGCAATTAATTACTGAGATACAACCGAGATGGGGCCAGCCATCCAGATCTGTTTTCCAGAGAAATTAAAAAACAAGAGGAAAGGAGGGGGCGGGGGTACGACGCTGAATTATTAATTTATTTTACCCACACTTAACTTACTACTCCTCTCTTCTCCCTTTCCCTCAACGCTGGCAGACGGTGGAAAAGGAGGGAGATGAACAAACAACTCACTAGATACAAGCTCCAATATGTTGCAAAGGAGGCACAGGTTAGAAAGGGCACAGGTGCAGGGTATGAAAACTCTTAGGGCACCAACTGTCATGTAGGCACGGATACTCCTGATGCAAAATCAACCCAGTGTTCATGCAGCCCAAGAGGGATACAAAGTTCTGGAGACGGGGGACATCCTGAGTTTTTACTAGAAAGCCCGAACTCGCCAGCATCATCCTTTTAACTGTTCCCTGTTCATTTTGCTCTGAACTGAAAACACTGGATTCCAGCCACGCAAATGCGTCTGAGGGCGATTTTGAGAGATTCCAGGGGATCCCAAAGCCCTCTGGTCAATCTAGCTGTCCTGTCCATTCCTCAGCGTCCCCAGCACAGAAGCGCACCGCCCCGCAAGAGCCTGGGTTAGGAAACACCCCGGGGGCACGAGGGCTGGGGATTCCCAGGCTTGGAACTAGGCAGATTCGAAAAGCAGCTCCCTGGACGAGGAGCCTGAGGCAGGCAGATCAGGGGGACCCCTCTCTCCTCGCCCTAGAATTAAGTGATCCCTGGCTAGCCTCCAACCCTCTCCGCCGCTCCCCCAGAGCAGCTCCGCCAGGGTGCGCAGAGCCCGCGCGGGGTTAAGACCTCTCGGGACGCTGCCCGGATCCCCAAAGGCCAGGGGAGCGGCAGCTTCCCGTGCTGGTCTCCCCTACGCGCCTATCCCATCCGCCGAGCTCGGGGTCCTACCTGTACCATTCCAGTCCCTTTTCATAGTTCCTGTCGAAGAAGTGCGGCTCTACGCCCACCGCCCGCACGTCCGGGTGCACTCGGATCGCCTCCAGCAGCGCGCGGGTCCCTCCTTTCTTGACCCCGATGATAAGGGCCTGTGGCAGCTTCTTCTCCCCGTAGTCGGGGGTGCTGACGGCGCCGCCCCTCACGCTGCTCCCGTTGGCCGCCCTCCGGCCTGCGAGCTCCTCGTCTGTGGTGCTGGACTCCTGCGCTTCCCTCTCCAGCAGCGCGCTCTGCGCCGTGACCATCTCGCCAGAGGCCAGCGGGGTCCGGAGCCAGGCGTCCCGGGCGCCCCCGCCGCCGCTCGCCAGCCCCCAGCCGTCGGCCCCGGGGGCGGAAGGCTGCTCGGGGGGCTCGGGCGGCTCCCCGCGGCTCGCGCTGTCCGGCGGCGGCGGCGCGGGCGGCTGCGAGGGGGCGCCGAGGCGCACGGGGGGAGGCGGCAGCGAGGGTGGCGGCGGGCTTGGCGGGGGCTCGGCGGCGGCGGCCGGCGGCTCCTGCAGCGCCAGGGGGAATTGCAGGGAGCCCGAGCCGCCCAGGAGGCTGTAGCACAGGTAGGTGACGGACAGAGACAAGGTGCACATGAAAAGCAGCTTGCGCGCCGGCGGGCCCTTAACCGAGGCGCCGGGCGGCGGCGGCGCGGCGAGAGGTGGAGGCGGAGGCGGAGGAGGTGCGGACCACTGGGCCATCGCGGCTCCCGGCTCGCGGCGGCGGCGGCGGCCCCCGGCGCTGCCCGGACATGGTTTCAGCCGCCGCCCCCGCCGCCGCCGCCGCCGCCGCTGCCCAGCCGCCCCGGCTGCATGAAGCGACGCCGCTGCGCCCCCGGCCCTGGCCGCTGTCCCGCTGCGCCGGGGGTGAACCCGGCCGCATGGCCCCCCTCCTCGCTCTCCTCGCGGCGTCCGGGGGGCCCCCCACCACCCCCCTCAGCCTCTGGCAAGGGGCCCGAGGGGGGCGCGCGGACCCGCCGGCTGCACCTTCTCCGTCTGCAGCGCCCCAGCTTCCCTGGCTCCGCCGCGGCTCCCGTTTCAGCTTCTGCCGCCGCCGCCGCGCGCTGTTGCAGCCCAGAGTTCCTTCCCCGCTGCTAACTTTCTGCCGGGAGAGAGGAGAGGCGCGGCAGGGAGGCGGAGGGGGCCGGGCGCGCGCCCCGCGCCGCCGAGGGAAGGGGGAGTGCGCCTCGCGCGCGCCTGCAGGGGGGGGGGCGGGGGCCGCGGGAGCGGAGGCGTGCGCTAGGGCTGGGGCACCTGGGGAAGCGGAGATCGTACCCCCCGCCCCCCCGCTCGGCAAGCACTCGCTGGAGGTGTTCCCCGCCGCACCCCGCGTGCTTCCCTTCCCCTGGGAGCCTGGGACGCTGGGTTCTGCATCCCTCTCCCAGTACTTTTAGGGACATAGAGCCAGACGCCCGCCGCCGGTGCCGCTCACCGAGCTCTCGCTGTCCCCTTTCCCCCTGGGACTCCAGGCAAACTCGGCCCATCCCTGACGCGCCCTTCTCTAACCCTGGATATCCTCCTGCCTTTGGTCCAGGAGTGGTTTCTGCTCCATAACAGCTCTCTCATTCCAACTTCCGTCTTTCCAGCCTCCCCATCTTATCTTGAAGCTCCTGACGGGTTGAGCTTGGACACAAACCCCCAGGTTTCCCTACCCACAGAGTTTTTGCCTCTGTCCCGCCACAGGGGGACTGCGCTTTCTGCTCCGAAAAATGAGGCTGTCCCTTTCTCTACACCCTTAACCAGAGGTACACCTGCGGCCCTTGGGGGCGTTGCCGCGAAAGGAGTTAGATTTCCCTGGACTGAAACCGCCTGAGACCGTCATCGCTCTAAACATCTAAGAAGCAGAGACAAGTTGCGTTGCAGGGTGTCTGTGCATCGCTTCATTGATTTTTTTTTTTTAAGTGCATTCTTTTCAGCGAGATTTCCATCCCTCACCTCCCTCTCCTGGGGAGGTAATGGTAAACATCAGAAGGATTTGGGAGATTCGAAACTAGAGCCTTGCTTCTTGGAAGGGGGGAATTGGGAGTCTGCAACGGGAGGGAGAGGCAGAGCAATCAACTCTGCTTGCTGGGGACAGGGGCTGCCCCTGCACCCACCCAGGGCCAGTATCTCCCAGGGGCTGGCTCGCTGAGTCCCATTTACCCCATTTACCCTGCCAGCCACAGCTGGATGCCTGGCGGGTCCGTCTGTTTTCACAGATGTGTTTGGCATCTCCGGTTTTGTTTGATCATATAATGGGAACAACAGCTGAAAGAAAAAGTATATAATGTCTAAATATTAACTAGATACCTAGTGCCAAAGAGGGGAAGCAAATGTTAATCAAATAAGATGAAGAACACGGACTTTTCCCTGAGTGAACCAAAGCTCACTGCTGCTCTCAGCTGGACACGAGTTTCCTTCACTGCAGCTTTAGTTCAGATAAAGATTATTCCTTTATAATATATTTTTTACGGTACACTGGAGACCTCTGAAATGCAGAGTCTGGTGTCCTGTAAATCATTCCGTGTAACTAGAGATGCTTTTTTCAAACACCACACGACTGCATTACTGTAATGTTAATGGGAAGGGGCCAGCTAGAGCTGGGAGAAACCGCGAGCTTGGCCCATCTCTCTTCCCACTCCAAGCCCAGCTCTGGGTGGTCAGCCAGGAGGCCCCAGTGGCAGCAAATATTGCCACTGCCGTGCCCCATCTCCCTTTGCAGGCCCAGGCACCAGGCTACTCAACATGTGGCCCAGGGCCACCCTGTAGTCCAAGTGCCCAAACTTTTCCATCTACCCTCTCAGCAATCCAAATAAACCTTCTTTGTACCTAGTTTTACTAAAGATGTGCTTTTTCACATTTGGCAAGGTTTTGATAAAACTGTGTTAAAATTTAACCCAGAGGTGGCAAACTGGTGACCAGTAAAGCTGAACAAGGCCGGCACAGTGATATGAAGAAATTTCAGCTAGTTGCAGTATTTAAATATTAAGGGCTTTCCAGCAAAAAAAAAAAAAATCTGGAGATGAGGTTTCTGTTGAAATGACAGATCCAGCAGATTTGGGCCCCTCAGCCAGAGCTGAGAAGCCTCCTTTAGGTGGAGCACGTATGCCGTATTCTTCATGGGGCACCCAGATTGTCCCCCTGTATTTATGTTACTTGCCTGGACGATGCTAAGGAGGAAATTTCCCGGAATCCCTTCTCCCTCTTGTCCCCAGATAGTCACACTTTAATAAAAGACTCTTGAGAGAATGGAGCCCCACTGGTAAGGTGTCAGCCCCACAACTGATGGTGAAGAGGTGATTTGGGGACCAGAGGAGTTTTGTAAATTTCTCACTTAGGCAGTTGTCTATTTTTTTATACTCTTGATCCAGCGAGTTCTTGAGAAACCTACAATAAAAAGCAGGAGCTATCTACATAGGGAGAACCCAGACTTCATTCAGCAAATCCCAATGGATCTGGAGACCAGATAGAATTTTTTTTTTTTTCTGTTTCCACTGCCAACACCCATGCTCATTAAGGCCTATCTGAATTTTTGCAATATTCCTCCAACTGCTCTCCAGGCCTCCCTTGAGCCAAACGTGCCTGTTTCTGTTCATCCTAGGGCACAGTCTTTCTGAGACAGAGCTCTACAAATGCCCTCAGTGACTCTGTACCCTTCCTCTCACTGCCTCCGAACTCATAGACTCCAACCTCTTTACCTTTGTGCTAGGGTGCCCTTCCACCTTTTATGTGTCTCACAGTCACATTGCCAAACCAAACAGTACCTACCATTCAAACATGCACGCTGCATCATTGTTTCATCTCCATATGGTCAGACAATAGAATTAAAACAAAGCTGTCATTTGCTAGCTAAGTGGGTCTCTCGGACAGGTCATTTCACCTCCCTGAGCCTCATCTTCTGCATATATAAATTATGGACAATAAGACTCACCCCAAATTGTTTTTATAAAGAATCAAATTGACTTACAGAGCATATGCAAAAATACCTGGCTCCCTGCCTGACATGTGGTGGCTACCAGTAATTGTTTGGATCTAAATATTGGCTCATCCATGCCGGTCTTCTTTTCTTATTAAAACCTTATCCGTGAAAAATATGTGTGTGCCCTTTCTTCACAACCAGCGGAATGTGTCAGCTCAAGTTCACTTTCCTAAGCTGCTCAGTTGCATTGATAATGCCAAGTCCAGAGCTTTCGATAGTTTTTTGGGTTTCTTTAAGCAATGGAAACTAACTCTGACCAACTTCGGTTTGGTTCAGTTTTTTATTAAAGAAATTTACTAGAAGGATGTATATAACTCACGTAACTGAGGGAATTTTTTAAAAATCAACAACAAACAAAAAGCAACAGTCAGCTTTGGAAAAGGCAATAAATGGGGCGGATAAGTGTATAGCTGTCATCACTGCCATTCAGCAAATACTGTCGGCTCTCCTGTGGCCCACGGGAGGCATGTGTTTTCTTGGCCCCTTGAAGTTAGGTGTGACTCTGTGCCGTGTTGGCTAATGAAGCAAGAGGAAGTGAGACTGTCTCTTCCAGGAAGAAGGTTTGAAACACAGCGGGAGATTTACCGGTGGGGATGTTTTTCCTGCCTGGCAATTGTGCAAGAGGGGGCTTGAGCCCCTCTTGGCTGCCATCTATTCAATCCTCCACACTGAGCAAGGACAGTAAAGAGCCAGCCCCTGATCACTTGTAGCATAAAGAAAAAATAAACCTTGCTTGTTCTCAGCTCCTGACACGTGGAGGGTTGGTTTGTGAATACAACACAACCTAGGCTATCTGACTGTTGAAAACATACATATTATGAATTTCCTCTGCTGTGGACCAAAATGACTTCCACAAGCCAATATTAGAATTCCCTTTCACAGAGGTGGATGAATGATGGATTAGAAGTCTACATTGTCCCAGCAGTATAGACAGAACCTTTGTCTCATATACAGCAAATGTATTTCCCCATTTTGTCTTTTACCTGTCAATAAAAAGGTATATCTATAGAAATCCGGAGGTAAAGCTCCAACCAAAAGCAACGTGGTGACAAAACTGAACATTATATACTTATAAAAGGAGCAAACGGTTAAAAAATAATAATAATGGCTATGAACTTACAGGACCGTGCATTGAAAAGGATCTCACATGGGAAATCAGGAAATACTTAGAGCTGAAAGCTCTACATGACAAAATCTCGTGGGTGGAATTCAGCAATACTTATAAGAAAGATTGTATCTTCAATATACTTATCCAAAAAGAAGAAAGATTTAAAGGAAATGAAGAAGCTAGAAAAAGAGCAAGAGGCTCAGTAAGGAAGAATGGAAATGATCAGTTGATTGCTGTGGATCGAACTGTGTTGCCCCAAAATTTGTATGTAGCAGCCTTAACCCCCAGTGTTGCCATATCCAAAGACAAGGTCTTAGGAAGGAAGGTTAAAATGAGGTCACAATGGTGGGACCCGAATCGGATAGGACTGTGGCCGCATAAGAAGCTCAAGAGATACCTCTGTCTGTTTCTTCACACACATATACACACCCTGCCGTCTGAGGACACAGTGAAAAGCGGACCTTATGTAAGCGAGGAAGAGAGTCCTCACCAGAACCTGACCAGATCTCAGACTTCCAGCCCCCAGAACTGTAAGAAAATAAATTTCTGTTGTTTAAGTCATCTGCTCTATGGTATCTTGTTATGGTAACCCAAGCTAAGACATTTATCGTTTACAGTTTTGTAAATAGGTTCTGGCACCAATTCCAATGTGTATGTATTTTTGGGAGGTGGGGCAGTCCCCACACCAACAAGAAATTCTTGTGACGCCCGCTGGGTGTTCGACAAGTCAACTCAATTCTGACACTGTCTACCTGGAGACAGCATCAGATTCCACAGATGAGGGGCTCAGTCCCACGAGAGCTCCCCCACCGCAGATGCCAATCGCAAATCCAGGTTGTCGCCACTGGCTATAAATCAGAGGTTCCCAAGACCCCCTCCTTGGGTTTGATTAATTTGCCAGAGGGGCTCACAGAACTCAGAGAAACATTTTAGTTACTAGATGACCAGTTTATTACAAAAGGATACAATCAGGAGCAGCCAGGCAAAAGAGATGCCCAGGGCAAAGCAGGGGGACAGGGGTAGAGCTTCCACGCTCCCTGCGTGCTCCACTCTCCCAGTATCTCCCTGTGTCCACCAACTTGGAAGCTCTCCAAACTCGTTCTTCTGGGTTTTTATGAAAGCTTAATTACGCAGGATTGATTAACTCGTTGGCCATTGACGATTGATCCAACCTCCAGCCCCTTTCCCCTCCCAGGAGGTTGGAGGGGAAGGGGGTGGGGGCAGGGACCAAAATTTCCAACCCTCTGATCACATGGTTTGTTCCCCTGGCAACCAGGCTCCATCTTTAGGCTGCCTAAGGGCTTTCCAAAAGTCACCTCACTAACATAACAAAAGACACCTTTATTGCTCCTATCATAGAAATTCCAAGGGTTTTAGGAACTCTGTGTCAGGAGGGGTGGGGATCAAATACATATTTCTTTTATAAGTCACAATATCACAGTCTACCCCCTACTCCTCTAACATGGATCCCTTAGAGCAAAACAATCAAAAAGGGCAAAAGATACAGGCACATTACTAGAATCCCACTCAGTCATTACTATCATCAAATGGTATGAAAAAGCCTCCCAGGGCCAGCCCACTCAGGTTTTCAGGCTTCCGTTCAATCTCATCAGGTTCCAGAAGCAGAAGTGGTCTCAGCAATATGTGGCTTCACCCCTTCAGGCGCCTGGTATCATCAAGCTAAGAGACAATAACATCTCTTCCTGTGAGCCCTTCGGAGGTGTTAATGTAATACTAGGTTTCCCTCATTGCATAGCCTATTTATTGATTCCCCTTCCCTCAGCTACTATTTTTCTTTTTCTTTTTCCATTTATACCCAAACATTTCCACTTCTGAAAAGACAGTAGTTTCAGCCCCTGTGCTGGTCTAGATTGCAGGCGGCAATGCTGGTCTAGCAAGTGCCTCCCCTTCTGTTCCATTTCTATTCAGATAAGTGAGGGTTAAACAGGCACAGAGCTAGCAGGCTATCTTTCCCCCCAGACAATATATCTACATTCACTGTTAATCCCAGTTTTGCTGGGTGGGGTGAAGGTACATCCTGCCCCCCAGGATACTATTCCTAAGGGCCCCCATCAGGCCCTTAGGAATTCTGTCTGACATAAGGTTAAAAGCACAGTTACAGTGTTTTGTTTAGGAATCATCCCTACTTCTAGCCCCTTTAGTTGCAGACCTGGTCCTGTGACCACTGCATCAAGTAGGGAGGAAAAAAGTTGAGATGATGTAGGGAAATTTTTTAAAAAGTATAGTCATCTCTGGGCATCGTCCCCCAGATCCACCAGAATAACCGAGAACTCTATCCAGTTGGGACACACTTTTAGCCCCACTCATGTTCATGTTGAGTCTGAGCACACTCTTGTGAAGGTGTTTATTTTTATTTTTATCAGTTTTCTATTGCTTAGTTGCTATTTCTTACTGATTCACAAAAGTCTCTTATGTGGTAAGGATATCAGATTTTTTTCTCTTTCATATATATTCCAATTATTAAATTACCAGTTTGCCTTTATCAGTAAAGTGTTTTTTAGTGTTTTTTGATTACATAAGTTTTTCATTTTTATGTACACAATTTCTCTATTATTTCCTTTGTAGTTTCTACCTTTGGTGGAAAACCATGTCCCCAAAGTATGTAAATGTACATTTTCTTCTAGTACATTTTTTGGTTTATTTTCTGCACTTAAATGTTCAAACCATCTGAAATTTATTTCAGTACGTAGTCTTACAGGAGAACCTAACTTTATTTTTTTCTTCATTTCCCTAGCACTAATTATTTCCTAACAGTTTGAAACACCAATGTTATATAATGAACCCAGAATGTTGGAGTTTTCCCACCCAGAAATATAGAAAGTGAATCTTCATTCATTCAATCTTCTTTTATATCTCTTATTGGACTTCTGTAATTTTATTGACATAAACCTTACGCAAATCTTTGGATGAGTGTTTTCACAGCTAATTCTGCTTTGTTCAATTTCATAGTTTCTTGCTTTCTTTTTGTTTCATTCATTTACTCATTCTTTCAGTTGTCATTTTCAAGAGACTAGTATATTCTGGGCCCTGGATTAGACGTGGAGGATAAAATAGCAAGGCAGAAAGCAACAACCCTGTCCTCATGAAGGCAGAAACAGTTACACAAGCAAGTTTAATAAAGTTAGGCATTTAGAAGAGAGAAGATACAATGTACTATGGAACACATTGGTGGAGATTCCTAACTAGTATACAGGCAAAAGAGAAGCCTTCAAAGAGGAAGTGACATTTAAATCCACATATAAAGGGAAAACTGGATTAAGCCAGGGAACTCAAGATTATTTTTAGTATGTGAAACATCTCACCCACTTCATTCATTGTCAGTATACTTGGCAAACTACATTGAAGGTAACTTGACTAAGAGAAAGGTTAAGTTATTTTTCCCCATCTGCCAAAAACCTACAGCAAACATTATAATGAGACATTACAAAATATGAGAGCTGAACCTTTAAAGACAGGAACAAGACAAGTATACCTGCCATCACAGGTCCTGAATAGCCTTAAGCTGGGGTTCTCAGTTAATGCGATAAGAAAGAATAATAAAAAGCATGAGACTTGGGAAGCAAAAAACAAATGATTATTATTTGCATACTATGTGTTTGTTGGCAAAAGAAAATGTATGAAAATCTACAAACAAAAGCGTTTGGCAAGGTTGCTGAATAAAATTCAAAATACAAAGAGTAATAGCATTCTTATATACAATCTAGATACGTTTAGAAAATATAATTGTAAGAGAAGATACTCTTCAGAACCACAATAGAATCCATTAAGTACTTAGAAATAAACGCAATGAAAGGCAAGTGAGTCCTTTATTGATAAAATTATACAACTTTTTGGAAGGGCGTTGTTTTAGTTTCCTAGGGCTGCCATAACAAAGTACTACACACAGTGTGGCTTAGAAAGAAATTCATTCTCTCGCAGTTCTGGAGGCTAGAAGTCTGAAGTCAAGGTGTCAGCAGAGCCATGCTCCCGCCGAGACTCTCGGGAGAATCCTTCCCTGCTGCTTCTTAGCACCTAGCAGTGGCATCAGTCCTTGGCCGTCTTCGGCTTGCAGCTGCGTCACTCTGATCTCTGCCTCTTTTGTCACATGGTCTTCTTCCTGTGTGTCTCTGTCTTCATATGACACTTTCCTCTTCTTATAAGGACACCAGTCATACTGGCTTAGGGCCCACCCTGATGAGCTCATCTGAACGTGCTTAAATCTATAAAGGCCCTATTTCCAAATAAGTTCCCTTTTTCAGGTACCGAGGAATAGAACTTCAAAATATCTTTTTGGGAGACACAATTCAACTCACAACAGGCGTAAACTTGTATGAATAAACAAACCTACACATTTATTCATTTATCATATTTATGAATGAAAAACTCAGTACTGTAAAGTTTCTCACCATTAATCACGAAATTCCAAGTAATTTCAAACAAAATCCCAATAGGGGTCATGTGTAAGTATGCGTTATGTATATTTTGATAAGTTCCTTCTAAATTTCACATGGAGTTATGGAAGCAAAGTGACATAAACCCCTCTTTGAGAAAATAAAATGTGTAATCAGAAAAACTAGTCTCCCTTTAAGAAGGGAAACAGATTTTTTAATTAAATAGAAAGATTAAAATAAATTTCTTAGTCCAAAAAGGACTTTGTTTATTCAGGTGCTACAGTGTAAATTCTTTCCATATTCTGATAAAAAAGCTAAATTGACAACCTCATGAACTAATCAAGGAGCTTAGGTTTGTTGATATTAAACTAAGATGAAGTTCTCAAGTAGGGAATATTGCAAGTAGAGATAAATGTAACTATGTAATCTGATCTCCATCATAAGTGACAGATTTGAGCCTGTGTATTTCCCTGCCCTACCATGTACAAAGAAAAGAAGTCTCTAGTTGTGAAGTAATTTTTATAACAGAGTATGTCTTTACCTATCTGAAATGTAAATATTTACATGTGCATGAGTGTTAGAATGTGCAAAATACACTTTCTATAATTATGAGGAGCCATACAACATGACTCATGTAGGAGGAAGTAATGATTGCTCATTGTTATTCATGTCAGTGAACTCATTTACAATGAACTCACTGGGTTTTTTAAAATGTTTTTATTTTGTAATAATTTTAGAATTACAGATGCGTGTCAAGATAGCACAGAGAGTTCCTTTATACACTTCATGCAGCTTCCCCTAATGCTAACAACTTACATAAAGCATGGTACATGTGTCAAAACGAAGAAACTAACCTTGCTAGAGCACTACCAACTAAACCACATATTTTATTTGCATTTCACTATTTTTCCACTAATATTCTTTTCCTGTTCCAGTAGCCAATTGTGTTGTATTTTATTGTCATGTCTTCTTCGTCTCTTCCGGTCTGTGTGTTGGAGGACGTCACTGAGAGGATGTGACTGCTGGTTGAGGCTGGAGCTGGACCCTGGCAACTGGAGGCCCCTCACCCCCATCCCTGTCCTTGGAATGTACGTTCTGCTCACTGTTTCCACAGTTGGAGCCGTTTTCAAGGAGGCAGGCTTGAGAGGGTAATGTGTTGTTGAGACCATCTGGACAGTAAACATGATTAAGCCCCATTAAGGTCTCTATATAAACTTGGAGGATTCTGGAGGGCAGGTGTGGAGATCTACTCATATTGTGGCCACTCACAACAAGCCTTGTAAGTTCCCTTGCTTATTGAACCTGCCACCTACCAAGCTGGAGTGGCTGCCTCTTTCTCTGGTCTTTCCTTGCCCTCCTGTGTATGGGGCTAGTTTCAGATTTCACCCCCGGGAACGCCCGAGGCTGTGAACCAACACTGTGGGAGTTTCTCAATCTTCCCAAGACTTCTCAATCTTCAAGACTTTTGAAGAGCACTGGACAGGTATTGTGTAGAACCGCTCAGTTTGGGATTTGTCTAATGTTTTCCTCATGATTAGTTTGGGGTTATGGTTTTGGAGGAAGACGACCACAAAGGAAGCGCTCTCCTCATCACATCCTATCAAGGATACAGGACATCGACATGACTTCTTGGTGATATCAGCCTTAAAACAAGATTAACGTGGTGTCTGCCAGGTTTCTCCACTATAAAATTATTTTCTTTCTCTTTCTAGACTCTATGTTTTAGAAGTGAGTGACTAAGTTCAGGCCATACTCAAAAGGAGAGCAATTAAGTTTCACTTCCTGGAGGGAAGACTATCAAAGATTATGCAAACATACGTTAAAACCAGTACGATAATTAATAAGTATTGGGGGTGAGATATTTGAGGTTATGCAAATATCTTGTTTCTCTTTAAAGTTCCATCCACTAGTTTTAGCATTCAGCAGTGGCTCTTACCTGCAGCAATTATTACTGTGGTGGGCTAATGGTGATTTTCTATTTCTCTCATTTTTTACATTTATTAATTGGAATTTTCATCTAAGGAAGATTCGTCCCTTCCATTTTCTTGTCTATTCAATTGCTTACTTACATCAGTATGGACTCACAGATATTTATTTTATTCTTTGATCTATACAATCAGTATAATCCTATATAAATTGTAATTTATTTTGTTGTTGAAAATGTTCCAACTTTAGTCATTGGGAGTTCTTTCATGTTGGCTCCTGTATCCTTTCCACTTGTTCTCATTTTTTGTTTTGTTGTTGTTGTTTGATACTTCCTGACTTCTTTCTGGCCACTTCAAGATGCTCCAGGCTTATCTATATGTCTGTGTATGTGTGTGTGTATGTATGTATGTATCTCTCTCTCTCTCTCTCTCTCTCTCTCTCCATATATATACAGGAGAACCAAATCTGGAAGCCAGCATATAGGTTTAGTTTGAATGTTGTCTCTGAGTTTGGCACTCATGTGTTCAACAGGGTATGGGATGTCTCTTGGGTGGCCCTGTTGGTGGGCTGGCCAACCCTGGCTGCCATGGGTAGTCATCTCTTTGAGCAGTCATGCCCGTGTCCATGAACTCGGGGCCAGGGCTGTGGCCTAGATGGCTGGGATGCTGAGGACCCCATGTGAGAACTGAATCCTGGAGCCCCAGGTTGGGGAAAGAGGAGAGAGGACTGTGGGGTGGAAGAGGTGGGGGTAGGCCCAAAGAGCCTCCCTAGACCAAGCCCTTCCTTTGGCACCATTGCTGGGGGACACTTTCTTCCTGGAAGGTGACAAGAAGGGTCTTGGGCACACCTGGCACTGAGCTTCCCCACAAAGGACCAAGCTCACTGTCCTTGTTTATATCCTGTGGCCCTACCCTGGGCTGGAATCAGGAATGTTCCAAAGAGTGATAGTCTTTTCTTTTGGCAAAACTCTACTTAATCCAATGGAGTATATGTATATATATATAGAGAGAGAGAGAGAGAGAGAGAGAGAGAGAGAAGAGAGATTTATTATAAGGAATCAACTCACTAGATTATGGAGACAGAGAAATCCCAAGGTCTGCAGGGCAGATCAGGGATCTGCAGGACAGTTGACGGTACAGCTCTAGTCCAGCTATGAAGGCCTGAGACCCAGGAGAGCCAGTGTCTCAGTTCAAGTCCAAAGGTAGGAAAAATTCCCCCTTACTGAAGGGACCTTTTTGCTTTATTCAGGCCTTCAACTGATTGGATAAGGCCCACATTAGGGAGGGCAAACTGCTTTATTCGTTCTACTGATTCAAATGTTAATCTCTCCAGAAACACCCTTAGGGACACACCCAGAGTAATATCTGAACAAATATCTGGGCACCTTGCAGCCAATCAAGTTGGAAGATAAGATTAACCATCACACCTCCTGTACAAAATAGCTCATCCAGCTTTTACTCTCAGCTCCTCTCAACCTTGCTGCCACTTAATTTCTGGTATAAACTTTGGAATTTTGGACTCATCATTGTTGAATCAATATTTTAACTGTATATCTTCCTTTATATTTACATGTGTTTTCCATCTATATTTATATAATCATGGATTCTCAGTGCATGCAATGTTAAACTTCAATTATTCATTCCAGTCCTTTCACATTCCCTATAGTTGGGAGGTGTTTTGATTTGACTTTTGATTTTCTGGAATATATCGCTCCACATTTCCACAGGGTGTGAGCTTCTAACTGGAGCCAGAACCTGGCAGGGCCCCCAATTAAGCAGCCCGCTTTTACATAAAAGACTAGAATCAGTGGTTTCTCTGGACACAAAGGATTCTCAAACTATAATTAGATCCAAACAAGCAAACAAACAAAAAACATTTTTCATGAGAGGATAAAAATGTACAGAAATGCAATGCATTCAGCCCACCAGTAGATGACACAATTATAAGGTATCTTTCTTTTCTGTTGTTTTCTGGTTTGATAATTACAAAATAAAATATGAATACATGGTAGAGAATTTAGCAAAAAATAAATCCGAGAATACAGATGTAATTGGAAGCCCCTCTATTAACAAATATTGAATTTGTGAATTCTCATAGATATCATGGAAGCTACTTTTCAAAGTTAAAATGCATTGAGTCCACCAATGATGGATGATGTGATGCTGCTTACCCTGATCTTCAAGCTGCCATTCGGTCTACACTGTATTTCCCATGCTTATGCTTGGTGTTTAGATATTTTACAAATATTATGGAAACCATCATATCTGAGAAATAGAAGAGCAGCAGCAAGGATATTGAAAAAGTTGCTAAGAAAGGGCACATGATTAAAAAAGAAAAAAAGATTTCTGGAAATAAAAGGCAAGAGAAGGAAGAAGGTGTCATATGTGCATGGCATGAATTATTTGAGAGTGTGAGTGATTTTGAGGTAAGAATGAATTGCGCGAGATAAAAGAGGATTGTGGCTATGAAATCCACTATATTCATCAAGAAGTGAGAAAAACTATTTGACTGAGTGAGAGAAAGAAGTCAGACGTCCATCCGCCTAGTGTTCACTGTTGACAAGACTTGATATGGGGAATTGAAGGACTAAGTAGGTCTTAACAGGCTACTCCTGACTCTTTTGTCTCATGGATCATTCCCACCAGGGTTGAAAGCGTATCTGAATCAAGACACCATCAATGTGAGTGGCAAACTAGCACACGTGGACTTCAAACTGCTAAAGAATGATGTATGATTCCTGCAAAGATTAAGCAGGAAGAGACAAATACCTGCCTTAACAGATTTCCAAGGAAGACAAAATTTATCTATTTGGGGAAAATAAATCTGCTAGAAAACATATGTGTAAGAGGGAGAAGAATATGCCTGCTTTTCAAGCTTCAAAGAAGTTGATTCACGTTCCTGTCAGGCAGAAATGCAGTGGAGATCACACGTTTAAATCTGTCTTAGTTGCTTTGGAGTTGAAAACATATGGTCTGACAAATATCCTTTCAGAACCTAATCTATCCCAAAGTGTAGACTTGCCCTAAGTAACTATTGTTAACAGTTTGATTGCCACTGGTCTTTCTTTTTAAATATATAAATAAAAATTGGATTATACTATAAATAATGCTATTTATCAAATTCATTTTCTCACAAGATTTAGGAGACTTTTTTTTCCTTAGCATATCAGTTTTACTAGCGTTTTTTTTTATACTGCAGGTTCTTATTAGTCATCAATTTTATACACATCAGTGTATACATGTCGATCCCAGTCGCCCAATTCATCCCACCACCACCACCCCACTGCCACCGCTTTCCCCGCATTGGTGTCCATACGTTTGTTCTCTACATCTGTGTCTCAATTTCTGACCTGCAAACCGGTTCATCTGTACCATGTTTCTAGGTTCCACATATATGCGTTAATATACGATATTTGTTTTTCTCTTTCTGACTTACTTCACTCTGTATGACAGTCTCTAGATCCATCCACGTCTCTACAAATGACCCAATTTCATTCATTTTTATGGCTGAGTAATATTCCATTGTATACATGTACCACAACTTCTTTATCCATTCGTCTGTCAATGGGCATTTAGGTTGCTTCCATGACCTGGCTATTGTAAATAGTGCTGCAGTGAATATTGCGGTGCATGTGTCCTTTTGAATTATGTTTTCTTCTGGGAATATGCCCAGTAGTGGGATTGCTGGGTCATATGGTAATTCTATTTTTAGTTTCTTAAGGAACCTCCATACTGTTCTCCATAGTGGCTGTATCAATTTACATTCCCACCAACAGTGCAAGGGGGTTCCCTTTTCTCCACACCCTCTCCAGCATTTGTTGTTGGTAGATTTTCTGACGATGCCCATTCTAACTGGTGTGAGGTGATACCTCATTGTAGTTTTGATTTGCATTTCTCTAATAATTAGTGATGTTGAGCAGCTTTTCATGTGCTTCTTGGCCATCTGTATGTCTTCTTTGGAGAAATGTCTATTCAGGTCTTCTGCCCATTTTTGGATTGGGTTGTTTGTTCTTTTAACATTGAGCTGCATGAGCTGTTTATATATTTTGGAGATTAATCCTTTGTCCGTTGATTTGTTTGCAAATATTTTCTCCCATTCTAAGGGTTATTTTTTCGTCTTGTTTGCAGTTTCCTTTGCTTTACAAAATCTTTTAAGTTTCATTAGGTCCCATTAGTTTATTTTTTTAATTTCCATTACTCTAGGAGGTGGGTCAAAAAAGATTTTACTGTGATTTATGTCAAAGAGTGTTCTTCCTAAGTTTTCCTCTAAGAGTTTTATAGTGTCTGGCCTTACATTTGGGTCTCTAATCCATTTTGAGTTTATTTTTGTGTATGGTGTCAGGGAATGTTCTAATTTCATTCTTTTACATGTAGCTGTCCAGTTTTCCCAGCACCACTTATTGAAGAGACTGTCTTTTCTCCATTGTATATCCTTGCCTCCTCTGTCATAGATTAGTTGACCATAGGTGCGTGGGTTTATCTCTGGGCTTTCTATCTTGTTACATTGATCTATGTTTCTGTTTTTGTGCCAGGACCATATTGTCTTGATTACTGTAGCTTTGTAATATAGTCGGAAGTCAGGGAGTCTGATTCCTCCAGCTCCATTTTTTTCCCTCAACACTGCTTCAGCTATTCGGGGTCTTTTGTTTCTCCATACAAATTTTAAGATTTTTTTGTTCTAGTTCCATAAAAAATGTCATTGGTAATTTGATAGGGATTGCATTGAATCTGTAGATTGCTTTGGGTAGTATAGTCATTTTCACAATATTGATTCTTCCAATCCAAGAACATGGTATATCTCTCCATCTGTTGGTATCATCTTTAATTTCTTTCATCAGTGTCTTATAGTTTTCTGAGTACAGGTCTTTTGTCTCCCTAGGTAGGTTTATTCCTAGGTATTTTATTCTTTTTGTTGCAATGGTAAATGGCAGTGTTTCCTTAATTTCTCTTTTAGACTTTTCATCATTAGTGTATAGGAATGCAAGAGATTTCTGTGCATTATTTTTGTATCCTGCAACTTTACCAAATTCATTGATTAGCTCTAGCAGTTTTCTGGTGGCATCTTTCAGATTCTCTATGTATAGTATCATGTCATCTGCAAACAGTGACAGTTTTACTTCTTCTTTTCCAGTTTGTATTCCTTTTATTTCTTTTTCTTCTCTGATTGCTGTGGCTAGGACTTCCAAAACTATGTTGAATAACAGTGGTGAGAGTGGACATCCTTGTCTTGTTCCTGATCTTAGAGGAAATGCTTTCAGGTTTTCACCATTGAGAATGATGTTTGCTGTGGGTTTGTCATATATGGCCTTTATTATGTTGAGTTAGGTTCCCTCCCACTTTCTGGAGAGTTTTTATCATAAATTGGTGTTGAATTTTATCAAAAGCCTTTTCTGCATCTATTGAGATGATCATATGGTTTCTATTCTTCAGTTTGTTAATATGGTGTATCACACTGATTGATTTGCATATATTGAAGAATCCTTGCATCCCTGGGATAAATCTCACTTGATCATGGTGTATGATCCTTTTAATGTATTGTTGGATTCTGTTTGCTAGTATTTTGTAGCGGATTTTTGCATCTATAGTCATCAGTGATATTGGTCTGTAATTTTCTTTTTTTGTAGTACCTTTGTCTGGCTTTGGTATCAGGGTGATGGTGGCCTCATAGAATGAGTTTGGGAGTGTTCCTTCCTCTGCAATTTTTGGAAGAGTTTGAGAAGGATGAATGTTAGCTCTTCTCTAAATGTTTGATAGAATTCACCTGTGAAGCCATCTGGTCCTGGACTTTTGTTTGTTGGAAGATTTTTAGTCACAGTTTCAATTTCATTACTTGTGATTGGTCTGTTCATATTTTCTATTTCTTCCTGGTTCAGTCTTGGGAGGTTATACCTTTCTAAGAATTTGTCCATTTCTTCCAGGTTGTCCATTTTATTGGCATAGAGTTACTTGTAGTAGTCTGTAGTAGGATGTAGTAGTCTGTAGTCTGTAGTCTGTAGTAGGATGCTTTGTGTTTCTGTGGTGTCTGCTGTAACTTCTCCTTTTTCATTTCTAATTTTATTGATTTGAGTCCTCTCCCTCTTCTTCTTGATGAGTCTGGCTAATGGTTTATCAATTTTGTTTATCTTCTCAAAGAACCAGCTTTTAGTTTTATTGATCTTTGCTATTGTTTTCTTTGTTTCTATTTCATTTATTTCTGCTCTGATCTTTATGATTTCTTTCCTTCTGATAACTTTGGGTTTTGCTGTTCTTCTTTCTCTAGTTCTTTTAGGTGTAACGTTAGATTTTTTATTTGAGATTTTTCTTGTTTCTTGAGTTAGGCTTGTATAGCTATAAACTTCCCTCTTAGAACTGCTTTTGCTGCATTCCATATGTTTTGGATCGTTGTGTTTTCATTGTCACTTTTCTCTAGGTATTTTTTTATTTCCTCTTTGATTTCTTCAGTGATTGCTTGGTTATTTAGTAACGTATTATTTAGCTTACATGTGTTTGTGTTTTTTTATGTTTTTTTCCCCTGTAATTGATGTCTAATCTCATAACGTTGTGGTCAGAAAAAATGCTTGATATGATTTCAATTTTCTTAAATTTACTAAGGCTTGATTTGTGACCCAAGATGTGCTCTATCCTGGAGAATGTTCTGTGCACACCTGAGAAGAAAGTGTAATCTGCTTGTTTTGGATGGAATGTCCTATAAATATCAATTAAATCTATCTGGTCTATTGTGTTATTTAAAGCTTGTGTTTCCTTATTAATGTTCTGTTTGGATGATCTGTCCATTGGTGTAAGTGAGGTGTTAAAGTCCCCCACTATTGTTGTGTCACTGTCGATTTCCTCTTTTATAGCTGTTAGCATTTGCCTTATGTGTTGAGGTGCTCCTATGTTGGGTGCATATATATTTATAACTGTTATATCTTCTTCTTGGATTGATCCCTTGATCATTATGTAGTGTCCTTCCTTGTCTCTTGTAACATTCTTTATTTTGAAGTCTATTTTATCTGATATGAGTATTGCTACTCCAGGTTTCTTTTGATTTCCATGTGCATGGAGTATCTTTTTCCATCCCTCACTTTCAGTCTGTATGTGTCCCTAGGTCTGAAGTGGGTCTCTTGTAGACAGCATATATATGGGTCTTGTTTTTGTATCCATTCAGAAAGCCTGTGTCTTTTGGTTGGAGCACTTAATGCATTCACATTTAAGGTAATTATCGATATGTATTTTCCTATGACCATTTTCTTAACAGTTTTGGGTTTGATTTTGTAGGTCCTTTTCTTCTCTTGTGTTTCCCACTTAGAGAAGTTCCTTTAGCATTTGTTGTAGAGCTGGTTTGGTGGTGCTGAATTCTCTTAGCTTCTGCTTGTCTGTAAAGCTTTTGATTTCTCCATCGAATCTGAATGAGATCCTTGCTGGGTAGAGTAATCTTGGTTGTAGGTTCTTCCCTTTCATCACTTTAAGTATATCATGCCAATCCTTTCTGGCTTGTAGAGTTTCTGCTGAGAAATCAGCTGTTAACCTTATGGGAGTTCCCTTGTATATTATTTGTCGTTTTTCCCTTGCTGCTTTCAATAATTTTTCTTTGTCTTTAATTTTTGCCAGTTTGATTACTATGTGTCTTGGCGTGTTTCTCCTTGGGTTTATCCTGTATGGGACTCTCTGTGCTTCCTGGACTTGGGTGGCTATTTCCTTTCCCATGTTAGGGAAGTTTTCAACTATAATCTCTTCAAATATTTTCTCAGGTCCTTCCTCTCTCTTTTCTCCTTCTGGGACCCCTATAATGCAAATGTTGTTGCATTTAATGTTGTCCCAGAGGTCTCTTAGGCTGTCTTCATTTCTTTTCATTCTTTTTTCTTTATTCTGTTCTGTAGCAGTGAATTCCATCATTCTGTTTTCCAGGTCACTTATCCATTCTTCTGCCTCAGTTATTCTGCTATTGATTCCTTCTAGTGTATTTTTCATTTCAGTTATTGTATTGTTCATCTCTGTTTGCTTGTTCTTTAATTTTTCTAGGTCTTCATTAAACATTTCTTGCATCTTCTCGATCTTTGCCTCCATTGTTTTTCCGAGGTCCTGGATCATCTTCACTATCATTATTCTGAATTCTTTTTCTGGAAGGTTGCCTATCTTCACTTCATTTAGTTGTTTTTCTGGGATTTTATCTTGTTCTTTCATCTGGTACATAGCCCTCTGCCTTTTCATCTTGTGTATCTTTCTGTGAATGTGGTTTTTGTTCCACAGGCTGCAGGATTGTAGTTCTTTTTGCTTCTGCTGTCTGCCCTCTGGTGGATGAGGCTATCTAAGTGGCTTGTGCAAGTTTCCTGATGGGACGGACTGGTGGTGGGTACAGCTGGCTGTTGCTCTGGTGGGCAGAGCTCAGTAAAGCTTTAATCCGCTTGTCTGCTGATGGGCGGGGCTGGGTCCCCTCCCTGTTGGTTGTTTGGCCTGAGGTGACCCAACACTGGAGCCTCCCTGGGCTCTTTGGTGGGGCTCATGCCAAGGAGTACTTCCCAGAACTTCTGCTGCCAGTGTCCTTGTCCTCACAGTGAAACAGAGCCACCCCCCGCCTTTGCAGGAAACCCCCCAACACTAGCAGGTAGGTCTGGTTCAGTCTCTATGGAGTAACTCTCCTCCCCCTGGGTCCCGATGTGCACACTACTTTGTGTGTGCCCTCCAAGAGTGGAGTCTCTGTTTCCCCCAGTCCTGTCAAAGTCCTGCAATCAAATCCTGCTAGCCTTCAAAGTCTGATTTTCTAGGGATTCCTCCTCCCGTTGCCAGACCCCCAGGTTCGGAAGCCTGACATGGGGCTCAGAACCTTCACTCCAGTGGGTGGATTTCTGTGGTATAAGAGTTCTCCAGTTTGTGGGTCACCCACCCAGTAGTTATAGGATTTGATTTTATTGTGATTGTGCCCCTCCTACCGTCTCATTGTGGCTTCTCCTTTGTCTTTTGATGTGGGGTATCTTTTTTGGTGAGTTCCAGTGTCTTCCTTTCGATGATTGTTCAGCAGTTACTAGGAGACTTTTTAATCAATATGTATAGCTCTACCCCATTCCTTTTAGTAACAAAAGAATATTACACGGGGTGGGGCGGTGGTGGTGGGATGAACTGGGAGATTGGGATTGACATATATACACTAATATGTATAAAATAGGTAACTAATAAGAACCTGATACATAAAAAATAAATAAATTAAATTAAAAAAAGAGTATTACACAGAAATTCATCTATCATAAAATATTAAACAATTCTACTGTTGGACATTTAGGTTATTTACAATTTGGGAGTGTGTATATGTACAAACTACATATAAATTTAATTCATATGCAATATATATACATATTGCACAAATATTGCATATATATAATACATATGAGTGTGTATACATAAATTTCTATGCAGTAGAATTGCTGTGTCAACTGGTTCAAGTGGTTTCATAATTTGAAGAACTAAAAATATGTTGCAATTTATATTTTCACCCAGTTATTTCTAATTTTTTATTTTGAAAAAATATTAAATTTATACAACATTACAAGATTGATGCATAGGGCTCCCAAATACCTCCAAACAAGATTCACCAATTGTTAACATTTTGTTTTATTCTCTCCTCTCTCCCTTTTGCATTCTTTCTGAGTTCAGAGTAGTTTGTCTATATAACACCAAGTTGTTCTCTAATATTTCATTGTGTATTTTCTAAAAGCAAGGAGATTCCTTTATGTAACCACAGTGCACTCATCAAGTTCAGAAATTTTAACATATATCCACTTTACAGTTTACATTCCATTTGTCAATTGTCCCAATAATGTCTCTTACAGTATTTTTTCCCCACTAGTACAGGATCCATTCTAGAATCATGTTTTGCATTTAACTGTGATGACTCATCAGTCTCTTTTATTCTGGAAATAGTCCTTAGCTTTTCATTGTTTTTTATGACTGAGATGTTTTTGTAAAACATGGCAGGTTATCCTACAGAAAGTCCTGCAGTTTGGGTTGGTCTGTTGTTTCCTCATGATTAGATTCACATTATACCTTCCTGGATACACTACTGTAAGTCATGTTTTGTTTTCAGAAGTTTACATCTGGAGGCACTTGCTGGCCATCTGCCCCCTCATTGGTGATTTTTATTTTTCTCAACTGATGAAAGTGTTGTCTAGTTTCACTGTATAATAATTACTATCCACTTATAACTAATAAATTCTCTGAAGGGAGACACTTTCAGATAATATTCTATTCTTCATCAGACTTTCATCTCCTAAATATTCTATCCATTGACAATTATTATCTGAACAAGTCTTTAAAACATGATTTCAAAATGGTGATTTTATACCTCTACCACTCCCTTCACATTTATCAATTGGCATTTTACTGAAGAAAGAAAGTTTTCTTGTTATCTATCTGTCTGTCTGTCTGTCTACCTACCTATCTCACTATTTTGCTATGTTTCTGTCTGCATATCCACCCTTTCATACACCATCTACTTATCTATTTACTGTCAGTGTAGACTAGTGGATTACTATTTTATTCAGTGGGTTAAAATACATTTAAATCCTTACTTATTTTGATACTCAACTTTCCCCAGATCTGTCCAGGAGGATCCCCTTTAAGCAGGTTCATGTGTCATTTTGATAAGTTCCCATAAGTTTTTGTCAGGGCTTGCTTACCTCTTGGCACTGTAAGATGTTCCAAGTTCTTGGATGTTCTAACCCTGGAATTAGTACTTCCTCCAAGGATTCCTGGTCTTCTTTGTTGGGACTGGAAACTAAGATCTGGGCTCTGGATTTGTTCATTGGCACTGAGCTGTCATTGCTTCCAGGTCTTTTCATTTGCCAGTTACTGAAATATTTGTACATTAGAAATCATGAGTAGATACTGATATTCCCTCCAATTCCAGTCTAACCCCACAGAGTCTTTCCTTGCTTTTTCCGTACACCCCAATGAGAACCCTGACTTCCAAAACATCAGCACACTTCCTCATTTGCACAATCCTATGTCACACATAAAAGAGTCTCAGAATTGCTATGAAAAACATACCTAATAATACATGTTTGAGATTAATTTGTAGTTTTTTGTTCCCTAGACTGATGGTCTAGAGTAAAAGTACTGTATGCGGAAGTCAGTTGCATTACTATTTTCCCCTGCAGCTGATTGTCTTAAATTTGCAAAACAAATGGGTTCATTTGTCACTTTTCAGGTTCAGTTTAGGCTTTGTTTTTTCCCATTATGATGATTAAATTTTATTTTGAATATGTAGAACATCAGCATTCTTAGTTGCATTTGTCTACATTATTGGAATATTTAACATTTATATATTGTTCTTTCACTCATGTCCCCTTCCTTGTTTTAGTATTATTACAATTAAACATATTACAATTATATATTATTACATTTAAATGTAATACATTTATACTTAAATATATTAAATATGTTTAATATATTTGTTAAATACAATTAAAAATATTAAATGGTCACCATTAGCCCTTTGGCCAAAATTTTTTCAGTTATCTCTTGCTTGGCTGAAGTTCACTCTCAAATAGATTCTCCAGGATGGGCACAAGTGTATAGTATCTCCTGAATTTTTTCAAGTTCAAAACTTCTTCTATAGCATGGCTTCTCAACCTCAAAACTACTATCCTTTAGGGCTGGGTAACCCTTTGTTATGTACGACTATTCTGCACATAGCTTTCCTGACCACTAACCACTAGATACCAGTAGCACTTTATCCCCCCAAACATTGCCCAGTTGTCCTGTGGGGTTGGGGGAGAAATTGCCTCAGTTGAGAACTATTATTCTACAGCCTAGATACATAAAGGACAGTTTGCTGGGTATAAAATCTTTGGTTAGCAGTTTTCTTTCCTTGAGGTCCCTTGTTCCCTTGAATTGTTTGTTGCTTTTAAAAAGTTTGATGCCAGCATAATTTTCTTATTTTTATAAATATACTTGATTTTTATTTTCTGCCTGGAAGCCCAGAGGACTTTTTCTTTGTCTCTGATTTTTTGTTTGTTTGTTTGTTTTTGTTTTTTTGTGGTACACGGGCCTCTCACTGTTGTGGCCTCTCCCGTTGTGCAGCACAGGCTCCGGACGCGCGGGCTCCGGACACGCGGGCTCCGGACGCGCAGGCTCAGCAGCATGTGGGATCTTCCCGGACCGGGGCATGAACCCGTGTCCCCTGCATTGGCAGGCGGACTCTCAACCATTGCGCCACCAGGGAAGCTCTGTCTCTGATTTTTAATCATTTTTTTAGGATATGGCTTAGAATTGATTCTTCCAGGTCAGTTCTCCCAGGAACTTTGTGGTCCTATTCAAAATGAATATTTAAGTTTTCAAAAATTTCCAGAAAGCTTTCTTGAACTACAGTTTTAAGTACTAGTTCTATTCAGTTGTTTTTTCTACCCCACTTTCAAACCCCAGAATTTCCAACAGTATGTAGCTTGGACATTCTTTGCCTATCTTCCATTTCAACCATTTGCTGGTTTAATGCCTTTCTTCAATGGTTTTACTAAATTTTCACATTCAAATGCATTCTTGCTGAGACATCTATTTTAGTCTTCATTTCTTGAGATGCTTTTATATTTTTCTTCTATTTTTTTCTTAAATTTGATCAAATCTCACTTCATTTCTTTCTGTGCTATGTCCATTTCTGTTCTTAGTATCTGGATTTCTAATTCTAGGTGTTCTTTTTTTTTTTTTACCTTTTTCAAATGTTTGTTTAAGATAATTAAATGTGGAGTTTTGTGCTATAGTTTTTCTCCTTCATGTTTTTGGAGGAGCAGAGGAGAAAATTTTTATTAGCTGAGATGTTATGATTCACTTTTTCTGTTTTCTTCTTACAGTGACTTTCTATGAAAAAAATTTTTTCTGTTCCTAGGTATTTTATGGACAGGATTCCAAGTTTTAGAGGGGCCACTTCTGTCAGTGTAATGAAGTGCAGTTTCTTTAAGAGATTATGTTACTGGGAAGTGAGAAATGTATTTTGTTTCTCTTTCATTTATGCAAGATCCTTAGTATTCATTTCTAGTTTCCTTACTTCCTTTTTCCTTCATTGCCACATCTTTAAGGAGCATTATGTCTTTTCCAGATCTCTGATTCTCCCACAGAAGCAATGCTTTTCCAAGGCTGACACCTTCAGAGGCTTTCACTTTCAAGCTGCTTCCTTATAGCCAATGCTGAGAACTACCAAGCCTGAGACCTGTGTTCAGTACTTTAGCATTTAGTGTTGGACTTATTTGGGGGGATGATTGTATCTGTATTTCATCTGATTCCTCCATGATCCTCTCCTCATTTTCATGACATCCCTTAAACCTTCTAACCTTCCACTCTCTCAAAGGCTTTCAGTAGTGGTGGGAACTTGGTTGGAATTTGATGTTTACTTATGAACTTACAGATAATTTGAAGGTTATGGTATTCTTTGTCTTCTTGTAATGCTGAGGGCTTGGCTATATGTAGCTCTGTTCTCCCTGTTGATTATATTTTTTGGATGGAGCTGATTGATGACTGTGAAGAGATTTGGATTCAGAGAGCCCTCATTATCTTACAGATGCTGAGAACTCTCCCAAAATGTTTACAAGTACCTATTGTCACATGCTTTTCCAACACATAATATTGTCAGCATTATTCGTTTTCTCAGCATAATGGTTGAAGATGATATTCCATTGTCAATTTCATTTTTAATTAATGAATTCTAACATCTTTGCATAATTGGTTATCATATTTTCTTCTCAGTAAATTGTTTATCCATCCCCTCTGCCTGTTTATTAATTGGGTTTATGGAGCTTCTTCTTCAGTATTAACATTAATCATGTGTCTATTTTGTGTATTGCTAATATTTTTTCTGAGTCTGACTCATCTTTCAACTCTGTTTATAGTGTTGTTACTAAATGGAATAGCTAGAGTGTATTTTCTGAGACCTTGCACATTAATATAAATGTTTCTTTTTCTTTCTGTTTTCACTCAGGATTGAGAGATTGTCTGGCTATAGAATGCTTATCTCACACAATTTTGCCCCTCATCTCTATCTACACACATTACTTCATTGTATTCCAGAATCAGAGATGAGCAGTTTAATGCAAATATGGCCTTTTTTTCTCTATCTTCCTAGATACCTAGAAAATTTTATTTATCCTTTAAATTCAAAAACTTTCTCAATATGTGTTATTACTTTTGCCTAGTATAGGATGTGCCTTTTTGATGAGTGGGGCCCTTCTTGACTTCAGGGAAGTTTTTCTGACATATCTTTAAATATTATTTTTCCCATTTTCTCTGTCCTCTCCATCAGATATGGCAGTCATTCTTATAGTGGGAATCTCTTCCATCTCTGGAATCTTCTCACTCATTACTTCCTCTCTTTTTCTTTATGCCCTTCTTTCTGAGAGAATTTGTCAAGAATGGCTTCAACATTATTGATTTCATTCCCAGGAGTATAAATTCTATTTTTTATTGTTTGTAAGCTGCATTTAATCTCAAGGGAAATACATTCCTTTTCAAAATATTTCCTCTTTATCTATTTCTATTTATTATACTCCAATCTCCCTTTTCATCTCAATCTCTCAATTTACCGTATAATTTTTCGTTTCTTGGTTCACAGAGCAAAGAATTTCCTGAAATTTTATCGAGAACACAGGCACAGCACTTTCCAAAGCACGCTTCTGCTTCCTCTAACAGTGCCGTTTCAAAGACCCTTCCTCTGATGCTTCAGCTTAATATTTCTGTCCTCATGCTATATCATCTTGAAAAAAATAAGTCTGAGATAAATGGCCGAGATGTTCGTTGTTCTTATTTCTACTTCTGCTTATTCATCAAGGAACAAGAAACGTATAGCCTTTTCCTATTTGCTACATATGTAAATTTCCTCCTTAGTTCCCCTGAGTGCCCATCAGGTTGTAATGTGATCTAGTCCTCCTTTTTGCTCTGATGTTGGAGAGCTATTTGGTGTGCAGCCTTTAGCCAGCTTTGTAGTTTAACATAGCCAACTATCATTAAACTTTCTAGTTTAAAAAGCCAATTATTCTTTAATATTCTGGTGCTTTAAAGAGGGATATCTTAGTACCACTCCCTCATTATCCCTCTATGGTATTTAGAATTTATTCCTGAATAGGCTATTTCCGCATTTATGACTAAAAATCTACAACCTTTACCATGGCCACTCCACAGCTCATTTCTCTGCAAATGCAGATTTTATGTCACAACTGATGCTTTGTAAGGGTGTTAAAAGGCTCTGAATACCCTAGTCCACAGTTCCCATATGAGGGAGATTTGAATTCCTTCACTCTGATGGAAGAAGGTCCAGGCTTGTGAGATTTCTTGAAATATTTTTCCACTAATCGTTCCACCATTATACCTATGGGCTTTAAAGATTTAACTCATGGGTATTCTTCCTGTTTTCTAGCAGGACATTGTATAATACTCCTAATTCCCAGTGCTATTGAAATTCTTCATCTCCTCTTGAGGTTTGTATCTGTAGGGAATGGCTGGCTACTCAGAGGTCATTGTATTTCTATCATCATAACTCAGAATGAAGTGGGCTATGATTATGTCACTCTGCTGTATAAAATCCTTCAAGGGTTTCCAACTGTATGTAGTGTAAGGCATAAAAGCCTCTCAGAATAACATGTGAGCTCTTTACAACATGGCACCAAACTATCTCTTCAACTTCGTATTTATTCACTTCCTTCCATATATCTCAAACTCTCACCATACTAGATTATTAATCTTTTTTCCCAAACATGCCAGGTAATTTCAGACCTTTCTATTTCTGTTCATATATGGTTCCCTCTGCCTGAAATGCCTTGCCTCTCCTGGCTCAGTGGAAAATTCTCATTTATCCTTTGAAGTGGAATGGAAATGACATCTCTCCTTTGCAGTATACCCAGATGCTCAAAGCAAGATAAATTATATCATTCTCTGCGGCCCCATTGCTGTGGTCTGAATGTTGTGTCCCCCTAAAATTTATCTGTTAAATCCTCACACCCAACGTGATGATATTTGGAAGTGGGGCCTTTGGGAGGTGATTTGGTCATGAGGGCAGAGCCCTCATGGGTGGGGTTAGTGCTTTTGTAAAAGAGGCCTGAGAGATCTCCCTAGGCTTTTCTCAGGGAAATTATCTTCTGATAGAACATTGAATTTTTCCTCCCTTTTATTGCCTCTGTTCTCTGTCTCCAGAACCCCAATAAAAGAAATAGCAAACATCCATGCTGCTTTATATTTCTTTCATATATTCCATTCTTTTGCCTTTGGCTCAGGTCTGCAGGATTCTACTGACTTTATCATCAGATCATCGACATGGTTGTTAAACATAGCCATTCTCTTATTCAGTCTGTCCAATGAATTTTTTTATTTTTTTAGTGCCAAACATATTTTTAATTACCACGTGCTCATTTTTGTTCTGATTGCTCCTTTTTTTGCAGTAGCAGTCTGTTCTGACTTATGTATGTGACATCCTTCCAATCTCACTGGAGTCCTTTGTTAATGTTTTAAAAATTGTTTTGTTTCCTGAGTGATCTGTGTTTCCTAAAAACACAGTTATTTTATTTGTGAATTTTAATGTTTCTCTTGCGTGTGATTTCTTTTTCTCTCATGTTTGTTGATCCTTGGTTGTTCGTTCTTGTTTATGAAGAAAAATCTCATTACTCTATTAAGTAATGAGCGTTTCATTTGGATTTGTATAGATCTGTTCCCAAAAAAACTTCTCCCTGGATGATTCTGTACCAGTAGGTGGGGTATGATTACTGGAAAGCCACATTTAAGAGTTGTGGTTAAAGGGTCAGTAGGCTGTGGATAGCAAGTAAAAAAAAAGGAGGACTTGACTTTGGCAGTGGTTTATTTTGATGTATTCCTTCTTGAGAAAGGCTGCCTTGCCTTTCTTTTTTCATTAGGTACAAACTGTGTGTTTTAGAGTTTTCTAGAACTCTGTTTTGCTTCCCTTTCATGGTCTTACACTCGAAAAAGAGGCATCTCCTTGTGGGTGAGACACTTTCTTTAGAGTGCACAGCTTGGATTTTTAAGTGGGAGCAAAAAGTTATCTGCTGTATATATTTGGGGGGAAGTCAGGGAAGAGTGATGAGGTCCAACTAGCTGAGACTTCCCAGCTTTAGTTCTTTAAACCAAATCTATTCAACATATATTTATTGAATGACAAGAGTACAAAAATGGCTAGAAATTTTGCCCATCCCCGTCCCCATGCACCTCTGCAATATGACTTTGGAACCCCCTAGCACGAGTCGGGGTCGATTTCTCCACCCCCTTGAATCTGGGCTTGGCCATGTGACTTGCTTTGTTCAATGGGACTGTAAAAAAGTGACCTGAAAGAGAGTTGAAAATCTCTTGAACACTGGGGCTTGTTCTCTCTTGTGGCTCTTGTAGGGAAGATAGATGAAAGACCAGAAAGTTAAAAATACATTCTTTTACATATGAATTCTGAGATATCAAAAGCAACAGTGCTGGGAAGAAGCCCAAGAGGATATAAGAAGAGGCATGTGGCCCATTTGCCTTTATGGCTCTGATCAACGGCCTGTTAGACACTAAGCATATGAAAAAAGACTTCTCTTGATTATCTAACCAGCAGCCAACCCACAGCTGACCGTGGATGCTTGAAAGAGTCCAGCAGAGACTAGCTGAGCTCACACAGGTAAGAACTGCCTAGCTGATCCAAATCATGAACTGAATAAAGAGTTGTTATTTGTTTTATTGTTTGTTTGCTTTTTGTTTTTCATTAAAACTCCTTTAATGAGGTGAGGAACTCGACTGTTGTGGCGTCTCCCGTTGCGGAGCACAGGCTCCGGACGCGCAGGCTCAGCGGCCATGGCTCATGGGCCCAGCTGCTCCGCGGCATGTGGGATCTTCCCGGACCAGGGCACGAAGCCGTGTCCCCTGCATCGGCAGGCAGACTCTTAACCACTGCGCCACCAGCGAAGCCCTGAGGTGAGGAACTCTTAATAGTAAACTCAACAGCTGAGTAACAGGATGATGGTGCAACAGTAGTTAAGAGTTGTTATTTGAAGCCATGAAGTTTTGGAGTAGATTATTACACAGCAAAAGCTAACTGATATAAGCACCAAATTGTATTAGTGTTCCAGGTACTGTGAATACAAGATAAACAAAAGTAGATAAGGCCTTTGCCCTCAGCTAGTGATAAACAAAGAAATAAATGAGGAAGACAATTTCAGAGAGTAATACACAGTGTGAAGGAAAGGAAACAGGGAGATGTGACAGAGTGACTGCCTAGGGTTGGGATCTAATTTAGATATTGTGGCCAGAAAAGAATTCTTTGAATAGCTGAAGTGTGGGCCAAGATCTGAATGATAAGGAAGAGCCAACCACTTGAAGGTCTAGAGATATTTGTTCCAGACAAAGGAAACAGCAAGCGCAAAGGCACTGAGGTGGGAACACATATTAAAGGGACATAAAAAAGGTCAACAAAGCTGTAATATAGTGAGCAAAGGAGAGACTGAGTGAAAGGTTATAAAGTCAGGGAAACAGACCACATGGGAGGACTTGGACTATAATTAACGTATTAATTACCTTAATGCTTGTGCCATATCTCATTCCTGTCCTTTAGATTTGTGGACTAGGAGCTTGGAGTTTTAAAACACTCCTATGGGAAGGATCCCTCTTCCCTCTAGCATTTGGGCTACAACTTCCTATGATCTGTTTTCATCAGTCAGATCCATCTGCTTTCCATCTTCTAGGATTGCGTCAAAATGTCCTCCAGCTGCCTGTTCATTATAGGTTATTGCAAGGTTTTGAATATAGATCCCTGTGCTATATGTAGGTCCTTGTTGTTTGGATTAATTCTTTTTAAAACACAGGGTTGTTGGTGTTTTGTTTTTACATTTTTAAGGACCTTGGTATATGTCAGTCCTTAATTCAGTCTTTAATTGAAATCTTCTTATCTCATTTTTAAATTTGTAGCTCTGAGCTCATCTTAATCTCCTTTTGTTACCCTCTATTTTTCTCTTTGTTTCTTCTCCTGTCGACTTGTCTCTAGAGTGGCTGGTAAGAGGTGAGGCCTCAGTAGGATATCTGCTCACTACCCAATAAATATTTATTTGGCATCTTTTACCTGCAAACAAAATTGAGGCCCTTCTCCCCCACCAGTTATCCCTGCAGGCACCTGCCTTCCTCAGTTCCAGCTGAGTCGAGGATAGCTCATCAAAAAAACCTCATGCTGGGACACTGAGGAAACACAAGGGTTAATTCTTCCCTGTCCCTTAAATTTCACTGGACCCTTCAGGTGTTTCATTTCCTAGGGAGGTGTTGCTTTTGACATGTCAGAATTCATATGCCAAAAATATGTATTTTAACTCCCTGGTTTCCTTCCTTCCTATCTATCTACCTATCTATCTAGCCATCCATCTATTATCTATCATCTATCTATGTATCTCCATTGAATTTGGGGGGCCATATGTCAATAGGGGATGGCACATAGGATGTCGTACCTGGAAGGGATGGACCACATAAACCCATTGAGAACAGAAGACCCTTCGCCCTTGCAAACCAAGAGTTTGCTTGGTAGGCATTTGTAAAGTTTCCAGGCACAGAAATCTTAACTCATCTCCCTAAAGCAAATAAATATACTTTTGTACAGAGATTAGAGTACTTGAAAGGTGATGTTAGCTACCTTCAGAGCCCAGTACACACTCATAATATTTTATTGCACAAATCTGTTGGGTCCTTTGCAGAACTCCAGAGTAAAATAAAGAAAATGTTTGCTTGTCCTGTTGCCATATGGGAGCTACATTCCTTCTCTTAAACCCAGAATCAGGAGGCCAAACCATCTTGAAGAAAGAGAAAAGGAGGCCAACATCCTCTTCTCTGCCTCAGGGCCATTGCATGTGCTACTTCCTTTGCCTGGGACACCCTACTCCCTGCTCCTCCTCCAAGTCTCTTACTTATCCTGTCTCTTACTTACACTTCTGGTCTCAGCTTGTAAGCTGTTTGCTCAGAGAGGCCCTCCTTTCCTGCTTTTCTAATCTTCCCTTCCCGCCCCCAATATAGAGGATGCTGCTGATGCCCTGTCCAGGTCCCCCTCCCTGGTGGGACCTCAGGTGATGTGAGTATTCATTGCTAAAAGGGAGCTGCCTTGCCTGGGAAGTTACTCCTGGCCAGCGGTCAGTCAGTGGCCAATGATTGACCAGGGTACAAAAGGCCGGCTGCCTGGCCTCAAGGTGGACCAAAGACTTCCAGGGTATCGAGCTGAAGTTAGTCTCCAGCTGAGACCCCAGCTTTGCTTAGTTTTCTTCTCCTGTCTTCTCCTGCTTCCTTCACACCCCATCCACAGAGAGCGCTCCCCTAATAATTCACTTCCACCAAGATCACCACCATCTCAGGCCCTGCTTCTAGGAATCCTGACTTCAGCCACTTAGGATGCTTTATTTAAGAGGTTTATCCATCTACATAACTGAGAACAACTTTTCTGTCTGATCCCTGCACCTGTAACCACGATGGAGATTCACGTGGGCAGACTCATATGTGAATAACATCCCCAGAACTGGCCACACAGTAGCCCCCTCTCCCCTAAGAGCTTCTCATCTGGGAAGTGGAGGTTGGAAAAAAAAAAGAGAGAGACACTGCACACAAGCAATTCACCCCGGAGGCTGTGCTGACATTGCAGAAGCAAAGCTGTTTGTCTGACCTAATAAAAAGGGCTATATTTTAGAGGCTTTAGTGAAATCATTTAATCTAAAATTCAATATAAATGCTACTCTGTGTTAATCTTTAAGAACCAACAAGTCAATCCCAGATCTGTTCTTTCCCTGAAATGAAACTAATTTGGTTAAAGACAGGGGTTTTTTGAGTTTATTTATCAGAAAGTTCAAAGTTCAAAGCCATGATTAAGTATCTTCTCCACAGTATAGCCCCTTGGGAGCAACAGTAACAGCACAAAACTAATAAAACATAATAAATTCACCGTTAAAGAGCCTATAGAGACATTGACTAATGGCATGAGACCCACAGAATAGCTCAGAAATAAGTTCATATGCAAATATTGTTAAACGCCAGTCCGCTGTCACTTACACATCCAGTACTTAAAATTTAGACTATTTGAAAGTGACTCTGAGATGTAACAATTGTGAATTTTTGTGTGGCAGGGCGGGGTGGGGGGGGATGAACTTACGTCACACATGGAGCTGGATGCTGAAGCTGTAGATGGTAAGTGAAACAACTGACCACTCAGCATCTACTTGGCACGTGTGTAGAAACTCCCACGAAGGGATTTAAAATCTTTACAACTGTTACTGTTCCTAATGGAAGTGCAGAGGCGGAGGAGAGGAATGGCAAGTAGGGATTTGAGGATACCCAAGACTAAAAGTCTTGCAGCTGTCAAATCTTAGTGCGTCCATGTCAGTCACTATGGTGTCTGCCTTAGAAACTGATTTTCCAAATGCACGTTCAGGAAACAAAAGGACTAGCATTCCGTCTTACGGAAGAAGATAGAGCTTAGACATCTGTTGAATTAGAATTTGAAGGTGGTCAAAGTGGCCATTCTCCCTCTCATTTCCCCAGCTTCCCCACCTGCAGTTTGAGAAGCCGTCTCTTTACAGTCTCAAGCAGGCTCATTCCACTCAGTCCCTTCGCAGTGTAGGTTTGCTTTTCCTTCTGCATCTTTGCCTTTCTTTTGATGGCACCATTATCGTCTTAGTTGCTGAAGTTTCAAACCTTGGCCCCTATACCTTTAGCCTTCTTATTTCTTCTTTTGCTATATTATCTTCAGGGCCAGTACCATCCATAGTCCTGGCTGTGATTCCTTGACCTCCTCTTGGGATGTGACCATCACTTTCATACCACTTGAGTCATTCACGGACCTGGCCACACCTTGGATCTTGGTATTATTCTGAGTCTTCCTCCTCTAACAGCATGATTGCGGGGACCCACTGGGAGAATTCTCTACTTCGGCTCTACTACCTACATGTCCCCCTACGCCAGCTTGTGCTGATTTTTTTCTTATCACTTGAAGCATGTGAGATTAACTGCTTTGACTCTTTTCTCTTGTTTTAAAGAAAACCACACCAAGATCTATGTGTTTCCTCCCAGAAAGGAAAGAGATATGCAACAAGGAAGGGAAAAATGTGTCTGCAAATCTGCACCTTGAAGTCCCATGTATTTAAAACTCATTCTTGTTTGCCTTTTATATTCCTATAAAAATGTATAGAGAATCTTATCCCCCCAAATTCCAAATAAGATAAAAATCTTGTGTTTGGACAGCACCAATCAAAGAGGAGGAGACCCTCTCACCCTGCTGCCCACGAGCAAAGGCTCAGCTACACGGTAAAACAATCCCTCTGAAATACGTTCCACCAGCAAATGAACCATAGTAACTCTGGGGCCCAGGGCCGTCCTGACTAAAACCAGAAGACAGGCATAGTGTAGGTTATAATACCTGAATAGTACCTGGCTTTGGGTTTGATAGATAAAGGCTTTAACCAGTTTTATTCTTTTAATATCTCATAATGCTTATCTCATTTCCATCAAATGGAATAAAAGCATGCTATTGGCTGGTGAGAAGATGTAACCCCAATGTTGACCTACCCTACACCTAGTGTGAATTCTGAAATCAACTCCACTGGTCATAGTAGCTTCTCCTTCTACCTCTTTGCCTCGATTTTCCCCTGGAACCTACTAGCCCAGGAGCTCCAATCTCACAACTCTCTGATCTCACTTGTTTCAGCCCAGAGTCAGCCACTTCACCGGCTCTTATGAACATCCACTGCCCTTGCCTCCATGAACTTCCATTACCCCTGCCTTCCCATCCTCAGCTGTGCCACTCACTACTCCCTTCAATATCTAGAACAACTATCAGGCAACACTTAGTAAAATCATGAGAGGTATTTGCTCTTTATCTACTGGGTCCTGTGATAGCTCTAACATCCTTGATTTTTCCTTGGTTGACTCCATAACATATTCTTAAAGGACTTCAAACCTATTCCACTCTGATCAAAGGACATATTCCTTTCCCACCGCCAAACCCTGCAAAATCATATTTTGTGGGGACCAAGTCCATCCAATGTGAATTTTCTCAAAATCTTTCCTATCTACATCAAATTTATATTTGTATTTTCCTCTCTCTTTTTTCTTTCTCACCTCAAGTAAAGAAATTTCCTTTGGCATTATCTAATAAAGTTGAAAATGTACATGGCCTATGACCCAATGTTTTTTTTCCCTATCTATTTGTCTCCTAGACCATTTTCCTATTGACTTATTGTACTTGCTTTTTAGTGGAACTCTGTCTTTATTAGGGGGCTGAGACTGTAGAGAGAGCTATGCTAATTATGTATGCCCCTTTCCTCCAGAATCTAAACCTTCCCCAAAATAGACACAGAGGTCAGACACTGTCATCATGGAGCTCAGAGTTCAGTAAGGAAGGTGGGGTATAAATTATAATGCAGCATAAGTGCTATAATGGATGTCTACTCGAGCTATGCTCATGACACAAAGAAATGTATTAACTCTCTGTGGGTGGAAGCAAAAAAGCATTATAGACAAGGTACAGCTGAGCCAGGTCTTAAAGAATTAGTAGTTGAGTAGACAAGATGGGGAGGTATCCATTCAATATTTGTCAGATCAGTAAATTAAGGGCATATCACACAGAGAAAGCAACATGTGCAGCAAAAGTGACAAAGTTTAAACAGCTTAGTCTCTTCAGGAAAACTGCCGACTCGGTGTAGCTAAATCAAGAGGGAGGCAGAGAGTGCGGGCAAGTGGGCCTGAGAGCTCAAAAAATAAAATAGAGTATACCTAAGAAAAATTAGATGAAGGAAATGATATTGATAAAAGCAGAAATTATTGGTTTGAAGGGCATAAAAACAGTAGAATTAACTAATTCCAAGAGTTGTTTCTACAAAAGAAAGAAAGAGCAAGGGAAAAGAGAGGGCCAGAGACAGGAAGGATAGGAAGAAGGGGTGGAGGGAGAGAGGATAGACAAAGGTCTGCAAGTTTAATCAAGGGGAAATGAAAACTACATGGAAAGTTAATTTACTGAAGATATATTTACAGAGTGCTTAATACTTGCCAGGTCTTGGAGTAGGTGTTGGAGACAAAACAGCTGTATAAAGAGGTATGTCTTCTGCCTTGGAGAAGCTGAATTTTGGATAAGGAAATGCTTCTTTAAACATATAATTATCAGATGAAAATGTAACCACCAATTGAAAGTGGTATGAAGGAAAGGTAAAGAGTCCAATGAGAGGTTATAGCAAGATCAAAAATTAATGTGGGGCTGGGTGCTGGATCATGAAAGGCTTTTTGAAATTGTGACTTTTAAGCCAATGTCTGGTGAAGGAGAATGAGTTAACCAGGCAAAAAGTGACTGGAAATGCAATCCAGGGGGAAAACCAGCCTGTGTGAAGGTCTTGAGGTAGGAAAGAACATGGTCAAGTTCAAGTAACTGGAAGAAGGTTGAGGGGCTGCAGCAAACAAAGGAAGCAGAGAGTTACAAAGACTTATAGGTAGGATGACCGATAGTCCCAGTTTGACCAGGACTGAGGGGTGGGGGTGGGTGCTGGGTTGTGGGAATTTCCATCTTAAAACTGGGACAGTCCCAGGCTAACCTAGATGAATTGGTCACCTTATTTACAGGCCTTCTTCAACATTTTGGACCTTAGCAGAAGAACAATATGGTGGCCATAATCAAGGCTGCCATAGTGAGGATGGAGAGAAATGAATGGATTTAAGAAATATTTAGAGGTAAGTTGATAGAACTTGATGACTAAATGATAGCCAGGGAAGGAAATAGGGCAGAGGGAATAATCAAGGGAACAATCAATTGACAATTTTTGGCTTTAGAAACCAAAGGAATATGCATAAAAAAGGAATAAAAGCACCAAAAAAATGACACTAAATTTGTTCATTGACATCAACTGTCAAATCAGCGCTCCTGATTTTATCACCATTGAGCTATACAGAAATAAATCTTAGTACCCTCCATCTCTTCCATTCCTGGGGTTGAAAAGGAAACTAGGCCTGGTGGAAACCCAAATGTGCTTGAGAAAGAATTTGGAGTCAGTTTCAACCTTTAAAGAAAGGGAGTGTTCCTCACCCTAGTAAGGGGGTATGACTCAACATAATGAGAAACGAAAAGTAGGAAGCCTTTAATACCGAGTGCATTCATCTTGCATTCAGATGGCACGTCAAGGAATGTATTACTCTTGCCCCTCCCCCCACTCCCAACTCGCAGACTCCCTTATTTAACCCAGAGGAAATTGCAACTGAATTATGAAGTCCTTTCAAAACTAGACATTTGACACATCTGTTACAGAAGCCTTATAAAAAGCACACTGGATACCTGTAAATTTTATAATTATGTCAATTCAAACTCAAAGACACTCACATGAATTAAAAAAATATATATTTCCAGCTCAAATCTCAGAGTTTCTTCTGCCTGCCGTTGAGATATGGGGAATATTTGCTGTATGCACTAAATTCTTTTCTTTAACTGCCCATGTCAGGAGAGCACAGGACTGGAATGAAGATGAGCACAGTAGACCAAGGATGAGAGCTTATTGAACACGTAGATTTAATCCAGGTTCAAAAGCACAATCCCAGTGAGATCTAAATCAGGTATCTGGACAAGTGAGAACTTGCTTTCCAATACCCCTGAATCCTCAATGGAAGGATGCTTTTTTTTTTAGACATGGGAGCAGAATGCCAAGTCTGGGATGGGCTACCAACATCATTCAGCGCAAACTTATATCTACAGTTTGTTTTTCAAGCATTCATTCACTCATTCATTAATTTAACAAATAGTTATTGAGCACCTACTTCTAGGAATTTGGGATATGTCCATGAAAACAGATACAAATCCTTCCTCTCAGTGATTTTAGATTCTAAAGAAAGGATTCAAGTAATAAACAATAAGAATAAGCAACATACGTAATGCATGAGTAAGTTATACAGTACCATCTGGTGGAAGGTGAAAACAGTTCCATAACAAAAGAAAAAGGAGGGCAGGGTAAAAGAGATCACAGTGATTGTGAGAGGAGGGGCAGGTTGCAATTTAAATAAATTGGTTGCGTAGCTCTCCTTGTGAAGACAACGTTTAAAAACATATTTGAAAGAGGTGAGGGAATCAGCCATGGGGACCTTTAGGAGGAGAGCCTGGTTGACTGTTGTTGTTTCTTTCCTCCACATAGTCCAGAGTCATCTAAAATGGGACTTTTAGCCAAGTGCTCCACTAGGCTCAGAAGCTGGGTTTTGCTTGTGTCGCACCCATAAGTCATGTGACCTGATCAATTTCATCTGTAATACTCTAAACTTAGCCCACCACCCTTACAATTTCCATGCTTCCAGAGCCTCCTCTGCAGTTCTTGCTGTGTTGTAGCTTGACAGAATGCCTTGAACTTGTCTGTTTGGGTGTCTATCTTCTGTACAAGGCAGTAGAGAAGCTCAGAGATTAGGGCAAATCAAATTAGAAACTGACTCTGCAGCTTAACACTGACCGTCCTTGGGCAAGTTAGTTAACCTCTATGAGTCTCAATTTTCTTATCCGTAAAGTAAGATAATAATATCTACTAAGTAGAGTTGTCATTAGTATTAACCAGAGAAATTGTAGAGCGCTTAGCATAAGTGCTTGGCAAAACAGTAAGCACTTCATTAAAGCTAACACTTCTTGATGGTACTCATATCAGAGCCATCTCTTTGTTGTTTTTTTTTTTTTTTTTTTTTTGCGGTACGCGGGCCTCTCACTGTTGTGGCCTCTCCCGTTGCGGAGCACAGGCTCCGGACGCGCAGGCTCAGCGGCCATGGCTCACGGGCCCAGCCGCCCCGTGGCATGTGGGATCTTCCCGGACCGGGGCACGAACCCGCGTCCCCTGCATCAGCAGGTGGACTTTCAACCACTGCGCCACCAGGGAAGCCCCAGAGCCATCTCTTTGGAGGCAAGCTCCCTCTTGTATTCCATTCTAGTTTACCAGTGTCCACCTTAGAGCCTGGCGTGGGTAAGTATGGTTATGAGCAATGGAATCCAGTTCTTCCAAGACTACCCAGAAAAACATGCCTGAAGCCCCACTGGAGAACTCGCCCTCTGTACCTGGCCGGTAAATAGCCATCCATCTATTCACCAGGATGAGAAGTTTAAACACACACACAATAATCAGACTTTATCCTTCTTTTTTTTTTTTTTTTCCCTGAATTTACTATCTTGCGAAGAGTGGAGTAACCAGGTAAGGGAAATATTTGGCAAAGTTTTTCTTTCCTTGTAACATGCTATTAAAGGAGACTGTTTCTTATCCAAATTGTAGTATTTCTTGGTCCTTCTTTGTTTCAAAATGTATTCTTTGTCTAAGATTAAAGCATAATGTTAATAATAAAATTAATTCTCTGGTGTATCAGGCTGCAATATAAAGGTAGGATGTGATTCTCTATATAGAAGGGCTTCATAAAGAGAATCAAATCTCTGATCCCAAATGCCTTGCAGTGTGGATAGAAAGTTAGGTACCAGATTAAAAAGATTTTTCCCAAGTCTCCTTTCTTACTGCATTTTAGAGTTTCAGAATTATAACATCATGGTGCTCAGACTCTGTTAGTAAGCATTAGTCTCTGGTGGCTAATGGGCAAAGTCCATAATTACCCCGCCCTTCTGGATGTCCCAGCAGGAAACAAGTGGTTATGACATGCAGGCATCTCTGAAGTCTCTTAAGGTTGAGGGGCTCTGGGTGGAAACGACATGCTGGGCCAAGGAAAGTGGCAATATGATCATTCTTGCTGTGAGCTGATTTGGATACAGATGTTAAGGAAAGAGGTCATGGTTATCTGACACTTTTCTATATCCAAGTTTCACAAGCTTTGGTTTGCGAACCAAATCCAGCCTATTGCCTGCCTTTGTAAGTAAATTTTATGGTTGCTTGTAGTGGTCACTCCTTTTCTTTTCACATAGTCTCCTGGCTTGTCAAGTATGCGTCCACAGCTGAATAGAAATCCTACCAATCTTCCGCTTTCCTGGTTGAAGTCCACGATCTAGAAAAGAGGTCGGCAAACTATAACCCACAAGCCAGTTCTGGCCCGTTGCTTGTTTTGTCAATAAAGGTTATTGGAACACATACACACCCATTCATTTATGTATTGTCTGTGAGTGCTTTCAAGCCATAATGGCGACATTGAGTAGTTGCAACAGGGGCGTGCTAAGCCAAAAATATTTATCGTCTGACCCTTTACAGAAAGTTTTGCCAACCCCCCATTCTGTACGAATAAAGTTTTCTGAAGAATTTGCACCCAGAGAAGCTTGGGAAAGAATTAAATCATCACCCACATATGGCAGTAGACACCTGTATTCACACTCCGGCAAATCTGGGGACTGGCTTTGGGCCTCAATTCAGCAACTTGATGCAGCAGAAAGCCATCACCTCTCACATTAAATTAAGGCTGTGGATGTGAAACAGATGGGTCTTGTGGTTTTGTTGGTATTTAATTTTTTCAAATTTTTTCCTTTGTTTTACAACTGTGTAAGAGCTAAAAGAATAAGGAACTTTTAACTAAGACATCTATTTGTAAATATTTAATTTATATTTGAATAAAAATAACTTAAGTGACACTAGAACTTCTGGAGAAGTTTTATAAGGGGATCTGTAAATTTCTCGGGTTTGAGAAACAAAAGTGAAGCAACTTTTCCTGTTGGTTGAGGAGCCAGTGGAAAGAAGTAATGGGGGAAAAATGGGTGTAGATAACTGTTTTGAAAAATTTACTGTGAAAGTCAGAGTAATATTAGCAATAGTGTGCAGGGGAGGGTGAGATTCAAAAGATGCTTTTGTGAGTACTTTTTTTAATAGAAGAGGCTTCTCTATTTAAATTTCAAAGGGATTCTTGTTGGCAATCATTGATCTGTTTACTGCCCTGATAATTTTCCAAAATGACATACAAATGGAATCATATAGTGTGTCCCTTTCTGAGTATGTCTTCTTTCACTTGGCAAAAAACACTTCAGATTCATCCATGCAGTTGTGGGTATCAATAGTTCATTCCTTTTTATTCTTGAGTAGCCGCCCATCGTATGGATGTACCACCGTTTCTTTAACCATTCACTACTTAAAGGGCATTTGCATCGTTTCCAGATTTTGACAGTTATGACGAAACCTGTAATAAACATTCACACACAGGTTTTTGTGTGAAAATAAATTTTACTTTTTCTTGGGTAAATCCCTGGGAGTGGCATTGCTGAGTCATATGATCATTGTATGTTTAATTTTACCATAAACTGACAAGCTGTTTTCTAAAGTGGCTGTACTATTTTGTTGAATTTAATTTTTTCAAAAATTAGCCAATGAGCTCATTTTTTTCCCTCAAGACTGCTTTGGCTATTCGGGGTCTTTTGTGTCCCCATACAAATTTTAAGATTTTTTGTTCTAGTTCTGTAAAAAATGCCACTGGTAGTTTGATAGGGATTGCATTGAATCTGTAGATTGCTTTGGGTAGTAGAGTCATTTCACAATATTGATTCTTCCAATCCAAGAACATGGTATATCTCTCCATCTGTTGGTATCATCTTTAATTTCTTTCATCAGTGTCTTTTATAGTTTTCTGAGTATGGGTCTTTTGTCTCCCTAGGTAGGTTTATTTCTAGGCATTTATTCTTTTTGTTGCAATGGTAAATGGGAGTGTTTCCTTAATTTCTCTTTCAGATTTTTCATCCTTAGTGTATAGGAATGCAAGAGATTTCTGTGCATTAATTTCATATCCTGCAACTTTACCAAATTCATTGATTAGCTATAGTAGTTTTCTGGTGGCATCTTTCGGATTCTCTATGTATAGTATCATGTCATCTGCAAACAGTGACAGTTTTATTTCTTTTCCAATTTGTATTTCTTTTATTTCTTTTTCTTTTCTGATTGCCATGACTAGGACTTCCAAAACTATGTTGAATAATAGTGGCAAGAGTGGACATCCTTATCTTGTTCCTGATCCTACAGGAAATGCTTTCAGTTTTTCCCCATTGAGAATGATGTTTGCTGTGGGTTTGTCGTATATGGCCTTTATTATGTTGAGGTAGGTTCCCTCTATGCCCACTTTCTGGAGAGTTTTTTTTTATCATAAATGGGTGTTGAATTTTGTCAGAAGCTTTTGCTACATCTATTGAGATGATCATACGGTTTTTATTCTTCAATTTGTTATTATGGAATCAGACTTCCTAACTTCAGACTATACTACAAAGCTACAGTAATCAAGACAATATGGTACTGGCACAAAAATAGAAATATGGAACAGGATAGAAAGTCCAGAGATAAACTCTTGCACCTATGGTCAACTCATCTATGACAAAGGAGGCAAGGATATACAATGGAGAAAAGACAGTCTCTTCAATAAATGGTGCTGGGGAAAGTGGGCAGTTACATGTAAAAGAATGAAATTAGAACACTCCCTAACACCATACACAAAAATAAACTCAAAATGGATTAGAGACCTAAATGTAAGGCCAGACACTATAAAATTCTTAAGAGGAAAACATAGGAAGAACACTCTTTGACATAAATCACAGCAAGATCTTTTTTGACCCACCTCCTAGAGTAATGGAAATTAAAAAAATAAACAAATGGGACCTAATGAAACTTAAAAGATTTTGTAAAGCAAAGGAAACTGCAAACAAGATGAGAAAACAACCCTTAGAATGGGAGAAAATATTTGCAAACCAATCAATGGACAAAGAATTAATCTCCAAAATATATAAACAGCTCATGCAGCTCAATGTTAAAAAAACAAACAACCCAATCCAAAAATGGGCAGAAGACCTAAATAGACATTTCTCCAAAGAAGACATACAGATGGCCAAGAAGCACATGAAAAGCTGCTCAACATCACTAATTATTAGAGAGATGCAAATCAAACTACAATGCGGTATCACCTCACACCAGTTAGAATGGGCATCATCAGAAAATCTACAAACAACAAATGCTGGAGAGGGTGTAGAGAAAAGGGAACCCTCTTGCACTGTTGGTGGGAATGTAAATTGATACAGCCACTATGGAGAACAGTATGGAGGTTCCTTAAAAAAACTAAAAATAGAATTACCATATGACCCAGCAATCCCACTACTGGGCATATACCCAGAGAAAACCATAATTCAAAAAGACACATGCACCCCAATGTTCATTGGAGCTCTATTTACAATAGCCAGGTAATGGAAGCAACCTAAATGCCCATTGACAGATGAATGGATAAAGAAGTTGTGGTACATATATACAATGGAATATGACTCAGCCATAAAGAGGAATGAAATTGGGTCATTTGTAGAGACGTGGATGGATCTAGAGACTGTCATACAGAGTGAAGTAAGTCAGAAAGAGAAAAACAAATATCGTATATTAACGCATATATGTGGAACCTAGAAAAATGGTACAGATGAACCAGTTTGCAGGGCAGAAATAGTGACACAGATGTAGAGCACAAACGTATGGACAACAAGGGGGGAAGTGGCGGGGGTGGTGGTGGTGGTGGGATGAATTGGGTGATTGGGATTGACATATATACACTAATATGTATAAAATGGATAACTAATAAGAACCTGCTGTATAAAAAATAAATAAAATAAAATTCAAGAAAAAATTAGGGAATGAAATTAAAATGCATAAAAATAGGTATAAAATAGGTAACTAATGAGAACATGCTGTATAGTACAGGGAACTCCATTTTGTTGTACAGCAGACACTAAAGCAACATTGTAAAACATCTATATGCCAATTAAAAAAAAAAAAAAGCCAAAGGCAAGAACCTGTACAGAGGAACAGAGGGAAGATACAAAATGCAGTCGGCATAGGTGAATATTAAAGATTCCAGAAAAAAGAACAGGATGGGATCCAGAGAACAGGCTGGCCTTACCCAGAGAAACATCACCTTTCTCACTGTGAGAGGAGAGAGGACAGGAAGGTTGAGGCAGACGTTGGCTTCTTCTCAGAGCTGAGAGGTAGCGTCCATCGTTGAAACAGAAACTAGCAAAAGGGGAAAGGAGGTCGAAGTTCGAGAAGAGGGGAGAAGATTTCAAGCAATCTTTGCCGAGTGTGGAGAAACAGGCTGCCTAGAGAAATGTAGTGAGATGTATGGGTGGCATTGGGCTGGTCATCAGTGCTACCAATGTGCTTGTCTGGAACAAAATGGGTTTATGATAGCAGCCAGAGAGTAACCGAAAGGATGATAATTAATCTCAAGCGGGACAGACAAGAAAATGAAGATGGGGGGATGATGGATAGGAAGAAAGTAAAAGAGTTGTTTCAATTATTAAGCTATTGTCGCAGCTTTCAACTCACCTGGAGCTGGCATTGGTGCTCTGAAAGTGACATTTGGGCATGGCCAGCTGGCTTCCTATCAGACTCTGCTGAGAGAGAGAGAGAGAGAGAGAGAGAAACTAGAGGGTGATTGCAAGGCTGGAGGTGGGAGGAGGGACTTGCTTGTCCCTGTATGCCTGTTGTTCCTGCGACCATCACCCTAGCAATGCTTCTTCACGTTGGCAGTGACACTTCCTTCCTGAAGCAGCAGCTGAAGCCAGTTTGCAGCTTTTCCGTCACTCTCAGAACTAGCTTCATGGCACCCTCTCAAAGACAGCAGACCCAGCCAAGCAGTGCCCCTCCTCAGAGATCTGGGACCTAGCACCAGGGGACCCCTCCTCCAAGCTGCTGTGTTTTAGCAATTCCAGCATTTTCTCTCTGTTTCTTCTTTCTAGTGATGCTAGCTGCTTCCTGCAGTCACACCTGAAAGTTAGAGAGTTTTGCCTTTTCAGTTCTTCAATACCCGTTAGCACTCTTTCATATTAAATTCTTTCTGCTCAGCTAACTGTGGTGCCTTCTCTTGATCGAGCTCTGAGGGATACAGGAAACATTGAACTAGAGGTACCTAAGAAGTGCAGGAAGAGTAGTAATAAAAAAAGTTTGAGGAAGTAAATTGGAAGGATAGAAGGTCTGCATGCTTGAATTAGGAATTTAGAATGGAAGAGTTTGGGAGTGAAGACAAGGTGAAGGGTGCTTTGGCCAGAGTGAATAGCTGAGTTGGAGGGGAAGGTTATTAGAGGTGAAGAAATCATACAACTGAGATGCATTACAAAGCCATTGAAATCAGCCTAGATGCTGGCAAGGGCTGGGATGGAAAGGAAGAATGTGTGACAAGAATTAAGTAGAAGGTGGCCAAAAGGTACAAACTTCCAGTTATAAGATAAATAAGTACATGGGATGTAATGTGCAACATGATGATTATAGTTAAGACTGCCGTATGGTATATTTGAAAGTTGTTAAGAGAGTAGATCTTAAGAGTTCTCATCACAAGGAAAAAAAACATATTCTTTTTTTTTTTTTTGTATCTGAAAGAGATGATGGACATTAACTTACTGTGGTAATCATTTCACAATACATATAAGTCAAATTATTATTCTGTATATCTTAAATTTATACAAAGCTGTATGTCAACTGTATCTCAATAAAGCTGGGGTAAAACTGGGGAGAAATTAAATAAATAACAAGGCAAGGTCCAGAATGTCATTAGATGAATGGGATATGGAGGGGATAGGGTGTCAGAATTGAGTGACTTGAACTTTAGAAGAATAGTTTGTTTTTTAATGAGATGAAGTTATAAAATTTTACTGAGAGCTATGCAAAGACTTGAATAAATGAAAAATATACACCAAAAACCTGAAGGGAAAGACTCAGTTATCTCCAATTATTTCTAATCTTAATCCCAATGGAACTTCTTTAGACCCTGATTCTCATCTATAAGAATATCCTGGCAGAAACAAATAAAATTTTGGGGGGAAAAAGAGTAATGAACATTCAATAGATATTAATATGTACTATAAAGCTAAATTATAAAACAGCAAATTGATGACAAAGGAATACACAGATAACAATGGAACAGACTAGAGTCTAGAAATAGATCAAAGAAAATTACATGCAAGTTTAGAGCATTGTAAAGGTGGCATTTCACATTTGTGGTGATAATAATTTGAAGACAATTGCTTAGCCATTTGGAAAAAAATATTAGACTTATACAGGTCAATACATAAAGGAAAAAACCCTTTCTTATTAAGTAATAGAAGTAAGGTTAACAATCAGTGGAAACTGACTCAGTGTTGATGCCTTAAGCCTGATATTTTGTGTACCCTCTGTGGGCCCTTGGCTACTGGTATGGCATCCAAAGGCAGTCCCTTTAGTCAGGAATCTTAAAATTGCAAGTGACAGAAAGCTAAACTCAAGCTGGCTTAAGATAAACTAAATTTCATATATGCAACTTAAAAGCCCAAAGATGTAATTGGGATATGGCCTCTTCAGGAATCTGAAATTGTGTCATTAGAATCTGTTTCATTCAATCTCTGACCGCCACTCTCTTGGCTTCATTGTCCAGTTCTATCACTTGGCAGCAAGATGGAGACCAGCATTTCTGATGCCTACTCCTCCCTGGCTCAAGTGTAGCAGAAAAGAGGACAAGTTCTCTTCCAGAAGTAGTCCCAAAAGTCCCATTGATTCTCATTGGCTCCAGCTGGGTCACATGCCCATTCATGAACCAATCACTGTTACCAGGAGAATACAGAGTTTCTATTAGTCAGATCTGGGCTAGGATTCTGGGGTAGAAGGTTAACTCCATTCAAGTCACATGGAGCAAGAATCAGCAAATGACGGCTGTCCAGAGGAACTCAGGGGACTATTACTAAAGGAAGAAGGAGAAAATAGTGGATAGCTTAAAACAAATAAACAACAACAAAAACAGCAGATGTCTCCCATAATAACTGATACATTGGGGTTCTCCTCTTATTTGTGTTTTATTTCCCTGAATCCCTCCCCCGTTTCCTGGGGCTCTGACCACCATCACCTGCCCGCTTATGCTGGTATGTACCTATGATATACCTTCCCTTAGCCTCCTGTGATTGGCTGGAGTCCTTCTTTATCCATAAACATCCTCTTAAAAGACCAAAGTCTTTATATGTAGGAATAGCCTGGAGAACGTAGGTGTCATGAATATTATTCTCAATATCAGCATTCTTTCATTCAGCAAATATGTATCAAGCATATTCTATGTGCAGGAACTGAGCACACAGTGGAAAATAAAGCAGAAAAGAGGAATTAATTCAAATGTTACATGGAGACTATAATTTGTATTGATGTGCATCACCCTTGGTGGCCAGCCTTACTTACTGTTAAGAGTACCCTCTCTAGGGGCTTCCCTGGTGGCGCAGTGGTTGAGAGTCCACCTGCCGACGCAGGGGACACGGGTTCGTGACCCGGACCGGGAAGATCCCACATGCCGCGGAGTGGCTGGGCCCGTGAGCCATGGCCGTTGAGCCCGTGTGTCCGGAGCCTGTGCTCTGCAACGGGAGAGGCCACAACAGGGAGAGGCTGGTGTACCGCCAAAAAAAAAAAAAAAAAAAGTACCCTCTCCCCAGTCTGTTGCCCTGTCTCCTCAACACCTGAATCCATATAGGTGTGAATCATTTCACATCACTGTGGTAAAAATGTCCAGAATACTTACTGGTACTTTATTTGTTTAATTTTATTTTAAATATTTATTTTATTTTACTTTTATTTTTGGCTGCATCAGGTCTTAGTTGTTGCACGCGGGCTCTTCGTTGCAGCATGCCGGCTTCTCTCTAGTTGTGACCTGTGGGTTTTTTTTTTCTCTCTCTAGTTGTGCACAGTGCGTGGGCTCTGTAGTTTGCAGCAGGCAGGCTCTCTAGTTGAAGTGCGCGGGCTCAGTAGTTGTGGCGCACAGGCTTAGCTGCCCCGAGGCATGTGGGATCCTAGCTCCCCGACCAGGGATCAAACCCACAGCCCCTGCAATGGAATGGCGGATTCTTTACCACTGGACCACCAGGGAAGTCCCCGTAATGGTACTTTAAACTAATTTGCCTCTTGGGTCTCAATCTATCCCACTCATGGACATTACACTCCAAGTCAAAGACAAGACAGCAGAGCATGTTGGCTGGAATTGAATGGAAGTCCATCCATCAGCCACGAGGTTTCAGAATGGGCAGCATTCATCCCCCAAACATGTACAGGGCAGTGACCAAAGGGTTTTATGCAAGGAGGACAGTGAATAAAATGTGAGTTGAGCATGCCAGGAGCTTTCCATCTAGTGGGGAAGAAAGGAGTATCCACAGCTGGTAGCACGACAAGGAATAGTGTTATGAAAGCCATATAGTGGCATGGACAAGGAATTGAAAATGGAAGGATTTTCTGGCTAGGTGTGGGGTGGCTCAGGATTGGGGACGGGGAGAGTTGTTGTGGAAAGTGGGCTCTGTGAGCTTGAGCTTGAGGAATAGCTGTCATGCTTTATAATTTATCCTAAAAGCTTCACTCCTGGCCAGTTCTCTATAAACTCTGCGCTTCAGCTCCAAAATACTGACTGCCCATGTACACTGAAGACACAAAACATTCTCACGCCAGTAGTGGTTGCCTGCTGTTGTGTAACAAATTACCCCAATACTCAGTGGCTTAAAACAGCATACATTTATTTTCCCACAGTATCTATGGGTCAGGAGTTCGGAGCAGCTTGGTTGAGTGAATCTGGTTCAGGGTCTCTCACAACGTTACACTCAAGATGTCTGCTAAGGGCATGGTCTCTGAAGGCTTAATGGGTACTGGAGAATCTCCATCTAAACTCACTCACATGGCTGTTGGCAGGAGGCCTCGGGTCCTTCCTGGCTACTGGCCAGATACTTAGGATCCTCACCATGTGGACCTTGCCATAGGGCTTCTTCAGTGTCCTTACAACATGTCAGCTGGCTATCCCCAGAGCAAGTGATCGGAGAGAGAGAGAGTGGAGAGGTAGCCACAGGGCTTTTTATAACCAAGTCTTCAAAACCACACATGGGCACTTCTGCTTTCTTGTATTCATTAGCAGCAAGTCAGTAAGTCTAGCACATACTCAAGGAGAGGGAAGTTAGACTCCACCACTCGTAGGAAGAAATATCAAAGAATTTGGACATATTTTTAAACCACCTCCATCCCTCCGTGCCTTTGATGACATTGATGCTATGCTCTTTTAGGTAGTATGGCAAATAGGTTAAAAACACAGGCTCTAGAGTCAAAATGCCTGGGTTGGAATCTCAGGTCTACCACATATTTTCAGTGTGACCTTAGGCAAACAACCTCTTGGGCCTCAGTCTCCTTTATCTGCAAAATGGGGAGAATATTAACACCTACTTCATATGGTTGTTATGAGGATGAAATGAGGTAACACATGTAAATATCATATGAATAATACATGTAAAGCACATAGAACAGTGACTGGCACACAGTGAGTGCTCAAAAAATATTAGCTTATTATTATTATTATCCACTCTTATCTCCACTTAGCAAACTCCTATTCTTTCAAGACTGAATTTGAATGCTTCCTCTTTTGCTAAGTTTCCCAGATCTCCTGGGCAAATTTTCTTCTTCTTACCTCTAAGGTACTCTAGCTTTTTGATTATTCTTATAATTGGTACTTCTCAAACTCTGTCATCATTACTTAATTATGCCTCTGTGTCCCCCACCAAATGGTGTGGCCTGTGAGGATAGATTCTAATCTTCTTAGACGCAGATTCTCTGGAAGGGGAAAGAAGGCAGATTATGAGCAGCCTGTGGGTGACTCAATTTTTCACCCCAGAGGTGGGGCCATGAGGAAAGAGAGGACTGAGTTTTTATGGTAGGTGGTTTCCCAACCACAGCAGCCTGGAGTTAACACCAACTTCTCCCCAGGGTCGCCTGGTGGAGGCTCTTGGAGGGAATTCTGGCTTCGGGAGAGAAGCCTCTCTATCAGAGCTCTGACACCGGGAACCTGGGTGCTCATTACGCCTTCAAACACTTCTCGGGGGAACCGTTAGCTGGTTTCACATACAAGGAAGTACATTTTTAGGAGCATGTGATATTCTGGAAATGTCTTTATGCAGGAGAAGAACAAGTAAAGAGGAGGGATGACTCCAAATTTCCCGAGCATCTGGGGACACTTGTTTTTACATAATGAGGTATTAGAAGGACCCAAATTAAACCCAAACTGGTGCCCCTTCCTCCAGTATGCCATAGAGGAGGGGTGGGGAGTAGAGAAGACCCAGGCTGCTCTCAACAGTAAGTTCCTCCTACAGAAGGGGTTTCATCAGCTTTTACATCCTCCAAAAGTAACAGACTATTATGCTATTTAAGATGATGCTTAGGGAATTCCCTGGACGTCCAGTGGTTAGGACTCGGCACTTTCACTGTTGTGGGCCCGGGTTCGATGCCTGGTTGGGGAACTAAGATCCTGCAAGCCATGCGGTGTGGCCAAAAAAAAAAAATAAATTAAATGATGCTTAAAAGGAATTGTTCCTATGGCTGTTCCAGGTTCAGACTTTTATCTCTGTTGACTCTACATTATGGATGTAACAGGAAAGTACATTCCTTCCTTCCCCAGACTGTAACATTGAAAATTATAGCCTAGATTCTAGAAGATGTATGAAGTGGAGATAACTGATGGGAATGTCCAAACCATTCTGAACATTTTCAAAAGCAGCTTCTACCCAAATGAAGGGTGTCCTGAAGCCCCCATGCCTAAATTAAGAGCCTTGTTGACATTTGTTTTGACTTGCCTACACCATCTCCATTAATTCTCCCAAGTCATAACTTGAAGTAGGTGGACATCAGTCAGTAACTCCCATAACATCTGGCTCCAAGAGTGGGCATGTGCCATGGACCTGATCCGGCCAATCAGAGCTTCCAACCACTAGAACTGAGGCAGAAGGTGAAGAGTAGACATGTTTGTCCTGATTCACATCAAGCTCCTGGATCAACTCATACCTGAAATCCACCACACTACATTCCAAACTCTCAAGTTACATGCCCTTATAAATTATTTCATTGAATCAAGCCTTTCTTTTTTCTTTTTTCTTTTTTGGCTACGCCGTGTGGCTTGTGGGATCTTAGTTCCCCAACCAGGGATGGAACCTGGGAACCTGGGCAGTGAGAGCACCAAGTCCTAACCACTGGACCACCAGGGAATTCCCTGAATCAAGCCATTTTTAATTAAATTGGATTCTTTCCCCGGAGACTCCAAACAGTTCTGACTTACATGATGGAGAGAAACAGAATAGCAGGTATCAATCTCCTTTGCCCTCTTGTTCTACACAGCAAACATCTATCTGAAATTTTTGTACTGGAAATTCCCCCTGAGAGATAGTAATATTTATAGCTTTCAGTCCCCCTTAAAACTCTGTACCTTTGAGAATACATTTTTATAAGTATTTTAATTAGAAGATGGGGAAGAGCAAATTCATATAACATTTTTGAAAAGTAACTTAGCAATATATATCAAGAAACTTAAAAAGCAACCTTGTATACTGTATCTCAAGAATTCCCCTTTTTAGGCATTCAACCTAAAACAATAAGAATACCTGGGAAATTAGGAAAGACAAGAATCTCATTTGCTAAACTACCAGTTCTCATAGAGACTAGAATGTCATTCAGGATTAGATCTTTCAGGACTCAACGCTCTTGTAGACCCTACATTATCTTGACACGTGCTCAGAAACACATTGTTTCCTACTCTGTTATGATGGTGAATTATTTATACTCTGTACTTAATCAATACTATTATTGCTAAGTGCTCTCTACTCAGCTTCTTGTTACTCTGCATCCTTTGCTTAATCATGGCGTCCACTGTCCTATGGCATCAGCCGCCTCCAAGTCTGGTGCTGCTCTCTTTCTGTGTGTCTTTTAGCCTCTGCTCCCACCACCTACTGCTGACTCTCTCTCTGGCTGATGTATGGTTCCTGCTGATAATGGTTCCTATGGACCCATGGTTCCTGATGAACAAAAGCTCCTACTGACCTGATGAACAAAATCTCCTACAAAAGCTACTTCTGTCTCCTGTTGACCTGTGGCATCTGCTGACTCATGGCTCATGCTAACTCTTGGTTTCTATAGATCCACAGCTCTTCCTGACCCATGGCTTCTGTTGACTCCTTGCTCTTACTGTTCCATGGATCCTACTGAACTCTGACTCCTAATGACCCTTGGTCCCTACTCATTTATTTCTTCTGCTGGCCCATGTCTTTTGCTGAAACATAGCTCCTGCTAACCGATGCCTTCTGTTCACTCATAACTTGTAGTGGGAAGAAGAAAAGGATCCAACCCTTCAGAAAACTCAGGGTTCCAGAAAACTAGATCTCAGTTCAGGGAAGGTCTGGAACCTCAACAGAAATCTGTAGCACTGATTATGGAAACTGCCTAGGAGTGCACTATCCCTGTACAGACTTCTTGTGCCTTCCCCAAGCCCCCTCAATTGACTCCATTGCTCATTTTCAATCATATGGTATCTGAGAGACCATGAAAAATCTTCCAGCTCTAGGCTAGTGGAAATGAGTTAGTTTTTGCAGAAAATCCCTAATTCAACGTCTTGAAAGCATGCTTTCTCTGTGAAGCCCCAAAGAAGCCAGTTTATGCAGTATGTGTGATGATTTTTGAGCACTTTAGAAAAGTTTATCTTCTGTTTGAAAAGAAATAAGTTCCTCAAGTGGAATTACTACCTGCATAGGAAATATTTAAAAGGAAAGACAGCAAGAAACACAGATTTATAGAATTTCAGGGATGAGAGATACTCGTAAACTTTGAATCTCTCCTCTTTTGTATGAACGTCTTATACAAGATCCTATCTGAGAACAACCTAGTCTCTCCTTGAATGCCTCCAGTGAACAGGAGCTCATTAATTCTGGAGCTAGACCATTCTATTTTTGCATTGTTTTTATTATAACAAAGATTTCTTACACTGATCCCAATATCTTTCTCCCTGTAATGAATTCGGCCCTATGGACCAATGAGGGGGGAAGGTGAATTTCTCATTTCACAATTTTTCAAATGTTTAAATGAAAACTGTTGAATCATTAATTAATTAATTAATTAATTCTTTAGTCCCCCCCAAACAAATAATTATTTTGCCCCAAATGTCAATAGTATCAAGATTGAGAAACATTACCATATCCCACTCCAATACATAGAAAGAAATGTTATTGTTTCCAAAGAAGGGATTTACATGACATGAAGGATTATTTTTCCTCAAAATGAAATATGCTGAGGATTGAGGAGAGAAAATGTCAGGCCTCAAGTCATTTTTCTTTTCTCTAAATTTACCAAAGAGTATGAGAATGAAGCTCCTATCTGTCTTCAACTTCATAGACTTCTTAACAAAGTTTTCATTACATTGTTTTTCACCTCCTTCTACTTATTTGAAAGGATGGTGAGGAATTCAGTGCTTTGTGGCTGCACGTAGAACAAAGGCAACCCTTTGCTCACGGCTTACAATCAGTCTCAAAAGCTCCTCTCCGTATCCCCTGGCTGCCTCCTATTTGGGCTGATTTCCACCCTGGAGTTACATGTGTGAAAGCACAGCCCAGCACGTTTGCAGTCTGTACCAGAGATCTGGAAGTCATGGCTAAGCCTCTCTGCTTGGGATTTCCAGCCACCTGGCAAATTCTACTCATAGAGGAAGCATTTGTTCTTGCTACTACTCTTGCTGTTGGATGGGTTGAATGCTCATGATCTGAAGTATCCTTTGCTATGAATAAGATGACAAGTAAATAGAGATGAGCTTATTTTCATTTTAAAGGTAAATAAAAACCTAGGTGTAATATTTGCCAGAATAAGAACTAGTAATATCCTTAATATATAAAGAACTCTGACAAATCAATAAGAAAACCTCAAAGCCCCACTACTTAATAAAAATCAAAGTAAAACTGTAACATTTTAATCCACAAAATTACCAAATTTTTAAAAATTTGTGTTGATTTAGGGTTAGGTATATCTGCCCTACTAAAAGGAATGAAAATTAGCACAAATTTCTTAAAATTCCAATCTGGAATTATATATAAAGAACTTTAAAAATAACTAATACCCTTTGGAGCAATAATTTCCCTTCTAGGAATTTATCCTGGGGAAATAACTGGAGATTCAGAGAGAGATTTATGCACAAGAATGTAATCAAAGCATTTATGATAGAAAAAAACAGAAAGTATCTAAATTTTTAAAAATTATGTTATATCCTATAATGAAAAATATGCAATCATTAAAATTATGATTTTTTTAAATTTAATAATTCAAGAAATTGCTCCCAATCTTATGTGATTAGTAAAAAAATATACAAAATATTTTATTTAGCATGAAATTGATGGAGAATGAGCATGGATCAAGTGGGGGAAAAAGCATCAGATTGGTAGCAGAGATTATTTGGGCATGGAGAATCGTGAGTGATTCTTTGTCACTATCTTTATAATCGTTCCAATTCTTGTACAATACACATGTACTGCTTTGATAATTCAAAAATTGTTAAAGATTTTTAAAATCTGGAGCCAATAGGTCTGGAGGCAAGATCACTGAACTTAGAGAGACTGAGAATCAGAGTCTAACTCCAAGCTCAGCTTCTCACGAAGAGTGGACTTTGAGAATCCCACCTTATCCTCTGGGAACTCAGGTACTAAATGGGGAAAACAGTGCTACTTCATGCAGTTGTCCTGATAGTTAAATAAGATGATATACCATGATAGGTATGTTGAAACTGCCCAATAATTGCTAAATAATTGAAGAACTGAATATGGGACGTGGGGAGCCGAGTGATGAAACGCCCCTGGGAATGAAAAAGCTTACCCAGACACTATAGTGTAGGAAATCCTGAGCTGTGTGGATGAAGAATGTTGCCTGCCACACCAGCAAACAAAGGATGCTGTGGCCCTCAGACCATCGGCCACTCCAACTGCCCTCAACAGTGAGCCCTGAGGGGACTCAGGATGGGAAAGAAGAGGATGCTGGCCCTAGACAGCTAAGTTGCATATCAAAGGAATGATTTCAATGAGCCCAGACTCTTGCATCTTCCCCTACATAGAAAAGCACTAAATTCATTAACTTCACATATCTGGTTTTCTTCAATTAACAGTAGTCTTTTGAAAGTCCGACTACCTGGTCTTTGTTGCAAAAACCCCTATATACCCTGGTTCCTCCCTGACCTCCTTGGAGCAGTCCCTCAGAGCCGTCTGCTAGGCTGCCTCCTTGGTTTGAAGTCCTCAGAAAGTCCACAGAATAAAACATAATTCTCAACTTTTAGGTTGTGCATTGTTTTTCAGTTGACAGTTTCAGTCCTGAATCCACCACTTAGGGCTCTGGGATCTCATACAAGTTACTTCATCGCTCCGGGATTCCGTTTATTACCTGTAAAATGGGGAGGAGTAAAAGTACTACTTCCCAGTATCATTGGGGTCAATGAGATAACGTCAGAGTCAGCAAACTATAGCTTGTGTTGAAAATCTGGCCCACTAATGTGTTTTTGTAAATCAAGTGTTATCGGAACACAGCCCTCCCTGCCCATTTGTTTACTTATTGCCTATGGCTGCTTTTGTGCTACAAGTACAGACTTGAGTCGTTGTGACAGAGACCACGTAGCCCACAAAACCTAAAATACTTACTGTCTAGCCCTTTATAGCAGAATTTTGCTGATTCCTGAGATAGTGTATATAAACTGCCTAGAATGATATCTATCACTCCAAAAATGCTGCTGCTATTATTATTATCAATATCATATTATTATTATTGACTGGTTCCTCTGCTTAGAAGTAGTTCTGAAAAATTATATCATCTTGTTTTCATCGGTATTAAACCAAATGAATCCAGGATGGCTGAGTCATTCTTGCTGGCTCACTCTTTAAAAACTGTCAGAGCAAGAGTTCCCAAGGAATTCCTCTGCATTCCAGCACAATACATATCTTTCATCACCTTGAGGAGAAATATCTTGCCTCCTAGCTTTTTCTTTCACCACTTTTTCCATGCGTGTTCTACTCCCAATCAAGACAAAGAAGTTTTTGAAAAAAAAAAAAAAAAGTTTTTGGTGTGATCTTTCTTGTCCTAAAAATAGTGTATGGTCACTTCACAGTTTCCTCCCCTGAAAGTCATATGATTCCAGGTCTCTGCTATTTGCTCAGGCAGGCTGTGGTCATAGGCATCCTGGGGCTCCAGGAATTCAGCCAGTGTAGACAGGGAGAGAGGCAGGGGTCAAGGAAACTGACCTCACTATAGAACTTGTCCAAACATACAATGTCTAATATAAGGCAACAGTTCCAGGCTAGGTTGAAGAGACATGATGATCTCAGGAGCCCAGTTCAGTGAATATGGTGAAATCAGGGGAGCCCAGGCAGCAGGCAGCACCCGAAGTCAGTACAGGTAGATGGCAATGGCATTGGCTGGGGAGATGTCCATTCGGTTCTCAGGTGCCTGCTAGGGGAAACTAAGGCAAAAGATGCTTTTTCTGGATTGGGCCAATGTGGTGAAAGTAGAAGCTGCCTGTTTTATGAGCCTGTGAATGCTCAGGTTCAGGGTAAGCTGTCCAGATACCAGGTCTTAGCCCAGCTCATTGGCTTAGGATGGGAGCAAAGGTGAGCCCACAGGTGGGGATGTCAGAAATTCCAGAGGAAAGGAGATGCGGAAGCTCCAGCCTACCCATACTAACCTTTTGCCTTGGTCTCTCTGACCTGTAGAACTTCACCCACCCACAAGTCTTGATTGAACTGTCTTCTCATAAATTATGGAGTTCATGATGGACTTTTGATCCTGGTGAAATTCACACGAAGTTCCACCCTCCCCTGGAACACCTGGTAATTCATTAAGCACTTAGGTCGCAGATGGGGCCTGAAATAATATATTTCTAGCAAGTTCCCAGGTAGTGTGAGTGCTGCTGGTCCAAGGACCATACTTTGAGACTGGAACTCTGGGTATAGGAGCAACTTGTGTGTAAAACTGATGTATAGAGCTTAAAGCACGATCTCCAGTTCCATTGAATCTTTACCAGAACCCTGAGTAAGTGTTATCAATCCATTTTACAGATAAATCAAGGGAGGTTCAAAGACATAAAATGGGCTGGCTCAAGATGAAATGCTTGGGAGCAGTAATTCCCAGCTAGGAAAGAAGTGGAGAGGTGAGGGCATGAAGTAGGAGCTGCGAACAGAAATGCCTGCAGAGACCACGCAGATATCCTTAGTGAGCCAAGTGGCGCCGTGGCAGCTGGGAGCATGTATAGTCTGCTTCCAGTTACCATCAGTGTTGCTCGATCTTCCAATCTTTCAAGAGAGGTCAGAAAAATCCCAACTTTTAAGTGTTGTCAATCATTTCTGAATTTCAAAAAATGCTCCGCAAGCCAGGAAATATCCATCTGCCAGCAAAATTTGGCCTGGATGCTGAACGTTTGCACCCTCTACGTAGTAATGTTTTTCAATCCTGTGTGCATACAAATTTCCTAAAGCCCTTTTAAAAACATGGGTTCTGATATAACAGGTCTGGGATGGGCTTGAGATTTTTAATTTCTAACAAGCTCCTGGATGATGCGAAGGCTGCTTCTCCATGGAGTACACACTGAATAGCAAAGAACAGAGCTACTCAATGGATGGTTTGTGGAAAGGCAGCAACAGCCTCACCCGGGAGCTTGTTAGGAATCCATGTTCTCAGCCCATCCCTAGAAATAATGAACCCAGTTTCTGGGTTTGGGGTTTGGGAGTCTGTGTTTTTATTAAAACACATCCTACAGATGATTATTCTGCATATTCAAGTTTGAGAAGCACTGACTAGGTCAGTGGTTGTATTGCTTTGGTGTGCATTGAAATTCTTGAGATTTAAAAATACTGTTGCCTGCAGACTTTGCAAATTGATTTAGAGTGGAACTGGGCACCAGGATTTTTGGAATTCAGTTATGTTAGTCATGTTGGAACTCAGTTGCTTCTGATATGCAGGCAAGGTTGAAGACCACCACCCTAGAAGTTCACATCAGATTCTTCTATGCATTTGGTCCAAATTGGAGCGATAGGGATATATTTTTTGATTTCAGCCAAAGCTTGGGAATGGGAGTTGCATGTAGATGAAGTCCATTGCTCCTGCACAGCAGCCGTGTGCCTAGGAGTAAATGCTGAGAGGCTATACAGGGTAGGAGCCCTGACTCTACCCTGCGTCCCAAGAAGCCAACACCACTGCTTTCCCCGGCACTTCACAATTCTTCCCACAGCCAAGACCTTGCTGAGAAATAAAGCTACCATCACACTTGGCCACTTGGAGGAGGATAGCCAGCCAATGCTTGGAGTGGCCAACGGCCAAACTAACCGATCCATAAATGGCCCATTTGGTCAGGGATAGAACCTGGCTTCGGTGCTTTGCCTGATCATGTAGTTATAATGCAGGCCACTCTGTTTTCTGGTTTTGTAACTTAATTCATGACCAGTTAAGTGTCCAAAATAGCAATATTAATCACAGTGGATAATGACCATATGACTTTTTCTCCTGAGTGTTATTCAAATGCTCTGGTCTGGACTGTCTCTAAAGACCAGTTGAGCATGGGAGAAAATGGGACTAGTCCAGGGCTTCAGAACACAGAGAAAAGAACTGAAATACCAGAAAGAATCCCAGAGGGGGATGGGCCTGTTTCCAGTGGCAGAGAATGGAGCAAAGGAACAGAACAGTAGAATCGTTAGGTCACAAGCATACAAAAAGACGGGATGGGAACTAAAACATAATCAACAATAGAGAGGAAGCAGAACAAAGCAAGTGGGTTCTGGATGCAGAATTTAGAAAGCATCCCAGAGGACCATAGGATGCAGGTGGATGCAGACGTTTATGGGATGCCTGTGGCTGAGCTGACGGACTGGAAAGGAGATGCTGAGGACAACAAGCCTGTTTAGAGAATATCTCTCATTACCTCCTTCGACATTTGTCAGTTGGTCAACAAATATTTATTGAGCCCTTACTATGGGCCAGGCAATGGGTTAAGTTGGATTGAGTTTTCGCAATTTCATTGATGAATAGTTTTAACTTGAATAAGCATGTTCTAAAGATTCATGCATATATTTTGCAAATATTTGTTGAGTACCTTTGTATTCTAGGTACTGTGTTAAACACTAAAGATACAATAGCAAAGAAAACATATGATAAGTTTGCTTCTACTCTCATGGAGATTACAATACCAGTGATAGAGGCGAATCATAAGCAAACAGAGGAACGAAGCAAATAAATATATTTCAGTGTGGTGAAGAAAAACTATAGGGTACCAACAAGAAAACTTTTCTTAAAGAAAAACTTTCTTGGGGCTTCCCTGGTGGTGCAGTGGCTGAGAATCTGCCTGCCAATGCAGCGGACACGGGTTCGAGCCCTGGTCTGGGAGGATCCCACATGCCGTGGAGCAACTGGGCCCGTGAGCCACAACTACTGAGCCTGTGCGTCTGGAGCCTGTGCTCCGCAACAAGGGAGGCCGCGACAGTGAGAGGCCCGCCTGTGCACCGCGATGAAGAGTGGCCCCCGCTTGCCGCAACTGGAGAAAGCCCTTGCACAGCAACGAAGACCCAACACAGCCAAAAATAAATAAATAAATAAATAAATTAAAAAAAAAAGAAAAGAAAAACTTTCTTTTAGAGGTGTGGAAAACTTTCCCACAATAATTGACATTTGAGTTGCTATCTGATGGGAGAATGAGAATTAATTAAGCGAGAGCTGTGGTGAGATGCTGACAAAGGGAACAGAATGTGCAAAGGTCCAGGGACAGGGAGAAGCATGATGCTTTCAAGAAATGGAAAGGGGGCTAGTACGGCTGGAACAAAGTGACTGAGGAGAAGGAACCTGCTCTTGCCAAGGCTAGTGTGCAATGCAGGGGACTTGGAGTTTCATCCAAGAGTAATGAAATACCATTTAAAGGCTTTTACCAAACAGGATTTCCTGAAGAGTGAGGCTCGACAAATTCTGCAGGTTGTCAGACAATGATGATGCCCCACCCACCTCTGATAAAAGGAGTTTTGCCTGAACTCAAATTCTCACCTGATGGGGAGTTCTCAAGATTTCCAGGTAATGGAAGCTGTCATTTCCCAGCTGCTCCCCTATCTGGCAACTGAATTCAGATTTCTTAGCATGTGATCCCCAAATGATTAGAGGGCCCATGTATCCTCTGATCCCCTTACCCAAGAGATACAGCCAGGACCAAGTGACACTGCTGGGCTCCCCCGAGCTCTTGGCTCCACCCTGGCATCGTCAGCTTTGTGTTTTTATAGGATCACCTGGGCTACTGTGTGCAAAAGGGACTGAAGGCTCTAGAGCAAATGCATGTCAGCGTGCTATCTCTGTATATTCGTGTATTACAATAGTTGAAGTAGGTCCGGGATGTTAGTGTGCTCTCTCTTTGTGTATTTGTCTACTAGAATGGTTGAACTGGATTCTCAGAGTGCTCTCTAGATAGATAGATAGATAGATAGATAGATAGATAGATAGATATCAGTATAGATAGATACAGCTCTAGCACTTTCTAGCTAGGAGAACTTGGGCAACCCTCTGTGCCTCAGTTTCCCCATCTGGATAAGCTGGGGATAATAATTGTTCCTAACCCAGAGGGTTATTGTGAGTCAGTATATACAAGCTCTTAAAATATTACCTGGCATGTAGTAAGTGCTACAAGTGCTGACTATTATTTCATGTACATTATCTCATTTAATCATCATAAATTCAAGATGGTAAATACTACCCCCATTTTACAAATGAGCGTACCTAAGTTCAGACAGACGAAAGAACATTCCCAATGTCCACTTCATTAAGCTGCCACAACCCACCAGTGCTGTACTACCCCTCCTTGCTCCTCTAGATTGGACCCTTTGAATCCCACACCACCTTACACAAAAATCAAGCTTGCTGCAGGCATTGAACTTGCCAAATTAGACTTAAGACTCCTTCCTGAGTTAGCCTCTGCACCCTTTTTTCATGTATCTGACATTCATGATGGACCTCTGTAACACCTAGTCACACAGAATTAACCCAAGAAGGAGCTAAGCATGTCTCATTGGTGACCAAATCAAGGTAGGTCGTGTATTCTAAGCCCCGGCATCAGCAGGGAGCATAAAGGACAAAGTCCCTGCCCTCTTGGTGCTTAGCCTCTACTGAGAGAGACAGACAAGTGAATATGTAATAGAGCAGGTACTAACAAGTGCTATAAAGAGAGATAGAGCAGGATAAAAGATAGCACCATAAAATTCTTCAATTTCCCTTAAACTGTTGCTCTCCATCTTAAAGCAATCATTTTTTGTGACCTGCCATCTGACATACATGGTCTCTCCAAGTGGCCAAGACATTTCAGAGCAGACAAGAGAGTAACACTTAAAAGATCAGCTCCACGGAACAGATGGCTTAGTTATTTTATGCCAATTAAATCAACCGTTCAGCTGTCTGATCCATTGCTCACTGATCAAGCTGCCAGGAGCCTCTTGCGCTGGTGCAGATACCCGATTGAATGTAAAAGACATTGATGGAGACAGACATGAGGTCACACAGACGACTGAGCCAATACTGAGACAGAGAAGTTATACAATGGCATCGTGGGGAGGCAAAGGAGCAAGTAGAAACTGTGGGATGAGTGACTGGGGCTAAAAAAGCTTTATGTAAAAAGGATGATGTTGGAGGGAGGTGTGACAATGCTAATTATTCAACGCACTTAGACAAATGTTATTGTGATAGTGTACTTACTCTGTGCCAGGCTCTGTGCTCAGCCCTGGAAATCAGGACAAGGAAATTTAAAGACACATAAGGTGCTGTCGTTGCCTTAAAGGAGCTCACAGTCCAGAGCTAGAGGCAGGTTCAGAAACAAAAAGCTGTTAGGGATTAGCAGATGCAAACTATTATATATAGGATGGATAAACAAAAAAGTCCTACTGTGTAGCACAGAGAGTTATATTCAATATCCTGTGATAAACGATAATGGAAAAGACTATAAAAAAAGAGTGCATATATATGTATAACCGAATCACTTTGTTGTACAGCAGAAATTAACACAACATTGTAAATCAACTATACTTCAATTAAAATTTTTTTTAAAAAATAAGAGAAAAAAAGCAGAAATGAAAAGCTGTGATGTGAAGTCTAGTGATAAATGGACAGCTGTATGGTCCTGGGTGCGACTGAACTCCATGTTTATTTTTTTCAACGCTTGATAAGAAATTGAGCCGTTCAGTTCTGTCATAGATTCTGTATGGCAGCTGTCATAGACAGAGGGTTTAGGTAAGGTATTTATACTACTTAAAAAAAAAAAGCCTAAGTACTGCTTACTGTCCATTTCTAAGTCTGCACTTAAATCAAAATAATATTTAATAAATGCTAAAAAAAAAAAGAAATTGAGCAGTAATGAGATTGGCTTGGCACATCCTAAAACTACCTGGGCTGTGACAGCACACATGATAGAAAACAAGACAGACACTCTGAAGTCACTGTTGCTGGACCATTGTGTGGTTATCCTTATAGGGACCATCCAAAAGCCCCCATGGTCGCACACTTAAGGTGGAGTCGGCCCAGAAGTGAGCAATTCCTCCTGTCATCAGTCAAGCTGGGAAGGGCTGAGCCCTTGAATAGGACAAGAGGATTTGAGAGGCAGGTCTAGACTGAGATGACCAGGGAAATTTTCTGTCTTCTTTCTGTGATTATTAGTAAATTTAGGCCAATCATAGAATTATGAAAGTACCTGAAACTCTTCCAGGGGTGAGCACAAGCTTCCCCTGCCCTCAGGAAGCAGGAAAGGGGCTGAGGCAGAGTTCCTGAGGAGAGATCTGGGCATGGGTGAGAGACGTAAGTCATCCTCTCAGTTATACGTTAGTATCTCCTTTCCATTACCGCAAAGCTCCAGGAAAGCCTCCTCAAAAGCTACAGCTTATCACAGTGTGGGTCTGGTATGGAACTAGCCAAATACATAGATCAATGGAGTAGGATAGAGAGCCCAGAAAAGGCTCGTGAACGTATGTGGGTTTAGTATCCTGTAAAAGCAGCATTTTCAAAGTGGTGGAGAAGCAATTCAACAAATAAGATTTAGCTCTTTGACAGGAAAAAAGGTAGATACCCACCTTTCCCCGTACTTGAAAAGTAAATTCTAGATGAATTAGAAAGCTAAATATATCCAGCAAAGTCACTTCCAGAAATGGAGAAATCAAGACTTTCCCAGACAAACAAAAGCTGAGGGAATTCATCACCACTAGACCTAGCTTGCAAGAAATGCTGGAAGGAAATTCTTCAAGCTGAAACGAAAGGAAGTTAGTTACATGAATTAGCTACATGAAAACATATGAAAATATGTGATGGAAGTGTTAGCTAATGTCATGGTGGTAATCATTTTGTGGTATATAAGTGTATCAAATCAATACGTTGTACCCCTTAAACCTATATGAGGTTATATGTCTCAATAATGCTGGAAAAAATGAACCAAGGGCTTGATATCCAAATATATCAAGATTTCTCCAAAATCAATAAGATATAAATACTAACACAATAGAAAATTGGGCAGACAATATAAACAGGCAATGCACAAAAAGGAGAAAATGCAAACAAAAAGATGTTTAATCTTACTAGTAACCAAGAAAATGTAAAATAAAACAGCAGTGAAATTTCATGGATTTTTTTCCCCAATGGAATAGTAAAGTTTAAGCAATATTAAGCGCCTATGGACAAGCATTTCCATACATTGTTGGTAGAAGATCAATCTGGTAAATCTTTTCTAGAAAGCAATTCAACATATATTAATTTTTTAAAAGAAATGCATCTGACTTTCTGCCAAGAAATCTGGGTAGATATCCTCTGGACATACATGGGCACAGAGGGGTACATATAATTGGAGATGAACAAAATACAGATCTTCCTCAACTTACGAGGGGTTACCTCCTGATAAACCCACAGTAAGTTGAAAAAAACCATAAGTCGAAAGTGCATTTAATAGACCTAACCAACTAAACATCACAGCTTAGCCTAGCCTACCTTAAACATGCTCAGAACACTTACATTAGGCTGCAGTTGGGCAAAGTCATCTAACACAAAGCCTATTTTATCGTAAAGTGTTGAAGATCTCAAGTAATTTATTGACTACTGTACTGAAGGTGAAAAACAGAATGGTTGTCTGGGTACAGAATGATTCTAAGTGTATTGCTTGTTTACCCTCGTGATCACGGAGCTGCCTGGGAGCTGCAGCTGCCACAGCCCAGCATTGGGAGAGAGCATCATACCACACACTACTAGCCCACAATAAAAGCAAAATTCAAAGTACAGTTTCTATTGACTGTGCATTGCTTTTGCACTGTCATAAGGTTGAAAAATTATAAATCAAACCATTGTTAAATCAGGCACTGTCTGTAAACAGCAGTAGCAGAACACTTAAATGATAGAACATTTATGTAGTAGAATGTTATGTAGCTATTAAATAAAAGAAGTAGATTTATATGTGTTTATCTAGAAATATCTTCAACACATTAAGTGGAAAAGTAAGTTGCAGTAATGTATATAGTATGACGCTATTCTTTTAAAAGAAAAAAGTCGCACAAAGGCAAAGGTGAACTGTATTTTAAAAATAATGCACAAACACTCGTTATATAGATACAGATTTAGATGTAGATTACATAGACACAGATGTGGGTATAGCTCTAGATGCAAAACCAGATTGAGATATATACATATGTAGAATAATTGGAAGGCTACACGTCAGCCTGATGTCCAGGGCTACATTGAGGGTGCGAATTTGGGAGTGGGGGTAGAAGGATGAGAAGGGAAATTTTCACTTTGTATTTTGTATATATCTGCCTTAAATACACACACATGCGTGTAGGTAATTATGAAAAGAATGTATCTAGATATTCTGCAACTCGAAAAAAGAGTAGTGGGGGGAGGAAGAAGGGAGAGAGGGAATAAAGGAAGGAAGGGAGATAAAGGAAGATGGAAGGATCAGATATGAAGGAATTTGCATGAAAGTGATGAAGTTTTGATTTTATCCTTGAGTTGGGAAGAAATCATTAGAGGCTTGTAAACAAGTAAGGGGTATTCTGAGATCTGTAAGTCATACACGGGACAAAGTGATTCTCAGAGTACATGGAGGCAAAAAGATCAATTAGAAATCCCTCGGAACCAACCAATAAAAGATGATGAAGGCCTGGACTAGGGCAGTGATCCAAGAAAGCTTCTTGGAAAAGGTGAGATTTCAGATGGGGCAGTTTAACAACTCATTAAGACGGGGCACAGAGTTTTAGAATGTGGAAGCAGACTTCAGCTCAGGGCATTCTGACACAAACGTCTCTTCTTTTAGCCTCTGTGCTATACAATGACTTTGCTATTGTTTTCACCATTTTGCCTATGAGGCCCAGAGAGACTTAGTGAATACTTTACAGTCACACAGCTAGTGTCCTCTGATTTTAAATTCGGTGTTCTTTCAAGATATCGTTAGATTGAGTAAGTTTCCTTCTCATAACATCCCCATGAGCTGTTTACTTTCACTTCCACTTTCATGCGAAGAAATTCAGGCTGCAGTTAAGAAAACGTTGTTCATTGTTAGTACTAAGGGCACTATGGTTAAAAAATATATATTAAGGGCTTCCCTGGTGGTGCAGTGGTTGAGAGTCCGCCTGCCGATGCAGGGGACACGGGTTCCTGCCCGGGTCTGGGAGGATCCCTCATGCCGCAGAGCGGCTGGGCCCGTGAGCCACGGCCGCTGAGCCTGCGCGTCCGGAGCCTGTGCTCCGCAACGGGAGAGGCCACAACAGTGAGAGGCCCAGGTACAGCAAAAAAAAAAAAAAAAAAAAAAAAAAACATATATATATATATATATATATATATATATAAATTTTGGTCAGTTGTATAAATGTATTACTTCTATTTGTAAAGTTTAATTCACTAGAAATAACTTTATTTAACAATAAATATTTCTAAATTTAAAAAATAAAAAAGGAAAAGTTGTTCAATTATTGGCTGGAGGGGCTAGATGCACAGCTAGGTCATTCAATATCGAAGACCATGATCTTCCTCACGTTGCCCATGAATAGACTTTGAAACCTACTATTATAACAGAATCAATATCTGTGGTAACAGCATCCAAGTGCCATTTATTCAGTGAGGAATTGTGGTGGATGTCCTTTCAAGTGCCTGTCCAACCCATGCCTCCCTATCTAAGAACTGTGCTCACCAAAAAGCCCTGGTCCCAGAGTCGTATTTGTGCCATGTGCTTCTACTTCCTTAAACTATAGCTAATCAGGCTTGTCCCAAGTGGTAATATTAATATCCTTTCTCACAGATTTTTGGAACTGGAGCCAGGGGCTATGGGTAATTTACCACGGTTTCTCTACACCAAGGTCATGTAAGCCCAGAATTGGGGATGCCATGTTTGGGCAGCCATTGGTGACCATGTATAAGCAAGAATAAGAAATCAGTTTTTTAAGAAAGGAAAGTGAATCAGACGCACCAAGAAGAGCAGAGATGAGAAGCCACGTGACCCCAACCAGAGAAACAAAGCATGGCTGGCTGCCTCAGTTCTTTGATGCTTTCTAGTTCACTATGAGATTCAGCTGTACATAAGTTCTTTGAGTTCCCTGAAATATCCTATTTCCTTATGTGCCTGGTCTATGCATATTCTTCCATTTTCTTCTTGCCTTTCCCTTCATTCATAGAAGATTTATCTATGTTCATTGGCTCAAAGGAGGGAGGCATCTGAGTGGAAAAATCAAAGTTACCAAATATGTCTTCTTGTCCTGGATTTTCTTTTCAAAATCAATGTCCCAGGTATTCTCAGGCTTTGCAAAGAAGAGCAGATATTTAACCCAAGACATTTCCCTAGTCTGAGGATGTGGGGAGAGAGGGAAAAAATAAGAGTGCAATGTCTACAGCCCCAAAAGAGGGACCCTATTCCTTCCTTCTCAGTCACATCACGAACAAAGCAGCTAGATTCCAAAGGGGAAATCTCTCTGTGGTGGTTAATTTTATGTGTCAATTTGACTGGGCTAAGGGATGCCGAGATAGAGGTAAAACATTATTTCTGGGTGTGTCTGTGAGGGTGTTTCCAGGAGAGCTTAGCATTTGATTGAGTAGAGTGAGAGAAGATCTTCCCTCACCAATGCAGGTGGGCATCATTCAATCCAGTCTGAGTAGGATTGTAGTTAGTAGTTAGGGTCTGAGTAGAACAAAAAGGGGAAGGAAGGGTGAATTTGCTCTGTGCTTGAGCTCCATCTTTTCCTGCCCTCAGACATCAGCGCTCCTGGTTCTTGGGCCTTCGGACCCTGACCAAGACTTTACACCATTGCTCCATTGGTTCTCAGAACTTCAGGTTTGTAGTGGAACTGCGCCGACTTCCCTGGGCCTCCGGCTTGCAGACAGCTGATTGTGTACTTCTCAGCCTCCATAATTGCATAAGTCAATCTCTCATAATAAATCTCATCTATATCTATGTATTGATGTATGTCTATATATCTATATCTATATCTATGTCTAATCGGTTCTGTTTCTCTGGAGAACCCTGACTGACACAGACTCCATGGTGTGAATAGGTGGGTGGGACCAGGGGCAACCTCACTCTGAGCACTCTGAAAACAAAATAGCAGAGAGCCCCTGAATCCCAAGGGCCATGTAGGCAGACATGATGGACATCTCAGCAACACTCTATGAAGGCCAGAAACTGAAAGCCAAACGTCCGTTCCACCGATGCCTTCATGCAGCCTAACATCAAAACCGTACCCTGGGAGAAGGTGCATTACAGGAAGAATAGAATAGGAGTTAGTTTTCTGATGTCATTGGGGGGGATCGGGGACTTGGAGAGACAGATTAATTGTTTTAGAAAGCAAAGAGAGATACTTCCTGCATTTTCAAGTTTTTAGGCTGATATCTGTACCCACTACACTTACTATTCCCTTTACTTAAGGTGGCCCAAGTGGGTCTCTCTTCCTGACAAGTTATCCTTGATCAAGATGGTCCAATGGGAAGTGAATTACCATTGTCAGGCACACCTGTTTTCGACATTCTTTTCTTGTCTCTCTGGTTAAGTCCTAAAACTGCAGGTTCCTTTCCAGTACAGGTTAGTTAACTTCAGTGTGTTTTACATCAACAAAACCAAGTCTAACCCTGATCGATTTTCTCCCAAAGACACGATGAATGTTGCGCAGATTCGGCGGCCAGTGTTCAAAGAATCCCAGTCTTCCCCCTGGTTATTCTCAATGTTGCCCCTGACTGTCCAAAGCCATGCCTGGAGTCCAGGTAAGGATTGTGATGAGAGTTCTGACTTAGCCTGCATATCAGGTGACATGGGCTCTGATTTAACTCTCAGGTTAAGGGTTGTAAAATAATCAGTTGTGTGGTATGACTCTTCCTCCCAATTGACTCTGAGCTGTAACTTCTACCTGTACTCTCACTGCTGAGTCCTCTCATCTTCTGTTGTACCAACATTTTCCCAAACAACATCCTCACACCCTTTAGATAGTCACAACATTGGATTACCCTGCTACTCATCAGGGTATGGGCCACACAGCCAGGTGCATTTCTCTGCCCCTACAACTAACATCCTAGGATGTCTTGCCCCCAAGCCTGCCCCATTTTTAATACCCAGGTTTGGAATGTAGCTTCAAGAGTAGGTCCGGTGAAAAGTGCTATGGTTTGAGATCCTCTTCCTTTAATTCTTTTTGACTGGTCTCGGTTTTAATATGAATTTTGAAAAAGAAAAGAAAATTCCATTCTTTGTTGGATTTAATTTCTGTCAAGCCATGGCAATGGTGGCAGTCAAGGGATGGGGTTCCCTTGGAGTTACCTCCTAGGTTTCCTCCTATATATAGTTGAAGCTTTCTCAGGACCCAATGACAAGGCTCAGAGCACTAGCTCCATCCGGTCCCTTGGACTGACAGCTTGGGAACTCTCAGGACTTTATTTGCAGTGATCAACATCGAAAAGCTCCCTCCAAGCACCATTCTCCCTCAGCAAGTTAAACCAAATGTATTCAGTAGAGGACTTGACAGAATATACTGGCCTGAATAACTGTGAGCAAATGACCTGAGGCTGTTGTACACTCCATCATCTACCCACGCCATACTCTGGGAACTCGATTTTGTGTTCGGGAGATAGTGAGGGCATGACTTTGCATAACAAAGGCAGAGCGGGGTGCAGCATGCTAGGTCTCAGCCGCTAACTTCAGTGAATCATTCATTAGCAAGGTTGGTGCATCTGAGAGGGAGAAACACCAAACCTGATTTGAAGGAGAATTTATCACCCTGCCTGGAAGAGTAAACAAAACATAAGAGCTGTCCATCACAGCGGGGTCTGGCACCACCTGGCAGCCAACATCTGCTCCACTGGGTGACGTTCACCTTAGGCAGGGAAGAGCAAGCAGATGGCTTCTAGAAATACTCTGTGTCTTGCTGATGCCATAGAGCACTTTTCCAAATGGACCAGAAATGCCTAGGCACCTGTAGGTCCCAGAGCAGCAAGGTAGTCTTTAGGAAAATGGGTGTGTTAGTTTGTGTTCCTGATCCACCAAATGTTCCTGTGCTCTTTTTTGATGCCCCTCCTCGTGGGAAGGTTATGTATCCTCATTCCATTGACATCAGCCTTTGTCATATGAGTTACATGAGCCAGTGAAACGTAAGCAGAAGTGTCACTTACAAATGGAAGCTTTAAGCGACAGTGTGTGGTTTACCATGTTTCTTTTCCCTTAGCCATGAATGCTCATGGACCCCAACCCAAGCTGCTCCATTAGCCTGACTGTGGATGAAGATGTAGTGCTGCAGGACTGCAGCTAAGCAATGACGAACATATAATGAGAGCCAGAAATAAACATTTGTTGTTATAGGTCACTGAGATTTGGGATCATTTATATGGTAGCATCCTCTAGCCTAGCCTGACTGAAAACATATCCATCAATTTCCTACACACACACATTCTGGTATGTTTCATTCTGATATGAAATGTACCAAAGTGGGGCTGCTGTTTTGTAAGTTTTGCTGAAACAATTCATCCAGTTTTTATTTACAGGTGTCTCTGTCTAGTCCCTGGTAATTAGTGCACAGGGCTACATAGGGAAAAAATCTGATGGTAGCCATCATGCTGGATCCCCAAGAAATTCTTAACTATAATCACTATGTCTAGATACTGGGTCAAGTTTATCACACCTGACTTATTTTTCTAACAATGGAATCACTTTCACTCTCTCAAAAATAATTTTCTGAAAACGAATCAGGCCACCAATGATCTCAAACATATGTGAGTCTCCATTAGAGGTGATATTCAAAATATCTAATAGTTGGCATGGAGTTACAATAAATTGATATAGTGGTATACTCAGAAGGGTCATCCCTAACTAAATTTTACATTACATATTTACTAGCATTTTTTTCACATAGTGTTATGTTTTAACTTTTTCCATTTAATGTATTAAGCTATCTGGGATTTTTTTTTTGGTGCACAATATTAAATGGGAATTTAAACTTTGTTCCCAAATAGTCAACCATTTGCCTCAGAGTCATTTATTGAATAATCTATCATCCTGTTGCTTATTTAAAATGCTAACATCCTTGTGTAATAAATACATATTTGTACTTAAATCTATTTCTATGCTTTCTTTTCTGTTCCAAAGATCTGCTGGTCTCTATATGAATGATACAGTTTCAGTAGAGTGTGACTTCATCATATGTTTTAATAACTAGAGTGTATCACATTGTATTTCTTTTGGAAATATTCTTGGCTATAATCCTATGTCTTCTTACAAATGAACTATTAAATTATTTTTTCATCCTCTTTGCCTTTAAAAACTATCTTGGTATCTGTACTGGGATATCCCTAAACTTCATATTAATTTTAGAAAATTAGATAGAAATCTTTATGAAATTCCATGTTTCTATCCAAAAACTTGATATGTCTCTTCATTATTTGACTCTGTTTATTTTTCAGTCTTCTTTTATGTCCCCCAGTCAAGTTTATATTATTTCATAAGAATTCTACTCTTACATTTTAAGTTTATTCCCAGACATTTTATTTTTGGGTCATTATGTGAATGGCACCTTTACAATCCATTCAATTTTCTCACTGTTTCTTTCTTCAGGCATATTTGAAAGTTGTTAATTTTTTAATATTTCTCTTGTGTTTGGTCACCTTATTGAGCTTTCATTTTAATCCCAATAGTTTTTAAGTTGATTTTCATGGGTTTTCAAGGTAGACTTTCCTATCACTTAAAAGTAATAACTTTGTCTCTGCTTTTCCAATATGTATACTGATAATTTCTCTTTTCTTATTTTATTATGTTGGCAAGAAGCTCTAGAACAATGTACAGTACGTTTTTCTATAACTGAATTATTTTGTTTTAAACATATTGTAAAAGTTTCAAAGATGCATTTTAAATGTAGACTCCATTGCAAAAAAGGTAATCGTGGAGCTAGAGAGTTTTAGATTTACAACATTTTTTGTCCTGCAGGGATTTGAAGAATAATACTTTGAGTGTATTTTTGTTATTGTAAGCTAAAAATGCCAAATCAAAATTGACAAAAACGGACCTAAACATTGCCTTATTTTTTCTTCATTCTACATACTCAGCTATTTCTTGGCCTCCTCTATCATCCATGACCTTGACTTTGAAGTTTTGATTGATATTCAACAACAAAATAAAATAATGCAACATAAAAGCACAGCTAACCTCTAAAACAAAGCAAGTGTGTGTCTCTTGTCTACACAACAGCTTTTTTCTCTATGCATATATAGAAATGGAGATTTTGTTGTAACTTTAGTGGACCACATGGTATAAACTGTGTTCCCTAATTAATTAGTCGTGTTTATCTAATTCTTGTTTTGAAAACTTATTCTGTTGTGGAAATGCTTATAATAGTGATAATGGCTGCCATTCTTGTCTTGACCCTGACTGCAGTGGGATAGCCTCTACTGTCTTACTTTGCACTGTTAAGTACAATGTGGGTAATATCCGGTTTAATATGGTCAATGATTAACAGCTTCAGGTATAGGCTCGCCTTTCTACTCTCTAAAAATGACAAAGACACTAAAGATGAATATTTACAGCAAAAATAAATAAAACATACAAAAATCTTCAATGCCTAAATCTGGGGAGAATTTAATTCAATTATAGGGTAAATGGATCTAAACTTATAAAAATTAAGACCTGCTTGGGTTTCTGTTTCTGTTGATTCATGAAAGCAAGAGCACCAGAAAAAGGTAAAACAAATTTTCACCAGTCCAGTACTTCCCCTGGCTCAGGGATGTGGGGACTATAACCATCAGAGAACTGGTCAACCCTACTTCAAGGACGGCCCAACATATTCCTACATTCAGACAGAGGGGCAAGTCTGAGAGGACAGTGGAAGTGGATTGAACTTGTGGAGGTGTTGTACCACATGGTACCAGTCTGGTAGCCACACGTGACAGCAATTGCTGCTTTACAGGTAGAATTTCAGTTCAGAGATGTGTGAAAGCTGGCCGTGGGTTTAGGAGGAAGATGTCAGTTCAGAGGATAGGGGTTCACGAGGAAAGGAGCTGAATACAAACAGGATTTGACTGGAGCGCTACACCCTGCCTTTGGTTGGCAGTTTGGGAAGATCTCATCAGCTCCAACCCATCTTTCTCTCCCTCTTGGGCTTCTTCAGTGGCTCCCCAAGGGTCTCCCTGCTCCTTCCCTTGTTGCCTCCCATAGTCTATCTTGCAAACAGAAGCCACTGAGATTCCTTTAAAATGTAAGTCAGATCATGTCACTCCTGCTCAAAATGCTACGGATGGTTCTCATGTCACTTGGATATAAAATTCAAACTCCTAACCATTGTCTCAAAGCCGTAGTGGTCGAACCCCTACCCACCTATGTGTCTGAGTTCCTATCCTAACCACTCTCCTCTCTCTCACTCTGCTTCAGCCAAACACACCTCTTGCTCTTCTTCAAACACTCCAGACAAGCCCATTTCTATCTCAAGTCATTTGTACTTACGGTTCCTTCTTCCCTAGGATATATCTGCCAGGGTTGTTTCCTCAATTTTGTTGGGTTTCTGCGCAAATGCCAACTTATTAGGGAAGAGCTGTTTGCCCCTCTTCCTTGAGGCTGCTTTGTTTCCCTTCCATAGCACTTATCACACATATTTGTTAATGATTTTCCTCCCCCCAACTAGGATATAGTTCCCACATGAGTAGGAATTTGGTCTCTTTTGTCTGTTGATATAACTGCAGTGTCTAGAACAGTACTTGGCACAGAGTCGGTGCTCAATAAATATTCGTTGGATGGATGAAGAATGCATGGGTGGTTGGATGAATGGATGGAGGGGATTCAGATACCATAAGGGTAAACAGAGAAAAAAAAGTTTTTAATGTGGGATTTTTATGAACTCCTGAGCCTGGAAAGATTTCTTCTTTTTCAAGAATGAGGAAAGGGAAAGGCAATATTCAAAAAACCTGCCAGCCTAATAATCTGCCTTTGTAGGTAATCATTTTCATACACTCTTTATGCTTATAGAATTTTCTTTATCCTGAAAGATAGCCCAGAGTTCATTTCTTTCTGTTAAATTTTCCCACAACTAGCTGGAACCTGTACATCAGTAGGTTTGGTTCATTCTCTGTTCAGGAGTGCTGTATTCAGTTTTGTCTTTATTATATAAAATTCATTCTCTCTCTTTCTCCCAACAACTAATTCTTTGTATCATGAATCTCCAGCCTCTAGCCTCTAGACATAAGTTGTAACATTCTTCTCTTTGTTTTCATTGCCTTTTCTTGTATTCTGCATTCTAGAGCTTCCCAAGTTTATGAGTCATATATCACCGACTTAGTTTTCTAATGTCATTTAACATTCTGCACTGCCATTATTGGTTTTCTTGTATTTTCCCTTTATCCCAGGCTACAATTTCATCACAGACTGCTGTGATATCATCCTGTCTTTCTACTTTCACTTCATAGAGAGTGGAAGGTACGTGTTACCTAAAATGTACTTCTATTTTTTTCTAAAGATATCTTCTTTTGAATCCTATATTTTCTTTCCTTTTTTATGTTGAAATATCTTTCCGTGGGTCTCAAGTTGTTTCTTTTTCTTATTTTTTAGGCTTGATGGAAGATATTTCGATCCTTGCCTCATATTTATGAAAGATAGTGTGAGCCATCTCCTTAAGTTCTCTCCTGTCCATCTGGACGCTTCAATAGCATCATGATTTTTTTCATTATCAGTTACAGGATCTAACAGACTGTACAGATTGGATAAGAATCAAGGTGCTATAGAAGGTCTCTGCCTTACTTTTTCTTTGTATTTGGAAAAGCTACTGAGCTGGGCACCAGTTATGTTCATTTTATAGTCTATGAATCTTAATCTCTGTTTCAAGTAGACACAGTGGTTCTACTGACCTTCCTACTGATGCTGCCAACTGGATCAGGGGAAATCATACTATGTCATGGACGAGTCTTCTTGTTTTCCAGCTTCCGTTAGCTGTTACCACCTTTGACCATGGAAGCAGCAGCTTCTTGACTGATAAATGAAATTCATATGTAGTTTTTCCCCTACATACCATGATTTATCCTTCCCTCTAGACAGTTCCTCTTCACATTTGAAAAGCAGTGCAGTGTTCTTCTTAACTCTGCACATCTCTTATTGTGACCTTTGCTGCCTTCTTGTAATAGTCAAGCTTCCCTAGAGAAACAGAACCTATAGAATACATATAGGTATAAAAGAGATTTATTGTGGGAATTGGCTCACATAATTATGAAGGCTGAGAAGCTCCATGATATACTGTCTGCAAGCTGGAGAACCAGAAAAGCTGGTGGTGTAATTGAGTCAGAGCCCTAAGTCCTGAAAAGGGGGAGCTGCTAGGGTAAGTCCCAAAGCCTGAAAGCCTGAGAACAGCGGGGATGGCCAAGGGCAGGAGAAGATGGATGTCCCAGCTCAAGAAGAGAGAGAAAGAATTCACTCTTCCTGTGCCTTTTTGCTCTATGTGGGACCTCAGCAGATTGCATGATGCTCACCCACATTGGTGAGAACAGATCTTCTTTACTCAGTCTACTGTTTCAAATGCTAATCTCTTCTAGAGACTCTCACAGACTCTCACATCCAGAAATAATATTTTACCAGCAATCCCAAGCATCCCATTGTCCAGTCAAGTTGACACATAAAATTAGCCATCACACTGCCTTTAATCTAGTCCTAGCTTCTCTAATTCTAGGAGAAATTTCTTGATGTTTGTAGCATGTATACGCCATCTTCTCTAATTTCCCTTATACATCTCTTTGTGTACTCCTTGGGTCATTTTTGGCAAGACCTTAGAAATTGAGAGAAGAGGGAGAAGAGTTGGACCACTGTTTTTGGATCTCCATAATTCCATGCCTGTGACCTAGTAGAAAATTAATAAATATTTGCTGGATGCATAGACAGATGAATGTAGAAGACCCAAGAGATTGGATGATCTCCCCCAATCCTCACAGATCATATGTGATCTGTGATTCTGATCCTTTTAATAAGGTTCTTGTTCAGATCTATTCATGCTTCAAAGCCCGGATTAAATACTTTTTTTTTCCTGTAAAGATTTTTCTGTTCCCCTAAGTCTGAAGTAGTTTTTCCCAGACTGCGCTCCGAGAGTGCTTTTCTCTGTATCTCTCTTACTACTTTGATCTTTATGTTATAGTTATTTATGGACCTTTCTTATTTTACCTATACCTATACAAAATAAAAATACTTCCTCTTTAGATGGGGCAGATTTTGATAGCCTCTAGCATCTTTACAGGGCTTAAGATTGAAAAAGGAAAGCAAGTTTGAATTAAGTCAGCCCATAAGATTGCTTCCCAGCATTCCCAAACATGTCCTGGGAATCCCAGCCATCCCATGAGCAAGAGGACACATCTGAACTGTTGGCCTTTTAAAGCAAGTGTTGGCAAGCTTTTTCTATAATAAGAGCGAGAGTAAATATTTTAGGTTTGTAGGCCTTAAAGTATCTGTCACAACCACTCAAGTCTTTTGTTGTAGCATGAAAGCAGCTGTCCACAAAATTTAAATGAATGGGTGTGGCCACATTCCAATAAAACTTTGTTGACAAAAGCAGGCAGTGGCCCTTGGGCCATTGTTTGCCAACCCCTCTTCTAGATTATGGACTTCTTCACCAGGAAAATGGAAAACAGGCAGGATTTTCTGTTCTGCTGTGGATCTACACTTGACAGGCCAGCTGACCACTGTGGAAGGAGGAGAGGTCTCCCCAACAACCAACCAGCACCACATTTGCCCTTGTGTAGCTGTCTTCATCAACCACCAGTAGAGCGGGGTTACTGAAAGTTTAGAGGTAGCATACAGAAGAAAGTCTGCACATCCAATCAGATATTATCAAATGTTGTGGGAGAAGTGACCTATTTCTCAAAAAGTCAGTATGGAAACATCTCATAAAACAATCTTTAGAAAATCCAATAGCAAGCCCCACTCTATGGCATATTTTAAAGATGTCCCATCTGTGATTTTTCCCTGGCTAACACAGGTTCCAGCTAAGGCAGCTGTTTGCAGAATCTTATGGCAGCTAACTCTGCAAACTGACCTACTTCTTCCAAACTCAGCTTTGCAAATTGCATGGTTTGAAAAGGCCCTGTGTGTGACAGGTTTCTTTTTCAGAGACTGCAACCTGGCTGCTATTTCATTATTGCCAACTTTGAGATTTGCCTTGATGGTTTCCCAGGTTTTATAGGAATGCTTAAGGAAAAAACAGGCAATCAATAAAACATTGTCATGTGCTGAACATGAGGACGGTTTTTCTGGGTTCCCATCACATCCTCCCAGACTATGTCTATCTTAGGGCCAGATTTATAACTTGTTCATTCATCTGAGTGTCAACCACAAATCCTAGTACAGTGACTTTAATACAGTATCTGCCCAATAAATATCAGTGCAGTGATGTGTGCATATACAAGTGGGGATGAGAAGGAATGAGGAAGAGGACAGAGACAGAAAGTGTGGGCCGGAGGGAAGAATACTTTCCTTTGCTTGTTCTTCAGGTAGATCAGCTCCATTCATTCATTCACTCATTCATTCATCAATAAATATCTATTGAGTACCTTCCTTGTGTCAGGTATTCATATAGTCATTGGACATGCCCCACCACTAATAGGTGCACAAAATCTGCTGGGTCAACATTGGAAATGATTTCATAGAAGCCTTATGTGGGGTTTGATTCTCAAACTAAAGGTGTAAATTTGAATTCTGAGTATGACTCTTACTAGTATCCGTAACTCTGTCATTAATAAAAATCACAGATATTTTCGTACCATTTTACCGCTGTTGCAGATATATAGAAATATTATTGATGCTCTTCCTCACTTTAAAATGAGTTATTAGACCCACAGCTGGATCTTTTTTATTTAATATGTTAATTAAAAGCACATATATTCCCATATTACAGATTTGGGGTTCTTTCTGTAATTGATAACTGTATTTCAACATAATTAGTTTCCCTTATGTATTTTATTTTAAGTACTTAAAAACATTATTTTGAGAAGGAGTCTACAGGTTTCACCAAACTCCTAAAGGGGCCGATGGCACAGAAAATGATTAGGAGTCCCTCTCTTAGAATCATTTAACATTTCTGCTTTAAGAATCTGAAAGCAAAGAATGTGAAAGGACCCCTTAATCTTCATTAGATCGGCACAGAATAGAGAGCAGTTAAAATAGTTATTCCTATTAGTTTCTTTTCCAGTTTTACTAAGGTATAACTGACAGATAAAAGTTGTTTATATTTGAGATGTACAAGTTGATGTTTTAATGTACATATACATTGTGAATAACCACCACAATCACGCTAATTAACACATCCATCACCTCACATAGTTACCATTTTCTTTTTCTTTTTTGTGGTAAGAACACTTAGGATCGGGAATCCCCTGGTGGTCCAGTGGTTGAGACTTTGCACTTCCACTGCAGGGGGCACAGGTTCCATCCCTGGTTGGGGAACTAAGATCCCCGTAAGCGGCATGGCTCAGCCCCCCAAAAAACAAAAACAAAACAAAACAAAATACTTAATATCTACGCCCTTAGCAAATTTCAAGTATCAAATATAGTATTTTTTTTTTTCCTTTTTTTTTTTTTTTTTTTGCGGTACGTGGGCCTCTCACTGCTGTGGCCTCTCCCGTTGCGGAGCACAGGCTCCGGACGGGCAGGCTCAGCGGCCATGGCTCACGGGTCCAGCCGCTCCGCGGCATGTGGGATCTTCCCGGACCGGGGCACGAACCCGTGTCCCCTGCATCGGCAGGCGGGCTCTCAACCGCTGCGCCACCAGGGAAGCCCAAATATAGTATTTTTTAAAACTTATTTTAATTGAAGTATAGTTGATTTACAATGTCATGTTAGTTTCAGGTGTACAGCACAGTGATTCAGTTATACATATATATATTCTTTTTCAGATTCTTTCCCCCTATAGGTTCTAATACAGTATTATTAACTGCAGTCATAGTGCTGTACATGAAATGGGGAGATGCTGGTCAAGGGCAAAAAGTTCCAGTTATGCAAGATGAATAAGTTCTGGGGATCTATTAATCTAATAAGATTTGAATGCTTCTGAGTTTTTTGAAATCTTTGGTGGTGATCAGTAGGAACCAGAATGAAGAAACCACCAACAGCCTGCGGTTGAATTCTGAATTCAATTCTGAATTGAAAAAGGCAGGAGGTATTTTTGTTGTTTATTTTTGCTTATTTGTAGCACATCTATATATTTTTATATTTTCAAAGCATTTTATTGATCATTTCTATGTTTTTGGACTGGAGGGCAGAGATCTCTGATGTACTCCCCTTACCATGTTACTTAGAAGTCTTCAGTCCATTTTGATATGTTGCCATTATGGGGTTTCTAAGAGGTAAATTTAATGGCTCCCCAGTTCCTGCAGAATGAAGTACTAATTCCTCAGCATGGCAAAAAAACTTGGCTTCAACCAATCTTTCCACTTTGATGACTGACCATTCCCTTACCTAACTGCATGTTTCAGTCATATTACATTACTTTCTCTCTTCTCATAATGTCTGATGAGTTAATATCATGAGTTAATACTCAAGGCCCAGAAAAAAATCATCTCCTCTCTCTAGCTTTCCATGAGGCCGATTAATTATTCTTCATCTGTGTTTCCAAGCACTATAAGTAGTGGTCTATTAAAGCATTTAATCACACTATACCCTAAGTATATAAAGACACTATATACTGTCTTTCTTTGCTACCTGACTTTAAGTCCATCTAAAATTTGATGATCTATTCTTCATCTTTGGAATCTCATGACTTAGTATACAGTGGGTGTTCAAATATATGTAATTTGTTGAATTATAACTTATATCAATTCTTCACTCTCTCTGAAAGCATGTTTCTGGTGTATATTCCATCTCATTCCCTTGGGGCAGTCGATCAAAACCTGTAGAGCAACAGAGAACTTGAATATAGAGTGAATTAACTTTGGTCTAACTCACACAATCAAATATTCTCAGGTTAGGAAGACATACTAAGAGCTATGCAGTCCAATAACCCAACCATCATACTGATATTCTCTACAACTTCTTAACCTAGCAATCACCTAGAATTTGACATCTTCTGTTTGGCCTGTCTTCACCCCATGCACACGTGGTAACAGCTGGCTCCCTTTCCTAGCGCTGTATCTCCACTCTCTCTCTGAGGCCTCCGAGCTCTGCAAAGTTCAAGAGTAGTGAAAAGGGATTTAGACTCCAATGTTTCTCAGACGTCTTCCAGCCTCCAGCCATTCCCCTTCTAAACCAGTAAATAATGGTTGAGTTCTGGCAAGGTCCCTTCTATTCATTTTCTACTGTAATTTTAAGAAAGAGAGTTTGACTAGCTCTTACTGTGTCCTTTTGCATTGATTCCTTTTGTACTCTAGGAGATACCCTCCTGGCAGGACTTCACATGCTGGGAATAATATTATTCTTTCCTACAAAGGAAAATGATGTTTGCCTCAAATTCATCTCTCTCCAACATGTCTGCTTTGGAAACCAAAAGAAGTGAGGATGTAATGCCCAGCACAAAAACAGACATCTGACACTCATGGTCACACACCATCAATTCAGCCAAATAACTTCATTCTCCAAATGCATAACACCTCTTACATTTGGACAGCTGTCACCAAACAGACATGGACTCAGAGACCTTCCCAGACAAATCCTTTAGCAGAGCCATGTGGGGGAAGAGGTGAGCCTGTTTGGAGAACTGAGGTTTTCATCTCGGGGGATTTCACTTCAACTTTCAGAGGACACTGTCTACATGTGCTGCTCTATGTCTTTTATTTGTTTATGTGGTTCCTGGGCATACAGAAGACAGGAAAGAATTGTGCTGGAAAGGACGGAGCTGTGATGCAGTGGAAAAAAGAGCTATGTGTCAGAAATAAAATGGGAAGTGTAAACAGACCTGAAATAAACAGTTTAGTATAAGTCTATTCTTGTATCATCCCACAGACATGTAAAATGCAATCTCCAAATTGAAAGGGATGCACACACTGGGTTCTCACCCTCCAAGTTCCCATACAAAAAATCCAAAGCAAAATCTTTGAGAAAATATAAAATTAAGTCTCTAATCTAGACTGCAGCTATAAAGTTATAAGTAAAAGCCAGAGACAGAGTCTAAAGAAATGGTGTTCCTCCGGCTACATTCAATTTTCCATGGCCCTTAATGTCATTGAATACCTGCTCTGCGCTAAGAAGCTGTGGAGATTGGCACAAGTTATACCATCTCTGCCTCTCAGTTTCCTTATTTGTTAAATGGGGGATAATAAAACCTATGTGATAAACTTTAGATGAACCAATATTTCCAAATATAAGTCCAAAGGATTGGACTATTCAAGCCCATCCCAAGAGAGACTGGGGAATTACAAAATCTACTTTTTATCACTTATTCCATTGTTCCATTGCTCCATTGCAAGAATTTAGTAATACAGCATATGTGAAGATTCCCCTGGGATGAGAGCAAAGATAAGAAAACTAAAAATAAAAATGAAGCGTCAAGTAATAAGAAGAAGCCACCTCCCCAGAAACCGTGTGCAGTCTTGTTGTCCATTGCCTAATTGTTTGCCAAAGCCAGAGACCACTCAAGGGGAAAAGTGGTCGTGTGTGGCAGTGAGGAGAACGGACTGTTGTCGAGGACTGGCCTCTCCAGCAAGCAGAAGCCTCATTCCCAGCCATCTGAAAAGGAAAACCGTACCACAGGAAACCCCAGAGAAACTATTGGTCTCCTCTGTGCCACTGACTTCTGTTTCCTCTTTCTTTGGACTGCCTATGGAGTCACTATTCCAATTCTGCTAACTTAAATCTATCCTGCCATTTGTGAAGGACAAAGTCCGGCATGGGGAAGTCAGCTTTCTCACTGAATTCTCTCCCAGCGTGGGGATTAGGAATTATTACACCCGATTCGCAGATGAAGAAACTGAGACTCAAGGAGAAATTACTGATCAATGTCACATAGTTAATAAAAGGAGGAGCTGAGTGTCTTTGTGGTAGCCAAGTAAAGGCTTTGGGTCATTTTCTCATCCCCATTTAAATAGTCATTGTGGTTATTTATTATATCTGCTCATAAGGTGAACCTGAGCCTGACATTCTTCAAGCTCATTTCTCTTCATGAAAAGTAGCATCAGGGGTTCAGCAGCACAGTTATGAATCTCCATTTACAGACGGAAATCAATGAATCTTAGATATTCAAGGTCATTGAAGATTCAAGAGAGAACAGGAATGGAAATATCTAGCCAAAACTCCAAACTGAAATGTACTCCTTTTGATAAATCTCAAATTACTAGCTATAAGATGCTGGGTAAGTTACTTAACCTCTCTGAGCCCTTACTCTTAATCTGCACAATGGGAATAATAATGCTAATCCTACACACTGTTATGATGAGAATAATAAGTAGTGATTATTATTGAGGATTACCTTGGGCTAGACGTTATTTAAGTGCTTCTTATATTTTCCACCTATAGCTAAATGCAAGATTCTATCTCCATGATGAAGGAGTAAGTTTCAATAGACTGATGCTCCTACAGAAAACAGCTATAAACTTGGGACAAAGTACCCCCTAAGACAACCACCTGAAGGGTCTAGAGTGTGAACAAAGGCAAAAGATTTTGGAGGAGAGTCAAAACCTGGAAGATGAAATCATGATAAAGTGAGTTTCCCACTGGGGATAGGGGCTTTGACCTGATGGCAGACTCCAGTCATAATTTAGGGAATCTAAAACCATAGAAAACCCAATTTTCTGACCTAAGGAACAAAGGGATGGAACCTGGAGCAACTATGGCTGCTGAAGACTGAGGAGGCAATCTCAAAATAAGGAGAGAATCAGAGAAGAATAACACTAAATTCTGCATACAGAATCTGCCCCAAGTCTCAGGCCTGAACCACATATGCATGGGCTATAAATAGCCCAGCTAAATATAAAATATTAAAACTGAGATTTGAGTTGCCACCCACCTAACCAAATTAATGCAGGTTATACACATTGATACTCTTTGGAGAAATATAACTGAATTCGCAGCATTCACAATGTCCAGAACACAACTCCAAACCAGTCAACATATACACAATAAAGAAAATGTGACCCATTCTCAAAAAAAAAAAAAAAAAAAAAAAAAAGACAGTCAACGGAGGCCAACACTGAGATGTCTCAAGTATTAAAATTACCAGGGCTTCCCTGGTGGCACAGTGGTTAAGAATCCACCTGCCAATGCAGGGGACACAGGTTTGAGCCCTGGTCCGGGAAGATCCCACATGCTGCAGAGCAACTAAGCCTGTGCACCACAACTACTGATCCTGCGCTCTAGAACCCGTGAGCCACAACTACTGAGCCCACGTGCCACAACTACTGAAGCCCACATGCCTAGAGCCCATGCTCCACAGCAAGAGAAGCCACCACAATGAGAAGCCCGTGCACCACAACGAAGAGTAAGCCCTGCTCGCCGCAACTAGAGAAAGCCCGCACGCAGCAACAAAGACCCAACACAGCCAAAAATAATGAATAAATAAATTTAAAAAATAAAAAATAAAATGATCAGACAAGGACTTTAAAATGGTATAAATATGCTCCACAGGTAAAGGAAAATATTCTCATAATGAATGAAAAGATAGGATAACTCAGAGAAATTGAAAATATGAAAAAGGATCAGCTGGAAATTTTAGAACTAAAAACATGGTATCTGAAATTAGAATTTATTGGATGGGGTTAATAACAGAATGGAGATGACATAGAAAAGAGTCAGTAAAAGTAAACTTGAAGATAGATAAATAAAGATTACCTAAAATGAAGAAAAGACAGAAAAAATACTGGAAAAAATGTACAGGGACTTTTGGGAGTGTGGGAATCAAAAGATCTAATATATGGATTTTTAGAGTTGCTGAAACAAAGAGTAGAAAAAATAATTTGAAGAAATAGTGGCTAAAAACTTCCAAAATTTGGTGAAACACATAAATTTACAGAATCAAGGAGGTCAGCAAACAAAACATATATGAAGAAAACCATGCCTGGGCCTATCATAATCAGACTGCTGAAAATCTATAACTAAATTCTGGGAGCAATGTCTGTCTAGAGCTCATCTCTGTGTAGGAGTGTTAGCCTTTCAAGACCCTACTGTCTGTTTCATCAGAGAAATAGCTTGTCTCAAATATTTTTACTTCTCATTACTCTACACAGCCACCTTAGATGCAATGATTTTTACCATTTTACAGATGGAGGAACTGAGATATACATAAATGACACTGATTGCCTGGTATCATATATAAAATAGGTGGTGGGAGCAAGGCTTGCGCCTGGCTCTAACTTCAAAATCCATACAATTAACCATACTGACTGGCTCCAGCATGAGAGAAGTTAATAGCTGTGAAAGTATCACGACAGTGTCTTGTGCTCAAAAATTACTAATTACAATCCCCCCTTTATTCCTTGTTTCTTGGTGGCCTTTGTTGTTAACACCCTCAATCAATCAATAGCTATTTATTCATAATCTAATATTTATTTATTCATAATCTAACTCTTCATAAGTACCATATTAGTTTCCTATGGATGCTGTAACAAACTGGGTGGCCTAACACAACAGAAATGTATTATCTCACAGTTCTGGAGGCCAGAAGTCTGAAATCAAGGTGTTGGTTGGGCCCCACTCTGATTTTTCTTTGCTCTTTCCAGTTTCTAGCAGCTCCAGGTGTTCTTTAGATTGTGAATATATAACTGCAGCCTCTGCTTTTATTTTCACATGGCTTTCTCCTTGGTGTCTGTGTCTTTAATAGAGACACTTGTCTTTCTATTTAGGTCCCATATGGGTAATCCAGAATGATCTCATCTCAAGATCTTTATCTTAATTACATCTGCAAAGAACTTTTTTCCAAATAAAGTAACATTCTCAGGATCTGGAAGTTAGGATTTGGACATATCTTTTGAGGGGAAAGCCATTATTTAACCTGCCACAAATACCAAACCCAGTTTTGTTGTACCATAAGGTTAAAATTAGAAAGGCATGTAAATCATTGCCACTTCTTAAAAATGCTCACAATAGAATGTGGAAATAAGACATTCATAAAAAATAATCATATAATTTTTTTTTAATATAAAAACTTAAAAAAAACTTCTAAAGTAATTCTAGGCCCACTGCTAGGTACACATGGGTTTCCATCTACAGGGCCATGTTGGGTAGATATTATCTCCACTTCATAAATGAGATACTTAAGAGCCAAGAAGATGATGTGCATATCCCAGGTCATTCCCTCAGTATCATGTAGTGGTTACAGGCACTTTGGGTCTCATCTTCCTGTAAGAAGAAGATAATACCACCTCCCTCGGAGGAAATTACATCAGTGCATGGAAATCTATTAGCGCAATATCTAGTACACAGTAAGTTCTCAAAGAAGAAAGCTTAAAAAAAGTTTTAAAGGAAGCTAATCTTGGTAAATGGTCAGTATGGGATTCAGACGATGATGTGCCTGGCCCCAAACCCATGTTCTTTTTATTTTACCACAAAATATCAAACAGAAAAGCTAGGACACTTACATTACCTATTCTCTCTGCACAGAATGCTTCCCCCAAATCCTTAATCCTTCTATGGCTGGAGGGGGGGCACATGCTGCTACTTTATTCTCCTTCTTCTTCATCTTCTTTTAATAAAATCTTTACTGAGCCGTAACTCATATGCCATAGAACATCACTATTTAAAGTACAGAATACAATTCAGCGGTTTTTTAGTATCTTCACAAAGCTGTGCAATTATCACCACAATCAATTTTAGAACGTTTTTCTCTCTCCTCCAAAAACCCATAGTCACTCCCCTTCTCCTCACTTCCTGCTGTCCCTAGACAAACATTAGTCTACCTGCTGGCTCAGTCGCTTTGCTCCTTCTGAACATTTCATATAAATGGAATCAGACAATGGAAGCTTTTGTGAGTGGCCTCTTTCACTTAGCATAATGTTTTCAAGGTTCATCCATGTTGTAGCATGTATCAGTACTTCATTACTTTTTATTGCCAAGTAATATCCCATTGTATAGGTATACCACATTTTATTTATCCATTCATCATTCGATGGACATCTGGGTTGTTTCCACTTTTTGACTACTACAGTCATGCTGCTAGGAACATTCACATACAAGTGTTCGTGTGGGCACGTGTTTTCATTTCTCCTGAGTATATACATAGGAGTGGATCTGCTGGGTCATATGCTAACTCTATGTTTAATTTTGCGGGGGGCGGGGGGGGAACTGCCAGACCCTTTCCAAAGTAGCCACATCCTTTTACATTCTCACCAGCAGCATATGAGGGCTCCAATTTCTCCATGTCCTTGCTTACACTTCTCATCTGTGTTTTTTATTATAGCTCCCTTAATAGGTGTAAAGTCGTATCTTATTACAGTTTCAAATTGTACTTGACTGATGGCTAATGATGTTGAACAACTTTTCATGTGTTTATTGGTCACTTGTACATTTTCTTTGGAGAACTATCTATTCAGATCATTGGCCCTTTACTTAAAAAATAAAAATTAGGTTGCCTTTGTCACTGCATCACTTCCATGGCAGCACAAAAGCTTTTCATTTTGATCAAGTCCAATTAGTCTATTTTTTCTATCATTCCCTGTGCTGACTTCTTGATACTCAGGTCACCCTGTATTGTTTTCCTCGTGGCTTTTATGCTTACTGATATTTATTTATTCATAGGTATCCCTGGTTCTTTTTTGTCTCCCACTAGACGATTAGCACTCTGAAGGCAGAAGCTTATCTATTGTGCTCACTGCTCCATCCTCTGTGCCTACAATAGTCCTTTCCCAAAGTAGACACTTGATAAATATTCTATATAAATAAACATAAGATTCCTTGTACTGTCCCAGCAAAAAGTAGACTGTGAGGGACAACACGTTAGCCATGAGAAAAGTGTATGATTAAGTGATGAGTTTATCTATTCCCTCCCCCCAAATCGGTTTTAGGAGCAACCCCTGCAGCCTCTGTCCATTTTCACCTAGAACCAAGGCACTGCCGATTGTGGGGAAGCAAAGGCCCTTGCTCAGAGGTTGCCTGGGATGGGCATGGGCAGCTTGTATGGAAATGAGACTGAGCTATGTTAGGCAACATCTGCTCATTGAAACCAGCCAATGACAGCTCACACAGCCACCAGCCTCACACAGCTTTATTCCGAGGACTGACAGCCATTGCACGTCCCTGAAAGGCTCCCACTTGGATGCGGTTGGTAGCAAACCCAATAGTTGCTCAACTCCACAAGCTAATGGATCATTGGCCGTTAGCATTGCTTACCTCCTACACCACATTCCAGGCTCAATCTCCTCTCTGCAAATTGCCATCATCCGCAAGGTTTGTTTTCAGATGGTTTTCTTTCCTGGTTAACTGTGTAAAAAGAATATAGTTGGTCCATTTCACTCAAAAAATAAGGCTCTTCAATGGCCCATTTTATCTTCTATGCATCTCAGGTCTATAGCCTCCTCTTATTGTAACAATTTAAAGGAGACTCCTGGAAGGATTTTATGCCAGAGAATAATATTAAGGATGTAATGTTAATGGGAAGAGTGATGTTACCAAAATGTCAGTCCCTGACTCATCCAGGTGTGGTCAGTGAGGCCCTTCACTCCTAAACTCAGTTCAGTCCAGTCCTTTAACCAAAACGCACCAGGGAGTTTTCTCGTGGTCCACTAGGAACCTCAGCCTTTCAGTTGGTTGGGGAGGAAGACCTGGCTAGACTGCAACTGGTGGATTTGGAAGAAATCACCCAATTTATCTAGGTTGGCCTAGTCTATGATTAGGTTTGTTTTTTTCTTCTGCCTCATATTCCATTTCCAAGTCAGAGCTAGAGCCTTCAGTCTGGTTGCCACCATCAATACCTGAGTCCTATTCATTTTTGGTCAGTAGTTCTCATCATTGCGTACTTGCCTATTACAATGACATGGGGAGTTTTCCAAAACTGCTAATGCCCAGGCCAATTAAGTCATCATCTCTGTTTATGGAGACCAGGCATCTGATATATCTAAAGCTCCCTTGGTGATTCTAATGTGCAGCCAAAGTAAAGAACCATGTTTAGCCTCAGATGAGGTCAGGTGACATTAAGAAGGAACCATTCTCCTATAACACCACTGCCAACAGCTGCCTGACTTTGAACACTAACTGATAGGGTAGTCCCAGCCTGAGTTTGTCACTCTCTTGTAGTTGGACAGGGATCAGACTGATTTCATGGTGGTGCCTCAATCTTCCATCATGCCGTATCTTAGTTTACTTCTCCTTGCTGTTGACCCAGTTTCTGAATACCTGAGCATGTCTAAGTGTTCTAGACAGGCTGCGGTTGAACTTGTGGCTAAAGCTGAGTCTATGGCATTAAGTAGGGTCACTGGGAGGACTATAGCATAGCCAATGAAGATGGAGGCCCAATCTCTTGAACGAAGTAAAAATTGGGCCAAGCTCTATATGCAAGAAGTGTTTTTTTTCAGACCATGTGGGCATTGAAAAATTGCCTGGGACTCTGAATTTGATGCCTGGTGACTGATTACCAGCAACTTATGTAAAGACAGTCTTCTGCAGTGGCTTACTGCATTGAGTTCTTCCAGAAGCTAAGGTCAGTTCCATTCTGTTATTGGTAAGTCCATTCCAGGTTGAAAGAAATGTACTGGTTATAATAAAGATATACAAACAGAGAGCAAAGAATAAAATCAGCTTCTGAGATTTCTTCTGATGTCATAGGATGATGGTAGGAAATTGGGACTGGCACTGATAAAACTAACTTGGCACAGAGAGGGGAACTAAACAATTTAGACAAAGTCCAGGGCTATATGACTCTCTCAACACTAATGCTTGGAGGCATCTGTAAAAGATGGGGAAGCGATCACTTAGGCCATGGTAACAAGAAGTTCAGTCACCTGGGGAATATTTAGGAGTCTGACAAGTTGTGGTTATAGAATGGGGAGACCTGCCCATTGTGGGTGAAAGTAGCAAGAGTAAAGAGGGCTCTGGAGAGTTATGCTGGCTTTGAGCTTGAGGCTAAGGGTGAATCTAGAGCATTTAGCAGTATCACTGGGAGGTCGATCAAGCTAGAAGCCCTGTCTCTTGAATGGAATAAACACTGAATGAAACTCCATATTCCAGAAGTTCTGCCTTCAACACTCTGTGGGCATCCAAGTATCTGCTGGAACTCTCTGTCCAGTGAGGGTTGTCTGAGTGCCGCCAACAGAGCCTGGGAAGGAGCAGAGACAGTGGAAGCAGCCAGAGGCCCAGCTATTGTGTTGGCTCTATTTTCTGAGAATATGAATTTATTCTGATCCCTACTGGTCTGGGGGTGGAGACAATTAACAAACTCTGTGCCCCCAAGGAAGTCTGCTCTGTAACTGGGGATGGTTCAGCCAGTAGGTGGGAGGTCTTTGAGACACAAAATTTGGAATTTCAGGAAAGGCAGAAGCAGGGCTGACCAAAGATGGGGAGCCAGAGATAGCCAGCTCCTTCTCAGTGCACGTGGGGTTACCCTTGTGCTCCCTCTCTTCTCTTCTTTCCCTGCTCCCTTCTGTATTCAAATTCCAGCTAACAGCTAGACACCATAGGGGTGAGAGCACTCTTTAAAGGCAAAAGTAAAGACCTCATTAAATTGGGGAATGCAGAGAATAGAATGAATAGGAATGAAACACTTTCAGCTACCCCTCGGGAGGCCCCAGCAGAATAGCTTCTCAGTGGAAAGCATTAGCACCAAGCTAATTCCTTAATGGACTGCATCTCTACAGTGCTCCCAGAGGCCCAGCAGCACTGATGGGGGTGGAAGAATTTACACCCAGCCCTCCCCCGTCCCCACATTCAGCCTCAGACACAAAGCCCCAGGGCTGTAGGTGATGAAACACAAGCCAGGCTGGGGAAGATCTGGAGAATTTGGCTTCAAACCCACCCTTCCAACCACTCACATGCTCCCCCAGAGAGCTGTGTGGAATCCTCCCAACAGGCCTGGCTTTTTGAGGTGTTTTAGAATGTAAAAAGTGAAAGTGAGGAATGGTAAAAAATTTAAATAATTTCAGTTGTCCTGGTGACCTGGGAATCCAGGATGAAGGAAAACCTCTGCTTGGGCCAAAAGTGCTCTCTATGTAAAGAAGATGAGCTCTTTTATGCAACCTGGTGATGCTAAAATCTGGAGCCCCATGAAACCCAGTAAAGGCGTCAGTAAATGCATCAGGATATCAGTAAAGGCAGCTCAGTGGAGTGGGAAGCAATGGGATTCAGAGTCAGGGAATCCTAACTTCATTGCTAAATTGCTGTATGACATTGCTTAGCCTCCCTACGGTTTAATAAGTTTGTTATTTGTAAGTTGGGTATAATAAATACCTATCTCATAGGGTGTGCTGTAAAGATTAAGTGAAATAAAATATATGAATAAGATCAACTGTTTACTCCGATGAAGAGCAGACACCATCACGTGTCTGTGGCATTGTAGGTAGCCCAGGAGACCTTCCTGATAATGATATTAATAATAGACATTAAAGACAAGACAACAGACCCAAAATGGAATCACTTGTGCTAAGTCCCATGTCACCAAACCGAGATTCAATAAATGTTTCAGCTCTCCCAGAAGTGAATCTTTTCTGTTTTTGTTTCTGTTTTTTTGGCTATGCTGCATGGCTTGTGGGATATTAGGTTCCCAGCCAGGGATCGAACCCATGCTCCCTGTAATGGAAGCACAGAGTCTTAACCACTGGACTGCCAGGGAAGTCCCCAGAAGTGGAATCTTAAACCAACCACTCAGAAATGACTTAATGAGAATTAATTAGGTAATCGTCTGATAAACCCCTGCCATTCCCTAGTAAACCTGCAATAACCAATTGGCTTTTTGCCTTATCCAACTTCCTTGTTCCTTCTGCCTATAAAATCTCTTTCCTTGTGCAGCTCTTTGGAGCTCCTTTGCATCTGCTAGATTGGATGCTGTCCAATTCATGAATCATTGAATAAAGCCAATAAGATCTTTAAAATATACTCAGATTAAATTTTGTTAACATAAATAAAAATTTTAAGCATCTACTATATGCCAGGCACTGTGCTCTACATTTGCATGCATCAGCATATTTATTCCTCTTAATGATGTTGTGGGTCAAGTATTCTTCTTATGCCCATTTTACATGTCAGAAAACAAAGTTTCAGAATATATAAGTAATTTGCTCAAGAAGACCACATACCTAGGAAGGTGCAGAACTGGGACTTTAACTTACCATGTGCCAAGCACTACTACGCCACATTGCCACCCAGCTGAACAGAGAAGCAAGTTGCCCCAAGGTTTGCCGTGCCCACGTGGGAAATAGAAAACTGCCACAACTGCACAAGGAGTGGATGGTGTTGAGGACTGGAATTACCCCAATATTCTCAGGGTGCAGTTCACCTACTTAATGTTTGGTATATGTGCTAAATGATATTTTCATTTTGTTGTTGTATTTTTTGTTAAATATAACTGTGGCAGGTAGACTTCTAAGCTGGCATGCAATGATCCCCATCACCTAGTGTTACACCCTAGGGAACCCCTCCCCCTGAGTGTAGGCTGGATCTAGTGACTTTACCTTTAATGAACAAAACAGCAACAGTGATGCAAAGTTACTGTTGGTTTTCTATCACTGCATATATTAGCTTGGGCTGCATAACAAAATACCACAGATGAGGGGGCTTAAACAACAGACATTTATTTTTCCACCGTTCTGGAGCCTAGAAGTCCCAGATCAAGGTTCCAGCCAATTCGGTTTCTGGTGAGAGCTCTCTTTCTGGCTTGTAGACAGCCGCCTTCTTACTGCATCCTTACATGGTCTTTCCTTGGTGAGTGTGTATGGAAAGAGTGAGTGAGCTTTCTGTTTGGATCAGTCACCTTATGACTTCATTTAACCTTAATTACCTCATTGTTCTTATCTCCAAACACAATCACACTGGGAGGTAGGGCTTTAGCATGTGAATTTGAGGGTAGGAGACACAATTCTGTCTATAACACTGCATAACAGATCACCACACACAGGGAAGCTGAAAACAATACGCATTTACTATCTCACTCTTTCTGTGGGCCAGGAATCTGGGTATAGGTTACCTGGGTTCTCTGCTCTAAGTGTCACGAATGTGAAATAAAGGTGTGGGCCAGGCTGAGTCCTTGTCTACAGATTCTGGAGGAAAATCTACTTCCAAGCCCATTCTTGCTGTTTGCAGAATTCAGTTCTTGCAGTTGAAGCACTAAGGTTCCTGTTCCCTTCCTGGCTGTCATCTGTGGGCTGCTCTCAGCTGCTGGGGCTACCTGCATTCCTTGCCACATGGCCCCTTTCATCTTCAAGTCAGCAAGAGCATGTCTAACCCTTCCTGTGCTTTGAATCTCTGACTTCCCTCATCTCTGACCTTGAGACCCAGACTCATTAAATACACATGTGGTAGCTACCCTTCTAAAGGCCTCATGTGATTAGGTCAGTTCCACCCAGATAATCTCCCTATCTTTAGGTCAACTGATCTAAGACTTTAATTACATTTGCAAAATCCTTTTGGCCATATGATGTAATAGAATCATGGGAGTGCCAGCCCATCATATTCACACTCCTGGGTCATACAGGATGTGTACACCAGGGGAACATCTTAGAATGTTGTATCCCACGGTCACTTCCAAGATTAGCTTACAAAACACTGTGACTTCTGTTCTGCTCGCACTTTTTTTCTCAAGCTCTTTTCTCTTCTTCCTCTGCTGAAGCAAGTTGCCCTGCTGTGGGCTGCCCTGTGGAGAGACTCATGTGGCACAAACAGAGGGCAGGCTCAGTCCCACAGCCCATGAAGAAGTGAATCCCACCAACAACCAGGTGAGTGAGCTTGGAAGAGGACTCCCTCCCCTGCAGCTGAGCCTTATGGAGCAGCCCTGGCCACAACTTGATTGTAGCTGATTGAGAGACCCTCAGCCAGAGAACCCACCTAAGCCACACCCGGATTCCTAAGTGCTGCTATTTTAAGCTGTTAGGTTTTGGGGGCAATTTCTTACACAGCAGTGTATAACTAATACAAGATCTCTTAGCAAAAGCAATGTGATAAGAGTGTATGACTTCTATGTGGGTTATTTCCAAGAGGTTGAATGAGGAAAGAAGAGTGATTGGTTCCCAATAATATTCCATAAAATGTAATTCATGTGAGTTACGTATGAAAGTGCTTGGCTTACCATAATGGCTGGTTTATGATAATAGGGATTTGTGATAAAACATAGGAAGGGTCCTCTTTGAGAGGTGAATTTCCCTGCTCACTTGACATGTGGTCATTTCTGTTTAAACAAGGCAGTAAATCTTTCCCACATCCCATGAGCTACCATAGGGCCATATAGAAAGCAGTCAGGATTTTCTAGTCTCTAAATGGTATAATTCATCAATAGTTAGCAGTTGGTACCTGGGTACCATCTGGCATCTTGTGACTGTGCCCAGAACTAACATCTTCATGTTGGCAAGAAATACACCAAGATGCACCTTTCCCTGGGAGAAAGAAAAAAATTGTCCAGATTTGGTTCCTTCATAAAAGATAAGAGTACAATGGTCTGCTCACCTCTAAGATTCGCAAGGGCCAACGGCAAGAGTAAAAACACAAGGCCCATATACCATATGTTAAATAGTTAACAAAATGAAAACCTAAATAACATATGTTCTAGCCTGCTTCCTTGATAAATATACCTTCACAACAACCTAGAAGGCCAAGTTCACTTGCAGAGTTCTCAAACCCATTCCATGTGTGGGGAAAGCCACCTCTGAGCCCTTGGCCCACTCTCAGCTCTGTTCTACACCACATCCTCTTGTACAAGCCTGTGTATACCCTAGACTGCATGGCCAAGCCTGTCCACACTCTGCCACAAACAGCCCTGAGGCACATACCAGCATAACCCACCCTCTGGAAGACAGACCCCCGAACAGGTCCTGAAAGTGGGCATGGGGCCATTTGAACAGGGAATTGCAGGATTCTGATGAGCAGATTGTGGTCTAGGAGGGCACTGCCTCTGGATATGTATGTTCCTTGGCATGACAAGTTTTCATAATGTGTGTGGGTGGTGTGGGGAGGGGGACATAGACAGAGAGGAACCAGGATGTGGCCTCCAAAGCACGGGGATCCTTCTTGCCCAGCTCCGAGAGCAATGCTGCAGCCCTTTCCCTATGGCCTGAAGTGGGGTGAGCTGCATGATAGAAGGGGAATGAAAAGGCCATTAGCTGGGACTTAATGGAGCCACTGCACTGGAATCCACACTGATGGGATTGCAGAGTGAAGGTTGGTTACAGACTAAGAGAGAAAACCTAGACGACTGGGTCGATTTTCCAGTGTGCGTTTGTCAATAACAGAAGTGGTAGCTCAGCCCAAAGTCAGCACTGCCCGGCATGAAGTCACAATAGAAATGGAGATCCAGAGGGCATCCAGACAGGGAGGAAGGCCCCACTGTCAGGGAGACAGCCTCAGTCACTGATCGAGGAAGAGGGGCTGGAAGGGGGGCCAAGTTCTCCTCTCAATCCAGACACCGAGGTGCCCATCAAGATGGATGAGTTTGCAGTTACCCGGCTGGGGTCACCAGGACAAAACCAGACTAGCAGCAAAATGATGTGGTACAGTGTCCAGCGTCTCAGTTAAAGGCATGCTGAATCACCCAGCTCACCCACGCTAGAAACCTTCAAGGTGCCTAGTGAAATGTACTTTCCCGGTGAACATTTTCCAAACCCTCCTCCAGGAGAACCAGCCACCTTCCCTGTCCTGCCTTCTAGAGACATTACCCATACCTGCAAGGCAACAGAGACAGCAAGAGAGGCCAGGCAGCTGGGTACTCAAGCATGTAGACATTTGAATCACAAAGATCTGGGTTCCAATCACCATTCCTGTGTAGTATTGTGAACCTCTCTCAGCATCTGTGTCCTCATCCTTAACCAAAGAAGACATTAGTGCCCATTTCATAGGATTGTTACAAGATTTAAAGGAGGTAACAGGCATTAAGTGTTGAGCCTGGTGCCTGGAATACAGTAAGAGCTCAATAAACATTGGTAATTATTGCATTAGAGTTAGCTGTTCACAAAATTGTCTTCCCTCCTTAAGGCTAATGGCAGTATCTTATATCTCCAGAATCTGTCACAGTGCCCTGTTTAAAAAAAAAAAAAGAAAATAAAAGAAAAGAAAGAAAGAAACTCATTTAGGGCCCACTCTATGCCAAACACTGTGCGAGGCCAATAATAAGCCATGGCTAAGTATGGATTTGCAGAATCAAATAAAGAAGTCAAGAGATTTTAACTTATAATTAAGAATTTCCCAACTCTCAGTTAAGCTCATAAAGTATCTATAACTAATCTTGAATCTTCCTTATTTGAATGTTCATTTCCCCCCCCACCCTCCCTTTTTTAACCCCTTAGGGGAAAGAAAAATATTTTTTTTCTTTGTTTTCAAACAACCTGCTATATTGGGTGGATCTACAAGAAAAGACTCTGCCACCCCCTCAGACATCTCCAGTTTCTCTGATCCCACGTGGGAAGAACTGTCTGTTATCTGTCCTTTGGTTGTTTTACTAGCAAAATAGCTCAGATGCAGATTCCCAGTGGGTGTGAAATCATTTCTTCTCAAGAGGCAGTGCTAAGCAGAAACATATTTATAAGAGTCACAATACATATTCACCACGTAGCTTCCAGCAGCGTTGCCTGTGTGGAAAGTATCTCTACTGATTACCAGTAAACCGCAACCAGATTAGATTTCCACATTTCATTTATAAGCGTTAATGGAGAAGGTTGAAAAAGAAGACTGAAGGAGAAATAATGCATTGTGTTACCTGTCTCCTCCATTTGATTTGGCTAGAATGCTTTCTCCATTAGACCAGGCTGATTTCACCACTGGATCCCAAGTTCTAGGATGAGAAGAATGCCTGCCACAGAGTAAGCATTTGGTAAGTATTTGTTGCATGAATGAATGAATAAGTAAACAAGTGAACAAATAAATCCTGCCCTGGGTATTTTTACTACACCTGGCGCCTTTGCTGATATCTGATCCATAGTGGTATGATCTGCTCAGACCTTTCATGGGCTTTGTTCTGATGGATTTTGAAAACATGCCCTTTTAGAATCTGAATTCATTTTCAAAATGCTAAACAGAGACTATCAGCTCCTATAGCAAGATGAGAGGATGACAAGTCTGAGCTGGCCTGCAGATATGGTGGAGTATTAATGTCCTGTGATCTGTTTGCCCTGTTAGCTAGAGGTTCCTGCCTGACTGTTTTGGGCAGCATGTGTACTGAATATTGCTCCTTTAACTTCTGGGACACGTGGAGTTCCACTTAGATAGCCTGGAGGGTTTTCCTATGGAATGGCTCCTTGGTCCCCCTTTCCTACCATGAATTCTACATCCCCCTAATTTAGCTCTTCTCATCCCCTGCTGTGTGTAACAAAGGACTTGAGAATACTTGAGGAAAATTAGAAGTAACAAAATCTGAAAATCATCAGGTCTGGAAGGAAGTCGACAAAGATGTATTCCAAGGATTTAAGAATAAGGTTTTGACCTTGGGTGGGGGGCATCTGCCTCCTGTCAGGAAGAAATGAAATCCTCTGAGAAAGAAAGCAAGTCAGTGGGTGCCCATGATGGCAAGGCACTTGTCAGGCTGGAGGGGAAGAAGGAAATTCAGGCAGAGGTAAATGGAAGAAAAACTAGTGAAGAAGTGAGCTCTGGTCACCCAAGGGATCTACAATGGTGCACATGGTGAGGGTGAGAATAAAACTCATCTCCAGGAAGCTCGTCCTCTTTCAACTCCCAGTCCCAACTTGGAGTAACAAGAGTAGACGTCAGGGTGGACAACAGAGGAGAGCTGGACACAAAATCATCTTCAAGGATCAGTGATTGGACAAACAGATGGCCAACAGGCACACGAAAGGATGCTCAACATCACTAATCATCAGGGAAATGCAAATCAACCGCTATGAGCTATCCCCTCCCACCTGTTAGGATGGCTGTCCTCAAGAAGGCAAGAGGTACCACATGTCGGTGAGAATGTGGAGAAAAGGGAACCCTTGTGCACTGTTGGTGGGCATGTAAAATGGTGAAACCAACATGGAAAACAGTATGGAGGTTCCTCAAAAAATTAAAAAGAGAGCTACCAGCCATCCCACTTCTGGGTATGCATCCAAAGGAGATGAAATCACTATCCCCAAAAGACATCTGCACTCACAGCAGCATTATTCACAATAGCCAAGATATGAAAATGACCTAAGCATCTGTCAATGGATGAATGGATAAAGATGTAGTATATTTATACAATGGAATATTGTTCAGCCCTGAGAAAGAAGGAAATGCCGCCATTTTTCATAACTTGGGTGGAACTTGAGGGCATTATGCTAAGTAAAATAAGCCAGACAAAGACAAATACTGCATGGTATCATTTATATGTGGAATCTTAAAAAAAAAAAAAAAAAGTCAAATTCATAACAACAGAGATTAGAAAAGTGGTTGCCAAGAGCTGGGGATGGGGGAAGTGGGGAGAGGCTGGTAAAAAGGTACAAACTCCTAGTTATAAAATGAATAAGGTCTGAGGATCTAATGTATAACCTGGTGACTACAGTTGATAACACTGTTTTGTATAAATGAAATTTGCTAAGAGAATAGAACTTAAATATTCTCACACACACACACACACACAAAGATAAATATGTGAGGTGATGGATGTGTTAATTAACTAGGTCAGGGGAATCCTTTCAAAATGTACATGTATATCAAATCACCATCTTGTACAAATATACTTCAATTAAGCTGAAATGAAAAGAAAAAGAACAAAAGATCTTTTCAGGTGGACATGTTTCCTGGGATTGGCATTATTCTTTGTTTTATGGTGATGTCACTATCACCATTGTTTGTCTTCAAACAGGTTTCTTGCTGTGAGGCAGGAGAAAGAGTAAAGACAGTTCATTCCAGACGTCTCTCCTTAAACCTGAACTACCTGGGGACCAGCATGAATAGGTATTTAAACAGACTTTGAAAATACAGTCATTTAAACAATGTGGTACATTGGTTCAACTAAACATAACATATGGCTTAGATTATACTCCACTATATGTGAGAATTTACTATATAATAAAGAAGGGAAAACATAAGATTACTGAATAAATCATATTGGGACAAATGATTAGCCACGTGAAAAGTCTCTTCAATGTCATGCACCCAAACAAATTCTAGATAGAGCAAAGAGTTACTTTTTAATCGAAGCATAAATAAACAACAAGAAAAGAGAAATGAATATCAAGCTTCTGCAGAGAAGTGAGTAGATTTAGAAAAGATTAAAAAAATCACAAAGGAAAAGATGGGCAGATGTGGTTACAAAAAATTTAAATCTTCTGTCCATAAAAAAAAAAAATCAAACTTAAAAGGAAAACAATAAACAGGGAAACACATCTGAAGCAAATATAACAAAAAGGAACCATGTATTTTTATATTTGAATTAATAAACATCTTTAAGAAAAACAAAGATGCTGATGGATGAATAGAGAAAGGGTCTAAACAGATATTTCCCCAGAGAGGAAATGTTACAGTTTAACAAACATGGGAAAAATGTTCAATATTACTACTAATCAAAGCCATGCAAATAAAACAACCACATTTCATGCTTTTCAAATTAGCTGGTCTTTTAAAATGATAATAGGTATATTAACACAAGTGTGGCAAAATGGGTATGTACTTAACATTGCATATCAGAGTGTAAACTGGCACAGCCTTTTTTAAGAGAGCACTTTTAAGTGTGTATCCAATGCCTTAAAATGGTCACACCCTTTGATCCAGCAATTACACATTGGAATATGGAGCTTAATGAAGTCACTTGAAATACTGGTGGTGGGCTGGGGACTGGGAGGGGGTGAGTTTATGCAACAAGATTATCATCACAACAGCATATTTAATAGTGAAAAAAAATTTTTTTAATTTAAATGTTTGGTTAAATAAGCCACGCCATAATCCTAGCACGAAACATTATGGAGTCATAAAATGCAATGTTCACAAAATCTGTATAATATGGAAAATGCTTGTGATACAATAGTTGAAAAAAAGAAAGATAAAAATTGCATATAGAGAATAGACATAATTATGTGAAAAAAAACTATGCATAAAAAAAGCCCTGAAGACATTAAAATGTAAATAGTGGCTATGCATCAAATTATGGATGATTATTTTCTTTTCTGCTTTTCAGGAATTTTCTCTTTTTCCAATAATATGAGGAAAAATGCATTTATAAACATGCAGCATTTCTATTCCCTTTGACATCTTGGGTGATTATGAATGTCAAACATTTGTTTCAGACAAAAAGCCCCTTTGGAGGGCTTTGGAATGTAGTTCACATACAAGGTAATGTCCGATAAGGCACATAACATAAAACCTCTGTCTTAATGAAGCAACCTAAGTGTCCATCGACAGATGCATGGATAAAGAAGATGTGGCACATATATACAATGGCATATTACTCAGCCATAAAAAGAAACGAAATTGAGTTATTTGTAGTGAGGTGGATGGACCTAGAGTCTGTCACACAGAGTGAAGTAAGTCAGAAAGAGAAAAACAAATACCGTATGCTAACACATATATATGGAATCTAAAAGAAAAAGTGGTTCTGAAGAACCTAGGGGCAGGACAGGAATAAAGACACAGATGTAGAGAATAGACTTGTGAGGACACGGGGAGGGGGAAGGGTAAGCTGGGACGAAGTGAGAGAGTAGCATGGACATATATACACTACCAAATGTAAAATAGATAGGTAGTGGGAAGCAGCTGCATAGCACAGGGAGATCAGCTCGGTGCTTTGTGTCCACCTAGAGGGCTGGGATAGGGAAGGTGGGAGGCAGATGCAAGAGGGAGGAGATATGGGGATATATGTATATGTATAGCTGATTCACTTTGTTATAAAGCAGAAACATACCATTGTAAAGCAATTATACTCCAATAGAGATGTTAAAACAAAAAAACAAACAAACACCTCTGTCTTAGTTCAGGCTGGTATAACAAAGCCCCACTGACTGGGTGGCTTATACACAAAATAAATTTATCTCTCACAGTTCTAGAGGCTGGATGTCTGAGATCAGGATGCCATCTTGGTCGGGTTCTGATGAAGACACTCTTCTGGGCTGCAGACTTCTCATTGTGTCTTCATGTGGTGGAAAGAGGGGAAAAGAACTCTCTGGGGTCCCTTTTATTAGGGCACTGATCCCATTCACGAGGGCTGCACTCTCATGACCTCGTTTCCTCACAAAGGCTCCGCCTCTCCTAATACCATCACATTGATGGTACTGAAATCCTAACGGAAGTTAGGATTTCAACATATGAATTTCGGGGGGGACACTAACATGCAATCCACTGAAACCTTTCAATGCAAAATTGAGGTAGAATCACAGTGCTGGCCCAAAAGTGATGCTCAGTAAAAAGTTGTAGAATGAGGAAATCACTGAGTGCTGATGGCTAGTACTTATGTAGCACTCACCACTTGCCTGGCACTGTTCTAGTCCCTTTACACATCTTAGCTCATTCAATCCTCCAACAACCAGGAGATAACCGTGACAGAGTTCTACAAATTTGGTGGCTATAAACAATGGAAATTTACTCTCTGTTCTGAAGGCCAGAAGTTTAAAATCAAGGTGTTGGCAGGGTTGGTTCCTTCTGGAACCATGCCTCTCTCTGACCTCCTGTGGCTCTGGATATCCTTGGGTTCCTTCCCTGATAGATGCCAATCTCTACCTCTATTTTTCCATGGTTGTCCCCTCTGTGTGTATCTCAAGTCTCCCCCTCCTTTCTCTTATAAGGACACCAGTCATTGGATTTGGAGTCCACCCTAAATCTAGTCTGATCACATCTTGAGTTTCTTAATTACCTCTACAAAGACCCTATTTCCAAATCAGGCCAAATTCATAGGTATCAGAGGAGGACACAGTTCAGCCCCCCGACAGTGTTTTACAGAAGAAATGGGAAAATGTGGAGAATCCCTGAAAAAGAGTAGGTGGAGGTCACTTGAGAGAATTTTCTTTGTGTAGTGCAATCTAATTTTCAGTCTCCACTACTAAACTATGAGTTCCTCGAAGGCAAAGGCCTTTTTATTTTATGTCCCCAGGGCTTGGCATATTGCCTGATGACACTCAGTAAATATTTGCTGATTTGAGCTCTGTCTTAGTCTGTTTTGGCTGCCGTAACAAAATACCATAGACCATGTGGCTTAAACAACAGAAGTTTATTTTCTCACAGGTCTGGAGGCTGGAAGTCTGAGATCAGGGTGTCAGCAATGGTCGGGTTCTGGTGAGAGTTCTCTTCCTGTCTTGCAAGCAGCTGCCTTCTCACTACACCCTCAAGTGGTGGGTGGGATGAAGAGATAGAAAGAGCTGAGCTCTCCTGATGTCTCTCTCTTTTTTTTTTTTTTTTTTGCAGTACGCGGGCCTCTCACTGTTGCGGCCTCATCCCGTTGCGGAGCACAGGCTCCGCGGCACGTGGGATCTTCCCGGACCAGGGCACGAACCCGTGTCCCCTGCATCGGCAGGCGGACTCTCAACCACTGCGCCACCAGGGAAGCCCCTGATGTCTCTTTATAAGGGAGCTAATCCCATCAGAAGGGCCCCTCTCTCATCTGAACCTAATTATCTCCTAAAGGCCCCACCTCCAAATACCATCACTTCAACACATGAATGTGGAGGGGACACAGACACTGATTCCATAGCAAGTTTATATTCAGTTGAGAGCCAGGGGTCCTCTGGAGAAGAGTACTCTGCCAGCTGTTATAAAATTTTCTTCATTTTCTTTATCCTCAATGTTAGATACGGGATGAGCACACTGTTAACAAACTGAGCACACACACACACATTCTTTCTTATACACACACAACCTCTCCTGCCTTCACCGTTCTTAAGATCACTATAATTTATAACTATACAAGTTCAGAAGAAACAAGCATGCCAACACATAGCCAGAGTCAGATGCACATATGGAAAGTTGCATGCAGATTCCAGAGTTTGTCATCAGTGTTGTATTAAGCCATTACGGATGTAAGCCTGTTTCCTCACTGCTGGGCTCTGGGATTTGCACTATTTCTCTGCAAAATACCTTCTTTTTACTGTCTTCCTCCATTGTTGAGACCAGACCTCCTTTTCATGGCTATTGTAAGTATGCTCCTTGCCTTGAATCCGGGAAAGCTAAGGGGAGAGAGACTGAACAGGCTATCCCCTCCACCCCCATCAACAACGCTGTGCTTGAATATTAGACCAAGAGATGTTCTGACAGCCCAAAGCCACTCCTACAGGGAAGTAGCTTGAGACGTCTGGTGAGAAAGGAAGTGTTCTCCCCAGCTATCCTTGTTTGAAAACTGACCCAAGAATAACATTCTATCTGTGTACTCAAGTGGGATCTTAGACATGGATTTTTAGGCCACATGGACTAGTCCAGCAATTTTCCAGAAGGACTAATAGTTTTACATGTTGCTTTTTCAAAGCATTCCACTGAACGAGAGATTTATATTTACATTTATATTTGGACGTTTATATGTTTATTATCCCCACTCCAAAATATAAGGTCTTTGGAGAAGATGGGAATTTCTTGTTTATTGTTGAATCTCCATTGCCTAGTACCTGAGGATCCCAGTAAATAGATAACGGACAAAAGGACCCACCTAATCTTTCCCACCACCTAGAAGTGACAGAAGAAGTTAAATGTGGTGAGTAATATGGCTAAGACACAGAGGGAAGGTTATTTAAACGAGGTGGCATTTGGGTGGTGTGATACTGTGACTTATAATAAGAAATATATATTTGGTCTTAGTCCATGGTTCCTGGTTCACAGCTCCTAAAACCCTAGGAATTTCCTAGTGTTGAGAGTGATAAAGGTGTTTATTGTTATGTTAAAGAGATGACTCTGGACCACACCTAAGGTTGAGGACTGGTTGCTAGGGGAACCAACCTGAGATTAGAGAGTTAGAACTTGCAGTCCTACCGCACCCCCCCCACCCCGCCCCCCCGAACTCCAGGGAGGGGAAAGGGGCTGGAGATTGAGTTCAATCATCAATGGACAGTGACTTAGTCAATCATGCCTATGTAATGAAGCCTCCATAAAAAACCGAAAGGACTGGGTTCAGAGAGGTTCTGGGTTGGTGAACATGTGGCTATTTGGGGAGAGTGGTGTATTTAGAGAGGGCCTGGAAGCTCCACGTCCCTTTCCCATACCTTGCCCTGTGCATCTCTTCCATCTGGCTGTTCCTGAGTTAAATTCTTTGTAATCAACTGGTAATCTAAAAGGTAAAATATTTCTCTGATTTCTGTGAACCACTCTGGCACATTAATCAAACCCGAGAAGGGGGTTGTGGGAACTTCTGATTTATGGCCAGTTGGTCAGAAGTACAGACAACAACCTGGGCTTTCGACTGGCATCTGAAGTTGTTGGAGAGGGTAAGACTAAGCTCTTAACCTGTGGAATCTGACTGTACCCGGGTTGATAGTGTCGGAATTCAGTTGAATTGTTGGACACCTGGTTGATGTCCATAGAGTTGCTTGTTGGATGTATGGGAGGGACCACCCCCCACCCCGCCTCCAACATTGGAATTTAGTGGACAGAACGCAAAAGAGGTGGAGTCCTGAATAATGAAGAGGCCACCAGGGGATGATGTGGGGAACAGAGTTCTTACCAGAAGGAACAGCAAATGCAAACGTCCCCTGAGAGAGACCAGTTTAACATTCTCAAGGAAACCAGTGTGACCTGGCAGAGCAAAGGAGCAGCATCAGCAAGTGGGTGAGTCAAGGTCAGAGAGGCACATGGATGGCACAGGGCCTCTAGGAGCTGAGGAGCTGGGATGCTGCTCCAGTGTGGGCAGCTGCGTAGGGCTTGGAGCAGGCAGAGGTTGAGAGAGGCCTTATTCTGCTTTAGAAGCATTAGAGTCAGTGGATCTGAATTTGTTATCAAAATTCCACCTGGTGCTAGTTTGGTACTGAGATATGCCCTCCAATTAAAGATCACTGCATGTGCCACAGAGGCCCCCAACAGGGAAATGACAGAAAAACAATGTGCAGAGAGCACTTTCAGTTGCCTTGAGTTCCTGATGCAGGAAAGGATGCTCTGAAAAGCCTTTGCTTTAAAACTCACAGAGGCTGTTATTGCGTTCCCTCCAATTTCATATGCTGAAGCCTTAACCCCCAATGTGACTGTTTGGAGATAGGACCTTTACAGATGTAATTAAGGTTAAATGAGATCATAAAGGTGGGGCCCTAATCTAATATGACTGGTGCCCTTATAAGAAGGGGAAGAGACACCAAGGATGCCTGCACACAGAGAAAAAGCTCATGTAAGGACGCAGTGAGAAGACAGCCATCTGCAAGCCAAGGTGTGTCTTGTACATTTTAAAAACTTAATTTTCCTGATGCCTCAGCATCCCCACAAACAGACTGTGAGCACCTGCCCAGGTGACCACATATACCCGTGTGATAAGGCTGGTGCTTCTACAAGTTCCCCCTCTTGCCCTCCTCTGAGTGTAACCTAGTGACGTTCAAATGCACCAATGAACCCCCTTCATGCCTTTTGCTTCTGTAACTCCACTCTGACCCCCAGTCAAGGTACTTCCTACAGTCCTCTCTCTCCCTCTCCCGTGCTCTCTCTCTCTCTCTCTCTCTCTCTCAGCTCCCTACCTGCTTGCTTGGGTGAACCTGCTCCCTGGATTCCCCTCCCATGTGTCCCCCTGTGCAGTGTGCCATGCCTCCCCTTCTAGGACATGTAAGTATAATAATTCCTCTAATTTCCTATGCCTCGTCAAGTATAATTTCCATGGCTGTGTTGGAGTGATCCTTAAAGACCCTACAGGGGACTTACACCTCCATTCACACAAGGAGAAAGGCTTCAGGAGAAACCAACCCCACTGGTACCTTGACCTTGGACTTCCAGCCTCCAGAATTGTGAGAAATAAATTTCTATTATTTAAACCACCTAGTCTCTGGTGTTTTGTTATGGCGACACTAGCAAATGAATACAGTCTCCAATCATACACTTATCCTCACAAAACCCGCAAGTCAGCATATCTTACTTCCTCCTGATTTGTCTGAAACTGAGGGGGTTCCCCGAACCTGGGAACTGTGGTGCTAACACCTGGAAAGACAAACCAGGATGAATTGGCTACCCTATACTACCACAACCTTCCCACATCCAGCCCTTGGGAAAGGACAGGAAAGAAAAGAGAAAAAGATGGCTTTAGAGCCCCATTTTCTATTGTTTATCATCCAGGACATAGCACTGACCCGAACCCATGGGAAACAATGCAGAAGATCACTGGTACTGAAAAGGTGAAGCAGTATTTAAAGGTTTTAATAAAGAAATACTTATACAACCTTCACCACGTATCAGGCGCTGTGCAAGTGCTCTACATACAGTGACGCATGGAATCCTCACACAGCCCAATGAGATGGTACCACTATTATTCACATTTTGCAGAGGAGGGAACTGAGGCCCAGAGGCAACGGAGGCCCAGAGATGTGTGGCCCCAGGTCATACATGGTGGCTGACACAACACTGCCTTTGGGTCCAGAGTCTCAGGCGTCCCTCTTTGCCACGCTGGTCACAATGGGCCAGTGTAATACATCAGTAAATCTAAGCAACTAAGGCAACCTGCATGAGGAGTTTCCCTGGTTTATTTTCCATGGACACCTGTGGCCATGGCCTTGATACTAGATGTTAAGAAATTTCCCAGGAGCATCAGATCTGTCTGGCCAGCCAGACTGGGTGGCATCCCAACAATCTCACAGGTTGTTAAGAGGCTAGGTGAGGATAATCAATGCAATGCCCTTAACAGAGCGCCTGGAGCAGAATACAGAGCATTCAATGAATGTTCACTGATCATAATAGCAACAGCAGCAATAATAAGAGCCATCACCGCCACTACCCACTGTTTGAATTACTGTCAGTCTCTGCATTAGCTGTAAGATTTTCTGATTTTTCCAAGCAGGTGTTCAAGAGCTCAGTGATCTTCCAACTCAACACCTTGGACAAACTTCAATTGAATAGATTCAAAACACAAGGCCAGAGCGCCCTCATACCCTGACCAGCACTTGGAAGCATAAAAGCTGCCGGGTCCTTGTGATGGAAAAACTCTGCCACTGATTCTGCCCAGCCCACAGGAGAGCAGTAACCTAGCCCATCTCCTATTTCAGAGATAACACCTTAGAAGCCCCCAGTTTATTTACAGCAAACGTTCAGCTGCTGGTCCTCTCCGATGTAAATGAATTTCAAAACACTTTAAATTCAGGATAAAGCAGTGAAATGGGAAAATCTTTACACTCCAATAAGACATCATTACTGGCAAGCATACTGCACTTTCAATATCAGACTGAAAACCACCAGTGCATGAAAGGAATGAGGGCATCTGGGTGGGCATCGGGCAGCTTGATAAACAGGGTCCTGCTGGGGAGGAAGAAGCTCTGGGGGTCTCCAGATGAAGGACTCCCCCCGCCTTTCTGGACTGTCAGAAGTTTCCAAAGATGGCAAGGTTTCCAGCCCACACCCTGCACAAAGGGTGGCGGTGGGGGGAGTAGATCCTGTTTACTTCTGGGCAGTTTTTCTAGGGTGTGTTTAGTCGTATCAGTAGACGGGGATAAAGGAGCAGGCTAGGCAGGGATCATTAGCATTTAGATTGCACAACTGAGAAACTGATGAGTGGGAAGAATGGGTTGCTATGACCCATAAGAGGGGAGACCAAGAGCCGACACCAGAAGTCCCTGAAATTGATCAACTGCTCTTAAATGGGCGTCTCAAGAATGGGCAAGGGAAGGGAGAGAGAGAGGAAAGGAAGGAGGTGGGGAGGAAGAAAGGAGAGAAGGAAATCGGAGCAGGATGGAGGGAGGAGGGGAAAACAGGAGAAAGAAAGACAGCAAGGAAGAGCGGGAGAAAAGAAAAAGTGAAAGATACAAGTTGAGAAGGAAGATAAAAGGAAGGCAGTGACAGAGGGAGGTGTTTGATTGAGGATGCCAAGCACCAGGTAGACATTCTCCACTTCCTTCTGTGAGGGAAGGACCTATTATCTTCATGTATGAATAAGGAACTGGAACTCAAGAGAATTTCAAGTTCTCTACGGTCATATGGCACACTCAAATCCCACGCGCTTTGCACCCCATCATGCCACTGGCTCTTCCCTAGTTTTCCCAGAGCCAAATGTTCAAAGGCACCTGCTCGTTCAAGGCTGTTAAAAATAGTAGGAATGCCTAGCATCACTAACTTCCTGCTCCATATCAGATGCTATGCTAGACATTTTTAAATAGTGTCTCATTTAATAACATTATCACCATTTTACAGATGAGGACACAGAGGCTCAGAGAAGCCTAACTGAGGCCATCCAGCTACTCTGCCAGGATTCTCATCTGCACCGTCTTAATTTAGAACCATTAACCTCAGTTCTAGTCATGACTCAGCTGTTACCTTAAGGAGTGACCAGGAAGCTTCTACCTTTATCAGCCTGTGACCGGCTGAATAATGGTCTCCTGAAAGATGTCCATGTCAATCTCTGAAACCTGTGAATATGTTACCCTACATGGCAAAGTGGACTTTACAAATGTCATTAGTTTAGGATTTTGAGATGGGAATATTTTCCGGAATTATCTAGGTGGGCCCAATATAATCAGAAAGGTCCTTATAGAGGAAAGAGGGAGGCAGGAGGGTGAGGGTCAGTGTCAGAGAGATTTAAAGATGCTGTGCTATTGTCTCTGAATGTGAAAAGGAGGTCATGAGGCAAGGAATGCTAGTGGCCCTTACAAGCCAGAAACGATAAGGAAACAGATTCTTTTCTAGAGCCTCAGAAGGAATGCAGCCCTGCTGGCACTTTGATTTTACCCCAGTAAGATTCATTTTGAACTTCTTTTGTGTTGTTTCAAGCCACTAGGTTTATGGTAATTTGTTATAGCGCCAATAAGAAGCTAATACAGAGCCTCAGTTTCCTTATCTGCCAAACAGAAATTATAGTCTTGGATCTGCCTATTCTGTGTGGCTTTGATGAAGATGCAATGTCTTGGGTCCTTATGCTGGCCCTGAATGCCACTCCCACTAGGACATCCCACATGGAAACCATGCTGCCCAAACTAGCTTTGCCCTGTCTAAAGAGGGCTGTCAACCAGGCTTTACATATCTTGGTCTATATTCCTTCAGAGCTCTGTTCTGCTTGCTCCAAAAAATAACCAGCTAGTTTGCTGGGCTCAGTGAAGAACAAAGTCAAACAGAAGAAAACAGTGCCCAGAGGTGGGGAAAGACTGAGTACTGAGGACATTGCTTGAGCCCCTGGATCCAGCTATTGCTTGAGCCCCTGGATCCAGCTATTGCTTGAGCCCCTGGATCCAGCTATGCCTGAAACCAATGTACTCGAACTTTTCAGTTAGGCAAGCCAAGAAATTCTCATTTTTCCTTAAGCTGGCTTGAGTTGGGCTACTGTCACATACAACTTAAAGCATTTAGGGCAACTACTATGTATCAGGCCCTGTACCACAAAGCTTTGCTGCAACAATCCTATACAGTGGAATTTCTCCCTTTAATAGATGAGGAAACCAAGGCACAAATTAATTTAAGCAACTTGCCCAAAGTGCAATAGTTCATAAGTGAATAACAGTGGAATTCAAATCAGTTTGAGTCCAAAATCTTTGCTCTTTCCCCAGCACCAAGTTTTAACTTTCACTTAACTTGAACACAACTTGGGAGGGCCATAAAGTCAAACTGAAAATGCTATTTCTCTCAGGTCTTTACACTTGGGCTAAAAAGAATAGATCACTGTTGTTGTTAAGTCGTACCATAGATCCTCTTAAAATTGCCACTGAAAATCTTATTAAGTTTTCTGTTCAGAATGTAATGCTTGGTAGTAAAAAGATACAAGCTCTTTGTGAAACGGTTTGTATCAGAAAACATGTCGTAAAAGCTGTGGGCTGCCAGGTAGCTGCCAAAGAAGTCATTTTACTTAAGTTCAAATAACATCTAGAACACTTAACAGCTGGGGATTTTTGCTGGGAAGGAGTTTGTTTGTTTGTTACAAGGTAAGGGCGATTGAAAGTTCCAACTAGAATGGCTGGAAATATCAACATGCAATCCACAAATTCTCTCCTCCCACGTCCTCTCCTAAAGTGGTTTCTGTGTTTGTCTGATCAACTGGGTCTTGGTTGTTCGTTTGTTCTGGGCTTGGGCGGGTGAGAAGGGGTCTTTTTGTTCTGTCAATCTGATCTAGAGCTCATAAACTCAAGTGCCAACAGGAATATGTAGATGAGGAAGAAGCCAGGGTTGTATTCTTTTTTCAAAGACCCTTGATCTTCTTTTTTTCTTTTTAATCTTCAAACATGGATGAGTACTGTTTGCATCCAAAGGAAAATATGGGGTCTTGACACATGCAGTGCGTCAACATGTCTCTCTACCTTTCACTTTCTTATCTTTAAGGATACCTGGAAACAAGCATGGATGGAATCAAGATTCAGAGATGAGGAGACAGTGGTGATAAACAGAGGGGATGAGACAAATTGGAAAGTGTGTGTGACTGGGTGGCCAGGGATGCAGGACCACTCTTACTACATCTTTCAGAAATGAGGCAAAGGCAAGCCAGAAATTTGCAAGTCAGTGTGAAAGCCACCGATTTTTCAGTGTTACCTAAAATTATTTTAAAAATTGTGTTCACCGGACAAAAACACTTGGGGTGGTTGAATACAGCCCATTGGTTTGGGGTATTTGGTGTAGAGAGGAAAACTGGATAAAGCCAAGAAAGTCTCGATGGATTTTTATTTTAAAAGGAACAGAACTATTTCCATGAGACAAGAGATCTGAGATGGAAGGAGGAAAGTGGGGGGGGGTAGCAATGGGGGAATTGGGGGAGAAACTATAGGTACCAGCCATGCTTATGATGTGTGAACTCTTAGAAGAAAGGTGGAGAGAGAGGATAAGAGGCTTCTCTTTATATCTAGCAATAGAATTCCCTTTGCTGTTCCTATAGAAGAATTCAGTATCTATTTAAATTGCTTTAAAAATTTTTTTGACATAGGATGAAAGTTTGTTTTAGCTACACCACACAGAGGGTGGAAAGCCTCAGCCCCAGCATGTCACTCACCTTTCTGTGCCCCAGTTTAATCATCTGTAAAATGGGACTCCTAAGGGCACCTACCTCTTGGAGATAATGTTGGTAAAACACTTGGCAGCGCCTGACCCTTTTAAATTCTCAATGGATGTGGGCAACTATTATTTATTATCTCATTTACCTTGGCTAAATTGTCTAAACTCTCAGAATTTCTCTTTCCTTATAGTTAAATGGGATATTAAAAAAAATCTGCCCCTTATATGTATAACTGAATCACTTTGTTGTACAGCAGAAATTAACACATCATTGTAAATCAACTATACTTCAATTAAAAAAAAAGAGGAATAAAAATCTTCCCCTTGGGGAGGATTATTACATAGCCTTGTATACATTAATCACCCCATTACGTGCAGTTTCACTTTCTGTGGTTTCAGTTACCTGTGGGTAACTGCAGTCAGAAAATACTAAATGGAAAATTCCAGAAATGAACAGTTCATAAGTTTTAAATTGCACGCTGTTCTGAGTAGCATGCTGAAATCTCACTCTGTCCTGCTCTGTCCCATCTGGGACATAAATCATCCCTTTGTCCAGCATATTTTGCCCATTAGACACTTAATAGCCATCTCTGTTATCAGATGGACTGTCCCAGTACTGCAGTGCTTGTGTTTAGGGTACAAACCCTTGGGTATAGGGTTCAATACTATCCGCCATTCCAGGCATCCACTGGGGATCTTGGAAAGAATCCCCCACGGATGCGGTGGGGGAGGACTATTGTATATAAAGCGTATAGCACAGAGACAGCAGAAGCAAGAAGAACTACAATCCTGAAGCCTGTGGAATGAAAACCACATTCACAGAAAGATAGACAAAATGAAAAGGCAGAGGACTATGTACCAGATGAAGGAACAAGATAAAACCCCAGAAAAACAACAAAATGTAGTGGAGATAGGCAACCTTCCAAAAAAAGTGGAGATAGGCAACCTTCCCAAAAAATTCAGAATAATGATAGTGAAGATGATACAGCACGTCGGAAAAAGAGTGGAGGCAAAGATCAATAAGATGCAAGAAATGTTTAACAAAGACCTAGAAGAATTAAAGAACAAACAAACAGAGAAGAATAATACAATAACCAAAATGAAAAATACACTAGAAGGAATCAATAGCAGAATAAGTGAGGTAGAAGAACGGATAAGTGATCTGGAAGACAGAATGGTGGGATTCACTGCTGCAGAACAGAATAAAGAAAAATGAATGAAAAGAAATGAAGACCACCTAAGAGACCTCTGGGACAACATTAAAGGCACCAACATTCACATTATAGGGGTCCCAGAAGGAGGAGAGAGAGAGAAAGGTCCCAAGAAAATATCTGAAGAGATTATAGTAAAAAATTTCCCTAACATGGGAAAGGAAATAACCAACCAAGTCCAGGACACACAGAGAGTCTCAGGCAGGATAAACCCAAGGAGAAACACTCTGAGACATATAGTGATTAAACTGACAAAAATTAAAGACAAAGAAAAATTATTGAAAGCAACAAGGGAAAAATGACAAATAACATACAAGGGAACTCCCATAAGGTTAAGACCTAATTTCTCAGCAGAAACTCTATAAGCCAGAAGGGAGTGGCATGATATATTTAAAATGATGAAAGGGAAGTACCTACAACCAAGATTACTCTACCTGGCAGGGATTTCATTCAGATTCGACAGAGAAATCAAAAGCTTTACAGGCAAGAAAAGCAAAGAGAATTCAGCACCAAACCAGCTCTACAACAAATGCTAAAGGAACTTCTCTAAATAGGAAACATGAGAAGAAAAGGACCTGCAAAAACAAACCCAGGGCTTCCCTGGTGGCGCAGTGGTTGAGAGTCCGCCTGCTGATGCAGGGGACACGGGTTTGTGCCACGGTCCAGGAAGATCCCACATGCTGTGGAGTGGCTGGGCCTGTAAGCCATGGCCGCTGAGCCTGCGCGTCCGGAGCCTGTGCTCCGCAAAAGGAGAGGCCACAACAGTGAGAGGCCCGCATACCTCAAAAAAAAAAAAAAAAACCAAAAAAAACCCCATAACAATTAAGAAAATGGTAATAGGAACATAAATATCAATAATTACCTTAAACGTGAATGGATTAAACGCACCAACCAAAAGACACAGGCTTGCTGAATGCATACAAAAACAAGACCCACATATATGCTGTCTACAAGAGACCCACTTCAGACCTAGGGACAAACAGAGACTGAAAGTGAGGGGATGGAAAAAGATTTTGATTTCCATTCAAATAGAAATCAAAAGAAAGCCTGAGTAGCAATACTGATATCAGATAAAATAGACTGTAAAATAAAGAATAAAGAAAATAAAGAAATAAACAAACAAGAGACAAGGAAGGACAATACATAATGATCAAGGGATCAATCTAAGAAGAAAATCTAACAATTATAAATACATATGCATCCAACATAGGAGCACCTCAATACATAAGGCAAATGCTAACAGCTATAAAAGAGGAACTCAACAGTAACACAATAATACTGGGGGACTTTAACACCTCATTTACACCAATGGATGGATCATTCAGACAGGAAATTAATAAGGACACAAAAGCTTTAAATGACATAATAGACCAGATAGATTTAATTGATATTTATAGGACATTCCATCCAAAAACAGCAGATTACACTTTCTTCTCAAGTGCACATGGAACATTCTCCAGGATAGATCACATCTTGGGTCACAAATCAAGCCTTGGTAAATTTAAGAAAACTGAAATTATATCAAGCATCTTTTCTGATCAAAACGCTATGAGATTAGAAATCAATTACAGGGAAAAAAACGTAAGAGAATCCCAAACACATGGAGGCTAAACAATACATTACTAAATAACCAAGAGATAACTGAAGAAATCAAGGAGGAAATCAAAAAATACCTAGAGACAAATGACAGTGAAAACATGATGATCCAAAACCTATGGGATGCAGCAAAAGCAGTTCTAAGAGGGAAGTTTATAGCAATACAATCCTACCTCAAGAAACAAAAAAAATCTCAAATAAAGAATCTAAATTTACAGCTAAAGGAACTAGAGAAAGAAGAACAAACAAAACCCAAAGTTAGTAGAGCAAAGAAAACACAAAGATCAGAGCAGAAATAAATGAAAAAGAAACAAAGAAAACAGTAGCAAAGATCAATAAAACTGGGGCTTCCCTGGTGGCGCAGTGGTTGAGAGTCCACCTGCTGATGCAGGGGACACGGGTTCGTGTCCCGGTCCGGGAAGATCCCACATGCCGTGGAGCGGCTAGGTCCGTGAGCCATGGCCGCTGAGCCTGCACGTCCAGAGCCTGTGCTCCGCAACAGGAAAGGCCACAACAGTGAGAGGCTCACGTACAGCAAAAAAAAAAAAAAGATCAATAAAACTAAAAGCTGGTTCTTTGAGAAGATAAACAAAATTGATAAACCTTTAGCCAGACTCATCAAGAAAAATAGAGAGAGGACTCAAATCAATAAAATTAGAAATGAAAAAGAATTTACAGTGGACACTGCAGAAATACAAACCATAATAAGAGACTACTACAAGCAACTCTATGCCAATAAAATGGACAACCTGGAAGAAATGGACAAATTCTTAGAAAGGTATAACCTTCCAAGACTGAACCAGGAAGAAATAGAAAATATGAACAGACCAATCACAAGTAATGAAATTGAAACTGTGACTAAAAATCTTCCAACAAACAAAAGTCCAGGACCAGATGGCTTCACAGGTGAATTCTATCAAACATTTAGAGAAAAGCTAACACCCATCCTTCTCAAACTCTTCCAAAAAATTGCAGAGGAGAGAACACTCCCAAACTCATTCTATGAGGTCACCATCACCCTGATATCAAAACCAGACAAAGATGTCACAAAAAAAGAAAATTTCAGACGAATATTACTGATGAATATAGATGCAAAAATCCTCAACAAAATACTAGCAAACAGAATACAACAACACATTAAAAGGATCATACACCATGATCAAGTGAGATTCATCCCAGGGATTCAAGGATTCTTCAATATATGCAAATCAATCAATGTGATACACTATATGAACAAACTGAAGAATAAAAACCATATGATCATCTCAGTAGATGCAGAAGAAGGATGTGACAAAATTCAACACCCATTTATGATAAAAACTCTCCAGAAAGTGGGCATAGAGGGAACTTACCCCAACATAATAAAGGCCATATACAACAAACCCACAGCAAACATCATTCTCAATGGTGAAAACTTGCAAGAATTTCCTCTAAAATCAGGAAGAAGACAAGGATGTCCACGCTTGCCACTATTATTCAGCATAGTTTTGGAAGTGCTAGCCGCAGCAATCAGAGAAGAAAAAGAAGTAAAAGGGATACAAACTGGAAAAGAAGAAGTAAAACTGTCACTGTTTGCGGACGACACGATACTATACATAGAGAATCCTAAAGATGCCAGCAGAACACTATTAGAGCTAATTAATAAATTTGGTAAAGTAGCAGGATACAGAGCTGGAGGAATCAGACTCTCTGAAATCAGAGAGTAATTAAGATAATATGGTACTGGCACAAAAACAGAAATATAGATCAATGCAACAGGATCGAAAGCCCAGAGGTAAACCCATGCACCTATGGTCAACTAATCTATGACAGAGGAGGCAAGGATATACAATGGAGAAAAGACAGCCTCTTCAATAAGTGGTGCTGGGAAAACTGGACAGCTACATGTAAAAGAATGAAATTAGAACACTCCCTAACACCATACACAAAAATAAACTCAAAATGGATTAAAGACCTAAATGTAAGACTGGACACTATAAAACTCTTGGAGGAAAACATAGGAAGAACACTCTTTGACATAAATCTCAGCAAGATCATTTTTGACCCACCTCCTAGAGTAATGGAAATAAAAACAAAAATAAACAAATGGTACCTAATGAAACTTAAAAGCTTTTGCACAGCAAAGGAAATTTTAAACAAGACGAAAAGACAACCCTCAGAATGGAAGAAAATATTTGCAAAGGAATCAACAGACAAAGGATTAATCTCCAAAATATATAAAGAGCCCATGCAGCTCAATATTAAAAAAAAAACAACCCAATCCAAAAGTGGGCAAGAAACCTAAATAGATATTTCTCCGAAGAGACATACAGATGGCCAGGAAGCACATGAAAAGCCACTCAATATCACTAATCATTAGAGCAATGCAAATTAAAACTACAATGAGGTATCACCTCACAGGTTAGAATGGGCATCATCAGAAAATCTACAAGCAATAAACTCTGGAGAGGGTGTTAAGAAAAGGGAACCCTCCTGCACTGTTGGTGCAATGTAAATTGATACAGCCACTATGAAGAACAGTATGGAGGTACCTTAAAAAGCTAAAAATAGAATTACCATATGACCCAGAAATCCCACTACTGGGCATCTACCCTGAGAAAACCATAATTCAAAAAGAGTCTTGTACCACAATGTTCATTGCAGCACTATTTACAATAGCCAGGACTGGAAACAACCTAAGTGTCCATTGACAGATGAATGGATAAAGATGTGGCACATATACAATGGAATATTACTCAGCCATAAAAAGAAATGAAATTGAGTTTCGTAGTGAGGTGGATGGACCTAGAGTCTGTCAGACAGAGTGAAGTAAGTCAGAAAGAGAAAAACAAATACCGTACACTAACACATATTTATGGAATCTGAAAAAAAAAAGGTTCTGACAAACCTAGGGTCAGGACAGGAATAGAGAATGGACTTCAGGACACGGGTAGTGGGAAAGGTAAGTTGGGACAAAGTGAGAGAGTGGCATGCACATATATATTCTACCAAATGTAAAACAGACAGCTAGCGGGAAGCAGCCACATAGCACAGGGAGATCAGCTCAGTGTTTTGTGACCACCTAGAGGGGTGGCATAGGGAGGGTGGGAGGGAGATGCAAGAGAGAGGAGATATGGGGATATATATATATATGTATAGCTGATTCACTTTGTTATACAGCAGAAACTAACACAACATTGTAAAGCAATTATACTCCAATACAGATGTTAAAAAACAAACAAACAGGAGAAATACAATACATAGCAGAGTTTGGGGTCAATAGCTCCACCCCCTGCAGGCTATGCAATCTATCTGGGCTTCACTTGTCTCAGCTGTAAAGTATGGATAATAACACTTAATTTTAAAGGTTTTAAAGAGATTTGACATGTTATATATATCAAGTTCCTGACACTCAGACACTCTTATTACACTCAAGAAAAATAGTAGTAGCTGCCATCGCCACCAGTGCCACTATTATCGTGGTTATTATGATTCATCTTGTATTTCTATTAATCACAGGAACTTTCTCTGGAATCGCATCCCTGTGTATCAATATCTGTTGGGAGAGGAGTCAACTTATTCATTCATTAAACAAATATTTCTGAAAAACAAATAAAAAGAATTACCATATGACCCAGCAATCCCACTACTGGGCATATACCCAGAGAAAACTATAATTCAAAAAGACACATGCACCCCAATGTTCATTGCAGCACTATTTATAATAGCCAGGTGATGAAAGCAACCTAAATGCTCATCAACAGACAAATGGATAAAGAAGATGTGGTACATATATACAATGGAATATTACTCAGCCATAAAAAGGAATGATATTGGATCATTTGTAGAGACGTGGATGGACCTAGAGACTGTCATACAGAGTGAAGTAAGTCAGAAAGAGAAAAACAAATATTGTATATTAACACATATATGTGGAATCTAGAAAAATTGTACAGATGAACCAGTTTGCAAGGCAGAAATAGAGACACAGATGTAGAGAAAAAAATGTATGGACACCAAGGGGGGACAGTGGGGGGGTGGGGGTGGGGGGGATGAAAAAGATAAAATAAAATAAAGTGTTTAGCACAGGTTAGCACAGCTTAACCACGCACATTGTAGACACTCAATCTGCTGTTCCCAATGTGCCTGAATATCCTGTTCCTGCTGTCTCCCTCCTTCCTCTACTCTCCTTCTTTCTTCCTTCTTCCAGGGAAGCTCTGCTGAAGGCTACAATACATCCCAAAAGGCAGGTCAGGAGCAGATCATGCAGCTGAGAGACCATGGCTGAGGGTTTTATTTCAAGATGATGGGGAGCCATGGATGGTCATTAAATAACAAGAAGGTCTGCAACAATTTTGAGTGGAGGGGAGAAAAGATCAGGATCTTTGAAAGCAGTCAAGAAGCTCTACAGGTGAGGAATGATGAGAACTTAACTAAGGTGGTAAAGGTGGGCAAGAAGCGGAAGAATCAAATTAGGGAAATGAGGCAGAATCAATAAAGCTCGGCAACAGATTCGATATGAGGTTAAGAGAGAGAGGAGTGAAGAATGAAGATGAAGTTCAACCTCAGACGACTAGAAGATTGTGATGCCCTTAACAGAAGTCTGCCAGGAAAAGGGATAGGTTGGATGGACAAAGATATATATCTTGTCTGGGACGGGAATGAGGCACATGCAAGCCTAAATGTCTAACAGACAGCTAGAAGATTGACAGAGATTCCATGAGGGTCAACCGTGTCCGTCTTGTTATATGCCCAGTGCCTAAGGCAGAGCCTGTGTAGTATAGATGATCAATAAACACTTTCTGAATGAATGAATGAATGCTGGGCCAGAATTCAGGCAAGAACTTGAGCCTGGAAATGAGTGTTTTGGAGTCTCCTTATATAGATCCATTAGCTGAAAACATACAATTTAATGGAGCAGCCCAAGTATAGAGTGATAGGCAGAGAGGAAAGGCGGTCCAAGGAGGGATCTTCATGGGGAAGATGCTGACAAGTGTCAGTAGGTCTTTACCAGGGTTGATAAGTGAGGAAAGAAGAGTCAGCAAGGTGAACGTATACCAGAGAGATCTATCAGGAAGTGGGTCTTCTATTCTGAGGTTGAGAACCATTACATCAGCATTCCCAGAAGCTACAGCTTGGAATCCTAGAAGGACGAGGGCCCCGCTGGCACCTGAACAAGAAAAGAGTTGCAGAAAAAGCAACAGAGCAAAAACCTCCCCGGCTTGTTAAATCCTGCTTGAGGCAAAAGAAATTCCAGCAGATTCCAGGAAACTGTCAAGAGGAGGAATTGCCCTCACCAAGACAGCACGACAACCATATCCCAATAGGGCCAAGATGCCTTGTCAGGGTGTCACCGAGCAGGACCCTCAGCGGCCAAAGAAGCCAGTCTGCCAGTTGAGTGTTGATACCCCATTGTTTCGCTTTGTCCCTCCCAGCAATTCCAAAGATTCACCCATTTCCCTTGGGTCTGAGCTGCTTGCAACAAAGGGAAAGTATTTTCCCACTCAGCAACTATGATCCTTGCTAGTCTTGCTCGGTCTTTCTTGACTGATTTGGCTCATAATTTAGTCATCTCCTTGCTGTCTTTCCTGGGTAACCCCCAAGTTACTGCCGTTGTGGAAGAAGGGACATTGCCCTGAAGTGGCAGGGCTTGAAATTGATCTTCAAAGAAAAATAATGTTATTTCTTTTCAATTGTTATAGATGCTTTCATGGTTTTTTAGAAGGGAGGAAATATCTTTTCTGGTTCTATTGGAAGAGGGGGAGAGAGATCTAAAATATTAAATTCCAAAGACTTTCTTGACCTTCACACCTGACACAATCCCTGTTCCAGGTCCCAGCGTGAGGACTCAGTAAATGTTTGGTCAAGTAAATTCATGCAATCAGAGGGCATTCCCTCACGGGCAACACTTATTGTGGGTCAAAAACTATTCTTCCAGCTGTGTGCTCTGTCTCCTGGAACCAAGTCACTGTTTTCTCCAAGCCAAACAAAGTCACTGTTGACATTCTTCCTACTGCTGCATTTAGTCGCTCACCAAGCTATTGGATTTTACTCCACAAATCTCTTTCAGATTAGCCCTCACCCCTATATCCCTACTGTCACAGCCTTCCTTTAGGGTTTATTATCTGGAGCTAGAAAGCATCATTACGATAATTGTCGCTCTCTTGGTTCTAGCCAGGAGGAATTTGTTCTAGTAACTATACCCTATATATATGCTAGTTATCTTTGCCAAATAAAATTATATCATTATTCTCTTATATAAAAAAACTCCTGGGGACTTCCCCGGTGGTCCAGTGGTTGAGAATCTGCCTTCCAATGCAGGGGATGCAGGTTCGATCCCTGGTCAGGGAACTGAGATCCCACATGCTGCAGGGCAACTAAGTCCACGTACTGCAACTACTGAGCCCACGTGCCACAACTAGAGAGAAGCCCACGTGCTGAAACGAAAGAGCCCATGTGCCACAATTAAGATCTGATGCAGCCAAAATTAAAATAAATAAATAAGTAAATATTCTTTAAAAAACCTCCTGGGAATCAATTTTTTCCAGAATAAACTCTATACTCCCTACCGAACTTTCCAGCCTCACCCCTAGTTGCTTCTCCCATTTCAGCCAGTGTCCCAGCCACTCTGAGCTACTCATTTTTCCTAAAATGCAACCAATTCTAAGATGCGTGTGTACCTTTCCTTTCCTTTCCCCAGAAGTCCTTGTCCTCTTTTGATTGCAGAGCAATTTATCTTCTATAATCCCCTTGCCAGTCCTTCATGGTCTCAAACTTGGTCCCACTCACCCTACCCTACTCTGCTTGTATCCTAAGTGTTGAGGCAAGAGATCCATCATCCTCTGTCCTTTGAGGGGGACAAAGGACATCCCTTGTCTCCCGCAAGAGAGGACATAGTCCTCCAAGATAGAGTTTTATCTCCACTATTTATTTCCTGAAATGCCCCCAGAGTGGGAAGGACAAATAGCATCATGTCCATTTGATATGTGGAAGGAGACAGTCTCAGGCAGGAGTTGTCACAGCAAGACAAGATGTGGAAGGTAGCACAGAATCATTATCTGGCTCTGTATCTTCTTGGCCCACTCACTGAGCAGCTCCACAAGGTACCACATAGTACCCGAGAGCTCTTCTCACCCAGAATTCCAAGAAAAAAAATCCCAGCTCTCAGCAGGAGCCCAGGATGACCTGCTCTGTCCTGCCAGCCAGCAGGGCCAGTGATTCCTTCTAGAAAACTGTACTGTGTGGTGTAGATGTTTTCCTAAAAGAAATGAAGCAGTCTCTAGGAGAAATGAAGCTCAAAATTAAGTGCCCACAACCACACAACTTGATATTTATTATTGGGAAAAAACCAATATATGAACATGGAAAAATAAGCAAGCAATACAGAAAGATATACCATGAAAAGGACATCTATCTCTCAACACTTGTGCCCCATGCTCTCTCCCCAGCAGTTGTTTACCTCCTAAAACTATGCCACCTTATATAATGAGTGCACATTTTTGAAATGAATGGAAACACAGCAAAAATACTAATCGATACCTTGCTCTTTTCACTTAAAATATACTTTAGAGATCATTCTGTATGAGCCATAGACATCTAAGTCCTTTCATAGCTGCACAGTATTCAACTGTGTGGATGTGCCCCCAGTAGTTCAGCTTCCCTACTGATGGGCCCTTAGATTGTTTCCAGGCTCTAGTTATCAAAAGGGTTGCTGCAAATAGGTCATACATATGTCATCGTGCACATATGCCAATATCTGTGACATAAATTCACAAAACGGAAGACGATGGGCCAAAAGCTATGAAAGTACAAACAAAAAAAATGAACGTCCTTCTGTGGGTGATGGGTCCCTGGAGTTCTGAGTCATTCTACATGGCTCTGTTGGCCATCAGTGGGGAGCAGCTGACTTCAAACAGAGTGTCTGGCATGACACGGCCCTGCACTGCACACAGTAAAACCGCTCTGGGGTGAAAGAACTTGGGGTGCTTTGGTGTTTTCAAATTCATTGTCCATATATAAACCCTTAGCATGGTATTCAAGGCCTTTCATGATCTGGTGCATCATATAATGAAGTGATTTAGGTCTTATCTACAAGCCACACTCCTGCTTAAAAAGTTGAAATCAGAATATAAGAGGTGCCAAGACGAACTCAGAGTGTGGTTAACTTTCCCCAAGGCATATGTAGACGTGGCCCCATGTTACATCTTCCTGGTCTGATCCCAAGTCATTAACCAACCCTCATGCATATCCCATAATAGTCATTAGTCACATCCAAAGAGGCAGAAAAAAGACTTTTAGTAATTTAAGACCTAGGACACACCCAATTAGGAATAAAGATGTAGATTGGGAGTTTCACACTCATATACCTACGTAGCCCCACCACCACACACATACACAGACACACACCTTGTGTTATGACCAAGCCGAGTGGAGAGCTCAGGCCCCGTCCAAATGCAGCCACCACTATTCAGTTCAGTTCCACTTCCGCTCCCTTGTGAGACAGCCAGCCTGCTATCACAAGAATTTACATGCTTCCAAGACAAATTAGAAATACAGATTTGTATGTAAAACTTCCAAATTGTATAGAATTTGAAAATAATATTTTAAAAAGTTAATCCTAGGCCAGGCGGAAAAAAAAGCATATTGTCAGATTAGGTCCATGAGCCCTCAGATCTCTCTGCTCTCTTTCCCCTTCTTCTCCAAACAAGTTCTCCCAGTACTCAGCATCCATGCTTCCAACCTAAGTAATAGAAATCCACAAAGGTCGCCAACTTTCAGCTGAAACAGAGGCTGGAAAGCAAGCCCACTTTTGTTGAAAGGAATGTTCTGAAGGACTCTCTGAGCCTGTGCTCCAGCTGTTGGAATGAAGCTCACATATTAAGCATTCTGAGGACCTCACAAGACAAGTTATAATTAAGAGCTAAATTATATATGACCAGCTGGTGAACTGAGTGTGTTGGGCCATAAAACAATGATCAGTCAGATCAACTTAAGAAAGCGACATTGCTTCATTACCAACCCTAAAGCTGCTTTGTTTTCCGAGGCTTCTTGACCCTTTCCCACTCCCCAGGTGGTGTTCTTTCCTCGATCCTTTGAAATGAGTTGTGTGCTCCTTCCTAAAGTGCCTCAGAGGAAGAGCAGAAAATCCGGGGGCTCCTCACACCCATCCTTTCCATTCCCCCTTTGAGTGGGATGTGCAAATTTGCTCCTCCTTGGAACAGCCTCTTGTGCATATGGCATGTTCTTGGAGGAGATGTGCCTGCATCTTTGGGAACTCACTCGGGGCGGGGCTGGCACTAGCCTACGGCCTTCCCTTTCAGAACCAGAACAGCGGGGAAATGGGTCTTCAGGTTACCAGTCAACAGCACCCCAAATCTGGCTACCACTGTGTGTGTACAGGAAAACCAGGATGGATTTAGATGCATTTGACCCTGATTTTTCTGTTACTATGTTGAAATGTGAAACACTGGGAGAGATTTGAAATTTTCCATGTTATATATAAACCTTGCTGGGAAATTAAAAGTATCTCTCTACATATTCCACTCTATTGGCTGCCCAGCACCTCTTCAATGGTCTCTTGGTAATATCACCTGGATTTCCCTTTGGAAAATTATCTCTTCCTCGCTGGCTTTGGGCTTCGGGACTATTTTCCCAGATGCTTTTTTTATCTTACCCTAGTCATAGCATGAAAACATTCTGTCATTCGTTCAGTGGTTCATTTCACAAATACTGAGCATCTACTTTGTTTCAAGTACTGTCCTTGGTGCTGGAAACATAGATTGATAATTAATAGTCTTCTCACTTCTGACTTTATGGAGCTTACCTTTGGCCTAAGCGGGGCTAACTGTCAAGCTCCTTCAATGGAATTAGGATTGTAAACAGAATGACACAATAACTAAAAATGATTGGACTCATCTATTCCAGCTTTGGCACCCTTGTGAGATGTGGGAGGAATTTCTGATTCTCGGACCCAAGAATTACTTACATTTCTATCCACAGGAACTGCTGGGTGCTTACTTATATCTATATCCCTTTTCCCAGCCTTGCCATCAATGCCATGAGTACTCAACATACTTCCAATAAAATCCTCTTTTGTTTTTATTTACTGGTGTCAATTTTTACTACTTATAAACCAAGAACCTCCACTAATGTTGGAGCTGCTTCTCAGCCTATCTGGTCACTAAGCTGGCTTGGGTATCTCATCTTACCAAAACTTGGAGTGTTTTTTTAAAAAAATCAGTTTGATAAAAACAATAAAACAATTAGTTGAAAATAACTGAATCCACGCTGTAGAAAACATTACATGCAATTTGACACTACCCTTCTCTCTCTTCCTCTCTCTCTCTCTCTCTCTCTCTCTCTCTCTCTCGCTCGCTCTCGCTCTCATAGCTCTTCTCTCTTGATCCCCCCATAGAAATCAAGACTATCTAAAGCACAATCTTTTTTGGCCAAGCCAGGCAGAATGCAGCATCCCAGTTCCCAGACCAGGGATTGAACCCATGCCCCCTGTAGTGGAAGTGCACGGTCCCAACCACTGGACCACCAGGGAAGTCCCTAATGCACAATTTTAATAATAACCATTGGTGTCTTCTCACTGGATATTGTTACTGTCTTTAGGCAGTGGTAGCTAGGAATATGTATGCCCTAGTTCTTGCCTATCTTGGTTTCTTCCATATTTTAACTCACCCACTTCTCCATCCCTCAGTGACTGGCATAGCTCACTGTTTGGGGCATGCTTTAGTAAAGGTTTTGTATCGGTGCAAATATCCTAATGGCTTGTCTTTCAGACTCTCTGTATAGTGCAGTTTCAAGTGAGTCTTGAAGGGAATGTGAGTCTCTGAGATGTGCCGCAAATGCAGCCCATCCCTTTCTAAGCTGAATTGCACATGGCAGCAGAAAACATAAATCGTTTTGGTTATTTTCAGAGTCTAAGCAGATAATGTAAACAAATAAATATAGAAAGACATAAGGCAATATAAGGTTGTGGAAGCCTATGAATCAGAGAGCATGTGCCCTGCTTATAGAACCCGCCACCACCTGGCTGTTGCCATGCAGAAATGTGGGCCCAGGATTGCCAGATCTTTCCATTTTTCAAGAGAAGTTTTGAAATCTGGATTTGTGGGTAAATCTACCAATTTTGGGATGTTGGCAATGACATAAAAGGGAATTAATGCTTGAAAACAAAACAAGATATGTTTATGGGCAGATTTTCGCCAAGGAGCTGTCAGTTTTCAGCTCTGGATCTTCCTTCATCTCTGCAATTCATCTCATAATATACCAGCTGATTGTGCTTCTCGATACTTTTAGCTTTATGTTTTGCTTCTTCCTTATTCTCTCACCTTGTTTGGAATCGATAACCTTCTTCCAGACCACTTGCTTTATAGTGTTGCTCTAGGAATTACCCCAGGCTCTGATGCTCAGGTGCTCTTCACTTCATTCCAGGCCTGGGGATGGCTGTCCAAGCCTTCCAGCCTCCAGCCTCTGCTGTAATGCTCTCCATGACAAGGAATTTACTACCACCCATCAGATGATTCCATCATATGAAGCCATATAATGTAATGGAAAGCACGTAGATTTTAGCATAAAACAAATACGAGTTCATCCCAGCTTGGTTACTTAGCCTGTGCAAGCCACAGTTTTATCTATTAAACAGATACTCGTTTGAGGAATTAAATGTGATGACATTGGCCAGCATGTTGTCCCTTTCACATAGGAAGTAAGGGGGTCATAGTGGTGGTTTCCATTCTTTCCATTATTTCTTCTCCATTCATCTTGGGAATGCCCTCCTGAGTACATATCAAATCTCACTTTCACATTGTAGTCTTCCAAAATTAAGAAACCATGTTCATATCTCCCCAGGTGTTCTCTTTTCCAGACTCAGTGGAACCGGTCAAGTGTAGAGGGACCCCCATATGGACATTAACCCCAGTCATTCCTGGGTTTCAAGCAAGACGAGGAGGTGTGTTTGCAGCTGTGGTAGAGAGGGACTTCTGGAAGCCTGTCTGGGGGACTGAGGATCCATCTGGGAAAGGGATTATCTTAAGAAGAGGGTCTTGGGGAAAGGGTTTCATTCAGTTACAATGCTCCAATCTGAGAGTGGGAAGTGGTAATAGCGAAAAGGTCTTTCTCAGCACAGCATGTGAGATTTGTGCTCTAACACAGCACCTGTGGACACATGCCTGGCTGACTAAGGAGAAGGCAGTGCAAAAAGAAATGAGTAAAAGAAGAACAAAAGGAAAAGAGCTGTTATGACTTTGTAAAACATTGGGACCCAGGGCAGGATCACTTGGAAGCTCATGAGACTGGACCGTGAGGGTGAGAGAGTTCTCCCATCGACACAGGTTTTGCTCCGCATCACCACCACCCCCAGCAGACAAACCCCTGTCAGGATTAAAGGGATACCGGCTCTGCAATGCTTTACACATTAAGCCTGCAAGAATTGCTATTATTCGGTGTGATGGTGTGTGGCTTATAGCATCTGTGACTTGACAATCAAGTAATGAGCTATTGATGAGGGAAATGAACCTGACGACAGCTGAGGCTGGAGACCATTAACATATAAGCCATTTCCTGCTGATGTTATCCCCTGGGATTCTTTGATAATAGCTAATAATTATAACCACATTTATTGAGATGTTACTCTGTGCAGGGAGTGCTTTATACGGATTATTCCATGTAAGCCTCACAACTCTATGAGAAAATTGTTATTACTGTTCTGACTTACAGATGAGGAATCCGGGCAGATGAAAACAACACAGTTCCACAAAGTGTTGGGAAATGGGGGCTCAGGCATACTCATCGGTAGAGAGTTTAAGAGATACAAGCAGAAAAGTGACAGGGTGTAATAGGGAAGAACAAATCTGACTGCATATTAGGTCTGTTTCTTTTACTTTAACCTTTGTATTCTACTGCCTTTGCTTCCAGTTAAGAATGTTGCCTATATCCTGAAATATACAGGGTAGCCCATTCTCAAGGCTCTGACCTTTAAGAGTATAACACTTCCATTCATATAGAGATAAAAAGTTGCTGAACAGAGAATAACATTTGACTCATTGGAGGTTTACAGGAACATTGTGACCTGACCTATGTGGACAGCTGCAAGAACAAAGGATTCCGACACCAAGAAGTTTGCAACAACTAACCACAACCCCTCCCCCTTTTAGTGTAAAAGAAGCCTGAATTCTGACTGGGGTAAGAGGGTTCTCTAGGACATTAGTCTGCCATCTTCTCGGTCTGCTGGCTTTCCAAATAAAGTCATTATTCCTCGCCCCAACAACTCGTCTCCCGATTTATTGGCCTGTCGTGCAGCAAGCAGAACGAGTTTGGACTCAGTAACAAGAGCACACGTGATCCCCTGAGCTATGATTGTCCTCAAGGAGGGATGACGCTCAGACTGGGCAGAGATAGGCTAGAAGCACCGTGGGTGAGGATTCCACAGAGATGGATGCTGCTCCTCTACTTGACCATGGTAATAGGGAAGGGGCAGCGTCCATGCCTTCCAGACATTTAGGTGCAAGGGGCATGAGCTGGGGATCTTGTTAAAAATGCAGATTCTGATTCAGTAGGTCTGGGGTGAGGCCCAAGATTCTGCACGTCTTAAAATCCCTAAGGGGATGCCAATGCTGTGGGTCCACAGATCACATTATGTGTAGCAAGAATCTAGGCAACTATATAACAATGGAGCTTGTGGTTAAAGAACTGACCTTGTGGGGAAAGAGTAGCCCGGCTCTGGTCTCAACTTATGCTGCCACTGAGCAAATTCAAAGCTGCTGAACCAACTCACTGCTACAGTAGCAGAGAAGAGAGTAGTAAGAAAATGAGACCCCACAGCCATCCACATGGGTCTCTTCTTAGTTCTCCAAATGAAACTAAAATGCCTTGCTTTTCACAATTAAAAAAATTTCACATTCAATGTAGCAAAACCACAAAACTAATAAAGTTAATTTTTTAACATCAATTTAATGCGATGGTAATATGTTTAATATTGTGGTAAATCAGCACCCATTAAGTGAGCGGGATATAAATTACTATAGCCAAGTTTCCTTTCCTTTTAGCAATGTCCCTCCGATTTTTAGTGTGAACTAACTGCAAAACTTAGTTTTGTACAGCTCACAACGATGTTATGTGGCCTTCGCTTGATACAAAAGCGTCCTTTATCTATTATGCTCACCTCTCTTATTTTTGCATTAGCCTGTGACAATGAAAGTCACACATTATCGCTTTCATGATGACAAATCAAAATTTTCATTTAATAATTACATTAGAAGCTGAAGTCTTCTTTCATCAAAGTATCTTTCGATTGCAAAAAGGAATCTTTGTTTTTATTCCTGCCAAAATACTTCTAAGTGAATACAAGAACCGGAAGATGCAAAATTATGTGCCATCTTGTTTTTTAATTTTTAAAATTCATTTTTAAAAACTATTTTTTTCTTCCATCAAAACAGTGTATTTTTATTTCCTACTTCCTCATGTGAGAATATAGATAAAATATCAGTTCTGTTTCCATCGCTACTTCCCAAACTTCTTCTGAATTGTTACTTTTATACTGTCACATTTACAATACTTACATTTGGTTCTAGAACGGTAATTAATTCCTCTGAGCTTTATCAGTAGGTTGATTCTGAAAATGAAAATCAATAGTTATTTCATTACTATGACTGTGAAAACGTGGTTCACCACAACTGTTTCTCTCTACAGTTAAATGTTCTTTCTCGTATGACTTTTTGCCTGGAGTTCAATTTTTTTGGAACTAATTACTTTTGGCATATTGTAAATTTTGTTCAACCTCTCCTTTAAATTTAGTATCCTATCAAGTTCTCCCGTTTCCCTGGAGATAATGTCTGATTATGTCTTTATTCTACCATACTATTTATTGATACTTAGCTATGTATTGAAACTTTTTTTAACATCTTTATTGGAGTATAATTGCTTTACAATGGTGTGTTAGTTTCTGCTTTATAACACAGTGAATCAGTTATATATATACATATATCCCCATATCTCTTCCTTCTTGCATCTCCCTCCCTCCCACCCTCCTTATCCCACCCTTCTAGGTGGTCACAAAGCACCGAGCTGATCTCCCTGTGCTATGCAGCTGCTTCCCACTAGCTATCTATTTTACATTTGGTAGTGTATATATGTCCATGCCACTCTCTCACTTTGTACCAGCTTACCCTTCTGCCTCCCCACGTCCTCAAGTCCATTCTCTAGTAGGTCTGCATCTTTATTCCCGTCTTCCCCCTAGGTTCCTCATGACCTTTTTTTTTTTAGATTCCATATATATGTGTTAGCATACAGTATTTGTTTTTCTCTTTCTGACTTACTTCACTCTGCATGACAGACTCTAGGTCCATCCACCTCACTTCAAATAACTCAATTTCGTTTCTTTTAATGGCTGAGGAATATTCCATTGTATATATGTGCCACATCTTCTTTATCCATTCATCTGTTGATGGACACTTAGGTTGTTCCCATGTCCTGGCTATTGTAAATAAAGCTGCAACGAACATTGTGGTATTTGACTCTTTTTGAATTGTGGTTTACTTAGGGTAGATGCCCAGTAATGGGATTGCTGGGTCATATGGTAGTTCTATTTTTAGTTTTTAAGGAACCACCATACTGTTCTCTATAGTGGCTGTATCAATTTACATTCCCACCAACAGTGCAAGAGTGTTCCCTTTTCTCCACACCCTCTCCAGCATTTATTGTTTCTAGATTTTTTGATGATGGCCATTCTGACCGGTGTGAGATGATATCTCATTGTAATTTTGATTTGCATTTCTCTAATGATGAATGATGTTGAGTATTCTTTCATGTGTTTGTTGGCAATCTGTATATCTTCTTTGGAGAAATGTCTATTTAGGTCTTCTGCCTACTGTTGGACTGGGTTGTTTGTTTGTTTGATATTGAGCTGCATGAGCTGCTTGTAAATTTTGTAGATTAATCTTTTGTCAGTTGCTTCATTTGCAAATATGTTCTCCCATTCTGAGGGTTGTCTTTTCGTCTTGTTTATGGTTTCCTTTGCTGTGCAAAAGCTTTTAAGTTTCATTAGGTCCCATTTGTTTATTTTTGTTTTTATTTCCATTTCTCTAAGAGGTGGGTCAAAAAGGATCTTAGTGTGATTTATGTCATAGAGTGTTCTGCCTATGTTTTCCTCTAAGAGTTTGATGGTGTCTGGCCTTACATTTAGGTCTTTAATCCATTTTGAATTTATTTTTGTTTATGGTGTCAGGGAGCGTTCTAATTTCATTCTTTTACATGTAGCTGTCCAGTTTTCCCAGCACCACTTACTGAAGAGGCTGTCTTTTCTCCATGGTATATTCTTGCCTCCTTTATCAAAGATAAGGTGACCATATGTGTGTTTGTTTATCTCTGGGCTCTCTATCCTGTTCCATTGATCTATATTTCTGTTTTTGTGCCAGTACCATACTGTCTTGATTACTGTAGCTTTGTAGTATAGTCTGAAGTCAGGGAGTCTGATTCCTCCAGCTCCGTTTTTCTTTCTCAAGATTGCTTTGGTTATTCAGGGTCTTTTGTGTTTCCATACAAACTGTGAAACTTTTTGTTCTAGTTCTGTGAAAAATGCCAGTGGTAGTTTGATAGGGGTTTCACTGAATCTGTAGATTGCTTTGGGTAGTAGAGTCACTTTCACAATGTTGATTCTTCCAATCCAAGAACATGGTATATCTCTCCATCTATTTGTATCATCTTTAATTTCTTTCATCAGTGTCTTGTAATTTTTTAATACAGGTCTTTTGTCTCCTTAGGTAGGTTTATTCCTAGGTATTTTATTCTTTCTGATGCAATGGTAAATGGGAGTATTTTCTTAATTTCACTTTCAGATTTTTCATCATTAGTGTATAGAAATGCAAGAGATTTCTGTGCATTAATTTTGTATCCTGCTACTTTACCAAATTCATTGATTAGCTCTAGTAGTTTTCTGGTAGCATCTTTAGGATTCTCTATGTATAGCATCATGTCATCTGCAAACAGTCACAGCTTTACTTCTTTTCCAATTTGGATCCCTTTTATTTCTTTTTCTTCACTGATTGCTGTGGCTAAAACTTCCAAAACTACATTGAATAATAGTAGTGAGAGTGGGCAACCTTGTCTTGTTCCTGATCTTAGTGGAAATGGTTTCAGTTTTTCACCATTGAGGACAATGTTGGCTGTGGGTTTGTCATATATGGCCTTTATTATGTTGAGGTAAGTTCCCTCTATGCCTACTTTCTGGAGGGTTTTTATCATAAATGGGTGTTGAATTTTGTTGAAAGCTTTCTCTGCATCTATTGAGATGATCATATTGGTTTTCTCCTTCAATTTGTTATTTTGCTGTATCACATTGATTGATTTCCATATATTGAAGAATCCTTGCATTCCTGGGATAAACCCCACTTGATCATGGTGTATGATCCTTTTAATGTGCTGTTGGATTCTGTTTGCTAGTATTTTGTTGAGGACTTTTGCATCTATGTTCATCAGTGATATTGGCCTGTGGTTTTCTTTCTTTGTGACATCTTTATTGGCTTTGGTACCAGGGTGATGGTGGCCTCGTAGAATGAGTTTGGGAGTGTTCCTCCCTCTGCTATATTTTGGAAGAGTTTCAGAAGGATAGGTGTTAGCGCTTCTCTAAATGTTTGATAGAATTTGCCTGTGAAGCCACCTGGTCCTGGGCTTTTGTTTGTTGGAAAATTTTTAATCACATTTTCAATTTCAGTGCTTGTGATTGGGCTGTTTATATTTTCTATTTCTTCCTGGTTCAGTCTCAGAAGGTTGTGCTTTTCTAAGAATTTGTCCATTTCTTCCAGGTTGTCCATTTTATTGGCGTACAGTTGCTTGTAGTAATCTCTCATGATCCTTTGTATTTCTGCAGTGTCAGTTGTTACTTCTCCTTTTTCATTTCTAATTCTATTGATTTGAGTCTTCTCCCTTTTTTTCTTGATGAGTCTGGCTAATGGTTTACCAATTTTGTTTATCTTCTCAAAGAATCAGCTTTTACTTTTATTGATCTTTGCTATCGTTTCCTTCATTTCTTTTTCACTTATTTCTGATCTGATCTTTATGATTTTTTTTACTTCTGTTAACTTTGGGGTTCTTTTGTTCTTCTTTCTCTAATTGCTTTAGGTGTAAGGTTAGATTGTTTATTTGAGATGTTTCTTGTTTCTTGAGGTAGGATTGTATTGCTATAAGCTTCCCTCTTAGAACTGCTTTTGCTGCATCCCATAGGTTTTGGATCCTCGTGTTTTCATTGTCATTTGTTTCTAGGTATTTTTTTTATTTCCTCTTTGATTTCTTCAATGATCTCTTGGTTATTAAGAAGCGTATTGTTTAGCCTCCATGTGTCTGTATTTTTTACAGATTTTTTTCCTATAATTGATATCTAGTCTCATAGCGTTGTGGAAAAGATACTTGATACAATTTCAATTTTCTTAAATTTACCAAGGCTTGATTTGTGACCCAAAATATTATCTATCCTGGAGAATGTTCTATAAGCACTTGAGAAGAAAGTGTATTCTATTGTTTTTGGATGGACTGTACTATAAATATCAATTAAATCCATCTTGTTTGATGTATTATTTAAAGCTTGTGTTTCCTTATTTATTTTCATTTTGGATGATCTGTCCATTGATGAAAGTGGGGTGTTAAAGTCCCCTACTATGATTGTGTTACTGTCGATTTCCCCTTTTATGGCTGTTAGTATTTGCCTTATGTATTGAGGTGCTCCTATGTTGGGTGCATAAAAATTTACAATTGTTATATCTTCTTCTTGGATTGATACCTTGATCACTATGCAGTGTCCTTCTTTTTCTCTTGTAATAGTCTTTGTTTTAAAGTCTGTTTTGTCTGATATGAGAATTGTTACTCCAGCTTTCTTTTGATTTCCATTTGCATGGAATATCTTTTTCCATCCCTTCACTTTCAGTCTGTATGTGTCCCTAGGTCTGAAGTGGGCTATGTAGTGAATCTTAAATCAAAATAGTTGTCCCTCTGAAAGTCAAAAGCTCCTAATGTTTGGAGCTGATGATGAGTAGTATGATGCTGACTTCTTGTTTTCATTTTGATTTTTTTTTCCTCATTTTTTGCTTTTAGGGTTTCCCTTTTATCATAGATGTTATGACATTTTGTGGTAATGTTCTATGTGGGTTTTTTGTTTTTGTTTCAATTCACTGGGCACTAGGTGTACATTTTCAATCTGAACATTAAAAGTCCTTCAGTTCTGGAGAACTGTCCTCATTACTTCTTTGATACTTTCCCCTATCATTTTTCCCTTGGTCAGATGTTCAGTGCTCTTGCATTGACCCTCTGGGTTTCCTTCTCATATTTTCCACCGCTTTGTTTTCATGTTCTTCTTCTGAGATATTTCCCAGATCTAATTTTCCAACTTTGCTATTGAATTATTTTCTCTTCTGACAAATACATATTTACTATCTAGGAGAGAATTTCTTAGTATGTGTTTATTCCATTTTCACTGTGTTCTATGCTTGTTTGAATATTTTCTCAAATCTCCCTGAGGACACACATTGGAGTTTGGAGAAGTTCCCTCCTGTTCTTTGCATGAATCCTGTTCCCTGTTGTGTGGCTGTTCATTTTGATGTCTCTCTTCCATGTTTGAGGGTCTCTCATTTGAAGACCTTTGACTTTTCATGCTCAAGAAGAAGTCAGTTAAACCTGATGAGAGTCCTGTGGTATAGATGAACCTTGCTCATTTTGCCAATTTGCTCTAAGTGAGAGCAGTTTGGGGAAGCAAGTAAACCATAACCTGGTGAGCCCCTAAATGATAAAATGTAAAAGACATTTCTCTGGAGCCTTCCAGTTTCTGTGGAAGAAAATACTCCTTTTTAAAAAAGTATTAGAGTAGAAGCTTAGCTTCCAAGAATTATGCCCTCCAGAGTGGAGTGGGTCTGTTTCATATATAAACTTTTGATTAATCACATTGTTTTCTACCTCACAATTTTAATCCTACCCTTTTTTTTTTTTCTTTTTTTTGCGGTACTCGGGCCTCTCACTGTTGTGGCCTCTCCCGTTGTGTAGCGCAGGCTCAGCGGCCATGGCTCATGGGCCCAGCCGCTCCATGGCAAGTGGGATCTTCCCGGACCAGGGCACGAACCCGTGTCCCCTGCATCAGCAGGCGGACTCTCAACCACTGTGCCACGAGGGAAGCCCCCTACCCTCTTTTATACATGATATTTCATAGTGCTGAGGCCCTTAAATACGTGGAAGGGCATATTGCCTCCCTCCTTATTTGAATCTCCTTTCTGTACATACTCTGGGCTGTGGCTTCCTTATTCTGTTTCACCAGTTTCAATTCTTCATATCTTATCCATCTTCCAGAAATTTGATAAAATCTTTCTTCTCATGGCTCTCTTTTTATCTTCTTATCATTGAATATTTAGACATCATTTTCATTCCTTTACTATCGTTTTACTGAGATACTGGTAGAGAAAGGGAACAAACTCATGTTGTCAAACAGTCAACTTCAACCAGAAGTCATTATTGTTACTTTAGCATCAGAAATGCCAATCTATTGCCAGCCTGATATGCTTACCTAGGTCTTTAAAGGTAAATGCTTCCTTTAATTGGCACCAATGATTACTTGGTGAAATTATAAACCACATGCAAAGACAGTACTTGATCATAAGGATATGTGTCAAATACGATGGTATTCCCTGTAAGTAATAGGGAAACCTCAACTCAATCTGTTTAAACAGTAAGGAAATGTATTATTTCATATATCATTAAATCAGGGGGAGGCAGAACCCACAGTGAGTAAAATCAGGACTGTTTAATTTTGAGATTTTGTTGACTGCTTTCCTCTGTATGTGGACTCACATTAGCTTCCATGCGGTGACAAAATGGCTTCCTGCACATACACAAGATGATTTCCTGCATGTATACAAGATGATTTCCTACATGTGCACAGATGACTTCTTGCATCTACACAAGATGATTTCCTACATGAACACAAGAGGACTTCCTGCATGTACAGAAGATGGCTTCCTGCATGTACACAGATGACTTTCTGCACGTACATAAAGTGATTTCTTGCATGTATACAAGATGAATTCCTGCATGTACACAGATGATTTCCTGCATATATACAAAATGATTTCCTGCACGTGCACAGATGACTTCCTGCATCTACACAAGATAATTTCCTGCATGTACACAGATGACCTCCTGCATGTGCACAGATGACTTCCTGCACGTATACAGGATGATTTCCTACCTATATACAAGATGATTTCCTGCATATATGCAAGATGACTTCCTGCATGTACATAAGATGATTTCCTGCATGTCCACAGATGACTTCCTACATGTATACAACATGACTTCATCCATATACACAGGATGATTTCCTGAATGTATACAAGATGATTTCCTGCATGTATACAGATGACTTCCTGCATGTGTACAAGATGATTTCCTGCATGTGTACAAGATGACTTCCTGGGGATTCCCTGGTGGCACAGTGGTTAAGAATCCACCTGCCAATGCAGGGGACACAGGTTCGAACCCTGGCCCGGGAAGATCCCACATGCCGCAGAGCAACTAAGCCTGTGTGCCACAACTACTGAGCCTGCGTTCTACAGCCTGCGAGCCACAGCTACTGAGCCTGTGTGCCACAACTACTGAAGCCCGCCCGCATGCCTAGAGCCCATGCTCCCCAACAAGAGAAGCCATGAAAATGAGAAGCTCACGCACCACAATGAAGAGTAGCCCCCGCTCTCTGCAACTAGAGAAAGCCTGCGCACAGCAACGCAGACCCAGCACAGCCAAAAATAAAAACAAATAAATTAATTAATTTTAAAAAAAGATGACTTCCTGCATGTATATAAGATGATTTCCTGCATGTACACAAGATGGCTTCCTTCATGGTCACTAGAGACAACTAGGGAAACTAGTTTTCCCATTTTTATATCCTGTGAATGAGAGGGGAGAAAAACTTTCCCCCCAACCACAATATAAAAAGTCATCCTGCCAATCTCAAGCCTACCCCACACTTTTAAGTCATCAGGGAATGCTAGTTTACTTACTTAAATCTGTGTTTCTGAAACAAATAATTGCAAGGGAAATAGGATTGCAATGATTTGCATAAAGAAACCAGGATCCAACTTGAGAACATGGGCTGAGTGAGGCATGGGCATACCTGAAGAAAAGATGGGGCTTTGGAAAAGATGACTGGGAAATAGGACACAATAGGTAAACCATTGTTGGGTGATCCAGGACATGCTTATATTTTAATTACTATTAATGCCAACATGGCAATGTACTATTTAAATATCCTCATGGAAAACTCTCAAGCACCTGACAACACATTCAGGAAATTCCTCACCTCACCACACCACACTGTTTCTCCAGATGCGGGCCTCCCCATCAATCACTCTCTCTATACTCCCTCCCTACAGAGAGTAGGCTCCACTTAATGTGCCCTCTGAGATGAAAGTTGCCTGGAGGCTCTTAATTGCCAGTCCAAGTGGCGAGTCCCCAGCAAAGATTTTGAGTCAGCTTTATGAGGGGTAAAGCCATGATGCTGTCCCAACCCCAGTGACATCTGAAAAAGAATGACCATTATTACTATTTTCCAACACTGCCTTTCCTTTCTACTGCCTAACTTCGATTTACAGCCCATGCTCAGTTCTTGATCACACTGCTATCTGCCTGCACCTCCCACATTAATACTCTGTGTGCAAGTAATTCATCTTCCAATGTATTACAAAAGTGTCAACCATGCTAGGTTCATCCAGGCAACATTAAAGTTCAATTAAAATAGAAACCTGCAGAGTAAGTGAATGTTGCCTTACCTAGGCCCAAGATTAATTTCTCAGACTTTGAAGGTCCAAGTTTTGTTAGCAAAATCAGAAAAAATTATGTAGCCTGGGAAAACTGAGCAGGTCAAGTTTGACTAACTTTGCTTTTATTCATGGATTTATTCCATGCACATTCCCGAATGTCTACTCTGAGGAAGCAGCTGGATGAGGCCTTTAGGGAGACCTAGATATTCTCCACCCATAGAGCAGAGTCTTAAATAAAGTTCCCTAAAGACACAGACTACTGAGATGGAGATTACTTGAGGTGCTCTTGGAATTAGCACCTGGAAAGAAGTGAGTGAAGCAAAACTGATAAAAGGAAGAAGTTGAACAGAAATAGGTGGGAGGGAGATGCAAGAGGGAAGAGATAGGGGGATATATGTATAATGTATAGCTGATTTCACTTTGTTATAAAGCAGAAACTAACACACCATTGTAAAGCAATTATACTCCAATAAAGATGCTAAAAATAAATAAATAAAAAGCATTTTTTGTCCCCAATTCAAAAAAAAAACAAAAAAAGAAATGCAGTTGCAACAAAGGCCTGAGCTTGTCCTACAGGGAGCTCTGAAGGGGGGATGGCCTTTTGTCATGATCCTGAATTGAAGCGAGGAAGCCAGGCCTGTGTGCCTTCACTTGATCAGTCACTAGAATTTCACTGCTCCTGAGGAAAGGCTATAACTTTTGGCAAGGCAACTCCCTTCAGCTGAAAACAATTCTGGCAGAGTGACTCAGCTGTGAGCTGTCTGCAGCCAAAACTCCCAGCAGCTGAGGAATGAGTGCTTTAGTCCTGAGGGGAATCTGGGCAGTTCACCACTGCTTCCACACAAGGAAGTGGAGTTGAAAATGTATAGCTTGACTTCTGGTCAAGGGAGAATTATAAGGTAGGTGTCTTGAAGCCCTACTGCTATTCCAAATACATGGCAACAAATGACAAAATATAAAAAGTAATTAGCAAAGATGCACATTCACATATGATACAAAAAAACAAAGATTAAAAAGATATGTTCGTGTGTTTGACACATTGCCCTAATACAAAAGTTCTTTGTGGGCACAAGATGGGTTTTTACAGCAATAAGATGACATTCTATACTAATTAGAGCAACAGGCTTCCTTATTCGTATCCTATGAGAGAGGGGAAAAATCAACCTCTCCTGTAACCACAAAATAAAAGTCCTACCCTCCAGTCTGTGTCATCAGAAACGGAAGATGGTAAAGGGGTTCCTGGAGCAGTAAAAGGCGGCCAGGGGTTTGGCTCCTGCAAGGAAATGGAGACTGAACACTCCCCATGACAGGAAGGGGACAAGAGCCAAGATTACTGCTCGAGCCCAGGAGATAGACTATCTTTTCCCGTCTCTGAAAGAAAGCTGAAAAAGCTGAGACTTACTACAATGAGAGAGCGAGGCGGGCAGGAGGGAGTAGATACAGCCTCAATCCAAAACTTGGACGAGCAGTCCAGCGGCTCAGTAGCTGCATCTATGTTAGTGCAATATTATCAACAAGTACCTTAATCCAATAAGAGAAAACTGGGTTCTGGACCAGGGGCCATGAAGAGCCAGGTGCAAAACTGGTTAAGTAGGGAGGAGTGGGCACAGAGAAAAAGAGGAGGGGAAAAGAGGTTTTCACTGAAGTTGAGACAATAATGCAAAATAATAAAATATTTAGTGAGATCTAATGTTAAGAGAGAAATCCTGGACTCCCCTGGTGGTCCAGTGGTTAAGAGTCCACACTTCCAATGCAGGGCACACGGGTTTGATTCCTGATCAAGGAAGTTCCGCATGCCAGACGGTGTGGACAAAAAAAAAAAAAAAAAAGGCAAGAAATCCTATAGAATCCATAATGAACAATCAACAATGAGTAATCATTAATGAAAATAACAATAATGCAAATAATAGAATAATCTGAAGTTAACATTAAAATAATTATGTTCCAGAGGATGACGTCAGCATCATGGTGGCATAAGAAGCCCCTCATTGTTGTCCCCCTTCCCCCCAGCCAACAACAAAGATTCGGCATCCATCCATGGACAGAAGTACCTTTAGGGACCTATGGGATCCAGCATCACATAAGACCTGAGAGGAGCCTCACCAACCCATGTGTTGAAAAATAGGTAAGTAGACCTTGGTCCTGGCTGTGGACCCTGCTGTGGCCCATGAACTGGCTCCAGCCCCTCTCAACTGCAGCCCGTGAGCCCCCAGAAAACACTATCTTAGATAATCACCCACAAATGAGAGAGCCTTTGTGGAAGTCCAGGTTTCAAGAGGAGAGGTTCCAGCACACTGCTGGGGGAAAAAATACGAGTTTGGATGCACCACAGTGGATGAGAGGAACAGTTTCATTGAATAGATAAAGAATTTGTGGGATACGCATCATATATATATGAAAAAGTATTCAGCCATGAGAAGGAAGTAAATCCTGCTCTTTGCAAACAACCTGGATGGACCTTGACAGCATTACGCTAAATGAAATAAGTCAGACAAAGAAAGACAAACACTGTATGATATCACTTATATGTGGAATCTAAAAAAGTTGAAATTGGGAATTCCGTGGCAGTCCAGTGGTTAGGACTCTGTGCTTTCACTGCTGAGGGCCGGGGTTCAAACCCTGGTTGGGGAACTAAGATCCCACAGCCAAAAAAAAAGGTTGAAGTTTGCTTTAGAAACAAAGTGTAGAACTGTGGTTACCAGGAGCTGGGGAGGGGATGGGGGTTGTGGGAGACATTGATCAAAGGGTACAAGTTCCAGTTATAAGACAAATGCGTTCTGGGGATCTAATGTACAACATACTGACTGTAGCCAATAATACTGTATTATACACTTGAACATTGCTAAAGGAGTAAATCTTAATATTCTCCCCACAAAAAAGAAATGGGAATTATATGATGAGATGGGGGTGTTAGCTAAGACTATGGTGGTAATCATTTTGCAATGTATACATATATCAGATCAACACATTGTATACCTTAAACTTAACACAATGTTATATGTCAATTACATGTCAATACACCTGGGGGGAAAAGTGAAAATCTAATAATTAATGTTCCATATCTTTGAAAGAAAAAAGGGAAGAAGTAGCAAATAACATTACTTTTAAAAAACCAAGAAGTTATGAGGGGACACAAATGGTTATAAAACATATATTAAAAAGTGTCTCCTAGAAATGCTGGAAATGAAAACAATTTTTAAATTTAACATTTTTAAATCAGTAGATGATATAAACTCTAGACTGGATGTAATTAGCAAGAATTGGTTGGTCTTCCCTGGTGGTGCAGTGGTTGAGAATCTGCCTGCCAATGCAGGGGACACGGGTTCGAGCCCTGGTCTGCGAAGATCCCACAAGCCACGGAGCAACTAGGCCCGTGAGCCACAACTACTGAGCCTGTGCGTCTGGAGCCTGTGCTCCGCAATGAGAGGCCGCAACAGTGAAAGGCCCGCGCACCGCGATGAAGAGTGGCCCCTGCTCGCCACAACTGGGGAAAGCCGTTGCACAGAAACGAAGACCCAACACAGCCAAAACTAAATAAATTAATTAAAAAAAAAAAAAGAATTGGTGAATTGAAAATACTGCTGAGAGTGCAGTAAAATGCAGAGAAATAGAAATATTTTTTCATTAAACAATAATTAAGAAACAGAGAGAATAAATTGATAGTCTCCAAAATACATCTAATAGAAAAATTCTAAGTATAGGATAAAGTGAGTGGCAGTGTAGAAACATTTAAAAAGACAATGGCTGCGAATTTTCCAGATTTGCTGCAAGACGCACCCAATCCAGGTAAAATAAATGAAAATGAATGCACATCCAGACGCATCCTAGTGAAATTTAAGGACATCAAGAAAAAATAGTCTTTAAGTTACCAGAAAGGAAATAGATTACCAACAAAGGAATGATAATTACATTGTCAGCAGACTTCTCATCCACAAACGTTAATGCCAGAAGGCAATCTTCACAGTGCTGAGGGGAAATAACCATAACCTATAATATCCTACCTTGCTAAATGTAAAGGAAAAACAAAGGCATTTTCAAATATACAATGATTAAAATAATATACTACCTGTAGACCCTTCTGGACACTCACAGAAAGAATTATCAAAAGACATAATTCAGGAAGAAAGAGATAATTTTTGCCCTGGGTGAGGCAGTCAGTAAACAAACATTTATTGAGCATCTATTATACACAGAACTGTGGGCTTGGCCCTGTAGGTACATGATCCCTGACTTACAGAGTTTATAGTCTCGCTCCAAAGGACTAAGTTGAAGAGTATCTCAGGCAGAAGGAATAGATGGTAGAAAGGTATATGGGCCTGAAAGCACATGGGGTGTTACAAGGATAAGTAATCAGGAGTTGAGGTCAATGGCTCATGGTTGAAAGAGCTGAAACTGAGAAGATTGAGTCCAGGATGTTCTTACAGCAATGAGGATCCACTATGGGCTTTTAAGAGTGATTAAGTCCTGGTAATTTAGTTTGGTATCAACATGATAGCTTGGATTGTTAAAAATGGGAATACAGAATGTGTGAATCCCCAAACCCTCCTTCCAGGGAGAATAAAGTTAAAACTTTCAGTGGAGACATTTAAAAGATATCAGCCCTTTTCTGCATATCATTTAATGCATCTGAATTTTTTCAGTTCTAGTTATTGACCATCTTTATACTTTGATGCTGTGGGTCACAAAGGAAGAGAGTGACAACAGGATAAATCCCAAATGAAACCAAAACAAACTAAAATAAAAGGGTAAACCTCTGACCTTTAGTCAGTTTTGCTTTCTGAAGAAAGGTGTGCACATGAATTTGTTTCCCTAGCTACCACGCAGAAAAATAGAAGATGCAGTATTTGGTAATTTTATGGCTATTAGAATAATAAAGTGTCATGGAAAGTTATTGCATTTTAAGACAGTATTCTCCTTCATACACGGACCCTAGGGAGCAGGAAAAGATGGGGAAGACATCATATGCAGAAATAGTTCATGTGTTTATAGGTCATTTTAGAAAAGTTCTGTGTGACTAGGCAAGATGCTAGTCAGCAGTGGCTGTACTGTATGCTATGCTCTCAGGAATTAGCCCACAAGGTAGCTCCTCTGAAGGTAAATACAATGTAATGAATCTGATACTGGAGCTACTTCATCCAAAAGCACATAAAACTGGCCAATTTGATTTTGTACCGGGGCAAAAGCCATGGCAATACATACAGTGTGGCAAACACACCAATACAGCCATGAATGCACCTTTTCAGGAATGCACAGGAGCTTTCAAAAGAGGGCATGAAGGACTAAGGAGTGTTTGATGATACTGTAAATGGTTGGGGAATGGGAATGCTTTGCTTTTGTCTAGGGAAACTAATGGGCTCTACATCCTGAAAAGTATAAATTCAGTCGTTGTAGTTGAATGGAAGAAATTTAAGGGAAGTATTTTTTTATGAAGCTAAAAGTTGTCTTTACAGGTAATCTAATCCAATCTTTGGAATCTAAGCACATCCTAATTATGTTGACAGAAAAGGGGATGGATATGTCAACCATTGCGATGGCCTTCTCCAGATACCATCTGTCAAGTCTTTCCTTGTATTCCCAGGGGACTTGAGTAGATTACTCAACCCTCCACCTATCTTAGGCAATACCATAGGGAAATCTTATCAGATGAAAGCCTGTCATTAAAAAAAAAAAAAATGTCAACCATGCCTACTCTTTTTGTAATCTATCAGACCATTGGGTAAGTCTTCCTAACATTTTAATATGTTGACATTGCTAATATTCTCTACCATCCACTGGTTTTTATGCTCCAAAGGCCCCCATTGCCTTTGGATTCAAACAAAACCCCTTAGAATATGCCTCCTCTGATCTTTCCCCTACATGCATCCTTCCCCAGCTTACTCTCTGGACTCATTTAACTGCACCATGAGCATTCTGTGTATGAACCATGCCAAATCATTCATGCCCTTCAGGACATGCCACTCTTCCTTGTCATCTGTTTCAGATGGTCCCTGAGTTAGCTCAAGGAATAAGGGAGTGTGAACTGGATTACTCAGTGCTTCCTAACCTAGTCCCACAAACAGATAAATTAAGTGTTCATTACTTCCAGGCTCTTGAAACCAAGGGTGGTCAAAGAACAAAGTTGGAGTTGCACCCATCCACCATCCCTTATCTAAATGCCAAAGGTGTGCTCCACTGGGATGGTGATAGCTGACAGTAGAAAAGATGTTTGTTACTGATTCCTCTTGGACCATGTCTTCACTATGGCTGGGCCACTGACTTCAGTAGCTTTTTCAAGAGGAAGACCAAAATGTCAGGTCTAGAGTTGAGGCAATAGCTGAACAAGAATAATGTGCACTGAAGTTAAATTAATAAGTTAAAGAAACACACACACATACATACATATCAACTATGACCAGGTTTCTGCCTTCCACCATCTTTTTACTCTACACCTGTTATCCATCATTGGTGCAAATGCTCCAAGTTTGATATATCAGAATATAAATTCACCTCCTAACTGTCTTGTTAACTCTTAAGTCAAACACATTAGAAGTAGAAGCCTATTTATTATTGAGTCAACCATTTTATCTTGATTAATGAAAACAATTTAGGAATAAGAAAACAAAGAAAGAAGCTGATGGTATTGAGTGCAAGGTTTTGACTTGCCTCTACACTCAAGAGGACACTTCCAAATCTAAAAGCTTTCCTTTTTCTCACAATTTCCTATTTCTCCAAGTCAAAGTAATCATAACAATTCTTTTTTTAATTAATTTTTATTGGAGTATAGTTGCTTTACAATGTTGTGTTAGTTTCTGCTGTACAGCAAAGTGAATCAGGTGTATATATATATATATATACCCTATTTTTTGGATTTCCTTCCCACACTTCACTATATGGCATTACAGCTCACATATATTTCTTCTTCTAGCCAGTTAATTACACTTAAAAATAAATATGCATATGTTAAAGAGCTAACAGTGAACTCCCTCTAAATATTAATGATTGGATTTTAAATACTATACTCATTGTAGAGCAAGACTTATGAAGTATAAGACATGTTTTTCTGAAATTTGGCCTCTACCCAACTTTAAACCCTATCTGCCTTGAAAGATCTTCCACATTTCTTCCATAAACCTTAACTATGCTTCAAGGCCAGGCTTCAACCTCCTTTCTGAATCCTTTCTTCAACCCCCCGGGTGGTGCTCTAATAAGGGGTAGGAATGGTCAGCTCCAAAAGAGAGAAGTATTTTATCACTGATGTTATTTAGAATTGCCAGCATACAGTGAAAATAGAAAGCAGATTGATTTTATGTTGGTTTTATTATTGCTTTTGCATTTTCTATAGTTGCCTATACCCAAGGCAAACTTTTTCCCACTCCTTCTCCCCACATTGGTATACCACTCTTTTCAAACGGAAGCGATACCTACCTTCTTTTTTTATGCCTGCTTTCTTTTATACCACTTGCATGTAACACCAAATTTTGTCTTGTGTGGAGAAGTGTGTCCATATTCATCATAAGTCATTTGAGATCAGGGATTACATCTTTTCCATTCCCTGCAGTGTTCAGCAGAGTGTCTGAAACAAAGAAGGCCAGCAGTTCACACTGGTTTAATCAATAAGTCATGGGTGTTAACATATGATCCAGCAATCCCAGCCCTGGACATATATCCAGAAAAGATGAAAACTCTAATTTGAAAAGATATATGTACCCCAATGTTCATAGCATCATTATTTACAATAGCCAAGACATGGAAGCAACCTAAATGTCCATCAACAGATGAATGGATGGTGGTATGTGTGTGTGTGTATATATATATATATATATATATATATTTGTGTGTGTGTGTGTATATATATATATATATATATATATATGTATAATGGAATATTATTCAGCCATAAAAAAGAATGAAATATTGCCATTTGTAGGAACATGGATGCATGTAGAGTTTACCATACTGAGTGAAGTAAGTCAGACAGAGAAAGACAAATATTATATGATATCACTTATGCGATAAGTAGAATCTAAAAAAACAGTACAAATGAACTTATTTACAAAACAGAAACAGACTCACAGACATAGAAAACAAATTTACAGTTACCAAAGTGGAAATGGTGGGAAGGGATAAATTAGGAGTATGGGATTAACAGATAAATACCACCAAATATAAAATAGATAAACAACAGGGTATATTGTATAGCACTGGGATCTATATTCAATATCTTGTAATAACCTATAATGGAAAAGAATCTGAAAAATATACAAATATATAATAATCAGTTATATATATATATAAAACAATCACTTTGCATGAAACTAACACAATATTGTAAATCAACTACAGTTCAATTTAAAAAAATCATGAGTGAATATACGTAGGAAAGCTGAGATTCAGAGAGGTTAAGCAACGTACCCAAAGTCACAGAGAGTTATTAATGGAATTGATTGGAATCCATGACTGTCCAATTTAAGTAAAGCCATCAATCATGCAGAAATTGCTCATTCATACTGCTAAACTAACCTCACAGAAAGCTAACCACTTATTTCACTTCAGCAATAACAGGTCATGTAAGAGTATGTGAGGTCAAGAGTATATACTTTTCTCTAAACAAATGTGAAATATCCAGAGGTTAAGAAAATTTCCACGTTTTAATTATCTTTTGTGTGCTAGGCCTTTTTATCTTTTGAGGAAGAATATAAAGGTGAAAAAGCATTCACAGGTTTTTTTTCAGCCTAATTGAAATATTCTCTACATCAAATATGTTCAATGTAGTAGAAACTACAGATGTTATTGCTTTAATTTTATAACCCAATTATTCTTTTATTTCTAGTTGTCTTCAGGATAAATTAACTCTTATCAGCTATTCAAATAGTAATTATCATAAAGCTAAATACCATACAAGCTCATAATCCATGTTAATTTATAGACTAAACTGGAGTAAAATCATGCTCTGGAGTTACAGGAAAGGAATTCCAGATTTTTATCATTTCTCAACATTTTATCCCAGAATACCCAAATGAAATTTAACAAGGAGATGATTTCTTTTTGTGAAGAAAAGGATCTAGAATTGTTTGTTTGTTTCACTGTAGCAAAATGAATGCTAAACTTGAGGCAAAAGATAATGCGTTTGGATACAAGATCTATAAGGTCAAGTCATGTGGCCTTCAAGAACAAAACTGTATTCATCTGCATCCCCTCAGGGCAGAGCCATGGTTAAGGGGATGAAAGTGAGACACTCACATCAGTGCAAACTTTAAGGGTGTCCCCCAAGACTCAGTAATCAAGACAAATATTATTTTAATGCAATATTTTTTTAAAAAAATCAAAATTAGTGCAAAAATCCACATGAACAAATATCACATCTTTCAGCAAAGATAGGATTAATACTCAGAGAGGTCTTTATTAGTCAGAATAGGCTTATTTATGTTGCAGTTGTTTTTTTTTAAAGCATAATTCCCAGATCTCAGAGGCTAATGAAAAAAAATGTTGAGTTATTGTTTCTATTACAAATCTGGTGAAGGTCCACATGGGCTTTTCTGCCCATAGTTACACAGGGACTCACGCCAGGCAGGCAGTCTCTGTAATCGCTGCAACAGAAAAAGAGAGGTCTGGAGGGCCATTATATGAGTCAGCTTAGGTTCGGTAATGCTGCAGTAACAAGTGGCCGTGAAATCTCAATGGCTTCCAGCAATAAATGTTGAATTCTGGCTCACAACATGTCCTTCATGAATCAGCTGCTGCACATATTTTTCACTCCAGGTCCAAGGCTGAGGAAGCAACACTTATCTAGGACATACCACTCTCATGGCAGAGGGAAGAGATAGAAGGGAAGAATTCTAAGGTGACTATAAAACTCCTGCTCACAATGGCACACCTCACTTCTCAAATTTCATGGCCAAGGAAAGTTATATGGTCTATCAGGTATCAATAGAGCGGAGAAGTATAATCCTCTCCCAGAGGAAGAAATAGGAAATATTGTGAATATAATGCTACGTTCCACAGTCCACCATTCTTTTCATGGATATTCACCTCTCTTCCTTCTACATATACACACACTCCTTAAAGGAGTCTACCTGAAAGTCCCATTCAATCATGGCATTAGGCACAAAGCACAAGATCTCTACATCTTGATCCCTAAACTTATGAACTAAAAAGAAAAGTTTTCTGCTCTACATACTATCATGAGAAAGGGTAGAATAACATCATTAATTATCTATTGCTGCATTATACATCAGGGACAAATAATAATAGTCCCTGTTATACCCTAACTGAATCCCCAATTCAAATGCTTATGAGCATAATAAATTTATTTTTGTTTTATTCCTATAAGTTTTGAAGTGGTTTGTAATAGAACAATAAATGATCAGATCATAAATTGGTACTTAGAATGGGGTGTTGTCATTAAAAAAAAAAACAAAACACTAAGATATGTGATATTGTCTTTTGGACTGAGTTGTAGACAAGAACTCAAAGAGCCTCAAGGAGTCTTAGTGAACTTGACTCCTTGAAGTCAAGTAAAGAACTTGTTATTAGAGATTGAAGAGGATATATATCCTTCTTAATGGTGAAAAGTTTGGAAACACTGTTGCCTGAGGTAATGTGGAAAACAGATTTCCAGGAAGAATGTTGAAGCTGCCAGTTGATTTTCTTTACCTACATATAAAAAAACTATAAATGGAAAGAGATAAACTCTTTAGTTTTCAATTTCAATAATAATTTAGAGGTAATATAAGGGAGTCAGAACCTGTAGGTTCAGCAAAACTATTTCTCATTCCCAGTCTCTCAGGGCAGCAAAAAGATTTCAATACAGGAAATGGCCTCAAGGTAAAGATCATCTCAAGCATGAGACCAAGATCTTTTGTTAATACTAAAGAAAGATTTATAGGCATGATTTGCAGACTCTCAACTAGACAAAAAGTCTTCTAAACATTTTTAAGGTGTTGTTTCACAGCACTCTGACTCTAACATGAAGTCAGAGAGAGCCTGTCACGAAGAGATCTGTGAGTGTTGTTTTTGTCTAATGGAGTGAAGCCTACTACTATTTATAGGAAACTCACATAATATTTAAGATAATTAAATTTGTGGAAGCACTGGGAACTTATAAAAGGGATGGAAATAGCATAAAATTATGGGTCTCCAACTTTCTACAGGAAGAAGGCTGAGAAGGGTACTCAGCTGCATACCTGACTGATTTCCTATGGAATGGAATGTTCTTAGACTGTATAACCAAGGGCCATGGAAAATGATTACTGGGCAGTAAAACTGGGGCCTAAATCAAGGAACCAACAACATGTTCCTGGCTGAATTGCTTTAGACTAACAACTGCTGTGTGCACCCTATTTCCCCCTTTTTAGTGTCTGTTTTGTCTTTCTATTGCATGTTAGGTGTATTTAGGAGATAATAACTTAGTTTTTTAATTCAAAGTTCTTCAGGTCAAGAGGAACCATACTCAAGGGACCAAACCCAAAGAGCCTCATCTATACCAGGACCTGATTTAGATGATAATATCCTGGAATTTGAATCAATGCCATGAAGGGGTGAGACTTGGGTAGTCTTAGAAGAGAATGGGTGTGTTTTTCATGTGAGAGGAATGCATCTGTGGCCAGAGAGAGGACTATGGCAGATGAAAGATAACCACAAATTCTCTGACACCCACCCACAACCATTTCCTCCTCTTTTGAATATGAGCTTGTCTTTGAATTCTTTGATCACCAGAATATAGAAGTGACACTGTACTATATGTAATAAATTTATGGATTCAGCTAAGGAGATTCCCAGGAAGAATGTTGAAACTGCCTGTTGATTTTGTTTAGCTACATATAATAAAGTGCAAATGGAAAGAAATGAGCTTAAAAATGTACTCTTTAGTTTTGATTTCAATAACAATTTGGAGGGAATATAAAGGAGCCAGGACCCACAGGTTCAAAAACAAAACTATTTCTCATTCTCACATTCTCAAGACAGCAGAAAGATGTCAATACAAGAAATGGCCTCCGGGAAAAGACCATATCAAGGATGAAACTGAGATCCTAGGCAGAGCCTAGTTCAGAGCCTAAACTTTAAGAGGACCTGCAGTCTCTGCCTTGGTCTCTTGGAATTATGGTTGAGTTATGCCTTAGAAGGAAAAGATGCCTATATCTCAGTGATTTGTTCCTTACTCCTATTTCAAGTTCACTGTGAGTTGAATGCAATTCTGGACCACATCTTCTTCAGTATACGTCACAGGATGAATAAAGTGCCTCTATATGGACCAAAACAATTTCATGGCAGAGGGAAACAATAAAATGGAGTAACCATATATTGGCTCTTGCAGCTTCTCCTTGGACATGTCACATCTCACATCTGCTCACAGCCTGTTGACAAAAAGCAATCACATGGCTCAAACCAAACTGCAAGGAAGCTTGGAAATGTGAAGGAGTTCACAAGTATTTGGTAAACGTCTTTGTCATAGAGGGAATATTATCAAATTATAGAAATCCCTCTTGCTCTGAGGGCTACTTAAATGGTCAGTAGTGTTTTGTGTCTCAAGTCAGAAGATTCAACACAAGTCAACACCAAACTTCCTGTCTTTCTGAAGTATGGGATCCCAGTAGGATTTTAATCTAATTCTGAAAAAATTTTAAAAATATGGCCAGAGCTGCACTCTGAAAATTGTAGAGTAGTTCAAACTGCTTAAGCTAGTATCTTCCATGGAAATCTTGCAGAAAAAAATTAATGACTGTGCTGAAATCAAAATGTTTCCTGGATGTCCCCTAGGAGTGCTTTTTCAGGTTGGAAGTAGGGAGACTAGTTAGGAGGCTGTTACAGTAAACGTAGGCCAAAAATAATGAGCTCTTGGCCAATGTAAGGAAGTTGGAGGTGGAACAGGGGATACATCCAAAGATATTATAGAGATAGAATAAAAGAATTTCAGGAACAAATGGTTGTGGGTGGGAAATCCAAAAAGTCAGAAACTAGGGTGCATCAAATATTTGAAAAATAAAAAATTAAAGTCCCAAAGTAAAATATGGATGAAAATTATTGCCTTTCATTTCATAAACAGGAAATCCAGGAAAAAATTAAAAGTTGAGAAATTTGACTACAGAAGCTTCAAAAATGCCTGCACTCCTCCAATACATGTACATACAAGATCAAAGATCAAAGGAAAACGAAGTACAAAGTGGGAAAAAATGTTGCAACTCAGATAATAGAGAGTGCATGTTCTAATATGTAAAGATTGCTTACAAATCAATGATAAAATATAAACTCCCAAATCAAAAATGGCCAAAAGGCATGAAGAGGCAACTCACAAAATAAGAAATACAAATCACTGATAAATATGTGATGTTCATTTTCACTGGTGATCAAATAAATTCAAAGTTTAAAATGTAACATGAATTTTTCCACCAGATTGTAAATATTGAAATTATTTACAAAATCTAATGGTGGTAATAATTTTGGAGACAAAACATTTCACAATCACTCTTAAAGAAAGTGCAAACTAATATATTTTTTTGGAGGGAAGTATGACAATATGTAAATAATTTTGAATGAAAATATCTTTTGACCATCAATGTAACTTAAAGACTTTAAGGGGAGAAGATAATTGTGCAAGTATTTTTTAAAAGTATGTTCAAGGATGTTCATTGAGGGAATGAACCTATTGGAAAACTTAATATCCATTAGTAAAAAGAACTTGTTAAGTAAATTGTGGTATGTTTATCAAAGTAAAATACAGCCCTTGTAGAGTTACATTTATTGACCTGGAAAGTTGGCTAAATTATATTGTTTAATAAAACACAAAGCTACAGCATTGTATTGTGTGATCATAAATTATAAAATTATATGTTTACAATCAAACCAGCTTATTCAAATAGGAGAGTTTTCCATAAGGGTGTTAGGGAATCCCACAGCCTCTAAGAACAGAATTGCAACCAGAGTCAGCAACACATATTGTTATAACTCTCTCTCTGTCTCTCTACTATCCTTCTCTGTGTCAACTGAAAACAAAAACAAAACAAAAGTGAGAGTTGTAAGTTGGGTTTTATTTGGAGCAAAATGAGGACTAGAGCCCAGGAGACAGGATTTCAGATATCTCTGAGAAACTGCTCTGAAGAGGTAGGGCGGAAGGTCAGTGTATATGTGATTTTGGTGAAGGTGGGTACATGCAATCAAACACACATTTTTGCAGAAGGCTGCTGCTAGTCTCATAAAGGTTACTACTAGTCACAAGGAGCAGATGTCACCATTAATGATTTTAGTGCTTATATAGACATGAGGAGATGCAAGAATTGGGCTCAAAAGATATTCTCCAGATAATATTTATCTGAAGACCTGTTCTGCCAGTTTTTCCCAGAGCATAGAGTGCCTCATCCCTGATCTCCATCCTGAACTCCTTTCAGGGGGATATTGAAGGTCAGCAGCTGCAGGAGCTCATGATTTAATCCTTGTAGAGGTAGATGGCAAGCGACAATTTTTAGTTGGCATCTATATATAGGTGTTGTTCTTAAGTCACAGTCTACCCTCCCCTTTCAGTTTCCACTTCATATGGCAGAAACGGGTCACCAATATCATATCCTAAATGTGCATTTCTTTTTTTAAAAAAATAAATAAATTCATTTCATTCTCCGTGTGTGTACCCAGAGTCATTCTTACAAAAACTGAAGATCACTTAAGATCTGTTAATTTCTATTCATCACCATTTGAACTACTTTACAAACGTTATCACCACTCTTTCTTACACACCTTATACTCTAACTCCATGCAACTACCTTAGTAAGGTTGTGGCTGGGTCCTAGGATATAAAAGTCTATCTTCTTGGAATTCTTTCACCTTCTCTTTACCTGGAAAACTACTTATCATTAAATGGAGAGTAAGAATGTCATTTATTCTGTGAAGCTTTGAGCTTCTCAGGGGAAAACATGGTGTCTTTTTTTTATTTTTGCATCACTCATGACTTGCATAGTACCTGGAAACCAGTAAGAGATAAAAAATTGAATGTTTTTGCTCCACTCTGAGCCCTTGAAGCACAGTCAAAACAGCAACCACTGAATAAGCTTCAGCCAGCTCCTCTGAAAAGTCACCAACAGAAGGCAATGTTTCTCTTAACTCCTAACCCCTTTCCTTTTAAAACCATTTGATAATTAAGTTAGGTACCGCTTAAATAAGAGGGTATTTTCCAGGCACTCCACCAGGGGCGGAACACAACGACAAACAATATACATTTCTTGCTCTAGAGGAACTTAGAATCTAGTGTGATTCTCAACTGTTTGCACTTACTCTCATTTCTTTGCCTCTGAACTCCTTGCTAAATATAGCAACTTACTAACAAATGCCTCACCTTATATTTTGGACATTAATCTACAGGATGGCATTTGGCTTCTCTACCTCCTCTGGTTTGGGAATATTCTATAATCTCTAAGAGCTTTCTATTTTAATCCTGGGACGCTATGGGAACACAAATGCAGCTCTAACCCTTGACTGGTGTTGAGGAGGGAGAAAAATGGTTTCTCCCTAACCATCTTAGGTTCTCTGGCTGGGACCATATAAATTAGACTGGCAAAAGGCAGATCAACAAGAGAAAAAGAAAAGAGGTTTACTAGCATGTTCATTGTTGGGAGCACCCAGTGATGAATAACACAAAAGGGTGGCTGGAATTTGGGTTTATATACTGTTTTAAGCTAAACAAGGAAAAGGGGTTTGGGGCTTCTGCGAGGAAGAGGAAAGAGATGAGAAGGTGATCAGGGAAAGCATGGTAAACAAGGCTTGTTTGGTAAGGTTTGTCATGCAGATTTAAGTTGGTGCCTTCTCCAGGGATGAGTTGTTAAGAATCCTCCTCTTCCTGGTAGGAGAATAGGAGCCATGGAGCCAGCTCTACAAATGGAAATTTCCTTTGCAAAAGGAAAACTTGTGATCTGTTTTTAGAGCTTTTCTTATATCTGCTGGCTCTCCCATGGCCTTTTGCTCAAAATAATCCATATGCCAAAGAGGCATATTTTGAGGTGGCTTATTCTGGTACCCTTTACTGGTATCCCAGTTTTACCAAACCTGACCCCTTTGAAAATATTTTGAAAAAATGAAAAGAATGTTTCAGTTCCAATCTCTCCTACGAGTTTACTTATTACTCTTGACCCAAGGTACTATTTGTATAGTTTTCTCCACTTGTGTTGGGGCCAATAAGAATGCAATACTGGGGGTCTTACATCCAGACAATACATTTTCAAGCTGTCCTTTCAGGCTTGCAAGTGAGAGATAGAAGACTGAAAAGAGGGATGAGTAGCCAGAGTGAGCTGTCATTTTCAAGAAGGTCATTGAGTTTGTTCAGGCTGCCAAGTTCCTGGGATTGTTCCCAAGCTCCCGCAGTGCTGCTTCAATTTGGCTAGAGACTCCACGCCATAGACTAGGATCTCTGGCTCATACGATGGAACCAAGCCAGATTCCTCTGGGGTTTCAGATGCTCTATGGGTGTTAATTGGGCAACTCAAGAAGTCGCATTCTTGATTTCAGCCTCCTCATTGATATTTTATGGTCAGAAATAAAAGCTGGAAATAGTTTATTATTCTTTGAATACATTATTCAATCTGTGTGAGTTCACTTGAGGCACCTTTATTTTTATTTTTTTAAAACATCTTTATTGGAGTATAATTGCTTTACAATGGTGTGTTAGTTTCTGCTGTAAAACAAAGTGAATCAGCTATATGTATACATATATCCCCATTATCTCCTCCCTCTTGCATCTCCCTCCCACCATCCCTATCCCACCACTCTAGGTGGACACAAGGCACCAGCTGATCTCTCTGTGCTACGCGGCTGCTTCCCACTAGCTATCTATTTTACATTTGGTAGTGTATATATGTCCACGCCACTCTCTCACTTCATCCCAGCTTACCCTTCCCCCTCCCGGTGCCCTCAAGTCCATTCTCGACGTCTGCATCTTTATTCCTGCCCTGCTCATAGGTTCTTCAGAACCATTTTGTGGTTTTTTTAGATTACATATATATGTGCTAGCATATGGTATTTGTTTTTCCCTTTCTGACTTACTTCACTCTGATGGACTCTCTAGGTCCATCCACCTCACTACAAGTAACTCAATTGCGTTTCTTTTTACGGCTGAGTAATATTCCATTGTATATATGTGCCACATCTTCTTTATCCATTCATCTGTCGACAGACACATAGGTTGCTTCCATGTCCTGGCTATTGTAAAAGAGCTGCAATGAACATTGTGGTACATGACTCTTTTTGAATTATGGTTTTCTCAGGGTAGATGCCCAGTAGTGGGATTGCTGGGTCATATGGTAGTTTTATTTTTAGTTTTTTAAGGAACCTCCAGACTGTTCTCCATAGTGGCTGTATCAGTTTACATTCCCACAACAGTACAAGAGGGTTCTCTTTTCTTCACACCCTCTCCAGCATTTATTGTTGTAGATTTTTTTGATAATGGCCATCTGGCCAGTGTGAGGTGATAACTCATTGTAGTTTTGATTTGCATTTCTCTAATGATTAGTGATGTTGAGCATTCTCTCATGTGTTTGTTGGCAATCTGTGTATCTTCTCTGGAGAAATGTCTATTTAGGTCTTCTGCGCATTTTTGGATTGAGTTGTTTGATTTTTTGGTATTGAGCTGCATGAGCTGCTTGTATATTTTGGAGATTAATCTTTTGTCTGTTGCTTCATTTGCAAATATTTTCTCCCATTCTGAGAGTTGTCTTTTCATCTTGTTTATGGTTTCCTTTGCTGTGCAAAAGCTTTTAAGATTCTTAGGTCCCATTTGTTTATTTTTGTTTTTATTTCCATTTCTCTAGGAGGTGGGTCAAAAAGGATCTTGCTGTGATTTATGCCATAGGGTGTTCTGCCTATGTTTTCCTCTAAGAGTTTGATAGTGTCTGGCCTTACATTTAGGTCTTTAATCCATTTTGAATTTATTTTTGTGTATGGTGTTAGGGGGTGTTCTAAATTCATTCTTTTACATGTAGCTGTCCAGTTTTCCCAGCACCACTTATTGAAGAGGCTGTCTTTTCTCCATTGTATATTCTTGTCTCCTTTATCAAAGATAAGGTGACCATATGTGCATGGGTTTACCTCTGGGCTTTCTGTCCTGTTCCACTGATCTATATTTCTGTTTTAGTGCCAGTACCATACTGTCTTGATTACTGTAGCTTTGTAGTATAGTCTGAAGTCAGGAAACCTGATTCCTCCAGCTCCGTTTTTCTTTCTCAAGATTGCTTTGGCTATTCGGGGTCTCTTGTGTTTCCATACAAATTGTGAAATTTTTTGTTCTAGTTCTGTGAAAACTGTCACTGGTAGTTTGATAGGGATTGCATTGAATCTGTTGATTGCTTTGGATAGTACAGTCATTTTCACAATGTTGATTCTTCCAATCCAAGAACATGGTATATCTCTCCATCTGTTTGTATCATCTTTAATTTCTTTCATTAGCATCTTAAATTTTTCTGCATACAGGTCTTTTGTCTCCTTAGGTAGGTTTATTCCTAGGTATTTTATTCTTTTTATTGCAATGGTAAATGGGAGTGTTTCCTTAATTTCTCTTTCTGATCTTTCCTTGTTCATGTATAGGATGCAAGAGATTTCTGTGCATTAATTTTGTATCCTGCTACTTTACCAAATTCATTGATTAGCTCTAGTAGTCTCCTGGTAGCATCTTTAGGATTCTCTATGGATAGTATCATGTCATCTGCAAAGAGTGACAGTTTTACTTCTTTTCCGATTTGGATTCCTTTTATTTCTTTTTCTTCTCTGATTACTGTGGCTAAAACTTCCAGAACTATGTTGAATAAGAGTGGTGAGAGTGGGCAACCTTGTCTTGATCTTAGTGAAAATGGTTTGTTTTTCACCATTGAGAAGGATGTTGGCTGTGGTTTTGTCATATATGGCCTTTATTATATTGACGTAAGTTTCCTCTATGCCTACTTTCTGGAGGGTTTTTATCCTAAATGGGTGTTGAATTTTGTTGAAAGCTTTCTCTGCATCTACTGAGATGATAATATGGTTTTTATTCTTCAGTTTGTTTATGTGGTGTATCACACTTTTTGATTTGCAGATATTGAAAAATCCTTGCATCCCTGCGATAAATTCCACTTGATCACAGTGTATGATCCTTTTAATGTATTGTCAGATTCAGTTTGCTAGTATTTTGTTGAGGATTTTTGCGTCTATGTTCAAAAATCTGTACTCCAAAAACTGTAAGATGCTGATGAAAGAAATCAAAGATAACACAAACTGATGGAAAGATATACCATGGTCTTGGAATGCAAGAATCAATATTGTCAAAATGACTATACTACCCAAGGAAATCTACAGATTCAATGAAATCCCTATCAAATTACCAATGGCATTTTTCACAGAACTAGGACAAAAAAATTTTAAATTTGTATGGAGACACAAAAGACCCCGAATAGCCAAAGCAATATTAAGAAAGAAAAACGGAGTAGGAGGAATCAGGCTCCCTGACTTCAGACAATACTACAAAGCTATAGTCATCAAAACTGTATAGTACTGGCACAAAAACAGAAATATAGATCAATGGAAGAGGATAGAAAGCCCAGAAATAAACTCACAAACCTATGGTCAACTAATCTATGAAAAAGGGGGCAAGAATATACAATGGAGAAAAGACAGTTCTCTTCAATAAGTGGTGCTGGGAAATCAGAACAGCCACATGTAAAAAGAAAAGTGAAATTAGCATGCTCTCTAACACCATACCCAAAAATGGATTAAAGGCCTAAATGTAAGACTGGATACTGTAAAACTCTTAGAGGAAAATATAGGTAGAACACTCTTTGACATAAATCTCCGCAATATCTTTTTTGAGCCATCTCCTAGAGTAATGAAAATAAAAACAAAAATAAACAAATGGAACCTAATTAAACTCAAAAGCTTTTGCACAGCAAAGGAAACCAAACTAAAATACAACACACAGAATGGGAGAAAATATTTGCAAATATTTGAAAATGATGCAAAAATGATGCAAAAATATTTGCAAATGATGCTACTGACAAGGGATTAACATCCAAAATTTACAAACATCTTATTTACAAGCAGCTCAATATATATATATATAAAACCAATCAAAAAATGGGCAGAAGACTTAAATAGACATTTCTCTAAAGAAAACATACAGATGTCTTAGAGGCACATGAAAAGATGCTCAACATTGTTAATTATTAGAGAAATGCAAATCAAAACTACAATGGGATATCACCTCACATAAGTCAGGTGATATCACCTTATCACCTCATAAGTCAGAGTGGCCATTATTAAAAAGTCTACAAGTAACAAATGCTGGAGAGGGTGTGGAGAAAAGGGAACCCTCCTACACTGTTGGTGGGAATGTAAATTGGTATAGCCACTATGGAGAACAGTATGAAGGTTCCTTAAAAAACTAAATACAGAGATACCACATGATCCAGAAATCCCACTCCTGGGCATATAGCTGGAGAAAACCATTGTTCAAAAGAATATACGCATCCCATTGTTCATTGCAGTGCTGTTTACAATACTGCAGCCATAGAAGCAACATAAATATCCATTGACAGATGAATGGATAAAGAAGATGTGGTACATATATGCAATGGAATATTACTCGGCCATTAAAAAGAATGAAATTATGCCATTTGCAACAACATGGATGGACCTGGAGATGATCATACTAAGTGAAGTAAGTCAGACAGAGAAAGACAAATATCATATGATATTGCTTATATGCGGAATCTAAAAAAAATGATAAAAATGAATTTATTTACAAAACAGAAACAGACTTAGAGAATGGACTTATGGTTACAGCAGGGAAGTGCTGAGGGAAGGGAAAAATTGGGAGGTTGGAATTGACATATACACCCTGCTATATTTAAAACAGGTAACCAACAGAGACCTACTGTATAGCACAGGGAACTCTGCTCATTATTCTGTAATAAAGTAAGTGGGAAAAGAATTTGAAAAAGAAACATATATGTATATAACTGAATCACTTTGCTGAAACTAACACCTAAAACTAACACAACATTGTTAATCAACTATACTCCAATATAAAATAATTTTTTTAAAAGAAGACCTTTAAAGCCTAGATAAGATAGAAAGAAATTTACAGATCAATGTAGAATAGATCTAGAAATATATAATCCAGGGTTCCCTGATCTGTATCAATTGGTTCGTGTGTCATTAGGAACTTCATATGCAAAAATTTACACAGGAAGGAAATAATGACGATGACCTACAAAACCCAGATTTGTTTGATTCTTTATTTTGTGTATGAACATTTCATTGTTCCAGCACTGTTTATTGAAAAGACTAGTCATTCTCTATTGAATTGTCTTTGGCCTTTGTTAAAAAAAATCAGTTGATTAGAAAACTATTTTCCATAGATAACTAATAAGAACCTGCTGTATAGCACAGGGAACTCTACTTCACTTTGCTGTACAGTAGAAACTAACATAACATTGTAAAATAAATATACCCCAATTAAAAAAAAAAACTACTTCCCCAAACCATAGTACTTATCATGTAGTATTGTAGTTGTTAGTTTACATCTCTGATCCTGCCTTGAATTCAGGACAGGGAAAACTGCCTAGATCACTACTATAACTCTCACAGCATCTTGAAGTAGATGTTTAATAAATATGAATGCTAAAAAAGGGGCAGCCAAAAGAGCTAAAGGCTTGAATGCTCAAAGTCTTTCTTTACTTTTTAAATTTGTTTTGTCTCTCTCTCTCTCTCTCTCTTTCTCTCTCTCTCTTTCTCTCTCTCACTGAATTTCACAGCCTGGAAGGCGTCCAGGCATCTATAATTCCTCCTTCTTCTTTGCCCCAGTTCTCCATCACCAACCTTGCTGACACTGCCTCCAAATGCTTCTTGCGTCCATCACTTTCTTCCCATCTTTGGTATCTCTGCCCTAAATCACTATATGACAGCTTCATAATGCCACCTTCCTCTTTAGCTGCCAGTGTGATCATAGCCAAAACAGAAAATAAATTATATCATGTTCTTGCTTGATAGTCTATGATGGCTCTTTATCATCAACAGGGCAAAGTCCAAGGACAGGTATGGTTCATTAGTGGACACTGTCAGGGCTCAGCCCAGATCTCCTTGAATCCCTTCTGCTCTTTCTAAGTACCTATCCCTCACACCAGCTTCTACATGCTTTGCTTCTAAGGGCCACACTGTAGAATCTCTCTGGAGGACTGCCCTGCATGAATGGAGCCTTTGTGCCCACTGGTTCAGAGAGCCAGAAGTGTTAGGGCAGCCTATCTACTGACTGAAACAAGAGTAGGGAAACCCAGCTCTCTTGCCTCAAGTAAAGACAAACTTTGAGATGTAACTTACACTCCAGAGTGCCTCTGCAGGATCAAGTTAAGGCTAGGACTTTGCCTGATATCACATTCCTACTTGGTATACTACTTATCTATTGTGCATAACAAATCCGCCTCCTCCCCCCAAATTAATGGCTTAAAACAACAAATATTTATTATCTCATACAGTATCTGAGGGTCAGGAATCTGGGGGCAGCTTACCTGGCTGCAGTCATGTAGTCAGCTGGTGCTCAATTGTCCGATGAAGGTGGAGAATGTGCTTCCAAGATCACTCACATGGCTGTTGGCAGGAGGCCTCAGTTCCCTGCCAGATGGGTCTCTCCGTAGGGTTGCTTACATGACATGGCAGTTATCTTCTCCCAAAGCAAATGATCCAACAGAAGGAGGGAGCTGGTAAGTAAACAAGAGAGCACCCAAAACAGAACCTAATCTCAGAAGGGTCATTGCCATCACTTCTGCTAGAAGTTATTGGTCACACAAATCAGTCTTGATACAATGTAGGAGGGGACTGCAAAAAAAGGGTACCAGGTAGTGGGGATCACTGGGGACCATCTTGGATACGGGCTACCACAGGTGGCTTCTTCTCCTTCTCTATCCTGCTCCTCCCATTCTCTTATCAGATTTTCCTAGCATTCCTTCTTAATGAATCACTTCCACCTAAATCCTGGTCTCAGGTACTGCTTCTGTGGAGCCCAGCCTAAGACATCCTGCAAAGTCATCCATGATATCGTCCTTGTCTCTTTCTCCAACTTCACCTCTTGCCAACAAATGCTGTGTCCTAAATGCAGCAGCAATATTAGAATGTTGCTTGAAATTATCTGTACCTGGCATGTGATCTTTCTATGCCCTTCCTCAGAGTCTTAGTCATCTTTTAATCGCTCTCACTTGCTACCATTAGATATTTGTTGAATGAATGAATGAATGAGTGCGTACATCTTAAAGTACTCTCTGTCCTTCATTGGCTATTGCAGGATAGGTAGAGGAAAGGACATGAGGCTTTGTTCTGTCACTTTGGGCAAGTTGGAGAATTTCACCATGCCCTCCAAACTCTGGGAAAGGAAAATAAGAAAATCTATTCATTCATTTATTCATTCAACAAATATTTATTAAAAGTTTATTGTGTGCCTGTACTTTCCTGAGCACTGGAGAGGTAACAGTGAAACAAAGAGACTAAAAGTTACCTTCAGAGGTTTACGTTCTAGAGGAGGAAATAGTAACAGCTAAAAAGAATTGGAGGTTACCATGTCCCAGGCACTGTCATATGGATAGATACAGATAGATAGATGATAGATAGGTAGATATCTGTATCTATATATCTCACTTCATTTAATTCTTACACAACACTTAAAGAATCTAACTTTCTTGAATTCTGACACATTAGGTAATTCTCATTATTATTTTCATTTTGCATATAAGAAGAATAATACACAGAGAGTAAATAATAGACCTGGAGTTCAATCCCAAGTAGTAGTACTAAAGAAAAAATTATGTATGACACAGTAAAAACTGTAAGGCAGACTTTTTTCAGGGGACTACTGCAATGAGGGTTTGTAGAGGGGAGAGAGATGGGGCTTAATTCTGAATACAACAAAGATAAGTAGATTTATAGCCAAGGATCAGGGCAGGAGTCAGTGGATGAAAAATTATTAAAAAGGAACTTCAGGACTAGGGAAATTTTGGCTAAACTGACTTCATAGGATTTTTGCTGAAGGCAGGCCAGAGTGATAAGATATGAAGAGTGGAGGATGAGGAATTTGATCGGATATCAAGGGTGGGGGATTTTTTTACTAAATTGACCCAGCAGGATTCTTGCTAAAACTGGGCTAAATGGGCCCAGGACAGAGCCCAAGGGCAAGGTCCAATCAGAAAGAGGACTCAGAAATAGCTTGACATGAGTTAGGTCAAAGGGAGAGTCTTTCAGAAGCATTTCAGAACCCATTATTCTTGTCTACTCTGCTCAGTGAGTGTAAGTGAAACTGAGCAGGACCCTGTGGGGCTCCTGGGCACGGGAGCCTTTCTGTTTAGCCTCCATGACCTTCCCTGAGTTCCAAAGGGCAGGTTCAAACAGTTGCTAATCAGAGGAGGGAGGAGCAGTCAAGAAACAACAGTGAAGCCTTGGGGCAGCTCCTGGTTCACCTCAAGGGATACACATAACAATATCTTTGAGCTCTTTACAGAACTAAAACCCCCAACAAATGGAAGATGTCAGGATTCTTCATTCCAGAGAAGACCACCTGAGGCCAGATTAAAGAAACCAGAGAAGCTCATCAAGAGATCACCTGAGACCAGATTAAAGGAGTACAGGCCCTGCACACACCCTAATCCTATCAACAACCCCACCCTTGAACCATTGCTATAAAACTCCTCACCAACCTCCCCTGGGTTGGGACATACAGTTTCTCAGGACATGAGTCCGCTGTGTCTCCACTTTGCCTGGCAAAGCAATAAAGCTATTCTTTTCTTCTTCACCCCAAACTCTGTCTCTGAGATTCAATTTGGTCCCGGTGCACAGAGGCTGAGCTTTCGGCATCAGAAGAGCATGAAAAATGCCTTGACATGGCAATACTAGTTGCAAACCTGTCTGCCTATCTGGTTTCCCTTGTCCTACAACGTGTCTCCTTCAAAATTCTGAAAACGGAAAATAATGAAACTGTGCTGATTATCTAGTTTACCTAGAATAAAACTGTCACTTTGAGCGGGAATCACCTAAGAGGCAATGCAGTGAAGAGGTTGAAGTGAGAGTCAGGACTCAGGCTGAGCCAGAACCTGTACCGTAGTGGGGTCCATGTCCTCATCTCTATGATACCATGCTGAGAAATGTGGTTCTAAGATTCTTTCCTCGAGTCCCTTGATAGCAACCTTAATGGTCTAGCTCTTAAGATCCCATCACTTTTACAGCATGTAATCTTGCATTATTTTTATCAGCCTACATACCTCGTCTCCCCTGCTTGACGATAAGCCCTGTGTACAATGAATGCTCCCTTACACACCATGATATGCCATATAAACCATGCCATCCTGGGCGTGTCTTACCATAGGGAATGAGTCTCTATATCCAGGGAATTCCCTCGCAAAGGCTCCTTCAAGATCACAGAGGGAATGAATAAAAGAGTCAAGATTTAGATGCAGGCCTGCCCCATCCCAAGGCTGGCACTTTCAATACACACCCAGTGACTCAGGAAAGAACAATTGCTTAAATAGAATTCTTCTGGCTCAGTGTATCATTCCTGAAAACCTATTTCAAATATTTCTCCATCAGCCACACACACACACTCACTCACAAGTTCAACACATTTACTTTTCAAAACACCCCAGACGGTGTATCTCACATTGATATCTATCCTCCTGTGAGCAAGCTAGGTTCCTGACCCAGATTCTCAGCTTGAAAACACCATGGGGATATACTACAGAGAAGTTAAAAAACAACAACAAGATTTTACCAATATTGATACTTTTTCTTTAGACTCATGGGAATTCATTGCATTGTTCCTAGCATGCCTTTATGTTTTAAACTACTAAATAATTATTTTTTTTAAAAAAGCACAGGGAGGCATTTTTCCCCACGGATATCAGTTTCATTGAAGATTCATGTAGTTTCAACTTCCCAGTGATACCCTAGTTCCCACAAGTCTATAAGAGTTGGGGTCCCAGCAGGAAATATAACATGCTCAGAAGGGGTAAATGAGGAGAATTTACAGAAGCAACCACGTAGAAAATAGTGGGCAGAGATAAGGGAAATTAATGAGGGTGATGTGGCACCTTAAGACTAGTATTAGTGGAGTTTGGGTCTTTGGAGCACAAGCCACCCATTCTCCTTACTTGGCCCCCACAATAAACCCTTCTATGCTATTTAAAAAAAAAGAGACTAGTATTAGCAAGAAGCCATTAGCACCTTGAGTGTGAAAGAGTAAGTGGGGGAGTGTGTAGGGTGACCTAGTGAGCCATGGAGAGACCTCCAGAGAGGAGCCCAACCTCTAACCATCTGTAGCCTGAGCAGGGTGGGGAGGGGTAGATAACTCTCTCATTCCACCTTCCCATCTCTTGCTGGTGCTTCCCATTGGCCTTACACAACCAGGAGGCTAGGTGATGCAGATTCCAGGGCACAGGGCAGGGTGAAGATTGGAGAGAGATCTGGAGAGGCAAAGTGAGACTCTAGCTCAGAAGCCAACCTCTTTTGCCTGGTGCCCAGCTCTTCAGAAGTCAGATGTCAGAAAAGGGACAGTCGAGGCTGAATGCAGAGTATGATATGTCTGCTATTCTGGGTGTGAACAAGCATCCATTTGGTTAAAATAGGAAATCTCCTCTTCAGTAACTAATGGTTGGATGGATACATTAGCTTTGCTTTTCATAAAGGGGAAAAGTCAATCAACAAGGTATAGAAGAGAAAGAAGTGAATCAAATGCTATAATTAGGAAGCATAACCGAAACAGTCGTGCATTTAACATCTGAAAATTCAAATATGTTGCTTGGGTGGCCAAAGGGGAAAAGAGAACTTAAGTAATGTAGGAAATTCTGTCCACCACACACTGCATAAGCTAGATTTCATCGTGGAATACTGAATTAAAGTCCTCCGAAAAATCTAGTAACTTAGTAACTTTTGTTTCTGTCCATAAAAAATCTTAAATGCTTAATAATGCCCTCAGAAGGTCACAAATAAGTAGCCCTTGATTATACAAAGAAATAAAAATCTAAATAATTATTTGCCATTCAGTCATAAGAACCAAGGGTAGGACTTTAATATTGGATGGGTTTGAACTCCTCTAGAACACTCTTGGGGTTAACTAGTGAACTCTGATCTCAAAACCAGCATAGATTATGTTGTGCTGTAGTAACAGATATCCCCCAAACTTCAGGGGCTTAAACAAATAAGGGTTTATTTCTCTTTTTCCAGCTTTATTGAGGTATAACTGACAAATAAAAGGTATATATATTTAAGGGGTATAACATGATGATTTAATATACGTATACATTGTGAAATGATTACTATCATCATAATCAAGTTAAGTAACACATCCATCACCTCACATAATTACCTTGTTTTTGTTTGTTAAGAACACTTAAGATCTACTCTCTTAGCAAATTTCAAGTATACTATACAGTATTGTTAACTATAGTCACCATGCTGTACATTATACACTCAGAAGTTATGTGTCTTATAACTGAAAGTTTGTACCCTTTGACCAACATCTCCTTATTTTCCCCCTCCCCCAGCCCCTGGCAACCACCATTCTACTCTCTGGTTCTATGAGTTCAACTTTTTTAGACTCCACATGTAAGTGAGATCATACAGTATTTGTTTTCTGTGTCTGGTTTATTACACTGAACATAATGTCTTCCAGGTTCATCCATGTTGTTGCAAATGGCAGTATTTCCTTCTTTTCTCTGACTGGGTAATATTCCATTGTATAAGTATACCACATTTTCTTTTTCTATTCATCCATCAGTGGACACTTAGGGCTTATTTCTCACTCAGTCAGCTGGGGGCTCTTCTCTCTGTCATCTTGTCTTCTCTCTAGGACCCAGGATGATGGAGCTCCCACAATATCAAACATGTCAGGCTGTGGTTATAGAAAGGAGGGTCTCACAATATTAATCAAATGTTTGCACTAAGAGTGACATATGACTCTACAACTCATATCTCACTGGCCAGAATTAGTCACATGGCTCCACTCAGTGGGGCTAAGAATAGCAGTTGTCATGCATCCAGAAGGTGGAGAGCCAGAAATATTTGATGTTTAGAATTAATGGCTATCATATCAATATAATGCCCTTTCCTGTATCCTGAGAGTGGCAGTTGGGACCTGGGATTCTGAACAGAGTGGAAAGTTGGGATCTTCAGACTACGTGGTCACAGAGAGAATTAAACAGTTAAGTCACTGAACCTGTGCCCATGTCATCAGGACAGTATCTTTTAGAAGACTGAAAATGTGGCCGGTGTTGTCACTTGTCAGTGTTTCAGTGCTTTAGAGACATAGTTAACTTTTTTTATCATGAAACCCCATAGAAATGTATGTGACATATATACACATATCTATATACTTCATACATGTACTACTATGCTAACATATTATGTACATTACTAAACGCAGAAAGATAGACGTTTAAAGGATGAGAAAAACAAATATACGCTCTATCGTTTCCCACCAAATACATCATCTCACACCCTCCCTGGGATATTTGCACCCCACTTTGGAGACCCTCTCCTTTACAGAAGTGAGAGGTTTAAGCCACATTCTTAAGGGTGGGAGACTAACAAGACTAATTTTATGTATATGTTTACATAAAATTATCTGTAATCCCAGCTATAACCTCAAAGTTATAACTGTTAATATCTTGGTACATTTCCTCTTTCTCTGTACAGCTACCCAGATATGGAAGTTTTTTGTTTTTTGTTTTTGTTTTTTTGTGGTACGCGGGCCTCTCACTGTTGTGGCCTCTCCCATTGCGGAGCACAGGCTCTGGACGCGCAGGCTCAGTGGCCATGGCTCACAGGCCCAGCTGTGCCGCGGCATGTGGGATCTTCCCAGACCGGGGCACGAACCCGTGTCCCCTGTATCGGCAGGCGGACTTTCAACCACTGCGCCACCAGGGAAGCCCTGGAAGTATTTTTAAAAAAGAAATTATAATGAACAAACTACTTTGTAATCTCCTTTCCCCACAGAACACACTGTGAACAATATATTGCATATTCTTCTACATCATTTTTATAACTTTTTTCACTTTATTTTAGCAGTAGTATATGTTCATTGTGGAATCATATTAAATGTGTATAAGCAAAGAGAAAAAAAATTACCCATTTTCCATTATCCGGACATAACCACTTTTAATACTTTGCTGTTGTGGGGATTTTTTGTCCGGTTTGTTTTCAATACACTCTGAGTCTTCCATTAATGGGATCACATTATGCGTCCTTTTCTGGACACTGTTTTATCATTTTGTATGTATTGTATATACTCTTTTGTGTAATGAAATACTCTCCTACAACACAATTGGAAGGACTCTGCATGGCAATGTTTCCAAAACTGATGTTCTCTGAACATTATTCTAAAAGATTCTAATAGGTACATTGAGGAAAATAAATGTTTGGAAAATACTGCCTATTTGAATTGTTATAACGCACATTAGCTATTAAAGTCTCTGAAAATCCTACAGCTAAAGAAAAATATTTAACTTTGTTTAACATGGTGTTTCTAAAATTTATTCAAGCATGGCTCACTTTTTTGAGGCACTTCAAATAACATCCTTCAGAGCAGTACTGATTACTCTGTAATTATATTCCAGTTCTGCTTTCTTAAACTTGTAAGTTGTCACAATTATTAACCATAAATACCTGCATTGTAATGAATATTCTTGTTCCTATATCTCATGCCCTTCATATATATATATATTTTTTTAAATTTTTTTTTATGTTTGTGGTATGCGGGCCTCTCACTGTTGTGGCCTCTCCCATTGCGGATCACAGGCTCCGGACGCGCAGGCTCAGCGGCCATGGCTCACGGGCCCAGCCGCTCCGCGGCATGTGGGATCCTCCCGGACCGGGGCACAAACCCGTGTCCCCTGCATCGGCAGGCGGACTCTCAACCACTGCGCCACCAGGGAAGCCCCCCTTCATATATTTTAATATACGTTTAATAAAGCAGAATTGTCATTCAAAGCTATGGAGATTTTGGAAGCATCTCTTCTGACAAATCACTTTCCAGAAATGCTGAACTTATTTATACTCCCATTGTGAGGACATAAGAATACCCATTTCCGGGCTTCCCTGGTGGCACAGTGGTTGAGAGTCCGCCTGCCGATGCAGGGGACACGGGTTCGTGCCCCGATCCGGGAAGATCCCACATGCCGCGGAGCGGCTAGGCCCGTGAGCCATGGCCGCTGAGCCTGCGCGTCCAGCGTCTGTGCTCCTCAATGGGAGAAGCCACAGCAGTGAGAGGCCCGCGTACCACAAAAACAAACAAACAAAAAGAATACCCGTTTCCATACAACCATGTCAGCACTGGGCATTATCACTAAAAAAGTAAGTAAATACATACATAATTGGTCTTCCTATTTCCAAAGCAATTAATGTTTATTGTAGAAAAAATTTTAATTAACATAAGAAAAGAGAGAGAGAGAGAGAAATCACCTATAATCCCACAACTCAAAGAAAATCACTATCAACACGGGAGGCAATATATAACTATGGGTGTTTTGTTTTAAACAAACCTATAATTATGCAAACTCTGTATCATGCTATTTTACAGTTAACATATCTATAAAATGTTACTTCATTGTTTAAATTTGTAGTTGTTTTAATATCAGCAAAGCCGAGTGGTTTTTCATGTGTTTATTATCTCTTGGTTTCTTTTAGATAATCGTTTTTAAAAATTAATTAATTAATTAATTTAGGGCTGCATTGGGTCTTCATTGCTGTGCGTGGGCTTTCTCTAGTTGGCGGCGATTGGGGTCTACTCTTCATTGTGGTGAGCGGGCTTCTCATTGCAGTGGCTTCTCTTGTTTGAGAGCATGGGCTCATAGGCACGCAGGCTTCAGTAGCTGTGGCACATGGGCTCAGTAGTTGTGGCTCAGAGCACAGGCTCAGTAGTTGTGGTTCATGGGCTTAGTTGCTCCATAGCATGTGGGATCTTCCTGGACCAGGGCTTGAACCCGTGTCCCCTGCATTGGCAGGCAGATTCTTAACCACTGCACCACCAGGGAAGTCCATAGATAATTGTTTAATCACATCTTATGCTCATATTTCTGTTGAAGTCTTTGTGTTTTTCTTATTGTTTTGGGGTTGCTGGTTATATATATATTTAGTAACTACTATTTTTCATGTATGTTGTAAATACTTTCTCCACATTACTGTTTAGTTTTCAATTTTACATATGCAGCTTTTTCACAAAGAAATTTCTGGTTATTATGAAGTTAAATCTATAAAAGTTCTTTTCTTTAGACATTGGTCATGTAAAGATTGGAAATCCCTTCAGTTCTTCAAGACAGTATTATTTTCAGAAAATCTAAATAGACCCATCACTAGTACAGAGATTAAAGCAGTAATCAAAGGGTTTCCCCCGCAAGAAAAGTTCAGAACCAGATTGCTTCACGGGTGAATTCTACCAAACATTCAAAGAAGATTTAATACTTATCCTTTGCAAACTATTCCAAAAATTTGAAGAAAAGGGAACACTTCCTAATTCATTTTATAAGGCCAACATCACCCTGATGTCAAAACCAGACAAAGACAAGTACAAAAAAAAAAAAAAATTACAGGCCAATATCTCTGATGAACACAGATGAAAAATCCTCAACAAAGTATTAGCAAACCAAATTCAATGGTATATCAAAATGATACACCATACACCATGATCAAGTTACTCCAGGGATGCAAGGATGATTAAACATCTGGAAATCTATCAATGTTATATAGCACATTAACAAAGGAAAAAAATATGATCATCTCAATAGATGCAGAAAAAGCATTTGACAAAATTCAACACCCATTTATGATAAAAACTCTCAATAAAATGGGTATAGAAGGGACGTACCTCAGTATAATAAAGGCCATATATGAAAACCCACAGCTAACATCACACTCAATGGTGAAAAATTGAAAGCTACCTCCCTAAGATCAGGAACAAGACAAGTATGCCCACTCTCACCACTCCTATTCCATATAGTATTGGAAGTCCTAGCCAGAGCAATTAGACAAGAAAAAGAAATAAAAGACATCCAAATAGGAAAGGAAGAAGTAAAACTGTCACTAATTGCAGATGATATGATTTCATCTGTAGAAAACTCCAAAGACTGCATCAAAAAAAGCTATTAGAAATAATAAATGAATACAATAAAGTTGCAGGGTACAAAATCAATATACAAAAATCTGTTGCATTTCTATACACTAACAATGAGCTAGCAGAAAGAGAAATTAAGAAAACAATCCATTTACAATCACAAAAAAGAATAAAATACCTAGGAATAAATTTAACCAAGGAGATGAAAGACCTGTACACTGAACGCTATAAGACATTGTTGAAAGAAACTGAAGAAGACAAAAATAAATGGAAAGATATTCTGTGCTCATGGATTGTAAGAATCAACATTATCAGAATGTTCTTATTAACTAAAGCAATCTACAGATTCAGTGCAATCCCTATCAAAATCCCAAGGGCATTTTTCATAAAAATAGAACAAAAAATTCTAAAATGTATATGGAACCACAAAACATCCTGAATAGCCAAAACAATCCTGAGGAAAAAGAACATAGTTGGGGGTATCACACTCCCTGGTTTCAAATTATACTACAAAGCCATAGTAATCAAAATATGATGGTATTGGCAGAAAAACAGATATACAGATCAATGGAACAGAACTGAGAGCCCAGAAATAAACCCACACATATATGGACAATTAATTTACTACAAAGGAGCAAAGAACACATCATGGAGAAAAAATAGTCTTTTCAATAAATGGTGTTGGGAAATCTGAACAGCCACATGCAAAAATAAAAAATAAAAAAGTAGCTAGACCACTATCTCACACCACACACAAAAATTAACATGAAATGGATTAAAGACTTGAATGTAAGACCTGAAACCATAAAGCTCCTACAAGAAAGCACAGGCAGTATGCTCTTTGACATTGGTTTTAGCAATATCTTTCTATGTATGTATCCTCAGGCAAGGGAAAAAAAAGTAAAAATAAACAAATGGGATTACATCAAACTAAAAAACTTCTTCACAGCAAAGGAAACCATCAACAAAACAAAAATACAACCTACTGAATAAGAAAAGATATTTGCAAATGATATATCTGATTAAAAGTTAATATCCAAAATATATAAAGAACTCATATAACTCAACAACAAAAAAACAAACAACCTGACTAAAAAATGGGCAGAGAAGCTGAATAGATATTTTTCCAAAGAAGACATACAGGTAGGCAACATGCCCATGAAAAGATGTTCAACATCACTAATTATAGGAACATGCAAATTAAAACCAAAGCAAGATATCACCTCACACCTATCAGAATGGCTATTATCAAAGAGACAAGAAATAATAAGTGTTGACAAGGATGTGGAGAAAAGCGGACCCTCCTACACTGTTGGTGGGAATGTAAATTGGTGCAGCCACTATGGAACACAGTATGGAGATTCCTCGAAAAATTAAGAAGAGAACTACCATATGACCCAGCTATCCTACTTCTGAGTATTTATCCAAAGGATACAAAACTATTCATCCAAAACGAAACCTGTACCCTCACATTCATCAAGACATTATTCACAATCGCCAAGATATGGGAAAACCTCAACAACATGTGAATGGATAAAGAGGATGCCATATGTATATATATATATATATATATATATATATACACACACACACACACATATATATACATGTGTATATATGTATATATATACATATATATACATATGTATATATATATACACATATATATACACAATGAAATACTACTCAGCCATAAAAAAGATGAAATCTTGCCATTTGTGACAACACGGATGGACCTTGAGGGTATTATGCTAAGTGAAATAAGTCAGATAAAGACAAATACTGCATGATTTCACTCATATATGAAATATAAAAAATCTAATGAACAAACAAACAAAATCAAAATAAATGAACAAACCAAACACGTAGATACATAGAACAGAGTAGTGGTTACCAGATGGGAAGGGGTTGGGGGGAGGGAGAAATGGGTAAAGGGGATCAACTGCATGGTTACGTACAGAAAACAAATTTTTAGTGGCGAGCATGTTGTACCATATACAGAAGTAGAAATACAATGATGTACACATGTAACTTATATAATGTTATAAATCAGTGTAACAGAAATTAATTAATTAATTAATAAAAGTTACCAACTAAAAAAGATTATATTATTTTCTTCCAGTATTGATGGTTTCACATCTTTGATCCAGCAGGAAAAACAAAAAGCAGGTGCGCCAGATCCAGGAAGACGGGTTTTATGCATCCTTTAATTTATATTCAAACCTTGCCCACATGATTTAAGTTATCATGCTGTGCACAAACATCTCTCAAATTCCAACCCAGTTCTTTACCTTTTGTGGTCACCAGAATGTTAAAAGTATACTATGTCTTCCTCCTTACCATCTTTGCAAATCTAAATATTCTGCTGACTGTGGCATGTTCTTTTTGCCAGCAAGTTCTGTCCATTTAACTCTATTGATTCAAACTATTTTACTTCTAATAATGAAAGAGTATGTACAAAATATTCTCAAGTACATATACCCATTTTAAAAATCTCTCATCAAATATCTTTTCATCTTCCTGTTATTCAGTCTAATATATTTCCTTACTCTGTTGAAACAGATTTGTGCTGATCGATATTACCCATCAAATGGCCTCCAATATAATAAAGACAGTGCTTGTACGAAACTTTCAGCAGGGGAAATGGTGAGATCAGCTTTAAGCTTTAATGAATTTGACTACATAAAAATTACAAACTTCTGCTAGCAAAAAAAAAAAACCACACAATTAAAATAAATATTTAATATCACTAATAATCAAAAAAGTTTGCACTAAAATAATAATGAGAAACATTTTTCACCTATAACATTAGGAAAGATTAAAGAATGATAACCGCCTGTGTTTGCAAGGGCACAATCAAATATGAGGTGGCCACAGTGGTTGGGAATATAAAAGCTTATAACAAATTTCTGGAAGCCAAGCTGGCAGTACCCATCAAGAGTTTTTAAAGGTCATTTGCCTTAGTATTTCTATTTCTAGAAAACTGACCTCAAGAAATGATCACACGTATGCAAAGCAATTTTTGCACAAGGGTGTTCATTGCTAAATCATTTGTGATATCAACAACTTTAGTGCACAATTTGGAGTTGGTTAATTACATTTTGATGCATCCACATTCTGGAATACTATGTAGCTATTAAAAATCATGTTGCAAAAGAAAAATTAATGACATGGAAAAGTGTGCAATATACTGCTGGGTTAGCAATGGTGGTGTGAGAGCAGTGGAAGTGAGGAGCTGATGCCCGGAAAGGCACAAAGTGATAGATGCCTTTCATGAGCTTACCTGGGCCAGTTCAGAGGTAGGCTGGGGGGAACAGTATGATATGAGGAAATGGTTTGGGAGTCTGGAACTATAGGGGTGAGTTGGCTATGGTCAGTGTCCACATAAAAGGGACAGGGACAGAGAGAAGCAAGGGAAACTTCAGTGATCTTTTTCTTAAATTCTCCATCAACTTCTGAAAAGTCTTCCTATGGTCAGGACATTTTTCACATTATAAGCATCTCCTCCTCAAGCTAGAAGCCTCCAGAACTAACCTTCCCAGACTCCCTTCCAACCATGGCACAGTGATGTGACCTAGGATCTGCCATTCATATAAGCCCCGGTGGGATTTTAGTTTGGATGAGAGCAATCTGAGGGACAGATACTGCCTGGAAGTCATCTTCTGATGAGAATATCTAGGGATGCTTTGAAGAATAGGAGACAGCCTCATGATGTGGATGAACTTCATTCCTAGCTGTGTACTCTCCAACCTTGACTCAAGCCTTTTGAAGGTTCTGTGAAGGAGCTACCTGATATCCTATTTTAAAAATTCCTTTTCACTAGCTGAAGTGAGTTCAGTTGTTTGTAATCAAGCACAACTGACTCAGACCCTACTATTGTTGCAGTGCCCACTATGTGCTCAGTGTATTAAATACATTTATCTCATTTAGTCCTCTTCTACCATCCCAGCTCCTCAGTCAGTAAGTGGCAAAGCGGAGAATGTATCCCCAGATCTGCAAGAACCCCAAACCCATTCTCTAGCCGTGAGCAAGATTTCACTCCTCTGTAACCCTCTGTGTTCTAACTATAGAATGAGCAGTTTGGGATAGAAAGATCTCTGAATTTACTTCCATTTAAAGTAAGTATCAATAGATAGTTCTTTGTCCTGGAGGATTTTGCCCCACTGCTACAGGGAATTCAAGAAATCCCTGTTGGGTGTCTGACATGGTGGTCATCTTTCCACCATCCTAAGAAGAAGCTGGTGAAATGAGATTAATCCAGAGCCTGCCAGTGACCCAGGGGCTTGAACCTCAAGGCCCATCAGTATTGCCCAGCACTGGATACGCTCTGGAGTTACTCTCGATAGCCGTAAACTCACATTCCCAGGAGGCTGTTTCTCACCCTGACAGCCCTCAGGCCACCAGAAGCACTGCCCTCATAAACACTTTTCCAGATAGGCTTCCAAGGGCTTTGACAGAGAAGGTGAAGCAGTGGATTCCAATGAACAAAGTATAGGACTAGCACTGGGGAAATTGGCCGTGTTACTAGCTGGTGGCCCTATACAAGCCATGGGACAGTTCTCATCCTGTTTCCTCCCCTGAAAAATTAAGGACTGTGGTCCAGACAAAATGAGATAATGCTAGTAGAAATTCTTTGAAAAATGAAAAGCAATGTACAAATGTGAGGGGCTATTATTAATTTAGAGAGGAATCGAAGAATCTAAAACTGTCTTGCATTTGAATAGTGCTTCTTATTTTGCAACACGCTTTTCTCATTTTGTCCTCATAGCCACCATATGAGAAAGTAGGGCAGTTATTATTATCTCCATTTTATAGATGAGGAAACAGAAGGAAAAGTGGCAGTGCCAGCCCTGGAGGCCAGGCATCCTGATTTCCAAACCCAGATTCATTCTTGTATATTTGCAGGTAATTTTCTCCTATCCACCATGCAGGTGACACAGAATAGACATTAGAGTACACCGGTCAGTAATGGGGTTGGAAAATTGTCAGCAAGATCTGAACCAACAGAAGGATGTTTGGCCTACATTACTCATTTTGGACTAACAAGTGAGCTTGCTATGAAAAAATGTAGATTTCTGGGGTTTCTCCATTGCAAAGGAGGACAGGTTAAAAACCAGAATTAGACAAATATTAAATGCTGAAAGAGACCCAGCATACCTTTTATAGAATGTGCACCCCACGCCTGTCATCTTCTTTCTTCCATCCTAGAACTCAAGAGTCAGCATCAGCAGTGTGACCTCCACAGTCTGTACCAGCATTAGGCTGTCCCTGGAGCCATCCCACAGAAAATTAATGTCTAAGTAGGAAACTCAGGTTGCAGACTCACAGGCAAGTTTGATTTTATTATCACCACTGGAACAATTATGAAGAGGACATTTCAGGTGCTTTGGGTTTTACAGAGCACTTCTGCACCCACTGGAGTTTCCAAATAAGCCTGTAAGGTAGATTGATTCCATTCTTAGAAGTGACTTAACCAAAGAACATGCAGCTAAGGAAGTTTTATAATTTGAGTTGTGAGCAAACCCAATTGTCCTCTTATGTAACTGTGGTCATTGGATTCTTGTCCAGCATACTCCCTTGAGGGATGGCCATTTGATTGGCTTAACCTCACAAATGTGTGTAACAGTTCCAAGCCTGAGGAGGCACCATGTGTTTCCATTGTCCTCTTTCACTCATGTGACCTACTCCAAGAAGAGTGTGCCCTAGGAAGTGGCTAATCCAAAAAGAATGAGGAGACACATGGAGGGGCCCTGAACCCAATCTGAATGCTGATGCTCACAGCATGGAGTCCAACACAGCAAAGTCAAAGAGCAGCCAAGCCATGGATGAATCAGCATGAAATAAATGCTGGGGGTTCAAGGCTTCTACACTATTGGATAGTTTGTAATGCAAAATATTGCTGCAAATGGTTGACTGGCACAGTTGCCTTTACTAGAAGAAGTGATTATAAATTATAGGGTCCATGAGGATTAAAAAAAGGCTTCTTGATTCTTCATGGGTGGCAGGTAAGAACTTCTTTCTCTACACATAAAGCAAGAAGTGTTCCATTTCTTTATCTTAAAGCAAACTAATTACAGCTCCAAGTTTACAAGTGCTAAAGTGATGACATGACCAGTATCACTCAGTCCTAGACTCCCTCCCCACTATGTGGTCTCATATAAAATTCCTAAGCATATGTATCACCAGCCAAGTGAAGGAGAGGCCAAGGAGGTCCCCAGTTTTGCCCTTGCTCCTTCACTGCTCTGGAACCCCACCGACATCATTGCTGTTGCAGCCAAGTTCAGAAATCACAGTGGAGAAATGGAAGGCTTCACTTTTTATTGATTGATGCCATCCAAGATTTGACTGGGTCAGGCTAAATGGAAAGTCCATTAGATGCTATTGAGTCTGACCGTAAGAAGAGTTGGATGATCATATAGTTTAGAAAGTTTACAGTGAGTCTCAATGATCTCAGAAATACAAAGACATCTCTAGGTTTCTCCATTCATTCAAGACTTCTTTGATGTCTCTCAAAAATGCTTATATTTGTGCTTGGTTAGGTCCTGCACGTTTCTTATTAAGTGTATTACTAGGTTATTTACAGAGGTTCCTCATTGCCAAGGATAAATGCCAAGTTCCTTTGCATGCGTAGAAATGGTCATTTTCTGACCCCTACCTTCCTTAGTAGGCTAATTTCTCACTCTTCCTGGTGGCCACATTATGTTCCATTCATGGCGAATGACATGAATATGCTCTCCCATTTCCTTGCTTTATGCTTTTATAGATACCTTCCTCTTTGCTTAGGATATTCATCTGGCATCACCTGCTTATACTTTAAGGTCTACTTCTAAAAGTACCTGCTCTTTAGTAAGGCAAGGACTCAGGTGAGGCAAGACATGTACCCAGGATACAAAATTTAGAGGCACTCAAGGTCATGTCAGTGCCTCCTTAAATTCTGTGCCCTAGGGACCTCATTCACCCTATCCTACTCCTCACCCTGCTCTTTAATGTCTTCCCTATTACACTCCACCCCTTCCCCCAAGAACAGCTCCTTTATGCAAACTCTGTACCTTTCCATGTTACAGCATTTTCCACACAGGACTGCATTTTCTTAGGACAGAGACCATGCCCTCTCATCTTTGTTGCACTAGCACCATGCCTGGTATAGCATATTTGATGAATAATAATAAAATAATAGCCATTATATATGAGCATTTATTTTGTGCCAGGCATGGTTCTATAATAAGTGTTTTAGTTGAGTTGCAACTAAAACCCTCACAAAGCCCTATATAGATATTATCCCAATTTTATAGATGAAAAGACTAAAAGAAGTTAAATGCTTTGCCACATCACACAATGTGAAGTGGTAATAGCTGGGATTTGAACCCAGGTCCTTCTGATGCCAGACCCTGTATGCATAACAGGAAAAAAAATTGACTCATCACTACATTACACTGAATAAGAATCAAGGAGGAAAAGAGCACTTTGGTTATGTTATTCAAGATCTAAGACAATCACTGCAAAGGGCAGTGAGGCTTGTGAGATGGGGTGACTCTTTGGCAAACTGTCCTCCTGGTGAACAAAGTCCTAAAATGCTGACTTCTTCCCCAATCCCCAAAGGCACCAATATTGGTGGGAGAGATGATCCTAAGTGCTGGTCCCAATCCAGAAATTTAAAGACAAAAACACCGAGTAACGTCTTAGATGGCACTGAGCAAGGGCAATTACTGCCCAGAAGAATTTGAACCCTACTGATAATCCAGCCAGAAAATTCTGCCTCATTGGCACTGGATCCCTTGCCAGTCAGAAGTTATAGAGATACTGTGACTCCTCTGTCAGTGCAGATCCATCAGCCCTGAGTGGTGAGCACTGCAGCTGGTGTGTTGCTGTTTCATGTTCTGCAGTGTTACTTCCCACACCAGACAGCTACCTTGCATTTCTATGTTCTCTGCTAATTACAGTGTGTAACTAAAAAAACAGGTAGCTATTTCCTAGGCAGAAATATATTCTTCATCACTGTACCCATGGGAAATTGACACCAAACTAGGGGTCCCAAACTCAAATGTTTGTAACAAATGAGTGAACTTGGCCTATTAGGGACTAGGGCAAACTATAGCCCACATGCTGTATTGATCATGTGTTTGGTGTTTTTTTTTTCCTGTATTTCTGATGCTTTGACATCTTGGGCCTTGCTGACCCTGGAGACACTGCCCCTCCCTGGGCTAGTCAATTCCCAAAGATAGTAGAGGATTTGCCCAATAGCCTTTCATATGCAAACCAACCAATCCGGAACTCATACCTCCAAACCATCTCCTTTATAAGGCTCTTACAGTCTGAACCACTATTCCCCTGCTCTAATCACCCCACGACCAGATACTAGACAACTAGGGACAACTCACATGCCCCAGAGCCCACTGAAAGTATTCATAATGGCCAATCCTATAGCTGCTTACCCTGCCTTGCCTCGCCTTTGCCTGCAGATACCATGATAAGGTTCTTGCTTATATTTTCTTCCCACTTCTTCTGCCTCCTGACCAACCTGTGTGCTTCCCCATGTGCCCCTGCCCAGTGGCATGGCAGGGAGTGCCCCCTTACTCCATGCATAGCAAACTATCTTTTCAATGACAGTTGTCTCCTAATCAGTTGGCCTCACCATATCTGAATAATAATAAACCAAACATACATTTTAAAACACATGCCCCAAAGACACCTTCAAGATGGCAGAGGAGTAAGACGTGGAGATCACCTTCCTCCCCACAAATACATCAGAAATACATCTATGTGTGGAACAACTCCTACAGAACACCTGCTGAATGCTGGCAGAACACCTCAGACTTCCCAAAAGGCAAGGAACTCCCCACATACCTGGGTAGTGCAAAAGAAAAAAGAAAAAACAGAGACAGAAGAATAGGGATGGGACCTGCACCAGTGGAAGGGAGCTGTGAAGGAGGAAAGGTTTCCACACACTAGGAAGCCCCTTCACTTGTGGAGACTGGGTGGGTGAGCAGGGGGGAAGCTTCAGAGCCATGGAGGAGAGCACAGCAACAGGGGTGCAGAGGGCAAAGCGGAGAGATTCCCGCACAGAGGATCAGAGCCGACTGGCACTCACCAGTCCAAGAGGCTTGTCTGCTCACCCGCCGGGGCAGGTGGGGCTGGGAGCTGAGGCTCCGGCTTCGGAGGTCAGACCCCAGGGAGAGGACTGGGGTTGGCTGCATGAACACAGCCTGAAGGGAGTTAGTGTGCCACAGCTAGCCAGGAGAGAGTCCGGGAAATGTCTGGAACTGCCTAAGAGGCAAGAGACCATTGTTTCAGGGTGCACGAGGAGAGGGGATTCAGAGTACCGCCTAAACAGGCTCCAGAGACGGGCACGAGCCACGGCTATCAGCGCGGACACCAGAGATGGGCATGAAACGTTAAGGCTGCTGCTGCAGCCACCAAGAAGTCTGTGTGCAAGCACAGGTCACTATGCACACCTCCCCTCTGGGGATCCTGTGCAGCCTGCCACTGCCAGGGTCCCGTGATCCATGGAGAACTTCCCCAAGAGAACACACGGCGCACCTCAGGCTGGTGCAACATCACGCTGGCCTCTGCCACCGCAGGCTCGCCCCGTATTCCGTGCCCCTCCCTCCCACCAGCCTGAGTGAGCCAGAGCCCCTGAAGCAGCTGCTCCTTTAACCCCGTCCTGTCTGAGCAAAGAACAGACGCCCTCCGGCGACCTACACGCAGAGGCGGGGCCAAATCCAAAGCTGAACCCTGGGAGCTGTGCGAACAAAGAAGAGAAAGTGAAATCTCTCCCAGCAGCCTCAGGAGCAGCAGATTAAATCTCCACAATCAACTTGATGTACCTGCATCTCTGGAATTCCTGAATAGAAAACGAATCATCCCAAAATTGAGGTGGTGGACTTTAGGAGCAACTGTAGACTTGGAGTTTGCTTTTTGCAACTAATTTGTTTCTGGTTTTATGTTTATGTTAGTTTAGTATTTCGAGTTTATTATACTGATAGATTTGTTTATTGATTTGGTTGCTCTCTTCCTCCTTGTTTTTTTTTTTTACATATATATATTTTTTCCTTTTTCTCTTTTTGTGAGTGTGTGTGTATGCTTCTTTGTGTAATTCTGTCTGTATAGCTTTTCTTTTACCATTTGTCCTAGGTTTCTGTCTGTCCATTTTTTGGGGGGTGGGGTTGTTCTTTTTTCTTTTTTTTAATTACTTTTTAATTTTTAATAATAATACTTTATTTTAATAACTTTATTTTATTTTATTTTTTCTTTCTTTCTTTTTTCCTCCCATTTCTTCTGAGCTGTGTGGCTGACAGGGTCTTGGTGCTCCGGCTGGGTGTCAGGCCTGATCCTCGGAGGTGGGAGAGCCGAGTTCAGGATATTGGACAACCAGAGACCTCCTGGCCCTACATAATATCAGTCAGAGAGAGCTCTCCCACAGACCTCTGTCTCAATGCTAATACCCAGCTCCACTCAACCACCAGCAAGCTACAGTGCTAGACACCCCAAGCCAAACAACTAGCAAGACAGGAACACAACCCCACCCATTAGCAGAGAGCCTGCTTAAAATCATAATAAGCTCACAGACACCCTGCAAAAAAAACACCAGACGTGGTCCTCCCCACCAGAATGACAAGATGCAGCCTCATCCACCAGAACACAGGCACCAGTCCCCTCCACCAGGAAGCCTACACAAGACACTGAACCAACCTTACCCACTGGGGGCAGACACCAAAAACAACAGGGACTATGAACCTGCAGCCTACGAAAAGGAGACCTCAAACGCAGTAAGTTAAGCAAAATGAGAAGACTGAGAAACACACAGCAGATGAAGGAGCAAGGTAAAAACCCACCAGACAAAACAAATGAAGAGGAACAAGGCAATCTCCCTGAAAAAGAATTCAGAGTAATGATAGTAAAGATGAACCAAAATCTTGGAAACAGAATGGAGAAAATACAAGAAACGCTTCATAAGGACCTAGAAGAACTAAAGAGCAAACAAACAGTGATGAACAACACAATAAATGAAATTAAAAATTCTCTAGAAGGAATCAATAGCAGAAAAACTGAGGCAAAAGAACACATAAGTGACTTGGAAGATAAAATAGTGGAAATAACTACCATAGAGCAGAATAAAGAAAAAAGAATGAAAAGAATTAAGGACAGTCTCAGAGACCTCTGGGACAACATTAAACACACCAACATTCGAATTATAAGGGTCTCAGAAGAAGAAGAGAAAAAGAAAGGGATTGAGAAAAATATTTAAAGAGATTATAGTTGAAAACTTCCCTAATATGGGAAAGAAAATAGTCAATCAAGTCCAGGAAGCACAGAGAGTCCCATACAGGATAAATCCAAGGAGAAATACACCAAGACAAATGTTAATCAAACCATCAAAACTTAAATACAAAGAAAAAATATTAAAAGCAGCAAGGGAAAAGCAACAAATAACATACGAGGGAATCCCCATAAGGTTAACAGCTGATTTCTCAGCAGAAACTCTACAAGCCAAAAGCGAGTGGCAGGACATATTTAAAGTGATGAAAAGGAGAAACCTACAACCAAGATTATTCTACCCAGCAAGGATCTCATTCAGATTCGATGGGGAAATCAAAACCTTTACAGACAAGCAAAAGCTAAGAGAATTCAGCACCAGCAAACGAGCTTTACAAAGAATGCTAAAGGAACTTCCCTAGGCAGGAAACACAAGAGAAGGAAAAGACCTACAATAATAAACCCAAAACAATTAAGAAAATGGTAATAGGAACATACATACCTTAAATGTAAATGGATTTAATGCTCCAACCAAAAGACATAGACTGGCTGAATGGATATGTAAACAAGACCCATAGATATGCTGCCTACAAGAGACCCACTTCAGACCTAGGGACACATACAGACTGAAAGTGAGGGAATGGAAAAAGATATTCCATGCAAATGGATATCAGAAGAAAGCTGGAGTAGCAATTCTCATATCAGACAAAATAGACTTTAAAATAAAGACTATTACAAGAGACAAAGAAGGACACTACATAATGATCAAGGGATCAATCCAAGGAGAAGATATAACAATTGTAAATATTTATGCACCCAACATAGGAGCACCTCAATACATAAGGCAAATGCTAAGAGCCATAAGAGGGGAAACTGACAGTAACACAATAATAGTACGGGACTTTAACGCACCACTTTCACCAATGCACAGATCATCCAAAATGAAAATAAATAAGGAGACACAAGCTTTAAATGACACATTAAACAAGATGGACTTAATTGATACTAATAGGAGTTTCCATCCAAAAACAATAGAATACACTTTCATCTCAAATGCTCGTGGAACATTCTCCAGGATAGATCATATCTTGGGGCACAAATCAAGCTTAGATAAACTTAAGAAAATTGATATCGTATCAAGTATCTTCTGACTACAATGCTATGAGACTAGATATCAGTTACAGGAAAAAATCTAAAAACTACAAACACATGGAGTCTAAACAAGAAACTACGAAATAACCAAGAGATCACTGAAGAAATCAAAGAGGAAATAAAAAAATTACCTAGAAACAAATGACAATGAAAACAGGGTGACCCAAAACCTATGGGATGCAGCAAAAGCAGTTCTAAGAGGGAAGTTTATAGCAATACAATCCTACCTTAAGAAACAAGAAAAATCTCAAATAAACAACCAACCTTACACCTAAAGCAACTAGAGAAAGAAGAAGAACCACAACAACAAAAACCCAAAGTTAGCAGAAAGAAAGAAATCATAAAGATCAGATCACAAATAAATGAAAATGAAATGAAGGAAACGATAGCAAAGCTCAATAAAACTAAAAGCTGGTTCTTTGAAAAGATAAACAAAATTGATAAACCATTAGCCAGACTCATCAAGAAAAAAAGGGAGGGCTTCCCTTGTGGCCCAGTGGTTGAGAGTCTACCTGCCGATGCAGGGGACACGGGTTCGTGCCCCGGTCCGGGAAGATCCCACATGCTGCGGAGTGGCTGGGCCCGTGAGCCATGGCCACTGAGCCTGTGCATCCGGAGCCTGTGTTCTGCAATGGGAGAGGCCACAACACTGAGAGGCCCGCATACCGAAAAAAAAAAAAAATGAAAAAAAGGGAGAAGACTCACATCAGAATTAGAAATGAGGGCTTCCCTGGTGGCGCAGTGGTTGAAAGTCCGCCTGCCGATGCAGGGGACAAGGGTTCGTGCCCCGATCTGGGAAGTTCGCACATGCCACAGAGCGGCTGGGCCCGTGAGACATGGCCTCTGAGCCTGCACGTCTGGAGCCTGTGCTCCGCAACGGGAGAGGCCACACCAGTGAGAGGGCTGCGTACCGCAAAAAAAAAAAAAAAAAAAAAAAAAAAAAAAGAATTAGAAATGAAAAAGGAGAAGTAATAACTGACACTGCAGAAATCCAAAGGATCATGAAAGATTACTACAAGCAACTATATGCTGATAAAATGGACAGCTTGGAAGAAATGGACAAATTCTTAGAAAAACACAACCTTCTGAGACTGAACCAGGAAGAAATCGAAAATATAAACAGACCAATCACAAGCACTGAAATTGAGACTGTGATTAAAAATCTTCCAACAAACAAAAGCCCAGGACCAGATGACTTCACAGGCGAACTCTATCAAACATTTAGAGAAGAGCTAACACCTATTCTTCTCAAACTCTTCCAAAATATAGCAGAGGGAGGAACACTCCCAAACTCATTCTACCAGGCCACCATCACCCTGATACCAAAACCAAAGATGTCACAAAAAGAGAAAACTACAGGCCAATATCACTGATGAACATAGATGAAAAAAACCTCAACAAAATACTAGCAAACAGAATCCAGCAGCACATTAAAAGGATCATACACTATGATCAAGTGGGGTTTAGCCCAGGAATGCAAGGATTCTTCAGTATATGCAAATCAATCAATGTGATAAACCATATTAACAAACAGAGCAAGAAAAACCATATGATCATCTCAATAGATGCAGAAAAAGCTTTCAACAAAATTCAACACCCATGTATGATAAATACTCTCTGGAAAGTAGGCATAGAGGGAACTTACCTCAACATAATAAAGGCCATATATGACAAACCCACAGCCAACATCGTCCTCAGTGGTTGAAAACTGAAACCATTTCCACTAAGATCAGGAACAAGACAAGGTTACCCACTCTCACCACTCTTTTTCAACATAGTTTTGGAAGTTTTAGCCACAGCAATCAGAGAAGAAAAAGAAATAAAAGGAATCCAAATCGGAAAGGAAGAAGTAAAGTTGTCACTGTTTGCAGGTGACATGATACTATCCATAGAGAATCCTAAAGATGCTACCAGAAAACTACTACAGCTAATCCATGAATTTGGTAAAGTAGCAGGATACAAAATTAATGCACAGAAATCCCTTGCATTCCTAAACACTAATGATGAAAAATCTGAAAGAGAAATTAAGGAAACACTCCCATTTACCATTGCAAGAAACAGAATAAAATACCTAGGAATAAACCTACCTAAGGAGACAAAAGACGTGTATGCAGAAAAATTTAAGACACTGATGAAAGAAATTAAAGATGATACAAACAGATGGAGAGATATACCATGTTCTTGGATTGGAAGAATCAACATTGTGAAAATGACTGTACTACCCAAAGCAATCGACAGATTCAACGCAATCCCTATCAAACTACCAGTGGCAGTTTTCTCAGAACTAGAATAAAAAATTTCACAATTTGTTTGGAAACACAAAAGACCCCGAATAGCCAAAGCAATTTTGAGAAAGAAAAATGAGCTGGAGGAATCAGGACCCCTGACTTCAGACTATACTACAAAGCTACAGTAATCAAGACAGTATGGTACTGGCACAAAAACAGAAATATAGATCAATGGAACAGGATAGAAAGCCCAGAGATAAACCCATGCACATATGGTCACTTTATTTTTGATAGAGGAGGCAAGGATATACAATGGAGAAAAGACAGCCAATCTTCCATTAGTGGTGCCTGGAAAACTGGACAGCTCCATGTAAAAGAATAAAATTAGAACACTCCCTAACACCATACATAAAAATAAACTCAAAATGGATTAAAGTCCTAAATGTAAGGCCGACAGTATCAAATGCTTAGAGGAAAACATAGGCAGAACACTCTATGACATAAATCACAGCAAGATTCTTTTTGACCCACCTCCTAGAGAAATGGAAATAAAAACAGAAAAAAACAAATGGGACCTAATGAAACTGAAATGCTTTTGCACAGCAAAGGCAACCATAAACAAGACAAAAAGACAACCCTCAGAATGGGAGAAAATATTTCTAAACAAAGCAGCTGACAGAGGATTAATCTCCAAAATATACAAACAGCTCATGCAGCTGAATATCAAAAAAAACAAACAACCCAATCCAAAAATGGGCCTAAATAGACATTCCTCCAAAGAAGATACACAGATTGCCAACAAACACATGAAAAGATGCTCAACATCACTAATCATTAGGGAAATGCAAATCAAAACTACAGTGAGGTATTACCTCACATTTGTCAGAATGGCCATCATCCAAAAAATCTACAAACAATAAATGCTGGAGAGGGTGTGAAGAAAAGGGAACCCTCTTGCACTGTTGGTGGGAATGTAAATTGATACAGCCACTATGGAGAACAGTATGGAGGGTTCTTAAAAAACTAAAAATAAAACTATCATATGACACAGCAGTCCCATTACTGGGCATCTACCCTGAGAAAACCATAATTCAAAAAGAGTCATGTACCACAGTGTTCATTGCAGCTCTATTTACAATAGCCAGGACATGGAAGCAACCTAAGTGTCCGTCAACAGATGAATGGATAAAGAAGATGTGGCACATATATACAGTGGAATATTACTCAGCCATAAAAATAATCGAAATTGAGTTATTTGTAGTGAGGTGTCTGGACCTGGAGACTGTCATACAGAGTGAAGTAAGTCAGAAAAAGAAAAACAAATACCGCATGCTAACACATATATATGGAATCTAAAAAAAAAAGGTTCTGAAGAACCTATGAGTAGGACGGGAATAAAGACACAGACATTGAGAATGGACTTGAGGACACGGGGAGGGGGAAGGGTAAGCTGGGACGAAGTGAGAGAGTGGCATGTACATATAGACACTACCAAATGTAAAATAGATAGCTAGTGGGAAGCAGCCACATAGCACTGGGAGATCAGCTTGGTGCTTTGTGACTGCCTAGAGGGGTGGGATAAGGAGAGTGGGAGGGAGATGCAAGAGGAATGGGATATGGGGATATATGTATATGTATAGCTGATTCACTTTGCTATACAGCAGAAACTAACACAACATTGTAAAGAAATTATACTCCAATCATGATGTTAAAATAAATAAATAAATAAATAAAACACAGTAATGTGACTCTGTATTGCCAATGGAATAAGGACAAAAAGATTGACAATAAAAAATATCTAAATAGTTTTCAGTAATAGCATTATTGGGTGATAATGTTGGTACTGCTATTTCAAGATAACAATAAATTAGATAAGTGAGTATTTACATCAGTGTCACTGAGAACTGAGATTTTGGGCTTGGTTGAAAGGAGATACATACATGAAATTGATGAGGTCAAGACAAAATCCCCATAGGCCTGATTGTAAATTGGATATAAACTCGTGATATATTTTATCTTTAAAAATACTTTAAAAATATCTTTAAAAATGTCCTAGCTCTGTCCACTGATGAGTTCTAGAAATAATGAGCAACTCATGTTGCATAAAATGCAAGCATTTTTGCATTTTGGGTGAACAATACAAAGGCTTTCTGAAACTCTTATGAAAGTTTATAGGTTTATAATACTCTCTTTTTTTAGTTATTGTTCTATTATTTTACATCATTTGTTCATATTCATTATACATTTTCCCTTTTAATCAGCTTTGTTTGTTAGGACCTGGATTTTATCACCAAACATGGTAACTGTTTTTCTTGAGTTCTACATCTTTCCACTTGAATGCTTCTAAAATATGCCTGGCCAATCTTATGCTGGAAGGCTAATAGAAATAGCTCATCTCTTCTAAGTTACTAGGGTTTTTTTTATTTTCTTATGCTTAAAGGATTTTTTCTTCCTCCTTCATGTCCAATAATTTCACCAGAATGTATGTTGGTCATTTGGTATCAGTGCTTCCCTATTCATGTTGTGTCCTTCTAATTTTCAAATGCAGATACTCCTTTATTCAGAAAAGTTTTTTTTCTACAATACTGTTGGTTTTTTGTTTCATATGTTATGTTCTCGTTAGTCAGAGCTGCCAATTATACATATATTGCAACTTCTTTGCCCTCCAACCCTTTTTAACACTTTGTTCTTTTTATTCAGTTTTATATACCTTCTCAAACCTATGTTCCTAACTATATTTTCAGGAATGCTAACTCTTCTTGTTGATGTTTCTACCATGACTTTTATTTACTTTATGGTTTTATTTTTCTCCTCCATTTTTTCTTTAAGTTCTTCTAAGTTACTTTTCTTCTTCTCTTGTCTTAATATGTCTTCTTTGAGCCATTGTATCTGTTACTTGATTTTCTTTAATTTCTTTGACTTCATAGAGAAGTGTTCGTATAAATTTCCCCTGAACTGCTACACAATTTTTCTAAGCTTTATTTCACATTTGCCTTTTATTTCATTTTCTAAATTTTCTTTATCTTTTAATGAAAGTCACTTTTTCTAGAGAAACTGTGAGATAAAGGATGGTTTGGAGGACAGGCTGGGAGAGTGGGCTAGGACAGCTGGCCACTCAGAATTGTGTTCTTTAGCCTCCTTTACCTTCTATCAACATTTTTTTCCTCCTTTAGGTGGTATCTCTGCATATGGGTGTTGGGGGAGATTATCCTATTTAGCTTGTAGGGATGTGCTGTATCTTCCAAGTTTCTATCTTATGATTTAATGTTTATTTTTCTTTTGTCTCCTTCTATCTCTCCTCTGCTCTTGTTATTATCATACACCTTCACAGTTCCTAAATCACCCCCCACCACTGTGTGGTATTTGAATGGCCTCATGGATGATTCCATAACCCACCCATACTCCCTGTCTTTGCAGAAAACATTGTCTGACACTGTTCTTTGGAGAAGTCTGCATGCTAACTGAAATTTGTAGAGGTACATCTTCTCTAGCTATACACTCTTGATTTGGCCCAATTTAACTATATTTTGTGGATATTCTTCATATGTTGTAATTTGGAGCTGCAAGTCTTTGCTAGTTTTATTGAATACAGAATTTTATTTATTGCTTTTCTTTATTTTTTGTTTTCAGTCAGTTTCAGAGAAGAGTTCCAATCCATAAAAGGTTTGGAGAATCAAGACATATTTTAGAACGATCAGTTTGGCTTGAGCAAGAAACATTGTAGAAGATGAGGAAGCAGGAAGGATGTGGGGAGCAGGAGGTTGCTCAAGACTGGAAACAGGAAAACCATGGAGAAAGCTAATGAATTCATGCAAAAGAGAGATGATGAGGTCTGCGAAAGGTCATGGGTTGAGAGATAAGAAGTAGGCAGGAAAGATGTAAGGCTTGAGAGTCATCAGCTTATTGATGATAATTTAAGTGATAAAATTGGATGGAAGCCTGGCAAAGTTTTGTAGAAGAGAAGTGAGCTAAGACAGAACTCCTTGGAATCTTACTCCTTGGAGTAAAAAGTGAAAGAGGATCCTATAAAAGAAAATAAGAAGTAGATACTAGAGAAGTAAGTGGAAAATAGAGAAAGCACTATTGCAAAGGCAAAGAGTGTTTCCAATCAGGTTGAGAGTTCATATAAGATAAGGTCTTAAAGGTTGACTTTGAATTTAGCCACATGAAAGCCATTGATAGCTCTGGTGAGAGCAGTGGCAGTGGTGGACGTGGAAACCTCATATCAGGGGACTGAGGTGTGAATGGAAGGTTTCAAGGTAGGGTTAGTAAATACAGAAAACTCTTAAAGAAGTTTGACAGTAAACAGCAAGATAAATATAGAATACAGGGTCAGCTTAAGGGAAACTTCTTACATAAGGACATTAGCACCAGAGCTTTAGGGTACCCCTAGAGCAACAATAATTCCCATTTATACAGAAGTTTAGCTCAAAGGGGCTTTTGCATACATAATCTCATTTCAAATTCACCTCACTGAATCACCTCAATTATACTGATGAGGTAACTAAGGCTGAGAGAGATAATAATGAACTGCCTTCCCAAAAGGCACAAGAAAGAAAACAATTAAATCATCACTTTACTTCACTCAGTATGACAATCTCCAGGTCCATCCATGTTGCTGAAAATGGCATTATTTCATTCATTTTTATGGCTGAATCATACAAAGACAAATATCATATGATATCCCTTATATGCAGAATCTAAAAAAATGGTACAAATGAACTTATTGACAAAACAGAAATAGAGTCACAGATGTAGAAAACAAACATGGTTACCAAGGGGGAAAGTGGGGGAGGGATAAATTGGGAGATTGGGATGGACATATACACACTACTATATATAAAATAGATAACTAAGGAACTACTGTATAGCACAGGGAACCCTTCTCAATACTCTGTAATGACCTATATGGGAAAAGAATCTAAAAAAGAGTGGATATATTTCTATATATAAATATATGTATATATAAACTATATATGTAATATAAATTATTACATATGTTTATATATGTGTATATATATACATATGTATATAAAATTCACTTTGCTGTACAGCAGAAACTAATACAACATTGTAAATCAATGATACTCCAATAAAAAAATGTTTGTTTTTTTTTAAAAAAAGCATCATTTTGACTACATCTTAGGCACAATCCCACATCTCAAGTCCTGGATCCATCTAAGTTTCAGCAACCTTGCAAGGAGCAAATAGAGCCAACATTTTACCTGAGCCCAAACCCACCATACAAACTGTTTGATTGAAATCCTTGCTTTCATTTTCAATGGAATAAAAATTGCAGAGTCCAGTTGGCTTCCCATTAACTTCTCCAGAATATTTTCTCTGCCCAGGTATTTCCACACAAGGCTGATACTAGTTAATTACCTGAATTAAATATTTCACAGCCTAAAAGATTTCCTGTACTACACAATTTATAAATATTCATTCTGCAGAAGGGAAGGTGCAAGAGAACGTTGGTTTCCAGTGGCTGCCTTCGTAGCAAAGTATTGAGTAGTAAGCCTCTGAGGCAGCCTCAGTGCCTGAGTAAAATGTTTTTGGAGCCTCAAATCCCTTATATAAAAACAATTTCTCCAGTGCACAACCATTTTTGCTGAGCCACTAAATAACTTCTGCCTTCCCATATCAGGGACAGTCTTAAGGTGATGTGATGGATGTCAAGTAAATAATCAATCAATACACTGGTTTTGGTCTCCATCTATCAGTTGGGCATTGTGTGGACTAATTAGATGATAAAATGTGATGAATGTGTATTAAACTCAGCCTCTCCCTGGAAGCTCCCAGGGGTCCTTTCCCATATTCTAGCTGACCTTTTAGAGCTCAGCTTCATTGTATGTGAATGCAATTAAATCAATTTGTCAGATATTTGCATTAGTCTGGCTTGTTCAGAATTCAATTATTCAGTGTCACTTTACTGTCCTTCGGAGGCTTGTTCACTGGCTCATTTTCAAGTGCTGGATAAAGGCAGAAAGGGCTAGTCTTGTCAGGATGCAAGCCTGTGAATGCCTTCCCTCAGAGATTGTTCTGAGATCCAACTTTGCCAGATCCCTTCTCCTCCCAGGTCTCAGAAAAGATAATGATTGGGCTCTCAACATAGCTGAACTTTAATTCTGACTCTGCCACTCACTGGAAAGGTGACTTAAGTTATTTAACCTGTGTGGGCCTCAGTTTCCTCATGCACGAAATGGAATCGCTTTACTTTGGGTTTCCTCCAAAGTAGATCCTAAGAGTCGTATTTGAGTGCAAGTAGTTCATTTGAGGGGTGACAGCAGCAAGCACTGTAAAGCAGTGGGGCAATGAGACAGGGATGGGAAGAAGCAAATAGGAGGTACATTAGTGAGCAAGTTATCACTGTGGGCAACTGGTGCTCAGTCCTTCTGGGGACCTCTGGCAGATGGAGCAGAACATTCAGCAGAGTTGTCCCACCCGAAAGGCAAGGAGCTTGGGCATATCTCCACCAACTGCTGTGCTTTATTGATTGAGAGCTGCTCCAGGGTGTTAACTCTCTGACACTTCAAGCCTCCCTTAAACATCACTGGCCGAGCATCTTCCTGAGAACAGAGAAAGCCCTCAAGCAGAGAGTCAGAGATGTTTTCAGTAAGAAGCCTTGTGGGCACAGGAGAACTGTGGCTCACCAAGGACATCCACTACAGGATACGCCACAGTGTGAAGTCAAAAAGTGGTAGTGCATGTCAAGTCCTTAGTTCTATGACTGACAGAGTAAAGCACTTGATAGTAATAAATCATTTCTGGAAATATGAAAATGTAGGAAAATTGCTTTCTTCAACACAGGTATTGGACTGTGATTCTAAGTGTATGGCAAGGGAAAGCCACTATACTATATGCCTTCCTGGGAGGAGTAGGTGGTAAATCATGGAAGGCTTTATTGGAGGAGGTGACATTTGAATTGGGTTTTTACGGATGAGTATGTATTGATGGAGCTCAGGACAGGCTGCTTTGACATATGGATTATTTCAAGCTGAAGACAATGAAGACCAAATAGACTCAGGAAGAGCTTTCTTACCTCCCCCTTAACTGCCTAAAAAAACTTAAATAGAGGGCCTGTACCAGGAGACAGCTGATACCAAAGATAATTTTTATATCAAAAAGACTTAGCTGCATAGCCTGGCAAATATTTGTTTACCAAACATCTACCCTTTTCATCTTCCTGTGTTTTGCTTTCCTTGCCTTTGAGACGCCAGACCCCTATCCCCTTCTCCTTAGCTCAAGGTGGTATATAAGCCTCAACTACCTGATTGCTGCAGAGCCTTTCATGTCTTTGTGGGGCTCCTGTATAAATAAAATTAAATTTGCTTTTCTCCAGTTCATCTGTCTTATGTCAATTTAATTATCAGACCAGCCAAAGAACCTAGAAGGGAAGAAGGGAAGCTTTTTTCTCTCCAACAGTGTTCACCAGGCATGCACAGGGAGTAAAGATATTCTAAGCAGAAGGAATGGCATATGCAATGCCACAGAGATGTGACAAATTATATGTTTGGTGACCTTCTTATAGTTTGAAATGGCTAAAGTATAGGAAGAGGGGGAGCTTTATGTCATGATGCCAGAATTCAAGTCACAAGAGAAAGTTTAAATTATGCAAGGGCATTATAGTATTATATTATCCTATAAGCAACAGAGAGTCATTGGATCTGTTCAATAAAACTTGTAATAGACTCTTGGGTGACACACAAAGAAACTCATTTATAATAGAAATAAATAGGTTAATGAGCATGGGTTCAAAAGATCTTCTGCACAGGAATGAGAAAAAATGTAATATTTTATGTGAAAAGTACTTCAGGGTTTTCTATGAGCCAGGATGTTACATGACTTCAAAGGGGAGGGAAAAAAAAAAGCTAATTCAAACTTAGATTGCATTCATAGAAATAATGCAGGATCCAGATAGAATCACACTTGTTCTGCACTATCTGAGAAGCTCAGGAAGTAGTTGTCCGATTTTAAATGACATATCTTTTTAAAGACACTTTGGTTACACTGCAGCAAGCCCAGGGAAAAGTGAGCAGAATGTTAGAGTCTAAAAATCACATGAGATGTAGAATGGCTGAAAGAACAGAGCGGGCTAGCTGCAGAAGGTAGCTGCATAGAACATTCGTGAACTGGCTTTTGATGTGAGGAAGAGATTACATTTACTCTGTGCGGTCCCAGAGCCTGAAAATTCAAACCCCAGTGAAATGTATTTCAAGTCAATGGAAATAAACAAAGCCAACCAACACTAGGATGACCAGCCCTGGGTGGGAGAAAGTTCTCTATTCTGGGGAGTGGTCAGTGGTAAATGAGATGAATACATGTGAAAGAAGTTTAAAGGAGGTGCTAGTTCTTGGAAAGGAATCAACCTCTAAAACCCCTCTCCAACTAAGATTCTATGATTCTGTGGCAGGGGTCCTCTCCAGGTGTCCCCTGCAGGAGGCACACAACAAAAGGGGGCATTTTGCAGGGCAAACCACAAACAACATTCCCAATTGGTAAAAAACAAAAGACAGTATCCCTGTGTGGTCAGCTGCAAGGCTGGGTTAAGGTGAACAAGAAAAAAATCAGGAGTTTCTTTTGATGTACAAAGTAAAGAATAGGCATTGGATACCAGCTATGATCCAGGCACATATAATAACATTAGTAATAGCAGTACTAGTACTAGTAACAATAGTAGTAGTACCAGTAGTCGTAGTATTAGAAGTAGTGGCCAAAATGTATTGAGTGTTTATATGTTCTTATTTAATTCTCATAAAAGATCTCTGAGATTAATCACTTTACTAGATGAATTCTTTCGCTATGAACAGTATTCTGTGAACTTTGGTGGGGTCATATAAGACTCCTTTTGGAGAAAGAAAAAGAAGTACTTCCCATTTAGGGTTTGGTCTAAAATCAAGTCTTCTCTTTGGACAACAGAAGGCATTTTCTATGAAACATCATAAAACATCCCTCTGGAAACCATAATTCAGGTAATCATAGTTGAATCCCTTCTGCTAACAGATGTGTAGGATTTTAAGCATCACTTTAGATCCTCCTGTTAGAGCATTCTGCTCCCTTAGCTCGGACACTCCTAGTCATCGTTCTCCTGAATTGTAATACCAGACGACGGAGCCACTTTGACCTCATGCTTTGCCCATTTGGTTGATCTTCTGGATTAAACCCCACCCCCAAAACTGGAGGCATCTAGTGCCAGTCCCAACTCCTCTTTCCCACTGGACCATCTATCTGCAATTCTGATGAATCCGCAGATGCGGCACCTTTCTGCTGAGGATCAGGAAACGTCCCAACACATTCCTTTTACAAAGCTGATCTGCATTTTCACGCAATGACTTCAGCGTTTCCAGGGTAAGCTCCTGTGTGTAGCCTCCACCCATGTATATCTAACTGTTGCCCCAGCATGCTCACTGATTTCTATTTGTTATTCCACAACTGAAGATGAGCCAAAGGCAAGTGTGTCTTCATCAAGGTTCTTTTTGCTATCTCAAACCAAGAAAAGGGAAATGAAAATAATGCAGGAGCATGACTTGGAACTGAAGGCTGGAGAGTACAGCCAAACCTCCCAACAAGGGACTGAAAACGGGAGCTGGAAAGTGGTCAGAAACTCTACAGTCTCTCTCTCTCTCACTCTCTCTCGCTCTCTCTCGCTCTCTCTCGCTCTCTCTTTCCCTCACCCTCGTCCTCCTCTCAAACCCCTCGTTCCCTACCTTCCTCCTTTTCTCCCTTCCTCACACCCTTTCTGAGGCCAGATGGCCTTTCATCTCTGCTTCCACGAGTCCACTTTACTCCCACTCGCAGACTAGCTTTGGCTGACTTGGAGAGCAAATGGCCAAATGCAGCTGCTCCGCAGCTCCCAAATTTGCATATTCTTGTTTCAAAATGACCAGCAAAAAATAAATCACGTGTCTAAATCCAATTCCAAGTTCCTGGGAGGAAAAATATCACTGGGCCATTGAACATCACTGCTGCATTTAAGACCAGGAGTCCACGCCTGGTTCAATGTAGCCACAGGGCAGGAATACATGTTTCAAAACTGGCTCCCAGATTCCATCCTTGTGGGGTGGGTGCTGAGGCTCTTCAGGAAGAGGGCATACGGGATGGGATGGGCTTTAGTCCCCTGACTTTATACCTCACAAACAGTCTTGGAAAATTCCCTTCCACTTTGGCTAATACTCTGAGATCTCCTTAATTTATTGGCAAATCTTACTTTAATCTCTTCTACCAGGCATTTCTCTGACTCATGGAGGAAAACAGACCCTGTAAATTAAGTTCCTAATAGCAAATACTTTCCTAAGAGTAGATTTTCATGCTAGTAGGATGGATGGAGAAGCAGAGAGGTTAGGAGAGTTCACAGAAGAGAGCTCAGGAAAGGTACCATTGTAGTCCTAGAAATTAGGTTGGTTGGTTTACTTTAACTAAAGATTATGGAAGTAAGCTAGTTTCCATCAAGAAAGAGTGAGTCAGGAACCCAGATATAAGTGCAAGCCTTAAAAGAGGCAGGATAGAAAAGATACTTTTCAACGAGGTATCAAATTCCAATTTCTCAAGTGGGCTGGAGTCTTCAGAAATACAGAATGAGCCTAACGTAAAAACTTTAAGTATACCTCTTCCTTCAGACAGGTAAATTTTGAATTTATTTTCAAAAAAATTTTTTTTTCACAGTGGACAGACGGTGAAATCTTTATTATGTATGTTTGGGAAATGCCCAGGTGTAAGGCTGCTTATTGATGGAAAGGTGAGATAGTGAAGGAGTTAAGGACAGAATTAGACAAATCTAGGTTCCAACCCCACAATTTAGTTGTACTAACTTTTTTGAACCTCAGGTGTCATCATTTATGAAATGGGGATGAATAATAAAATTCTTACCTCAAAGGTAATATTGTAAAGATTGAGATTCTGAGTATAAAGTATACAGCTGGTGTATAGTTAGTGCTTAATGAATGATGCCTTTTAATTCTGTTGTTGTAGTTATAGCTATTTATTATTTGGAGGAAACCACTGTGCTGTCCAGAAGGACAAAACATAGCCAATAATATTGTGCTTGCTTTGATCCGTGCCTTCTCCAGGCCTTTCCGAACCCCCTTTCTCCCCATCCTTACATTTAAATCTCAAGATCTAGGACCTGAAGTCTAATCTCTCATTGCTGCCCAAGTAACTGTTTACAAGACAAATTAACCATATTGGCCCTAAGATTGATCTTTCAGCGACTCTCCAAACTCCTTGCATCAAGATTCTACCTACTTCTCTAAACTCACTTCCTTTCTTCTTCACAGTTTATACTCTAGCAATAATGCAATGTTTAATGGTACCTTGATCACAGTATGTTCTTTCATGATCTTATACCTTCACACATGCCATTCACTACACTTGAGCGATGAGTGGCAACTGACATGGGAATAATCAACCAAATATCAAAATATACATACAGCTCTAATAATTAAGACAACTTGATATTAGTGAAAAAAATCAGTAAAATTCAACTGTGTCTCAAACAGATCCATGTATATATAGGAATTCAGTTTGGGTTAAAGATGACACTTTATACTCAATTCCCGGTATTGGGACAATGGCATATGCTCTTTAGAAGAAGAAGTTAAAGTATCATCACACACACACACACACACACACACACACACACACTACATATAAATATAGATCCCAGATAAATAAAAGTACAGCATGAAAAATAAGGCTATTCAGATACTAGATGAAAATGTAATCGTGGAATCCAGAATGACTTTCTAGGCAAAACATAAAGCCCAAAGCCCATAAGGAAAAATTTACTGTTTCGACTAAATAAAAATTAAAAACTTCTTAAAGTCAAAGGAGAATATAAACAAAATTTTTTAAAAAGACAAGCGAGAGCCTTAGAAAACAACTACAATAAAAATAATTGTAACAGAGAAATCAGAAGAGATAGGGAGCTGGAATATGAAGGGTTCGAACAAATCACTAAGAGACGAACAATCCATGTGAAAAATGGGCAAAGGAGTTAAGAGAAGAAAAGAATACATCCTGTCAAAAATCTGTGAATAATTTACCAGTGAAATGCAAATTAAAATTTCAAGGTACCAGTCTTTGCCCATCAAATTGAAAAAATTTAAAAGATTAATAATAACCAGTGTTGGTAAAGGCTACAGAAACAAATCCTCATATACTGTTATCCAGAGGGTAAATTGGCACAATATAATTATAGGGCAATTTGGCAGTCCCTATCAAAATTTGAATTATACACATTCTTTGACCCAGAAATGGAATTTCTGGGAACAATCTTAGAGATATTTTATGACATATGAACAAAGATGTGCATATAAAATGTTGCCTCTAGCTTGGTTTGTAATAGCAAAACAATTAGAATAATTGAAGTGTCCATCACTAGGGGAATATTTAACATAGTCATGGGGATTTCAAATATGAGTTGGCTGTTGTCCTGTCTGTCAGTCTCCTAATTGCTCCTGTTTCCTAGTATCACCTGCCATCCCCTGATATCTGACAGCCACAACCCCAAGTCCAAGCTGGATTCTTGTCCTACTCTACAAATAGGTCCTCATAGGTAAAGTGCTCTGCACAGTATCTGGTACACAGTTAGAGCTCAACCAATAGTAGCAATATGCTGTGTTGTTATTATTTTGTAAACTAAGTAGCCACTGCAAAAGAAGGAAGTACATCTACGAGAACTGAAATGAAAAGACCTTTTGAGACTTTAAAAAAAATCCAAGTGCAAAAAATAAAAAAATGCATAGACCTCCACTTCTGGCTAAAATGGAATGCCAGGGACCAGATTTATTCTCCTACCTAAAACAACCAAAAAATGGACATAATATATGAAGCAACCGTCTGTAAGACACTGACCACCAAGCAGTGCAGAGCAGTGAACCTAAGAGACATGAAGCAAAAGAGGTAAGAATTTGTGGGATGCCACTAAAGCAGAACTTAGAGTTACTAATATTCTAATATTTTTTCCAGTCTTCTCAGGTCATTGACAATATAATACACAAAACTATAATAACGATTATGCTGACTCAAAAAACTGCACAACCTTAAAGTTGAGAATTATGTTTTATTCAGCAGACAAAACTGAAGACTTAAGCCTGGGCATGTCAGACAGCTCCGAGAAACCGCCTCCAAAGAGGTCAGGGAGGAGCCAGTATATATAGGAATTTTTGCAACAAAGACTAGGTAGTCAGAACATCAAAAGACTACTGCTAATTAAGGGAAACCAGATATCTCGTTAAGGAATTTAGTGCTTTTCTATGGGAAGATGCAAGAGCCTGGGTCACTGAAATCATTCCTTTGATATGCACCTCAGCTATCTGGAGCCAATATCCCTGTGCTTTCCCATCCTGAGTCTCCTCAGGGTGCACCATTAGGGGTTGGCTGCAGCGGCTGAGGGCTTGACGGTGGACATCCTGTTTCTATCCTGAGTTCCCTCAGGGCTCACCACTGGGGCAGTTGTAATGTGATGGCTTGATGGCTGCAACATTCTTTGCTCACTGATATGCCAGGCAATTTTTTCATTCACAATTATAAAGAAAAACAGAAATAATGATTTTAACTAATACGTTGTACAGACTGAATAGGCATTCTCTCGTTTGATCTACATAACCCATGAGGTAGGTACTGTGAGTATAGATTAGGAAAGTGAAACTCTGAGCAGTTAAGTGACTAGCCCAATGCTACACAGCTAGGAAGAGGCAGAGCCAGGATTTGAACCAACTGCCTCTACATAGATCCAAAGGAAAAGTTGCTTTGTGGGGACAGCATAAAGATGGAGAGACAGATTCTGTAAATCAGGCACGCAAGCTGGGGGCAGGTCCAGAAGGGTCAGTTGAGGCCTGTGCCCAAAATTTTAGTAGGCATGGATCTAAATAACAAGTAGAACAGCCCTGGAAACAAGAGTGAGTTGATATTGAGCCAATGGTCTTGTGAGATAAAATTTTATTCAACATTTCATGGGCAAAGCTGACCTCAGAGTATGAGCAAAAATAAGCCAACAAGAAGCAACTGGAATTACTGATTGGATTAGAAGATAGGAGGAAGAGGATAGTAAGAGGCTAGGATGGCAGCACTTGTGGTGAGAAGAGGGTGGTGAGGTGGGATGGCAGTGTGATAAAAGCCCAGCATCCTGACAACTAGCCCCATACTTAATGTAAGCAAGCCCTGAGGAGGCCACCTAGCTGATCTGTAGGTGGGATTGTGAATCATTGTTTGGAAATGGAATGCAAGCCATAGAGATAAACGAGGTCACCAAGAAACGTCACAAGAACATAAGAATGTCATTTTCCCCATCCCTACGTATACCTGAATTCTATCCATAGATCCCTTGAGGGTCCATGGGCCCCAGCTTACAAACCCTGCTTTAGCTGCATAGCAATGCAGAACCCCTCCAAGTCATTATTTCCAAGATCACACCATTGAAATAAACCTATTCTTGGAGTTCTCTGAGGGCAAAGTGAGGGCACAGGGTCTCATTCATCCTTGGATCACTGGTACCCAACCATTCTCTAGCACATATAGGGGCATAATAAGCGTACCAGATATATATGCATCATTCAAGATGCTAACGGGATATGAACAGGGTACCAGAACTCGGGTTTTATTCAGGGTATCAGCAACTGGAAACCACCAGAGAAATGTCAAAATCTGCATTATGGGAAAACAGAAAAGGCAGGGGGCAGGGGGCGCTCTAAAGCCTAAATGAATACAGAAAACACAGTCTGAGACGATGGAGGACAGTCACTCAGGATAATCCTCCGCTTACCTCTCCTTGAGAAAACTCAGGGCCCCTTCCTCGTGCGCAAGCCTTCATGTGACTTAAACACAAACTTTTCCACCACAACTGGTGTCTGAGGAAGCAGGGGGTCTTTCCCGTTAAAAAGTCCCCATTGGCATCCACTGGGAGATACAACTCTGATTTAATCCTCAGCAAGAGTGACTTGCATTTCCCGTCCTGCTGGCAAGAGGTCAGGTGTCCCTCCCTCTCCCAGGGCACTCCACCTCAAAGGTCTTGAAAGTGCCTTGTTTGTTCCGAGATGAGATTCCCCCCCCACCCCCATGCACTGGAAGCCACAGCTCCTTAAACTTCATGCAAATTACACCTGTCAGTAAAGAGGCTGCATAAAAAGTGTGTTGTTTCCCTTTCCCAGGGAGAAAGTACATTCTTTCCACACTTCAGTGGCCCTGGGCCTAGAAGGCACACTTCTTCATGGTGCCCTCTAACTGTGTGGGGAGCACTGAAGTGGTAATTACATTAGAGAGTAGTTTTTCCATGTATTTGGCTGCAGAAAAATAACACGCTGCTTCTCTTTCCATGTGTCTCATGGAATTATGTAAATAGACCCAAAGCAAACAAGTTTAAATGATTATAAAATGGATTTCTAAGAGATATCTGTTACCAGACAAGAATACTAAAAAACTCTGCTCTTTCTCAGCCACCAAGATGAAAGGATAAAATATTTAGGGTTTCCCTGGTGGCGCAGTGGTTGAGAGTCCGCCTGCCGATGCAGGGGACACGGGTTCGTGCCCCGGTCCCGGAAGATCCCACATGCCGTGGAGCAGCTGGGCCCGTGAGCCATGGCCGCTGAGCCTGCGCATCCGGAGCCTGTGTTCCGCAACAGAAGAGGCCACAACAGTGAGAGGCCCGTGTACCGCAAAAAAAAAAAAAAATTTAGTAAAGGATGCTTCTTGGATGGATGATGTTTTCTGCGTGAGGGACTTCTGGGGCTTTGCTGACTTGATCATCAGGGACAAAGTTCTCTCCCAAGGATGTATGAGTGATACCTTCCCAGGGCTCTGACCACCTTTCACAAAACAATTGAAGGAAGAAAGTTGATCTGGAGAATGTGTAAGGGACTCGCCAAATGGAAGAATGGTTCTCAAACTTGAGCACACATAAAATCACTTGGAAGGCTATTAATATAGGATTCCTGATTCAGTGAGTCTGGGTTGCAGCCCAGAAATTTTCAGGTTCCCAGGTGATGTTGATGCTGGTGGTCAATAGCCTGCACTTTAGGTCCCGCCAGCTTAGAGGAAACAAGGGCAGATTGCAGCACAACATTGGCAAGGCTCTTGCTACACTGCTCTTGAGGATGACCTCTCCCCAACTAATGGGCTTGTGAAAACTGGGGCCCTGCCTCCCTCGACACAGGCTCTCCAATCTGTATATCTTATCTCACCAAACAGTGATTACTCTGAACGAGGGCTTGTGGCCCATCAGAGCCCACATGGATGCTGGAAAAGGGATACTCTTTCCTTCCTTCCATGATCTTAGGTACTAAGGACTATGCAATTCTGAAGCTACACATGTCAATTTTATAGCCAATTGGAAAGAGACTAAAGTTGGAAGAATCCAGAAAAAAAGCAAAGGAGAAGGAAGAGAGGGAGAGAAGGACAGGAAAATATCTGAAAGTGTTGTCTAAACCCCTGGATCCAGCCATGCCTGAAAAACTAGTAGACCCAAAGGACTTTGCTGGTGAATCCAGAAACCCCTTTTTTTGGACTTAAACCAGTTTGAGCTGGTGCTTCTATAGCTTTCAAAGGAAAGTTTCCTCACGAATATGGGTTCCTCTCAATGACTATAGAAACATAAACTTGGGGAGTCTGCCAAGGACCCCAACATTGAGTGAAAAGAGGCCATGGATCCTGACCCAGGTGCCTGTAATCACATGAATAACATGACCCTCCAAGTCCAGCCTTGTTCATCCCATCTCATGTAGCACACAAGTCTGCCATGCTCATGCCTCTCAGCCTTTGAGTTTTTAAATGAGTCTCCTTCTATTAGACAAACAATAAATGCTGGAGATGGTGTGGAGAAAACGGAATCCTCTTGCACTGTTGGCAAGAATGTAAATTGATACGGCCACTAGGCAGAACAGTATGGAGGTTCCTTAAAAAACTAAAAATAGAACTACCATATGACCTAGCAATTCCACTACTGGGCATATACCCTGAGAAAAACATAATTCAAAAAGATACATGCACCCCAGTGTTCATAGCAGCACTATTTACAATAGTCAAGACATGGAGCAACCTGAATGTCCATCAAGAGATGAGTAGATAAAGAAGATGTGGTATATATGTACAATGGAATATTACTCAGCCATAAAAAGGATGAAATTTTGTCATTTGCAGCAACATGGATGGACCTAGAGATTATCATACTAAGTGAAGTAAACTAGACAAAGACAAATGTCATATGATATTGCTTATATGTGAAATTTAAAAAGAAAGATACAAATGAAGTTATCTACAAAACAGAAATAGACCCACAGACATAGAAAACAAATTTATGGTTCCCAAAGGCAAAAAGGGGATGGATAATTAGGAGGCTGAGATTAATATATACACACTATTATATATGAAATAGATAACCAACAAGGACCTACTGTATAACACAGGGAACTATACTCAGTATTTTGTAATAACCTATAAGGGAAAAGAACCTGAAAAGAAATATATATATGTATATGCACATGTATATGTATATATGTATACATATATATATTTATATATCTCAATCACTTTGCTGTACACCTGAAAATCAATGATTCTCCGTTAAAAGGGCACCCTTATTTGTCTAGTTGATGATCCCATTTTCTCTCTAGGCCAGTCCTCTAACACAATGCCTTAATTTTTCAGATGATCAGAAGTGAGATTCTAGGGTGCCATTGTCCTGTTCTCTGAGGAATATAGAACCTCATCTATCCAGATAGATCTGACTTACCATCTTCTGCAGAAACCAATGTTTTCTATAGTACTCACCTTAGGAGGAATGCACTGAATTACTTTTTAATGCCAGAACATCCTCCCAGATAAAACACTTCTAATTTTACCTGCACCTGCCAACTCTGTATCAAATTTCCAACATCAGTATGAGAGTACCATTATGCTCCTGATACCCTAGGTCACTGTTTTTGGAAAAGTTCCACATGCTGCTTGTTATTACTTACATTACATTGCTTATCCTGCTGTGACTCTCCACATAGTAGCCTCTTCTTCTCTGTCCCTCCTACTTGCACTCCTTCTGTGTAATTTCTCTTTGTCTTTCCCCTAAAATACTATTACATCATAATCAGTGTCACTTCCCCTTCTCAAACTCCTTCCATCTTGTCCTGATCTTTCTGCCACAGTCAACTGCTGTATCAGTTATTTTAACCAGATCAACCCCACTCCACCCTTTATAGCCTTGTTCTCAGTCAGGTTCATAATGCACACCCTGTGTATCAATTTTCTTAGCCTTTAAGATACTCCCAGGCCAATGTGCAGTGCTTAAATGTGTGGGCTCTGAAGCCAAACTCCCAGGGGTCAGCACCCAGCTCTACCACTTATTTATCACTTAATTTCTCCAGGTTTCAGTTTCTTCATCTGTACAACAGGTATTATGATAATGATAGTAAATTCTTTGTAGGTTTGTTGTAAGCATGAAATGACAATGTAAACAAAGCATTCAACACAGTTCCAAGCATGTAGGAAGCATTCCATATAAGTATTAGTCACTAGCATTAATATAGGTATATAAGGACGATCTCACTTTCCTAATCAATTAGGCAGAAAGCAATGCTCAATTATATTTCACACACTGTTATAGAATTTTTTTTTTAATTCTAAAAGCATTCGTTTATTCGTTCATTTGTTTTTACATCTTTATTGGAGTATAATTGCTTTACAATTGTGTGTTAGTTTCTGTTTTATAACAAAGTGAATCAGTTATACATATACATATGTTCCCATATCTCCTCCCTCTTGTGTCTCCCTCCCTCCCACCCTCCCTATCCCACCCCTCTAGGTGGTCACAAAGCACCGAGCTGATCTCCCTGTGCTATGCACCTGCTTCCTGTAATGTTTAATCTACTACTAGAGGGTTGAGATTTCAACCTGTCCATTCTTTTAACTCAGGTATGTAACCCTATGCCTGATACATTGTAGGTGGTCAATAAATATATTAAATGAATGAATCAATAATAATAACTACCATTTAATGAGAACCTACTCTGTACCAAGCACTTCACATATTTTATGTAATCATTAAAACAACCCAGCGGAGTAGGTGTCACTTTCTCATTTTAAAGATGAGGAAAATTGAGTTTCAGAAAAGTTAATAATTTGCCCAAATACAAAGAACTAACAAAATGGGGGAGCGGTTCCCATTATACCAGCTTTTCCAACCTCTTTTTGACACATGGACTCCTCTCATAAATAAATATACTACTGTAAACACTTAGGGATTTTTAATTATTTCAGCATTTATAAATAAGTGAGTTCTTTTTTTAAAAAAAAATTCCATTACAAGACTATATTATTAAATAGTATGCTATAAAGCTCATGCTACAATCTTCATAATATTAAGACAAATTTTGACTTGTCCCCATTTAACATGTGATGTAAAGCTGGCGGATTTACTTTAAATTATTTATGAAAGGAAAAAAATGAGTCAGTTTCAGGACAGAATTTTACTATGTTGCAAGGTATCAACAAAAGACAAACTCCTTTTATGAACTGATGTTTGGACTTCTAAATTTTATGTTGACTTTTTAAAAACATATAATTGTTGTTCTAAATGATAAGCTACAAGAAAAGGTTTCTGGCTGATGTTTGCAAGCACTTCTCTCCAAATAACACATTGCAGGTGTGGAGAGTCATTATTCTCAATAAATGAAAAGCCAAATTGTATATAATTGTCACTATATTTTCTGTTTATAACTTCAGTTTTGAAGGATATTTTGGTGCACAATATCAGCTGAATATAACTTGCAAACCTGGTGAAGGTCAGTCTGAAGTAAATTTGCGGATTTACTATCATATCTTTATTCCTGGTTAACTTGCTGCATTTCAATATCACCCTGCTGTATACTCTCTACTGTCAAATAATGGTGTATGCTACATAAGCTATTGTTGGAACGCAAAGAGTCAAACTGTCTCAAAGTGACCCCGAAGCTCACCCTGGATTGCTTGGTCAAAGATAACTGGGATGGACCAGGTCCCCCACTTCTCCTGGTGGGAGGGGTAGCACCATGGGACTAATGGTGTCTTCCCAACCCTGGAAGAAAGTACTATAACTTCACATGGGCCCCAATGACTCCAAGTGCTGAGAGCTGGCATTGCCAGACAAACTCTGGCAGCGCCTCATAGTCTGTTAATTCCCCCACTGACATGTCAAAATGGAAAGCAGTAAAGGAATCGATCTCTCTGCTAGAACATAAACTCACATGGCACATCTAGAACTCTCTAGCCCCACACACCTCTCCACAAGTTGATGAGAGGATGGTGGTCCCTGACTTCTCTTCTCTTGCTGTTTCCTTCCTTTGACAAAACCCATCCCCTTACCTATGCTGAGTGACTGAAATTCATCTTGAACCCTAGAGCCAGTGTTGACAACCGATGAACCTGAAAGGGCATGGTGATGACTAAGCATAAAACAACTCCAGACTATATAACAGTCAAGGTCACTATGTCAGTTAGCAGTATTCAGCTGAGTTGTCGAGTCATGAGCCTACCCTACTGCTCCACCATGCTCCATTCATGTTCCCTCAGTATGAATTTGGAGGCTCCTGTAACTCTTCTATTTTTTTTAATTAATTTTTATTGGAGATTGGTTGCTTTACAATGTTATGTTAGCCTCCACTGCATAACGAAATGACTCAGCCATACACATACAGATATCCCCTCCCTTCTGAACTTCCCTCCATTTAGGTTACCACAGTGCATTAGGTAGAGTTCCCTGTGCTATACAGTATATTCCCATCAGCTGTCTATTTTATACATAATGTAACTCTTCTATTTTTAAAGGAAAAATATTTAAAGGATTATTTTATTTAATAATTTTTAAAAATAGAAAATTAAAACAGATACCATCACTGCCTTTAATGAAGTTCAAACATGCTCACCCCAGAACACAAGGGCCACCATCTGGAAGACACTAATCTACACCATGGGCTCATTTAAATCAATGGATGGTGAATCATAGAAAAGACAAAGAGTTATTCTTTTTAACTGGAAACAAAGTATAGTTATTTTGAAAGGAAATTCAAAACCCCTAAGTCAAATTTAGTCCTCATTGATCTTCTGTAAAAGTCTTAAGTGTTTAGAAGACAGGAAGATAGGTCAAGACCTGGAGCTGTTTATATGCCTAAGACTAAGGTTTGGCCCAATTCAATAAGACATGAAACATATATTGACATAAACATTAGAAAGGAGTTAACAAAAATACAATTATTTATAAATTATTTATTTACATTCCTATAAAGGCTAAAGAGCATTACAATTAATTTTTTAAAATTTGTTTTAGGTTCCATTTTTTTTGAAGACTTTTTTTAGAAAAGCAGTTTTAGGTTTATAGCAAAATCCTTAAGCCCTCTACTCACACACACGCATAGCCTTTCCCATTATCAACATCCCCCAACAAGTGTAGTACATTTTTCACAATTGACAAACATAAATTAATACATAATAATTACACAAAGCCCATCATTTACATTAGGGTTCATTCTTAGTGTTGTACATTCTGTGGGTTTGGACATATATAATGACAGGTATCTATCATTATAGTATCATAGAGAGTATTTTCACTGCCCCCAAATCCTTTATTCTCTATCTGTTCATCCTCTCTTTGCTCGCAACCCCTGGCAACCACTGATTTGTTTTACTGTCTTCATAATTTTGCCCTTTCCAGAATATGATATAGATGGAATCGTATAGTACATAGCCTTTTCAGATTGACTTCTTTCATTTAGTAATATGTATTTAAGGTTTTTCTATATCTTTTCATGGCCTGATAGCTCATTGATTTTATCATTGAATACTGTTTCATTGTCTGAATGTACTATAGTTTATTTATCCATTCACCCACTAAAGTACATCTTGGTTGCTTTCAAAGTTTGGCAATTATGAATAAACCTTCTATAAACATCCATATGCAGGTTTTTGTGTAGACATACATTTTCAGCTTCTTTGGGTAAGTACCAAGGAGTGCAGTTGCTGGGTCACATGGTAAGAGTATGTTTAGTTTTGTAAGAAACCGCCAAAGTGGCCGCACCATTTTGTTTTCCCACCAGCAATGAATGAGAGTTCCTATTGCTCCATATCCTCACCAAACTTTAGTGTTGTCAATATTCTGGATTTTGGCTATTTTAATAAGTGTGTAATGGTATTTCTTTTTTTTTAACGTGCATTTCCCTGGTGACTTAGGAAGTGGAGCATCTTTTCATATGCTTATTTGCCATCTACATGTTAATTATTTTTTAATAAACAAAATGTATGTAATTAATTTTTAAATGAACAAAAAGGACAGATGCAAAGTAAATATATAAAAATAAATCATATTACCACACACCACTAGAAAAATACAAGGAAAAAAGAAATTCGATTCAAAAAGAACTTCAACCCAATAAAAACAAACATATGAATAAATTTTATCCCCTCCAAAAGTGTTACATATAAAACCCTATTCCTAGTTACGCATAAATAAGCCTTACTAAGTGTAGCTATGGATCATATCCCTGGATAAGAAAGCTAAAATATTGTAAAAATATAAATTTCTAACAAATTAATGCATAGAGAAAAATCTAATGATTATCCGTACAGTTCTTACAACTACAGGTACTTTCATTATTCTTGTTTTTCAAGAGAAAGAACTGACGCTTAGAGATGTTAAGCAACTGACTAAAGTTAAACAGCCAGTTAGTAAGAGGGATGGATTGAGTCTGACACTAAAGCCCTTAAGAAATCTGCCATATTGCCTTCCAAACCCAAGTAACATCCCAAAGAGTTTTCTCTCTTAGTGAAGAATGTCATAAAAATGTTAAAAGTTAATCTTGGAGAATATTTTAAAAAGAAATCTAGGGCTTCCCTGGTGGCGCAGTGGTTGAGGGTCTGCCTGCCGATGCAGGGTACACGGGTTCGTGCCCCAGTCCAGGAGGATCCCACGTGCCGCGGAGTGGCTGGGCCCGCGAGCCATGGCCACTGAGCCTGCACGTCCGGAGCCTGTGCTCCGCAACGGGAGAGGCCACAGCGGTGAGGGGCCCGTGTACCGCAAAAAAAAGAAATCTAACATAAGATCAACAACTAGTTCTACCAGATAATTAAAATATATTACAGGACTACAATAATTAAACAGTATAGTATGAATGGAAGCATGAATCGAAGAGAGGCCCAGTTACTGCCAGGACCTAACTGAGAGTCAGGTGGTAGACCTGCAGCAGGGGGGCCATCCAAGCTGTGGTAGGAGAAAAGCCACCAGAAGAATTCATTATGCAGATGGCCTGGGGAGGGTGGATCAGGCAAAAAACAGTGGACAGAAACAGGTTCAGCAGGAGAATTAAGGTTCTTGCCCCAGTGGATATCTGAAGGTATGGCTGAAGTAGTAGGAGCTAAAGCCAGTAGGAGAGACAGTGAGTGAGCTGGGTTGAAAGATGAAGATGAATATGCTCTGAGAGCCACAAAAGAATGGGAAAAGGCCAATATGTTTTCATGGAGGCAATACAAGCCAGACAGGGGTGCTCCATGGGGACTCACTTTTATCTCTAGGGCCTGTGACTCTAAAGGGAAACAGCTTAGTTTCCAATAACCACGAGTAATTGAGGTCCATCAAGGCTTATCACAGGATGAAAATGAAGTGTCATGAATGTCTCATATTTAGACTTTTGACTTTCTCTCCAAATGAGGTTAATAGATACAGACACACAAATAGGCGATGTTGACCTAAAACACATAGAATGTCAGATATTTCTCCAGCAAAGATGGGTTTATTCGGGATCAACAGAGAATTGCAATTCAGGATCTGCAACTCTGGTGAGCCACATGCAAGCCCCACACAGCGAGGGAAGGAAAACTCTTATAGATGGGAAAAGGAAGTTGGGAGGGCTATAGTAAACAAAGAGTCCGTGGCATTTCATTGGCTGAGTCCTTGCCAGGAAAGAAGAGGAGTCTTTCTTCCTATTGGGCTCTGCTATTGTCACAGGGTGTGAGAGCTCCCCATTCTGGTCTCCCGACTTTATTTAATTGAGGTTTCTGTTTATTCGTTTTTTACAGTGAATATGATGGAAGGAAAAAATGTTTATCTTAGAATTTTAAACTTGTGCTGAATTTCTTCCATGTGCTCCTCTAGATCTTCTTTTCCCTTTTCCATCTCATCTTGACTACAAAAGGCTAAGCTGTATAGACCTCATTACAATTACCCCTGCCCAAGGCTGGGACTAGGGTGAGGGGAGTGAGGAGCTGAGGGTGCAAAATTTAAGGAAACCCTTGCTCTCAGGGCTGAGCAAGTGCTCCAGGCCCAACCCTGCACTGGCACAATCCTGAGAGTGAGGGCATCCTTAAATGTTGATCCCTTGATGCCTCACTTGCCTCACCCTCATCCCAGCTTTAGAAGTGAGTTCTGCCAATGAGGAGTCCTGGAAGAAGTCAGAGAGAGGATGGAAAGTGAGGTCACATCACTTATCACTTGGGTTCTGCCCTCTGAGGTCACCTTAGGTCAGCTGTCGCACTGACAAGTCAGCACTGCAGCCACAGACATTTGCTCTCCACAGCTCTGCCTCCTTCCACGTGTTCCTAGGATGGTAGAGGTGGAAAGTCAACTGAAACTAGCCCAGATGTCAGCACTGTCTTTGGTGGTTCCCCTACATCCACACATCTATTAATAATCCCTTTGTAAATAAGCTCTCCTTGAATAATCTTATTCTGAGTATGTCATTTTCCTGTTGAGACTCTAACACATATCCCTCACTCTAGCTCTGCTCTTATAGTGTACTATGAATTGATATTTTATGAACCTTGTAATTATCTTGTGAATAACCCAATGATATTGCATTGTACCTTTTTACATTAAAAGCATTAATTATGTAGGTGGAAATATTTCTTTTTAAATGCCTCATTTTTTGCATAACTGTCTTGGCCTCAAAAAATAAAAGTTGTCCTGGACTTTCTTAATTCCCATGAGACCCTGATATCCACAAAACTTTATCCAACAACAGTGATGCATCATGATTCAGAAAATGGGCTTTGGGGTTAGATGCAAATCTCAGGTCACCTCCTTCCTAGCTGAGCGACCTTGGGCCAGTCACTTTCTCTAGCAGCCATGGAGGCTCCAGCTTGTCCTTCCAAATTTGGATTTTCCCTCTGATAAAATTTCCTAAGTATCTGAGCCCAGCTCCTGTATTACACCATAGCCCCAGTTGGGACAGCACCCCACTACTGCCACATGACACTAATTCTCGTCTCTTTAAACTGAAGTTCTCAGTTCCCGGGAAAATCATGCACACTATCAGCTTCCATATCCCTTAGCTTGCCCATTTCCTTGCCAACTGACAGCAAATTGGATACACTTGAGGGGAGCAAAGTTGGAGACTGACTCCATCGGGGCAGGATGTCTGAAACAACAAAATGTGAGTTATTTTTGAAATGTTTCCTTTGCAGGCCCTCCCACTCACTGTAATATCTGGCTGAGATGTGAGTGGCTGATTCCAGCAGGTATCAGTAACAGATGGAGCCAACTAATTATGTCTCTTACATATGAGTAGAGATAAAGCCATTAATTGCTCATTGTACACATCTCCTGTTTCCCCACTGCAGGGAACTGGGGCAGAGGCCACTTCCCAAACCAAACACAAACATGGCCTGTGCCTGTGGCTGAAGAAAAGAGTGGAAAGCAGTTGGAGAACAACCTCCCCAAGATTGCCAGCCCTTCTGTAGGCTGGCAATGAATGAACAGAGTCTTAAAATGAGAAGATGCCATTTGCAGGTTCCAGCTCCCCATGCCCTGAGCCAATAAGGACCCAAATAATAAAGGTTCAGCTAATGAAAGCTCAGCATGGAGGTGGCAACCGGCTGCTTCCCCACCAGTAAGTGACATCTGGTAATTGTAGCCAGTGTGCTCTGGAGGGAACTTAGCTCCCAAGAACCCATGTAGTACTGAGGTCTCTAGACACCAGCTTGCATGCACCCCGACTGGATGCTGAAAAGTGCTGCCATCTAGAATCTTCCTCCATCTTCTCAGCCTCAAGACCATATCCGGTGGTTATATGGGCAGGATTTTTGTCTGCCCATCGTCTCAGGGAGTCATCCTTGCCTCATTCTCAGTAGATGTGAGTTGGAGCAGTGGCCGGATCATACATCTCAGTGTGACAGAATACTCCATTCTAGACACAATGATTGGCCCAGGAATGGTCATGTGACATGAGTTTGGCCAATCAGAGGCACTCCCAAGGCTTCAGCTGAAATTCCTGAGAAGAAATGGTCTCTGGAATTGCTATCCTTGGAGATACTGAAAGCCATTAGTGGCCGGCCCCACCTTTTTTTTCACCACGAGCGTAGCATATGCTGTTGATGCCCTGCACCATATTCCCTTGGCCCACTGGAGTTTACCCACGGCGTGATAGGCTGTTTTCAACCTCAAGAACCTGCATCTTTCTTCTTCTCTGCCTGAGGGCTTTTGCTGGCAGCCCAGGACCTGTCTCTGCAAACTCGAAGTGTGAAAGGGCTGATACAACCTTCTGCCAATGAGGAACGGAAAATAGAAGATAAATGCCCTCATGTTCCCGCCTCTGGTAGGACGATCCTGAGCATACCCCACATGGTCTCTAAGAAAATCCCAGCAGGACTTGCCCACAGTGGTCACCTGCTCACTTGTGCCCCTTTTATTACCTTTTCTCCTGTCCCTGTTTCACCTTCCCCATTTCCTCACTTGTGCTTCCTGAGATCACCTCCTGTGTTCGTTCCGGCCTTGCAGAAGCAGGTGCCAAGATGAGATTAGCAATGCTCAAGCTTTATTGGGAGAAACATTTGTGAAGGCAAAAGGGGAGGAGCTGGAGAAGGTGGGTCTCTACTGTGAAGGAGAGAAGGATGGAAGGGTAATCAGACAGGAAGTGGCATGGCTACAGCACAACTCCAGGACAAGGTCAGCCAGGCCAAAGCGGGTTTCTCAAGTCAAAGCAAGCTGTCAGAGGAGACCCACATCTACCAGGAATGGGCCTGCCTTGGTGACCTCACTGTGCTCAGTCCCTCAATGGGAGCAGCCCGTGGGAAGCATGGCTTTCACATGAATATGATGGTGGATCCATGATGGTGGGCAGCAGGGTCATCAGTCAATTATGCTTCCTGCAGCATAAGATCTGAGTGGTGCATTTTCATGGTCACCACATCTCCCAAATGAATTACCTGCACCAGAGTCAGCTTTTGGTGGTAGGGGAACCCAAACTAGGATGAGAAGAATGCTTGAGAATAAACCATCTATAGGAGAAAACAGAGCCAAAGGCCATAATTTGAGTACGAGGATCCAGCCATTCCTGATGTGAGTGAGATAACACTTTGAATGTTACTGTTAAATACATCATTATATTTTCCTTTTTTTGCTTGTTGTTTTTGCCTTTGTAGCTGATGTTTAAGCTAATGAGTATTGGGTTCCTGTCAGTTGCAACCAAAAGGATACTGACAGACATGTGGGTATCAATTATGACTAGTGTTGGTCTGAAATTCATTTTGCTTCCCTTGGACTTGGTAAGACAACCATTGTGAAGATTTGCTTCCCCAAGCCTTTTCTATGGCAAGCCTTGACTCGTTCCCTTCTCCCTGCCCAGAACATGATGACAGAGGTAGAACTAAAACCCCTCAGCCCCTCTTCTTGCGCTGGGCCTGCCCAGAGCTCTATGCTTGGGTGCAGTAAATGCTGGTTAAATTGACTGAAATTACTTAAATGTGACTTAACCATAAATTGTTACTGACCCTGCACATGTGGGCTACTGGCAAAGCTGCTAATTAATCCAACAATAATTCGGAGGTGATCAAGCTTCATTACCATGGGTTCTGGCCTCATTTTCAGAAGCATGGTTAGACTGACAACTGTAGCCCAGCAGCTGGAGCAGATACTTCTGGCCAGTGAATTGTGATGCTTCATGGAAACTCCACTCCCTGGGAATTAGGAAGGATCAGTTTGTCCCCCTTTCCAACCAGACTTCTCTAATCACAAAGAAAAAGTCTGTGCCAAGTTTTCTGTTTCTCTCAGCAGCTTGCTCACCTGAGTTCTCCCCACCCAGCCTCTTCTGCAATTTCACAGACAAAGGGAGGCCTTAAGACCTGTGCTTTCGCTCTTTACCACCAACTGCAGAACCTGAAGGCAAAGAGTTCTGTGCAAAAGACAAATACCCTTTGGACACAAAACTTAATCATTTACAGTTCAAAATAAGTGACCTTTTTCTTTCAAAGATAGAGATGAATCTGAATAAAGAGTATAGGCATTTAAAAACTATTCTTACAACTTTTCTATAAGATTAAAATAAATAAAATTTTTTAAATACTGAAAAAAAGTGAGTTGCTTTAAATTTGTTAAATGGGAATGGTACAAATTTGGAGAGCCATTGCTCTATCTTGTAGAAGGTCCTTATCTGGGCATGTGACTAGTACTTTTCCTTAATTCCTGTCACTGATAGTGATTTTCTCCTATTTTTTAAATATTTTGTTGGCCATTTCAATTATAAGAGCTATCTTGAACTGCAGTTCTCACAAGGAACAGTGAGTGGAATTTTGTTTCTTATCCAGACTAGACTCTGGGACCCATTCTTATCTGCAGGCACGTGGATCATATGAAGACTTTCATTCTAAGAACTTCTTGATCTGCTCTTGGCTTCCTGCTGCCGCTGAACAGAATGACTTTGTCTCTTTATTTTGAAGTATTTGCCACGAATAGGCCACTTATTAAGGAATAAACATCTTTGCCCAGCAGGATTTATTCTGAGCCTCTGAATGACCAAGCATTTCCTGATGGTTCAAGTTGAAGCTCGGCCAACCTCCCCAAGAATTCTATGACAGTTCACCTTTCAAGTGGTTTTTCTTGTCTCTTCCCCTAAAGTGATTTTACAGAATTTACCGTAATTTTGGAATGTCAGATGTATTATTTGGACTGAAAATCACAAACATATAGGTAGTGAATGCTGTTTTTTCACGAGAACACATTACCTTAGGTGGGCAAAGAGAGGAAGGGTCTTCCTACCTTCCACACATTCATCCATTTGTTGGAACAAACACTTATTAAGTACCTGCACTGTAACAAAAATTGTGCAGGGCACGTAGGATAGAAAGAAGAATTATAATCTCCATCCCTGATTCATATCTACCAGGTCAGAATTTCCTACAAAGGGTTACAGGTGTCCTGAAGTTTAATCCCCTTAGCCATCAGGGCAGCTAGGAAGGTCTTAAGGTGGGATAAGCCTTTCAGCTGGGTCATCTCAAAAACAATCAGCCTCATCCATTCATCCCCAAGTACCATACAAATCACATCATTTTCCATGTATACCATGACACAGTAAAGATTAAGAAATACTGGAAGAGTAGGAGAATTAGAGAGATAATGACAACTTACTTTTTTCCCCCAGTTTTATTGAAAAATAATTGACACACATCACTATAAGTTTAAGGCATACAGCACAATGGTTTGATTTACCTATATTGCGAAATGATTACCACAATAAGTTCAGCTAACATCTACCTTCTCATAGAGATACAATAAAAAGAAAAGAAGGAAAGGAAAAAGGAAAAAAAATTTTTTTCTCCATTGCCAAGAACTCTTAGTGTTCTTTTAACAACTTTCCCATATCTTGTACAGCAGTGTTAGCTAAATTCCTCATGTCGTACATTACATCCTTACTACTTATTTATTTTATTACTCGAAGTTTGTACATTTTGACCACCTTCACCCACTTTTTGCTACCCTTGACCCCCTGTCTCTGGCAACCACCAATCTGTTCGCTGTATATATGAGTTCAGGTTTGTGTAGTTTTTTTTTAAGCCTCCACATATAAGTGAGATCATATGGTATTTGTCTTTCTCTATCTGACTTATTTCGCTTAGCATAATACCTTCAAGGTCTATCCATAATGAATAATGACAACTTTTATGCGTGCTTACTCTACACTCATTGCTGTTCTAAGTACTTTACACATATTACCTCCTGTTCTCCTTATAACAACCCTATAAGTTATATACTGTTATTCTCATTTTTCAGACAAGGAAGCTGAGACTTGTCTGAAAAGTCTCAGACAAGTTACAAACTTGGGAAAGGTTAAGCAACTTTCCCAAGTTTACACAGCTAATAAATGACAGCCAGGAATCAAAGCCAGACTTTCTGGTTCTAGACTTATGCCCCTTATCACTACACTGTACTGCTTCTCTAAGGTATAATCACAATAGGTGATGGTAAATTTTGTAACTTACACATGCCTAAAATGGGATGGGTACACAGAGGAGGGCCTAACCATCTCCTCCTGGGAGAACTGAAGACTTCACCATAACAGCCTAAATACAACCCCGAACAACATTTACTGGACTTCAAAACAAGACTTTGGAAAACAAAGAATTAAAAGCTTTTTCTCCAATTAAGCATTACTATGATGTAATCGTAATGTAAATCAGACTAAGTGAAATGTAAATAACAGCAGGACAACAATGCCAGGAGCTACCAAATCAAAATGTCAACACAAGCCTTTCTTGAACAAAAGCTTATAATCCTGTATTCAAACCGTGTGCTTGTTTCTGTTCTCATGTGGTATGTGTGTGTTGTTGACCTTTGGTGTGAAGTTTTGTCTGCATTTGATTTTTGATTTCTAGGACATGATTTGATTGATTTTGTATTGACCTATTCTCAAGAGCTTATCAGAAATTTTAGTCAGGATTTGGCAAATTGAAAGATTAAGGAATATCCTGCCTCAATTTCTTACTGAACTAGTCTACTCTTCACTGCCACTTACAATAATTTCCTAATATGAACAAGTTGCTCATTTGCTTAAACATCTCCTGTAGTCCCACACCATACACAGGGAAAGTCCAAGCTCAATTCTTTATTCCAATGGGGAAAGAACCAACGTGAGGCCTGGTGCTTTTTCCAGCCTCGTTTGCCGTCATCTCCGCTGAAAAGTCCTAGTCTTCGGCCACAAAGCATTCTCATCCTTCTCCAACATCACAGGCTACATTCTTACAAGTTTCTACAACTTTTTATATGTTATATACTCTGCTCAGTGTCTTTCCCCTACAGATACAGTTGAATAACACCTATCGCCTATTCATACATCAATACAAAGCTCTAAAGATGTTTTTCATGATCCTTGCACTCAAAGCTTTGAGTAAGTTTCTATTAAATATTTCTCTGTGCTTCCTTGCACAGTTTAACTATATATTATCTGTCTATATACCTGTAAATATATATGTATCTGTATTTCTATTTCTATTTAGATAGATGATAGGTCTGTATAGACAGAGATCTAGATACATATATATCTATAGATATAGATAGATAGATAGATAGATAGATAGGGACAATCTTTAGGACATTGTATCCACATGATTATGAATTCTTCCTGGAAAGAGCCTCCCACAAACCCACCATCTCTTAGCACAGGGATTGACATAGAGAACACATCAATGTTTGTTGAATTAACATTTCTAAGAAAATGCAAACACAACAGGAAGAAAAGAAAACATTACTCTCAAATTTAAAAAAAAAAAGGGGGCTTGAGACCTGAGCATTGCAGGGAGGAGGGGAACAAAAACATAAACTAAGATTGAAGAATTTCCTAAAAGCACAAACAGTGCTTTCCACAAAGCACAAACAGTGAAAGAGCTTGTGAAAGGCAGAGAGGAAGACTTACTTTACTAACCTTAATGCAAGCCTTGGGCAGAATAAGGAAAATTGCTTGGATGCCAGGGAGAAGATGCAATCTTAGTAACAAAGTGAAAGAAGTTTGGTTTTGAAACAAGGGGTCCAGAGTGAAAGAAGAGTTAAAATATTTATAAGGATAAAAGCAAATGTTACATTATACACTAGCCAACAGGCCACGCAGCCTCTGAGGAAATCTCTGGAGTGAGGCTTTTGAAGTTCTCTCTGAAGAGGCAGAGTGTGTACATCTACGGGTTGATATGCAGTCTCTCTCCCCAACAAAACTGAAAACTCTCCTCTATCACGGTACATATTTGTCCTTTCTGTATCCAGCAAAACCTTTTTCTGCTGAGCTTAAAAAAAATAAAAAGAACGAAAAGAAAGAAAGGGGAAAAAAATAGGAAAGAGAAATCCTATTTAACCAGCTTGCAGAGGTTATCTCCTGATAACTGAGCTTGGAACAAGGCAAGCTGCCTTCTCTTTGCCAAGGTCATGGGTGACTCTTGGTGTGATATCAGGCAAGGGGCAGGAGTGCAATGCAGGGTAAGTGGCTTTCCTGAATCATGGCTGCTTCAGAGCCATTTTAAAGAGAACGCTTTCCTTGTGGAATGCTTAATAATCTTCTGAACCAAGAGGATGACAGCTAAGATTACAAACTCAAAAGAGAATCCAAGAAAAACCAGCCTGCTCCAGCCCTGGTGATTCTGTAGCCATTAATCGCAGAGATACCACCTGGGGAAGGCTAGTGCTTGACACAACTAAAAGAGAAAACCAGGCCCTAGAGTCCTTTACTGGAGGGATGGATGCATATAAATGAGGCAGATCTGTGGTAAAACTGCAGAAGAATCGCCCAATGATCTGGTACCTTCCATGCTGCCGACTCCTCTCCCCCAGCCCCCCATTCCCAGGTGGGTTATCATGAAAAGAAGGAATATAATGTTCTTTCAATGTTTACAAAAGCCCTAGGGACTTTTATATATTTTATTTCATTTCATTCTCACAATAACCCTGTCAGATACGCATGGTTACCTTCATTTTCTAGTTGAGAAAATTAAGTCTCAGAAAGGTTATCGTCTCAAGGCAGTGTAAATAGGAAGGCGAGGGGCTGGTTTGAACACAGACTTCCTCATTCGAGAAATATTCCTTCTCTATTTATGTTATACTGTCTAGATTCTGGGTTAGATAATAGGGATACAAAAGCCAAAAAGATACCATTCTTAAGCCTCGGGGAACTTAATAGTCTGGAAGAGAAACAGGCATATGAAGAATTACACTGCAGTGCAGTAGACTGAGTTAAAGTTGAGGCTCAGTACTAAGTACAGAAAATGAGCCTATCTTCTGGGGGTGGGATCCTGAAACGATGCCAAAGTGAGATGCCTCCTAAGATGCCTCCACCTCACCGTTAAGTTCTACCCTAAATCTTGGATCTTTCCGTCAAGAATATGCAAATACAGAAGAGAATGAGAGGAGTACAGTTTCAGAATGGCCATGCCCACCTGATCAAATGTATGGATACTAACGACAACCATAACATCCACTCTTCTTTGAAGGTGGGGGAACACGGGCAAAACCAGGACTGGGGTAGACTTACCATCTCCTAGAGTAGCCCAAAAATGGAAGTGAAAAAAGTTCTATTGTTTGGGACATGAGAAGTTTAGGATAGCTAACATGTTGGGAAATGTGAAAATTAAGAAATGGTGTCACAGGACAAAGTTTCAGCAGTAAAGTACTACCAGGGTATCCTTCCTTGTTTCCTGTGGCAGGTCTGCAAACTCTTTCTTCCTGGGGAATAATGACCTCAGACATGTCCCCTGCTACCTGTGAAAGCAACACCGCAAGCCTCTCTCGTTCAAGGGCTTTTCCCAATAATTAAGGGAAAGAGTGGGAGATGAACAGGTTGGAGCTGAGCACTCCCCCACCAGCTGAACCTCAACTCCAGCTGAATCTGGCCCAGCTACTATGACCTCCGTGCCTGGTTTACTTCCTGTCCTTTCTCCCATTAAATATGTCTCCCCAACCCAGGCTGGAGCTGCATGGATTCTGGGGTGAAGTGATCATTTCCCAACACTATCACTTATGGACTGTGTGACCACAGAAACTTATTAAGTCTCTTTGAACCTATGTGTCCTCATTTATAAAAGGGAATTGTTTCAGTTAGCCATTTTTGCATCCTTAATAAAAAAGCAGAGTGGCTTAAAACAACAACAACAACCATATCTTAACTCATGGTTATAGGTTGGTAATTGGGGTTAAACTCAGCTGGGCAATTCTAGTCTTAGAGGAGCTTACTCATGCATCTGGGTTCACCTGCCAGCTGT